>NC_082381.1:71432514-73851448 GCF_027477595.1 Haemorhous mexicanus
ACACTTTCAATTACAATACAAACACTTTCAGTGTACATTACACAACCTCACAAACACTTTTTACTTGAGTGGTTCTTTTGAAAGCAGCATTAATCATTCTATGGATTCCTCACCTCTTTTTCTTGGTGTCAAATTCAAAGCTGAAAATCATTGCATCAGAGAAAGGGACTACTGTTTTCATTCAGCTGATAATAAATATTGCTGAAACATGCATTTGGGTCACTCAGAACTTCAATCCTTCAAAGACTGTTTTATCACTATATGTTTGTATCTGGTCCAAAAAAGTGCCTAATGACCATTTAAAAACCTCCAGAGTAGATTCATTCAAAACATTCCATTTAGAATGCTCCAGTGAGATAAAAGTGAAATAAAAAGGATAATAAATCCACCGTAAGCTTAAAAATGGATTGGAGAGAAGTTCAAGATGCTGAGTTAGAAAACAGGGTTTTATTACAGAATGATGCTTAAATGATACTGTAGGTTAAAGCTCCAACATCAGAGACTTATCTGATATGGAGAAGCTTAATGGGAGGTTTTGGTGATATCTTACTGGCTGGCTGCTTCTCTGTACAGCAGAGAAGCTGAAGTGCAATTTCAGCTTTATTATAAATGGAGATTGTAACAATTTAAGCAAGTGGGAAGATTCCTGGTCATTTAATGAGACCAGGTCTGCATTCTACACAATTGCTTTCACCGAAGGTCAAAACCATCATGAATGAAATGCACTTCAAAGAATATCTAATCCTATGTCACTAATGTGACACTGAGAAATCTTCCTCAAAAATAATATATTGGTACAGTTGCAACTACAGAGCTCCCTGCAAGCAATTGGGTGGCACAAGACAAATGAAAATCTAAAGCACTCTTTCACTGCCAGGAGTTGTACAGCAGTACAAATGAGTAGTACAATGCTCTATTCAAATACCTTTAAAAATTACATATTTTAAAAATTCAAGTACTTTATGTCATTTGACTAAACATTTTCATGAATAGATTATGAAATTGGCTTTTTAGGTCAACTTCAAAATTATTTAGTTCATGACATAACCACCAAAAATTTATTGTTTCCCAGGTGAGCACTACAGCTCAAAATCGAAAATCAAACTTGCCTGATTTATATTCCCAGATTGTCAGGCAGAAATATCAGGGTTAGCTATGAGAAATCTCAGAGCCAGATTTACAAGGCTACTGCAAAGTACTATACCAGAAAACTTAGCCCAGTTAGCAAACTGCAGTGAAATATATCCTACATAGAATAACGCAAAGCTGGGCTGGCATCCAAAAAGGTTGAGCAAAATTCAAGTTTAGAGAAAGAGAGTTTATGCAGCAAGCCACCATTCTAATATCATCGTGCAGAAGAGCACAGACATGGCTGCTGCGACTCTAAACAGGTGCTGTTAATTACTTTATTCACTGACTAATATTTTAATGGTGAAAGATCACTCTTCAAATGCAAGAAGGCAACTGTGGTGTTTTGTCATCTCTGCTGTACTTTGTGTATGGCTTTCCTCAGGCTGTAAGTTTTGCAGGCCAAGAACTCTTTTTCTGTAAGTGAAAATAGACTGATAGCCACCAAAAATCAAAGTATGAAAAATAACAATGTTCAGCTCTTCAGGAAAAGTTACTTTCATGCTGTTTTCTATGGATTCTGGCTTCTGTAACCCATAGCTGGATGATAACTGCTGATTGTAGAGAAATTCTCAGACATTTAGTGCAAATCTTTTTCACTGTGCAAAAAAAGTGGATCTAAGTTGTTATAGGAAAATATGTCATGCTATTTTCACCTCTTCATAAATGTAAAGGCATTCCAAAGTTTGAAATTTCATGCTCCTACAGACAGTAAGTGTTCAGTGTTTTTAGGCTGTGGCTACCAGGGTTTTTTTTAGCTTCCTTAAGATTCCACAAAAGTAATTTTTGATGGCAGCTTTACTTGCTGTAGCCATTGCTGTGTGGTCAGATGCCTTTCAGTTTTGGAGATATGTTGGATCCACTCAAACAGTTCCTCACTCTGGTGATTGTTACTTGGGATAGTACTGAAGCAACAGAGAAGTACTGAGATCACAGCAATCATAACACAAGGACTGCCTTATGCTAAAAATAAACACCTTGCTCCCCTTGCACAGCAGGAAGCAGAATTACACACTTCATTTGGCAAATGCTGCTTTAAAATAATCAGAATCACAGCACAGTGTAGCTTGGAGGGGACATCTGGGTGGCCCTTAGTGCAGCCCACTAATCAGAGGAAGGTTACTTGCAAAGTTAACTTGGGTTGTCCAGAGCCTTGTCCTGTAATCTGTAGGATTGCAGACCCACAGACTCTCTGGACATATAGTTCCATTCTCGTTGTGAAAAATTCATTTTGCTTTATTTTGCTTTGTAGCAGTTTAAAGAAAATTGGCAAATTCCTCTGTTGAGTGAGAGCAGTATTATATCCTGTAAATGAATTGGCAGCCGCAGGATCAAACCCATCTTAAGGCATTCCCAGAGAGCAGCAGTGCTGCCAGAGAAAAACCTCTTCTCTTTCATTCTGCATTTGCAGGGCATGGGAAAAAGAGGCAATAGGAAGGTGAGACCATCCATGAGACTTTAGTGATGAGCCAATGCACAGCGTTGTGTAGAAGATTTCAAAGACAGGACAATTAGGCCAAAAGTCATCCTTAAGACATTTATAAAAAACATTTATCCATATTCACTTCTGCACTGAGTCCAGAGCTGAAGCCAAATGAAGGCCCTAAAAATATGTGTTTACTCCATCACCTGAAGTTTCTATGGTTGAGACCATGCAATGTCTATGTACACACAGAATCTTTTAATATACTGACAAATATTTAGGCCTCTGGTCACCTGACTGGCAAGCAGAGGTGAGACTTTTGGCAGACAAAGAATAAACTGTATTACCAGGGGAACACAAACTACACTTTCCTTTGATTTCAATGCAGTTCTTCATTGGGAATGTGACAGTGAGTAATGGCTTTTGCAGCTCGTCTTTGATGTTGGATCAAACTGCAATACATAAACTGTTCTAGTGAAGCACAGAAGTCAAGGTGCTGACAGTACTTGATTTTCTTTCAGTTATAAGGTAAATAGTCCCCTAAGGGAATCTTAAAACAGGAAATGAAGGGAGTCTTTCATCCCTGTGATTGTATATCACCCTAAAAGCCTGTGCTCAGTGCTGCCCAGAAGCCATAAGAAAAGTCAAATGAATCAAATTTGCTGTTCACACAAAATTTGTGCATCTTTTTGAAGGTTTGTTTCTGAAGTGCAATCAAGTTTCTACACATAAGTTAAAAACAGTTTACAGGATTAAGACTCCACAAAATCTCACTGCCTGAAAGCCTTCAAAATTGATGACATGCATGAAGTTACAGGTTTGGTGTTTACAAAGTCAGGGAAGATCCCTCCAGCACCCTTTATTAAAAGTTATGCTATGATATTTTTTACAAATATTCAGCTTAATCCAGCCAAATACAATGTTCCAAACTCCTATAGCTGAAATGCCCTGCATTTTCTAATTGTTTTGTTGTGCTTGCACATGATGGTCTGATAGGATCCCTGCTGAGGCTGAACATTTTTGGAGAACACTGAAGTTTCACAGCAATTCCAAAATGGGTAAACATGCTCAGCGTCACTTTTCAGCTTGATAGTCAGTTTCATTTGTAAGACAAAAGCTGCTATTCTTTCAAAAAAGTAAATCCCTTCTGTGCTCCTGTATTTCTCAATTTACCACATCCTGGGTGGAGCTGCTTAAAAGTAATATAAGAAATATTTGTGGGTTCAGTACATGGAGACAAAGTAGCAGAAGAATGAATGAATGAATGTACCAAGTACACCTCAACAGGGCTAAAAGCAGCAGGAAAATTGCAGTGGGCTATTAGCAATACAAAGAATGGCCTAAACAGCTCAAGAATTTTACCCACTGATAATTGATAGGAGTAATCATCTTGCTTGAATTTCCATATACATCTGTTCTCATTTACTATGTTATCAGAGAGCTGTTACTTTTCTTTGTTTTACAGTTTCTGTCAAATATATATTTAGGGTTTGGGACCTAAACAAAACATAATTCAGAGACTCAGTTTGTATGAAATTTTTATTTTGAAAACAGGTAAAATACTTTAGTGTAATATTTTCATTCATTTGATGTAATATCAAAATTATTCTGTAATTTAGCAAAGTTTCCAAGTTACCATTTATAGGGAAGTTGAGTGTCATGGCTGCAGTGAAAGAGAAGTTATCTGTCATTATGGTCTCTTCCTCTTCCATGATTTTGTATGTGAGGAAAACTCCTGATTTTATTCAGATTCATACATTTTTCTTTAATTTATGCTTGGGAAAAAACACCTAAACTAGAGGATAAGGTCTTATTTTGCAATGGTTTGGGTTTTGGTTGGTTTTTTTTTTTGTCTTGTTTTAAACAAAAATTATATTGAAAAACTTTTTCAGGTGCCCAATGCATATTTCTGGCTGTATTTTTCAGAAAGGCGTTTTCATTTCGATATATAAGTCAGTGTGAGACATGCTGATGGACTTTGAAAGTCCAGGGTTATTGTGTAAATGTATTCATTTTCTTCAGTCTATTGTGCTATAGAATGATTAGGCCATATGAAATGGCTTCCTTTTTGACATTTTATACTTCTGTAGGGTTTGATACCAATATGCAGGGCTAAATGGCCATCTTAACTATCATTTAATCTCTCCTTTTCTCAGATAAGTTTTCTGTGACTCTCATTTATGGTGTAGTAAGCTTGGGCTTGGTTTTGGTTTTTTTTTTTTTTTTTTTGTGCTCAGGAAAATATTCTTACTAAAATATTACTGAAATATTTAAGAGTTCATTTTATTATATCTTTCATTCCACTAAAAGTGTTGGGTATTTTTGTTCAGTTGTTTCAGTTTGGTTTGTTTAGTTTTGTTTTTCTCCTTTTCAAAATAATGAGTTTCATTTATTAGTTATATATCTTTTATGCACAGGTGGCAACTGGCTGAAATTTCCCTCTCCAAGCGACAAAAGTGAAATAATCTTTTTTATACTAATGACAGATATTTAACTATGTTTTGTCATTTTGTTTTCTAGGCTGTTTTCTTTAATTCTGTATTAGCAAAGTCTTACTAGTGATGAACTTTGCAACCAGTAAGTTGTCTGTTCCTCCTGTCTGACAGGAGGAAGCATTCTAAATTCACATACTTCCTAATTACAATTTTGCAGTGTTTTACTATATCACTATGATTTTGTAATGACTCTTTTCTGAGAAAATTGTTACAGACAAGAAATGACATGGTTGTGAGAAGCAATGATTTTAGAGAGCAACAAGGCAGCTGCCTTAGTGCAAAGTGCTGGACCATTTGGTTGGATAAGGAATTCAGGTGAAGCAAGGTCTAAAAGGATATTGTCCAGCCATTTGGTTTTGAGCCTGTAATTCAGAGAAGTAGCCGGAATAGGAGAGGGTCTGATGCTGTAGAATCAGTAAGGGGTCTTCACAAGCAGAACTCCCCTCAACAAGATGTATGCCATGCACCTGAAGGCCAAACCAGTGGTTGCCTGGTGAGACAGTGGGGAGCTATCCCATGCCTATGTATCCTCCACACTTACTCATGCCTGTGCACCCTGTGTAAATACCTGTGCCTGAAAAGAAAAATAATAAGTCACTGTGACCATATTGTTCACATTTTATTTGTATGAATATATGTTCACAGTAGTTTCTTTCAGTAAAATTCTTTGTGATTCCAATCCTTTGTGATCATCTTTGTGATGCCATATTCCTAATTACGCATGATAAATAAACATGGCAGGTATTTGACAGTGAGAGCTAACAGCTTTTCAAGTGCTTGTAAAATGAAAGGTCTTGACAAAATCTAGATGTGACCTAGGCCTTCAGTGTCTATTTTTATTTGTTCAGATTTTTTTTCCACATATTTTATAGACCATTGTCAGAACTACTGTCATTTATGATTACACAAAGGAATACACCAATGTCCTGTCATATTATTTATTCTTCAATATCTGCTTAATCTTAATGTGAACAGTACTAATGACTTGTATGAAATTGTCTTCAATGGGAAAGTTGTGCACATGCAAAAGTGACAGCAGAATTCAAGTCTAAGTTTATGAATAATCTGCTAATAAAATGAGATAAACTCTTATTGCAGTTAGACCTTGACTGCTGACTAAATCTTCTAAGCGTGATCACAATAAAAGAGAAAGTATCAGACCTCTTTTCATACCCTCCAATTTCTCTCACTCATCTGAAGTGGTAGCTATTCTTGTACATCATACAAAGCAGAATCACCTTCTTCATTTCTGCTGAACTGGTGGTAGAAGAAACAGGTTGTGCCCTATCAGACCTAATTGCTGTGAACAAAAGTATTACTTTTGGTGCTAGTTATTGCTAGTTATTTTAAAAACAACCTCAAAACACACAAACTAAAAATGAAAAAAAAAAAAACCTAAATAAACCCACACACAAACCCACCCCCCCCAGACAAACCCAAACCCCCCCAAACAAACAACAAAAAAGGCCAAGCCCATCAATAAACCAAAAATCAACCAGAAAAACAAGCAAAATAAACCCCAGAGCGGAGAAGTTGCCATTTCTCTAGGAGATTAATGCTAACGCTGTAGCTTTGTGACACTTCACAGCACTTTCATAGCAGCATGATTTAGCAGACAGTGTTATCTGTTGTTTTGGTTTGGAGAGTCACCCTAGGATATCTGTATATCTGGTATTCTTGAGGGATGCCCTTGTTTCTCCATTTGTTCTCTCATTTCAGTGGCTTTCCCTCCTCTAGCAGCTAGGCTTATAAACTTTTAAAACATGTGTTGGGTGTAAATACCCATGGTCTAACCTTCATCTGGCCATAGATATTTCTCTGCAGTCAAGCAGTTTCATCTTTGTGGGACGTATCAAAGAAATCTGTACATCACAGTCCTTGTTAGATCCTTTTGGTTTTGGACTTCTTTAATTCATAGAAACATTTCAATTTCACACAGTACGTTTTAAAGTTATTGTAAAATAGCTTGTAGAAAATATCAACTCCCTTTATAGTTCCACTCTTATATTTATTTTATTAACCATGTTAACCTATATTTCTCTGTTATTCTTTCCACTCATGAAAAAATAGCTCTCAAATATTATTTCTTCTTGTCTTCTTATCATCATGAAAGGCTGTAAGAAGATTATTTCATATTATATGATATATTTAGGAAGGTCACCTCACCCAAAATTTATTTGTTTAGAGAAAATAAACTCTAAGCTACAAAGAGCAATTCATCTTAACTGTGTTTGTTTGATCACCTACATTACAAGACTGATTTTGTCAAGCTTTTTAAGCATCAAGTTTTGGCCATAAATCAGGTCTGAGACATGCATAGATTTGGTCCACAGTTGGGAAGATGACAATGTCAATCTGCCACAGTCATTGAAAAAAAAAGTGAAAAAAAGTACCCTTTACAAATTAACTAGTATGTGAGTTTTTTTGTGTTACGAGTCTCCTGCTTTAATTGAAATAGAATTTAGTGGAGAAGACTGGAGGTGAAAAGGCAAGCAGCAGCGCACTCAGAATCCACCTTCCAAATGTCATTCAGCAATGATTGTCAAGTTAAATTTTTGCTTTTTCCCTGTTTTGAGGGATTTTTGTGTCAAATATTGAAATTCAAACAATGCATTATCTCCACTTTAATCCTCCCCTGCATCTTTCTGCCATGCAGTCAGTGGTTACAGCCATGGAAGGTTTGGCCTTGGCTGATAAGTAATCCAGCCAGACATAGATATTAGTAGAAAAGGCTGGTAGAACCCAATTCTGTTTCAGTTTTCTTTTTTCAGTTATGGAACAAATACAATGAAATCCTTTAAATACATGTTTACTAAGAGAATTACTTCAAAATACTTGTGCCTAGCTAGGACATGTAAAGTTTAATCTGTTTCTCCTTCCGCTCTTGTTGAAGTTGCCTAGGGGAGCCATGACCTCTTAAAGCTTCCTGTGAAAACATTCGTAACTGATATGCTTCTCCAAAATAAATTTCACTCTAGTGAAGCTCTTTGGTTATATGTTTAGTAGAAAATGTTCTGACTGTTAGCTCTAGTTCTCTGCAACAGAACACTAATGCTTTTTCTACACTAGAAGAATGATAAAATCTTTGGCTTTTGAGACCTGCCTTTGTTCTGAAAACTGATGTTTATATGAGGTAATCACAACAGGTATCTTTAAAATTAATCTGTATTCCAGACCTTGGCAATGTAGCTTTACTTGCAATGAAGAATTGGGTAAATAACTTTTTCCCAGCTCCACCTGATCTCACCATCTCTTGTAATTTTTCCAGATTTTTTTCCCAGAAATTTTCTGTTGAAACCTGCCAGGCAGAGCTAAGAAAGATGAATAAGCAGACAATGTCAAACCTTTCTAAGTGGTGCTTGAATCCCTCAGAAGAATTTTTACAGCCACTGATCTTTTTATAGTTACATAAGATCAGTAATATTATGTAATTAAGTTATGTAAGCCTGTAATTTCCTTTATTCTCTTAGGTGTTTCAGGGGAGTTTTTTTCCATTTTCCTTATTTCCTCAGAATTGAATCCATAATTTAAGAAGATTATTAAACAATCTAATTACATTGAAGAATTTTAGTAAACAGGAGTTTCTATATTTATCAGAAAATGCTTCAAATAACTTAGTAATAATGATGTGAGAACAATTCAAATAAACAAATAATAATGATGACCACAAACAGAAAAAGGAGTCCTCTGGTAAATAATTACAAAGGAAGAAATGTGCTGTAAAGGCTACTGATGGCCCTGGAACAGATTAAACAAAAAGATGAGTACAATTTTTTTTTTCTCTTAAGGGAATCGTCCATTTTTTTTTGCAGCTTTTGCCATATTGATACTGAGTGCATTGCTGCTAATAACTTGGACAATGCAAGTAATGGCCCTGGACCAGGTGAACACATCAAGTTTTGTCTTATCCTTGTAATAAGAACTCACTTGAAGATATGTATTTAATTAAACGTGTGAATGGCATGATGATATGTAGTGGGAAGGGAGCCATGAAAACAGTGAAAACAGCACTTTCTGCCAAGTTGTAATCAATATAGATATTTTACCTGGGGTGGGTGGTGAGCAGGTCATCAAAACTGCAGTTAAGTAACAAAGGCAGGCACTTCTATTGTTAGGAGTTTGGTCAACCTATTTTGCATGTATCTATTTTCAGGGTTACTGTCTTGGACCAGAATCTCCTGTTGCCTCCAGAGAATGTTTGGAATACTTTAAGGACTGATGGACTGATAGCTAGATAGTAGCTCAATCTGGCTCACTTGCTTTACTCAGCCAGGCTTCCCACTCACTTCAGTTTCAAATCTACATGTACTAAGAAGGAGCTACTCTGTGTAACATTCTTATCACTATTATTATTGTTATTGTTATTGTTGTTGTTGTTGTTGTTAAAAATTAGCATTGGCTAATACTGACATTTTGCATGAACATGTGCTTTATGTGCTTTTCCCTGTTTTATCTCATACTTTCTTTCCAGTTCCATCCTACAATTCCTTGGTTTTGTCACCTTGGGTAAGCACTATGTCTAGTGCCTGACACAGTGTTCATAAGACTATCAGCACAAGACAAAACCTTTAGAGCAGTGCTCCTTTGCTTAGAGGGGGCTCCAAGACTTCAAAAAAAGGCATCTATTCAGAGGTGAAACATCGCCCCAATCTTTTACATGGCCTGTTTTGTAGCATCTGAATTTCTTCTGTCTGAGTCTATCACATGCAAATTCTTATTTAGATTCAGCTCTAAATAGCATAAAGACAGGCAGTAGAACTGTTATATATTGTTGATCTTTTTTCTTTTTTTTTTTTTTTTTTGAGTTTTGCTGAAATTTCTGGCATTTGTGAGAGGATAGCAAATGCTATGAATGGTGAATGGTATTCTGTTTATGGTGGGAAGTCTTTATCAAGTAGGAAGACTTTATATCATTTCCTAGCTATGGTCAGAATTTTATTCCAATCTCTTCAGGATTGTTTTGTTCACACTCAGATCCTCTCAAAACAAGCCCTGAAGGCACTGGTCTCCACGGATCAGAGACATTTTCCAGGCACAGCTCTGTTTTGGTTAAAATTCCAAACAAGTCTAATCTGACCAGTGTATCTATTTTCAGTGCATAGAAAAGGTATAATTGAGGGGAGTTCTTGTAGTCCATGGAGAGAAACGGGTGCCAGGGAAGGTCAGTTTAAATACCTAAATCCAAAGGCTAAAACTAGACTGTGAAAAGATCTCTGTAAGAGTTCTTTACCTAATTTTTTGAGTAATCTGGGTGATCAGAGGTGTTTGGAGGATGCTGCACATTAAGAGCAGTATTTTTCCAGTAAAATAACTTTTCACCGGTTTTAACTGTCAAGGTATACCTTACATTTCTTACAGAAGTCCAGTAATTATTGTGGAAATTTATGTGACAAGAGGGAGATTTGGTGTAAATTATGGATGTCCAATCTATTTTTTTAATGCAAAAAACAAAGGTGAGGTTAACTGTGTGTGAGTAAAAGAGCCAGGGGGGTATCACCTGTGCCTGTGCTGAGCTGTCCTCATTCCCGCTGTGAAATTAGCTGTCCCCATTCCCACTGCCTTGATGAAGTCAGAAGCTGCTAAAGAGCCTTTCAGCCCCAAACTGCACAGCCAAGTCCAGTTGGCAGGCAATTTAGGTCATCTGAAGAGAACACCAAGAATTTTAAAATTCTCTCTGGATAAATTTCCGGGTGTACTTAGCATCATGGGAGAAATGGAAGAAGTTTCTTGTTGATGTAGCCCTGTGTCTGGGGTCAGAGCCAGAGACATGCAGAATGTCTTGTTCCCCTTGGTAATCAGAGTGATTCTGAAGAGCAGAAAATACACTTTCCTGGAGATTTGGCTAATAAGCAAGGGAAAGTATGGTGGAAATTGCTTTAACATTAAAGAATTAGATTTTTGAGCAGAAAGTCACTTAGTAAAAAAAAAGCTTTTCTTTCTTTCTTTCTAAACAGAACTCTGAGCCTTTCAATAGATTCTCCTTCACAGCAATGTAGTTGTATCTTGTGTGACTATGGTAGAACATAAAAGACAAAAATAAAATGAAACAAAGAGGAAAAACACAACTGTGCAAAAGAGAATGGAGTTAAAGCTTAGCTCCCATTTTTGAGTCATCCCTGATGGTAAAGATAATTATTTTAATCTTTTCACTGTTTGGTCAACCAAAATTGGCTTAGAAAATAGTATGGGAGGACTTATTCCTAGATGCATTCCTATTTCAAGGTAAATAGATTAAACATCACTGATAAAATCTTTGCAATAAGCTAACAATAAAGAAACCACTACAAAAGGAATCAAGGACTATTGACTATGTTGAGGAAGCCTCACAGACTTTATGTGCTTTTCCAGGAGAGTCTGTTTGCTTAGACACAAATCCTCAGTTTGCATTCATGACAAACATACCTCAGGGACAATGGGGGGATAACAAAATCTGTTTTAGATAGCAGAAGTTAATACAAAGACACTAACATGATTGTTAAATTTGCAGTTCCACATATTTAAGACATGAATTCTATATAGCTTAGGTCACAAATTAATCCACATAGCACTTAGATCACATTATATATGTAAGAAAAACTAGAAAGACTATGCAAAAAACTTCCAATGCAGATTGAATTACACTGGCTGGGTTTTGTGAAAGTCAGTTTCTAATGCCAAATCTCTTTTTACTGGGGTAACCACCATTAAAAAAACCATAGCTTTCTCCCATTCTTCTCCCAAAACCAGTCCAAATTGCTCTTGCATCAGTCATATGATTGTGGCATTTTTCATAAAGTGACTTTAAAATCAAAAAATATTATTGATAAGGGTAGACATTATTAGAATTCTCAATTTCTCATTTACTTTCTGTATTTCATGGCACAACAGTTATGCTTTCTATGAACTCTTACTTTAATCGAAAACTGTTGGGGTTTTTCTTTAGACTGAATATGTGTCTTAAAATTCTTTGAAACCATTCTCAAGATTCTTCAGAGACTAATTCTTTGTAGATCACATGTGACTCTGATTCTATCTCTCACTTAACCTCCATTTTCGTCAGGTCAAGAATGGATGGGTAGTCAAGATAACACAAAAAGCTATCTGTGACAACATTTCCCAAACAATTGAGATCAATAGTTGTACTTTTGAACTGGCACAAAATTTCAAAGGAATAGCTCCAAAATATTCTGCCCACCTGTATTATTCACAAACATCACGTAAGTGTGCATCACATAAGTATTCTGTAGGCATTTAAGGGTTTAAGAATTTTCTTGTTAATTGATGACACATGAGCATGGTAATTTGGACCTTTTGATCCTGTCTACATTAAACACATAGAAATCTTAGGTGTTTGTAGATAGGGCAGAGAATCACATTGTTCCTTTTAAAGGTAATGGGAGCTGAAAGCATTTAGCTTCTCACATGCCATGTCCAGTGCCATCCCACACCAAATCAAAACCTCACGCGCTTTGAAAAAATTGTTAATTAATAAATGTTAAGAACCTGACATAAAGATTAATCTTTTTTTCAGAGCTCCAATGGTGAATTTTTAAAATCCCCTGAAAGGTCATTTTGGATCAGTGCTCCTCTGAAATGATACCTTGTTTTGTCTAACAGCCTTTAGTAGAATACTTTAGACTGATAGCCACCCTTGGACAGAAAAATGGACCTGGAGATGACACTGGAACGTAATTTTTCAATTTTCCTTCTATTTTCTCCTTTCATTTCTTTGTGCTAACACTACAGAAATTAGACTATCTTACTACATTCTCTCATCTCATCTTCTGGTTCTGACATGAAAAAGCAGAGTTTAGAAAAATGGGAGTTAATGATTCTATAAAAATGCACTGCACTCTTTCAGAACACCTACAAGGTCTATTTTGCTTAACCATGGACTATGGGTTTATATTGATTTTTTCCCCATCAATACAGATGGCTCTAATACCTCTCGAAATATCTCTAAGATGTTTATTCATCTACTGGGTTGCAGTAAATACAGACAAGCAAAGGAAACAGAAAAGGTATAGCTGGATATACGATTTTTATGTATTCCTTTAAATTTATGTTAATGTGTGAGAGTACTGCCCCCAAAGGAGAATCATTATGATAATCTCAGAGACAGCTGGATACTGCACTCAGATTCAGATCTTGTTATGAGTAATTTTCACCTAAATGACTGCATTTATAGGTATGTTGCAATTTATCATCTCAGAAATAAATGAAGGAAACTACAAAAGAAGCTAAAGCAATTTTTTCCTGCCCATTCCCATAATATATTTTTACTAAAATAACACAAATAAAATAACGCAAATAAACATTGACAGCAGCAACTTGTTAAAGGCTTAAATATTTTTTGAAACTGAATTTGTCTTCATTCAATGAAACTGGATTGAAGAGGTTAATAAATGGCTTATATTCAGATTTACGAAAAAAATGTGTTGCTTTCAAAATTATTAAAGGCTGTTTGCTTTCCTAGAACTCTCCCTGGAAAAACAAGAGGTCATTTAAGGTGATGGCTCATTTTATTCTCACCTCTTTGCAGTTGCATGAGATTGGTAACATTAGGATCCCTCCTACTTCATTCCTTCATTCCCAAAATCTCAGAGGAAAGACCTATGCCCTTCAGATTTAACTGAACTGACTTTCCTAGCGGAATCTGGAAGGATTAGGGAGGTTAAGAAAGAAAATGCGATTATGGTTTAGTGGCTGGACATATGGGTAGTGGAGACTGCTCTAATGCAGCTGTCTGAGAGCTCCCTGTCAGCCTGCTGCATTGTACCTCCTGGTCATCCAGCTGGGCCAGCATGCTGCTGTCTGCCAGATGGGGCTCAGAGCACAGGAGACATCATTGCATTCAAACATGCTTCTGAGAGATTAAATATCTTGTTTAAAATATTCCTTAAATTTCTACAAACAGGTGTTGTTTGTGGGGTTTTTTGTTGGTTTTTTTTTGGTTATTCAAAAGTCTTATAACCATTTTTCTGGCAAGGTTGATAACTCTGATTTCTAAGAATAGATGCTGAATGGATACTGCATTTCCTTCAGTGCAATAAAGACGCTGGAGAGAATACTAACCTTATGATAAATTTCATCTCATAAATTCAATTTTTAATAGAGGTACAGGTTGTCTGAGCCAATTCATGTAAACAATGTTTGAATCAAATGCAATCAGAACACACTGAGAGTATTCAGAAAAGTCAAGTGAGGGTTCATAGGATCAAACCCCCTAGGCTGTAATACACTTTCATAACCAGCTCTTTATGATCTCCTACTTCTGAATGCATGATTATCAGCTTCAGACTTGCAGCTCACCATTATATGTGCCCTTAATAAGTACTTTAAAACACTCCAGCACAAAGGGAGAAAAGTTTTTTTTGACTTGTGGATAACACAAGGTTAGAAACCACCTTTACCTAAAACTGCGGAAAAGCATTGCTTTCAATTATGGCTCACATGAGACTGGAATGGAGCTGTTGTGTACAGTGAACAGGCTATGCAAGAGCACCCCCTTGATATAGCAAAAAGTGAAATAATTTCCTCCTGGTCACTTGTCCAGATTATTTTGGCAAATTCATTGTATTACTTTGAATTGGCTTGTTTCATGGAATTGTTTTGTTTTTCCTGAGAGCCAAGTTTCAGTGTGTGTACGTGTGTTGAGGGGCAGGCAGGAAAAGAGGAAAGGTGCTTTGCTGTTCATGTTCACTGCACACAGAGACATGATAGCCATTGTACTGAGTTTAACAGAAAATAGTCTGGGCGTGGTGCTATACACAGAGAACAAAGAGGATAAACCTACCCCCACGTGGGGAAGTTTCCCAGCCTTACTTCTTTTCTCAAATACTGGTGTCTTTGAAGGCTTCTAGCAGACGTAATTGGCAACATCCAGAATAGCATATTAAATACAGACATGGAATAATCATTGTTTCCTTGTTTGCATGCACTGTAGCCCAGTTTTGACCCACACCAGCTCGGTCCTCACAGACACCAGGCACAGTTCAAAGGTTAGCAAGGACCACAGATGGCTCCCAGAGAGTTACAGGAACGCAGCTGCTCTTTTAAGGAAAGAAAATTTAATTATCACAAGCTGGGCCATACTTCTTACTCTAAGGCTGGAGAAAGTCTTCCAAGATATTTTAGTTATTTATTAACATTTTTCAGAATAAAGTAACATAGCCCATTGGTAAAGTATTAATTTACCAGCTGAGAGATTTGACTTCATAACTCTGCTGTGCAAAGAGCTGCTAAGCTCTCAAAGGTGTTTATGATCAATCATTTCCAACAAAATTAAGGTATTTAGTTATATTTTCATATCTCTATATATCCATCCATGGAAAACAATGTGGGGAAAATAGTGATTTCATATGCCAATGAGCAGAAACATTAAATAGTGAAATGCACCAAAATCCTGTGGTCATGGAGACCATAATGCTACAAAAGGCAGAAACAGTGTGCAGTGAGAAGATTGTTCTTTCACTTAGTTTCCCATCTCCTCATGTCCTAATCTGATTACCTGCCTATTCCTTTGAGAATTCATTAAACACACACTTCCGAGGATGCAGAACATGCATGCAATGCAGCATGAAATGCCTAGAACACTAATCTGTGTTAAATACATATCTCGTCAGGTATTCAAAAGTTTTACTGATTGCATTGACGGAAATATCAGAGAAAGCTGTGTGAAAAGTAAAATTTTAGAGGAGAAAATAAAAAAATTATTGTGTACGTTTTCAACATTTTTAGTTATAACATTCCTTAATTTAAATGAGAAGGTGAGGACTTACTTCCCTGGCATGTGTATTAAACTCTGGAAAGTAAACAGCTTAAACTAAGCTCATCTGGATTACTTACAAAGTTCCCTCAGCATCTTTATGTATCTCTGTCTACAACAGCTCAGCACTATATAGACACTGAACTACACACGACCAGCACTTCACTGTAGTCCACATAATTGGTTTGTTTGCTTGCTTGTTTGTTTGTTTCACCAATTGATACATATAAATAAAGATGAAGGTATCAGTAACCTTCTTCAACATGCTCATCTTGCAACTGTAAAATATAACTTTAGAAGTAGTTTCTCACTTCTCAGATATGAAAGAAAGGACCACCCTTGCAACTTTTAAATCCTTGCACAGTGTGTGTCCTTGATACCTCAATAAAGTCACCAAAAGAAATGCATTTGTCTTGTAAGGCTTAGGTGAAATCACCAGGTACCAACACACATTCCTTAATTAGGGATGCTGTATGATTAAAACAGAATAATACAGAAATAAACTTAAAATAAAACAAAATTTGAAAGAACAGTTGTCTGTTGAGAAATGAAATTTGTACTTGAAAGTTATTATCTAGTGTCATACCCAGTGACCATACCTCTGTAGGCCCATAATAGAGATGTACATAGTGGAAGTGTAAGTCTTTGCAGCCACCATTTCTAAGTGAAGATAGGGCTGATTCTGGGTTAGGCATTATTGGAAATGTAGCAATTGTGGTTACCAGGTGTTATTCTGGTACTCAGAGTTTGCTGTCATTCTGTCACCGTGTTTTTATTTTCTAGGTGCTTAATTATCCTTTCTCTTGCTTGGCTTAGCTATGGTGCCTCAGAGAGGACTCCAGGTGCACTAGCAGTAACAAGAGAATACGGTGACTGCACACTTTTTAATGACTTTCAAACAATAAAGAAATCAGAATTCTCTCAAAAGCTTGAAATGTATTCTAAGTACCTTCAATACTAAATTTAAGTATTATCTACAATAAACAACCATCATTTTTAAGAGCTTTTTAACTCTTTTAGATGTCTTTGATATAATAAATCACAACAGACCTGTTTTATATAGTACACAAAATACTACATGAGATGTAACTTCAGAATTTAGTACTTGCCTTGTTTTACTTGTACACAGTCCTCACAGACAGGATCCACCTTTCTGTCTCAGTATACTCTTCTTTAAAATGCCTGGTTAATGTAGAGAATAAGGACATGTCCAGATTTGTCTTTCTCTGCTCTGACATTCCCAAGCATCTATTATTTCACTTTCTAACATCTCTGATGCTTGTCCCTGCATATAACAGTCCCACTACCGTTTTCATGCATCCCTCTCTTTCCAATGCAAAATTTCCTGCTGAATCTTGTTTCCTGGTAGTCTGAATACAATAATTTTTTTTTGTTGTTTTTTTTTTCTTTTTGTTTAAAAGTTACAGAGGTGAAGTAATTTTTAGGGTGACAGGTATGTAAGAGGTTGCTTTTTATCGCTTACAACAGAGACGATAACATATTTGACTGCAGATGCTGTAAATCATAGAAGTAGAGTTACAACTGCAGGTCATGCTTTTTCTTTGCTTACTTTTTTATTTGACAGCAGTTGGCAAAAGCGACTAACACAGACAGATCTTCTGGCGCAGCCCACAAATTTTCCTTTGAATTCTGTCATGCTGTATAAATTTTTGCTATATTGCCATGCATGCACACACACCATCATAGATACACTAAGACCTGTTGTATGGGGAATGGACACATCACAGCTCACTTGCTGTGGATAATTTAGATTAAATTTCCTGCTTGACAGTAAGCCACTTACATAGGCAAGTTGCTTATCAAAAAGAAGTAAAATGTTCTTATTTTTCTTTGGATAAAGAGACCTGCTGGTTCACAAAGCAAAGTAAACCAGTTTAATCACAGTAATGCTAGGAGAAATCTCTGTAAGTTTAGATCTCTGCTGCTGCAGGTGTATGAGTATATGTCAGTGTAACCCGAATTTTCTCAAGGACATTCACACTGCCTGTCATGTTTGCTCTCACAAAATTCTGAAGAGGTATTATGCTCTCTCAGAATAACTCAAAAATATCTGTGCTTGTCTTTGGCTTGACTATCACACTACGTGTACTTATTGCGTTCGGTTAAAACTTCCTCATACAAAAATAATTCACAACTGAAATGCTTCTTGCTGGTCAAGGTTTCCTCATCCTGAATGCATGCTTAGTCTCTCCACTCCACATTCATAAATAGTTTGAGAGACTTCAAGCAGCTGAGGTCATTGTGCTTCACACAATTGTTCTTTGTTGCACTCTGTGAAGGAGATTACATGAGGGCAAGCTGGAATTCCTGGATACCATATTTCTCACTATTGAAGGGCTATCTCCTTGAATAAAAAAAGCAATAAGGCTATCTGAAGTGACCTTGGCAATTGTTCATGTAATTTATGACATTGTACAACTAGGCATGAGCTCAAATCAAGCAGAGGGATCGCTTTCAAGTCTGATGATGTCTCTGAACTGAGAAAAAATTGCTAGATGAAGAATACATTTTCTGAAATATAGTTCTATGCATCAAACAATGTATTTGATTAGTATTTTCCTGTGCTTTAACCCTGTCTGTTATAGCACTGCATTGTTATCAGTTGCTGAGCTATTAATCCCTGTGAGTATATTAAAATTAAACATATGTAATGGAAGAATGCTGATGCTCATTAAGGGTAATTCTTAGTAAAGACAAAAAGTAAGTGCAAAAAATCTGATTATTGCTAAGTGAATATTACTAATGCAGCTTGCTGATACATAATGGATAAACTATTTAACAACATATTAGAATAATAGCAATAATAGTCAACAATAATGAAAAACAAAAGTAACAACAATAATAATAATAATCATTAACTTCTTAATTTTCTTTTCATGCCTTTTAGGATGATGAAAAGAAGACATACAATGGGGTGCAAGGAAAAACTTCTGTCTCCTTCTTTTAAAAACCTTTTGATGGCATTCCTTAGTCAGAGAAGTAGGAGATCTTCAAGCTTCCAGGCTGTTAGATTTTGGAAAATAAGGTAGTGGGTAGTGGAGGGAAACTATAAAACCAGTGGAGAGGGTAAGCAGTCGCAGAGACTCTACCTAACCCTGCACTTCAAAGAATTCTGTGGAAATCAGTACATGTTGTGGCTGCCACTGGAATATTTTCAGTTCAGCCTTTGCTTTATTAAGCACCCAAAACTCTAAAGGCTCAAAGCCAGAGCATACCACACTTCTGTGTGCAGAGCAGCCTGAGATTTGGACCTAAGCTAGTTTTAAATATAATCTTACTCTGTATTTTACATTATAGTGAAGAGTGTGTCTTTGAGACTGAAATATATGAATGTGGACCAACAAATGCATAAAAGATGCAATTCTTCCTTACCCCAAATGTAACTTTGTTAAGGAATTAAGCGGCTTCCTAGCACTGTGGTATCTTAGGTCTGGCAGCACCAATTAGCCATTCCCAGCAGACAGGTCCAAAAGGTCCTCACTCAGGTTCAGAACATAAATCTTCACTGAATGTGGAAGCTGTAGTTTGCATTATCTTATTTATGTGTGTACCCACAAGATGTGATAGGGTCTGTCATGAAACTTTGGTTCTAGCACTTAGTGTTTTGCAAACAATGGATGATAGCTTGGATGGAGTCTCAAAAGAATTCTGCATTTCTATCCACACTTAGAAAAAATGAACGAGAATGAAAACTTGGCAATAGGCTGTTTTTGTATGTGTGGAGTATATTTTTGCAGGGCTGAAATTTGTAATAAAGACTTTTGTCAAATATATTTTCAGGGAATTGGCCATAAAGTATATCCATAAAGGGTGCAAGATTTTTTTCTATGAATTATATCCTTGTATTGTAAATAGTCATTATTTCAAATATACATTATATGTTTAAAACACAACTTAGGCTGCATGCTGTTCTAAGAAATGGGAGGCACTTTCTTCTGGTCCTCATCCTATCAAGTTCATGACAATGGAGTCAGAAAAATCCTGTAACTTGTTACCTCAGCTACCGTACCTTTTCTATGACCCTAAATTACAACAGAGAAATTTTTTTTCAACAGCTTTCAAATAAAAAAAAATTAAAAGTCTATTAATTTAATATAAATATGTATCAAAGTGTGACGTTTTTGTTTTATGAGAAAGACTACAATGTCAACAATTCTATTTTTAATTTAAAATTAGAAATTTTTTAGTTTAGTTGTATTTTGAAGCTATTACTTTGCTTTTATAACATAAAAGGCAAAACATCGAAAAAGGTGAATTTGTCAAAATGCATTATTTAAACTGAATAGAAACGGTCATATTTCTTTATTTATTTAGGCAGCTCAGGGTGAGGTTCAAACATTGGGAACTTTTGTAAAATGTAATTCTTTAGCTAGGGAATTTGCCATAAGCACTGTGTTTCGCAAGTGCTTGAAATTTTCTAATTTCAGCTGCAGTTAAGAGGAAAGAGAGGTACAATTATCACCCTCTTTAATAAAGATATATTTATTTATGATTAACAATGTATAAAAAAGATTATGTGGATTTACTGTGTTTCATGAGGTTACAGCTAGCTGTAGTGCTTCAGTAATGCATCTGCAGAGACCACGAGACAAGCAGCTGCTGGGTTAATGAGATCTCACATGGATGTGTGGTCCACAGTCCAGCATCCACAGGAAGTGTAATGCAACCTAAGTGCATTGTAATTTACTGTATTTTCATCTATTTCTATGCTTTAAACAAAACATTTCCTTAGTCTCTATAATTTTGCATCCTGCCTAACCAAAGGCAGAAGGAAGCAGCACCTCAAATCATCCTCTGTGATCCTAAGCACAGACAGAATATATGTGAAAGTGCACAAAATAAAAAGCCCAAAAAAGTTTCAAGCCTTAAGCTTGAAGATCTTTCAATAACCAGTGTAAACACAGACATCTAAAATACAATAAAGCATTCACTGGAGTGGCATCAACAGGGATTTGGTACAAATTACCTGCAATCTGATGGAGGGCTAGCTATCAACTGCTGGTGATGCTTGTAAATCCAGACTCTAGTTTACAAGCTAAAGAGGTACTTACAGAGTTAGAAAGGTCATGGATTTCAGTCTATTTTGATATTCACTCACAACCAATGTACCTCCTTGTTGTTTTTGGATTTCTGCCCAAGGAAGTGGGGGAGGAGGTTGACATGGCCAGAAATCTCTATAACCTTCCCATCTACTAAGAAGGTCTATTGTGTAAGACCTTCATTTCAGCTAAGGAGTTCTATTGTCAAACATTTTTCTAGGTTTTCCAGTTTTCAACAACTATTCTCTTTTCCCTCTCCTTTGAAGAAAGACAACATCCTGTCCAACCTCAAGTAGGGAACCCCCCCCTCCATGTGTGCGTGCATTTGAGCATGAATGCAGTCCTATTCTAAACTTTTGGCAAATACTAATGTGGATTTTTAAGCAGCTGTAATTGAATCTGAATTGAGTTCTTTGACTCAGGTGTTAGTACTACCCAGGAATTTATCGTGCACCCTTTTAGCGGAGGAGAAAACAGAGAAGACACAGCACACCCTCGTTAAAAAGAGGATAGAAGTAAGCAAAGTTCTATGTACATGTAAAAATCATAGCTGCAATCATGGAACACGTCAGTTTTTCTGTTAAAGTAGGCTCAAGAATTAAGAGGAAAGAAGTCCTTAGAATAATAAATCTAGCTTCTTTCCAAATGAGACACTGATTTCCTCTCTGTTTCTTTCTCTTTTTCTGATTTTTCTTCCCTCCTATCATAGGCAATGCATCTTCTGAGGAAAAGACTAAAAACTGGTCATGTCACAGAATCAGCGTTTTCATGTCAGATATCTTGCTGATATTTTATCAAATGCCATTGTTTCAAAAGTCCAGAGGCTGCGGAATTCTGACTGTTTTGATTGTCCCGAGTCTAATGAAAGTCCATTGGGGATTTTCATGGTAGAGGATTCAAAACTATTCTGTTACCATCATGTTTTACAGCCCTCTGCTGCATGGAGGTAGTCATAGTGGTGATTAGACAAGCCATATAAGTCCATCTAGAATATTTCTGTGTAGTTAGGAATCATGTAGAGTATTAATCCCTACCTTCTGAGCTTCTATGACAATTAGAACTTACCTCCTCTTAGTTTCTCAATAATAATCACACTATCATAAATTGTTAATCACAGGAGCAAGGGCTAATTCACCATTACATCTGCTTGCCAGACAGAGAAATTTTGAAAATGAAGGCTCAGATTTAACCAATACAATATGAGCTACTTAGCAGAAATATGTGATTTGTGATTTTATCAGTCCTATACTATTTACAGGCAGTAAAAGATGGGTTCAAAGCCCAGAAAGGGTTTTGGTTAGATAGAATATTTGCCCATGTAATCTCTAATTTTAGGCTGGATGGGTCTCAGCCAATGTCCTTTTTCATTGAACATTAAAATTCTACCATGTGGTAAAGTGAAATTAATATTATGATGTTATTTCCACCACATCAGAATAAATTACAGAAGTCTTCACCTGTCTGCAGTGTAGGCAGTCTGAATACACATGGAAATAGTGTGCAGAAGATGTGAGCAACCCTGAGGAGATTAGCTGGCTTTCTCCAGCACTAGTGAGGCTTATGTCTCTCTGTATCATGTAAGGCAGCTTTCCCCAGGTAATAGTGCTTATCAGTCACATATACCATCCTATCATGGTCTCAGGACTGGGAATTTTTTGTTGGTTTTTTATGTGCATCAGGGAATTTAATGAGATGTGAGGACACTTGGCTATCTGGATTATTAAATTGAGGAACTCAAGGGAGAGACATGAAAGAATCAGACACATAAAAAAGCACAAGTTATGAAATATAATTCAATATAATTAGTGGTTTCTGTCAAAAAGTAAAAAACAGCTTTTCCTGAAAGATCTGTTCAGGTCTTAAACCTCACAACACATAAAATAATCCATATTTTTCCTTCCTAATATTAATTTGAGACTAGAAGAAGGCAAATTAAAGGCAAAAAATATATCCTTGCAACCATACACAATTTACAGGCCTTTCAACCAATAAAATATGCATTTAGAAATTGTGAAAAATATTTTATTCTCTCTATTTTGGATAGCCACTCCTAGTGATCAACAGCCACTGAATCCCAAAACTGAATGAGCAAAGCAAGGCAAAATACAGCCATGAAATCTGAGATAGTAAAACAAAGGTGAAGTTTGCAAAAAAGTCTGGAGAATAGGATCAGGATTTCAATGTGATATTGAAAAAAATGGAAAGTAATTCCCAAATCTTACAGTATGGAATTTTCCAAGACAATAACAAAATACTATCAATAGAAAAAATAGTCAATAAATGACTGCAAAAGGTAAAGACTTGGGTAGTCAGAGACGGCACACAAAAGGATCTGAAATGCGGTGATCACAAAGGTTGAGTAAGTCAATTTGATGCCAAAGGTAAGGGTACTTGAAAGGCTTGAATTTAGTCTAGGGTCCAGACAAGCCAAGAGAGGCAACTATTCCAGTGCTGATGGAGTCTTTGCTTCGGGGGAGATTTCTGTGAGCAGTCCAGACTTCAAATGTGTAAAATACCTTAGAGGAAAATACAAATGCAACAGTATTGATGCAGTCTCACTCTTCCTTACCTACACTGGAGAGTGGAAGAAAGTGTGTCTGCCTTAGAACACTTCTGGGCCCAAATTACTAAATTTTATTGTGAGTCAAATTTAGATTATGCTTTTCTGACATGCTCATGTGAACTTTTAAAGTGGTTGGATTTTTTTTAATATTTTTTTAATTTTGGGGCAGGAAAGAAGCAGAGGAAAGTATATCTGTCTATAATGTGCATAGGCAACAAAAGGTAAAAAGAAATGAAATATGAAATATGACAGGCCATAGGTGGATCTCTGGACAGGTTGCATAAGGTGGAACAGGCAATGGAAAGACCCAGCAGACCAAGGTAAATCACATGCCAGTAAACGGAGAGTAAGGCTGGTAAAAATCACTAGGAAAGGAGCGAAGAATACTAAGGAAAAGAAGGTGGTAGAGAAAGTGGGTGCTTTTAAGTCTTTAGTCATGGCTGTCTTACTTGTCACTAAGAGCAGCAAGCAGTGAGGTGTAACAAATCAACCACACTGCCACTACCTCTGCTGGAAAGGGAAAGGATGAAAAAATGCCAGCCTCTTCCAGATGAAGCTATATATGTTTCTGTATACATTATGAATATTCCCGAAGTAGAGTTTGACTAGGATGCTGGCTGAATACGTTCCCCCTGCAAGCTCCCAACTTTTTTGAATACCTATTAAGTTATTCTCTTCCTGTCATATCCCAAGGGCCACTTCATTTTCAACAGCAGAGGCTCTCAAAACCACCTTCATTTGGCACTCATTTAGGAATATCTCTGAGGGAGAACCTTGTTTTTCTTATTTAACTTTTCCCTCTCTGCGCTTATGGGCAGTCCAGGACAACCCATTAATATTATATTTGGGTCACACACATGTGTCCTGGGCTCTCCCCTGCTGCTAGCTGCTTAATGCTAATGATTGCAGGATGAGCAACCCCAGAGACTGTCAAAGTTAAGCAGACAGAAAGTAAATTAATCTGACAGGTGACAGGCTGTCCTTCCTGTAGTTTGCCAGCTCAGGCAGAGAGAGAACTGCCAGTTCCAGCTAAAGGGAGTGTGTGGCTGGGGATGGTGGAGGGGGGACTCATGCCCCAGCTGTCCCTGATCTCATTCCCAGCAGTGCATCTGGGTGATTTCAGTGGGGGATACCTGCAAGTCAGAGGCTTGGTCCTCTCCCTAAAGTGTAACAGAATTGCTGAAACCAAGATGTCTGGATGAGGGTTTTGTTATTTATTGCACTGGGTATTTTTTCTCCCTTTCCAGCTTTTCTCAGCAATTTTACGGTATGTTCTATTCTTGTTTGGTTGAGGTGGATAGTGTTCATGGTATTTTGGGGGTTTTGTAAGCAAGAAAAACTTTGGTTCCATTTTTTTTTGGGGGGGTGGAATGCTGTAATTAATGCTATACTGCTTCTTACAAATTACTTCATGATCCATAATACTCTATGTTCTACATAATACTCTAATTTAATTTTGCATGTTGGTTTGGTTTTGGGGTTTTTACATGGAAAGCTGATATTCAAAGGCACATAGAAAAAATTACAGCAGAAGCTTTTTTTACAAACAGAGTGGTAAAGACAGTGGTGCAAACTGCAGGCTCTAGCTATATTCATTTATGTTTTTCTGAAGAATAAGGAAGCAAATTACCGGTTTTACAGGAGCACTTTATGTATAAAACCTGCTCAAAGCCAAGTACTTTAAAATGGAGTCTGTTGTAAGGTTTGAGTTTTCAAGATGTCAGTTTCCTGCATCACTGTAACTTGTATCAAACAAGCTAATTGTAATTGCAGCTCTGCCCCCAGTGGGAAGGCTTTTACACTGAAAGAGTTAGCCCTACAACAGAGGCACTGACTGTAATTGTATTCTTTATGTGACAGCAGGCATGGCAATTTAAACAAGAGAGAACACTTGACAGATTGACTTCAGGAAAATACACTTTTTATTGAAGGCAAAATATATTAAGGAGACCTACTAGTTAGGTGGGAGGTTTCAGCTTTCTTTTTCTTCAATAAGGCAGTCTTTATCCTCTGAAATCACAACCAGCCTTGAATGTAAAGATTCCTTTCCTTGCTGTGCCAAATCAAGCAGTCTGCTCTGCACCTGATTGCCCCCACCCCAAACAAATGCCATAACACTCTTTGTGTGGATTTAACTGTTGTATGGTTCTGACATAGGTTCTCTGGGCTGCAGATCCTGGTGGTCTTTTTCTCCTTAGTTTCACCACCTGGTTCTAGTGAAAAATGCCACCTTTCCCACTGAATCTTTTCTCTCATACATGCGCTGAAAAACTGATCAAAATCTGTACATCTCCATTTCCCCATAACTGAGGGGGACTGCAATTCTTTTTACAGTGGAACAAAAAAGAACATGGCAAGTGAGACAGCTGCTGCAGAAGAGTGTGCTCCACATCTGACTTTCTTTCATGGTGTCCTGATGTTGACTGGGGCAGAGTTAATTTTCTTCCTCATAGCTGTGTTCCAGATTTAGGATAAGAATAATGTTGGTAATGCACTGATCTTTTCATTGTTGATGAGCAGCACTTACCCTAAGTCAAGGACTTCCCTGACATGATGCCCTGTAAAAGAAGCTGGGATGGGACACAGGCAGGACAGCCAAACCCAGGAGGACAAAGGCATATTCCATACCACTGGATGACATGTTCAATGTGTAAACTAGGAGGAAAACTTACCAGGAGGGCCACTGCTCAGGAAATAGTGGGTATCCAGCTGTTGGTGGTGAGAAATTATTTTCATCTCCATTCATTGCTTTCCCCTTTTTAAAACTTTTATTTCATTGCAATTTATTTTTATTATTACTGTTACTATTGTTGTTGTTATTATTAAGTTATTTTTCAATTTTTTAACTCTTCTTATCTCAACCCACAAGTTTTCTTTCACCTTTCAATTCTGTCCCCCATCCCAAAAAATGGGAAGGGAGCTGCTGTGGAGGGCTGAGTTGCTGGCTGGGGTCAAACCATGACACGTGCAAAGTCAGCAAGCTACACCCCTCTAAACTCACTGCTAGGGCCAGGAGAAGCAGTCACTTTTATCCTGTATTTTTTACTGTGCAAAACCAGAAAAAAAAAATGGTGATGAGAAATTGAGGTTGAAAATTCCTAGAAGTACTTAAAATAAAGCATGAAAAAGGAGCTGACTATGATAAATACCAGGTACCCATCAAGCTGCTCCATCACTCCTTCTCCTCAACTGGAAGGGAGAAAAAAACTGCAGTCTTGTAGGTTACAGATAAGTACAGCATTGGCAAAACAATCCCTTTGGGGAAATTGTTTTCATCTATTATCATTCAAATCAGAGCAGAATAATGAGAAAAAAACCACAATACTTAAAACACCTTTCCCCCCGCACTCCCTTCTTCCAGGGCTCAACTTCACTCTCACATTCCATCCCAGTGGTACGGGTAGACAGGGAATGGATTCTGCAATCAGTTTATTACACACTCAGGTCATCCCACGTTGTCCCTGCTGCTGTTTCCTGCTCTGTGGGACCACTCCTCATCCTCTTCCACCACTCAAGTGTGGGGTCCCTCCCACAGGCAACAGTGGTGACAGTACTTCACAATCTTCTCCAAAGTGATTCCTTCTCATGGGCTCCAGTTCTTCATGAGCTGCTCCAGCATGGGTCCCTGTGGTGACACAGGTCCAGCCAGCAAACTCCTGCATGAGCTCCTCTCCCCTTGGACACATAGTTCCTGCCAGGACCCTGCTCCAGCACAGGCTTTCCAGAGGGTCACAGCCTCTTTCAGGCATCCACCTGCCCTGGTGTGGGGCTCTCCACGTAGATGGTCTGTGCTCCATCATGGACCTTCATGGGCTTGGGAACACAGCTGTCTCACTGTGGTCTTCTCCATAGCCTTCAGGGGAGCCTCAGCTTGCAAGTATGAAGCACCTCCTGTCCATCCTCCTTCATTGGCTTTGATTTCTGCATAGTTATTTATTTCACTCTTCTCTCACAGCTGTGGTTGTACAATAGGTTTTTTCTTCTTAAATATACTATGCCAGAGGTGTCACCACCAGCGCTGATGGTCTTGGTTTACTGACTTACGTGACTTAAAAGTAATTTTGACCCGGGACTCTTCTGAAATATGAATTGTGGCACAACAAGACAAAAATGTGTGACGTGAGCTGGTTCAGTATATTTCTTTGGATACTGCCAATTTTGTTTCCTGCAAAGAGACAAGATCAATAGTGCTAACCACAGATGTGACGCAAGAGTTTTGATGTTACTATTTTGTGGTAATAATTTAAAGCCAGTCAGAAAAAGAAAAGCTAGATTCCATTCACACTTTCTGAATCTGAGAAACTGAAAATGTCAGCAGAGATGGTGTCTCTCTGGATTCTGCAGGAATCCTTTTTGGGTTTCTGCTGTGTCATCTCTTCCTGAGCCCATCAAGGAGGTTATATGGGATCTGCACTGCCAGGAAGCAATGGATCTGGAGCACCCCCAGTCAATTAGTGACCCTGCAGTCAGCAGTTTCTGCACTTAGATTTGCAGGTCTGTTAAATGGATCTGCTGAATCTCCTGTATGAGAACCACTGGAATTTCAACATGCCAGGCAGAGGATCAGACAGTTTTGTGTTCTACCATTGGGCTGGCTGCCTGGCAAGGTTTCTGAGGAATTCGGGCTGCCATGCATATTTGGTGAGTCTGGGCCTTTCAGTATTTGCACAGCAGGCAGGCTTTGTTAATGCTCTGGAACAGGAGTACCAGTCTAAGGTCTGACCTTAAAAAAGAGTGAAGGGGAAAGAAACAATTTTCAGTGAAGCTGGTTTCAAAACCAGCTTCTGAAGTATCCATGCAATGGAATTTACTTGCCCAGACTAGTTCTTACAGCTACTCACCACAGTATTTTCAGGTGCAGAGAGCCTCACACTTCAGCCTCTTGCTGACATAAATTACTTGCTGTTCCAAGGAATGGCTCATATGCATGAAGAGGAGCTGCCAGACATAAATCCAGTGTGACTTAGAACAAGGCTTTCTGTACATTAAAACAGGATTTTCTGTATATGAGCAGAAAAACCTAACCACTGGGTAAGGGGAGAAAGGAGTTAATGATTTTCTGGGAAATATATTATCAACTTTTAATTAAGGGCTAGTGATACTTTATCACTTAATTGAGAAACTTTGGAACACTGTTATATATGGGATGAAACACTCAACCCTTAGAAGTCAGGCAGCTGATTAGAAAATTTATCTTTTAGCCATCTTACTCTTTGGTTGTTAAACCAAACACTTGCAGCTATGCATACTAACAGCAGGAGGATTTCCCATCTGTGGTGTAGCTGCTTTTGTCAGTTTGTTTCAACGCAAAAAGGTGCTGCTGTTTCACAGTGAATTTGTTCAGGGAGGTTCCTGGAACACCAACTGCTAAGCACAGATATCCTGCCAAAGGAACAGAAAACATTGCCTCTTTACTCTGCAATAAACTCGCTAAGATTGTGCACCTGTAAAGGAAGGGAAGAGGGGAAGTAGGGGAAAGCCTACAACAAATCATTTTCTACCAAACTCGATTTGCTATAAGGTAAAATGAGCTGTGTTTTTTTCCTAGATTTTTGATTACTGAAAAATACTTCCTCCCACTTAAATTTAGTTAATTAATCCTCATTGTTGGCTCTACTTAGGTTTGTTTAATCCTATAATACTATTTTTAAACAGAACAATTTGAATGGTCTGTGTCTGCTTTTCAGTTTAGAATCATGAACTAGAACTTTAAACTAGTAATGAAATTTGGTGGTATTTTTTTTTCTTGGAAGCGATTTTTAGTAATTTAAATCCTTACTTAAATACTTAAGTGCATTAAGCACGATATATAAGATTTCATTTCCAGATAAAAATATTACACTGTAAGAAATTGCAGTCTTGAGTCCTTAGTTTTTGCAAATACCCAAATCCCAGTCTCAATGAGCAATATTCTCCTTTTATATTTTTGAATACAGGTTTGCAACTTCAGTTAGGTCTACCAGTGATGTCAGCGCTTCCACTCCTGCTGCCTTCTTAAGACTGGAGCTGTTCCATGAGAAATGAAGAAGAAAGTACTAAGACTAGACTTTGGAGGTACATGTTCTGCAGGGAGAGAGGAGGTCTCAGCACAATTATCAAAACTGTACTGTGACTATGTTTATTTGAAAATAAGAAAATTTACTTAAGGAAATATATAATTTTGGGCATTTTGGGCAGTGACATGTTGGTGCTTGGTGCTCAACTCCTTCTTTGTCTATCCATAACTGACTGTGATATTTTCTTGCAAGCGGTGAAGGTTTGATATTACTAAAGAAGTGAGACCAGTTGCAGAAATAATATGAGACCTAACTAGCTGGAAATTCTTTCCTATGTAGTGGTATTAATAGTATGCTGCTCTGGCTATGGAATTTAGAGGAGGTGGGAGTTTGCAAATATTTGGTGAAACTTTGAAGCCATTGCAATGCTTCCAAGTTCAATTTGATCCTTTCCTGCAGGGAGTTCAAACCAACATCCCTCCTGCTGCTCTTGGTATCAGGGTATGGGCTGCTCCTCATGTTCTTGTAGCTTGTTCAAAGATCAGTGATAAAATTCCTAAAACATTCTTACAAGGACTCTCTCCTCTGGTAAGTGTGATCATTACCTGGCTACTGAACCAAGCTGACACTTGTTTTCTCTCTTTTTGTCTAATGAATGTTGAATTCTTTTGCTGAGGCAGAAAAGCTTAAAGAGGATGAAGCAGAATGACTTCCAAAGCACAAACAGCCAGTAATAATGAGAAGAATGGACCTCACTCAGTGCTTTGAGGAGATGGAGGAAGGTTCTGGGCTGAAGGTTCATTACCTGGCAGAGGTGCTTCCTACTCTACAGACTCCCAGATGTGAGATTTTTTTTCAGATTTTCCTGCTGGCTAACCTTAGTAATGAAAAGCTTTTCATAAGGCTCTGACATCATCTATTCAAACAGCATGACACAACTTGCAGACTTTCAAGACTGACCCAAAGTATCTCATACAGCATGCTAGACCATAACCCCTCCTTTCCTGCCCCCTCCAGGCCCTGCAAAAGGCTCCCTGCACTGAGAATAAAACTTTTCACCAAGTGCTGCTGAAGATTTCATAAGTATATTTTTTTGTTTGTTTGTAAAAATGATGCAGCCTCAAGATACTTTGAATTTTAAAGCAGGGTGAAAGTTGGAAAAATTCTCACTGAATTTAGTTCTGCATTGATAGGTTTAGTTTGAGAACCCTGAGGGTTGCATTTGCTTGTTCTGATTTATTCTGACAAATATGACTAAATCTTATTGCAATTTTTTTTGTTTTCCTCTGGTGATTCATAGCTTAGTGTCTATTGTTAACATTGGATACATGCCACTTTCGTTGCTGAACATATTGCAGAAATCTAAAAACATTTCTGAAATATCTAGATGACAAAATTATTTAAAGCTCTTGAGGACACGCAGTGCATATGTAGCTCATGAGTGGGAGCATCCATTGCATGCCTACCATTATTCAGAACTAATAATTTATAAGCCCATTTGCTTACTGACAAAAAGCTTTTGCACTTTTGCTGTGTGTTTTTTTTTTAATATTTAAAGTTAGCAAGGTAAGTCTCTTGTTTCACGTGGGAAACAGATGTGTGCTCAAAAAGGCAGTTCTCTTAATAGGGAAAGGATGTCAATAAGGCATTGTTGATATAGTAAGTGTATATGATGTTCAGAAATGCCTATTGTCCCAAGACAGTGGAATATTTCCCTCCCTGGACTTCTCTGTCTGCCTCAGATTTAGTTCTTACCCTGATAACTGAGGGCAGTCAAGTTTCCCAGAGAATGCCCATGATGAAGGATTATCTGCTTCCTCCCTGTGCTTCTTAATCCTCTATAGAGTAAGGAGGCTCCACTTTGTATAGCAAAACAATAGCAATCCCTCCTTCTCCTCCTTCTCTGTGACTAAATCCTCCTACCAACATATTTCCATCCAAATGCTCTTAAATGTTAACTTGCACCAATCAGATGTTTGTTCTCCCACACAGGAGTGCATGACTAACTATTGTATTAATCTGACTTCAAGGCTTTTGTACTCTGGACACTAACTGTGATATCTGAGTGCCTTCTACATCCTTCAGCATTAAGAAATTAAAGTCAGTCTGTATTTCATGGTTTAAAGACAGTCATTTTAGTTGGAATTGTAAGGGAATGATAATTTCATTAGGATGTGTTGGCAAGGATTAGAAGTAAAAATAAGCATTGGCCTAGCAGTAGCTGAAATGCCTGAGGGGCTCTGATGAATTCCATAAGGATTTCCCATGCTTCTGGTTTATATTCTGGTTAAAAATTACTCATCTTGAAAGTTAGGAAGAGTCTCTGAGCAGAAGTGTGGTATGTATTCAGCAGCCTCTGGATGGATGAGAGGCACAGCAGTGCTGTGTGTACAACTCTCACCCCTGTGGGTGCTGGCTTTTTCTGTGGCTGAGAATGGTCTTTTGGCTGCACTGTAACCAAGGTGTGCAATGACCCTGAGATCAACCCAGCTGGTAAGAGCTTGGTGCTAATAAGGCTGAGCCCTTGGGTTCAGTCCTTGTGTGAAATATCTTCAGAGCTGGACTGGGCTTGATCCTCGTGGGGCCCTTATAAATTGGAATACTCTGTGATGTTTCTGTAGTTGCAGCCACCTAGATGAGGGCTCAGTGTGTGAAGTCTAGAGAAGCCTCAGTAGGTGTTTATTCCTCGCTGAGAACCTGGTGCATATTTGATTGATTAAACCTATGTTGCTGTAACTCTTTTGTTTTATAATTTACTTGGTTAGGCAAATCAAAGATACTGTGGTTATAAGAAGGGATTTCTGGTTCAGAGATATCTTGCAAAAGGCCTCAATTTCCCTGTCTTGATTTAGTCTTTCATATCTAGTTACTAAGGGTCTGACTATTTTCTTAAAAGTACCCCGGGATATGATGTCATTGTTCGTTACTGAGGAAAGGCTCATGAGAAAAGATGGGTCTTGCATTATGCTCTAAAAATAGTAAAGGTCACTCCCATCAACAAAAGATAAGATTTTTCAAGTTAAGGAAAACCCCATGTAATCTCGCACAGACAGAGCACACAAAACCAAGGCAAAGTGCAGGAAATACACCAACAAAGTCCAATTGTGGGAAAAGACATTCAGAATACTTAACACTGTTAATGAGAATATCTTTTCCATAAAACATTTACTAAAATACAAAGTTTTCTGATAGAAATTATACAATAATGCTGTAAAACTCTTGGCTCTGGGAAAGGTTGAATTCAGCTAGAGCCAAAGAATAATTTTTTTGAAAGTAAGATCAGAGTAGCATTTCAAAGTATTCCAAACAATATTATTGGAGTTCCTTCTCTCCTGTTAAGAGAATGTATGTGTGTTTCAGTTTTATTTGCAAGGAAACAAAACACCTGCCGAGTTTTGCTACCAGCAATTTCCTAGAAGGAAGTAGTATAAAAAATTCATGTGATTAGGAGAAAAAAATTAAATATCCTTATTCTGATATTGAAGGACTCCTTGAACAGCTCTTCAGTTTCTGGGGCAGTATAAATAAATTAATTTTAGATGTGGCAGGAGAGAGACATCAAGTAAGTATGTCAAAAAACCCCATGAATGGTGGAACAATCATAATTTTATTTTGAGCATTTAATTTGAGCTTCATAAACTCAGTAGGATGCAGCTGAACTACCCTTGATAGCAAGACACATGGAGACAAGTAAGGACAAGACCATGCTCACTGAAACAGTATAACAGCCTGGCACAGAGGAAGGAGAGGTGTCTGCAACACTCTGTGTATGGAGGGGTCCATGGAGAGCAGAGGCAGTGGGAATGAAGAGGAGAGAATACAATGGGAACTTGTGGAACAGCCTTCAGAACCCAAACCTCTGAAGACCACCATTTAGCAAAGGTGGGATTCTGCACTGAAGCAGAGCTCAATAACAAGGTCTCAAAAGTAGGTCACATGCCAGCACTAATATGGGCCCATGTTAGTACCTGAAGATCTGAAAAGTCTGGATATTTGGAGGGATGGGAGGGAGGGAAAGTTGTCTGCTTATGTTAGTGCAGTGAACCATGTGCTTTGCGGCTTATGCAAAAAATCCTTTTCTAGGCTTGTTTGACCTTCACAGTATGCAAACTTATTTTGAAAATCTTCTGATAAACATTTATTGGTATTTTATATATCAGGTATTCAATTGCAGGAATAAAAAAGTAAATGTTTTACACATGTTTAGTGCCTTTCAAAGTAAAAAGCATAGTGAAAGCAAAACAAAAGCAAGTTCCCCATAATTTTAGTATTTTGTATGACTGGGAAATCAGTAGAAGTAGAGGATATTTTTCTAAATTTTGAAAGGAGACGGAAATTTTTTAATAGAATTATCTGGGTATAAAATTTATGGTAATTTTCAATTCTAGCTCCTCTCCAACGATACCTGAATTTATTGAATGCTGCTACTGATTTCCGTGGATACTGCTTTTCTAGAATTCACAGGGTATTTCAATAAGAAAGATGATGAAATTTTTCTTTTCCTTCTAGAAAACTGGTTATAAATTTTGACATCACCTAGATATTATGGAAAATTTTAGCAAGAAAGAGTAATTTTTCTTTTCAGAATTCCAGGCTATTCCCAAATTTTCTGGGTATGTTTCCACTGATGTAATGTTCTAAAGTTTGTGTATACATATGTGCTCTAACACATTGTCCCTCTAATGTCCCAAACTCCAGATAAGTTTGCCCATGAAAGTTTTCCTTCACTTAAAAAAGTTGGAAAGGAAACCATTAGCAAAGCAGTCCAAGATACTGAATCCTAGATTTTTATTTCTTGTGAGCATAAGGCATACAGTATTACTAGTTTCTAGGAATTCTAAAGGCAAGCAGGAGTTTAGTGGTTCTAGAGAAATTTGCCAAAATTAGTATCTCAAAGGTTTTTCTGTCAGTGCATTTGCCAGAGAGAACGTCCAAGAAGATTCATCATTTGACCTACTGATGATAGCAATTACTGATGCTAACTGTTAAAAATGCATAAAAATACAGAAATTTCTGACACTTATCAGAACAGGAGCAAGATGTCCTAAATATTATTTCTGAACTGGTGTATTTTAGTTTATTTCTGCTGAAATGAGAAATATTGACACTTCTGAACTTTCCACCTCTCCCTGTTCACTGCAAAAGTAGCTAAGGCATAAACAGCTGTGCACAAATGAATGTAACCCACACCATCTGAGTAAAGACAGAAACACAGAGTTTTGTTCTGTGTTGTTCTGCTTGGCTGTCATAAACCTTTTGTTGCATGTTGTAATTATTGCTTGGATGTTGAGGATTTTTGGCTAGGAGCTATTCTACATTGTGGAAAATATATGTTTGAAATGTCTGAAACTGAATTTCTTCTGCTTCCCATTGAGGGAAAAAAACAACACAACAACAACAGCAACAACAAAGCTGGGAGTAGAGGCATAATGATAGATGGAGATAAAATTTAAACCAGGTATGTTCATTGTATTACCTGGGAAAACAGAATATTTAAAAAAAGAATTTTAAAACCATAATTTGAAACAGAGCAGAGTTTCACTAAAAATACTGTTTTCTTCTTGCTTTCTTATTCCTTTTGGTTTTAGTATCTCTTCACGAGCTAAATATACTATGCTGTTTTATGAGATAATAGGAACTGTTCACAAAAATTAAGAAAAGCAATGAAGTTACTGAAACATGTATGGGATCTTTTCATGATGGCAGTGCTCTACACTAACCGTAATAATTTTAAGCAGGTATGTCAATGATCACTTTAAACAAATAGTGATTTAATGTACATATATACAGGTTTTTTAAAAAGACATTAGAAGCTGAAAAGTGAAATAACTTTCCTGGGATTTTTAACAAGCTAAAGCATAAGGGGAAGTTCAAGAATATCTTTCCATGGGTCACAGGAAGTTTATCTATAAATAGAGCATGCATTTGTTCCATAGCTAGCAGACTGCAGAAAACAACTCTTGGTGCAGAGCGGCTGTAGAGAAAAAGCAGAGTGAACTGCACTGGTGCAAGTTGTACATCTACACCAAACTGCTGTTCCTAGGGCTGGAAAAGTCAAATTACAAGACATTACCTCTTGAGATTTTTCTTAGCAACTACCAAGAATTTTAAAAATAAAATCTCAATTCTCCAAGCAGCCTGAAAAAAATTAGTCAAAAGTCTGAAGTTTCAATAAGTTGCTTGGAAGAAATACCAAGATCTTGTACAAACTAAATATTCTCACACTTTCTTCCAAGATAATGAAAGTGGCAGTCAACCCAGATGCTGAAATTCTTATTTTAGTCCCATTCTATGTAAGAAAATAATTAGAAGACAAATAGGTCATCTATTGAACATTAAAAAGAAATAATAAATAAGTACCAAAACAAATATGGAATGTTTTCCTGCTATCCATGAGCATAATTCATTTAAGAAATGAAATTGCAGCTACAGAAACTCAAAATCCATGGACTGTCACTTTATGATAACTAAACTTAATTTTTTATATGGAAGCTTGTTTATTAACCTGCTGGGGTTATTATCAATTACTGTACAGCTTTTATACAGATCAAAGGGCTGCTGCTAAAGATGAATATATTAACATTACGGACCTTGCACCAGTTGTTTATGATTCTTCCAGTCAAACTGCTTGAGACATTGTAGAGGCAGAATATGCACATGATGATTTGCTTCCTTTAATGGGGGGTTAGTGTGTTGACTCTAATTTTTGCAAATTGCTCAAATTGTGAAACACTACTTTGGGCTAAAAAATAAATAAATCTGTCTATGCACTTTTACATTTCTCAGTCTGGTTCCACAGAGGAATTAACTTAAAATTTCCATGTTTCTAACCCCTAGTCTTGATGGGACTTGCCAAGCAGATGCCCACCACCCTACTCTCAGAATGCCACACTGTGATCCCTCCAGAACTGTGTAAAGGGATGTGATTGCTGTAGTGCTGGGCTACCTGGCACCCAGAGAGTGTACTGTGCAAGAGTGTAGGTTCAACTGTTTTTCTGTTTTTCATGGAATTTTCCAAAAGTTATCTTGAAATCATTGCTTCCAAATTTTTTGTTGTTTAAACAGCATCACTTGACACATGCAATTAGGTGTCCCAGATTACCTCCTCTTTGGGAGGAAGAACTTGCTTCAGAAAGACACAACCCATTTTAGATTCATCTGAGAATTAAAATATCTTCCAGGTTCCCCTGTAGCCTGTGAGCAAAGAACTCAATAACTTACAATGCCCTTACTCACACTGCTACATTCACAGGCAGTTCAAGAAAATGTTTTTCTTGCATGGCAAGTTATTGCAACTAGCAATCACATGTTGTAGATGCTTTGTTATTAGTGGTGACTATGAACATAACCCTTTGGTCCTGATTTCAGTTCATTTTATCATTTTTATTCACCAAGAAACACGTGGACAGTTGTACCTCAAATCTTGGCTCTTAATAAAAGCCATGGAGGGAAGATCGGAGCTTCAGCTGGGAATGCAAATGTTTTCTCTGCCCAGCTGAGAGCTCTGCTCTCCAAAGGGTCCATCTGGGATGATCAATCAGAAATACGTCTGCAGTGCTGGGGATCTGGTGGTCACCAAATTATTTATGGGAACTGTTCAGAACCCCTACCTGGGAAGTTAGTGTGTTGACTCTAATTTTTGCAAATTGCTCAAATTGTCAAGCACTGCTTTGGGCTAAAAAATAAATAAATCACTGGGAAGTGTGCAAGATGCAGAAAAGCCTGGGCGTTGGTAGCATGCAGCTACATCATGATTGCATGCATCCCTGGTAGTTTACTTGTCCAGGTGGAAACTGCCTTAATGTCTTAAGTGGCCTCTCAGCATGCTTCAAATTAGTATTATTTACGGCAGCCTGTTTCGCTGCAAAAAGACACCACAATTTTGACTTAAAGCAATATTATACAGATGTATCCTAGGATACCCAACTCCTTTGCAAAATAAATAATTACTAAATTGTACCAAAGTTTCTATTGCTTTGAGGCTTTTGTTACCTTGTTATATCTTATTGTCTTCGTTTCTCTCTCGGCTGAAGTGATTAAAATCTTACTCAGTTCATAAGACAGGTAAGAATCAGTCAGTTGAGGCAATGTACCATTCATGTCTGACAGATGTGTTAGGTGTCATTAGCATATAAATCAATCCAAATCATGCAAAAAATTTCTCTGTTGGATGGGCAGGAACATCTTCAACCGCATGTCTAAAGGCAAATAGGGAAATAAAGCGTGTCTCCAGATTGCTGATATTGTCCAGATTTTATGTGAAAGAAAAGTGAGATACAAAGTAGTGTTATTTTGTCCTTTCTTTGTTCTTCCAGGACTATTTGTAGCTTTTTTTGGCTGGAAGTCTTTCAGCACATGAGATAGGTTCTCAGTCTGTCTGGCCTGTGCTTCATGTATCTTGAGCAGCAGGGGCTTAAGTTGTCTTTGTTACACTCTGTCTCTCTTGGGGGAAGTACCACCTTTCCCCCCTAGGACCAGGGACTGTCCTGTTTAGTTTCAGTGTTTTGTATCAAAATATGCACTATATCATCTACCTTTATCCTAGAATTAGCAACTTATTTCATTAATGTGCATAAGGCCTGCAGACGGGAGGTGATTAATGCTTGTTACCTCTCATTAATTTATACTACATACATAAGTATTATATTAGAAATCCGACCTTTAATTCTGATCTCTCTAGAAAATTCAAAGACAATCTTGATTACATCTCAGGGATAAGTTATTGAGCAAATCATGTCTACGCTGGAACAATCCAATTCCTTGGATTGCTTGTGGCTTGTATAAGCTGAACAGTGTGCCAGATAGAGCAACATTTTATGAATGTACTAAGTGTTACGTAAATAGATCAGAGTCAAATGGGTAAGGGGGGGGGGGGGGGTCGGGTCATCCTTTAATGACAGATCAGTAGATTCCTAAGTACATTTATCATCATGAAATACCATTTTGCTGAGAGCTTTGTTGTCATGTCAGTGTCTGATGGACAGTGGGTGACATTCTTCGTATTACCATGTCCATTTAATTTCCTAATATTTTTATTTCTGACTCCCTCCAATAGTTCTTATTGTGTGTTTGCTGCCTATGTTTGTCTATGCTACTTGCAGCCTCAAGTTTATTTTTTTCCTCCAAGTTCTTATTTCTTAGTGCTTAATGAATTTCTCACAAAGTTTCTCAAAATAGAGTTAGTTAAGTGTTAGGAGATGTACCCAAACCCATCCCAGCAGCTGAATGACTCCCGTGTTAGGTATTTGCAAGCTCCCTTGCTCATTTTCACCTTGAAACTGTTAAAAGATAAAAGACTTTGTTCAGATCAGAACTCTTCATAAGAGGCTCATAACTTCCCTTATTTTATTGCATCTTTTAAGCAATATCTTAGATGTTCCTAAAGAGTGAGTAAAATGTCCAAATACCTGGAAGCTAAAATTTAAATTTACAGTCTAGCCTCTCTCCTTAGAGTTTAGTTTAGCTACTTTTACTTCTTTTTCTCAGTGTCACTTAATGTTTTGGCAGAATTGAGCACCATTTTATAGAAAGCATTCAGCATGTAATATTGGAGCTACCTATAAGCCTGGTAGAGCCAAGGGCTCCTTGGGGACAGACTGGCTAGCCTCTGTGTGGTGCTAATAAAGCCATGTAATGCTGCATGTCTAAATTAGCTGTGCAGACTTGAACTCTCCTTGGGACTTACTCAGTGAACCTTCATGTCTCAGAGAAGCAGTCTTTGATCAGATCTCTGCTTTTGGGAGCCCCCATCCATGGGTTGATGGAGGATACAACCTGGCTGACCTCATTTCACTTTAATTTTTCAGAGAAGCCTCATTTTAAACACTGAGGCCCAACACCTCTAGGGTTATGCAAACCTGATCTGCGAATGTGTGCCAGCTGCTACAAAGAAAGCTTTAATTTACCACTTATTTTCATGAGCTTTCTGTTCCCTGCCTACAGATGCACAGATGCACAGATTCCTTGAGGACAGAGTTTTCTGGATGGATTACATCCCATGTGATGTGCTAGACTTCTTTACCTCTTTGATCTGCTCTGCTGCAACACAGGAGTAACTAGCCATGGCTAATCATGGCAGACAGACTAATCAGGAAGCCTGGAAAGGAAAATCAGAACTTAATGCATTTTTATTCAGTGATTTAATACTGAATGAATAACTAAAGTGTTTTGATTGAAAAAGTTTTCAAACTTTCATTTTCTTCTTTTTCTTTTCTTTAATGGTTACTGCAAAAAGCTCTGTGTACTGCAGCTACTTTCATCACCAAGGAAGGGGGGCAGTGGCAGTATCAGTGGTTCCTTGCTTATTTTGTTCTGTTGGGTTTCTTTTATCATCTTTTGGAAGAATTTCTAGCTCAGTGTGTCTCTTAGTACATATTTCTTCCCAGCTTTTTAGTTTATGCCTCTCCTAATGAAGTTCTTGAGAGTCTTCAGCTGCATGTGACAAGAGTTTCCTGAATGCTAACCTGGGGCTGTGTCCTTTTGTGGATCATGGTAATTGTGAGATGACTTACAAGAATGTTAAGTAGCTGCATTTTGCTTTAGGAAGCATACCAGACTGTCATTTCCAATCTGTGAAAAAACATAAGTGTGTTACCATTCATCTGTGCTTTATTTCAGTACTTCCTACTGAGAGGGATTAATCTGGCTTTATTAAGCCAGGGATTAATCTCTTTTTTTTAGAGGAGGGATAGTCTCACTTTACCGAGTGAGACTATCCCTCCTCTCTGGCAATAAATGGGACAACAACACTTCTGGTGCTTCCCTGATTTTTAAAGAAAATTCATGGCCACAAAACCTGCATACTGAGAGAGTCAAGATTCTGGCAGCAATATCCAGCCTCATACTTTAATGCTCTTTCCAATGATGAGTTTGTGCCAGTAGATCTGACCTTAAGTTATTATGTTAGTTTACTATACAACATGAGGGATGAAGAGGGAAAAATCAGTATGGTCATTACAATACAAATGCAAAATCTTCCATATTAAACCGCTTATCCATGAAAATATCTTTCAACACTTTTGTCTACTGTTGTGGTATTAAACTGCATATAACACATAATCTAGCTCTTCTAAACAACTCTTTCAAATTCTGAATGCAATTAAAAAATCTGTAAAACATAAGTAACTGTATTAGCTCCTTAAATATACTGGGAAAAAAATGTATCTTTTCCATTCAATGGTTGTTTGAAGAAGTCATAAAAGCACATGAAAGATACACTGTCAGCAGTATAAAGGAGTTCTCCCCTCTTGAGGTCAATTGAAATGTAAAGAAAATGTGGCTGGCAATAATTACTCCAGAGACAATAAAAAGAAGCAGGCCCACTAGCCTTGATTGCTCAAGGAACTTAAGACAGAAATAACAGAAGTTATGGCACACGCCTTCCCACAAAATGCCCAAAATGCCTGTAAAAAAGCTCTGTGATATATAAGCAGATAGAAAACATAGTCAAGGTTGCATTGCCACTCAGGGCCCCATGAAGGTCTGCTAGTTCAGTAATGAGTCCAGATCTTTGCCAATATCAGACTATCCTGATTTTTAAATCATATCTTACAAGCTGTCTTGAGATGTCATGACATTGCTTTACAGGCTCATGATCCTCTGAGTCTCTGCTGTAATTTAACTGATCAGGTCAGCAGGGCAGCACTGAGGCAAGCTGTGCTTTGGCCACCAGATTCTTCAAGTGTAGATCACACTGCAGTATCTTTTCTGAGGGAAGTCGTATCAGCTGTTTGAATCCATACAGTTGTCTCCTCTTAAATCAAGACCAATTTGAATTCATGCAGATGAAACATATGCATATATTTATAATATATTATTCAGTTTCAGTCCCAACACCCAAACAGATGAATTTGGTAAAGAAGCTCTATTCCCATGTGCAGAAAACGGGGAAATGTATTAATCACAGCATCACAAAACAGGTGAAATCAGATCCACCTCTTGTGTAGTCCCACCCCACTGCTCAAAGCAGGACCAACTATGCCACATTGTTCATGACCACTTCCAATCAGCTTTTGAGCATCTCCAAGTAAGAAGATTAAAGACCCATGGGACATCGTTCCAATGTTTGATCACATCTTATTTAGTCTACATGCACCTTCATGTATTTTACTTAGTGCCCACTGCCTCCTGTCCTGTTTCCACTTCCCTGAGAACAGATTCCTTTCCTCTTCAGTCTGTCTCTCCCATCCTACTAGGACTCCATATCCTGAGCCTTCTCTTCTGAAGGCTAAGCAGTCCCAGATCTCTCTGTTCCTGTATGGCTGATGCTCCAAGCTTCAAGCTCTGAATCTCTTTCCACCCTCTGCTGGACTCAGCTCAGCAGACCCATGTGTCTTCTGTATTGGTGAGCACAGAACTGGACACTATTCCAGGCGTTCCTTGACAGTGCTGAGCATAGGGAAAGGATCTCATCCCTCAATTTGCAACAGCCTTCCCAAAGCAGCCCGTAGTGCTGCTGGCTGTATTTGCCCAAAGGGCTCGTATTCACCTTCAGATCTACCAAGACCAGCAATCCTTCTCTGCAGAGCTGACTTCCAGCTTGCTGAGATAAATGACTAAGTCAAAGTAGAGGTGGTTCTGCTCAGGTTTATCACAAATATAACCCTCTATAAAATTGATCATTGCTGCAAATTCTGAAATAAATGTGTGTAAACAATACAAAACTGCTATTTAGCTAACTGCAAACTGAAGTGGTTATATTCAGTATTACACTTTCAGGTTTAACAACTGACAAAATAACCATTTACAGTCTTATAAGGTACACAATAGTTTTGACTACTAGGGTATTGGGATGCAGAATAATGTAAATTGTTGAATACCTTTTTCCACAAACACTGCAATTTATCATATGAGTTTACCTACAGCTATGCCAAAACACTTTGCAAGTGGAATCTTGCTTTATTCCCTTAAGATCAAAAGATAAGCATGCCCTACATGTCTATTGCTGGTGGCTTTCCAGACTGATTTCTACTGAGCCACCATCTAGGCATTTCATATAAAAATAAGGACAGCAAATGTGGGAAAAAAATATCTTCAAGACATACCAACATTATGTGTTATGCTATTTAAAGCAAATTTAAAAAGTGGAAATGAAAAGCCATTCACAGCCACCCCACATAAACTTTAAGAAAGGATAGAAAGAATACCAAAATGCATTTATATTTTGGGAAAAAAAAAAAAAAACACATGAATCTACTCCTTTGGTGCGGTAGGTCAGAGAGAGAAGGTCTTGAAGTTTTCCTCCCCTCAAGAGATGGCACTAGCAACCAGGTGAGGACCCCTCAACACAAGTGATATACTCATGCTGTTGATGAAAGTTTCAGGTGTCAAGAGACTTCCACCTACTTCTTGTATTCAGTTGTCTTGATATCTTTCAAACAGAAATAGAAAGGGCAAACCCACATGATTTGTGCAGGGAACATAGGCAGAAGGATAAGGGTTGAACTGCACGCTCCTAAGCTTGGTAGCTTGAGCTGGTGGTGCAATCTGTTCTGTGAAACATCCTTTCTCATGTTATTTCTGGCTGTTTCTGCAATGCGTCACCAAATGCTATTCATACTATGAAGCACAATGATTGCATTCCTCTTTAATTCCCCTCGAGCTTGCCATGACTGTTGATTAAACAGTATGTGGGCTATGATTAGCTCCAACGTAGCTACAAAATTGACTCCTACCTGCTCAGGAGGATCACCATTGCAGACAATGCTTTGGTTTTTTTCTCTCAAACAGCGCTAGCAGTTCTAGGACCACCAATGTAATATTCATACAGATATAAACCTGAACCACTGAAAATATGGAATTTGTCTTCTCTTTGGTCAGAATCACGAAAAATGAAAGTATTTTAGACTTTACCTCTAATTTCAGAATCATTTACTCTTTATAACTGTTACAGTGATACTTGTGTCCTCCTTTCAGCATTTCCCCATCCCTCTCCTTTCTCCCCAGAGAAGTACCAGACAGATATAGCTCAACAAGTTCTGTTGTGACTTTCTGGCTTCTAATAGCTTTGGCTGTGAATATCCTTGGTATCTACTGGAACTTCAGCTTATTGTGGCTGCCTTTCTCTTAGTGTCTATTTCATGCTTCGTATCCTGTTCTCATGATATCTGTAGGAGCTTTCAACAAGAATTTTATAAAGTCTCACCAAAATTTACATTTTGTTAAAATTGAGTGGCCTGTTCAATGGATGAGAAAGTGATTGGGCAGTCACATCCAGAGGGCAGTGGGGGGCAGCTCAGTGTTTTGATAGAGACTGCCAACAAGTGATGTTTCTCAGGGGTCTGTGTTGGAACCAGTGTCATTTAATGCTGTCAGCAATGGCATAAAGAGATCGAGGGCATCCTCAGCAATGACAATGACACTGGGCTGAGTGGTGCTGTTGACATTCCTAAAAAGACAGGATGCTCTCCAGAGGGACCTGAACCAGCTCAAGATGTGGGCCTATGAGGTCTCATGAGGTTTAACAAGACCAAGAGCAAGGTGGTGAGGGCAAACCAAGGTATTATCAATACAGTGTAGGTAATGAAGGGATAGGGAACAACCTATCCCTTCATAACCTGGGGGTTCTGGTGGGAAAAAGTCTCCATTTGACCCAGCCATGGGCACTCTCAGCCCAGAGAGCCACACCTGTCCTGGGCTGCATCCAGAGCAGTGTGGGCAGCAGGGGAGGGAGGGGATTCTGCCCCTCTGCTCTGCTCTGCTGAGACCCACCTGTAGTGCTGCATCAGCTCTGGGGTGCCAGCACAGGAAGGACATGGAGCTGCTGGAATGAGTCTGGAAGAAGGCCATCACGAAGATGATTATCTCCTGTGATGACAGACTGAGAGACTTGGGATTGCTCAATCTGGAGAACAGAAGTCTTCAGGGACATCTTAAGAAAGCCTTCCAATACAAAAAGGGAGACTACAGGAAAGTTGCAGAGGAACAATTTTTAATGTTATCTAGCTAGAAGAAAAGGCAAAATCTCTTTAAAATTAAGGAAAGCAATTTAAATTTCAATTTAGATTAGACATTAGGAAGAAATTCTTTACTGTGAGGTTGCTGAGGCACTGCAACAGATTCCCCAGAGAAGCTGTGGTGTCCTATCCCTGAAAGTGTTCAAGGCCAGCTTGGATGGGGCTTTTAGCAACCTGGTCCAGTGGGAAGTGGCCCTATCCACTGCATCAACCACCAACAAAACAGGAGAACAACATAAGAGAAACCAGTGGCTGGAAGTGAACCCGCATAAACTGAAGACAAACACATTTTTAAACATTAAACTCATGTTTTAAACAGTGAGAATGCTTAATCACTGGAGCAAAATTTCAAGTGAAGTGATAAATGTTTCATTTTGTGTTATCTTCAAACACAGGCTGCTTTTCTGGCATGTATTTTAACATGTACAAGACATATGCCAGAGAAGGGCAAGTCATCCTTTGCTCTGAGCAGGGATAACGGAGGGAAATTTAATATTTGTGATATAGGGAGATTATGCTCATTCTTCTTTAATCTCATTTGTGGATTAATACAAGTGTGATTGCATGCACAAAAATGACCACAAAATGTCCGACCCGGTCATTTTTATGCTGCCAGTATAATTTGTGGGTACATATTCTGAATATCTGCATTCTTTCATTGCTTTACTGGGGTCACAAAGTTATTTTACAGTAATACCCACCCCTTCACACCCCACCCCCTTCCTTAGACCAAATGGAAGAGCTTCAGAACAAAGCACATATCTTCAAGAAACCATTAAGAATTTCTGTCTCATTTAAAAAAAAATTCATGCCAGTCCTGGAAATTCATTATTCAGTATAAGGGCTCAGGTCCTTTCTCATTACTGAAAAGTTCCTTCCAAAGTAATAATAGTTTTTCTGTCTGGACAATGTGGGGTAGCTCATGTTTCTGTTATGTTTGATGTGCCAATCTTTAAACACAACACGAACATGAGCTACTCCACACCTGTCACCATGTAAGAATCAGCACAGTGATGATTATTGGCAATTTTCACTGGCACTGAGGCATTGTAGCATGCAGTAGTGATTCTAATTATTGTCTGTAGCATTTCCCATACTAGAACTCTAAATTTTCTAGACACAATAATAACAGTTCATAGAATGGAAAGAATTCTTTAAGGACCTACTTTCATTAACAGACAATCTTGCTATTTTCTTGTTTTCCATATCTGCTTTTAGGCTGGAACAAAATAAGACCCAAGAAACAGAAATTTTAATTTTTAGGACAGGGCCTTGTTTTCTGAAAAAATGAAGTCAAATAACTAAACATAATTTTAAAAGACAAACTGAGAACAACTAAAGTCACAGCTGTTGTTGCATTGCAACACTAATGAAATCAGAAAGTAAAGTTCTGAAAAATCTAAAACTTTATTAGAAATTGACTTTTCAAAGGGGTTTTCTGGAGAGATTACCCAGGTTTACATTGTTCTCTTATGGAAATTTTACTAAAAATCAACTAGCTTGCTTCAGTCAAAGTTACTTTTGTTCTGACAAAAGAGAAAAAAAATCAGTAAATTAGATTTTAAGCCAGTGCAAATGGATTTAATTGTTTTGAAGCCAATAGATTCATTCCAATTTCTATTAGTTAAGGATGAAGTGAAACACTACTAAAAATGCGTTCCTTACTTCTTTTAAGTTACTGGAGCTGCTGAATATAATGAAAACATTATATTCTATTACTTTTCAGGACAGTGTTTATTGCTGTGTTTTTCCTCATTAGGATGTTCTAACAATATCCATATATATGTTGGTATTGGCTATGTGTCCAGCATCCAAGTGTGCTGCCTGCTTTTGATTCTTTCTAACATTCTCTCTTTACTATCCCTTCTCTTAGTCTTTCAAGGAGAAGTTTGAACAAAAAAAAAAAAAAAAAACTACTCATCTTCAGAAACTCCCTGTAAGAAATGAAAGCAGCCCTTAAATCTTGTTAGCAGAGGGAATCTACAATGGAGGCATAGTATTTCTCTGAATCCTGAACTATATTTTATCTCATGGTGTGTGTATGCAGTGGTTACAATATGAGGGCTGAGCATTCTGTGGCATCTCATGATTTAATATTTTCTTAACCTTCCCTTCTATCTTTTAGTGTGTTTCTGTGTACGTCGTGAAGTTCCCGTTTCCAAAGATTTTCATCTCCTAGAGCCACATTAGCCATTCAGTAGCAGCAGCTTGGAGAGCCACAAGGAGAATGACATTTCATAAGGAATTGATCTAGGCTCCTCATTGATGGTTGCTAATAGCAGGGAGTAGTTGAGTTGGAGGAATTAATTCTCCATGTGTTCTAGTTATCAAAAAATTTTCAGTGGTTTCTTGTATAAAGTCTCATCAAATTGGTGTCAGTTTCCAATGCAGACAAACGTGGAAGAAGCAAAAAAAAAAGGTAGCTTGGGAATTTCTCTACAATTAATTTAGTGCAATCTCTTAGTGATGAGATCTTTCACCACACTTCAAATCCTCTGTTCATTTTTGGGCTCCTCAGTCCAAGAAAGACTCTGAGGTGCTGGAGCAAGTCTGGAGAAAGCCAGCTGAGCTGGTGAAGGGTCTGGAGAACAATCCCTGTGAGGAGCAGCTGAGGGAGCTGGGGGTGTTTATCCTGGAAAAAAGGAGGCTCATTCCCTACAACTGCCTGAAAGGAGACTGTAGGCAGGTGAGACGCAGTCTCTTCTCCTAGGTAACAGCTGAAAGAAAAAAAGGGAATTACCTTAAGATGCAAAAGGTTAGGTTTAAATTAGATATCAGGAAAAAGTTTTTTTCACAGAAAGTTTTGTAAGGCATTAGAAAAGACTTCCCAAGGAAGAGGTGGAGTCATCATCCCTGGAAGTGTTCATAGACCATGTGGATGTGGTACTTGAGGACGTGGTGTAATGGTGAACATGGTGGTGGTGTTATGTTGACAGTTGGATTGATGACTTTAAGGATCTTTACCAACCATTATGATTCCATGATTCTTCTACTTATGAAGCAGGCAGCAGCTTCACCATCTCAGGAGACCAGATCACAACACCCTTTTCCCAGGGCATGAGCAGATAAAAGAGATAGATAACAAAAGCCTCCTTTGACATGGATGACCAACCTCAGCCTGCCAGTTATCTCAATCAGTAAGTATTGTCTATCTGTAACATACACAGCATGCAAGGGTTCTCATAAATTAATGAGACACCCATGTTCCAATCCTACTTGTCCATGTATTGACTTGTATTCATACATCTTCTGTAATCAACCTGCACAAAAAAATTAAACTCACTGCTTCTTTGCTTCTGCAAAGAACACTTTAAATATATGAAGGAAGAAAAGCAGAAGGAAATTGCAACATGCTCTTCAGACCAAATTTGGCAGTAAACTAAATTCAAAACACATCTTTATACCTCGGTGCTTTAGGAGAGGGTCAATATAACTGTAGATTTAGGGCACAATAAATACTCATAATTATCGTGATACACACTTGTTTGGGGAAAATTTTCCTTATACTCCCACTGATGCAGTGTGAGCTCTCAGCCTCCCCACCTGCCAAATGAATGTTGCAGGATGTCACATGCAGAGTGTCTGTTTCCTGCCAGGCAATGCCCTGTGACCCTTGGCAGCAGGAGCCTCTTTCCCCTCAGTCTTGCTACATTGCTTTGTGTCCTCTCCGGGTGAGAGTTGAGAGTGTTGCTCCCTTGGAAGGTCTTGGACTGGAGCCCCAGGTAGGAAGGATGTGATGTGCAGCATCTTTTGTCAGAGATAAAATGCAATTAGCCTGGAGGATGTGTGAGTAAAGGAAGCTTACAGGAAAATAGAATCACATGACTCTGATGAAGCATTTAAAAGCACTTGTCTCAAAAATAGGATAAAGTGAGTTAGAGTGAAGAAAAGCTGGAATCCTTGGGCATAACCCTTCTGTGTAGCCCAGGTCTCATAACTTATCAAAATGTATCTTGGTCTCTGTGAATTCTCACAGATAGGGTAGTTGTGATGCCTTTTCCGTCTTTTCATGTGAAGTCAGAGCAACTGCAGATCTAAACTGCACTAATTTTGAAGATGTAGAACAAAAAAATTATGTTTACAATAATACATCTTTTTATAGTGTACTACGTCTGTATAAAATTTTCAGTAAGAGTAAGGGAAGGTTTCAATCTGTCTGCAACTTTTATTTGGTTTTAGTATCACTGATTTTCAGTATCATATCTGGATTTTTAGTCTTCAAATATAGAATATTTTATTACTGAATTAATGAAGTCAACTCCTCTTACTTATGTGGTCCTTCCATAACTGAAGAATATATTGATTTTCTATGTTGAAAAAATTTAATTAGAAAAGTTTTGTCTTACCAGATTTGCATGTCTTTGGTGGTTTTATGTATTTGGTTCAAGCAATTTTATGACTGAAACTGACACTATAGGTAGACAACAAACAGTACATTTGAATAAAAACCTAACAAAAAGTCAGGTAAGGAAATTAGTGGAATAAATTCAAAATTATTTGCAGCAGAGCAACTTGCCCAGAAAGCTAGCTTACAAAATTATTTTCACAAAGGTTATTTTTAGCAATTTTGAAATTTCGTTTGGAACAGCCAGCTTAGATGTAATGTTAAAATTGAAAGTAATGGTCACAGCTTTGTAAACAGGAAAAGCCTGGCGTAGTATCCCATTATAACATTATTTGGATTAATTATGTCACAAACAGAACAGAACTTTGGCCATGCAAACTGATAGCAATTAAAGATATAAAAGTGTTTTTAAAATGTGTTATTTTTATCCACTAATATTTATGTTTGTTTACATCAGTGCAGAATAATTTTATTTCTGCTCTCCCTCTTCTGGCCTTTTGTTGTGACATTACAGAGAAGTTAAATTTATAAAAATACTTCCCAGCGATGGGTTCAATTGAAATTTCAAGGATTTTCTTATACCGCTGTTCAGATAGTTTTGTGCCACTTTTCCTTGAGGAGAAGAGAGAAATGAAATTTCTGCAGGATTATTGACAAGGCCTAAGTGGACCAGAGTTGCTCCCTGTGGACCCCCACAGCCTCTGCGTGTTCAGGCTGTGATTAGTGCACGGCTGGAGAGGAGCCATCCTCACTTCAGGAAGCCGAGGTGAGCAGGCTCTGACCGCGGTGTGCTCGCTCCCTCACGGCAGATCAAGAGCCATTCTGGTTTGCCCCGAGCTTCCTCACCAGGATGTAATGATACATCCAAGCCATGAGCCATTTCCTTTGATTGCACCTCCTCTGCTAGTGGTCGGCTAGATAAGGGATGTTATATAGCCTCACAATCTCTTTGATGGACACAATTTATCAAAGGGACATCCTACCCTTCCTTGTGCAAGTAGGACGACGTGGGGCTGTGTACGTGCTCCCAGTCAGGAGACACTGAACTGCCCAGGCAGCTCTGCTTCTGCTGAAGAAATGCCTGGTGGTGGTACAGCACTGGCACAGGTCCCAGACCTGGCACCAGCAAGAATCCACTGTGATTTTTTTTTTAGAATTACATACTACTTGAACCTTTAGAATTTTGTCACATGTCACCTAGACAGCTTAGGCATGTGTTTGCTTATTTTCAGCAGGTATAAAATCATCCTCATTAGTGATCATAGATGCTCATTTAAAAAAATGGCACTGAAGTTAAAGGAAGGTGGCAAATAGGCACAGATACCACACTGTAAGATAATGTAACATAGAAGATAATTTGTCCACAAAATTTAAAATTTAAAATCCCTGGTTCCCACGTTTATTTTCGCAGCCTGCTTCCATTCCCATTGATAGTATAGGGATTACAGCCCCTGTTCAGGTCATGGAACAGTGATGCATGATACCCATCTGAGAAGTGTATGAGACAGCATCTAAGTCCAGGCAAGGGAGGAAATGCTGAGAAAATGCTGGTTATCTGAAAAGGCAGTCTTCAGGTCATCAGAATATTTTTGAGATCCTAACTGTATATTTTGGCAAATGAGTATTTAAGGAGGACGCATAAAACAAACGCTGTTGTTTTGTGTGCATTGTTTTGTGGCTTCTTTTTTCAACAAGATTATTTTGTGTGTCAGGGACAGTATTAAAAAGAAGGAAATGCTGACTGAAAAATGAGAAGGCTGGGAGTGGTTGGTACCACAGGTGCACTGGAAGTAGGAAATGAGAAGAGGAAATTTCATCTCAAGATTCACCATTAAAAAAAAATAAGCCTTTTAGAGTAAAGTGACAAAATTCTCATCTTCACATCTCTCTTCCTCTTCATATGGGAGGGAACTGATGTTTCATAAAGGCAACCAGTACTGTGTGCTGATGGAGATCAGTGAAATCAAGAGAGAAAACAGCTTTTCTGTTGCAGTCAAATGATACAGAGGAGACGGAAATGATACAAAGAAGAAAAAAGGGGGAGAAAGTGAGGAGCAAATAAGAATTTCTAGTTAAGCAACTAAGTTAATTAATTTATAATCTTGGGAAGAGCAAATGGAAGTACTCAACAACCAGACTAAATCAAGTAGCTACGTTCCATGTAAATATTCTGGCCAGTCTGCCCTTGTTAAGGAGCAAGAGAAAGAAATAGGAGCTGTCAAGAATTTGCCAGTACCACCTAGAAAACTAAAACCATCAAACCCTGTATGTACTGCTGTTGAAGAACACCATAAATTTACTTTTTCATTTAGTCATTCAATACATGCTGGATGTATCAAGAAAATAGGCATTAAAGCAGAGAATAAAACATTTAATACGCAAAATAAAATTAGGTAGGGGGTCAGCCAAGTACTTGATAAATCTTTTTTTTATACTTTAAGAGAAAGCTGCTTCCATATATGATGCAAATTGTATTCCATGAAGGAGAAAGATAAGTGGTTTTTTCCTAAATTAAATGCAAACTTCATCAAATAGTAAGACACACAATGTTTACTGGCATATTACAAGACTTCTATCACAATCATATACTCATCTTTATTACTAAGTAGATGTATTATTGAATTTCAAGATTCTCAATACTCAGAAAACTAGTTTCTGGTATTTTGTGATTTTTTTTTTTTTTTTTTTTTTTTTTTTTTTTTTTTTTTTGTCTCCTTGGGAGGCATATACTTTGGTTCTGAAGTTTACAGTATTCACAAAAACAGCACATTGTGGCAATATTAAAATGGAACAGGTCGCAGCTAGATGACAATTACTTCAGATTGAATGACAGCTTACCTTACTTTGTTTCAATTATCTGAATTTTTCGCTGTAACTGAAATTTCTCCAATTGCTGTTATAAAAGTCTTAATTGTAAAATTTATGTGAAGATCAGGCACAAAATCTACAAATGTAAGGAAGCTCACACAAGCTACAGCTGAGATTTGTTTCCTCTTCCTTCTCAAACAGAAGATGTTCAGAAGGGGTTTCATTCGACGTGGTAAAAACAGCAAGATTCTGAAAATTTGTGTCCTAACCCCATGAAGCCCTGGGACATATACTTAACGTTAAGTGCTGGGATGACATTAGAGCCACTGGGACCATTGAATTAGCAAACATAAGTCTGCTCAAGTGACCTGCTGGATGAGAGTCAATATTTTCCGCAGAGAAGTCACAGATACTCATCCCTGGAAGTTCTCAAGGCCAGACTGGATGAGGCTTTGAGCAACCTGGTCAGGTGGAAGGTGTCCCTGCCCATGGCAGGGGATTTGGAACTACAGGATCTTTAAGATCTCTTCCAATCCACATCATTCTTCTATTCTATGATCCTATGGTTTTCTGCATCTTACACAACGGAGATTCTTAGATCAGGATTTAAAAGTAAATTCAAATAAAACATATAAAATTTCCACCCTAATGCAACTACACCTTTCACACAATTTAATTTTACTTTTCAGTACCAGGGATTAAAAAGGTAAGGTGTTCAACACTTTTAACTGCATATGACTGCACAAAATTGTGGAAAATTGCTATCTATAAACCTAAGGAATACACTCACTGGGTCCAGAAATCCCACACTGCCCAATCCTTCAGGAATCTGCCAAGATATGTGGTCTGTAAGTACAGCAGGTTTTGGCACTGCACTAATCATATAGAAAGTGTGCTTTGAATTGCTTTGTAGGGCTCTTTAAGGGTATGGTGGAGCTGGAACTGAGGTGTACGAGATACCCTTTCAGTCCCCATTTTGTAGGGACTGAAATTGTCCCCGTTTCTGTATGTAATCTGAGAAGATATCCCGTGGGCTGGATAGAGATGAATACTAAGATGTAATGATTAGGGTAGCAAATATCTAATTATTTTATCCTCCACTGAAAAGTTTGAGCAGCCTGATGTTGAACTACTATGAACTCAAGATTGCTGTGTTACTTAGTACGTGCATTTCCTCATATTCCAGTTTGTTACGGTAACAATGGAAAGAGACATGAGGAGATACTTCCTGTGCCCTAAATTTAACTTCCATATGTTTCCTTTTTTCCTATATTTCAAGATCCCTCTTTTTTTGCTTATATCATTCCTGAGGTGAAGTTTGATTTTATACATTGTTGACAACATCCATATTTCAAAGAAACACAGTCTGACTTTTTCTGCCAAGTCCAAACATGATTTTTATTTTGAGAAAAGTACTGAATGAATTTTGGCTTATATAGAATTTTCATTTTGTTCCAGGACCATTATTACATGTATTTTTGTCATGTCAACTCATCTTCCTAGTGTCTTTTTTCCTATAAAGATCCAGATAATGTGGGTGTCTTCTCTGGTTATGGAAGGATAATAAAAATATTGAGAATACAAAAGGATTTGGCATTATCCATTCTGTGTTGGACTACAGGAGGTCTATCATAGATAAATGTTTTTCACTCAGGAGATGATTGAGCGCTGGATCAGGTTCCCCAGGGAAGTGGCCATGGTACCAAGCCTGACAGAGTTCAAGAAGCATTTGGACAAGGTTTTCAGGTACATGGTGAGATTCTTGGGGTGTCCTGCACAAGGACAGCTGTTGGACTCAATGATCCTTATGGTTTCTTCCAACTCAATTTATTCCAGGATTCTAGGACTAATCCTCAGTGTATCCTGGCAAAGCAATGGATGACAAAGCAATTGGATTGTGCATGCACAACAAATATTTACCTTCTTGTTCATGGGGATTGATTGATACCTAGGAGTCTGAAAGGTACTAACACACTACTATCAGTTGCCTGTTGCGACTAATCAAGTGCCAGTCTGCACGAGCTGCTGTTTAACATCCTACCTGGATAAATTCTTAAGCATATAAAGATGCTCCACTCCAAGCAGTTTGAAGGGCAGTAAACTTGTTTAGGAGTAAAAGACTCAGGTTTAAATCCCTGTGGCACATGTTTGTTCATCTGTTGGCTATTCAGCAGTGAGCCTCCCTTAGATTCTCCTTGGTACAAATCACTGCACAAAAACATCCATCCCAGCAGTGTTCCACCTCCACCAGGCAAACCCAAAGCTATCATATTTCTAGCCAAATAATCTTTGCATATTTCCACATAACATAACAGTTCCAGAGAAGACCCATAGAAGAACTTGGTGATCTCTGTAGGAAGTGTTTGAATCTTCCATGTGTTACATGGATGTACTAATGTGTGGGCTGTTGATTATTTGCAGAGGGGGTTTCTTTCCATTTTCCAATCAGGAAAAAGAGTACTTCTCTTAGGAAAAAAACCTCAACATTAACAGCCTGGATATGGCATTTTTTGTTGTTGGTTTTTTGCAGTCTCTATCTACTTCCCCGTAAAGCAGTAGGGTACACCATGGTCACAGCATTCAAGGTCACAGGACATATCTCCAATTCCAGCTGGAAAACACAGGACTTTGGACAAATATTTTTAATATTCCTTGAAATCTTCCTGTGAACTGACTAATTTTATGTGTTCAGTAAGATTTTGTGGAAAGTTCAAGGAAGGAATTCTAGGCATCACAAGGGAAACCAATGGCAAATAAAGGGGTAAAATTACCTCACATCCCATGCCAGATTTGAAGTTCAGTCTCTGGCTTATTTCTCTTTGGCAGAAATACAGATGCATTTTGGCAATGTAAATTTTAACTTTACTGTGCAGGCAGGGAACTTATAGGCAACAAACATTTCAGCACAAGTACCTGACAAGAACTCAAAACTGGCTGTTTTGATTTGCAACAACAGCTGGACTGTACTTGTCTTGTTTTGAGCCATCACTAGCACTGGTGGGTTTTTTCCCCCATGTGAAAACAAATAAACTAGCAAAATACTTTTTACAGCCTCTTCAGTTCTCCACTACATCTGACAACCGTGACCTGTGCAGTTTTCCTGAATTCTGGCTCAGGGTGGGTGTAAAGACAAGGAAAGTGTGTGTGCCATGGACGTTTAGCTCAAAACTTGTACAACTCTTCTACAGTGTCACGAACACCACCTGTTTTCTCCCTTGGGATCAAGACCAGATGGACAGTGGCTTCTACTGAGCAGAGTTAATCCTTTATGTAGCTAATCATCTCTTCAACTTTTGCTGCCTGAGAAAAAAAACATTAGAGAGAAGGAAATGCCTGGTTAGGCCTCATTAAACAGTTGCTGCCAGGCACTGTAAGTTCATGGATAATGAGGGCCTTACTTTTCAAGGAGTTGAGTGTTTAATTCTTTCTGCCTTACTGGTCCCAGGATTGGTAAAAATATCACCCATCTGGCATTTTTCGAATGGCTACAAAAAAGCATGCATCTGATTTACCTTCAGACTGGTTTATGACCCTTTTCCTACCCATATTCTTGTCAATAGAATCATCTTTCTTGGCTGTTTTTTTCCAGACTGCTGGTCTGGGCTTTTTTTTCCTAACATATAGCTCACATTGATGTGAAAAAATCTGGAAACTGCTACAATACCTTGCTCACCCAAGGCTGGATTTATCTCTTTAATTATTATTTTTAAGGTCTAGCTGTCAGTTCTTCCTTCTCAATTGAAATCAACTGAGAGACAGAGATTTCTTCTCTGGTTTTTGTCTCCTTTATCTAGCAAGACTTTTCAGTCCTTCAAAAATATCTGTGTTTCTGCTCTCTACTCATTGAATAAAAAAGAGCTATGAACAAGTGCTGAGATATGCACTCAAGGAAAATATTTAATAAATCTTTCTAAAGCAAATGGAAGAACATGTTGACACGACCTCTTAAAAATCTCTAAGTATTTGCCATCAGAAGAATGAGCTCTTTGGGAAGGAACTCTTTTCAACATCTAGTGGTGGTAGGTACATTAAGGTTTAATGCCTATTTTAAAATGTGGATTATCAATAAATAAAATAACACCTGTCAATCCACCATCCTTAAATCAGCACTGGAGGCCTTTCCAAATGTTATGGCTTGACATAGAGTTTAGTTGAAGAAGGAACCAGAAGTGCTTTCTCTCTACATGATCAATTACTTATTGAATTGATCAGTAGTTATCCTCACATTACTGTCTCTAGTCTTGCTCCCTTTGGATAATTCAGAATTTAAACAATGTGTTTCTCTGTTTTCGGTCTGTCTAGATACCCAGACTTAGGTAATGTCTGTATTACCACTCATGGGCCTTTAAATGCACTCTTGTGTTTCAGAGTTATTTCAGAGGTGTTGAGGTTTGCCAATATCTTATCCAAGAAACAGTTATCTACTGCTGTAAAATAGGAAGGACAGTACTGGGGTGGGTTGACCCTGCTTGGAATTCTCTCTCCCCTCTTCTTTCATTCCAGCCTTTTCCTCTTACCAGGCCAGTATGTAATAACCCTTTGGTCAGCTTGGATCAGCTGTCCTAGCTGTGTTCCTTCCCAAGATCTCGCCCACCCCCAGCCCAGTGGTGAGAGGGGAAGTGCTGGAGAGGCAGCGCTGGTGCTGTGCCAGTGCTGCTCAGCACCTGCCAAAACATGGGGGTGTTACCAGCACCCTTCTGCCCACCAAAACACAGTGCAGAGCTGGGAGGACTGCTATGGGGGAAATGGACTCCATCCAACCCAGACACAATCGGAGTTTTTGAAGGTATACCATTTCTCACTGTGTACTCCCTGGCTTTCTTAATGTTGGCATGTAATCTTGAAAATAAGCACCTTCTCTTGAGAATTCCAGATACTTGATTATTTTGACAGACAGATGGAAAGAATTTGAAGGGAAAATGTCTAGAAGAAAAAATTCAGGAAAGACTGAAGTACTAAATGACAGTTAAAAGGGAAGAGGATGAGCCCTTTTTTTACTTGAAGAAAAATCTGTGAGCAGGAAGCTACTGCAATAGGTACAGACTTAAATAAAAATGAAAGGTCCTCTTAGTCACCATGTCCTTTCCTTTTTTTAATAAACTGAGATCAGTGACTTAAATGGTTTTGGAAGGATCATGCTGAAGATCAGAGAAACAGTGCCTATACCAAATGCTAGCATGTGTCTCTGTGGGTATAGCACATCTATTTCTGTTAGGTTCTGTTGCTCCATATTTTGGACATATTCCCATTTAAGACCACAGCTAAATACACTGCACTGAAGCAATCCACAGCAATGTTAATTATAGACTCCAGAACTGCAATGTTTATTTCTAAAAACAACAAAGATGTCAGTATGATAATTTTATATTATTTCAATTGCAAGTCTAATCTGAATTAGTCTGTTTTCTTTCAAAATCTCTCCTTTTTCCTCCCTCTCCTCCTCCCCAGTCACAGAGATTCATTTCTGATCATCATGCAACAGAGAGAAAACTGCAGAATTTCCTTCAAAAGAGCTTTTGTTTTCTTGATGTGTCTCTGTTTCACTAAAATACAGTGTGCTCAGGATCCAGCACTAACAGGTGATCACAATTAAGCAAGAGCTAAATTCACTCACAGAATATTTCAAGATTATACAATAGCATTTTTGAATCCCAATAGCATTTTTTAAAAACTCTTGAAAATACCAACTTAGGAGTATCATTGGCATGCATACTATATTATGGTTCAAGAAGCGTGTAGCAAAAACTGGCTCTTCAAAGACTAATTCCAGGGCAAACAAGCTGGAAAATCAAAATGAACAAGAGACAAAGACAGAAGAACTCATACAAATTTTAGAAAACTATTCTGCAAATTTAGAAACAGACTAAACCAAGAACGGGACCAGTGTAGAGAAGGCAGAACCAGGCTCTCTTGAGTGGCATCCAGTGATGTGACAAGAGACAATGGGCATGAACTGAAGCACGGGACATTTCCTCTAAATATCAGGAAACACTTTTTACTTTGAGGGCAACCAAGAACTGGCGCAAGTTGTCCAGGAAGGATGTGGAGAAGTCTCTGTCCTTGGAGACATCCAAAAGCCATCTGAATATGGTCCTGGGCAGTCTGCTTTAGGTGGTCTTCCTCAAGCAAGGCGTGTACAAGGTGACCTCCAAAGGTCCCTTCCAGCTTCCGCCTCTCTGTGAATCTTAGATGCTACAACAGATTGAACAGCATGAAAGTCATGCAATATTTCTGATGTTCAGTTTTGAGCTTCTCTTTACTCTCATGGGTTTATGAGTAAAGTTTTCACTTATTTAGTTTGGGATAATTTTTATACTGTGTATTGGCATGAAGAACAGTGCTTAGCTGTCTAGATTTAACAGTAGTGCTATTAGTTTACAAAACAGAATAGGCTATATATTGTGTTAATGCTAATATTTGCTAGTTTGGTATTTGTTTTGTCCGACTACAACATTGCAATTGTGTTCATTTGGTCTGTTTTTTCAACAATTTTTGTTTTAAATTGGTCCTATATGCTCAGCTCTTCAAAGATCGTTTTGGGAAGGCGAACCATGTTATTCTAAATGTTGTACCTATTTATATGCAACATGGTCCTGGAAAGATCTGAATTTTCAATATCCCCTTTTTATTCATTTTAGTCTAATTATTTCTTCTCACGTGTTTGGGGTTTTTTGGTTTTTTTTTTCCCCAAAAGCTTTCTGTTCAATACACATTAATGCAAAATACATTCCATGTAAAGGAGAAGTTTGTTTGGGCTCCATCACTCCTGGAATGCCAGCAAGCAACTGGGCATAAAGGCAAACTATTTTTTCTCATGTTGTCTCTTTCTTTCACTTTTTTACCCATTTTATTTCCAGAGATCTCTAAGCCTATCCATCTGCACACTTTCCTGCATTTATATTTAAAATAAATCACTGGTTAATTCTCTTTCTGCCATTTCAGCAGTAAGAGAAGGATACACATGAAGCAAAATTCCATTTCTTTTTGATGTCATCTTCTAACTAGTCTTTCTTAGTGATTAGCTGTGCTTTTTCTTAAAATTCATTATGACATTCTTCTCCCTTGAAAGTCTCTTTTCTCAGCTTCCCTGTGTTTTGAAGGTCTTTTCTTTCCTCAATTTCTTTTTGTCTTCTCCTTATTCTAAGGATTCCTACAATGTGAATCCCACTGAAAACTGATTTTCGAAAGGAAAAAGAGAATAAGAGTACTGGACTGCCTTTTTCTGTTACAATCTTTGGCCCTACTGTCCCTTGAGTTCACATGTGACAGCACAAGAATCAGATGTTCAGTAATTTCTGCATTGAAAGTTTTGGAGAGCCATAGCCATGATAATGCAGATATTATGGTAATATTTTTTGCTGACTATTTTATGTTTAGAGCAATGATTATATTTTCTTTTAAGGGGAACATTTCAGCAAAACAAGTTTTTTAAGCTGGCTTTGCTATAAATGGAATCTGTGTTTAGCATAAAAGAAATGAAGGAAATGAGCAAATGGTACCAAAGTTCAGGTGTAAGATGGCAGCAGCTATTCACCCCCTTGCTTCTACAATTGTTCTTTTTCAAGTCCTTCAACTGAGGCTTTGCCATTGCTAAGATAGAATTTTTATTTTCTGGAAATATTTTCCACCTATAATTGCAGTCCTTCTAGTTCTTTTACTAAGTAGGAATTTAGGCAGCTCTAATCCTCTCATGAATTGATAAACAGGTTTACAATCCAGACAAAAAAAAATGTAGCCTTTATTTGGTTTGTGTCTGGCTTAATCTATAGTGTCTTCACTCGGTAATTTTTTACTTCCATCTGTATTGCTTGTTCTTCTGGTATTTCTGCCCATTTATATCTGCATAGTTATGTTTTGTCTATTTTTTAATTGCATTGGTAGCTCAAGTAGAACTCCACACCTTTTGTTTCATTAGCAAACATCACAGGCTGCTACACACAACTGCTATCTGTGATCCTGAGGCAAATTTTATTTTAAAAGAATTCTAAAGCCCCTCAGTCTCAGCTTTTCTAATTTGTCATATGTGATCCCTCTGTACCCTACCTTGGCAGTTTTTTACTAAAATAGCATTGCTGAATTTCTAAGATTTAAAATACAGAGAGAAATCACAATCTTTTTTTTCATTTAGCAAAAAAGTATATTAATTTCTCCGTCTTTATTAAGATTGCCATTTTTTGAGATTTCTGATTTATTTTAGGCAGTGTGAGGTTTTACATCTTGTTTCTTCTTTCTCTTTTTGTCAAATATCAAGAACTTTTTCTTCTTAAACTAAGCAGTTATGCAAGAGTCTGAATATCTAATGATATGGAATACCCTGAACATCCTCATCAAATACTCAAAAAAATATTGCTAATTAGAATTTTATTTAGTAGGAACAAAAAGATTTATGTTTGATTTTTTGGTGGTTTGGGGTTTTGTTTCTTGTATTTGTTTTGTCATGTTTTTTCCACAAAGGAAATGACATGACGTCTTGGTAGCTGAAAACACCTTTCTTTCAAGAAAAAGGCTGCAGACCAAAAGCTGATTTGTGCTGAGTAAAACCAGCATTAAACAAAAAAAAAATGCTGGTAGTGATGTAACCCGTGATGCAACTCATGCCTTCCTCAGGTATGACTTCTGCAATTTACTACACTTCAAAGTGTAAGTTCTGCACCCTTAATTATACCACCTGGCAACTGAGCCAGGATCAAATCTCCTTCCCCACTGTATCATTCCAAAAGGGTATACAAATCCTGGAAAAGCTCTGTAGAAGAGTTTGCTCAGAGGCTTTTTGGAGGGCCTCTTGGGCCCAGATTTCTGAGTAAGACAAAACTCTTCGGGGATGGATGACACCTTGATAACTGGAAGAGGTGGGACAAGGAGACGGACATTAGAATATTTTTGCTGCATTTTAATTTTGTGCTTCTCTTTTTGATTTGTGGGGCACAAAATTTCCTTTTTGGTGACAAATTTGTAGCTTTCATTTTTTAATGTTTTAGCACTTAAGGAACATGAGCTCTCAAAAAACACATTACTGCCTGCACTGCAAGATGCAGCTCTTAACAAGCAAGTAACCAGCAGACATGGATCACATTGCCTAAAGATTGAAGTGAACCTGCCCAATATCATTAACAGTGGAATAAATTATATATAAAATGGTCAGAGAAGAACTTCTTCATTATGTATTGGCCCAAAAAATATTTCCCAACAGTGTTATGTTTCACTTTGTTTACAGATTTTCACCTAAATGTTTTTGTTGAAAGGTGTTACTTCACTCAAGCCTTTTTTTTTTCTTTTTCTGACTCATATTGATTTACAAGGTTTTGATGGAATGTCTTGTGAAAATGACTTTCTGGATGTTTCAGGAAAGGGAGTATATTTTCAGATTTTAAAATGTATGAAAAAGGGTCATTTTTTCAGCAGTCTTTGATCTGCAGTGTGAGTTTCAAGGACAGTCCTGTTTAAAGAACAGAAAGAGTATTGGTTTTACTTGGAAACTCTGCATGTAAGATTTCGAATGTGCTGTTTTCTCTAACTACTGGAGCTATTATGAGAGCCTAACTTGACTGTAGAAAAGTGTATGCTTTCTGCTCTGAGAGGAGAATCAAGTTTTTTATATACCCTAAATTTGACTACAAGTTCTTCAAATCCTCTTCAGGCGACTGAAAATTGACAAGTAGAGGAACCAGTTTAATTTCTACCTTGATTTTTACATAAAAATATTTAAAATTTATTTTAGATTAATAACAAGAAAAATTATTTCTTTGCGCTGTTTCTCTTCATCCTGAACTTCAGATTTGTGGGACTTAAATGACTTGTGAAATAGTGTAGGACTGCAGCTTCATAAAACATCAGCAATTAATCTGATCACATACACTAGTCAATTATTGCAGCAGATTTTTCTACAACATGCTTTGTGATCAAGGAGCAATAATTTCCTCAAAAAATCCTGGACAGGAAATCAGACCACTCAATGGAGTCTCTCAGCTATAAAATCTGACCTATATTTTAAAGGAAACTCTAAACAGAGCGTTAATAAGACATATAAATGGGGCTTTACAGATTTATTTCTGAACATAAGGCTTTGGAATGCTGTCAAACACTTGAAAACACAGGAATAAATATACCCCTTCTTCATTATTTCTAGACACTTCTCAGATTCTTAAGTAATAAAAAATACATGACACAGTATGTGCTCAAACTGTGCTGAGTACCATACCAAGCAATGGCAGAGCAAGTTCCTGCACAGTAGTTGGGCCAGTCATTTCAAATCATTTCAACATTAATTGACAGAATGTGGATTGACTGGAAAAAACTCTCAAACACATTATTAATTCCTTGAATCGCTGCAATGTGAGAAATTCTTCACATAACTTTCACACCCAGTCACACTATCTTTTTTTTTTTTCTGTAAGAAAAGTTGCAATGCAATCAACAGTAGGTATCTGATTCAAAATGTTTATGAATATTCACCCCAAATAAAATAATTCAGTAATACCTGCTTTCTATAAATACACTACTGAGTTAGTTTACTGGCAGAAGCATTTGTAAAAGCTAGTGGTTTAAGTCAAGAGTTTAAGAGACTATTTTCTACATAATGTTGATTTTAGAAATACTTAGAATTGGGGTTTTAGCATGTGTTCTCTTCTAATCCATTCAGTGAACAGAAAACAAAGTCCTGATTCTTAAGAAAGGTTTACATTTTCAGAATTAATTACTTGCATAAAAAATTCTTATGAATTTTTACATAAATTATTCAATAAAAATTTTAAGTCTTGAAATAGTTATAAATTTTTCTAAGCCAGCATTCTCACATTCAGTTACTGGCAGTATGTGCTATCCTAAATTCCTAAAACAATGTCATAAATTCCAAAATACTCTCTTCTGGTTATTGAATCAAGTCATATTTCATGGGAATAAAACTAAAATCTATTTTATTAATTGCCAGTCTGCCTGTCTCTTGATATGTTATGGAAAGAAGCAAAGAGCAGCTGCTGTTGTGTGGGAACAGAGGACATGGTCTGGAAAAACACACAAAAATGGGAAAAAACAGAGGTTTATCATCTTGTCCTCCACAGAGACAGGAATATAACAATACCTTAATTTCACACCTTCTCCTCCTTTGTTCAATATTTCCTCATGCCCTGAGAGGAGAGTGGGCTGTGGCACTGAAACACTGCGAGGGTCCTTCTTATTGGCTTTTCTGTGTGTCAGAAAAGCCTTCCAGAAGCTGTCCTGTCATCTTCAGAGTTTCTTCTCCCCCTGGTGCCTGTGAGTCAGGAGCTTTTTTGATGCTGTTTCCGTGCAAGGACAGGTAACATTTTAAAGATGATTTATACCCTCAGAGTCATGGAAATGCAGATAAACAGGTCAATCTTTAGTCCAGTCTCCTCTGCCTAACTAGCACACAACTTCTCCAAAGAGTGGTGTTACTGCTGCACATGCATGCAAAATTATTCACAGCTGAGTGAAGCTGAGTAAAACTGAGAAGGGGATGGTTTAGTACAGCAAAAATCAGATTCTATCTGTGTCCGTCATTAATAAATTTATTTTGGGCCAGTAGTGCACAAGGAAGGTGACATACGATTTTGATTATTTATCGAAGGCAGATTTGCTGTTTGTCCCTGAATTGCCACAGTGTTGAGGTATGCTGTACAAACAAATTTTAAATCAGAAATTTAATTATATAAAGGCTGAAAATAAGTCTAGAAAGGCAGCTGTTCTCTAGATCATAAAGGACAGGCTGCTGGAAAATCATTAAGTCACCATGAGATTTTGATAAAAGTAGTCAGTGATGATTGAACTATGAAATCAAGAACAGTATTGTTACATAATTTTTGTAGTTAAAGTCACATAATGTTGCTGATACTCCCAAACAAATCAAGAAAATTCTATTATTGTTAATCACTCAGTTCATTAATAACGAGCATATCATTTTAGCTTTTTTCCAAAAGCTAACATAAGTTTTAACAGCCTTAATGAAAGGTTGTGCTACGTTTGAAGTTTCATTAAATTTGTCGTTTGATTTTGCATAGGTCACCAATATTTCTGGCCACCAATATTTACACTTCACAGAGAACTTCTAATTCAGATTTTTGGTTTGAATTCACCTTCATTTTTTCTGAGCACCTGTCAAAATGCTGGAGGCTGACTTCAGGCTATGTTACTTTTCTGTGTTTTTTTTCCTTGACAAAGTATTTCTTCTTCTACTTGCCAAACTCACCTGCAGGCAATGGACTCTAGTGTGCCTTTTCTTTCTTCTTTGCTTGGTAGTCATTATACTTAGAGAATTTAGCTGCTTCAGCTCCCATTGCAACTTCATTTCTCCTCCTTGCCATGACAAATAAAACTGAAATCTGATTTTACTTATTAAAAAAATTATAAATATGCACCTACACTTTTTCCTAAAATTTAAAGCAGTCCATTAAATAAATTAGAAGGGAAAAAAGTCTAGTATTCTTAAGATCTTATATCTCTTGTACAATGTCTGAAGAATCATATCCCTTTAGTAGTAATTGGCTTTTGCCCAGAGAAGTGAGTGAAGACAAAATGTCCAAGCATCAATCTTGAATTGCGTTTACCTGTATATTCTTCACTCCTTTCTTCTCTCACCTAATTTTCATGCTGATTACGGGGGTCTCTACTCCAACTGTTTTGATTGTGGGTAGTTGAGTTACAAAGAACTCAAAGTCAAAATCTGTAGCTCCTCCAAATCCCTGAGAAAAATATGTGGCCTAAAAGAGGAGTAGCAGGGAACTCATGTTATGGATTAGAAAAACCAAATCCCTTTATCCTTGCATTCACTCAAGGGAATTCATGGCCAGTAATTACATCCTGCCCCTACCTAATTTCCTCTGCTCAGAATCCATTTCTAATGATGATTGGAGCTCTTTGCATGGTAACATATTAAGAGACAAAGCAAAGAGACATTTCCTAGGTAAAACTGACCAAAACTGTAATCAGTTAATACAAAACCACAGAAAAAGAATAAATTAAATCTCAGTAAATGAAAAATCTATGACATAGCCCAAAAAGTGTTTCTCTGTTGTTTAGCACTGATGAAAAACACAATGGTTAGGGGTAGTCTGGGAAGAAACAGTGATAAGGAACTCAAAAAGAATAAAGTGCAGAGCCAAAATTCTTTCATGATTTTCTTATTCTCCCTAGAAATCAAATGCTGTCTCTGAAACCTCTTTTGAATTTTTCAGAGAGTAATTAAATATAACAGATTTATTCATTGTTGTCCATATGGTTGTAGGTACTAAAGCAAGCAAAAAGGTCAATAAATGAGGTACATTTCATGAATAATGTAAATTTAATTTTCAGTAAGAACTGTAAGAAAGAGATACCAAAAGGATGAACTCTTAGAAAAATAATCCTTGCAGGAGCTAGTTAACCCTGCTGCTTTAGGGTGCTTTTGTTTAAGCCTTTATCTTACTTGTACATTGTCATACCCTGTGAATCTTCCACGCTGCTCATTTTAGTTTTTCTTGAAGATAAATTGACAGAAGCTTGCACAATTTAATTTGCATCTAACATGCTTCACAGAAAAAGGCAACCTCACTTACAAGAAATACCCTGCTTTGTTCTGCTTCAGATAGAATTAGGTAAAATGAAACAAGGAAGAAAATGCAACTAGGCTCAATTTATATCAGTCACACAGAGTAGAGGTGAGTGCAGAGCTGGAGGACCAGCTGGAGCAGTCCTCCATCCTGCTATGGTCTATTGAGTTGATTCAATGATGATCAAATTCATTTCACTTCCAACAGAATACACATGTCCAGGAGGAAAATAATTAAAATAAATAAAATTAAATAGAAATTCTGTTAGCAAGGACAGAAAGTTAACCTATTATACTTATGCAGCTACTTTTGTGTCTGTTTTGAAATTCAGTTGAATACAGATAAGAGAAGTTGTTGAAACAGAGATATCCTGCAGGCTAGAATCCTGACTGTGGATATGTACACACAGTGGGGCCTGCATTCAGGTTTCCAAGTCAGACACATTCCTGATCTACTGCACACAGTTTCCAAATATAGAGTACTGACTAAAACAGGAAAATAGCACTTTTAAATATTTCATTGCTCAGACTACTTGATGAGAGTATTGAGAGCAGATAATCAAGGAGGAAAAAACCACATAGGACCAAAGGTGTTGGGAGAATTGCGGTGATGAAAGAAAATAAATGCAGAAGAAGATGAAATATTTAAAATGGAAGAACCCCTTGTTGGTTTGTTTGTTTTCTTTTTTTCTTAAGAAAGAGGCTGAATTTCATTGCCCTGGTTTAAAATGTGTCATCCAAACTCTCACTAGACTTCCACTTCATTTCATTGAATGATTTTTGGTTTATACACGCACACACCAAACTCATATTCCATGTTCCACAACAGCCATTAGATTAAAATGCTTATAGGACAAATTTATTTTGAATCATTAAAAAGTATTTTCCTAGAAATAGAGAGAAGGTGGAGTACAACAATAACTGATGGCAAGTTGCAAACTCTGAAGACCTCTGTATTCCTTCCAGGAATGTTGCGCACCAGTTAAGTGTATTCCATGGTTTCAAGTCTTCAAGAGCCATAGAAGGATGAAGAGAAATGACATTAAAGTGAAACTGTTCTTGTTGACCTACTGTCCTTAGGTTTGAAGCTACTCCCCCTTGATCAGTCTAGAAATGATCTTATAAAAAGTCCCTCTCCATCTTTCTCGTAGACTTCCTTCAGGTACTGTCAATTAAGTCTCTCTGAAGACTTTTTTCCAGACTGAACAACCACTAATTTCTTAGCCTTTCCTCAGAGGGAAGGTGTTCTACCCCGCTAATAATTTTGGTGGCCTCCTGTGGACTTGCTCGAGCAGTTCCATGTCCCTTCTGTGCTGGGACCCCAGAGCTGATGCAGCACTGCAGGTGGGTCTCACCAGAGCAGAGCAGAGCAGAGCAGAATCCCCTCCCTCCCCTGCTGCCCATGCTGCTCTGGATGTAGCCCAGGACACAGGTGGTTTTCTGGGCTGTGAGCACCCATGGCTGGGTCACAGTGGGTTTTTCAATCCCCAAAATGCCCAAGTCCTTCTGAGCAGGGCCACTCTTGATCTGTTCATTCCCCAACCTGGAGTGATACCGGTGATTGTCCTGACCCAGGTGCAGCACTTTGTACTTGGTCATGTAAAACCTCATAAAATTCCATGGGCCAACTTCTCCAGCTTGTTCAGGTCCCTTTGGATGACATCCCATCCTTCAGGTATGTCAACAGCACCACTCAGCTTGGGGCCATCTGCAAATTTGCTGAGGATGCACTCGATCCATTTGTCTTATGTCACTGATGAAGATATTAAATAACTCTGGTCCCAGCACAGACCCCTGAGGGCACCACTTGTCACTGATGTCCATTGGGACTCTGAGTCCTTGATCACAAGCCTCTGGATGAGACCATTGTGAATGCCATGGGACAGGGAGAGAGAAACAGCAAGTGTTTCTCACAGCAGCTTGTGAGAAATTTTAGGGAGTGGGAAAGATGTGATAACCTGTCGACTATAAACAATTTGCAGGTGCTGTTTTTCTACTTTATTTTTCTGTTCCTCTCAAGGACAGAAAAAGATGAAATGCTTTTGCTAGTTAGCCAATAGAATAGAATCTATTGTACCAATCTATAAAAACGCGTGGTTCTTTTAAATAAAGTCTTTCTTTGGCTTTGCTACGATCCTGCCTCTCACCTGTTTCTGCTCCGACCCTGGCACACGAGTGGCAGATCATCCAGCCTATTTCTTATCCATATAGCAGTTCACCCATCAAACCCCATTTTGCCAATTTACAAAGTAGGATGTTGTGAAGGACAATATCACAGAAGTTTTACAGAAGTCCAGGAAGGATATCCACAGCCTTTCTCTTATCCACTGATGGTGTCACTCCATTATAGTAGACCACTGAGTTGGTCAGGCACGACTTACCCTTGGTGAAGCTGGGCTGACTGTCCCAAATCATCTCCTGTCTTCCACATGCTTTAGTGGTTTCTAGGAGGATTTGTTCCATGATCTTCTCAGGCACAGACATGAGGCTGACTGGTTGATTGATCCCAGTTCTTCATTCTATGCTTTTAAAACATGGGCACAATGTTTTCCCTTTTCCAGTCTCCTGGGACTTCACTCAACTGCATTGACTTTTCAGACACCATGGAGAGTGACTTGGCACCTACAGCTGCCATTTCCCTCAGAACTCTGGGATGCATCTCACCAGGTCCCACTGACTTGTGTACATTCAGGTTCTTCAGGGGGTCACCAATCTTATCTTTACTTACAGTGGGAGGGACTTTGCTCCCCAAGTCCCCATCCTGCTGTCCATCCACTTGAGAAGCATGGGAAGAGAGGCTACCACTGAAGCCCGAGGAAAAATATTGTTGAGTATCTCAGCCTTTTCCTCATCCTTGTTACCAGTTTTACAGCCTTGTTCAACAGGGGCCATTCCTCCTTCTTTGACCTTCCTTTTCTGATTAACATACCCACAGAAACCCTTCTTGGTATTCTTTGTGTTCCTTGCCAAGTTCAACTCCAGCTTTGTCTTGGTCTTTCTAATCCCAACACAACTGTACCTCATGTCTATACTTTGCCCAGGACATTTGTCCTAGCATCAGTGCCTGTGCCTTTGCTTCTTTCCTTTCAGTTTTTCCAGCAGGTCCCTACTCAGCCATGCTGGTCTCTTTCCTTCCTTGCTCAATGTGTTCCTGGAGATTGTCAGCTCTTGCACTCCCTGGAAGATTTCCTTAAAGACTTGTCAGCTCTGTTCCCCTCCCTTGTATCTAAGGGCAGTCTCCTGGGAGATCCCACTGTAAAGCTGGAAACCTGCTTTCCTAAGGCTCAGGGACCTAATTTTACTCCTCACCTGACCCATATCCCTCAGGACTGCAGACTCCACCAGTGCAAGATTGCTGCAGCCCAGGCTGCCTCCAGTCTTGATGTCCCCAGTTCACTCACTGGCACTGGTGACCCTCAGGTCCAGTAATGCAACCCCTCCAGTAGAGCTGTCTATTACCTGGGTCAAAAAGTTGAGCTCCATGCATTCCAGCAGTCCCCTGGATTGTCTGCAGCTCACAATGCCGCTTTTTTAGCAGATGTTTGAGTAGTTGAAGTCCCCCAGCAGGACAAGCACCTGTGAAAAGGATCCTCCTCCCACTGGAGCAGGAAGGCTTCATCCATAGGTTCCCCTTGGGCAGGCAGCCCGTAGTGGATGCTGGCCACAAGGTTCCCTTTTTTACCTTGGTCTCTGATTCTTAGCACAGGCTTTCAATCTGCTCATGGCTGTTCTTCAGACACAATTTTCCACACTCAGTCCCACCTTTGACGTAGAGGGCAACCCTTCTGCCTCTCCTTTTTCTCCTGTCCCTTCTGAAGAGTGTGTACTCATTGATAGTCGCACTCCAGTCGTGGCACTCATCCCACCAAGTTTCAGTCATGGCAAAAAGGCCACAGCTTTCTGGCAACATGGTGGCTTCCAACTGGCTGTTGCCCATGTGCATTGGTGTAGAGGCACCTCAGCTGGGCTGTCAATCATGTCACCTTCCTAGAAGAACACACCTTCATTCCTTTGAAATAATGCTCTGGTGTTTCCCTGTAGGCACCTATTACCTCAGGAGTCCCCAGGTCACATCCATAAGATTGCAAGTGTGTTCCAGCATGGCCCGCACAGTTCAGAGTGAGCAGGGTGTAGCTTCACTTTGCGGGGTGTCAATTTCACTCCCAACACTGGTATGCCACCCACAGGCTTATCTCTGCCAAGGCCGATGTTATCTCCTTCCCCTTCCAGCCTAGTTTAAAGCCCTCTCAATCAACCCTGCAACTCACAGGCTAGAATCCTTTCCCCTCTTTTAGACAGGTGAACTTCATCTCTCTCCAGTATCCCTGGTGCTGTATGAACCACCACATGATCAAAAACCCAATATGTGACTGATGGACAGTTCATTCAACCAGTCTTTAGGCCATGTGTTTATCAGATAGACTGTCCTGTTCCTTTTGGCATTCGTCCCTGATACCAATGGAGTTAAGAAAACCGCCTGTTCTCCTGTCCCTGAGACCAACTGCTCCAGTGCTCTGAAGTCCTTTTTGGTTGTCCTAGATCTCCTCTCATCTAGTTTATCACTGCTGACCTGGAGAACCAGCAGTGTGTAAAATTCAGAGGGCTGAATTAGTCCAAGTGTCCTGGTGACATTTCTTGCATACTTCTGCCTTAGTCAAATCATGTGAGCATCCATGAGTATCTTGGGCCAGAATAACCAACTCATCTTGTCAAGGGATAGGAAAGTTGCCACAGGCTTAAATCCTAATATTAATTAAGACTAGGCTCTTCTCCAATATTCTAAGTGTTAAGCAGAAAATAGTGTCTATATATATAGTTTGATCAGAAAGTCAATGGCATGATGCAGAAAAGTTTTTATAAAAGTTTAATTTAGATATGGCTCAATAAAATCATGTCTACCATTTTTCCAAAGGAAAAACCAAATAGACAATTACTATAATTTGAATTATATTATAATCATGAAATTTCAATCAACTTCCTCTCTTTTACTTTCCAGTCCTTTCTCAGATGTGCCTCATAACCTTTTCAGGGTCTTAAGCATGAAAATCAACACTAAATCTTACCATTCTCTCAGACTTTTCCCTCTATTGCTTCTCCCAATTTTTGTCTCTTTCCTTTTACTTTCACCCTTCCAGATCCCTGGTTTTGTTTTATTTTTTTTCTCCCCAGCATTCCCTTTAAATCTCAGGGGCTTACTGTAATCATTGCTGAGACAAACATTCCCATTGTTGTTTGAAACATTTTCAGGGCACAACTCATCCCATCAAAGTAAACTTCTAAAATGGGTCAGATGAATCTCATCTTTAGCATCAGCAGTTATCGAGAGGCTCTATTTTGAATGAGTGGCCTCAACCATTAATATTTTTTCCTGATATTTCTTGCTTTAAACACTCTCATTAATAGGTAAACAAAAAGTGCTAAATAAGTTACTCCATATCAGAGAAAGTCTCCTTATTTCCATTCAGGAACTTTGTCTCCTCTGTAACACTCAAATTTTCACAGGGAGTCACAATAAAAAGTAACAGCTGTTCATGCTGTGTGGGCATATAATCAGATCAACCTCATGTCCCTCTAAAGGCTGAAAAGCAGAGTAGTAAAAAGGATGTACACACGAGTTATGGTAAATTGCCTTTTGCACAGATCTACCAGCCTGGACCACAGCAAGCTGCTGTGATATAAAAATAAAAGAAGGGATTGCATTTGAGTGACCAGTTTTCTTTTATTTGTCTTGACATCATAAACTTTTACATAATGTCTCAAAAGCTGAAATACTCCAGCTAAAATACAAATATTTTTGTTTGGAAACATTCTTGTGTGCTTCATATGAGTTATATTACAGAAGCTTCATATGCCAACTCATACTCCACATCCTATGACAACTCAAAAGCTTTCCTGTGATTAATATTTAGAAATATTAGAAATCTTTCAGCTTTGGAAGCTGAAGTCCCACTGGGGAATCCAGAGCCCATGAGAGAAGGACATGATGTAACTGGGCAGTAGCTCAGGTGAGTCACCACTGAAGCTTATCCAGCTATATTATTTTGTTGTAGAGACAGTCTCTTTTTTTCACATAAAAGCAAATGGAAATTTCAGAGGAAAGGCACTTCATTCAAAATTATACATGAAAACATGGAGCCTAGTTCTCCATTATAAACAATACTGATTGATTGTTATAAGTGCACCATAACTAATAACTCGCCTACAAGATTATCTTCTGTTAACAGTTTAGAAAAGCTTGACCATACATTAGAGAGTGAAGTTAAGCATTGAAATGTTATATGAAGTTGTCTTTAAATTAAATTTTGTCACCATATATTTGCTACCTGTTCATCAGGAAGTTTTTGCTGCTTCTTTTCCTTTTTTACTTTGGTATTTTGTTGGGTACTGATGTTGGAGAATTTGTCACAGAGTAGAAAATGTATTGGTATTACTAAAAAGAACATTTAGTCCAGGTAGTACACTAAACACAACTGGCTTTTGATCCCCAGGCTGTCAACATAACATACCCTCACAGAACTTCAATTAAAGTTCTGGTTATAGTTCCATTAAAGAGCTGGTAACAGTACTGAAACATTAAATCTCCATATATACTCCTCAGTCCACAATTCAAATTGAAAACTAACCATAAACTGCCATGTATCAGGAAAAAAAGCAACTGAAAAATGTTATCCAAAGTTTGTTGCAATGATTCTTTACCAAGAGCATCTTGTTTTATTGAAACACCTCTATAAACAGGTTTTGCTGAGAAGCTGTAAGAACTGACTGGTAGTATTATCCAGTGTTACCTGATACAGCCCGGTATGTTCCCATTGATCTGGCCATAAACATCAGTGACTGCCCTGTGGGGAACTAGAGTAAAAACTCTCTGGACACTGTAGGAAGCCTTTCTACTTTTCATAGCTTCAGAACCACATCCATAATCAATTAATATTTAGAAATTACCAAAGAAAAAAAATCTGAATATCTGGATGAAGTTCCAGTTTGTTGAAAGACACTATATAAGGCAAATGGTAACAACTATGCATCCTTCCTTTGCTCCCACAGGTAAGGCTGAACACAAAACATATCTTCACAAAGATTTTTATGTTTCACAAGAAAGATTTTCTGAAATGAAGAAACAACAGCAGGAAGTAAACATTATTGGGGATATTTTCAGAAATAAGACTTACAAGGAAAGGGTGAACATCAACCGAGTCATTATGTATAACTAGAACAGAAATTATTATTCTGTTTTTTCACAGATGCCAATTTCTTCTCTTGCTGTGCTGTCAGTCTTTTCAGGTCAACTGACTAATCAAAAGCCAGGTCACAGCTGGCATAAACAGTATTCCTATGAAATAGATAGATGTGTTTCATCGTGCTTGATGCATCATGAATTATCAGTAGCTTGGTGAGGACTCCTCACCTGTAAAGGGTCCAAGGAGTGGTCTCTTCTGTGAGCTCAGTTTCAAAGTGCAAATCCGTGTACAAGTTTATATTCTTTCCAGCAGAGAGAGACATGAGGAACTGAGAATGAATGCTTAACCTACATACAATCGAGGCACCCAAGGGAATTTTTTAGTATTTTCCTAATTAGGTCAGGATCCCATTAAGAATTACTTCTACCTTCTCATTAATGTGCATTAAAAACTTTCAGCCTGCACTTTGGATAAACAAATGGGCTGTCTATTTTGGAAAATCTAGTTTGTAGGGGAGATGAAATATTTCGTTAGTTTTGGATTCAAGAAGGATAAAAACTGGGACTTTGCTGTACTGAAGACATGTGCTTCCATGAGCTTCTCTGTCTCCAAAATAGGTTGTTGTCATAAATAAAATTCTGTATAAATAGATTTGCATCCTCTCATGAATTGAATTAGCTAGCTATCTTGGTTTAGGTTCTGTTGTTTTGCCAGCAAATAAGCACAGAAATCCTGAGGACTGCACACTTTTTTTTTTTTGTATTTGTTTAATTCCCTTAAGCTAGGCATCAAAATTTGCCCTCCCGGAAGTTTAACATTGGTGATAAATAGGGAGAAGAAAAGAAGCAGAAGGCATACATCTAAATTAATGTTCAAAGATGAGAACAGAAGTAACTGCAATTCAAAACTGTACCAATTAGCCTAGCAATACTTTACAGTCAGTCAGACCAACCCTTTGCATTGCCCACTACCTGCTATAATTTTTGATTTCTTTTACTGCCAAGATTTTCTAAGTATAAAGTCTTCATAAAGGGTGGGAATAGGATAGCAAAGTCATTTCACACAGGTTAATAGAGCTGCTTAATTAGTTTGTATCCTTTTGCTTCACTAAAAAACTGAGGCTTTTATTTCCACAATTCATCCAAGAAAGTTGTTTTCATTCTCTCTCTGACAGGAATGCACATTATGACACAGTCTGAAGTTGCATTCATCACTCTGCAATCACAGCACGCTGTCATGCCAATCCTCCCCTCCAGCACTAAGAATAAAAATGATAATGCTTAGGAATTAATCACTCAAATTTCTTACTCAGAAGAAGTACTGCCAACCAAAACCATCTCTCTTCCATCAGGTTTGGCTTTGTTTTGAGTGACCTAACAGGGACTCTCACTTGAACTTGGGTCCAGCACAGTCTGAAAGTCAAAGACAAATGACATTTTGTGCTTCAAAGGGAAATGGCTGCAGAGAGAAACCAAGACAAATATCCCAGGGAGTATTACAACCTTTCAAACAATTCCAATTCACTCTGAGAATATTTACTCTTTTTTTTTTTTTTTTCCTAATAAATATTCCTTCCCACACTTGTCATTATGCCATGCAAGATCTTGCAGTTCTTTTTTTTTTAGAACATATGGTCCTTTTGCTACCTACTCTTTCTCTAGAACTCCATTTGGAAATGATGCATAAATACATCCTGTTTTTCTCAGCTAGAAGAGTCACCCTCCTCAATACTCTTCTTTATTAACACCTTTTCACTTGTTGTTGCAGTTGAATGCATGAGAAGTGATATAACATTTTCATTTCATATCAGCAAGTGAGAGGTTGGGTGTTTTTTTAATTTCCTCACCAAATGCCAAAGTGTCATGATGCTCTTAAAATCAGCATGCTAAGATTTCAGCTCTAGATCTCGTTAATCCATCTCAGTCCCACCTCTATTTAAATACTTCCTTAACATTTTAGAAACTAACACAATTACAATTTAAAATGAGACAAACAGGACAAAATCAAAGCTTTATTACCACAATGTATGATTATACTATAAATTCAAAGGGGTTTTAAAAAACCACTGGAGTAATAAAAAAAAAAAAAAAGAAAGGGAAGAGGAGGTTTTTTGTCACCATCAGGATTTGCATATTTTAACTCTTCCAGTTCTTACTAAAAACTGTGATAGGTAATGATTCACCATATTTTTTTAAATAAATAGCTTCCTTAATTCTATGCAAATGAACAAAAGTATTTGACAAAATCTTGTTTAGGATCTGCCTTAAAAGTGTGTCCATCAAAAAAACTAAGAATAGCTCAACATTAAAAATATGAAACCTTCAACAGAGGAAGATCACTTCTTTCATAAGCAAACATTGGTACTTTCCCAAGCTAAGTGCTGAAATTTTGTGTAACCACATATCAAGTTCTGAATCTAACTTGTGGTTTGAGCTCTATGATCAGTAAGAGCTCTTTTGAAAGTGTTGTCTTTGTTTAATCTTAGGGGTCAGCTGGAGAAGTCTGTCCCTGGTCAGCAGCTAAGATACATTAACTTCAGATTTATCTCTCATCATTGTCATTAGACGGTGTTTTTTAAAGTGCTGTTGCAAACACAAGACCTTCCACTGACTGATCATTTTTCTGTAGGAGGATTAGACAGAAGCTCTATCAGACTTCATTATTGTAGTTCTGCTCTTGTAGCATGGGGATAATAGAGCACAGACCTTTTTTCCTCTCCACTCAAAACTTCACCAGAATGTGCTTACTTCAGAAAAGCATTTAAGCTTGCCTTTATTAGGGCTTTCAACAGCCAGGCATTCCTCTGGAAATGTTCTGAGCAGGTCTCTCTAACAAAAAGTTGATTTTTTACTTTTAATTTACAGAAACCTTAAAAAATGTGTCATAACCGCTCCACTGTAAAATTAGACACAGAAAGACTTTTTATTATTTTGTGTATTATCACACACATTCACATCTCCATTTAAATACAAAGGCATGATACTTCTCTTTTATCCACATGCCTTTGTATTACTGTGCAAAAACTACTTACCTGAACTCTCTGTAAAATAGTTAACCCTCTGTGTGGGGTTTTTTGTTCTCAAAGTCAATGCAAAACTTATGGTCAGAGTCAATATCTGAACCCTCAGTGTCTTTTTCCAGAGTAAGACATCAGCCCAGACATCACCATCATTTTAAGAAACTGATGTTTCAGAAGACTGCATATTTGGTAAGTAATTGATAGGAGGCACCGAGAGGCTCTTACCAGAGGAGTGACATATTTTTGAAACTGCAAAAGCCACTGTTGCCCTGATAGTAGAACTATTCAGCAAGCTAGCAGATCATATGGTTTTTTACTTATTTAATATTTCTCTTACGCTTTTACATCCATAGTTTCACATGTATTTTTCTGTTAGCATGTAGGATGTGTATTTGCAATAGTGAATCCTTCTGAAGAGAGTATTGTCTGATTTATGTAACTGGTCCAACAGCTGAAATTACTAAATATTTGCTGACAAAAACTGTGTTCTTTAGGGCATTAATGTGTCCTTGTCTTGTACTTGTAGTTTGTGTACATGTGTCTCTCAAGAGCCAGTCTAACCCTAGGGCTAGAAAACTGAGGGACAAACACCTTTTTCAAGTCTGAATAAATAACTGATGAATATCTAAAAGAAGACCAGTTATATTTCACATTTATATGCATGAGCTCCACATTCTTAAAAATATCTTTGCATTCATAAAGTTTAAAATTCGTAAGAATTACATCAAGGACATTTTGACAAGTTATTTTCCAGAGCTGCTAACCATTATTTACAGTTTCTGTTGCTGCACTTTGTCAAAAAATAAAGGATTTCTTTTAACATGTACTAGGACAAATATACAATTCAAAATATAATATGGCTCTGGCATGATTGACAAAATGTCATACTGAAAACTGAATGGGCATCTAGCAACATGTGTTAATAAACTGGAGTTAGTATTTTTCCACAATATACTACATTAGCAGGGTGCTGAAGGGTCATGTAGAATTCATATGATCTACATAAATTGTGTAAAATTAATACACTTTTGGAAAAATACAAGCAATTTTATAAATTATATTGAGCTTTTGGCATTTTTTTCCTACTTCTTCTGCCATTATTTTTTTGAAGAAAGAAGTAAGTGTAAATGATGTTTGCTAGATTCCCTCTTATAGTCTCACTGAAAGCCATTGTATTGTACACAACTATAAACAAATAAAGACAGCTTTTCATCATACTAATATAAAACAGAGTGGAAACTGTTGTGGAGATGTTCAGTTCCTGTGTATTGAGAAAAATGAGAGCTCGTTTCATGCAAATAATCTAGTTGAAGCAGTGACTGAAACAAATACAGATATAATAGCATCGCTGCAGGAGAGAGTAGAGGTAGCACACTGCCTTATTTCTCCAGTGAGTTTGGCTAAATGTCATTAACAGACAAACCATTTTGTTCACACAGATTAATTACTCACAGGTTTCTTTTGTACTATAGTACCTGAAGCTGGAGTTGGCAAAGCCCATCTAGAGAACAAAATGTCTCCTCTTGTTGCAAGTATATATCAAAGAAAACACTGGTACTATTTTTTTTTTTTTTTTTTTTGGTTAAGTAACCACCATTCTTTAAGGTAATTTTAAGAAAAAGCAAATTAAATATACATGTTGTGTTTTCTGGTAATAGAAGTTGGGGAGGAGGTTAAAAACCTTGTCCCAAATTATCATCAAATTGTCCTTTTTTTCATGCATTGCTGCTACACACCCAAACTGCCTGTGCAGACCCTGTCCTTCTTGAGGACACACAATGAAAGAGCACAAAATGTCCATATTCACCCACTTTTCAATCATGTTCACATGTCCTTGCTGTCTCTGCACTGCCTATACCTACTTCACAATCAAGAGGCTCTCATTTGGTTTAAGCAGGAAAATCTTTAGGAATTTCCTGAAAGACCCCACTGTGATTCTCGGCTGAGGTCCTGTCATACCCATTACCTGCTCCTGCTTAGGAGGGTCTGTTGAACTGCTGCATTACAAAAGCCTATGTTAAATTTAGGGTGTATCCTTGTCTCCAAAATAGTGAATTTAAAGTGACTGCTCACAAACTGTTCTACAGGGAACTCCTGATATCAGGGTTATTTCCCTGGCATATACCACTGTTGCAGTTACCAGTGCAGATGTTCTGATCCCATACAGATACCACTTTTCTCAACAGGCTGTGACATCAGGTCTTGAAATCTGACAATGAGAGAAGTGGGGGATGCTCACAGAGATGATGGCAGCCTGTTAATTTAGAATTGAGATCTGGTGTTTTTGAGAGAGAGTCACCCAAGGAAACAGAAGACTCTGCTCAAGCGACATACAAGGTGAAAAACAGGAAAAGTCAGTCAATGATGGAACCCAAAATATGAGTTTTCTATGTGTGAAGCAACGCACAGGTCTTTCAGTACGACAGACAAATTAGCTCTTTTCTCTCTCAGTTTCTGGTCATCAATCTTTCACACCAGTGTGTTCCAGTGTGAATCCAAAACATACTGCTGTGAAGAGTTTCTTGAGAGAGATGCTGTGAATAAGTCAGTGGTGAGAGTCCCTTCCTGCACACCACTCCCAGCACTGTTCCTACGTGCAGTGAGCTACAGAGTCCAGTTTGGTGGGCTTGACACAGGTCCCTCATTACCTCAGGTGCATGAATTGGAAATAAAGCACATCAAATGTAACAACGATAGAAACTGAACCTCATGGTCAGACTCATAGGAGGCAGAAATTAATGCACAAAATTCTTATCTGTGCATCAACAAGCCAAAGGGCAGTCTGACTCAGACCACTGTCACACAATTTGGAACAATACTTTGTCTGTGCCACATTGCAAACACCAAATGCCTTCTGGGAAGGGTTACTCTGAACCACTGTATGCTGAGACAAGCTTGTGGTGGACTAACCTAACACAAATCTCTTACACCCTGAGAGCAGAGACAGAACTACTCCTGCCAGTTGTTTCCCTCCTATCTGCTACTAGCTGTCATTTTCTCTGCTTACCTTTGACTGCTAGTGTAAACTTGTGAGTGTTTGCTGAAACACAAGCAAAATTTGTTTTCTTGATAGAAAGGCAAGCTAATTTTCCTTTCATTGCTGCATGGTATGTTCTCATAACTATCTGAACAGTCTGTAGCTGATAAAATATTTGTCAGATGAAAATTAATTCTCTTTCATTTAATCTTGGTTTTTTTTTTTTTTTGGTGTGTTTTATTTTTAAGGGAAAAAAGTAATGATAAATGAAAACCCACCACTGATAAAGGCACACATGGAGAGCTATTTATTCTGTCACTATCTTTTTTTATGCGCTACAAAATTCTAGCAAAATAATCTCATATTCCTCTTTTTGTTGATGAATGAAAGGCCTAATTTGCAACAACCCCCTACTTGCATTCCATTCTGAACCCCAGTTTTATTTCCAAGAGTGAGATAGGCATAGTGACAAGTAAATTATACTGAATCAGAAGTAAATAGTTTTCATCCCACTCAGACGTGTGGATGTGAAAATGTACTTTTAAGGTTTTCACAGAACAGCAGGAGTATTTGTCGAGCTATTTTGAACTGCTGAATTGCTGCAATTATCTAAAATGGCACAGAAAAGTTCTGCTCCTGCTCCATAGGTGTAATAGGCTGCTCTGCTCATGGCCTGTAAATAAGTGTTTGTTTAAATAGCCGTGCTGCAGAGCTCTCACCAGGGGCTGCCAGCAGCTATGCCTCGTGGAGAGAAAGAGAAAACACAGAGGACATTTAACACCAAGGAGCAAAGACCTCACCACAAACACGAGGCTCTGCCAAGAGGTGTCACACTGCTGCTAGGCAGAGGGCAGGTGTGCACCAGCATCCCCAGAGCAGCACAGGGGTGGGAACGCTGCTCTGCGCTGGGCACGGGCCGGACACTGAGAAAGGGATTGTCTCTCCACCCAGGCACGGCATCCCAGGCCACTGCCTGCAGCAACACTCGGCATTCCTGCCGAAAGGTGAATTGTGCCAAAAGGCCACAGAAACAGTTTTGTTCCCAAAGTTATTCAAAAGGATATTGTTCCCAAATTAGACTGACTTAACCCACTACCTCACCTCTGCACTCAAGTTCCAGAGCTGCCAGGAGGACCTAGAGAGCCTGGGGCTCTTGTCTGTAATTGAAGACCCTTGAATGTTTGGCTGCAAAATACTCAAAGGAATAGTTATAACATCAGTGTAGTACAAAGCAGGTTTATTAATTGTGGTGGAATTTCTAAACTCATAAACAAGTGTTTCTTAAAACAATGCATCCATATGAGCACGTTAACATTTGGCTTTGCACCACTAAATAAAACCCCAAAAAAATGTGACATAAGAGAAATTCTGCAAAACTTGGTTTTCAAAGTATAGGAACATCAACCATTTTTATTCTAGTTATGTAATTTTTCATTCTTGTTTTTCAGTTTACTAAACTGTTCAAATTAATTCAACATCTTTTGTTTGCACCAGTAGCTCAAATTTTCCTCTAGTTTTCTTCATTCACTGTATAACTACAAAGTTTAGAGAGGTTTGCACTGCAGATGAGACAGGAGGAGAGGTCAGTGAACCAGGTATGAAGATAAAAAAACAATGCAAAGAGTTTTCTAAAATGGATAGCAGAAATTCTTTTTCTTTGAAAATTGAATTAGTTGCCTTGAAGAGTATTTCCCTGGAGAAATCTTTAATTTTATAAGAAAAGCATTTTTTCCTCTCTCAAACACTGCTAAAAATTTCTGCTCTGTTCTATTTTCAGCATGAGCTGTATCTGTTCATGCCCAGATGGAAAATGTCCCTGTGCCAGCTCCCCACCCTGCGGTGACAGTGGCATGGGGAGGAGCACGAATGCCCAGCCAGAGAGTTTCTGTGGTCTGGCAGAACTGGGGCTCTCCCATACCAGCCTCAGATCATGGCAGCCTATCCAGCTCATCTCTGTCAAGCCCAGGGCATCTGTCACTTGATCTTTCAGAATAATACAAAGATTCATCTCAATCATCCAGTCCTATTCTTGCTTCAGCAAAATTTCTGGCAGCTCCGGAAGCACTGAATTGCTCACTATAAAAAGCCAATATCTTAGGATCACACAAGTGCTTAATGGCTTTTAATTAATTTTCTCAGTTGTTTTGCAGGTTAGATTGTGGATATGAGTCGTTCAGATAGATTTCTTTCCAACAGATTACTTCACTAACTAAGAAAATCAGTAAACTATTATAGATTACATAAGTGACACAAGAAACCAGCTAGATTCTTGATAACCAGGAATCTAATTCTCCTTGGCGTGACAAGGCAACTGGCTTCCCACTAGGCATCAGGCTTTAAATCTTGAATCCTATTTCTCAGTTGTGTGCTTGGGGGAACAGTTCCTTATTCAGGATGAAGATGACCGAAGATGCTGTTACATTTCTGAAGCGACAATTATTTTAGCACCAAAATCTGAGGTTTATTCTAGTTGTTATTTTGTAATAGTGAATATGGTAATCAGACCCTGCAACTTTGAATACATCAGCAAATCATTCACAAATTACCTCTCAAAATACATATTTAAGATAAGTCAAAGAAAATAGTTCTTTTGCCCTCTGAAACTTCCCATTTCTAGTACGTTCCCTTTTCTGTTTTGATGCAACTGATGGCTTTCCAATTCTATTACACTGATACAGACAAAAAGTGACAAAAACTACTGACAGTGATCTTGCAAAGAACAGCATTAAATCTTCGTGGAAATTTATGCTTCTCTGCTTCTTTTTCTGCAGCATTTACAGTTCATAGGAGTAATTGAGCATTGAAGCCCAAAGGAGTAGTCTACCTGGAAGACAGTTTCTGATTAATAATTCTGTTCTGGAAGATGAATGGGTTTTTATCTTAAAACAAGTTTAGACAAAAGTGGCTTCTTTTTCTAGGAAAAGTTGTGGCAAACAAACGAAAAACCTGCTCACAGGTCTGAATTATTTCTTGTATTTCCAGACAAATTATATATTTAATAAAATGTTGCTGACTTGTTTTAATATCAGATCTGCTAAAATGTTAGTGATAATCAACCCAAGCCATTCTATGGTTCTAAGGTAACAAAGGACAGAAAAAAATAGCCAACTTCCTTGTCCTTGAGTCAATGGAAAAGCCAGAAATAGAACTGAGCAGGGCCCAGCCTATGAGTGGCATCTCAAATACCAGAACAAAAAACAGTTGGAATGACTGGCATCAAAAGCCAGCCCTCATGAGTAGTTCCCACACAATAGCATCCCGTGGCAAGCAGGAAATATCTCCATTATCTAAGATCCTGTTGCATGGCAACAGCCGGTGAGTGTTCACTCGTTAGCAGTACCCACTGTACACCAGAGTGACATTGCCAACATAATCAATGTTCATTTGAGGCAGCAGAAGCCCAAAATTACTTTTAATCTACAAATCAGACTTAGATTTTGACAATTTAGCAAACAGATCTCAAAAAATAGGGAGCAAGGCTCAGCTATTAATCACAGAAACGTTTTAATCCATGAGAAAACATGCAATAAAATGGAAAATGTTTTACGGTGGATAAACTATGAGATATTTTGTCATTATCACGATGCAGATTGTGAGTCATGCTATAAAGACATTTTTTGAGCCTGTATAAACAAGAATTTTTTTTTTTTAATTTTTTTTTTTTTTTTGTAATGCTAAGATCTAGGTTTTGATCTGAGGTAGCAACATCAGATTTAGGCACCCCAGGTGATGCAGCAGAGGTCAGTTACACATCCATCTGTTCACTGTGTTGACAATAGGAACTTTTGAGCTGACCCAGAGTTCTAAAACTCTTAAGTAGATGTGAGTGCATGAGCTGAAAATATATTTCATGGTAAATTCTTGGGTCACCTAAGTCCTTAATATCTTAGACAGGGGAAAATTTGCAAGATTTAAATTCTTGTAGTAAATGTGCTTGTCTTTCTGATCTGTACATACATCTATATACTCTCAGAAATCTGAAAATCTTATGCAATGAAAGTGGTTATGTAAAAACAGCAGTTCTGCCAATGTACTTCCTACCTGTATTCCACCTCTCTGCATTACAGAAACAAGAAAGATATTCTCAAGAAAAGCTAAAATCCTTTCAGAAGTGTGTACTATTATCCTCTGTTTCACACATTATACTACATGAATTAGAGATAATTGTATATGCAAGTACTGACTGCAAAGTACCAACCTTTATTACTAAGGAACATCCTTTAGGTACTAAGACATCCATTAGGATTTCAGATCCTTGATTTTCAGCACTAACAGATAGGTAAAAAAATTCTTTCTACTCACAAGTTAGGCCAATTTACTGTGAAATTCATAAAATAATCTGCAAATCTGCCTTTCAGTTTCACATAGCATTATAAACCTGCATTTAAAAACATTTAGGCTTCAAAGACCACACCTCATCTCCAAAGGGGGGGTTGGTATCCTGGCACCCAGATGAATGAAGGCACATTAAAGAGGTGTTTATAATTCAATTCAAAGATCCTATTTGTGGTTCAGTATAGACAAATGGAAGCAAAAGGACAGAAAATGAAGGAGTTTATTTAAATGATATTCAAACCACCCCTTTGCTTCCCTATGTGTTTTTGCAAGTTTCTGAGTGAGAGGAGGACACAGCAGAACAGGAATTCCTGCTTTCTGTGCCGAGCTGTATGTGATGTTTGAAGGACATCTACAGAGACCAGTCCTGAATCTGAGGGGAGGAGGCCCTGTCTGGGACCCAGTTCACCCCAGCTGCTCCAGGCTTCACCGTGGTCAGTCCTGCCATCAGATCAACCCAAGGAGATGTAGGAGCATCCCCGAGGGTGCTGACTGCTATTGCTGAATGTCTGCAGGCACCCTCTGCCCCTTACACCAAAACCAGAGGGTGTGAGGGGCAGAGGGTGCCTGCAGGCATCCCTGGGGAGGGGGCTCAAATTACAGCCACAGAGAGTACAAACACACAGCCCCTTTGCTTGGATGCCATCTGGGCCTTGGCCGGCTAAAGCAGCTCAGATGGATGTATCTGCAGTCCACTTAATGCTTAATTTGAAGCGAATTTTCTCATCTGAGAGGAGGAGACCTCAGGCCCAAAGGGCTTAGATACCTGCAGGGACTTAACAGATATGCAAAACTAATGAATAGTCTAAATTAGGGCTTTCCTCAGTGGGAATTTTTCTCTTTTGCCATAAAATATGTAAATATTAATTGGACTTGAGGTTTCAACTCCGTTTTTTAATTTTCTTTGTGAATCTCCTAGTCAATGGGCTCCACAATACTTCCCTCTCCCCAATGAATCTTTAATTATTCTGCAGGAAATAGAAGACCTTCATTGCCTTTCTTAATATTAAAATAAATTCATTAACAGGAAGAAATGGAGAGGAATTCATTATTCCTCAAAGGGAAAATGTGAAATGAGTGTAATATGAAACATATCAGATATTAAACACGAGCATTTATACCAATTTTCAACTAAAAAGTGTCTATTGATCTCATCAAAGCATATCTGTGTTCAGACTTTTAAGAAAGAGACCAGAATTTGTACTTAAGGAGACAGTAAAAGAATTTGGATTGAACCATGAGATCAAGTGAGAAGCTCTTGCCTTAGGCATGGTGGAAGTCTGTCTCAACCAGAATTTTACTTCTTCAAGGGTTTTCTTTATTTCTCTGTCCTAAGTGACATGAATTGTCAGCACAAGAGAGGTTTAAGAGACCAAAACAAGGATAGTTTAGGTATTCAATATCAAAATTCTACTAATACAACAAGGTTGCTGGTTACATCTTGAAGGGAAATTGCCATGGCCTGGCAAAGACTTTCCAACTTTTTCCTGTCTTTGCCTCTCTCACTCTAAGCCACGCACCCACCACTACAAACCAATGGATGATCAGTGAAAACTCCAAAATGAAACTGGTTCCCTGTTTGAAACTGGTTATTAAAAATGTTACAATCTACTTTGTTTGTGTGCTCAAGCAGAAACCCACAGCAGGGGGTCTGGGATTCTTACTCAGCTCACAAAGATAAGCATGTTTATAAAGGTATTTTACAAAAGAGTCACTCCTTTTCTCCATTTTTCAAATATTACAAAATATCACTACTGGGTATTCTCATTTTGCTAACGTTTTCTTCTTGATGACTAATTAATGCAGATAATAAATAATTATAATGGTAATCAATTATGATTCTGCTTTGTATTACACTTTTCTCTTTAAACCTCCTTTGTATGCGAATGTTCACTCTAATGTCTTCCTCAAAATTTTTTGCAATGATCCCATCAGCTAAAAAGCTTTGAGTCACAGGTCATGTTCCATGATTCTGCAGATCTTAGCTCTCTTAAACCCAAATCTCAAATTACTTGGATCTGACTGACTTGACTTTTTATGATCTCAGTCACTATTCTTTCTCTGCCTGATCAGGCACTTTTCATCAATGAGGATTCTTGAAAACAACACAGTTGAATGAAGTTGAACTAGGTCATATTATTTTTAAAATCCCCCACCTCTAAAAGCTCATCAATGCATCCTCTCTCTAGTAAAACTCAATGCAACCAAGCGTCACAAGTAAACATGAGAACCTGAGGAGGCTGGGAGCCTGATTTTCTTGAAGTGTGAATTGGGAAATAGGTATATATGTTCACTGTTACAGCAGATGCTATGTTTTCTGCTTTTGGCTAATCCATTACATTTTTGTGTATGTTTATCTTCCTTATAAAAACAGGATTCCACAATCTTAATAAAGATCTTAACAAATATGAGTTATTTTTATATTGTGAATGGAAGAACTCATCTGCTTTAAAATTCTCTGCATGCTGAATTTAGTACAGAATGTGCCATTCTGTCACAAAAGCAAAAAGAAACGCTCAGTGACAATGTTTATAGTCCATTGTACATCATAAAAAGACAGCAGGAAGACTCTTGTCACTGGAACACTTGTAACACAGACGCAGAAAAAGTTACTTAAAGGGAAGAGAAGATCCACCACTAGCACTCAAGATGATAGCTCTGAAAAAATTCAAACAAAATATCAATTCTATAAAAAGTAAGGAAGAAAAATCAAATTATTTATTAAAAAAAGGAAAAAACAGTCATGCGGATAGCTTCTGTGGATGTAAGTTCAAGAGAGTGAGTAAAACATTGCTGAATGTACCAGGAAACACTGATAGATAAAACTACAAAACATAAGATAATATGTCTTTGTGATCTATCTATCCAGTAAGAAATGCTTCAGATCCTTTTTCTCTTAGCCCTTATCACTGCATCTGTCCAATACTGCAGGGACTGTTCTTCCAATCTACAACCTGCTCATTAGTGGTTGGAAAGGACAGAGCCTAAAGCTAATAGTGACTTTCAAACATGATATTTGAGAGCAAGAGTGTCAAGCACTCCTCCACCTAAGCATGGATGCACCACAAAAGTCCTACAGTGTTTAGAGAAGTCAAGAAACATCTTTAAGGTCAGGCTGAGAAAGTCTGTTTCCTTCAAACATACACCTAATGGATCTTGCTGAGCTCATCAAGGGGCTCCACAACAAACTGATGGTCTGAGTATGGCAAGCTCTTTCTGTACCAAAGTGGTGAAGGTAGAAATGCACACCTATTCAGAAATTTCCTTCTAAATAATCAGCCATATACCATCAGCAAAGACCCCCAAAGACCCCCAGCAAAACATTCATTGTATTACATTGAGTACACAGAATGCACTCAAATTAGAAACTCAGACAGTTTCCTCACTATTTATGCAATTGCACCTAGCAAATTGAAATTGAGAGGGTTTCAGAATTTCTTACTTTCCTAGATGGTTTTTTGAAAGTGCTCCACTGCTGTTGCACAGTAAAAATCACTCTGAGCAGATATTGCAGGACAAAATCTAGGGAGACTGCATTATAAAGCAGCAAGTGTTTGAAATCACACTATGATGTAATATACACCAGATGATTTAAAAAATGGTACATTTTAATTTTAGTTTTATATAACCGTGTATTATGTTAAAAGCTGTAGCCCAAGAAACACATCCCCACACGCAGACTCCTTGCTGTAAAAACTGCTGTGGGTCACCCTTCAGACAGATTGATTTCTCTGAACCTGAAAGCTCCTTCTCTTCCTAAAATGTCCCATTGACTCTTCTGCTGCCAAATCACATCTAATCATGCAACAGACTGAGAGCTGGAGGAGAAGTTGTGAGAGATTTTTAGCAATTCCTCAGCCAGCAGCTCACTCTAGGGCCCTTCTTCTGGAGCAAGGCTGCACAGCACCTCATCCACAGACCTGGACACTTCTGCACAAACCAGACACTGCTGGGAAGCACCAAAATGGGTGAGGGTACTGGGTGCTGCTGCTACAGGTAGGGTCTCCCACTGGCCCATCTGTTGGCACTGTCCTTTTCTTCTGCCACGCAAGACCAGAGGGGAGAAAAGACTCTTCAACAACAGTGGTCAAATTTTGCTGTCCTCTCCTCTATGGCTGTTAATCCAAGGAAAAAAGAGATTACTTTCACTGCAGCATTGCCAGGAATTTCATGTACTATTTCTCCTAAAAGCCTGGTTTTCAGTAGTCCTTTAAAGAAGCTTATGACATCTTCTTAGATTTTCCTTTAGGCCTCTTCCTCCTCCTGCCTGCTGCATTTTGTTTTCATTCTATTTTCTGTCTTCATACCAGCCTAAACTCACTTTATGCTATTTATTCTTCCCCACATCAACACATGATTAGGTATTTCTAATCTCTTTTGTGACATAGCCTCACTGAAATCAGATTCTCAAGGATATTGTTAAATATTGTCCCTTTTTTTTATCCACTCATCCACATCCACACTAACTGAAATCAATCCTATTTCTAGTACTGCACCAGAATTCTAAGTAGAAAAAAATACCTGTGCTCACCCACGGTTTGATGAATTCAAGAGTCTAATTTTTTATATTAATTTCCTTTATAACACCTTTATGAACACTGGAACGACAGGCATGTGTGGACCTCCATGTGGATTTGTACACAACAGAGTCTGTCTGATAATAAGCAAGCATGGGGATTGCAGGGTGGAGGAGACTGAAGGGAATAGTTCATCTTTTCCCAATGCCAAAATACCTCTCTGTGGCTATCTGCCAGAGCAGCACTTTCATATTCAATAAGAAATGCCAAGAGAGGAGGCTTTAAGCACTCTTCTAAAAATGAAGAATGTCCATTCAGGCACTGGAGCAAAAAGCATGCTGAAAAAGGCTGATGAGACGTGATGAGGTCTATGAAACTATTTTTGTACAAATATTTAAGCTGATGGGGAGAAAAAAATAATTGGAGCAAAATAAAATCTCTCTGTATTCTTTTCCAAGATTCAGATTTCCCTTGTGGGAAAGGAAACTTGTCTCTTGCTTCAAATATATTGCTATAAAACTAAGACTTTTTTTTTTTTTTAAATGACAGGAAAAAATATAGATTCTAATTTTTCATTGTAAAGAATGCGACAATGCGGAAACAATATTCCACAGGTAGATAGAAATGTCCAAAAAGCTTTGTTAGAGTAAAAGCAAAAAAAATACATGGAACTTTTCAAATGTTAAAGTATTTCAACTCAGTTTTTTATGAGTGCCTTTTAGAGCTATGCATGAATTAGCCAAACGACAGCCTTACACTTATCAAGAGCATGCAACATTCATCTGATGTCATCAGTAACTTCTACTTAGATTAAACATGCCCTTCTTTATGTCCTGTATCTCGTCTCAAGGCAGTACACTTTCCTGCCTTGCAGCTGTTCTATATTTATTTCATATTTTCCACGTGGTCAGCTCCAGATTTCTATTACAGTCACAGCACTGCACAGTGTTCAGGGTAAAATTGTATGTGCTTTTATCTCACAATTCTCTCTCTAAATATTTTGTCAAAGTTACAGGACCTCCACTTTCCTTCTTTGCCATTTGCACTGAAAGTGAGAACCTTCAGACAGAGACATAGAACTGATGGGCTGCAAACAGCTCTGGAACTCAAAGGGCCCAGGCAAATTCTTTCACTCACATATGCTACTGCCTGCACAGGCAGAGGCAGGAAAGGATCAGGAAGGAAAACACAAGCTGCAGGTCTCTGTCACTGGTACAACCCAATACCTTCTCCTGTCCTTCAAATTGTTGCTAACATCCAAACACCCTTTTACTGACCCAGCCAGTTTTCATGTGCATGTTTATATTTGTTCCCACACTGTTCTGAATTACAGAAATGACCAAAACTCCCACTTATTGTTAGAACTTGGCAACTCTGATTATGAGCATGTTAAGTTTTACATTGTAGAGATTTGCAATTTTATAGTGTTCTGTGCTGGATAAAAATCTTATGACAGCTGTAATGAAGGGGAAATGCCAACACATAGAAAGATTTTATTGAAATGTTTGTAACTGAAATCATCAACCATCTACCATCTCAACTAGGAAATAGAGAAAGCTATGTATAAATCAATGCTTAAGTCAGAACATCAAAACTTTATGCAGCACAATCTGTACAACTCATGAGGAACAAAGTAAGTAATGTGTCAGGCAACATTAGCAACAGGCAATTCCAAGATCTATAACAAGCTGAGGCACCACATTACAAAATTTCTCCCAATTCACCACGAGCACTGGCAGGCAAACATTATAGGAATTGCCACAGGTATAATATATGGGAACATATACAGATCAGTAATTTCCCTGCCCTCCACTGAATATCAGCCAGAGAGGTTTAGGGATTATATCCCTTTGTGAAAATCAGGTATGGTCAAGGTCTTGTTGCACAGGACTGCAGAAGCATCTACTCAGCCTTTAATCTGCAGGATACACGCCGTCATCAGTCCCACCGCTGCGGCTATGAGTGAATCTGCCTGGCTGGCTTTGGCTTCAGAAGCAGCAGAAAGGGAGGGCAGTCTCTAAATGACAAAAGACAGATATAAACGTCAGCAGCCAAATTATCAGGTGAGAATAAAATTCTGTCTTGTCCAGGCAGAGGAGTATCTTATTCCAACAGGACCCTCTGGTGTGTTGCCCCACATCCATCAATCTGCCTTTGTGACTTTGATCACCCACAAAAACATTTTGCCAAGCTCTTCCAAGAGGCCATCAAACACAGGTGCACCATCAGTATCTTTGGTATCCTAGATGCTCTGAGAATAACAAAGCCTAAAATCCAACTCTTACGTACAGCGCAGCATGACACCCAAATTACTAATGATGGCTGGTTTTGTTTTATGCCTGGTCCCTCATTATCTTGACAGCTGGTCTTCCAGGTTCAAAAACCTGGAAACATTAGAGAACAATGCTGAACAATTGGACAACAAAACTAACAACTTACTTCTGTGAGTTCTGTGACTTCCCTCTTTTTATACTCTGAGGCTCTCAGACACCCGTCAGGCATCCCACCTGGCTCTGGAAGGGCTGTCTGCTCAGGTCAATGCTACAGAACTATTATTGGTCAGGCACACCTGCAGAAGGATGTAGTCTGTGGACTGCGCTGTTTCTCCCGCGCTATTCTGCTCTGCACATGCCCACAGTAACATATGCGCACCATCTGAATATACCAAAATTCTTTAATTTTCATTTTTCACACATATTGTACAAGCAAAAGGATATTCCAGAGCCTCTGTGAATATAGTTTCCAGGGTCATGCAGTCCTGAGCCACCCCTATTTTCTGTCTGTGATGGAAACACAGAGGAGAGCAGTGTGCAGACACACCTGCAGCCTCAGACAGGTGAGAGACATCAGGCCTGCTCTTGGAGAAGGAAGCCCTGCTGTGCACTGTGGTCAGCAGGGCGGCAGGAGTGCCCAGTCCCAAAGCCAGCATTTATCCATACTCAAGGAAGCCATTTCATGAAGGCATGGGAGCTGGAACAGAGACATTTTCATGGCATAACTCACATGTTGCTCTTAGACTGGCAAGGGTTTTCTGTCTGAATTCATCTCTGGAGATTTAGAACACACTGGAAATACCTAAGTGAATGAGCAAACTCCCATTCAACTCAATGAGTCTTGGATTTTAATTCTTAAACATTAATCAAAGAAATTTCTTGAGCTCAGAAGATAGCTCAAGTGTCAGCCGTGATGGAGGCAGAGAGATAAAGCAAAACTGATCAGTATCTCTTAAGGCTGCTTCAAGATTTCTAAGTGTTCTTTTGTGTTCCACAGTAGATTTTTTTCTAAAAGAAAAGGATCCTTTTAAAAGAATGAAAAAAGCATCCTTTATGAAAGAAAAGGATAAAAACCAAGAAACCTTGATTTTGTAATGTACTTTTGTTTTCTAGAATCCTTCTCACACAAAGTTTGTGCAGACAGTTCACTACAAAAACAAGAAAAGATGCTCTTCACTCTAGAGAACAGCAAGGAGCTTCTCCCTGGGTAATCTGTAACGCTCTGAAAAACTCCACACATACAGAGGTAGCACTGGAGTAAGACAAATGCACAAAATCCATACCAGGTTATCCTCATATAAATTGTCAGTAGTTACCACTGAGATACAAGCCTTAATTAAGACATAACTGGTAATGATATCACTGACCCTAGGTGTGCTGTTGTGCACAAAATGCTTACTTTGAGATGTGTCTTTTGGAAAAACTTCAGCAAATTTCCTCCTGAGAAAAGAAAATTTCTTAATTGACCAAAATTTAGTATCTGAGTTGTCAGAAAATCTTCAGGCGTTGATATATGGGAAAATGGAGTTTTCCAAAATACTGAGTTCAGACTTAGAGCAGAAAAATTGCAATATTTTTGAGTATCTGTTTCATAGGAATATGGAAAATAACTCAATATTTCTGACTAAATCTAGACTAGTTCTTTTAACTTGTACAATTTAAAATGCTAAAAAATTTAGTTATTAAGTAATATTCCTCATTTCATTTTATCTATTCATTTATTCTGATGAAAATAAATATTCTAATGGAGCTGTTAAGCAAAATATGTTTACTTTCTGATTTTCCACTTGTCTAATTGTCCAGAGTGACAATTTTGGGATATCACTCAGCAGCAAATGAATAAATATTATTTCTTTCAGAAATTCCTGCATATGAAAGAGGCATTTTTTAGCAATAGAACTTCTACAAAATTATTTCTGAGTTTTAGCCTGAAAGGAAAAACATCACAGTGCAGGAAAAAGCAATCAGAAACCAAAGTATCAGGAATCAAATTTTGTCACAATAGTAGATTGCGACAGAAAGTGCTTAAAATCTGTCATTTCACAGCACATCGAAAATCTGCTGAAAATAGAGATGTATTTAATCTCTTGAAGATAAAGCTACTTAAACATGACCACTCCATCTTTTAAAGTTTTTCTTGTGTGTGCTACTGAAACACTTAAAAGATTTAACATTTCCAGAACCATCTAATTTATTCCTTGAATAGTAGATTTTGCTTCTGGATAGAAACATACCCTTTTTGAATTCACATTTTAAAAAAATTAGTCAAAATATAAAGTCAAACATATAGACAAGAATAAATCTGACAGATTAAATCAGAAGCCACATCCCTTTTTGAAAGTAATGCATGGCCGCACTATTTTATAAACTATCTTTCTTCAAAGATTAAAAGAAGCCCATAATACTAAAACCTATAAAACCATATTTCTAAAAAAAGCCCATATTATTAAAACCTTTAAAAGCACGTTGAAAAATACAGAAAGATTAATGAAATGTAATAATTTTTTATAACATAGCCTTAAGCTGTGATAAAAGAACCCATATTTCTTGTTCTGATCATTTACATTTTCATTTAAAATGTTATACTGCATTCCATTAAGACCTGTGCAAGGAAGCAATCTAATTTTCATGTTAGAAAACATTAATTACTGAATAGAATTCATGGCTCAGTGTAGAAACTTTAGCATTGCAAAGAAATTTAGTTGTCATGTTTGCAACAAATATAGGGTTTATTAGAAGGAGTGGAATATTGTGATAGTTTGGGGTAACCTAAGAAAATGATTTTCAGAAAATATTTCTGTAGTTACACAGATTAGCATATCACATGGCTTTTATGGCCCTCATGTTACATTACCATTAATTTGCAATGACTGAAAAAAAAATGTATTTTGTAAGTATAAAAGTAAATATAAAAAGTAAATATAAAAAGTAAATATAAAAAGATATCTATAGGGAAAGAAAAAAGTTTCAGAACTTTCCATAGGGAGGGTTAGAAAGACCTGATTCAAAAAATTCAAGGCCATTTAAATTATCCCTCTCACAGAACAGAATACCAGCAGGCATTAAAAAGCAAACTAAAGAAAATGAGTGGGTTTTTTGACTCTTAATGTCACTGAGCAGAAGAGAGGCAGGAATGCATAATTGCAGTACAACAAAAATGTCTACCCCACATGAGGTCTTTGGAGAGATCAAATCAATAATTTAACTCTTTCCTTGCCTGAAAAGACTGGGAAACTAGAGGTGGTGAAACCACCTGCTAATAATATAGGTTAGAAAAGTAATTTTCACAGAAGTACAATTAATCAGAGCCCAGAATTCATCTCCTTCAGGTGACATGCTTAATTCATTTTCCCCAAGCTGGCCCAAGGCTTGCCCTTGCTGCTCACTACCTGCAGCCTTTAGGCACCAGCACCCAGCTGGAGGCCCAGGGAGTAGGCGGGGTCTGCTCTCCTCACCTGGTTGGTAACTCACCTGAGAACCCTAATGCTCAGCTTAGACTGGCAGCCAGGAGAAAGGAGGGTGCTTAGTCATGTCCTGCAATCTACAGTTCTGTAGGAAATAATTTTAACCTTTAGCCCTAATGCTATGCTCATACTTGGTGCCAGACCAGGGATGATGCTAGAGAGGGTGTTGTACCCAAAACTCTCCCAGAGCTCATAATTCACTGGTGCATTCACCCAGTCAAGAGCTCCAGAAGCAGCCCAGGGCCCCAGCTGTGGTAAACACTAGACACAAGGAAAAAGGACAAGTTTGAACAGAACATTTGAGAGCTGACAATGCATAGCTGCCCAATGACATCTCAGATGTTAAAAAGACAGTGCTGCTGTGCCAGACACCATGTGGACTAACAAAAACCACTGCACTGCCCCAGGATTTATTTTACTTGCATGCTCATCAGGAGTGGGTCTGCCCAAATATATGGCCACATTTTGCAGGATTGGAGCTCTTCTAGCACTTCCACTGCCCCTTCAAACTTTACATATACTTTTGAAATTACTTGGTTACCTGAGTGCATTCACCAGTTCTAAGAAAAACAATGTCTATTTTATGTGCAGCCTGCTGAAGCGATTTTTCCAGCTCAACCTCTCTCCCCAAGACAAAGGCCACCTCCCTGGCTGCCTGCCCACCTGCCTGGGTGGGCAGGGCTTCCCGCGCTCTTGTGTGAACTGGTGGCAGTGCTGGCACCCTGTGCAGCTTCTGGGCCAAGATGAATGGGGTTGATAGTCTACAGTAAACATCCCTTTTCCTATTATTATCACAGGCTGTATCACTGAGCACAAGCTCAGCTGCAGATTTCAAAATAACTTGAAGCAAATGTTTTCTGTCACTACTATAGGTGTATAAAAGAGCAAAATTCAAGAAATATGAAGTGTGCCACTTAATCTAGCAAACCCAAAAGGTCATGATACTGGCACCTGCCTTATGCAATTGTACCATAGTAGTAAGGAAATTTCTGAGACTTACACACAAAATAGCATAAAAGGAAGGAGAAGAAAGAACTTCAGGTGTGTAAGTCTCTTTTGTCTTCTTGTTAGTGGTGTTTTTTTCAGAAGAAATATATCTCAGCCAGGTTTACACACATTATATTCATGCATACTTACTTCAGTAACTACTTAAAAGTACTTACTAAAGCATTTTAGCAAGAGCTATTACTATCAAGGGCTTTTGTCAGCCTTGCTCTTGGCACCACTCCTGAATCACCGTTAGTAAGACTTTCTTTCTAAGATTTTCTTTCTTTCTACAGAACTTCTGCCATGATTCATGGGGTAAATATTCATCTCTCCCAAGGACTAGATGTAGACTCTCAGAATAATTTGATTTGCAATGTAAAGTTTACACCAACTGTATACCTTTGTTTTTTTTTTCTGCTGATGTCTGAGTCTCTCCCAAAGCCAGCACTCACTCCCAAAGCAGAGGAATGTTGCACTCTTTGTAATCAACAGCCTCACAGAGGTGACAAAACTCTCCTGGCACGCAATGATTGCCTCCAGCTCCGACAAAAATCAGTGCTAAGAAAACTGATGCCTTTTCTGTCACTTTCAGACATTCTTGAAAGACCATGTGAACATCAGGGCCTTTTACAGCACTCAAGGACTCAAGGAGAAGCAATAGCAGGGCAGTGGTAGACCATGCATCTCAGTTCTCAACATGGGAGGTACCTGCTTATTAATTAAAAGGTACAGACTTTCTGGATTCCCCATATTTAAACATCCTGTTTAAAACAGCCTCAAGAAAAGTTTTAGCTCCTGCCAAGAGAAGGCAAAATATCCTTGACAAGGAGCCCACCAAATTATTTCCTCAGGCTGCTATATGTCTTTTAAGCAAGACTTCTTTTGAAATTCAGTTTAAGAGCAACGAATGTTAACAAATTGTATGGAAATGTCTACTCATTCTCTCAGAAAATATTGTACAGATGAAGAGACCACCCTCCTTTTAAGCAAAACATAGCAAAAAATTTGGACTTCAACCAAAACAACCTGATTTCTCACATTTGCTATCACTCACAATCTAGATTATGGATACCTCTAAGAATAAATCATATAACATTTTAGAACTTTATGAAAAAAAAAAAAGTATTTTACAGGATTTTTATCAGTTGTTTTTTCACTTAGGTACAAGCCTAGCACATCTGGCTAAAGAATGTCATCGTCCTCCACATGTTTAAAATTGCTTGAAAGAGCCTTTCCTGAAAATCAGCGCTGGGCTTTCAAACATGTTGTCGTAACTCCATTTGTTTCTATAGGCAAAAAAAAAAAAATTTCCAATTCACCTCTTTCTAAGAGTGATCTTTACCTGATAAGTTCACATGCACATTAAGAGAATAATTACGGATTGATAAACCATGAAATATTTTTACAGAATATAGACTATATAGACAGCTGCCTAATAGAAGGCAGTATTATGAGCTTATGAAGTTAAAGAAGTGTCTGTTCCAACATCTCACTGAAACCATGCCTTTTCTGCACTGAAACACAGGGAGACAGTACCAGAAAGCACAGTTAAACAAATTACATACATAAAATAAAAATACAAACACTCCCTTCACCCTTATCATCTATTCAGCACAATGCAGGTAGTTAACACTGTACTACAGCAGTCAAAAATATGCAAATAGAATTTTGAGGGTTTCTTTCCCAGAATAGTGCTGCACATTATCAGAAAAAGCTACATGAAACAGAAGTCCATGTAAAATATCCCAACTATTCATTTTGCAATGAGGTCTACCTGGAACAAGAGCAGTATATATTGTCCAGAAACATAAAGAACAAAATCAATGAGTTTAGCTCTAGTTTGCTGACTTAACTACATTTTAACCTCCTAGGAGAATAAATATATCATGGTTTCAAGCTAGTAGAAACAACAGTTGTGAGGACAGGAGCTGAAACTCCAACTGCTGTAGAAGTGAAGCGTTAACAACTTTGTGGGGTTATTTTAATAAATTTAAGGTACTTTTGGCTTCCTAGCTACTTTCACTCCAGAAAATTAAGGATCGTAAAAGATAACTGCTGTTTTGTTTCATTATCACACATTTAAAGGTAGTGCTAGCACTGTTGAGAATGCCACAAAAGCAATTTCAATCACAGGAAGTGTTGGTGTTGATAATAGGGCGGATGAGATTCCTGCCAAAATAAAGGCACAAAGCTGTTCTAACTGTTCAAGTGTGTACCCAAGAAACTAAGAGCTTAAACTCAAGGGATAAATCACTTGCAAAAACCTGAACCAGAAATCTTACTGAGCCAAAACAGCTCTTTCAGGTTTGGCTGGTTTAATTCATCAGAGGAAGCAGTGACTTTGGCCCTGAAGTCAAACAAGAAGACCAGCAAAACAATCCAAGAAATCCAGGCTTCTCCTGCTCTGACCTCAGCTGCTGGAAGCCAGCCTCACCCTGTTATTGCTGTGATTTTTATAAACTGGGAACCTTATTTCCAGATTCTTCAGTTTACAGGAATTGAACATGTTTGCACTTAATCTCATCAGTGTAACATGGCTGGATGTACACAGGCTGGTTTTTTTTCAAAAGGAAGATTTCTTTCAAGTTCTCCAAGAGCACATTATGAAAACGTAGATATACTTTAGGTTATATCTTTCTTGCCATCTCTGTGCAATTGCTTCAAGGCATCAAAATTCTTTCCTCTTCAGATTCTCACAACACACCTGCTTGGATAAACCTCAATTTCTCTGAGAAAAAAAATTGTTCACAGAAACATTTTTCCTTTGACCTGGGACTCCACCTTTTCCCTGAGGCCAACTGGCAAGGCCATGTCCTCCTCAGCTGTTCAAGCAACACCCAGTAATCATAGCTACAAAACAACTGGTTATTTGGGCTGATGGAGGTCTCTAGTGGAAAATCAGCAGAAACACAAGTTCATCTCCAAAATTCAAGATAAGATCAATTTAACAGGAAAAAAGAAAAGGCACTTCCTCCTCACCCATGAGGGCAAACAACAGAAACATTTTGCTAAACAATTAGCTCTTCAAACAAAAAAAAAAAAAAAAAAAAAAAAAAAAAAAAAAAAAAAAAACTTGGAGAATCATTTTCCCGGCCAGGGTGAAGCTTTGTGGACATCAAGCTTTGTGGACATCAGAGCAGAGGTGTGATTGGGAAGAAGAAACACCCGTTGTTATCTTAATCTTGGCTGGAAGTGGTCAAAGAAATAGTTCTTTGAAAAAAAGCCAAGAATTTCTGGATGTGTTCTAAATGCTATAACTTGTGACCAGTAGATCTACACTGCAAACTTCAGCTGATGAAACATAATTTCCCTCACTGGAAAAGGTAATATTATATTTTTTAAAAAGGTGAATTACATTATGTTGATGAGAAATATTATGCAACTATATAAATTACCATGAGCTTGCTAGTAATTTTCTTAATGGCCAAATTGCTTAGAAGCAACATATATACATAAGCATAATCATGATTGACAAATTCACCAACAGAGTGTAGCTAAGCATAGCAGACCTGCTTGGGAATTGCTCTGTCAGCAGGTGCAGGTGGATGTTCTACCTTCAGGTCCAGGTAGACATCCCAGCAACATAGAAAGTCAGTCAGCTGCCACATGCTGAACAAGCCTCCAGGAGGAAAAGAAACCCTAAGCCACATGTCTCTAGCCTTGACTTTCTCTTTTGGAAAGTGATGTTATTTACCAAAACTTGCTGCTTGAAAAGAAAGAATTACCCTGCAATTTACAACTATAAGCCATACACATTCACCTGGGAAATATCTGCTCACTGAAGATAATTCTACTTCACCCCAACCTGGGCAGAAACTTAAATTGCACAGAGTGGTGTTCAGAGTATTCAGTAGGTCTAGAGAACACTTCAAACAAAATCTGTGCATCCCACCACCCTAGGGAATGCACAGAAAAATGTGACCTTTTCGATAGGGACCACAGCATGTTTCATCTTCTATCAGATCCAGCATCACATCTTGACACTGAAAATCAAGTCACTTTTTAGTTAACCAAATATTCACTCTGGGCCAGTATTACAATTTTAGAACAGTATTATTGTTTTAGCATTGAAACCCCCATTAATCTGTTTTATAATAAAAAGGAGTGTACATGCACATGGTTACACAAATATAATGTAAGTGTTTCATTAAAATAGTCTGAGGAAGGTGAGAAATATTTCCCTGTTCCAGCTGTAGTCAATTACTCACAGAAGAATGGAGGTTGGGAATTTAGATACTTCTATTCTTGACTTCTTCATTCTCTAGTGCATAGTATGGTTCTTATGCAAGTCAAAGTAGTCCAGTACTGGGCATTTCATTCATGCTCTGTCACAGGAATTAGTGGAATTGCATGGACAATGATGGACCAGAGAGAGTTCATCCCTCTGTTACAGCCAATTTTTCTTAAAGTGCTCTTATCGTGCCAAGTTCCTTTCAGTCACACAGGCTTTTGCCAGTAACAGAAGATGATTGCAGATGAAAGTATTAGTTTCCTTGCTCCCTATGATCCCAGATTCCACATGGGCATAAAATCTTAAATAGAATCAATCACAATGAACAATTTCTTTCCCTAAATGTCTTCCAAGAGGATATACTTTCCTCCTTGTTATTCAAACACAGAGCTAAAATATTTCTAACTGCATTATGTCATCTTTCAATAGGTAACTGGAACTTGAGAGTTGCATACTGTTGATACGTGGCCACTCATCTCTTAAACCATGTTTTTAGATACATTTCCCAGTCAGAGAGGTAAGCAAAAAAATACACCAGGTAGGAGATGTGTTTATTTGTTTAATAAATACAGAAAGCACAACAATATAAAAAACTATTCCCCTCTCTATCCAGTCACCCCTACACAGCCCAGCTCTCCAGTTTCCCCTGGCCCTTCCCAGCTGGCTATCACCCCCAATGTGCTCAGTGGGGATTGCCTCCAGTCACCTGCACCCCAGGGAGGAGGAGGCTCAGCTGCATCTGCCCTGGCAGGAACTGCCTGCAGCCAGTCATGAGATAGACTTAGGCCCTCCTGGACTTGGAATTACTTCCTACTGCTTCAATGAAGACTTATGCAATACACTCAGGGGTCCTCACATTCTTTGAAAATAAAAGCAAAGGAAGTGTGAACACACTTCAGAAAAATTTATTATTATTCTGTCTAGACTTTGTAGCGGTGCTTTCCCAATTTTCCCATTACTTCAAATGAAAGATCATTGTAAAAACATTGACTTCATTAAAAAAATTAGCATCATTAGCTACCTATGCATTTACAATAAAACTTACAAAATAATGTTTTACTCCAGAATTCCCTTCAGGACAGAAACTTGGTTTGAATTTCCACTAGTCTTAAGGAACTTCAGCTGTATAGATGTTCTGTGGGCCCCTACATATGAAATGTTACTTTATCTGTCCTCATATCACCCTACAGACTTCGTTCAAAACACGATGAAGTGTTACTGTACCAACAAAATCACTGTTTTGCAAAATGCAATACTTAGAGCTATTACAGGAGTTGCTAAAATCTGGTTTGCACTGTTCTGTTGCATTGCAAGTACAGATTAGTACAATGCCCCATTTTCAGTCTTCTGAACTAACATACCTCTTATTTAGCAACAGAAATCTGTCAATAGCCTTCAAAAGGGAAAATAAAATAGCTAAAGTATCATTTGTTATTTGCAAGTACCTGGATTAAGAAGCAATTTCTTTTCCAGATACTAAGGGGAACACAGTCAGGACTTGCCTTTAGATAGCCACAAAAAAAAAAAAAAAAAAACAAAACTGATTTATCATTGCCTTTCTCAAAGGATTTTCTCCTGAATTGAAATAGCTAGTGACCACTTACAGAGCAGAAGAAACCATATCTTTGGTAATCTCTGGTTCTCAAAGATAAAATATGAGAAAACATGAAAATTCAGTGTTCATCTAAGGTTAAGAAAATAAAGAAATGCTGAAATGTGATTGCCCTCAGTCACTGGACACATTAGAAGCAACCCATTGACCCTAACTTGACTACAGGCCTGCACTGATTTTTCTTTCTCAGTGCTGGAATTTTTGCAGGGAACTGGTTTATAAAAAAAGCCAATTAAGAAGATTTTTTGGGCCATCACTCATGCTGCCAGAATCTGATACCAGTGAGACATGACTGCCTCCTGAGGCTCGCAACCACCCTGCCCAGTGTTCCTCCCTCCACTCTTCTGCAGGTCGAGGGGTTTGCATACAGGCTGATGGGTCTGGCAGTAAAGCCTGCTGTTCCTAATGTCCCATTCAGTTTTCCTGGACACTGTGGGAGGCAGCAGGCCACTATGCTGTGTGGCAACATGGGGCAGAAGAGCCACTGGCAGCAGTGACCCTTCTGTGGCCAGGACACCCATCTGTGGTCCCAGACCATGTGTGCACACTGCCTCAGATGTCTCACTGCCTGCTGCTCAGATACTTTCAGTGCACAAAATCCACTTCACTTTGTTGTCAGGCAGATTTTGCCCCAGCTTCTAAATCCCTGACTCTGAAGACATAAGCACTGCTTTGCATACTTGTGGAGATGAAGGAAGGGTGGCAAGGAAATGTATCCTGTTGCAAGAGCTTCTCAGGAGCAATCAACCAGGCAGACCCAGGTGCATGGCACTGTATCTTCAGAAGAGCTGAATATCTGCCCTAGACTGATTTTAGCTATGCTGATAAATATCAGGAGAAAATGTGGGTGCAGGAGTTAAGAAACATAGGTATGTGTTTTGCAGCATATGTTGCAATTTTGAGCTTCATGCAGCAGGAAGAGGGTGAAACATCTGATAGTAGCAAATGCCCTGGGGACAAAGGCACTATACATTAATACTATGGGAACTGTTCAAGACAGCATTCAGTGTGTGCTAAAAACTGGCCAACTGGCAAACTGTTTCCTTTCATTAATCTGACTTAATTAGGTGCTCTGCTGAAAAAAATAGTTAAACAGAACATGAAAAACAACTGTGGGATGTGTATTTCAGTGCCAGAGGCTGGAAGGTGGTGAGCAAGGATGGTGACAGGGACACAGGCTCAGGAACCGGGGTCAGCATGATGAGGGCCTGTCTGTTCCCAAGGGATGGTTTGCACAGCACGAACTGGTTTGTGCACTCTGCAGAGGAGCCCAGCTCCAGGCCAAACTGGCTTGGGAAACAGGTCAGTGCATTTCCACTCAAGTCAGATGACTTTCATTCCCGACAGCAGTGCCAGCATTTTGTGACCCCTGTCACTGAGGTTGCTGTGGGACTTCACAGCACCGCAGCTCACAAACTCTGTATGCCTGTGCTAATTGGGTCTCCAACTTCCGTGCACTAACAGGTGATGGTACACATGCATGTCTGATTAAACAGTCCATAAGATCTTCAGAAACTTGGGATTTGCTATGCTCCACATCCTATGGAAATCATTATTATAAAAGACAATGTATAAAACTTCTTCTCTTGTCTTCTCACCCTTTTTCTGCTCTTTGAAATTTTACCTGGAGATAAGTGCAACAGGCTTCTTTGTCCAATGTCTCTGTAAGTTTTAATGAGTGAAGACTCACTTTGTGCATAGTCAGGTTCTTTTGCCAGGTTCCCAGGGAGGCAAGCATGGTGGTGTCATCATCACTGTGAAACTGGAGGAGCAGATGTCAGGCAGAGCTTGTCAGGACACCTTCTGAGGTTTTACTGGGAAGCCTTCAGGGTGAAGAAAATTGGAAGTGACCTTTATACAGAATTACTATAAACACAAGTAGGCTTAGACAGAGAAAAAGGCGGTTCAGGGAAAGGTTTCTGTTAGGTTTTATTCATATTTCAAGCCAAGTAAAGCAACTTAATTTCCCTAAGAAAGTGCTGCCATATGGAGCAAGATGAAAATGTAGTCTAGTCAGCAAGAATTATTGGATGTTATAGCAGAAAACATTAGTAGGAATTTGCAATGCTATATAGCATTTTGATTTGCTGCAAATATGACTGGTTCCTGTTATATTATACTGTTACAAATTAATAGATCACTATAAGAAAATAAAGGAAGGGTGGACCTAAAGAGCAGGAAAGACTCAATGAGCACTAATGAGCTTCAGGACTGTCTCATCAGGAAAGCTGTAGAAACTTCTTCCCTTGAACTTTTAAATAGTTTCTAGCAGTATCCCAGAGGAAATCTCCTTATCCACGCCCTGCAACAATTTAAAGAATGATTTTTTTTTGAGGAGAAAAATCCATGGGCATAAAAGAAAATTTGTCTATGTTGCTACTAAAAATTAGGCTTATATCTGAATTTTATTGACATTATTTGACCTTATTTCATTCATTTCATGACTAGTAAAAAAAAATGAAAAGGTGTATAGACAAATTCTAATATTGCATTCCATTTTTGCTTTCTCTCCCTTCTTTATATACATGCAACAAATGAAAAATAATAAAATAAGTGTAATAAATTAAAATCTGAATCCTGAGTGTGGTGTTTTACTCATATTTTGAAAAGCAGTCTGTGGATCACCTTTTGATATTTTTTGTATCACAGGTGTAGAAACAGTGAAACAGATGACATTCACTTGAGGTTTGCTCTGTCCTTTTCATAATAAGGTAAGCGCCACTGCAGAATTCCTTAGATTACTTTCAAGGGAAAATGTGAGGCAGATCCTACAGTGCTGTGCAGAGCCAGTGCAAATCACAGCACCTTGTCTACAAGTTTTTTTTGCAAGAGCACTGTTCCATATCTTTGCATAATTTTTCTGCGTGACTGTTCTCACCATCCAGCACCTCTGCCGGAAAGGAACATCACCATCTGCTCAGCATAGCTGACTCTGGGACCCCTCCCATGTGTCCCACCCCCCAGTGCAGCCAAGGGCACTGCTCCTCTGCCTGCTCAAGCTGCCCATCCTCCCCAACACCAATACTGGTGGCAACCCATTTCAAGCTGCCCTCTGCCTCACCATCCTTAGCTGGTTCTATTTTAAATGGCAGCATAGGCCCAGGTCCTTCTGTGAGGGGAAAAGGGTAAGCTGTTTGTGAACCAGGGAGTGCAGGCTCCCTCTGGGCAGCAGCAAGGGCAGAGAAGCAGCAAAGGGATGCATTCTGTAGGGCCAAGAGAGAGGAGGCAGAGGTGCCATTAGGGGAGGAGAATGTTTCCCCTCACTATGCACAGCACAGGACTGCTCACCACAGAGTGGGGGGGAACCTTGATTATGGCTAGTAAATTATTCCAGTGTCACTAGATTAAGTACAAAAGTCCAAAATTCATGAGTTTGTGCAATTTCTTATGTATGCCAAGTTGTGTCTGGGTTCAAAGAGCGCCCTGAAGACTCTTGTGCCTCAAGCTAAAATCAGATACCCATGTCTCTGACTTTTCAGGTTCAAGAGGACTTTTGCTTTACCAATCAGATTTTTTGACATAATCATGTTCCTGCATGGGACCCAACAGCATGAAATAAACACCTCACCTGCCAGTCTGAAGAAAACATCGCACAGCAACTGGAGACTAACAAATCCCAACACTCAGACTTAAACAGGAGGCTGAACGGTATGTTCAGAGTTATTACATTTTTAATGCACTCTTCCTTTCTTCTCTTTGTAAACTGTTTTTAAATACAAGGATGTATTTAATATTTGAATGATGGACCTCCCTGTTGGCAGTTGCAGGTGATCCAATGTAGTTTTTCTGTCACATTTGGTCTGACTGGGGCATAAAACAAGCTCTACAATGCTGCAAAAAGGCAGCTGAGAGCTGAACAGAAGGTCTCAGTACTACCTAAACTGAAGTTCCACAGTACTGGAATGGGGGGGGGTGGGTTAAATTTAATGAGAGAACCTAGTCGTGATTGTTGTTTGTGTAACACTTACAGTCATTCTATATTAACTCAATGGCCTTTTTTTCTTTTCCTTTCTACAGAAGTTCATATAACAAAACTCCTTATGTGTTTGATTAATGGTATTAATTTCCTTTATGTTTAGATAAACAGGATCCTTTTCACCAGAATTAAGAGGACTGTGTGTTTGGGGGTGTGAATCCAAGCCTAGACACATTTAACCAAGTATTTAGTGATACTCTGTACTCACACACTACTGTGCTTCTGCGTGGTCATTTCCCTCCTTTCTTCCATTGATTATACACCTTAAGTTCTAATCACAAAAGAATGTTCAATAACCAATAAAAAAAATTACTTTTCTTAAATGTGGAAAAGGTCAGATTTAACAAGGTCTTAAGCAATTCGACTTATTAACAGTTCCTCAAAAGACTGGAGATTTCTTTCTTAGCTCAAACATTGAAATAAACTCTCAGATTTTCTTGAGTTTAGAGTTTTCCAATCTGGCAATTTCATCCAGACAAACTAAAAGAAAATCCATTCATAAAATTCCTTGTGCAACATTACCAGGTCAATAAATGCCTCAGAAATCCTACGTCATAGGGAACACTCCAGAATCTCCTTTTTACCTTGCCTTAATTTTGGACAGGATGAGAATAAGTAAAATGGTCAAAAATACTGGAAGTTACCTTCCAGGTATTTGGAAATGAAAGGTGATGCATCTGAGAACTTTCTTACAATCAAAGACAAACACCCACTCAGTGGATTAAAGGCAGGTGAGATGGAGGTAGAAAGATATCTGCAACAGGTTTTGCTGTGCTGTTCCCTGATGACAGGTTCAAAATGCAAAATACAGACAGGTGACTAATTCTAGAACCCAAGTGACAGAACAGAGTTTTAGAAATGAGGAGATGAATGTGCTCTACACCAAAAAAGTTGTCACGATATCACAGAGTAATCCATATCAAGGTTTATATGAATAAATAAAGTACATGTCTGTATGGTATCTCTGCGATTCAGACTTACGACAAAGGTCATGGAAGTTCTACCATGAAATAAATTGTTGTCCTATTGTATTGCGGTGCTATCGGAAGGGGAAGGTGAGGGTTCAAGAAGATCAGTAACAAGCTGATGTGAATGCAAGATTTCCATTTTGTTCCCCTGCCTCCAAGGAGACCAAAATGGAGGGGGTCTCAGAGGAGAGTGGTTCCCTTTACACCCAGCAAGGTGAAAGGCAATTAAATGGAAATGGAAGATCTAGCTCGAGCACAGAGTATTTTTGCACATTTATATATTTTTATTATTAGATTAAGGATGTATTTCTGATAAGGAAAAAAAAGTTCTTATTGCAACAAAGCATTTTCATATATACAAGCCAGCTTCTATCAAACCAGGAACAAATATGTCACCTCTACCAATGCTGTTAAAAGTTGTCAACAGGCCAAACTTGACTTTGTGTGCTCACTGTCAACAAGTAACAAATTTTCTTAGCTTATTCCTTTAAGTTTCTTCCAGAGATGTTCAGATACAGAAATGTATCCCTACAGTTTTACCATTCTTGCAAGCATAACTGCTGGGGAAAAACATAAAGCCTTGGTATGATCCGAGCACTGGTCAAAGGCAACAGGAACAAAACAATTCAGAGTTATCTCTGTTCATATTACCTGTTTCATTGTGTCTGTGCTGTACGGCCTCCATGCTGACTCATGCCATTACCTCATGGGAAACTCCTCTAAAAAGTGATGACCAGTATTTCTGTGATGTAAATACACGGTGTCATTAACTGCATTTGACTTTGTCATGGCTGTTGTCCTAATGAGATAGCTAGAACTAAATCTTCTGAGGTATACTGAAATAGCCACCATTACAGAGAAGGTATCAAAGAAATTTTGGGGGGAAAGAGCAAAAAAAAAAAACAACTGTGCCATTATTTTTATATTGTATGACTATGAGGAAGAAGAGGAACTGGAAAATTATTTTACATTGTCTTTCTTTGTAACTCTTCTGTTGACATGCTGTGTGTCTATTTTCAGTATCTAAAAACCAGCATTTCTCAGGTTTCCATTATTTACGGACAGCTAAACAAACTGTGTACAGAAATCCCTTGTAAACTTCCTGGCGTTAGCATTTTTCTTTGCTTGGCTTTCATCTAAATTCCTGTTCTTTCTCTTTCCCCCACAGAGCAGTCCCCTCTGTCCTGGAACAGACCTTGTGAGATCCTTCTAGTTTTACTTACAGCACAGGTCAGCAGGAACCACCTTTCCCCCACCCCCAAAATGAAGGCTGAACTTCATTTTCAGCCATCCCTGTGATACTGACACAGCCAGAGGAGACTCTGAGGCTGCAGCTTTGCAGCTCTGTGAACACTGGGTTTCAGCACTCTCAGTTTTCCCTTCCACAGAGGTATGCTACTTGCAGCATGAGATCAGTTAGCTGTTCATGACAGAGCATGTTACAGTAAACAGGCTCTGCTTTCATCATGCAGGCTTCCCAGCATTTTTTCAGCTGGGAAACAACTGTGAGAACAATGGAGGATACGCCACTGACAATAGGTGCAATATCATTTACATTTCTGACAAGCTCTCAGCATTGCTTTATTTCAGCTGAGTTCCTGCCTCCATTATGTGACTGCTGAGAGATGAAATGCTGGCTCCTTGACAATAGCCAAAGAGGGATACACCCAGTATTGGTTGAACACAAGGTGACTTTCCCAGCTTATAGAGGCCTGGGAAAACACATGAATAATGCTGGTGTAAACCACAATATCCAGAAGCTTTTCCTCACACATATGAAACAAAAATAAATAATGGCCAGGTGGCTACTGCTGGTGCACATAATTACACACAAGCTTCTAGACCAAGTCTTTGAATATTGCTGGAGAGGTTTCCTCAGGATGCTTGGGACTTTTCTATACAGGAGCAATCCCTTTGCACTTCTCAGGCAATGGTTTACAGAATGCACTCTGCTTTATTGCTTTCCAGATTTGTTTTGCAAACAAATTTGGGAACTCGTGTATTTGCAAGACAAAATGCTATATCTACTGTCTAGGAAGTTAGAAAAGGTGCAGAGAACATACAGAGCATGTGTGGTGCTGGGCAATTAATGTGGGAGTACTCTGCTGAAGATGCGTTCACCAAACACTCTGTCAGGATGATCATATTGCCATCTCTCCTTTCACAGTCCCACAATACACACTCCTAGCAAATTTCAATGGAGGATCGTGGGTAACCAAGCCCAGGAAAAATTCTAAGCAGATGTCACAACTCCAGTACCTCAACACAACTTCTCTCTCACTTATCTTTTTGAATTTACATTGTTTTTTCAAGGTCTGCTTAGCTATTTTTTAGGGTCAGATATATATATATTCCTTACCACCTACATAAGAGCATATTACATTGTCAAACTCAGTTTACAGTGGCCCATCCTCCCAGCCTAAGGTTGTGTGTCAAGACTCATGTTTCTGTATAGCAAACCTATGTTAGGGCGAGTTATTGTATTGGGCATAAACTGTCTCTTGACCTGGGCTGATCTCTGAGCTCAAAACAGGTCGTACATCAATGCAGACAACCTGTAAACCCTGCTCGAGCAGCTAAATTGCAGTTCGTGTCAGATTTGGCAGCCCTGCTTTCCAGTGTGTTGAATTCTTAATTTTCAAAATTTTTTGTTGAAAAGAGAATCGCAGAGTTTACCAGGCTGATATCTCAAAACCCTCCAAAACAGAAAAAATAAACTAACAGTACACTCTTCATGAAAACAAATGCATCAAATACTTCAGGTGCTCAGAGAGCTATTCCTAAGACTCGAGAAGATTGTCTACTACTCACTAAGAAAAAGTTGCAATAATATAACTACAAAATAGAGACAAGATTTACAGGAAGGCAACAACAGTTATTTTGTTGACTGATACTTTAAGCTGTCCAAAGTATATTTTTTTTTCCCTCTGTAGACCACGTTGGTGTCATGCTGTCATATCCATAGCCACTACCTTTAAGTAACAGGATGAGGCTTCTGTACCTCTTACTGCTTCCCCATCAGAATTTAGATCCCAGTTGGATGCCCCTGCACTGACTCTGCCTCAAAGCTCACACCATTTCCTGAAGCACTGTGGCAGCTTGGGCCAGAATGTGAGAATTGATGGCTCGCTGTAACTGCAAAAGGATACTGTGTTCAAAGACAGATTCAGGGATGTATTTCCTCTATGCAGTTCTGCCAAGTGCAAAAAATCATGGAATTCAGTGCAAGTGGAGATTTAGAAGCTGCGGATAGAAGTCAGCAGACCAGAATCCTCTCTGCAGATGGAAGAGAGCCCGGTGTTCGTGCAGCATTTTGGTGAGATAGTTTTATGATCATGGGGAAGTGTAGAATCTGGTCTAGACATTCCAGTCATAAGTTCAAAAAAAAAACCAAACTGACAACATTGCTGCCTTGGAAGTCCTTCAAAATCACTCCTCTGTGAAAGATAAAGTGTGGCATTAGATTTTGTTTCAGGGATTTAAAGCATATTTTTGTTGTGTGTCTCTGAGAAATTCCCTACCTTCAAGATGAGGCCAGCTAGGTCTGCCTGCACATTGTAGACTCCTTAAGGTTGGAAGAGACCTTGTAAGATCATCAAGGCCAACCATTAACACAGCACCACCATATTAATCTTCAAACCATGTCCTCAAGTGCCATGCCCAAAAGCTTTCTGAACACTTCCAAGCATGGTAACTCCACCATTTCATCAGGCAGTCTGTTCCAGTGCTTGACAACCCTTCCCATGAAGAAATCCTTCCTAATGCCCAATCTGAACCTCCCTTGACACAACTTGAGGCCATTTTCTCTTATTCTGCTGGGAGAACAGACTGACCCTCTCCTGGCCACAATCTCCTTTCAGGCAGTGGTAGAGAGTAATAAGGTCACCCCTGAGCCTCCTTTTCTCCAAGCTAAACACCCCCAGCTCCCTCAGCTGCTCCTCACAGGACTGGTGCTCCAGACCCTGCCCCAGCTCCATTGCCCTTCTCTGATCTCTCTCCAGCTCCTCAGTGCCTTTCTTGCAGGGAGGGCCCAGAGCTGGACACAGCACTCAAGGTGTGCCCTCAGCAGTGCCCAGTGCAGGGGGACAATCCCTGCCCTGCGGGTGATCAGATACCCAATGGAAAGAGGGGGGGCAGAGCAGTTCTCCATCTGCAGACCCCATGGCAAAGGCTGGCTGGTGCAGGGTGAGCAAGATGTTGGTTCAGGCACAGCCTCTTCAAAGCTGAGGACTGTGAAATGGATAGATTTGAGGAATTTGTTTTGCATGTCATTATGTTGCCCTTTTTATCGGCCTGAATTATGTTGCCCTTTTTATCGGCTTAATATCATCCATTAAGACAACAAATTTGTGAGTGAGGAAAATTAGGCCAGAAGGCAAAAAAAGTTTTATTTTTCTGAATTGTTCAAAAATGGCCTACGACAATGATTTATTACAAATCACTAAAAATTTTAACCCTTTGCTTGATGTTGTCCAAGATGCATATGTAGCACTTTAGATCCAAAAGTCAGACAGTTCCTTTTCTTTCAGTTTTACTCATAATTTTGAGAACTTTGTAAACACTGAACAATATATTTGCAAATCCGATTTTTTTTTCACAATCTCACCATCTTATCACAAATAAAAATTTGTTAAAAGACAAAAAGTTCCTACTTTTCATATGAAGGAACTCAGTGCATTACCATATCTTTGTGGCTTCTGCAACTTGGATGTTCATAAAAGGGCAGTCTTTTAAAATGTTTCAGGAGACCTTCAAAAATTCCCCAAAACCTTCTAGAGTCAAATGCTGAGTGGCTTTACTCTGACCTAATGCTTTCTTTTCTTATCCACCTAGTATTGCCTAAGAAACAGAATTGCAAAACACAGCATCAAGTTGCAGCCAATACTTACCTTTAAAAGCAGTCCTGACATTACCACAATGTATGGGAGACATCTCCAGCCATCTCATTTCATTTCTACTTCTTTCTCAGTGATGACTTTGCTTAGTCTCTTACTATCAGAGAAAAGGTGGAGCAAAGCCTCCAAGTGGAAATTTATTGCTCTGCCTCTAATTTAGGAGATCTCCTGTTCAGATAAAAAGCTTGCTCTTCCAGAAAAGGTTTATTTAGTAAGAGGTTTCTGACATGGCTCAAAGCAAGAAATGGCAAGGTATAGGAGATCACTAAGAAAAGGTTGATTCCAAATGTTTTCCTTATTGCTGCATAATTGCATGTTATTTCTCTCTCCAATAATAAAATTTGTTAATTGTATCTCTGAGTCACAGTGCTTTGCAACTCCTACATGTTAAAAATGTAACACTCTCATTTATAGTTATTTATTTTTATGAACACCAGGAGTATGCTGCACAGAAGCCCTTGCACATTTTCAGGGGTTTTGCCTGCAAAGCCACATTCTTTTGATTACCTGCATTCCCCACACTTGGTATTGCTCATCAGAGCAGGGCTGTTTATAGTTTCTGATTAGCAGAACTTGACTCAGGAGAATTGCATTCTTAGCATATGAAGATAAATTCTTTCATCATAGCAGAGGGATTCATCTGCACAAATGCCATTGATGTAATGCTTTTTCATTAATAAGGAAATTAAAATCACAACCCACATACATTCCAAGTGCTGGTAATCTGAACATGATAAACTCTGAATAGAAGAACTCAGTGCATGCTATAGTGAAAATATATGATGCAGAAAATCCTTTCTCTTGTCTGAAAATAATCTAGTTAAAATCTTGTTCATGGCATATACCTTTTACCTTCAATACAGGCGATATTGAGTAATAAGAAACAATTGCTGAGCACAGAATTGCAATGAAGAATGAACAAAATAACAAAGTAAAGAGTTTTTTGATCTCAGTGCAGCAAGCAGAAATAAATCAGCACAAAACCTCTTCTGAGCAACAAGAGCTCATAGTGCTACAGAGAGAAGGTGCAAAGCTTACAGAAGTCCCAGGCAAAGACTGAATTCAAGCTCTTTGCACTTGCATGTTGTTGACTTGCAGTGAGGCCCACCAGCCTGAGGAGGCTTTTGCACTGCTCAGACTTACAGCGCATAAATGGGTTTTCTCAGAGTAACTGGGCCTGGTGCTAGTGATGCTGGCGTGATCAATGAAAGGGTAACAGCTCTTGAGATAGAACAGGAAGCACCACCAGGAGGTCTGGAAAAGCTACAGAGGGCACACGTTCCTGGAGGACTCAGGGGAACCCAGCTCTGCAATCATCTCACTTTCTGGTGCTGTGAAAGGGCATCAGTGAAACCACAAAAGAAACTGTAGGCCTGGGCACAGGGTGATGTGTATTTTGGGACAGGCTGTCTGAGAGATGTGAAATCCTTGCTAGACATTTCTTTTGTCACTGATGCAAATACCTTCTTCTGATGTCATCTACCTTCGTGAAATATTTTTTCATTTCTCAAAAGTCCCTGAGCAAAACTACAACCATAAACTCAGTCCAATTTCCTATCTGCTGTCCTACTGATATTTACAGCCCAAGTTTAGGGTGTTCTGCCTGCCCATCCATGGTGCTGGATGCACCATGAACTGTCTGAACATAGCAGACCTTTTAAATACCTGTGCAGTCCATCCCTGTTGCCACACTAGTTGCTCTGACAGATTAGAATTGGCAAAGCAGGATTTGTCATAGCAACTCTACCACAACCAAATCAGCTGGGAGAAGAGAGAAGTAGATCATGAGAGATTAAATCCATGGGTAGATGGAACATATGACAAAGTAAACAAGAAGTATGGTGAGGGAGGTAAAAAATGTCACAGAAAAAATAAGAGCTGCACTGTAACAGCTCTGGGGAAATGAGCAGTGAGAAACTTGGTAGAGATAAGGAAACAGCTAGGAGAATTAATAGATATGCCTTGGGAGATGAAAAAATTTGTCAGATCTTCTAAGAGAAGAGCCTGGGAAGGTAGTAATGCCAACTCTGTTGAGGGAGGATGAGAAACAGACAGGCCAAGATAAGCAGCAAGAAGATGAATACCAGAAATAACCAAAAGACAATGCCAGGCTTGAGTAACAAGACAAGTAAGCCAGCAGAATTACCAAGAGCCTGAGAAATAACCTTCAGGAGACAATTAACTTGAAAGACATCTCATGAGAGCCAGGAGCTGTGGTTTGGAGATCAAGACATAAGATTCTTTCTTCAGGTCACACTAAAACTGGGGCATTTTCTGGTTTTGAAGGTCCTTGCCTAGGTTTGTCATAGCAAACAGATGCCAATTTTATCTGGTTCTACAATATGTATGTTGCACATGCTAGAATTACAAACAGTAGTGGCTTTCTGTGCAGTCGGTGGAAACTGTTCAACGTGTTTAGAAGTATTATGGAATCACAGCCCTTAACCCAATGTGGCCTCTAAAAGTATAAAAATCATACAAATTGTTATATAAGTAAATATAAAATACAAAGAACATCTGAGGAATTCATAATGATCTGGGGGTATGTGAGCTTCTCTTTGCACCTTCTCACTCCTCCAGGTGTGCTGTCCTTAGCTGCCACCCTGCACTCAGTGACCCATCACAAGCAGAAAGATGCAAACATGGAAAGAGAGGGAATCTGAAAGGAGCAAACTCACCTCTGGTCAAGCAGGTATGCACGAGATAGATACCTTCCTCTACCACAGGGTTTTCCTCTTGGGAATCAACACCTCACCTCTCTCAGAAGGACTGTATTTTTCAGATTTCCTGGTGATTTTTCTATTTCCTAAGAATAGGTAATTCCCTAATCGACTCAGCAAAAAAAAAATCCCTGGTCATTTTTTGGAATGGGAGCGACCAGGGTGCCTGTAATTCTGAAGACAATTTAATGGCATGAACCATTCCATCTGACCAAGAGGATGTATAAGTATGTACATATGTAGCATCGTTCCTTTATACACTTGGTGTGTGATTCTGTACAGCCTGTGAACCTTGCAAAGTTTTCAGCCCAGCAGAAAGTCTGAAGGTCCCCACTTTAGAAGGAGAAACTCTCTTTATCCCACTGATGATTAGAGTATGAGTACACAGTGATCAGAAATCCAATGAAGTTTCCCCCTTAGTGAGACAAAACATGGCTAATTCTGGACATGTTTGGTGCTTTACTTGGTCCCTGAGGTGATAGAGCACCATTAGATGTTTTGATCTCAAGATGTCATCCTAAACAACACTGAGTGTGTAAGCAAGGAAGCACAAGGGAGGTTCCTTCATTAAGACATAGGCTATGAAACAACAGGCTTTTCTAGGTTTGAGACTTTCCCAGGAGACAGCTCATACACTGCCTCTCCAAAGGTCACTGACTAAGCAAGTGATTTTCTGGCATGTCACTGGGACAGGGCATTACCATAGCTTTTGGTTTCATGACATCTCTATCTATTAGGAGTGGATTTACCAGGCAAATGCAAAAAAATACTGGTTTATGTATTCATATTCATAAACCTATTGTATATGGTTTATGAAAGCTGCAATCCCTTCCAGCTCCAAAATTTTCAGTGATTTCCAAGACAAATATTTAAAATGTACCAACAAAATCTTTGCTATTGGCTTAATACCAACACTTAAAAAATCTGCCATGAAAGCAACACTTTCTCGTCCTTATGCCTACGTGGGTTTAGATAGAGGAACACAAAAGTTTCACCACCTCTTCTCTGTTATTTGTCATTTTCTGTATTTTCAATCACAGCAGTAAAATGAGGAACATTTAGTATGTAAATAAATGAAGTGGCAATGTGAGTAATTTTACACCCTTATATTTTGAACATATTAGTACAAACTGGATATTAGCATCAGCTGGTGAGTCAGCTCCTCTGAGCACAGGAAGAATCAAGAACATGTTCAATATAAAAATTTCTGTCATTCCTATTAAAATGCAAATATTTGTTCAGATACCCTTATGATTAATTGGCATTAAGATTTCATTAGATAAAACATTTTTCATACTGCTAGAATACCAGCAGAATAAGGTTTCTTTGGTTGTTTTTTTTCACTACCAGGGATGCATTTTAAAATTATACACTTAAGACAGCACTAAATCTGATCCACCACAGTGGCTGTATGACAGTAGTCAGCAGTCATGGCTTGCGAACACAATAAATAGGGCAAGGAGCGTGTGACCTTTCTACTGATATATCTTCTTAGCTCTTCTCAGTTAGTGATTTAGGGACTTGTCAAACTGGAAGCTGTGCCAATGATGGACTGTGATCTGTGAAGCTGCCCAAGTTCTTTTTTAATTCACTTACACTTTTAACAAATCCATTACAATGGACACCTTAATTTGATTATATACTTTTTGGAGAGGTAGTTTCATTAAGTTATAACTTTTTACCTGATCCTATTGATTTCTTGCATGGTGGGAAATGATGCTTTAATCACCTTCTCTGTGCCATTTCTATATTTTGACACTTCTATCAGACTCTCTGCAGTTATGTGGGACCTTTTACTATCTGAGATTAAGTTCCTCACTTTATTTCTCATCAGACAGAAGAAATTCTATACATCTGTTTAACTTTGTCAACATTCTCAATCTACCTTCTACTTTTATTGCTGCTTCTCTGACAAAGGGTGATCAGCTTTCCTTGCAATATTCAAGGCACTGCTAATCCATGGCTTTCCAGTAGCACAGAGCAGCTTTTTTTTTTTAAATTATTTTTCTTTATTTATTTGTTAATATTTGAGGACATTCACAGTTAAGTTACTGACATCGCCTGGAAGCTATGCCCTGCTTTCTTTCTCCCATATAACTAGAAGACAGCAACAATTTTTAACATTATTACTTGGAGGCTAACCCTCAGTAAAGGAATGTTTTCAAAAAACTCTTTCTAGGGTGCTAATTTAGAGGCTGTGGCAGACTTCTAACAATAGGTATTTTTTCCCATATGCATTATTTCATACTTTCTAGCTGTACATTTAATTTTCCATTTTATCATCTTGTTTTTCAATAAAAAATATCTTTCTGAATCCCTATGCCGCCACCTTATGATTGGTCTGTCCTAATAATTATGTGTAATCTGGAAACTTTCCCAAGACACATTATGCCTATACGAGATCATTGAACAGCAAGCTGGCCAGCTAGAGAAGGCAGAGGTGGACCTTCATTCTTGTAGAAATCTTTACCTGAAAGATTACTCTTTGTTGTTGCTACTTGCTTCTTATGTCTTAATTGCTTTTCCTCTCATAAGCTCTCCAGACCTTTGAGAACTTCAGCGCACGATTCGTCAATAAAGACCTATGTCCAAACTTTTTTCCCATGTTCAGATTCATAATTTGAATCTACATATGGACAATATTGCAGCTCCATAATAGAGTTCTAGTAGGTTAGTGAGGCATTGCCTGCAAAAAAAATCCTTCCTGCTCCAAGAGAAAGTCAAATAGTAAATATTTGGTGCCATTATTTTACGATGGTTAATGTTCAGTTCTCCTATTTTGTTACAGTTATAAATACACAGGGTACAGGTGCCAGGTGTTTTGGTATATGCCTCAAAGGATATTTCTCCACATATTTTTTTAAAGACTAGCATTGTGCTAACTATATTATGTGCCTATTGAACTAAGTTTAAGTGACATATTGAGAGTCCTTTTGATCACACCAATTTTTTTAATTTTGGTTTTGAGAATGTCTTCTAAACCATTATTTTAAATATTTACTTCTAAACTGACAGTGAAAACTCTAGATTCTCTCTTTCTTTTGTGAGAGAACGTTGGGCCAAACCAGTTGTCCATGGCCAATACCAGCTGAAACAATTAATCTAGCTTTTCTGTAGTGACTCTCTTCCTCCTGAGCGCTCCTTTAAACCCTGGCTATCTACAGCTAAACAAACTCACTTTGTTCTCCCTCTAATTAAAAAAAAATTAGAAAACCATAATGCTGACCCATTTGAAATGGGTTGTTTGTACTGCTTGAAAGTAACTCAGTAATTCTTCTTCCATATAAATTAAAAAAAAAAAGTCACTGTGTTTTCTGTGCCCCTGTTACCCTTCCATTGGTTGGTGGTTGTCTGCCATCCTCCCATTTTAAGGTTGCTGTAATCACCTTAGCTGTTAAACGATGCTGTAAAGCAGATTCTAAAACCATGTGTTTTAGATATGGAATTTCAGCCCACAGTACTTACACAATGCATTTCCTGCAACTGCTGTGTACCATATGTTGTACCTGCAGAATGTGTTGTCTTGTTTTTTATATTTTTTTACAAAAGGTTTGCAAAATGCTTATTAGTATTAATAATCTAATTAGCTTTTTTTGGTATTATATATTGCTATTTGTCCTGACTTTCTAGAGAATTTCAGCACACCTGTGGACAGGTATAAACCTTCCTGTTCTACATATTTGCATTATGGAGTGCAAGCTCTTTTTGCTGTGGCAAAAATCAGTATGTCTTAAAGGATGAGATAATCCTGTATCAAGGCTAATTTGAATCAGGTATTTTAAGCATGTTAACCAAACCACATACCAAAGAAGTAATGATTAAAAGTTATAGGGTAATTCCTTCTCAAACAAATTATTACAAGATATCTTACAGAAATATCACTGAGCTATAAGCAAAAGTATCCATAAGTAAAGCATCAAACTCTCATTATCACTGACTTTGCTATCAAAGTTTGTCATAAAAAATATGCAGATATTTTAAATTGAGATTAAATGATATTCAAATTCTAGTAACCCAAAGCAATCATCTTAATATTGCTAGGTTTATATATCTTCTCAAGATTAGAAAGGAAATTTTAATGTACTTTTCATCTTTTTTTTTTTTTTTAATTCTTTGCCAAATCATTTTCTTTCATCGTTCATACACACTGCATCATCATTACAGTCAGGTTGTACAAAAGTGCAGAGCCAATTTTCTTCTTCAAAAAACTATGGAGGAGTCATACAACGTATAGCTACTATTGTAATTTTTGTGTAACACTGTGAAAAACAATTCCTGGTTTTCTGAGATTTTGTATACAGCATCCTAAAATATGCATTTGGAAACAGAGAAAAAAATTGTAAAAACTATACTGAAGAATATGGAGAAGGTAGCAAATGTGAATGGGCACTTGGTAATACCAGGTGTGTGTGGCTGTGGGGTAGTTAGCAGCTCATTCTTTGCACAGCATGACTGGCTCATCACTTAAAGCAATTGGTCTCAGTCTAGTTAGGTCTCCTCCCAGGAGCTGGTTAATGGACATCTTACAGCTTCTTGGTGTCTTTATTTTCTTCACAACTTATATCTCCCCTGCCATTGCACAGACAGGGTAAATTCAGTGTGAGATGCTTAAGCTAGAGTGTTTTCATAGGCACGGATTTGGGTCTGCCTGTGACTGTGACAATAATCCTTTAAAGACAGGCCACGTCACAGGGACAATTATTTAAACAAGCTTGGCTCAGTGGTTACCAACACTACGTGGAGTGGGTCTGCAGGTGGACAGCACTGTACACATTCTGCCACAAGTAGGCAGATGCTCATTTAGGCGATGCCCACACAATGCACTTGAGCCTCGGCCTAATACCCTTGATATTCTTGATGCAAAGGCAAATTGAAGGCAGTCAGACGTGCTTAACATGAAGTGCAGTCAGAAAACAGCAAAACTATGCAGAGGTAGACCTGCCTAGAAAGGCAGACAGTGTTATCTCTCCCTCCATGTGCCTACCTCCATGAATGCTTTAGAAGTGCTGTTTGACTAATCACTCCTTTCCAGGAAGGTGGTGTCAAAAAGTATTATCTGTTGGGTAGCTGTAAGTGTTTCACACATAAATGAATGCAATATCAGATATGAGAAATGTGAGAGAGTTGCAGAGGGGGGTGGTTAATAAAACATGTAAACCTCTCACCTTCCATGTTCTCCCTCAAAGATAGTACCATCAGGAATTGGGACATTCTCATTACTGAAATCAGAATAAAGCTTGTTGGGAGACTACATACTGCTATTCATGCTGAACAGGTTTATCCAGCTCTATAAAGAGGGGTTGCAGTCTGCACTTCTTAGTGCATACTTGGTGTAGAAGTCTCCTTACCTTTTGAACTTACAAAGTGACAGCACAGCTTACCCAGGAAAAAAAAACCATGCAGCATATCAATAAACTCAGTTCTTAATTAGCTCTCCTTCTATCTCCACTTCTAATACTGACAGATCTTGAATGGGCTTTTTGTTATGACTATTGACTTTAGTCTTTTGAAATATTGCTGAGTGGTGACCCAGAGGGGTGGAGGTGGAATTAGATTCAGCAGCACTTATACCATCATCTGTTTGGTATGTTACTTCCTTTCACTCTGATGTTGGGAAGATCACGCCCAGCCTTCACATTCCTCTTCAACAAGTTGTGTCAAGGAAAAGGGAGAAAGGAAGTTGCCCCACATACCACTGGATATCAGAAAGGAAGGTCTTAATGAGGATGTCAGGATGTAATTTCTACAAAAATCAGCCCTTCCTTTTGTCAGTCCCAGGTCCAGCTGCTATAAACATTCCAACATCATCTTATGAAGTGAGGGCTTGAGACATAGTACTGTACTCTCTGGGGTTATTTAATGTTCTTGGCTTATATATAAAAAGATTGCTGAATTCTTAAACTCAACCGCAGCTATAAATCCCTAAAACTGAAATGAAATTAAATAGTGGAGTTTGTCTTGGCTGGAATATCAAAGACAGGTGAGGTGATTAAAACAGAAAACAAAAACATGGAAAGTATCTTCCTCACTGCCATGCAATAGCAACCCATTCCTAACTAGCTGAAATTAAGAACTCTGCTATATTCTTATTTGTAAATTTTTATTCATAAATATTTTATATATATTAGATTTTTTCTATCTGCAAATGCCTAGAAATGCACCATCATATATTTACAATGTTCCTGCTTAAGAAATGTAAAAATAATGTTTGATCATATTTTGTAGTGACTCATAAATAAAATATTGCATGTATTTCTGTGATTCATTAAAAGCCTCTTAAAACCAACTCATTCACCTTAGAGAGGAATGTGCTGGAAATTCTTTGTAGCATGCCTATAAACCTTTGTGAGGGTATAGTAATTCAACATAAATAAAGCACTTATTTCAGTCATAAGGGGAAAAAAAATCTGCTAAAACAGAATCAAACTAAAATCTGTCTCAAAGTATATTCTTCCTTTTTTTTAATTTGTTTGTTATTAGCTGGATTAGGAGCCATGATATTTTATGGTCCATTAGGGTCATTTTTTATATTGAAAAGTAAATTGTGTTAAACAACAGTATGAGGTTCAACAAGGGGCGCTGAGTCCCAAAAACCCCAGGCAGTACCACAGGCTGGGGCAGAGTGGCTGGAAACTGTCTGGCAGAAAAGAGTGCTGCTTGACAGTGGCTAAACATGAGCCAGGGTGTGCCCAGGTGGCCAAGAAGGCCAATGGCATCCTGGCCTGGATCAGCCATGGTGTGGCCAGCAGGGCCAGGGCAGGGATTGTCCCCCTGTATTGGGCACTGCTGAGGGCACACCTCGAGTGCTGTGTCCAGCTCTGGGCCCTCCCTGCAAGAAAGGCACTGAGGAGCTGGAGAGAGTCCAGAGAAGGGCAACTGAGCTGGGGCAGGGTCTGGGGCACCAGTCCTGTGAGGAGCAGCTGAGGGAGCTGGGGATGTCTGTCCTGGAGAAAAGGAGGAGACCTTACCACTCTACAACTGCCCAAAGGGCAGTTGTGGCCATATGGAGGTTGGCCTCTTTTCCTGGGTAGCAAGCAACAGGACAAGCAAAAATGGCCTCAAGCTGCAAGGGAGGTTCACATTGGGCATTATGAAGAAATCCTTCACAGAAAGGGTGATCAGATATTGGAAAAGGTTGCCCAGGGAAGTGGTGGAGTCACATCCTTGGAGGTGTTCAAGAAACAACTCCACATGGCATTTTGTGCTGACAATCTGGTGTTCAAAGGTTGTACTTGATGATCTCGGTCTTTTCCAGCATTAATGGTTCTGTTATTCTCTCATTGGATAAATAAGGTGCTTAAAATTTTATGCAAAGTTCAAACATTGCATAAAAGTTTAAGCACCTTATTTATCCAATGAGAGTAGTGTATGAGGTCAGTCTTTTTTGTTGTTTGATGTTCATGATACTAGAAGAAAATGAATGGTGATAGCCACCTTGAGAGTTCTATAGCTATAGCCACAAAAGCTGTGTAGTGATTAAATCAGAACATGCCCCTTTGTTTGCCTGTGGCCACTTCTCTGTCCCAATGACAGGACCATGCCCTTGAATTTGGAAACCCAAATACACACTTCAACAGCACAACAAAATGCCCCACCAATTAAGTGCAAGTTCAGACACTACATCACAACCATTCCCGTAGAACTCATGGACATCCCCATGTCAAGAATTTCAGAAAAAAATTCATGGGAAAATACATGTTTTAAAAAGAGTTTAATCACTGAGATATGTACCCATTATTTTCCATCAGATTATCTTCAACCTGAAGATCCTTTTATTTTCCCACATCTTTTCATCTGAGCGCAGAACTATTCTTGTTGGTTTTGTTTTGATATGCTTCAATTCCCAGGACTGGGTACGTGCTGACCTAAAGAATGGCTTATATTGCCCTAATTAAAAAAAAAAAAAAAAATTAAAAAAAAAAAGCTTTACAATTGGAGGCAAATACCACTATTCCCACATTAGAACCAACTGACCCTCAAAATGAGGTATACTGGCCTTACTGCAAATCAGTACCAGGCATGACACAGCCAGTGAAATCTTGGCCTTATTTAAACAACTTCATTGGGTTTGCATGGCCAGTTTTTGGTAGTGGGGTGCTACAGGGGTTGATTCCATGAGAACCTATGAGAAACTTCCTCCATGTCAGACAGAGCCGATGCCAGCCAGCTCCAACATGGACCCACCACTGGTCAAGGCCAAGTTTATCAGATATGGTGGTGGCATCTCTCCATTAACATATTGCAGAAGGAAAAGGAGTCATCATGCAGATGCAATTTCAGCCAGAGAAGAGCAGGCAGAGAGCACTCTACAGACACCAAGGTCACTACAGAAGAAGGGGCAGGAGGTGCTCACTCCAGGCACCAGAGAAGATGTTCCCCTGTAGCCCATGGTGCAGACCATGGTGAGGCAGTGGTATCCCTTCAATGCTTGGATTTGAAGGATTTGAAACTGAACTTCTAGCATTAGTATATATGAACTCTACTCTCCACACTGAAAACCTGGAGAACAACTTGATTATCCATTACATGAAAGGTTGTAGTGCAGTCTACCTTCATTTACCAGACATAAGCAAAATCCAGAGTTATCAAATTATGTATTTATATTTGCTGAATGCATTTGTCATAGGTCTTCCTTTAGATCATGTAATCTTATGTCGTCCCTCGGGATGCAGAGATCCCCCTGCAGCCTGTGAAAGAGACCCACGCTGTAGCACGTGGATGCTCAAAAAAAGGCTGTGATCCCATGGAAAGCCCATGTTGAAATAGGGCCTGTAGACCCAGGGAGAGGAGTTCATGCTGGAGCAGGTTTCCAGGTAGGATTTATGAGTTCATGAGGGACCCATGCTGGAGCAAGCTGTCCTTGATGGACTGCACCCCATGGTAAGGGACTCACACTGAAGAAATTAATGAAGAACTATCTCCTGTGGGAAGGATCCTACACCTGAGTACTGAAAGGACTCCTCTCCCTAAGCAGCAGCATAAGCAATCTGGAGGGAGGGGTAGGGGAATGTGTTAAGATTTGTTTTACTTCTTTTTTTACTTCTAGTATGCTGTGCTGATTTTTATTTTGACTGTAATAAACTCAGTTATTCTCTCCAAGTCAAGTCTGTTTTGCCCATGATGGTAATTGAAGAGTGATCTCTCTCTGTCCTTATCTCAGCTCATAAGGCTTCCATTGCATTTTTTTCTGCCCCATCCATTTGTGGAGGAAGGTGAGAGCAGTTTTAGTGTGTACCTGGCATCCAGCCAGTGTCAACCCACCACAAACACACAGTTATTGAATACAAGGCCAGTATTCCATCCAGTTTCTTCAGTGATTGGTAGAGAAGTTCAGTCCCTCACCAAATCACAAAAAACTTCACAAGTTATTCTGCTTTTTTGATTACTTGCCTTTCCCTGCATGCTTTGAATCACACATGTAGTCATTATCACAAAAAGTTCTGATTTACTTATTATTTAAATTAGACCTTCCAAGATCAAAATTATTACAAATTTCCAGTGACACCTTTTTTCCTATGGGAATTTTGTCAACATTTCAGCATTTCTTCAAAACATCACAAAAGTAACAAGGGACAGAAAGGAAGACCGGACACAGAAAGAACATTCTGTTGCTCTAGCTCCCCCTGATATATAATACTTGTGCAAGGCAAATTTTAAACAAAGGAGGTGATAATAATAAAAAGGATAATAGGCTTTTGAGTTGAAAGGAAAACTGGCATACTACTCAGGCACTGCAAACACACAAGAATTATGGATAGTAATGCAGCTTGCTCTGATGCCTACAAAATATTTCTGACTACTGAATAAGGTTTTCTTAATATTGATCTAAACATCATCTAAAGGAAGACCTATGACAAATACATTCAGCAAATATAAATACAAAATTTGATAACTCTGGATTTTGCTTATGCCTGATACATGAAGGTAGACTGCGCTACAACCTTTCATGTAATATGAAAGATCAAATTGTTCTCCAGGTTTTCAGTGTGGGGAGTAGAGTTCATATTTACTAATTCTAGAAACTCAGGTTCAAATCCTTCAGATTGCACTTGTTAAAATTTCTTTATGGACTCAAACAGTTTCTGAACTTAATAATAATACAGGACAAAACAATCTTTATCACAGAGGTGGGAGCTGAATATTGCCCTTCTTCATTATTGTATCTCTTATCTTTTTCACCTACCATACCAGGGACATCATCTACTCCAAAACATAGGATCTGTACCCAGAGCACATATAATTTACCAAAGGTGAGGACTGAACTTATAATCCACCAAGATCTTTCCTGCTTATAGTCCACAACTCTCAATTCAAAACTGAAGCATTTAAACACCATAGTAACCATTCTTTTTAGGAAGGAACAAAACAATATTTAAATATTCTCTTTTCATTCCCACCTGGCTTTCCTCTTTGCCAATTCCAAGAACGGCAATGCAGCTCCCCTAATTCAGAAAATTTGTCTGAATTATCTTTTCTGGACATTCTAACAAGTTCAGCACAAAGTTCAGCTGTGAGTCTTCTACTACAATGCCAAAATTGGACACAAATTACTTTTGCACCAAGGAAAGGACACAGACTCATGCACTGATCTCAGAAATATACTGCTTCCATCTGTAGTAGAGCATCCCCAGCCTGTGCTCAAATATTGATGCTACTTAACCCAGTTGACTAACATCCCTTATGTAACAGAGAACAGAAATACAACACAAAAAAGAGTTTAAATCCTACTCAATTGGTATCAGGTTCTTCTCTCTCCCAAGAGAGATGTCTTTGCTAAATAGAAGACTTGTTTTTTACACTGAATTAGCAGAGTTGTTAAATCCCACATGCACAAAAAGTAGCAGGATGCTTCAGTTTACACACCCAAATCCCTAAATACTCAGCCCAGAGTGCACCTACCCAAGCTTCATAAGTGCTAAAACCACCCATTTTTTTCTCCTGGGATCCGTCCAGTTAGTAATTTCTTTGTCAAAACAGAAGTGGAGCCTCTGCAGTAATGCAGAGCAGAGATACTGAACTTGCCCAACAGAGCAGAAGTACCCTGTTCAGGAAGCAGTGGCGGTGGCTGTTGACAAAAGCAGGTGATGTGAAGTACTTCGCTGGTAGTCATGAGGGCACAGACTCCAAGTGCAAATCTAAAATGGTCAATAGGATGAAGAAATGAACATAAACTAGCAATCAATCAAATATTTGTTGTAACTGTCTCTGTAAATACTGGCAAGAGTCAGCTACAGCAGTAAGTCAGGAGCCAGTATGGCTCCAGAAGTTCAGTGCTCCCTCCCTGTCCTTACTCCCTTTCCTCCCAACATGTACATACAATATACTCACATTCCCTGAAGGAAAGGGATCTGTCCTAAACTTTCACTGGTATGAGTCATAGTGCTATCAATTTTTGCTCGAGAAAACTAGGTGGTACACTAAAGATCCAAGGTGCCAAAACCCTGCATACTGCACTGGAAGGATGATGATTGATGAGCTTTATCCTTCCGAATTCCAGCAAAGAGGACAGACTATAAAATAGAGCATGCAACAAGTAATTCCTCTTGGAAAGTCAGCTCATAAGTGGTTCCAGCTAGTTTTCATTAGCATAATTCTCAAAGTGACACTACTCTGTATCTTATCCCAAACCTTACCCTACAATACAAGAGAATTGGGTTCAACATTCAAGCACAGTCTCTAGAAAAGCCTATAGATGATTGCATAGAAACTTGACTGACAGTAATGGTAGAAAATATTGTGAAGACTCATCTATAGACTGGTACTAAGGCACATCAGATAACAAAGGATTGAGAAGTCCCTTTCCTCTTTGTTAACTCCTGTGTGCTTTTTATATGTTTATATCTTAACAGATTGCCATTAAAAAACATGTCATAATTTGAAAATACTTCAAAATGAGAGGTTGAATAATGCCTGCAATGTAATAAAGTATCAGTGGACAATGATATAAAGCATAAATGTTCAGCTTCAGCTATTACTGCCCCTTAAAGCTAGTTCCACCACTTAAAAAATTTCAAAATGTAAAAAAATATAGAACCATATCTGCCTGTTTTCTATCCCTCACAAACCTTGTTTTCTCTACATCTTGAGGACTCAGGTAGCAATTAGGATATGGCAAAGGGATCTTCATATAAGCAGAGGGAGGACCCAGAAGAATCTAAACAAAGATTGAAAGAGCTTCAGTAATGCAGAATGTCATTTACTAGCATACATATCTCTTCCCAGAAGCACTCAACATGAATACCAGAAACTGACAGAAAAACCTGGCCTGTGGGAAGAGTAAGGACTTCATGTCTTGAAGACGTCTTAGGGAATGATCCTGTGGATAAGCCCAGTGTTTGGATTGCGCCTGTAAGCAGAAACTCAGAGCCCTGGAGGGCTTCCAGCATGTTTTCTGTTGTCAGGCTAACAAATAACCTTGCAGCTGTTTCACTAAGAGGAATACATGGCAGTTATACAGCCAGCTATGTTTTGAAAGAATTTGGATTTTTTGAGTTTTCTCCGCATTTTTCTTTGAGAGGTCATGTAATGGCCAAAAACAAGTCCTTCTGTTTAAACAGGTAATGATTCCACAGTAAAGACTTAATCAGATGATTTTAGTCTTTCTGTGAGGGCTTTTTCTACTTTCAATCTCAGACACAACAGAGTAATGTCAATCAGCTGCAGAGCTTTGAGCCCAAGAAACAGGATTAGGTTTTTGCTTTGCCTTTTTCTCTTTAGGAGGAAAGAGATTTGGAATTAAGAAATCAGTCTTTACATAAAGCACTTAATGTGAAAACATGGACCTATCTCATTGGTATGGTTCTTAGTGTAGAAAGGTCTGTCTCTTCTGGGTTCATTCTCCCTGAATGAAAATGACAACATCTTACTGGGCACTGTTAAATGTAAAATGAGTTGTGTTCAAGAGAAAAGATTGTTATTGTGGAAAAAATAATTTCATTTTGAATTATATCACACAGCCAGGGTCTGCCTTAAGACATATGGTTGTCATAGTGGAATTTTAGATGGCTTAGGGACCTCATCAGATGTCTGGGGATATATTTTCAGGTAAAACTTTAGTTCGCTCCTTGCTTCAGAGAGGATTCTCTGTTAACCTACCACAGCACGGTTTTCAGAGATTTTTGTCCAGAAGATGTGTTCTGGGTGCACTGACTTCTGCACAGGGCAGATTACAGACATTCAGCTTCTCACAGAAGCAAAAAAGAAAGACCATTCTTTGGCTCATTCTTTCAGGATGTAAAAGGTCATGACTCTTCATTAGAGCTTTATTGCTCTTTTGCAAGAACATCCTCAATCATTAGACAAAAAAAACCCAGTATAAAAATTTTACTGTAAAATACCAACACATATGTCACTCGAAAATAAAATAAGATTCAAGATTCTAAGTATCATTGAGGGTAAGCATAGGGCGTCTTATATTCCATGCAAAATCTCTTCTCTAGAGATATTTTAATTAATTTATCTATTCATCTGCACTGAGGGAGGAGACCTTGTGAAGTTTTTGGCGTAAACATTATCCTCTCTTTATCCTGTGAGATGAGACTACACTCACAGGAAAAAAATTCTTCATAGAAGAAAAGTTGATTTATTGATAGGCCTAGGTAGTTTGTTACCAAACAAGTGTTTGAGGTTCAAATATCACTTACAGCTCTAACTTCAAAAGAAACATTCACTGCATGAAAATACTCATTCATTTCCTCCCATCCCCACAGCATTTTCCTGAAACACCAAGAAATACTGTAACTTCTGCCAGACAGTAAAACACATACCAAATTGGAAATTCAAAACAACTGAGCTGAAGGATTCTAAATGAAACTGAAAGGCCAAAACAGCAAGAGAACAAATGAAATTGACTTTCTCCAATGTTACCTCCATGGACAGGTTTTGTCAGGCCTCAGAAATCCATCATATGCCTACCTCTCTTTGGAGGGCTCACTGAATTACTGAAGCAACAACTCTTTGCTGAGCAGTGCAGATCAGGGTTAATTTAGGCCATGACTGGTCAGTACCATGCACTATAAGTCTCTGCATAAGTTACTCTCCACACTCCTCCTCACACACAGCAGCTATCATCCACCTAGGTCACCTTTAGTGGAAACAGAATAATGAGCCAACCAGAAAAGAAAATTCATACGCATTAACTAAGTCAATGCCAAAAGTTTTGTAACTAATAGAGCATATTGGCATAAAAATTATAAAAAAAGACGAAGCTAGGTGACAAGCAATCAAATAAGCAGTGTAGAAAGCTAGGCTATCAATTTTCTGACTCTTAAATATTCCTTGGGTAAGAAATGTTGCAAAACATGAGTGAAAAAGAGAACCTGAAAATTTTTTTAAGAATCTTTGATATCTCAGAACATACCCATCTGCAAAGGTAACTGAAGATCACCAAAAAAAAAGACACCTATACAAGTAGGCTAACTCATAGTTCAAATAATTTTCAGGTGACACACCTGCAAAACAAACAGTACCACATACAAACGTAACTGAGGAAAATAAGATAAAGTATATAGGAATTCTGTTTTACTTTATGACTTTTGTCTCTCACCTCCATTGCAGAAATGCTAATTCTAAAGAGGGGCCACAAGACTTTCATTCCAGGATGGGTAGGTAGGTACCTGCAATGTTAATGCAGCTTAGTCAAAGCTGACCAGCCCAGTAAACATTGCTCCTTATCAATCCATGCAACACATAGTTGATTGAAAAACACAGTATCAATTTTGCAGGAGGGAGAGGTGGAGATAGCCACATTCAAACAGAACAAAGACCATGTGGGTAACAGTAACACTTGATTTTTAAATTTTCCTTCCTCTTGTTCCAGTAAACCTGTATCAATGCAAAACCATAAGAGGATCAAAACTAGGCCCCTCCAGGCTGGAATGGGATTTCCTGCTTGACTGACTTGAAGCAATGTTGGACCTTAATTTTAACACTGCAATATATCTGTATCACCTCTCTACTCACCTTCCTTCCTCCATTACCCTCTGTGATTACACAGAGCTGTAAATTCTCTATAGAAAATAAAGACCACCAACACAGCCTTGATGTTGTAAGCTCTAACAACTTTGAAGCCATATGACTAGAAATTTTCTGGGAGAAAAAGACACTGCAAGAGGGAAATAAATATAACCCACTGGCAGAGAGAATGAAGAATTTTAAATCATCATTTCATACTTCAAGTGTAGAAAACTTAATTCTGTTGTTCCTCCGCTTTCCACCCCACCAAAAAAAAAAAAAAAAAAAAAAAAAGAAAGAAGAAGAAGAACATATCTGTCTCATATTTACCTAGCCTCTGAACCCTGTTTTCCCTGTGTTCTCACCACACACTTTCCCTCAGGTATGGTAACAAATGCAGTTTTACTCCCTCTTTACATTAAGACTCCATTACATTTTCTTGCTTGGCCTGTCAGTGGCTATGCCTGCTGCCCTCTTGCACTCTAACTTCATTTCCATGACAGAATCAAATAATCACAATTGTTTCCTGTGAAGATGCACACAGTTTGATGCACACAAGACAAGAAGAATGCCTTCACTGTAAACATTATCAGGATGAGCACGCAGGCAGATCAGGCAAGACAATGAAGAGGCTACCAGAATCCAGGTATTTCAGCACAGATGCCAGTTCCAACAACTGTCCTTGACTGGAGCAGCACTGACAAAGAGCACAGAGTGTGGAAGAGTCAGCCAACAGGGTTTGTCAAGATTTGCCTTCCTCATGGGTGTTTATTGTTCGTACCTCAAGTTCAACCTTACTTATAAACAAAGTACGGTTTAAAAGGTTTGTTTTCAGTAATAAACTTTAAAAGAGAGTAGCAGAAAGTGAGGCCTTGTACAAGACACAGTAAGAATAGAAAAACCTTGAATGACCTGATGTTGAAGTTGATGACTTCCAAGAGCCTTAAGTCACTTTATTTATCTCACGTATATGACATGAGATTGCCTTAAAATGTGACAAGTTTCAAAGCTCATCCTTAAAAGCTTATGGTCTTGGGCTGGAGTTTGAATTCCTTGTGCAATAAGTTTTACATTACCTGGGTGACTGCAATGGCTGCTCTGTCATGAGTCCTGTACTGAAAAGTGAGGGGTGGAATTACAAATTCACAGGCATTCACTTGCTTGCCATATTCAAACATTTTTAGGCTTTTCTTAGCAACTTAAGCACTAAGAACCTCAGCCCAGAGTTTTAAAAATGCGCTTATTTTTACAGCTTATATAAAATGTTATGATTCCTCATTTAACTGTTGAGAGAATGAAAACACGCTAGCTCAGATCTTTCAGTGAGGCCAGTTTCTTTCAGAGCCTCTGGCACCAATCATTGCCACTGAGAGTCTGGACTAGAGCTGAACGAAATCCAAGTAGCAAGCCCAAGAAGCAGTTTCTAGGGGTGGGGTGTGTTGAGCAAAATTGACTGCCTTCACCTGGGACTCTGCAGAATTCTTGCTGAAAACACTATTATCAGGTCTTCAAATCCCAAGGAGCTTACACAAAGAAGGCAAAAAAATTTTAAGAGAAGCTATAAAGCAGATATCTCATCAGTGTAATGTAAATTGACCTTTAGAGTAGTAAAAACTGTTAGTGTTCTCCCCCATTAAGATGCTTTCATTTGCCAATATCTTTTTACAGTCTCTTCTGACATAAAATAAGCAATTCTACCTCTGGAGCTGGCAGAGTCCCTATTACCATTGATACAAAGAATTTTAGCTCCCACATTTCTTTCCTTCACATGTCATCTTTTTCATAAGCAGACCCACGGCTAGCAGAGAAAAAACTTGTCACAAGAGAAGCTCTCATGGGCTATTTCTATGCCATCCCCATAAATATAGTTCTAGCAAATGATTTGCCACATGACAGCTGTGCTGAAAGTGTAATTCCAAAACTGTGCCTTTGCATTATCCCATAAACACGATTCTGGGGAGATTAGTTAAAAGGCATTTCAGCATTCTGCCACCCACATCATGCAACTGCAGAGGAGTTTCAGTTCAGATAAAGTACCCGCATTTCATGGAAACAGCAGGAATACTTTTTATTAATTTAACAAAAAGTACCAGCTCATGGACAAAGTAAGGAAACTGGCACTGGGAACATTCTGCAAATAATTAACACATTAAGCCCTTTGGCTCTATTTTCACTTGTTATACTTAGCAACTGGTATTACCAGGAGTGCCGATACATTTAGGAGCACAGGAGGAGTGAACAGGTTTCTCTAGTGGGTAGAAACTGGAAGCAAATTATGCACATACTGAACAGGCCAGCTAGGAAACCTGCCTAGCTGAAAGTCATGCAATCTGTACTACTCTGTCTTCATTAAAATCTCTTCTGCAAAAACACCTTTCTCAGTGATGTCCACCAATATTTTCACACACATAAGTCATAATGATAATGCCATGATCTTAGTAAATAATTGTAATCATTCCCTTAAAAAGAGAGCTGTGCCCTGAATTTTTCAGTGTATTATTTGTTTGATACTGTCTTCTTTAGCTGATGAACCTATATATTCTCAGTATTTAACATATGCCTGGGAACAGAAAAATGGTCTAAAGGATTTTGATTCTTCACTTCTATGCGTAAGTGAACTCATTAATCATCGGTTAAAAAATACAATTTTTCTTTTTTTTATATCTGAATGCAATGTAAGTACAAGAGTTAAATGGTGGTAATTAAATACAATGATTTCTAAAAACCCGCCTAACTAAAACGATGTAAATATTTCCGACTAGAAGGAAAAACATCTTGACATACCTCTTCAGTCAGGCTGTTGTACTTTCTTTATTGCTTTTACTGCTGAAATATACTAACTTCTCGCAGCACATGATCTCTCAACATAACAGATAGCTCAGAAACTATCTCTTATGTGCTAGTCTTAAAAAGAGAGAAACCAATACCTCTCTTTCACTGGATTTAACAATGCATTAACCATGCAGGCAGAGAACAAAGATAAGTGCATTAATATTGACAGAACTTATTTTCCCCATTCCAGGACATGGTAATGTTTTACAGAAAAGGATACGTCTGCCCTGCACCCCATTCACAGTTATAAATATAAGTAAATTTAAACCCATACTCCCAAAATTTAACCACAAAGATAATGAAGAGTTGTAAAAGCTACCCGTAAACAAGCAAATAAAAAAGCCAAGAGTCATCATGTTATATTGCAGTTCCTCCTGTTTGGCTGGGCAGTTGTGCATACATCAACTTCTAATGATATGCAGTCTAACCCAGCTATGGAAAACAACACTTTTCACACGCAGGATGACTACAAAAACACATTTAGGAGCAGCAGAAGAGTGTCTCCTCTATGCTACGTGAACTAATACACAGATCATAAGACATTTTTCTTTTTAAAACACCATATGCTTTCCCTGCCTGCATGTGAATTTCAAGATAGAGGGAAAGTTGCATTCGTATGGCTTCTCTGCCTTGCTCAGGAAGTAGCTGGTATTAAGACCAGGCTGAATGCACTGCAGATGATTGCTCTGTTCAAGCCCAGACTTCACAGTCTTCATGTGAATTTATTTCTGAATAGTCTGTTCCAAAAAGTTAATGTTTAAATAATACTTGTTACAACTGCACAGGTGCTCTGTGAACTAACACAGTCAGCCCTTTGGTCAGCAAAGAGGCTAATTTACAGTCTTGGTGACTTAATTGTTCAATATAATCAAATTGATTTCAAATAGGCTCATCTGGCTTAAAACTCCTTGTGGAGATCTGCTGAAGAATATCAGAGAACAGCAGGTTGACCTGAAGAAAGCAATGAATGAAATTCTAGTGAATGCAAAATAGTATATGTGGGTGAATACATAACCTTACATAGATATGCATAGTTATAAACTAGTCTAGCTGACACTATGTAGGAAATCTGATACACAAAAAACATCAGAGCTCAATATTCATACCAATCCACCTCATTGTATATTTAGAGCTGAAAAAGCTCCAGAGAAGTCCAGGATGGTGATGGGTTTTGGAAGACTTTCTCTAAACAGAGGGACTACATTAATTTTCTTTTTTTTTCATTTGAACTTCCCAGTCTGTCATTCTGATTAAATCAAGTTAGGCTCAGGTTTCTTCAAGAGGACTGCTTGGCAAGACACAAGAAGACAGGAAAATGAAATTAAATACCATAAAAACAGAGAAATTAAAAAAACCAACAAAAGCAAAATATTAAAAGATTATGGTAGTAGACTACAAAATTATAAACACCGCAAAAAAGGGTTTGTAGAGATGGATTCTTCGTGACTTCTCACAATACATAAATAAGGAGGCACCAAAAGAAATAGTCCAGTTTAAACAAAAGGAAATGCTTTTTCCACATAGCTTCTTAATTGGAGTGTGGAATTCATTACTACAGGAAGTTGTGGAGGCCACAGCATAAAAGGAATTGAAAAAAAAAGGGGGGAATTTGTGGAGGATAAACCCACTGGTGGCTATTAGATACAATGGTCCGGATGCAAATTTTAGCACAGGAAATTCTTAAACTATCAGTTACTGGAGGTGAGGATAATAGTTTCCTACATGCCCTGTTTCTCATCCTTCTCTTTAAGCTCTTTTTGTAGGCCACTGCTGGCAATAGGACACTGGATTGGCTAGACCTTCAATTGATTCGTATAGAAGTTGTTATGGTTTTAAGTCAAACAGCATTTACCACGGAGTCAGAAAACATGGTATGTCACGACCACCAAATAATGTATGAAATCAAATTCTGCAATTTGTATAGTTACCCAAAGAAAGATATGCAATTTTCTGAGGATGGCATAAGAAAATTCACAGTAACTAAAAATTACGTGCTTGTGAGAGAGATGCTACATCAGGGAAGCCCTGAGTTTTGCATGAGAGAAATCTCCTTTTGGAGTACATAACACCCAAATGGAAACCTATGTCTGGGTTCAACCTCAACATTTAGGTAACACACCTTCCTAAGCTTACCCAAAAGTCTCCAAGAAGGAGCACTGGGAGTACTAAATAATCTCTAGTTTTTATTATATGAGTCTGAACTATGTCTAGTCTTTGTCAAAAACCAAAAATACCTATCTACATACCAAAAACATTGCCAAGCAAATGTATCCAAGAATTCAAACTGGGGCAGGCACAAGCAAATGCTCTGTTGTCCTTGTGCTGCCACTAACAGCAAGAAAAGCTGAGCATTCTGGTGACATCTTAATCAAAATGTTTACAGCAACATTTCTGCCACATGTTATCTTACCCTGCCAGAAGATCGGGGTCTAAGTCCCTAAAATGGGGAAGGGGGTTGAGGGGGAGGGGTGTTCAAATTCATGATTACAGCAAAAAACAAAATGTCTTGAGACTTAGGAGGGCTAACCCCAGAAATGTAATGTTGCTCAACAAAACAAACCACAGACATTCCTGACTACTGTGAGCAATAAGACATGCTGAAATCTGATGAAAGTTTGTAAAACGCAAATTGTTGCTAGCAAGAGCTAGACTTCATACAAAGAAAAACCTCTAATTTTGTTCATAAATCCACTCATATATTTATTCAGGATGGGTCTAATAATCCAGGGAGCAGAATGCTTCTGGGGCAGTACAGCAACATTGTGTGACATTCATTGCTGCCCAGAGGGACAAAGAACAGCTCAGGACAGAAAATCTCCAGCAGTTCCACTAAGCACCTGTCACCTAACAAGAAAATGTTTGTGTTCAATGGAGCTCAATAGCAGAGGCTGCATGAGGTTGCCAGGAATACAAGACCTTGGAAACCAGGTGCAGTTCTTGCCCACACCTAATTAGCCACATTTTTCAGGGGTGTTTGCACCCAGCTACCATATATGTATGGGGAAAAATTATTTATCAATCATTCTTACAGCTTCTCATGTGAAACAGCATAGTAAACTACATCAGACTTCAACACATTACATTCAAAACCTTTGTGCCATTTTCTCATGATCCTACACACACCTACATTTCCTATTTTAAAGTAACAATCCTCATTACTACTTTCATCTATAAAACTGTAATTTGAAATCCTTTTTTTATGAAGAAGCCTGATAACATCTGCTTAAGTATCATTTCCTTTAAACTAAAAATCTCGTGATTGTGTATTTGGTCACTACATTCATCTGCTATTAGAAGTGTACTTAAAAAAAAAAAAAAGCACACGCCTAAGTGATCAAAAGAAAGTTAATTGCTGAGACTGACGTACGATAAGAACTAACACAGTCAGCACTTTGAAAGCATGGCTCAGAAGAACCGGCACCAACAGAGAGGCTTTCTGTAGTCCTCTGATATTTACATTAGAAGGCGTTTGTGCCAAGCCCAGCAAATTTTCTGACTGAAGGCAGCAAGTCTCATGCAGAGGGTGAGGAAGGAGGGGCAGGCAAGGGGCTGCGGGCAGTGGGAGCTGTGGGGTGAGAGTTCCTCTTCCCCCAGCTCAAAGTGTAGGAGGAACAATGCTGAGAAAGGCAGGCGGCTACGCCCAGGTCAGCGGAGACGGACAGTCCCCCACCGGCGATAGCCCCCACCACGTCCTGGCTTTTCAGTAACATTTACACGTTCGCAGTTGTGAACTGTGGAGCTTTATTTCCTTTTCTGACTTAGTGACTTCAAGGGGAAACACATTAGAAGATGAAATTTGCTTACAGTGATAAAGGGGACAGTTTTTATGCATTACTTGTAGGCATTCCTTGGCTGACATCCACGTAACCTCGACAACTTTTCTTTGCCAAGGAGACCTGCAGTTATTGCAGCACGTTCCAGGTGCCTGAGCTAGGCATGTGGTCACCCCACAGCAAGCACTGGGGACCTCAGGTGCTATCCAGGCCAAACACCCCTTTGTCACCGTTCTCTCCTGACCCCCAGGCAGAGCTCTCTGCCTCCTGCTCTCCTCCTCTGTTCATACCCCTGTGGACCAGCTTCACACACAGGGGGAAAAACTGGGTTTATCAATAGATTGCATTTCTTATAGGGCGGTGGAAGAAGATGCTGTACCAATTAATTAATCATACCCGCCTCAGACATATTTGCAATTTGGGGGATCCAAGCATTGTTTATGTGTAGCGACTGCATCACGCAGCAAGCAGGTGAGGCTGGGGAAACAGCAGTGTGGCACACCTAGCAACATTTGCAATGGCACCTCCAGGTCACAGTGACGAGCAGGTTTCCCTCAGCAGGCCAGCCCACGCCCAGGCACCGCCGCTCCAGCCCTTCCTTTCCGCGGCAGCTCCGCACTGAACCTCCATCCCTAGCACTAGGCTTGCCTACAGCCCGAGCCATCAGCCGCGGGCCGTGCGATGCCCCTTGGGGATCAGGAGTTCCCCGAGGCAGCCACAGCATCTGAGGGCTCCCCGTCCCTGCAGCAGAGCTGGCGCACAGCTCTGGCTCGGCCCGCCCTGGCTGTTCGGGCCCAGGCTGCGGCCGGGCCCTGCCCGCCCTTCCCGAGGAAAGAAAGAGCTGCTGGTGCCGAGAAAGCCCCGGCTGCGGCAGCCGCGGGAGCTTTGGGAGCGATAATCGCGGCGGGCAGACAGCGTGCGGCAGCAGCCGGGCGGGCAGCGCGGCCCGCAGCACAGCTGTCTGCAGCGGGGCCATGCAGTGATGCTCCCTCACGGCTGCGGAGACGGCATGGGTGCTTCTGGAAAACTGCCTGCAGGGAGCGGCCAAGGAAGGGCTTGTGCTCTGTTAAGGGAGGAGGCGGCAAAGGCACTGGGCATCTGACAGCCCCACAGTCCACAGGCAGCTTCAATCAGACGCCTTAACCAAGGCTCTAGGTACACTTAACCTGTGTCGAAATTCGTGGAACAGCTCACTACCAAGGGAGGCAAAAACTGTTCTGATTCCCTCTCTCACACATGCTCACACTGGCCAGCAACCTTTGTGCTTCTCTTCGAAAATGAAAGTGCATCCATCCTCACCCTGTATATTTATTTTTCCAGGAAAAAAACCCAAATGAATCAAATAACAAAGGAATCCTGTATACATCATATGCTCACTTGTCACAGTTTTGTTCCCATTCCCCATACTACAAATAGGCACAAAGCAAGGCATATCCATGTCTTAAAGAGTGTGTCTCTGATCTGCAAGCTTCTGCTTTGGAAGGGTAAACATCTGCTGTTGCAATTGCCAGTCTAGGGGTTCCTGCAGCTTATGTTTAAATTTTTCATTTTCTGTGAAAGGACTCAGCTTTTTCCATGTTTTCATAGAAATATAAGTGTTTTAAGAACACACAGCCTCTTGGGATGCTAATTTCTGGACATAACCACTGTGAGATAACCATCACACACAGGGGGAACAAAACAGGCACAAAGTAGCTCATAGTCAGACGCAAAAAACTGAGCTATACAATGTTGCATGAGTGATGGCCATGTAACACAACCGCAGTCAACATAAGCTTGAGCACGAGTTTAACCAGGTTCATTTCTCCTTATAGAAATCCTAAAAGTGCTTTGATGATACAGAACTTCCAAAACCCCGAGTATGCAGAAGAGAGGTCTGAGCAAATATATGAAGTATACACACAGTCCTTACACCTTGTTAAATGGTCCCTTTCTCTGTAACAGCTGCCCCAGATGACACTGGCGGGTGGAGAAGAGGGAAGGTTGATTAGGGTTAAAGAAGGGCATTTCATACACAAGCATTCATTCCACAAGCCCTGGCTGAAACAGGAGCACCCAGCTACCATTATGTATTGCATGTACAGCAATAAAAAAAGCTCTTCAATTCCACTGTCCTTGTTGCATTGGAAAGTGCTTCACAACCTGGTCTAAAATGCAGAGAGCACTTGAACTCCTTCACAAGTACATCTCATGATGGACATATTTCAGTTAGAAAACTGCATTTTATTTAAAATTTTTGAGCACTGCTGGCTCTTCTAACCCCAAGCACCCCGGGCTCCACCTCCCTGCCTCATCAGCACCTGCCAGTGCTGCCTCCCATCAGCTCCATCGTGCAGGCAAACTCCTACAATCACCTTCAGGCCTGCCTCTGGCATCCTGCCCCACACTTTACTGCTGACCCACTCAAACCCACTCATCAGACAGTAACTGGGCAATCTCTTCCAATGACCCTTGACTCAAATCTAGACCAGAGGAGAGGAATTGCAGAATATTTTTGCAAAAGTATCTCACAGTCAGGATAGAAAAAGCCAGTCTGACCAATTCTGTACCAACACAACGGCAGCTAAAGTCAATGGGTTATTTCTAAGCATGCTGTTAAGCAAGTGCCATGTGATGGTCTATCAGCTGTCTGGCTCTTACTGGGTAAAAGCTCTCTGTACACTGCCTTTGCTCATGATACTCATGAATGATCATCTCTACTTACACCTTGCAACTCTAAAACACTCCAAAATATATTTTTAGAAATTATAAATATAAGAACTATATATATTATATACTTTATACTATAATAATATATAATATTTTTATAAAATAAGATTGGTTTTATATAAAATAAGATTCATACTAATAACAGCTATTAAAATAGAAATTAGAAAAAAAATAGAAAATTAATTTCTCATTTAGTCATACAGTAAATGTAATTCTTATCAAGCAATCAAGCAGAAAGCAAAAATAATATAAGCTAATAAAATAGTCCATTAGGAACATGTTAACAGAGGAAGAAGACTCTACAAACTAAAAGAAAATAAATAATTATGCAATAATGCAATAATGTGTATCTGAAAAAAAACCTCCTACCTGTTACAAATTTGTGCATTCAATGCTGTGTGAACAGGCTATTGCAAAGGGAAGCATTTTCCCTATTTTCTCCAGATAGCTGTTTATTGGTTTTGATGTTTTAGCCCAGCTCCCAGAGGGGAAGAAAAACAGAATTATTTCATCCACATCAGTGAAATCTTATAACTGTAAGTAAAACATATTCTGATGTCATGATGTGAAAATGAAAGTTTTAGTCATGGAAGGCAGTGAGGAGGAATTTTTTTCTCAGACTGTCTGGTGCTTCTGGCTCAATGCCAAACAATATACCACCTCTCAGGTTCAGGTAGGTGACTTCACCCTGAGAATTTCCCTGGGGATCAGAAAAGAAGTTCCAGAATAAAATGGTCTTCCATTGATAGATGATAGATAGATAGATAGATAGATAGATAGATAGATAGATAGATAGATAGATAGATAGATAGATAGATCCCATCGTCCCTATGCATAAAGTGACAACTTTTTTCTATGGGCAAAGGGCGAACAGGGAGAGGGGAGAAGGGCACAAGCAAACCAGGGAAAAATAAAAAGGAAAGGAAAGCAGATCCAGACCACCACAATCTCTATTTACAACAATATGTGCAGTATCAGGTCTGGCTGAAACACGTGTAGGAAGGCCTGCTAGAAAAATCATATCATGCTCAGGGTTAGATGTCAAGTTTTCTTAGCCAGGGATTAAAAAATGTTTGTTTCCAAATACATTTGTCCTGCACACTGTCAGGAAATAGTTTAATGAAAGCTGTTGCTCAGCCTTGTTTCTTTGGCCATGAAGTAAAGAAAACAGTAGTGATACTGGAAACACTGAGAACGGCCACTGATTTCTGTTATCTGCTGGAACTTGTTCCTGGTGCTTACCCAGCTCTACCTGATTGACTGCAAGCTTGAGTAAGACCTAGCACTAAGAATAGCTCTAATCGCTGTTCAAACATTTCCCTCTGCAGGCAAACCAACAGTGGCCTGTTACAGTTGGTATGATTCTACTCCTAATTTCCATTAATGTCCTCAGTTTTTGAAATACTTACAATGCTTTTATTTGGTTTTATGAAAAAGCAGAAAATCAGTGCAATTGCCTGTGGAAATGGCATGCTGAACACCCTATGTAAAGTAGCTTTACATAATTGTAAAACTTGGAAAAACCTGGATGAGCCTCTGCTTCACCAAAAGCTGGGAACGTGTATTTTGACTAATGAGTTAATTTATATTATTTTGTATTGACAGTGCAGTCTAGAGGTGGAAGACAGAGAAAGAGGAATGGAAAGATACATATGGAGAAGACTGACCAACATACAATGCAAAGTAAAAAAAACCTTCCAAAACAACTGTCTTTCCAGGAAGGAAAAGGAATCAAAGCCAAAATGATTTTCACTGCCCAGTGGAAGAAACTGAAGCAATCAGTGATTCTTTTTTGCTTGCAGAGGGCCTCTGTCACCTGCCTGTGAAAGCACAAAGAAAGCAGATTAACAGGCAGACAGTGTGGAGTGCTGACGGTGCCTGAAGCTTAAAAATATGTCAGTGAGATAAACGACAAGTTCATGTTTTGATAGCACAGCAGTGTTACCCTGAAGCTCTGGGCTGTCTGGCTGCACCAGCACAGCGAGGAGCAGGGGAGGTCTCAGTTCCTTGTGCCCCGTGGACGGGAAGGTTTCGTTTGTTCAGTTTCCTCTCACCACATTCCAAACAGACACACGGGATTTTCCCTCTGCATGGCCAAGAATCACACTACTGATTAGAGGACTAGGGCGAGCCCGGGGCTGCGGCACTGCCCAGCTATCGCTCATGTGCCTCACAGATCAGAAGCGCAGACTCTAGGGCAGCTGTGTGCCTTGCTGAACTGAAGTCTGAGCTGATGGCCCAAGAATGGTGGTACAAGAAAAGTTTCTTATATCCAAAGGCTCCAGATGTGGCTAGAAATGACCCAAAAAAGTTGGTGTAACAGAAATACAAAGGATCCTTTTTGTCATCATCTCCAGGCTTTCTACCTAAACACTTCTGAAAAATTTGCCCTTCTGGTTATCTGAAGAGGAATGTAATATTTATACAACAACTGGTGTTTTGTTAGGCAAGAAGTGACCCACAACATTCTGTTATTCATACTGACATTTTTCATGTTATGTCTTGGTGTTATTAAGCCTGCTTTATTTTTTTGTCAAAAATACCATTTCATATTTTGTCTTTCATTCTGCATTTTAACTTCACCAGCAGTAATCAACAGCAAGTGTCAGTAATTCTACATTTTCTTTTGGGGCCCCACCTTCCCAGGTTTTCTTTAAGTTGTACTCTGATAGTGTCAATAATAATTTTATCCCTCATTTAATAAAACTGTGTACTACAGATACAAAAGTAGCCAGCATGGAGAAATGTTATTATGTCAAACTTTAAGAAGCCTTTGAGAATTACAAATGAGTACTCAACAATATATTGCAGTAAAGCTTTCAAAGTTTGAGATAGCTTTTCATTTTGTACTCTGTTTTATTTTTTATTTTCCCAAATAAGCTTTGTTTGCATTTTTAAGTATTCAGGTGTTTTAAAAAGTAAAAATATATAGAAGAACAAGTGTCAAGATTAGCAATAGTAAAGTATACCTTGAAATTTTCAAGGCTTTTGACATGCCGGATTCTGACAAACAAACTAAAAATGTCAACAGGCTGAATCAACAAGTCATGTGTGACATTTCTCAGAGGAGGCTCCTGGAACTGAGCGCCCTCCCCAATGACCTTGGCAGTGGGACACTTTGCCCCCTCAGCAAGTCTGGGGAGGGTAGCAGTGGGCATGGGCAGTGCCCCACAGTGTGCAGACTGGCTGGGCTGCAGCGGCAGACTGAGGGAAGGGGTGATCCCCCTGCTCAGTGCTCCTGGGGCTCCCACCAGAGTACTGCTTCTCCTGCAATCACACAGGCAATAATAGAGCTTATCAAAACATGAGCAATTTTGCTTCTTCAAAATTGCTGAGCGTTCAAGCTGAGTTGTCAAACCAAGCCCAAGAGTAAGTTTGGATAATGACCAAGAAAAAAAAATAAGTGACTGAAGAGTCAAATGAGGAAAAATGAGACTGGATTATTTTTTACAGTAACTCCCTTGGCTCTATGTGTTTTGCAGTTCTTCAGTCTATGTATAAATCCCCTTGCAGTCACAAAAATGACATGATAATGAGTTAGTGTTAGCCTCTTGATAACCTGAATGCCAGAGGTGAGAACACACCTTGGAAGTATCGGGCAGAGGATACCAGCATTGTGGATGGAGAAGGAAATGCTGTCAGAAAAGCTTCATGTTTTGATCCACTGAGTGCGCATACAGCATAGGCTCCTGCTCTTATTTTGGGGAAGCTTTTTCTTCCTATATCTCTCACTTGCTCAAGAGGTGAAAGTAAGCTGGTCTGCCTGAACACAAGGAGAAAAGGAGTGCAGTCCAAGTTTTCCAGTGGCAACAAACACACTTCTCTCTGCAGTGCCCCCCTCACAGTTTGTTCCCCCAAAGGCCTTTCCTGAAGCTTGGGTGCTCCCCTCCTCCTGCACACCAGACCAGTGCTCCTCCTGTGTTTTCACATCAGCAGCAGAGCCAGCTTGCACATTCCTGCTGAGCTGCCCATCCTGCCCTTCACATGTATAAGGCCACCTGACAGATCACATGGGTTAAATGATGGGGGCTCTTCAAAACCTTGCCTGGAAATCCTAATTCCATCAATGTACTTGATGCATGCACTCTTTTCTATTTAATTATACTTTGAACAAATAAGATCATGGGTATGTAATTCTAGTTTTATCAGACCCTTACAGCCCTGAAAAAAGATCTTTCACTATCACAGGTATAATTTCTTCCACAGAAGTACACAGAATAGTATCTCACAGTCTGTCTTGCACGTACCCTGGTGTGCTGTTTTCTTTCAAAGAGTTAAAAAAGCAGAATTACCTCATGCACCACAGGATAAGATTTTTCAGTTGAATAATCTTTTTGGCAAAAATGCAGATTTGGGTACAACTATAACTATTTGCAGACAGGAACATGATTATTTGATTAGCTTCAACCGAAAAAGCCTGAAGAAAGGGGAAATGTCAGGAAATGTTTTGATTTTTCGTTTTAAAAATAACTTTGATTAGAAATGTTTTGAAATATAACACTGAATTTTAAAAAAATGAAAACAAAAACACCTAGGGTAATAATATTTTTTCCTTTTTTTTGGTTCAACAAAAGAATAAATATTTAATTTTAGTCACAGATATGATTGAGAATGAGAGTTAATCCACAGACTAAAATGACTCCTAGAAAATCAGTTGCAAGGCAGCACACTAGAGGAATCTCCCACAGTTTCAAGAATGTATCAGTCGCTTAAGATTTAAGCCTGCTTATATATTGAACTGCAAAATCTAATAAGTCTACTGCCAGCATTAAACAAAGCTTCTTGAGACAGAGCTACACTTCTGGTTAACGGCAGTAATCTCCCAGTTCGGCTTCCAGTTGGCTGCTGGCATCTTAAATATAAAAGACAACAGCTTGAGATCTGTCCTTCTGCAACAGGGTTGAAATTTAAATAGCAGCTCCCTTCAGAGTTACTATTCTATTCTATTAGATTATGTGAATGTATAGGAGCAATAATTTTACTTAAAAAACAATGGATAAATAACTTGCAACCTCTGGGAGAACATTTTTTTCCAGTGGAAAACATCTATTTGTGAATGTCCAGATGTTTTGAGTAGTGATTGCAAAGAAAACTCAGGGAACAGCTGCCAGCAAAATCACTGAACAGCCCAGATACCTGCTGAGGCTGCTGAGACACCTGCCCTCTGGGACTGATATAGCTGCACTGTAATCGCTCAATCTGGGAAACTGATTTTCCTAAGAAACAAGATCACACTTTGACAGCTTTGCTTAATAGTGATTCTCAGGCCACAACCTATTTGTGATCCAGTGAATCACTCTGACACTCTTCTGTGTGCCAACAAGGTGGGTCTGGAGCATGGCATGTACAGCTTACCTCAACAGGACACAGCTTCAGCCAAAGCCACTTCAGAGAGCAGCTGCCAGGTTTATCCTCATACACTGCCTACCTTTAGCACCTTAATTATCTTATCAGTTTCAGCATCGTATAGCTATCTAAAAGCACCTGTGGGAAAGAGAGTCTTGGGAAAAGGGCATTATCCCTTCTTTCAGGTCTGACCTCAAATCTTTTTCCCAAGCCTCAACATTTATTATGACACCAATTTCAAACCTTTGCAATAACTCACTGTGATAGAGGAGGCAGCAGCCAGAGCTCACACCCTTCCCAGAGCCAGGAGGCTTGAAAGCCCTGGAAATCACCCTGCTGTGTTCTCCCCACCTGCGGTGGTTGCCAAAACAGCTCAGCTGTCTGCATCAAACAGCTGGCAAAGGCTTTCAAAACTCATTGGGCCAGCATGTGTTGCTATGAAAATGTAGGGGCCAGTTCTGCAGCGTGAGTGCAGGATGTGAGCACTGCCACCAAGGGGCACCCTGGAAGGGCACTCTGGCGCACTGTGTGAGGTCATGACAGCATCCGTGCCTTTGGGTGAATCCTGCACCTAAACCAGTCACAACGTCGGGGAACTGGAAGTAATTTCTGCATCCCTCCTCCAGGGCCTGCAGTCTCCCTGCCTGTTGTGTCACATGTCTTTCATGATTATGGGATGCTACCACACGCTGAGAAATGTCAGAACTAGAGGATGAAGTAGGCAGCCTCCAGCTTTACAAGAGAGAAAACAGAGTCAGTGAGCTCCTTTGGGAAAGGTCACTCACAGAGAGATATGCTGTAAACAATGAAAGCAAAACAGGACCAAGCAGCATATCTAGATTTATGACAGCAGTACACAAGGACTAGGATGGTATTTGTATGATATTAACACAGAGTCGATTCCATATTGATACAATATCATAGTGATGTCACTGTCTCACATCACTACATAAAGTGCAAAAGTGTTTTTTCATAATGTTTATGCTAATCATTTGACCTTTGAAAAATAAATGTGTTTTGATTTTCCTACAAGTACTATGCAGCAAATACTGCCAGCAAATACCATTTCTTGGAAAACAGAGAAGTAAGAGTGGGTTACATGAAAGACACATGGCAACATCATGCCTTCAGCTGTTCTACAAAGGCAAAGTAACCTGGCACGATCCAGCATTTCAGCAAGTGGAGAACACAAAAGGAATTTTTATTCCTATGTTACTTCTGGTGGAGCATAACATAAATTCTAAGGATTAACAGATTCTATAAGCCAGGTTCTAGTCCTATTAATATTCCTGTTCATGTTTTTTTTACATACAAAGTGCTGAGAAATAGTCTGTAAGGTATGTTTCCGTTGCCTGAACAAAGAAAAACAATCCTGCCACAATCGTCCACTCCAGGCTTGTGGCACTTGGGATGCTAATGGCTTCTCAGAAGCCTTTTCTCCTGACCTTCAGAGTTCTAGAAAGAGCTTTGAGAAAAAGTCCTTGGAGCCCACTATTCCTTGATCACAGACAGACCCAAGATTTATGCATCTCAGTCTCCAATTACTCTTTAAATGACCCACAAAGTTCCAAAGAAAAATAAACCTCCCTTGATACTACCCATCAGATCCTCAGCTAAAAAAAACACTCACTTCACTTTCTACATTTTCTCTAACATTTGTGAAAACCTATACTGACTCTTAGCCTTAAAGTGTCGTTCAATGTTACACCACACATTTTTCTTTAGAATTTTAACCCCCTTATCCCCTGAAGGAGTAAAATTTCCTTTTCAGACTTGTCTTTGGTTTGATAGATAGCATGCAGGCAAGTAGTTCATGATGACACACTAGCTATCAGATAAATTGATTTTTCATGAAGGATTTTTAACTGCTTAGAACTTTTTCCAGCAAAAGCCATAGTAAAATGGTGGGAAATCTCCTTCCTCATATGCGATGCCAGCATTATGAAAATATTAGGGAAGAAAGACATTGATATTTTGCTTAATCTTAAGGATTCCTAGCAACTTTTGAATTTGAAGCATGAAGAAAGGCTTGGTAAAAACCCAGTGTAATTGATTCTTCACAGGGAATATGAGGGAGCATATGGTCTCCTGCCTGTAAAACCCTTTTTGCTATATACACATTATACACTATATATACCACAGTGTAGTCTCTGGTGTGGGTTCTACAATTGCTCCAACACTCATTAGTTCAATGTTTATTTCCAAAATGTCAAGAAAAAGGCAAATACTCTTCCCCTCCTGTTGACTGCAATTATGTCTTTACACAAAAGCAAAGGGGAATTTCAATTCAGTATTTTTAAGGGCCCTGTTATATATAGATATAGCCAACAAACTATGACTTTCTCTCCCTTTTTTGAAACATCTTTCTAAGGGTTATTCCTGACAAGTTTGAAAAACCATGAACTTTAAGTATACCTGAGCACTGTATTCACAGTGGGTTCTGAGGAGTTATATTGCCAGATGACATTATGAGAGAAAATCCTTTTTACCATATGCAAACTCAGAGCTTCAGCCAAAAGTGATTACTACTAGTAACCAAAATACCTCTTTTATTTGTTGCCTCTGTTTCCACTGCTCATTTCTAGGAGAAACTGAATTTTAAGTCAGTCCCTTGATGCATGTGAAAGAATCAATCATAGAATATGTTCATATGTCATAACTAAAATATCCTGATAGCCTGAAATTGTCCACATGTGAGGACAAACTGCTTCACAGGCAGCAGGAATAGCATGGGAAAAGAATATCTCTGTTTATCCAAAAATTTTAAACACAGTCTACCTCTCCAAACTCTGCCTTGGAGAATACTTTCTGGTTTCATGTTAAGATCAAAACCAGTGGTTGCAAGAATCACAGCTGTCCAGGAGAATGGATATATCTGTTACAGTTGTCCAGTTCACAGACCAGCTTACAGTCAGCTCTCTGGAAAATACCATATCTCTCCAAAAATGATGAAAAAAGTAGCCATTCTCCTTGAGACATTTGGTGAAGAAAATTTTCGTGCCGTAAACGGGTGTAAATTGCCTTAGTATGGAAATGAAGTGTGGTAGCTTGTACTATTTGGCAAGACAGGTCAAGGAGTGTGTTTTCAGATATCAGCTACAGAGACCTGCCCAGATCTGAGAGATGAGTAGCCACATCATCATCTCCCCTGAAGAAATGGAGCTAGGAATTCCTGGTTTCATGTTTTCAGTGTGAAAAGAAAATCAGGTGAGATGATGTTTTGGAGGCTTTTTTTCAGAATTGAAAATTTTCTGTGGAGTTGCCCTGTGGTTTTTGTTTGGTTGGGGTTTTTTATATGTCAGACAGTGCATGTTTGGGAGATTATTTCCAGAGAAATTTTCCCTGCTTTGCTAACAAATTGTATCTATGTACTGTTCAATTTCACCACAGATATATCAACTTTAGAAAAGAATGTGGGGGGATATCATATTGCTCAGCTATTTTAAGACTTCCATTATTACAAAGACAGCCTAGTTATAAAAATGCATGTGCAGACACAGCCTTATATTTTCTACACAGACCACATCTAAAGGCAAAACTCAACCAAGAAGCACAAATCTAAAACAAACCTGCATCATTTCAGATATTTCTGTGTTACAGATCTGGTCTTATTTGCACCAGCATGAGTACAATGAAAGTAGATGTCAAACAAGGAGATGGAGAACCAGAGCAAAAAAATCCTTGTGCCTTCCAGTAGATTATGTTTTTGTGTTTAAATACTGTACCCTTCTGGTAGGCAATACACAAACAGTCAATTTTACATGGGAGTGGCTGCTATTATAAACTCTGATATATAGCAATCAGAGACTAACAGAGCAGCTCAGCAGCTCAGCTGCTCTGCAGCTCAGAGCAGCTCTCTGACAAGCAGAACAGGTTTTAGTATGTTATTCCAGACCCTTCTACCACAAAATTAGCTGTCTGTGAAATGAGAGAAAAATACAAAGAAACCAAGTTTTATTGAGCAATGTTAACTGTCCGTCCTGACATAAAATGCGATCTCTGCATTCTCTTTAGGAACTTCTGCCAAAAGCCTGCAGATCTTACTGTCCTTCTGAGAGCGTGCAAGAATCCATTTACCAAGGTATCTGCAGGCTAGGGCTTCAGATTTCACCCAGAAAGATAGCCTTTAATGTGGGTGCCCATCCTTGCTGAATACAGGTCAATTAGAGCAACAGAAAGATGAGCAACACATCAGCTAGGCTATAATCTTGAGCAATCCCTGATTACAGAATACTTTGAAGATTTGGTACAGATTATTTTGCCATTCTGTGTTGCTCAAAGCTCCCAGTCATTTGGGCATAAACCTGTTGATCCATAGAATGTGAATTGAAATCAAGTTCCCCTGGACATTATGGCCCAGAACATGGGAAGTGATACAATCTGAGCATGCCCCCGGCAGCTGATTTCTCATCATGAGGATGGCCAAGCACCCACACTTGTGCTTGGGTTTGGATGGTGATGTTTGCAACACAGACTGGCAGATGCAGGCCAGCTCCGCCCATGCTCTCAGCCTGAAAAGGGCAGTGTAACCGTGTTACCACCACACCAAGCCAAAGGTAGCACAAAGGAAGGTAACAAAGTTAACAAAGAAATGCAGTTATTGCACTCCATCTCTGTCAGTAGGCTTAATTATCTTAGCCTCAAGTACCATACTGCAGTGATCTGTGCTGGGTGACTGTAGTAACCAGTAGACATAACCACCCACCACTTCCCAAACTCCATTTCTGCTGGTCCTCATATGGCCTCACTTCACACCCACTCTCTGCAACTCCTGACCAGACAGGTAACGCCAGCTTAGCATTCACCCCACAAGCCCTGTGGCCTTTTCACAATTCATTCCAGCTCTCCTAGGCAGATTACCAGGCTACCTGGCAAAGCATCTGGGGAAGCTAGTTCCTGGGATAATGTGGACACACAGCAAAGGGAGAGCACTGCTAGTGACTGCCTTCCTCCCATGAGCTCTGAGGCGTCTGATGACGTCTTTGCTTCCCACTCACTCCAGGCACCATGACATCTCTGAAGGCAGCCGGTGCAGTGGTGAGAGGAACCAGGACATGTCACCATGCAGAGCAACCTCTGAGGCGCAGCAGCAACAAATGTCTGAGGAAGAAGATTTCCACTGGCAAAAGGCAAGGAGAAATTCCCCAAGGCATTTTTGCTTAGTCTTTAACACAAGGCAGCAAGCAACAGGCTCAAGTGTTTTCCATTTCAGGATGTGTTTTACTTGCCTTCATTGCCATTCAGTTAACAATATACCAGAGGTTAGCTTTTTATATGGTTTGAAGGAATAGAAAATTCAGTTTTGTTCCTACATGAGCTTTATGTAGTCAAATATTTGTCGTATTTGAAAGAAAGTCAAGGCCGCATACATATTCAGAGCCTTCTGTGAACAGCACACTTCAGCCTCACTCAAGGAGAAGCTCGAATGCAGTAGTGCTATCCATGTTTTTCTTTCCAGTTTCCAGACTTATTAAACAGAAGACTAATAAATCACCCCCAAAAACCTAGAATGCTCATTTACAAAACACTAACCATAAAATTTCACTTAATTATCCTGTATTGAACTCAACAACCTGCATCTGATTAAAGCATAATTTTTCTAGCTGAAGCTTACCTCCTCTGAAAATTAACAGTATTGTTTTAAGGGAATGAAACTGTCCCTTCTCCTCATCTTCATTTTCTCTATTGCCATTTGCTTTCCAAGAAAAAAACATGCAATGTACAGGCAAATAAAAAATTCTTGAAGATATGTATGAAATTCTTAACTACTACTCAGTCCTCTTTTGCAAAATAAATTGACTTGGTTTAGGCTGCTTACTGACAGACTGTCCTTTGAGCCTTCCAACAGCTTTCATAGCTGTTGTCGTCATTGTCTTCAAATTTATTTTGCATTTTAGGTGCACTCTGGAGGTGCATACTGTATTGAAGAATTGGTTCCCTTTCTCCCTTCCCTCCTTGTCTCTACTGCATTCCAGATGACAGCATCAGCCTCTCTTACCCTAGAACTGTGGTGACAGGGCATGGAAAGGGACAGACTGGCCCCTACAACATTTATGGAGTTAACACTTTGAACTTCTTACTCAAGGTGCAGCCTTCGTTGCCTGGTTTGTACTGGCAAACTGTGTGCATTTATGCCTGCTATGCTGAGACATCCTGACTCCTCCCTTCAGCCTTACTGTCCTCATCATTGATTAAAACCCTACCAGACTTCACAACATAAAATCAGTTATGACCAACATGAGAATATACACACCTGGATTGTTGATGGAAACACAGGACAGTTGAAGGTTTCACAATAATTTAGAACATGGAACATGCTAGAAATAATTGCATTTGGTGAGGTTTCCCTTCTTGGGAAAACTTTTAATTCATATAGTACTTGTTCTACTGATACCATTCTGAGTTAGTTTTATGTTAGAATATTATGCAGCACTAATACTGTATTTGTATACATTTTAAGGAAACATAGTCAAATTAAGGTTTCTTTCTACCAAATAATGGATAATTTCTTTGTTCCAAAATTATGCTTAAAAATTTCATTAAATATATTTCCTATCCTTTAATCTCTTAATCACTGAATCCCATATTTCCTCTTTTCTTTCCTTGCAAGGAATTGCAAGACAATAATAATTAACATAAGACAAGTATAATTTACTCAGGAAATTACGCTTGTCTTTTTCAAACTTCATTCCTCCCTCAGACTTCCAGTTTATACTTGCAGAACTATTACTCAGAGATGCATTATTTCTTCATAATTATAAAGAGTATTTTTCACCAGTCAAGCAAAGCCCAGCCAAGCCAATTTTTCTTGTCCCAATTTATCCAGAACAGCCAATTAAAAAAAAAAAAAAAAAAAAAAGGAATAATTTTCTAACATACTTTCTTTAGGTATCCTCATGCCAATAAATTTTAAGGCAGTTTTCTACCTCTTCATGACCAGAATACCTCATCCTGATTCTTTCCAAACAGAACAAAACCACCAAAACCACAAGAAACAAGAGAAAGGGAAAAATCATGTATGATAATATTTTCTTCACAGATGCTGACTCTTCAGCACCTTGTAAATTGAGCAAACTAATAAAGGGGGAAAACCCCACTGTGACAACAAATTATGATTCTCTTTTAATTGAAACACAGACTCCACTGTGATTAATTGAGCTGTGAAAATGAAAAGTTAATACAAAAAAGTTCTCAAAAATTCAGCCTCAAGTTTGGATTTACCATACATAATCCTTTTATTACCCTCTCTTTGCATGTCCATGGTTCTCACAAGGAGATGTACTTATGCAGTCGAATGTAGCAGTTTGAAAAATCATGATGCAAGTACTGTGAAGACAGCACCTATATAATGGGTTGTCCTCACCTGTAATCCCAAACTAGTGAGCTAAGTGGTAATTGGTTCTTGAAACAGTCAACAAGTCTGTCAGAAAAGATTTTTCTTCATCATTCAAATGTACAAAAGCCAAAGAAACATAGAAAAAATCATTCCTTGATATGATTGTGCAAACCTTTCATTCCTGAGCAAGCTTTTAGGTCCATCCAACCAAGAAAGAATATAAGGACTAATTTTGTATAAATACTTGTGGAAATCAAAGTTTGATCTTAGCACATAGCTCATTGGAAAAATATCTTTTCCACTGGTAATTAGGAGTATTTTCTTTACTATGGTTACAAACTGAAAGCCGCTACAAAGTTGGACTGCGATTAGGGCTTGTAGAGAGGCTCTTTGAGAGTCATATTTACAGTCATTGTCTGCTCATTAAATACTTAAATGTTACTAACCACAAAAGTAGGTAAAACTGTAAGAAAGTTTATGTCCAGTGGATCTTGTTAAGCAAAGATTTTACTACAGCTACCCAGATACATCACTTGCTAATAGAACGTATTACGTACAAAATGTTTTAAGTGTTGCATGGTAAAAACAGGAAAGAATTATAGAAGTGATCATTAATCCATACTGAGTTTTTACTGAGAGTATGGAGTAAGATTTACTAACTTTTAGGCCATAATTACTTGCACTATTTCTGAAAAATCTACAATTAGTACCAGTGCTTTTCTGTGTGATGCAATTGATATTTCTAAAGCTACCTAGTACAATGCACAATGCCAGACAGTTTTTTTGTTGATCCAATAAGTCAGATAAAGATCTGAAAACACCTTCACAGGTGCAATTACTTCATGAGACAAGAGCAAATTCTCTTTAAAACTCACTCTACCTGCAGTATCTCAGGAGACCAAACTTCATACAGGCCACTCCTCTGCCAATCCCCAACAGTTTTGTGTTCTTCAATGCTCTGGTTCCCTGCACAGAAGGTGCATGCAGCCTCTGCAAGCCATCCTCAGCCATGCAAGGGCTGGTGCAGGAGACACTCCTCTGCAGTCCTTTCTGTCCTTTCTTCATCCAGGAAACCCCAGTGTCAGATTAAGTCCTTTTTTGATCCAGAGATGGGGCAACTGAGAGGCATTTTAAAAACTTTTGTTCTATTTTCAATCTCATGTGAAGGGTGAGACAATACAGATGTTATAATTCATGGTATTACTATCAGAAGTTAATATTTCCTTGGCCTATCAGTTTTTGCAACAACATGCTGTAAATGCCTTAAAGCCAATCATCTAAAATTACCCCTCATGGGTCCTACTACAATGCATCTTTCACTGTTCTATTTCTCCAAAGTATCTAGTCTTATTTGCAAGGCTATGCTTTGAAACTTGTTTCTAGTTCCATTTCTCTCTCAACAATGTATGTCTTAGTCCATGGCATTTTTTAAGTCCGTCATTTTAAGCAAATCCATTTCCCACACCCCAGCAGCACAGGGGATGGCAGCCCATGGCATTTAGAGCACACCTAAGGAGCCTCCCTGACACAGTATCCTCACAGGAGGCCTTTCACCCTTCTTAGTACTTCCATACCAACAGCTCCTACTACATTCATAGACGTGGAAGCTCCATATTGGCATCTCTGGCCTCTGTATAGACCATCATCTGTAATCACATCTCAAAAATCAAACCACAGCTGTGTGGTGCAAGTTACTGAATTGGTGCAAACTCACTTTGCTGATACAAACCTGTTCCAAAGCACCTAGAGGGGCAGCTTTTCTCCCCAAATACCTTGACAGGTCAGGTACAATCCCTATTCCCAGGGGAGCAAACAGACAGCAAAGCCCGTGTTATCCACTCTTGCTATGACAATGCTGTTTGGTCTGTTTCAGATCTGTCTGGCTGCCAGGTACTCAGAAGCACACAAATTAGTGCATACAAGTATTGGACTCCTGGAACTCCCCAAACTGCTGTGAAACCATAGCCTTGTTCCTTACTGCAGATCCACATCTTCTAGAACCAATGTCCCATCTGATTCCTCTCATTCCTCTCCTGATATGAACATTTTAGTGAGAGTCAATGGAGCAAGAATTATAACCATTAATGGTAACCTTTGCACATCCTTTAGTCTAACAGCTATGTATAATATCTGTACATCATCATTTGATAATACTGAAGACCAGAAATTTACTGCAGTTCTTCCAGTGGCTAGATTCATACTACTTTTGTTTTGACTGCAAAAATTTGTGAATGGGAAAAAAAAGGATGGATGCTTTAAAAAAATTGCTTCTCATTCTCCACCCTATAATGGAAAAAGATACGAAAATAAAAAGAAACCTTGCTCCACTCTTCTTTATGTAATAAGGATCTATCAGGCTGCAGCCATGTATTTAATAGTCGTTTAGCCTCTACTCAGTCATTAGCTCTCACTATAGATACACCGTTTCTCTTCCTTCTCGCTGCATTGGCCTCCAGATTGAAAGATTCTTTATGTGTTTTCTTTCTAACTTCTTGAGGGTTTTTGCAAGCACAAAATAAAAATAATTTAAAAGGCAATGAAGCCACTATCTGAATTAAAAAAAAAAAAACCAAATTAAAACCATTTTATACCAGGTATTTTTCTTCTGAATTTCTAGAGGCACAGAGTACTCTATCAAACAAAATAAAAAATAGCTTTTAAAAATTCTCACTCAAATAGGCTTATTCCTTCAACAACAAAGAAAAAAAAAATCTTTGATCTCAGCCCAGTTTAAATAAACATGACTTTGGAGAAAAGTTTTTCTGAAGTAGCATTACCATAGGCAATCAATCATAAAAAACACTGTCTAGCTCATAGAAATTTAAAAACTATTTTATCAACAACTTGAATTGACAAGGCTTAAATACTGAAAAAAGAAGGGCTTTTTATTGATCATAGAATCATAGAATGGCTTGAGTTTGAGGGAACCTTAAAGATCATCTAGTCCCCAGCCCCCTGCCCCAGGCAGGGACACTTTTCCCTAGACCACATTGCTCAAAGCACACACAGCCTGGCCTTGACACTTCCAGGGATGGGGCATTAGCAGCTTCTCTAGGCAATATGTTCCAGTCCCTTTCCAACTTCACAGTAAGGAATATTCTCTTAATACCTAATCTAAATCTACTATATTTCTGTTTAAAACCATTGCCCCATGTCCTAACACTATAGACCCTGATAAAGAGTCTCTCCCCATCTTTTCTGTAGTTGCTCTTTAGGTATGGCCTCCCTGGGGCCTTCTCTTCTCCAGGCTGAACTACCCCAGCTCTCTCAACCTGTCCTTATAGGGAAGGTGGTTCAGCCCTGCGAGCACCTTCATGACCTTCTCTGGAAGCTAAAACAGTCTGAAGTTATTCTTGCTTGCATCAGTGGTATCTGGAACGTCTCCTGTCCAGTGAGCTTCCTGCAGACATCCCAGCTGCCATGAGAACCACTGTTCTGCCCAGGCAGAGTTTGTGGTGGCCTCAACCAGCTGCAGAGGTTTCAGAGCCCTTATAACTAGGTACACTTTCTCAGCCAACACCTGCACTGCTGTCCCTGACCACTGCTCTTCCAGGTGGTATTGTGCTGCTAATTTCAATTAGAAGCTCAGAATACTATTACCTCCTGTCACTGGTCCTCCCCTTCCCTAGAAACTACCCACAAGAGATCTTGTTTGTTCAGGGAATCACAGTCAGAGAGAATAGCAGACAGTGCCAGGAGAATTTAGTCATCTGTGCTTCTATTTGAAGAAGAAAGAAATAGTGGCATAATCAAGGAAGGAGACAAGACATAGTTGATGGGATGGATAAAGCTTGTTTTCAAAACTTTGAAAGACTTGTTATTTTCAAAAGATTAAAGGAGAATTAGCCAAAAAAAAACCAAATTAAAGGCATTTTTTTAATATGTAAACAAGACATATATGTATATTTCCAATTTTGTTCTTTAATAAAAGGGAAGTTATTTCATCTTTGACATGTACCAGGTACTCTTGTAATGAGCAGTGAAAAATGAGTCAGAGGAGGTTGCTGCAAACATCAGAAACTCCATGGATGTGAAGAGTCCTTATGAGGTAATGGCAGCCAATTCTTGCTATTCTGCTTCTTACTTTTTTTTGAATATTTTTTGATAAAAGGTGAGACACTTAAGGAAAAAAAAAAAGGATTTTCTATTCCAACAAACACACTCCTGACAAGGCTGTCAAATAAAAGATTTCTTGAAGTGACAGTCAGCTGCTGATGTGTTTTTAAAGAAGTTGCTACTACTTCTTTAAGGAGAGATATTACAGCAGGAAAGACACTGCAAAGCTCTTAGAGTGAGATGCAAATGCAGAAATTGGAAGATAACTTATTCCAGCGTCCCCATAATTAAGAGTAAAAAAAAAAATTGCACAAATAATCATGAAGTTATTTCTTTTAACATATTGTTTTGATGAAATGCCCTGTCAGTCAGCATCTTTTAAACTTGAGGTACAGTTATGATTAGAGGACAAGAGCACTCCTGTTTGTGCCAAAAGGCAAGGTGGTCTCAGCTGGAATCTTAAGTCTATCACTCACAAACCTCTGCCACACCTTCTAACTGAAGTTTATTCTGCCCTTGTGTGGAACAGTAAATGAGGATGATATAGCAGTGGGATCCAATATCAACTCACCAGATGAGAGAGTTCCAATAAGATTAATTTAAAAAAGAGAGAGAGAGAGAGAGAGAGAGAGATAAATAAATAAAAGAAACTCCACTTTATGTTGACAAATCACTCCTGGGTGTGTCCAATGACTTCATTTTTTGATAGAAAAAGGTTTTCAGTTAATATTGTGGCCAGCAATGGAACATCATCTTGCTTTTCCAAAAGTCATACATTCAAGTCAATTCCACTGCCTCCTTCACTGATGAGTTCTTAGGTTGCCTGGGTAGCTATAACAGAATACAGAATAAGCAGAGCTGCAAAGTTTTCTGGAACTTTTCTTGTAAGGTCTTGTTTTGTTTTACTTTGTTTTTAATTTTCCTTCATTTCATTTCATATACAAAAACCATTTGGTTGAAAACTGCTATTTGAAGAGTATTTCATTAAAGTATGTCATTTAAGGATAGAGGGGGAGCTGCATATGCACACATGAAGTCCTTTTAGCTCATCAGGTCTCTGCTCCAACCCATGCTCAGGCAGGAAGGGATGCCTTGCTGTAGGTACCCAGTACTGCAGAGCTCCCCACAAGGTTTCTTGGTGACACAACAGATCTGTCCTGGTAACAGATGTTCTCAGCTTTGGCTTGTCAGAGGATAAACAACCACTTCAAAACAGAGCATGACCTTGACAGTCAAACCCAAAACACTTCTGCCAAAGCCTTTCCTTAAAATTTCCAAAACAAAACAATCTCTCAGAAGAGAAAAAAAAATCATTTCTTGAAAACATAAACATTTGCACTAAAAAATGGAAGCATCAAGTGTAACCTTCAGCAATCAAAATATTTCCGGTTTAAAGAAAAATAGGGTTTTGTTAAAAGATAATTCAGAAAATTTCTAATAAAAATGTATATAAAATCAATATGTAGTTATCTAATCCTTGTGACTGCCTTGTTTCCTATGAAAAGGGGAGGCAAGTGTTTAGATCTCATTTACCTAGGACCTACTTACACTCAGTTCATCATGGCACACAAGGATAAGTTTAAATTGGCCAAGCTCAACTATATGTCATTTACTTCAGATATCCATAAGACATCCAGATGTTGCACTGGTCACCTCTTCCCTCCTCAGTATGGCACTGGAGCAAAGCACTAAGTGACAATGAGTTTCTTTCAAAGGGCAAAGCTGGTTTGGAACTAGTCTGTGTTTGTCAGCTGTGTGAGGTCCTAGCTCTTTATCCCTTATTGCCCTTTTGCGAGTACTGGCTGCAGTTGTCTCGAGCTGGACACTGGCCAGCTGAACAGCTGAGTATGAAGGGAGAGGTCAGATGGGTGCATCCAGCCCCATGCTCTGCCTCCAACAGGAGACACCAGTCACGCAAGCCTGCTGCTCTCCTGGCTTCATTCTCCTGCACCTTCCTCCTGCACCCTCAGATGCTGTGTCAGGGTTGGTATAGGATACATGCCTATTTTTGTGTCCCTTAGACCTTTAAGTTAACTGCTTGCAGGCCTATTACCCATTAAATTGCCTAATGTATATTTGAATATGCTGATACCATCTGCATCTACAGTCTCCTGCAAGATCAAATTCAGAAGTTCACTACTCACATAGTGGAGTGTTTTCTCTGATCTCTGAGTAACTTCAGTGACTGACCCAAGTCCCAGTAGTTGGGAATTTTAGTTGTGCCTGTCCATCTCCCTTCTGATTTTGTAGGCTTCAGGCATAGCACTCTAGCTTCTTCTGCTCCAAAATGAAGAGTCTCTTTAATGTCCTGTATTTTAATATCTCCTTACAAGACACTGATCTTGATTGCTGCCTTCTTCTAGGTTCTTCTCACAGAGTAGAGAATGGAATTGCACACAGAACTTAAGCTGTGCACATGCCTTTTTTCTTCTCATCTCCCCTCTAATGCTGACTAACATTTTTGTTGGGCTGGTTAGCATACTGCTGTTGTATACTGCAAGCGAATTGAAGAAAGCCCTCAACAGTGACTCCCAGACCTCTTTCCAAATCCAGCATCATGTAGACATGTTTAAGATTGCATTTTCCTTGTTTCATGGCCTTATATTTATCTTCTTTAGACTCATCCTCTAACCGTTTTTGCTTGCTTTCTCATTTTTACAGTGTTCATTTGGAGTCCCATTTCATCAGCCCATTTGATTACTTCCTCCATGATGGAAATTTAATATTAAGCCCACTGAAGTGCTGTCTTTTGCTGGGCAGCTCTTATAGAAGAGAGGAAAACTCTTCTCTTCAGATAAAATAGCACCTATTCACACTTATATAATTTACTACTCCGCACAATACTCTTCAATCTTCAAGGTCTGCCATGGAAAGTGCTCTGTTGAAAGTGTTACAATCACATACAGGAAATTGAATAGTACAGAAATAAAAGAACTGGAAGGGGAAGAGATACCTTCAAAGTTTTTGCATAAGAATACACCAGCCACTAAAGAGCTGCGGATTATATTTTTTTCTATTTTGGATAATGACATTTGCTTAGTGCCACTTCTTAATTTTGCATGCTGCCCTCTTAGAAAAACATTTTATAAGAGGGCAGCATGCAAAATTAAGAGGCTACATAAAGGAAACAAAAATTTGTGATTGCAAACAGAAAGTGCCTTTGGTCTCCATCACTTTTGAAAAGGATACTTCCTCAGTTATAATAAAAAGTGAATTTGGAGTATTATTATTCAATAACAGAATTAACAGTTGGACAGGTTTTTATTGGTCTTACTTCTATTTGTACAAAGATAATTTCCCCAGGACATGCAGAAAATAGACTGAAGTCTTCCTGACACTAGTTCTAGTTCTCACCCTCACAACAGTGCCCTTCTCAGAAAGCTACTTTACATTATGTTGAGGTCCACAGAGTTCCATATCCCTTGATTCCTGAACAATATAGCACATCCTTGTACATACTTGAGCATCTTGTCTGAAAATCAGATTGTTTTGTTTCCACAACCCACCAGAGAACTCAGAGAAGAGCTAAGGTATGTATCTGCAGAAATAATTTCTATGATAGCATTTTCCCCTTGTACACTCTTTCTCTCTCTTCCCTTTACACCTGCATATGTCAGCTGTCATTGTTCTGCTAACAATAAAAGTGGAATAGAGACCTTACAGAGGAGTTTGAGGTAGTTTTACTGTAATACTACTATTTTCCAAAGTATGCAGCAAACCAGAATATGTTTTCACAAGGTCTGGGATGGTCCAGCTGGGATTTTAAACTTAGGTTTGACCAGGAGGTTCAAACAGCAACTGTATACTGTTAAATTTCCCAAAGAGTATGTATGTGAGTAACACCGCATGGTGGATTTTCCAAGGACATGCCATAGCACACAAGCTGGAGCAGTAGCAGCATGACCACAGCAGTTGTGTATCCATTCCATGACAGTTTGTCAGTTCATAACTAAATCCTGATTATTAACTAATCTCCAAACACTTTCTGCCCTTGCTTGCACCGCCCCGGCACCTGGCACTGTCTCCCTGACCAGAAGGGTTGAAGCAAACATCCGATCCATCACAGAGATAGTTTTTAGCACCCAAATCCTAGCAGAAGCAGAGGTTCATTCCCCAGCAGTGCCTGTGAAAATCACACCTGGTTATATCTGTATAGCATCCTCAACTGCTTCCCTTCACATTTTGGCTGCCTTGGTTCCCTGCTAAGGCAAAAAGCTTAAAAAAAAAAAAAGGAAAAAAGAAAGTATAGAAAGTATTGGGGCTTTTCCTGTAAGAAACACTTTTGCAAAAGGAGGCTACCGTAGGGGACAAAATGCAGGGAGTATTGTGCTGCCCATTGCCCCAGTTTGAACACCTTCACCCAGCAACACAGTACTTCTGAGCAGCAGAGTGAGGGAAGCACTGGCTGATGGACTTTGCTGACATTTGTTAGTGCATCCAGCAAACTGCACATCTGCAGTAAACAAAGTTCCTTCTCATGTTTGTAAACTCAGAGCAAAGAAAAGGTCAGCCAGGATTCAGCCTCCCTGTGCACATCTGATCTACTGCTCAGAGCACTAATCAAGGGACCTGGTAGAAACAGTCAGAGTAATTTTCTAATTTCCTTGAGTCTCTGCCTCAAATATGGGAGAGAGACAAATTAGCAACAAAGTGCAAGGTCTAGGCATATGCTCTTGAACAGCAGAATTAATAGACAACATGATTAGTGGAGATCAGTAAACACAATGTGTCCCAAAATAATCTCTCAAGGGCTCTACCAGCTAAATTTAAACTATACAAAAAGGATAGTTTGTCTACAGCAGCAGCAGACTGAACTGCAGAGTTTGTTGTAGGCTTAAGGGCTCAACCATGCAACCAGTTTTTGCATTGAAGTTTAATTCCCTTTTGACGTAGAAGGCTTGGACAAAGTCCTCTGTACCACGTAAGCTCTGCGCAGGAAGCGGGCAAGTAATCAGCATGTTGCACAGCCAAGGAGATTCTGGCTGGCCTCTCAGCTGGTGGCCATGCCTTGAGCAACCAGATTCAAGAGCTCTCCTAAGCAAAACAAAGACACAGAGGCCCAGTCATTGTCCCAGTGCCAGGGGAGACTGTGCAACCTCCTGGCCTCATCAGCAAGATGGGGAAGGCTCTTTAAACAAAGACTTCCTTATGAATTGCCATTTTCTCCCATGTGAAGTTAAATCTAAGTGCATAACATATAGCCACATCTCATGCTACAGTCATGCCATTCACACTAGGTCAGATTTTGGCCCTAGACACAGACGGCTTAGATGCTCCAGGCACTACACAGAAGGCTTCTGTGTGCAAGTTGTGAGAACGATTCCAGCCCTTTTGTTGGCATATAAATATTAATTAATTTGGAGATACTAAAACTAACTCTAATAAGGGCTCAGGGAGCTAACTGGTGCTTTATCCAGCCTAATTTTCAGTGACAAGAAGGACACTTGAGGCTCAGCACACAAGTTAGCCTAAAACGTGCCATAACAACTCCAATGTAAAGTTTCAAATAATCCATTGGAGAAGTAGAGGAGGAGACATTCCATCCTACCATCAGCAACCCTGCCTGCCCCAGAACAAAATTTTTTGCCCAGGCAGGAAGGGTGGCACCTACCTCCAATGCTGAAAGCCTTTCTAATCCCATAGTCCAAAGCCCACTCTTCAGGCTGGTTCAGGATATCTTTGCCCCTTTTATTCCACTGTTAGACCACTTGTTGTTCTGGGCCCCTGGATAGCCTGGCTCTATGTTGCAGATTTTTATCCCATTGCTTCATCTAGAGCTACCTTGATGGCTCACACTGCCTACAGCAGGCAGCATGGATGCACTACCCCAAGAACTGGCTGGCTGCACACCTCACTGCCTTGACAGAATCAGATGACTATGTGGTATTTAACCTCCTTATCCTTCTTAGGCCCTCTTTATTTTTTTAAGTGTTTTCTTTCATCTAGATAATTATTCTTCTGTTCTTTCTTTTCTTACTTTTTGTAATAGATCGCATGCTACTAGCTGCTTGCGCACCTCCATGTATCCAATCTCCAACTTTGCTCACACAATACTTTTCTAGTCCTCTAAGTGCCCTCTGGGGCTTTATGAGAGAGGATTATTTGCCTGTTTTTAAGCAAGGAAAAACGATGGCAGAGAGCCAAGACCACAAAGTAACTCTGAAGCAAACTAGGTCCCAATGCTTAGGTCACCATATCAAAGAGTGTGCTATTGACTTCACCCAGCTGGGGGTGAATGACTGGTAACAACTTTCCATCCTCTCTGAACTGAATCTGCCTCCTAATCATTTTTTTGTACCCATTGTGCACATAAACAGTGACTGGGCAGCTCACAGAATTAATTCCCTGAGCCCAAGCACTCCTTTAAGCAAAGCTGATTTACCCCAGGAGTAAACACAGTATTAAACACAGTACCAGAGAGGATCAACATGCCAGACTTACCAGCAGTAAGAGAGGCAAGGGGAAAGAAACAGGCCTGAGCCCAGGCACCTGTGAAAAATAGCTGGGTTTCGTCTGGAAAAAAAAATTGTATTCATATATCATATTGCCATACCTACTGTGGAAGAAGTTATTTGATGGAATAAAATATAAAATGACTTTAAAAAGGAAGATTTTAAACGGTAATATTTCCTGATAAGGTGCCAGTAATTACTGTATTCCAATAAAAGCTGGTTTTTTTGAACCACCGCCATGCAAGAGCCTTACTTTGCATGTCCTCTGCAACTTCTGTCAGCTGAGCAGGAAAGCACATGGTGCCTCTGAGAAGGCAAGCTTGAGATGTGGCAATGTAAACGAAGCACAGAAAGGCAGGTCCCTGCAGGTTTCCCTTGAGAGGCAGCTGCATCCTGCACCCCTTGTTCTGCTGCTAAGGAGTGCCTGAGAAGGGAACTGAGAGTGTCTTACGGCTACCTGCTCTCTCCTTGCTTTTGCTCAGGCCTCCCCAGATGTCACAAGTATCTTTTGAGCCCCAGGAAGACCAAAATTGCCACAAAACAAGGCCAAAACAACTGGATGAACACAAGAACAGCACACTTCAAAGTGAGCAGTCTTGAAGAATTTTAAAATTCTCAAGACTGCAAAATGCTCCATTACTGAAGGCAGACACACGTTCAACAAATAGGGTTTTTTTACAAGGGGAGGGGAGGGAAAGGGAAGGGGAAGAGAAGGAAAGGGAAAGGGAAAGGGAAAGGGAAAGGGAAAGGGAAAGGGAAAGGGAAAGGGAAAGGGAAAGGGAAAGGGAAAGGGAAAGGGAAAGGGAAAGGAAAAAAGAAAAGAGGGATTACTTACCACAAATGCAATGGAAGGACCTGTGCACAAAAAAATATTACTCAAAAACTACAAACAAATCTGAAAAGATATGGCTGCAGCCAAAATTTTGTTCCATGCCAACATTTCTATGGTATTTCTCATGATCATTAACCTTTGCTTTTATTTCCAGAGAGGTGGTGCATTTCACAAGGAAATGATTGTGCTATTAATTATCAGCTACTATTCAAACCCTAAATGGGGACAGGAATCAGCAAACCTACCATGATATCAGTTAGACATGCCACAGTTTGCTAGCTTGTCTTGTAAGGAAATTAAAATGCTTTATCTCTATCATGATTTTATGGCAGGCCGGTAGCGTGATTCCATAGGTATAACAGGACACAGGGAGGAAAACCTCTTCTTTTTCTATCTGAAGACTAATATCTTTAAAAATGTAATGAGACAGACTGGCATAAGATTAGGAGAAATTTGATAAACAACATGGATCCACATCAAAAGATTAATGTACCATTTGTTCACATGCTGTCTGGGGTAGAGAAAAAATGCTAAGTTCAAAGGAAAAATAAGAACTGAAAATAAAAAGCCTGCTCAGAGTCATTAATTATGAATTCTCCTGAAGTCTAGTGAAGTGACCCAAGCAATGAACTGAGTGATTAAAATCATGGGTTTTTTTGGATTAGAAGGAAAAGTATGAGTAAAATTTACAGTTTCATCTGTTGAATCTGTTGTTTCACAAAAAGGCTAAAACCTTGAATTTCCAGCTCCAGCTGCAGGGCAGAACTCATTGCCACTGGGACAGGACTTGCCCAAGCCCATGGTGAGAATCTACATGATGCAAAAGGCCTCCCCAACAAGGATGGATTTCAGCTGGAGCAGGAGATGAAAGAGCATCCATGAGCAGGTTATTGCTGTGACTTTGTTCCCACCCAGCTTCAAAGGGAAGGGCAGCGCTAGGGCAGATGGAGGGGGCTGCTCACAAGCTGCATGGGAGCAGCTGCTGCACTCTCCAGGAGCTTGGATCTAGGGTGTTGGAACAAGAAAAAAGCCCAGTCACAATTATCTGAGTAGATAAAAGACAGATGTGTACTCCCTCTCTGAGTCCATGTCTGGTCTCTCCCTCTGCCATCCTCTGTTGGATGGTGGTATACACGGGTGGGTTTCAGGACTCCTGTCCCTGCAGCAGGATCCTACAACTGGGTATTGCTCCAAAACCCAATCTGCTGCTCAGCCACAAATACTCTTCCTGTACATTGCCTTTTACATTGCACTTTCTTCCCTATATTTTTTATCGGCTCCCTCTCTCATAGTCAATTTTCCTACATGAAAAAAACAGTTTACTTCCTTTCTCTAGGTATCCATCCCACCTCTACTTTGGCTGAAATGGAGGGGTAGACTTGTAGTGTGTGAAAAACAGCATTTGTGATGTTCACATACCCACACCTAAAAAATTCACAATTTATCCTTTGCAAAAGGAACAGGCTTTGCAAACACTAAAAGGCCACACTGAAATACTGAATGAATGACAGGCATCAAAGGCCAGCAAGGTCCAGGCTGGTGCAGGCTGCCCAGGGAATGGGCTTCCCTGCTGAAGGGAGGTCAAGTCTCTGCCTGTGGACTACAGACCCAGGGGAACTTCTGGGACCAATCCCAGACTGTGGCTTTGCACTGCCTGTGATGGCAATGCCATCAAAACTGCCTTCCCTATTCTGCTTTTACTTCTGGTGCTGACACAAAGTGAGGGAGAAAAATATGTTTTTCCAGTAGCAGTTTTTCAATAGCTGGACATATTTATTTAATTTTAACATGGACTTGTAATAAAGAGCACCTGTTTTTAACTATGGACTGAGACTGTGGTGGTGGATAATTATTTAGACTACTAATCAGCTGAGGTTAAATTGATTTTTATTGAATTCAAAACTGGAAGGCAAAGATACCTAGCTAGCTAGCTTATTCCTGAGGTAATAGCACTGATGGTAATTGGAAAAGTATTTTTCCCATCCCCAAAATATTTCATGGAAAACTTTAAGCAGTTGAAGGTAGAATCATATATTACTATTTTGGGATTCAATGGGGTATTCCTACTCTCTTTTTCTTTTCTTTGTCATCTTTTTTGTTTTCTTCATTATATAAAGCAGCAGTTATCAAAGTCCAGATGTTTTCCACCCCTATTGGAAAAATATTTTGGAAAGGAAACAAGCAATGCTGGATTCTAAGGTTACCGTGCTGGCTCCCTGGTATTCTGCTTCTATGAAGAAATACACACCTTAAATCCACAGTGACAGCCACATGCTTTCAAGAGGACTGCACAGTAGGGAACTCTAAGCATTAAAACAACCATGAGAGGAAAAGGAAAAAATCTTTTACTAAACATAAAAGTTCCTAGAAAAGATTCTTTGCTTCCAGATGTGTTATATAGGCACTGACATAGAGGAAAAAAAACACTGACTTTGTGTAGAAAGTATTTCTGATAATTTGGAATTTACAGACATGTGGAGCCTACCAACATGTGCAGATTTTGTGCAGGGATTCAACCTTCATATTTACAAATACCAGGTAATTTTCACTGCCTTCTTGGGATGATCCCATCTCACAGAGATCAGAGGATGTTAACTGATACCTGAGATCTGTCTGGTGTTCGGCATAAATGGCGTGATAGACACTGTAGGGAATTTAAATGTAAATGTCTTCAATAATTTTTTGTCACAGTTTTTACTGGAAACCTTTCTTCCCACACTTCTTGACTTGGATGGATGGCAGAATGGAGACTGGGGATACAAAGTCCCTCACACTGTAAGTAAAGATCAGATTGGTGACCACCTAAAGAACCTGAATGTACATAAATCATTGGGACCTGGTGAGATGCATCCCAGAGTCCTGAGGGAAATGGCAGCTGTAGGTGCCAAGTCACTCTCCATGATGTTTGAAAAGTCATGGCAGTTGAGTGAAGTCTCAGGAGACTGGAAAAGGGGAAACATTGTGCCCATGTTTTTAAAGGGTAGAAATGAGGACTCTAGGTACTCCTGACCTGTCAGCCTCCGCTCAGAATATCAGATCCTCCTAGAAGTTGTGCTAAGATACATGAAGAACAGGGAGGTGATTCAAGACATCAGCATTTATTCACCAGGGTCAAGCCCTGCCTGAACAATTCAGTGGCCTTCTGTGGTAAACTGACTACATCAGTGGACAAATGAAGGACTGTGGATATCCCGGACTTCTGTAAAGCCCCACAACATTCTTCTCTCTAAACTGGAGAGAGATGGGTTCAGAGGGTGAACTATTAGATGGACAAGAAAGTGCTTGTACAGTCCCATCCAGAGGCTTGTGGGCAAGGGCTCAGCATCCTGATGGACACCAGTGACAAGTGGTGCCCTCAGGGGTCTGTGTTGGGACCACAGTTATTTAATATCTTCATCAGTGACATAAGACAAAGGGATCAAGTGCACCCTCAGCAAATTTGCAGATGACCCCAAACTGAGTGGTGCTGTTGACACACCTGAAGGATGGGATGCCATCCAAATGGACCAGGAGAAGTGGGCAGATCAAGGCCAAGTGCTGGTGCTGCACCAGGGCAGGACAACCTCAGATATCGGCACACGCTGGGTGTGAAAAGCCCCAGGGCAGCCCTGCCCAGAAGGACTTGGGAGTGCTGGTGGCTGAGAGGCTGGACGTGACCCAGCTGTGGGCACTCTCAGCCCAGAGAGCCAAACGTGTCCTGGGCTGCATCCAGAGCAGTGTGGGCAGCAGGGCCAGGGAGGGGATTCTTCCCCTCTGCTCTAGTGAGACCCCACCTGTAGTGCTGCATCAGCTCTGGGGTCCCAGCACAGGAAGGACATGGAGCAAGTCCAGAGGAAAGACAGCAAGATGATCAGAGGGACAGAACACTCCTTGGAGGAGGAAAGTCGGGGTAATTCAGCCTGGAAAAGAGCAGCTTTTGGACTGATTTAATTGTGGCCTTTTAGTACATGAAGGGAGTCTACACAGAAGATGTAGATTTTTACTTTTTTACGTAGTGATGGGAAAAGAGGGAATGGATTCAAACTAAAAGAAAGTAGGTTCAGATTAAGCATTAAGAGTAAGTTCTTTTTTGTGAAGATAGTAAGGCACAGGAACAAGTTGCCCAGAGAAGCTGTGGATGCCCCATCTCGGGTAATGTCAAAACCATGTTGGATGGGCCTCTGGGCAACCTAGTCTAGTGGAAGGTGTCTCTGCCCATGGCAACAGTGGGGGTGAGACTTGATGACCTTTAAGGTCTCTCCCAACACAAATCATATTCTGATTTTATGATTCTGTAATTCTGTATAACATTTTCACTGTCCTGAATATGAATCATGATCCATGGTAGTGTAAAAGGAGCCAGACAGATAAGGACTCAAACAAAGAAATGAAAGAAACAAGTAAATGTGGTTGAATAAAGATAAATATAAATGAAAATGTATGATATTTGCATGGGTTTTTAACTGCATTATTAAGATCCAGGCATTAAAATTCACAGGTCACATAAAAGATTACGAGTTCAAAGTACACAGTCAGAAGTGCAAAAGCCGAAATTTTTTCAACTGTTCTTATGCAGTCCTGTTATACAGTACCAAGGAACATGGCAGGTATACGTGATATTTTCTTCATATGCATTTCCATTTCTCTCGTAAACAGTACTGGATTAGGACTACCCCAGACATTTCAGTCAAGGACCTCAGTTTTAAGGCTCTTGAAAAACAAATTTTTATTACTTACTATGCCTTTAAGTCCACATCTTTTTTAATGCCACATTTTTATAATTGCTACAGCCCTATTACTCCCTGCAGCAGTTTTCCTGATTTCCAATTAAACCAGGAAATCTGGAAAACAAGAAAACCTGCAGAATTTGGCCCTCTGGGGGTTTCATCTCAACTGCATGATTTTATGTTGCTTTTTTATTTTCATACTTCTCTTGCCTTTCAACCTAGATTTCTGGCTAAACACTCATGCTTTGAGGCCAGTGCACTGAAAGCCTCAGGATCATCAGGGACATAGGGGATGCTGAGATGCTTGCTTCCTTCTGTCTCTAAACCCATATTATCTGTTTTCAGTGCTGTTCCTCATCTCTGCTTTTAAGATTTTGCTATTTTCCCTCTAAACCTGTGACATCTGTACCTTAATTCTGGAAATTCTCTACTTCCCAGGGAGAGCCAAAAGCACATTCACATCAGTTCAGGTTGTTGCTTTTCACACAGATAAGCAGAGAAGTAGATACAAGGGACATCCAGGAAATAATTTCCATCGTATACAAAAGACTTTTTCCATTTTCATATTGTTCAAAGAATCTTCTGCTTTCTCTGCTAGTGGAGAAGGATGCAAACAGTTGCTCTTGCAAGCCTAAAGGCAGGAAAGTTGGAAGCCCAAAAATGCAAAATACAGAGCTTGTTGAAGCCCAGTGTCCTGGTTTAGGGCAAATTTGGGGGAAAATCTCCAAAAGGGGCCCCCCACGTGGCCTCTCCCTCAGCCGGCTCAAGAAAAATTTCCTTGGAGAGAAGTGGAAAAAAACCTGTCTATTTGAACAGCCAAAGCACTCTCCAGCACACAAAATGAACAATACCAGGTGACAAAACTCCTTCACCTCTCTGAAGAGAGGACAAACTCAGAAAGTCTCCCCGGTGGGTGCTCGCTCTGCTATCAGTCCCTCTGGCGCTGGGAATGGCCACTGCCCACAGGAGGCCCCGGAGGGCCACAAGGTGCGAGCTCTCAGTGCTCCCCAGGTCCTGGTCCAGAGCAGGTTCAAATGGTTCCAAGAAAAGGGAAAGGAAAAAAGCAGTCCAGCAGAAAACTTCTCTGCCTCAGCTAGCTAAACCAACTAAAAAGCAAAGGAGCCAGATAGATGTTCTGCTCTGTCTGTGCCCAGACAACACAGTCCAGCAGAATGTGGACGGGTGTGTGCAGTCCCTGACAACAAACTCTGTGATTCTTCTCCCTGCTTTCACTTTCAGAGCCGGTCTTGAATGCACAGAATATAATATGCAGCATAAACAGAACACACATTTGGGAATACAAACATCATAACATCACCCTAGGACACCTAGATAGCAGCCTTCCTCCTTTAGGACTGGTGCCTCAGCTTTGCTTCAGACCAGTCACAGAGTGTGACCCGTCTAAATTTTGCTTTCCCCACACATTTTCCTCAATATGCTTATTGATAATCTGGATGAGAAGATGAGTCTGCTATTGGAACTTCACAAGAACACCAGTTTGGGCAGGAGTGTTGATTCTGCTGGAGGGCAGGAAGGCTCTGCTGGATCATGGGTTGAAGGCAAGTGCTGTGAGGTTCAACAAGGCCAAGTGCCAGGTCCTGCCCTTGGGTCACAACAACCCCAGGCAGTGCCACAGGCTGGGGCAGAGTGGCTGGAAAGGAGCTGGGGGTGCTGGTGACAGCAGCTGAACATGAGCCAGGGTGTGCCCAGGTGGCCAAGAAGGCCAATGGCATCCTGGCCTGGATCAGCCATGGTGTGGCCAGCAGGGCCAGGGCAGGGATTGTCCCCCTGTACTGGGCACTGCTGAGGGCACACCTCGAGTGCTGTGTCCAGCTCTGGGCCCTCCCTGCAAGAAAGGCACTGAGGAGCTGGAGAGAGTCCAGAGAAGGGCAATGGAGCTGGGGCAGGGTCTGGGGCACCAGTCCTGTGAGGACCAGCTGAGGGAGCTGGGGGTGTTTATCCTGGAGAAAAGGAAGCTCAGGAGAGACCTTTTCACTCTCTACACATCCCTGAAAGGAGGCTGTGGCCAGGTGGGGGTTGGCGTCTTCTCCAAGGCAAGCAGTGACTGGACAAGAGGACATAGCCTCAATCTGCACTAAAGGAGGCTTAGATTGGACATTATGAAGAAATTCTTTGCAGAAAGGGTGATCTGCTACTGGAAAGGGTTGCCCAGGGAAGTGGTAGAGTCACCATCCCTGGAGGTGTTTAAGCAAAGGTTGGATTCAATGATCTCAGAGGTCTTCTCCAACCTAATTGATTCTGCAATTCTGTATGATTCTGTGATCATTGGAGACTGTCTAAAGGGGCTGCACAGAGACACATAACAAGGAAAGAGTCTCCGTGTTACCATTTTGGGAGAGAGGAGGGTATCAGACTCATTCTTCACATGAAAGAAAAGACATACCTGCTTTCAGAAAATACAGGCCAGTATGTTGGCATAATGTCTGCTCATTGCAATAGATGTCTTAAGGAAACCAGTGCCCATTTTTAGCAAGACATTGGCACTAGTTGTGTTCAACACAACAAAAAGAGCAGGTTAATACAGAGAAACCCATTAGCAAAATGCTTGTTCCAAAGTTTTGTTCAAAGTAGGGTTTGCATGTGTCTCTTCAACATCCACCCCCAGCAACTGGTTTCCTATTCATTTGCTGCCTTTTCTCTCCCTATATGGTATCCTTCTGCATCTTTTGTCTTCTCACTTTTCTCTACTCCCCCTTACCTACCTTTATTTAAAAGACGAATTTATTTTTTAAGTGGCTGCTGAAAACATTTTTCTCATACTGGATCCTTAGCAGCATATCATGGTGATGAGATCTACATGGGACATAGCACCAGACTTGAACCAGTCCTGCCTGTCCCCCACACCCTGGAACTCAGAGGATGATACAAACCTGCTCAGTCCAACTTGCAGCCCTAGCCATGGTTCAGTCCTCTGTTTTTGCAGTCACATCTTCCTGAGCAGAGCTGTCTACCCACACATCCTGCACGTCACACAATCTCTACACTTGCCCTTCACAATCTCACACAGAGATAAGACAGGAAATCTGCCCATGTGCCCCTTGTGCTTCTGTATCACAGATTGCACACCCTGCCTGCTCCCTTCATATCAATTTTGTCACCTCTTCTACCTAAGCTTGGGGGTTTTCAAGTGGCTATCTCCACTAAAAACAACTAACATGCTTTGCAACTAAAATACCTCTCAGTCCTCTAGAATTTCATGCCAAACCCTACACTTCTGTTGCCTCACTCCCGTCCTAAATTTGCACTCTCTCCATATACATGCCTACCTTTTCTGTTATTTGTATCATATCTCATAAATTCAGGCTGGAAAGTTATAAGAACAAACTTCTGCCTAAGTTGCAGGCATTCCTAAGTTAATTTTACTTAGTACTAGAGAGGCACATGTTTTTAATTAGATTTTTTTAAGTTGTTTTAACTCAGAGAAAACTAACACAATATTCATTAAAAAAAACCCAGCAGCTTAAAATGCTTACTACCATAGGAGCCAAAATACAGTATCAGCAAATATGACTGAAGTGCACAAAGTGATATGATTTATAAGCCTCTGTAATCAAAAAGATGGATCATCATTTTAGAAAAACTATCCAGCAAGTGAAACCCTACAAAACTATTAATTTTTGTTTCCAATAAAACAATTACCCTTGAACATAGGCATTTTCAGTAGTGTGTCCATTGCTTCTAAGTAATTACATCCCAAATTACCTTTACACTCTACAATACACTGCAATTATATACTATCGTTCCCTGAACATGCCTAGATCTTACAAAGTGTGACTCAAATGGAAAGTCTTTCATCTTCAAAAATTAATCCAAATGTAACTCTTAAGTTGCATGAGAACAAGACCTTTGTTGCAAAAACTAATTTGAAATTTTGTGGGGTTTTAAGAAAAAATAGATGTTGAGGCTTATAAGCAAACTTCAATTTAAAAAACTACAGTTGAGTAGGTAACAGTGTCTACCAAGTTACGCTGTACAGGAACATACACAGTTTTCACATGAAATACTAAGAACTGTCTACTTCTTAATCCCTATATTAAACCCCAAAATAATTTTTATCAGTATTTATGGGTAATTTTTAGGAAACATAGCCTTGAAATGCACTGAGAATAAATTTTGTACCACACAGCTGAGGAACCATCACAAAAGGAAGCCATTCTAGAACAATACCATGAATTTCAGACTTTCAAGGACATTACTCAGAACTTTTATTCTATTTAAATAAAGAGTCTATTTTCTTATAGATAATTTTTCATTTAATACTAATGTGAAAATAATACCATAAAAATACAACAAACCTTGTCAACAGCTCTTGCTGAATGTTTTCAATATCAAAAAAATTATTGGAGTTAGATTAGGGCTTTGGCTGACAAAATGTATCAGACTCAAAGCTTTGGCACAAGAAAAGTCAACTCAGAAGCAATTTTTTTTCAAACAAATTTGAAAAGGCTATATTATACATACATGGGTCATTTTTAGATTATGGAGATGTAAAAAAGCTGTTTTCAACATCTGCTTTCAGTTCTCAAATTGAAAATCTTTGGGCTTCAATTGAAAGCAAAGGCAAGGCATGAGATGCATATACACTATGAGCTACTAAATTAAAAAATCTAGTTATCAGAAAAATCAGTAGACTGGAGGTTTCACCAGGAATCTCTCCTTTGTCTACTCTTTGAGTCTATGCAGCTCCTCAAGGGCAGAGCTGCACTTTGGCAAAACCTCGTTTGGTAATTTTCAGACAGGACACTGCAGACTTTAAAAGCTGAAGTCCCCTCATCCCACCCCACTCCCATGCCTCCTGCTTAGGAATCTGACACAAGGGCTAGGATGGATGTGACTAACTGCAAGGAGAGTAAGTGACCTCAACTTAGCACTACTGCCCACGAGGCAGAGTTGCAGCAGTGCTGACACTACTGCGCTGTCATTCGAACCAACCCGCTCAGGGTTAATAGCAAACCAAACTACAATGCAAGAAGAAACATTTGCCACAGCCACTGGGTGCTTTAATCCTGGTGCTGAGACCCTGAGATGGACCAATATCTCCTGAACACATCAGGAAGTAGCCAGCACCCAGACATGCTCCACAGCTCTGCAAAAGGTGCTGTGTTGCAGCCTAGTAGAGATGAGCAGGAGTGCCTGGTTTAATGATCCATTTGTTCATTCTAAAGAGAGCAGGCAAGTGTTTTGCCATCTTTACAGAGTTTAGTCTGTTACCCCCATGCTACACCCCATGCATGATATCTCATTGCTATTTAGTCCATTAGACATAGTTAAATGGGAGACATCACAATGTTTAAAAGCAAAAACTAATAGATGAAAGATATTTCACTCATGGAACACTACTTCTGTACAGAAAGTAAAGGAAACACTGATAAATTTCAGTGGCAATAAACATCAAACAACCAGCTGCTAATAGCTCCAACTTCCCTCTGCTGGTGCTGAGCCTAAAAGCATCTTCTTCCGTTTTGTTTTCAGGGGCACCTTGCAATTACTTTCCTGGGTTATATTTCCTCTTTTATAGGAGACTGGGCTATGTACCTGCTTATCTTTTTCTGCTTCATTTTGCATGATCATGGGTTTTCAAGAGTTGTTGCTATGCGGGGAGAAATGTTTCTGGGACTGCAAGAGCCATTCCAGGAAACAGAATTTTGTCAGTCTATCTGACCACATCACTACATTTCTGTGATGTTTCAACAGGCTGCTAGCAATGCTTCTAAACAGTTTAAAGCAAAATGGAATGGAAACATCTCAGAGAAAATGGCTGAGAGAAAAGGTCAGCAATTTCCTTCTTAGAAGTCTCTGCAAAGTCTGAGATGTTGCATTATATATTGATGACTGTTTTCTTCTACAAAATCACCCAGAGTCCCAGAGGTAGCTAACACACCATGATATAACAGCTGATGCCATCATCCATTTCCATCTTTTATTAAGTCAGGCTCTTTAATTAGTGTAGCTTGAAGGTCTGTAGCATTTAAACAAGTTTTTTTTTTTTTCTTTCCTTCATCTGTGTCAAATTCCCTTTTTAAAACAGTTACTTGACATTTTAGGAGCAAATCACCCCAGAAGATAGACAGCTCAGCAAATGTATCCAGCTGTGAAAAGAGACCACCAGAATATCAACCTACACTGAGACATTTTGTAGGGACCCTCCTCTAAGGATGAGCTCATAATACTCACAATAAGCTTATAATTTGATTTTAGTTTGGCTTGTCTTTCACTTTTTGAAACGCACAAATTCATGCAAATCAAGTTCCTGTACTTTCTTTACTCCTTTATAGAAATGAATTTATATTGTATGTGTCAGGGGAAAAAAATATCCTTTAGCTATTAGTAAGTGTTATTTGATTGTCACTGATTCATTACAAGTTAATGGATTTAATAGGAATGGCAAATTATTTTTGAAATAGATACCAAAATTATTACCAGCCATAAAGCACTGCAGGAAAATGGGAAAATCCATCTCTTCTGCGCCAAAACATTGAGGGACTCTGAGGGAAGGTGGCAGTTCTCTGCCTATCCAAATCCCAGTCCCATGAATGCTGGTTTCACTGAGGCCAGAGGTAGTTGTAGGAGGTTTCTGTGCAATTAACAATTTGCATCCAAAAGCATTTTAGTAGATTAGTAGGCAGTTGTTAGCAAGGAAGTCCAGTAATCTGTGAAGAGATGGGGCACCTTCATAAATTCTTCTTATAGTCATGGCACTGTCCAGACAAAAAAAAGGCACAAAAAAGATGTTTTCTCTGCAATGTCTGAGTGTGGGAAAAAATGTCAAATGTTTCACTGAGTCTGAAGAAACAGGAAGAACTGCCAGTAATGTTCCATGAAACTAATTTTCCATCTTCAGATCCTGAAATTTCTGGATGTGTCTCAACAATCTCGTCACACCAGATCTGTTTGACACATTAAGGGAAGAACTATTGAAGCTTCAGACTATGACCTGTAGGCAAAGCTAACACTAGGAAACCATGTCCAGAAAATATAAGCTTGCAAGCATTCTCATGTTCAAAGGAGATCTTTAAAAAGGGAAGCCAGAAACTGGTTTTAAAGCTATTTAGTTCAGTTAATTTTATCTTCAAGTTCCTTCTTAATAATCACCTGCTGATGCTGCCTTCCACTGGCATGAAGGTCTTTTGCAGTAGATTTCATTTAGTAGTTGCAAAGGAGCAGTATTAGAACCAAGAGGAGTGTCTTCGCAAATTCTGTCCCTATGTAGGAGTAAGATCATTAACCACCAAGTAATGAGGGGCAACTATACACAGATTCATGTAAACAAGTGCATACTTGGTTGAGCAGCTGCCTAATATTGTTATAGTTAGTGAAGTCAAGAAGATTTCTTGGAAAAAAATGGGATTGGGGAAAGGTGTGACAAAGTCTAAGTACCAGGAAAGCTCCCAAACAAGCTAGCCTAAGGTGCTATGTAGAACAGCATACAGGATTGGAAGAGATGTTGAAGACTGGAAAGGTTAAAGATTGCAGCATAATTTATGCAGAAAGAACACTGTTGTCTGAACTGTCAGATTGACAGTGCTTTTGAAGAGAGACATCACAGCAGGAACTGGGCTTTCCTATAAGCTTGGTTCTAGTTGCAGGTTTGAGATTTGTGGCACAGAGCGTCACTCTGCTATACACCTGCAAAACCTGCCGAACCAGAAAGGCCAAAATAGACATGGCACTATGACACCCTGAAGGCAGGATATGGAGGGCCACTGCTCCCCAACACCAACAAGAGGCAATGGCCCCTCAGGTGTCCCTGCTCTCTGAACATGGCTGGCAAACACTGCTTCCTTTAGGTATTAGGGGTTTTACTCAGACATCTGTTTCAGAGAGTTTTGGGATTTGTCAAAGTCTTGCCATCTTTGTTGCTCCTTCAAGGACATGCCAGTCCATTGAAAACAAATGCCTTAAAATCTGAAATGTTTTTGTCATGGTGTTTACTGTTTAAAAGTTAATTTTACTCCTCTCCATAACTCCTAACAAATTCTTTCTAATATTTCTTCTTGAACTTGTTTCCTCTAACCCATCACTCTCTTTCCTTCAACTCTCAAAGTATTCCTCTTCAGAATCTTCTTATTTAGGGATTTTTAAAAATATATCCTCTGAAATTTTCTAGTACAAAGCTCAGTCAGTCTACAATAACAATCAGAAATTTATTATACTGCGTATCTGAGAGCAAGTTCCCCTTCTCAGCCCAACAGCTGCTTTACAGAATGACATTAATTAAACTTGAAAACAGTGGGAGCACAGCAAAGATTGCCAAACATGCTGAAAAATATTTTGAGATTTATCTGTATAGACATGGTGGTATAAATATTGGCACCTGGTTGAGCAGACTGATAACGTTGTATGGATAATTCCTCTTCCCATTTTATTATCTCTGCTATCCAAAGCTTAGACACCCCTCTGGAAAGAACAAGACATTATCCTGGGGTACAAACACAACACCTATCATGCATGAAAAATTCCAGGATTTTGGATAAGTATCGACCCTGTCAGGTCTTTAGTCCTAACTCACCTCTGGCCCAAAAAAATTCTTGCAGGCTGTTTCTCCTCCTTTTTAGGAGGTATATAAAACACAGGCTCAGATGCATCACTCTTGAGACACAGCAGCACAACAAGATGAAAAATGCAAGGGACACCTGGCCCCACTTATATAAAGTACCCAAAGACAAGGGTGCTTCCATAAGCATCATTTCTCTGCTCATTTTACTATGACACCATTAGAGTTCAGATGAAATAAGATGTGATGACACGTCAGAAACAGGCCAGCAAGAGAGCAGACATTAAATAAGCTGCAATATTGCTAAAGCCACATTAGGACACACTGCTCAGTTCCCAACTTCAGACAGACACAGCCACAAAAGGGAACATAAGCGGCTGCAAAACACAGCAGTGAGATTTTGGAAAGCCCTTGCTGAGGCCAGTCAGCCTAGGGCAGGGACTCCCTGCCCACAGGCAGGCACTGTCAGACCTCTCCTGAGCTCTGCCCTAAGGAACTTGACAGCCACATTCAACTCTGACAGCACAGAGGTAGGATTAATATTTTACCATCTCATGTGGAGACAAAATTTAGCCTGGCTTATAAATACATTATTGAAAAAACATGCTCTTTATGCTAGAAGTAAAAGAGCCAATGTTTGCTGAATCAACTTAAATGGCCTGTCCTAAAATGACCTGAGCCAGGAGACCCAAAACATTGCTCCAGCTGCCTACTGGCACTGCAGACATGGTTGCTGGCATGGCTTCAAACCAGCCCAGAGACTCAGGAGAAAGCCCAGCATTTGTTGGACCCAATGATTCTAAGAGTCCTTTCTATGGTTCTATAAAATGTTCTGTATTTCTGTGATTTGGGAAGAGCATAGAGTGAGTTGCTTTCACCATTGCTACTCATTCATAGGAGGAGGGAACACTGCCACGTTTTGGCTTGTTTTGTGTAGTGTGACCACCTCTACCATCAATTGAGAGCTAGCATAACTTAAAAAAGCAAACAGAAGCAAACAAGTAAAATCAGACAGAGAAGAGACTGTAATGTTAGGGAAAAAAACTCATGTGTCTCAAATACCCTCAAAATAGTAGTTAAATGTGTGATGGCTACTAACACCAGTAGCATAATATATAATCTTTTCTTAAAAGAATATGAAAACAAGATCCACTAAAGCAATGGCAAATTCCTTTCTCTTAGAGAAGGGATGGACAAGCTCTGTCACATGGCCTTTACCCAACAGCGTCCTTGCAGCTCTTACCAGCATATGGTGAGAAACGGCAGGGATATGTGCAATGATAGAAGTTTTCAAAGATAGTACAGCCACAAGGCAGAGTACTATTTTAATTTTTAGTTCTATCTATATTGCAGGACTTGCAACTGAAAACGTGGAAGTACAGCTCACATGTTAGTAGCACCCTCGAGGGAATCAGCAGAATAAATTACAAAAACTGGTCAGCCAAGCTTATAGCTTCCCCAGAAACATCAAATGGTGGTGCAACCAGGAAATGCCTTACCTAGCTGTACAGACAGATATGGCATTACTGTATCTCATACAGCCTCCAAAGTAAAATATACATAGAGTCATAGAATTATTCAAAGTGGAAAATACCTGGATATGTAATTTAGTCAAAGCAGAGACAATATTTTGCCTTGCAACACCAAAGGACCATATTCACTATGAGAAATATTTAAGTGTTATATCCAATATAGCAGTTATATGTTATAAATAATCATACCTACTAAGATGAACAGAAAAGTGACAAGATCATATTTAGATGAGTTACCTACTTTGTGAATGAAGACTAGAAAATTACCTGTCTTGTGAAAGTCAAGTTCTGGTTCTCCAAATCAGTGTCCCCACCATCATTTCTACATCCATCACAGGCAGAATCACTGTTTGCGTGAACAGGAGGAAGCTTCCCATTGAGACATCACATATCAGCCGAAAGCCAAGGCATCTCTTTTCCAAAACTATCCTTGACTTCCACCTTGTTGTGTTGGTGTCAGATGCTGTCCATACAAGAATGCAAGTAGCATTCAGGCTACGCTCATTTGTACCTGGGTCCTGGTCTTCTGTAGAAATATATCAAAAGGAATAAACAAAAACATAACATTTTTTTTCTCCTTTATTATGTATTCTATACTCCTTGCCCTGGAATCTCCTTTAAAAAAGGATCTTTACCACTTTCCTTATAGCTGTTTGCAATCAAAGAATCTTATTTTCATGTTTATGAGAAATCATTAATAAGAAGCTTGAGAGTTTTCCAATATAGACATCCTGTAAACTGGACAAATTTCTCAGCAACCTCATTTTGCTTTAATGTCAATATACTTGAGACTTGTATCATATTTAGCAAATTATGTTGCTCTTTTAAATATTTATTGATAAGTAACCACACTAAGAAAATCCACAACATAACTGTGATTAAAGTCTCTAAAAACATTATCTCATAAAAGTATGTTTTTAATAAATACATGTTTTCATTAGTCTTCATTAATCCTCAATGTTGACATTCCTAGAATAGAGGAGACCAACCAAAAAATAAAGCCTTACAAAGTACTTATTATGGTTTGCATTAGCTGGAAAAGATGTTCCAGTGAGACAGGGGCTATATCATTATGAGAGCTGAATCATTGAACTGATTTCAACTAGTACAGAAACTAACTTTGGCTTCATGGCACAGTGTCCTTTGATGAACATTCAAACCAATGGAGAGTAGGATTACATTAAAGAAAAAAGCCCTTGCCAAAAATATCAATGGTCTCCAATGTCCCAGTCCACATAGATAAGATCAAAACAGCCATCAGTGTTCTCCAAAATAACCTACAAATAAAAACATATTAACTTTCCTTTAGCCTTTAATTCTCTTCATCTTGTCCCAACACTCATGACAGCTCCAAGGACAAGGAGCCATGAACACAGGTTTTATTTTGGTTTTTGTTTTGTTTTGTTTTGTTTTGTTTTGTTTTGTTTTGTTTTGTTTTGTTTTGTTTTGTTTTGCTGTCCCATCCTGTAAGAGAAAGGAACTGGAACTGGGATCAGTTAATCTTTGGAGGATTCTATCAAAAAACTGAGCCAATACCACCACACTTTCTATCTTTTCTATATAATTAGTATCATTTTCATTCAAAAGTGTCTTACCTGTAGTTGTACATTTCTTCAAATGAGATGTAGCCATCACACAGAACATGGTAAAATAAACAGTAACTGCTATAGAGAAATTGTCTCCTTAAAGATACATAGGCTAATGTACATGTTTTTAGTTTAATGTACATACATGGAAAGCAAGAAGAGAAAGTTTACATGGAATTTGGTTAACATTCCTACAGAAGCACTGCATCTGAAGCAATACATGCAAAGATGAAAAAAACCTGGTTAACTTAAACTGGGAACTTTTTGGTCCAGGGAAAAATTATTTGATTTGAAATGGAGTCATTCCTATTGTAAAGGAACAGCCTCAGGGAGATACAGTGGGAACTAACAAGGAGAAGAGCTACTTTAAAGTGCAGTTAAGGTCCCAGGGAATGCATACACAGACTTACCCAAGCATGAAGTGCCTCTGTCTCTTCAAAATGAAGACAGGTATTGATTGGTCAAGAGGAGATCTCAGTGGAAATGGCAGAGAAGTACCTATGGAGGGATCCATCCTTGCAGCTGCTGTTACTGATGCAGCAATAAAAATAGGGAATGAGGAACAGTTTTATGTACACTTCTGTTTGCATAAATCTCAACTCTCCCTTTTTGGTAACAAGTTCCAGAAATGTGCCTGCATGGTGATGTCAGCTCACCCATAAATTGGAGGTGGGTGGAGTGTTACAAAAGCAATGTCCTACAGAGTTACATAGTGGCAGCACTACAGTCCAGTGCAGATGTTTGTCAAGCCAAGCCATATTGGCACAGAGCAGCTGGAGCCACATCCATGCTGGCCAGGATGGCTGGACTCTGCTGGGAAGGTCTCACAATCCCTCACAGGAAAGGATGGACAGCACAGTGTGTGACATGAGACAGGGCCTCTTCTGCAAGCACAAAAAATCAGCCCAGTAGGGAAAAAACATACAAATGAATTTAAATGGTGGAAATTATCTATTTTGATTTTTTTTTTTTTTTTTTTTTTTTTTTTTTTTTTTTTTTTTGAGGAGAGAGAGACTATTTAAAGATAATGTGGTTTTTAACTGGTTATTATAGCTCCCTGCTGATAAAAGGCAGAGCTGGCATGCTGAGCAGATGGCAAAAAGCAACAACAATCTGTTTCTCTTTATTTTATCCTTATGTGTCCACCATAGCTTAGAAAAGTTGGAGCATCTTTTACAGGTGAAATTTAAATACATTTTTCTTCTTTGTCCTTTTCTCCCTTTTCCAAACACACTGCAAAATGAATTCCCTCCCTCTAGTTAACTGTACTTTATTTTCTGCCACATAGAAATGAAATTATGAGCTGAAGGAAGAACACAAAAAAGAAGCCAAGCTATCATAAAAGAAGGAAAGGGGCTGGGAGAGGAAATTGTACATGCATTGAGTGTGCCTGCTGTTTCTCAGCTGGGAAGTAGAGGAAGAACACAATGTACAATTTATTCCATAAATTGAATTATCTGCCTTCTTCTCACACCACAGCTGTTCATAGAAACAGCAGTGACTGCAGATACACTGTGTAAATACATTGCAATCCTCCACTCACTGAGATTTATTCACCCCACATTGCTGCAAGAAGTCCAGTGCATGGTCAGCCATGCCAGAATCCATCTAGCAATGATTCCTAAACTACATCTGGTTTGTTTGCAGCAAATCTCCCACACATGCGCAACATACACTGTCAAGAAAATAAAATTATTGAAACTAAGTAAAAGAAATAATTAAAAGTGGAAACATCACCTTGGCTAGGTGATGCAGGCAGCTTGTTTAGCTGTTGGAAAAACACTGACATGAGGACAAAACTATGTAAGAGTCCTTGGACTTCCTTAAAGCTAATTCCTTCAAACTAAAAAAGCCCAGTGAATAAAAAGCCAAGCCTGTACAGAAAACAAAAAGAAGTGATGTAAATACAGTGCTGTTCCTCCCTTTCTAGGGAATGGCCCTACTTCTATCAGGAGAAAGCCTGTTCACTTGGAGAAGCTCTGAATCATTTTCAGCGAGAAAGAGGGAGCTTTTCTGGCCTGCTTTCTAATACCTTACAACTTCTACCTGCTGAAAAGGTACTGAAGAGTGTTTCTAAATGTTTGAAATATGTCAAGATATTTATCTGAAAACAGTTGTTTTCATGCAAGTCAGGTCTTTATAAATTGATTCAGAGCACAACCTCTCTTAAAGGCACAGCAACTTTCTCATATGCCACAGATTTTACCGAGAAATAACCTATATTGCAGGCTTTGCAAGTTAGTACACTGGAAAATAGGAAAATACTAAGAAAGAGCACAAGGAAGGAAATTATTTGAAAGCTATTTTGTGTCTCAGAAAACTCATCTATGTGCTTGCTCTCAACAGAATTTAGGTTTGACACCCCAGTCATGAGGCAAGAACGTGACTTTGGGAGTAGAGAAGAGACAGGAAGGATGGGGTGAGAAGAAAGACTTTGGAAAACCCTGGGGAGGAGTCAGAAAGCCTTCATTGTCCCGTTGGCAGAGCCATGTGTGCTCACCTGCCCTTCTCTCTGGCTTGCACAAATCAGGATGCATGCCAATGGCTAGGTGATGCAGGCAGCGCTGCTGCCTCTAACAGCCTGCTTCTCCCAGCCAGGTGCCATGTGGTTACACACAATATCCATACAGGACTCAAAACTGGGAAGAACTTCAACTGTGTAACTACATTTTTGCTACAGCCTTAGGGATGAAAAGCTTTTCTCACAGTGGAATAATAGCAGCACCCTAATTCCAAGCTGTAAAAGTGTTTCAGGGAACTCTGGCCTGCTGTTCAACACTGAACGGCCAGTATTACAGTGTAACTATACCAGATAACAGTGATGTACAAAATGAAACTCATCTACTAGAAATTTAGACACCTAAAGCACTTCAAATGCTTGACCTATTTCCCTTGTTTTCTTCTACTGATGATAAACAGAGCTCAACTTGACTTGTTGAGGTGTGGACCTGTGCGTGTGTCCAGATTACCAGACAAGTGTTGCCCAGTTGATGCTGATGTTGCAGCAGTCAACATAAACATAATTTGCCTGATCTGATGTTATGTGCTAAACAAGCCTTATGAAAAAACATACAAGTAGTGATTAAGCACAGCTAGTACTTTTTTCAGAGGTACTATCATTTTGAAATAAGGACAGTACTTATCTGACATCACTGAAGGCAGTGCAGTGAATTATGAAGGGATGGGAATACTATCCTTTCAAAGACACAATTCTCAGAGAAGGTGATTATTACGTTAGAAATTATATATGTTAAAGCTTTTCCACAGCAGGTATTTTTTGCTCAAAACAGAGCAATGAAAGTTAATGGCTAACATTGTATTAACCATCAAGGCAGGAAAAAAAATACACAACTCCAGTAGATAGCAAATAAAAGTCAGTGATGGCACATGTGTTTTCTTTTCAATTTCAAATAGTTGAGTCATTTCTGGATTTTTAATACATTTATCTGCTGTCTGGTTTTAGAATCCTTTTGGGGAGCATGAGGGATAAGGAGACCAACTTGTAGTAAGAAAAATCTACCGACCTGCATTTTTAGAGTTTGACAGGGAAGTGGAAAGGAAGTAGGTATATTTGGCAAATTTAAATGCATTTTTAAAATTAAGTTATGTGGTTTCTACTCAAGACTTGATTTTTAAAGAATTGCATAAGTCTTCTATTAGGTAGAGATTCTGCCTCAGTGGGTGGGGTGAAATTGTACCTGCTGCTTGCTCCTTAAATTCAAAGACAATTCCTTAAGAAAAATCCTGCTAATGTGGATTTTGAAAGGTAATTTGAGAAATATTGACATAGATCACCTTCCTACTTGATGCACTCAGAACAGTCAGGTTTGCAGAGAAAGACATTCGTCACTTTCTGCACTCTCACTTTGGGAGAAGAAGCAAAATATCAAGAAGAATATCTGAAAAATATGAGTGTCCCAATTGAGTCACAGTGGGCAGAAAAGTGGAAATATGGTTTGGGAAGGAAAAAATCCACAAACTCACATTATCTATAGGGATAAGCACAGACTGACATGGTGAAAAGCATGTGCACATTGTGGAAAAAAAACACATTATCACGTCCCATTCTTTGCAGCTCATTAATCCAAAACCAAAAATAATGTATAGGTTAGTCAGAAAGAGAAGAAAATCCTACATACTGAAAGGAAAGGGATCACAAAAAAATAAAAATCTTTTTTCAGAACTTCATAGTTCAGTGCACTCTCCATTTTTCAAGGACAAACCATGAACTGAAGACATAAAATTTTCAGATGTGTTATTTATTAATCCAAATGTTCCTGAGCATGCTCTTTTATAAATTTCATCAATCTTCCAGTAAATGTATTTTACCCCAGAATGAATGATCCTTTTGAATGATTTATCTTTGTCATTGCTGCAAACCTGATCTATTCAGCTTATCTACTTTGAAGCTTCCTTAGGACTAATCAGCTGTCTCACTTCAGTGTCTCAAACCCCCTTGTTTTGTCTTCCTTTCAGGATTTTCTAAATGACTAGAAAAAGCACAAAACCAGGAAGACAGATAAGACTTTAGAAAGCTATAAAAACAGTGAAAGTCATTAAACCTGTTAATCAACACACTACATGCACATGGGGGAAATTATTTTTGATAACATTGTGGTAGTTTTCCCAGAAAATGAAAGAACTAAAAGTGGAAGATACACATTCATATTAATAAATAGAGTCTTTGTAATTAGAATCTGCTGCTATAGCATTTACTCATGCCCTGTAAGACTGGCTCGCTGTCCACCATATGCAATGCAACTACACCTATCACAGGGTTAACCCCATTATTTGAATGTAGATAAAAGCATAGACAGGGCCTATTTAGGTCATTGGACAACTCATTATTCAAAAGTGAAGAACACATTTGAATCACAGACAAGTTTATGAGTCATGTCTAAGAGCCTGCTTTTATGGATCAAGATCATCAACTTGTACATGGACCGCTCCCTAGAAAATTCACAGTTTAACAGCCACATTGATAAGCATACTTCCTGCTGGATGAGACAAAACAGACTTTTCATCTAAATCATTATAGAGTTTTCCAGAGGTCTTTCACAATCTCTGTGGCATAGGAAAATTAAGCACTGTATGATTTTTGTGAAGAAGTGTTCAGTGTACAAGCTAGCTGTCTCAGCCTACAAAAAGGAATTAATGCTCCTAACTTAGAGGAATTTTCTGAGTCCTGTAAGGACTCAGTCCCGCTCTTTTTTTCCACAAATCAGGATCAAAGTTCTTGTCACAGCAAAGTTTTCCAGAGGAAAGCTATTTCCATATAAAATCTCAGCTTTGCTGGCAAGGAGAACACTGGTTCCCAATATAGTTTTAAATTATTTCACTCTAGCTGAGACCCAATCCAGGGTCTCACCCACCAGCAGTACCACTGAACAGACTGTAAGAGCTGTTGTCCACTCCAAGGTTTCATACACCAGCTAGAAAAGAATATTGCATGCATTTTTTACTTTTATTTAAAAATATGTTAAATAGATATTTCTTTAATCCTTTTTTTTTTTTTTTTTGATGACTTGATTACCAAAATAACTATTAATCATCTATGGACTACAATATTTTATTTTAGGCTAAAATCACTACCGCTCCGCTTATGGGAACATGAATGAAAATGGGTAAGAGTGTTTAATTCAGGTGCTCTTAATAGTTTAAACAGAAATAAAAGGCAGAATTGAGAACTTAAGTATGATCATCATGATGAACATGGTAGATGGTCTGTAATTAAAAAGTGGGGCGCAACTGACTCCAGTCAGCTACTGAATACACAATGTCACATATTTTATGAAGAGGCATAGTCTTCAGAATTGCCTCAAAGTTATGAAAGCAAAGATCTCTCTAAACAGAAAGGAAAATTGCAATTGAATGTATTTCTAGACCTACAGAAAAGGGAAGCCACCTGAAAATTACTGGTATGTATTTGTCTTTCACATTCACTTTCCCTTTTAATTCCTATTCCTTTCTTTGAAAATCCTTATTTAAAAATACACGAAATCTAGAGCTGACAGCTTAGCTTATTTGCCCATTTTTTCCTCAAAGCTTCCTTTTCCTTTCCATCCCGACATCAGAGTGATACTGCCAGTGTGTGGGTGTTCAAGCAGAAATATTATCACTTGTTCAGCCCTTAAAATAACATTTTTGGTGCATAAACAAAACAAACAAAGAAACAAAATAAAGGGTAATTGTTTTTCTTGCCACTGTGTGCTGCAGCAGTTTCTTCTTTGACAGAGCCTGTACTGTGGCTGTGCCTCAAGCTTCGATGGGTGGGTTTCTGTTCATAATTTTATACTTCTGTGAGTTGGATTAAATTACTGACAATTAACAGTCAGAAGGATTTTTGACCACTATAAGAGTAGAACAGACAAGGTCAAAAAGGTTTCTTTTTTTTTCTCTTGCTTTTCATTACTTTTGTCATACTTTGTTAAGTATGCAATTGTCTTCTGGAATAATAACTGTCCAGCATGAGATTGCAAATTTTGCTACAAGTGTTGACCACTCTACTAATAGGTTGTAACTCAAGAAACTACTTCTTTTTCTGCTACAAGGAAATATTACAGAAACAGTCAAAAAAACCCTAAACCCTGGCTAAAATCAATCCTCATTTTAAATGTCTCCCAAATTGCACCAAGGTATAGTCTCCAAACCATACAATGACTTGCACCCCTGCAACATGGTTGCAGCTTATTTCCTGCCAATAGTCCCAACAACTGCAGTGAAACTATTCGTAATGTTAGAACAGAAAAGGCAGCAAGTGCTCTGCTGAACTTAGATGAAAGTATTCCTCACATCAGAAAACAGGGCTGTAAACTCAGGCCAACTACATTACATGCTTGAAGGTCTAAAGAGTCCTCAAAGCACTGAAAAGAAATGTCAGGTGAACTAGGGTCAGCTCAGGGCGTGAAGACCAAACCAAGCATAATTTAATTTCTTTTGCTCTGCCTTTCCCTGGAGCAAATTCAACCAAAACCCACTCAGGATATTTGATGCAGTAGATAAAGGGCAACAGTACGAATTAATCTAACATTTTATTCAAGTTAGTTGGAGAATATATTTATACCTGTTTTGTGATATAAATTAACTACCTTCAAGCTCTCTTCAGAGAAGAGAAGGTCAAAAAGACATCATGAGAGATGAAATGTCTCTGATCACCATTCCTCCATCCATTTAGGAAAGGCAAAATCCTTTGCGCACGTGGGGAGTTTAATCAAGGGTATTTATGTCCCAGATCCCTGGCAACTTAAAATTTGAGCAAAGATAAAAAAAGCCCTCAACCCAAATTCAGAATTCAGTTGTTTTTCCTTGGGACCAGCAGCAAATAAAAGGATTTTAGAGTGGCCTGAAACACAGTTGTATGCATCTGTGTGCTGCCAAGAGAAACAGAGGAAAGCAAAGAAGGCCTGAAAGAGTTGAAATACCCCCAAGAGCATGAGCAGACAGTCCCTATGAGAAGAAGCCTGGCTGAATGCAGAGAGCTGTGTTGCACAGAGAGAAACATCCTTGTGCATCTGCATCATCTAAAGCCATGAGAATTTGCTCAGTGGCAGCACACAGTGCCAAGAAGGAACTCTTTGGGCACACCCATGTCTCAGGCTGGCAAAGGTGAATGGGCCTTTGTCATAAGGGAGCTTTCTAGGACAGCTTATTAGCATCTATTGTGTAAGTTCTGTTTAAACTCTTGTCTCTAAAAACGTGGTTTCTTCCCTGCAGGACAACATATTCCTCTTCTCAGGTGTGGCATTTCGGCCCTAAGAAACTGCCTCATATGCCGCAGCAAGCAGAGCACTGGTGTCAGAAGAGGTCTTCACTATTCACTGTAGCTGTTAGTAACACCCTGACAGCAATTCATCGAGTTCAAAGGAGCACAGTCATCCATTCCTACAGGCAGATGACAAAATATTCCCTATTCCCATCCAGAACTGGTGATCTTACAAGTCCACTACATGAAAATAAACTAAATTTTCCTATAACCATTGCTTCCATTTTGATAGTTGGGATTAAAAGTGAACACATTTGAAGCCCTTGGGAGGAGCAGGAGGTAATGTAACACAATTATCCAAGAGGTGGCTTCAGTTTTTACAGGCTGTGACTCTTTAAAGAGATTACATCATGTCAAACTGCTGCTTGAGGAAAGCAAGTAAAGGAGAGAGAAGCAATGCTAAAAGCCACAGATGACATACAGCTACCTGCCTGGCCAAACTGAGAGGAAGCCTCATGAAAATTGTTACTATGTGTTGTCACTTGGATTAATTTGTGACAGCTTCCTAAAGAAAAGAGAATAGAAAAAAAAGCAGAGCTTACAAGAACTAAAATGTTCAGCATTTATAGGCAGTGTGCACCCTGTTGTTACTGTGAGCATGATCTGGGTAGGTCTCAAGAGCAGCCAGAAACAGACTAACATTACACAGACTTTCTGTCTGTCAAAAGTATCATCTGAAAATGATTTTCAGGTTAACAGGCATTTATCACAATAAAACAGGTGTATCAAGACAGCCATGAAAAATTACTAGGTACTTAATGTCTTTCATGGGGATTATTTCAGTGAATTATTTCACAAATTGATCCTCTGTTCTGCAGGTTTATCCAAATATCAGTCTTTGAATAGCTCAGAGGAGAAGTTTTCTACTGAGACGATCTGTGAGTTGTTTCCTCAAAAGGAAGTGGCAAAAGGAACTGTTATGTCAAACACAACTGGCTGTGTTTGACATAACAATCCATGAATGTCAGTCACAAAAGGCAAAATTTTTAACAAGAGCCATGGAGCAAGAGGTCTTTTTTGCATACAGATAAACTTTGTTTACTTACTAGAAAATAAAAATATGTTTAAAAGGATGTTCCTTCTTGTGTTTTCATAAGGACCAAAACAACAAAGCCATGTGCTGAGGTGCAGCGGAGCTGGGCTACTCCTCTTGCCAGGCAGTTACAGAGCACCAACCTCTTCCCAGCCCCCTCACTGCTGACAGCCTATTCACCACCACAGCCTCTTCACCAGACCTGTTCTACTCAAGTGCTCAAAACAGCAGCAGTGTGATACATTTGCTAAAAGTTTCTTTTTCCCCTTTGCTCCTGGACATCTCTTGTTTGCAGAATTTCCACACTCACCAGTCAAAGACCCCGTTCCCTGCTAGCAACATAAAGGACGTACTTGTGCTGCATTTCCCCCACAGGAGAAAGCTCGGGAGGTCTCATAGTCTTTAAGGAAGCCTCTGAGAGAACATACAGGTGCAGGATGGAACACCCAGATCCTGCCCAGGGTGACAGAGCACTCACTGCCACATTATGAGAGAGGTGACTCTGAGTCCTTCCTGCACTCCCCAACACCACAAAATAAAGGTTCTTTCCACCCCGTGTCCACCCATTCTGTGATGACACAGTGACTGGCTGGGAAGAATTACAAGAGGTCATTACTTTCTTCTTTCCAAGGGCAGGCTGCTGATGACATCCTGTCAAGTGCTTGTTCAAGAAGTCCCTAAAAAACGCCCACCACATCCCCAGACATTTCTCACCACTTCGACAGCCCAGTGTTCTATGCTCTGCAAGCCAGATTATCTATCTCCTTTTTCTCTTAGCATTTGAATTAATTTCCTCACTCTTTCAGAAAAACCTGAAGGCATTGCATCTTCCCAAAGATTTTTTCCTGTGGCTATTGCTCTCATAACCAAATGACCAAGGAGTCTGTTCCTGAAAAATTTCAGACTTCTACTGTCTACCTGATTTATATATTTATGTTGGCTCAAGTGATTCACACAGCCTCACCTTGCTGCTATTAAGAGCTGATATCACGAGCATCAGAGCCTTCACCTAGTTCCTCTGGCAGAGCATGACAGCATTTCTACCAGAAACCACATTTCAGGAACAAAACTTCTACCCCTCCAAAGGAGTCAGTGCTTCCCATGACACTCAAACTGCAGCAATCCCAAAAGGCTACCAATTCCCAGTTCTGTGGGCATTAGGAGGCAATGCAGACCTGTCTCTTCTCCCTTGCAGCATTCACATGCCCTCGGGATGAGGCTGAACCAATACAACAACAGAACCATATACTAGTTCCCCAGGAAAGGAGGAGACATTTTCCCAGAAAGAGCAACATAATATACACTTTTGCATCCACAACAGAAGAGTTCCACTGGCACAACTGACATTAAAAGGCTAATTGAGGAGTATCTGAGAAAATACTGCAAGGTCTTGCCATGAAACTCTAAAAAGAAAATAAAAAAAGACAAAAATAATCCATAAATTAAAAAAAAAGTGAAAAGGGAACTCTTGCCTGAGGGATTTAAAACATGTTAAAATGAAAGTCCCAGGGTCACACTGTGTTAATTCCTTAATTTTTCACAGGAAATAAATTTATGATAATATTTTCTTGAAGACAGTTCATTATTCCAGGCTTATTAAAAATCAATAGTCAGGAAGACTCCATTGCTATGCTTCTTTCTGTATTCTAATTAAATCCTTTGACTGCATTCAGACAGAATAATTACACACTCTAGGATGGCTTGTTAGAGCTTTCTCCTGTGCCTTGCAGTTTCCCAGGGTGCTATAGTCTCATTTCTAGCCACATCTATCTGTCAAATGAACCTCCAGAGCGTGTTATTTCCCCTGCAACAATTATAGCCCTATCTAGAGTATCTTGACCAAAACCAAACAGCTTTTAGAAAAGTGTGTTTTTATTAAAACAGATCTTTTTTTTTGCCTTAGGATAAAGAGAAGAATCTGCATCCTAATCAAATATGAAATAACCTTATATGAACTTTACCTTTCAGGGAATTTAGAGCTTGAGTGTTTTGTTTTTGTGCAGCTTATTATACCTCAGACATCTGATTTTACCATAAAATGCTCTGTGTATAAAATAAATCCCTGTACTTTAATTTTCTCTGGTATTAGTAAACAATTTTCCCTCTTGGTCATCTGTCTGCCTGAATTCAATCACACAAAAAGGACACCAAAAAGCACAGTGCAGTTTTTTATCTTAATTTCTGATATATTTAACACACATTGGCTGCTGAGCTTGCAAGTATCCACAGAGATACGTCATGACTATATTATTTAAACAGAAAATTAATAGATTGAAGCATTGTATATGCCAAATGTATATTCCATCAGTAACCCCAAATTGCAGTAGCCATAGAATGACAACAAAATTAAGATTTTAAAAAAGACCTAAGGCTTAATTTGCTCACCACATCTGCTAGAAAATGGCTAATACTACTTGTAGTCTCCATTCTCATAGTGACTGCACAGAGATATCATTACATCCAGATTTTTTTTTTCTTTTTCTTTATATATACACTGCCTACATAGTAATGGAATAAATTACTAGTTATGGAATTTTCAAATGCCCACTCCTCCCCCTTTTCTTTTTCAGTAACTTCCTTTTTTTAAAAACCTAAATTAGTATCTATATACAGCTATAAGAAAAAAATTTCACTACTCACATTTTCCTAGTATTGATTTTAACATGATCATGTTTGAAAAAGTGAGGTGAACTGCTGGAAAGCATTTGTACTAAGAATTCAGAAAAATCTAGTCTTTATTATAATTTTGACCTACAACTCTCTTACCATGAATGCAAATCCCTGAATACCTAAACTTAGATTTCTCTCGGGGTGAATTTCTTAATTTCAGGTCACTGCAACAGTGTAAGTATTGTGCTAAGTGTGCTGGCTGATTTACTTCTCCCTTCTCTCTTCCAGCACAACTTTTACTCCACCATCTCTGCTATCTTCAGTTTTAGTGCGTTTCAATTTTAAGGTTTAGCTCACAGTGCAATGAAATTTGTACTGGGTAAGCCAGCCTGGGTTTTCCTCTTTCCATGTAGGAGCATAAATAAACCTAAAGTAATGTTGAAAGAAAGGCTTTTTAAGTGTGTTGACTTGGGAAAAAAAAAAAAGAAGAAGAAAAAACACCACCAATGTACTTTCTGCAAAGAAGGTATTTTGGTTGTCAGAATCAGGAAAAACTACTCTGAGGATGCATATCATCCAGATCTTCCCTGTAGTGCATGGGTGAGTGTGGCTTTCTCAGAACCTGGGTTTCTCTTCTTCAGGCGTAATGACTGTCTCCTAGGGGGGGTAGTCCCAAAATAAGCTTGTCTTACAAGCAGTCAAGAGAAAATGGCAACACTACCAGAATTAAACCACAAAAGTTGCATTTCTGTCCCATCTGTTTTATCTAGCAAATTCTCCCTACAAAACACCTCAGCCTCAGAAAAGTATTTTTTCTTCAACCTTTTTTCTTCAGAATTGTTTTCAGACTTTCTATGCCTGGCCCTCCAGGAGTAATTAGGACAATTGAGAGTTATTTAGAAGCAGAGCAGAAGCATATAATCCATTTGATTTCTCTCTGAAGAGACACATGTACAACAAGAAGAGAGGGAAGGGGGAAGGGGCAGACAGAAAAGATGGAAAACGTAAAGACAGTCTTTTGGTCAGCACATATGGCTCATCTGTCTGCAACTTAGAGACCACCCAGCCACAAAACCTTATCACATGAGCCTGTCACTCCTATATCAATCCCTACATAAACTCTTCTTTTTTTATTTTTTTTTCTTTTTCAGTCTAGATTGTGTCTTAAAAGGTGTTCAGACATTTCTAAAGCTTGTCAAGTAGCAGCAGCGGTCTCTAAGGGCACTTGCTGTGAAAGACATATACTGTTCCTCTTTTTAACTCATCACTGTTTTGCTTATGTTCAGAGATATTGCAGACACACAACTTCCAGCCCTCCCCAGCACTTGAGGTCAAGATAAGGTGACATACATCTCCAGTGCAGAGCCACTGTCTCCTGTGTTTAACCTAAAAATATGCACCAAAGCCAGTGACAGGAAGTGTTCTGTTGTTTGATTTGCCCTGAAACGTGCATTATTTTATCAGTTAACCAATCTAGTCCCTCAATACATTTGCTCTATTTAAGCAATCAAAGGATCCTACTACAACCACAGAAACACACAGACTCTGATAGAAGCAATTAGGTGTAAAGATTTTTAAAAACATAGCAGGAGGAAGTGCTAAAACAAATAAGATGCCAAAGGGATTCTGCCTTGCAACCTCCTGTTTACATTGCAAAGGCCAGCCACCCAAGAAACTGCAGCCATGGGATTCATTTATACTTCCAAGTAGGAACTTGTCTTGTATAGCTTCAAAAATACACATTGCAACAACAATTCACAAGTGGTCATGCCTTAAGTTGTTTAAAGAGTGTGTTTTCCACCAAACTCTGTGCCACTCAACTTCTGCTCAAACAATGGTGTTTTCTGTACCTGTAGTCAGCAGTATGCTTTAACCTGTGGTAGATAAAATGGCCTGCAAAAGTACATATAGATATTATTTATTGTTCCCTGGCTGTTAGTACAAACAGGATGAATAGCTGTTAGTACAAACCACTGCTTGTTTGCAGGCTGGAGCCTCTTACACATCTCAAATCTAAGCAGGTGAGAACAGAGAACAAAATTCAACACATGACCAATAGAAACTTTAAGCTGCAGCAGGAATAACCATTGGTGGGAGCCTCTGGGATGATCACAGCACTAGATTTTGATATTTTTGTCTTTATGGTGCTGCACTTATACACACTGACACTGCACAATCCATCCAGAAGATATGAGCCCAAATCAGGAGCCACTGGATAAACATTGTCCCTCCTTCACAGCAGTCAGAGAAGGTGATCATAATGCTGGTAGACCTCAAGTCTGTGAAGTTATGTTGTTCTGCCTTCCAGAGAGCACTTACACATGCAGCTGAATAAATTGTCTTGTAAACTTTTAGAATCCAAAACTAAAAAAAATTGTTGTGAAAGAGTATTTTGTCAGGGACAGGATCACTGTTATGTGCACAAAGCCATTCTGTGCCACTTGTGTCACAACAAGCAGCTTTGCCATGATTTCCCACTCAGACTCTTGCAGCCTCTTCCCAGACCTGACCAGTCCTTGCATATGTGCCACTTTACAAAAGATTCTGACACAGAGACAGCCTGCCATGGGAAGAAAAATGTGCTACAGCTTAAAGTGATGTGTAGTTTTCTCCAGGTGGGCAAAAAGAAGCCAAAGTAAATCCTTTTCAGGCAAGTGAACTGAGTTGGCAAAATTGGTTGCTCAGGTAGTACATCAAAGACAGAAAAAGGAACCACAAGAGCTGAAGATTTTAAAATAAGGGGGTGTAACTGAAGAATTGGCTTCTAGCAGCCAATTCGACTATCTTGTCTGTAAGAGAGTGAAAGTAATCCTATCCCAACAAAATTCCTCTGAAGTATTCACGTATTAGCTTTTTTGTTGAATTTTTCAATTACAATCTCACCTTAAATTTATTATTCATTGCTGTTTTAAATATATTGGCTCATAAGCTTTCCTTATTAAAATTCTCCCTGAACTGGTGCCTTTTCAGTGTTCTGGGCACTCCTTACACACAAAGTAGTGGATGAAGAAACCAATGCAGTTCCTTCAATAACCCTTGTGGGGTTATTCAATGTCAGGTACCAAACCATGGCAAGGTACTAGGCTGACGCATTCTGCTTACAAAAGCACAATACTTTTCATGCAGCAGCTAGTTGAAAACCATCACCAGTGTTTCTGCAATAACAGACAGATAACTAGCTTACAGTGGTATGATATGCTCATACTTTGCTAGCATCACTTGCCTAAACAATGCCTTTCACGCATTACGCTGCAGGTCCGGGACAGATTATGGTGAAATACATACAATGCTGTGTCAAACTGTAATTTCAGAAAATAAAAAACATAATGCCAGAGAATGCAACATCAAAGAATAAAAACAAAGTTTACGAATAAGAAATCAAAAGAAACAGCACTCTTTCTCCACCTTCACACCTCAGTTATGCATGTGAAATGAACTTGTGAGAGGCAGCTGTACTTCAATGACAGAGGAAATGTCACAGCCTTGGAAGTTTACTCAGCTTTGAGAAACTAAAAAAGCATCAGAAGAGGGACGTTAGTTTCTGTTTGGATATGCACACAGAGCAGAGATGCTCAAGGATCCCATTTAGCAGCTAGATGCTGGAGCAAATTGTTCAAGCTACCTGGAAAGGTTACCCTAAGGACGCAGAGCAACTTCACTCATCTTTGTCTTCCAGTCTTTATCCACCAAAGATATATCCAACATATGATTCTCAACATCACAATTAGGTCATGTGCCACAGCACCCTACAAGTTTAAATCCATTAATTCCTATTTTAATACATCCCTGATGTTTAACATAGGCAATCTGTGAAAAGCTTTATGTTGTTATTTAGCAGCTCCCACTCTTTCAGGTAGCCTACATGGTAGAATCATGCAGTCAGCCTTCCTGGAGCTGCATTGCTGAGACTCTGAAGAAGGAGAAATGTTATAAAGAAGAATTAAAAAGAGAACTGTGGATTCACTGAAACCAAACCCAGAAACGTGATGTTTACAAGAGTTGCTTCACAATACCTCTACCATTTGGACCGAGGTAAGCATTACTCCAGTTTCGCTTACTTACAAAGCCTTGTGTTAGTACAGTGTTAAGTAAACTGAAATTCCATTCAAAGGCTTGCACAGGACATGAAGAGGGGATCAAGTGGAGGAACTGGCTCTACCAGTGGAGGGACTCTCTGCTAGCCTATTCCAAAACAGATTTTATCTTAAGCTAAAAGAAGAACAAAGCAGAGCTCCTCATAAGAAAACAAGTCTTTTTAATCTGACTGAACAAGGCTTATAGGGAAAAGATTCAGCCACAGCCATAGGGCACATCCATCTACTCTAACAAGTGCAGACAGATCTGAATGCTTCTCTACTGCTTGGTAGAAAAACAAGCATAAACCAGCTCTGGTCACCAAAATTCAGGACAGCTGACCAGAAAACAGGGCCATGGAGCATCTTTCTGGATTAGATGCTATGCCACGCCAGCAGGGCAGACAATTCCAAGCCAGTGCTGGCGTAATGCTCAGCTGTCTGTGCAGATGCAATCATACACGCCTCAGGAAACAGCATCTTGTAGGTTGATCCCATTATCTGTGACATTTAGGCTACTGGCTCCAGTTTTCTGAGATCCAGGCAACTGTGAGCCCACAGGTTAGAATAGGGATCTGAGCAAAGCCCTGGGCTCTTTTAGCTGCCAAGGACCTACAAACACTGTCATCTTTGCTGTTCTCAAGTGCCAGGATGTGTGACACGATAGATATTGCAGCTACACAGTGGAGAATAAAAGGCTACCTCCTCTCTCAATTTTTTCTTTCCTTTTTGTGATTAAATGTATTTATGCACACATCCCCACATTTACGCAAAGCTATCAGCTCATTTGCTCTGTATTTTACTATTCGGGTCTCAGAAATTCTCAACTTGTGAACCAAAGCAGGGTGACAAATAGTTTAACGCATCAGACCAAAGTCGCTTCAGCTGCAATGGATCTTTAAAGGACAACATTCAAGGCTGATAGTGATCATTCAGGCTGTCAACACATTGTTAGTCATCAGTGAACCCAAGAGCTGAGAGGGCTGCACACCTTCAAACTGCCAATAGATTTAAGTGCTTTGGAGAAGGTTGTACTTGACTAAGGTTTTTTTCATTTCTGTGGACATTACTTAAACAAAGGCCTTGCTTGAGCTGTGACCCAAAAGAAGACAGAACAAGGGTAAGCCCCAGTGGAATTCAGATGAATGAGGCTCTCAGTAGATAATTGCAGGTATTTATTTTAGACTAAGTTGTACAGCTCAAAGTGTAGGCAAGTTCCTCTTGGCATCTAAAACAGAGGTAGAAGATTGCAAATGCAAGCACAAGCTGGAAACAATCAAGGTTTTAATACATATGTATCAATTTGATCATCTTTGAAAGTAAAGTTAGATTTACCTCACTGGAGTAGAGGGAGAGAGGGAGGAGGCAGATGATAAAGCAGCTGTCTCAGTGTCACAAATTTACAAAAATACTCAAGTAAAAGACAGCATTTTTCAGAGGCTAAAATATTGCCTAACCTTCAGCCAGCGGAGCTTTATTTCAGTATGTTTTCACCTCTGTGCTCTTCATCACCCTTATTTCATCTTTATTTGCGTTGCTCACTGGTACAGCAGGACAGGGGTTTTAGGCCCCAAACAATGCAGAGCACAAGCCCAAGCCTTCATCAGTGATGGGTCACCAGCCCAGCCCCATGTGTGCTCTACTTAATACAATAAGCAAGAGGATGAACTACTTTCTTGGGCAGTGTAAAAACCATGGTGGGTTAAGGTGTCAACTTTCTCCACCAGAATGGTCAGTATCCTAGATATTAGATTATTTCGCTGTGATGACCCTCCCACAAACAGAAGCAGACCTGTTTCATGACTGTGTAACTTGATTGGAAGTTGGTGCGATGCAGTGGTTCCTTTAATCCCTTCTCCTTGATTCTCACCACAGAGGGGTGGTGTAGGATGCAGGTTCCTCATAAAAACAGGGTCAATTTATTAATGCTGCATCCATACAATACTGGGTCCTCAGGAATGGTGAAATACAACTACAAGAAGCAGTGAGTAGCTGCTAGGTGTCTTTCTGCTCAGTGTAACAGCCATTGAGCTGAGATTTTACTACTGCTCCAGTGAGGCAGATTAACAAAGAAAGGGAGCAGTGCTATTCTATAGGCAGCATAAGCCTCTCTAGGATGGTGCTGTCTCCAGAGAGGCTGTCTCTAACCTCAATTCTTTCTACTTTCTACAAGTTAATAGAGGGCTAGAGATGAGTGTTCAGCTTTGTCACAAGGCTGGTCTAGTTAAACTCTGAAAGCTATCCTGCCAGTACGAGGGGTGAGCCCTTCCTGCTGTTCTTAGTCATGAGTCAGCCTAATATGACCAGAAGAGATTGCTTTGAAATCTAGGCGCACCACAGGGGTTTTCCAATTTTTTTTAAATTTTCACACATACACGCAGACTTCTCACTCTTCCTAGAGCTAACACCCAGTTGACACACTTCCACTTCAGTGGCCATCTTTCTCCTCAAAATGCTTCTGTTGAAAGCTAAAGAGAAAATGCGTGTACCCAATTTTTTGTAAGGGAAAAGTAGCCCAGCACAGGTGTATGTCTGGACATATATGCAGCATTACAGGCTAGTAGAGGCAGGTAAAGGTGGCTGGCAGTGCTTAAAAAAAAGAGAAACAGTGAAAACCATCAGGTCGCCTCTGGACCTTTTGAACACACTTGCTACCTACAGCATGGGGCATTGCACTACTTCACCCCAGGCCATGCTACAGAGGTGGTACTCACAAGAGCGTCCCAAGGACAGCAGTACCTACTGCCCTTGTCCCACAGAGCTCCATGCCAAATGCATCTAAGAGTTTACTCCTAGATGTCTGGATTTGTTCGTACTCATCTTCCTCACACAGGTGTAGTCCTGCAGGGACAAACATATCTTGACACTCTCTGACAAAATGACCTGGTGTTTGTTAGTGCAAAGGAAGCTCACATAGCAGAAAGCAGCACTGTGCAAAAATATGCAGGCAAGTTTTGACAGAGATCAGCTATAAAAATTACTGTTATTACCTATATATCAATAATTAAAATTATTAGGCTGAATCAACTGAAAACCACTATTCTAATATCTCTGACTGGATTCAACCATGTAACTGGGCCTTTCAAATCTGAGGTGTCTTCTCTGCATATCACTATATTACATCAGGGTAATCTAACCTCCACGAAAGGAGCAAGGTGTCACCTGCAAACAGCTGTGGAGGGTAGCAAAAGCACAGGAAGTTGAGACTGATGGGAAGTGAAGGTCCCAAGGAAGGGACACCGGCACTCATACATGTGCAAACACATGGCCAAGATCAGCTGGTATCACATTTCCCCCACAGTGCTTCAGGCAGTCAAAGCCTTCAGAGGCCCTGCAGCAGCAGCCCTCATAGATGCAGGGGACTGGCTGCTCACACATGGTCATCCTATGAATCTTCATCTTTTTGGTTAAAAACCAGGAATTGGAATCCCATATGAAAACTGTGCCCTCGGTCATTCCCACTCTGACTCAAGGAAGAGTGGGTCAGGATCCACAGAAGAAAGTGCCCAGCAGCCCCACAGTCTCTGCCCACTCAGCAGGCAAGAGGCTGTGGTGGCTAACAGCCGGCCTGGAGACCTCACAGTCAGAGACTGCCCTGATTAGAACTTGACCAGCCTAGGCCATGAGGGAACCAGCCTAGGCCATGAGGGAACCAGCCTAGGCCATGAGGGAACCAGCCTAGGCCATGAGGGAACCAGCCTAGGCCCTTGGAGAACCAGCCTAGGCCATGAGGGAACCAGCCTAGGCCATGAGGGAACCAGCCTAGGTCATGAGGGAACCAGCCTAGGCCATGAGGGAACCAGCCTAGGCCATGAGGGAACCAGCCTAGGCCCTTGGAGAACCAGCCTAGGCCATGAGGGAACCAGCCTAGGCCATGAGGGAACCAGCCTAGGCCCTTGGGGAACCAGCCTAGGCCCCTGGGGAACCAGCCTAGGCCCTTGGGGAACCAGCCTAGGCCATGAGGGAACCAGCCTAGGCCCTTGGGGAACCAGCCTAGGCCCTTGGGGAACCAGCCTAGGCCCTTGGGGAACCAGCCTAGGCCATGAGGGAACCAGCCTAGGCCATTAAGCGTGTAGACAGCTACTGGCCAGTTAGCCAGTTGGCAACCAAATTCAGCCCATCAGGACCAGCTGTGCAGGCCTTCGAGGGCTATATAAAGGGAGCTTCACTCAGTAAAATGTGCTGTTGCCACGTGAACCTTGATTGTTGTGTTGTGTGTCCATCTCAACTGTGGCAAGAAGTTACTTCTGCCCCTGTATATCAATGTGAAGAAGGCAGAATGTTTCTTAAAAGAAGGGGAAAGTCTACAAGTGATGGAAAGGACCTCTGAACTATTTCAGCTCACGGTCTAATGCCTGTAAGGAGTGAAAGAAATACAGCTGACAGCTATTTGAGCAAGGGAGAGTGATAATTGCCCAAGATCATTCGGGCACATTTGACTTTTTTCACACTTGTTTTAAAATGTTTAAAGAAATACTTTATTGATGATTTGCATTTATTGGTGTTTGTCTTGAACAAACAAGACAAACACCAATTTTTTCTTTTCATTGTCATTTTTCAAGGCTATAGGTCAAAGCTAAGAAGGGTAATCAAGCATGAATGAACTCAGACAGCATGAGAAACACAAAAGGACAATTCAAACATTTTGGCCCACATGCAGTGATGATCAATAGTGAGCAGCATCTGATCTTCTGTTTTACACTGTCCTTGCTGATCCCAGCCATAATGGCTAGCACAATACAGCCAAGGAAGGTCTAGCTTTGTTAAATGACAAAGCACATTGTAAAGCACTGGCAAGGTGCGTGGTTTAAAAGAAACACCATCAACAAAAACCCTACAAAACAACAATGATGAAATACGCACAATGAAAAAAAAAACATAGAAATTAAATAAAAACCCTACTAAAATAATCACAAGAATGATGATTTTTCTAACAATTTATCTAGAAGAAAATACATCCAACTTCAGCTAATACATAGGAAATTTCTAGGATTCTACTCAGAGAACAGGTTTCATTTTTCACATTGTTCAGGTTTCTCATGAAATTGGATATTTTCCTTTTTAAATCAGTATTTCCCAGCTCACTCTACATTTTTACTGGGCATCAAAACTCCAGTCTACAAAGCATGCACAAAATCACTTTTGTAGTTCCACAGGCTCATTAATAGGATTCTGAAACTTGGAAATAAGGAGGGCTCAATATCAAGTTTTTCTAAAAGATCATCACAAACCAGTGTAAGATATTATCTAGAATTATTCTAACTGCAATCATCAGTGCAAGTAAATAGGCAGACCTGTCACATATTCTCAGTTATTATAAGTGCCCTTTCATGACTTTAACAAAACTGAGTCAAATGAGAATGGACTTCAGGCTAGTTACAATGTCTGGTACAGAGCAGAACCTACCTGTCAGCCTAGAAAATTTCAGATATCCTTTTCATTAGTCAGGGAGAGTAAAGATTCAGTTGGATGTCAACACCTGCCCAAGTGATTCAGAAATCTCTGGACTGAAGTGATGCACAGCTACAGATACAGACTGTTGTATCCATTGCCATAAGGCAGCCAAGCATGCTTTGCAGGGGAACTGTGATATATTTTATGCATTCTTGTATTTATTTCAAGCTGTCATCCAAATTGTCCTACCTTTTAACAAGAGATAGATAAACCCGTTTCACCTTACTATGAGAGAACCTGATTTTAAGGAGAGCATAACTATGGTTTGTACAATAATCAAGCTCCTATGAGAGAACAGATTGTTTCTGAGTTTGACAGAAGCTTTCTAACTTTGCTTGATTTAGTTTCTAAAAGTGACAGAAAATTCTTTAAATGCATTATTTGGGGTTGTTTATCAAAAAAAGTGCCTCAGGGAAGTTGTACTATTCATGTATTGCAACAAGTACCAAAGCTTCAGCAGTTGCTCACTAGAGGGTTATCAACAAATATCTTCCACAGGTAAAAATGCACTGCTGCTAGGAGATAACCTTCAAACTGTTATGCCAAGGTACTGAATCTGTTAATTAACTAGGACAGTGGGTTCTAAGGAATACAGTGAGTAATGATTCTGTCCACGTGGTGGAAGGACTTGATGAGAGCCAGCAAAGTATGACCAAGATAGTCAGCAAAGGCCAATACAATGCTCTCTGAGTTGTTTGTTTTGCTAACTCCACTAATTAATTCCACTGATACCTTTAAGCTGCTCCTGTGAACAACAGAACTGTTTTTTAAATGCATACAGCCCAGAACTATGATCAGAAAATTAAAAGTTATCTTGAAACAAAATTTTATTTGCATAAGCTGCACCAAGTTGCACTATTCATATAGTCAATAGCTTTGCCAGAGTTGACAAATAGCAAAACATTACAAGACCAAGCTGTAACAAAATGCTTGGAATGGGTACCTACATTTGGGCCTAAAGGCCAGCATGTCTCAGAAATTAAGACCTCTGCTTAGGAGTGGGGATCTGCATATATGAAGACAACATGGCTTAAGGGCACCCCATGGGATGGGCAACTGTGTGAATTGACACATACAAGTAACCAGGACAAACACCAAGCTGAGATGCAGAGTAGATTTATGTCCCATCCTTACTAACAGTGCCAAGAATTTGCCAGAGACACTGAGTGGGACAGGCTCAATCAGACTGAATTTGTCCCAGAGAACAGTGGGGGGAGGAGGCCCACAGCCTGCCTCAATATATACGAAAGGGCTTTGTGCATGTGCACCTTATCACAAGGCTGTGCTTTATGATGTCTCTCTCTCCCAAAAGGAGCCTCAAACATTTTTGTGAGAGTTTATTACCTCTATATAGGTATTCCACTTCTCAAAATAGGCAGAGAATGAACAACACTATGCATGAAGTTTCCCCACACTGACATTCTTAGCATTCCCAGCTGCAAGGTCAGTTTGAGCAAAATTATTCCCTCCTTGCCAAATCTTCCAATTGTAATCCTTTGCTCCCCGCAGCAATACAGAGACCAGCCAACATCAGCTGTGTTTTCCTAATGGTGCATCTGATTAACTCGCTGCACTGAAACAAGTCAGGGTGAGTGCTTTATGGAGATTTGAGCACAGAGGAGAGAGTTCTGTGCCAGGCAGTAATAGATTTACTGGATTTGTAACTAGTATAAAAGGTAATCAAAATTAAACCAAGGAAAAGGCTTTCATCCAGCCACTGATGTTATACCCAGCCAGAATCTTAGAGAACACAGAAGACCAGCCAGAAAATTTTTGGTCTCTCAGATGGGTTGGGGTTTTTGTGTGCACTCCACATTTTCTGCTTCCTCACATATACCCCCTTCCTTGTGTATGTATCAGGTTTAATGCATTTTCTCTCCAGTATCTCCAGTCCAGATGGTCATACAACATGGTTTTCCTCTCCAACTAATGGCCTAGTATTTCAGGGCAGGCACTATGGTGCAGGGTGTGGTGTAGTGCCCCATGACCATAGCCAGCCCTGATACACAGGGGCAGCAGGGCTGGACTGCTGGGCAGGCACAGCAGAAGACAGATTTCCATCACAGCCTTGTCCCAAGATGTACCAGAAATTGTCCCCTCATGATACAAAGCCACTGCTCCAGTCTCCTCTAAGAGCTGTGCAGCCAATGCTATCACCCCTCCCATCGCTCAGCCACCTATGTACAAGCTCTTGGACACACCAAACTGCTCCACTGAACCAAAAGAAGCCTTTGTATGGGAGGCTTATCTGAACAAAGCAGCATACTGGGATTCTTGTAAATAGCATAATCTTATTTACAGTATTGGAACTAACCCCAGCACCAGAACAGATAGGGTAGCTGAGCAACTATTGATGCTGGGAACTGGTCAAATCCACTAAAGAGCAGCACTGCAAGATTGTGGTTTCCAGCCACAGAGCTAAGACCAGGGCTACCCAGTGTGTCTTGGAGGTACTTCCTTCTGCCTGTAGCAGTGACTTACCTGTCAACTACCGCTTCATTCACAGGTGGATATAGATGGACAGTCATCCCTTGAATGGAAGGAATCCCAGCCACAGGTGATGGCCAGCCTAGCCAGTCTGTTGAGCAAGCTGTACTTGGATGTCCTGGAAGAGGTTGTTCAAGTCCCCCATGAGAAACAGAGCAAAGGCAGCCCTGGAAAGTAAAAGAAAGGTAAATCATTAGTGAATTTAGGGATAATGAGTGGTTTATACTGATCTGTCCTTGTCATTGCATTAGTTGTTTCTATGTGTGGTATTACAATACAAAGTCATAAAAAGCAAAATTCCCTAGACTTTGGTCCTCGTTCTTTGCCTCTTCTAGAAAACCAATCTTATGCTGGCTGGCGGCAGTTTACTTACCTGTCATCATATATTGCTGAGTGATTAATTTTAGCTACATTGTTCCTATTTTATTTTTCCTTCTGAAAGGAGGTTCTTCTAAATTTTTCATACAGCAGTAACTGTATCTGATCTTATCACTTGTCAGATTCAAAAAAAAAAAACCCTAGTAACTAAAATCTGAAACTTGTACTTCTCAATTGGGTCAGATCTTGAATGGGCAGGAAGATACTATCATTCACTAGAACATAAACCTTCATGTTGTTACCACTATACTCTCGTGGTCCTGAGCATGAATATCTACAATTATGTCATCTTTGCACATCCGGATCTGAAACCCCAAAGTTCCAGTGGGACTATCTTCCTCACAGAATAGATTAATAAAGATCATCAGACTGCATTGCAGTGTTAGTTATCTCAATTAATAAGTAAATAAACCTACTCACTCTTCAAACACCTTTTTAATTAAAATTCCTGTGTGAAATTTACTGCAGTTATAAACCAGAAGAGTTGTGGCATAGACAGATAGGACTTCAGTCATAATTAAAATAAATATTATTTATTAATAAATAAATTGTCAACAAGCCAGTTCTGTGACTCAGCTTAATTCTGATCATTTGTTACTTGTTTCAAATGAAGAATCTAAATTTAATGTAACATGGGCAAGAATTCAAAGAAAAAAAGGCATCTGATGGGTTTTCCCTTTCTCTGAAATCGAAGAATACTGAAAACTGAAATAGATAGTAACTTTTCTGCCTACTTCTCCACCAAGGCAAATGAATTACCTCTAGCAACAATCTACATGAGGCTCTGGGGTTTTTTCGTGATCGTACCAGGCTGGTTTTTCTTCAGCAGAATTCAACAGAAATTCCTTCACAAAATTTCATGGGAAAAAGAAAGGAAGGTAAAAACATCATGTATATCAAAAGACATGAAATATTAAGGAAGTAAAATCTTGCAAAGAAGCAGAGGTTTCCCTAGCAAGGAACCATTCCTTAATTTCCTTATCCAGCTCTATGCAACTGTCCATGCTTTCTAGATACCTCCCTTGTATTTGATGCAGTGGTGGCTGCAAGTTGCATCAGAGGTTCCTCTGGCTTCTCATCCCAGACCCCTTGCACAGGGCTATAAATAAAGGAAGATATTTCATCCTACCTGGTACAATCCTAACCAAATTCTAACTCTTCTTTAAATCCAACAACATTGCCAGTGCCTTTGTGAATGTAGCAAACTGTAAATCAGGAGGTGGCAAGCACAAGAGGCATGAACGGATCTGTGGTTTTTATTCAAACAACTCACATGGGTGACGTTGGACCACTCACCAGAGGCAGCTCAAGCTTGGGAGAAAAGCCTTGGAAGTACATATATAAATGGACACACAAACCAACAAGGCTTTGGTCTGAGCTGAAAAGTCCCAGCAATTATTAAAGAAATTTTTTTTTAAAAGCAACCCACTTACATTCAATCCTACCCACAAAAACACCCGCAGTATGCTAGGGGTGAATGTGGCAACAGGCCTCTTCAGTCAATCTGACAATGAGAAACATCTCAGTTGGCTTTTATTTTCACCATTACTCCATAAAACAATTTCAAAAATCTAGGAATTGTGAGGGATTTTTTTTCAGCTATAACATGTTAGCATGTTAAAGAAATAATCACAGTCCATGAGAGACCACACTGAAATCCAGGTGACCACAGCTTAAAACGTTTGAAAGACATTTTTGCCTTACTTGCTTAGTTTTGCATCAGTAATGTAGCAGCACCAGTCTCAGATTTCACTGGACTGTGGCATGAAAAGGACCTGCTGGACATCCAGATACCACAAATGATGACGCAGCTATGAAGAGACCGATGGCTCTCTGAATCAATCAAAAGTGAGGCTACCCAGACCTCACAGTAACAATGTGTGGGCATGACCATGTTTTCCAGACAAAGTTGCTTAATTGTGCTAAACTTGAGTTTGCAAGTTGAATTTTCTGTCAGCCACTTTAACCTCCTACAAGCCTGCCCTCACTGCAGGAGCATGGACATGGAGGAGGCTACTGATGGCAAACATACAAGTACACTGTGAGAGCTGAGGCTCAAGGGTTTGTGAGTTTTTATGTAAAACACCTGTTTCCTAAAACATCAAAGGAGAATTTGTACCAGCTGAGAAAGGTGAAAGTTAAGAGTCATCATCACCTCCAAGGAAGGAAATGGAATGGCCTTTGGTAGAATTTGCTGTTCATTAAGGTTACTCGGTCACAGGCTGACAATTTTAGTGAGACAGTAATATTTTTAATGAAGATAAAGAGTCCAAGAAGAAGTACACATAAAATGACAGTAATTACTCAAGAAATATAAAGAGGAGGAGATGACCTAGAAAAAGGAAAAAAAAAAAAAAAAAAAAAAAAAAAAAAAAAAAAAAAAGAAATCCAACCCAGGCACAAATAAGAGAAGGCCCGAAAGTGAATCCTAAAATTCACCCCAAGCTAAGTCTTATGCAAGGAAGATAATAAATATTGGCAATAAACTTAAGAGCAGTTGTTCACCTCATGGTCTCCAAAATGTAATGTTGATGCACCAGTAAATGTGGTAGTCATTGGTTTTCTTCCAAAGAACTTGAAATTGACCTATTTTCCTCATGAAAAAAAATCATGTTAATTTATTAATTTAGGATGTGCATACTTTTTACATAACGAAACAGTATCCAAAGTTGCACTGCTAGGATACAAACAAAATATTTCACTCTGACAGGCAAGAAAAATAATTGAGTAAAAAAGGGAATGTTTAAACATCTATGAAGACGTTTAAAGTAGGCTTGACAAGATTTGCAGGTATCCAAAAGCAGAAGATCAAAGCTGACTAAGGACATTGTGTAACCTTACTTCCACTTTTGGTCCCTATTCCACAACAGAAGGGGGAAAAACCAAATAAGGTTAAGACAAGCACAGAGAGAAAATTCAATTAATTTTCAGCAAACATTACAGACAATGCATTGGGCCCAATGTCATTTATTCTCAAAGCAACTTAAGCACCAATTTCTAACAATATTTTTCATGGCAATATGGGACTGCATGAAAAGGGAGTCAAGACCATATGAAAGAGGGAGTTCTGGTGCTTCCATGACTTGCAGTTGTTAAAAGAAAAAATATCTCCTTTTGGTTTTACCCCATCAATGGCAGATATATTTCAAACGTTCAATTTATCCCAACCCATGGGCCTCTCTTCACTTATCTAGAAACAGTTACTAACGCAGCATAAAAGGAGAAACAGGATTATCCTAAGTGGTAGCCTTTACTGAGATTTCAAATTCTAGTGAAGCATCCTCCCCCACAACCCTCTTCACTATAATAGAAGGACTAAATTTTATTGAGCAAATAAAATACTGACACAATTTTACCAACAGCAAAAGGAAGAACTTTGCTCTATTATTCTGCATATGTATGACTGCTTGAAATGATTAAAAAAACAACTTCACACACAAACAGAAAACAGATGGCATCAGAAGAAGATGGCACATGAAAGCACATTACAAAAACAACTGACTCAATAAATGCTAGAGAAAAAAAGACATTTTTATATCAACATATAAAAGATGTACTTAGTTATCATATTACTTTTATCTTAGGTTCTCCTTTAGGTTAACTTTCTTGAGCTCTAATCTTGAACTCTGCGTCCTAAATTTTACCAATAGAATTACTCCATATCAATAAGAAAAGGTCCTTCTGCTGCAATGTTTTATATACCCTGAAAACAGCCTGCTTCATTTCTTGTGCCCCGTTTCTGTGTTCTTATCCCTTAAACATAAATCTGGATTACATTCTCAGTAAGATCCTCATGGATGTGACCATTTCTCTGCCTCAGCCCCCTTCCTCCTGCTTGGTCCCATGGGAAGCAGAGTACAGTGCACCGCACAGACTAAAGATCATCACTCAAAAATGTCCCCTTCCATTTACCCTAGACATCTAGAAAATAAATCAGACAGTCTTGGTGGATCTTTTTTAGAAAGGAAGGCTTGCTGCTAGCACAGAAAACATGGATATATGCAGAAGACACAGGGCCAGCTACGGCTCCGTGGGGGGATGTTTAGAGATAGGTATTTCCTGAGTCATAGGAATTGAACCAGGAGTCCTCACTCTGGTCCTCCAGGCCTGCTTATCTCTCTGTGACACCATAGGCTAGTTTCCCCAACCCTTACAACTGGTCAGTTTCCAATCCTCCTTAACCCTATAAAAGGGGCTATCTTGGCCCATTCTTGGAGAAGAGCTGCTTTCAGACCCCTTGCGAAACCCTCAGAATAAACCATTGTGGAACTTTCTGAACCCAGACTTCTCCTCTCTCTTCTTTGTCTTCCTTCCAGAAGCCACGGCCAGCCACAGCCCCTACGAGCAAGCTAAGAGCTGAAACCATAAAAGAGCTGATTTTCACTAAGAGCTGACAATCACTAAGCTTGCTAGGGGCCACGGCTGTGCCGCAGTCTGGCCTAGGGCACCCCAGCCCCTGGAGGGCTGAGGTATCCAGCCTTGAGACTGCTTGCCTGGGGTGCTTTAACTCTACAGGGAACAAGCTATCCAGCTAAGAAGTTAGCCCCTGTGGCTTCATAATTTTACAGATATAATCATGTTTCTGCTGACTCTGTGCCTGACCTCTGAAGCAACATGTCCTATTTACCAAAAAGGACTGTATGCCAAATACCTTACTACATGACTAAATTCTACCAGTTTGCTGAAATGCCTTAAGCATTTTTCTTTTATTCTGAAATTATTATTGTTTTTATTAATTTGATTCACTTGAAAAAGGACACATGTTCATACAGGTCCATAAATGCTTCCATAGGTATGGTCTTTGACACCTGTAACTTCAGATTTTATATTTATATTTCTTCCTTTCTGCATACTAGAAATTTGGAGCAACAGTACCATTAAGTAATATTACTAAATCTGGGGGTTAAAATACCAGCTGTGTCAAAAATAAAAAGAGATGGTTTAGGACATGTGGACCATTGCATTTCTCTATTTGGCTAGGACATAAAATTTTCAAAAGGCAAAAACAGAGGAATGGGATGAGCAAATTTAAGTTCAAACTTTTCAAACACAGAAAAGGATTCAGACTATTTTTAAACTGAGGGATCAGTCTTCTCTTACTAAAAGAACACGTCCAACAAAGGTTGATGCAGTTTATAATTTAGAGTGCTTTTGTACCTCTTGGAATACCATGTTCCCTCTTATTACCTTGTGCAAGTAATGACTGCTTGCCTGCAAAAGGTATCATCCTTTTCCATCCTAGCCAATTACAGACTCTGTTTGCATGTACCTCCAGGTCCCTCTCAAAATATCACATATCCAGCTCATGAAAGAAAATGGTAATGACAAAAATTTTTCTATACCATTATCCCCTTGGTATCACTGTCATTAGCATGTCAGGGCTGTCCTCCATTCCTTTCCATAGGTCTATCAGACTTGAAACCTTACCTATCAAGAGGCAGAAGGCCTAGGTAATACCTAAAGGCCCATAGCTGACAGGGTTTTTTCTCAAGGACAAACAGCTTTTCCAGCACAAACACTAAACACAAGACAAGAACAAATCTTCCCAGGAGTTAGTCCTAGGCAATGGCATAAGCTTTCCAGGTGTTTAACCATCACAACATTGTGATCTCTGCTCCAGGGAGAGACATATCCCTGATGTTCCTCTTCCAGTCTCAGCCCAGGACAGTGTATGTGTCAGGAGCTCTCCACAGCACACTTTACCCTTGGGGAGGCAATTACTGTAGGCACAAACAGAATATGCTCAAGATCCTATGCCACCTACTGTTGTATAAATCCCTATACAAAACAAATATATACCATACTTCAGAAGTTAGAATAACCTAAGCATAACTACCACAGTTCAAAACCACAGCTCAGACTAAGACAATGTTTTTTCACACATTGGAGAGAAACCTGCAGCACCTGTAGCTGTACTCAAGGTACCATGAGTAAAGACATGTACCTACTTACTGTGTAATCTGCCAGGTTCCCTGGAGGATATCTATAGCCTGGAGTACAATTTTGTAGCTATTAATATCCAAGTTAGCTAAATTAAAGCTAGCTCATGTACAACTGTACATGCTGCAATCACGCTTTCAATCACAGGACAGAAAATATCACAAATGGCTTAAAAGCAGAATTAGCAACAAACATAAAGGGTATTTTGAGCACGCCTGCCTGCACAGACAAGCACAACTGGCTTATCTGTATGTACCTGGAGGACAGCCAAGGCCTGGCCATGCACTGTGTGAGGACATGAGTGCTGCATTCTAGCACCGCACAGCACAGCAGCACAAACCCACTGGCACAGGCCAGTGTTCCCTGTTTCTGAACAGCACAGTTTGTCTTCAGTGCTGGAGCCACCCACCACTCCCCAGGATGCCGCAGATAAATACTGCGCACATTTTCCATCTGTGGCCGTAGAGGGTCCTGGCACAAGAATGTGGTTCTTCTCCATGGGAGAGGGGTATGAGCTACTGTTGATTCAGAAAAATTTCTTACAGCATTATTTTATTAAAATTTTTAAATCTCTCTTGTGTCTTGTGGTTTCCCACCTGTAAAATTGGTGTATCTATTTGAAAGAAGGGCACATCTAAGCAGCACTTCAGAGATTAAAATCTCTTCATAGATGCTTGTTAAATATGAAGAACAGGTAAAAGTGCACATGGAATGATTGCATTCCATGGTCACATCCATGCATTACTTTTGTGTGCCTTCTGTAGATTTTAATGCTTATTTATTCTTTTAAAGCAGACATAGAGAAATTCAGTCTGGGTTCAGCTGCTGAAGGGAAACAGTTAAAAGAGCTAAAGTGTAGTTATCTATTTTAATTAATCAACAATAAAAGATGGATCTTTCAATGTCACTGTCTCTGGCAACTAAACCAGTTTAAGAGATACCAGTTTATTCTGCCTGCTTGTCACTGAACTCCAAGTCAGATTTATGCAACCAATCTGAGATGTATGGTATAAGTACAACCAGTGAAACTACCTAGGTTAAATTTTAAGAAAAAAAGAAACAAAAACCATCACGTACACACCCATTCCTTTCCCAAAAAAGAAAGAGGTAAAAAAAGTTAATCCAAACCAATTTAACAACCTAGTTGAGTAAGAATTTTTGCAAATATGGTGGGATAGCTGGGGCACCCAAACTCCATGTGGAAGTCCTGAACTACACTCTAACGTAAGTTGGGGAAGACAGCTGGAGCAACACAATAACAAAAATCTCCAGGGCTGGCTACAAAGCCGTCTGCTAATCTCATAACTTTTTTAATTTTGTTTTGATGAGGCCCTCAGATACACTTGTTCAGCATGGCTAGGTCTAGATGTGGACACCCCTCTCTGCTACCCAGGACACCGCTTGCAGAGTTGCCACATTGTAAAGGCCAAGAGGAAGAAGCTTCATGAGCTGAGAAATCAAACATTCCTGGGTGCAGGAAAGACACCAAATGCACATCACAGCAGCTGTGTACATAGTGCTGCACAGTAGCTATAAACCTGCATGCAGGCACACTACCAAATATCCATTGTTTTCAGGCATTTTTGTGTGCTGCTGCCAAGCAGGTAGAGACAAACTGGTGCCACGGGCAGCCACTTCCTGCCTGGGACTGCCAATCTCCAGGTGTTGGAATCCAAGCAGCAGAAAACACTTGGAAAAAGAGACTGGCTTTTGTAATTCCCATTTTGGACATAGAAAAGGTATCCAGCACAGGTTTGTACATGAATCCCCAGAAGCATCCTGTGGCCTCCCAGATGGGGACTGCAACAAAGCGCAGGGGAGTACATGGCCCAAACTGCACTGTGAGAACACTGCCAAGAGAATGCAACCTGGGCCACTCCTACATTGTATGCATAGAAATGTAAGTATTTTAGAGAGGAACAAATGCTACAATACAGGTGAAACAGAGGATGTTCAAGCACACACCCAGCCAAGTCCAGCCAAGCTAACCTGAGACTATTCTCACTCTTTTTATCTCAAAAATTTCTTTAAAAAAATGTACTTACATGCAGGTCTTGTCATGGTGTATAGCTTAAGAGCTGGTGGAACAGCATGCCCTGTGAGGACCATTGGCCAGACAAGAAGGTCCCATTCCCAGGAAGAGAGGAGGGTCTTCCCAGCTGTGATGTTACCAGTTTTCTGCCATAACATACCTCCCAGAAAAAAGCTTCCATTACTCAAAGCTGCCTCTGGCCTAGGTGAAATGAAACTGTGAAGACACACCACTGAGATATCACAAAAGCAAATTAAATCTTGCAAACTTTACAAGGGGAAACAGTGAACAGATAGAGCCTACATTGCCCCAGCTTGTTTATTTTCATACACCTATTTTGAAAGATATGTCAAAACAAACAGAAGACCAGGAAAAAATATGATATGTAGTTTCTGCAAGTGTTACACTTTAAGCTAAAATACAGCTTAATTGCTCAAGAGAGTTTACATAAAAATAACCTGGCTTACTATCAGATTTCAAACCTTTTCTCTCCAGCCTCTCTCACATAAAAACTTATGCTGACTCACCAACCCTGTCAAAATCAACAATTTGAAAAACAAAGCTTATATGTGGTGTTAATTGGGATGTTTCTTTTTACTACAAAGACACCAGGACTTTGCATTTATATCCTGTGTAATTTATCTTTTGTCTCGACAATCTATGAACTTTATATCTATTTTATTTGACATGAATTATAATTCCCAGTATAAAACTCTGTTATTTGAACAAGAACTGAATGCATGGTACAGTTTCCTTTTTAATATGCAATTGTTAATAAAATGAGAACAAAGTTCCCGTTAAAATATCCATAACACAAATAATTGAACAGGAGAGGCACCAGGGGTAGAATTCTCAGACGCTAGATCCTGAAATTCCTCAGATGCTGGAAACTGAGTAGATAGAACAACCAGGTGCCATCTGTTTGTATTTATTGGCAAGGGAGAAGTGGTTTATGTAAATTAAGTTCTCCAAATGACATCAGATTCCCTTATTCCTTTTTTTCTTATTAGTAGAAGATGAAAATCCCTTCCCATGCAACTTTTGCCAGCATCCTACACCAGCAGAAATAAAAAAATACTTCCAGACAGCTGAAAGTAATATTTGAACAAGTATCTGCCCTAAGATTTATGTTTTAGAGGTGTACAGCAATGTTGCCTCATGAATACAGCATCTGCTTAGGGAAGCCATTCTGAGTTTCAAACCTATTCACCAAAAAGGACAAGGAATTGCAGTAGATTTCAGTAAGAAGTGGCACAGTGTCCCACGCAAATCACCGAGATGCAGTTGCAGTATTGTGAATTTCATTCCAGTTTGCCACTTAATTATTGCATGGCCTTCAGCAAGTTACTTTATATCTCTCCTTTTCTTTCAGCTCACATATTTCCTTATACTCACTTCAGAGGTGGAATGGAAGACTGGATGAAGGACATGAAATATAATGGTAATTTTCCACCAGGAATAGGGCTTTATTTCTGTATAGCCTTTTTTCCTTAGAAATGGCTTTCAAAGTGTAGTTTTCATACAATGCAAACTGCTGTCAAGTGCTCTAACACTCACATACCAAGATTATGCCTTGAAGTTCTGGATTTGATAGTGCTTGATGCTATTTGATATTAGATTTTATTCACAGTGCTCCTCTTACCCTCAGGTTTAGGTCCTCATTAAGAACAAGGTCAAGGGGTTTTGCTGTACCCCATTTTGGACACAGGATTTTAGTAAAAAGAGAATATAATAAGCTTGACCTGGGTAACAAAAATTGTCCTGAAAACAGTAGGAACACAAATCCTACATTAAAAAAATACCCCACACCTGTTTCCTATGACATGAAAAAATCTTATTTTCTGAATCATGGGAACCTTAAAGTGTTTCAGGGTTTTTTAAATAAAAATAGTGTCAAGGACAGCTTTTTCCTCTGATTGATATTTTGAAATACCTTTTTATTTCATTTCAAAACCTTTCCCGTGCTAATCCTTGGCAAAAAAGACAGATTGAGACAGACATACAATGGTTAGCATTTCAGCTCAAAGAGTTAAAACTCATGCTGACATGAGACAGCAAAGTAGCATATCAGTACCTGGAAAAGTAGATGTGCTGCCATCCATGTGATAGCACAGTGAGCTTTGGTGTTTACAGAAAAAAAAAATATTTTCCACAACAAAAAACCATATTTTAAGGCAATTTTTAGTTTTTTACAGCCTAGTTTAAAATTTATCTGTAACACATTTTACTTAATTAGAAAAAAAAAAAATCACTCCGCTTCTGTATTTCAGTCACACTTGTAACCCAAGTCAGCAGCAGAAAAGACAAGTGTAAGACTGTTAATTAGTTGGACATGAGCTTTTCGCTTGATCTGAATTTAGAGAAGAACATATCATTTTTTCCTTTTATGTTAGAGTACATATTGCCCATATCACTGTAGTGCCAACACAGGCACATTCTTAAGTATCACTTTAGAGGGAAATTACATGAAACTTTAATTTCCATGCACCTTTCAAAGGCACAGCTACAACAAGAAAACAACATGTGGGAACACAAAGAACCAAGAAAGAGCTCCTAGTCCCCCTCTATTTGTAAATATAAGAGTGCCTGAGCACTTTGTAAAAAAATAAAACTACAGCCAAATGCAGATTACAGTTAAATATACAAAATGGCCAATTGTGGGAGATAGCAACATGACCTTCATAGGACAGAAGTAAATAAATTAGTTAATTTGCTGTTTATCCTCTCAAAATCTTTTATTTTCTTAGACAACAGAACATGAATAGTCCGCATATCTCAGCTTCATACTTTTCCAAGGAATCAAGCTTCCAAGAGTATGAATAAAAGAGTCTTTCAAATTCATTTTTAGGGTCACATTTTCAGCAGGTACGGGGTTATGTGTCTCTTCTCCGTAGCTAACCACTGTGCACATTTGGGAGCAATAAAATGTGCTACAGGAGAGCAGCAGGGAGCTGTAGCTCTTTGGTTGTCCCTGATGACTTCTATCAAAGGTGTTTCAATGGCTAGTGCATTTAGTGTGTAGGTTTACATTGCCCCTGTAATGTTCTCAGGAACAGGATGTTTGGACACACTTACCCTCTGTAGTGCTGCAGAGGTGCTTACTTGTCTATCTTTCTTCACTTACTGCGGACGAGTACTTTTGTCCCTTTTCTGTGCCCTTCCAATGCTCTTCCATGTGACTCTGGAAGGATCTAGTTGTAGTTCAGAAGATGCCAATGGCTCTGCCGTGACTGGGGCTGACAGTGGAGAGGCAGCATGTGCAGGAAGGCCACTTACAGGGAGAAAATCCGAAGGGATGGTTTCTCAAAAAAGTTGGGGGTGGGACCAATAGATTGGAAATGTATGTTGTTCTTCAGTGGCTGGAGCTCACCAAGATTGCTGTTAATTCATCCAACAGACCAGTATGAAACACATATTCGTTGTATATCTGTATTGTGCTGGATTCTGAGCAAGAAAATGCCACAACTGCCACTGGCTCCACGCAGGAAAAGTACAAATTTCTTTGCAGAAGGGAGCAGGGTCTGCTGGCCCAGGCTTGCTCTCACCATGGAGCCCTGTAGCACCTGTGAGACTACAACTTCACCATAAAGTGCAGCACAAGATCCAGTTCTTACATCTCTATCCCATTACTTCTTCCACTTTTCAGAGGACTGGTTTAGCAGATTACAGTATGTATGATAAATCTGTCTCTATACTGCCCATAAAAAGCAGTTCCAAAAGGACCTTCATGCTAACTAGTGTATGATTGAAGTACATAGCATATTCTTCTCAAGAATAATATCCTTTCTGGTAGAAAAACAGTGACTACTCACATAAGTCTTGTTTCTTTGCTTTCCTCTTCATGCAATGTTCTGACCAGTGATAATCAAAATCTCTTCCTGAAAAAGTAGGGTAGGGTTGAAAGACACATCTTTCAGAAATACTTTGAGATCTCTGCAAATTCAGTGGGTTTTTTTGTTTTTTTGGGTTTTTTTCCCACAGTTATATTTGCTTTGTAATAAAATCTGACATTTTACTTCTTTAACTGAAACAAAACTGCTTGTTAAAGGAGGATAAAAGCACACTAAACTTCTTTCTACTCTGAATATCTGGGGAAGTCAGGGTAGAAATGCCATTATAGGTTTGTTCCCTATGAAATTCTGTTCATTAACATACAAATAGGCCAGATTCCACTAATATTAGTACAGTAGTCAAAAGTATAAAAAGGATGCTTTTTAATTACTTACATATATTGGAGACTGCAGCTGTTAATGCTATAAAGGCCTTTTGATCTTGGTAAGCTGTAATTTATTGAAAATGAGTGATTTGCAGTGTGTTGCTGGTCATGCTTCCTATAAAATGAAAAAAAATCAGGTAATTAAATAATTTTGTTCTAATTCTAATATCCTTAATCATGCAGTACTCATTAAACAACCACCACATAAATGTATAACTGTGAGCTTAATAAAAGATATTAAGATATTTCTCAAATTTATTTAAGAATAGCATGAACCTCTCCAATCATAAAGTTTCGATCTACTTAAAGAATAGCATGTTCTTTCTTACAGGAGTAGCATTCTTTTAAATCAGGACTCCTTTTAGAGCAATCAGTCTCAAAGTTAGTCAAGTAGTGGAAAACAGTCCATCAGACTACTGCCTTATGGGAACATAAAGTAGCCTAGGATAGCTGTCCACCATATGAAATCCTGTTTGGCCTGAAATGAAACTCTGCAATAAGCAGAAAACTTTCCACTCCTATTAAACACAAGTCCCCGTCCCATCCATGTGAGAGAAGACCAGAACTTTCTGTGTTTCACATACAGAAACAGCAATTTTTACACACAGACCTAGTGCAGCACATCTGAAACAAATCTGTTTCTGCAGTCTACAGGAAAGTTCTTCAACAAGCACTTAAAAATCTGAAAGGCAGGTGACTGTGATTAGCTATTTGTATAATTAGCTTTTCTGATCATAATCTACTTATGCAAAAAAATATTGCACTTAGACGCTACTCCTGCTCCAGGGAGTATACATGGGCATTGAAGGATCAAGTGTGCATTCCAGTTTCCATGAAAACACTAAACTCTGGGTTGTTTGTTAGGGTGAGGTTCACTAAGACCCTAACCATGAAAGTAACTTCAGGTCTGTGCTCCCAGGTGCTGCCCACAAAACCCAAAGCCACCAGCATAGCTGGTGCAATGCAGATGCTGCCCATCAGAGCAATTTGTATCAGATGTCTACTTAGTTACTGCCTCAGTAACTTTGGGTATGGGACTGCACTGGTTACGGAGGGCAGTTTCAGTCAGAACAGCTGACAAATCCATGCTTACGTGGTAGAGGAGAAAATATTTAAAGCCTCTTAAGAAGTGCAAAGCTCACAACTGTTTTCCAGTCTTATGCACTCCAAATGCTAAATATTACAAGATCATACAATAGGAACAAAATCATTAAATGGTTTAAGTTGGAAGGAAATTTTAAAGGTCATCTAGGCCAAACCCCCAGCAATTAGGGACATCTTCCACTATGTTAGGTTGCTCAAAGTCCCATCTAGCCTAACCTTAAGGTTTCACCACCCACATTGCAAAAAATATTTTCCTTTTACGTAGGCCAAATCTAACCTCTTGCTATTTAAAACACCCTTGTCCTATCACTATGTGCCCTTGTAAAATGTCTTTAGGTACTGGAAAGTGCAATAAGGTCTCCCTGGAACCTTCTTTTCTCCAGGCTAAGCAACCCCAATTCTCTCAGCCTTTCATCATGGGAAGGCTGAGAGATTATCCATCTAATAATTTTTGTGGCTGTCCTCTAGACTTACTCTAGCAAAGCCACATCTCTCTGGTTCTGGGTGCAGTCCTCCAGGTGGGATCTCACCAGAGCAGAGGGGCAGAATCCCCTTCCTCCCCTGCTGCCCACACTGCTCTGGTTGCAGCCCAGGACACTTTTGGCTCTCTGGGCTGGGAGTGCCCATGGCTGGGTCATGTCCAGCCTCTCAGCCACCAGCAACCCCAAGTCCTTCTGGGCAGGGCTGCTATTCATCCCCAGCCTATGTTGATACCAGGGGTTGCCCTGATCCAGACACAGCACCTTGCACTGGTCTTGTTGAATCTCACGGAGTTCCCATGGCCTGTTTCTCCAGCTTGTGCAGGTCCCTTTGGATGACATCCCATCCTTCAGGTGTGTCAACAGCACCACCCAGCTTGGGGCCATCTCTAAACTTGCTGAGGGTGCACTCAATCCATTTGTGTATGTCATTGATGAAGATATTAAATAACTCTGATCCCAGTACTGACCCCTGAGGGCACCACCTGTCACTGATGTCCATTGGAACTCTGAGCCATTGACCACTACCCTCTGGATGGGACTGTACAACCACTGAATCCATCCCTTTCCAATTTGAAGAGAAGGATGTCATGGGGGATAGAGTCAAGGACTTTACACAGTCCAGATAAACGACATCTGGACTTTCCTTGTCCAGTGATGGAGTCACTTCATTATAGCAGGCCACTGGATCAGTCGGACAGGAATTCCTCTTGGCAAAGAGGTGCTAGCTGTCTTGAATTGCCTCCCTCTTTTCCATGTTCCTTAGTACAGCTTCTAGGAGCATATGTTCCACAGCCAAGCTGACAGGTCAGTAGTTCTCAGGTCCTCCTGCCTACCCTTTTTAAAATGAGATGCAACATTTCCCTTTTTCCAGTTAGGGGAGATATCCCCTGACTGTATGAGTTTTCAAATATCATGGAGAGTAGCTTGGCAACTACACCAGAGTATTTCCTCAGGAATCTGGGATCTCATCAGATCCCATAGACTTATCTATGTTCGGGGTCTTAAAGTGGTCACAAACCTGATCATTACTCCCCCAGTCCCTGTCTTGCAGTCCACGGACTTGAGAGGTTTGTGAAGAGAGATTGACATTGAAGACTTGAGGCAAAACTGTTCAGTATTTCAGCCTTCTCCTCATCTGTTGTTACCTGTTTGCCAGCCTTGTTTAATGGTGGACAGTACTCCTTCTTTGACCTTCCTTTTCTTGCTATAGAAACCCTTCCTGTTTTCCTTTGTGTCTCTTGTCAAATGCAGCTCCAAGAGCACCTTGGCCTTGATTGTCCCATCCCTACACAACCAGGCAGCATTCCTATATTCTTTCTAGGATATTTGTCCCTGCTTCCATTGTCTGTGCATTCTTGCCCATTAGTTTGATCAGCAGGTCTTGACTCATCCGTGCCCATCCCTTCCTTATCTGGTTTCTTACAGAGAAGAATTTTGTGCTCTAAGGAAAGTGTCCATAAAGATCTGCCAGCTTTGTTCTGCTATCTTATCCATGAGGCAGTTTCCCATGTCATCCTACTGACTGATTCCTTGAGCAGGTGGAGTTTGCTTTCCTAAAATTCAGGGTCTTGACTGTGTTCTTCACCTGTCCCATATTCCTCAGGACTGCAGATCCACCAGTGATGTTCACTGCAGCCCTGGCTGCCTCCATCCTTGACATCACCCATGAGCTCACTTGCACTGGTGACCATCAGGTTCAGTAACAGATCCCCTCTGTCAGGGCTGTCCATTACCTGGCTTAGGAAGTTATCTCCACGCATTCCAACAGCCCCCTGGATTGACTACAGCTCACTGTGCTTCTTTTCCAGGAGATGTTGAGGGATGAAGTGCCCCAGCAGGAGGTGAGTGAGTTCAGTGCCTCCTGTGGTGGAGCAAGAAGGTGTTGTTATCAACAGGCTCCCCCTGGTCAGCAGCCTCTAACAGACACCATCCACAAGGTTCCATTTGCTACCTCAGTCTCTGATTCTCACCCATGAAGTTTTGTTTTGTTTGTGGCTGTTCTTCAGAGGCAGCCCTTCACATTCCATTAATTTCTTGACGTAGAGGGCAACCCACAGAGATCCCTGCCTGTCCCTCCTGAACAGCCTGTAGCTATCGATAGCCACACTTGTCATGGGATTCATCCCACCAGGCAATTAGGCAACTAGGCAACTGAAGGCAACTAGCTTGTCGCTTGTAGCAGCATGGAGGCTTCCAGCTCCTGTTTGTTTGAATATGATATTTGAGATTTGATTCATCTGTCTGTGGATGGTCAAGGAACAGTCCACAGAGATTTAGTGAGGTGAAAGTACCCAAGTAAGTTACTGGCATCCTCCACAATAAGCTGGGGAGGGTGTTCCATTGCTTCTTACATCCTTATTTATTCTCTGAAATCTCTAGATTCTTTAGTAAGGACCAAGATCTACATTCATCTTTCCAAGCTTATTGTTCACTTTCAGGTCAGCAGTAGTGAGAAAGGAAATTGTGTCTGTGGCTTAAAACAAGACACAATTCTTTTACCCTCTCTTCAGGGGGAGCAGAGAGGACAGTCTGTTTCTAGCTACCCTGCTGCTTCACTCAAAGGCAGTGTGAAAAATCCTCTTAGGCATCAGCTGAAGTAGTTTTGCTCAGGGCTGTATTGACAGCAGATCTGGGTTGAGGAGAATTTCTCCTGGGTCACCTTGGAAAGGATCATGACAAGGAACAGCAACATGGTGTGGCTAAGAAATTACAGTGTGCTTTGTTTGCCCTAGAGGGAGCAGACACATGGTGTCTGTGGTAGATTAGTCTCTTCTGATTCTGCATAAGGCTCACCTACAGTGTTGCGAGGACTGAAATACTTTATTTCTACTACAGTCATCTTTTGAAATAGGACATATGGACAAAATTTGACAGGGTTCTTCAGGCATAGAGAGGCTCTTAAAATCTTGTAGTTCTCATATTGATGACATTCTTCTCTGACTGCCAAGATGCTACAGGTGAGCCTTAAAGTACAAAAACCAAACAAACAAAAAAAAAAAACCCCAAACAAACAAAAAACCCACAAATAATAAATCACCAAAAAAAAAAAAAAAAGGAGGGAAGGAGGGCAGAGCTTCTGGACTTTGTTTGGATTGGTATTCTCAAAGCAAACAGTAGGAAAGAAGTACCTCAATTCAGTACTTATTTACAGTCCTGGAAAGTCCTGGAAAACAGAAACCACATAACTATTTTACAGTGCTGCTCTTCCACTTTTTGCAGAAGTTGAAGCCTGATGACTATTGCACCAATGCTGATTCATGAGCAAGCCTATCAGCTTCAAGAGAAGAGAACAAAGACACGTTATCTTCCAAAACAATCACTGAAAGCAAAAGTCTTTTATATTTGCTTGAAAGGAGAAAACACATCTTTTTGTTTATCATAGGTCTAGTCTTACAGTCCAATTCAGAATGCCTTTCCATAGAACACCACGTGCTATTCAGCACAATGGAGGTCCTTAAAAGTTTAGCAAAAAGCTTTTTCATGGATTTTTTTGTCTTGATGGAAAACTCCCTGTTCGGGGGCATAAAGGTATGGGGAGTGGATTATGCCCTCAGTGCAAAAAAACTGCTAAACAAATGAAAGAAAGGGGTAGACAAGTTTCCAATGTGTCTCACAAAGATCTCAACATGGCCCATTTAGCCTCCAAAATATTTGGGAGGAATTTGCCTTTCACAGTCCCTATGCTTTTCTACAGCTATTTTCTTGTTGGCACTGTTTTAACTTGTGAATTTAAATCCACCCTGCACAAGCACAACAACCAAATGAATAAAAAGTACATTTCTTCAAGGTGGAAGTAAGATGTGGTAGGATATACTGACCTAACACTACTTGTAACACAAGATGATGCACTTTTCTCCAGTGTGGGATCTTCTCGCATATCTCAACAATCCAGATAAACTAAATACCCTGTCAAAACCATAAAATACTACAAAAACTGTCAGAGGTTTTCTGCTCCACGAGTTGATTTGATGTTTGGGAGAATGTTCAGAAATATCTAGGTCTGTACAATTTACAGGAGGTTTGGAGGGACAAGTAAGTCTGGGAAGATGTTAGAGCCTTCCTAGGATGAAGCAATCTCTTAGGCTGTCTCTCTGGTAGAACTGCACTGTCCCCGTGTGGACACTGATGTAAGCAGCTTTGTGTCACACGCTGCAGTTACTTCTGTCTTTATCCTTAGGAATGCCCCTGACATCTAGGCACCTTCACAAGGCAATAGCTGAATCCATGCAAGATATTGAAACAGGAAACATGTATAACACATTAACTGTGTTCTTATAATTATGAAAACACAAGCCCTTTGTGTGAACAAGCCCTTACTTGCTGGGATCTGCAAGTTGAAAAGAGAAAGTGATTACATAATAATTTCTAAATGTGCCACTGAAAATGAACACCAAAGCTCCTTTGAAGATTGTTTTGAGGCCGTCTGAGAGGCTTTGTACACTTACTGTCTTGTACATTTCACTGTGCCAAAGATAACCTCATTAATGCAGGAATGGTAGTGAAACCTCCAAAGAAAATACATACACATCCTGCTGATGGTATGAGGAGGAATTTTTCGTCCTACACATCTTCAGCTTCCCCCTGGTGTGGATGCTACCTTGCCCTCCTTTTGACTTTTAGTTTTTCTTCTCCTTTGTTCAGAAACTGGCATCGTTTTGTTAGATGCTTGGTAATATGTGTATACAGAACTAAATCTTGGCATGTGGTGTTTATCTCAGGAGCCTAAAATGCATGTTTTTAATGCCAAGAATGTCCGAATCTCATTTCCTCTTTGTTAAGTTGCGTCTGGGAGATATCCCTCTCTGTTCTGGACAAAACCCATGGAGTGGTCCTGTTCAGTAGAGGCAATGGAAAGCCAGACAGCTCTCTTCTGATTCGACATAATCTATGATGAGGTGTTATTTTCATTTCTGTATCTGGAGTATTAAATAGGAAGAGACAGAAACGTGCGTTTCTTGCAGCTTTGTTACATCAAATGCTCTATGTTGTCTCAACATTTGCTTGTTTCTGGCATGCTGACATTTCACAACCTACAGTTGTGAAACCTACAGTGAACAGGAAATCACCAGGAATTACTCTGTTTACTTTTAGATGTGGAACATACATTGCTCATAATTAAATGACAGCACCATAAAGACATGTGTTAGCTACAAACTTCAACTGAACTGTAAGAAAATTACCATTGGCCATCTTAAACCCAACTATATGTAACTAGTCTGGCTTTATGATCTCAGCAAAGCATTTAGCCAGGATGTTTACAGAATGACTGGAGGCATAATGAGGAGAGAGGAATTTTCCTCAAATTTTTCAAGCCAGTATTGGTACCCCTGTCTCTAGAGATAAAATACAGCTCAGAAGTGATGCATTTTGAGGTGCAGAGGGAAAATCAATGAATAAGGACAAAGCATCTCAAATACAGAAAAGTTAACATAGGACATTTACTTGATTTGGAGACTCGCTCTCATATTGCAAAGCCTCTGTGTTAACCCTAGATAGCTGGTAGTCATTACACAGGAAACTGGTGTTAGTTGGTATTCTAAGGGTCTATTTCCTCTGCTATTCTAAATGAAGCACAGCTGAAGTTGGAATGACATGCAACTCTGTATTCCAGAAAGGATGTGGCTGTTTTGTATCTCCACTCTTTGAGCAGAATAAATCCACATCTAAGGAGGCATTCTGGAAGTTCATAATTGCATCCAGATGATCACATGTTGGGGTCTGATGTCTCCTGTCTTCCTGATACAGGGTACTTCAGTCATTCCCTAGGATTAAACTTCTGGTGTTTACAGCTAAGAGCCCAGACATCTACAAACCAAATTAAAACTGGACTTAAGAGTAGATCTGCAAAAATACAACTTTCCTATATACCAGCAAGCACCAAAGTGCCAAATTTAAGTTCTAAACTGTCTTTTATTTCTTCTTGCAATTTTAAACCATAAACCTGGACTTGGGCACCCAATCTAGTTCACTTTGGTTTTCCACCCAAGATGATAAGTCTACTAGATGATGAACGCTAGTGAATAAAACATTTGGGTTAAGCTCCTATCAGTCAAGTAGAACAAGGCATGCTCTGATACAGGCCTCCTCTACATGCTGCAGGTGGATCTCTGCACCCCCTTTGACCTCCATGGACCCAGGGGCACAGCTGCTTCCATGGTCTGCACTATAGGCTGCAGGAGAATCCCAGCTGCAGTGCCTGGAGCACCTCATCCCCCTCCTTCTCACTTCACTTCATGATATGCTTGTACTATGAGGACCAGATGAGGGAGCTGGGTGTGGAAAGGAGAAGAAAAGGAGGCTCAGAGAGACCTTTTCACTCTTTACAAGTGCCAGGAAGGAGGGGGCCAGCCTCTTCTCCCAGGCAACCACCAATAGGACAAAAGACACAGTACTAAGCTGCACCAGAGGAGGTTTGAGATGGAGTTTCTTCACAGAAACAGTGATTAAATATTGGAATGAGAGGTAATGAAGTCACTGTGACTGGAGGTGTATAAGGAAAGATTGGATGTAACACAAAGTGCCATGGTCTAGCTGACACAGTGTTCTATCATAGGTTGGACTCAATGACCTCAGAGGTCTTCTCCACCCTAATTGATTCTTTGGTTCTGTGGTTCTTTGATTCACTGACTCTCGTGCTTGCATAATTGTTCCTCTCTTTTCTGGCCGCAATTACATCTTTGCCTTAACTCTTCTTTTCTTTTTTTTTTCTTTTATATGTTATCACAGAAGTGTTACCACTATCACTAATTTTCTTGGCCTTGGCCAGAAGCAGGTTCACCTTGGAGCTAGCTGTCATTGGCTCCCTCAGACACAGAGGAAGCTTCTCACATCTTCTCACAGAAGTCACCCCTGTAGCACTCCCATTACCAAAATCTGGCCACACAAACCCCATACAACAGATGTTGAATAAGGGCACACTACACTTCTACTGAAAGAGGGTTAAGAAATTCTCACTGAAATCCAGCAACCATTCTCTTGCAACAAGATGTCCTTATCCAGGTGCTGCATTGCCCCTGCTAAGTAATGACAACATTACCATAAAGAACCACATTTCTTCTACAAAGGCTGCAGTCCTTTAAAAGATACCTAAGAGGCCTATATAGCACAGTATGGTTTGTTTCAGTCCCACTGTATTAGTGCCAATTGAATGACAGCAAAATTCAGACCAAGAAGAAGACTCAATGCTGCTGATTCAGGTGATAACTTAGGATCTGTAACACAGTGATGTAATTCCCCGAATCTTGTTAGTGACTTTTGGTGTGATCTCAGGAGACTTCCTTAAATCTTCTTTCCCTACATCTCATTTCTTATAAATTTGGCTGCTGCCATGTATCTATATACACTGACTACTCGCTCTCCACCCTCCACTGATCACATATACAGGCAGGTGAGCTCTCAAATACTACCATAGTGGAGCTATTGTGGAGCTTAGGTAAAGCTGATGCAAGCAAGAAGAAAGACAACCCTCCTGTGCTTCCAATAATGCATGATATGGCAAGACTATGGAAGGCCCCAGAAGAAACAGGGGCTTTCAATTTTGCTTTCAATTTTGTAATTCCTATAAATATATGCAGCCTAAGAATTATTTGCTGCTCATGGAACTATTTTTAATTGGTGTGATAGTGGAAATACTCGACTACTAATTAATGGCCAGAACCAGCTGTTATTCATGTACATAATAGAAAGAGAGCCCCCATGAGTCTACAATATAAGACTGCTGGTACACACAGCTGTTTAAGTATTGGGGTCTTTCTGAAGTGTAAACTAGTAAGAATTTACTAAAATGAAGTGTTTGAACTAGACTTGCAGGGAGGAGAAGGAAACTAGCACCTTTTTTTTTTTTTTTCCTGCAAGACAGTAATAAATACTTTTACACAGGACTTCTGGTTCATTACATTCCCCAGGAACATGGATATCACAGCTGAAGGGTTTCAAGGGAAGTGTGGGAGTAATTAAAGAAAAATATTTTTTAACTGTTTCCAAAAAGCCTTTGCTTCAAAAATTGTTTGGGTAGTCCAAAATCAATTACCTAGATGTGCAGAGGGTAGCCAACAAGAGAAAATAAAAAGGGCTTAGTGAAGTTTCAAGCCCACATCTGAAGCAACACAATCTCTGTGGCAGCAGCTATAGGCAGGTCAAGCGTGTAACTATTGCTGCCTGCAGGGACAACCTCATTGCTAGGGAATGCCAGGGACCTGCTGCTGCTGGATGAGAAACAATCATGTAGAGCCACAACAAGGCTCATTGATGGGAAGAATCCTCAGATCCAGGAGCGACTCATGTGAGCCTCCATTTTAATGGAACAACATTGAAAAGCAGATTTTGTAGTACATGATCTGCTCTCTGTTTTTGAGCAGCTGCTTCAGCGACTCGCACTGCTGCTCCATCACTTCCTTCTTTAGTCATGTCTAATATGTTCAATGCAGTTAGTATTAAGAGGAAACATATAACAACGTAGGAGGATTTGTGTCTGACCCCCTACCATCCTTCCAGCAGGTCACACTGGAAACTCTGTCCTGAAGAAAAGTTGAAGCTGTGGCCATTTTTATCTCCTCTTCACAACTGACTATGATTTGAAGGTTCCAGTTCAAGAACTCTGCAGATGAACATAGGAAATTAAAATAAAAACAAAAAAGACAAAAGACCATTTCGATTATACAAGCATACAAGCTGAAGCACAGCCAGGCAAATAGATGAACAAGAAATGGGAAGGTTAAAACAAAATAATGAAACTATGTGAGAAAGATTATTTTAAGAATTCTGGAACCTTCTTGCAAAAAAAGAAGGATGGGACACCATGACTGACTAATTCCTTTCTAAGAAATGTGTCATTGGAAAGCCATCTCTTCTTTGCCTATAAATTCAGCCTTCACCTTGTCTCTGCATCACCCAATACTTATTAAAATAAAAAGTATGTGACAGAAGAACACTGGGAAAAGAAGGCAAATTTAGAATACAAAATTTTAAATCCTTCTCAGAAGTGGGATTAATGTCCTTCACTTGAATCAATATCAATCTTACTGAACAAATCACTATGTTTGTTCTATCTCCACATCCTAACTGCTAAAAAAGGATTTTTAAAAGTTTTCCTTTTAAAGTGTGCATTTGCATTGTGGAAATGGGTAACTAAAACCAGTTAGCACCAGCTAGTCTCTCAAGAAGGCAGTCACACAAATTTTGTCAGATTTCTTGGTAACATCTAGGAGCCCCAATAACAAACTGTGGTACCCCTGGACAAGTAGAGCCTGAAAACAGACTTCTTTCCTTACAACTTAAGTATTCATTGTATCATAGATTCATAAGTTCATAGAATAGCCAGGATTTGAAGGGACCTTAAACATCATCTAGTTCTACCTCTCTGTGATGGGCTGGGATATCTTCCACTAGATCAGTTGGTCAGAGCTCCATCCAACCCAGCCTTAAACACTTCTAGGGATAGGGCATCTGCAGCTTCTCTGGGCAACCTGTTCCAGTGCCTCACCTCCCTCACAGTAAAGAATTTTTTACCTAATACTTAATATAAACCTACTTTCTTTCATTTTGAAGCCATTTCCCCTTGTCCTATCACTACATGCTCGTATGAAGAGTCTCTCTCCATCTGCCTTGTTGATTCCCTTCAGGTACTGAAAAGCCACAATTATGTCACTCGAAACCTTCTCTTTTCCAGGCTATACAAACTCAACTCTCTTAGCAGTTCCTCATAGGAGATGTTTTTCACCTGTCTATCTTCATGGTCTTCCTCTGGGCTCACTCCACCAGGTTGATCTCCCTCCTTGTCATGGGGACCCCAGCTCTGGATGCAGTCCTCCAGGTGGGGTCTCACCAGAGCAGAGCAGAGGGGCAAAATCCCCTCCCTCCCCTGCTGCCCACACTGCTCTGGATGCAGCCCAGGACACATTTGGCTCTCTGGGCTGAGTGCCCATGGCTGGGTCATGTCCAGCCTTGCACTCACCAGCACCCCCAAGTCCTTCTCACCAGGGATGCTCTGGGTCTGCTTATCCCCAGCCTTTGCTGATACCAGCTATTGACTCAGCCCAGGTGCAGCACCTTGCACTTGGTCTCATTAAATTGCATGAGATTCCCATGGACCCACTTCTCAAGTTGGTCCAGGCATTGCTTTGTACCTATCTCTATATTTTTCCTAGCACCAGGGAGAAAAAGTTGAGCTGGAAATGCTGGAGCCTTTGCCATTTGTCAATGCATTCCCTCAGAACAGAGAATCCAATGTGCCTGACCAATGACTCCCGACCAAGCAATACGATGTGGTTTTCAAGCTCTTCTGTATGACTTTTAAACAGGTTAAGACAATTTTTCTGGACTGCAGTGCAGCAGCTCCTATGCTGTCAAGCATGCCAGTCCCCATTAGGCTGGAGTTTGCTACCTGAATGGTGGGACAGTAAAATGACTACAAGGTTGGTCTGCTAGACAGGGCTTTCTCAGACAAAAATCTTTTCCTTTCTAAAGCTTTTTGTTTTCTGTGCTCCTTTCTTTTTCTACAGAACAGCTATAGTGCAGTGTATTTTCCACATACCACTGAATTCATCTGAGCAATCACTCTTTCTGTCTCTGCCTTTCTGTTTTGATTGCTGCTAGAAGTAGAAAGACCAAAATGCCATGAGTAAAATTAATCTCAGAGCATTTCACACATTGTTAGAACAGAAATGTATTTACATTTTGGAGAATCCTTGCCCTTTTAAGAGATCTAGTCCAATCTTGGAGACCTAAGTTAAGTAAATTATTTAGTAATGTTTTTGTGCATTCTTTCATCTTAATATAACTCCATTTTGCTGCATGCTACATTTACCTAGTAAATAAAAGTACAAAGTAGACCAAAACTGACTGAGTTTTCTGGTGGTTTCAAATTGGTCTTAAAGCAACACAGCCCCTGAAAGCCAATGAGATGCCAGATACACTGCAATACTTCCCTCCATACTCCTAAAAGTGTCTCTGCTGTGTTTAACCTTGAAAGTCCAAATACAATATAAAAGTTAGATAGTTATGCCAACAAAACTTTTACAAATAAACTTCTATACTTACAGATACAAGATTAAAGTTAGGTAAAGTAAGTGAAGGAAACTGACCCAGGGAGAGAACACAGGAATTCTGGTCACAGTTTTGCACTGATCCACTGTAAATCTGATAATTTTCCATAAAAATCACTAAAGGTGCTATCTAAAAGCAATATGTAATTCATTATCTAACTTGTGAGCTATTGCCATGTCTGCAACAGAAGGCTTTCAGCAAAGAAGCAATTTAATTTTCTCAAGCTGTTGACTCTGGCTACGCCTCCTAAAATAAAGCATGTTGTTTTAGGCATGCTGGTGAGAAGCATGGATCTGCTTATTGTACTGAAATTAGACATTTCAAGTCTCTACAAATACAACTACTTCAAGATTTGGCAATGACATTCAGTGAAGAGGAAAGGCCTTCCTAACCAGAAACAATGTGCTTTAATCTTCTGTAAAGAAGCAGTCTGTGTGTCATAAAGAAAGCCACTGCTGGCAGAATAATTACTTAGTTCCTTCCTCTGTGCCAACTTGACTTAAACATAACGTGACCATGTCTAAGAGCCCAAAATGTAACAACAGAAAATCTCTCTGAAAGATCGCATTTCCTCAGCTTTAAATCCTGCAAGTTTCTGTGACAGAAAATTCCTTGAGAGTGTGTAGATGGAGTAGAAATGCAGATAGATTATTGCACCCTCATGTGCAGCCCACCACCTGTGCCATTGAGGTGACATATGTGGGCTTCCCAGGGACACAGTCATCCTCAGCACCCGTGAGCTTCAACAGATGCCTGGTCTGGGCAGGCTGGAGCAGCTGGAGCTGAACATGGAAACTTCCTGGGACAAAACAGGGACCAGATGAGCAGTGCAGAAAAAAACAGAAAGCCCTCTGAATGATAATCATGGAGATGGTGGCTGCATAGAGAAGTTACACACTCCTTGGGTGCACCTCAGCAGCAGGTAGAGGAAAAGGGGAGGAAAAAAGGACCTGGAGGAGGCTCTTCTCCTCCTTCCCTGGCGACAGCTTTCCAGGACCCTGCTCTGAATGCAGAAAAGGAGCATCCTGGCAGGCAAGTCTGGACCCTGGCTGCAGGAGCTGGGAGACCTCTAATGTATCTCTGAGGAAAGTATTAGGGATTAGGAAGATACTTATTAACTAGGCTTAGGTAAAAATTACAATTTACATTTTATTTCACCTGTTTTCAGTATTGTAAATAACACCTGACTTAGTATCTCACTAAAAAAACCCAATCTTTGCTTTCATTTCCTCTCAAGCAGCCTCATGAAGCTGGAGGGAATTTTATCCTAAATACCTAACAGTGGGCTGTCTCCACAGCAAGAAGGTGGAGGATAAATAAGGAGAAATAAGGGCCACCTGGAGGATGCTGCATGCATCCTCCAGGTGGCCCTTATTATATATACTGGAAAACTAAAGGTCAGGGGAAGGTTACCTGACAGCCTGCCGTGGACCACCATGATATAAATCCATGTACCTGAGAAGCTGAATTAAATAATCCCTGCAAGAAGTAATTGCCCAAGGGAGGCCCTAGGGCCCCCAGAGAGCCCCAGCACCACAGACACTAAAGAGTAGTATAAACCCAGTGGGCTTAGCTGTGGGCATAAATTAGAGAAAACTGATCCCAGATATTTCTGACAACACATGCTCCTCCAGATGCACTGCCTACAGTATCAGGTTTTGAATAAGGGAAAGCTTATAGTTGGCAGTCAGGAAGAGAAATCCATCTTAAAAGGGCCTCTGGGTATGTTTTCTTTGTACCAGCCCTACAGAACACCCTAGAAGAAATGGAACATACAAGAACACTATTCTCTCAATGCAAAACACAATATTCTCCTGCTCTTTCTCTTGTCTCCATTCTTCTCACTTTTCCACAAATCCCACCTCATTCAGCAACAATTCATGGCCATGTTCCACTGACTGGATTTTCCTGCTGTGGAAAATGATTTTCACCATTCTGCTACTTAGTCAGTAACTATTAACACAATTTGTCCATATTCATCAGCGGTGTAACATCAATTATCTCAGCTGGAGTCATGCCAAGAATTAATGTGGTCTATTAATTTTGCAGAATGCTGTTGATGTGCAAGTAGTTATGTTTTGCAGTTGCCAAGAGTGTTGATGACTCCTCCAGTTCCTAGGGCAAATACCAGTTGTTGTGGTGAGCTCTGCACTATCTTGTCTAAGAAAATTTAATTGTGTCTAGATAAAAGTTTTTGGAAGCAATTTTTTGTCCAACAGGCTTGTTTGCTTTACCTGTTGATTGTATTTAACATTTATTTTAATTTTTCATAGAAAACTGTGGCATTCCATGGTGCATGATACTTCTAATAATGTGTGACATCACTGTTGAGCCAATGTTTGGGAAAAGGATGCATCAACCTTGTATGTGTAATTAGCCCATACTCCCTTTCACAATAGATCACTAAACTCTTTTAAATAAAGGACTTGTGTAAAAATTATCAAGTTTGACCTAACACTTAGAGCAACCAGATTTCCCTGTAAGGCTTTTTCTCCCATGTATTGATGGCATTCTCATGTAAATGAAAATTTTGACATTTCTCTCTAAATAAAAATTTTGACATTTCTCTATAAATACGAATGACAGAACGAAGTTCAGTGCCCCTAAGGTCTTTCAATTTGATGTCATGCTACGCCCATTGCTCTTTGCTATTTTAAGGACCTAGAAGGTTGTTAGCGATAAGTATTATGGATGTGTGCTGTAGAAATTGAGAAAAAAGGGGAAGGCTACCAGACAAGAAGTAAATATTTCAAATTTCATCCATCTAGGAAGATCCATGGGAAAATTATAGACTATTCATAGTAGGTGGGTATTTTAATGAAGAAAAATATTAGTTTTAATCAATTACAAGATATCTATGTTAGCATTCAGATTTAATGAAAATATATGGTTTGGATGAATGAGAAAAAATCCTGTAGGCATGCTTTATAAATGTATTGCATATTGAATATTCACATTAGCTTAACAATCCAAAAGACTACAGACCCAGATTGTCTGACAATCCTAATAGCTCTGTGGCTCAGAGGAGATCATGAAGCAGAAGTCTAATGATATTGATGGAGAATATGTGCAACTACTACAAGATTTATCAAAAACCCCCTGAGCTCTGTATGCATGTATCACACCAATTTAACCAGGCACAAGGAACTGAGAAATTTGTAGCTGAAAATACAACTTTTCCTTTTGGAGCATAAATTGTGTTTTAAAAAAGGGTTCTGAATGGCCAGTCTGCACACCCAGAGGATGAGGTCTTGTTTTCCGCCCAGCATGCCCTAGATTTGTTCAAAAAGGGCAGGGGGACAGTGCTGCTAAGAGCTCTATAAATAACCTAAGAGCAAACGTTCTCTGCAGTTTGTCTGATCTGACTGTGGAGACTGTGCTCTGCTATATTTAGCTAAAGAACAAGTATTTTTAAAAGATCAGAGGAAGAACAAAAATAAGCTAAGCGCACTGAAGCACGAATTTGAAATACAGGTTTGAGGTTCAGCAGCTAACTGAATCCATGGACAATGGGAGGTCCCATCTCCTGCCTGGTAGAGAAAATCCCTGCTGATTTTCAGCATTCAGAGAGCTTTCTACAGGCAACAGGGGCTGAGGCTTCTGTTGAGGACAGCAGACTGCACAATCAGCAAAAAAACAAGAGTGAATCTTGCTCTCTACGTCACCTAGAGCAGACAAGAGGAGGACAGCATAGTTCCAACCCTACCTCAGGACCAGTGGAAGGGAAGAGACAATTTGCATCTCTGGACCGAGACCTACAAACAAAAGAGCAATCCAAGTCCATCAAAGAGAGTGGGATTTTTAGTAGCAGTTTTATTTCATGGTGACTTGATTAAGTCCTGGTGTGGCAACACCTTCAAAATTGTCTCAGAAGCAGGTCCTAAAAGCAGTTTTGACGTCCTGCTCTATCGGCCCATTTAGTCTTCTTCTAAAAAGCTGCTCAAGCTAAAGCCCATCACCAACCTCAGTAGAGCCCTGGGACACTGTGGAGATAGGGCACCTTCAGCACCACGCAGTGCTAAGACCACCCATGTAAATTGGAAAAGAAAAGGGAGAGGAAAAAAGGAAAAGTTTCAACAGATCCATTCACATGATAATTACAAATTTGAAGGGCAGCATTTAAAAAGAATATTTGTAAAGATTTTTTTAAATCACGGAAAGGAGAGAAAAAATTTCCAGCAGATCTTTCCAGAATCAGATGTATATCAGGTTGTTTTCATTAAAACCAGGTTTCTAGGCAGCATCCAGAGACTTCTGAGGCATGTGTCTGAAACAAAAATCAGATGCAAACAAAGAGCACACAGATGAAACCTGGCCAAACCTTCAGGGAATTTAGCAAGTTCCCATGTGTGCTTTTAAGTGAATGATCCTCATGCTTGCTCTATACACACTAGTTAACCTTGCACGAAGAGTAACATGAGGAAGCACCATTATTGCAGTATAAAACCAGCATGAGACAAAACTGGAGGGAGCAAATTATTCTTTACTATAGTATCTCACTTCTTATACTGCTTATAAAAGTGACAAGATCAGACCCTTGATCAGAATAGCCCCACATGCTGGAGCCTTATTGGACTATACAGGGGGCATAAAGGCAGTATGAAGAGCTTTCCTTCAGTGACGTTTAATGCCTAAGCCTTTCAGGACAAGGAAGCAATAGGCATAATTTCATGTCACTTTCATGGATTAATGACTGAGATCTGTTCACAACGCTAGCTAGGATTTTGGCAGTGGGAAATGGGTGGGAAAGGATTATGGAGCGATGTGGATGAGAGGGAAAATGCTGCAACATGTGCCGACACCGCACTAGATATTAACTTCTATTTCTACTACATACGTTTCTGTTTTCCTCTAGGAATCATAAAATTATTTGGGTTGGCCCCATTCAACCAGGTGTTGAACAGTTCCAGGGACAGACACAGACAACTTCACTGGGCAATGTGATCCTGTGCCTCACCACCTTCATAGTAAAGAATTTCTTCCTAATATCTAACATAAACCTACCCTCTTTTCATTTGAAACCATTCCCTTTTGATCAATCACTACATTCCCTTGTGAAAGGCCCCTCTCCAGCTTTCTTATAGGCCTTCTTCATGTACTGGAAGGTGCTACAAGGTCTCTACAGAGCTTTCTCTTCCCCAGGCTGTACAGGCTCTCTCATCCTGCCTTCATAGGAAAGGTTCTCCAGCCCTCAGATAATCTTCCAGCCTCCTCAAGATCTGTTCAAACAGGTCCATGTCATTCTTACATTAGGAATCCCAGCGCTGGATGCTGCAGTCTTGGTGGGTTCTCAGCAGAGCAGATGGGCAGAATCCCCTCCCTCAATCTGCTGCTGGCCAATGCTGCTCTGGATGAAGCCTAGGGCACAGCTGGTTTTCTGACCTGCAATCACACATCACAATTTGCTGGATCCCATTGAGCTTCTCCCCACACCCACCTGCAAGTCCTTCTCCCCAGGACAGATCACAATCCATTCTTCGCCCAGTTTGTATTTGTGCTTGGGATCACCCCAACTCAGGTGCAAGACCTTGTGCTTGGCCTTGTTAAAGTTCATCAGGTTCACACACAGGTCTACTTCCTAAGCTTGTCCAGGTCCCTCTGGGTTGCCGTCCAGCCCAGCCTTTGCAGACTGAATGGGCAAGTGTGGCACAATGTGCACAGCAGAGCTAAGCGGCAGGACCTCTCTTCCTGGCCATAGTGGCAGAGACAGCATGAGAAGGCAGCGCCTCCCGTCCGGGAATCACCAAAAGGGTGGGATTTCTCACATTCACACTAGTCTCCCTCCTGTCAAAAGCAGGTGCAAGGACTGCAGGGTATGGTGGTCCTCAGAACAGAACTACCATCCTCTTTCCCACACCCTACGACCAACAGACAGACCACATGACGCTCAGAGCAGCCCCGCCTGAGGACAGGATATTCAAAGGTTCTGGTTTAGATGTTTTGGCTATCACCTGTCCGAATTTCAGCATGCCTTACTTTCACTTTTTACCCTATTCTTCCTCTCTGAACTAACTGACATATTTCAAAAAAACTGGCATGAGTTTTGAAGCATGCATGGCATTGGTCTCTGCACTCAAAACCCTAAACTGTGCTCTCAGTTTCTTACAGTGGGAGGAAGAGTTATACCACCACCTCTGAAGTCCACAGGTCCAGCAAAAGTCAGCAGACTGTATCAAGCAACACTACAGTTTTTTCCAGTAGTGGTAGAATCCACCAACAGCCCATTGGGATGACTCTGCATGAGAAATGCCCATGAGTCAGGTGGAGGCTCCCACAACAGCCAAGTTCTGCATGGCTGTGAGAAGTGGGTAAAACCCCTCTGTCACCCAAACTGGAGACAGACAATTGTTATGAAAGGAGCACAAATTTTAGTGAAGGGACCAATGTAGTCACAGAGAGCTCACACAGCAGCATGTGGTATGTTTTATTTTTGGGCCATTTGATCAGCTCAAAAGCCTTTCTGTTTCTGGGGAGGTTCTCGAATTCATTTTCAAAGAGCAGACCCCAATGGCAGGAGAAATTATGGGAGCCCACTGCCTTCAGAGCCCTGGGTCCCAGAATGGGGCTGGCAGAGGACACTGGGGTGGGATTGCAGAGCTGTCACATGCAGGATGGCCCCTGGACATGGGAGCTGCAGAGAAGCCAAAGGAAAAGCATCTGCAATCAGGGCCATCAGCAGAGGCTAATCTTATAAATTGAAACAACAATAATAATGATAGAGGCATGACAAGCCTGGTTGCAGCTGGTTGGGATTCAGCTGGCTTTATGTTGTTTTGATTAGCCTGACGTTCGGCTGGTGGGATGCTTGTATGGGCACATGTGTGGGTGGGAAGATAAACACAGCTGAGTAAATCTGGTCCCTCATTTTGCTTCTGCACAAGCAAGTGGGCTTACCCTCAGCTCAGATAAGAGCCATGGCCATCCTCCCTCCCACATCCAAAAAGGTGCAGCTGTATTTAATGGCAATTTATCACAGAAGCATTTATGGCAATTTTGCTGATGTTTATTGTTATAGACAAAGAACAAATGTCAAGATCAAGAAACTCAGACAGTTAAGAAGCCAAAAAAAAAAAAATAAAAAGGTACCGAATCACTTGGAGAGTGAAAAAGCAGAAAAGTGCATCATCTTGAAAGAGAAAATAGGATTGCTCCTACTGAGGTAGGATTGGATGATCCTCAGGTCAGGATTCCCTTTCAGGAAGTATCCTTTCAACCAGGTCTTTATTGCAGAAGCTGGATAGACTTCATATAAAGCCTATGTTTTTGGTTTGTGACATGTTAATGACAACTGGCTGTAAACAGAAACTGCGCCTGGAAGAAGACCTGGCTCTGGGGGACTGGGGAAGAGAGAAAGAGAGAAAATATCAAGCCGTTAGAAGGAGAGAAAGAAAATGTATTAATGGATTGAGGAAGAAAAAGACTTCCTCCCACGGTAATTTTTTTGCAGTTCTCCAGCCTTTTCAGATATACTCTCTACATTTGTCTGCTCTTTTTTTAAATTAATAGCTTGACTTCCTCCAATTCCATAACATTTTAAAAAAATGACAACATATCGTTCTCATAACTTATATAGAAACATGATAGAAAATTATATCAAACGGACAGTATAAAGACTCTGTATTCTGTCTTCTCCTATAGCTTCTAATAACTGTATTTTTTTCATGATGACTAGCAAAAAAATTATAAGAGCTGCAAGCCTCCCCAGGGGTGAATAAATGAGCACAGATGGCTGAAAAAGCACAGCCAAGACTGCCTCACGGTGAATACAAGGTTTTAAACCCAGTCCTACTACTACCAGTTTGCTAATTCCCCCCAATAGCACTTCAGTGTGAAATTAGTTTTTAAAGCACTAACACATCAGAGATGCTGGAAGGTGGTAACACTCAGATTACCATTAATCCCTTTGCTACTGGCTCCTCCTCATCCTCTCTCATTTCTGCCATCTAAGAGGTCTATGTGTAAATGCTTTCCAACCCACTTTGTATCTGCCAAGGCACTTTGAATCATGTCAGCTACCTAGATCAATTTGATGGACACATAACAACTCCACCAGGAGAGAGCCAGTAAGCTTTTCACTAGCACAACAGTTTAAAAAATATTCAATGATTTATTTGCATCTATTAACATAGTTCATATTAGTACAGTTTGATGCAAAAGAAACTTTACCTCCAGTTCTGCTATCTATGCCCCTTAAGCAATATCCTCGTTAATTAGGATGCAATGAGGGTAAGTACTTAAGCAATAGCACAGCAGGAGGAGGAAAGCAGAGGTGCTTTGTGCCCATCTGTGAGCTGGAAGGGAACCAAGGGATTTCAAAAATTAAGCATAAAACAGGGAATATAGATGTTTCAAATGAGGATGAAAATGGCAACCATGACACTGTTTGCCTCAAGCTTACCTGACTAAGAAAAATCCTCTGTACTCATGCAAATGGGAAGTGAGTGGAGCCTTACTGATGTCAACTTACTTTACCAAATGGTTCAATATATCAAATATAATTCATCTTGCCTTTTGACTCTCTCTGCTACATAAAGTATGTGTTACATACCACTATGCAAAAAAATTTTTTTTTTCATGTTTTTATTGTTGGTCAAGCAGAAGAAGTAACTACTTAAATAAATTATTCCTTACACATTGTTTGGAAACAACATTTTAAGTAAAAACCCCATTTTTCAGCTCTGATTTTTAAGCTAAATATACCAAAATACTTTGGAGAAGACACAATATGTCATTCAACCAGCCCCAAAAATATGATCTATCAACAATATGGTTTGTGTGTCTTCTCTTGCAGAAAATAGTCTTAAAAGTGAGCTAGAATTTATAAAACTCACACAACAAATATGACTGCTTTATGGATGCAAGGGCTTTTAGAATTGTTTGAATTATTTATGACATGACTCAGTTTTAATCCTGATATTCCACCAGTAGAGAGTCTTCTGTTTGTCATAGAGGGAAGTTTTTCTGTGTGGAGTGGAACTTTCCCCCTCTACACCAGCACTTCTTTTTCACCTCATTCTGGGTAAGGAATCTGGGTCAGAGTGGGTCTCCATGTGGGTTGTGGATCTGACTAGCACAACACACAGCACAGGACATCTCTGAACCCTTTCCCCTACTACACAGCCATAGAACACTTTTTTGGGCTGGAAGTGATTTTAAAGGTAATCTAGTCCAAATCTCTCAAAAATTACCAGGGACATTTTCAAGTAAATCGGGTTGCTCAAAGCCCCATCCAGCTTTACCTTAAATATTCCCAGGAATGGGTCACCTCTCTCGGCAACTCATTCCAGTGTTTTATCACCTTCGTCGTAATAAATCTCTTCCTTATATCTAGAATCCATGTACCTTCTTTTAGATTAAAACCATTACCCCTGGTCTTATCTGTGTTTCAAGCCCCCCACAAGTACTGGAAGGCTACAAAAAGATCTCCCTGGAGCCTTCTCTTCTTCAGGCTGAACAAATCTAAGTCTCAGCATGTCTTCATATGGTCCAGCCCTCAAATCATTTTGTGGCCCTTCAACCTGTCCATGTCTTTTCTGTGCTGAGAGCCCCAGATCTGAATGCAGAACTCCAGGTGAGGTCTCACCAGAGAGGAATAGAGAGACAGAATCTTGTCCCATAATCCTCTGGCCACAGTTTTTGATACAGCCAAGGACTAACTGTATTTGCATTTTGAAAAACCAAAGGATTAAGTAAATGAATTTTCCATTCAACCAGGAAAAATTAAAGGTAATCCATATCCTACTTATATATATCCTACTACTTATTGGCTTTCTGGGCTTCAAGCCCTCATTGTTGGGTCATGTCCCCAACATCATCACCAAGCCGTTCTTGGGAGGGCTGCTCTCAATTTCTTCATCTCCGAGATTGTGTTGGTAGTGGGGGTTGCCCTAACCCAGGTACAGGCACCTTGCACTTGGACCTGCGACAGCTCTTGAAATTCCCACTTAAACAGTCCCTCCGGCTGGCATCCCATCCTTCAGGTGTGTCAACAGCATCTCTCAGCTTGGGAAAATTTGCTGAGGGTGCCCTTGATCCCTCTGTCTACATCACTGATGAAGATATTAAATAAATCTGGTCCCAGTACAGACCCCTGTAGGCACCACTTGTCACCAACGTCTGTTGAGACCCTGCGTCCTTGACCATGACCTTCCGGGTATGACCATCTAACCAATTTCTTTTCCATCTAACATTCCACTTCTCAATCCCATCTCTCTCCAATTTAGAGTAGAATGTTGTGAAGGACCATGTCAAAGGATTTACAGAAGACTGGGACATCCACACCCCTTCCCTTGTCCACTGATGAAGCCAGTCCACTGCAAAAGGCCAGTGGATTTGTCAGGCAAGACCTGCTCTTGGTGAAGTTGTGCTGGTCTCTCAAATCACCTCTCTGCTCTCCATGTGCCTTAGCACAGCTTCTAGGAGGATCAATTCCATGATCTTCCCAGGCACAAAGTGGGGGTTGACAGGTCAGCAACTCACTTTTAAAACCAGCTCTGTTTAAGTATCAGAACAACTGCAGAATCAACAAAATCTAAGTTTTGGCACTGTTCTTTCCATATAGGAGCTACTCCAGACAGAGCCACAGAGTCTCTGCCAAATTCACAGAGACTGTTTAGCCCTCTGTTGGTTGGATTCAACTGAGAATAAGTGTGTTCTTGCCAAAATTCATCTAATTGGACAACAGCTTCAGGAAGTTTCCAGCAGCAAGTCTCTCATCTGTCCAGGTGTAATGAAGGGAAAGGACTTCAGTTATTCACAATATTCTGATGAGCAGCTGTGAGTGTAATCATTCTCTAGTGGATATACTACCCAAGCAGCATCAACCATGTAGTCCTGCTGGGTACAAGCTAGCTGACCACTCCACCCAAAATATATTTGGTCAGAGAGTATGCAAGATAAAGTCATTTGTTCCCATATGTAGTATATTGACATAGTCTATTTTCTATCAAAAGCAATTATCCACATTGTCAGGATTATCTAGGACATGAGACACAAAACAAGGGGCAACAGAAAAAATATAGAAACTTGCTGACATGAGAAGGCAAATCAAAAGATTAACTGAAAAAGTTCAGCATTCCAGTAGTAATAATTAAATGTAATCCATAGCCTATTTTACTACTTGTTGATTTATTTTAGTTTACCAATGTACTTGCTCATACAAGACTCCACCTCAGGAATTCAGTATCTTTTGGCTCTGGTGAACCTTTATTAAGTAAAAAGCTACTATAAATAAGTCTGAATTGTATCTCTTCTTCAGTTCATTCCTGATTATAGGGTGGGCCCCTGTGATTTTTCCCCCCTGTATTTTGAAATATTTATCTGGGGACTTGCAAGCCAAATCCAATGGTTGATCATTTAAGTTTAGGAAATGGAGCAACCAAGTGCTTATAAAAAGATCCAAGCCAGTGAAAATCTACTGTAACAGAGAAATCATGCCAAAAGTGAATTTACAGCAGGATTGACAGTTCATGCACAAAGCATACAACTCCTTCAGGCAGCAACTTGCTGAAAGTGAAGGAAAGAGGCATATTTTCCACCCCAGAGCACTGGCCACCCAAGGAAGGAGCTAGAGAGCAAGCTGAGGGAGCACGGGCCCTGGTGAGGAGCAGTGCTCCCTGCGCTCCCTGGCCAGCGCCCCAGCTGCAGCAGCAGGCTCATGTCTGTGGAGCTTCTCGCCAGATGAAGATAACCAGTCTGCACACACTGGGACAGCGAAATTTAATTTTCCCTGAGCTGCAGAGCTGCCTGGCCCATGCGTACTTTAAATGAAGGGACTATCTGTGGTAGAGCAGAAAGGAATTTGGAAGTCACAACTTTCCCTGAAGCAGTGGGGGAGCACAACCACCACAAAATGGCCCAGCAATGGTTAACGGCAGCTAGCCAGAGCTTCATTCCTTCTCTCCTTAACAAGAATGGGTCAGGTGTTTCCAGCTAGATCATCTCTGATATAGAAACTCCATTCCTCTGATCATAATAAGTATTTGTATCCTGCCATTATAAATAAAATTTTAAAGGATCACTGATTTTAATTTTCTCCATAACATTTCATTTTCAGATGTACTGCCAAAACCACTAACACAAAACCAAAATTACATAAACAAACTATGCATTCCATGTCTGAATTAAGAGTATGTTATTTTTGTCATCTGTATTTAGAAACAAATTATTTTCTACATTATATTTATTTGAACATAAAAATAGAAATATTGTCATTACTAATAAAATATAATAATAATTTATTTTTGTGCTTGACATGAAAATACCTGCTTCTGTACTGAACAGAAAAACCTTAATTCCATCAAGCTGCTGTCACAACCTCTGCCATAAGTGAATGTCTTGACTGAATTACAGCTTTTCAGTTCCTTTCCATCATTTATTTCATCAAAGATACTTCTTTAAAAAAAATATTGTTTTCATCCAAAAATAAATCCAGCTGAAAACCACTCCTGAGACATCCACAAAAAATGATTAAATAATGATGTCTGGAAGCCGCTGCCAAGCATAAGAAAGCTCAAACAGAACACAAATTTGGATAATTATGGTTCCTACTACCATTTCAACAAGGGTCTGGCAATATTAGAGTTTTGGGTTCTGAGATCAGGACAAAGTACAACCACACAGTAGAGACAACACCTTGCAAAAGCCGAGATGCAAAATTTCCTTCACCTTAAAAAACTCAGAGAGGCCATCCACGGAGAGATACCCAGTCACCCAAGAAAAATTTTACAATTTATATTTTCACAAATATTTGAAGGGCTGTCTTGGCAGCCTCAATAATCTAATTGTAGAAACCAAATCTGACTCTCATTTGCACAAGAGAATAATCAGGATTTTCTAGTAATGCCAGCCCGCAGTCTTTGAGGTTATATACACTATGCAGCACAGGCTGTTTCCCCTGCAGCCCAAACAAGTGCTCTTTGGAACTGTAGCAAGGGATCACTGACAGCATTAACCTGTTGGTGGTCAAAGATCACAGAATTTTAGAATCATTAAAGTTTGAAAAGACCTCTAAAATCAAGTCCAAGTTTGGCCAAATACCACCACTCCACCAAACCATAAAAGCACCACATAAAAATGTGGTTTGAACTCTTCCAGGGATAGAGACTTGTCCACTTCCCTATGCAGTACATTCCAATGTTCAACCATTCTTTCAGTGAATAAATTTTTCTTAATATCCAATATAAACTTCCCTTGGTACAACTGGAGGCCAATTCCCCTTGTCCTATCACTTGTTATCTTGGAGAAGGTTGTACCACTTGGGCACAGCCTCCTTTCAGGCAGTTGTAGAGACTGATAAGGTCTTCCCTGAGCCTCCTTTTCTCCAGGGTAAACACCCCCAGCTCCCTCAGCTGCTCCTCACAGGACTGGTGCTCCAGACCTGCCCCAGCTCCATTGCCCTTCTCTGGACTCTCTCCAGCTCCTCAGTGCCTTTCTTGCAGGGAGGGCCCAGAGCTGGACACAGCACTCGAGGTGTGCCCTCAGCAGTGCCCAGCACAGGGGGACAATCCCTGCCCTGGCCCTGCTGGTCACACCATGGCTGATCCAGGCCAGGATGCCATTGGCCTTCTTGGCCACCTGGGCACACCCTGGCTCATGTTCAGCTGCTGTCACCAGCACCCCCAGCTCCTTTCCAGCCACTCTGCCCCAGCCTGTGGCACTGCCTGGGGCTGTTGTGACTCCTGGCTAGGATGCAGGTCTTGGCTTTGTTGAACCTCATACCACTCACCTTCAACCCATGATCCAGCCAGCTCAGATCCCTCTGCAGAGCCTTCCTGTCCTCCAGCAGATGAGCACTGCCTCCAAAACTGATGTCATCTGCAAAAAGACTGAGGATGCCCTTGATCTCCTTATCCAGGTCATCAGTAAAGATATTATCATGTGATTCATTACTAAACTGTCAATATGGGTGCAGGCACCTGTTCTCAAGTAAGACAGCTGCACTCACCAGTTCTTTTATTTCCATTTCACAAGCAGTATCAAACCTGACCCTGTCTTTATGTTCTTTCAAAGCTTGGACAGAAAATGAGTGTATGTGTTTTATGTCACAAGCAACCCCTCTGAACCCTGGCAGATAAGTAGAAGCGCACCGTCTTTTCACAGAAGACAATATAAATCAATTTGTCATAGACTACACTCAGGAAGAGATAAAAAATTCAGATGTATCAAAATAATGTCACTGTCAGTAGAAGGACATTGTTACAAAGCTTATGCATCCTTTACTGGTGAGTTACCATCATGTGCTGTAGGAGCTGACCACCTTCTACTGGCTGATAGCACTTCTCCCATCCTCTCCCCAGGCAGAAGACATGTCCTCCAGCAACCTAAGCTATCTCCTAGGACAAGAACCCTTTGTGGACGTGGACCATTTTCAGGTGCAGTCAGCACTTACCTAATTTTACTATTTTAATAAATTATTACTCATTTTCATATGCCTTTGATTTGGGAGTTTCATGACAGTGCTCAAAGAAAACCACTGCATGGAGTCATACAAGTCTAACCAGACACTACTGGAAACATTAAGGGTGATTTATTCTTTCAAGATTATCTAGGCTAATTTTGCAGCCCTAAGAAGTTCAAAGGTAATTTGGACTAATCTGAAATGCTGCATGCTTATGCAAACCAATCAGTAAAACAAACTAGTGCTTTTGATAGGCACTATTTACCACTACATAGGATGAGACCATACTATTCAAATATTACATTGCACATTCCATACCAGAACTCTCTTTCACACTATCAAAGGGCCGCAAAGATATTTGGACTTCGGAGCAGTGGGATCTCAAATGTGAAAATAAGAGTGCGAATTCACCCTCAGGCAGTATACCAAATCTGGCCAAAGGGATCAAAGTAAAACTTCCCTCCCCCTGCCTTTTTTTTTTTTTTTTTAATGCTTTTCAGGTTGGCAATTTCCATGACAAGTTTCAGTACGATACTATTTCAAACAGAGGAGATAGCATGCAGTACCGTGCAAACCAAATTGCTTAGAAACTAAGGGGAAAAATACATCTAGATAAATACATCTTGAGTGAACAACTGGCTGACAGGTCAGGCACAAAGGGTGACAGTAAGTGGGGTGACGTCATGTGCCACAGCTCACTACAGTTGGTCTGAAATACGCTGAAACAAATGAACTATCAGAAATCTGTGATGGCTATGGTGTTATATCATCTATGAAATTCTTTTACCTGAACTTGCATTATAAAGTCGGCAGATCCAGGACATCTTTTCATTGTAGAATGAATGTAGAATTTCACTTTGTGAAGTTTTAAAAAATGTTAAGAAAGGAGAAAGTGAAAACATCATAAAAATAATATGAAACTTTCTCCCTGACTGATCACGGAGGTACCAGGAATACAAGACAATTCCTGCGTCTTAAGACATTATAAGTGGGTGACAAGATGAAATCCACTAATCTTGTCTGCCCCTTAGCATTTTCTCTGGGTATTATTTTCTTATATATTGCAGATTACAACTTCTGTCCCTGAATATTTCAGCTTAAGTCTTCTGCTTTATAAAATCTAATTTCATCAAGGTGCTAACACTGACTGCTTTACAAGATGAACAAGAGGAACAGAGTCATTTAACAGAAAATAGACCAATATTCTCTGTATTTTACAAAATTTCTGCAGAAGCAGAAAACCTGCTGCTGCTTCACTGGCTGTGTGATTTTCAGTGTTCTACTGAAACGGAGCAGTGTAGGGAGTGGTTGGTAGGGACCTCTGGAGATTGTGATCTCCGTGCCCTGCTCAAAGCAGAACCAACTTCAGAGTCAGATCAAATTTCTCAGGGCCATGTTCACTCAAGTTTGGAAAGTCCTGCAACATTTCAAATGAATGTTACTGTATGTAGTGAAAAAGCTTAAGACAGGAATGGAAAACACCAATCTTACTGAGGCCATTGACCTCATGCTGTTGGTTTCTAATGGTATGCACATCAGACAGGAAAAAGGCAGCAGGAAACCATCTACAGTCATCTACAAAAAGACACTTTCTTGTTGCTCCTGATGGGAATTCTCTGCCCATTTTAAGCCACCATGGCTGCCATCTCCCCTTACCTCCACCTAAACAGATCCCACTGCACCAGCAGGGGCTATGGACAGCCAGGACCACTCAGGCATGTGGTATCCTGCAAGCATCCTGCAAGAACATCTTTATATCTTCCCTTTGCTCTAGAAGAAAGGTAAATCTATGTGACACCTCTTGACTTTCCCTTGCATGGCTGCACACCCAAATACCTTTGGGTTCTGATTATTCCTCTAAATAACCTTGTACCATAGCTATGGAGTTTTTTCAGTACTTTAGAGTACCACTGTACTCTCTAAAAGAAACTGAATAAAGTGCATGCTTGAGATAAACCAGAAGGATTTTCATCCTGTCTAATGTTAAAAAAACCCCAAAATGTCAGATACTCATCTTGCATAGGTCAATACAATTTCACAGACTTCTGCCACCTGAGGATCTGCTTCATCATGCTATTAAAAGCTGTGAGCAGCTGAATTGCAAAACAACTGCTAAAAATGTGTAAAAAAAACTAGTAAAGAAGAAAGCCTTAAAATATCCAAGACTGTCTAGAGTAAAAAAAGTTCATAGCATGTAAGGACCATTTAAAGTAATTACAGACCCTGCTTTCAGAGGATACTGATTGCAAACCCTTTGCAACAAGACAGCAGCAGCATAGAAGCAGCATCTTACCTGTGCTCACTTTGCTCTGCTCTGATAATCACTGAGCACAGGCATCAGCACAGTGCAGTTGTAGAGGTGCACATCACACTGGTCCTAATCAGACTACGCTGATTATTTTTATCTGCAGTAATAGCAGTGAAGTTGACCTGAGCAACCTAACACATTGCTCATGAAAGGAGAAACTCCTCTTGTAAATTTTTCAGGCCTGGAAGCTGAACCACGTTTATAATTCCCAGGGACAAACTCCCAGCTAGCACAAAGTGATCCCACAGAACTCTGCTGACTAATACCCACTGGGAAACTATTAAAAAGATACTGTGCCTTTCAGCTTTGCAACTGAGGCTCAAATAAAACAGAGGTAAAATAAAACCTGAGAAGGGAAATTAGCCAGTGGAGGTGCATCTCCTCGTAAAGGTTTCTTTGCTCTTTTAATGAAACAAATCTGTATAAGAACTTCACAACTGAGAGGATAACAAAAGTAGCGACTTACACCTGTGCAAACTCTTGGCTATTCCTCCTGAATGCAGAAGGATGCAGGAGAGCTTCAGTACTCCGTACACGACCAGCTCCTCATTGATCTCAGCACCCACCAAGGGTGAACGTGGGGACAGCACTCTGGGCTAAAGGGCCCTTCACTCTTGTACATACTTCATGCAGTCAGGGAAAGGAATGCAAGACAGCTTTCTGGAGATGAGACAGTGCCATTTTTAGCAGTGATAACACTCACACTATAGAAGAGCAGTACTCAGGTCTGTGGCTGCAGACCGCTGTCTGCAGACAAGACTCCAAGGCACTCCACAATACATCTACACCAGGTTAAGCTTGGTTGCTTTCAGCCCCATTTCTGCTCTCAGCAGGTTCATGTGATCCAGTAGCTACAGGGATAGAGGTGGGGTAGTGAGGTCGGGTCAGCAGGAAAAGCCACCCACCCAAACTACACCACTTCTTACGCAAATGCCCTGTGGTCTTGTCCTCAGGGAAACACCATCTGGCATGTGCCCTGCAATGCAGGTACACTTCCATCCACATGGCAGCAGTGTGGTGAGTAGGAAAGTGATGGGGCTGGGAACTGCAGAGGTACACCATCATGTAATCCACCTCAGCAGCCTACCCTGCCTGGGACAGGGCACAGAGAAGACCTCCACATTGTACCTTAAAGGCAACAAAATGAAGTAGGATAGTAAATAGGTTGGATCCTGCTGCACTAGACTTCACACTCTAAAAAATCATGGAGAAAGAAGCAAAAGGAAAATTTTAAGTGTTTCACCCTTTTGCAGACTCTTTTCAGACTCACAAAATTTGCAAGGTTAACTTGAGCTAAACCCAGTGGCCCATGTTCCCCCAACGAAATCTAGAAGCTGTAATAAAGTTCTGTATTTGTTCCCAATACCACAGTATAACTAGTTCACAGCCAGGATCTGTAACACCTAGTTGAGGGGGCAAAACTAACATGAGTACAAAGTTAGCTATCATAAATAAACTGTGTCTAGCAGACCCCATCATCATGTTTCTTTCACTGCAGCACAGAGAAGAGGCAGCTGCATTACACCCTCTTCGCACTTAGCTGATAATGGCAAGAACAGAAAGAGCAAAATCAAGTGTTGAAAATCTCCCTCTTTAGATTCGCAGCCACACTCTGTAACATCATGTATTGCATATGTTCTACTCCAAGTAGAAACAGACTTAATTTCATCCCCATGTCCTCCAGTCCGGCCATTACATCATTCCAAGCTGGGAAATAAAACAACATCCACAAACTAAAATCAGCAAAGGAAATTTTTTCTCATTGCTGAACCATAGCCAGTGCATCCTAATTTTGGTGGCAAAAATGAATAAAAATTAGTTACTGGTGCATGGAGGAGTCACAACACATGAGGATCCCAAATGATAAAGCCTCATACTGTTCATTGCTGAATCAATTTAAAACCTGATTTATGGTCCATATAATAATCAAATTAACTTGTTATGGATTGCCACTATGTCCTACCCTCAGGAAATGCCTTAAAAAAACACTTAGAGCTAAATGAAGACATTACTAACCATATTAGCTCATTAGTGAGGACAACATCACAAATCAGGGTTGGATCGAAAGCAGCAGCAACAATCTTGAGTTTTGCTCTATAGGGGGGCTAATAAAAATGCATTTCCATAATGAACAGGAAAACAAGCAACTGATTCAGGAAATGTAATCACTCCAGCTCTCTTGCAGCAACCGGCAAGCTCCTAAGGAAAAGTATCTGTGATGTGAATTATTACATTAATATCTGTGAATAACTGAATATCCCACCAGGAGTTTATGAAGAAAGGTGGCAAACTACAGTGGAACCTGGGGCACTGCAGAGGAACCAACATTAGGCACAGTTGAATTAGAGCAAATGAACCTATAATTCCTCTCAGGAAATGATGAAAACAAATAGTGTTTTTTTAAGAGATGTGAATATGTTTCCAGAAAACTGAAAGGAGGCATAAATAGTCCTTAAATAATAAATAAGTATGAGTTTGCTCTGGAAATTTTTGTCATTTGCTTGTCAACAAAGCCTTTTGCTCAGTTGACTGTCTGCATGTACAATAGACTGTGATCCCATGGGCTCACTTGGGTGCAGAGCCAAGGTATTAAAGGGGTAGATATTTTGCCTTGTAGTTTTGCCTTTCTAAATGCGATCCTGTTGGTTTGCCCTGGTTAGTAGGATTCTTTTATAATGCCCTCTACATACTGCCTAAACCCCTTGGGTCTTTAGCCAAATATTAGCAGCCAAGCTTGACATTTTCTGCTCTCTTAAGTTTTACATGTACCTTAATTCTCCTTAAGACACCAAATTTTGGGTTTGCACTTCTCTTAGTTCTCCAAAGGGTTAAGTTAGAAAATGAGGAGTAAATACAGCAAAGCAGAAAAGCCTCTACCCACAAACAGAACCTAAGAGATGTGAAAGGCTGCCAGGCTGTTTCACTGAGCAGCCTACAGCTGAATTGGTATCTGGCTTCTGCTACTGTCTCCAGAAGAAATTGGAGATGTCTATGCAGGAGAAAGCAAAGCTCTACTCCCAGCCAAGAGAGAGGATGGATGGGGCAGGAGAGAGAGGCCAGTGGTGGGACAGGACCACATGGAGACACTTGAGGGCTGGAGCCAGGCTTGCTGCTCTGTCAGGGCAGCTGCATCTCAGGTGTCCTAGCTCCCACAGACAGAGGACCCCAGGCACAATGATCAAGAATTTTCTCAAGAGGTAAACAGTGAGAAAGAGCTGTCACGGAACTGGGAATGCCTGACTGCTCACACCATCTGGGCCAAGCCCTTGGACCCAGGGCTCTCGGAAGACCCCCACACTGGCCCCCAAGAGGGACCCAGCTGTCCCAGTAGCATGGCCACAGAGGCAGCAGGAGAAGAAGGTGACCTGCACAGTGCATCTCCTGCCTTGCAGGTCCCATGGACACCAAGCTAGCAGCTGCCACTCTGGCTGGAGCTCCTGAGGAAGAGGAGAACCATGTGCCTCTCCCTTCTGCAAAGGCAGCAGTTTCCCCAGTCTTTGGTGAGCAGGTGACAGCAGCAGGGACAGAGAGCCAGGTGCCTGCCCTGCATAGCTCTTCTTGCCCACCCAGTCCCTCCCAAGCCAGCTGGAAGCCCATGCCCTCTGCAGGCAGCAGGGAGAGACAGTGGGAGAAGCACACAGGAAACAAAATTATCTTCCAAAACAGCTTGTGTTCTCAGTCTGCATTTCAGTTTACACCTAGATGCCTAGAAAAAAAATTCAGGCAGCCTTTATTTGTGATTCTAGTTGTCCTCTAATACCTGTAGCTAGTTACCAAGTCCCTTTGGTACCACAGCTGGTGGTGTAGAAGCTGCTACAAGTGCCTGACTAGAAAAATGTGTAGTGTAAACCATACCCTTCTCACTGAAGAACTTTCCCCTAACATACCTGCAAAAGTGACACATCAGTTCAGTTTCTAGGTTGATCCATTAACTCTGCATTCATGCTAATCCTGGCAAGTATTGATGGTGCCCGCAAAAAATAGCTGGGCCATGAAAACCATGGAACAGCAACCAGAGTAGAAATGTTAGCCATGATGAAGATGAATCAAATCTGCCCTTATATTGCCAAAATATATGGTCCCCATACTAAGAACAAAATCCCTCTCAGGAAAGCTGTCTGGCAGCTGGAATTGGAGTGTGAGATCCCTCACTTCACCACAGCTTGTTTCATGTCTCTAGACAAGAAACCTTGTCTTTGTTCTTCCTTGAAGGCACTAAGTGGAAACTCAGTGAAATGAGAATAACAGCTTCCCTTTTGTGACAAAAGTGATGCAAATACTTGTGAGGTATTCAAACACTATTCCAATAGGGCTGGGATAGAAAGTTGGCTAGAAATTAAATTAAGTGTAGAAATTAAGTGTTTCAACAACTTTTGGCATTAAATCTTTCTAAATTAGTTTTCATAAGTAATTTAATTTTGACTAGCTCTCAAACTTTTGAGAAATGTCAAAATTGAAATATCAATTTTACAAATGAGCTCTTTAATCTAGATGAACTATTTTGACTGATCTCACATCAAATTTTATAATATAGTTTCATAGCATGTTCTCAAATTTAGGGCAGAGGAAGGGCCATCCATTTATAACTTTCTTACAAAGTAAAGAATTGTTCCTGAATACTTAGAGGCATACTTTTCAGAAAGAAGGATGAATAGATGGCATTCTGAGTGAGAGAAGGAACACAAACCCATAAAAATTGTATGCATGTCTATATATAAAACATTGTTCACACCAGTTGAATGACCTGTAATATTCAGAAATGACCTGTAATATTCAGAAATAACATCTCCCTTCTCTTGTTTAAGTTCAATTTTTAGTCAAATTTTTCTGTTCTTTCATCTTCTCCTTTTTCACTCTTTGCTTTATTATTATTGCTTTTGTTATCGTTGTTGTTATTGATGGCATTGTTGTTGCTGCTGCTTTATTTTCTTCATCACTTTAAAGCTATTTAAAAAAATATATTAGGCAAAATACGTTATCCTGCATTTTATTTTACTTCATCTTGGAAATTCTGCACTGAGCACAAATAGTGTTTAACCTTCAAGTTCATGAATCATGCTGAAGACTAATACACTGAAGCTGAGAAAAAAACCTTCAAACCTTGAGGAGTTTTCTACACAAGTGGTTGAAGAATAATTGTTAAAGTAATCATCTGACCATATTTTTGCCTTGTATACAATAGGCATTTTAAAAGACATGTAGGAATTATATTAATAGTAATAGTAATAGTAGTAGTAGTAGTAGTAGTAATAATAATAATAATAATAATTAATAATAATAATATCCTTTTTTCTCAGGCAACACCAGACAGAAAGACTACTTCTAATCAACATTTGGAAATCAGTAGCTCTATCTCCACCTGAATAATGGAAGAAGATTTCTATCATGGCACAGGATCAAGCACTAAAAATATGTGTCTAGATATATTTCTTACTGCATGTAAAAGCTGCTCAAACTTGGTTTTTCTCTTCTTTGACGTCATCTAAGTTGTTCTCTAACAAATAGTTTTTTTAAAAATCTCTTCATGATCTGTTAAGAGTATATTAGCTCGAATCTGGACAGAGGTATTTTCTTAAAAGAAGTTTTGAGAAGGACCAGGCTCCTACACTCAAAATGTGTAGAAGACATTGATTCACGTTCTGTGGGATTGTGAGGACACTTCAGATCACCCCATCCCAGAAAAAATAAAGTGACTGTGGTTTTCCTTGGTGTCCCATTGGTCATCTGCACCCAGGCATCCATCCAAACAGCCTGTGTGTGAGGCGGCAGTGCGGTACCACTGGCTGCCAAGTCCTGGCACTGCTCTTAGTTTTGCTTCTAGTGACAACAAACTCTGTCCTGCATCTACCTTTTGAACCCCAGTGTTCTGAGAGGATATTTAACTTGAAGGCTAAATTCCTGCTTCCCATTCTTCTGCTGTTTTCTTTATCAGGATGTTTTGTGGCACCCCCTCCAGTTTCTCCTCATCTCTTTACCACAGATTCAGGCTTTAATTTATTCTCTGCCTCCTTGTTATCAGATTCTTTGAATAAATTTATCTCTACAATGCCCTGTAGTGATTAACCTATTCACTTCATGAACCCTTGTTTTGCTGTTTCTGCTAGTGATTTCACATGCACATTTCATTCACCTTCACCAACCTCAGGGCTTCTGTGAAAACACTCTGACCTGTTCCAAAGAGCATCACTCTCACCAGTGTCCAGGCATGATTTGGAGGTAGGTACTGCTCCCCACAACCAGCAGTACCACCCTGCTTCCAGGAAGTAGAAAAGAGCTGTACAGATGTGAGCTGTACAGATGTGAGCTGTACATACTGCTACATGCCCTCTGGGCCACGCAATAGCTCAGGGTCTCCATCATTTATTGGTGACAAATAGCCATGTCTGTACTTGTGCTGAGAGATGAGAGGGGGCCAGGAGCTGTCTCATGCATTTGGATGCATTGCTGCAAGAGCTGCCTAGCAGCCTGGACAATCCCTGGCTCTTTGGATCATTCCAAGTAGAGCTCTCCATTACCAAACAGCTACAAATGTGGCCAGCTCCAGATGGGAGGAAAGAGATGGGGTTAATCACAACAAGAACCACATCAGCAAATTCTACACTTAAGTGCCAGAAATTTTTTCACCTGTAAAATAGTATGCTGCTCTACACATTTCCTACAAAAAAACTTAGCCCTTGCCTCACATCAGTGGTGGGGAAATGCACTTGCATGTGTCTGAATGTGCTCTGAAATGTTTCTAAAAAACCAAACCCAAAGCTTCAGTGTTGTGTTACAGAAACCTACTGCAAAACAGGTTTAAACCCCTACTGCTACGAAGGAGTTAGTCCATGTCATGATACTGAACCTGAAGAGGCACCAGGCATCCAGAGTGTTGATAAAGTGCCAAGCTACAATATACGTTTCAAATCAAGCAGAAGAGAGTCCTCATTTAAAATCACCATTTTGGAAAAGTTCCAAACTCTGGTTACAGTCTCACCTTTTCAAATCCACTGTTGTGTCATTAATTATGGCACCATTTAGCCACAGAATCATAAAGAGTCACTGAGAACAGGCAATTTCCTATACTCTTCCTATCACTGCCAGGCTACAAATGTAAAAAAAAAGCTCCGATTATAGCAAATTTTGATAGCAGAGGCAGAAGGAAAGCAGAAAACCCAGATCTGCTATGAGTATGTATAGCATGTCATACATACTATAGTATGTATCTCTACTAGTACATCTCTTCTTGCAAATTGTCTTTATATCCCTCTCCAAACATGCACATACATATGATGAAGAATTATGTCATCATGGAGTCCTAGTTTTTGAAGAAAATAAGGTAGAAAACAAAAATTAAATCACAGCAGTCCTTCCAAAGGAAAGACCCTCAATCTCATTTGTCTATGTGAACATAAATCTACATAGGTCACTGCAAGATTAAAATAATTTAAATCAGTTTATGATCCCCGGAAACAAACAGAGAAAGATTTCCCAACATAAATTGAGACATAATGTCTAGTGCATTTAAGGGAATAAACAGAATAAATCAAATCATTAAGAATTTCAAACTAAAGAACTGTGGGAGCACCAGAAAAGGAGATAAGTTCAGCAGTAGCCTGGCTCCAGCTGAAGCCACCTGTCCCTGTACTCTGCTGAACTGACGACTAATGAAGGACAAGTGCTGCAACCCCCTCAGCAGTTCCTTCTCATTATAAAGCCAAGGTTCCTAGTGACTGCAGTGTGGCTGTGCCTTCCTACCTGCCCCTGCAGAGATGCTCTTTCCTTTTCAGAATCAGGTGCCAACGTACAGAGCAAGAGTTGTAACTCACTGCATGTGTGGCACACAAGCGTTGCTCTCACGTCTTCATATTACATTTCACAAAGAGGTTTTGTTAAAATGAGGCAAAGTCGCATATTTGTTACTTTTTTGCTGCACTTGCCTGGAAAGAACCGCTGATGGGGTGCATGGGATGGTCATGGAGAGCAGAGATGTGTGGAAAAGCCAGACAAGGCTGCTTTGTAGCTACAGTGCTCAGAGTGCACTGACTTGCAGACATCCAAGCACTTGAGGAGAATCAGGTCACAGGCCCTGGCTGAGATGCTCCACCACCATTCACACCCAAATCTGAGGCAAGAAGAGTCAGTGGAAGCCCCCTGTTCCCCCTTGGGGCCCGATCAGAGTGCATCTGCTGTGACAGCAGTGTTTTCCCCTTCTCTGTTTGCCCCAAAGGCAGTAATGTGTGTCTCATGTATTAATGAAAACAGAGGGAAATGCTGGCATAGCAGAGGTACCTGACACAGCTGCAGCTTCACCTCTGTGACACCACTAGCCCAAAAGAGCAGCTCATGAGTACCAGCAGTGTTGTATGGTCTGTGCTGGCACGCCAAAGAGAACTGCAATTTTTTTGTAGCATATAGCCATACATTTAATTTTGGCACAGATAACCCCACACTGTTGCTTGAGGGCAGATGCGAAGAATGAGACCCTCTCCTCAAAGCGGTGCAGTGTACCAACAGTTCCTCACACATCCACGTTTGTCTAACAAATGTACATCTAATAAACAATAAAGACCCCATCCTTTAATGCTCATATATTTATTTCAACAGAGGCCAGTGCATAATTCTTAGGGCATTTCCAGCTTCACTAAGCTGAAGAAAAACATTCAGAACTCTGATTCAGTTTCAGCCCTACATCTGAAAAGTCCTCAAAAGAGCCACCAGAGCCAAATCCCACCACTACAAGAATTTATTCCCCAAAACAATGACGTTCCTTTAAAGCCAGAGCTGGGAGGTTGTAAATCCCAGCACAAAAAATTGCCCTGCTGCAAAAGGCTTCAGACTGATAGTGCTCTGCTAATTCACACAGACAGGGAAATACCTGCCCCAGAGGCTGCTTTGGGTGCCTGGCACTGTGTTGTGAACAGTCAGCAAACACTGATAGGCCTAAGCAGGCTCCCCGAGCCTTTCTCCTCTTTTAATCTCATTGTATCTAAAAAATCACATACAAGAAAGGCATTTATATTCAAGAAAAATAAACTGCTGAGTTTATTTTACATTTTCAAAGCAGTGCACATATCATTTTCTACAGATGAAAGCTTAATAATGCCTTAATTTAAGCCAGCTGACTGCTGGAAATGTGATTGCTTATGGAGAATTAACACCATATGATAATTTGTTTTTTCCAGAGTTCATCACTTTGAACATGGAGATGAAGTGAATATTTTCTGGTCATACAGAAAATGAAAAGCTTTAAGGGATTTTAAAAACCAGGATGATTTAAAGCAAGACAAATGGTACCTGTTTTAAGCTTGCCCTCCCACATTAAAAAAGGCTTCCTTACCCTTGATCTGAAACAGAATTGTGGATGATGACAGCAAATACATATATGAAAAATATTAATGTGCTACTGACTCCAGGGAATGAAGTCTCTGGTTCTTTATCGAATTTCCTGTGGTCGCTCTTTGATCAGGAAAAAAAATAGTAAGTTATTTTTAAAAATCTGTCATCAAGTGAATGGTACTGCTGTGATATATTGTAATAAAATTCAATTTTAAAAGGTCTTTATAATCAGAAGAACTGAAAACAGAAATACAGGAAACGAATACGCAGAATTCTGTGATGTGGGTGGTAAGAACAAAATGAGTCTAAGCTGTGGTATCTGAATCTAACTACCATCTTTCCCAAAGACTGGGGGGCTGTGTCTTTGTGTGTAGGCTATATTTACCACTTTGTGCTATAACTCATTCTAGTATTACATTTCCTTTCTCTTTTGTTTGACAGATTAAAACACTGACCCTTAACCAACAGAAGACAAAACTGTGCAGGTATTTTCTGGAGAGCTGTGGATGGAAAATTGGTCTTTTCCCTTCTTACCATGGAGAAACTTCCATCCCTCAGAGCCTTTTCTATTATTCAATGCATACAAATTAGGTACTCTAAGAAATATAAAAAAATTAATTACCCAAGAGTTTCAGGTTTTTAATTGTAAGTAATAGTCAGGTTTTTCCCATATGTTTCCTTTTATGTTACACATCCTCCCTCATGAGGAGCCAGCCATGGCCTCTATCATACAGAGTCTGAAGGCAGAGCTGACCTGGATTCACCTCTGCAGAATCTGTAACATACTCCATGCCATAGCTGGCAATCAGAGGGAAACATCCCATCTCTTACTGACAGGATTGTACTGCTGTGCAGACAGTGTAAAACTACCAAAGAGCAGAAGACACATGAATCCCACCTCTCTGTAATTTGTATTACATGACCAAAAAAAGATCCTTATTCAAAATGGTGTCCATGGCAGCCAGCAAAGTGTGTGTGTCAAGAAGATACATTTAACTATATGTGTGGCCATGAGACAAGAAATAATGTGATAATATTAGACAAAAATGGCAAATAAATGCTTTTCTTACAAGCAGTATATGGGAATTTACACAGCTTTGGCATATAAACATGTTCATTATTTGTACAATGTTTTCAGATCTCAGAAATTAATTATATGAAAGCCAGTCTTATTTGATCATAAAAGAAACTGTTCCTATTCCCACTGTGACACAGTCACAGAATTCCTAAGAACTTCAAAGGGAAACAGAAACAGATCAAGAAAAGAAGTGACCTTTTTACCCCACTTCCAGATTTTGCTCTTTAGATCTAATATTTATGTATTAAGATCAGCATCATGAAATAATAATACCCTTAACATTTGCCTAACCATGAGTTTGAATGAGTAAACAGAAAATAAAACATGTGAAATCTGCATTGTCTGCTCAGAGGGGTGTTAAGTGGAACAGCAGTGCACCCCTGTGTGGTGCAGTCAGCTGGCAGCCAGGATCCTGCACTGGTGGCCAGCTGAAACGATGCAGACCTGGAGGATGCAGCTGCAGGCACACACAGTCTTCCAAAGTGTCCCACACTTGGGGAATCTGAGATCTGGACTGAATAAAATTACTGTTTTTGTAAGCCTAATCATTAAGTCTTACCTGTTCCCTATGTACCTTTGCAGTCTTTTTTTTTACCCCCTCAGGGCTTCTTTTTCCTTTTCTTTTCTTTTTTTTTTTTTTTTTAATTTTGGATGTTATTAAACAAACAAACAAAAACTAAAACAAAAAACAAAAACAAAAACAAAAAAAAACCAAGACCAAAATCACTCTTAAGAATTTCTGTACAAGGTGACCAGAACAAATACATTTTCATTAAGGTTGTTCATGGCTGTCTTCATTTACACAGGCCAAGCATCCTGTGGATGGGAAGATTCAGTAAAATTAAACCAGAGCCAAAGTAGTCAACACTTTGCACTTTCATTTTAGCACTATTGACGACAGCAGCTCTCATCTTGCAGGAAGTTTAGATGCTTTAGATATGGTATGGGTGCAGCACAAGCTCATGGCTCCATCCTTATCTGGCCTGCCATGGGTGTCTGGGTGAGCTGCTGATGGTTCTTGAGCAGGTCTAAGCAGTGAGTTGAGTCTGAAGGGCCTGCCTGGGGTGCACACATGAGGAACTGCCTAGCAGAGGGAGGCTCGTGCAGTCTCTCCAGAGCGACAGGACGAGCTGTGGGACAGCATCAAGAGGAGCCAAGAGACACCTAATCAGCTTGGGACCAGCCAGTGAAGCAGCCCATAAAACAAGGAGCCTTCAGTACAGTCTCCTACCAATGTGAGGGCAGATATGGGGGGTAAAGGGGCAAGTTGCACTTGTTGCCTCCAGTTGTCTGTGTGAGAGCAAGCAAAGACACCACCACCACCTTACAGCAGAAAGGTGAGTAAGATACTGAGGAACAAATTGCTGGTGAGTTATATCCTGCACGGAGAGACAAAGGCAAATTGTGACTTCCAGTGTCACTGTCCCCTGCTCTGATATCTCTAAGGAACAACATCTCCTGTATGGACTATGTGCACTTATACATGTATTTACCTAGTCTGCTTCCACTCTAGTTCACAAGTGTGTTTATCCAGAAATCAGCCCAAATTCCTGGTAGTTAAATTTGTATTTAAGCAGTAAATAGAACCTCCTTTTTAGTGTGTGTCTTTTTTTTTTTTTTTTTTTTTTGGTCACTGAAACTTGAAAGACATCTCAAGTATCACTTTTCTGTCATCTTTATAGCAGAGACTGCCTAAGTACAGTCTTGCTGACATCAAATTGCACCAGAAACAATCATAGCCCACTAAAATATTACAACCTTTATTCTTCCTTTTGAAGAAGGAAAAACATGCCCTTGGGCAAAAAAGTTTATATAGTAGAATTCAATCCCAGACTTCAAACAGCTGAATGGAGCTGCTGTAACAAGGGATTATAATGAAACAGCTTCAGAGCCCTGGGTGTGGTGGGTGGTGGAACAAGGGCTGCTCAAGGGAACTGAGAGCCCAATGCTTCATGTGACATTGTTCCCAGCTTCAAAGCCATAAGCTAAATTGCTGTGCTGAAACCAGTATGAAACAGCACAGTTTTTAATATATGGTGTGCTGTATAACCGCACTCAAGAACACAAAATGTTAACAAATGTTTTCCTTAACCACTCTGTGGTCCATTGGGACAGAATTTCCCGGAGAGCCACAGAGATGGCACAGACCAAACTTCATTCTTGGATCCAGTGATTCGTGGCTGCTGGCACTAAATAATATCTCACAGGCCAATCCCTAACCTACTGCCTACTCCTCTGGTCCTTCAGGACATGCAACAAGACATATTTCCTCGCATGCCATTTCAAATACCACCCACCCATTTGATGTCTGCGGCCCACCTCCTGAGTTTACTCCTCTTTGGGCAGGGAGACAGAGAGAACTGCTATCAGGCAAATCCAAACTACCCCTGCCCCGGCTGGAGTTGAGGGTGCATGTAACTCCACAGCCCCTGCAAGAGCAGAATCACAGAATCCCAGAATAAGATCAGCTGGAAGATGGAGCAGGGCAGACAGCTGAAGACAGCAAGCCACTTAAGCCACTTCAACAGCAGGCTCTGCCAAACAGGCTGCAGGGTATTTTCTGAGCTCCCCTCCCTTAGAGGTTTGCTTTTGCTGGGCCAAGAGTGTAAATAGGATGTATAACTTCCAATGTCCATGCAAAAAGTTCTTTTCCAATCCCATTTAATGCCTGGCTTTGCCCAGAAATTCTATCTCCTTGTACATCCATATGTTCACCATAATTAGCTTTCCCACACTGGCTGGGAGCAGAATTTCACGGCACAAAAATTGATGGGACTTTATCTCCTCCTGCAGTTGCCTTGTGCTACAGGCACAAAAAATGAGCTAGCAATGTTCTCCTGCTTCTAATGCCTATGAATCTAACCAGAAAGGATAGACACCGAGAATTTTCCAACAAAATAAGTAGTTCTGACATTTAAATATCACCATTAAGCTACAAATGGCTGACTAAAACAACACAAATATATTGGGAATGTGTTTGCCAGTAGTATATTTAATAAAATAACAACATTTTTGCTTTAAGTTTCCCGGCCAGAAAGATAAAACATTCTCTGCTTGGACAAAATGCTGGGGCATGTGCAAAGGACCTTTTAAAAATTAACTGTAACTAATGGTTACTGATTGAAAATCTTACTTTAAGGGGGGGGAGAGTGTTTATGTATTTGTTGCCCTAAATACAAGTGTCCGATACATTTATTGGAAAACTAGCTCTCTGTTCACTCCAGGATGAATGCCCAGCAATGGAAACAGAAGGTTGAGGCTGTCTCCTGGCTCCCAAAGATCTAGGATGTATAATGGGTCCTGTCCCAGCCGCAACAAAACCTTGCACAACCACACATGTACTGCAGCCAAGCTCCTGCTATGAAGAGAAGTTATTTCCAACAAGGATTACAGACTGAGAGTATCAGACAAAAGCTAGATCAAGCAGCACAGCCCCAACATCAACAGCCCTTCCCATTATGGTTTTGATCAATCAAAATCAAAGTACCCTGCTCTCTTCTGGTTTGAGGGGTAAAATCCAGCATTTTGAAAACCAATACATAAAGAGGGAGTTCAGCCCTCTGCTGCTCTCTTTGAAAAAGCCTCCTGCTGACTTCAGTGGCAGCTGGATCAGTTAAGTTTTTAAACACATAAAAGAGATCACTCACCCTGTCTGAAAATCCTAGAGATGGTGGCTTATGGTTTTATTATTGCTATCAGCAATTTGGCTTACAGCTGCCTCCAAAGTACTATTTTGAATATTTTATGTAGACAAGCAACAAAAAAAATTGATAAGTAGAAGCAGAATTCAAGATTTTAATGAACCAGATATAATGTCTGAGGCAGCACAGTGGAAACGAATCACTGAACATATGGTGCATCATATTTCAAAAGAATTCATTCAGAGCACCCCTGAATGAATCACTTATTTTGTAAATAATAATACAACGTCTTTAGTACAAGATCAGAGCTGTGAGCAGCTCGGCACCTCTGTATTTTCTCTGTTGTCTCCTCAGTTTACACTACAGCAGAGTGGAGATGATGCAATCAGCTTTCAAGATATTCTATTAGGGAAAATCACATGACAAGAATAACAAGTTAAAGGGCTGTTTGCCAGCTCAAAATCCAAAACATGCAGCCTACTGGTTCATCTCTGTTCTAATGGAAATCCATTTATAAATATTTATTTTCACATTCCAAGCCAGAGTACAAAAACCCTGTCCTGGACATTAGAACCAAAATCTTGACTGCTTTATGGTCACAGCCAAACTGTAGGCTTCATCATTTCCACAGACTGCTGCTTTCACTGTGCTTGAACCGCAGAGCTACCAGACAAACAGGCTGGCAGACCCTTCTGCAGATGGCCTTGGTGGCAGGCAGGGAAGGCCATATCTCTCTCTACAGGGATTTTCACATCTACAACTCTTACTGCCAAAAGCCCCAATGCCATGAGGGTACAGTGTGCCCATGGTCCCAACCCTCCACTCTCTCCCCAGGCAGGTCTTCCAATTTCTGATTCACCTCACCATCTTGCCCCTTTTGAGTTTCTCAATTCAGCTCCCTGGGTACCCTCCAGCACCTTCCTACTCACAGTTCTTCCTTCCTCTCCTCCTTGTACACACGGGCATCCTGCAGCCCTGCACTTCTACCTGCTTTAATGCTGAACTGAATCCTTAATGCCACTGCCATGATCCTTTTTCAGTCAAGCTTTCTGCCCATTGCCTCCCACTGGAAGGAAGGACCTGACCTAGGTTTCAAGGCTGCCTCCAAAGTGGAATGCTTGCTCCCAAGTGCTCCCCTAACAGTCCAGAACAGATTATTCTCCATTTAATTTTCTGGAGACAAACACTTTGACAGTTTGTAAAAGACTTTAACAAGCTGCCATCCTTCATGTCTCTTCATAAAAGGAATGAGAGAAGTAAAATAAAACATTCAGACTTCACTCAGTTCTAAATTTTGGCAGGCCTGGTGAAAATGAGACCTAGACATCCCTCATATTTTTTTTTTAAATAATAAAACTCATCTTTCTGTTTCAATTTTTAGAATTGTGTTCCCGTCTTTATCTTTGCTCTATTCTTTTTGAAAAGATGTACTATAAGCCAGATCAGATTTCAATACATTTGTGGCTGCTGATTAAAAAAAAAAAAAAAAAACAGGGTTTCTTCCTATTACTACTATGATTTTTGTCTGATATAAGTAGCCCCTTTGTGGAAAAAAAATGCACCAAATGCTGGAATGAGCATTAGGTCAAAATAACAATTCACCTTTTTTAGTAACGTATTTCAAGCAATATTAGTGATAGATGCTTAAAACACAGAGCAATTACAGAGTTATCTCTCCCGCTTTGGCCTAACTTGGAGCCTCTAAATACAGGATGATCCCTTTCAGAGCTCCTAATTGCCAGAAACACTTCTGCAAATCTGAATTTGATAAATCAATAATTTAACAGATTCTGAAAATTTTGGGCACTCTGGGCAGCCTTTGCAGGATGCATTTTCTAGGTGCCCTTACTGATGGTACCAAACTAGGGAATTCAGGCACAGTGGTATAGTAGGAACTGACATAGCTGGAGACCACCCTTGCAAGGTGATGGGAGCTACTGAAAAGACACCACTTAAAGTTGAGCTCATTCATTAAAAAAAAGAAAAAAGCAAACAAAAATTTGACAAAACAAAATTTTTTCAAGTTTTGGCAACTTATCATAGCTGGAAAACATTAACCTTTTTTTTTTTTTTTTTTTTTTGTTCCAAAATAATGTTTAGCTGCGGGGGGTAATGATTATACGTATCTTCATTTTCCAAAATAAGAATTTTTTTCCTCAGCACTATAAATTATAAGTGCAAGACAGAGAAAATTACATGTAATTAACTCTCATTGCAAAAACAAAGGTCTTTTCCATTTAAAGTTCAGGTGGAACAATTGAATTCAATAAAGAAATAACAGCATTAGAAAGTTATCCTTTTTCTTAAAACAAACCTCATGGAAAACCTGGTATTTAAAATACAACTGTGGAAGAAAACCAAGACAAGCAAAGGCTGAAGAGACAGGAAAAGAGCTATCAGGTCTCTGCAGTATGTGCTCTCATACTAAGGCATTTTTTAACAACCATTTTCCACTTTTGATTTACGTGTGAAAAATCTTAGAAACATAGTAGGGTTTCGTAGATCACTTCTGAATGGAGTACAATCTACAACCATAAGACTTCTAAGTTTATAAAATCAGCATGTCTGGGTACACTGGTTTCCAGGCTAAGGTCTTCTGTACTGATTAGATCATTATGCCACGATGCAGTTTTCTTCATGCCTGCATTCAGTGGCCAAAAAATTGTCTTTATTTATACCTTAGTTGGTTAAAGCCTGGTGCTAATAATGCCAGAGTCGTGGGTTCAACCCCTGTATGGGCTATTCACTGAAGAGTAGGACTTGGATGGTCCCTGAGGGTCTCTTTCAATGCAGAATCTTCTGTGATTCTGTGACTCTTATTTAGGTTAATCTTTGATTTTTTAAGATTGCAGCTATGTAATCTCCAGCATCAATTTGCTAAAATATGTATGCTACAGGCCTTCTAAGTCCTGTACTTTTCATTCAATAAAACCACAATCTCTCTGACCAGAAGAGTATGAGTTCTCAAGTGCCAAAACTACATTTTTCAGGAGATTTTGTAAGGAAAGCATAAACAATTTTCCCCTAATATTTATTCATGGAATTTGATAGCAACACCTTTATTCACAGTATATCATTGTGATTTAATAATATTTTCCAATAAAAACACCCAGCAAGAAATTATTTACTCTTCTGAGTTTGAAAATGTTCTGCTTTAATGGAGAGTTTGTTCGCATTTTAAAGAAAAAAAATTGCTACAGTTTTAGTTCTCCTCTGAACTAGCTACTCTTTTGCAGGACATGATCTGCTAGGCCTTAATTTGTTGCCTAATTTTCTCCATAGAAACAAGGGCTGTTACTCGAGAGAGCTACCCAGGATTGCTTCAGTGATTACCAGCTATCTGTAACCATGTTCCCTGGTAGTTTCACCATAAAGTATGAGTAACAATAACTTTAAAATACCTGTGTATTTTATAATGCTCAGCTGGTGTTGAGGCACTAGAGATTCCCCAGATGCCAAAGAAGGGAAGCCTGTGCCTTCAGTTCCTGGAATAATCTGTGACTTGAGGGACATGCCACCAGGCACCATTTTTGTTGAGGTTACCAGAGCCTTAGATTTGCTCCTAGCTGGTTTGAGAAAGCAGCTCTGTTCCCTGGAGGAGATTTTGGGAATGAACATTAGAGAATAAAACCAGTGATGTCACCCTCATGCACCCAGGGCAGCAGACACATAGAAGGCTGAGTTCAGCAAGGGTGAGAGGTGTGGAGCTTCTCTGTGGTACGTGACATTCATTCTGCCTACAGTCACCAAAAACATAATTGTGCAATCTTGGCAGGCTTTCCAAGGTTTCCTCTGCATTTAGTGAAAAGGGATGTGAATCTCCAAAGGCCTGTTCAGTCTATGGGTCTTAAGAGGAACTAATTAACTTACTGAACTGGCTTTGTATACTGGCAACAAAGGGAGTGTTCAGATTACCTGCACAGCTAAAAGCTTTGTCTTCACCTCTGTCATGTGTCTTCATCTCTGTGAGACCCTTGCCACTTGCTTCCTCCAGGATTACAGGGAATGCACACCCTGGAATGCCTAAACCCTGCCAGGCACCAGTTTACGTGCTGCCAGTACTCTCAGGCATGCTGTGCACATGACATGTGTGCTGTATAAATATCTCCCAGCTCTGGAATCTGCACAGAATGGCTTCCAGAATCTTTGGATCCTGTGCCACACCTGCAGCAATGGAGAGACACCCACTGGCTTAATCCATTGGAGAACAAGCCCGGATGAAAAGGAAATCCCAAGGGTTATCCTGCACCCTAACAAAGGGGAACATATGGCCTATAAAAGTATGCATTGCATTTTTATAACTGCTTCATCATTTTTTTTAATTATTAGGATTATAGGGATACTTCAAAAAACTTTTGCACCTGCCCATCATAATCCTTCTAAGTGTATTACTGCATGTTCTAGGGATTAGAGGAATTCATACGATTTAGGGAAGCTTGAAAGTTTGAATAACTTCAAAGTGACAGAATCCTTTTGTTTTGCAGAGAAAAACTATTGATTCTGTAAGGGAGGAAAACAGAAAATGCTAACACAAGCAATCACGGTTTAAAAAACAAGTTTTCCTTTTAAAAGTTCAAAATGCAAATGTGATTATTCAATGTCATCTTTAAATGAGATCTTAATGTACCCCAAAACAGATGGTTCACTGCTAATGTTTCCTGTACCTAAAATGATTTATTCAGTACCACAAAAAACAACAGTTTTGAACAGCTGCTGAAAATAAATACTAATCATAGCAAGAAGACATAACCACTCACTATGCCCCAAAATCATTAATAAGTCAACATCCACATTCAGAGACAACAGCAACAATAAATGGTATCCTGTTTTGTGTGCGTGTTTTTAACTAAACAGACTTTGCCATCTGTGGTTAATTATTCTGGGATCATTGCCATTATTTTATTCAAGATTTGCTATCCAGTTTTAATAAATTAATGAGGTGTTAGAAAAATCCTTATGTGAATAGAGAGGATGCATCACCACTGGCACACCATGTGCTTAACTACTTTACTAACCCCCCTGTAGGAAACCATGCCTGCTTATGCTCCCCATTTCAGCTTTCCCAGACAGACAGTTCCAACTTAAGTCTTCAATACTGGATATCTGTTACAGTTTTTCTGGAATTTTTCAGTAAAACCAGATATTATTGTTTGAGAAGAGAGGTCAGGGTAAAAGAAATCACTAGAACTTGGTGAATCATTCTTAGAAGATGCCTAGGATTGCAGCCAATTATGAGAGAGACATAAAGAAGAGAGGATGAACCTCGGTTATTTAGAATGCTTTTGCAGTTCACATGCAAATCTGTCCAGACTGAGGCAGCTTACACACCAGAGTCTTGCTGATATGCTGCTCACAGCTGCTCACAGCTCCAGCTGCTGCCCCAGGAAGAGCTGACCTCTCTGCTGCCTTCAGAGAGGCTGGGTCAGGCTGCTCCCTGGTCTGGCTGGGTAATTGGACTCTTAGGCATCAGGCAGTGGTGGCAGTCACCAGTGGACCATCTGACCCTCACATAAACTGGAAGAAGCAAGGTTTGGACCAGCCAATTGGAGAGGCCACATCAGAGGAAAGATGGGGGACCTGACGAGGACATGTCTGGCCTGTTAGACATCCCCTAAAGCAATGTAAATAAGGCTGATGCTGGAAAAAGGAGCCTCATCTGGTCTTCATCTTCAGTGAGGATTCAGAGCAGCTGGGCTCTCCACACTAGAGAAGGCTGAGTGTCTGGGCCAAAAGCAGGATATGTCGTCTTGTATTAAAGATTATGACTTTGTACTGCATGTGCTAAATAAGGCTGCTCAAAATACTGCTCAATTTGGTGTACCTTACATTGTAAATATTTAATCTTGCAACCCAGGTATTTCTTAATATCTCTTTTCTACTTTGTTTTTGTGCCAGTGCACTGTTACATGTAGAAAATATGTCGAAGTACCACTATCCAAGTACTAATAACTGAGGTCAGTGGCATCGCCTGGGGATGGTTTAGGGATACAGAGTTGGTGACCCAAGGAGGAGATGGGAATTATTAGCAAAGCATGAATTGCCTTAGAAATACTGTGGAATGAGGTTACCATTTCTTTAGCGGGGATGGCTGTGAACTTTAACATTGGGGGTCTGGTTGTAATCTGTACGGTGTGGACAGTAGAGAATGAGCCCTACTCATAAGCCTGGTGCTATGAGAGCACAGAGGTCTCCCACTGTTAGGCAAAAGCAGCAGAAGGAATTAGACTTTCTTGTTCAAAAATTATTAGCCTGTCATTCAGTCAGATCATGCTTAAGCAGAACTGAACATCCCCACTGAAGCAGCAGCTTTTCTCAGGCTGGCTCAATTTTATGTAATCCCCTGAATCTATTCAATTAATACCAGCTGTCAGACATCTTTCAATGTGTTCTGCTCTCTACTTGCTCTTTTCATGCTTGAGCCTAAACATTTGCGCCAGCTAGTGTATTGCTTACATCAAATATTTTTGCTTTTTACCTTAAATTAATCTGCTGCAAATTATGTCAAACCAAAACGTTGTTTCATGTCATGGGGCTGAGCTGTACAATCTGATGGGGAAGTCAACAGTCCTGTTTTTCAAGTTAGCAGTGGAGAGCAATCAACCCAAACTCTTGGACTGTCACAATGGCTCATTCTCACAGGAATAAATGCAATATACATTGATGAAGCCTGTTTGCCAAGGCACCAGAAATGGAGTGTTGTGCCCAGTTCTGTTTTGCACAGAAAGACAAGGAGATACAAGAGAGGATCCAGAGGAGGGTCACAAAGATGATGAGGCATCTGGAGCATCTCTCTTATGAGAAGACACTGAGGGAGATGGGCTTGTTTACTGTCTAGAAGACTGAGAGGGGATCTGCTAATGCACATAAATATATCAAAGGCAGGTGCAAAGGGGATGGTGCCAGATTTTTTTTTTTTTTTTTTTTTTTTTTTTTTTTTTTTTTTTTTTTTTTGCGGTGTCCAGGAACAGGATGAGAAGCAACGTCAATAAACTAAAACACATGGAAGAACTTTACATTGAGGGTGGCACTGGACCAGGCTGCCCAGAGTGGTTGTGGAGTCTCTAGAGACACTCAACACCCACCTGCATGTGTTCCTGTGTCACCTGCTCTGGGCAACCCCACCTTGGCACAGGGGTTGCACAGGATGATCTCCTGACGTCCCTTCCAACTCTAACTGTTCTGCAATTCCATAATTCTTTAAATCAAGACCACAGAGACTTTACTGCAAGTGTGAGCATACTCAAATGGAAAAAAAAAAAAGGAATAAATTTTAGTTCACATCATGTATGACTTAGATAAAGCTTAATTCCTTTTAGAGTGAAGTGAAAAACCATGTGTTTTCCATGTAATTTCACCATCCTTCAGAGCAACTCAGGGTTAGAGTGAAGGGAAATATTTACATACTCCAAAGCCTGAGTAAGTGTATTACTCAAGACTGAACTTCTACAAATTAGCATGAAACACGAACAAATACTGAACTCTGAGAAATTATTACTGGACCAAGCTAATGCATAGTAAAGCAGTTTACTGGCAGGAATCAACACACACCCAAACATGCACTCACATGTACAAAGAAATTAGTTGGGTATCGATAATTTCATAGCTAGTCAAAGAAGCAGGCAAGAAAGAGAAAAAAACTGAAGAGGAAAAAATGTTTTAGAAGTAAATATGCATGGTAACAATGTGAGAAGTTTTGAGTTTGTGTGTGACATTTGAACAGCAATTAAACTGGCTAGGTTCAGCTACATAAGTCAGAAAAGTTCTGATACTACAGGAATGAATTGATAGCACCTAAAGCACATTGAAATCAGAAATAAAATATTGATTATGGAAGATGTTAATATAGGCAGCAAAGAAGATGGGACTAAGGGTATGAACATTCAAATTACCTCAAATAAGGTGGAAGCACAACTAAAAGATTTTGTGCATGCTTGATTGAAGGAAATGATTGACTGAAGCAAACTGGATCTCAAAACTTTTGAAGGCTCTCCTCTATGGAATCTTGGCTTTGATAGCAAAAATTTTCTACAAACTCCTTGAGTCAGTGAAGGCACAATATGAGTGCATAATAGGAAAAAATTGTCCACGTTGCAAGAAAAGGGAGGCCTAGTGAACTAGGAAAAACAACCTATATTAGCCAAACCTCAATGGCATTTAAGGCTTTTAGAGCAAATTAGGCAAAGCCATCTGAGGAAGACAGAAAGAAAGAAAAACTGCAAAATACAAATGTATAAAAAGTAAAGCCAGGCTGAAGTTTTCTTTTTCCTTAGAAAGAAAACTAAAAGCTTCTTAAAAAGCAAGCAAGTTTAATAAACAGCTAAAAACCTGTGGAAGACTACAAGTTCAGTTGGAGGAGAGATTATTGCAAGAACTCCTAAAGTGTGCAGGCAGCATCAGGAGAGCTGACTAAGCTGAGTTGTAAAGAGAACTGTCCCTCTGGAGGGAAGGCTCCCAGGCTCCCTTGCCTGTGCCTTAGGGCATCCATGTGTTATTTCACAGCCTCCTTAATGACCTTGGGACACATTATGTAGATAGGACTTCACTGGTTAAACCAAAACAAACCTGAGGAATAGGAGAAAAGAAACAGGATGTACTTCAAGCAGGAGGTCTCACAGCTTGAGTAACCAAAACTGGCCCTTCCAGCTCAGCATTTCCTTGACCTCACAGCGCTGAGGATGCCTTCCTGTTTTGTAAAGCATGAAAATATCTGGAATCAAGGAGGACGGGTGTACACTAACCCAACATGGAAAGAGAGGAGATGATTTGGAAAACATCAGCACTCTTTTACAAAGGCACACCCTCCTCTACAAATCTCTCTGAGCTGTCTGCACAGATACACAACTGCGTGGAGCTCGATGTATGATTGTCAGATAATCTCTCTGCATTTCCAGCACTATCAGCAAGGTCACCCACCAAGGATTTCTAGACAGGTGACAGGCAGCATTCTCCAAGGTCCTGCACTGGGATTTGTGGCATAGAACAAATTTAGAATGATGTGGAAACACCAATGTTGTGATATTGCTGATGTTTATTTTTAGGGTAGTTGAAAAGGGCAATCATCAGCAATTTCAAGAGAACCTCATGAAATCGATTGACTGTAGATAATAACACAGCAGAAATTCAGGACACATAATAATAAAGCCAGTCTTAAGGGAAAGAAACAATATATCCTAATTTCCAATGTAAGATGATGTTTTCCAAGCTAACCATTACCACTCAAGCAAAATTTTGAGATTATGATAAATATTTACATAAATACAATTCAGTGCTCAGTAGAAGTCAAAAGAGCAAACTGAATAATAAGAATTCTTGGAAAAGGAGCAGAGACCAAAAACAAGACGATTATGTCCCGGTATAAATCCAGGGTTTATCCATAAATTGAATACTGTGTGCAATTCCATTACTCTCATCTTTAGCAGCCCAATATAAAATTGGGAAAGATTCAGAGAAGGGACACAAAGATGTTCAAAGGTGTGGATTATTTCCAGCTAAGAAGAAAAAGTTTGGGGTTTTATTGTTTCAGAGTCCTGAGTCTGAAAAAGAAACAGCGGAAGACAATGACAGAGGTCCACACAAAGCTGGCACCCACAGGGGCAGAGGCACTGCATCTGGCAGGCAGCTCAGAGAAGGCATTTGGGGCTGGCTGTCCTGGAAGGGCACTGTAGCATTAATCATAAAAGAAGCAATTTGGCTAACCAAAGTCTGCAGGGAGAGATAATGCCTCATTAAATCATACACTATACTTGGGGAAGAGATGACAAATTTCTGGGTATGCCCATCCTTCAGGTTATTTGGCATCTACCACACTATATGTCTGGCAAGAAAATGTCTCTTTCAAGGCCAGTATTGAAATGTCTAACACCTTTCCCGTTTTCTAATGACTTGACTGCTATTTTGTTCACAGAGCACAGCAGATATCAGTTTTTACTGTCCTCACAGTGTCCACAGTACTGGCTGAAGCCCACATGATTTAGCTGAGGTGGGATGGGAGCTCACAGCAAGGATTTCCTCCCCACACACCCTTCTCCTGCTCATTGCATGGGGAGCTAGAGCCTGTGGCTCAGCATTATATACTTCTGCAGCCCCTGCATTAACCTGGACACCAGCCAGTGCAGGAAAACCTTAGTCACTTCTGAGTCTTGGTTCCTTACTTAGAGACTTTTTTTAAAAAGAAAAATAAAACAATCCAAACAGGAAGAGCGCTTTCCACTGTAACAGGAGTGTTTAACAGGGTGAAGATAGCAGGGCAGCTGTACAGTCTCTTTTTTCCTTGCTGGGAAGACAAACATGTAAGTGATATTATTCAGGAGTGTCAGTGCATCTGCTCGTGCTGCTGTGTTACAGACTGATAAGGAAGAAATGCAGGAATCTAGGAAACTGCTGCAGCTGAGCTCTCATCTGGGCTGCACGCTATGATGGCATCCTCGCTGATTTACAGTCCAGAGTATTCAATTTTTATTATACACAATCAGGAAGCAGGCTGCCTTTTCTCTCCTCTGCAGTTATCTAGTGGAACAAGAGCTTTTTATCTTACGATGTCTCCTCCAGCACTCGTGGAAGAGAAATCTTTAACATAACAGAATGATAGAATATCTGTTAAATGCAAGGCCACTGAGTACAAGTTATTTGTCCTCATGGTTATTATTCCATTATTGGAAGTTAAATACGTTTGCCATGCACTGTTACCTCAGTGACCTAAAGAGCACGTCAGTAGAGCTCTACCCACGCTGCTGTCACCTGTGATCTCCCTGGAAGTCTCTTTCAGAAGCAGCAGCAGCAAGAAACAAGGAAACAAGAACCACCCAATAGAATCAGTGGAACTGCCACAATGCACACTGGGGGCAGAGTCATTAAAATGCTGGAGAATTAGTTTCAGTCTGGAAATTATCCGTGACCTAAATGACTTTTATAGATTACCAATCCTAATGACGTTTTGCCTAATGGCACATTAAAAGCAGTTTTCCATCATTTGAAACTAATTGTTGAAAGCAAACAAACACCCATGTCTGATAGCATAGCCTCAATTCTGTAAACCAAGGTAAGTGTTTAATTTTATTCACACAAGTAGCTCTTAACTTCGTACATATAAAATTCCAGGAAAACAACTACATTCATCTGCACTTGCAAAATCAGAGCCAAGGACCATTGCCAACCTTCTCTCCTCAAAAAGCAAAACACGTACTTTCTTTTTGTTCCAGAGCACTTGTGGTAGAGACTGGTTAATCTCTTTGTTGTGAGGTCACAGTGTGGGAACGGGAGTTGGGAGGGAATGTGTGGAAAGAAGAAGAAAAACAATAAAGTAAACATTTCAAAACAATCTCCAATAAAAGCCACCACAAGACATGCCAGCACTGCCAGATGGATTGGGTAAATATGAATTTCAACAGATTTTCCTCAGAGATGCTCTTCTAGCTTGAAAAGCTGCGCTGTGATTTGATTGTTTATGGTTCAGATTTATTGCATCTCAGCAGCTTCAGCCTAGAGACCTTCCATTTAACAGAAAGAACACAAAGCTAACAAAATCCCTTTCTTAAGAAAATATTACTTCCCAGAGGAACAGAATGACTGCACCATTTGATACAAATTTGTCATATTCTGCCTTAGGACTATGCCTGAATTTTTATTACTTTTCATCCTTTCACATGGTCATTTGAAATTTAATATTGCTCTAGGAGGCTAATCAGCTGCTGTACACAAGGGTGAATACATTATCAGCAAGGTACAGTGGTTTCTGTGCATACTATGCACAAGCAGCTATAGATATGAAACTGTGCATACTATGCCCAGGAGATATGAAACTGTAGGCAAGCAAAGAGTGCATCACAGTTAAGCATCACACCTATATCTGGGGATTCAGCAGCTGCATGCCTCGTCAGGGCTCTCTGGAGCCACAGCCCAGCAGATGAAAGCATACACACACCGAATGAAGTATTACCTGAACCAAAACCAACCACAGTAAGTTTCTGAGAGCAGATATTTTGTAGATGCTTGTGAAGAGCTGAAGCATCCTTCAGACCTGCAAGCTTTTATTCTGGGCTCTTACCACTAATTAACTGTGTCAAAACTAGGTCCTTTCAGTAGAACAAATACAAACACAGGCTTATAAAAGAAGCCACAGACCTATTGCTTTATATGTTATTAGTGAAGGGGCATAGTCTGGCAGCCTGGGAAAACATTTCATTAAAATACCCGATGCAGGTTGAATGCTGGCTCAGTCGAAACTGCTTTGCTACCAATTATTATGGCAAAGCAACTTTGGCAACAACAAACTCTTCAGACATCTCTGAAAGTAGTCTCCTGCCTGTTCAGCTCCAGCTGCAAGTGCACCCTGGGATTCTCATGGGTCCTTCTGCCCTTTTCAGAAGGAGCTCATTAGCCAAGCATCACGGCCAAGTCTTTATCACCTGCCATCTGCCCCGGACCAGAGGCTCCCACACAGTGTTTGCCACCTCCACTCTGTATTTCCATTATGTTCCTGTCTTTCACAGACAAAAGAGATAAGCAGAACTTTGCTGGGAAAAGCTGAAGGCGGCCAAGCCTCACAATTTCAGCATGACCAGAATTACAGTCCCCAGACCTCCACCTGCACAGTGTCCTTCCAGATCACACTGAACTGCTGCAAAAGACTTTTATTAAGAGTGAAAAGCCATCATGGGAAAGGTAAAGAACATCAGAATTACAGTTGCATTCAAAATGTTGTTGAGACACAAATGTCTTTACCTAGCCAAGACAAGTCATTTGCTTTGGAATTAGTTCTCAGCTTGATTTCAGGGTAAAAGCTGGTGTTCTGAAAAATACTATTGCTTTGTTATTTGTTTTGCTTTAATACTTTCAGAACATATTGTTCTAACTTTGCCCTTTTCATTCATTAATTCTTTCATAAAAATTAAATGTTTAGGATAACATTGATTTGGACTTTAAAAAAGAAAACAAATAAAAAATCAGAATATAAGTTTTGTCTCTAAATGAAAAGAAAAAAGAAAAGGGAAAATTGTGGGCAATTTTTGAAGTTTTTACCCAGAACTATTCCAACTGGAAGATGCTGTAAACCAGACCTTTCCCTACAAATGTTTTTGCTCTATCAGTGTTTCTGTTTCTCCCTGTGGATGATATTTACTGACAACTATTCAAACCATACTCAGACAATATAATCATGTTGTTACTCCAACACTGAACTTTGTCATGGTGTTCTTCATCCCCACTGCCCCTTCCCAGGCTCCACAGGAGTATCCTGGACCTTTCTGCATGACCTTGTCCATCTGTGACCTCTCCTTCTCCTAGCACAGACAAAATATTCTTGTCCCAGTTATATATTTTCCTTTAACAACATTTCACAGCCACTGCTTCACTTCTTCCTGCTCATCACAAAGGTATTTTTATTTCCCAAGCCAAGCTAACCATCACTCACTGGAAGTTTTCAGAAACAGAGGTTGGGATGGAAAAACAGAAACCTGGAAAGGTGGAGCTGTCCCCAGCCACTGATACCTCTCCCCATCCAACATTGCCTGCCTGTAACATTCAGGTAGCTGTGGGAAAAGCCTTCCACCCACTCCATCAACCCCCTTCAAAAACACACACACTAGTCCACCTGAGACAGACTCACAACACCCATTATTTCAGCCCATGCAGTCAAAGCTTACTGATGTAATAAGAAAAAGAAATAGAAAGTCTTTTAATGGAAACCATTAAATAACCTTAATAAATAAAGTAATTTTTTGCTGCTGAAGGAGGAGACAGCCTTTCTACAACATGAGCCTGATTCCCCTTCTTAGAGGGTATTTTCCCATATTTTGCCTCTCTCCCTACCTGTGTTTATTGTGCTTCCTCCCATTCCTTTAATCTTTCAAGTTCCCTCCCATGTTTTCAGCAAAATCTCATTGAAACAGACCAAGGCCCAACTCACTCTCTTCTTCTGTGGATGAGAACTCATTGTGCCATCTCAAGAGCAAGCTTGGGTATCCAGGAAGTCATGGCAACTGATGTCAGCTCTTTTATTTCTAATTAGTTCATGGCTTTAACTTTTTCATGAGCAAGATAGAAATTTCCTTCTCATTTAAAGTGAGGATTAGGAGGCAGCTCTGCCATTTCTGGAACACAGCAGCACACACAGCACAGCAAGACTGGTGACCTGCTGCTAGCTAGGAGACCAGGCTGCTCCAACATCTTCAAATCTTGCTTTTATGTTCATTAAAAAGTGTCCTTAGGGGTGATAGATTAGAAAAATACCTACTCTGAGCAATTAGTTGTTATCTGATTTAATTAAAGGGCTGTGTGCTGATAGCTACACAGACAATGGTAAACATCCACAGAAGTTGCTCATTCACCCACCTTTTTTCCCACCTTAGAAAGGTATTAGAAGCCCATGGGAACCAAACAGTTCATCATCTCCAAAAGAGAAAATACAAACTTTGCTCCATGAGCTCAATTAACAATTGCAAAATAAAAGTGGACAAAGAAATTCTGAGACTCTGATATATCTACCAAGAATCTGAAACTCAGAAATTAGGCTTGAAAATAATTCCCACTGTACAGGTGTGAACTAAAGGACATCTAATATTAAGAGAAATTATTGTGAATTTAAGGGCCCAGATACAGTACATTAAGGTGAAAAAGGTAAATCAGCATAAATAGTGCATTACAAGGAAAAACCTTTAAGTGTAGAGACCCAGGGAGTGCAAGCTTTAAAGCAAGATTAACACTCCACCTTGAGCCCAGTATGTATCAGAACGAGCGCAAAACAAGAGAAGAGTGCAAGTAGAATTTGCAAAACAAGGTAACCTTTCAAAAGCAGCATTTGCAATGCTTCGATTCCACTAAGAGGACTGAGGGCTGGGGTTCATTGCTCTGCTCTGGGGAGAGCCAGCCTCCAGGAGAGCAGAAAAAAGGATGTCACTAGCACCGACCCCTGCATGTCCTCCATCATCTGCTCCCTGTCCTGCTGAGCTCAGCACAAGGATCAGTCACAGGCACTGAGAGGCTTGAGCAGGGTCACGTCATCAGCTGGAACCTCATAGCTATGGACTGCATCAGGTAGCTGACAGGGAAGTTATGGAAATCAAAGGAACATTATCAAGTAGTCCTGATCCATTCCACTGTCTGAGAGCAAGCTCTCACTGACCCCTTTACAAACAATTATTACATTTAAGAAATTACTATCTGCCGTCCTTTTGTCCTCTGCCTTCCCACCACGCACTTTTCCTAATAACCCCGATTGCACAAATTGCCAAGAGCTTTGGGAAAGTGAAGCACATAAAAAATAGTTGAACAGTCTTTGCTTTGTTTGATTTTAACTACTTCATTGCATAATATTAAAAAGCCTGACTTTGAGTCCATTAGCTTAAAACAGCAGAAAACAAACAAGTGATGAGCTTTGTCAGGATAAGATGCACAAGAAAGGCCATTTTATTTCCATCAACCTTACCATTTCCAAACAACACGCTATTTGTGTGCATTTAGTATGCTTCCTTCTGGCTCAGCTGGTTTCAGATACACTGGTGATTTATGAGATGCTACACTGACTCTTCATGCTAACATGAAAGCATTTGGAACAGCTGCAGAGCCATAGCAACAACCTCTTTCCTGAAGAAAAAGAAAAAATTCAGCAGGAACCCCATGCAAACAGATCGTCTGTAAAGCAGGGAGACATTTTAAAAGATGGGTCAAGCAAACATCTGACACTTACCAGAAGACAGAGTTTCACTTTTCTCAGAAAGAATCACATAGACCTAGGGGGATTTTTCCCCAATTCAATGTGCTGAATCTGCTTACCAAGGGATCAAGGACATCTGAGCCAATTCATGGGGCACTGGAGCCTGGAGGACCATCTTGCCAGCAGGCAAATGCTCCAGAACTAAAACCCTTCCCTGACAGCAGTGATCTGGTAGATGTGCTCTGCCAGTGCCATGACATTACACCCCCATTTGTATCATAAACTCAGAGATCATTTTGGCCAGTGAACGGATGAAAGATAAAGGGCTGTCTTCCAAACAGCAATGTCTGGCTGACCCAGGAGGATGGTTAATCACGCAGCAGCAAGAGTTCCCAGGGAGAAGGATAAGCACAGAGCCAGCATTTTCCTGGGAAGTATTTTATACAGGAAACTTCAAAACCACCTCTGCCACAAAGCAGAGGCATACAGCAATAGGTAAAGTATTTGCTGCCTCTCAGCAAAGCGTAATTTTTGTGAAAAAATTACAAAAAAGGCAAAATAAATTAGAAAATACATTTTTGAAGGTGTCCACAATGTGCATGATTAGTAGCACCAGACTGCAAAACTTTATGGTCCTTAGTAACCTAGTACTTAAATCAGTGCTATTTTTCTATTTTCTGGTATAGAAGACCTGGACCACAGACAACAGGAATCACAAAGCACACATGAGCATTGATATGCACAACAGGACCTATCTGGAAAAAATTAAAATATGAATTCTCAAATTAACATAACAAAAATAAGGTCCTTCCCAAACCTCAGTGGACCAATCTTTGCAGTTGCATAAGGTGTCACTTCCCTTCCCTAGGTCCACTTTTGCAAAAATTAGGGGTCACTAATCAGTCCTTGAGAAGCATCCTGTAACAAATCATTAAACTTTTCAAATCCAAAATTATCCTTTGGTAGGCATATGAGACTTGACCTTAGCTCTCCATAGTCCAAGTCTCATTGAAACTGAACATTTTAAGTCACAAAAAGAGTCTTTCTGGAGCATAATATTCCTCCTCACAAATGGCAAGAGCCTCTTTTTTTAGTCGGGGTCTATGGCATACACCTGTTCCCTTGAACACACAAACTTTGAAAAAAAAGGTAGAAAAAAAAGACCTAATTTGAGTGCAAGCTCTTCAGATTCATTCCTGTAATCCTGCAGACAATCTTAGCATAGGTCATATTTTACGAAGAATTTTATGTGGTTTCTAGAATTCATTTACATAAATAAGAAAACCCAAAGATACAGAATTCCCCTACTCATCATCCCACCATCCCAGGAAGGATGACAGAATTTTAAAAAATAACCTGAAGTTTCCTGTGGAGATTTGATCATATTTATAAATGCAGTGGAGAAATTATCCATTTCTGTGCCTCTATGCCCAAGTTTTCCATTGACTAAGCAAGTGACAACTCTACAAGCAGGATTTTCAGCTGTTTACATCCACCCTGTGGTATCTTTAGAGACCAGAAAGCTCTCACTGTGCCTGCTGTGACAACCAAACTGAAGTCCATAACTAAACAAACAGACACACAACCAGGCAGGACTAAGGGAGGACTCATCAGCACGTGTCCTTATCTTGCATGAGCTGGCCTAATGCTGTGCTTCAGACTAAACCTGTGTCCAGCTCCTGCTATCCCTTTCAATTCTGTGCTTAATTTGGAAATTAGAGGAGCTGTCTTCTGTAGCTAAATTTACTTCAAGGAGGAAAGTAGCAGGGCAAGAAACAAACTCAAATGCAAGCATCCTAAGGGCATTATTGCCAGGATTATCTGATTTCAATTTTAAAAAGCCAATCCAAACACGAGCTATTTTGATTCAGAAAGATCATCAATAATCTTTGAACTCTTTGGTTGTTCTGTGGTTTGGGACCCACAACCATATTTCAAACTCCTTTCAATCATCTTGCCTTATGGAAACAGAGGTCATAGAATACAAGACTGCCCAAAAGGGAGTAAACAGCAGCAAAGTAAAAGGTGAAAAAGGCACTGAGACTGCCAGGAGCTACTACAGCTGAATTTGTGAACTCAGTTGTACCGACGTATACTGACATATCCTTGCACCCTTTTACTCTTTACTCCCTAAAGCATCTCCAAATAATTTCCTTCCATGGACCTCACTGGTCTCTCTCCTCTTTACTTGCTTTCATTCTGTGCTACCATTTTGCTGTGCATTCATGCTGGCTTTCATAACAAGCAAACTATTTTAAGAACCTCAGACCTTGATATAGTTGCAGGACACCCAGAGCATAAAAATCAGCGCCCCCTTCTAAACCCCAGTAATGCTAGACAAAACATGACAGATTTCAAAAATATCATAAAGTCAATTAAGTACAAAAAACTCTGGTCATTTTTATTAATTTAAAATTCACCAAATCTACCCATATGAAAAATTTCATGTTTGGACTAAGTCCAGCTGGGCACCCTGCCTCCCCAGCAGCCAGGAACAGAAGCATGAGTGCAAGAAGAATGGCACCATTGTGATAATTTCTGTGGACATTGTACCTACAGGCTTCCCTGAATCAGAGTTTGTGAATTCAATCCACTTTCATTAATTTTACCAAGGACTTCTTGCCACCTAAGCTCAGCAGTTACTTGTTTTGCTCCAATCTAGCATCAGGTTGCTTTCCTAGCGCTGTTACAGAAAACAGAGGGCAAATCTAGTTTTCCATGGCTTCACCTATATAGAGCAGAAAAAAAAGCAGCATGGGGAACAAAATAGGAATTCACAGCCAACCTCAAAGTGAACCGAACCAGCAGGGTTATTTTGGCTACTCAGTTTCATGTTCTGACTTTGGCATCTTGCTGCTTCACTTTCATGTGGGCAAGAAACCTGGCAGGAGAAAAGAGAGGCAATGACTCTCACTTCACTCTGAGATTTGGTTGAGTTTTGTCGCTCCAGGTGAAACCTGAATGAAAGGAAGGGAGTCCCAAATCAAGCTCTCCGTGAACTTCAGACATCACCAGTAACTTTTACCCTAGCCAGTCTCAAAACAGGACTGTTTGGACCTGGTAGTAGGGGATGAGATCTCCACTGCTTTCGTCCCTGCCTGCAGTTAGGGGGTGGGGAAGGGGGATTAGTACCCACTCCCACAGCTCTGACCCTTGATTCTGTGTTGCTACAAACTGCTGCTATCACCTAATTTGATACCATCGCAGTTTGATGAGCACATGTTGGTAAACAAAGCGGCAATGGAAGGACAGCATCCTGTTTATATTTCACTGCAGGATGATTCGTTTACAGTTCTTCAGCAGGGCAGAGTGTGTAATCATGCAAAAGGTCAGCAGTTTCTGCTGGGGCTTTTGCATTTAGTCAGATACTGTTTAGGTTAAAAAAAAATCTGGTGTTGATACAATCCTGCTGAACCATCTTCATTTTCCTGGAAATCAAGAGTTTGACGTAGATGGAGCTTCTTTAATTTAAGGTATGGAAAACTACTCCCAGTGTTTCAAAAGGAAGTTGATTGTCTCTGAGTACAACTAATGTAATCTGCCTGCAAACTGTGCCTTCTGGAGGGCACTGGCAATGTGCCACCTCCCACAGATCTCCAAATCCAGCACCGCCAGACTTGCAATGTGCTGCAAAGGAATAAGAAATCACCCTAAGCATTAATGTCCTCTGTTAAATGGGGCTGGGGGAAATTCTGCCATTGGTTGGATAGTAATTACAATAGACAAATAATCTAAAGCACTTACACTTCTATTATAAAGTACATGGCCTTCAGGATCAGCCACTGAACTTCAGCATCAAAATATTGAACACAACATACAGCACAGCAGGAGCTCATCCATTTCTGATGAGCTATGATTTCTTCACACTTAGCGTTTGCCTGAAATCTTCCCTTCCACCCCAGTCACTGAGCTGTAGCTTTCACATGCACTATGTAACATCTCTTCATGGTGAGGCCTCACTGTGAGAGCAACATACGTAGGCAGTGCTTGTCCCTATCTCTGCAGGAGCACACTTCATGAAATCCATGCACGAGCTCCCAGATAAGTTATTGATTTAGAACTTGACACCAACTCCTAAATATAGCAAACCCTCCAAAGGTGCATCCTCTTCAAACACTAATCTTAGCTCCCTTTTACCAGAATACACACAAGGAGCAACCTTCCCCAGAGTCTGACCTTAAAATGCTGCATTATTTATATTACAATCAAATAAACATGGCCTCTGAGAAGATTAGAGGTACTTATTGCTTTCCAAATACACCCTCACATAAGTACTTTCAAGCCAAAGATGTCCTTAAATCAGTAACTACTTCAACAAGCCCTCGAGGAACTAGGATGTAATTATTACAGCACTAGCTCCTGATTAAGGACTTGTTTGAAAAAGAGTTCATTAGCTTTTATGCACATCTGATTGACTGTGATGGAAGGGAGTAGACAGAGAGCAAGGCACTGCTTCCCCTGCACAGTGCTTGGAGCATCAAATACATGTCTGTTAGAGGAATTGTCACCTGCTCGTTTTCCACCTCTGCTATACCTTAACCCATGAAACCTCAGATCTCTCCCTTTCTCACTGACCAAATTACTATTAATAGTCCTGTGCAGGTCTGTCCAGATTGTAAAGACATTCACAAAAAACAGTGTTTTAGGAAAGTCTGACCTGTTTACAAAGAGTGCACAACAGGAGGGAGGGACACCAGCATGGCTGTGGAAACAACCTGCTGCCTGTTTTCCCCTTCACACCTCTGCTATATAAAATACAGCCATCTTACAGTGACATGAAAAGTAACTCTGTGCAACTGCTAACACCATATTAAGGATTTCTCAGGAAAGTATGAATATAGCTCCATTTTATGAGTATATTTTAATAAACAGAAAGATTTAACTACAATTTTATCTCCACCATGAGAAAGGTTTTAACTCTTTAAAAAAGCTTATGAGCTTCATAAGCCAGGTCTATGCAATTGAATCACTGCAGACCAGTTGGCCAGATTTACCCTGGAAACCAGAGGGAAGGCAGCTAAAACTACCTCACTACTTAAGCAAGACAAAGGCCACTGAAACAGGAACTACAGGAACAATAAGTACGCAGGAGTACACCGGCCAATTTACCTGGCAATGCTCCCCAGCATCAGCTGACAATACCACAAACTCAGGGGAAGGAGGGAGCCCCACATGCAGGGAGCCCAGGTGCCAGAAAAGTCTCCCTCTCAGGTTCCACCCCTGCACACGTGAGCACTTACTTTGCCTCCAGTTTCCCAATACCTGCCTACAACCTCACTTGGAATACCCTGGAGCTGGCTCTATTTTGATGGAGCATTCTGTGAAAGCATGGGAAGAAATGCTGTAGGAATGTCAGGAAGGCTCATTTGCTTCATGCCCTGGAACAGCAGAAATGCAGAGCTAGCATGCTTGTCCTTCCAGTTACTTATACACTTCTTCAATTTGTATGGTATTCACTATTTTAGGTCAGACTCTAGTGCTGCTTTCAAGCAAGTGGCACAACTTACAGACAAAATTCTTCATGTTTTTAATTCCAGGGAACAATGCCTTGAATAACTAATTGCAAGCTGTCTGGGAGCAATACCTCTCTCCTGCCATTGTTGAACAGTGTTTGACATTATCAGGTATTTAGCCTGTTTTAACACACAAGCTTTTCACCTGCTGCTGAGTCCAACCATTCATAAGTTTCTTTTCCCAAACTCCAGAATTTGTTTTGTTTTGTTTTCCTAAATATCCATTTGCTTCTTTGTCTTGGCAAAAACATACCTGTGCTCACAGTTAAACTTTCACGAATCTGGAGGAATCTAAGAGACAACCACCTTTATCTCCATGCCTTCAAAGTGATCACATTGGCAGCTGTTACCGCTCTGCTAGGTATGGGATACATATTCCCAAGGCCCGCTTCTCCCTAAGGATCAATTCTCACACTCCTGACAACACAGAACTATTGGATATCTTGACTCTGGAGAGCAGCTCCGTCTCTAAGAGGAGGTGGTCAAATGCCAGGTATTCAGGCCTGCTAAAACTTTGCCTCCAAGTACCATACAAAGACAAAACCTTTCCCTCCGCCTTCCTATCCACTGCGCTTCCAGTCTGCCTCCCCGGCTTTGGTGCCAGTGATAAACACGGAGGATGGACTGATAGCAGTCAACACAGGCAGTCTCCACTGTCAGTAGTTATTTAGCACTTAGCAATCACGAAAGGCTTGGCAGGGTGGCCACAATCACACAACCCTGTCCTGGCAATGAGCCCTCCCCCAGCGCTGCTGGGGCTCGGGCAGGGCAGCAGCCAGAACCGACACGCTGCAAAGCCCAGGGCGGCTTTGCAGGTTTCTGTGGAAAATCACATTTGAGGAACTCAAAAGCTTTCAGGTTGTCCCTACAGCAGCAATAACAGGGAAAATCTCTTAGCAGCAGGGTGGGCTGGCAGCTCGGGACCTGCCCTGGGCAGCTGTGCAGAGCAGGACTCGGGGCAGGCGGCATTTTGGCAGAGGTCAGGCGGGCTGTGCCCTGGTGGGGCACGGCGCTGCCCCTGGGGCCGTGCACAGCCCCGCTGCTGCCCCTGAGCCACCGCGACACACAGCCCCGGCCGTGGCACCGCAGAGCCTGGAGCCCAGGGGCACCACCCTGGGTGACCCCCAGCAGAAGGTGGGAACCGCAAGCCCAGGGTCATGTTACCCCCGCTCCCAGGGCAAGAGCGATCTTGGTGAATTTTAACCCACTGCCCATCCTTTGGGATATCCAAGAGCCATGTGGATCCTCTGAGCAGTCAGCTCCAGAGAGCAAAGAGGTTGGGAAAGATGACCTCCAGCAGTCCCTGAAAGCCTCCACCATTCCACGATTCTGAAATTTGAAGTTCTGTCGATTCCTACTGAAGAAAGCTGTGTAAATCCTGTTTAGCTACATATAATATTCATGAAAATTATGTGACCAATTCCACCCAGTACTTTTGTTGAGCATTGTAGAACCAGAATAAAATAAGATTTTAAGACTCATAAAACACAAATCAGCATACTTACATTAACATTGTCAGCTGGCCTTAGATTCAAGAAAATCTTGATTTTCAGTAGAAAAGAAATATGGTTTAATCAAGCTATCCCTGCATGGCTGCAAATTGAATATTATTCTGATGCATGGGAACTTTGCAGTTTATAAAACCTATGTATAGAAATACTACAGAGATCCAGAAAGAAAAGTGAAAATTGTTGAAATAATCATAATTGTTTAAATGAATATGCTCAAAATCAATAAGACATGAAGTCAATTACTTGCATTTCTCTATAAACAGAAGAAAATGAAGATTTAAGACCTGCAGGTAACAAGTTATATAAGTATCGGTTTAAAAAAAATTGTTTTGCCCCCACCCTTTTATTTTATTCATGTGATGGTTTAGAAAGAATATAATAAATAATTTCAACACAAAGCTAATTACTACAAAAGCGTACTTGTATTCCATTTAGGAAAATCTGATACACGAAAGCCAAGAGCTGCTGATTGATGCTTTTGTTTCCCAAATGTAAACCCAAGCACACCATAAGCTCTGTAAAACCAACAAACAAACATGAGTTCATTGGACTAAGGGTTCATTTTAACCCCAGAAGATATTAATCTGCGTGTACAAACACTGTGTGAGAAGAGTTCTCTGCTTCCCAATTACACACCATGTTTTTTAGACATATGGTAAATAACCTCTGGAAAGGTTGCCTCTGATTTCCCTGCATAGAAAGCCAATTCACTGCTCAAACATAAATATGAATCACATACTCCAGCAAAAAGAAAACTGGTCTTATTAAAAAGTCCTGAAGAAGGGAACCATTTCTCCTGTGCTTGGTGGGTGCATGGGCATCAGTGGGCCCCAGAAGTGACCCCAGCAGCAGCCTTGTGCCCTGCAGTGCTCCTCACTCTTGGGAAAGGCATGGCAGAGGGACAGACCGGCCTCCCTGCTCTGAGGGGAATCGCTTGCCATATTAAAAAGCCAATATGTGGTTAAGTAATACTGAAAAATGAGTGACCAACACAAGAGAGCCCCTGAAGAGATGCTTTCAGAGAGACCTGCAGGCATTATGCCTGCACAGGTGCCATCTGCCATCTCCAGGAAGGAGACAGCATAGTAATACCCAATCTTCCCTTCCAGATCCTCATTTAGATTTGTTCGTTCCATACCAACCACACTTGAAAATAACCTGTGAGTGCTCAGGCCTTAGAAGAGAGTTTATAGTTTGGTTCATCGAGGCAGAATTTTAATCAGCAACAAACACAGACAATAACTTGTTATTACTCTCCAGAGGTAGTCCCAGCCTGGAGGGAGGATAAGGACATATTCTGCTTACACAAAGCAGCACAAGCTGCAGTCAGGCACTCCTCTGAACTTTCTCAGGTTGTGGAGCCAGGCACCTTCAGCAAAAGCTGCAGGTCTTCCCACTACCACCATCTATGTACCTTTGGGTACCTGGGGCTTAGCGCCTACAGCAACAGCCTTAAACTTCTAAACAGCATGTCCTGTAGCAGAGAAGGCAGAAAAAAATGAAACATTCCACAAAAAATGAGATGGTTCAAAAAGGAACTAAGGACTGAAATACATTCTGTTCACAGAGTCATTATACAACTAAAGAATTCTACATATGTGCTTATACACACACACACTCAGATGTATTGGTTTTGAGAGTTTACTGTGGGATAAGAAAAAAAATTAGAAAACCCACAATGTATTTTTTAATAGATTTCATATTTTTGTTACAGCATCTCCAATAGAAGGTCATGAAAAGTTTAACAGGAAGAAAACTTCAATACTTCAGCTGAAGAAAATTCTGTTTCCTACTTAAAACTCTCACCTCCAGAGCCACCTGCACACTTACATTACATCATGCAGTGACATTTGTGAGATGGTTAGTTACCTCTCCTGTATTTCACCTTGCTCTATTGTCCATCCACTGTAAACCAAAGTGTCTTCCTTCAAGCACTTGCTGTCTGATCCCTCATATTTTTAGTGTGCTGCATGTATTCTGCTCTTACCAGTAGAGCAAGAGAGACTACAAAATGTTCTTTCCTATAAAAAAAGAATGATTTGGGCCTGTCTTAGAGGCGATGAAAATGATTTTATGGGTCTGGAGCTGTTAGAATTCCCTCTGCTGTGCAGCTCTGCCTCAAGCACTGCGGCACAGCGATGCCATCTGCTTACAGCAGCAAGATGCACCCTCCGTGCACACCCCAGCCCCTGCACCACTGCTGCCACCACCAACCTGTGAAAGATGTAATCTGCTCTGCCTCTGGCACGATGGGGAGGAATCCTCAGACTTGAAACTCTTAGGGTATTGCTGCTGAGTGAAGGGAGAACTGAAACGCCCAAGCTCTTCTTAGAGGGCAAAAAAAGAAATTGAAGAATTGGAAGATGAGGAAGAGGATTTCTTTCAAATTACCCTTTGAAAGTGTGGTTTGGGTTGGTCTTTTTTCAAAGGTGTGAAAATCTGGGCCCTGATTTGAATTTTGAACAAAGTGGAGATTTGCATGAGAGAGGGAGAGAGAGTAAAAACTCTTGTGTGGGCAGATGGGGAATTAATTCCTCCAGTACAGAAATAACATGAAAAAGGTCTATGGATTTATTTTCCCATTCTTGGATGGATACCTGCTGTTTTCCAAGGAGGTAGAGACAAGAGTGGGCACCTTTATTTCACTTGGGCCTAGATGAATTCCCAAAGCCCTATCATAAAAGAGATTTGTGCTGTGTAAATGCTTGACCTCCATTACACATATAGCCTGTGGTTTTTATTTATAAAAATGCTTAAGCAGCTCTCTAGCCCCATGGAGCAGGACAACGTGTCCACAGATACAGACAGGTGAGATTGAGGGACTGAAGGTCATTCAATGGAGGACACAAACATCTGCAGCATCTCCTTCTCCAACAGTTTGATTAGGGAAGAAACTAGGGAGGAATCTTGCCCATCTCCCTGAGAAAGAGAGGCAGTGTCACCTCATATCTGTAAGGACAGGCACATTAACACATCTTATTGCTTATCTCCCTTAGGTAGGGATAGCTAAAGGAAATGTTCTTCTAATTAAGAGCCAGAAATCAAGTAATGAAGCCTTATTTTCAGTCACTGTATCTGTTACTCCCATTGCTGAACAGCAAGGGATTTGCTCTCCATCTCTGAATGAGGCAATTACACCTCCAGTTAAAGGAGCCTCGAAATTGCTAGCCCCTCAAAATTGGAGATTTTTGTCCAAAAGCTACAAAAACACCTTTAAAGTGCTCATGGCTCATTTCCAACAAGCATCTGCAGGGCAAGACAGAGACTAAAATTTCTTATAAAAATCCACTGGATTTCTTATAAAAGAAAAAATTTTGATTTCTTATAAAAGAGAAATCCAGTGGATTTCTTATAAAAATCCACTCACCTACAAGTTAGCTGCATGTTCCAGGCTATAGAAAGCCATATCATCCCAACTCTGAAGAGAAGCCATCTAGCTGCAAATACAAAAATGAGAGCATGTTTCAACTACATATTTTCGATCCTCTATGTCAGCTTTTAGTGATCAACAGAATCAGAATAAGCCTTTTTCTGTGGCCCATTTTAACTGGTTTTTTTAAAGCAAAATAGTACCTGTCCTATTGTGAATTGGCAAGCACACCTCTTAAAAGAGGCCAAGTTTTAACTGGAAAACATCAGCTTTACCCAAACCTAATTGCAAACTTTTAAACAGCATTATTGCAGTGCATAAGACATCCTGCAAACCTCAAACAGGGGATTTACTTCAGGGGAGAATCACAGCAGAACAGAGAACACAACCGATTTTATTTCCATAAATTTTTCCTTAAAATAATGTTATTGTATGCAGAGAGTTTATAATAATAGCTTAAAAAATGGCAGAATGTCTTTCCCTCCTTGATTTACACCAGACCTATCCATGCAGGCTGTTCTGCTTAAGAACGTGATTAGCCAAATTCCAACTTGCAACAGACTGCCATTTCATGCACTTTATGGGTACAGGCATGTATTGTATCAAAGTAGAGTAGTTCCATATACAGGGTAATTTCCTCTACATGTAGGTGCTGCTATAGTAAAGTATTTTTAAAAATCCTAGAATACTTATGTACACTAGTTGAGAAAACAAAACCATATTAATAGTAGTTCTACGAAAGCTGCAAGCAGAGCAGGAGCCGAAGACGCAGATCTCCAGCACCCTCTTCTGGCTTCTAGAGCCCGCAGGCGCCCCGGCGAAAACCTCCCTTGTTCTCGAATTACATCGACAGGCCCGGGTAATTAACACACGAGCAGAGGGGAGTGACGGGGCGCTAGTGCCCTCTGCAGCACGGACTGATGTATGTTATCCTATTGTTCTGAAAATTTCAGAAGGAAATTTCAACACACACCCACCATGCATTGACACATGATGACAGCAGCAGCCAGAACACCGCCTCTGCTGGGCACCCCCAACATTAGAGCTGCTATGAAACCTTTCCCGGGTCCACAGGGCTCCCTGCATCATCAGCGGAGCAGAGGCTCACTCACTCAGCTCCCAGCTCCCCCACCACCAGATCCATCAGCTCACCTCCCAGTACAGCCAACAACACCTGCCCCCTGTCCCACCACAGCTCTGCCAAGATCGCCGCAGTCACCAAAAATATTTCAGCTTTGCTGAACCTTGCTACATGTTACTTAATGAAATCTGTCCATCCTGGTTTGGTAAATCTGAATAGCTACCTCATATAGCAGAGAGGGGTTCTATCATCTTTTTTTTTTTTTTTTTTTTTTTTAATTAACAGTGAAATTGTGGCAGTACCAGGCTCCTTTGCTCAGCTTCCCTGCTTCCCCCATCCACATACCACTGAGAAAAATTCACTGCTCAGCCAGTGAGTTTCCCTGACATTTCCTCCATATGCTTCCACGATTACTCTTTGACAGGGCTTAAACACCCTGTAAAGTACTCAGACATCCACTCGCCCCCTTTCAGGTGTTCAGTGCCTGCACCAGGTACAGTCTGCCCTATGCAACAGTAAGCATTCACCTTCCATCAGTCACAGAACCACAAAAAAAACCTGAGTTTAGAAGGACTCACACGGACAATTGAGTCCAACTCCTGGCCCTGCACAGCACCATCCTCAAGAGTCACACCATGTGCCTGACAGAATTGTCCAAATACCTCCTGAAATCTGTCAGGTTTGATGCTGTGACAACTTCCCTGAGGAGCTGTTTCAGTGCCCAATCACCCTCTGGGTGAAGAACCTTTTCCTAATATCTAACCTAAACCTCCCCTGACACAACTTCAGGCCATTGCCTTGGGTCCTGTCACTGCTCATTCAGAGAAGAGATCAGTATCTGTCTTTCCTCTTCCCCTCACAAGGAAATTGTAACGGCAGTGAGGTCTCCCCTCAGTCTTCTCCAGGCTGAACAGACCAAGTGACCTCAGCTGCTCCTCACACGGCTTCCCCTCAAGGCCCTTCTTCATCTTTATTGCTCTCCTTTCGACTCCAATATTTTAGTATCTTTCTTATACTGTGGCACCCAAAAGTGCCCCCAGCACTCGAGGTGAGGCTGCCCCAGTGCAGAGCAGAGCAGGACAATCCCCTCCCTTGCCTGGCTGCTGATGCTGTCCCTGATGCCCCCAGGACAAGCTTGGCCCTCCTGGCTGCCAGGGCACTGTTGGCTCATGTTCAGCTTGCCATGGACCAGAGCCCCAGGGCCCTTTCCATGGCACTGCTGTCCAGCCTCTCATTCCCCAGTCTGTCTGTACATGCAGGGCTGGCCCATCCCAGGTGCAGAATCTGGCAACAGCCCTTGTTGAACTTCATATGGTAGGTCCTTCTCCTTGCAGCTTCTCCTCCCCCAGGCATGTTTCTGAGCTGGGCTGTCACTGTCTGTCCTCACAGCTCTACCCCTGTGTGCCCCCACAGCCCCACCAGGCAGATCAGACCCAGCTCCTGACCCAGAGCTGCAGCCAAGCTGCTGAAGCTCCTCTACTCAGCACAGCCAAGCTGACAATCCTTCATTTTGCCCAGCTGTTTCCACCACCCAGGCATGAGAGCTATGCCTCTGCAGAGTCCTCTTCACCCTTGGCTATCACTATTTCTTCAGAAACTGCTTTCCATTCCTCATTAGAGCAGATTCTGCTCCAGCCTTATCTCTCTACCCTCTCTCCGTGAAGCGAGCTCTACCTGTAGCTGCTACCTGCCTTTGGGCACAGGGGAAAGAGGCCAGAGGCCAATGAGTCCAAGTGCGTGAAGGTGTCTCGTCTGTGTCCTGCTCCCTCATTCCAAACAGAGCAGGTTCTTTTGCTACCAGTTGGCTGTCTCTGCATCACAAAATCTACTAAAAATTCAAAGGTGAGGCCATCTGCCTTTCAGAAATTTTAATAGCAGCCAAAAATTCAAACACAAATTGAAAAAATGACATCCCAGGAAAAAACAAAACAGAAATATACAAACAAAAGCCCACAAACAAAAAGCAAAGACAAAAACATAAACAAAAACCCCAAACACAAAAAAAACACAAAAAATACAACCTAAATGAAAAGGTGAAGAAAAAAGAAGGTTTAGTCTATATTGTGGCTGCCCAGTGTTGACCTAGGCCAGACTGCATAATTATATTTTTTTACTCCATTTCAGTCAAGTACCAGCTCCCTCTCCTCAGAGAGCTCTGGCCTCTCTTCACACTCCTACCCTACTCTTGTAGTGATGCATCTTTTAGATAGATGCACTCCTATACCCTGGATGCCCTCTGAATCTCAGCCCCCACAAAATTGCGTCTGCTCCTAAAAATACCTTAATTTTACAGAAGCTCCAGCTTTTTTCTCATCTTTTCTTCAATCTTATTTTTCCCATTCATATGACAGGAAACTAACATCAGGACCACCTTTGAGAGGGCTTTAAACTAGGTTAGAAGGGGGAAGGGGGTGCAGCTGGGCTCTCTGGAAGCAGGCCCAAAGGGGGTAAGCCTGAGTCAGGAGTGAAATCAGCAGCCCAGCTGAGGTGCATGAGTACCAGTGTGCACAGCACGGGCAACTAACAAGAGGAACTGGAGGCCATGGTGCAACTGCAAAGCTATGACGAAACTGCCATCACAGAAACATGGTGGGATGACTCACACAGCTGCACTGGATGGCTACAAGCTCTTCTGGAGAGACAGGAAAGGAAGAAGAGGCAAAGGAGTGGTCCTTTATACTAGAGAAGCTTTTGATGCTGGGAATATTGAAACTAATGACAATGAGGTTGAGTGTCTATGGGTAAGAACCAGGGGAAGGCCAACAAGGCTGACATCCTACTGGGAGTCTGTTACCATCCACCCAACCAGGAAGAAGAGGTGGACAACTAATTCTGTAAACAGCTGGAGAAGGGTTCAGGATCACCAGCCCTTGCTCTTGTAGGTGATTTCAACCTACCAGACATCTGCTGTGAACTTAATACAAAGAAAACAGGCAGTCCAGGAAGTTCTTAGATTCTGTGGAGGACAGCTATTTATTGCAGCTGGTGGGTGAGCCCACCGGGGGAGGGACTATGTTAGACCTGTTGTTTGCAAATAGGGATGGGCTGGTGGGAGATGTGGTGGTTGGAGTCCGCTCGGGGGGTAGTGATCATGAAATTATAGAGTTCTTGATATTGGTGAAATCAGAAGGAACATCAATAAGACTTTTACACTGGACTTCCAGAAGGGGCAGACTTTGGCCTATTTAGGAGACTTATTCAGAGAGTTCCTTGGGAAGCAGCCCTTAAAAACAAAAGAGTCCAGGAAAGGTGGGTGTGCTTCAAAACAGAGATCCTGAGGTCACAAGAACACACTGTCCCTGTGTGCTGAAAGATGAGACAATGAGGCAAATATCCAGCCTGGATGGGCAATGAGGTTTTGAAGGAACTAACGAATAAAAAGAGGATGTATAATCTTTGGAAGGAGGGTCAGGTCTCTGAGGAAGAATTCAAGGGGGTTGCTAGGGCATATAGGAAAAAAATTAAGGAGGCCAAAGCTCAGTTCAAACTTAATTTGGCAACTTCTGTAAAGGATAATAAAAAATATTTTTACGAATATATTAACGGCAAAAGGAAGCACAAACCAGCCTTTGTCCTCCAGAGGATGTGGAAGGGAACTCAGTAACTGCAGGTGAGGAGAAGGTAGAGGTGCTTAATGCCTTCTTTTCCTCAGTCTCTAGTGGGAAGATGGCTTGTCCTCAGGACAGCTGTCTTCCTGGATTGATAGATGGTGTCAGGGAGCAGAATGGTCTCCTCATTATCCAGGAGGAGGCAGTCAGAGAACTGCTGAGCTGCTTGGATGTTCATAAATCCATGGGCCCAGATGGGATCCATCCCAGGGTGATGAGGGACCTGGCAGATGAGCCTGTGAAGCCACTCTCCATCATTTGCCAGCACTCCTGGCTCACTGCTGAGGTTCCAGAGGACTGGAAGCTGGCCTGTGTGACTGCCATTCATAAAAAGGGTGGGAAGGGGGACCCTGGCAATTATAGGCTGGTCAGCCTGACCTCAGTACCCAGTAAGGTTATGAACAGTTTATACTGAGGGTCATCACACAGCACCTACAGGATGGCCAGGGTATCAGACCCAGCCAGCAAGGGTTTAGGAGGGGTAGGTCGTGTTTGACCAACCTGGTCTCCTTTTATGACCAGGTGACCCACCTGGTGGATGCAGGAAAGGCTGTGGATGTTGTATACCTGCATTTCAGCAAGGCCTTTGACACTGTCTCCCACAGCACACTCCTGGAAAATCTGGGACCCCACGGCTTGGACGGGAACACTCTTTGCTGGTTCAGGAACTGGCTGGATGGCCGGGCCCAGAGAGTGGTGGTGAACAGTGCTGCATCCAGCTGGGGCCAGTCAGCAGTGGTGTCCCTCAGGGGTCTGTGCTGGGACCAGTTCTGTTCAATATCTTTATTGATGACATGGATTAGGGGATTGAGTCTTTCATTAGTAAATTTGCCAACAACCCTGAGCAGGGATCGTGTGTCGATCTGTTGGAAAGTGGGAGGGCTCTGCAGAGGGACCTGGAATGGTTGAAGGGATGGGCAGAGTCCAACAGGATGAAGTTTAACAAGTCCAGTTGTCGAGTTCTGCATTTTGGCCACAATAACCCCCTGTGTAACGTTACAGGCTGGGGATGGTGTGGCTGGACAGTGCCCAGGCAGAAAGGGACCCGGGGGTACTGGTGACAGCCGACTGAACAGGAGCCAGCAGGGTGCCCTGGTGGCCATACAGGCCAGTGGCATCCTGGCCTGTGTCAGGAATAGTGTGGCCAGCAGGAGCAGGGAGGTCACCCTTCCCCTGTACTCAGCACTGGTGAGGCAGCACCTTGAGTGCTGTGTCCAGCTCTGGCCCCTCAGTTTGGGAAGGACCTTGAGACACTTGAGTGAGAGCAATGAGGCTGGTGAGGGGCTTGAAACACAAACCCTGTGAGGAATGAGGGAGCTGGGGGTGTTTAGCCTGGAGAAAAGGAGATTCAAGGGTGACCTTATCCCTCTCTACAGCTTCCTGAAAGGTGGTTGTAGTCAGGTAGGGGTTGGTCTCTTTCTCCAGGCAGCAGCTGACAGAACCAGAGGACACAGTCTTAAGCTACACCAAGGGAAATATAGGTTGGACGTTAGAAAAAAGTTTTTCACTGAAAGAGTGATAAAGTATGGAATGGTCTGCCCGGGGAGGTGGTGGAGTCACCATCCCTGGATGTGTTTTAAAAAAGACTGGATGTGGTGCATGTTGGACTTGATGGCCTTAAAGGTCTTTTCCAACCTAGTGATTCTGTGATTTGTAAAGTGGCACAACAAAGGTATTCAAAGAAAAATTGAAGTCAAGATTATAAACAGAGAACCTTGCTGAAAGCCAGGAAGCACAAGCACATGCAATCTTCAAGCCCTTCCAGGCACATGTTAGTGTTACATTTTTAATTGCACAAGCACATACCAGTCACCTGGCAGGACACCAGGACACCTGCCTAACTCAGTATTTGATTTTGACTTACTTAACACATCATCCATGCCATGCACAAAACATAGAACTACTCCCCTCCTTTGGTACTCCTCTGCCAAGTCCTTCAACATTAACTTACCTTTGTATCCTTATGGTTAGCCAGCAGTATGGTCCATTTTCTTCAAATCAGTAAATTACCAAGGTTAAGGTAAGAATTTGCATGAACATCCACTAAAATCAGGATCTTGTTTGCTCATTGCTAAACCTGGCATCTCGTGACCACCTTGTTCTCTCAATACTAATCAAAAAAAGGAATGAGAAATAAGAGAATCACATCAAACTTCTACCTGAACTAGTACACAACAGTGTACACAGTGAAGACATTAACTTTCTTACAATGAAAAAGCATAATCTAGGATCATCACAGGCAACAAATGTTGGCTGTAATCTACACAAAACCACACAGGCAGGGAGAACACTTCACTGTTATCAGAAGACTCATTTTCCAACTACATGATCATGACAAACTTATTGCAGACCTTTATTTTTCAAAATTATGAGACTGCTTGCTCCCATTTGCTCTTATCACTGAAAATTTTTCCCCTCTTTTGGCCCTGAGATTTCCACAACTGTATCCACCTTCAGCACATCTGGTGGGTTCTGCCAGCCTGCAGCTGCATGCTGAGGGGCTTGGTCAGGAAGGGAAAATTGGTCCCACAGTACATATTCAGCAGTAAAAGACCAGGAACAGATTCTTCCAGTGGAAACATAAGGTAACCACAACAGGCAGTACTACCAGTTTCATCTACAACAATGTGCTTGTTTATCAGCAGTTTATGAAAAGAAAGACGAAAAATCAAATAATACTAAGTTATAATTTATCTGGAACATTAAGATACTTAAAAATTGCATTTTTTCAGAATAACTAATTCATTTATCTCAATTACGAAAATGTATTCATTCTGTATAAAGATTATTTGTGCATATCCACTTTGAAGGTGGACAAGAAAAAAAACTGAAGCAAAGAAAAATAAATGTTCATGTGAGGATTTAGGAAAATATCTGTGTAATTTACATTCATACTTGAGCTTCTTTTTGGAACAGCCTTCCAATGTATAAAGCAGTATTTCTCAGCTTCTGGTAATGAAGCTTTGCACAAACAGTGGCTTGACTCAGCAGGCTGCTTATAGTATACGTCAATTCCTTACAGATCTGCTCATTTCAGACAGCTTTCATTTTCATTATCCTTACAAACAGCACGAATTGTTACCTAGAGCAATGTTGTAGGAAAATAAAAAATTTACCCAGTCATTAAAGAAAAAGCCCTTCAGCCTGGCTATAACTTAAGTCAGGAGAAAATGTGATGCTCATGACAAGAGCCACCAGTAAAACCAACCAAACACAAATGGCAAGCACAGAAAATAAGCTACTGCTAACAACTCTACAATGTCCCCTTGTATTACATTCAAATTCTAATAGAACACATCTATGCCACACAGTGTGTGCACATGTATGCTAAACAACTCAAAGCTCTCTTTTTCACCTATCCATGGTGCAGTCACTTAAGCCCAGACAGGAGGCTCCTTGACCTGCTAAAGATGGTTCTGCTTCAGCAGTCTTCAGCAGAAAGCAATGGGAGATGGAATACACAAGAACTGCAATAGCACAGAGCCCCCAGACATGAAGCTGTAACACAAAACGAACAAGGAAGACACAATACTAAAGCCACCACGCTGGAGTAAGCTGGATCAGAGCTGCACACCATCTCCTGTACTGGCTACACCGAGGAGCTGACTGGAGGAAAAGCTGCACCACCTTCCCTGACACAACTCTGGTAACCCTAAGGAAACACCAGGTACGCTCTGGGTTCAGAGGCAGCCAGGAGCCCTGTGTTGTATCTAATGCACAGCTCTGTTTCAGAACCTACAGGCTTAGAAGATCACAACTCAGGACAGCCCACCACCAGCCTGTTAAACCAGTAAAATGAAATAGCTCAGATCACCAGGCATGTGGAATTTCCTGCAACAGTTCTCAAATCTGACACTTCCTGGCAGAATGAAAGGAGTTTGTTTCCTTTTGCTTCCCAAGCTGAAACTTAGTAGTGCCTTGCTTAGTACTCACAGAAAAGAGCTCTCTCCTCACATCTCCTAAAAGGAACTCAAGCTCTCCCATATTGACCCAAGCTCCATCAGTCTGTTAAGCAGATGCCTGTCTGGACATTGGCAATCATCACTTACCAAAAATACTTTCACTTCAAAGCTGTATCTTTCATCTGCATAGAAGACAAAACTAAATCAGCACTTGTTCTGCAGGTATGGAATGGCATTTCTCTATGAAAATCATGCTAGTGCCAGGGAAATAAATAGCATACTGCATACTAAGAATATCCAAGAATGAAGTCTACATAGTAAGCTTGCTGTCAGGTATCTTTTCAGAAATTTAAGGAATGCATGCTGCTACAGGCCCTGTGAGACCTCCCACACCCGTCAGATCGTCTATCTGCACAAGGGACTACAATGGAAGCAGACTGTGGTGGACACTGAACTCAGCAGTAAACTCCACTGACCCACTGGTTGAAGGAATGAGTTTCTCTTCAGTCTGAAGATCTCTTCCAGATGGCAATCAGGTAAGAGAGACTGACCTCAGAATTTGCTTACAAATCTCTCGAGGAAGTGCAAACCTCCTGCAAGAGAAGAGTTTTTGACACTATCCAGTGCCCCATCCAGAGCCAGCCTGCTTTGCAGATCACTGCCAGTGCCGGTCTAGCAAATGAATTTCCAGGTACCTCTAAGACTGCACAGTGATCCAGGCTACAAAACAAACCTCATTCAGTTTACAATAAAACTCACTGATGACCAAGAACAACAGCATGAGGAAAGAAGACCAGCTAGTCAGTACATTCATATCCTAATGAGCCAGTAACCCTTGGTGCTCAAGTGCAATAATCCTTAATCAGATCAACAGTTCCCTGCAGCTGAGTAAATTACCTCAGCTGCTGCCTAGCAGCAAACTGAAAATGGATAAACAAAGGCATCCTTGACTAAACTCTACTTCCAGTTTCTAGCAGCCAGTAGTTTAAATGCATTTACTGAAAAATAGATATTCTTAAAAAAAAAAAAAAAAAAAAACACTTAAATTGAAGTCCCCCTCTCAAATCAAGCAGATGTTTTCCCTCACAGGCAACTGCACAGGAGAATAAAAATTAATGTCCTTCACACTTGGTAACATTTCTCAAGCCTGGGATGACCATTAAAACCTTCAGACTCTTGACAGGGTCCAACATGATTCAGTGGACAACTTTACTGTGGTTTTAACACTCTTTTCCACAAAGACAACTAGCTTCTCTTGCACCTTAAGAGAGAGAAAAGCCCTGTACAAGCCAGTGAAGGAGGCCTCTGGTCTTTCTGGATGAAGTAAAGGATCCCCAGCTCCCCACCATAAACTCAGGGACCCTCCATGCCAGCAGCTGGCAGAGAGTTCATTCTCCATCAACAGCAGATCAGAAAAACCAGTGAGTGACTGATCACTACTGTTTGCTTTTGAAGAGGGTTGGAACAGGGAACCAGAAATACATGGTTCTCCGCCAATAAAGCCAGGAAGATGAAGAGAAATGTGACTTCAAATCATGTCTGCATGCAGCCACCTGTGATTACCAGCACTGAAGTCAAGCTCTGTCAACACAGCACAAAGTATCTCCAAAGCTTACTAGTGCCCACCAAGGAAATGGGCAAGCTTTGTCACCAACTTCTCGATCCTTTAGTGCAGACACCTGCTCAAGCAGAAAAACAAGATAGGACTTATTCTGGAAGGGACCATGGTTCATGTATGAGAGAACAAAAAGGCCAATGCACTACTTAAATTGCCCTGGAAAAGGAATTAAGTCAAAGATGGATAAGGCGGCATTGTTAAATACTAGAGAATCCAATTTCGTTCTTCTCTACATCACCAAGCACTGAAAAAAAGAAGAGGAACCGTACAATAAAATGCTTTCATACATTTTATGGAAGTATACTACAAAAACCAAACATTGTTTTGAGTGACATTTCCCAGGAAAACAAAAAACTAAAAGAGGTCCCGCAGTAAGCGACTAAGAGTTTCTTAAGGTGACACAGAAGATGACAGATACTCTACTCAGCTTTGTCATAAGCAAATATAACATAAGGGAATCCAGTTCCTCAGTGGAAATATCAAATCTCAGCCATTCCCACACTGCAGTCAAGGGCAAACAGAAGTAACAGAGCAGGCAGATAACACTTAAGTCAGGGGCCACACACACTTCTGAGGCGTCTCTGAACTGGTAGAACCTATCAGAAATTAATCCGCAATTATCAGCAGACACAAGAGCAGAAACCAGACAGAGAAAAGTTATGAAGGCTATAAAAGTGTTTCACTCTACAAAACAAAACCACTGCCCAATTCCTGCAACCTGCTTTGCCCACAGCTCATTATAATCGGTGTTTCCATTACCAGTTTCAGGATATAAACTAGCAAAGAAGTAGTACCAAGTAGGACTAGTACTTCTACTTCCTCTAAAGAGAATTTTCTCAATTCCAACTTGTAAATTTCCAAAGTCTACACAATTTTAACACAGCTCTTCTATAATTACATTGACTTCTCAGAGAGTCAATTACTGAGGTGACTGAAATAAAGTAAAACTGAAAAAAGAAGGGGGAAGCCTACACCCCACTTTGAGAAATGCAAAGGAAAAAACATTTTCACTTACTATTAAAACAGTGCATCCACATCTCACTATACAATTAAGATAAGCAGAAGATCCTGTTTATAGTATGTGAAAACCAAAAAGTTTTACTTTCACAAAACAAACTACACCCATGTGTCAAAGTCAGTAAAAAAAGATTCAGGAGAGGGAAAGAAAAAAGGTGTATAAGGCATGCAAGTAGGAAAAACATCATTACAGATATGGCAGCTTTCTTTTTAAAAAAGAAACATTTTTATCCTCTTAAATTGAGATTAGAAATGGAGTATTTCAATACACCATGCCAAAATTAACTACATCAACATTTGCAAGCCTCTTCTAATACAAAAACTGACCTCTTGAAAAGAAATATCTATTTAAATTAACAATAAATAAAAAAGAGAAACATACCAACTTTGGCCCAAAAATGATGCCACCTTATAAAAAAGTATTTTCCTAAAGAAATATGGACAATTTCAACTTTATAAATATTTTTGCTTTCAAGTTCTAAACTGCAAATAATTTACCATAAGAAGTAGAAGAATTCAAAAACATCTTGACAGGGAAGTGTCTCTATATATATATCTACATATACATATATATATATATGTGTGCTATATTATAAATTTGTGTGACATCCCCAAGAGCAGTTGTGCTTATGAATTAATGCTACACAGCTTGTACAGCTGTGGACAACATTTAAAGAACTAAAATGAACCAAATAAAACTATAAATAATACAATATTGGTTTTTAAATGTGAGATCACAGTCTTACACTGAGTAAGCAAAAGAAGTGGTTATTGCACACATATACTTCTGCTGCTATAAAAGATCTGGTGATGAAAGTATTTTTACCTTGCACTGAAATGCTCAATTGCATTGCTGCCAAAGTACATGTAATATAAATGCAAACAAATTTAGCTGTTTTAAACACAATACCCATGATGCTATGCACTGAGACAATAATCTGTAAATCAGTTTATTTCCCATGTAGTGGACAAATCCAGTCAGTGTAATGATTTTTCCACAATCAAACTCCTTATTCTCCCACTTATTCTCCCAAGTCACTGTGAGAATAAGGGTCTTGCTATACCCTTTAAAGCTTTCAATTTAAAAGTTAATTCTAGGAATTTGGAACTGTAACATCCGGGTCTTTTGTCATTAATAACAACGACACCACAACAAAGGGCTAAAGAGCAGTTATTTGTAGAACAGTTCAACAACTTAGTTAAGGAAAAGAGTTTTAGTGCACTTTGCTCATTTTAGCCAACATGCCATGTTACCCTTTTTGCGTACAAAGTGGACTCATTGATTTCCACTGTAAGAAAAAAATGACTTGGCAAGCAAAACACTGTGTCAAGCTGCCCTTTTTCTCCTTAGACATTTTAAGACAGAAGCTTTGCAAGACATTACACAATTCTTTGCTTTTATTATTAAGTGAGAAAGTCTGATTTGGAACATTGTCACATTGCTAGTCAGAAATGCTTCAGTGATGGAAGTCAACACGGGGTCAACACAAGGCCTCATTCTATAACATTCATTTACAGAGAACTTATAATGATTTTCAACACACCCAACAAAACATTCCTTGATTCCTTCAGAGGAAAGTCCCATTATTCTTCCTGTAGTGGGCATGTTACTACATAAATGACAATTTTTGTTTTTGAACAAAACATCCCCAAATCTTCACAAGAACAAATGGACTTCTACAGGTGTTACAGAAGTCTTCACACATCATCATCATCTGATGTATCACTGCTGCTTGTCTCAGAATCCTCATTCTCCAGAGCAGGTTTGAAAGTGCTATTTTTCCAGGGGCTAAATTGAAAATTACAGATGAGGCCATTTTTCAAAATGCCGTTTTTCCGAAGGCCATTTTTTTGTAACTGAAATGTGAAAACATGACATATTTAGAGAAAGAAAATGCCAAACACAACAATCTGTTGCAATTCAATACTCTTCACCTCTGGACTACGCTGGATCCACAGCTTTTCAAATGTACACAGAAAGGGTAACTCCCCTGCAAGCCTTCACCTCTGGCCAGCCACCTGTATCCCAGAGTCTCCAGTTGTGCTGAACTCCTGCAGTCAATGAGAGCTCACCCTGGTCTCACCCATTTCCCCACACATCTTGCCCCAGAGATCCTTTCTCCCAAATGGTCTCTCCCTGCAATCCAGTCCCCTTTCCCACAGTGCTGCAAACATCTGTGCTAAGAAGGGCAAGGGGCAATAGGGAAGGGGCCCAGAAGAGATGCTGCAGAGAGGAATGGGTATCTCAGCAACTGGAAAGTCAAAGACACTGAAGAAAGGAAACAGTTGATTCTGCAAAAAAGAAAGGAATTATTGCATTTTCAATATCATGCAGAATGAGTGCACTAACACAAGCACTTGAAAGTTTAATATTCCAATATTAAATTATTAGTATTTCCAATAATATTGGAATTACCAAATGTTCAGATTTAGTACCACACACTACTCTCGTTTCTGACTCTTTCTCACTGACCCCACCAGATATACTCAACACTCCTAATAAAAAAAAAAAATAAAATCTAGATTACCTTTTCATACTTTGTTACTAGTAAATTAAATGTCTCTCAATTCCCGAAAAAGAAAATGCAGTCTCAGAGTAGCATGGAAACTGCACAAAAACCTTGAAAGAAGACTGTCTTTCCTTAGGCTAGGCTAAGGAGCTTGAAAGCCTGGGCACTCCTACCACCAACAATACTTAAACTACCCAAAAGTATACCCCACCCTTCCCCTGATGCTTTGTGAATAGGTCTGACCTGCTGTCAGCATTGGTACTTGATTTTTTTGAAGCAACTATATTCCCAAAAGCACAGTACTGAAATGGTACTGCAACAGCAACATCCCTAATGATCAAAATTACTGCAGATCCTCCTCAAAGGAAGGCATCTAAGGAAACCAACTACAAGTTTATAATGGAAAATTAACTTAGTCTTACCTGTTCACTAATGACTTGAAACTCCCTCATCTCATCCTCAGTTAGCGGAGCACACGTTTCATCATTTTCACTGTCTTCCTGCCAGCCCATTTCCTTTAACAACCTTTAAATTAAGAAGGACAACATTAGGAATTTGCTACACACACTCAAACATTCCAAGCTCTGCCTACATACATGTCTGAAGACCTGTAACAAATGCATTGATTAATCAGCCACTATTATTTTTAAACAAACTCTTATGTAAGTGTGATTCAAAGTCTTGTAAAAGGTATGTAAAGCACAGAACCTGAGTTCTCAGGTCTCTTAAAGGTGACCCTATTCTACCACCATGTGTGGTAAAAACTATACCTTCATTCTAAGGCAAGAGATCTGTGTCAGAACAGTAAGAATGTGTTTTCTTAACTTAAAACTGTCAGTGAAGCAGCAATGTATTCACTCCCCTGAGAACAATATAAAGAGACAAAGACACACTGAAGGACTCTGCAGGTTTTCCTGAATAACAAAGCAGAGCAAAGCATAAGGAATACTGGTGGTGTTCCTCGATGGAAACCAGTTCAGGATGCAATGGCCTCATACGATTTCTTTTTTATACCACATGCTAATGTCAAGAGCTTTGTCAGGCTTCTTTACAATTGAGTCTTGGCCAAAAGCACATACTGGTTTTTCAGCTCAAACAGCTAGGAGTGGATTTTGGGATAAGGGGAAGAAAGAAGGAGAAAAGACTCCTCTCGTAACTAAGCCTGAGATATACAAAGAATGTGATAATCAGCATGTTTTGGCTAGTTCCTAAAGAAGGATGGCAGTATCTGAGCTGGAAGAAAGTAGTTTTTCATTTGGAGATGGTATGAAGATGGGTTATCTGAGGGTGACGATACCATGACACTTAACAATGAAGTTATTACGTTTGCTTGCTGCCAAATTTTTTTCCAAAAGGATTAGCACCTTCTTCAGGTAAATCAGGTATCTTTTGACCTTAAACATTAAAACAGACTAAAACTATTTCACAAAAAACAAAGAGGCTTCTAAAATGTATGCCAAAGCTGACACTTAAGAGCTAAAAAACAGTGAATATATTAAAATAATACGACAAACTCACAGGTGACACCATATACCAGGCGCTTCACTTAGGCAGGTATCAGCAAAAAAAGTCCAGCAACCCAATCCTCCCCACAAAGAACTCTATATCCCAACAGAGTGGATGTGCACTGGGCAAATTTGCAGGGAACCAAAGACACCAATGACCATTTTTAGAACTGTAACAAAAGCCTGGAATTGTAGAAGGAGAAAAGCACTACTCTGCTTCAAAAAAAGTCAGTAGGACAGTAACAGAAAATGAAATTGTATCCCCTGTTGCATTTGGACCAAATTGGAAAGCAAAAAAGGCAGGAAAATCAAATAATCAGGATGCAGTAAAAATACTCGCCAGTCATCCAAAACTCTAAGAGAACATTTTGTACAGAAAAACACAGTGCTAAATACAGCTATATGATAGTTAGTTGAGCTTAAGTTTTACTGCAAGCAAGCTCAGACATAAGCATTGCATTCAGTGAAGTCAGCAGTTACAGAGCTTCTGTTAATGTAAGTAAAATTTAGGGTAGTAGCTAACTAACTTCAAAGCAACATTCTGTAATGTTAGCAGCACCACTGTCCCTTTAAACTGACACCATTCTAGAATGGTTAGAAGTATGAACTACATAAAAAAATCACTTTGGATTAGCCAACTTGATACCAACAGGATTGCTGCATGTTGGAAACTTCCCCAGCAGAAAGGAAGCCCTTTTGTACCAAATGTGCCCATACTTTTACTAGGTATGCAAAAGTAAACTGAGAGCCAAGATGGTGACCCATAGTGTAATTTACCTCAGAAAGGTTAATCATAACATCTGTCCACATGTGTGCTGAGCTCAAAGCCAAAGCGCTGTGGCAGTATGGACACACAGCCTCTCTGGGATACCACAAGAGAAAGACTTTTGCCCAGAAATCCTAAAATCCTAACAAGGCTATTTAAAGTAATTTGAATTGAAAAACTAAGAGTTAGATTTGACTCCCATCTGCCAGTCAAAAAATCACGAGCCTCTAGTGGCCACAGATTCCACAGACTCCCAGAATATCCTGAATTGGAAGAGACCCACAAGGAACGTGGCATCCAGCTCCTGGTCCTGAACAGAACAACCCCAAGAATCATACCCTGTGACTGAGAATACTGCCCAAACACTTCTTGAACTCTGTCAGGCTTGGTGTTGTGATCACACTCCTAGTGATCCTGTTGAAGTGCCCAGCTATCCTCTGGATGAAGAACATTCTCTCTTTCTGAAAGTCACAGATTTTCTCCCTACAATGGCAAGCACCATTTTCCATTTTTGGTATTCCAAATTAATATCTGGCAAGTTGAAGTTCCCCATTAGGACAGCAGCAGTTCATTTAGAGGTGTTCCTTAGCTCCTTAAAGGACAGTCAGTGTCATCATCCTGTGTGAGCGGCCTACAGCAGACTCCAACAATGACATCTGCTTTTTTTGTTTGCTCCTTAATCCTTATCCAGAGGCCCTTAACCATGCCATCACTAGCCACAAGCTCCATATATTCCAGCACATCCATTAGATACAACACCACTCCCCCACCTCTCCTGCTGCCTGTGCCTCCTGAGGAGCCTGCCACCATCCACAACGCTCCGGTGACAGAACTCATCCCACCTGGTGTCACTTATGGCAATGATGTTGCCAATGGTGGGAAAAAAGGAACAGAGCAGAGTGCTTTGTACTGTTGTTACTTAGGAGGAGTAAGAGGAAATGAAAGTTTCTTCTACAGGCACTACAAAATGAAGAGTTGTCTAGTCCAATGTATAGATTCTATCACCAAAAAAAAAAAAAATCTGTCTAAACCATAAGAATCTGACAGAAGATTGGGTCATGATTATCCAGCAGCATCATTCTCATATGCTACTGCAGTTGGATTACTGGGAAAATTTAATTGTTTCAATCCTTCCAGTGGACTGTCTTGTGATATCACTAATATTGTCAACAGGACAGCTACAAAAATAATTAACTACTTTAATAATGATGAAAAGGTCACTGAAGTTTTATATAAAATGCAGCATTTAAAATATTTTTAATACAAACAGCAATTACATGTATTGTTTCTCCCAGACACCTAGACCAAAATTAGAGGGATGAAGTCATTATGTAGTTTGCTATATTCTTTATTAAGAAATAAACTTTATTTAAAAACTGGATGTAAATCAATACACAGGTCTAAGAAACAAAGTACATCTAATATTAAATTAGTACATGTCTAAAAGATAAATTTTACATTACTCAAGACATTTTACGTTTTCTTAGTTTTCAGATTCTGACTTCTGAACAAGTAAGAATTTATGAAAATGCTCAGTTACCATGAAGGAACACTCTTTATGTTTTATACAGTACATACCTATGCTCTGCCTCAAGTGAGCTTGAAAGAACATTTGCCTGAGGGAAAGCTGAAGACTGAATGATCTGCTGAGGTGTAATTGAAGCATTGCCATTCTCCTGCGGAATCTCATTTTCAAAGTTTCGGTTTATATCTCTCTCACGATGAGGACTGTTGCTGTTATGCAAGCTGAAGGACTCAGCATCCTAAATACAAAAATAATTTAACATTACAAAGTGTAAAAGAGAATTCCATCCACAAGTAAATATCCACAAGTACTGCAATTCAGTAGTTTGGTTTAGTTTAAATTAAGTTTAAATGGAGAGATTCTGTACTTCATGGGTAATTCTGTTCTGGTGTTTGCAATACCTGCATGGTACAGAATTCCTAAGATATGCTACTGATTAATGCAGAAAGCAACTCACACGCTTTGCCCCAGATTTTTTTTCTGCAAAGTTTCACACCTATCTTAAAATTCAAATGTACTTCAGCTGTTCTTCATACTTACAGAAATAACAGTCTCTTGAATTTTTACTGTTCCTAATTAAATATCAGAGCTGTATGGGCAGAAGAAGTCTGAAAGTATATGAGTTCTCCAGTTTACTTAGCTAAGGGACAGGTCACAACACCCATATCTCAAATAGCAAATTCTCTGCCACGAATTCAGAAAGACTGCATACTGCTCTTTAAATTCAGACAAGCTCACTTACATACATGCACTCAACCACAGCTTCTCAGGCTGCTGTGAACAGCAACTGTAAATTACTAGACATTAAATACAAATCAGGAAGAAAATTTATTCACAAAGCCGACTGTTCAGGTTCACTCAAAGATTAAAAGGTCTCTAGTCTATAAACATGAGGTATTTCTTTCTACTCTACTCATTCAGCAACCTGTAATTCATATTTATGAATGAGACAAATAGCCTCAGAAGTCTAAACTGTAAAAACAAAGAAGAGTACAATCATTAGATAGTTAACACCTTCTCAATAACAAAATCCCCAAACTGGGCATGTAACAGTGTTAGCCATAGCAGGAGGAAATAATGCACTTTTCTGCACCTGTAAGAAATCATCCTCCAGAGCACAGGATCAACACCACCATCACTTCCTTCCCACTCACATGTTGTCTGCTTTCAGAAATATTAGAACACTCAGCAAGATATTGTTAAGAACACATATCCCAGTAAACATACATTAAGCTGTTACAGTATATGCCTGAAGAAGATGTCATATAATACCAAGAAAAATTTATACATTTACTAAGTAGTTCTAATATATAGAGGGCAAAACAGCTTCTTACAAGTGTGATTCAGCTGCTGAGTACAATTTGCCTCATTATTTCATTAATCTGAATCTCTAGATGGTTCCTAAGATCTTTCTAATCTTAAATCAAAATTTTTGTATATTTCCTGAACACATGAACAAAGTTATCCCCAGTATCCATCTCAGAGCACTCAGTCACAGAATACCCAATGAAAAGATGTAGGCTTTTCTTAGTACACACTTACAGGTAAGTTACACAGTACCATTACAGCAAATTGCATTTTGCCTGAAATAGGATCAGGGTCAGTAAAGTCAGCCCCACTTTTATGAGCAATGTAAACTGGTACTGTTTCCTTTTTAGTACCTCAGAAGCCTTATATCGCTTCCTCAAAATAACTTGTTTATCTGGCTGATTTCTAATTTATGGGATTTTTTGTTTTAATAAGACATTTTAAACCACTCATTTACAGCAAACAGGATTGTAATCACCTCATTCTGAATAATAAAATACTTATCTTCACTTGGACTATGATAACTTCTATAACAACTTGGTGCCTGGTAGCATTTAACACAAATATTCTCTAGCATCAATCAAATACTGCATAAATCAATTAAGACTGAAAGAAACCTGACGCATTTTATACACAGCCATCATAGACCTTCAAGTTCTCAATTACTTAGAACCAGTGGTTTATGCATATATTGAGCTATTGCTCCTATGATTAGACCAAGAATAGAGAACTTCTGACTACCTAAACACTAATTAGAAAGGAAATGGTTTGAGAAGCAGAACAAACTTCTTTGTTTTGTAGGATAACTAGCAGCCAGGGTATGAAACACTGCCCTCCACAAGTCTGGTGGGACTAGGTGGGATTCACACAATAGTACAGAGGGAGGTGGCAGTTCACTGAGATACCTTCCATCATTTACCAGCAGCCCTGGATTATCAGGGAGGTCCCAGGCAAGTGGAGGTTGGAAAATGTGACACTCACTTGCAAAAAGTATTGGAAGGAGATTCCAGGGAACTACGGGCATGTCAGACTCGCCATGGTACCAAGAAAGGTCATGGGGCAGATCACTGTGAGTGCCATCACACAACACATGCAGGACAACCAGGGGATCAAGCCCAGCCAGCACAGGTTTGGGAAAGACAGGTCCTGCTTGGCCAACCTCATCTCCTTCTATGACCAGGCGACTGCTTAGTGGATGAAGAAAAGGTTGTGGATGTTTTCTGCTTGAACATCAATAGAGCCTTTCTTTGACACAGTATCCCAGAGAATTCTGCAGAAGCTGACAGCCCATGGCTTAGACAGGGACACTTTTCACTGGGTAAAAACTGCCTAGATGGCTGAGCCCAGAGAGTGGTGGTGAGTGGAGCTATTTTCAGCTGGTGGCCGGTCATGAGTGGGGCTCCCCAGGGCTCAGTACTGACCACTTTAACCATGATTTGACAAGTGCACCTCAGTCAGTTTATAGGTGACACCAAAGTCCCTGGGTGGGCATTCTGATCTGCTGGAGGACAGAAGGCTCTGCAGAGAGATCTGGACAGGCTGGATCAACAGTCCAAGGCAAATTGAGTGAGATTCAACAAGGCCCAGTGCCAGGTCCTGTCCTTGGGTCACAACAGCCCCAGGCAGTGCCACAGGCTGGGGCAGAATGGCTGGAAAGGAGCTGGGGGTGCTGGTGACAGCAGCTGAACATGAGCCAGGGTGTGCCCAGGTGGCCAAGAAGGCCAATGGCATCCTGGCCTGGAGTAGCCATGGTGTGGCCAGCAGGGCCAGGGCAGGGATTGTCCCCCTGTGCTGGGCACTGCTGAGGGCACATCTCGAGTGCTGTGTCCAGCTCTGGGCCCTCCCTGCAAGAAAGGCACTGAGGAACTGGAGAGAGTCCAGAGAAGGGCAATGGAGCTGGGGCAGGGTCTGGAGCACCAGTCCTGTGAGGAGCAGCTGAGGGAGCTGGGGGTGTTTGCCCTGGAGAAAAGGAGGCTCAGGGGTGACCCTATCACTCTCTACCACTGCCTGAAAGGAGGATGTGGCCAGGTGGGGATGGGCCAACACCATGACAGGACACAAGAAATGGCCTCAAGTTGTGTCAGGGGAGATTCAGGTTAGACACAGGAAGACTTTCTTCACAGGAAGACTCTCTACCACAGGAAGGGTAGTCAAGCACTAGAATGGGCTGTCCAGGGAAGTGGCTAAGTCACCATCTCTGGAGGTATTTAAAAGCCATTTAGATATGACACTTGAAGACACAGTTTACTTGCAGTCTTGACAGTACTGTTAATGGTTGGACTCGATCTCAAAAGTCTTTTCCAACATAAATTCATATATGATTAGGTTTGTTTACTAAGCCTAATTTATCCTTTTTATTGTTGCTAAAAAGACACAAGTACTTAAGTCATGAACATGCACTAACAGATACTGCAGAAAGACAAAAAGAAACTACAAAGCAGCACTGGAGGAAGAGTAGTACTTGGAACAATGTTTTTAAATTCATCGAAATTGAAGGAAATTCCTTTCCTTCATTTAGGGATCCAAGACCATTACTTAATAGCTATTTACAGCAAAATAAGTAGCATATAGTTTGTCTGTAATCTTCTGGATCTGCAGTAAATTTGAACAAACTTACCTTCTCTTGCCCATCATGATTCTCATTTTCATGTTCGTCTTTCACTCTATCTCTTTTCAATGCTTTCAAAAATTCACTCTTCTTATCAGTCCGCATTCTTGTCAATTTTGTTAAACGAAGCTGACCAGATTTGTCAACAGGAGATGAAGAATTTGACCGAATACACTAGTGAAGGAAGTCAGAAAAAGAAAGAATGTTAGAAGTGTGCTCATTTAGTACAGGACGGAACCTACAAAGGGAAACTGCAGTACTTTGAGGCCGATGATGTGCATTCCACCTTTCCCAAACATTAAGTTCCAAAAAAACATATTTCATACAATTCTGTATAAAATTTACTGCCCATCCTCACTTAGCAAACTAAATGTTTTAAAAATTTAACTACAACTACTACTTTACCTCTTTCACTGAATTTTGTGTTACAGCAAATGCCTTGACAGCTGATTTGAAAGGACTGAAACTGCCAACACCATATGCAGATTCATGAGGAAATGTATTCCCAAGTTTATTTTCTTTTGCTTGGCTTTTCCACTGTGTGGGCTAGACAGAAGAATAAACAGAGATATAAAGAGTCATTAACTACAAAAGGATTCTTTTCAAGAAGCTTCAGAAAAATGATTAAGCAAAAGGAAATCATAACTGCAACCTTAATGTAGTGCAAACATCTGTTTTCTTGTGGAAAAGAGCCTGTTTATGAGCAATTCATCTGCTCATAAATACTGTTCACGCTGTTTATATAAAAACTAAAATTTCAAAACAATTAAGATCCTCATATTTGTGGTATCAAAAATGAAATATGGGACTTCAACAGCTGAAAGTATTATTTTAGATTCAAAATGTTACAGAGTTAAGAACCAATCCATCATATGCTCTCAAGACCACAGAAAAATTCCTGAAACAAAAAAAAATAGAGATGAAGCCAGTGAGAATAGCTCAGTTGGTCAGAGCCTGGTGATAATAATGCCAGGGTCATGGGTTTGAAGTCCATATGGACCATTCACTTAAGAGCTGTGCTCGACGATTCTTGTGGGTCCCTTCCAGCTCAGAATATTCTGTGATTATGCAAATGGAAAGTTGCATTTGGAAAGAGACCAGAATGATACTACTAGGTTATAATGTTATCTCTGCCTATAAATGAGATAAATTCAGAAGATATTACTATGCTGACTATACCTTTCTACCACGTACCTAATTTTGTTCTGTTGAAATTATATATGCAAAATACTTGCTATTCTACAAGTTAAAAACACCATTTTTAATCTCACTTGTACTGCTGCACTTCTCAAAAGTAGTAGATGAGAAGCAAAGAGAAACTAAATTATACTTTAGAAAGAAATATTCAAAAAAGTTGTCTCTATTCATTTTTGGGTATGTTGCATTTTGCAAGTGTTGAATATATGATAATCTAGGAACAGTATTCTCAGGGATTAAATAAACACATTGAGAATTACAGCATGATTTTTCTAGGCATGTTTTTTATAATACTGGTATCCAATACTTACCTTTGCAGGTGGAGTGACAGGTTTGGGAACTAAGCCTTTATAAACACTTGTGCCAGTTCCATTCCTTACTGGCTGCGGGTGAAGACTTCCCACTACTGGGAATCCAGACATCCGCAGTTCTTTTGCACTGCCTTTTTTAATGACCAGCATTCTCTGAGATCTAGATTTAGGATTTAAAGGGTACTCTGGAAGAAAAAAAGAAGGGTATGTATACAGATATGTGTGTGTGTATGTGTGTGTGTGTGTGTGTGTGTGTGTGCCCGTGTACATAATCTCACTAGTTTTCAGTTCATAAGGTACTGGACAGCCATATGATCCAGAGCAAACAGGCATAAATCAGGAACTTAAATTAGTATTAGTTCCACAAATAACATACTGTGCAAACCTGGAAAAAACACAGGTTCTGTTCCATTTTCTACAGTCATAACTTTAAAAATATTTCACTTGGCTATGCAGGAATTGCACTTTTTGAAAGAAAATATATTCTTCAAAGAAACCTGCTACACACTTCAAGAGACTGCTGCATAGCAATTCTACAATCAAAACAGTGTTAGTTGTTGATAGTTACTCAAACTTCAAAGAGGCTTACGGCTTTCATATTCCCCTTAAGGTTTCCTAAAGAATAATTAGTTATATATTTAAAGAATAATTAGTTATATATTTATTAACAGGTTAGTTTAGAGCTCTGCAATGAGGTTCTATAAAATGAGACAAGATGTGCACTACACATTAGACCATGGCAATGACCAGTTTCTCCACCTCCATGCTTCAGATGGACATAACAGGACAAAATTTCCATGTTCACTGGAGAGCAAATTAGGAGACGTACAGTCAGCCATCAAACTAAATAAACTGCCACTTAGCAGTATTAAGGAATGTCCATTAAAAACAGTTCTAAAATTTCCAAAAAGTAAAAAAGTATATTTTTTGTACATGCATTCCAACATTAAGAGCCTTTTCAAGGACTATCTCCTCTCCCTGCAAGCAATTCTACTTCACACAGTCTGTTAAAAGAGCCTCTGTTTAAAAAAAAAAAAAAAAAAAAAAAAAAAAAAAAAAAAAAAAAAAAAAAACACACTATCTTAAAAGAATACATAACTTTTGCTTTGTTTAGCAGGTAGGTGCTATAAAATAGTTACCATAACTGTAAGCTTCATTCTCATTAAACCTCCTGACAAGATTTTTCATAATATTTACAGGCTCCCATCACATATGCACAAAGTAAAATGGAATCTAAGAGAAGCCTACATTTTTAACAGATATTAGAAGGGATTGTAATACTCCTCTATTCTGAATATCTTTTCCTTCTAAAGGGAATAATAACAGCCTAAATTTTAGTTTTTTAATTACAAAACAAGACTCTTTTGTTGAAAAATATATTATCACATGAAAGCTGCTAGCAACAAAAAAACCAGAAAGCTGTCCAATTATTTATGATGCTGCAAAGGTTTACAGCAATTAGATATTTCTATTGAGGGGTTGGCCTATATCTATTATTACTTTAGAATGCAAAAAATACTTGTTAAGTATGAGAAAAAGAAACAGCAAATTTAAATACCTTTAAAATCTCAATATTAGCAGTAGTTTAAGTAGACAAGTAGAAGTTTTTATGTTTAATTAATTCTTTTTAAATAAAGAGAAATATTCTTATTTTGAGAGTATTTGCTTTAAAACCCCTGCCATCTAAAGCTACCACCTTCTCAGGGGTAAACAATTGATTACATAAAGCCCATTAGAATTGTAAAGTGTTAGCCAAACATAATCAGGTGAGGATGAGAAAACAATCATGCCTGCAGGTCTGTTCAATGCTCATGCTCAGAATTGTATTTGTCATACAAATAATACACAAACACAACCAATAGTATAAGACATTTGCTTCCAGAAAGAGACCTTAAATCTCTGCAAGCTAACCTACTCTTCCAGCTCTCCCAGGTTTCTCTCTAAATTCTTCCAACACATTTTACAAAGTCTTCAGCTAGCAATCAATACCACTAATTTAGGTGACCAACCTTCATTGCACTTCCTCTTGAAAATAAAGATGAAAGATTTCTTGACATCTTTACAAAAAAAGATGTGAAGATGTCATACCTGTTCTGGGAAACAGTATTAGCTGTTGCAGCAGACTAGCTGACTGATAAACATATGGAAGTGTTATCCTTTAACAAAAAGATACCAACACTGTAATAATATTGAAGTCTTCCTAATCTATACCTTTATAATTCTAGTGTTAATTTGTAACACTAGAGGCTAGTGTTTCAAATAAAACAACTTCAGATCTCTGCTACGTTTTTGCATGTAAAATCATCAAAAATACTCACCCCACACACCTGCAGCTAGAGACTTATTCTGGTTTGGTTCCCTCTCATATTCAGGGTTTAAAGATGGCTGAAAGAAAGTTTTGTCATTATTAAAAAAGTAACCCTTGAACTGTGGGATGAATGAACTAAAGAATCACAACAACACCGGCCACATGACCTCTGCTGACAGACTAAACACCTCCCCCACAAACCAAACAAGACAATGCTCACTTGTTTCTCTTCTCCAATAAAATATCTCAGCCAGTAGCCAATGCCATTACATGACAGCAGCAGAGAAAAAAAAAAACAGCAATGTATGTTTCTTCAAAGAGTAAGATCACCCTTCCCCTTACATTGTAACTGTAGGTTAAAGGACAAGAGCTCAGAAGGCCACAGGCATGAAAATTACTTTACTATTTCAGATTCCAATAAGGTAACTGGGTAGAATTTAATACATACACATACCACAGCAGATGGGAATCCAACTGTAGTTTCACTTAAATACACAAGTAACAATAATAAGCGTATAGTGAAAAATCTGGATATAAAATGAGAAACAAGCTATTTGACAAACTACTAACACTCCCTTACCTACAGAAAATCCCTTACATGATGATCTGAAATAGGTGAAATCTCATGAAGCGACTTGTAATGGACAAAATGGTACTTGCAGATAAAATGAAACCTTTTTAATTGTAATTACAATTTACTTACAAAATCCTCAGCTTCAAACTGGTTGGGTACTTCTTTGTCTTCCTTTTTGCGGGTTTCATTATCAAGTACACTGTTTTCATGCAGTCCCTGGCCTTTTCCACAACGGAAAGTGCTGCTACGAGTACGGAAACCTCCACCATGGTACCCTCCACGTTGGTTTATATTTTCTGGACCATTTTTGCCTTGTGAACGCCAACCATTCCTCTCTTTTCGGCCATAATGCCCTTGGATTTTTAAATTTAAAAAAAACTTAATTACAAACCATTTAAAAATAATATTTTACTCTGCAGAATTGTTAAAAAAGTTAAATCACAAGCCCTATACACTGGGATACAGTAGCACAGGAAACAAGTTTTCATTCACATAAGCAGCAGAGAAGGATCTCACAAAACAGTGCCAAAGAGAAAATAGCCAGCCAATGCTACAACAAGTCAACCTCGTTTTCAGGCTACTCATTTCAATGTTGTTGGCTAGAGTATTAACACCCTTATTCTACTGAAGAGAGAAATACACCTGGAATCTCATTACTTTAACCAATCCTTGGTTCTCACATCCTCTCCCAGATGTGTCTTTCCATTACCACTCTTTCACCGCGGAAACAGAATTTAGCACACGTGAGCTGTCATCATCAGACTTCCTTTCTAGCTAGTGCTACAAAAGAAATGACACAAACATATTCACAATGTTCCATAATTTATACCTCCATCTGGCCTTCCAGTGTTAGGATCAAACCCTTCCGAAGAATTGTGTCTTCTGCGATTTGCTTCATAACGATCCTCTGTCCATGAAAAATTTTCAGAATGTTTCTCAAAATTCAGTGATGACTGCAAAGGAGCATAAGTGGTAGACCTGAGATCTGATTACTAACAATTTAATCATCAGAACTGTAACATGCACATTGTTGATGGTATATATAATTCATTATTACAAGAACTTTAAATGACAGACAATGCAGCAGTCCTCACATGCAGAGCTGTGTCACCATCTCTCAGGCTAACAAAGTGGAAGCTGCATCTTCTGCTCCAGGACATTGAAACAGTCCTGGACACTGAAACATGCCTGTGACACAAGGTAGGAAGTGTCTACTTTGTTTTGGCAGCAAAACAGAGCACAAGTGGCACGTGTTGCAGCAGAAGAAAAAAAATTTTAAAAGATAAGAAAGGACAGAATATCACAATTTGGAAGGCCAAGAAGTCTGGGATCTTAATGTGGATTTTCAGAGACGACATACAGGCATTCCATAGAAAGCAAAGAAACCCTTCCACCCCAGGCAGCTATACCCAAACAAAGCCTAATTCATTAATCCTGTCATTACAACTTAAAAAGGCAAATACAAGTGGTTATGAAATACTAGTAAAATCTAGAATCAGAAGCATCCAAATTCACAAAGATACTTCAAATTTTCAGCTTATAAGCACACATTAGAGAAATTTTAAGGAAATAAATCTTTAATACATCAGTAGGAAGTAGTTAACTAAAATCTTATCTTGAGAATAGCACCAAGAAATCAAACCACATCCTGTCTAGAATTCATACCTAAACAGATTAAACCAAAAAACGCCTTTCCTTACACAACCCAAGTCTTCCTTATAAGTTCTCTCTGGGTGTACCTATAAAAACACTTCCTTCTTCCCACCTAACCCACAGAGGAAATCACACACACAAAAAAAGATACCCAAAGCTCTATGGAAAATGCCCTTGTGAAGCTCAAGGTACTGTTCAATATTCACTGTTTAAAATTCAAACTCAAATAAGTGTATATTTAAAAATCAAAGCAGGTATTTTTAGATTGTCAGTTTTTAGAAGTCAAATGTACAGAGACTATCCTCTCACTCTGAGACCAGGAACATGAATTACTTGACAAACTCTCCTTGGAGAGAGCAAAACCAGAAGACTACAAAAAATTGTTACAATAAAAGTACTTCTAGAATTACCAAATTAATATAAATATTTAAGTGAAAGAAAATCCTTAAACAGGTTTTGACTGAGCTGCCAAAAATTTCAGAAAGCACTAGATCTGCCAATCTTAGGTAAAATTTTAGAAGATACTTCATGTGTTCATTTACGTACAACAACCTCTTAATATTGCTTTTGGAATTTAAGTTTCTTTTTTTGTATTAACTTCAAAACAATCAACATTTTTACAAAGTATACCTGACAGCATTTTATATATTCTGTTTGAGTTGTACATGCTATAAAGAAATCTGATGCTTCTAAACAGTGTGCAAAGATCATGCAGTTTGCATTTTCCCCACACGATGGAGATACCTGCCTATGAAGCCTCTCAAGGCAGAGATGACAGTAAGCTTTGTAATCAAAAGGAAATTTACTGGCAACTTCTGTAAAGAAAAATTATCTGACACAGTTCAGCCAATCAAGAAAAAGGAATAGAAATGGCATAGATTTTAAGAAATACAGGAAGTTTAACTGCTTAACAAGAAGCAAAAGAGAACTTGTAAAATTTACTTTATCCATCTGCAACATTCCCATACCCTTTTCACAGCAATACTTTCTTCAAAGTTCTGTCCATGTCCCAAAATGGTTTCACTATTCACAACACCTTCCCATTCCACCTGCCCATCTGTAATACTGCACTGACACAAACACATTAGCTCCAGACCTGAACAAAACCCACTGAGTGACAGATACACACCTATTTAGGTGGATTTTGCTGGGTAGTTGACAGAGAGATGAGAAAAGCTTGCGGTTAAATGGAAATCTGCAGCAATAGATGAGATGGCTTTCAATCTAGCTACAATCTGTATGTCACATTAAAAAGCTCATTCACAATCACAGTTTCCTTGTAGCAGGTTTCTATAATGCCAGCCTTGAGCTATGTAAGGAAAAACATCTCAGCTACCAAGGGCTCAAGGGGAAAACCAGAGTCCTATAGGTGCAATCCTTGAAAGTGATTACACTTCAGGAATATAAAAATTGACTAAGCAGAGCTCTGTTTCTACTTCTCAAATGTTTAAAATGTCTAAATGGTGTTGATACCAAAGCCTCACCCCAGCTTCATTCTGCACAAAACATGAGACACCTTTTCCTTCCTCACCCCTTCCTCTTCATCTCCACCCCTCTTACCTGCTTTACTCTTCTGCTTTTTTTGATACACAGCAGAAAATAAGTCTATTTTAGGAAGTAGAGGGGACAAGGAGCCACAACACTTGTCACCTGCCTTGTGGAGGAATCACAAGTCTTATTCTGTAAACTAAGAACTACAAACATTGACTTTTCAAGCGCTTAAAATCCAAATGGGCTGTCTATCGCAGAACGCTTGTCATTGAGGGGGCAGGTAATACAGGGAAATAAGGTGCATTCCAACAAGGACACGCAAATGTTACAACAGAGTAATACATACAACATGGAGTTTTGGAAAGAGAAGGAAATCTAACTAAACTCCATGAGGCTTATAATCACGGAAGAGAACAGGAAAAATACACTTGTAACAAAATTTCACACAATTCAGAAATAAGTAGACAAATACAACCCATATCTCATATATATATTCTAGTGGTGCTAGAACACTTCTGGAACTTTGTTTTATTCTGCTACATTGCCACATAAAGCATGCAGCTAAAGCTCTTGCAGCAGACTTTCTAAATACGTAGTGAAGATTATTTGCAATTGTGACACCATATCAATTAAGCTCATAATACTCTTCCAATTTAAAACATATTACTTTGAAAAAATCAGATCAAAAGATTTGAATGGTTGAAAAAATCATAGAGAATGAAAACAAAGAGACTGGTTCTTAATTTGGATTTTCAGACACTTTATATCTTGGAACAGATAGGATTTAGGTTCCCAGAAACAGACTATACTAAACAAAGAATCTAGCTAGGTCAGGGTAGAGGAGACATAAACAGAGTGATTTAAATAAGGACATTCAATGACCTGACTAAAAAAATGTGTTTATGTAGACACACAGAATCAAAGCATTAGGAACACAATGAACACTGCCATCTATCTGTGCATTTAACAATACCACAAGCCTATTGCCATAAGTTTCTCAAGGCTAAGCATTGTCCATGGAGATGAAAGACTGCACAAAGTTTATACATTAAAAAAAAGCAAATGGTGGCAGATATAAATATTGAATTCAAACTATTAAAATGAAGATAAGTCTACAAATAGGGGAGCAGGTAACAGGAGTTTTAATATACACTGCTGACTCTGCTTCTGCATTTCACAAATCGAGGAAGAGTAGAAAAAACATTTCTGAAATAGATATACTCAAGGCTTCCAGGAATATTTACTAATTCTAACAATTAAAAGAGATCACTGTTTCCCATATCCAAGCTGTCCCATTACATAAAGCAACAGTAGTTTAAAAGAAACAACCAGAGTGAAGATGTCTAACAGTATGAAAGTACCACATTCCTTTCAGAATGGCTTCTGAAATGCAGAGCCATTTCAGAAAGTCTAAAAAAAGCACAGTTTTAATCACTTGGATGACAGAATAACTGTGTCCTTTAAAATTTACAGGACACAATTAAAAATCAGAAGCAAGAACATCAAGTACATGCTCTGTCTTGGTACTTCTAGCATGGAACACAGTAACTCATTTTAAACACCTGAAGAAGGCAATCTTAAACCAACCACAGCCAAGGCCAGATATGTGGTTCTCTTCATGAACTAAGCTGTTCAAACAAAAAAATCTACTGGAGTCATCTGTCATCGCAGTATTCATGAAGAGATTGGCATTTTTACTGTGATTGAGATAATGACATTTAGATTTCCCTAATAATGAGAGTGCCTTTTCAAAACAACAATACAAAACATACCTTTGTTGATGATGGTGGAGTAGGAAAATTAAGCCAGGCTGGAGCAAAGTCATGCTGCGCCATTTAGGTCCAGTCTCTCCAAATCAATGAAAACAGGCTTAGCACCTCATGGCAAGTCCCTGTAATCAGAAGAAAAGAAATTAGTCCTTTCAGATGCTTATGTTACAAGGGAATTACACTTCTTGTCTTTTGTTCAGTATTTCCCTTCTGTTTTCCTGTATTATTTTCCTCACAGATCTGATTTAGAATCGATTATCATCATATCATTTACAGCATCAAATCTGTGTTTTTATTACTAAAGTGTCACATAAATCAAATATATCACAGGAATTATGAAAATGTAGTTGTAACATTTCTTTATTTCCTCCTATAAATGGGATGAAGCATCTTGTGTAAGGTCTGATCGAGAACTCTATGGCAAAACCAGATTGCTGAAATACATTCTAGTACTATCTAGAAGGGACTTGGCAAGCTATTTTATTAGCTTCCTAGAAGCTGATTTTTTAAAAATTAATCCCTAACAGTTAGGCTCAGCAGCCATAGTAAAGTTCTTCATGAAAAACCTACATACTTGGGCTCATCACAAACCTCACAATGTCTCTAGCTTCAATGGAAACAGAGTCTACATGTCGAGAGTGTCAAAATCCAGTAAAATTCTCTAGTTTGAAAATGGGCCAAAGAATGTAATTGTTTACGATTAAAACCCACAAATACTCTTTCAACCCTATACTCCTCCCACAGGTAAGAAAATATCTCTCAATAGGCAAGAGAACGCAAGGTAATGTGAACTATATTTATTACCTGAAGCCGAACTGTAGCAGAGACAGGGAAGAAATGAATTAAACACTTCCTGAATTATCCTAGGGCAACCAAATCATGCTCTGCAGCTAGTCATGGCAAAATGGTCAATGACTCAAAAAATTTTAAGTACGATATACAAGCTATTATAAATCCAGCTAGCAAAAACATAAAAAACACCCACACACGTTCTATAGGGAGGCCCAAATAAATGTGAATTCCACATCTCTGCACAGCAGAGTGCAAATCTGTTATTGAGCACAGATATAATTCACTTTAATCTATGGCTGCTGTAATGCATTAGTAAGAGATGTGGAATCTGAAGCTGGTAACTCATAATTATGGTTGTTCTCTGGCCTGAATCAGAATATTGCAGGCTACTGCAGATTTCCATCGACAGACAAGACTGCTCCAGTTTCTAAAGGAAGTCTAATAGATCTGTTAGATTTAACTTAGTGTAAAACTGAACTTAGTTGAGCTGCTGTTTGTTTTTAATGACATGAGCTCATATCTAAGTTTTTGGGTACATCCAATACCATAGTTAAACTGTAAGGTAGGACATGCAATTACTACAGTTAAATAGAGACAAGGTTAAAAGTATGTATCACCAAAATAACTAACTTTAAATTACTCTGCTGAAGTCATTCAACTCACTCCTACAGCAACTTCAACAAAAAAATAAAGAGAAATTTTCTAAGTATTTCCAGTTACATCAAACTAGTAAAATATAAATGAACAAAATTCTGGAGTCAATGAACCATCACAGAAATGGCTTCTCTTTCTAAAAGGAACCATGTTCATATTTACTGATATTTCCCATTCAGCACTAGTATACAAAAGGGCATATGTTTACAAATGAACCAAGAGATGTTAAATGAAGAAACAACAAATCTGAGCAGATTCCAGCAAGAAAAAAGTTTATTCCCCTTCACTTGGACACAATTCTCATCTTCAAGCAAAATAATCGTATCTTCAGAAATTACCAGGACATATTTCCAGTACTGAAAGACTGACGCAACAACAAAGTCTTCAGACTGAGGCACTTACAGTCTGAAAAAACAATAAGTAAGATTAGGTTTATCCTAAGTAAGAACATAAATATTCCACAAAGTATCACCAAGTCATTGGTGCATCAGCTATTAATTACAGGACAGAAAATCCACTAACAATGTGACTTAATAGATTTATATTACTGTTTTTAGAAAACTAGTCAAACTTCCTAACATTATTTATGCAACTGCCACAAGAAGAGCTCGTCATTAACTCACTAACATACTTACCTTTTATCCTTTGCACAAAACACTGGGTGATCACCAAGTATCCAAGGACTGGAAAAGGTATTTTGCAAAAAGACCTTTTCACACAGCTCACTGACACTGGCTGCCTATTTCTTCATGCAAAAATTTTTCTAGAAGCAGATTCAAGTCTTCCTCATGTCCTCAGCTAAAAAAGCTCAGAAAAATTTTTGATACTGCTACTCTGTCAGATGAGTCAGTCCTTTTTGTAGAAAGAAATAAACTTAAATACTAAAGATAGAGACCTAGGCCAAAACTAGACAATACTCAGAGCCAAGTCAACAACAGAATATATATGTAAGTTTCAATAAACCCATAAAAGACAAACTTTGAGGGCTAATTCTTCCAAATAGTTTTAACAAAAAACCAGCAAGAAAAAAAGCACAGACGTATTTCTAGAATACTACCTGACCAAACTCAGAGGTTTGCAGTTAAGCATTAACATGAAAAACAACTCCTGTGGATACTCCACACAAAAGTCAAGAAAACATTTTCTTTCACCTAATTTCACATATCCCTGGTCTAGCAATTAGACATGGGAACAGAAAGTTCTTTCATTATTAAACCTTTCTAATTTTGAATAGGCACAAACATCCCAGCCATAATTAAACTGAGAAACAAAGGGCAGATCAGGAAAAGATATTTTAAAACCGTATTAGAGGACATAGAGGACAGCTTAAAGTTACTGGTTCCATATTTTACCAGGTAACATAACATTCTTAGACATTCTTATAGCTGCTAGCTTTCTAATGTTGCCAATAAGTTTGCCCTATATATAAAAAAAAAAAAAATATTATAAGCATCATCTCTGTTCAAATGATCTGACACATATTTGATAGCTCTAGAATACTCTTCATTCTCAGGAAGGTATTTTTGATAAACTGAAAACAGATCACAAAACATAAGAATGGGAAGTCAGCAAGACACCTCTACTAGCACAGGCAGGATTTACTAAGCTTAAACCCTTTGTGAGCAGCTTGGCTGCCAACACTAGTGTGTTTCTTGCTTGTTTTCCAACTTAAGCTGGACCAACAACTAGCAAATTATACTGCAACACATTCTAACACTAAAAAGGTTCTTTCTACCTTCTTTCCTAACTATTCAGGTTCCGTACCTAAGCTATCCCAAAGAGTCAGAGACGCATCTGCATTCTGCGTCCACGAAAGCATTTGCAATCTTTATTCAGGTTGCATACATACTATCTACTACTTTTAAATTAAACAAAACCAACATTTAAAGTATTTGAATAGAATGAATGTCAACAGCATAAAATTGCTTTTAATACACTGACATGAAACTATACTTCTACTAGCAAGTTTTCTCTTGCGTACACACCACACAAATGCTGTTCAGTAACACTAATAAAGCAGCTGATGCACTCCCAGCATTAACACAGCTATCAGAAGTAAACTTAGTAAGGTAAACACCACAGAGTCAAACACAATTACAGGGCTTTCACAAACTCTCCTGATAACAAAAGAGCAGGCCCAAAATTCATCATGAAAGTTTAAGCCACCCTTCCCTATTAGCACAGATCTGCCATTCTTCAACCAAACCGTGCCAAAAGCTAACTTGGCTCAGACTCTCAGCTACTGAAGCAGAGCTGCACAATTCTAGAAAAGTAAGAAAAAGATACTGACATACTGCTACTCTCATACTATTAACACTCAAATACATTTAAAAGTCTGTAGTCAGAATGGTCAAACTATAGTCTCATCTCAGCAACAGCCTCTTGCGACCAATTCAAGTAAAGTGTAGTGACCTTAGTGACCTCAGTAACAAAAGTCTTAATAAATTTAGATAAAAGTAATTTAGATAGATAAATTTAGATAAAAGTAATAAATTTAGATAAAAGTAATGTGTTGCTGCGTTGTGGATAATAGAATAGTTTAGTGCAAAGAAAGAAATCCTGTTCTTAAGTTTTGCTTTTGAGAAAGGGATCTGAAAGAAGTCTGTAAAGGATTTTGCTTTACGTAACATGCGGTAATTAATCCAATTTTCAATTAAATAAAATTTAATTCTGAAGTTTTGTGAAGTATGATCTTCAATAATAAGGTAATGACTGCCAAGGAATAATGACCAGTTGGTTCCAGATGATGTACAGTGAAGAGATTTGTCACAAAGATTACTCAGTGATCTACTCTGAGCCACATTTGCAGCTGAAATAAGAACACTGCACCAAATACACTAAATCAACACACAGAAAAGGTTGGGCTGGGCTTTTTTTATGATTGAGTCAACTGTCTTTTGATACAGAAACTAATTCTCACCAGTTGCAAACCAGTAGGAAACCCTATATTCTAAACAAATTTGGGTTATCTGCATAGCATCTGGGAAAAATTGATGTATAGTCTCCGTCTTACAAAATTAAGTAACGTCCTATGAAAAAGGAATCAGAAAGCTACTGCACGAATCAGAGTCAAGACTTCTGGGAAAAGGCTAAGAGACAACACCTAGGGTCAACACCCAAACCTGCGAAAACAACAAAAATTAAGCTAAAACAAGTATCATTGGTTTATCTTGTGCTTACCAAATTAAATTAGGAAATCAAACATTAGAGACTGTAGTCAATTTTCCTCACACTAATACATTTTCTTTTAAAATTCACACAGAACAAGTGAAATCACACTTAAGAACAACAACACAGGGATTCAAGATTTTACTTGGTGCAATAACAATTTCAGTGATCAGGCACATGAAAAGTCTAAGGAAATTATCTGGCTTATTTTGCCTCACAAAATGAAGACATAAGACGTATTTAAAAAGTGGTTATGAACATCTAAAGGAGAAAATTTCAGCAAGACAGGAGATGTGTTAATCCAAAACACCATCAGAACCACGGGGTATCAATCACAGTAGATTGAAGGTGGACAGACACATGGCCCTGAAAGTCTAAAGAACAATATTCTGAAATATCTTTAAGACTTAGACAAATACATGAACCTGTTGATTTCTATTACACTTCTAAATCAGACCCCAATAATTGTAACTTAAGAGTTTAACATGCTGGATGACTCATTACACAAAAGTAACACTGTAAGAGCTAACCCACTTTTTCCTTATTTTCAGCGCTAACCACACAAGTGTAATGTCTCTCCAGCAAATTTTTTCTCTCTCCCCTGCTATTTGAAATAAATACACAGTTTAAAAAACTTTTTAAATACAAAGAATACCCATTACAACTAAAATGTAAGTAAAATTCTGGTTTTTCCTGCAATAATACAAATAGAATTCAACACAATACAAAAGCAGAGAACACACCCTTCTATTAATGAACTTTCATAGTAGCCTGCTTTCAGATTGCTTTAGCAAAGTGCTTGATCAAACTTCATCTTAATATTAAAATCTTCACCTTATCTGCAACCATTCACTATTACTGGGACAAGCAAACTTACTAACATTCAAGTTTCATTTGCAAAACTTGTTCATAATACACAGATCAAGGAGATCCAGATAAACAAACTACCTGAAATAGTGTTATGGAGTACATCTTGGCTTTAACAAACACAATTTCTCACATTTTAATAAAGTTCTGTAACTTCTTGCAGTAAAAATTAATTTATTTTAGCACCTTTTTTTTTCTCTATTTATTTACCAGGGGAGGGGGGTGGAGGACACAGGCAGAACAAAATGCTTGCTCATTCTCACACCTTTGTGCTAAATTTGGGACAGCTACCACCACAGCCATGTTAGTCAGGGATTTCACACCCTTCACTCTGGGGCAATTCCACCAAGCAGGTAGACTGGCAGTACGTGGCACTACTTGCCATCCACTAGTGAAGCCCAAGAGCACCACAGGCTAAGCATAGTGAAGAACCCCAGCAGGCACCTGTTACTCCAGATGGGATCTCTGCGTAGCACAAAAAAAAATGCGAACACGCTGCAGTGACATATCAGACTCACTACAGGGTAACTGGAGAGCCACTACAGACAGAACTGTGTGTATGTACTACCTCACTTAAATGCACCACTACACCAGGAAGCAGTTGTGCTGCCAAATGTTATGAAGAAAAAGGATAAGACATGAAGACACACCTAGACCATTTTTCCCCCATGCCAGGCATCTCTAAAACACTGAAAACAGTCCGCACAGACAAAGCTTTAAAATAAATAAAATTAAAACTAAAATGAAAAATAAACTAAAAAATAAACTAAACTAAAAATAAATTATCAATAAAGTAAAAATAAAATTAAAAAGAAAAAGAAATAAATGTTTTAAATAAAATAAGAAAGTCACCAGCTCATACTGTAGAAAATTTACTGTGTAAGCAGACTACTTTCACACAGTAGAAACTCATATGTCTTCTCGACTGCTTCTGACAACACAGTAGATAGCAAATTCCTTGACAAAATTATTTAATCTGCCCTTAAATGTATAATGAAAACAAAGGCTACTTACACAAAAACATAATTCACCTGATCATTGGTGGTCCCTTTTAAAGACAATTGTTTACCCAGAATTTCTTCTAGGTTTAACTGTATTCATCAAGCCTTTACAGCATTAAAAAACAAATCACCCTCTGAGATTTACACATCACTAAAAACAGCCACAGAGAATACAGGAATCAGAAAAGTGACTGTTGTGAGAATTGAGCTGGAGGTAATCTCTGCACTGTCTGTATAAATGGACACAAGAGCCTAGAGATGGCAGGGCAAAAGAAATCACCTTCTGAAATACTGCAAGATGGCAGGGCAGAGAAAGCAGATTAAAGCATTTGGGATTTCAGTTCTCCTGTACCTAGAGTCTCTAGTCCCCATCAATAGTAGTAACGAAACTAAAGTCTCCCTCATCATTTGCATCTTCTCACAGTTCTATATAAGACATGATTTTAATGGCTTACTAATTTTAAATTTGGAAAGGACCTCCTGAAAAATTAAAATTTAACGTCCAAAGATAACTCTGAAAGACTAATGGCCAACTCGTGCCTCCTTAAACTTCAATCCAAGACTAATGGCCAACTTTTACCTCCCTAGAACTTCAAACCACATATCAGATCTGCCCACTGGAAAGATACTGTGGTCTCTATTATCTTTGTGGTTCTTTACTGAGCTCTCTCCACCAAGCCTCACCTTTTCTTGTATCAGTGAGCTGTAACAGTGTCACACATCCTGGAAGGGTGACATGGTCCTCCACATGTGGCCTCACCAAGGCCACACACAGGACAAAGCTGAACTTCCCTTGACCCACCTACAACACTCTTCCTAATGTTGCCCAGAGAGATTTTCACTTTACTCCCTACAAGGACACATTGCTGGCTCACAGTAGGCTTGCTCCTCAACAGGACCCCAGGCCCTTCTCTGTAGCTGGCATATGCAGCTGGTTTTCCAGAAAATTCACGCTTTCCCTTTGCTTCATGAGGATCCTCTATCCACATTCTTCCACACAGCAGACCCAACATCAAGTGTTTGCATCAGCCAGTTCTCCCTATCTTATCTGCAAACTTGTAGGGTAAACTCTACCCCACTGTCCAGGACTTCAATGAAGATGTTCAACAGCAGGGGCTACAGCAGCAAACCCTGGGGTACACTGGAACAGCTTCTTCCGAATGGCCTGTGTGCCACTGACTGCATCCCTGAGGACCTGTGCCTGACCACTCAGATAGTTCTGGGTACATCTCATTGCTCACTCCTCCACACATACTTGTCACCTTTTCCATGACAATGTCATAGAAGACAATGTCAAAAGCCTGAGGTCAAGATAATTCCCATACATTGCTCTCTGTTCATCTAACAAGCTAGTCATCGGAAAGGGTTATTAGCTTGCTGAAGTGTGACATCCCCTTCAAAAGCCATTCTGACAGCTCTCACTCACCTTCCTGTCCATCACATGTTTGGAAACACGTTTCCAGGATCAGCTGGTGTACAACCTTCCCATGGACTGAAGTGAGGCTGACTGGCCTATAGTTCCCTGGATTCTCCTTCTCATCCTTCCTGATGATAAAATTAGTATTTGCTCTCTTCTCTTACTCAAGAACCCCTCCCAATGACCATTAGACCTCCTAAAGATGGCTTTGCAATAAAATCAGCACACATGGCAGAATGGAACACCCATCATGGAACCATCCTATCCAGTCCCATGTACTTACAACATTATTTAAATGTTCTCTAACCTGATTCTTTCTTCACTGAGGGTGGAGAAAAAAGGCACAGCAGAACCTGAAGATGACATGAGACCAGAGACGGTCCCCACCCAATTTTAAGGGCATTGTTTAACTTGTCTAACCAGTATTCAGCTGGAAGAGACAGTCCCACAGGTCTCTTCCAGCAAACAGATCTCCAACCTCAGGGAAGTCTCTTCTAGCAAACAAAATGAAAGTATTTCTCTAGTTCAGAAAATCATCTTCAGTACTTAAAATCAGTTTCATAACTGTAGATAAGGCACATTTAGTAACACAATCTGTCTGAACTGTGAACAAATAAAAACAGCTTTGCTTTTTCACAATGGTCTAACATGAAGAAACAGATAAAAGAGTGGCATTATTATAATAAGAAAAAAACCCCAGCCAATAATATAGTAAAATAGCCAAAACCTCTACTTTTTAAAAATTTAATCTACAAAAAGTTGTGTGCTTTTGGAATGGACCTACCATACTGTAACTACACCCTATTTAAATGGAGCAGAGCAGAATGCTGTAGGAAAAACAAATCTTAAAATAAACCCAAAATTGGAAAAAAAACCCCAAAACTACCCTGTCAGCTGAACACATCACCAGAAGACAAGGAAAACCACAGGAAAACAGTTTTCTACCTTCAGGTTCTATAAGCTTTCTCTCCATGTAGTCTGTAAAATTTCTCAGGAAATTTCTCTGTGATACTTGGAAACTTGAGAAATTGTCAGAAGACCATTAAAATAAAAGGCAATATAAACTCAAACACCTAGGAATACTTGAAGCTTGTGAATGGAATTTCAAATCTAGCAACAATAGGGGGAGGGGAGGAAAGGTTCAAGCCATGAATTCACAAAAATTAGAAAAGAGATACAAATTTCTTGATGCTCCCTGAAGACCAGTTTAGAAGTTCAGTCAATTGATTTGCAGAGAAAACCTCAAACAGAATAAATGTTAAAAGCGCTGACATGATATACACATTTGTATTTTCCAAGGGAATCTAAAATTAGTATGTATGCATATCTAAGTGGCACATTCCTATGAGCTTTACTCTAATGCCTCATAGATGATTATCACAGTAAGTACAGCACACCACAAATTACACAGAGGATCCTTAACCTCACTTCTCAACTACACACATCTGATAAACCACCCTCATTTTGTCAATGTAATTTTAAGCATAATATTTATAAATGGGATACAAGAAGGTTGTAAGCCATGAGAATTAAAGCACACTATAATGATGTTCTGAGAGCCTGGAAAGAAAAGGTTATACCGTGTCTCAATTTGCTGCTGCTGCTTTGTCTCCTTGATAATGAGCTCCAGCATACATATCAAATTCTTATTTCATCAGAAGACAAACAAGAGCATATGTATGAACTTCAGAGGGTCCAATAAGGTAGTTAGAATACTGGCCCTTCAGTCCTCCCATCACAGGCTAGCTTCAAATTTTGGCTTCAGCTCTTTATCATTAGCCAAAGTAAAACTACCAATACTGATCTGAATTAGGCAAAGAAACTACGTGCACAAGACTCAGCTATCAGCCTACACATTCCTTCTTCACATAGAGTATCATTCAGGGCATTTTCCATACTAAGCAGATCTTCAAAATAACCCACGCCACCAAAAGTTTTCTCTTCTGCCATAAAACACATCTTCTGTCAAAAGAAAAATTTCCAGTGATAGCAGATCCTTCTCAGTTATCCCTCCCTGCTATCTCTAGTTAAGAGTAGCACTAATTTGAAATTGATAAATGCAAGGTCTAAACAATACTTTTACTTAAAATCTATAAATCTCAATTTTCATTCCCCTTTTGAAGACACAGTTTATTCAATATCTTCCTTACTATTCTGCTATTCATGTAGTTCCCATAAATCAAAATAAGCTAATTTCAAGTTATTTTGTTATTCAAAATTTGTATTTCACTAAAACAGAAAATAATATTCAAACCCTTAAACAAGCTTTATGAGTTTTTGAAACTGGAAGCATTTCTACTGATCACAAATTGCTGCAAAAGCATGCCAAACACTTCAACTGAAGATTCTTTCTTTCTTTCCTCTCTGTGTAAATGAACAGGAATAACAAGAGAATAAGTTTACATCTTTACAGTCAAACTTTTAACACTCTGAAGAGAAAGAGTATCATGTCACCCTTTGAGGCATTTCAGTGAAAAACTATTTTTAAAAAAGATTAGGCTTGGGTATGGTAATTCCCTCAAGTTTTTTGGTTCTCTAAAATTCATTGCCTAAGACTCATACCTTCAATACAAAGGAAAGAAAGCTGAACCTTTGAAGTCTCTCACACAAATTAAACAAAAAACTCTGAAACAGTTCAACTGTAGCCTCTTATTTCTCAATCATGCTATTCCAGAGCAAGCAAAACCTCTAGTTTTAGTTTTGATGTCCCCTCCATCCAATACAGAACTGTCCTCATATATATTCTACCACTGGACAATACAGAAGAACACAAGAAGATATCCATACAATTTATAATTTACCTTCTTGCCTCATGTTTTAAAAAGAAGTATAAAAACTAAGTTTCCTGCAGAGCACTAAGGAGGGAGCAAGGTCCTCTGCTAGACTGGAGCACTTACACTTGTGTATGAGGAGTATGCAGAGTCAAAATATAATGTCAGTTTTTTAACCAATTAAAGCAAAGACATTCTTTAGTACTTAATACTTACCTTTACAGAGAGTTAGCAAAAATACAGAAAACCCAACCAAAAAAAAAAAAAAAATCCACCTTCATTTCTACTTTGTGCTCAAGTTCCTTGTGGGAGAATGAACCAACTAAAGCACATGGTTTTTTGCATAAGGATCTAGAATATGAGCACTGCTTTTTATCATATGGTCCCTTTTTCTATATACAGTTATGGTCCACAAGCAACAGGTTTTTACATTACGTCTGTGAATCAAATATAAATGTCACAACAATCAAAACATTTTTTAAGAAGTGTTTTAGATAGAGATGAAGCTGCTACGTCTTTTGGATAACATATTGATGACTTTTTAACAAAAAAAAAAGTTTCTGTTTTTGTACCAAAACATAGATTTTTAAAAAAAATAACATGAAATACATTTACAGACAGGTTCAACTGAGTAACTTCAATTCACTACAGCCAGGTTTCTTCTCCTTGAGAGTCTGACACATTTCAGTTGTAATGATTCCACTAAATGGTACTGACCATTTAGCAAAAGCCTGATAGATGCTCATTTCTTGCCCTTCAACAAGGTTCAAATTCAAAAGCTAAAGTGTGAGTTGAATTTCATCACTGCCCTAGTCAGCACATGTTATGTAGGAAATCACCAGGAATTCTCAAGCACTTGGGAACTGTCACAAGAAAGAAGTAGCAGTTAATAAAGGTAGAAGTTTTGCCCTACGCTGAGCATATAAAGCAGGTAACAACTTCTTATTTCAGCTATTACCCTGACTACATCTATCTATATACATGAAAGGAGGAGACTGTGGAAGAGTTGATAGCACCACATAGGGCATTATCATCAGGTACCACATTCAGTTACTCAAACACATAGAGTAAGAAAAAACAAAACAAAAAGTGCGACAAGTTTTGTTCACATGTGTTTATAATAAGGTCTGCAAATAGTTGTCTTTGCAGGATAGTATTTATTCCTGCTACTCAAAAAAGAAATAAAAGCAACTTCCTCAGACATTATTGATGAACTGTCACTGTAACAGTTCTATCCACACAAGTTAAACAGAATAAACTCATTAGAATAAAATAAAAGGAGCACAAAGTACATTAATTTGTACAATGCAAAATATCTGCACAGTTTGCCTCTATCATTTTACCAAAGTAATTCTGTTTCATCTTTGCCGCAGGATTAAAGGGTACTTACTCTCAAAAGTTTCCACCAACAGTTTTTTCACACAGTAGAGCAACCTGCACCATTCTGAAGTATTAGTGGCACAAATGTACCCATTTGATATAACTACCAGAATAAACACATCAGTAAAAGACACAACCTGTGTCTTTTACTTAGAGGGACAGTTATCCCTCTACAAAAGGTATGTTTACATCAAGGTTTAAAGTACAAGCCCTTAAGAGCAAGGACATTATCTTTCTTCATAGTCGTCTGCCAAGCATTTAACAGACTGTAAGCACTTGAAAAACAAAAATCTAGGTAAGAAATTAAAGTGGACCAGCACCCTCGGCATTCTCTCCTCAGCAGGTATCAATTATGTTTAGGGTACAAGGGCACAGCTGTCAAACATTCCTGAATCCTTGTCAAACACATATGTTCACGAATAGGAAAAAAATACACTCCTATAGATAAGGGACTACCCCTGAAGATAAGGGGCTAACGTATATATCCCAAACACAAATAGCTGGATAACTGCAGAGCCAACCAATGGTTTGTGGTAAATGGGATGTGGCTGGAGAAGGGGCCATGCAGAGGCAGAACAGCACTCTTCTGGGACATTCTCATTCCAGCACACAGAGACACAAAAAACAAAAGACAGCAGCAGCACAGAAGCGAGCAGGAGCTGTTGACCAAAGCCCAATGCCATAGGGGGACAATGAGATCATCAGGATCCCCCAAAACCCTCCAAGCCATTTCCAGAAAGCCCTGAAAGAATGGACCACGAAAGATAACTGATCTACATAAAAAATGAAAACCTTACCTTCAGGACAAGGAAACTATCTATAAAAAGGCACCAAGGAAACTATCTATAAAAAGGTACCTCACCAAGCCCTGCCTGCACATCGCAGGACATCCCATAGCCAGACCAACACTAGGAATCAGGGCTGGTGATCTCTCTTTTTTCCTTTTTTCTCTCTCTCTCTCTCTCCCTCTCCTTAATTCAACTCCTGCCTTCTCTCTTCCCTTCTACCCCATCTCTACAATTTAAGCTGTGTGCTTATACGGTAGGCCAGGGACTAACATAGCTATTTCAATGCCAAGTGTGCAATTTATGTATAAAACCTGGTGATTTTTTGTGGACTCTGACTTTTGCTGTCCCTTTCAACCACAAGCATTTATGAATCTTGGGTGCTCCCTTCCCCTTAAGTGTGGAACAGTACAACTTCCCAAGTCTACTGTTAAAGGATAAAAGAATTATCCTACCAGCAAACAGAGAGGTGTAAAAACAGAATTAATTTAATGAAGCTAAAAAGCAATCTCCTCAAAATTTCCAGAAGAAGAGAAGTCTAGAAAAAGATGTCACCCAAAATAGTAAGCGGGGGATGTAGATTTCAGTGAGAGCATCTTGAAAAGAAATAGCAGTATCTCAGCACTGAAAATTAATAGCATGAAAAAACAAGCAACACATCACTTTTTCTACAAGAAGTGAATATTTCTATTACTCTCATGTGCATACAATAGCCAACAACCAAAAGATTGTTGCCACTCACACCAGAACTCTCCATCTAACAAATACTTTCCAAAAAATCAGTCATACAAATAAAGAAATATACAAGATGATTCTTTTCTATTGGTTTGGTTCTTTAACAAGTGGCTCAGCTCACCAGTCAACCCCAGCCACACCTAGACTCAACACACAGAGCCACAAGCCATAGCCAGAGTACAGCAACAGACTCCTACTCTTAGTTTTCATATTTTCAAAACAGCAAAACTGATACAGAAGTTAAAATAACAAAGCAGCAAGACCATCCAAAGCAGAAAACTGAAGCTAGTTTAACTTTTAGATATTGACAATGTACAGATAAGAACTTTAGTGAGACTGAGAATTTACAAAATTTATGTAGATGCAAGACCTTCATTTGTGGTCAAAATAACAAGCTACCGGAGTCAAAATACACTGCAGTAATTTTTAAATACAGTTTCACGTGCTTAACTACACTTTTTCTACAAGGTTTTAACACATGCAATCTTTCCAAGTCTCTTTGCACAGCCGTTAGAGTAAACCTTTTTTCATTAGTTCACTACTGCTAATACTTCAGTCTTGTAGAAGCGCTCAAAAATGTTTTAGAAGGTGACAGCTGAGGTAAATATGTAACCTCTACGAGACGCTCAGCTTAAAGTCTACCTAACAATGCTTTAATTATTTAAAGCCTTATGAATCATCGGGGTGGGGCAGGGGATAGAGAACTTCAGTAAAATTACCACTGACTTTTGAATTAAGTTGCTCTGTCCATCTTAATTTTCTTTCAGGCAGTAGCAGTTCTGTTGAATGCAAACCTACAAAAAATTATTACAAACTCATTAATGCCAAAGTTAAAAAAATATTTAATCATTGTGGGATGAAGAAAACTACATCTAAAAATAACAAGGAAGATAAGCCAATTCACTACTAGATTTAATTTTTAATCATTCCAAGGAGAAGGAGATTTTTTGAAGGGCTACACTTGCAGACCAGTCAGTCTAATCCATTCCCATTACAGAACAGGAAAATAAACTGAAGTCAGTCTTATAATAACAACACAAACAAAAGCTAGCCTGCATAGACAGTAAAATAATTTTTGGTAAAAAAACCCTCTGGCTTTCATATGTGACAAAGAATAGTGGAAAGAAAAAAAAGAGTAAAAACCCCTCTATATTATTATTAGCCTGATACTGCAAACATATCTAACACAAATGAAAGGAATAACACATGCAAGCTAGCTAGAAGACTTGGTCAAAGGGATATAACATTAATTGCTGAGACTACAACATTAACATGAAGGCTAAATTCTTTACAGATTTAGTCTAGATATAGCTACTTTTTAATCTCACATAAAAATCACACTCCTATCTACACGTTTCTCCTTGTACCTGTATTCTTCAAATTCTTAGGGAATTATTCCATTAATTACAAAAGCCAGCAAGAAAAATTAACAAGCTTCAACATTTAACATTCTCAAAAGACAAAACAAAACAAAACAAAACAAAAAAAAAAAAAAAAACCAAAGAATCTCTAACTAGTAAAAATTACAGGTTTAACTGTTCTACTGATAAAATGTTTTTTCAAGTGAAAATTGATTTATGAATGCTACAACACTTACCTAATCCAAGAGGACCACACAAGGTGCTAGTACTGCGTGACTTATATTTTTCCAGTTTGTTTTCCTTGAGATAATATCCCGAGTTCCTGTTGATACTACATTCGGGGCAGTCTGACATAGATTTGACCTCACAGAAATCAGCCACCCATCCTTCTCGCTTACAGATTCTGCAAGGCTATTTACAAAGTCTGCCAATGTCTGTCTCAAAAACCTTTTCTTTCTCTGACAGTTTCTTCTCTTGTCTATTGCATGTAGATACCACTATATGTAGCATCAGCTCCAAGTGAAATAAATACAGGTTTTACTCTACAAACTGATGTCAAAAACCCAAATTTCACATATGAACTGAAGAACATTTCCTACCTTCCGGTAGCAGAGGCATTTGTAAACAGTTATCTGGATACCTCCATACTGCTTATGAGCAACAACATTTTTCAACAAAAATATTAAATAAAATACAAAAGAAAAAAGTATAAACAAACATCCATTAAATTCTTCATTTATAAAATCGGTCTCACTGCAAAATAAGAGAAGACTATGTCAGAAAATCTAAAAAACGAAATAAGGGGGGGAAAAAAATCTGCCATGAAACTTTTCAGCAATGTCCCCACAGTGACTCAGGCCACATTTAACCTGCAGCCTGTTAACAAAACTGGTGAAGCCTCTGACTCAGAAAGAATGTTGCAGAGAAGAAAAAGAGTATGCAAAAAGAGGAAAGCACTTTATTTTTGCAGCTGAAGTATTCAGAACTTCATAAATTTAGCTATGCATCCATGCCATGCGGACAAAAGAATCCAAGGGTGATGTGCTCGACACTGCTAGAAGAAAAAGCCTCACGATTTCCTCAGTTCTCTTCCCAGATCTCTACTGCTTGTTTGAGAGGCCTTTTCTGAACAAAGCACGCACAAATTATCCCCGAACAGTGTCCCGTATTTCTTTCTTTTCACAGGAAGCAACTGCTGCAGGTCAGTGTCCACCTTTTTCTTCTCTGCCAGTTGAAGCAAAAGCCTACAAACATCCAGGACTGACTCTATCGTTCAAGCAACCTAAGGTAAAAAGAACCAGAAAATCAGTTTTCCCTTATGAAATCCGGACTGGCGTTAGACAAACACGAAACAAACAAAACCCAAACGCCTGAATCTTAAAAACAGAAACAAACAGAAACCTGGAACCTAAAGAGCAAACACGGATGCAGTCAAGGAGCCGAGAGCGGAAGCCTCGCTTACAGCTCCACTCACAGCGCCGAGAGGGCGGCGGGAGTGTTTGACGGAGGGCGCAGCCTATCAGCTGAACCCTCTCCTGCCGCTCAGCCCCGGGAGAAAAACAGGCTGGGGGGAGCGACGGGGAGCGGGGGCTGGGAGCAAAGAGTTGGGGGGGAAACAGGGAAAGGGTCATGTCTCGTTTTATTGGCAAAGCTGAACAGATGTACAGAAGGCACCCGGGCGGGAAGGGCTGACCTGGGCCAGCGGCATTTTCCGGAGGGGCGGGGGAAGCCGCAGCGCGGCCCGAGGCATGCTTCCTTTCCCGGGGTGTAGGGACAGACAGACGCCGCTGCCGGGGTGTGCGGACACACAGAACCCCGGCTCTCGGGGTCCACGACATCCCGCTGCGGCCCGCCAAGTGCCCGTCCTCGGCCCTCCTGGCGGCCGCCCCGCCTCCGCCGCCGGGGGAGGCTCCCCCTGCCGTCCCCGAGGGCGGTCCGGGGAGCACGGCGGGGCAAGGAGTGCAGCGGCCCGGCTGCTCTGTGTCCGCTCCGCTCCGCGCCCGTTCCCGGGGCTGTCCCGGGCTGTTCCGCGTGCCCCCCCGCGCGCGCACACCGCGCGCTCGCCTCCCCCAAAATGGCGCCGCTCCGCACCGCAGTGCTCCCCAAGCGCTCGCGCACGCGCAAACTCCGCGAGAGCCCCCGCGCGGGAGCCCAGGGAGGAGAGGGAGGGGCTCCCCGGTACCGCCCACGCAGTGACGTCACGGGAACCATCCCGAATGTTCCGCGCGGGACGGGGAATCCCCAGAGCGCGCGCCCCGCCTAGCCGCGGGAGTCCCCGGCGCTGGCGTCATTAACTGCGCCGCGGCGCTCCCCTGCCGGCGCATGCGCAACGAGCGCCACGGCGACGTCGGCGCGGGGTGCTCGGACCGGGAGCCGGGTTCGGGCCGCGGGTCGGTCAGACCGGCCCGGGCGGGCGCCGCGGGACCGCGGCTGGAAGGCCCGTACGCCCCGTGTGTGTGCGAGAGCGCCCGCCCGGCGCGGCCCAAAATCAGCCTGGTGTGTACCGGTGAGATCCCCGCCGTGAGGAAGCGGGGTGCAGTGGGCACCGGGAAGCGCAGTCCCTTCTCCGTGCCCGCTGCCGCCGACGGAGCGAGCGATCCGCAGCGCCGCAGCCGCCGCACCAACAGCGCGGGTTAATCGCCTCGTCGGCGGGGCCCGAGGTCAATAAAAACCAATAACACCGATTAATACAGCAGTATCAGAATCTTCGCTAAATGGACGGCTACTTCTGCGTACAAGTGCACGAGTGGAAATACGCTGGAGGTCCGCACAGTTATTCCGCGTGTGCCGTTTGGAAAGAAACATGATGGGTAGATTCTTAATGCCTGGGATCTAAAAATTCTTAATGCCTAAATCAGAGTTTTGCAATTTTGAAGTCCTTTTAGCAACACAAATCAGAATTGTTCCTTTGATTAATTAGGTAAATAAGTAAATTTATAAAATTATATTTATATATAGTTAGAAAGAACGCTGTCAAGTGCTTATAGCACGTGCATTTGATTCTGGATTTTCTTTAGAAGTTTCCTTCACAAGTTTTAAGTTATTGTAGAAACTGAGATTATGCACTGAATTTTGATAAAAATTGTCTCAAACTGCAGGATTCTATTTTAAAATGTATTTTACAGGCATGTATACATGGCCAAAGTAAAGTACTTTTCATAACTTGAGAGAAATCAGTAGAAAGAAACAACTAATAGAAACTTGACTAAAAAGCAACAACTGAGACAATAAAGTAGAAAAAGCACATGATAATTTCATCTTTAAACTGACAGAAGCTCTGAAACATTAATCTTCAACTCAACTCTGAGTAGTTCAACCCCAGTTTCGATTTCCAACATCAGCAGCATTTTTCTAGGTTCAAGAATTCAAGATTCATCACAGTCTTGACTGCAGTGAAACCTCCTTTCTCCTCATCCTTGAAATTGTTTGTCCTTCTATTTGCCTGTGCTGCAAAAGCAAGGATTCCCAGGAAGGGTGTGGGAGCATTCCCTGTGTTCCTTAGTTATTTGCGCAGCCTAATACCAAACCTGAAGCCGTCAGGAGGAAAGGCAGGGCAGTGCTCTGCCATCTGGCCCAGCTATGAACCAACAACCCAGGTCTTGTTGAACCTCACGCCACTGGCCTCAGTCCATCAGTGCAACTTGTCCAGATCCCTCCCTTCCTGCCCTCCAACAGACCAACACTCGCACCCAACTTGGTGTGGTCTAGCAACACTGAGGATACACACTCAATCCCCTCATCCAGGTCATTGATAAAGGTATTAAACAGAAATGCCTGCAGTACTGAGCCCTGGGGAGCCCCACTCATGACTGGCCACCAGCTGGATGTAACTCCACTCACCACCACTCTATGGGCTCAGCCATCCAGGCAGATTTTACCCAGTGAACTGAGCACTTGTCCAAGCCAGGGGCTGCCAGCTTTTCCAGGAGAATGGCATTGGAGACAGTATCAAAGGCTTTACTAAAGTCTAGGTAGACAACATCCACAGCCTTTCCTTCATCCACTAAGCAAGTCACCTGGTCCTAGAAGGAGATCAGGTTGGCCAAGCAGGATCTGCTTTTTCTGACACCATGCTAGATGGGCCTGATCCCTTGACTGTCCTGCACATGCCATGTGATTGCACTATAGCCGCGATGATCTGTTCCATAACCTTGCCAGCCACTAACATCAGGCCTGTAGCTCCAAAGAACCTCCCTCCAACCCTTCACGTAGATAGGTGTCATGTTGGCCAATCTCCACTCAAGTCACCTGGGACCTCCCAGGTTAGCCAGGTCCATTGGTAAATGAGGGAGAGTGGCTCAGTGAGCTCTTCCACCAGCTCCCTCAGCATCCTTGTGTGGATTCCATCTGGCCCTCTACATGTTTGATGTCCAAGCAGCTCAGTAGGTCACTAACTGACTTCTCCCAGAGAGGGGCTCAATTCTGTTCCTTGTCCTTGTCTACCAGCTCAGAGGGCTGGCTGCCTTGATAATAACTGTCTTCTCATTAAAGGTTGACCCAAAGCAGGCATTAACTACCTCAGCCTTTTTCTCATCTTTAGGTACAATGTTTCCCTCTGCATCCAATAAAGTATGGAGATTTTCCTTGGTCCTCCTTTTGTTGTTAATTTTTTTATAAGAACCCTTTTAATTTTTATAAGAAATCTTTCTATAAGAATTTTTTAATAAGAAACCTTTTTATAAGAATTTTTTAAATAAGAACCCTTTTAATCTTTCACAGGAGATTGTGTTCTAGCTCAGCTTTTGCCACCCTTTTAATCTTTCACAGGAGTGGCCAGATTGAGTTCTAGCTCAGCTTTTGCCTTTCTAACTCTTAGTCTACATGACGTAATGACATCCTTGTACACTTCCCAAGTTGCCTTCTTCCAAAGGTCATAAAATCTCCTTTTTAGCTTGAGTTCCAGGAAAAGCCCCCTATACAGCCCGACCAGTCTTCTTTCTCCCTGCCCCCTCCAGCTTGTCTTTTGGCAAATAGGGATGAGCTGCCCTTGTGCCTTTAAGATTTCCTTCTTAAAGTATGTTTAGCCTTATTGGATCCCTTTGTTATTGAGGATTGTTTCCCAAGGGACTCTCTGAACCACTGTCCTGAAGTGGCCAAAGTCTGCCCTCTGGTAGGCCAAGGCAGAAGTTTAGGTGATGCCCTCTCTTCCTTCACCAAGAATAGAAAGCTATCATTTTGTGGTCACTATGCCCAAGACAGCCTCTGACCACCACATCACGCCCAGTCCTTCTCTATTTACAAACAGCAGGTCAAGTGAAGTCTTCCCTCACTGGCTCTCACATACCATCTGTGTGAGGAAATTGTGTTCCACATGGTCCAGGAACCTCCTAGAAGGCCTCTTCTCTGCTGAGTTTCCAGCAGAGATCTAGCAAGTTAGAGCAAACTCTCCCACAATAACAAGAGCCAGTGATCATGAGATATCCTCCAGTTGCCTGTAGAATGTTTTGTCTACCTCTTCATCCTGGTTAGGTGGTCTGGAACAGGCTACCACCAGGATACCTGCCTTGTTGGCCCTCCCTTTGATTCCTATTCATTGGGACTCAAACTTCTGACATCACTATCCTTGAGCTCTATACATTTGAAACACTCCCCACTGTACAAAGACACTCCACCACCTCTCCTTCCTCACCTAATGAGATGGAAGTACAAGACCAAAAATGTATTTTGGCAGGCACTTGAAACGTGCTTTCTTTTCTAGTAGTGGAATACAAGATACATATATGAGTAGAGTACACACTCAGGTTGTTAATTAAGGAAATACTATAGAAAAATACAGAAACATAATTTATTTCTTACTATTACACATTCTTGTGTCACTCCACAAGATGTACAAAACACTTCACCTTTTCTTGAACATCCACTGTGCCCAATATACAACCAAACTGAACCAAAGGATCAGGTAGAAAGCCAAAATAAAATTTTCCATGTAAGAGGCTTAAATCTGATTAATACAGATTTGATCCAGAAAGCTTCTGATGCAGGGAGCCCAATATTTAAAAATTAAAAAGCAAATGGATACCTAATGCTAATAATAAAAACCCCTATTCTAATGTGTGTTCTTCTCAGCAAATAATTATTTGTATAATTAGCTCCTAAACACAGTGAGAGTTCCTCAATACAAACAGTTCTAATGAACCATCCTTACTTCAAAGTTTTAAATATCTTTCAGCTGCATGTTCACTTATATTTTAAGTAACAAAATTAAAATAATGGAAGCAGTATAAAAAAGTGCACAACAACATCTAGTCATTATCATTTGCAAAACCATGATGAACACTAGCGTAAAGTATCTAGGCTTGTCTATTATTATGTATTATACCTTCCAGGTAAGAAAGATAAGGTGACTTTACCAATTTATTCCAGATTTCAGTAGGTCTGTCTACATAAATAAGACATAATGGGATTTGACTGTATTGCTGTTATTATTTGCATTATATTATGTATAACCTCTAGTTATTTAATTTTGGAAGAGTTCTGAGCATCTCTGCATGCAATGCATTCAATATAATAAGCAAGTACCAGACAAGTCTGGAAATTAAAACATAAGTGCTTATTGAGTCCTTAATTTCTGAAGAATGTTTATATTAAAATTACCACTGACTTTGACAGTAGCAGAATTTTGGGCAAAGACTTCAATAAAGCTGTAGTTAACAGTCCATATGTTGAAGTAATACCTCAGTATTAATTTTGAATGATATAAATATGACCTATATTATTGAAATAAATTGATCATTTTACCTCTCTCAAGATAAAATCTGTTCCTATCTCAAATAATCAGTACCTTGGTGACACTAGTGAAAACCCAGGACAAAAACGAGGAGGTCATGCTGTTCTTGATGCCAATTAGAGATAGAAACTCTTTCAGAACCAAGCTTTTAAAAGAGCAGCTTCTCTCTTAGCAGTTTCAAGTTTTCACATATATTGTAATTGAAAATAGCTTGACTAGTAGTTTTTTTCCCCTTTCAACAATAAAAGCATCCATCTCCAATAACACATTCCATAACCACTTTGCAGTATGAAACTAAGGGCTATTTGAAGCCAATGGAATGGTTTATCTCCATTAAGTAGTATTCCTTCCTTGTTATGAGAGATAATAAATAGAGGTTAAAAGGGTGCAACTCTTCTTCAAATATGTCCCAGATGAACACTGCCTACATTACATTTCTTCTGTTGAAGGACAAAGTCAGGGTATACATCTTCTCCAAAATATTACACATCTGAATTCTACATGTACTCAACTTCTGCCACCCATGAAGTAACATCAAGTTAATATTCACTGTTCTAAATTTTTAAAAAACCCTTAAAATAGTAACTGTTAATGACAAGAAACTGTTTCAATAAAAAAATGAATTATGTTGAAGAAACTAAGAACTAAACATTCAATGTCAAGTAACTAACTGGATGCTTCTCTCTACCCTACTCTTTTCTCTTTAAAGTGAAATTTCTGTGTTTTTCCTAAAATTAGCCTTGCTAACTTGTGAACATGGAGCATATTAAATTTGAAACAGAGACTAGATAACTGGCATGATATCAGGATCTTGCACATTCCTAAATATAAGCAGATCTCAGTTTAATGCTGTTTCGTTTCATAACCAATTTTATTTGCTTTAGCCCTTTTTTCTTTACAAAGTCTATATTGGCATCAACTTGTGCCATTTTTTTTTTTTTGTTTCCCCCATTTTTTAATTACTAGATTAACTTAGAAACTTTGCATATCAAGTTAAGTGAAGAAAACTGGTTTGGTAAGGATTTTCTGCAAGTTTTGCCCATCAATGTGTATAGTACAAAGTTTTTGAAAGTATGTGTATCTTTGTGAACTCTTTGAAAGACAGTGATGATACTTGCTTAGAACTTGGTCATTTAGGGTACTGAGGGAACTGGCAGAAGAGATTGCTAAGCCATTCTCTATCACTTATCATCAGTCCTGGCTAACTGGGGAGGTTCCAGTTGACTGTAGGTTGACAAATGTAATGCTCATCCATAAAAAGAGCCAGAAGGAGGATCCAGGGAGTTAAAGGCCTCTCAGCCTGACCTTGGTGTCCAGCAAGGTCATAGAGGAGATCACTTAAAATGTAAGCATACAGCACACACAGGACAGCCAAGGGATCAGGCCCAGCCGGCATGGGTCTAGGAAAGGCAGGTCCCATCTAAGCGACACCAAGTTGGGGGGTGTTCAAGAAATTACTGGACATGGAACTTTGCTCTAATTGTCAAGGTGGTGATCAAAGGTTGTATCCTATGATCTCAGAGCTTTCTCCCAGCACAGAGGATTCTGTGATTCTGTAATGATTACAAATTGGCTCAAAAGAAACAGGCAAAACATCCTCAAAACACAAGTACCAGGCTTCCTGTTTAGGAAATACTCCCCCCCCCCACTTCTCCCAAAACAAAGATATCTTACTACACTATAGCAATGTTGCCAGAAAGGCTAATAGTGTATCTTTAGTAAGTAAAGACAAGTTTCTTGAACATATTTGTTTTAATTATGGTGGCTGCTGTGTATGCATTTAAAATACTTTGAGAGACACTGAAATACACAATGGTGTTTTTCCTTCATAATGTGGGATACCTCTGCCAATGTTATAAAATGAAAACTAGCAATGTGCAATACTGAGGAGAAACTGTTTGTTGTTGGGCTGTCAATTGTTTATAATTGAATGACATACCTACCTTTTCATTAAAAACTTCCTCCTTGACCAACAGTAGGGCATACGGACAAGGTACTTGATTGTTTGTTTTTCTTTGCATAGCTGAGTAAAAGCTGTTTTCAGTTATATTGCAAGGGCAGTCCCATTTCAGCATGAAGGCGATCAGAAAGATGCTTTCTCTAAGCAAGAAGACCTGCCTAAGAAAGCCATGCCTTTAAAGGAGCATAGGGCTGGTTTCCTTCACACCAGGGTTATCCATCCCAGTGGTATTAAAATCTAAGGAGGGCTGAAGGTTACATCCTAAGGTAGATCCCTGTTAGGAAGCCTTCCTTAGATCACCTCTGTAAAAATCTCCTAAATTAAAGTATTCACAATATACCACCTCTTGTGCACATCACTTGTGCAATTAAATATTATGTGATGTAATTATTTACATGTGTAAGTCATATATCTGTAAGTCTAGACAAAACATCTTGCTAAAAATTTTCAGTTTTGTTAAGCTTCACCAAAAGTAAGGTGCTTTGCTCACTACTAAAATTAAATTGTTGTTAATTGTTGTTTTTTGCTATTTGTATTATTTTTTATTATTATTAAATATTTTCCATAGCCAAGGACATTTCAGTGTCCTGTGCTCTGCATTGCTCAGGTGCCCCAGAAGCTGGGGGAGCATGGTCAGGAGAGATGACCCAACCTGGCCAAAGGGATGTTCCATACACAGGATGTGACCTGGGGGGAGCTGGCTGGGAGGTGCTGATTGTTGCTGCAGGATGACAGACTGGACATCTGTCATTGGATGATGAGGAACTCCATTTGAGCACTTCTTGCCTTTCTGAGGTTTTAGTCATCTCTCTGTTTCATTATTATGTTGTTGTTAATGATGAAAATATTATTGCTATTGTTATAATTTGTATTATTATATTATATTTTGTTTCAGTTATTAAACTGTGCTTATCTCCAGATACAAGTTTATTTTTTTCCTTCACTTTTCTCCCTGCTGAGGGAAAATAAGCAGGCAGTTGCACAGCATTTAGATGCCAACTGAATTAAACCATGACAAACAACTAGGAGATTTTAAACTTTCTCTGCACATCCATTCTCTGTTGAAATAAAATCCTCAAATCAATGGCATCTGCACAGCAAGAAATATGATTAGGAGTAGTAAGCAATATGCCTAATACACAGAGGGGGTTCCTTTCATCCTCCCCTCCAAAAGCTCAAAGAATATAGATTGGCGGGAGATAGTGCCTTGTATTTTTATAATATTTCTTTTCCAGTAAGTTGAACACTGCCGTGACATGGCCATCCTTGACATCAAACTATTAGGATTGTTCATGAACAATCATGATTGTTCAAACTATTAGGGTGTGCTTCGTGACCAGCAGCCTTCCTTTTCCTTACCCTTCAGGTTACTGAGTTCAACTGTCCACTTACAACAGGTGGTCTCTGACAGAAGTAGAGGTTTTAACTGCAGAGATATGTGCAGGTCTGGACGTAAGTTCTGTGTTCTGGACAGAAGTTCTGTGCTTCTTGGTAGTTTTAATGTCAGGCAAACATCCCTTAGCATATTTAATTTACTAGCACAGATACAGCCAAAAAAAGGTCCAAGACCAGCTCAATTTCCTGAATAAGCAGGCTTTGCTTTTTTTCCACTTATGCCAAGAGAAAGAGCTATTCGAGGCCATTACTCTAGGGCTTTGGGCAATGGTTTACTGGAAGTGTGTACTGAAGTAAAAAAGTAGTACCATATTCACACCACCCAGACACAAGCTAAGACTTCAAACATGCTTATGGTAATCTGTGATCATTATGTGTCTCTTGGATATGTTCATGACAGCACACACTTAAGAGTACAGGAAGGAAAAGACTAAATTTTACCCTTATTTAGGAGTGAAGGAAAAAAAATTGCTACAGATCAAGAGATTTTTTTTTCTAGACCTTCTGCCCTCTGTCTTAAAATTCCCCATCTATAACTGTTCAGTTTTATTGCATTGTTGGGGTTTTTTGTTTCGGGTTTTTTTAAATTATTTTTTTAATCATTAATTTTAGTTTTTTCCACTTTCTTTACTGTTTCCATTAATTGAAACAATTTAAATCACAGGATAAAATATAGCCAAAGCATATATATAATGTATCATCCTCCATTACTTCATAAAGTACAGTTTAAAGTACAGCAGATTTTTGTCCCATCTTCTTGATTCCAATTCAAGAGAAAAGACACCTTGAAATACAGAACTCCATGGGTTTTTAAATGCATGGTGGCCATGGAAAACTGCCTGCATTGATGTGATTATTTGATTTGCTCTGTATATGCATAGGTATATTTTCTTCTGCCATGTCTAATTCTGCGTCTTTGTAAAATGGAAAGAGCAATCTCATCTTGCCTTTCTATTCAGGGAGGCGGGGCAGAGGGCAGAAAAACACTTGTGAAAGTACTGGGCTCCAGAAGAAGCTCCACACCAACGCCATATCAGACTCCACCAAAGAACAAGATTTTGTTTCCAAGCTACATTTTATAAGCATTTCAGGTTCTCACCCCTGTTCCTAGAGAAAAAAACTGAGAAAGCAGTGGTGCAATCACATCCCTGTTCCTTTCCATTTCCATTAAAAACAATTCTAACCCAATAATTCACCATTCTCACTCTTTATGTTGATCTGCACTCAGTAAAAACCACTGGGAGGTGAAGCATCTTGTAGCAGCACAGAATACAAGTGCATTATAGATATTACAATTCAAACTCCACTGTGACACAGGATCACAGCTCTTTTCAAACCTTCAAGATCCAGATTTTTTCTTTATCTTAAGTATTGGAATGTGCAGATATTTGTATGTTTTTCTGTATAGCTACAATTTCCAAGTGCAAAACTAAATATCAGTGAAAATTCTTTTCACTGTTATGCTTTAGAATCCAGTAATTTTAATTTTCCTTGAAGTCCCCTATCCACAGCTCTGAGCACTAGTTTCTCCACAATACTTGCTGCACCTTGTATGGCAGCTGTGGAATACACATCATGACCTGCTGTAATAGAGCTGTGAGCTCATACTATTTTATCAAAGAGTACTGAATTTAAAAACTCAGTTCTAAATCTGATAAAATATTTTAAGTAGCAAATTACAATAGATTTTTCTGTAAAATTGCACACAATTGAAAAGCTTAATCATACTAAACAGTCACATGACTGAAGTAATCTACCTCAGGAGTTAGGAAATAGGTACTTGCATCCAAATCGGAAAGCATTCCTATTAATGAAATGTATATAGTCGCAAATATGTACTTTCCTGAATTGTGATTTTTTTTTTCCCTGTTGCATTTTCTGTGCAATTTTATTGATAAGATGAACAGTTGTGTATATGTTATGTTACACATTCTGAGTTCATGAGAAGCTATTTGCCTTACCCAACCTGAGGCTCAAGAGAATAGGGAACTGGATTTGTTGTATTTTGAGGGACCAAAACTTAGAAAGGCTAAGTAGCATTAGTGGTTTATAATGGTATTCTGGATCAGTCAGAGGTGGAAAAGATTAAATCTGCTTTCTAAATTTTTGAGTGGAAAGGACTGACTCTTTCTTCTTAATGCTTGAGTATGTGCAGTGTGCCCTGACATAGCTCATCTGTCTGTTGCTGACCATTTTTACCAGGTAACTTCAAAAAACACAAAGGCTGATCAGGAATAGAGGTTGAGATACTGATGAAGCAGCCAGTGACTGTGATAACTTTCATAAAATACATATTTCTGCAAATACTGGCGTGATTTTAATGTTGTCAGCATTCTACCCCAGGTACATTGGGAGCAGTATGACTACACTGTAGCTGCTGTGTAGTTTGAAGGCATACAAACAGCTTGAGTCCCGGAATTGCATTAGACTCAGCAGTGCAGCGTGACACAATTTCATTTAGTCTGTTTCTCAGAGCAACAGGTCCCAGAAGAATGAGTTGAGCATTGTAGAATTCTCCTATTCAGGTACCTAAACTAGCTTGAGATCTCTACACTGTCTCCAAACCGAACTTAGGATGCATCCAGAGCAGCCATTCACTTAGTATACAGCCTTGAGCCTCCCCAATGCTCCATGTGGGACACAACCTGGGCACTTCCTGTGAGTGTTGCTGTGACACACACCACCCCTCCAGCAGAGCAATATTCTCTATAGCAAGTATGGCCATTAAAATTTGGCCAGAAGCAGGAACTTGTGAATCCAAAATTAAAAGCATCAGTCTTTATAACCCGGGATGAAAGAATCAAACTAAAGACAGCCCAACCCAACTTTATGTGTAGAGGGACAGAAAATGCTTCTAAGAGAACAGGAAGGTTGATCCTCTCCCTCTACTTGACCCTTGTGAGGCCACATCTGGAGTACAGTGTCCAGTTCTGGGCTCCTCAGTACAAAAAAGACAAGGAGTAGCAGAGAGTGTCCGGTGTAGGGCAACAAAGATGATGGGACTGGAGCATCTCTCTGTGATAAATGAATGTGATTTGTGCTAACAATTGTAACTATATCGATATTTTAGAAAATATTTGTAAAAAGTAATAGAGGAAAAGGATATGTAATTAGTCATAAAATGTAATGTAATTAGTGTCATAAGATATTTTCAGATGTTCATGAGAAAATAGGATGCAAGATGTAGTTTGAAACAAGTAACATCCCAAAACGGAATAGGTCTTGGGATAATTAGAGAGTCGGCCTTGAAATGGACAAAATAAGCCTTATTGAAACAATAAGGCTTATTTGTGGAATATAATGCTGGCTTCTATAATACGTGACTTGGGGCGCATGTGCAACCTCTGGGGTTGTTCAAAGGACAATGATGATGATGAGCAGCCTTCATCGGAAGTGACCACCAAAAGCCAGAGAAGACCCCTTAGAAACAAGTGGAGCATGCAGTATATTGACACAGATTTCAAGAATCAAAAATATGAGAAAATTTACAGGAAAATATTGATGAATATGTTTTAGTGTACAGTATATAAGTTGTGTTTGGATCTTTTTGCCTTTTGTACATGAGGAAGGGTGGGATCAATCAGTTTTCCTTATGCTGTATCCAAACCACTGCCAAATTATTTTGTACCTGCTTGATTATATTTGATTTTATTATTTTATATAAAATTGCTGCTCTATTAAAATTGCTGCTAAATTCTAGACATATAGGGACCTCATTCATAACATCTCTAATGAGGAGAGACTACAGGACCTGGGCATGTTTAATCTAGAGAAGACTGAGAAATCTCATTGATATGTATAAATATCTAAAAGGCAGGTACCAACAGGATGGTGCCAGACTCTTTCCAGTGGTGCCCAGCAACAGGACAAGAAGTAATGACCATATATTAAAATAAAAAAGTTCCACCTAAACATGAGGAAGAACTTTACATTGAGGGTGGCAGCGCACTGGAACAGGCTGCCCAGGGAAGTCCTGAGTCTCCCTCTCTTGTGACATTGAACACCCACCCTGTGGCAGGGGTTTGGACCAGGGAATATCCTGAGGTCCCTTCCCGGTCTGACAATGCCGTGATTGTGCAAAAAGGAGTAGATACAACTTGCACATAACAGACACGGCAGGTTTTAGATAAAAAACACTGCAAAGTAAATTTTGCTTTCTTTGTTTGCCAGAGCAAACAACGCACAAGAGAAAGGCTGAGGGCTTTGGAGTCCTGGTTCATGTTCCTGACACTTATGGCGTGGGGGTCAGCGTGACGGCAGTTCTCCTGCACATCAGCAGCCGGTACCGATGTGACACGGCCGGGTCCGCTCCCGCTCGACGCTCCCGGCCCGGGGTCTCGGATTCACCCGGCTCTGGCCGGCCCCGGGCTCTCCGCTGGCCGCCCCAGCAGCCACCCGCCGGCGGGGCGGGCGCCCTCTCCGGGCGGGGCCGGGCTGGGGCGGGCCGACCGCCGTCGCCGGCCGGGGCGGCGTCGCCAGAGGAGGGTCCCGGCGGGTCCCCGGCGCTCGCTGCCCCGCCTCCGCCGCCCCGCCCGGCCCGTCCCGGCCCGGCCCGTCCCGGTCCCCCCGCGCCCGCACGGACGGTCCGGCGGGCCTGCGGCCGCCATTGGCTCACGGCGCCATCCGGGCACTCGGCGCGGCGCCGCCGCTCGGCCCCATCGTCCCAATATGGCGGAGGTGAGCGGGCAGAGCGGGCCGGGCGCGGGGCTCGCCCGGCGCCCCGCGGGGCCCCGCGCCCGCAGCGCCCCCGCGCCGCCCCGGCACCCCCGGGAGGCGCCCCCGCGGCTGCTCGGCGGAACCGACGGGGGCGACGGGGCCGGGGCGGCGGAGCCTGCGCGACCAGGCCGCGGGACGGGCGCGGTGCCGGTGCGCGGCCCGCGGGCGGCGGAGGGGCCGCGGGACGGGCCGGCGGTATCGCCGCTGCGGCGCGGGCCATGGAGAACCGCCCGGAGGGAGGGAGGAGGAGCGAGCCCCGGGCTGGGAGCGGGGACGAGGCGGCGGCCGGTCCGGTCCGTGACACGTCCCGCCTGGCCGGGGCCGGAGGGAGCGAGATCGCCGGCCGGGCCTGGCGCGGCCCCGGGGGGGGCCTTGTGCCAGAGGAGGAGGAGGGACGGAGAGCGGCAGGCGGGAGCGAGGGAAGGAGGGATGGACGAGGGTGAGCGGGATGGAGCGGTCAGCAGGGCGGGACGCTGGGGCTGAGGCTGGAGGGGAGCAGGGAAAAGCGGGGTGGCGGGGAAACGGAGCAGCTCCGACGGCTGCGTGGAGTGAAGGGCCCTGCCTGCTGCCGGGCCGCAGGGAGCCCGCTCTTATCTCGCTCTCTCTTTTCCCTGCAGGCTTCCTTTGGGAGTTCGAGCCCAGGTTCGTCCTCGCCCACCTTCTGCATCGGCACCCGGCCTGTCGCCCGCACGCCGTTCTCTCCTTGCTGCTCCTTCCCAAATTTATCCCCTCGTAGTTTTCCTAAGGCTTCGTGTGCACGCTGTTAACCGCCTGCCAGGTTTTTCAGAGGATATATGCGCTACGTAATCCTTCACTTAAGTCCAGTTACAGTTAGAAATTGGCTCCTAGGAACCAAAAATGAAATTTGAGTTGTGTAGCACTTTTGAGTCAGCATCTCAGTAAAGCCAGATAGCCTGGAGAGAGACAGCTTCTCTTGATGCTGATAACTACAGGCTTGTCTAAATTTTTTGCTTCTTGGTAATAACAGAAAATGTTTAAAATCATAACAAGTAATTTTTAAGGCTCTCCCTAAATGCTGTTAAGGTTCTTTGGACTATATTATACAACCAAGCGTCACTAACGTCAGCGGGGCTGTTTTCAAATATTTGGGGAACATACTTGATTCTATGTAAATGCATTCTGTAGTGTTTGTCATCATCTCTAACTATTATGATGTTTGTTGAGTTTGTATTTTTCAATATAGTTTTGAATATTTCAGATGGGGTATTGAACATTCAGAACTACAGGAGAAGTGGGACTTTTTAATGTAAAGTTTGTGGAAGAGAACTTCCCCTTGAGTGAAATGGAAAATGAGTTAGAAAACAATTAGAAGCGATAATCTTAATCACACCCTTGTAAGTGCATGTTAGATTAGGGCAGTTGATACTTTCTTAAAACTTGAGCACAATGTGATGACCAAGAGCAGGAGGATTAAACACATAATGTCGTTATTGGAACTGTAGTAGCATCAGCTATGCTCAAAGTTCCTTGAGACCATAAAATGAATAGCATGTGAATAAAAAGCATTTTTGGCCTAAATGTTTCTCTACAGTGTGATTTTACAAACTTTGACAGCTTTGTCTTAGAAAAGCTGAACAAAGTTCAATTACCTGCATGTACAAAATGAATACTTAGCATAAATGATGAAAAGTTGCATTCTTTAAGGTTCAGAAGTATTGGTAAATACAGCTGCCTCCAGGCTGAAAGCAGTGCAAAGAGGAATATTGTATTATTTTTTGAAGAAGATTGAAAATTTGTAGTTACTTCTTTCAAAACTTTTTAAGAAGTTCCTTGATAGAAATAATTCTTGGTAAACCTTTTCTTTGATGCTCGAAAGCTAAGGATTGCAACAGACCACTAGTATATAAATGGAAACCAGAAGTGGAAGCGAAATATACTAATCTGTCTTTTTCCTCCAACCTGAAAGCCATAAAGAAGTGAACACTAAAGATCAAAGCAACCCTGTAATTTAGTGATTCTTGACTGTAGAATACTGACTGCTGACGCAGAATATTTTCGTCTTGAAAATTGGTTGACTCTGATGATAATCTTTGAAATGACAAAGTGCATTTAAAATAATAGTACTTTTTTGATTACTTCTGAGTGTTGTCTTCAGTAATTAAAAAGTGTCTGTTGGACCACAGAGGTATCACACAGGGTTGTTAATTAATGTGTTCTATTAGAAACGTTTTGTTATTTTTAGTGCATTTTCCGTAGCATTTTTTTGAAATTCTGCTGTGTTTATTTTTCTAGATCTAGTGCTACAAATTAATTTTATTAGAATATCCATTTGTGAGGATAAATCAATTGAAAGAGAGTCTCACTTATTTTGCAATTACTAGGATGTGAATTCATAACCTAAATTACCTGTTTACCAGTGAAAAAATATGCTTGTTACCATATAAATCAGATCAATAAAATCAGAGTCTATAGATGACAGTCTTGCAGCTTCTGATATCTTTTGATGTGTGTGCTTTGTATCTTAATGTTGATTTCAAGAGTGTTTTGAACAGTCTTTATTCAGTAAAATATTAATTTGGGATTGTATTTCCTGAAACTTAGTTTTGTGCATTTAGGTACTTCTCTCTGCTATTCTGTTTGTAGCAAGAGAGAAAGCTGTCCTTAATACAAAAAGGAAAGGTCGAAAAGCAGCTGAATTTGTCAAGTAGTTACAAATTTGTTACTCCACTGAGAGTTCTGATCCTGCTTGTAAGAGAATTAATGCAAATATTTTTGCTGGGATTTAATTTCTTATGATGGTATAGGGAAAAAAATTTCTCAAATTAAGTTTTTTTTTGATAGTTGGCTCTTTATCATCTGAGGATCATGACTTTGACCCATCTGCTGAAATGCTGGTACACGATTACGATGATGAGCGAACTCTCGAAGAAGAGGAAATGATGGAAGAAAGCAAAAATTTCAGCTCTGAAATTGAAGATTTAGAAAAGGTAAGGAAGACTTTCTCCCTTGAGAAGGTACATATTGTATTTTCTATACATATTTCACATGTACTTTTCTATACATATTTTACTTTTCATACATATTGTAACTTTTCTAGTGAAAAGAACCTTTAACCTGCCCTTCAATTTCTATTGTATAGTGCAGTTTTCTGCAAAAATGCATTTGCAGCTTGTATAAAAGAAGTCAGGTTGGGATGTAGCAGTGCATCATCACAGAAAAGACTGAACTTAGCTTCTTTAAAGGTATTGGTGCTCATATTTTTTTGATTTAGTAGCACGTTTGCTTTGGTAGAGAAATCACTGACATAGGTTTTAGAGGCCTGTTGTCTAAGATCACTTGTATGTTGAAATTGTACATTTTGCATACTGTTAAAATGACATCTAGCTGTGTTTCTTTATGTCAGGTTTTACTTTTACAATATGCAAACAAACAACTCTGGTTTATGCATAATGGGTCACATTAATTTGCTATATAAATAGTATTTCTGTGCCTTAGTTTCATCGGTTTAGCGTTCAGTGGATGTATAAAATGATCAGTGTGCTCTTTGGCTTTTTCTCTTCCATTTTACACTTCTTAATAAGAAGTTTTTCATATTTACACCTCTTGTTCATCCATGGCAGTGTGGCATGCATTCTGAATGCCTGCTGAGTGCTGAACACCCAGAAATTGATGCTATTTGCGTTACTGTTAGGTAACCCACTTACACCACTCAGCATAACTGCAGGTCTTGGTCAACGTACTTCCGAAAAAGTATTTTTTGGCATCAAATACAAGGCTGTGTTTGTGTAGTCCATGTAAAAAGAAATTTTCTACATGTGGAGTTCACAGTGTTTGTACTCCTGATGGTTTTTTTCTTGCCTTACTGCCCTTAAAATTATATTTTTGCTGATTATGAGCTTGCTGTTATAGTAGTAAAGCAGTTTGCCAGTTCTGATGGTTAAAATGGAGTTTTTTCTCCACCAAATTCTCTTATTGCTTCTGTAATAGAAGAAAGAAGAACTGAGAGACACTCATCTTAAACACTTTATTACTTTAAGTCTTTATCCTGGGAAGACTTGGACATGAGTTTCTAATTACCCATTGTGAAAAGTCTTTGCAGCACTAAAACCTTGCCTGGCTAATAAAATAGGAATTTGATCAGTGTATGAGTTCAACAATACATTTTTAGAGGTATAACTTCTAAAGGTGTAAATATTTGAAAATATTTTCCATACTCTGATGTCTTGAACCAGGTAATGAAAAAAGAATTTTCACTGTTTATTGTTTTATTAATTGTAGTTATTAGAATCACTTGATCAAAAGCTATTGGAAAAGAGAAGTTAAAAATCAATCCTTTCTCTTGATTTTTGCCTTTTCTTGGCCATCTTTCTCTTGTTACATTCTCAATGGTTAATATAAAGTATCATTGTGCAGGAGATGAAAGGAAGGGCTTAGAAGTTGCTGTATTGGTTTATTTCTGTGGGGGTTTTCACATGTGCAGCTATAGCTATGTAGGAATGAAGTCTTCAAGGTTTTCTATATTTCTCTTGAAGAAATACTGACAAATCATGTTCCACAGTATCATCAGATAAGGAGGAAATTTTTAATATTTACTCTAGTTGCATCCAGTAAAATGTCTTCCCAACAGCTTGACAGAGCTTCACTATGTGCCAAAAGACATGTTTATGAATTTTTGTTATCATAGGATCACAATATTTTAAATCTTTAATCATTCGTGCTTTCAGCTTAGTTTTTCTTTGTTTGTTTTTTGTTTCTGTTCTTCAAAGTATGTCTTATTCTCTTAGGCCTGAACTGTTTACAAGTCATTGGCAATATGTTGAAGTGTTTTAAATCCTCTTGTATTAGGAAGGAAACATGCCATTGGAAGATTTACTAGCATTCTATGGCTATGAGCCCACGATTCCAGTTATGCCAGGTTCCAGTGCAAATAGCTCTCCGAGTGAACTTGCAGATGAACTTCCAGATATGACTCTAGATAAAGTAAGTCAGAATCATTTTCACTTGAATTGTTGTTTAAAAGCAAAAATCCATGTGGTTTTAAATTACATGTCATAATCTCTTGATGTTACAAAATACATATTTTTGTTAATTTCTATATATATTGTCACTCTGGGATCTTACCTTTTCAAGGATATTGGGCATGTAGTTCTGATAATGGTGCATAGCAACTTTAGTGTCACTATATTAGTACAAAAGAAAACTGATTATGTCAACAGTTCTTCTAAAACACATGCAAAGAACTTTTAAGTAGGAGGTTTGTTAGTTGTTTTGTGTTTTTTTAGTTAAGAAGTGGGATTTTTGGATAATATATGCGATGTCCAGAAATAACTCTTAACTTCCACCACACATCAAGTACCAAAAAACGGTATGAAAATAACTTGAAAATGTACTCTTGAATGCTTTGGAATTTTATTTTCAAATGCATATCTTTTAGAAAGCTCTCAGCCATGGGGGATGAGAGATTGTTTTATGTGTAGTGACTATGTGTGGTGCATTGCTGATACAAAACCCTGAGACTTCAGCTTTTGTGGTTTGCAAGTTAAATTTAAATTCTGAGATTTTATTCTGATTTTTGGCCACAAAGCATGAGCAGCTTGTAGTTGAGCTTAAAAAGTATGCAAGTAGTAAGTAAATGTCTTTTTTTTTTCCTGTGAGTATGATGTAATGGTAAACTCCACAGAAAGGATATAATGATGGCTCTGCACATCTGATTCTCATTACGATTCACAATCTTGTTGAGGCTACAAAAATGTAGTCGGCTAGTTGTCTAATACAGTTCTTTCCCTTCCAAATCTCTGTTAGAGGAGTTCAAACATGACTGCGAGTGGAGGAAGTGTGCCTTTTCTTTCTTAATATTGTTTCTTTAACATACGAAAACATCAGATTCTTTTGGTGTTTTGTTACCTAGAACTGTCCTCATGGCAAAAGTCTAAAAAAATTGGGCTTGGTTTTTTTTTTTGGTTGGTTGGCTTTTTCCCTGAGTTTAGGAGGCAGTAGTAGGCTTATAAAGCTTCGGTATATCTGTGATGCAAAGAATGACAAAATGAACATGAGGCAGTTTACATTGGTGTTTCTTACTGGAAGCAGTTGGAGGGACATTTGAGATTGATACTTGCAGAAATTAATTGCTGTGCATTTGTTTTAATAGAAGACAGAGGGGAACCACTATGTTTGACTCTAAAATGAAAGGTTATATTCTTAGAGTTAGCAGGAGCAAACCAGCTTTTTCTTTAAAGGAATATGGTCTGCTACATTTTCTAATGGGAAGGTAACGCATTTTAATTAATGAGGCTTACAATTGGCTGAATCTAAGTGCTTACCAGTCTGTATTTTATAGTCACTCTGAGGTTTAATTTTTTTTGTGTTAATGATACAGGAGGAAATCGCTAAAGACCTCTTGTCGGGTGATGATGAAGAAACACAGTCCTCTGCTGATGACTTGACACCATCAGTTACTTCACATGAGGCTACTGACTTCTTTCCTCGGCCACTAAGATGTAGGAAACCTAATTTTATAGTAGTACTCAAAAAGTTATAGCATTATATATAGCTTTGTACCTTAAAATACCAAAATTGAGGAGTACTACTCTCTGTACCAGGAGTTGAAAACCAGTGCTTTGCAGGATGCTGTACATGAACGTTGCCTTTGGTTGGTCTTACTGAGTACCTAAAACAAATTTGGTTCTCTGCTCAGAGCACAAGTAAAATTCATTTCTCTATACATACAATGACTTCATAGTCAATAGTTAATACAGATTGAGGAACACCCTTCATGATTTTCAATATGTTAGTGAATTATATGAACATGTACCCATTCTTTTAAATTAGTGTTTCTGTACTAAAATTTTTGCTGCTGCTTTTAAGCCAGTGACTCCTCTGTGCAGCCTGTGGATGTGAACTGGGACGCAGTGTCTTTGTGATTATTTCCCTTCACACATTCAGCACTTTTCCATAGGACTTCATGGGGTGAGCCAAAGTAGTTTTATATGGGATGGGGCCTGTAAACCCATGACCACCAAAATTTCACTAACCATGGAGCTATGATGGGAAAGAACCTGTGGTTCAGTTATCCAACCTGGATGAGATATTCCTCATTGCCTGTTGCCTCTCATTTGTTCATTGGTGTCCTAGAGTTAGAGCAGTGTGAAGGACTTATATCACAGTTCCAATTTGGCCAATATGTTAAGATATTCCATGGGGGATTTCATATTTGTAGAGGAGGAGGGAATAAAGGGATTGTGCTTCCTCGGTCACCAGCAATCATAGCCCTTTGCATGCTGCTGTCTGATAAATGCAGGACATTTGTATTGAAAGAGAGATACCAAAACTTTAAAATTGTAATTTTTCCCCTTTTTCAGTTAAACAAAACATGCTGGCACTTGGGAACTGCTAATGAATATGACATTTTAAATGTGACTGCTTCATTGAGAAATGTGTTTAGCCCCTCCTCTGTACTGAGGATTAAGGAACAGTCATCTTTGTTCTCTGCTATCGTGGTTTTCTTTCAAAATGTTACTTTATTAGAACATTAAGCTGGACGTTTTAAGATCAAATATCCACCATTTCAGGGAAGGAGATGTCAGTTCTCTGTGCTGTTGGCTGTTCCATATTTTTTCTGGTCTCTGTCCATTTCCCAGATTCTAAGATAACATTAAGTTTTGAGATACACGTTATCTAATACATAACACAGGCTGTTTCCTTAAGTTTAAATTAATTGGGCAAAATAATTGCCTGATTGCCCTAGAATATTGTTCCATTCATTCAGGTTAGCCCCTTACTTTCTACTTGTAAAACCAAAACGTGATAGACTGATGATTTTACTGATTACTATGGAACAAGACCATCAGTCCATACAGTCTTGGATATTGTCTCTGATGTTCATGATGTTTTAGTTGTGATGAAGTTAAAATTTCAGCCCAATTTATGAGCATGTTTTTTCTGAAGTTGGAGAATACAAAATAGGTCTAATTGTGTCACAACTGTATATTACCTTGTGCTGGGGATTATACAACTATAAAAATAGAACTGCTTCAGAACCCAGTGCTACAGCATTTCAGATTTTAAAATACAAGTTAATCTATGGAGTAATGTATTTTAGTTGTTTGGAGGGCTCTGATGTATTTCTTCCTAAGGGAAGGGAGAAAAACCAGGATGTAAAAGGAATAAGGAGTCTTTGGCTCTCTTTTACCTACTCCGTTTTGTATGTCTCTCCTGTATCTTCATTCTGTGCTAAGGCAGCCTTGTTTAAAGGAATGTTGTGAATGCCCATTAAACTTCTGTTGAAAGGTTTTAGTAGGTGATAAATGCCTACCCTTAGTTTTACTCTCTTTGTGATTAACCTGAGGCTATGTCATAGTCCTGGAAGTTTTCTGCTTTTTCTCTTTGTATAAGCTTTTATTAAAAAAATCTTGTTTCCTTTTGACGGTAGGAAATATACTAGATTCAGTGTCATTATATAGTGTTCATTATATAGTAGATATAGTGTCATTTGCAATGATGATAAATGTTTCAGTTCTGCAGTATACAAATACCAGTGTGTTCTGACTTCATTCTAGTTAAGTTTTGGTAGAAATGTGGATCAACAGACACACAGTAAGTGTCTCCCTGAATAAAAGCAGGTGCTCATTTCAAAAGTAAATGATATCTTGAAGTTATATGCTTGAACAGAAAATTCTTCATAGCTAAAAGTATACTTTGTTTCTGAAGCAAACACCACATGTGATGGAGATAAGGAATCTGATGGTGAAGATGTAGAGGCAGACAATGGTAATTCATCTGAAGATTTGAGAAAGGTAATAATTATATTTTTTTAAAGTTATAACTTTGCTGTTAAAAAAAAATCCAGTACGATTTTTGTGTATACTTGTATACACAAAATATAGTTGATCACTTTTTTTCTTCATTTTTATTAAATTTTCAGGAAATAATGGTTGGTTCACAGTACCAGGCTGAAATTCCAGCTTACCTTGGCAGATGCAGTGATGATGAAAAGGGTATGTTCTTCTAATTGTTTTACTTCTTATTTCATGTTTATACACAGCTCTTGATGGAAAAATACTATTTAAATTTGCAAGGTCAATTCAATTACTTAGGTAAAGTCTCAGAGACCATTAAAAAAAGGTACTAGAAAATTGAAGTAGCACAACTTCTGTATACTTACAGAAGTGTGACTCTCCAACTTAGAGAGGACATTCTTATGACAAAATTAGAGGCTTAATTCTGAAGTGTCTGGTGATATCAGGTGTCAGCTAACTGTAGGAGTTAGGAGTTACCTTTGTTGGAGAATCATAGCTGGTCTATGAGCCTGTAACTTTGTTTACACTGAAGTTGTTCAAAACAGTCTCTTTCCTTGCTTGATTTTTTTTTTTGGTTTTTTTTGGGTTTTTTTGGTTTTTTTGGTTTGGTTTGGTTTGGTTTGGTTTGGTTTGGTTTGGTTTGGTTTGGTTTTTTTGGCAGGTAAAACCATGTGAGTTACAGGGTTGGTATGGAAAACAAAGCAATAAGCTATTTTAAATTTTTTTGTATAGGTCCTGTTATTTTGTGTCTTAAAAATTAGGTATTCTAAATATGATGTTACTCCAGTCCAAATTTAGGTTAAAAACTGCAGTTGTGCTAGAGTGGGAAAAATGAGCTTTTTTTAATAGAGTTAGAATCATAGCACATACAGCTGTGAAATTAAAAATGCAAATAATGAAAAAAAATTTGCTCATGGGTGGAACAACTGTGAAATTAAGAAACAGGTAGGGTGATGTAATAGTAAATGAAGGGCATTCTGTGTTTCTTTCCTGTAAATTTTTGATATTCTGTAAGGTTCTTTACCATTTAAGGGGATGTTATTTGAGTGAATTATATTGAATCTTTTCAACAGTGCCGCCTGCTCTTTTGAGGAATAATCCTTTGCAATAGAGAATAAGAATGTTTGGTAGGGATGGAGCTGGAAGTGTTAGGAAGTGAATATCTTTGTGTTGATTAAGATCTAGGAAAGCCTCCAATTTTTTGAAATTCAAGCATGGTGCTAGTGGGTTGCAAGAAATGGAGAAATAAGGACTGGATTTATGTGGGTAGTTCTTCTACAATTTCCACATCTTGACTTATCCTTAGCCAAGAACTAAGGAAGTTCTTATAACCAGAGGATGACCAAGGAGGGGTTAATCTGATGATTTACTCTGTAATGAGCTGGTACTAGTTACTAGAGATAGTTACTAGAGATAACTAGTGAAAGTGTTGTCTGATAGCATGGCCAAGAGCAAAGGGGTAGCTGCCAGATCAGAGAGCTCAAGGAGCATCTTTTGAGGTTATTGGTAATGGACTTCTGCAAAAAGCACTGCATTGTCTTGGTTGATAGAGAAAACTGAAGAGGAGTATCACCAGCACTCTGGAAGGTTGGGCTTGGTAGTAGGGCTGGAGGGTTAAATGAAAGCCTTTTCTGTACGTCTGGAAGAACTAGGGATGGCACATAGGGGCTTACATTTGTGCTGTGTAGTCCAGCTACCAGAATTGAGCTAGAAAGCAGTTCTGCACTCCTATAAACTTTTCACTTGGAACATGTCTGATTGAAAGCTTTCTGTGTTGTCTAACCGTAAAAGAACTTTGAAAGGTGTCATTTTATTCTTCACCTTAGCCCAATGTTGTTTCCTGCAGTTTTAGGAGAGCTTTGAGCATCTCCATCTTTTCTGGTGTAACAGCCATTAGGAATCTATGTTTGAATTAAATAACTCAAATTCTGCATTACCAGGAGAGTACATAATACGTGATGTGCAATGGTAATCACATCTATTGATCAGAATAAAAGATTTATAGTTTAATCTAGTATTGAAACATATGCACAGACTAACAAAGGTTCAGGTCAGCTCTTGTGTGTTGTATCATCCTTGAAATAAGAGTTTCAGATGTAATTTCAATGTACTGTGGAGAACTGTACACCCTAATCACTTAGAGCATCCAACATAACAAGTTCTTAACAGCATTCAGTTGCTACTGAACGAAAAAACAAATCACTACATTGCCATATAGATTGCTATTTTATTACATAATTTTTGGCAAATTTTAGTTGAAAATTACTAAATAGCAAAAGTGATCTGCAGTTTAAAAGTGGCATGGGCATGCTTGATTTGATTGCTTCTGTGTTCCTCTTCTTTGTGAAATGACTTTTAATGTTGCAGCCTAAAAAATGTTATACATGGCATGAATGGATTTCTGTTTTATCAGCTTATGAAAATGAAGACCATTTACTTTGGAAACCTGATGTCATCTCAGAAAGTAAAGTTAAAGAATACCTTTTTGAAACCTCCTTAAGAACAGGAAATGAAAAAATGATTGGCAGAATTCCTGAAGGACTACATACACGGGACAATGAACAAGTAGGTTTTATATCCTGCTCCATTTGTGACACAGAACTCTGTAATTAACATGTGGTCTCCTTCTCTGCTTTGTACTCTAAAGACACTACTACTCAATGTTGGATATTATGAAGTCAAGATCTTACTTAAAATTTTTAAGCACATGCTTAAAAATCTTGAGTATTTGAATGTTGGGTGCCTTGTGATCTGTGATGTTTCTGATTGTCATGCTGCTGACAAATTGAGCCTTTTTAAAAATTGCATATAGTGTTTAATAGTTTTTCAGTTAAATCTTGACTCAGCTTTTGGGTGATTTTGGTTTTGGCTCTCATTTTTAAATTTTCATCATACATAAATAAGTCCTCTATTTTTTTTACCCTAGATATGTTCACTGGAAGAATAGTTTTGGAAGTCTAGACTGGATATTAGAAAATTTTTACTTTTTCTAAAGACTTTTTTTTTATTTTATAGGCACTGTATGAACTTCTTAAAAGCAGCCATAATGTTAAAGAAGCAATTGAGAGATACTGCTCAAATGGAAAGGCATCTCATGGTAAGGGAGTACCTGTTTTTTCAGAAAAGTGTGGTTTAAAAAAAAAAAGTTGTGTGGAAGATCCTTGAGTAGGAATCACATTATCAAACACATCCCTGTCATGATGATTTTAGCACAAATTAGGTGTAATCTGACAAATTTGTAAATTCTGCTGCAGAAGTTTGAGGTTGTAGCAAGGCTGAGGATATGCGTTTGCTCTTCCCTTCTTTCCTCCACAGCTGTTGTAACAATGAAACAGATTGAGGAGAAGGGTGGGGAGAGATGCAATTCTGTTCACCTACTATTTATTTAGTATCTCTGTTTGAGATTGTGATTGATTACAGTCTGATGAATGTGGGTTGGTACATAAATAAGCCCCCACACTGTGCTAGCATTTGTGCTATGCCAGCCCTTCATGGGCTCTGTTGTATAGTTCCATAGGGCATGGAGAGCTTTCCTTTAGTCTGCATTGGAAAGTGGGCTTCCATCTTGCCTATCCTTATTTATTAATCCCTTAAATGAAAACCTGTCTGTAACAAAGATGGGTTTTTGTCCTTTATTTTTGTATATGTATTGTGTGGAGCAGAATGGGTTATGAGCTCTGCTGTAAGTTGATATTAGGGCAGTTATCCCTCTGCTCAGATCCAGAAAGAAGTTGAGTGTATGAAATTTAGGTGCTGTGAGAGACAGGTGTCTAAGTGGTTGAATGGCGGCCGGCAACTAAAGTACCACACAGCTGCTCGCTCACTTCTGCCCCACCACTTCCTTTCCTTGTGGACATGAGAATTAGAGGAAAAAAGTAAAACTTTAGGGTTGACCTAAGAATAGTTTAATAATTGAAACACAAAAAGAATATAGTAAGAACACTAGTGATACTGATGACAATAATAATTGAAATGAAGAGGAAAGAGAGAGGAGTAAAACCGCAGGGAGGTGAGTGATGCACAGTGACGCGGGTGCTCAGCACCTGCTGGCCAATCCCAGCCCATCCCCCAGCAGCTCCTGGCCCCCCCAGCCAGCTCCCCCCAGGTCACATCCTGACCATGTCGGTCTGTGTATGGAACATCCCTTTGGCTAGGTCAGGTCAGCTCTCCTGGCCATGCTCCCCCTGGGACACCTGAGCAATGCAGAGCCTCTGGGACACCTCTGGGACACCTGAGCAATGCAGAGCTCAGGACACTGAAATGTCCTTAATTGCAACAACTAAAACATCAGAGTGTTATCGATATTATTTTCATATGGGGTCACTACTAGAAAGAAAATTATCTCAGCCAAAATCAGGACACTAAGGTCAAGCTGGAGGGGGCAATAAGGACTATAAGAAGAGTGCTTTAAAAGCCTCATGTACAAGAAGAGATTGTGTAGACCTTAAAATATCAGCTGAGGGGCTGTATTCTAAGTCCAGTACCTCTATGGAATTTAGGTTCCTGTTTCAGGATTGAAAAATAACCTCTGTTCTTTTTTGGCTTTGATGCCTTGTGAAGGCTGACCTAGAACGGAGGTTAGACAGAGTTAAAGAATAAAGTAGGGGTTTATTAAGAGCCCTCAATGGATACACCTTGGGCAGGACAAGGCGCTACACCCAAGATGAACCCAAAATGGTCACAAAATGCAGGACCAGTCACAAGGTCTCTCACTTCTACAAGTTCTGCTCCATTTGCATATTGGAATTAATTGTCCAGTTATAGCTTTAGGTTATGAAGTCCCATCCTTCTTGTTTTTCTCTCTTCATTCTGGCACTGTTTATGCTCTTGGGCCTGAGATCTGGTCCTTGGTCCCATGGTAGCAAAGGAATTGTTTTGTCTAGCTACTCTGTGAAGAGAGCTTACCAACACTTAATATGAAGCTCAGAAATACACACTAAAGCAGCACAGAATCTGAAACATACACAAGATAAAACCTGAGGCATCAGCTCAGAGGCCAAGATTCCATCCTAAGGACTAGTAGTCCTTACCCATACCCCATCCCCAGTTCAAATGGAATTGTTATACCTTCATTAAAATAGGAAGGGATAGATGGAGGAGTAAGGTCTAGTAGATGAGGGAGAGGCTGTGGATATTGCCTGCGTAGACTTCAGTTGAGCCTTTGACACCATTTCCTCAGCAGAAGGAAATGGTGTCAGCTTCTCCTGCAGAAGCTGACAGCCCATGGCTTGGACAGGGCTCTCTTTGCTCGGTAAAGCTGTCTGGATGGCTGAACCTAGAGAATGGTGGAAAATGGAATTACACCCACCTGGTGTGTTCCCCAGGGCTCAGTATTGGGTGGAGTTCCGTTTAATATTTTTATCAGTGATCTGGTTCAAATTCACTCTCAATCCATTTGCAGGCAAAACCAATTTGGGGTGGGACTGTTGATCTGCTGGAGGGCAGGAAGGCTCTGCAGAGGGATCTGGACAGGCTGCATCAATGGGCTGAGGCCAATGGAGTGAGGATCAACAAGGCCCAGTGCCAGGTCCTGCCCTTGGGTCACAACAACCCCAGGCAGTGCCACAGGCTGGGGCAGAGTGGCTGGAAAGGAGCTGGGGGTGCTGGTGACAGCAGCTGAACATGAGCCAGGGTGTGCCCAGGTGGCCAAGAAGGCCAATGGCATCCTGGCCTGGATCAGCCATGGTGTGGCCAGCAGGGCCAGGGCAAGGATTGTCCCCCTGTACTGGGCACTGCTGAGGGCACACCTCGAGTGCTGTGTCCAGCTCTGGGCCCTCCCTGCAAGAAAGGCACTGAGGAGCTGGAGAGAGTCCAGAGAAGGGCAATGGAGCTGGGGCAGGGTCTGGGGCACCAGTCCTGTGAGGAGCAGCTGAGGGAGCTGGGGGTGTTTATCCTGGAGAAAAGGAGTCTCAGGGGAGACCTTATCACTCTCAACAACTGCCTGAAAGGCGATTGTGGCAGGGTGGGGGTTGGCTTCTTCTCCCAGGAAACCAGTGACAGGATGAGAGGCAGCGGCCTCAAGCTGCACCAGGGGAAGTTTATATTAGATATTGCAAAGAACTTCATGGACAGGGTTGTTAAACATTGAAATGGATTTTTTGGGAAAGTGGTGGAATCACCATCCCTGGGGGTGTTCAAGAAACAACTGGATATAAGGCATTTAGTGCTGTGGTCTAGTTGATACAGTGATGTTTGATCATAGATTGGGCTTCATGATCTTGGAGGTCTTTTCCAACTAGTGATTCTAGTTGGAAATGACCTCTAGTCTGGTTTTCAGTGTCTGCTTCCAGAGATACTTTGAAACATGTGAATGCATTTTCCCCCACTGGCTTTAAATTCTAGTTGAGTGGGAACTTTTTGAATCACCATTATCAATGTAAGATATCTGAAAAATCCCTCCTTCCTTATATATATACCCAAAGCTACAATCAAGATAGGAAATTAACAAGAGTCTTCTTGAATTATGATTGTTGTTATTTGTCAAACCGAAATCCATTTTAGAAAATGTAGGCTTAATTATTTAAAAAAAAAAAAAAAAAAAAAAAAAAGAGGAGAAAAGAAATTTGCAGTTTCTCCTTAAAAGATCTGAAGGGGTTAGAAGAGATTTGTGGCTCTATAGGACCAGGTCATTATTTGGGGTTTTTTTTCTGGATTCCCTGATATCCCGTATTTTTCAAAAGCCCTGGATCATGTTAACTATATTCCCAGTCAGTTTGTCCTGTATGGCTTCCTGACCTGGGCTTCGTGCTGAGGCACTCCTCCATGGTGCATTATGCCTTTTCCAGGAGAGGAAAAACTACCTCAGCAGGGGGTTTATGATATCAGGCAAGGTGTTGTATGTTCTGGGCAGTCTGTCTCAAGCTGGATCCATTTGGCTGTTAGTGTCAGGTTGGAATTGCCCTCCTGATGACAGTTCATCCCCGTGTCTCAGCTGTGATCTACAGTGCCATGCACCGAGGCTGGCATCCAGGCTGGTAGTTGGCTCCTGGTAAGACATGACCTAGACTGCTGAGTGCCTGGGAAGATGTGGGCCTAGCACTGTTCCTGTGGTTTGCACAGTAGGGCTGAGCTCTGTCAGGCCTTCTTGTCTGTGATGCTCACTCAGACTCACAGGGCCATCCATCAAAACAGGATTTTCCTTTGCTCTTTTTTCCAGTAACCACTGTTCCTTGTGTCCTGTGTAACAAGAAATATTGAGAAAAATCACCACACTTACCACGTCAGTGATGTTTATCAAACACTATTTTTTGATGACAAACATATTAAGAGCAATAAACCTTTGAAAAATATCCTTTGCTTTCAAAGATATGAAAGATTTCTGAAATCAAACTCTTCTAGATCATTCTTTGTAGAGAAGAACGTTAAATTTCAGGTAGGATCGTTTCTCAGTAGGGAAAATAAAATGGATCTGAATAACTGAATTGCCTTTTTTTTAGAATGCATTTGGATATTCATCCATTAGGATCAACATTTTTATTCTTTGAAAAGGTTGAGTGAAATCAAGTTTCTTATGCTACTTTTATAATTATCTAGAAGAGATGACAGCATGGACAGAAGAAGAATGCAGAAGCTTTGAAAATGCACTTCTGATGTATGGAAAAGACTTCCATCTCATACAGAAAAACAAGGTTAGTATTTTACAGTTAAATTGAAGAGTTGGTAAATTGTATGATAGTATGTGAAGGCAGTCTGTCAGAAGCTGTACAGAAGAGGGAAATAAGAATAAAATTAAAATAACTTTGGCATTTTTGAACTAATTTTTCTTTTCTTTGCACTAATGTTTCCAAATGTCATTGGAAATACTAGGCATTGTGAGATGAGTTAATATATTGTCTCTGAAATCAGCTTAAGTTGACTTTACTTCTATGCATGTATGGGCATTACAATACAATTTAAATTCATGCCTTTCCTAGAAGTGAACAGTATTTCTATACCATGGCTGTAGGAGGGGAGAATGCATCTTTACCTAATTTATTCTGTCACCAGGAAGGTGCAAGTTTACAGAATCAGGCTGAGTTATGTGTTTTCATAAGGTATAGTCATCCGTAATACTCTCTCTCTTGAGACAAAAATGAGTTCTAAGCTTGGTCTGGATTGCTTCTGATTGACTTCTCTGTGCCTGAAGAATAGGATATTTTGTTATTTTTATCAAAAAAGCAATAGTTGACAATGTTAGTGTTTCCAAATGTCTTGTATCTCTCTTTTATGCGTTTGATACTATATTAAAGGAGTCTTTATTGTATTTCAGGTGAACTTTGTAGGGTTGTGGTTGCTGTTCAACAACTGTCTTCTGCTCTTGCCCAGTACCTGGTTTGACCCATCCTAAACAATTTGGATAGTTCAGATTTTAAATGGACTTTAACAATAAGCATTAATGCATCAGAGATTAAAAATATATTTTCCAACGCAGAGCAAAACACATGTGTTGATGTGTCTGTCACTATGGACCAGAATTTGTCTAAGAAATCTACTGGGTTTTTTTCCCAGGCAAAAGGCAAGAAAAGTTTAGGGAAGGTTCTGTGATCCAGCATAAGGTGATGTCACTTGTATACAGAAGTATCAGCTAGACAAGATTTAGTGTGTGGAGGAGCTTAACAAGATGTGTTTCCTTATCACTGCAGTGCAAAGCTTTGTCAACTCAGACTTCATGCATTAGTATCTGTTAATTACTTCCCCTTCCTGGTACATCTGTGCCTAAACTAGCAAGATTTATTACTGCCCCCCAAGGTATTTTGGGTTCACCACTGATACTTCTGTATGTTTGAAAGCACTTAAATAGATTTTACTGCCAAACTGTGTTGGATAGTGTTGGATAGAGTTGTAAAACTGGAACTGTGGATGGTGTGATGGTGATGTGAAATGTTTCTGCATAAAAAAGTACATAAAAGTGGAAGTAATGAATTTTTCTCCAAGAATCTGACTTCACATAGCACCTCCATTTTGTCAAAAGAGACAAACAACATAGATCAAAACGAGTCTTTTCAGTCCTTACTACCTTCTCAACAAGACTATGGGTTTTTTTTGTTTCAGCATTTACTGCTCTGGTTTGGCGACTCTGTTGTCAAAGCCTCCACAGTTCTGGACTTTCCCAAAGAAACACATATCCAGAGTTTTTGGTACTTCAATCCTCTTAGATCATTCATTTGCTCAGTTTTTTCCATCATAAGAAAGGGTATATCTTACAGTTTAAAAAATGTTTATATATATGTCTAAGTACTTCAGATGTAGATAGAGCTTCAACGCAGTTTAAAAAAAATCCAATAATGCATTGAGTAGAACAAATGTAATACTTGAAACTATAGATCTGTTTGAAGTCTGCAAAGATTTGTTCCAGAGCAATAAAAACTGATAATATTGCAGGAATGGGAATTGGAAAGATGACAAAACCCAAATCTTTGCATGAATCCTGTCAATTCTTCTTGTTGCCATTTAGGTAAGAACCAGAACAGTTGCTGAGTGTGTGGCTTTCTACTACATGTGGAAAAAGTCAGAACGTTATGATTACTTTGCTCAGCAAACACGATTTGGAAAGAAGAAATATAACCATCATCCAGGAGTTACGTAAGTAAAATGTTCTTGGAATATGTTTCTGTTGCAAATTGTAAATGTGGAAGACTTCCCCCAACCCACTTCTGTCATTGCAGTGTAAACCTTCAGTGGCTATGGCAACTGAAATTAAATCTATCATCATTTATAGGTCTAGTTTTCTAGTTATATAATAGTTTATGGATGCAATATTGTTTTAGGGACTACATGGATCGTTTGGTAGATGAAGCAGAATCCCTCGGAGGAGCTGTGCATTCTTCAGCCTTAACATCTAATAGTCGAACAGAAACCATTCCTGATCAACAGCTAAGCATTCTGAACTCTATCACTGCCAATGAGTTGACAGGTAAATCAAGAAAAAAAAATATCTTTGTTGGAACTACACAAACAACTATTTCATTTGCATTTGTGTTCATCTGTTTTCCAGCACTGACAAACAGTGTAGCTACAGTCTGCCACACTTCAGATGTGAACTGCTTGGATGACGCTTTTCCTCCCATGGACAGCTTACCCCGAGCACCAGTTAATCATGTGCCTGTTGGAACAGAAGAATTGCTTAACTTGCCTAGCAATGGTGAAAGTGATTGTTTTAATTTATTTGAGACTGGCTTTTATCATTCAGAGCTAAACCAAATGAACATGTGCAGTGAGGAGGCAGAAAGACCTGCGAAGAGATTGAAAATGGGGATTGCTGTCCCAGAATCTTTCATGAATGATGTCTCTGTAAATAACCTTGGTGTGGACTTCGAGAACCACACACACCACATTACCAGTGCCAAAATGGCTGTTTCAGTGGCTGACTTCAGCAGTCTATCTGCAAATGAGACAAATGGTTTTATCAATACCCACGCTCTCCACCATGCTGCCCTTCATTCAGAATGACTGTGGAAAACTAAACAAACAGTGGGTACTTTATGCAGTAGTAGTAAACTTGATGGGAGCTATCAGGTTTGCTTAGTCTTTCACTGGAAGTTTGAACTTTATGACATCAGTGATGTCTTTGTATGTATAGAACTATATCTTGATTTATCAAGAGTAATTTCTTTTTTCAGTCCATAAATGTGGAAATGTCATAGGATGTGTGGCAGAGTTTGGGACTAAGAGAACTCTGTGATGCAGCTTTAAGCTCTGCTTCAATTTTTTTTCCTAAAGCCTGTAGACGGAGGCCACCATTTCAAAACCAGCACAGAAGTTCTGAACGGATTGGAGTGGCTTTTTTAGTAAGTTACTTTTGCCGTAATGGATGCAGTGGAATAACAATGTTTACAGGTACGGATCCTGATCCCTGCTCAATGTAGCATTTTTCCCCCCCCCTTCTAAAGGCAGGGATGGGTTTGTTTATTTTAAACTGCACAAACATACAAGGATGTTTTTTAAATGGAACCTTCTCTCATGTGATACTAAACTAGAGCACTTCAGTTTACAAAGCAGCAAATTCATGTTGGTGGAAGCTAGCACAAGGGACTTAAGATGAGTAAAGTGAAGATCTGCACTTGAATGCTGTTGCAAAATTAAAGGTCATGGCTACCTTACAGAGAAGTAATCATGCTGCCGTAGATGTCTGTGTACTTTAAACTTACTGGCTCAGACAGATGAGTTTTAGGCTATATTGTATTTGGTAGGGGTTTGTCCACAACTTCGAAGAGCAATGCAATCGTGTACCTTAACTTTCCTAAGGCAGCTGATGTATAAAGCTACAGTCTGCACAGCTTAGGATTTACCACTAAACAGTCTACATTTGGAAGACATCTTAAGTTGTTTGGAGCACTGCAGTTCTAAGTATTACAGTTTTGAGGGACTATCTAGTTTATATAGTGTAGTAGAACCTTGAAGTACATGCTTGAAAGTTTTTATTTAGTGTGGATTGCGTTTATTTGTTTTGGCAGTTTGACCAATTTCTTTGGTCAAATAGGAAAGGACGAGTAAAAATGCATCCCATAAAAGCAACTATTTAACTTCATTACATTTTTTTATTTTGAACCTTGAGTGCAATTTAGCCATCCAGGATGTTTGTCTTGCAAATGTTTGTTCCAATTGCTGCAGGAACCAAGTATAGTATTGGCTTGTAACATGTTCTAGCATACAACTTGCTGGGTGTTCTAATGAAAGCCTGAACCTCCCTTCAATAGGATTACTCCTGTCCCTCCATACTTTTTCTTTGCACTGTTTGTATTACAAGTCTAATTGCCACTAATCTGTTTTCATTAGTCAAGCAATTAAGTTTGCATTGTTGATATTTTCAATAGTTGCTTCAAGGTTGTGCTGAGCAGTTAGAAGGTAGTGACTTTAATATTTGAAAGGGAAGAGGGTATTTATTACGCGTACTGTGAACTGCATTGATATCCCAAGTTTCAGATGCAGCATATGGAGTTTTCTTTACAGCATTGTAATGAAGATTGCTTTGAAGTGTTTATGCAATAGCACATTTATCATATTAAAAAAAAATTAGTTTAGCACAGTGGACAAAAGTAGATATGATTTTGTAATCAGTTCTTAACTTAAACATCTGAAATATTTAACGTTAGTAAGTACACAGTAAATAACGGGTAGCCTTGGCCCTGTGTTTTACTCTTGACATTTTTAGCCAAGTTCTCAGCTTCTTACTGCTGTGTTTTGTGCTGAACTTTGTACCTTGTTTCCTTTGTTTATGAATCAGCCCATTTTAAGTAATTTTGTAGAATTCTGGCCATAATCTTCCATTGTTATACATTCAAGTTTATCTATGGGTTTACAGTGAGTGGCTGGTCTTGTATAAAAATCATACAAAGATGACAATGCTTATACCAGTTGCACTTAAATGAACACACCCATTTTCATTAGTTGATGCAGTAATTTACTCAGTTTATCTATGCATTGCTGGGCTCTTAAAGTAGGCAGAGACTTGTCTAAGGTTTGGGTTGTCAGCAAGTTGAATGGACACTTTAGTTATTTAATAAAGACTTTGACCAAAATTCATAAAATGATATGAGAGAAAAATGATTTCCGGGTAGTCTAATAAATGCTGATCTTATTTAGCCTGTTGGCTAGCTAGCTGGTATCGTTTACTTTTAATTCCTTGTTAAAATGAGGCAATAATTTGCAAGATTTCGTATATATGTAAATTCTTCATATCTTTTTAGATATCTCTTTCAATATTTTCTGACTACTTCTGTGTATAGTAACATTTTTGTGCATGCTTGATGTGACATCCATAAATTTGTACCACTATGACTTTATCCATGTAAAATAGCTATTTATTGAACTTTACTTTTAAAAGCTGGACTTACTTTTTTTCTCTCAGTTTAAACATTTAAATGGAGAACTTGTTACTGTTTATTAAAGAATTGTGTTTTGAAAGTCAGCATGGAGATAACTGAATTGCAACCATGTGAAGAAATTACAATGCCTTGGCTATTACACAGTGAAGCACAATTCTTGTAACAAACTGTGATGAATTCTTTGTCCTTTGCCACGTGTTTTCTTCATACAGACAAACCAAAAAATCCATAATGGGCAATTGCAGTGTTGGTAAATGTATCCTTTTTATGTACAGGGAATATGAAGAGGGTAGCAGATTCATGTAGAAGTGTAACTGGTGCTGTGATTATAGCAATACCACAGTTGGTCACACGTCATCTTCCCATGCTAGGTTCTTAAGTGTTTAGTCTTCCTCTTGTAATGGTCAAACTGCTGAATTTACTTGAAGGATGTACAATACTGTTTGAAGAATATGAAATTGTGTACAATTAGGTCAGTGAATTGTGCAATTGAAACTGAGAGTCAAAAATATAGGAAAACTTCAGTTCACGTAGGACACAGTGATACTACTTAATTTAACCAAAGTCTCTAATGAGTATTTCAACTTTGAATGTAAACTAATGGATAAACTGACCAACAGGGACGCTATTTGCCCAGCATTACAAGCACATCGTCTGCAGACAGGGAAATTAAATACAGTAATTTGTAAGATAATGACAAGGTTACTATTTTTATTATTCCTATTTTTCATTGAAAGAAGGAGGAAGATGCTATCAATTGTACAATAAAGTAGGAATGGTTTTAGTCTTCCTAATAAAACAGAGATTCCAGTTATTCTCAGTTCAAAATAACTACCCTGTGCATAACAACAAATCAAGTGACAATCGGAACATGTTTTAGTATCAGATGTTCAAGAGGAAGTCGCTGTTGTTGCATTGGTTTTAATATTTGTACATAAACACTGATTTTTTTTGAGCATTATTTTGTATTTGTTGTACTTTAATACCTGGTGTACAGTTCCAGAAATAAATGTCTGGAAACCTTTCTTTATTTGTAAAGCTCTTCATGCATCTGCACTGTGTTTGCTACTTCATTTCCAGAGATATTTAGCAGTAACTCTGAATGCACTTTCAAGAACTCTGCACATGGTACCATCTATGTAGAGGTACACTGAAGAGTGAAAAATGCATCACACAGTGATGCGGGTAGCTAAGGATTCATGGTTTCCCTCAGACATATGAAACATTATGGCTGAAGTATAGCAAATCTCAGACGGGACTTAATTGTAGCTGCAAGGTAACACGCAGCACTGTCATCCAGAGCTCAGACCACACCTAAGCTGTATGGAACACATACCTGTTTTCTGGGGAAAGAAAACTCACCCAAATTTGTAAATCCATGCAAAACTAGATTACAGCTGTGAATACAAAAGTTTTACTTGGCTTAGGCCTTAATGTTGAACTTAAACAATTTAAAATGCTTTTTACCTTGATTCTCCAGTCCCTCAAGACAACAAGCACTAATCTTGGACCCTGAAAAGCTGTAAGATGTTACATACCATTTCTATCAAATGCCAGATGGAGTCAGTGGAGTTCTTTCCTAGATCCAGTATGCTTGTTTTTATAGTGACTGACACAGTAAACCTTCAAGTAAAGAAATTACTATTTTTTTTTAATTAGGAGTACAAGCTGGTATAATTCTAAATAGCAAAAGCTGTAATTTGCCAAGTAATGAGCTTCGCTTCCCCTGATGGAGAAAGACAAGGATGTCTTTCTAATCATGGTCAGTACAATGTACAAAACAAAATACCTATCCAAAACACTTCAATTACAAGCTGCACCTCCCTTTTTTTAGTTATTTAGTATAAGGATTGATGTTAGAATAAATTGTAATGACTGACCCCATCTAGTTCTTGTTTTGATGCAACTAATTGTTAGCCTTGCAGTAATGGAGTCTTAAAAATGGTTGTATTTTAGTATTATGTATATTTAATTAAAACTCCCCTCAACCATTTAGGTAGGAAACATAGTTTCTGTCACTAAGAAGATAAATATTAAGTCCTTACAGAGCTTAGGTAATAAACAGCCAAGTCATAGAATTATAGAATATGCTAAGTTGGAAGGGACCCATTAGGATCATCCAAGTGCAGCTCTGGCCCTGCACACAATACCCCAGGAGTCACACCATGTGCCTGAGAGCATTGTCTGAACACTTCTTGAACTCTGCCAGGCTGGTGCTGTGACCACTTCCCTGGGGACCTTGTTCCAGTGCCCAAACACTCTCTGGGTGAAGAACCCTTTCCTGGTATCCAACCTAAACCTCCCTGGACACAACTCCAGGCCATTCCCTTGGGTCCTTCCACCGGCCATGAAGAATGAAGATAAGGAAGTGCCTGCCCCTTTGCTTCCTCTCCTGGGGATGCTGGAGACTACAGTGAGGTCTCCCCTTAGTCTCCTCCAGGCTGAACAGACCAAGTGACCTCAGCTGTTCCTTATCAGGCTTCCCCTCCAGAACCTTCAACATCCTCATGGCCCTCCTCTGGATGTTCTCTAGTAGTTTAATGTCTGATATTGTGGCACCCAAAGCTGCCCCCAGCACTCGAGGTGAGGCTGCCCCAGTGCAGAGCAGAGCAGGACAATCCCCTCCCTTGCCTGGCTGCTGATGCTGTCCCTGATGCCTCCAGGACATGCTTGGCCCTCCTGGCTGCCAGGGCACTGTTGGCTCATGTTCAACTTGCCATGGACCAGAGCCCCAGGGCCCTTTCCATGACACTGCTGTCCAGCCTCTCATTCCCCAGTCTGTCTGTACATGCAGGGCTGGCCCATCCCAGGTGGAGAATTTGGCATTTCCCTTTGTTAAAGTTCATATGGTTGGGGATTGCCCATCTCTTAATTTTTTAAGGTCCCTTTGCCCTCAAGGGAGTCAACAGCTCCTCCAAGTTTAGGGTAATCAGCAAACTTTAGTATTCCTTTTCATCCTTTGTCCAAGTCCTCTATGAAGATGTCAAAGAGCACAGGCCTGTGGAGCCCCCCTAGTGATCGGTCCCCAGTCGGATACCACCCCATTCACTGTAACCCTTTGTTCCCAACCCATGAGCCAGTTCTCACCCTCCCCATGATGTGTTTGTCCAGCTGTGAGCTGCACATTTTGTCCAGAAGGATACAGTGAGAGAGAGAGCAATGGAAGCTTTAGTGAAATCCAAAAAGATCACACCAGTTGGCTTCCCTACATGTGCTACCTTGTCATAAAGGAAATCAGGTTCAAGCAGGACTTTCCCTCTCATGAAGCTGTGCTGGTTGTGACCAGTGACTGAACTGTCCCCCAGCTGTTTTTCAATACTTCCCAGAATAATCTTTTCTATGATTTTACTGGGCACTGCAATACGACTGACAGGCCTGTGTTTTCCAGGGTCCTCCTTCTTTCCCTTCTTGAAAATCAGAACATTTGCCAGCTTCCAGTGAGATGGAAACTCTCCAGATTCCCAAGACTGCTCAAAAATCATTGAGAAAAGCTTTGCAACAACATCACTCAGCTCTTTTAGGATTCTCTGATTAATGAATCCTATCCATCCTGATAGCATGAGTCCTATCAGACTCCATAAATTTGTAGCAATCCAGGTGGAGCAGCAGGTCTCACACAAGCTCAGAGTCATCTGGGAGCTGATCATTCTCAAAGTCATGGTCCTCCAACTCAGGGCACTGAGACTCCCTTGGCCCATCATCCTATCAATATTATTCTTTGTTACTGTAAGAATCAAGGAAATCACTATCTGTACTCCTGATCCTTCAGACTTCCAATTGCCCCAAGGACCTGAAGGCTCTTTTGATGGCCCTCAGACTTCTCTTTGGTTTTTTGTCTCTGCCAGTTTGAACAACCAACAGCAGATAGTAATCAAATAGCCTTACTAGAGAAGAGCTGGCCAGTAACATCCTTTGTCTGAGCCCCTGGGAACCAGCAGACTTCCCTGTGCATTTGGTCCGATTGCATATTGGCCCTCTGTTCTCCTTAGAAGGGAGTCTCCTATTAAAACCACGAATTTTTCTCTTAAAAGACATGGTTGTGATGTGGAGTACAGGTGGTGTTGTTTTACAAGGCCTCATTATTCCAGAAAGATCTTCACCTGCCTCATCTGTTGTCTAGACTTCTAGCTCCAGGGCCTCATACCTGCTGCAACAGGTGATAGTCCTAATTGTTTTCAGGAGGAGGAGCCTTCCTCTTGCTACATGCAGTGATCTGCTTTCAGCCTTCATCTTCAACAAACCCTTGGCTAATTACCTTGCAGGATTCTGAGTCCATCAGCTTCTCCACTACCATGGAGGTTTGAGACTCCTGAGAGTCTTGAGAGTGTAACATCTCTGTAAATAACTGGTCAATCTCTTACTCATTCACTCAAATACTACTTAACTTGTTCACTTCTTCCTCTGTTCCTTCACCCAGTTACAAATCTCTTCAACCACAGAACACCCTTCTGCAAAAGAAGTTTGTTGGCCCAGCCTGAGAGGCATCAGACACTTCTGGAGAGATAGATCTGTCATCAGCAGGTCTGCTGTCTGGCTGGACGCCTTGACATGGCTGGGTCAGTGACTCCAGCACCTGCAGGGGAGTGAGCTCTGCGGTGCAGCAGCACCACAACTGAAGCTTATGCTAATGTTAGCTTATGTTAATAAGACTGAAGCTGAAAGGATCTTTTTGTGGCTCTTCCCCACCAGATACTAAGTCTGTTTATCTGTCTCTATTGGCTTCTTCCAGATGGACAAAGGATCCCTTCCTGGTCGTCCTGCTGTACCATGTTCCTGTTCACCGCACTCTGGGCTGCTGAAGCTCCTTAGAGCCGATTAAATCTGCAGCACTGTTCCTGGCAAAGTGGTTGACTGGCTGTCGAGGGCTTCTGGGTCCAGACAGGGCATGGGGCTGCTGTTCAAGTGCTGCTGAGCTCGGGGATCCCATGAACAGCATGACCTGACTGTCACCTCCAAATCTACCCAACCAGTCATTGCTGCTGCCTCACTGACTGACTTGTTTTGTCCACAAGTTGCAAGGCAGCAAACACTACAAGCATAAATCCTGGCTATCAGTTTGATAAAATACTTCCTCTACTACTACTTGGGTTTCTCTTCCCTCTCTTTAGGGGAAAGTAATTTTAAGCTTGCAGTAAGTCTTGTCCCTCTGACAGGGGAGAAGGCCAGGATGCCCCAGCAGAAATGTGCTTTCCTGGTCCCGTCACCATGCTCAGCCTGGTGGGCCCACTCCTGCCCTGCACCATGACTTCTTACTCGCACCTGCTCCTTTGCTGCGGCTGGCACACACCCGCCTGCTGGGCCAACAGGCCTGACAATGCACAGTTCTTAAGGTGCCAGAACATCACTGCTCCCTCTTGCTGCAGTTCCTGACATGGTTTCCTGTTGCCAGGTGAGCTCCAGAACCGGCAGGAGGAGGAGCAACTGGCCGTGAGGAGCAAAGCAGCCTGTCAGGCAATGAGACATCAAGCAAGTACAGCATCATCTTTATGTGCAAAATAGAATTGTCTTTCTAAGACCCAGGGAGCCAAATCAGCACCTCTGACACCACCTATGGGCTTCCTGCTCTTTGGCTAACTCTGGCGCTTCTACAAGCTGTTTTCTATGAGTTGCTTCAGCTCACTGCAAAAGAGAACAAAACAGCAGAGAAAGCATGGTGGTGTTACTGTGTTTAGCAAGTCAGATCAGCTCAGGGGAGGGTCTGATAAATAGTGGCCAGGAAAGCACAGCAGCTTTAATAGCAAGGGAAAAGGGACAAATAAGCAGCAGCACGCGCACACCCACCCACACCCACCTTTCCTGTTCTCCTCCCTCTAGAGTGCCATGGGAGCTGCCTGGGGAACCACACCCCCTACACTAGGAATACTGCAAGTGCCCTTGACATCCAGCTTCCTCCACAGATCGAGATCTCAGTAACCTCTGAGAGAGCTGAGAAGAGTCAGCTCAGGAGAGAAGGGATCCTCAGAGTCATGGAGGATGAATTCCCTCTTCAGCAGTGGTGGTCACTGCTCTGATGCCTTACTAATCAGTGAAGACACAAAGAATGTCACTTAGAAGTCAGACTGAGCACCACATGAAACTTGCACACCCCATGCTGAGCCTGGCACCACTATCTCAGAGCTCTGCTGGTTAATTCAGCTGGTTAACTGCTGAAATAGCCAGCCTCCTCTGGCAGTGAAGGACTTCCAAATGAATGTGACAGGCAAAGTTCAGGCTTGGAAGCAGACCATGTAATGCAAACACCACAAAGCTTTGGATTCTGAAAAGGAGATGATGCCTCAGCAGCTAAGCAGGGCACCCTGGCTGCCCCAACCACTACCCAATTTGTAACAGCATAGCATTTCCCAGCTCCTCGTCTCTCATGAGCTTTAGCCAACCACAAATTCATTGGGAGGTTTGCTTGGACTTCTGCAGTTAAATACTGGTTTCATCTTTCTGAAAGCAGTTTGCAGACAGCAGCAAAAACTAACATGGGAATAGCTGGGCCTGTTTATACCAGCAACTGATTAATGAAGTCCTCTTGCAGAATAAAAGCAATGGAAGTTGCCACATGCCAGGAAGCTTGCCATGAATCACTGGAATCAGGACTGGGAGAGGCTTAAAGGCACACAGGACTGGCACAGCTAAAGCCAGTGGCTCAAGATGGCATCAAGATGACAGCACATCGTGCAGGTACAGCTGAGGGGCCCATCAGCATGGTTCCAAAATGGGCTTCATACCAGATTAGGACAACTGCCTGTACTGCTGTGCTGTTTAAAAGCAATCAGATACCAAAGGGGTCAACTTCAAGAAAACAAAAAAAAAGACCTAGTAACTACTGTGAACTATGAGGAATAGCATTATATACTATACAATTCAAGAGGATAGTCATTCTTACGAGCTGTGTCCATTTTAAGCACAGGAAATTAAATGGAAAAATACTACCAGAGTCCCAGTTACAGACAACTGTGCAATCTGGTAGATTAAATTACATGTGTAGAACTCAGGTTTTAATTTTATGAACTACCTTATGGACAGCTGAACACCAATACACAGAAATAACAACAGCAGACATCTGAGAACCTAATGGTTAAATCTTCACCTGTGCATCAAATGCGGACTACTTTCAGAGAAAGCAGTTTTGCTGAATTTCTACAGTTTTGTTCTCTGGATGGTAAAACTACAGCTCTCCCTTACACAAAAATGATGATGAAGCTTGAAGTACAGGCACCATACATATTTTATTGACACAGATTTCTTCAGTTTTGAATCTATTAATTCAGCTGACAACAGTGTAGTAATTTGAAAAAAGTTCTTCTCCTTGCTTGATGTCTCTGAGAGCGACAAGAACTACACACCTCAAGTGGCTGTAAAAGAAGAAGCAAAAAATGTGAAAGTGAACAGTTATATTTTCCTTTGACTTGTTTTCAATTCTTCATTTCAAGAAGCTAAACCAGTGGCCTCGTCCAGATTAGTTTTGAGTAATATGCATAATGCAGGGCAGGGAACATGGGAAAACACTGGAATACAGACAGCAATATAAGCAAAACCAATATAATTTAGAAACCAACAGCCTATGTGGGTATGCAAAAAGTGTTTCCACTCAATCGTTCCATACAATCATTCAGAGATGAAAAGAATTAGTCAAGACTGCAAGAGACACACTTACTCAAACAGGAAGAGAAGCTACAGCAAAGTTCATGCAGCTGAAGCCACTCTTGTGGATACACCTGTCCACACCTTTCCACAGGTGCCAGCTGGCTAAAGTGTCTCTCCTAAGGCCCACCATCACCCAGAAGACAGCTCCTAACTGCACCAGAGATCTGCTGTCATCTGCAGAGTTGGGTCAATTATCACAGAATCACTAGGTTGGAAAAGACCTTTAAGACCACCGAGTCCAACCCATTGCCCTACCACCTCAACTGAACCATGGCACCCAGTGCCACATCCAGTCTTTTTTTAAACACATCCAGGGATGGTGACTCCACCACCTCCCCGGGCAGACCATTCCATACTTTACCACACTTTCCATAAAAAACTTTTTCCTAACATCCAACCTATATTTCCCTTGGTGCAGCTTAAGACTCTGTCCTCTGGTTCTGTCAGTTGCTGTCTGGAGAAAGAGACCAACCCCTACCTGACTACAACCACCTTTCAGGAAGTTGTGGAGAATGATAAGGTCACCCCTGAGTCTCCTTTTCTCCAGGCTAAACACCTCCAGCTCCCTCAGTCAGCTGAAATCAGGAGCTGGCAGGCAGCTTCTCACAGAGGAATGTAGAAACCCACCCCTCTAAACTTCCTTTTAGTGAACAACCATGCCCTAAAACTGAAGTATGTGTTCTGGGAAGAGCACATGCTTTGCAGACTGATGAACCAGGAAGTGGAAAACAGCATAAATTCAAGTTTCCACAATTCAAAATTTAGTGTGAGGCCTTTTTGAAACATATGAAACAACAAGGTAAATAAGTACTGAGAACTGCTTCCTAAGACACAAAAAGATCTAGAAACCAGATAATCTATGCAGTCAGCATGGTTTACATCAGTATCGAAACAAGCACATAGAAGCAGATGGGATCTTTTGTCTGGTGGCAGCACACTGGTAGAAATGATGACCAGAAAACTGTATTTTATTGGACAGATTCCATGCAAGAGCAAAATTCCCCCTTCCTGAAGCAGTCTTATAGTTTATGCGTTTTCACACTTCAAGCAACAGTATCCAGGCTTCCTGAGAATTTAGTCCTACTGCTTATTTTATTAGCACTTATTTAATTATCTGCAGATTCCAAGTGCATCTTTAACCTTCACTCAAGTGAGGTTGAACACTTCAAACTCTAAGTTTGATCAGAAAAGCCATTTTTCCAATATGCACCACAATTTTCTTCAATGACATTTCAGAGTACTTAAATAACTCCAGAATTACAGTAAAAGTTCAGATGATCTGCTCTAAAATTCTTATACATCTTTGAAATTCAGAGGATTATCTAAGAAATATTTCCAAGTGCTTTAATTTCTGAAAAAAGGTGGACTTTCAAATCATGAATAGGATGTTGTAATTTTACTAATTGTATTGTAACTATATGCCCTTATATTGCACAGTATTTCACTTGTCCCAATACAATTTTAGGTTTCTTCTTGGAAATTCATCTGCTTATTTGGCACATAAGCAGAAGACATGGAGAGCAGAGAGTAAGAAGCCTAAATCTGAATTACCTCAGAAAGGCTTTGGTCAAGGCTGAAACAGATTTGAGATATGTACTGAAAAGCCTCACTACTGTAATACAAACTACAACTACTGCTTTATGGGATTCAGAAGAATTGCACTAAGTTCAACACTGCTTGTAAACTGTGTCTTCAGAGATATACTGATTTCATGTGTGAAAATGTGAAAAAAAGAATGAGGAGTTTTGTAATTAAAATTAATCTATTCAGAGGGGTCATTCTCCCAAACAGTTGCACTGTTTTGTGTAACGCATCATATGGTTTGTTATTTTTCAACCATGTCTGTCTTTTCTTTACACATGCAGTATGCTTTGTATCATACAAATCTATGAGCTCTTTCATTTGCTGCCAACCTCTCTATGTCATGGCTGTAGACGATGTTCGGAAGATATTGTTTCAGTTCTACTGGAAAATGTCCTGGCACATCAAACTCTTGATAACACACATTTGCTGCTTTTTCTAGGAATTAAAAAAAAAAAAAAGTTATTAGATAGGGCTTAGAGATGCGTAAAAACATCAAATGTGATGCTACAGAAGAACCAGATGCTTCACCAAGCCTGAAAACCATTCCTCTATTGAGAGGTACTGCACTCCTCTGAAGGCCTATTCTGAATTACACAAGAGGTAAGCAATCAACTACAGGAGCTTTGCCCAGTTATCAACATGTCAATGAAGAGGTACATCTTGTTTAGTGCCAGGGGTAGCTTACTAATAGTTAGCACTGCTAATAGTTCCAAATACATAGTATTTGCTTTTACAATAAAAAAAAAAAAATTGGAAAATATTTCTGCCTTATGGCAAAACATGCCAGTAATACAGGCATGGAGAAAATCACATAGACACGACCTGGAAGAAACAGTTTTGTGGGACACCCCTGTATCTCTGTGCCAATCCCCAGCAAGCTTTGCTCCTCCAGCAGCCTTTCTGAATGCCACTTGGAGACAGAGAATCTTTAGTGTAATGCAGGCTATGAAAGCCACTTAGAAGCTGAGTATGGTATCAATTCAACTCTCTGTACAGTACAACTGTTCCCCTGAGTTACTTAAGACCAACAGTGACACAAAAGAAGTAGTTCTCTTCTTCAGGTCTAACAAGTGTGATTACTAACAACAATTTCCTAGATTTTGTGCATAAATGTAAGGAAATCTAAAAAAGGCCTTACAGTTCAAAGTGAGCAGTGATAGAATCTTACTGTACATGTCACTGTGTGTAGTTATCTCTCTAAGCCTCCTGGAACAATAATGGGAAACTTGATCTGCAACTCTAAACTGTCTTAGTCCAGTGATACTTTGCCAGATATCCTTTGCCACCATCTCACTTTTGGGGTGTGTGCCTTTCATTCTACATATCAGGAGGGAAACTGGGGCATCAGTGAGAAAAGAAAAAGTATATTTGAAGTGTTGCTGCATGAAAGGATTCTAATACTCAGCTGCAACAAAAAACCTCAGAAAAGTTTTACTCCCTAAGTGCTTCTTTTAAACAGTACTATGCCCCCCCCCAGATCAATTTTCCTATTCTTTGTGTCACCTTCAAAATAATTTATATCCATAAAGCCAAACTCATACTTGGAAAATTTACCTGACAACTTACCATGTGAGCAGTTGTTGACATACTGTCCCACTGCCAGTGGGTTTTGCAGGGTGGCTGTAAGCCAACTCTCATCACTCATTTGAAAAGGGCCAAGCTGATCTCTTCTGCTGCAAGACCTGAAATGCCCAACAGCATTAGCATGGATCATGGCTCCTTCATCCAAAAGGTTATCTTACTTCCTCTGTAGAAATGGCCACAGTCACTGCATCAACTTACAGCTGCCCAACCTACCTGGGGTGGAGGGCATGTGCATAGACCAACAGATCCCACTACTCTGTGGTGTCTCTCAGACTCTGGTGGAAGAACCTGCACAAAACTACTACACACTCTTCCACAAATCAACATCTAACATTACCATTACAGAAGTGTCAACACCTTTCATTCATCTCTTAAAATGCAAAGACTCATTACAATATTAGCTTTCAACTCATTCCAGAAATTAAAATCTGGAATTCAGGGGTAGTACTATTCAAACTAGGTATTAATTTCTATCAACCTCCCAGTTCTTTACACATCATATTTAAACACAAATTGCAACAAATTATATCTTAAGGTAAATCAACTAGTTAGCTGTGTCAGGGGAAGTTCAGACTGGACATTATGAAAATGAAAACCTCTCTTCACTGAGAGGGTGGCTGGACACAGTGCTCCTCTGGGGAGTGGTCACAGCACCAAGTCTGTCACAGTTCAAGGAACGTGTGCATGACACTGTTAGTCACACGGTTCAGTTTTAGGTAGTCCCACAAGGAGCAGGGACTTGGACTTAATGAAGTAAGTAGGTCTGAATAACAGCTCAGAAACATTTCAAGTCTTTCACACTACATTCTGCTGCAGTACAACTATTTTCTGTACAGGAAGATCTCTACATCAAAATGCATCTCACTGGTGTTACAGATGAAGACTCAAGTACCTAATGGATCACATCCAACATCTCTCACTCCTGTGCTGTTTGCATTATGAGCAATGCACAGGTGGATGACTATCATGTACAACTCAGGATAAGAAACAAGTAATAAAGATGAGGAGTACCCCTGTTTTAAATCAGAGGAGTGATAATCCTCTATTTCTTCTGCTTACCTGTACACTGATCTTGACAGTCCCTTATCATTCCCATCAATAAGGACACCATCAATGCACCTAAAAATAAAGGGATTGCCAAGGGACTGGAAAAAGATGGGCTCATGCTTTCTGTATACTGTACCTGTTGCAAGACAGATATTATTTCAGAAGAAAATAAGTTAACTGGCAGAATGGGCTTTCAGTCCACTCCACATAGAAACTCAAAGGAGAGACAGTGGGTGGGACAGAAGTCCTGTCTCAGTGACAGTGACATCTGTAAGCCTACAAACTTTCAGACACAACTTTTTGGGATGTAAAAATTCCCTTCTCAACTAATTGAGCTGATATATTATAAAGAGAGAAACCTCACAGGAAATCACAGAAGGCCTGAACTGAATATCTTTGGGAGTGGCAGATAAAGCTTTACAGCCAAACTAGTGTGCTTCAGAGATTAAAAGATCAGGTGACACTTGTTCAGGAAAACACAGCCTAAGATACTGAGCTGTTTTATTACTACTGCATCACGACTCTGAAAAACACACACAGATTCAGCAAAGAATTTGAAACACCTCCCTCCATGACCGCAGGGATTTTGTTTGGTCCAGGAGATGAAAATTGACAAACCAAGAATAAAGTATTTCAGCAGACCGTTTCCCAAATCTGAGGATTTAACCTGCCACGACTTCCAAGCAGAGAAAATCAACTGGCAAGCTGACTGGCTTGCCACTTTTCATTAAATTGTTGTCCTGCATCCCCCACACCCACTATATCTTTAGCACCTCTGCAGAAATCCCGCACTGTAATCTCACAAGGGGCCAGGCAAAGGCCATAGGCAGGCTGCAGTGCCTATACACATGTCCCATGCCCAGCCAGCCAGGTCAATACCCTGAAAAGGCATTTTAACAGCCCATCCTCTGGTTTTGGTACAAGAGCTGTCACAGGAGACTGTGAACGAGCCTACACGCTCACATCTAGTATGTGCCTGAAATTTGAAGTGAGCTGCAAAAGTGGCACGCTCTCTCGCTGTCACTCAACAACTAGTCAGTTCATGAGTAATCAATGGCAATGGCCAGGCACTCCAAAAAATGCACTCCACTGCCCAGGGAATGCTGGGGCTGCTCCCGATGCTGCATTGCTGGCACAAGCCAGAGACCACAGGGGATGATTCTGCTGGCAGATGAAACATTAACAAACCCAAAGGAACTTAGCAGAGCTGCTAGCTTGGCCATACTGATAGAATTACAAACGTTCTTAAGCAATGGATGCAAATACAGTTCCAAGAAATGAAGAAGAGAGAAGTACTGTTTTTTCCAAACACACCTCATGGAATAAGGTTATGCTAAATGAAGGTTTTATTTAATTCTCTGTTTTGTACTTCTGTACTTTGAAGAAGCTCATGCAATTGTCTACTGACCTCTGTGGAGATATCAAATGTCATTTTTCAAATCCTGAACCAAAATGGAAAGCCCAAGGAATTAAACTGTTCTGTTCATCTACTTTAAATTTCTCCAGTACATTTACATTTAAAGAATCTGGAACAAGTTTTGCAGCTGCAGGAAAATCAGGCTTTAAGTACTAAAAATTTTTTATAAACAAAATTTGCCTTCCCAATATTGTTTTTTGTATTTCCAAAATAACTCTAGATGGTTTATAAATATTCTCATGCAGCCTAGCTGGTGATTTTGCTAAGGAATGTCAGAAAGAAAACCCATAAAATAAAAATTAGTGTAGATCTTTGGCATTCCATGATCAGGTGGTTAGAAGTGCCATCTAACTTAATCAAAAATAAGAACATTCCATTACCAGGATACATAGACACAACTGTCCCTTTTGGAACAAAACCTCTGGTAACAAAGACTCCAGTTCCAGCAGACACCAGCGAACTCCGGTCTCTGCTAACAGTGAACCCAAGTGTGTTAAACAAAACCTCCTCAGGACTGAACACGTGCTGACCCCGATGGTTACAAGACTTTACTTCTGACCACTTCTGCTCCACAGTAAGTAACTTCAGATATTGACACTTGACTTCTGGAAGTAAGGCCAGAATATCTGCTTGTCTACTGAAGTCATTTATGAACAGAGCTTTAAATGTTTTCAGTAGTGTTTCAAAGACATCTTCATCAGCAATAATTTTGTCTTGAGAGCTTTCAGGAACATATCGAAGGGTCCTGTAAAGAAAATATAATATTTTAAAATTAGAAACACATATTAATTTTTTTTCCTAAATAGAGAAGAGCTATTTTGCAGCACCAGTAACTTCGATACACTGTTGTTTTAGAAAATCCCAAGCTTTGTTCATGCTTGTTCAAGCTAAAGCCACTGTTCCTAAAACACTAAAAAGACTGTTTAGTAAAAACTAGTACCTGTTCTACTGTAAATCATCACCTCTGAGTATTTACCACAAGTTAAGCTCTACTGAGCTCTCAGTGAAAAAAGCACCGAAAATAAAACATAATTATCATAATGTTTATTTTTAAAAAATACCAAGAGTTCATTACACTTTAAATAAGGCAAGACAAATATTGCATGGGCAAGTAAGGTTTTAATTTAGTTACTTATTTTAATTTTGTTACTTATAACCATGTCATAATAACTTAAATGTAAACACTACTTTTACGATTAAAGTAGGGCATGCATATCTTACCAACAAGAAATTATCTATCTATCTATCTATCTATCTATCTATCTATCTATCTATCTATCTATCTATCTATCTATCTATCTTCAGCGCTAAACACCATTTTAAGGTGTCTGACTAAGAATTCCATGACAGCCGAGGGGCGACCAATGCTGAAGCACTTCTGAGTGACAAACCCGAGTGAGCTCCTGCGGCGCCCCAGACCAACCCGAAGAGGGGCAGCGGGGTCTGGGCTGGCGCCCGGGGCCTTTCCCCGCGCCTCACCTGCGCTGGCGGCGGAGGTTGAGGGCGAGCCAGGGCACGAAGCGGTACTTGTAGGAGCGCCAGCGCTGCCGCAGCTCCCGCAGCATGGCGGCCTCTCCCTCACGGCCCCGGCACCGCCCCCCTGCCGCGCCGCGCCCGCGCAAACTAGAACAACCAATCCGCGCTCCGGACACACGCCGCCGCGTTTGTGTCCTGAGCTGCCATTGGCTGCGAGCGGCCGGCGGGGCGCCGAGCGGCGGGCGGGCCGTGAGGGGGGAGCCCTCGGGGCCGAGGGTGAGGGCCCGGTGTCGCTCCGCGCGTAACGAGACGCTATATCCAGAACGGGGAGAGCTGCAGGCACCGGGAATGAAAACGCATAGCTACTGGGTGCACACTTACAGACGAAAATACACGCAGTTCTCTCGGAACAATGTTACGTTGCACCTTCTGTATTGTACTGAACAAAAAAGATCAGAAGAAATGAAGGTTTAAAAATTATCTAGAAGCCACCGTTAAAGACAACTCCTTACACTGTCAGATCACCGCTCCAAAATCATCCAGTGCCTGCTTCTAGCGATGCTAAGGGCTGTTAGTGCCTCAGATAGTCACAGAATTAATGAGGTTGCAAAGACCTCTCAGATCGAGTCCAAACACCACTGTCTCATTGTTCAATCTTCCCTTAAACATCTCCAGGGACAGTGACTCCACCACCTCCCCGGGCAGCCCATTCCAGTGTCTAATCATCCTTCCTAATGCAATTCCTCCTCATAACCAACCTGACCCTCCGTCAAAGCAGCTTAAGGCCACATCCTCACATCCTGTTTCCTGGCAGAAGAGGCCCACCCGCACCTGGCTCGGACCCCCTTCCAGGCAAGTCACACCTGAACTTCTTTTTCTCCAGGCTGAGCCCATCTCCATCCCCACCCGAGCTCCCCCAGCTGATCCTCCTAAGACTTGTCTCCCAGAGTTATGATCCATGTCATAAAGAGTGGCTCAGTTATAGACATGAGTTTTGTTACACTTCTTTCCACACTTTTAGCTGGTATGTGGCTGTGGTAACAAGGCATGAGTTGTATTTTGTAGTGTCATAAGCTACTGTAGATTTAAAGGTGCTACCCACTGACTGATATACAGCAACCAGCAGCATCAAAGTACACAGATTGAAGGGATATACTACAAATCACAAGCATTTAAAAACAGGGGCCCTTTTGGTGCTACATTCTACCATCACTTATCTCTAAGGTAATTTAAAAAAAATATAGTGAGGAAAACAATCACTCAGCAATTGGTCTTCAGAAATTAGCAATGGCCCCCCCAGTCATTTTATACAAACCACCACAGGTGTAAAGATATAGGGTACTGTTATAATTTATGGTCACTGCTGTCTCCTTTGGTTACTTGGATACCTAGTTTCATAAAACTTTTATCTTTGGATGCTGTTCCTTATAGTTTTAATTTTAGTTTAACACTGCCAATGAACTGGGAAAAAAAGAACACATATGCATGTATTTTACTTTATTCAGAAAGCAGTTTAAAAAATATGGAGCATCTGAGAATTGGTTTTGGAGTAAACAGAGAAATCAGACCTCAAAACATTCTAAGAGGTTACACTCCTTCCTCTCAACCTGAAATTTTGGCAAGGGTTTGGGAAATTAGAGACAGGCCCATCAAAGCAATGTAACTATCAGAATTAATTTACCCTCTCAGAGCTTTACAAATATTTAAAGTTGTGCCTTGATTTATTCACAATCACTTCAATTCCACGGTTGGCCTGCCTCATCTTGTCCAAGAACAGGAGCTGAGTGAAGAGCTATTGAGAACGGAAGAAATAGAGGGAAAATGCAGGAAAAGGCACGGTGGCTGCCGCAAAGTGCTTCCCTGCCATCTCCTGGCCTTCCTCGGTAATTACAGGGAAGAAAGTTCTCACTTCCAAGACTTGCAACTCTGATTTCAGCAGCTGCGTACTATAACCACAAAACAAGACACACGTTCACCACATCATGTGCATATTGTGGCTCTTAAAAGTAAGGCAGTCACAGCATGATTCAGGTCACTAAGGAAGTCGAAGCAATGAGTGAAAAGTTAGTAAGGGAAATAGACAGCTTTGGGAGGTGGGCTGTCAGGTCACAACAGCCATGTACGTAAGTTGCCTGCTTCCATGTGATGAAAGAACATACGTGACATTCCAACATGTTCTGGAGGCAGTCCTTAGCCTCGAGTGAGAACTTGCAAAGATGAAACACCATCAGACCTTCAACCCATGACCAACACGCAGAAACGTGGTTTTGTTCCCATCAGAGAAGTCACACCAGGCACAGAGCTTACCCTTTGCCTGTGGAAGAACTGAACGCACCTGTGCACATGCTTTGTTCCCTAAGTAGGTGTCTTAGAAATTTCACTGCTATCTGCTGGGCACCAGTGACCTCTGCCATTCGTCGCTCCTGAAAAGGAGGCTGCAACATCGCAAGTAGGACACAGTACTGCAGGATTCAGAACTTCTATAGGAAATCAGATAAAGATACATTATGGTAAGTTTATCTCCTACTTAATCCTTGCGATGTATTTTCCTTTCTGACATTTCAGGTAGTACATTTTTCTGATTTGAGAAATCAGGTATTGGAATTTATTTGAAGATTTCTGCTGCCAGTTTTTTCTGAATTGATGTACTTGTATCTATCAGCAGAAAGTATCATACCTATCATACCATATCATAATAAAAATAATAAAAAAGTCCAGTCCTTCGAAGTACAGCATTTACAGTCACAAGAAAGCCTATAGTTGAAATCTGTTTCCATAAAAAATGATTAATATTTAAAATTTCAAAAATATCTATAGAGAAAGACAAGAACTGAAACAAGCCCTAGCTTTGCAATAGATGGATTGCCTGAATAATAAAAGGCTTATGTTTGGTATTAAAATCTCAAGCAACAGAATCATTTCACCAGGCATAATCAAGTGAGATTTGTAGATAACAACAGTGCTGTCAAAGAAAAGTTCCTTTCTTTATCATGAATTTAAAAAAAATTAGTCTTTGTTGCTGCCCTTTATTAGAAAATAGGTCTTGATATATCAAGTGTATGAAATTGTGTATAAACAGTGAAGTGTACCAGAAATATTTCCATCAGTAAAAGGAATGTGCTTGTCTTACAGTAAGCAAAGGACAAAGTTTGTTCAAAAACTTTTATTTACTATAAAGACAAAAAACACCAAAATACGTACAAATTGTACTATATAAAATTGGTTCAATGGGGTAAAAACTTTTAATTAAAATATCTTGATATATTTAAAATAACAAAGGATACAATGAAGCCAAATTTCTTAACCCAGAGATTTCTGTAAAATTTGCTTGCACAGTAAGGTGCTAATAGAAGTTAGCCCTTAAGCCCTGGAAGTCTTAGGAATCAGTCATATAGCAAATATAATTTCATTGTGAAAGTGAACTTTGGTAGAAGAAACTCTATAGGACACCTGAGGTAGTAGAAACTGGAATAAACAGCAGTAGACGTTATTTACAACTTAAGTACCAAATAACATTAAGAACACAAAAAATAATTACACAATACAATTTTCAGTCCAGCTTTGATCCAAAGAAAATAAGAATATTACATCACATCTCCATTTTAAAAACACCACAATTACCAGCAAGCCGAGGGAAATGCAAACTCAAACAAATGCATTTGGACACCTAAGAGGCAGTTTGAGTTTGAAATGTGGTAGGCATGGTGATCTACACAGTAATACTGATTAGCTGAGGTTCATCAGTTTATACAGTTTACATTTCTGCCAGAAACAGTATTAATCTGAAAACTGATCTTCCAGTACATGAATTGGCAAGAGTGCATCCTTTAAAGCTTGCACATAGGAAAGACTTGGAAACAATCTTATTAGAATGAGAAATTCTAAAGTGGTCAAAAAAAAGGTCAAGTACAAAACAGAGCTACCAAACTTCACATTTCGGTATTATCTTTTTAACTCTTCAAAGTCTGCCAATCTTCAAAAACAAAGGAATGTAAAATTTCCAAAAGAAACACATTCACAACTAATGACATGGTTTGTTTTTTTTTTTTTTTTAATTAGTATGAGCACTATCATTCATGTAAACTTATCTTTAAGATGTCTTGCTTCCAATTTGTATTATACACTTTTAAGGTACTATAGCTTATTTAGTTTGTCCTGAGTCTTTGAAAATAACCAATTCTATTTGAGTCCAACAATCCAACTGGCTTCTGAAGAGTTATAACATGAACAGTATTTTTTTCAAAATGGATTAAACACAATCATTATTAGATTAAAAAAGATCCCCATTTTTAAAAAAGCAAAAGAAAAAGCTGCCATTTTCCTTCAGAATTACATGCATCAGAATCTAAAAACCTGCCTGTAAAATAATTTTAAAAACCTGTTTAAAAAAACCCCCACATCTCCTAAAAACCAACAAGTTTTGCACTACAGGTGAAGCTTTACTTCACATTTTACTTTATCTTGATCTTCAAGTCCAAGTTTGTTTCTTGTTAAAATAAATACCTTTCTTATGGTAATATTTTTAACATTTTTCAAATTAAATTACCACTAATGGCTACAGTAAATAGATGATGTACGGCAGAAGGAAAACAGCAGGTAAAACTTGTTAACAGTAGAGAATGTAACCTCAGTTTCTTTACACAAAGAATGAGATTTGCTCATTTGGCACCTGCTCACACTGAAGTACATGCCAAAGTCTCCCATAAAAACTCTAATGGAAGCTGGGTTTGGGGGGCCCTTGACATGAAACTTCTCTACATGATTTGCCAGAAGAAACTGCTATATGAAAAAAAAAAGGCTCAACAACTTCTAGCATTGTTCAGACTAAGTTGCTTTATACAGAACAATCTTGTTCATTAAATAACCTATACTATCAGAGCCTTCAACATAACCTTGTTGAAGGTGGCATTTTATCCCAGATTTCCAGCAAATCTGGTTTTAAAACTCTTATGTCAGGAAAATATTCCATGACACAGCTTGCATCTTTTTTTCTAAAGACTATTTTAAAATATCCCCTTTTCATGAAAGTTAAAAATACAAAGAAAATAAACTTTGATTTCAAAAGAAATTACATGGCCAGCAGTAAATGCACAGTGAACCATGAGTGCCTGCTCTTACTTTATAGGAAGGCAAATGCTTTTTTTAAAGTTTCCATCAATATTTGGATTTGTTACTCAGAGAGCATCAGGTAATTAAAAGGGACAGATACAGAATGTCCTTCTAACCAGTATTGAAAACTTGCTAATTACAGAGCATCTACATGTGAAATTGAACAGTGATTGCAATATTAAAATAGATCTTGAGCCTCTCAGCTTCTAGTAGTGCTGAAAAAGTGCTCTGAATAAAATAAAAATCACTTACCTGCTAAATAATCATGCAGATTTAAGGAAAAATATTTTTATGTTAACACAGAGCCAGATGTTTGAAAAGGCACAGTTTACACATCTCTGCATGAATTGTCAAATGTTGCATACTGAGCTTAGGTAAAGATCTTGATTTGTCAATCACATACTTAGGTAGGGTCCTCCACTGGCCTTATGTTCTTGATGTATCTATCTATCATTAAGACCAGCAGAATAATATAATTTGCTGTACGTAACTGCACTGCAAGACAGTTACTGTATATTCAGTAGCATTGTCTTCAGTATTTCAGCCTTACAAATAAGTAGCTACCATGTAGTACGGAAGACTGGGTGTTTCAGCAGCTCCCTTGAAGGTGGTCTGTCCTGAGGTTGAAGTTCTAAACACCGAAGAGTCACATCTTTTAGGCCTGGAGACAGATGTGTAGGGATTGATGGAGCAGTAGTTGCACTAGCAATCTGAACAAGGGGAAATAACTTTTTAGAAGTCAGTGATTATGCCCCCTCTCCTAGCCCAAAAACATTCTACAAACTGATAATTTCAGCTGATGAGTTAGACTGATGAACTTTTCGCCATTCAGCATGTTTCCTACTGCAGTTTGAAGATTACATTACTACTTTCAGATCATTGTCCTTATGCCTATTGTTTTTTAGTTTGACTCCCTCCTGATACTTTTCTCTAAAAGCTCTCCTCACAGCAAGACCTTGCAGTGATCATCTCAGAGCAGGCCACAGGAAAAGCTCCTACAGCACACATTTTTTAGTCTACTAGCCGCCTTCACTGTTAACTAGCAGGAGTCACCAAGGAGAGAGATTAAGCTGAACGATGTTACACAAGAAGTTAAACTGGGTGTGCTTTCTTGCACTGCCTTTACTGTATTTCTGCTACTACCCCAAAGGCAAATATTTCTCAGAAAGACACAGATCCCTTCCAACCAAATTAATTTTAATTTTATCTAGCTGGATTAAAGAAGGATGACTGGGAACACTAGAGTGGCACCACCAGATTCACAGCGATGCAGAAGACAATTACATCTCTTAGCACAAGTGATTTTACTTAGAAAAAGTGATTTTACTTAGAACATATCTGAATACTGCTGTGCAATGTCTGTTTTCTGCAAACACTTCCTCTACTTTCAGCAGTATTTTCGTCATTCATGCCTACAGTTCAACTGGACTTTTAGAATTAAATATAACTAACTGATTTTAGTATGAAACATGAATGCCAAGATGAATGATCTAGCAAGCAAAGGAAGGGGCAAAAATCATATAAAGCATGGCATAATGGAAAATATCTTTCAGCAAAATCTGATTGTGGAACATTAGGCTTTTATAAAAGGACTTTCCCCACTGAAATATGAATACTTACACAAATGGTTTATGGAAAAAAGAGCTTCTGTATTTTACAGGATTGTAAGACAAAGTTAACATCCCAATCTTCTGCCTAATTTAAGATCAACTCTATTCCTAATTTTTTTTTTAGCCTGTTACACTACATTAGATCAGACATTTCTGAGCAACCAGGTCTAGTAGAAGGTGCTGCAGCACATGGTGAGGAAGGTAGAACTAGATTATCTTTAAGGTCCTTTCCAACACAAACTGTTCTATAATGATTTTGAATACCATGTATTAGGTTTTTTTTTTTTTGTATCAGTTTCTTTGGGTTTTTTTAATGAAGCAAGTATGATTATATTGGTACCAGTATTGCTTCTGTACTAACAGCTCCAGCATTAAAAAAATAACCCTATTACAACAACCCCTGCTACACACTTTTCTAAAATTCATATTGCTGTATACAAGATTACTTGTCATCTTTTGTAGTATATTGGTAATAACAAAATACCTTACCTTAAATATCAGAGCAAGATGATTGGAGTGTTTCTCTGCATTCCAAGGAGGTTTAGCACAAGCCATTTCTATGACAACACAGCCAACGCTCCACACATCACAGCTCCTTCCATATTGCTGACCTCTCAGGACCTGAACAGACAGACACCAAAAATCAGATTACATAATTCAAAGTCTCTTAGCTCTAAGTAATTTAGAAGTAAACCTCAACACATCAAACAAGTGTATTCTGATTAACATTTGTAAGAGAAGCTAAGAGAGTGACCAGTGATGTAAATGCCACAAGATTTACACAGGTCTAGAGATCTGGTAAATAAAATACTTGACCAAGTGGCAAGTAACTTGCCAAAGTAACTTGCAATGGCTAGTTTTTGAGCAAATGGTAATTTGGGCATTAGCAACGATACTTGTGATAACTGTATCTTGTAGCAAACTACTTGAAACAATGACAGCAAGAAAGAAACGTTATCATTGCCATGTTGGAATCATTCCTAATCTTTAAAACAAAGGCATTTAAAACACATTTGAAGCATATACAGCAATTTTCTGTTATTTGGCTACATGAATTAGCTTAAAGAGTTCAAACAAACTTTCTGAAATAACTTTAAAAATTGCTTTCTTACCTCTGGTGCCATAAATGCAATAGTTCCCAACAACTGTCCCTGAAACTCCCCAGCACCAGTTCCTTTTGATGCCAACCTGGCTGCAGCTCCAAAATCAGCAATTCTTAATCTATGACCTGTGCTGTCAATTAGCAAATTGGCACCTGTCAACAGTACAATAAAAATACTACTAGTTGGCTTTCTATTAAAGGGAAAAGGATGAACAGACACTTGACATTTTTTCTCCCTGCACCTCAAAATTATATAACAGTTTGACATTCCCCACCTCAGTATCAAGGAAATCTAAAAATCAAGGATACGGCCTAATAACCTCACTTTTCTGTTATGCCTGAATGATAACTGCACACAGCTTGAGGCTGTTCAAGAGATTTTGAGAGGCAATCAAATTTTCAAAGTAGGGCAAACATACAGGATTCTGGAACAATGCCTGGAGATGGAATAATGGAAGAAAATGGTGACCCAAAGTCCTGGAGGCTTTCATTGTCTGCAACTCCTCACGAAATATGAAGTTATTTCATTATCAAGCAACCCTGAGTTGCTTTAAAGAGAATTACAAGCAATTTTAAGTTTGTTTCAAAAAGAATTAGTAAAGACACATTTGCCATCAATATGTTCTACTTATATAAATATACCTCCAGTTCATGGACAGCTATACTGACATTAAAGGGAAAAGCTCAGTAAGATTGGTATTTTCCAGTTAAGTTCACATATGTAACTCAGGGTACAACTGTATTTATGTTCAATTAGGATGAAGGAAGAAAACTCATCACAGTGTCTCCACACATTAGAAATCTGGCCTCTTTATCTAGGTTTGTTCACAGATTGTACTATCATTTCAGTGTAAACATTTACATTAATTTAAGTAGCAGTAGTTTTAAAACTGTATGGCAACTTTCTATCTTATTTTAACCAACTCAGAAAGACAATTTTTTTAAACTATTAGTACAGGTAGCAAATACCCACAAGCTTGCCACAAACATTTTGATCAATTTCAGTAGCATTTTGATTAATTTCAGCAATAGATTTTCTTATAAATGATCAGAAAATCCCAGCAGAAATACCACTTCTGATATGGTATCTGAGAGAACAAACAGGTCTCAGGCCAAAACATATGCTGCTTTCTGAATACTCCTTCTAAAAGAATTTATCAGTAATTCTCACCTTTAACATCTCTATGGATTATCTGGTTCTCATGGAGGTAAGAAAGGCCACGTAAAAGTTGTTCTGTGTAATTAATAATAACCGATTCTTTGAAGGCTCCATATTTACTTAACAAATGAGCAACTGAACCCCCTAAAAGACATAACAGTACATTCTATCAACACTTACACATTCTGTTAATAGAGTGCAACACTGCATCCTAAAACTGGAACTTGATATTAGTATTTCTAATTTATATTTCTCCCACCCCTACCCCCAAAAATTAAAATAATTTCATAGGCCTCAATTATTTTCTAAATTGAATTGTACACATTAAAGACAAAAGTCTTCATGCTTCCTAATGATTTTATACTTCCTTAAAAACAACACTTTATGCACACTTCACATAAATATGTAAGCAGTAGAACATTAACTATTTTTTGAGGCAATAGGTAGATGCAAGCTCCAACAAGTATTCCCGCTTAATATTTTATGTTTGCTATCATCCAATACACAGAAGTACACAGACAAGCAAGAAAAAGCAGTATCTTCCTCTCTTTTTGAAAACTGGTAATGGATTCTCAAGATTTTGGACTTCAAATTTTTTTCTCAAAGTATTGTAATATAGCCTGGGCTTGAATGAGGTAAAGACAATTCCTGACATTTAACTATCTAAATAATAATATTTCAGAAAAAATTACACTTAAAAGGTTTAGCACTCTAAATTTTGAGAAAATATGACACATACTTGTGGGCTTTGCATGTTAGCACTCTGACCATAATTTAGGGTGCAATGCTTTCATTTACAGCAAATAAGGATGTATGAAACACCACTTGGTAACTGGACAGCAGCAAACATTCATAAAATTAATAAAACTACTTCTCAAAATAAAGACAGATTTTCTTGTCCCTGCTCTACACAATCATGAAAATATTTCCTTTTTTTTTACTAGATTACCAGTTAAGAGATTTAAAGTTTGAATTATTTTTTCCAAAAGCACTACTTAGAAATTATTATTTGAAACTTACTTTAAGTGTTCTTAAATGCCTCTGCACAATGCCTGACACAATTTTTATGAAAAATCTAGGGACAAAAATAAATGACAGGTATTCCAAACTTTCTAGCAAAGCTGTTTTTAACAATAACCTATAGCTACACAGATACACAAAAAATGCAACAGTTTGAGATACAGTCACTTCAGCTGGAAATAAATCAAAATTTAAAACTTCTCCCTTGGAGTCAGAAATGGAAAGAAAAGTCAGAGTTTCCAACTGCTTTAACAGATTAGGTATGGAAAATTCCAAATCACAAAAGGATGCACCAGTAAGAATATTGCTACAACCACTTCAGCTGTTCTGTAAGTAGACCTTTATACTGATTGCAAACACAGCAATGAAAATATAAATTCACAACCTCAAGCAATGCAACACTACATATTTCAAGACTCAAATGGTATTTTCACCAGCTGTTTACCTGCCATCCATTCAATAAAGAGGTTATAGTTGCTCTTCTCGCATGTAGCACCCAACATTCGAATAATGTTAGGATGGTTCAGATGACTCATCATCCTTATTTCTTCCCTCAGTGCTTCAACCACCTCTTCTTGCTCAGATGATGTGTTTCTGACATATGTCACCTGTTTTGAAATATGGTATTCAGATTTACTAATTTAAGTACTAGTCCTGCAATCACAGCAGCAAGAATAGATGATTTTCACCATCTGAAACTACTTTTTTACCTCCAACCCCATCAGCTGAGAACATATCTCCATGTGAGACAGTCAGAGGAAATTAAGAACAATCTTCTTTGTTTACAAACAAAATATTCTCCAAGTACAGAGTGGAGAAACATCCCTTTTCACCTCCATTTAAACTAGGAAAAAACCCTTGGTTTTCAGATATTGTGGAAAAGGAAGAAAGAAAAGGCCTGAAATGGGATCCTGAGTGTCACTTATAAAATTTTTCCAGTTAAATGATAAATGCTTCATAACTAAAGCTCTTACAGAAATTCAGCTTGACAGATCAGAAGTAATGGAATTGGGGCCAATTGCAGCTGTGATCCATACTAAATATGACATAACGGTATGCTGCAGGGAATTTCCTCAGGCATCACCATCTTCATCTCTACAGAACCACATGGAGAGTTCCAGTTTTTCACATGCAAAAGAGTTTCAAAGGAGGAATAACTGGTGGCACATAACTTTCCTTGAGCAACTTTGAAGCATTTTATCTATTTCATAGATGTAAATTCATTGTAGAACTGATAAGAGTGTTGGCACTAAAATTCCCTCTTTTTTGTTACTACTGATTCAGCCCTTGGGCAGCTCTACTGTGAACAATTTACTCACACCTGAAACCTTCAAAAATCTTGACTGAAGCATGTGCCTCTTCTCAGCCACAACTTCTGTATCTATTAATTTAAATAGTAAGAATACTTGCCTCCAAGCTGCATTTAGTTAGTTAGCAAAGTTAAATCAGACAAAACAAATACTAAACTATATTTCCTCCATTTGAAGTTATAGGAAAAATATTCATGACAAGTAAGGAGAAACTATTTTAAATAGCTGTCTTGCAAATAGGTCATTAATTTAGAAGCAAGTTATCTGGGCTCCATTCTTAACTCAGCCACCATTTTATGAACTTGATAGAAGCAAAAACGTGCTTGAAAACTATGGAAGAAAATGGGCACAGAACAAAGGACTTTTCACTCTAAGAAGAACTGAAAAAGCTTGTATATATTATGTTAATACATGCACATAAAGGTTTTTTAAATTATGTATTAGGTCAGAACACATGACAGGGAGTAGAAGAAGCAGGAACACAGGAGGTCTGAAAGAGAAAATATAAGAAAGTAAAGTACTTTCCTGAAGTATTTACCTGTTTTACAGCCATTAACGTCCCTGTTCCCACATCTTGAGCTTGGTAACAGGAAGAGAAAGCTCCAAGACCAATTTGCTGACCTTTAAGCCATTCTGCATCTTCTCTGTAATGGTGTTTTGCTTTGGTATGTCCAGGTAGGGTTTCTGGTGTCTGCAAATTAAATTCAAAATCAGTTCCAAGTTTACTAACATGCATCTAAAATACAGACATTCTAAAGTGTTTGAAAATATCCAAGCTTACATGCCTCTCCTCTCCCTTACACTTCCTTGAACTGATTGTTATATAGGTCTCAGCTGAGATGAGAGTACCAGACTACTCTGTAACCCACACACTCTACTACATGAAACAGAGCTTCCTCTGTGTTACTACATGAAGGTGGAAAGGCAAGATCAGAGGACACAAGTAGGAGCACAACTTTTTTTTCTATTCCTTGTCTCACATTTAGTTAAGGCTTTAGCTTGCACCTACAGTTAACAGAATCAAAATCAGGTTGTTTTCTATTTAATTTATCCCTCAAATTTTATGCTTTACATGTTGTTATCTCAAAGGATCACAAATGCAATACCCTTTTTTCTGTTATTATTTCTTACGCTTTTTGTCTATTTGCAAATATATATGTTTTGGTGTTTTTTTTCTGATTAATAAAGTATCTCTCATCTTCTCTCAAGACAGGATGAAAAGATCCTTTCCCATTCCTTCTTTCAAAAATTATTTTGGTTATGTACAATTGCCTTCAAAGTAAATCAGCACTAGGACTCAGTACAGTTCTACTCCTGCTTAAAATTGTTGGGTTTATTTCCTGGTTTCCCCAATTTTACACTTTCTTTTTTGTCACTTTAAATGTTGATACATGACATGGGGTTTTTCTTCAGACACCTTCTCCAGATTTGTTAATAACATGGAAGGATTCCGTTAGTATCCTCAAATTTATATTTGATTTCCTATGAAAAAGAGTATGGAGCACCTTCATGTTTTCTATCACTTTTGAAATATAACAGCACTGCTTTACAATTTCAGTGATCCTCAGTTGAGACTTAACCTAAAATCTCATACGTATACTTACATCCTGCTGAATGATTATGATATCTTCACCATTTTCAACCTGTAGTTGGGGAATTACTGGCAAGGCATCTTGGGATGCTGACATTGCCATAGCAATAGCTAAAGCTTCCTCCTCTTCAGCTTCCATCTTTTCCTTACATTTTTGATTATGATTTACATCATCTTTGTAAGTATCATCATTTTCTGCCCGCTCAGGAGAAAGAACTGCAACTTCAGATTTGAATGTAACTGTGCCATCACTCGTTGGCATGGAGGCTTCAAGCAGGTCCTCAATACTGGAATTGAGCTCTGCATTAACATCCAGCCGGCACTTCTCATCTACTGGTGTGAACACTGTCTCTTCACTTGGTATAACTGCACTGCTATTGCCATCACACTGTGAAATATCATTCAGGTCAAGTGTCATACTGCTTTTTAAGGTTTCTCCTTGCTTGTTCACATCACTTGGGGTGGGTCGTGATGGCTTTGGCCTATGTACATGACTGGATGGCAATGGCCTGGCTTGGGTAAAAACTGGAGAGAGTTTCTCAGATTCTTTATTTTCAGAACAGTTTCGCTGAAACTGGAGAGAAAGTTTCCGCTGTGTTTGAGGAGAAGGTGAGGGGATTTTGCAGGGAACAAATCCCTGAGGTCTGAGTTTAGAGACATCTGTTACAGTGCCAGCTGGTACAGACGGGTTTGATGGAGACAGAAGTGTTGGGAATAGTGACTGAGAATGACTGGATGAGGGAGAAGAGTTCACACACTGACTGTGGGGTTTTCCTTTTGTTTGAATGGCTGGTTTTGGTTGCTCAGTGGTTACTGATGAAACAGGAAGTCCCATAGCAAGGCCAGCTAGCATCTCAGAAATGTCATCTGGACTGGCACTCAGTTTTCTGTCACTTTTCCCACTTTTCCCTGATAACTGGACAGTATTATTAGGAGTATTATTTTCTGTAGTTTCTGGAGAGTTATCGGGCACAGGTAGGTGTAGAAAGTCTTCATGTCGGCATTCCCCAGAGTGCATTTCTTCCATGCCTAGCTGAATGGCTTCTGCAATTTCCATTTCATCTGCTATTGCCATCAAACGTCGACGCATCCTTGCATAATGAGTTGAGCTTGTCACACTCAACATATCTAACAGCTTTACAAAAATATGGGGCACTCTTGCTACCATTCTTGCTGCACTCAAAAATATTCTCCGTGACAGTTTGCCAACCATTGAGTGGGAATTGTCAATTGACTGCAAGGCGAAAGTTAAGAGGGAGAGAAGCTTCTTATACCTAAAAAAGAAAAGCGGTCTTTTATAAACTGGCATACTCTGGTTAACTAGTATCAAAAAAGCTGTTTCAAAACTATGTATTTAGTTGTCAGTTCTGAAGTAGGAAGGAGATTTATTGTTGCACTGGTGCTCCAAAAATGTTTCACAGGTCAGAAGTTTTTAAAAAGATAACTACTTACTCTGTAAAGCAAGCACATTTTGCATGTAAATATATGTTATTTGTTTACAGGAATTAGAACAACTACTTCTTTTATGAAATCACCAGCAACAAATTCAACTACAAAGAGTAACATTTGCATAGAGTACAAGAAAGTACCTGTCAACTACGGTATCAGCCTGCAAGACATCCCCACAGACAATGTGGGGATAAAATTCACTAGGAAATTCCAACAGAAGTCTGTCTATTAGACAAAGTCGCCCCAGCAGTGCTTGCCAGTTGGTGGATTCAATTTCATTTCCAAGAATACAGTTTAAAACATAATCAACACCTCCAATACCAATGGATCCTATAAAAGAGTTGATAAAATGAACATTAGGTATTATGTTCAGAGTCTACACAAAGATCAGAACTGTACCATACAGAATTACTCATTGTTTGCCCAAATTTGCCCCCTTCCAAACTGTTGACAGGAATACTGGTCTCTTTGCTATGCTTGTACTTGATAAATTCCAGTATTATTTGCTTGTATAATTTAGTTGTATATGAAGAGTTATTACCAGATTTAAGTATTTCTCTCCCAACTGCCAGCTCGCCTGCTTGACCTTTACACATCTCCAATAGCGTTGAGACAGAAAGTTGACTTGTGCGACTGTAAGAAAGTAAAACCAAAAAAAGAACTCCTTTAGCAAATGCCTTCAAGGAAAAACATCCTATTCATTATACTTAAAAAATCATCACCTAGGAATTATGTGCAAAATGATTTCACACCACCTTATTCCAGTAAATTTCTATAACCCACTCTCTGTAAGTTTATCTGTGGTTGTGACATTTTTACAAAGATACTTCCAGAAATGTAATGTCTATCACTAATATACAAAGAAAACCCCAAATTACCTTGTTCTCTTGCAAAATGTAGCCAAATGCATAAAACCAGTTCTATTTCACTTACTACTTTAACTTCAGATATTCTCTTGCTAGACTTTTGCTGGGGGATCTCTAGCTGCAGTTTCAGAAAAAAATGCTGCTTAGAAACGAAACCTTGAGAGACAAAACTCAAGCTGGTGCAGTTCTGCATCTAGTTTACAGTACAGGAAAAGAAATGCTTGGCCTGGAAGAAGAAACAGGGTAGCCTAGGACAGGAAGACTCAAGCCAAGGGCAGTTCACCCTAAATAGCTATCTCCTACCATTACACTATGAGCTACAAATCAGAACTGTTATTTTACTGCTACTGCTTCAAGGCAAAGATGTTACAGCTTCTGCTGAAGTAGGAAGAATACTGAGGAGTACTTGCTAATAGCTCTAAGGAGAGTCATGAGAAATAGGCCAAAACAATAAAAACGGAGATGGAAGGGATGGGTTCATGACTACACCTAAGATCTTCCTTTACTTTAAGAGAGGGGAAAAAAGCCCTTACGAAAACAAACTATACAATTACTTGCCTTCAAAGCCTACATATTTCAAGGCATAAGTTTGCCAGCAGCAGTTAGGCTAGCAAAACAAGGATACATATTTACAATCCACACATTTTATTTTAACACAAACTGGTTACACATGAATAGCAACAAATGAAGCTTTAAGATATTTCAGTAATAATCCAAAATGAAGCTCATGAGACATCATACCTGTTAGCATCTGCACATTTAACTAATATGGTCTCTACAACTGGCTTGAGAAGTCGCTGTAGTTTAGTCCTCTCTGCCAAAGAATGACAGGGAGTGTACACTAGCATGGCTCTTAAAGTTTTCTAAGAGAAAGGAAAAAAAATACATATGAAATCCAACTAGCTACACAATTTTTATTTTTTTAAAGAGATGTAAATGAACATTAAAAAATTCAGTTCTACATAAATTGTGCTCAAAATGTAGTGAAATGTTCAAAGGATAAATAGCTTACTACATATTCACTGCTAAAACTAGTCAACTCCTCTTTGACAGTGAAAAGACATACAAATACCATCAATACTTAGCACTGTGGCAAGTGACAGAGAAATCGTGTCCTTTCACTTATGATGAGTATCTTGATTACCCCACTTTCAAAGCATACTTAAAAGTCACCAGTGGTGCTCAACAAGTACTAGGATTCCTGATTTCACCTATCTTGTCCCATTTCCTCCTCCTTCCCAAATGAAGTAACTATGAAATTAGTAGAATACAACAAGTAAACAACTACTTACTAAAGCAGCAACATACACTTTGTAGACAGGGTCAGCACAGACCATGGACAGCACACTGCAGCAGGATTCTACCACAACATCTCCTGAGATACTGGTCTGAGATGACCCACTAGCTGCTCCCAGAGCTCCAGCACTTGTGTTGTTTCCATTGCTACTTCCAGTGTTTCCAGTGCTTTCACCGTTAGCCAGTAATAGAGCACCACTAACATCATGGGAAAGACGTCTAAGTGCCATCTCTCGTATATTCCAGTTTCGAGAAAACAAGCAGCCAACTAGCTCCATCCCAAATACCTGCCAAGGAAGAAAGCAACATTACAGGAGTCAAAATGAATAATGCTGCAACTTAAGTACCTGACAAGAACAATCAAAAAGAGGAAAGATATTTCTAGTTAAAAATCATCAAGGCTGACAGCAAAAATATTTCCAAAGGTACAGTGTCTTACAAAAGATTCTGTGATAGAAATAAAACAGCATCAATTATATGCTACTTGATTCTGTAAAAACTCTGTTAAGAGAATTTTAACTATTAAGTATGAAGCTGGTTTCCAGACATTGATATTACCAGTCCTGAAATCAAGGTCTGGTTATACTAGACAAAAATAATGGCAGAAATAAAGAAAATACAAGTTATCTCATTTTTAAATGTGTGACCCCATGTTCAGCTGAACCCACCTTTACATGTTCAGCTGAACCCACTCTAAAGGCTATTAGGTCTATCACAGAAGAGAATTACCTGAATCCATGGCTCAGCTGAATCTTTATATGTAGAAGGGATCTGCTGGACTCCATAATGAGTAAGGTTAAAATTGCTATCTTGAGTTCTTCTCTGTGATCCAACTGCAGACTGCTGCTGAGATTGTTGCTGAACCATACGGAGAACAGAAGAATCCACAGGGCTTGGCAATTCATGACTACAGATCAGGGACAGCACAGATTAACAAATTAAGCACCTGAGGTAAATAATGCAGCATATTCGGAAATATCAATTAAAGATCCAGAAACAGATAATTTATTGTACACCAACTGAATCCTCACCTATAGAAATCATGAGATCTCCATTTAGATCTACAGAGTGGACAGATGAGTGGCTCTCTGTTTCTTCTGCATTCTTCTGCCCCTGGAATACAGCAACAGGATCATATGCACTGAAGTTTTATAGTGTACAAAAACAGAAGATGGAATAACTACTTCTAAGTTTTACTGAAGAACATTAGTTTCAAAATTAGTACTTTTGAACTGACCCACTTTCAACAGCCTGAGCATTAAAATATGGGTGCTTAAACATTTTTTTTTCTGCATGAAGAAATGCTTCACTTCAGTACTACAATTAATATTTTAATTTATGAACTGAAATTCAGGTCCTTTTGTACCTCAAATATATGAAAATTTTATTTGTTAACGTAAAATGCAAATATTTATACATTTTATTTGACGTATTATAGAAACATAACCCTAGCTAGCTTTACATGACATTTACACATTCTAATGACAACTCACAGGGAGCTGAAAGTCCATTCCTAACCTTGTTCTAATTAGACACAGTGTTTTCACTCAGGTAAGACAGGCTTAAACCTCTAAACCTGCAGGTAACTTCTCTATCAGAGCACCAAACTGCAAACTCAATTTGGTTTGGATAAGGTGTATCAATAGTACCAAATGCACCAAACCAAATGTACCAAATCAATAGTACCAGAGCACCAAACTGCAAACTCAATTTGGTTTGGATAAGGTGTATCAATAGTACCAAATGAATGATACCAAATTTTCAGAGCTACCAGTCATCATTTATGAGCAGATTTCTGGTTTTTGTTATTGAACATAAAACAAACAACTCAAAACCATACCAAGCTATAATACTTTTGCAGGTTTAGAGTCACCAGAACCTGACAAAACAAAGATAACATACATATTGACATGCAGTGGTGGTGTAATTTGTTTCTGCAGCCATCTTCACACACAGTTAGACTCTCTTCATCCAGCATGCCTAACAAGCAAATGGGGCACATCTGCTCTTCTTCATCCTTCATACTATAAAAAGAGACATTTGTGATTGTAAAAGAGGCATATCAGAATTCAGAACAGGCTTTAACAGTGAAAAAAGATTAACTTCCAGTTTGGAACAGTCACTTCTGGATAACTTTAGGCTATTCATGAATCATTCTCCTAAACCTTGGTCTGAATAAGTAAGCAACCAGATTTTTAGAAGCACTGAGTACAGACAACACTTTGTTAAAATGAAAAGGAAAGTCACAAAACACATGACATCTTTTCAAACTAGGTCAGATACCAATTAGAGATTGAAAGGCCCAGCTTTGGGCACTTAACATTTTTTTCCCTAAGGCTTCTTTAAACAAATCAACCTTCACTTTTTAATTTATCATTTGGGTTTGAAAAACTAAGGAATTCTTATACTTTGAAAACTACCCATGTTCTTTTTCATCCCATTCCTTTCAAAGTATGGAGTCACAAGGCAGTCTTTAGCCCTTTACAAGACACTGTAAATATTCTTTGATGAACATAGTAAAACTCAAAAAATAAACAATTACTCGAGAATTTTCTGCCACTAACAGAAAATGACAGAATAGATTCACATAAACACTAACATATATGTCACACACATATATTTTAAAAAACTCCTATTTTCCCTTTTGTGCCGTTTTTATTTTATTTTTATCCACTTAAATTTTTAAATGGATAACCAGACATTTGCAAAAAAAAATTCTTCTAAACTTAAACAACATACAATGAAAAGCACAGATTTTTAATCTACTGCAACATTGTTTAAATGCGCAAAACTCTAATTACTCATGGTAAAAAAATTAAATTTTAGTTTGGTCCGCATCTAAAACTTTGCAGGCATCCTGCATTTGTTCTCCAACAATATATTTTTAAAATAAAATTAACTTGTACATGCATTATTTCTATACACATGTATACCTTTCTATTTCTCTGCAAATGCTTGCAAAGCTATTTATTCCTTGAAAAGCTCCACAAAAGTAAGCTTACAATGAAAAATAATCCTCCACATGTGTACATATATATAAATTAGAAACTTATTTTTGACAAATTAGCAGTAAGCAAAACATAATTGCAACTATTAAAACTGAGCAAACTTCTATCTCAAATGAATCTGATACTCAGTGTTCTTCAATACCTATACCATACAAATTTAGACTTGAACAGAGCAGTATTTTCTCTCATTGAATCAGTATTGCGGGGTGAATCAGTACCAACAGGTTACTGGCAAACAACTGAAAATCTTTCATCCTGTAAAAAGTGATAGCTAATGCAGCAAAGTTCACAATCCTGTGGAAAAAAAAAAATCCTACACAAAGTATCAACATAGAAGGAACTGGCTTGCCAGGTAAGTAGTTCCAGAGTAATCATGTATTTAACGACTTTGTTTGTGCAACTTATTTACAGAGACAAGAGTTTGGAAAGATAAGTAAAAGATGAAATGAGATTAGGGTCACAGTCTGTATATCAGAATTATAAACCTGTCTGAATATATTCATCTTACTATATGCTCATTATCACAAAGTAACATATCAAGGTACTCCTTAAGTTAGATTCCACTTCACACGAAACAAAGCCTCAATTAGGCTTGCTGTCTTTGGTCTGACCTCTCTAAATGAAGTAGTTTACCCACTAAATAATACGAACACAAATTATTTGTTTAAAAAAATTAATCAGTATATTTTCAAAACTATGGAGAAGTATGTACAAAAGAATTCAAGTAGAAGTAGTCAGGGAAAAAAAATATGGAAGAATAACACATCACTGGAAATTCATAGACAAGGCATCAATTCACAGACAAGGCATAACTAAGATGTTAATAGCTCTCTTAAAATAATTTAATCAACCATTTTTAATTAAGTAGTTTTAAAAACATATACTTGCTTCTGTTTTTATATTTATGTATGTGTTTCTATAAAGTGCATTTACCTAAATATTTTTCAGTGTATTGCCAGAGGCACAAGCTTTTTGTCAAAGCAGGACAGGAGACAAAAAAAATCACATTTATTCTTTTGTTAACATTTGCACAAGTGCTGTATTAAAAAAAAGATGCAAACAATAGGCTTCCAAAGTTGATATATGCTTTAGTCTGCACTCAAGATTTCCAAAGTTTGTTTCACAAAATTCAGATAGGATAAAAAAAAGATTCTTTTCACAACTCTACTTAACATTTTCCAAAGAGAAGTTACAGAACAAATATGCCCACTTGGTACCACAGGGACTAATGTATGCTTTACTTGATTGCTTGCAAATGCAGAGACTAAACGTGGCTTGAAATGAAAGCAGCTTAGAACAAAAAGAATGTAGGTGATTCTGAAACTACAGAATATAGCTTGTAATTCCTTTAAAAAATACTAACCTGTTTTCTGAACTAGATGTAGAAGTACTAGATGATGACAATGTATGAGAATTTGACATGCGTGAGACAAACTTCTGGATGGTGTTACGAGATGGAGCTTTGATCCTCGAGCTACGCCTACTGTGATATTTCTGGAACAAACTCTCAACCTAACATCAGAAAAAGATAGCAACAGTCTTATTTATGCTATGAATATCTTGTAATTAAAAGTCATATTACCAAAGTGTAAACTACTGCTAACAGGAAAAATCTATTCACCTTCACAATAATGCATTAGCAGTGGCAGCAGCAATTTCAGAAGTCTTACTACTAAAAGGATCACAAGAAACATTTTACACCAAAAACTTATCTGCTTATTGAAAATAAATAACAGCTTAAAGTATACACAAAATTACTTCAAAATACCCACATTTTTTCTTCCTTTTAGCAAATCAGTGAGACAGATCTATAAATCTTAATAGAAAATCCCATAAGTTGAACTACTCAAACTACAGCTCTCTACTATTTATGCAGTTATGTCTTATATTTGCAGGTAATTTTTTCCACTTACAGTACTCCTGAGACTGAATTAAAGATAAAATTATAAACATATATTCTTGTTGCTTTGAAATCTAACAGTTTTCCGCATGTTTCAGATAGTGTCCTAAAGACATTATGGAGTGTGTTCTAGATCATCATTGCATTGATCAGAAATTGATTACCTCAAAGTTCTTCAGCGTCTTTCTCCAGAGCATTGGGTCTGAGGGTTCAAGCTGAAAAACCCTCAGCATAACAAACAGCAGATGAATACAAAACGTCCCACGGCCGCAGCTACAAGTCTGCAAGGAAAAGTGTATCCTAAGGTTCTACTGACTTGATAATTTTTCCACATTTAAGTGTATCATAGAACATACCCACCCCTCAACAAAAATAAGTATTTCATATATAGGCATAAATGTTCTCTTGCATAGCCTTACAAAAACAGAGAATTCCTAAAATATTAATAAGAAATGCATACATGAATGCACAAAATTAAGACACCAGTTTTCAATTTATTTTCTCTCCTTGCCTCCCCTTTTTTTTTTATCACCTGAAGCTATTTTTATGCTTCATACTGGAAGTATGATGTCACAAGATGACATGAATCAAACTTACATGCTTCTGTTCACCTATCCTGTACCAAGAAAGCCTATGAAAAGGATCTCATTATGGGTATGAATGAATTTATCACACTATTAAGGGAATTATGTGTTTGTCATTTATACACATTCCATGAACAGAGGAATTAATTGACCAAATTTTAGCCAAGGATATGTAGACATATAATTCAGAGCCACTTCTAGGAATGAGTCTTTTTCTTTTAAAAAAGAGAAACTGTAGACAAATGTAATTTATAAATTACAAACTGATTTTGGTATTACATGAGTACAGATTACAACTTTTAAACATTACTTTATAGAAAAGTGATTATGAATTGAACTCATCTGGCTTTGAACAGTTTTCTGTGGTTAACTATGAATCGATAAAAGCTATAGACAAGACAAAAATGTTCCCTACCTGAGGCCCAATAAACACTCTGTATTTATTATCAGGGCTGTCGCCTCCAATTAAGAAAGAGTTGGGTCCTATCTGCTGCAGCAAGTACAGCCTGGCTCGCATCACTTTGTTGACACGGCGATTTGTCTCCTCAGGGCTGTATGGAGAGAAGCCATCTGGAGATGGGGCTCGTCTAGGCGGTGTTATCCGTCCGCTCTGAAACTACACAAGTGCCTCCGTCATGAGCATTCAAAGGACAGAAAAATGTTTAAATAGGTATGGTTTATTTATTTATTTACAGAATAAGAGTCTCCAAAACCTGGAACTACTACAATCTCTTTGACTACATGATTTAAAAGGATTACTTTTCTCCCATACCCAGTAGCCAAGGGCAGAAGAAAACTGAAATTCTGCAGCTGAAACTTGTCTGACATTGGGACACAAAAGGAGTCTTTCAAATTGCTTCTTATTTTCATGTTGTCATAGATTGCCTTACCATATTACTACTGAATTATCAATTGTAATTCAATCTGAAGATAATCAGGGACTTATTACTCAATAAAGGAGATTATTCTATATAGCTGTAACAATAATATATTTCATGAATGAAAAAAAGCTATAATTACATTTTAAAAAAGGGAATATAAGTTCAACAAAGATCAAAAGTTTAAGAAATTTCCAAAGAAAAGAAAAAAAAAAGATACAGCTTGCTCCCTTTTCCACCATGTAAGCAACTTTTAGATGAGGATGCTTCAGGGTTTTTTAATATTGTTTCCCCATAATCAAAAAGTCAATAGCCCAAATATTTTGGGAAGATTGTCTTCATTTAAGTTCTTCACATTTCTAACATTATGAGATGCAGCAATGGTTCCATGCCATTTCAGATTATCTTATTTTATTTGGATGCATTGAATTTCATGTTAGGATGAAAGTAACAATGAATTAACTGTCCATCATATAAGTAAAATATAAACTGGATTTTTAATGTTTTTAATGTGAAAAGTTAATATAAAACAAAAACCTCAACCAAGTAAAAATGGTTGTTTTCTTTTTTTTAACCTTTCAATTTCTCTTGTCAAGAGGAAAGGACCAATGCTGCTGCCCTGTTAACTTCTGATACTTATCTCTAGTTCAGAAGTATGGCAGTACATATTTTAACTGATACTGGAAACACTTGTTTAGAACAATGATTAGATCTTATTTATCCTCTATTGCACTGTGAATTGCACTGTGAATTTAACTGTTGATGAGGCTTTTTACAACAAGCTAGAGGGTTAGATATTGCTCAAAATGTACTCCTGATTTTTTTAAATTAAGCCAGTTACTCTTGCTCAAAACATTCTATTCTAGATATTCTCTAGAATGCAGTGATAGCAACTGTAGACTTCTAAAAAAGTACATACATAAATTTTCTCTAATCTGTAGATAAACGGAAGTTCTGAAATAGAGGATCACTACAGCAAGACTTTTCTACAGGAATTTTCATCTCATCCACAGTCCCATCCTTAATGGAATATACCTGCCCAGAGAACTGACAGGCAGGAGAAACTGACTACAGTTATTACAAAAGAAAAAGACAAGAAAAAAACCCCCCACCATCAAACAAAAAAAAAAAACCAAACCAAACAAAACAACAACCACAAAAAAAACCCCACCAACAAAAAAACTACCAGCACTTCTTCATGCTAATCAAGCTAAGAAAACATGCATGTATTCATGATTGAGTACCTATATTTCTTTGTTTACTTCCTAGCAATAGCAAATGGGAAAAACAAAACACGTGAGAAATACGATATGAGATATATATGTCACTCAAGTGATATCCTGTAATAGCATCTTTACATCAGCATCTTGCTTGACAGAGGGAGGACTAACTACCCCTATAAGCAAAAGATTGTAGAATATAGCCAAATTGAAAATTACATCACAGCTTGCAACTTACAGGCACTGGAGATACCCTTTTTCTTCTAACACCCGGTGACTCAGATTTAGCTGTCCTAGCAGATGATGAAGAGGAACTGCTAGGAGAAGGACTACGTCTTCCTTTTTGCGTAGGTGAAGAAGCAGTGTTATGTCCTTCAGCTTGAGGATCTAGACAGAGTTTGTTCATTTCTGATCCATCTACTTTTCCAGGGATAGGTTTCACCACCTTGCAGGAATTAAACCACATGTTAAAATTATTAATTGGTAATTTCATATTAAAGCAAAGCAAAATAATCAGTAATGCTTTTGTTGTAGTTAAGCTGTTATACAGATATCCAAATACTTCTTAGGCTATACTATTACTAACATTTGAGAGGAATTAGCTTAATGATCTATATGCAACACAAAAGCAAGAACCTTTCTGCCTGTCTGTTTGTGCAGCTTATGTTAGTTGTGGCAGCAACTGATTCAATTCTCAAAGTACTCCTGTAACTATCACTCATGATACCTCAAAAAACAGCTGTTTCCCCATCTGGATAGGAGAAGCCAAAATAATTTTCTTCTCTATAGGTACTGTGCTTTTTAAGAGCTATAATACTGGATCCATGCATTCCACATGCTACCAGCTGAAAAATACTAGGGCTACTATTTCTTTAACACAACGCTTTTGCAAAACAAAGACTTCAAACATGGAGGTAATCCAGCAAAATAAGGTGTCCTGTTCTTTGTAAAAACCACACCCAGGTTTTTTGTCTGCCATACAAGCAAAACAGCTACACCACATCTGGTATCTGAGCTACCCACTATGCATGGTGCTGCACAATGTGGATAGAGGGGGTGCTCAAGCAAAGGGAGCACATACGCAATACTGCTTTGTTGCATCAACACTAAATGTTGACATTGAGAATTGGAATATTTCAAGACAACTTTCAGCTTTCTGCCAGTCAAACCTACACAACGCATAACAGTAATGTCCCTGGGAACTGAATTTAAAACAGTCACATTGGGAAGATTCAGTTTTAGTTCTTCATTTCTCAGTGTCTCAGAGGCTTGACTCAACACTGGAAGGAAGTTCCAAGCAACAACTCAGATAAACAGAGCAGATCTCTCCTAGAAAGTTCCAGAGATCTTTTTAAGACAAAAACTGAAAGGGGCTTTCCCTTGTCAGGGTAGTAAGAGATATCTACCCTCAGTGCCCAGTTACAAAAGTGAACAGGATAAAAGAGAAATACAAAGAGCAGTGAAAACCCTTTTTCCCCTCCTATCAATCAATGCAGTAATATTAAAGCAGTAATGTCTCTCCTTGCCTGGAAGATCAAAATGCAAACTCATGTACCTATGGACAAACTTCCTCTGCTTGAAAACATCAAAAGTGTCAAATTATAGTAACTGAGAATCTAGAGCACCAAATATTGTGTTAACACATCCACAAACCTCAAGGGAAGTGGGCTGAGCATGGAAATAATTTCAAGCTATTCAGTAACCCAAAAACATTTAAATTTTTCAAGTTAAAATTGTGTTATTGGACCCTTTGAGGTAATGGGGTTTGGTGCACTTTTAAGTATTTTCAACATTATTTCTCAAAACAGAACCAACAGAACCTTCTTATTTCTGTTCCAGAAAACCTGTCCCCAAACACTTGCCTACTGCATCTTAAGATGATCTTACCTTTACATTAATGGTACATGGGAGTCATATAAACCAATTGCAACTATGTTCATGGGTAAGCAATGGCTATTCATTAACCAGCATTATACTGAATAGAATTGGAACTACTCTTAAAGTATTTCAGGTTTGATCTACCTACGTTTCCTAAAAGCACATCCAAGCCATTTATGCCAAAGCAGTATCCAAAAGGCTAACAAAACACTGTTATGCAAACTTCATCAGAGCTGAGAGCTGGCTGAAGGAGCGGCCGAGTTTGGGTTTGCTGCTGGTTTTAGCAGGTTTTCAGCCGGTGAGCGGCGCTCCCTCGGTCGCTGGAGGGCAGCAGTGCCGCAGCCGTGCTCACAGAGCAGCACTGCGATAGCGGCTTGGCTTAAAAACAAACAGCAACAACCGCGGGACATCGCACTCAGCCAGCCACGCTGCCCTGTTAAACACCGCGTAGGAAACCGACAGGGGCACCATAACTAAGAGTAGAGAAGTTCTTAAGAAAAAGAGGTTTCTAGTAGAAAGAAATTGAAGTGATTTTTATTTGTAATAGCTGTTACAGATACTGTCCTTCCATCAGTGCCACCTACCACAGGGCCTCTTCTGCTTCTTCTTTCCAGCCATTCATGCTTCCAGGCTGGCATACATGTTGCCTTGAGTTTCTCCCTGATCATGCGCTCTTCTGGGCGGTCATCCATCTTCTGCAACCCCCTAAGGGTTTCTTTATTCTCCATGTCACGACTACAGCAAAGAAAAAAAAGTCATAAACACAATTAATTTCAGTTAAAGTATAATGTCACAGCATTCTTAAACTTTGTGCCACCCTATTCTCCCTCTCCTTACAATGCATCTGCTAAAACATTATTTCCACCAGACTACAAGAAGCCTTTTAAGAGTTACACCTAATCTCTTATTCTGCCATTTGAAGCAGAATACCTCTTTAGAGTGATTTCTTTAAAATGTGTGCCCTGCTTGTAGCACTGAACACCCAGTAAAAACAAAGATCTTGGCAAATACAAAAGCAATACAAAAATTACCCTCTATGTAATGTCATGCCATTCATCAAAGGTTTCACAAATGTTGCAATGATTCAGGCATTCCTTTCTCCATTTTAAAATAATTTACAAAATTAATATAAAGATGAAAATTTCCCATAATCATAGGATGCACAAGCATGAAACTATGTACCTGGTGCCTCTTCATATATTAACTCTGCTCAAAAACAGAGAACTCATAAACTAATACACAGTAAGTATCGGAGAATAATAAAATGGCCTGGATTGGAAGAACTCTCACTGTGGGCAGGGACACCTCCCACTAGACCAGGCTGCCCCATCCAACTTGGCCTAAACTGTATTTAAACTAGACACAGAAGTCACAAAATTAAGGCTAGTGGCCTGTAAGTTCTTTCCAGGTGACTCAAGAGCTCTTAAATCAGCTATAGTAAGAGCAAAAATTCACAGCAAGTTCATATCTGTAAAATGAAAATTTAATCCATCTGGGCTTGTACTTTTTCACCTACAGCAAAGTAGCTCTTTGTGATTGCTGGCAACAACAGAAAGGCAAGAAATACTGTCAGACGCTGAAAAACAAATATGAACAGTCTGGAAGATTTCCTGATTCTGTTGAGCTATCAGCTAAATCACCAAGCAAACCACATTCTTAAGCAGCAGCACATGATCCCCACCCATCTTCTTGAAGCCAGTGCTCTTTCAAAATAAGCAAGCTTGATTAAGCCAACTGTCAGAATGAGATTTTATTCCAAAAATAAAATCAAAACTTTAAAAGGGAGAGTATATAATAATTAAGCTACAAGGACTGCTTTCTTCCATGCAATCTCAGCTTCTAAAACATTTAACCATGCAGTCACAACTGCATTTATGTATTGTATGATGACCTAAAAATACATTTCCTGCAATATTCATTGCAATAAAATGACATTAAAATTACAATTCCTATCTTCAGTAGCATTGTATTACTGAGGTCATTTATCACAAATAATTGTGCTTAAAATAAAATGAGAATTTTTTGCAGGTCAGAAGGAGAGTATTGTTATTTTTTTTTCTTCTCTCATTGCAGAGACAAAGGAAATAAAGGATTCTGAGGCAGGAAATAATACTTCCTGTTCAGTGCAGAAACGTAATAAGCAGATGGACACTGTAAAGAAAATATATTTTCTTTTGAGCTAATTTCTAAATATAGAATGTTAATAACTGATTTTAGATATGTGGAACCATGTGATTCTAGTGATAAAGGACTTAAAAATGTTTATAGGTAGAAACACAATCCACCTAAGAATGAACGTTTTTTCAGAGTTAAGCATTCATGCTTATTTAATTTTAAAAGAAATGCAAGTGAATTCCATAACACTGCCTTCTAGATACAGAGATGAAAGCAGTGATAACTAATAAAAACCAAAGTTATTACAGCAGTAGGCAGAGTCCAAGTGAAAAACGTGCCTGAAAATTTCAAATGCAGAAGAAACCACTGTGTAAAAAGAGTCAACCTTGAATTTTTTTCTCAGTCAAAAAAATCTGTTCATGGTCAAAAAGTATTTGATAAGACCACAGCTCTGAAGTAATAAAGGCACAAATTAAAAAATCATTATTTTTTATATTCGTTACTTCATGGCATGAACCATCTCAGTTGCATGAATACTTAATATACTAGACAGAAAACACCACACCAGTAGTGAAAGAACGACACAGTATTTCATTTGTTCATATAACCATGATTAACTTCTCCCAATTGATACAAAAAAAGTCTTTTAGAGGCCCTTGGACTTGAATTCATGAACAATGTAATACAACAGTAGAGGCTTTACAATCTCTGCTTGTTCTCTAAAAAGCAGAAGCAGCTATCTTCCTCTCATGTGACAGCTATACTGATCTACTCTTTTCTGCACAAAGAACTCTTGTGCTTTCTCTACATGCAGGTGGGAAAGACCAACTGTGTCTGAAAGCTTTTGCTTAGTAGATCAGTTCTCATGCAGAATTTAAGTTTTATGTATATCCATATATATTTCTTTTTACTTGCAAAGCACAACTTCTTAAGTGATGGAAACAACTTCATATTTTATAATTTAAATCAAGCCTTGGCTAAAATTTAATTAGAATATTCATACCTGCTGGGTCTGTGGAAAAAATATTTTTCCTGTGACTGCACCAAACTCCTACATACTGCAAGATACCTCACCTTGTGACTATGAACCTGCACAGTTCAGGGTTTGGTTTTTTGGTTTGTTTTGTTTTTTCCATCTTAAGCAAACTCCCTCATCTATTCCAGGCAAGCTGACGTTTTTCTACACAGCAATGTCTAGATTGCCAGTATCAGATCACTGTACCTCAGCACAAAGTAAAAACAAGAAATCTAGAGCATATTCCACCAAGGACTTCATCCTGCAGTGTACAGAGTATCTTGATCTTCACAGAGGAGCACCTATTTGTGATAGCCACATACTTAAGTGACTCTCAGGTGGTGTTTTATTTGAATCACACTGCAAAGCTAATGAGCAAGCTAAAAACAAACCTCAGAGAACATGCTTGAACCAGGAGAGCCTTCCATTTCTCAACAGCCCATTCCCGTGCTTCATTAGGAAGCAAGGATTTTGCTCTTAAACGTTTCAGCTTCTCATGAGTCAAAGAAAAAAAAAAGGCACTTTTTTTCTGATAAATTTTAACTTTTTTACTTTGCCTCCCTCCCCCAACTCCAAGTATCTTCTGAATTCTTTGTATTGGTATGTTCAAACTAACAGACACCAGCTCCTGTAATAGTCAAGAAGTTTCAAAGAAATGGGTCTAAACTGAGTTCTAGAGTACTGAGCAACAGTGTGATGAACAGTTTAAATAAGATCACTGATCTACACTTGAATAATTCCATTATTAACTTTGGATTATTTGTTTTATGAACTACAAAACTCAATACAGAAAGATTAACACACTGCATGGAAATAATCACTGCAACATCTTATGCACCAGAGAAAGTAACATGTCCTTCATTTCTGTATCTTAATTTTGAAGACCTGCAAACAGCAACTGAGTAGCTAGATCATTAATAATTTGTTTTCTATGGATCAATGACTCAGTATTTTATACTGAGGTATGGATTACACATGCTATTTTAGTGAACTATGGTGAAGTACATAAGCAAACTTTACTTCTAAGAGCTTAGTGAATTCAGTACTAATTCTCTGGAAGTATTTTCCTTACAAAAGTATATAATGACATATGAAAGCTCAACTGTAGCTCCAGTTCATTTGCCAATTGTACATTTCATTCTACTTCTCAACAATTAGATGTCTTGGCTTCTCTGCTGTCTTATATGGGTAAAAAAGTTTTATCCAATGGCCAGACTGGACCACATTTTATTAGCAGCAGGAAGACAGGAAAAACACAAGCTCTGAAATAGGAGTCAATTCACCAAGAAAGGGAAAAGAAGTTCTATTTGCTATATCCGCAAGTATTCAGCCATAGCAAGGAGAAAAATTATTAGCTGCTGATTTGTTTGTTTTTTTTTTGTTGTTTTTTTTTCTTTTAAACATATGTCTGAAGCAATGTAGCAAAAGTAACTTGCATATGAGCAGTGGTCAAACCATGGGGAACCAGAAGAAACATTATGAACAAAAGTGGTCATAAAACAGCTATGTCAGAACAATCAAAGGAGTTAGTAACAGGTTTGATGAAAGAGCACCAGATGAGAAAGAACAAATACAGCAGACATTTTATAATCTGTCCAATAAAATGCTACCTATTATAACAATCATAACTGGAAGCAACCTTAGATGGGAGATAAAGATCTCAGTTTGAGAATCTTAAGCAAGAACTAAGAACATGGTCACCCAGCTAAATGCAATCCAAGCCTCAACAGGTCCCAAGAACACCAGGCTAGGTGGCCAGGCTTCCAGGAGGCATGGTACATAGGAGCAGAGCTCAATGTGAAGAACAGGGACAAGAGTTAGCCATTCTCTGAACTGAGGAGGTTAGCTACAAGTATGCTAGGTAACTTCTTGCCACAGTTCCAGCACTGCTCACAGTTTCTCTTCTGCCATTAAGTACTTCTAATGAAATCAAGATTAGTAAATAAAAAACAGAGTAAGATGGACAAGCCATGGTCTGACCTCCTGACAAGTCTCCTGTTCCTTCTCCTGATGATTCGCTACTGCTGACAACATCTAACCATATGTCCAGTTTAGCAATACAAAAGGTATGGCACATACTATGAAAAACTTCAAAACTTCACAGGAAACCTTCTCAACCTGGTAATAAATGGCAGCAACTGCCACTTAACAATAGAACTGAATGTGCTACTTCCAGAGACAAAGGTACTTGGCTTCCTAAAATAGTTACAGAGACTTTAGGTGGATGTTATAGAAGTGTGAAATTCAGTTGCACTATTCTGTTCAGAGTACTCCCTCGAAAGCTGGTATGTCAAAAGGTGCAATTGTCAAAGAGGACACTGCTAACAGGACAATATTCACAATTAAAGCTCTAACTACAGAGACTGAGCCATCCCCTTCAGGGGAACCTCACAGGCCCTGGCCAGGAAAGATCATCCTTCCTCTGAGCCTCAGTAATGAAGGCTCAAAACTCCAAAGATGGATGTCAAAACATACAGAAGTAGACTTCCTGCAGAGGTTTTCTAGCTCCTATGAAGTAAAATTCACCTATGCAAAATATGTTTTATTACTTGCTCTGAAATCACCTAGCTAATCCTCTGAGATACATTACTCAGTAGCCACAGAATATGAGTCCTCCTACAAAACAATAACCAACAGCCTCTGTTGGCAACAGATACTTGCTATGAAGCTGATGAAATGGGCTTCCCTCCTGTGTATTTCTTAAAAAAGCTATCAGACATCTCACACCAGTATTACAGAAAAGTTCATAGGGCTCTCAAATTCTGTCATTATTTAGTCAGCCAGTCGCAGTCCAGATTGATCAGGGTGTTCACACAGGTGTTTTGAAAACAGCAGTAACATTACATGATCTCTCAGACTCTAAACTTCCATACCAAATGCTTTAGAGAGAGAAGTTGGTACTTTATCTCTAAAACCCTTAAAGTTTATGCCATTATTGAACAGAATTTCTAGGACTTCCAGGAGGTAGATAATTTATATTGATACAAGAAACCCAAAGGTAATAATAATTGTGTAGTTTAATTATTTTAATTATGAATTATGAATTTTCCTTAATATACCAAAATGAGACTATAAAGGTTCATATACTTATTACTGTACAACAAACTTCAGCATCCCAGCAGAGAGCAGAACCCAGTATATCCAGTTCATGTTATGCCAGCTGAAGAGAATATGCAAGTCCTGTCCCCACTGTGGTATAACTTAGCACTGGGTCTTACTTCAAAAACAGCAGTAATGTCATTAAAAGACTGAATAGGAGTGCTCACTGACAGCTATATGACTAGTTCATCAGCACCAGGTTGTAGGATCTCAGGCATAGGTGTTAGAGATTCTTTGCCCCAGGTTAGCCCACCAGAGCTGTCCTCTAGCTTTTACTTATGCATAAGAACAAGTTTTTACTTGTTACATATCATGTAAGTCTACTCACTTTTTAACAGAATCAAATTCTTCACTTCTAGAATGAAGTTTGATCTCTTAGGCACCAAACTGATCTTTCATCCCAGATTCATCAAGGCTGTCCTAGCTCAAATTAGGAGTACTAGCTGAAGTGTGATTGGCCAACACATAGAAAGGATCAGGTCAGAGCACATACAGCTCTCACTGATGCAGAAGTCAGAAGCCATTAATGGAAAGATGACAATTAAAGGTAGGGTAAAACCCAAAATACAAGTCCTTAAACAAAGTTCTCACTGGAAATCATTTTTATATGTCAAAATGTCATGTACATCTCCTACTGCTTCAAGTCTCTGTCCTATTTTATAAGACAAAACTTCTTATTGTATATTTGGTGACTGTCAGAGAAGAGTAAAGCATCTCCATACATTATGCATGGGATTAAGAGTTTCTTAGCCAATTTTACTCCCCTGTCACCAGAAGAAAACATCAGATATTTCATACAAAAAAAAAAAAATTATGCTTTGAATCAGCTTAAGATACTAGGGTTAAGGAGATAAACCTGCACACTACATTCTCCACCTTCAATGAGAATGGTGGAAATAAGATACAGACAAGTAACTTGACAGGATAAGCTACGTAGAATTTAAAAGCTACAACCTATTAAATTATTTCTGTAATAGTTATAAATAAGAAAAAATTTAGAATGTCTTGGCGCTGTTCAAATGGCAGAATTATCAGCAGATACCAGATGTTCAGAGATTACTGCTGGAAAGTTCTCTCAGCAAAATATGATCATAAAAATTAAAAATGAAAGAAGCAAATAAAAAAACTGAAGGCATATCTATATCTATGTCTATATCTATATCTATCTATCTCTATATATATATATATATAAAATTTATAGAAAACAAACATAACATCCTCTACAAATTTTAGGTCTCAATGACTGGTTAGTCTGCTCTCACAGAAGGGGAGATGCAGAAAGAAATTTAACAGGACTGCTCCTGCTCTTTTCTGAAGAATGATCTGACATGCTTTCATGATAATCATTATTTCTCACAATTTTGTTTCTTAGCATACACTGCTAACAATTACAACCAATTATCATTGTTATCAATAAGTTATACTGAAATGGCAATCAGAAGTCATGAAGCAGGCCCCTAGTATTCTAAGCATCCCAATCAGTTTTTTTAAAATTTATGTTCTGTTATTTGTTACACATTTTTTAAAGTTTAAGCTTTATTTTTTTTCCCCTCTTTTCCTATTTCTTGTCTATATATTTATCAATCCAAGCCACACTGGGAATTTATATCATTAGTATGATATCATGATATAAAAAGAGTAAGCTATACTAAACAGGCACTGAACTTGCTAAAGAGAGATATGTCTTGCTCACTGACAGTCAGACACATTCAAAAAGGCCCTGTGCTCTCAAGATTCACATGTACACTGAATTTTGCTCAAAGGCCAAAGTGGGCTAAATGTTTCCACAGAGATTTCTGACTGTCACAAGAAGCTTTCCTACAATGCAGAAATAACATAAACTCCTTGCAAGCCTATTCTGAGTAACTGCTGAGTGAAAAAAATATAAAAAGCTGAACCACTTATGGTAGATATGTATTGAAGAGCATTATCTTCTATCAGCAGGGAGCCACAAGGGAACTGGCTCTCACCATGAAGATCCAGATTTAGGTTCTGCCAATCCTTAATGCTCATACACGCAGTAGCTTTTAAGGTATAGAGTGCTCTGTGCTGAACAGGGTTGTCACCTTTGGAACAAGGAGACCTTTTGGTAGTATCTGTCAGCTAACCTAACCACAGGCCAACCATACAGTAACTACACCCACTTTAATGACGGCAGCTACTATTGCAAATGTTAATTTTTTTTAAAACAACAAGCTACCATGACGAAAAAAAAAAAAAGAAGAAAAGGCATTCAAAACTTCTGTGAGCACATGGCTAAAAATAATACAGCCTCAGAAACTCCTGTTTCATCTTCTTTAAAATCTACAGAATAAAAAGAAAATAAGTACATGAATCTTACCAGATAAGGAAGAGAGTGTTTAGCGAGACAATTTTTAAAAATCAAAAAAAAAACCAAACCAAAAAACAGTGCAGTTAGCAAGCAATAAAAATATTTTTTCATAATGACAAATCAGGGCTCTATAACAAAACAAGAAAGTTTTGTTATACAGGACAGCAAGTACACACCTTAAAAATATATCATGGTTTCTTATCTTCAGTGAGTTCCTGAGATTTTATTTTAGAACTTTGCTGCTTTCCCATCTTACTTATAACTATCTATTTAAGTTTTAATTTATACCAATTCCTAAGGAGTACCTTACAAAATCTAAATCTTGATACTAACTAGAAATTACATACTGTCAGAGTAAAAATGTAATGAGCTCATTTCTGTATGATACAGTTCTGGGTAAAGGAAACGGTTATCTTCAGTATTTGCTTAAAAATTGACTTACAAACTGCAGACTCATTCACATAGCAGTGCGAAAGCATAACGCAAGAGAAGCATTACTTGATGAGAATTCCAGCTTGTCAGCAGTGACTTGAGGAAAGACACGGTTCCATGCAAATCACATTTGATCAGAAAGCCTTTGCATTCAAGTTTTCACATTAACCATTTAATCCCAGGCTCCTAGGCACAATACATTCTAGCGTGCACAAGCGACTGCTAATAACAGCATCATAAAACATGGGCACCCCTCCATAAAAAGAGAAAAATAGCATTATATTGATCTAGAAAGATGCATCAGAATCTGATTATATAAATAGATACTGCACTTATGCAAAACATGCTAGTATATGAAAAGGAATAGTCTGATTTTATCAAGAAAGCCATTCAAGAGGAATCAGAAGCAGTATGAAGCTTTATACAGTATCTGAGGGATGATGTAAGAGTAAGAGCTATTAAGTCAGCTGGTATCAGATTTCCTATGTGTGAAACATTCTTAAAAAATGAAACCAGCAAAACTAATTAATTTTAATCTAGTGACATATATGTGATCCTTCTAAGACCAGGTTCATGAAGTATTTGACATGAAGTACAAAGTCTTAAAGAGACCCTAGTGGTGAATAAAGATGCCTTAATTATGTTCAGATTTCAGTTAGCACACTGACTGCCAGTAAGACTCTTCCCATCCTGAAGGTTTTGTGGTCTACCAAGAACTGCCATCCCTCTGCTTACAAAAACCAGTGCTCAGAACATACAGCTCTACACACTGACTTTCTGCATCCCACTCTGACCACCATCCTGAGTGCTCTAAACCTATGGCTTCATTAATTACAGAAAAAGTAATAAGTGGAGATCGGGGGGGGGGGGGCAAATTGCACTTCATGCTTCATGCAGAATGTCATCAGATGACCTTCACTTAATGTGAATTCAAAGTATTGTGGAGGAAGCTGCAGATGGCATCTTCACTTTTGCCTTTCAGCTGTCCACCAGAAAATGCTTTGGCTACTCATAATTTCTTGCATTTATTTTGGCAATTTTTGACTCAAGCACATTTTAGTATTTCCATGCTTGCCAGCTTTAAGAAATATTATGTTTCCTCCAGGATCGTGTGGAGTGATTTTTTAGCAAAAATTCTTAAAATACCATCACTTTACTGATTATACCACACGTTTACACACTGAAAGCCACTCTATGCACAAGGCAGTACAAAAAGATTAAAATAAATCACCTACTAGAAAAAAATAAACCACACTGTGGAACAACCCCAAATCTACACTGATATTTTTACTCATCTCCCACTACTGCTTTATTTAATCATTCTGGTTTGTACTTACAGTGTAGTTGGAACTACAGTGTAGGTGTAGCTGGAACTACAATGCAGTTACAAGCTAGTTGGAACAAATCTGTCTCTAACCTTATACAGGACTTTGAGACCACAAAATATATTGAACATAAATAGTAATATTTTAAAATGAATAAGGAACACCAAGTAATAACATGAGTAATGATCATGTCACCTGTATGTACAGTTGGCAGAATGCTGAACAATCTCTCACTGCTCTTAAAAACACTTTTGAAGAGGAATGAAGGAAGGCTTTCCAGAACTGGATAGTTAATATTTTACTGTCCTCTATAATCAGCACCACAACTGAGTAAGAGTGAGTACTGCTCATTACTACATTCTGAGATCTCCTCCCAAAGGTAACTTGGGATCATGGGGTTTTGCTGGGAAGGAGTTACAATAATAATTTAAACTTTCATACATTATTGATGAATCAAGAGTAGATAAATTTACCTTTTCTTTTTATTCATCCAGAAGAATCAGAGAAGGAAGAAAAAATGTTGTGAAAAATGTGAAACATATAAACAGGAATAAACACAGGCAATCGTGGAACACAAGTCTCATGGGCATACAAAGGAGTTCAAACAACTATAAAAAGTTAAACAACTGAACTGAAAAAATCTCTAAAATACTTATTTCAAAAATACTAAAAAGTACTAGCAGTGCTCACTGCTTGCTTTATTACCATGAATAGGTGTTACATGAAAGTAACTTTAAAAAAGCTTCTTCATTTATCCTAACCCACAGGCACATAAGAAGAAATAATCTTTGCCTTTGATGGAGAAGCCTCACATTGCTGAAGCTACAAAAAACTATGATTACAAAAGAACTCATTTACTTTCACATTGAGAAAACTACTGCACTGGTTTGTAAGACAAGCACCAAAGGTATTTTCAGTGGAAATAATATATAATTACTTGGAGCACAGGAATATACATATATGTATACTTCAGGTAGAGGAAACGTTTTCAATTATAAATATCTTTCTCTTACCTATTTACCCTTTAAAAAAAGAACTTAAGAAGCAGAATTAAAATGATGCACTTAAAATTCAAGTTTAGCTTTACCTGGGATTTGATCTAAATATTTAACACTGGCAGTCATCATAAATACAGTAATTAGTACTTCAAAACGTGCATGGTGGCCAATCCTTCTTTATAACTATCTGCCCATTAAACTTCTTGCTTCATCAGAAATTGACTGCAAGCATTCAAGACAAAAGTTATGATTTTCTTTACAATATTGACCAGTTAAGATATCAGTTACCATTTAAGACTTATTTTTCTTTAGTCACTTAAAACCAACAACTACTCAGATCATCTTTCAGGTAGCTGGCAGCAAGTCTGTGCCCGTCCAAACTTTTCAACAATATAGTACAAGTAGCACTGCAAGAAAAGACTTCAAGCCATGAGCCATAAACCAAGAAAAATTTGCTTAAGAATTGCCATGAAATTTATCCCGAGTAAAGGACCCTGAAAGTCTATAGACAAGAAGCAGTTAGGAACCATTTGTGCAGTACCCTAAAGCACTGCTTCAGTTGAGACAGCAGCACCCTGTGAAGTCCACGGCTTTAAAGGGGAAAAAAAACCAAACCATTAACACACAAGTGTATTTTCAGATTTTTAAACTGCTCTCCCACATAGCCCAAAAGACAAACATAGTGCTTGTTCTGCAATACTATACAGGCTTTTGTGGACTACTCATGTAAGCTCATCAATGCAACCCTCAAACATCCATCTCCTGTCCACAGTTGTGTTTGACCTCTACCCCATCTAAATGAATTGAACTGAAGGAGCAGTTCTCTGAAATTTATACATTATTATTAAACTTCCTTTTTGAATACTCAAATAATAAATACAAAATCCTTTCATGAATATTCTGAATCTGTGAAAAATTCTGGGATGCTCCCACATTAGGTTCACAATGTCTAAACATTCATGCCATGTAATGACAACATTCCCTTGCTTCACTACTGCCTCCACACCCAAAGGAATTAACTTAAAATTTTGATATAAAACATGTGTTTAGGCTCTCATGATACACTAAGGCTGAACTTTACAGTGACACAAAAGTAGTGCTTCTGGGAAACCAGAAAAGCTAAATGTACTAAAGCTTTTAAAACATTAACTCTACTAATAAAAATTAAGGTATGCATAAAAGCAAACTTTCTCCAATATGCCAAAATTAAAATAATTACAAACATTTTTGATTGGGTGACACATCACTTAACCTCACATACAAACAAAAAAGTTCCAGAGTTTTCTCAAACTTCTCATGAAACATATCTGAGAAACTTTAAAAAGCCTTCTAAAGTAATTTTACAGCATGGTTTTCAAATGTCTTGATTTGCAGACTTTATTTCAAAACTGTACCTTTGTACAGAGAAGCCCTGCCTTTCTTATTTTAGCTTTGTTAACTAAGCTGCTAATCCTGGAAAAATATACAGGTTCATGGTACAGAAGTACCTGATATACAATAGAAAACGAATCAAGTCATATGTCAACTTCCACCTTTTTTCCTTTTTTTTTTTTTTAAGATGTCTTCCCTGACTGTGCAGATTTGGAGACTACTAGTGTAATTGATATGGCTGCATTTTATTCATTTATATTTGGCCCTTCATACCTTTAGCTCAGAAGTCAACTCCCAAAAACACCCTCAACTGAAAGTACTTCATTATCCCAACTACAATTTTTCCACAGTTCTCAGCATGTTTCCTTAAAGAAACAATATGCCCAGTCTACCATCCATTTGAAATAAGCAATCTAAAAGAAGAAAAAGTCAAATTACAAATCTTTGGTTTTATTCCACCAACTGATTAACAGCAATCATTATTAGGAATTAGTAAGTATGATTCAGGCAGCAGTGGAAATGAAAACATTGCTGTAATTTACTTAAAATAGTTCAAAAGAAACTTCAGTCGTGAATAGCACATGCTTTATTCAAATTGTTCCAGCATGCTTTGGTTTTTGTAAAAAAGTATCAGAACTTTGATTTTCAGTTTCACAGGTACTGTACTTGGAATATTTTGGGGATTTTGTGGTTTGTTTTCTATGGGGGAGGGCAGTGGTGGTGGTTGTTAAGGACAAGTTAAAGCTGTATGGGAAAAGCATGTGTTCTTTGTCAATCCCTGGTATAAATATCCCTCATTTATGAGAGGATCATGAACAAAAGTATTTCATATTCTGTTTTGTTGCCACCAACATATAAAGCATTTTAAAAATCAACATGTTAAGCAGAAAGCCTGCTACACAACGCTCTATGCAAAAGACAGTGTTTTCATCATTCTTTTAAGTTGTAAAGCAAGATGAAAGAACTATGTACACTGCTGCAAGCATACAATATATATTGCTGCCTACATGGAAACTTTAACATGGGTACTTCTTTAATGCACAGATATGTTTTACCCATTACCTGGATCTTACTATGTACCAAGCTTTAATGTTCCCCCCCAGCAAAGCTGGATTTCAGATAGTTTCCTTAGAATTAATTCACAATTCACACTTAAAGGACAAAAGGTCAGAAAATGTGGTCTTGTTTATGGACACATCTACCTGCTCTAGAGGGATATAGCACAATTGCAGCCCTCATCTCCTGGTTTTTAATTTACCACCTAACCTGTCACTGCAACCAGTGTGACACAAAATTCAGCACTGGATGGAACACACACACTCGAGGCTGGAGGCCCTGCCACTGCCGTGTGTCACACTGAAACACAGTGCAGGTGCTTGTGAGAAAATGTTGTTACAGCCGTGTGATGAGAATCTAGACTCATGAAGACTGCTGCGCTCCCCTTCTCAGGGCAGGGCACACAGACTTGACATTTAAAGCTAGAGGAAGCTTTCGAACTGAAGCTGCAATTGAAAACTTTGTTTTCTATGCAGTTCACTTCAAAATAACTACTTCCTGAGGTCAATTTTTAAAATTAATTTTCCTAAAATTATATATAATATGGAATATTGAAAGGCTTTTAAGAAAAAAACCTGTGTAATTAATCTTTTCAAATCTGTCATGCATTAAAAAAATACAACATTTTCCCTGGTTAGCTCATTTGAAAACACAAAATCAACTAAGTAGGAATGCCAAATGTTGTCTCAAAAACTAGTACAGCTGACGGTTTTCTTCTGAATATTTCAACTCAATCATGTACTCATACAATAAAGGCAAAATTCGACACAAAATCTACCCTACAGGCCAGAATTTAACTAGACCACAAAAGAGAAAAATCAGAAGGACTACATTTTTCTGCCAGATAAAGCAGCTTCCAGCAAGCTGCAACAAAGCTCTAAGACTTTCCTATTTACAAGCAGAATGTGACAGAGCTATTAAGGTATTTTTAGCATTATAAGTAAGTCTTAAAAAAAAAAGCTGAAATGAGTCTCAAGGGATGTTATCAAACTGAATGTCACATAGAACATGTGTAAATTGAAGGTTCTAAGAGGCTACTGAGAGTTTATTCTAGCTGACAACACAGAAAAAGTAAAAATTGCAAGTTTTTTATTTACCAAGCAGCTTTCAAAAATTTGAGGAATGAAAAGCAAAAAAGTTAAATTGGTTTACCAGAGTATTCATCTTAAAGCAAACCTACTTAAGGAGCATACCCAAATTTCATTTCATCTTATGTCACTCTCTGCCCCCCTGTATCAATTAATAAAAAACCAAGATGCTAGGTGTAGTGTACTTTGTGAATTTGGTTATGGACCTCAAACTCAGACATAAACATCTAAGATTTATAGATTAAGATTATTTAAAGCATTAAAAAACATACCAAGTTTTAAAAAAATAATAATCAAATGGAGTACCTAAAATATTTATATGCAAGTAGTATCCTAAATTTGCTGCTAGAGTACTCTTAGATCAAGCACTAACATTAGAACTAGAGTGATAACAAGCCTAGAAACACTTTAGGTAATACCCAGGCACTGAAAAACAGCTATTTATGCCCATCCAAAGAAGGGGCCAGAAGCTATCCTAACTTGGGCAAGTAACCTGTTGAAACAGTTCTATGTACCATCTCTGCAGACACAAGGCCAGTTTAAGGAGTTCCTATTCCCTACCTAGTTTATTCATTTCTATTTATCCCTACTGATATTGATCTGACTTCAGAACCAAACCCCAAAATACCACCACACATTTTGAAACTTTAAGATGGAGACAAGAAAATGGAAAACTGTTGGTCTGGATTTGATCTACAACCTAATTCATGTGTGTCCAACAATTTCCCAGGAAAACAAAACAGGATGACACTTGTGACAAACAAGCTTCTTTTACAGTACACATGCATTGTAAGACAAATTTATTCCAGTGGAGAAGATCCCTCACATGCAGAAATAAGATTTACCATACTAAAGACTACAGTTCTGTAGGATGAAGAAAAGTATTAATACTAAAATAAAGCTGCCAGAGCAGAAACAACAGCCCTCAAAAGCTGAAATTTTTTCTCAACCCAGCAAGATAGCATGATTTATGACCTTCAGCCATGAGACTAAATGTATTACAAAGCTTAACACTGAAAGCAAGTCATACCACCCTTTTTTTCCTTTTTCTATTCAAGAAGTTACCCCCAAAAGTAACAACTTCCTTTGTTTCTTATTTATTGTAGGAAGAAAATAGTACATTTCCAGGACAGAAAGGAAACATGTCAGTATGACTAAGCATCAGAATAGAGCTTACAGGGAACTGCAGACCTTGTGCATTCACAAGGCTCCCAGCTGCACCGTCTGTCACTCCACGGGATCTCCCCACAGAAGCATCTTTGTAAGGCCAAGCTGCAAGTCCATCCAGCCCAGCATCCTCTGTCAAACTGCAACTATCTGTGTGTGCTGTGATAAAACCACACTACAAACTCTGAGCAACTCCTCCCACTAAGTTCTTCCCCACTTTCACCAGCCAATACGTGGCTTCAGCGATGAATGAGAAGGGGATAGCTCCACATGAAATTGTCTGATGTATTTTTTATCTGCTCTATCTTTCATCTGTTGGCTTATATGTAGACTGCACTCCAGAAGCTGAAGGCATGCCCTGTGAAATGACCCGAGAGGTTTAAAAGATGCTGAGCTGACCTCAGAGAAAAAATAAAAATAGGGTTCACTCACCACAAAACTAAAAAAACCCCTTATGTTGAAAATAACTGCAGTACAGAAAATCGCTAAGATACATGCTAGAGGTAAATGCCCATTTTTTATTTGAATATATATGCCACCTCTGTGTACAAATGTAGGTCAGGGAACAAACCCCCACCGTTATAAACCAGAAAGACTGTATGCTGGGGAATACAGTAACTTAAGAAAATTACAATAAAGACACACGCATGCCTTGAGCTTCCTGCTTCTTCTAAAACCCTCATGCAAGTATTATAAGAGTTGTAACCATCAAAATTGCTCCTACAGGCAAGTCAAAACAGAGGAAAGAGCTCAGGTATCCTCCTGAGGTATTGAGAAAACGCACTCATCCACAGGTACAGGCTTTGCTTTCCTTATTTTTCACTAAGTTGATCTTGAAAAGTCTTTGACTTCTCTAGGCAGAAGATATTACGTGTCTTTGACTTCATGCCACACTATCAGCATTATTACACAAGAAACATGCAAGAAATTCCATTGTTTCAATGTTCAGAAAATGTTAAACCAGAAATGCCATTATATGCTACTGAATTTAAACTACAGTAAGAATTATCCAATGAATTATTCAATGAGTAAGTCCCACTCAAATTAAACTGGCAGAGAGAAAAACCCAAGTGACCTACTTGACCTTTTGGGGACAAAAAAAGGAGAAACTGTAGAACTACAGTTTATGTTAAAATTCTAAAGAAAGCTGTCTGTGCCATCAGACATTCAACACACACATCTGTCAGTGTTATCATGTATATACAACTCAGAAGAAGAGAAGAAAGGCAAGTTCCACTTTATGAAGGTTTACCCTTAGTCAACTATAAAAGCAAAAAAATCTTCAAAATAAGGTCCATATTCACCATGGCATGTTAAAAAATTATTTCTAAATTATACAACAAAAAAATCAGAAGATGATTATAAAAACTATAAAAACAACAACAAAAACCCAAAACAAAACAAAAACCAACAAAGCCACCACCAACAACAAAAAATCAAAACAAAACCCAAATGAAAACCCCACCAAAAAAAACAAAACAAGCGTCCAGTTAGCTTCCTCCCAGACAGTAAAGTTAAAACAGAAACATTTTGTGTCCTGGAACATGTTCCTTAGAATCTCAGTAGCTCTTCCTGCTGTAGGCATTGAAGTCTCTGACAAAGAGTAAGAAGTCTGTAATTTCCTGCTTCACAAAACTATCAAAACAACTGTCACTTTTTCAGCATCTTAACAAGCAGACAGGAACAGATTACTGTACTCAGATGGTGTTAGTGTTTTATTATCACACTGGAAATGGAACCTCAGCTATGAACGGAAGCTGGCAGCAGAATTTAAGATAAACAAAATGAAAAAAACCTCCTCAGATTTCTGAGGGGATCTACAATAAAAAGGCAGTCTCTTCCCAAAGCCTAGCAAGACCATGACCAGACACTGATCAAGAAAGATGCACTCTCAATCTCTCAAAAAGAAAATTCAATACACACATTAAAGTGGTATGTGTCATAACAGAGACAGCATTAAGACAAAGAAAATAACTAATAAAGTTTAAGAAAGCCTCATAAGGACTCCCTTCTCTTGCAAAGCAAGGGAACAAAAAAGTATTTTGCCAAAGGCAGCTGCATGCTTTCGGTTTCTCTTATCTGACTAAAAAAAAAAAGCCCTTCTCTTATTCTTGCATTGCAGCTTGCAAAAAATTCTATGAAAAACAGTTATTGACAGGCAGATATCAGAAAAACAGAAGTTAATTTCAAGCACTGTTAAAATATCTGAGCATGTTTTACAAAGCAATTTGATTATTACATTAAAAAAACTAAAATGGCCAGACAAAGTAAAACTAGAGCAGTTTGTTTCAAAAACTAGAAGAGGGAAATGTGTGTGTGACTTCGTCTTACATGACTTTTGTGCTGAATTGTTCCAAAAAGCACAGTACGCCAGTTGAAGTACATCACAATTAAATAAATTTAAAAGGTATGATCAGCACAGAACTGAATTTTACTATCCGATGTCACAGTTCAGCTTCTCCTTAGATGGCTTGTTTAAGTAATAAACAATTTACTATAACAGAGCTGTTAAGAACACAACAGGAAGTGTTCTGCTGGAGATGAGGTCTTTGTTTTCTTGCACTGCAAAACACACTCACTGGGATTGTTCTCTGTATTACCTCTTGACTTTGCATCAAGTCGAAAGCAAACTCACCATCTGCTAAAGATTCAGCTGCATGAGGTAAGCTAAAAATAGCAAGGTATTTGTTACCTGTAATTCATCTCAGAAAACTTTTATACCAGTAATTTTAAAGATTCATCTAGGAGAAAACACATTCCTTATATCAGCCTTCTTTTTTTAGGGAAAGTTGTTTTCCAGTTCACAAAATGCAAATACTGGTCCTATACAGTTAATACCTTTAGAGCAGAGGAAAACTGGTGTCATTCACATGTAATACATTTAGTTGAAAGTGGTACAGAAAAGAAAACATGGTCTAATGTAGGAGATGTTACTATGTAACTAGCAGCTGGATGTTCGATTTACAACTTATTTCTAGTTTCATGGTGCATTAGAAAGTAAGCTACTTATCCATATCCGATGGATATCTTCCATCCATAGCACAGCCTATCATGCTCTCTTCTCAATCCAGGACACAATAAGCAAAGAGAGGGGTTTGCATTTATGTAACAGCATTAATTTAAAAGCAAAGTTCTTACTAAGAAGAAAAAAGATTATCAAATCTAGCCCGTGAATGGAAGTGCTGTCAAAAAAATTAAGATCAATGTGGGAAACAAATTATCTGAACTTTTTAAAGTAATTTTATTCAATCAACATACCCATAATTTTTCTCCCTGATGAAGGGCAGCAAAATACACATGTATGAGAAAAATAAGCAAAAATGTCTATATCTAATTTAAACAAATGCACAAGTGCCACTAATGTCTGGGAGGTGAGGGAAGGTGGTGGAGAAGAAAATATTATCTTTGTCTGAATTTTTCTCTCATTCCATATATTCACCAATTATTTATTACAATTTTAAGTAAATTGTGATATTCTAATGTATACCCTCCCACTGCTTCATTTGATCATTAGAAGCACAATTTCTAGTGTTAAACACTATTAAGTTGTCATAAGATCAAAATATATTAGAGCTATTCTTGTTATTAATGTTGGGATTTAAGTATACTTCCCAGGACCTCCTTGGTAATAGACATTATTAAAGAGCATTCAATAAGTTTAATTAAGTTTTAAACTGAAACACAGGTGTAATTAGGAAAGAATATGCACTTAATTTTAAATCTGATGTTCGAAAGTTATCTATACAATTTTGCACCTACAAGAACAACTTTATTTAAACTAGCATAGGACAAGTGTCTGAGCTTTCAGGTAAGAAGCCAGAATCGCAAGCCCACCTCCCAAAATCTACCTACAGAAATATTTTGCCCCTCCTTTTCTCCTACTGTTTAGTGCAGCGAGGAAAAACAAATGGAAAACACCTGAAACACCAACAAAGGCAAACACAGAAGAAGAGGCCATAAATGATAATGCTGAAGAGGTCCAGAATTTCAGTAAAGCCAAGCCCTGACTCTTTTCCTTTCCGCATCCCGGTGGCAGACACAAATCTTTACCAACACAGACTACAAGTTTCAAGGCCATCTGAGAAACCACCTTGTCTTACAAAAAGTCCAGCAGATTGATGGTTTGCATATGTTGTCATTTCACTTCAGAACTAACCTAAAAGTTTCAAGCCTAGCAACTTCACAGCACTCAGTTCACTGAGATACTCTTTCTGCATTTTAGTTTTAACAGGAATTTCTGAAACTAATGCATATCAGAGAGTTTTTACTTCAATTTATTACCCATTTCTCATGAAATCTTGTACAGATTTGACCACCACAATGCTCTAAAATTAGAAAGGCAGTAAGTGAATTCTGTGCTTTCAAGGGTGTTTTAATCTGGTTTCCACAGCTTTTCCACTTCATTTTATTTCAGGATTCTAAGAGAAGGTTAAACTAACATTGACTGAATTTTCTATTTGTGTTTAAAAACCATGTCATAAATTCTTCACACAACAACAAATCCTGGTCCATTAAAAAAAAGAAAAGAGCAGAACACCGAAACTTATTGGCTCAAATTGTGGATGAAAGCCAGTTCTCATCACAGACTTTTAACCAAAAGCACCTCAAGCAAGATATGTATTCTGAGAAAAGAAAATTTTCTGCATTATTCTTGGAAGATTCTTAACTACTTCCAACTTCAAAGTAATTATGTAAATACCATTTAATAATGTGTACTCATTCCTTAACAAGTCAGAATAAACCACATCACTTGGAGAAACTGGCTGCACTCTTCTGGTGCTTTGTTCCCACTGTCAGCTTTGAAAAAAAGGGCACTACATTTCTGAAAAAGGTGTAAGACTACTAGTGACTATTTTCCTGTATTGTTCCCATCCCTTCCTTGCCTCCACATTAAAATAGCTTTCCAATTCATATCAAAGCATTCAAGGAGCAGTTTCATTTTATAAAAAATGTCAAGGTCCCAAGGCCATTTCCAAATTTAGGCTTCACATTTAAGTAACTAAATCTGTATTTCATCTGTGTTCAAAACCAACCTTTACTTTTAGCATAAGCATTTCTAGTTAAAGATGGCAGAGTAAAGAAAAAAGAACAGAAGAGATATTTCTTTCTAGAAAACACATAATCAAATTCCAACATGAGAAATTCAGAACTATTAAAAATGTAACTAAAAAATAAAAATTATTTTTTAAAAAATTGAGTAACTCAAATGAGGCTTCTCTTCTGTATGAACATTTAGACAAAAATGTATCAACCTAGGAAACAGCAATACAAGACAATAAAGTGTTTTCAAAGTACAGTATTAAAAAAAAAAAACAAAACAAAACAAAACCAAATCACTGAATAAGGGATATGACAGTTACTTTGGAAAAAAGTTCACAGTAAAAATGAGACTACAATGAATGAGAATCCAACAGGATGTAAAAAAAACCCAAAAAAACAAAAAACAACAAAACAAGAAGAATTTGCTAGTTTGAAGTTTTGGTATGGTTTCTGAGCCTATTTCAAGTACCAGCAAGTACTTAAGACACAGGTGAGGCCCAGCTCATTTAATCCGTTTTTGATTTGATGAAGCCAAACTCATCCAGAACTGATTTCTGTAATTCTTTATAACCACAATTATGTTAAAGTATCTTCAGAAAGTAAAAATCTAAATTGCACAGTTCAAAAGAGTATTTATCCTTGTGCTTTATTATTTAATTCCTTCTGAAGCAAATTCCTCACTCTTTGTATTAGACTCATTTGATCAATCTACAGATTTTAAAGTGACTTTATGCATTTGCCAGCAGCCATAACTGACGGTACTCAAAATTAAATGAAAGGAAAATAGAGAGCTTATTATATTCAGGAATACTAATTCTTATTTGAAAAGATGAGATTGTCCCATCTGCCTTAATAAAGTTTTCCTTCAAGTTTCATGGGTGTTTTTTGCACAATCATAGGTGAAATCTCAGTTTTGTGCTGTCCCTATTTCCATAATCTGTTGGAGGACTTAATATCAGAATCCGTACAAAAAAATCAGTATAGCCTAAGCCACAGTGTTGTTTTTTAAAGCAACATTTTTAAACATTGGAAACACAAACTAGGACTTGAAGTGATAGTAATGAAAATCATAAAAATATGGGAAATAAAAGTCCAAGATTTCACTGAACAAACTTAAGAAAGGGTAAATTATGGCACTTGTAGAGGAAGTACCTTTCACTCAAAGGAAATCAGTAACAACTAAACCTGAATTCCCTTAGGTGCTACCAAGAAACTCATCAGCACAGATTCAGCACATGAAATAGTAAAGCAGTAACAAACTAAAAAAGATTACCAAGAAGTCTAAGCATCATGGCAGCTTTATGAGTTAAGAGTTCCTCTTGTGTTTTCCCCGCTGTGCTATGACTTCTCTAAAAGGACTTTCAGCTTCAGTTGAAACAACATGACACAGTAATAATTCTATCCCAAAATTTGTCTGATTGTTCCAATTTCATAATCCCATTTAATTTTATTTACTTTTCTACACCATGTAAGTTTTTTTCCTTTAAAGGAAAAAAAAGTGGGGGAAATATGTCTATTCCTCTTGCAACTAGAAGGTGCTCCAGTTTAATGGCATATTCATATATTCAGAGTTTAAAAGGACTCACATAAAATCAACGCATGATCAGACATCTTAAAAGTTGAACCACCACCACTGAAACACATTAACACATTTGCAATATGCTTATTTTACAGCCAAAAGAATACTATTCTGAAAGACCTTTACAAGACAAATGCCTAAGAAAAAGAGAACAAAAAAGCATTTACTATAACACGCAGATAACTTACTAAGTTTTATTTTAAAATATTCAAAGATTAGGCAAACATATCACTAAAGATGTCACACTAATTTTATTTCTTACCATGAAAACTTGTATGTCAGCAGCAGCGTCTCAAATATGGGACAGTAACTGGCCTTCCCAATCTCACTTCTTTAAGGAGGTGTGCAAGTGCTTTTCAAATCACTATGAAACCACAATACTATATAAAAGTTCAGAAATAAAAACTAGTTTCCAGGACGCACTGGTGTAACTATAGCTGGGGGAAAGTCTGCATGTGAAACGAGTTGTGACCTTGTGACTTACTAATGGACTGTTTATGGAAATACTTTTCTCAACAAGTTAATCTTTTACTAGGTACTGGAGTGACCTGACTGTGAACTAGAAGCTGAAGACTCATGTCACCCATTGAATTAATTGCTACATTAAAATGTCAGGCAACCTGGGAAAAGCAAAGGGTGACAGAGCCCCAAGCCCATGCAGACATGAGAAAGAAAATACGCCTTTGAAATGTTTTGAACAAGGCTGACTGCAGCCCAGAACCAGTGGAGAACACACTGTCACGGAATCCTGTCCTGGAAAACCAAAAGGCATTTGCACAGTCAGCCTCAGGAACACTCAGATATGTAACACAAACTATCACTCTGAACACTCTCCACAGGGAAGGTCACCATTTTCAGAAGACAGACTTCCCATACTTGCTTAGCATGTCTGGATTAAGCATTAGCTAGCTAGTCATGCACCTACACAAAAGTACAAACAAACCGCTGTATGAATATGGAAGAGCAGATTTCTCAATTCTTACTCCATGGCTGCCCACTCACAACGACTGAAAGACCAATGCAAGTTACACAGCAAGGGTTAAGAATTTTAACTCCTAAATCATAAATTATTTTAGCAAGTGCAAATAAGTATACAGTAGCCCAACAAATTCTTATCAAAAGTCACCATGGTAAGAACTAACCACTTCCCTTGTGAGAGCCAGCTTCATCCCCTCCCAGTTATAAAAACATGCCATTTATTTGAACATGGAAAGGGAGTAACAGTGCTAGACCCATAGTGTCTCATTTCCTATTTCCTTTTAAGTATCAAAATGCAGGTCTTTTCACAATGAGATTCAGAAATGCAATGAAGCATACATTGAGCCTTCAGGAGATAAAGTGAAATGTTAGTTCTCTAAAATGAACTTAATGGAAGAAAAAGAACAAGAGTGTTTTTCTCCTCCCCCAAAGCGATTATAAAGAAACATGAGGAAAGATTGGACAGACTGACAGTAAAAAAAAAATGCCAAAACCTTGCCCAATAATAACTACACCAAAAAACATTGACTGCATAATTATTCATGGTTTCAAGCAAAATCCAGTAGTTTAAAAAATGTTAATAGCACAAAATCCATATGCTTCTTCTGTACCTCCACCAAATCAGAAACTTATTTGTCACCATCTCTAATGCACAAATATTTTGAGATCTGGAGGCAATGGTGTCTTCTCAACCAGAGATTAACTTAACAAAATACTTAACAAAAAAAAGAGCCTGTTCTTCCTAAGGCATCAGCTCTCATAACAAGCTATATTCTCCCCACAGAGGGGAGACAGAACACAGTTGGTCCTAAGCAGTATAATCAGTTGAGCTCTTTTGCACAGATGACATGTCACATTTCTGAAAATGCTGCTGTAGTATAAATCAGTCCTGCATCTGGTTTTGGCCTTGTTCTAATCCAGTTTGCCTGCTTACTAGTTGTACAAATGAGAGCTTTAGCACTTTTGGCTCCATGATCAGAAAAACTTAATACAGCTTTTGTACAAATGTTAACCAGAGAAGGTAAATTTGCTCAGTAGTGTTTCCCTTCACAAACATTAATGGAACAGACCTCAATTATTTCCCAATAAGCTGGATGAAACAAACTGAGTATTTTTTCAAAATCTTACAGCTCTGTAAGTATAACTATTCATAGCTACAGGTCCTAGGTACATTAAAGAAACAGTTACCGTCTTCCTTTTGACCACTTGTACCATTGTATCCTTTCAGTCCAGGTTTTAATCATGACAAACCCATGAGTTTTAGATACAAAACAAATCAGTATGCACTAAAACCTATCAGCATAGCCTAGGCAAAAGCAACTTAAGTGTGGTAATTAAAACACACACTTCTATGTAGAGGTTCTGTTGCAGCCAGGAGGTTTTGCAGTTTGTAGCACATACTGCATAACCAGACGCTGCATCCTTCTTTTCTCCCCCAAAGTTCTACACAGGTATGTAATGCCTGAAGCATCAGAGGATGCCGACTTTACAAGTCCTAGAAAAAGTTTTATGTACCTGTGTGCCACAAGGGGCAGAGAACTTAGAATACAACAGATATGGTAGTTTCATCCTGCTGCTGGCTGCTACACAAAGCTGATAAGCAGAGAAATCTCACTCAGAACCCTGACAGAGTTACGTGTAACTCCAAGGTGGGCATAATGGTAAATTCAGGCGCTGATTTTCCTCTGAAGAGGATTTTATGTTTTGAACAAAACCCACACTTGTTAGTCACATACTTAGTGATAAACTGCTTCATTTCAGGCTAAGATACCAATATTGTAATGATGGTAGTTACACATGAAGTGAACAGCGGCACACAAAGAATACCAATAAAGCCTTTTAAGGCCCCACCACTGTTTAAGGGTTTTCCTAGAGGCTCATTCACAAGATTAAAATCTGAGTTTTTGTCAAAGCCCTAGCTATTTAGATCTCAACTACTTGTGTGCATGCAAGTACGTTAAATACAATTGAAATACTAATGCATACAGCTAAGCTGCTTCCTGGGAAGAAATACTTTCAAAAAATTATTTGTCAAATAAGAAAAAGTGAAAGACCTATTTTAATGAAGCTCCTATGGAACACTGTCTACATGACAGAAACTGGCAGATTTCCTACTAGTTCCTCTTGCTAGTTCCTCAACAGTCTACCCGGTAGGCTGAAAGGAAGCCAAAAATCTAAAAGTTCTGGCTGTGCTCTCCCCTGCAGTCTTGATTCCCAGGGTCTACAAGTGGCTTGCCCTGGCACTGGAGCGCTATACTCATTTGCAGTCAATTTTAAAATAAAGGAATGCAGTTCATATGTAGCTGATTTCAAAGTGTCAAAGCAATTCTCCTCCTCCACTTGGCTTTGCTGGCCCATCATCGTTAGCAGCAGCAGAACTGTAAAACGCTGCCACAAACATGCAACTCAGAGCAGGTCAGAACAAGCTAACAGTAGAGCATACTAATTTACTGCTGAGACACCAGGGAGAATTAAGTACTTCAGCACATTTACCGGGACAAGACGGTTTACTGTTGTACCTGAACGTGCTGGAACTTAACCATATGCTTAAAAGACAAATCTTACAATACAGTAACAATGTTCTGCTTACCATACATACACTTAACTTTTCATAAAAGACCTAATCTATACTTCAGAGTTTTCAATATAAAGAATAATTTCAAGATCAAGTGTAACTGTACTTCAAGTGAGTTTAGAAAGACAAACAGTAAGCAGTTTCATTAGTTTGCTACCACAGTTTACCCTAGTTTCATTAGTTTACCACCTTACTCAGCTTGGTTAAAGACACTGTTTTTCTGAGAAATGACACTTTTCACAAAGGTTTGTGACATTATTAGTAAACTGCATCCCAAAGAGCAACATACTGTCACTGTTTTACTTGGAACAGACAGTTAACATTTGAATGAGATGTCATCAAGACCTTTTTCAAGGACATGTCAACAGCAATGTTCAGATCAAACCTCTCCAACATTTTTTTTTTTTCTTCAGAAAGGGAAGTCCACCTTCTACTGCAAAAAAGAGACAGGATTCGCAGGACAGTCTAGGAATCTGAAAATCCTGACTTCTCTCCTTTTGTGGAATAAAAAACCCTCTCAGACTAAGAAATTCTTTTTGGCAAAAATAATGAGTATTTCTCAGGTACAGGGAACACTTGAGTTTTATATTATACTCTGGTACTTTCTAAGTCCTTTTCCTATATTTTCCATTCCTTAGAGAGTCAACTTGGACCCCACTGGGCTTTGAAGTACCTTTACAAGAAAAAAGTGTTCTTTTTCAGAATTGAATCCTTTGCTACCAGCAATACAGCAGAAATGAGCAACAACAGTAACCACATTTAACAGAGGATGCTGGCATGCAGCATAAGCCAAATGCAATGGGCAGGCACAAATCTCCCAGGTTGAACACTTTGCCAGTCCACACCTTTCCTCACTCACCTTGCTGAGTGTATCATTATATGCTGGTTTACAATGCTGAACACATCCTTACATGAAAACACCTCTCAACTTTGAAAAGATGAAAGATATCTTAGTTTAATCGCAAATATTTATTATTTTATTATGTGCCCTCTCACCACAAAAAAGGGCACTCAGTCTACATGGGAATCTTCACAGTGAGAGAACCCAAGCAGATCCAACTTCTCCATATTGGTTTGGCATAAGGCATTTCTAAAATAACAGTGCTGAAGGTCACCTACATTGCTCTCTGCCAGAGCTCTGCATGGCTTCAGGTGTCTCATTTTATACTTTCTTGTACACAAGGCTGGAGGGGAGGTGAAGTGGGAAGCTTCTTCTCCCTCTTCTTGTACTACTGGCTTAAAGCAAATGCAGAACAATCTGCACGTCCTTAAGATCTCTTTTCCACATACCTCTGCTCTTCCTCCCAAGAGCCTCTGGGAAGGGTAAGAAACATGCAGTTGCAACTCAGAGTCAATTCTTCTCCAGGGAACAAACTCTAACTTTTAGTTAATTTTAGGAAGGTGTTTAAGGAAGTGTGTAAACAAGGCTGTGTGGAGCAGAACGTATGAGGCCACCAGTCCTAGCCCTAACCTTGGAGGCTCAAACAAAAAGCAAGTGATCCTGGTTACTGTGACCCTGCCAGAAACCAGGACCCATCCCTGGCAGGCAGATACTGAAAAGCTTGGCTGCATTAAGTGGGCATTATAGAAATAGCTTCCACACCATGGAAAACCTAATAGAAACCTAAAGCCCTCGCACTTTCTACAGGCTGGGACATTCGATTTGCCTGCAGAGATCAGGAGACCTACTGTAATAAGCTGTTATTACGGATCAATGCAGAATTTACAGTTAAAAACCCCAAAAATCAATGTTAATTCTATCCTTACAAGAGAAGCCATTTTGTGGATCTATATGGAGGCATTACTGAATTATCTTTTTAAAAGAAACTTATTAGTACAGTTTTAAGAATAACTCCATCCAGCTCCACACAATTAAAAACTAACTCTTCACTTTTCTATTTCAAGTATGAGCTGTGAAAGAACTTTACCTAACTACAGAAGCCACTCCCTATGTTTTATTTATATGAATAATCTAACAAAATAATGCAGGTCCTTAATATGAAAGATCCTTCCCAAGTTTTTAAGAACACATTAACACTGTCTCAGCAAGCTTCCATGCTAATAAAAACTGCAATAATTTCTTACATTAAGCAAAGACATCAGTAATCCTGTGGGCTAGAGTTCGGTAGAGGCATTTCCTTTAGTGAAATAACAAACATCTCAGATCTTTACTTATGGAAAGATTTAAGACCCTAATTATAGATCTAATGCTAAAGTTAAAACCCACAATCAGAGAAAAAAAGATTGAAAAGACTATTAATATATGACCTTGCAACTCCACTGTCTAAACCCATGAGAGAAGAAACCAAAAAAAAAAAAGATAAACAGAGAAACTGTCACTGACTACACAAGAATTTTCAAACTGTATATGCAGCAACCAGAAATTAAAAGTACAGTCATAATTCAAAGCAATAACAATATTGTCTTAGCCATGGTAGTAAACAAACACTAGCCTGCTAGAATGTCTTACTCTGACAAGCTCAATAAACTGTACATGAACTGCAAAGAGGATGGCACTGCAAGCTTCACCACACCTTTGACAGGCACTTACATTTTTCTATACATCTCCAAATGCAGAGCACTTATATATTATCTGAAGGCAAAATATCATCCACTGAACTTAGAAGCCTCCATTTTAAAAAATACTAAGAATTACTAAAATGATATTGTGCAGACATTTTATTTGCAGTAGAATGGGAAGTAATACAAACAATTTGTATAACCCCCACCACCCCCAAATTTGTTAATTTGTGTTTTCAATTTCTTATGACAAATTAGGGTTAGGGTTTGTTTTTTTTCCCTTCAGCATTTTAAATATTTAGACCAAGCTCTTTCAGCATCCAAAAGGAACAGTCCTGGAGATAGAAACACGATGATTATATATTCAAAAATCATCAGGCTGTAAGATGGTATTTCAGAGAAATAACTACTGAAATGAAACACATATAAGCACCCCTTTAAGGGTGAACTGCCAGCTCCCAAAAGTACCTGATCATCACTGCTGACAGCTGAGTAAGAACTCATTTCATTTTGCTCAAAAGCAAGATGACTGGAGGCTCAAGAAGAGGATGGGGAAGAGCTCAGAAAACAAGATGTCAGAATTGGCCAGATGTCAGTGAGGTCAGGCAGAAGCAACTCACTTCCCAGCACTCTATTTCTGCCTTCCACAGTGACTCTGGGTAAGTTACAAGGAGCTGCAGTACCAAGAGCGGGATGGGAAATATTGGGAAAGAACTGAAGTTGGGCAGCATAATAATTACATTAGCAGTCATTTAACTACCAATTAGAACTAGGCCAAGAGAGGTGAGAATAGACAGCATTATGCTATATTTCCATGAATGATTTGAATAGTTTACACTTCAGGGACACAAATGAGACAGTGTGAAACAAAGGTAGACTGTCTTGAATTATAGTTTAATCTCACAAATAGGAATACTCCATGATATTTAAAGTTTAAAGAAAAAAAACCCCACTTTCTGCAAACATCTTAAAATCTTTAATCATCACATGCTGAACACTATCAAAACAACTGGACATTATTAAGCCAAAAGAGAGGGAGTGATGCCGCTATCACCTTTTATTACAAAAATTTGAAATTATTTCATCCATTTCCAGACAGAAGGTAAAAAAATTTCCAATTTCAAATTGCTCTTAGGTAGCAAGTAAATAGAGCTTCTGTGTCTTCAGGACATTTTACAGCCAAGATTCAACAAAACTGATCTTCTAAAAGCACACCAACAAACAAACAACTGCCAAAAAATAAAGCAAACCAACCCCCAAAACTCAACAAAAACAAAAAACCCAAAACCAACAACCCAAGAAACAGACCAAAAAAAAAAAAAAAAAAAACCAAACCAAGCAAAAAACCCACAACACCTCCCCCCACCAAAACCAAACCAAACCAAAACCACCTCAAAACTCCAAACATACAGGTAAAAAATAGTCAAGACACTTCAGCACCAACCAGAACACTCCAGTTCTACTTGTGCAGTGTGAGACTGGAAAGCGGAAGCAACCCTGCAGGCAATACACTCAGCCTCCGGGTAAAGATAAAAAGGGAGGGTAGCAACAGAAAGCAACTCTCCACTTAAGCACGTTCTCCTAGTCATACAGAGACAAGTAATGAAGCCCTTTAAAAGGCTTTCTGTCCACTGTACCTAAAGAAAAAGAATGAACTGTAATTCTAGAGCTTTAAGTGAGCACACAGCAGATAAAAAAGTAAATTAAGATGACCCTCGGGTCTCTGCAGAGAATACTCTGAGAACACACAGATTAGCCTTAGAAACTCAGAACTCAAACCAGATCTGTCCTCTTATCACCACTTCTGCTGAAAACTAGCTTTACAAGTTTGTTTAAAAAACAGCTACATGGCAACATATAATTTGTATTTTAAACAAGCTTAAGCCAAGTTTCACCAATACTGGGAGCCAGTGAAAACCAACAGAGGCATTCCCATAGTCATTCCACCCACAGATGCTTGCTTCTACTCCTGCCTCATGCCTCCCTGCAGCAGCATAAATCTCTGCAGAGCTGCATCATTACTTCTGAAAGCATTAGTACACTAAAAGGTCTTGGGAAGTTCAAATCCATCATACAGAAGGAAAAACCAGTCTTCAAATCTTGTGCTCTACATGTTCAGCCTTTGGGTAAGATACGACTGCACCCATCTACACACAGGTATTGCACTGAGCAGTACTTAGACTCCACTGAGTGACAGTAGAGACTGAACCTTTAGTATCACTAAATCCAATGAGACAGAAAGCTCCAGATTAGTTAGTTACAATCTATTTACTTTGCACAGGAACAAAGAAACTGCCATACCAGATCAGACCATTTAAGCAGAACCTACCACTTGCAATAACTAAGAGTGATAAAAATCAGACATGGTAGAGGGTGACCCTCTTCCAAAAGTGACTCCCAAGCCACAGAGCACAGAAGAGGTAGAAAGGCAATCTTCTCTCACCACAGTATCCACTCAAACTGGAAACAGAAAATTTGGTAGCTTATTTACACAGATAGCTATAAACATCAAGCATTAGAGACTTGGATACAATTATATTTCACCTTATCTGGGAATAGCCAAGATCAATAATAAGCTATATTTTTTTTATCTTAGCTACATTCTGACAGGAACAGAGAAAGTTAGCATTTCAGTGACAAAAAATCCATGGCCATGCTGTGCGGTCACTGCAGATGCTCTCCTGTTCTCACTACAACTCCCAGTGCTCTGTTAAAAGCTTTCAAGTCCTGCTTTGAAAGCCATCAAAGGTGCTACAAATTGATAAAAAGTGCTGAAACGGATGAGCTTTTACTAGCAGACTTGTACACACAGACAAAACTTCAGTTTTACTGTGTGACTTTGGTGTCTCTGGCATGTGTCAGATGGCAACTGCAGAAAAATACAGTATAAACATCTACAAGGGTTGCCTTGCAGCTGAATGATCTAGAACATGCCTTTGCAAGCAGCTAATTTTCACGGAAGTCACAAAGTATGTGGTTACAGCACACAGATGAAATGCACCATTTCTTTCCTTTTATTTTTATAAAAACATGATTACAGCAATATAAACTAATGTTGTACTTGAAGAAGTAATAAGGCATGTACACCAATTTCAGACACAAACATCACTTTAAGGTCTGTATGTTTTAAAAGCATATTGTTAAGCTCACAGAGAAGGAAGGGCACTTTACCTCCATGGATTTCCCTCATGTGACAAGAAATCACACTACAGTTATCAATGAATTCACTGTTTGGATCTTGTTATAAACAAAAACAATACACTGACAGTAAAAAATATTTATGGGATAAAAGATCTGAAGCGCTTTATCATGTTGAAGTTGCAATTCCTAGGAAAACAGCTCCCTTCTTCTCTTACAGTGATATAAGATAGCTTACACCCTTCACTGCTTTTAGTGAAAATATTCACTCTACTGCCTGACATGCAGAATGCTTGAGAGCTTGCAGGAAAAAGGTAATATTTACATCTATAATTCAACAGCAGTCAGTTTCCCTTCTCAGGTTCATTCTGAGGCTCAAGAAGGTCTTCCAGCATAAACAGAAACAGAGAATCTATTTAAAAGGAAGTAACTGTAATACCAAAGAGCCTGATAGGGGGACTTTGGAGCAAGCATAATATCTTCTAACAAATACAGGAAAGAACAACTAACTGCATTTAAAGCCTCCCTATAAAGCATTCTTTAAATTACGTCTTTAAGTTTGTCTCTTAATAACTATCTGGGCAACAGCTGCCCAGGCACATTTAATGTGTATTACTATTACTCACATATAAATTAGCCTCTCTCCTCCAGCTGAAACAAGTCAATATTAAAATGAGGGCAGATAGATGTTTAATTTTTTTAAACAGCTTGATAAAGTACAACTTGGACTAATATCTGTTTATTGGTAATACAGCACAGAGAATTACTGAGATACTCTATCCATAAATGAACAATTATGGGTATTTCTGAAGGACAATCATTGTTAAAGTTGTCATGTTCTTTCAACTGCCCTTATACTAAACTCAAAACAGACTCACTGAAACACCGAAGAGAAAAGCTTTTGGCATTCAGTATTTCCTAAGATTTGTTAACATTCCTAGACAAATAGCACAAAGCGCTTACAAGTATTTTAACTTACATACACACTACACTGATTTGGCCAAATGCAGACACTTAAAAGCAAGCGAAATCGTTTGTGTGAAAAGGAAAAAAATTCCACAGCTGCTTTGTCATTGCTGCTGCGGGACCAACTAGCAAGGATGGATGCAGCATTTCACCACTGATGCGACAATACACTGACCTTCCTGCACCTCTAACACCAAGCCTGACTCACACTTGCTATCACCATGAGATTCAACCTCTTCAAACATATTCTGATATTCTTTTTTTTCTTGAAAGCCATGAAGCTTGATACAACTGTATTACAATATACAGTGCATTATAATATCACGACTTTATACAAACAAAGATAGTGCTAAGAGTTTATAAAAAGACAAGGCACTCACTAAAATTTGTACATCATTACCCTCCCCCAAAACTTTTACACTAACTAATCCTTCTATAAGTACAGAGCCATTTCTTATCTGCACAACACAATAACAAGTATTTTTACACTGCCCTAGGAACAGGCCAAAATCCATCTGAATTGCTGAGAATACATATAAACAGGACATTGGTCTAGAAAACAGTTCTTATTACAGTACTCGTGTAATAAGAGGAGTTAATACTAAGTTCTTAAACTACAGAGTCCACACCAGATAAAACCTTACAAGAGACCCAGGTGAAATTGTCATCCTCATATCAAAGTTACCTGGTCATACTGCAGTGCCTACACACACGTACACTAGTAAGACCCAGCGAGTACATGGTAAAGCTGAAATGTGTTCTAAAGTATTTAAACTGCTTCACCGCGGGTGCAAGTTCACTTTCAACCTGAATACTTGTACACATGGCAAAATAGTGGCAGATCACAAGAAAATGGACTTATCAATTAATACGTACAGAAGGCAAACAGAGGCTGCAAACAACAGGCGCTGAATACAACCACTGAAACTTATCACCTAGACTAAGCCAAGACAAAATTACTTTCTCCTAAAAAACCAGTAAGGATATTTATACTTCAGTCTTTCCTCTTCTAACTAAAAGAAATCAGTTCTGCATTATCGCGAAGCTGCAAACTAGAATCTGACTTCGGAGAAGTCGGGGGGAGGGGGGAAGGGGAAAATAAAAATATAATAAAGTCGATTACTCAGTTTTGCTGCAAAGTACTCGGGCAGCGCGGGCAGCGCCTGGGGAGCCCGCAAGGCAGGCGCTCAGCCGCCGCCCGGCCCCGGCCCCGCGGGCAGCACCGCGCTCGCTCGCCCCGAGCCCCAATGGCTGCTGACACATCCGGCCCCGGCCCCGCCACCGCCCCGAGCTCACACTTCAAAGCCTTTCGGGACTCCGGCAGAAGTCAAGCACAAACGCACCCCGCAGCCAGGCGGGCCGCCCCCCGCGGCTCCGCTCCGCGGCTCGGCTCCCGCGCAGCCCCGCACGGCTGACAGCTGCGGCCGGCGGGGCAGCCCGGCCCGGCCCGGCCGTGCCCCTCCCTCAGCCCCGTACCAGGTGCCCCGGGGGAAGGCGGGCGGCAGGCAAGCTCTGCTCGCCGCGCCCCAGCGCTGCGCTCCGCGGCGGCTCCCGCCGCCCCCGCATCCGCTACCGGCCCGCGGCCAGGGGGGACCGGGCGGCGGAGCCCGCCCCGAGCCCCGTCCGCGGGAACAGCCCCGACGCCGCCACTGTCACGCAGCGCCCGCCGGGACCGACCCTTGCCCGCCCCTCCAGCCGTGAGCGCCTCTCACCTCGCGGCGGGGGACGGCTCCATCCTCCGCTCCGCGGCGGGGTCCGTCCCCACCGGGCTCCCCGCCGGCAGCGGCTCCAGGAGGTCGGCGCAGCGGCTGGGGGAGGCTGCCGGGCTGGCGGGGCTGGAGCGCGGCGGCCCGGGCAGGTAGTGGAGCAGCAGTGTCTCGGGGGGCTCCGGCGAGGAGGAGGAGGAAGAGGAGGAGGCGGCCGGGGCGGCGGCGAGGAAGAGGGGCGCCTCCGGCAGCCGGTCCAGCTCCACGCTCCGCACTTTGCGCAGCTGCTTCCGTCTCCAGTCAGAGCGCTGTTCTCGGCTGCCGCCGCCCGCCTCCCGCAAGAGCCCCCCGCCGCTCCCGGCGACGCTCCCCGCCACCGCGCCGCCTTTCAGGCTCCCGCAGGCGGCGGCGGCGGCCGCCTCCGCGCCGCCGCCCGAGGATAATCCCGATGACGAGGCGCGATCCCCCGCCGCCGCCGCCATTTTCTCTGTCGGGTCACATCGGGCTCCCGAGCACCGGGGGCCGCCGGCGGACAGCACGCTGCGCAAACGGCGCCGCCTGCGCAAACGGCGTAGGGCGGGGGCGGACGGCGGGCGCGGATTGGCGGTGGCGGGCGCCTGGGGCGGGGCCTCGGCCGTAGGTGCCGTGGGGCCGCGCCCCGTCCGCCTCCGCGCAGGTGTCGGGGCGGGGCGGGAGCCGGGCGGGAGCCGAGCCTGCCGCCGCCGCCAACGCCGCCGCTGCTGCTCCGCGGGGTTTGGGCTGCGGCAGGGGTACGAGCCGGACAGGGTCCGTCTGTGTGTCCGAGCCGAGCCCGGGAGGCGGTGGAGGCGCCAAGCGGGGAGCGCGGCCCCGCCCCCAAGCGGCCCTCCCCACGTGCGGGAGAGCGGCGGAGGCTCCGGTGGCCCGGGCAGGGTACGGCCGGGCGAGCTGGGCTCCCCCGTGCGAGGCGCAGAGAAGCCTTTCCCGGATCTCGGAGCGCTCCCGCTCGCACCCCCGTAGTCTGAGCCTCTCCTCTCCCCAGCATTTCCCTGGCAGCCGGCGAGGGGCCGGGAGGAGCGGAGCGCCCGCGGTGCCTCGCTGCGTGCAGCCGAGGAATAGCCTCTCCAATGTGCCCCAGCTCACCTGGTCGTCCCTCTCTGTAGTCAGTAGGAAATTAAATGCACATCCTCGCTCGTAGCCTCCGCGCGTCCTTCTCCGGGCTGCCCTCAGTTGGCCGGCGCCGCTCCCCCCATCCTCAGGTAGTTCTCCGTGTCTGCAAACGACGGAGAAGCGTTAATGTCCCGGAGCACACCCGTCTCCATGTGTGCGCAGGAATGCACATGTAGATGAAGTTATAACCTGCCACGCACACCTACCGCTGCGGCTGTTTCCTGAGAGACTGCGAGAGAGAAGAAAGGCAGGAGACATCACATGACCGAACCTTGGGAGGTTCAAGTAAATTTTCTACTTGTCGCGATTTTCTCTCGACTACATTGGGGTGGTTTTGCTTTTTGATCGGAGATGAGAAAAGGAAAACTGAATATTGCTATGCATTCAAGGTTGTTTTCAGGATGGTGTGATTTCTAGATAAAGTAGAAGTCAAACAGTTCAAAGCACTTAAGCTGAATATTTCAGGCTTATTTCTCAGAATTTGGTGTAACATCCAAGTGTAACATTAACTAAGTAATGGTTATTAGTATGGTCATTTTGCTGGGATCAGTGATGTGAGCTGAAGTTCTAGTTGAGTGAGAATTACCTTCTAATTCAAGCAGATTCTTTCTTGCCTTACAAATATGATCAGAGGCTGACCTGAATGTAGGATCATTACTGGAGAATATGATGAGGAGATAGGAAGAGGTTTTGCCCTCTAGACAAAAGCCTGAGGGCACTCTTTGTATTCTATATACTTGCATATAGAATAATATCAGTAGGTAAGGCCTTGAGGTCACACTGAGTGAATTATTTAGGTGGTCTGCCAAGATGCCACAGTACAACTGTCCTTGTGCAAGTTTTTCAGTGAAGGATGCTGAGAGAAGGTCAGTTGCATGCATTGTCATCTTGTAAGTGTGGTTTCTTTGGGATAAGCAGTTCATCTGATATTCTCTTGTAACATACAACCCAGAGATATAAATTGATTCTGAATTTCATAAAGGTAGCATTTGACACTTAAAGCCTCTGCTGTAAATTAGAGAGAGTTTTCTGGAAGATTCCTAGACCAAGACGCATTGACAAAGTGAGGATGTTACTAAAGGGAATAAGATAACAAAGTGTTCACTTTGTAGACACAGCATGAAATTAGTTCCATGCAAATCAGTGTGCTATTATATCTTTTCAAATATTCCTCTCTGCCATAAAATCACATTTACAGAAAAAAGAAAGAAAATAACCACACAAACCCCTATGCTTTTAAAGACATCTAAACAGAACAATACGATGACTTTAGATATTTTATAAATGCTCATGAAATGGAGGAGGAATATCCCTTTGAATAGTGATTGGCTGGAGTAGAATACAGAGAAGAAGAAGCATATCTTCAATAAAAGTAAATCTAGGAGGTAAGGGTGTATACAATGTGTATGACAGTTCTAGAGGACAGCTCTCTCAGGGTGTAAAGACTCCAACAAAGGAGAAGGAACAGGAAATTCAAGGAAAATGTCACGAGTGGCAGTGGAGTACTGAGGAATGTGCATGTACACTGAAGTGAAATAATTTCTGGAAAGCAGCTAAGAATGGGGCAGAATATAAAATACAGGGACAGTGGGAGGCACCACTGTAAGAAATAGCTTAAAGAAGACAGGTCCTGTTAAGGCATTACTTTGCCTTTTGAGTAAGGCTAGTGTTGTCAAGGTTTTGCATTACTTTCAGATAAGATGCAAAGTGGAAAACCCTTACTACTCTGTCATTTAAAAATGCATGGCATGCCTTATGGTGGTTGTTTATCCTTTCATTACTGGCTGAATTTCAATTCTAATAAATTACATTCTGCCTATACTCCTTATATTCACCTTATTTTTTTCAAATGTGTGTTTTTCCGCAGTGCCTTGACCAGAGAAGGAAGCACAGTGGATCATAAAACTGGAACATTACGTAGTCCACTGCTGGCATGCAACACAGATTTACGCACAATATAAAGGCTCTACGACTTTGAAATCAGGAATTGAACATGCTGATGGACACCTGTGTTTTCTCATTTGCTCTTAAAATTTTTTTTTGCACTTAAATAAATGAGTTGACCTGATTGAAAAAAAGTACAAACTTACTGAAGAGCTCTGAAAGTTCTCAGTTACCTCTTGCACAGATTATTTCTCAGTCTCTCTAAAACACAGCTCTAGAAGGTGAGCTGAGACTTTTAGCAGTTTTTAGTCACAAGTAACGGCACCCAGGGTTTGTTATGAAACAGAGGCCTTTGGCCTCAAATTAGCATCGTGCAATATTTGGAACATCTACCGTTGTACACAAAGAAACTTCTGTTTGGGAACACACTAAGATTTTGCAAGCCAAGGAGTTTCCTTGTTGCACAAAACTTGTAACAGTGTAATGAATAATCAACAATTTTCAACATGCTAGAGATAGGAATCTGCTGTGCCCCTGAATACATAACCTAGGCATCATCATGCACAAACAGAATAAATATGAGAGATAACACAGTCCATAGTTTCTGGTCTTGACTAAACATGCAAAAAGTGCTTTAATACTGTATACAAACTGGATTCTCTGTGTCTTGTTAGTCTGTGTAGAAAGACTTATCCCCACCTTGATCTTCTATTCATTCTTTCCATTGTGAGAAAGGGAAAACAAACCTGCTCCTAAGCCAAAATCCTTTCCTGTTTACTCCTCTGAAATGTAATGGAAAAGTCAAGCAACTAAATGAGAACCAATCTGAGGACCTCTTCAGGCTACTTTCCTATGTCCTACTGAAAATCTGCCAACATCACTGTTTTCTGTAGAAATGCTTTGCCATCTTGCTGATGCACCATTCTTACTTTCTAGCATAACAGGTATACCTTTCAGAAGAATTTTCCTTCAGAAAATCAGGATCCTGTACCACTTCAGAGAGTGAGAAAGAACTTCAGGTAAAACTAGAATCTGTTACAGAAAATTATAGAGGTTTTGCTCACACACTGGGAATGTCTAGTCTACTGCTATGTATAAATTTCTTTTCTTAATGTTTTACTTAATGCTTTTCATTATTATTTTAATGGAAAACACGTTTAAAGATTTTTTTCCCCTCACATTTCAGTCCACATGGTACTGAACTTTTGTTGAAAATGTTTTTTGGATCTGTGAAACTGACGGTGATGTTTTGACCTGGGTTTCAGACACATAGTATAAGGAAAGGGCTGTGCCTGAATCCCCTTGTTCTTCCAAAGCATATAATAACACTTCCCTGATTCTTTTTAAGAAATAATGGTGATGATGGTACTTACAACACTCCTGCATTGTCTAGTCACATTCCTTACACTTAACGATTTTTTTTTTTTTTTGGTGTAGCATCTACTCATGAACTGGTGGACCTTTTGGTCTACGTACCATACGATCCAAAGCAAAAAGGTGATCTCTATCCAAAGAGTTTTTAACTTAAATATGAAAGACAAACAGGGACAGAGCATTAGCAAGCTAGAGTGTAGTCCTTGTACAGTATATCTGCTACCTTGATTTTTTTTTTAATCACTAGTTTGTACATCTTGCATTAACTACTGCAATCAGTTCAATTTTTGACCTCAGATAGTCTTTAGAATATTGACAGCTTGATGTCTAAGTTGGATATTCTTCTTGGCTGTACTACAGAGGATTTTTCTGGCCTTGAATAAGTCATGATCCTTTCATGGTTCAATTTTTCCCAGCTTCAACTGTGTAACAAATATATTTACCTACCTAAGGCATGACACAAGGCTGAGGGATATAATATTATTGTGTTTCAAGATTAATTCCTGCTCAAAAGGAATGTATTAATGAACTAAGCAAAACCTGTTAAACCTCTTCTCATACATGACTTACAAAGATCTACCAAAATTATTGCAGCCATAAGCTCTTTTTCTAATATTCTTCCAGACTAGTAAATTGACAGCATAGTTCTCACCTGGACCAACAATTCCATCTCTTGCAAGCACCACTATCTGTTCTCTCTCTGTGGAAAAGCAACTCTACCATTTCAGGCTCAGAAAAAGAGTGACCGCTCAATTTTCCTTCACCCTGCCGCTACCACTGTTAAATCTCTTTCAGCCTAGGTGTCTGTTATTCCTTCTCTTCTATGAGTCAAAGACATAAATAGAATCACATGTTTTAATAAATTGGGGCAGCTTTGTTCCTGGAAGCTACAGATTTCCAAATTACTGAGAAACAGATGCAAGAATTTAGCTTTTTTTTTTGTCCCAACAGGTTGGAAGAAGGACCACTTCCTCACTCCCACTGAAGAAGACCCTACAGTTATTCTTTTCCTCTGCTTCTGCTCATCAGCCTTGCTCTGCCAGCAGCAGAATCACACAGTGCCAGCTGCAGTTACTAGAGGACAGTAACTTGAAAACAGCATAAACATTCAACCACCAGCAAACATTAAAAGCCTTGTTGGTATATCTCAGCGTGGCTGTGGGCTGTAAAGCAACAGTCTTGTGTCATTGGTATATCCAGCACATACCACACAATCCTTCTGACCGTCCTGTAAAAGAAGAGCAGACAAGAGTGACACAATTTTACAGAGACCTCTGGACAACTGCCTCCCTGAGTAATTGCCAGACGGACAAGGAGCTGGCAGGAACACTCTCCACAGAGAACCCTGCTTGCTTTCTCCAGAGCCAGTGCATATCTGAATAATAATTTCTGGTTGCAGCAATGACATCCAGCCTGACGCATTCTCTCCCTCCTTTTCATTTCTGTTCATTCCACCCTGGCCCACCAGTCATAATGTCTATATGCTTCCATTCATGATGGCTAGCAGTGATGGCAGTGCTGTTCCTCTTCCTAAATCCAGCAGGTGGACCTGCCAAGGACCTCACAGCTTTTGGAGGAAATAAAACTCAGCAGCAACACCCGTGCCTAGCTCATCATATGATCCCTTTATGCCAAGCCTGCCAATTTTCTGGCACCGTGGTAGAAGTGAATCAAAAAACTATTAGCTGTAACAGTGGCAGGGAATCCACAGATCCTAAAAATAGTTCTGGGATCCTTTATGTCCAAACAGTCAGATCTTTACCATCATCACCTCTTTAGAAAAGGCTTCATGGCTTTTTACTAAGGCTTTTAAATCTCTGTTATTCCCTCCAGCAATGTAGTTGGCACAACACTACTTTATTGCTTGTGTGCCAGTCACAGTCCCTGAGAACAGTGTTTCCAAAGCCATTTAATCCTGGTGTCCAAAGCTATCATCTAAACTAAACATCTTTAAAAACCATAAGATCTGGACATCAGTAGCTGGCATTTGCCTACCTAGTGACAAAGTGTTTTGAACACGGTGTTCCTTCAACATCTTCTGTGCATAAATAAGTAGGAGTCCAGGAGTCATAGAAAAGTCTCCCATGTGATTTCTGGAAATAGAAAATTGCACTGGAGATTTCTGAGGAAAGTAATATTTCACTTTTAGTATCTGATTGGTATAAAAATCAATCATCTTATTTTGTAATTTATGAAAAGCTGGCTCCAAAAGAAATATAAAGAAATAATATATATTTTTGCATAACAAATTTCTGACCCTTCTTGAGTTCTACTTTACTGATATGACAATTTTTAAAAAATATTCTATCTATTCCACAATGTAGGCGAACCTGTTGAATTAGATTGCTGTTCCTGAGGTTTATAATTTATAGAGCTCTAGCTGTTCTACATCATAGCTTCATTTGCTACACCGAATTAATTAGTAATTTTTATGATGTCTGGATATTAATCCTATGAATAAATCATTAATAGAAAAATCGTTTATTTTCTGCATGTTTATCATCCTTTTGTTAGGTACTGAAATCACAGAGAATTGCTGTTGCATTAGTTGGTGGTCTTTTGATATGATTAGTTGGTGGTATGTATGATAAATTTGTAAAGTTATTTTTCATGTAATATAAATACTGCAAATACATATAAATATATGTGTTACATGTATATGCTGCTTCTTTATGGATTTGGATTAGATTTTGTGGCTTTGCAATTTTCATTTTGATAATTTCATCTCACTGATGTAACCTAAAAATATTATCAGTGTACAAAGCTGAGCTGACTTCAAATGCTCTATGTGTTTGCACTATGAAAGGCTTTGAGAAGAAAGGAATGACCTTGACAGAATATTTTGTGTGGATTTGGGAGGGGACATTAATGCTTGCCAAGGTAGGATACACTATTTATTTTGACTGATTGCCTATCTTCCTTGTTCTTTGTGGTTCAAGCCAAAAGTTTTCAGATTTTGAATAAAGGTTTTCAAGTCTCCAGAGCAAAACTGACAATTTACCGTTGAAGATATTATCCATGCAAACCACTTCCAGTTAGCTTTTCAAGGACTGTGCCTTAATCAAGTTTTCTGTGCACAGCACTAACAGTTAAAAAACAAACGTCACAATTTTCTCTTGAACTTCATTAACAAAGGAACAGTACTGAGGTGATTTTGCTTACAATATTCACAAATTTCATTATATTCATTTCTTTAGGTGGTTTATAACACCTTAATTATAAGTTGCATGAACAGTATCCCCTTTAATTTCTATCCAAGATAAGAATGTGTATTAACACATTTCCATATTAGTCATGGAAGTCTTGAGATTGTAACTATTTGTTTGCTCTGTTTAACCAGAACAAAGGATCCTTCAGAGGGTGGCAACATACCTTTCAGTCCATAGTAAGAACTACTGCAGCCACTTTCTATTAACTTCTTTCAGCCTCTAGTGAAATATTCTCATGTATATATGAAGTATGGAGTGATAAAATAAAATGTAGACTGTTGATACTAAATAAAGAAAATTATGCTCCCTCTTATTTTTGACTTCCTAAACCCAGAACTTTCTGAGTTTTTCTCAAATTTCTTTGTATATTCTAACTCCCCATGTTTACTATGAATTGTGACAACATATATTTCTTCTTTTCCACAAAGAACTCAGTTTTATGTGGGTTTACTTCAGTAGAAACACTTACACATTATTTCAGCAACAAAATAGCATTTTAAATGTGAGGAAAGCCTAGCTTTTGATATCCATTAATCTGCAGATGTAAACTCATTGAACCTTAAGAAAAGATAATTTTCTCTCTGTATATGAAAGCACCCTTCTAGTTCAGGTCAATCCTTTATTCTCTTAACCTGCCAACTAAATTTTAGTAGAGGAGATTGCCATTTGCTGCATCTTTAAGCAGTACATAGCTTTTTTTTTTTCCCCTGGCTAGAGTCCCTTTCTTTTCCAAATTTCCAAAAATCGCCCCAGATTCTTAAAACTCAGATTTGCACTGTGGGAATCTTCAGTTTCAACACAATGGTCTGATATGGTATATAGTTCTGTGGAACACTATACATGTCCACCAGAAGCTGCTCTTTCAGATTTTGAAGGATTTGGGGTAGTATATACACTACTCCATGAGTGTCTAGGTATCAAAGAACAACACAGCTCATCTTTTACCATATTAAGTAGTCTAGTGTTTGAAAAAAGCTGAAGAGCAACTGAAAAGTATCACCAGAGAAAGTTATGAAAGAAGAATATGGCCAATTGGAAAAGCCTGCAGAAAGTTAAAAACATCCTAATTTTCAAATGCAGAATTTCTCCTAATAGAAATGGTGCAAACCAACTTCTTTACATATAAAATAAAACAGAAGTATTTCTCTAACTCATGAGAACATGTATGTTAATCAGTCAATAAATACAAAGTTTTTTATATGTATTTTTTTTTTCTTGGTATTGTCTTTGTTTCTTATTTTTCATTCTAAAACTATCATTAATGACAGCATGTTAAAGAGGTATGTATGATAAAATCCTGTCTTCTCCATCCCTCCCTCTTTTTTTAAAGTATTGGAAGTAAATAAGTTAAATTCAAATGCATTCTGATGATGTCAAGAAAGGCAAAGTCATAGCTGTAAAGAGAAAATATTTCTATTTCTCCTGCTCTCAACAAAGCATGAGATAAACTGTTACTTTTTGGAATAACAATGATTCATATCTGCAACTTAGACTAGCTTTGTAAACATGTCAAACAATTTTTTTCAAACCACAACCATAGTATATTTGGTGCAGATGCATGTTACAGAACCATGTGAAGTTGTTTGTTTTGGTACGTGGAAAGGCATTCCAACCATCTTATTTTAGTAATTGTACCACACCAAAGACAACAAAAGCTGTCCTGAGATTGAAGTGTATGATGCTTTCAAAGCATGTTCATTGTGAATATTCAGAAGGTCAGAGGTCTGAATTCCACTGATGTCTCGCATTCTAGTCTTGTTGCAGAAGATGGGAAAGTATGAATGAAAATGTTGCTAGTAAGCCTAAGCTTACCATATGATTTTGTGAGTATTTTGGCATTCATTGGTCTAGAAGAGGATATACTGAGGCTCAAGAATTAGAGAGGCAAAATCTGTCTTCCTCGTCTCTGCAATATTTGCTAAGCTTTTGCAGGGCACCAGTCATGGTCCTGATGGTTAAACTCCAGGGATGGGGAAAGGATTCTGCTGCCATTCCTGCTCCCTGCACTCCTGGTCCCTAGGCCCAGTGAAGGCAACATCTGTATCCTCTCTTTCCCAAAGCCAAGCTTTAATGATTCTGATAATTATGTTATCCCTATGAGAAATTCAGTTTCAGAAGAACCTCCTAAAAAATGAAAAGTACTTCTTATAAATCAAAATTCTGTGTGTTACTGTCTCTGAAAGGTGTGTAGTATGTTAATAGTGATATGAAGATCTCCTTAAATGCAGTATTTGTTGTTAGGTGAACTGTTTAGGCGGCTCTACACTTTTAACATTGTAATTCTGTGAATATCCATGCTGTATTTGTATAACCACAACTCCTAAAGTACAAACAAATGAAATCACTCAGAAAAGTGCTATCACTCAGAAAAATCATGGCCTAAGCTGGAAATGATATCAGATGAGACCATCTGCTCTGGACACTAGGCATAGGCCCATTTCCTTATGAAATGATAAAGGAGCTTCCATGTCATATCTTAGCCTCTCTATTTGCCCCAGCAAGTAATGTTTTGGAGAGAGAGATCTTGTGTTCAGTGTTTCTTAGTGCAAATGTCATTGACTACATTTAAGATGCTGTTTCTCTTAGATTGAAGCATCAAAGTGCTCTTTCAGGAATGCCTATCAACTCATGTAAAGCAGAATGTTTAATTCTCTTCACTACAAACACATGTACTTACCCCACAAATTAAAAGAAAGTAATCTAGGATTGAATTAATTCATCTAGATCATTACATTCCAAGGTATTTATTCTGTCTTCCAGTTACAGGAAAAAAACCCCATATGAATATTTTTAAGCTCTAATAATTTTTTACATAATATGAGTCTGACACGGGGAGTTGTGGTGGGATTATAGCAAATAACACAGCTCCTCTGCACTTAAAGAATGTGCAAAAAAGCTACAACTCCTATCACAAGACACCTTGGGCAATGAATCCTGTTCAATTTTAACTAGTTCTGGGTAGCAGAAACTATGACAAGGGGCTAGGAAGTCTGCAGAATAGAGGCTGCACTGGTCACACCCTCCTCTTTGCCTGCACTGGGGTCAGCAAAAAGCAAACTGAGCTGGCCAAGAATAAGTTGATTCAGCATGCTTTGCTGAAAAGGCTCTTAAGCTGTTCCAGACAAAACTATGAGGAAGGATGACAGCGACAACACGATCTATCCTTCAGGCAAAGTCTCCCCCTCTACCCACTGCCAGGTTTTGAACTGCTGCCAAAATAAATCATCTTTACTTTAAAATACACTAAGAAGTTCATATCTGGCAGAGGTTGTTTCTTAGTTCTTTTTAATTGTCTTCCATGCCTGCACAATCTACTGAAAGTTTCAAATATAGATTATATTGCACACACAGGAATGTGTGGTTTAGCTTCAGGTAAAAAGGGTGGGCCTTGTTTGCTGTTATTTGCACGTTCATTTGTACTGTGTGATCGGAAGCTAAAACAGGAAGAGGTGAAAGCTAATGAGAACTGATTGAGACTGAAGTGCTTGCTTCAGAAAATTTTACCCTTGCTTCAGAAAATTTTACTGCTTGACCTACAAAGGCATTCCCTTTCCCTTGTACTTATTGCTTCGGGCTTTTTCTTTGGTCTCGTTTGTACCACAGAAGTTGCAATGATTTAACTGAATCGGTTTCTTAAGGAACATATTTCAATCAGAGTAATCTGCTTGTACAAAGATTTGAAGCCCTCTTGAGTAATTTCCAGAGATAAGACCTTCTATTTAGTATCAGCAAATCTTTCAATTAGTTTTTTTCATTAATAGATCTCAAAGCACTTTATAAAGTAGGTTACTGCCATTTGCTCTGTTTTGCAGATCAAGAACATATGAAATTATTCGGTTACTGTGTGCAAGTAGAAAGCTGGGAATAAAAACCTCTTTCTGCCCAATTCAGTGTTTCAGCCACAAAACCACATGGGGTTTCCAAGTTTTTCTGACATGAATGTGCTTTGAGGATCCAATTTCTGCTAACATTTTAATGATATACCAGTGATTTCATGGTAGTCACATTAAACTTAAAAAAACCCTGAAATAATAGGTCTTATTGGGTGTACAGTAAAGTGATGGGGTATTGTTTTATATTTAAAATTCAATATCAGCTCATCTTTTAGGGTTTGCCATGTGAAAAATATTGGGAGCACCTCTAAAATATCTAGAGCCTCTCTTCCTCCATCAGAGTCAGGCCACGGACAATTCATTCCAAAGTTATATTCAGATACAAGTAAACCACCTAAGAGTCAAAATATAGGGCTATAGCACAATATAAATCAGCCAACGTGTGAAGATACAACTGCTTTGACAAGTAGCAAGAAGGAATAAACATGTTTGTACTGAAACACCACCTCACTTTCCATCTATCTTCAGAATGCGGAGGTAAGTGGAGCTTACATTATCAGTAAGGCTGTCCTAACTCTGGGCTATCAGGTGCTGTCTGCTGGTGGATATTTTTATATTAAATGTTCTTCTTCTACCACTGGACCTTAGAGAGGTAGTCATGCCTTTATCTTTGGAGGTCTCCAAGGCAGAGTTAAACAGCCCCACAACTGACCTGATTTAGTGCTGGCAAAAGGTTTGCGTTTAGCAGGAGGTTGAACTGCCTATTTTCAGGAGAGCCCTTCCAAACAACACTTCAATAGTAGCGATGTGAATGCAAAAGATCTTGCATTTTAATGGGCCTGTAGTACCTGAAAAAAATCCCCGACCCACCATCATGACAATGGATAAGGTCTTGCAGAATTACTGAGGTGGGAAGAGTCTTCATTTCAGAAAAATGGAAACACTCGATTTTCTATGGTACAGTCTCTCTGTTAGGGTAGATGAGGGATTAATTGTGTTTTTATATTAGTTATGTCTTGTGTGCAGAAGCATTTCATTAATTGGTCGCTGTCATTGACCCAGATGGACAAGACACTGAGTTCCTGTCACAAACGATACTTTGCCCTTTTTCAGGTCTTGGTATTTTTCCTTCAAATTGCAGATCAACATGGTCATTGTAATCTGTAACCTTTTTCTTTCTCAAACGTTTTAGCCTGGACTTCTAAAGGCTACTAACTTGCAAGAAGGATGTGATCATGGGAAATATACCACAGTTTCATTTGATAATCAATTCCTAATTAGAACTGAGAAGACAGATACGTATTTTGTTCAGGGAAAAGGGCAAACCAAGAGAAGTACAAACATCCATGTTGTATGCTGTGTAGGGAATAGCCAATATGAAACTGTAATTTTCATATATTAAATAGTTTAATTAGCGTTACTACTAATTAGAACAAGGCAGAAGAAGTAAAGGGAACAATTTGTACATAAAAATGTAATCACATCTCAAACAGCATTTGGCATATAGTTTTTGTTCTGACCACAGTGGTAAACTTTGGGTAGAAGTATTACATTTCTAAGATAATGAAGTGCTTATGTTTAAGACCTTTCTTTGGGGATATCTAAAATATATTTGGTTCACACATCTCCGTGCATTGCTGTATAACTATGAATAATCTTTTATACTGCTGGGTTTTTCCAGAACAGTTGATGATGACTAGTTGCTGAAGTAACACTAAAGCAGAATTAGGGTGGGCATTTGTTGAAGCCATCAAAGTTATTTTGCTTGGAGTGGAAGTGAGTGGTATTTATTCAGGGCCTCCTGCTAAGCTCATTCACAGAACAGTATCTTGCTATGAGAAATACGTGTACAGCAAGATAAAATTAGAAGCAGACTATATAAACATGAGTACATTAGAGTTCTTGAACACAAATTCACTGTGGTCATTTTACAACTCATCACTTCAGATATAGAAAAGTAACAAAACTATAAGAAGTCATATTTAAAGTTCTGGGGGGATTGTTCACTAGTTTTTCACTTGTACTGAAAAATAAAATTATATACAGAGCAACAGATACATATTAGGCATATTCTAAGTCAGGACTCCTGCTGAATTTTGTTATCCCCAAAATAATACGTTATCCTTTTATATAACTGCTGACAGTACCATCAAATGAAGAACAGCTGTCAAACTGTCAGCTTATGCATCTGACATGACTAGATAAAGAAGAAAAATTATATGCAATAAATTAAATGAAGTTTCAATTCAATAATATTATTTTTGTTGAAAATTCTGAAATATATATTAAAATACTTTCAGAAGGGTAAAATTATATGCAGGCTTTGTGCCAATGTGTGTTTAAAGAAGAATACAGTACAGGAAATTAAGATACACGTGTGGATAAACTTGCTGCAAATAAAAATGTGTAGTAATAGGTCATGGATTTCTACCTGTTCACTTTTTATATTTCCTACAGTGTTGCTGTATGAAGAAAACTCCTTCCTTGTCTCATTTTAAATTAAATAAACGTGTTCCTTATTAATTTCTTTTACTTCAGTTTGTAGGTTTTTATAAACAGGGATATATTTTTTTTCACCACCTGAAAATTAGAGCATTTTGGGAGCATAAACCTCCAAACACTGGAGTTGGAGAATACATATATTCTCTGTTTACAGCCTTCTGGATCACAAGTGGTGCCACACTCAAGCCCTGCACACTGATCTGGGCTGTCTCCTTGTCCGTAGCGGATTACCATTAAACATGACTCTCCACTGGAAGCAGATCTGTTCAAGGCATCAGCAAACTTCTGAGCCCAGTAGCTTGATCTCAGAATGCCCTGCTGTCCCTGCCCTGTCCCCTCCTGTCAGGACACAGCCAGGGCCTACAGCCACCTTCACCCTCTGCAGGGACTCTTCCCAGGGCAAACCTCACTGGTGCCCCTGGCACATGTACAGGAAGGATAGCAGCTGTGGGAGATCATGGCATGGCCAAGTCCCATCAGATCTCAGGAGAAAAGCTGGCGGGATGAGGCTTGGAGGACCTGAGATTTTCCTACAGCTCCACATACTTTCACCCACCCCACTGTGATGTATGTTCTAGAGAGGGACTGTTTTCCATGGCTGGTTGTAGTTGCCACAGTAGGGAAATTCTGATGGGCAGCTTTTGAAAACAACTGAGAGGCGGATTTGCTGGCATGGAGCATTTTAATGGAACAGGTCCCTTCCCTCTGAACACAGACTGACAAGAGGGCTGGACACAGCCCAGCCTGCCCTACAGCACAGCCGTGGGACACTGAGACGTGACCATCATTTCTGTCCAACCACTGCTTAGCCTCCTTCTACCCAACCACAACAAACAGTTAATAAAGATAAGAAACAGAGGATCTGCCTGCATTTTATAAGGCAGTTTTGTAACCATATGTGCAGAATTTTAAAACACCAGCAGTACTGCTCTTATGATCAGAAGTGTCATTCCCCAATATCTGAACCATGTAAATAAAGGCCATGAGTACATGCATTTAAATGTAGATCAAAGTGTTCCTGATTTCAAGACACAATGCACAAAACAACAAAGTTTTCTGAGACTGCAACATCAAAGACCCTGAAGAAGGCAATACAGATGACTGTCAGCCCATTCATATTTGTGACTTCTAATACTTCCTTCTGTAAATAAGAAGAATGAGGAAATGATCCAGTTGATTGTCTTCAGACAAAGAAATCACCATATCTGTGTGCTTTGGAGTAACAGCAAATTGTCTGCCTGTAGCAGCAGGAGGATTCTAAGGGCCAGAACAGCTCACTGCAGAGGATGGACAGGTCCTTGTTAAATTACATTGTTGTAAATGTAAAGATAAGTTACAAACGTGTCCCACTGCAGGCCTATGACACCCACACAGCAGCAAAGCATGACTTGCTTTCATTTGCACTGGGAAGCCAAGAGACAAAGGCAGCAACTTGGCTAGCCAGTAACAGCAGCCAGGGAATATGTGCTCCCCTTTGCTGGGACTTTGAGTTAAAGACCCAGGGACCAGGGACCTACACCCAGGTTCATCACCTCAGCTTTCCTATCTGCCTCCCACAAGCAATCCCATGTACTTGCTGGGAAGGAGCTCGAGACACTTGAAGTTTCACCAAGATGTATCAATTACACCTCATATAAAGTTCTTGCAATTATAATCAGAGATAAGCATTTATCTCATCTCTAACTTAAGGCAATGATAATAAAATTTCTTTTTGCAGCAACCCCTCCTGCCTAATTTTACAGTGATATTTAGAAAGAAATATAAATGGATAGCAGTGCCTGTTGCCAAAGCAGACTAGTTTGTCTGTTCCCTCAGCATTGTGAAACAGATGTTGTGAAACATCTACTGAAAGAGGCCTAGCCCAAGACCCAAAAGATGTGATTTATGCTACTGGCTTGAGAAAGAAAGCTGTTCAGGACTTTAAAAATAAATAATGCATTGGGCTCTTTCAACTTTTTTCTCAAATTGTTGCCAACTTCATACTGATTTCAAATCTTTATACACTACAAAGCACCCAGCAGTGAAACTTGGCAAGGAATTAGCAGCTGAGAAAGACAGAGGAGATGAATCATGATCATACGGATACAGTGCTGCACGCACACAGCACAGAAAACTCTGGATTTTGTCAATGTAGAGCAGTCGTGCAAAATTTCAGTATTCTTTCAGATGCAATGCATTCACACATTTTAACAACCTGCAACATAAGAGAAGTTCTACCAGAGCCATTTTGGAGATCAAAATTCCAAGATCTGAAAGGAAATAAACATTTTACCATCCCTTAGAGCAATCTTTATCTTGCAAGTGATGTAAAGAAGCATCTTGCATTTAGACAAACAGAAGTAATTTCAAAAAGAAAAAATGGTTAAAAATTATGCATTCCCTCAGTCTACACTGTGTAAAATAAGGACAGTTTCAAAGATTATTGAAATCTGTGTGACCTGTACAAGGACTCAGCAGCTGGGTGATGAGTTTAAAATGGAGGGAAAACAGGCTTTTAACAGCACACGAGAATGAAGTTTTCTATGAATGACACTTTCTTCACTGTAAAGAGGTGGTCAGGTGTATCAATATTGTATCCTTTGCTCATATGAATCACTCAATACTACTTACTTAGAAGAACTTAGTTCAAAATAGGTATGTAGCATAATATTACTCTAAAAGAAAATGGAATGTTATTGACAATAGAGCACAAGTTTACTTTTGATTACACTTATTTTTATAATTTAAAGCTCTGGAATTTTTTGAGCCCATGGAAATACACCCTCTAATACTTGTAATATGAAGAAGGAAAAAAAAATAATTTAACGGAATAATTTTATTTATTATTTGTTTTATTCTTACAGAGCTAGTAAAATAAGTAAACAGACTAAAGTCAGTGATGACCAATGTCTGAAAAGAAAAGGGATTGGTCATTTTGCAGGCTGGATTGGGTCAGAATAATTAGATCAGTAGGAATAATTTGTAGTTCAGCTCTTGGGTAGATTGTGGTAGTAATTAAAAAAGACTACAGAGTGATTGCTAAATGCCAATACTGTTACATTTCTTCAAGGTTACATATCCTCATCTCATACAGCTGATTGTCTGAGACTAAGGAATGATCATGAGAAAAGTTCATGTTTCTAAATGGGAGACCAAGATTTCCAGGGCAAGAAAGGATTGCAGCAGTAGCACTGAATAAAATTAGTGTACTGCTGTCATACATAACCTGTGGTATTCTGCAGGGATGAGGGAGCCTCATGGTTGCTTCCATCACAATAACATAGTACTTTCATGAGATTTGAAATGGCTTTATCAAAAAGTGATTTATAGCCTAAATTAAGTAGTTTATTCTCTTTAAAACCATGTCTAGCCTTTTGGCATAACAAGGAAAATTTCAGGCTTGATGCATATATTCTGAATTTATTTCTCATTGCACAAATTGGGGGAATAATTATCTTCATGCCTAGAAAAAACAAAGTGATCAAAGAAAGGTTTGCCCTTTTCCTTCCCTCCAAGAAATCTCATGAATTTTTTTTTTTCTTTTTTTTTTTTAGCTTGATACACAAGAAAGCCCTATGTCCAGGAAAAGTAATTTACAGTTTATAAAAGATCAGACTGTGTTTACTGCTACAGAGAATGGGATGCCTTGTCTGAACTCTATTGTTAGAGATTTGGCTCTGCTTTTTTATGATATACCAGATGCTTAGCAGGGGCAGAGGGACAGATTAGGGAATATCTGCCTTCACTATGGAGTTTGGAATAAAATTTGCATTGGAATTTATAGGAAAACATATTCCTATGACATTTATATCAAAGGCAAAGGAAGATTAATTTCCCTCTTGAAAATAGAAAGTAACACATGAATATAGACATGGGAGGAGGTAGAGGTGTCTAACATAAAATCCAAGGCTTTTTAAAGCAAAGTGATATTTCAGGGTTAAACATACTTTCCAGGACTCAAAAAGAGAATAAAAAGGTAAAGATCTTTCTTTTTGGCCAAGATGTATTTTCCGAAATACAGCTTATAAAAAGTTTTATCACTGTCTTATGTTGATGAAATAAATTAAATCTGCTGGCACTCATGGTGATATGATGGTGATGTCGGTGCTGGAATGCCTCTTCATATCCCATTGTCTGGGGAACACTGGATAGGTTACTCAACTGGCCATGAAAATTGTCATGTTGCAGATATTTATTAAGTACTTACTACATAAGCATATAGAGTTTAACATGACCCTGATAACTCTTAACCATTGACTAGGAATCTGTTAGAGGACATCAGGTCCTGAGGGATTAAAGAACTTGTTGTATATGTATTTCTTTCATGCCATTTGAAGGCTCCCTGGTTAGCTGGAATTTCAATGCAAGAGACTATTTTACCCCTCAGGAAATCACTACTCTTGTCAGGTTGAACCTGCTCTGCTGAAAGCAGTGCTGAGGACTTCAGGTGCACCCACGCACAGCACACTCCACGGCTATGAGCCAGGGGATGGACAGAATCACTTCCAGAGGAACAGAGGCACTTTTTCCTGGATTTTAAGTTACCTGATGTACATGCATGGTTAAGTATCATTAATCTTTCAGCAGTAGTAAAACCCTGTCATTTGCATTTCCATATGTAGATTGAAAAAAAAATCTGGAATATATATTTGAGTATATCTAAAACAGAGCTGCACTTCAGATTCTATTCCTGCAGGCTTGTGGATGTGAACACTGAAAAATTTAATTCAAAATGTGCATGACTGTATGTCCTTGTGTTGCTCTAGAGGCAAAGCTGCAGCCAGGGCACAATGCACACTTACTAGGATGCTGTGCCCTGACCACAGAGAAAATGGGGCAGCCTTACAAACCAGGGGCTGGCTCTGAGCTGTAGCATTGCGTGCCTGGGCTCTGCTCTGCAGTTTGTCTTATTCTGTCCTTAGACAAGCAGTTACCTCAGGGCCTTCCATGCCCTCAGCCACTCAGAATATTGCCAATACTTAAGGGAAAAAGAAAAGAAGGAGGAATTGCAGCACAGATAAAAGCCACTTTGAGGCAATAAAATGCCATGTCAGAAAAGCAAAAATACACGATTGGATACAGAAAGCAGGCAGACAAGAGGTCTGAGCCTTACCTTTTATAAGTGTACATATATTATTTCTACACGGTTTGAGCACACGTGCTACAACTACAAACACTTGTTTACAAAATTCAGGGTGTTGTTTGCCCACATTTTGGGGAGATACTTTCAAGGATGAGAGCTTTTCCTATATCTTGCACACAAAAATAATCGAATCACAAGTTTAAATCTGTTAGTAAAAAGTTAAATAGGAAACACTGGTTTTTATTGAAAATGCCAATAAAAAGTCAAAATTTATTTCCAAACCATGTCTAATGACTGCTTTAGCAGATGCAGATTTTTGGCAATCAGAAAATATGCAGTCGTCTCTCATACACACCTGGTGTTTATACTTTTTTTACTATCAGTGTATTTTTATACAACAAAATACCTGTAAACTATAAGCCTTTCTTCTTGATTCCTTTCAGTTTCTCCAAGCCTTGTTGATACAACCAGTAATGAAATATGGTATGAACATGGAGATACAGGAAAAGACAAAAAATTGTGTTGAAGCGTAAATTCAAAACTTTTCATTAACCAAAAATAACCAAATATTTTTGTTGATTACTTGTGCTGAAGGCTATTGAAATTCAATTTAGCAAGAATCTTTTTTTATTATTCATCCTGGGAAGGTATCACAATTTCCCAAAGTTCAGAGGAGCAGGGCATCTGTAGGCAAGAAACAGACCTTTACTAAATATTTATGAAAGAAATAATGCCTACAATGTAAATGCTTCCTGTACTTGAATAAGAAATAATATTGGGGTCTAAAATCTTCCAAAAATATGAGAAAATTACCCTGGAATTCTATTCCTCTAAAGACAAAGAAGCGAAGATGTGAACAGGTCAAGGCTCTTTGCTTATGGAATGGTTATGCATAGGTGATACTTTGATTATCATATATGTTGAATAATTCTGAGAGAATTTATAGCTTTTTTTTTCAGATATGCAGAGGGACGAAATGTAAATATAACCTTTACTGGATAAAGTTGGAGTAAAGAAAGGAGACAGAAGCGGACATTATTTCCCCTTATATTTTAAAAATATAAGTGTTCTAAGATATAAACTGATCAGTAAGTATGGTCAGATTATACGATACTATTCAGCAAGGTCATAGCTTTGTAACCATTGAACATCACATCCCATGCTAGGTAATACTGAGAATTAAGAATTATTGTGTTGGAAGAAGGTCATCCACGATGACAGGAAGTATCAAATTAAGTATTATTAAAGCTGTATAGTAATCAGTCAAGAAAAATCCAAACAATTTTCAGAAGACACTAGTTTGACTTTTCTTTGCAGCAGCTCAAACAGAAAGGCTACTTGAGGATGCTGCTGCTGAATGAAATGCATTTTCTGTGGTTAAAATCCTAGCAACTGAGGTTGTCACGACAGGATGTCATGAAGAGCCTGTGGCACATCCCAGTTTCTGAAGAAGGAATCTCTACTCCAGTGCTGCAGCTCAGAAGCTACAGTGCGAAGGAAGTGTGAAGGAAAACCCAAACAAAAATGTATTAGCAAGTAAATTTCTTCTTCGGATAAGTGGTTTACATGCACTTGCAGATCTTTGGGGCCTTCCAAGCAGAACAAGGTTGAAAAGCATTGTTTCAGCAAATTCCCCACTACATAATTAACATTCTTCTGACTTTAACCATCCCCAATTTTCACAGCATTTCCGGTTCCCTTTCACAATGACAGCACTGTGTTGCAGAGAAATACTTTTAAGGATGAGACTTTCTTGTGTATCTTGCACACAAAATGAACGTAATCACAATTGAAACATTATTGATTCTGTCCTATTTCAAAGGCAGGCACAGTTCAGCACCTCACACAAAGCTCATAAAAGATATAGAAATTGAATGCTAACGGCACAGCCTATCATACAAACAATTTTCTGCAGTAGACAGAGATGAACATACAAGCTGAGCCACAACTACTCGATTTTAAAGCAGCTCTTAAGAGCCATCTGGGTTCATCCAGAGTACCCCAAAGATTAATTTTACGGAAATTAAACTGGAAAAAGCTGCTCTCAGTTAAAGAGTAGTGTCCGATAACTGCAGACTGAAGGCCTGGATCAGTTAAGGGCACCAAGGAAATGATGATTTATTTGGGGTTTTTTTCTTTCTGATGAAATGTTAAAGAGAATTAATATGTCTTTTTGATCTGATATTGTGAGTTATTCAATTATTACTCTATTCGAGTCAACAAGGCTGGTTACAGAGACTAGAAAATGCATAATTCTCTGAGCAAGATGAGACACCTCATGAGATTTGGCTCTCAGACTCCCCAGACTTCTATACATCTGTTAACCTTATTTAGTCTTAATATAAAGATATTGACAAATACTTCTCTTTTTTAGAACAGTGTATTTTCTATCTGATCCACCTAATGACCCTAACTACTATGTTGTCTCAAATACTTTATTATTGTAAACATTATTTTTTCAACACACACAAAAAGAAATAGCGCACAACACAGCCTTCTTTTTAAGGATGGTGGTGTTGGCTCCTGGACTCCAAGTGGGGTACATGGCATTAATTGGTGAGTAATTATACAAAGCAAAAAGCATACACTAATTCTCTCCATGGGAATTTGGACTGCGTCGATTTTTTGGCAGTGGACTGAGACTATTTTTGGTAGCTTGATTGAAAAGAATCCAGGAAATCAGTTTCATTTTAGTAACAGTATCTGTTAATGAAATACAGGGGATTTCACTTTGGTTAGCTATCTTGTATGTGATTACTAAATGGGAAAGCTCTTCAGGAGGTGCCCAGTTTACACCACACTTAGCTAGCTTTCCACAGGCAGGCTGTCTGTCTGTCTCCATGTAATTAGGGCCTTTCTCCTTCACAAACTGCCAGCCTCTATTTACATCTTCTGTTTTCCTTGTGACCTTGAACAAGAATATCTTCTTGTCCCCAGAGGTCAGGACACGGGAATATCTGTTTATATAAAACACAGAGGGATGGCTCTACAGGCTGTGCTTTCTCTCCTGTTTGTCCTCAGTAAACCTACAGGTCTGTCACAACCCTGCCTACTCTTAGATAATTTGCAAGTGGGCGTCTCTTCACTCCTCCATTTTGTCTTGTCTTTTATAGCAGGGTTTTTGGTGGTTTTTTTTTTTTTTTTTTTGGTTTTATTTTTTGTAAGAGAGATTGCTATCCTCTGTGCTTGCACATTGGAAATCTGTCTGCAAGGATGGGCATAAATCCGAATGGTAATATGGAGAATATTCACAACTGCAGTCATAGTAACATTACCTTGGGCCTTCATTTCACCATTAGAAAAATGACTTCTCTTTCTGCCTTTTTTATTTTTTTGTCACTTCTTCTAGTGAAAAAAGTCAATTTAGTCTGCTTATATCCCTTCATACTCTTGGAAAGTCTGCCCTGTAATTTACAGTGAGCTGTGTTTAGCTTTGCCTGAGTGCTACTCCTTACAGCATTAAAATAGTTTGCTTGTGGTTAGAATTCCTTCTGGAAGAGTTTCTACTAAACTTTTAATTGAAATTAAAAGAAGGCTAGGAGGTATCTTGCACATCACTGGGTTTATTTCAGGATATGGTTACAATTGCTAATACTGATATGTTTAAACTCTTGCCAAATGAAATGCCGTATGAGAAAAAAAATGGTTGATTACCTACTGTAAAAAGAAACAATGCAACCAAGTGCCAGCCATGTATCTAGCTAGATTAAATAAATAAATAAACCTAATTTTAAATTCCATCCACATCCCAAAGATTTACTCCCAGGAAGGCATCCTGGGAAAAAAGTGTCCTCTCTATATATAAAAGGAAGAAAAACACCACCACTTTCATTTAAAAAAAATAAGATAAAAAATGTTTGGTGAATACCTTGAGGTTTTCATATAGCAATTTTTAGTATTTGCTTTTATAGTAGTCTGCTCCGAAATGAAATATGTTTTGCTTACTGTGCTGTGGGACATAGCACTATTTTCCTTTTCCCACAACTCACAAAAAGCAGTATTATAGTGACAGCATTTTCTCTGTGAAGCTCTGTGGAAGGCTTCTAGAAGATGACCTTCTGATTATTTGTGAGTAGCCAGAAAGCTGAAAAGGGAGGAAAAAAAGTTGGGGGTGGGGGGGTGGGGCAGGAAGTTCTATTTAACTCTTCTGTATTCACAGACCAGCTGTGGTGCTTGGGTGCACCAGGAAATCTGTGTAAGTACTACACAAGATTGTGGTCAAGTGTACCCAAGCTAACAGGAAGCTAGATTTGCAAGAAGCTCTTGAGCATTGCAGGAAGTACTTTCAGTGTATGGGTAGTTTTAGCGCACTTACTAGTCCAGGGCTGGCCCAGGCTCTTCCCAAGGGACAGCCAGTCACCCAAAACAAAACCTGTGGAGGTCAGCCTGCTGCATGCTTGTGAGTCTGCAAGGGAAAGAGCTGAGGAGCATTGTTTCTAAAATACATTGTCTACTGGGAAGCAATATCTTTCATCTGAAATTATGACCTGAAGGCATCTAAATTAGCCACTTTCTTTCACTTTGTCTTTCTCTGTTTTTCAAATTTTCACTCTGCTGCCAAGATGAAATAGCCAGCTGTAGGCTGCTTACATGGGGGATTTCACTTCTCCTCTCACTGGCTGGTTCAGACGGTTTAGCTGGCCTCCCATTTTCCAGAAGTGTGCTTCTGTGGCACACTTACCATGGCTGATGATTCCCTCTGAACTCATCATTTCGAATGAGTGCCAAACTCTCCTCTGAGTGGAACCCTGATGCCCATGCTTGTCACCTTATTCTGTGGCTATAACGATCCGGATCTCGATCAGGGTCAGCTGGGAAGCAATGTGACTTTGCAGCAGGGTGCCGGTGGGAGGGCAGGTGTCCAGAGAGTTTTAGGTTTGTGTGTCAGTGTGAAGGGGCTGTGAGGTGGCTGTGAAGAGAAAGCAGCAGCGGTAGCTTGTGGTTTGTTGCCTGCCTGCTGCAGGGTGACAATAGTATTTCCCTGCCTCGGAGAGATTCATGTCCTTTGTTAGGCACTTCAGGGAAAGCATTCATCTTCTCTTAACTTTTGTGTAGCTCTCACAAAGTCATACAGATTTTTACGTAAATAATAACAAAATACCTTTTCTCAGCAGCTGATCTTAAAGCACCACAACATTGTTACCCCATTTCAGTGATGGTGAAACTAAAGTCTGGGGAGCTAAATAGTGTGAGGTGACCTCGACAGCTTCTGGGCAAGTTAGCTGTGAGGAAAGCTTATGTATCCCATGACTAAACTCTGTAAAAAGTTAATCAAAACAGCAGGATCTAGCCTGTAATAAAGCACTTCATCTCACACACTGTGCTCTGATCTCAGGCAGTAAGAACACAGGTGAGTCTGGTAATTTTCTTGTGATTTTTCCTTCAGTCTTCAAACTAACCACTGCACTAAAAGGAAGCTGCTGAAGACTTCTGTCTTTACATATGCTACAATGCTAATTCTCCTAATTTGTTAAAAAGGAGGCATTTAGTTGCATGGGAACCATTTGTGCAGCTCTTTAAGGTGTGTTGTGTATCACTCATACTATCTGTTCTGTATCGGCAACACAAGCCGAATTCTTTCCTTGTTGCTTTCAAGGAAAGTTGAATTCAAGTGTGTTATTAGATTCTGTATTCCTGTATTGACTGTAGGAGGAAATATCACACAGCATGGAACTGGGTTGTAGGAAGGGAAAAGAATGTCAAAATGTATTAGTTATTGCAGATAAAATGTCAGACAAAATCCAGGGGAGGTTTGAGGAGCAGGGCTACCTGCTCCAAAGCACAGGCTGAAACCCACTCAGCAGCAGAGTGTGACCAATCAGCGAATGACAGAATGGGTGAGACTGGAAAGGACTACAGTGGATCATCTGCTCCAACCTCCCTGCTCAAACAGCATCATCCTAATGACACAGAATGTCATTAAATGGCACAGAAGCTTCTCTGCTGAGTGGAGGTGCCTATTAGGGGCATATTGATCAGCAAATTCCTTGCAAATGGAACTGAAGAAACAGTAGAGATCAGAGAAGCCATAGCAAGTCAGCATTCATAGGTGATTTGCTGTTGCATGCATAGTGCCATCCACTGAGGTGCACATATGAAAATATGGAATATGAAAAATGAAATGTGCACTTACCAATACTGATATGTTTATGAGAAAAACTGGTGTTGCCAAATACAGGAAAATATCCTCTGTGCAATATCCACTCAGTGACCCAAAGGCTGGGCTCTCAGCCAACATCCTAAACAAAAGTAATGTGTCAAGATGCACGTACTGTTGATTGGAGCCAAAAGCTGCAGCTTCTTTGGAGGACTGCATGCCTGTACAAGCTATGTGGCATGAGTGCAGGTATCTCTTGTGTCAATAAAATGTGACAAAGTAACGCCGTGTCCTCTCAAACATCTAAACTTACTGTAAGAGTTTGATCTTGGAAATGGGCAAGTCTTATTTGTCCCTTCACTGGATGGCTGCTGCACACAATTCACCAACACCCAGGTTCCTAAGCCCTTGTAAAGATTTTAACCAGTACCAGTACACCCCACTGAGCATTTTCCAAATTCTTTCACTGATGGGATTCACCTGGAATTTAACAGTATTCTGTATTTATGTTGAGTATTTCAGGATTTCATGGAGCAAGTCATTAATCAATAGGGAAGGGAAGGGAAGGGAAGGGAAGGGAAGGGAAGGGAAGGGAAGGGAAGGGAAGGGAAGGGAAGGGAAGGGAAGGGAAGGGAAGGGAAGGGAAGGGAAGGGAAGGGAAGGGAAGGGAAGGGAAGGGAAGGGAAGGGAAGGGAAGGGAAGGGAAGGGAAGGGAAGGGAAGGGAAGGGAAGGGAAGGGAAGGGAAGGGAAGGGAAGGGAAGGGAAGGGAAGGGAAGGGAAGGGAAGGGAAGGGAAGGGAAGGGAAGGGAAGGGAAGGGAAGGGAAGGGAAGGGAAGGGAAGGGAAGGGAAGGGAAGGGAAGGGAAGGGAAGGGAAGGGAAGGGAAGGGAAGGGAAGGGAAGGGAAGGGAAGGGAAGGGAAGGGAAAAAGAATTAATCTGAAATGATCCACTGGCATAATAGTGTAAGTAGAGTAGTGAACCTAAGCATTTCTGGTGAGTAAAAAGTTCACTAGGAACATTATGGCTTCCTATTTCAGTCTGATAGTTGCCTAAAGCTGCAATTTCTTCCTATCTGTGTGATTCCATCTCTTTACTGACAATTATTCTTAGCTGTTCTTAGGCTTCAGGTGTTTTCTTTTCCTATATTTGGTGGCAAAAGGTGAATTTAGATGTGCATAATCTCTTTTTACTACCAATCTATGTTCAGAGAAAGTAGTACGATTTCAGATTTCTTTAAGCGCTTAAAAAATGTCTTTGAAGTCTGAAAAGCAGATTTGTGGTGGGAAAGAGTTGTTTGCCAGTAAGTTCATACTTTTCTGGTATTTTTAAAACCTTGAAATCATAACCACAAAAATGAGTAACATTAAAACTGGATACAAAGTGCTCAGTGTAAACCTTTATGTCAGAGAGAGTGAAATAAAATTAGACATCCATCCATTTAGAGCATCAAATGTCTAAAGTGTATTTCAAATATCTGAATTTATTTTTAGATTTCTTCTGCATAATAAATAGAGGAAAGAAACATACTTCCAAACTGCGTGTTAATGTCTGGATCGTATGCTTAAAACTTTATTATTTCATTGTTTTAAGTAATATCCAGGAAGTCTGGTAAATACTGGTTTTTATGCATATTGTCTCCATAATGTGTACAGCTCCATTTGATTTTAGAGGGAAAGAACAATAACACAGTCCTCTCCAATGTATTTCAAATAATTTTACCCATATTTTGAAATAAACGCAGAGCTTCCTCTGAGGTATGTGCCTGAGCCTGGGGCTGTAGGGAGGTAGAGGTGTCCTGAGTCAGGGAGCAGTCCCTGGCACCCTGCCTTCCCTTGTCATGGGCCCAGGGCACTGCCGCCACCCCCACGAGGTGCGAGTGCTCATGGCTGCTGGCTGGGCGTGCCAATCTATCGCATCCACGCCGCACTGATCCTTGTCCCACTAACCCTCTGCTCGCACACTTTGCTGGTAGTTTGCACAGTCATCACCTCCTGGGCCAGCCAAGCAGTGATGAGGACTCACTGCTGGCTGCAGTGGTGTTCCCTGCCCCGGTGCGTAGCTCTTGGCAAGTCAGGAGGCCCTTGGGAGGCATCTGGGAGGGGTCATACAGCAGTGGTGTAACTCTGGTAAACAGTTTCTCTTTTACCAGACCTTGTCAGATGCCCCTGAGAAATTGTTTGGACAATTTTTTTTTTTTTTTTTGTCTTTCTTTCTTTAGCAACAAGAAGGACTGGATAATGCCTTGTAATGTGGAGGTTTCTCTTCTGTCATCTGTGAATGTCAAGTACAATTAGAAGCTTGCAGAAGCAGTACAAAAGCTAATCCATTTGGAGTCCTCTTGAGCACTTGACCTCTTTTTATCTTGGGGCAGTGAGCTTCACAGATTAATGAAGTGCTTCTAGACTGTTGGTCTTCAGCATCACTGGGCGTCGGCTTCCCTGAATACAGATCACCAGGACCACCTTGTTCCTGGTGCAAAGACCCTTCCTGAGTGAGCGTGGTGCAGCTGCAAGGCAGCACCACAGGGCTTGTAGGCCAAGGTCACCGTGAGTTGTGGAATCAGCCTGGCCTGGGTAAAAGACTACTGTTGTTCAAGAATTTTTATTTAATAGCATTTTGGGCCAATTTTGCACTGGAACTAATGAAATGAACAGTCCAGAGAGAATCAGAAATCTATACATTCAAGACCTTCAAGGCCATATTTCACTTACTTTTATATTAATTCTGACTTGCTTACATAAGGAAGGCCCATATCATAGAGTGGTGATCTCAAGTTACACCATTTATACCCCATAAAAGGAAAGAAATGCAGAAACAAACCAGTAACTCCAGTGGAAAACAGCCACTCCCCAAAAATCAAAAATCTCTGAGCCTAATCACCCCTTGAACATTTGAAGCCTCCCCAAAACCAGACTAATAAATGGGCTGATTGCACCATTCCTGAAGGTCACAAATTTGGAGCTATTTCTGACTGCAGGGGAGGAGGAAAAAAATTCCAAAATCCGGAACACCTTGCATGGTGCAGACTTCCAAAAGTTCTTCTTCAGCTGAAGATATGTCAGTTCCAGCCCTTCTCCTTTTGTCTTAGCCAGTTATTAGCAACTCTGGAATCTCTGTCTCCACAGACTGGCAGCTGAGGTTTTCCTTGGGGTTGCTTTGCTTTTGCAGCAGCAGTTGAGCTATTATCAGACCCAGCTGGTTTTTTGGGCTATGCTTGGGCCAGCCCAGATATGAGTCTGGCACAGGACTTTTGCATTTTCTGTTGTGTGTAATCAAGTGTTAACTTTTTGCTGTTTGAGCACCTCTAGGCTGGGGGAGGCTGGTTACAGGAAGTGGTGATCAAGTTTGAACAAATCCAAGCATCTGATATTTTCCACCTGGGAGTTATTAATGAATAACAACCATATTCCAGTAATATCAAAATTGCAAATCAGTTGAACAAAACAGTAAAAGATTCAATTTTTGGGATTTTTCTGAATTATCAGTCTAAATTTGTCTTTAAGTGCTGTAAAGGATAAACATGTTGCGCTGATAGAGGGTAGTATGTTCAAAACCCAGTGGATCTGCTATTTTGTTCTGACAGGGAATACTGTACATCTTAGGTCTATCCAAAAGCAGTTCCAGAGGTTTGTTCAAAACAACATGCCCTCAGAAATTCTGGGAAGCTGCTTTAACCAAAGAGTTGAGCATAACAGACTAGAGCACAAAATCGCTTCTTTTGAGGTACGTTCAAGCACTTGGCAGCTTGAGGTGTCCATGGCAGGTGCTGGATTTGCTATAAGTGGGCAATTTATAAACAGGGCTGACAACTGGGAAAACAGAGCACCCGGAGCACGGCATTCCTGAGCTGGCGGTGCCTTGCCTGTGGATGCTCCGCAGCGCGCAGTTGGGAAGAGCAGCCCGCCTGAGCGGGGCCAGCTGATTACAGTGAGCACAGCTACATCAGGGTGTGCTGCAGTACTGCTAGCTACCTTCACAGACCATGCAAATCAGTCTTTGCTCCTCCATCCTTTCCTAATCAACGGTTAATTGGTTCATTCTTGGTTAAGTGGTCATCCCTGTCCACATTTTGTAAAGAGAAAAATGCCAGTGAGGTTCTACTCAGGCTTGCTTTTAAATTTTTGTTGTTTAAAGTTTTGCTGTTTTCTCCATAAGCACTTTGGCTCACCATATGTTTGCATTCACATGTTTTTGAAGCTTATTATTTGTCTTCACTGAACATTTTTCCAGATAGGCTGAAGTCTTGAGTGATTTAGAGATGGTAGAGCATCCTCCAAAGAGACAGGGGTTGTAGGGTTTATTATAGCAGACCTGGCTCTAGGGGAGGCACTGGTGCTGCACAGCAAGCAGCTGGGAGGCTGACCCTGGCCTCCCATTCCACCAAGCTTCACACCTCATGGATTGGATGGTCCATGCTTTCATTATGCTTTCTTAGGTCAGCCAGATCCAGCAGGAACAGAACTGTGTCGTGACTCCTTCACAGAAGAGAAAAGGGAAAATACCCCTAACTCTTCTTCTCCTACTTATTTTGAGTGAGTATCTAATTTCTCTGCAGAAGGAGCTCTGCTGTTTCATGCCTTCAGCTCCTTCTGCACAGGAAGCACTGCCCGTGCTCTCACTTCTCATGGTCTGATTGCAAACTCACTGTTTCATTACTCTGCCCAGGAGAACATCTGCTTCTGCTTTGCAAGCAGTTCTCTGTTCTTCCCTTTACTTACACATTCTTCAAGAGGTCAGATATACAGATGTTTTTATTTTTTTTCACACTCCTGCCCTATCATTCTGCCAAAAAGGGGCTGCATGTATTAATCTTAACACTCTTATTATTATTTTTACTTTCTTAACCAAAAATGGGAGGCAGACCCTATGATCCCTATACCAGTATAGTAGCTCACTCAGCAAGGCATTTTTTCAAGGCATTGGAGAGGGGTTTGAATCCTTGCTCCATTGGATTGCTACTGAGAATTCATTCAAGGGACACTTCCTCCTGCTCCCATTGATTCATACTGTATAAGTAATTAAATGTTCACTGGCCCAGAAAGATATACTTTGCCCTGGGCAGTAAACCCCTCAAAGCAGGAGGTTTTTCCTCTCCAGGTGAAGTGTAGCTCTCAGCATCAGAAAGCTTCACTATCCACCTCATCTCATCTCTATCCATGATTCTGTGGCAGGGCTTGTATCTGCGCTCTCTCTGCCCTTTTTCTCTAGAAACTCATCCCAGGAGCCAGGGAGCCTTGATTGAAGCAGCTCATGCAGCGTCAGATCTGCTGCTATTTTTGATTTCAGCAGAGGCACTTTTTCAGCAAGTAACTGTTTCAGTAGAAGGCTGCTAAGCAGTTAGAGACGTGCTAGCCAGGACACTGATGAGCTCTGACAGGCACTGTTTCAAAAAGAGTGATGGCAGGTTTTAAAGGTGGAAATCTGGATGGCTAGTTCTTGCATTGTTACTGCTATTTATAGCCCTAAACCAGAAAGGCCTTTAAACACAGCAATGGCCTGTGATTGGGTAGGATTATTTACTGGTGCTAAATTCAGAATATCTTCAAACATTTTAGTAGGTCAAGGCTGCAGGGAACAAGTCTTATCTACAGGTCTTCAAATGTGAATATTGTAAGATACAGAGATATCTGTCCTCCTAATCATCCATGGATGTTATACTGCATTGTATAACGAGTTATAATCTGAATACACCTACAGCAATTCAGCAGGGATATTAAGCATTTGCTCAATTTTAAACTTTTGGATAACATTTGCTAACAGGTGATGTTAAGCATATGCCTAATTTACAACAGTTGGGTTACATTTGCTAAGAGCAATTGCTCTTTCTTTATTTTTGTGATTTATTTTTTTATAGCTACTAGAGGTACTAGGAGACAATTTTAAAATGTGCTTAAATTCAGCCTCATCTTGTAGAGCACTTCAGCATGGGCTAAATATATGCCAAACAGTTTTTCCAGGTAGGGTATTTTCCAAAATTGACTAGTTTCTCTAAACAAGCAAAATGCCACCCCACGTCACAGAGACTGGTGAACTCCTGTTGACTTTTTAGTGGTCTGATGCTGTCTGTGTTTCACTGTCCCTGGAATTTTAAGAAGGCCTCAAAACAATTATATCCAGCCTATGGAGTTCTGCTCTCCTATTTTCAGATAAAGAAAAAGAGTCTGTAAAATTACAATTTAAGGTTTGTTTGGGAAAAAAAGTGATCAGAACACTTCTATCATTTTATGTGTAAAAAACTATGTATGTATTTTGTATGTTTTGCCTATAAAATAAATACAAATAGATATGGGACCTTTTCAAGGAACTATTTATCAAACATGAAAATAATTGTAAGTCAATCAGTCACAGAAAAATTATAAATGGGGAACTGAGATTAAAACCATACATTTATTTATAAATAAGTGTAGCTTAAAAACAGCAATCTATAATCAGAACCAATGTTTACACTGATTAAAAATCAGCTTTACCAAAGTAAAGTGCAAGACATTAAAAAAAAATAAAGCAAAATTAAAAGAAACATGGAAACTTGATAAACATTTATATAAAGAGGAAGTCAGATGAAGTAAAAGACTAATGAAGTAAAGAAAAGAATACAACAGATAACCTAATGCACATATCAGCAGATCCTTGAGAGACAAATTAACTCATAAGATTGTGAACTGAAGCAGACAGCAATGTTGGAACATTTCAGCTGGTCAGTGTACATAACTTTTTAAATTATTCATAACAATTAAACTATTAATTGCAAAAATATTAAAGGATCATAGAAAGCTGAAGCTATTACAAAGTCATTAATAAATCAGTAACTCAAGATAACTTGTATCTGAACATTTCAAAAAAGATTGTGGGTTACACAGCTTGCATGAAATACTCTCTAGGGCCCTAGAAAACTGGGAGACATCTATTTCAGAACAAATATTTCTAAGGAGAAACCAATTAAAGAAGTCTAGGACTCATCCTGATCTTGATGTCAGAAAAATAATGTTGATATAGGTCTAAATTAGCAAAAAATCAGAGGGCTGGCTCAGAGAAACCTCAAGAAAAAAACAGTACACATACTTTCCCCCTCTTTTATTTGGTACTTTGACAATGGTATCTGAACTCCTCTGTCCCCTCCCGGTCTTCACAGTGCAGGAATGAAACTGGTGTGGGGTGTTCAGGCCCTGAGCCTCTGGGATGGTGTGGGGCTGGGGAAGGAATTGCTGCTGGCCAAGTGGGTGGTGAGACCCTGGAGCCAGGTTGCCCAGAGAGGCTGTGGATGCTCCATCCCTGGCAGTGTCAAGGTCAGGCTGGACAAGATTCTGAGCAACCTAGTCTAGTGGAAGGTGTCCCTCTTCATGACAGATGGTTTGGACTACCTGAATCTCTAAGATCTCTTCAACCCAAATTATTTTATGAGTCTATGAGTGCTCTTAGTAGAAATGTGCACTTAAAAAAGACACTTAATTTCATTCTAGATTGTATTATATGATATAAAAAGACACTTAATTTGGTTCTATATTATGAGCTAGATAGCTCATTAATGCATTAAATAGTTAAAATACTCTACTTAATATGCTAAAAATATAATTCCACTTGTGTGTGTACCAGCTGAATATACTTCAACCTGTGCCATTTTATGATTCGAGCAATGTCGTGAAAGAAATGTAATACTATTGTAAACACAATTTGCAATTTACATTTTAGAAGGGAAAGAGGGATGGGCTGTAGATACACGGTGCTCTGGAGGTCTCTGTGGCATTGGCAATGGAGAAGCAGTGCGCACTGCAGAAATGCCAACTCTAAGATTATGCTCTGGGCTCAAACACAAACTAGGCTTATGGACAGGAAAGCAAACACTAGGAAAAAAGAGCTAAAATGTGTGGTAGATAATCAGGTACAACACGAGAGACATGTGACTGCTTGAGTAAAGGCTAAAGGCCTGGGGCTACAGCAAAATGCCTCCTCCCTGGGGAGTGAGGCCTCCCTGTCCTCACCCAGCACATGGTAACCACTGTGGTATGCTGTGTGGAGAGGAAGACCCCCTCTACAGCCACTTGCAAGGGCTTGAAACAGTCAGAGGAAGAGGTGCCACACTGCCTTCTGCTATCACTAGGCAGGCTGCCTGAGAACTTGTTTGGAACACATGCATCTCTTTTTGGAGTGCTGGGGTAGCCCATACAGACTAAGTGATGCTAAAGCAGTGAAGCTGGTGCAGAAGGAAAGCCCACATGGCTCCAAATCAACAACTTGAAGCCATAGGGTTTCTTGGCTTAGCAGATGTGTCTGTCTGAGCATGCCCAATTCCTGCTGTGGATGGGACAGCTCAGAGCATGTCTCCATTAGAGCATTCCTACACTGGGAAAAAAACAGGGATCCATGTCTTGGAAAGACCCTGGAAGAAGCTAAAGTAAAAGCTGAAGAAAAATTGATTACGTAGTAGTTCTGTAGCCCAGACTTTATACCAGGGTCAATTCATACAGTTACATGGTTGGCGATCACTGCATGCATGGACTGCTGTTTGTACAATGCTCTTTGGAAGTAATTATGTATTTGTGAACAGATGTCTGCTATCACAGGTCTGAACAAGTTCAACCACCTAAGAGTTTGAAACTCCCATGCATTGTGTCAGAAATAGTGCTGTGCCTGATGTGCATTTGGTACATCTTGTCCCCCTGCTTCTCAAACCTACATCCATACCCTTTCTCTTTATGGGTTGAAAAAGTGAAGTGGTGTGTTCACTGGCAGTCCTCAAGCTGTGTCCACTGGATTCTGCTGATAATTCAGCTCTGCACACGCAAACGGGACATGGCCATCAGGCCCTTGGCGATACGCCTCCGAGGTCCTCTGGCTATGCCGATGGTACCCCGGCATCCTAAACCATGCTGGGCACCAGAACTGAAGGGCAGGCTTTGTTTTAGGGTTTTGCCTCATGAATAGTAATTTGTTCTGTGGCGAAGAACAAGGGGCTGGCATGCGACAGCACGGTGTCTCCAGTCAGTCTGAAGACTCCCAAACCTCCAGCCATGATAAGGAAATATTTATATTTCACATGAAGAGCACACCAACATTTTCTTTCTTGGCTCTTTTTCATGCTCAGGAGTGCTCTGCATCCACTGATTCTTTCCAGGGGGAGGGCAATAGGAACTGACATGAAGTCAGTCGGATGTCCTTTCATGTCAAGCATCCTGCCTCTCAGAGAGGCTAGGGGTAAGTACTGCAAAGCAGGAAGCAAGAAACTTTGCAAATGTAAAAAACCTTGCAAATATAAAGCACATTCACCACCCCTTATACTGGTATTCTTAGCTGATGATTTGTGCCAAGCTCAGTAGTTTGCCTCTCTTCTTCAGGTATTTGTTCCCAGATAAGTAAGAAATACTAAATTCCTGCTAGCTCTGGAGTGCAATAACACTGTGTGTTTCACAGGATAACACTAAGGAAAAGGACAATTTCCTATGTTTAAAATTGGTTACCCTTCCATTTCTTAGGTTTGACTTCCCTTGTAAAAGGTGTCAACTGGCAGATATTTACATATATTTACAGATTCTTCCCTTTAAATTAACTCTCTGTAGTCTTTCAGACATGTCTCACATGACTTAAACTCCCACTTCTCTTTGAATATTTATTTTCATTTCAATAGTGTCCCTTCTTGCTAACCAATATTTCTTATGAATTACATAATAATTTAAATGCTATTTTAATGTCTCCATTATTGTATTATATATATTGTCTTCATGATCGTACTACCTACCATATAACCAAAATTTGAGGCAATAGACTATCCAAGATCAAGTACTCCCCCTTGCTAAAATTTATTAAAATAATTTGTGGATTCCAAATATCTGTTTCAAAATAGTAGTTAATAAATAAAATAATTTTTAGTAAAATTTCCATGTGCAGACATGGAAGTGTCATCACAGGAAATATTTCAGTAAATTTTCCCAGTGTGTACAGCAACATAAAAACATGCTTTATTTTTCCCCCCATTCCTAAAATTTATCACTTGAGCTCATCTTAACCAAAGCCTTGGTTCACTGAATGAAGAATAGGACATTTCTCTATGGATTCACAAGGCAGTTTCTGTGGAGGGAGACAACACCCTTCCTTCAAGTGGTACTATTAAAGCTCATTAAACTTTGAGGAGTACAATGGTACTTATTATGAAGAAGCATAGAATCATGGAATGGGTTTGGGTTGGAAGGGACCTTTAAGATCATGTAGTACCATCCCCCTGCCATGGGCAGGGACACTTTCACTAGACCAGGTTTCTCCAGAAGCTAAAGAAAATGTTTGAGTTCCTCCTCCTTGGACTTTTCAGACAAGGTGTTCTGGGCTATTTTTAGTAATGAGCTACTTAGCTACCTCTGCAGCATGGTCAGAAATGACATGGTCTGAATTAAACGTGTTGTGTCCCAGTACTCCATTGGGAGTATACCAGTGTACCTTTCACAAAGGGTGCGAAAGGATGAAGGATAAGACTTTCTATGTGTTTTTAATGTGACATATGAGAAATGACCTGTTAGAATGGGAAGCTTTCCCATACTCCACTACTGGACTCAAAGCTTATCAAATAGTTTTGGTTATCAAATAATGGGGCGAGTTGCCTTCTCTTTGTTTTCAGTAATGTTATTGGCACAACAATGCGCACCAGAGATGCCAAAGATAAAAAGGTCTGCTAAATACCTCAGTACAGAGGGCACTTCACAGTAGCAACAGGATTTCACACAACAGATCCATCTCCTATACATGCTGCTCCTAAGAATTTCAAAGTCACTAATTAGAGTGACCTGTATTAGGACTTTCTGCCTTGATGACCGCACTGATGAACGGAGAGGAATAGAAGTAAAGCAGGTCAAACGGAAATGGAAATTTTCAGTTTTCCTGAAAAAATATAGCAGCAAAAAATACTTTGTTTCTTTTTATCTGATATGTTTCATTTTGCTTCAAGATGTATATTTATTTAGTGATTTTTTCTTTAGTGCTTAAATCTATTTTAAAAGCCTTTACTAAATAAAAACATGGAGATGTAAAGCTTCTACAATTTCAAAAATTAGCACTTGACTTTTTCAGAATGAACTATGGCAATTCAAAGTCTTTGGAACCCTTTAGCTTCTTGTATAATTGCCTTCTGTTTTCTAAACAAAGGTGATTGCTGAACCCAGTCAAAATTTGCACATTGTTTCTTCCTGCTACTAACACTTCCAGTGAACTTGCTGTTAACAGGAACCATTTCACTCTCTCATTCTCCAACATTTGAAGCAATTTTTGAAGGCTTTCATCTTTCACCCAATTACACGCTTGTATATTCTTTCCCTCCAAGCCTCCTAAGTTCCTGAATTCTTTCTTACGTAGCCTGCAAAATATTCATTTCCTTTTGAGAACATGGAAGTCTTAATCACTGTGGGTTGCGCAACAAAGACCTCCAGGAAAAGCCTTATTTCACCAGAAGGACCCACAGCTCTTAGGCAACGCTGTCAGATCTCCATGCTTGGCAAAGCTCCCGGCATGCCCCCCCAGAGTGCACCCCAGGGAGCTGTGCCGCACGGAGCCACCGGCACCTCGGCTGACCTGCGCTCGCACTGGTGCCTCTGAGCAAAGCAGAGGGAGCAGCTCTGGCCAAGGCAGGGAAATGAGGCTCAGCAGCACACAGAGCAGAGGACTTGGTGACTGGCAAACCGGGATGACCCGAAATTGTGTTGGTGAAATCTCCAGGAAAATGGATAAAAAAAGATCACCCCCCATGAGCCCTCTTAACTACATTTCATTTTAGCACATATGTGACACATCAAAAAAGTCTACAACCAGCTGACAAAGGGGGACCATTTCCAGAGTAGCTCCAATTGTATGTCTGATGACTGTATTCTTCAAGAGTCACCTCAGAGGAGAAGCTGTATTGCTGTCTATATATCTGGGAGTAGTCATTTGAGGGTATATAAGTCCTCAGGGAGAAAGGTACTCTGTATGAAAAAATTATTCCAGAAATGCCAGAGCACTTCACGGCCTAATTAATCTAAAATTTTTGGGCCCTTTGAATACCTAAATAGTGACTTGTGAATACTCTTAATGACTCCACATGCAGCCACTGGCCCCAGAACCTCAGCTCTGGGGAGGGTGTGGTTCATCCCCTGAAACACATGGCTGTGGCCCTGGTGTGGAAGGTCCCCAGCAACAATCTGATTCTGTGGAGGACCAGGTACCTACTAGAGATGCCAACCACAAGATGAGAGAGATTTCTGTCTTTCAGATTCAGACCCTTGTAGCACACATCTTCCTGAACCTCTGAAAGGCAAATATATGAGCTAATGTCAGCAACACACACTGCAGTCCAGGCAGCATTGTGTTTATGAAAGATATTTGTTTAAGAACTGCTGACAACTTTTTTTCTCTAACAACTTCACTGCTTGGTTTGGCAGCCAACCCACCTTTCAGTTCTGGCCTCAGACTCCACAGCCTTTGGCACCCCAGCAGCTAAGCGCAGGGAGCAGGGGCAGGCTCCCCTGTGCAGTGCCCACCTGTGCCATGGCAGCCCCCCAGCCCCGCTGCCAGCACGGGCTCGCTCCCAGGCCTTATATGGAGATAGCACCCAACGACCTTGCGCAACTCGCTTTTTCTGGAAACAAGGAATAAATGGTGCTGGCACAGAGAAGTGGCTGCTGGAGCTCGAGCCTAACGCACAGGCACGCACCCAGGAGCACATTTTGTCTCTGCACCCATTGGTGCAGCATTGTGCTGTGGGAGAGCACTGGCCTCTGCTCTGTCCCCAGAGCTGCAGGTGCAGACATCTGACTGTGCTCACGGCTCACTGATCTTCCCCCTGCATTTTCAGCCCCATTCTGTCTTGCTAAAGGCCTGGCAGGAGTGCTGTGAATTTCTCAGGTGTGTCACTCATGCTTGTTCCCTCTCCTGCATCTAGAGCCTCTCTCCACTTCTGCCTCTTCTGCTTTAAATCTTTTCCCTCCTCAACCATCCTCAAACACCTTTCCTTTGTGTCTGCCTTTTAAACTGATTTCCTAGCCAGGATCTTAAAACACACACATGTAAGATTTGCACCATGTGTGTTGTTGTTGTTGCACCCCAACTCAAATGGCTGAGAGCAAAGCTCACAGGAGCATATTTCTATACATCTGCCCAAAATGAAGTTATTCATTAATCCAAGCTGTTGTTGAAGGTCTGGCAAATTTTCTTTGTCATAACTACGTTTCAGACCAGTGAGAAACATAGCAGCACTGAAAGCCATTACTCTGAATAACTCCCAGTCCCTCAGATTGGATCTTTGAGCAGTTTGCTCTTCAAGTAGTCAAGGAGAAGCTAATCCCTGCAGGATTCACAGGGTTCGTGGGTCTTCCCTGCCATGAGGTGAAGGGCAGAGACTTCCAAATGGGTCCTTGACCTCAGATAAATAAATCAAAACCCTTTCTAGACAGGATCCTATTTCACACTTCTCTTTCATGGGTTTAAGAAACAGAGATTCATTCTGGAGGCTTGCAATATCTTTGAGAGGAACTCTTGCTCTGTCATGTGGGTAATGAGCATGGCCCATTTCAGCATATGCTTGTGATTCTAATCTGCCTGTGAATGGAGAAAATACCCCAAAATTTCAAAACAATATTTACAGATCAAATTGTCTCCAAGCAGCAGTGGTAGCCTTAGATAAACCGGGGAGGGAATTAAGGGACAGTTCATCTGTCATAAGTGGTGTTTTCTGTGCACTTGCATCTGCAATGCAAAAGCAAAAATGTGAATCTCCAGTTTCTATCTGAAATCTGATCATTTATTTGTTCCACTTATATTTGAGAGCAATGAAAGAGGATAAGAAATGAAATTATACCTCTCCACACTACTACAGGGTACTTCCAGGCAAATGCCCTAACCCTCAGTCTGGAGTGAAGCCAGAGGCATCCCAGCATCTGCATTGTTCAGGACGGGGAATGTGTACTAATAGACTAAGCAGAGCCAGACACAGATCTGAGCAGCAGCTTGCATAATGCTTATCCATTGGCAGAACCCTGGCAAAGTGTTGGCCCCTGGGAGCCCAGACTGCAGCAGGTGAGGTGGAGGAGCAGCTCAGAGTTCGCTCACAGCAGGACACTTTCCCAGGGAACAGTGTGAGGAAAGCACGGTGAAGCCCTGAGTGCATGCAGGACTGATGTGCCATGCTAGCTGCCTTGAGGGCTAGAGAAACCATTTTCTTCACTAGAATAGATGTAGCCTTTCATGTTGTCTTAGGTGTGTCCCGGTATGCATGAAAAATAATGCTCTCCAGGGGATTTAAGCAGAGGGGCCCTTAATGTCTGCATCCTAAAGCGCCATGGGCAAGGAGATGGGTACCTAGATAGTGACACCAGCCAAGAGAGAGGTGCTATTGGGCATGCAAGAAAGCACAGCTACTGTTGCCTAAGGATATTTTTGCCAGAAACTGTAAGTGCTTTTGGTATTTCAAGTGCCTCAACAGGTTAGACAGGTTTTTTTTTTTTACCCTGTTTTCTTGCAAAATAGTCCCCTGAAACCAGTGTGTGCAGCACTGGTGCTCCTCAGCACTATTTTAAGTCTAGTTTGAGATCTTTGTTTAATGGATTGATCAATTCACTTAGACGTAGTTAAAACTTCTGCTTGCAGCATGTTTCCCATGCAGTGTTGGCCTGGCATGTGGGCAGTTTGTCTCATGTGGTGGCATTATCCTGGTTCCTGTTTGGTTTTGCAAGTGTGAGGGAATCAGCAGAGAGGTTGTGCATGCTGCAGAAACAGGCAGTAAGTGGGATTTCCCAAAATGTTCCTAGCAAGTTTTGCAGCAGCTGTGGGTCCCTGGGCCTGGTCCATCCCCTCTCTGCACCAATGTGACTCTTTATAGGACAGAACCTACCCGGCAGATTCATAAAGCAATTGCTGCTGTTATGGTTTACACCATTCTGTTCTGTTGCTATGACTGGATTGTCTCATCACTTTTCACAGGGGGTGATCTAAATAAATCTCAGAAAATTTGTGAGCCATTATAATGACTTACTGTCTTACCTACAAGCAGACTTCTTCACAACAGCTGACTCTTGACTTACATGATTATTATGATTCCTGGAGCCTATTGAAAATTTCTCCAGGAATATGTTTGAGCATTGTCAACATCTCTGCCTAACTTTATGATGTGTAGTTGTTTTAAATATGCTATTATATGCCATGAACTATTTGGTTTAAGTAATTTTTCCCCACAGTCTTCTTCAAGAAACTTGAAACTAATAGTCATGTTTCAGTCAGGAGGAATGTTTAAAAGCTCATTGAGTGAAACTCAGAGGAACCCTCATTATCCTAAGCAGAAATCAGCAGAAAAAGGGAGTTCTGTCTTACAGAGAGAAACAGAAATGGAGAAAAGCCTGCACTTATGCTAACAGAAGTTCTTCAATTTCCTGAGGGGGGATGGGGGTCCCCCAATCTACTAGATTAGAGATAACACAGTTTTTAGTTTAAACTTTTCTAACTTCACTTTTCAAAAAACAGCATGCATATGAATTTAAAGCATTCTCTACCTTCATTTTGAGCCCACACTGGTAAAAACCAAACAGGAGAACTTTGTTGATAATGGCACTGTGTGTTAATGCAGAGAACACAGACATTCTCTATATTCAGGCTGTAGCAAATTAGTCATGGGGAAAAGGAGGAGATACACTGGATTATCCAGGGAAAGCCAAAATAATTGAAATTTGTATTTGTAAACAACTCATAAATTAAATATTTTAATAATTCAACTATTTCAGCCTTGAGTCTGTCATGGACAGCATCTCTCACATATGCAAAACTGGTTTGTGGAAAATGCTTTGATATAATCTGACACCATGTCAGAGCATATCAGAGGTTTAAAGAAAACTCTGTTTTCAGAGAAGCAAATTATTGGGTTCCTACTCCAGACACGTGTCTATCCCACTCATATCAGAGAAGTATTGTAAGGTGAGGGTTGCCACTGAGCTGTATATACAACATAGCATTCCCAGAGATCCAAATCCAAATGAGATTGCACGGTGTGGGCCAAATTATTCACTGAATACATTTCATATACCTCTGCCTTACTGACCTCACACTGAAAAAGTCCATGCAGAGTTTAAACCTGTTCAATGTCCTTAAACATAGATAATGTTAATTATTTATTGTCTTGTGGGATAGAGGGAACTGCAGTGAGTTAATGCAAAGCAAGATATGCATTTCAGGAAGGACATGTACAAGCAATCAGGACTCTGATGGATGATCTGTGGAGATGTGTTGTCTGATTTCAGCCTTTCATTTAGATATTGGATAATATATCAGGTGCAATATAAATGTTATTCCTTCAGAAAAAGGAGTGTAAGGAGTGTTACAACAGTCAAGATAAATGATTTTGTTTTATGTAGCAGGTATGGGGAGATGAGTAATCCTCTCTAAACAAACCAGAACAATAATATAGTAGGTAAAAGATGATGAGCAGAAACGGTTGAATGAAATCTTATTTAGTTGCATAATATTATAGAAATGACAGTTATATATTATTTATTAAAGGAAGCAGAATCCTGCACCCCACAGATCTCTGAGAGTTGTTGGTAATAAGTACAATGTTCTCTCCATGGTGATGCTCTGCTTTATTATTAATGAGCAGTCTCATGAATTAACCACCTCTGTAAGTGCACGCAGCACACTGCCTTTAGGAAGCTACTTTGTTATTCACAGAATCCAAGAACACTGAGGCTGGAAGGAGGCTGGAAAGAGCCTGGGAGATCACCTCCTCTCTCTGCCTGCTACAGACCTTTCAACATTGTAAAGCTTTCAAGCATCTTCAGCAATGGTGGAAAGATTAGCTTAAATGGCTGGGCTACGCCATATGTGATTGACTGCAAAGTGGTTTTATCTTCCTCTAGCTTGATTAGACAGCTATAACAACTAAAACATCTGAAAAGGAGAGCAGGTTTCCAGGAAGCTCAAGTAGCAAACCCAAAAACACATTACACTTGTCATATACTGTGTCCAGGGCATATTGGGCTGCCAGCTCTTTTGGATGCCTCGAGGGAAATGCACCGGTGCTTGTGGCAGCAGAAGGGCTGGAGGAGAAAACCTATTGAAGAGAAGGGTTTTGGAGCAGTCTAATGGTTAGTTTTGCTTAGGGCAAAATGTTTGAACTTACTGACTGGCGCTCCCCTGGTCAGCTGTCCCCCTCGCATGTGGGATGTACTTGTACCAAAGGCAAATTTTGCACATCCACAACTAGCAAACCACTTGAAACACTATTTTGCTGTTCCCCTGATCCTTCTCAGGTCTTTGATCTACAGCAGCATCTGAGGTAAAGCTCTTGCAGAGCAGAGGAGGTCCTTGAGAGCAGCCTTTGCGATGATGTGTGGTGCGGGGAGGCTCAGGCTCCAGCTCACATGAATTTCGGCAGTTCTACATGACAGGGGTGAAAAGCACCAGCTCCTCTGTCCCAGAGCTGTCCTTACAAAGCAATCTCTAGCATGTCCTCTGCAGGGTGCTCTCTTTTTCTGCATTCACAGACCCGGCTACAGGTTACCTTGTGGCTAAGAGCCTGTAGAAAACTGGTTCCATAGGCTGGGATTGATTGCTCCAGGCCTTGGTTTGGCAACTGCCTGCTAAAGAATAAGCTGATTTGAAAAGACATTATTGACTCAGCTGCAACATTCAGAAGGTCTTCAGCAGAGGCAGGGCGGCATTTAGTCTTAGTGTGGTATCCAAAAACAGCTTGCTCCATTGTTTTCTCTAGGTGTGCCTTTCTTCTTTGTTACCAGGGAAGGGTTGGGGTAGATGAATATACACTTGTCTAGCACTAGCTGCTCAGCATGGAAATGTGATGATTTCACTCTGGATGTTATAAGCTGCTCTGTACCTACCACATTAAGGTTGCAATGTCAGCACTGCCATCAGACTGTATATTTTTGGAAAAGACCCTGATTGTCCAGTACCTCACCAGCTGCTAAATCAGCACAAAACAGGAGTCATATTCTGCCATTTAGATGTTTTATGCAATGTCTAAAGGAGAAAGACAAGCAGATGATTTTAGATGTATTTTAGGGCAGCTGCATGCAGGACAAAACAACAGTAGCACTACACGGGGGAAAGGACTGTACTAACAGCCTCTGCCTCTGCTGCCTCCAGCTCCAACACTGCCATGCTGTATCACCATGGCTCTGTAAAGCCAAGTGCACCCAGTGAGAGCAATAAGGCACCCACAGTTTATGGAAATGAAGCAGAACTGGGAAATTTATATTAGACTCCTATTTTTGACAATGCCACGCATCACCTGGTGCTGCTGAAGATTGCAGGGGTTTCACACTCTTTGCACTCACACAGAGCCAGATAAGCAGGAGTCCTGCTGAAGGTGGGCCCAAAGTGGAAGGAGTTTTGCTCCCTGCTCAGATCTGACATCCAGCCTTGAGGCAAATGGGGCACCTGACAACCCCCTATCAGCCCCACTGGGATACAGAATGAGAGGAACCTTTGTCCCTTCAGGAATGTAAGCTTCTTGCTGCAGCAACCCCTGTAGAAATGGGTGATGCTGTTATGGAAAGACTGTTTTGGGATGAATACTGTCATAGCTCCCAAATGGAATGTTCGCAAGATAGATAGACCAGGCTGAGCTCATGAGGAAAATGTGTGAGCAGGGGAGGGGCTGCTGCTGTGAGAGAAAGGGGTGGGCTACAAGGTTTTGCTGTCAGGGAACAGAGATGGAAGCCCAGTCACCTAAATGCTCGAGGAACGATTAATAAAGGTTAAAGACTTTGGTAGCTCTAAATGGGAGCCAGCCAAAATCCATGGCCATGTTACATTTAAAATTTATTTTAAAAGTCAAATTAATGAAAATTAGCTTAAACATTCAGTGGCTGTGGAAGCATCATCCACTTATGGTAGGAGAGATTTGTGATTAAGTGTATAAACAGTAACAGATTACATTAACTCTGTTTACTTCTGTGTTTCTTTGAAATTAAAATATGATGAAAGTAGAATGAAAATAGTCCTTATTTTTGACATGGCAACAAGCTTCAATTGAAAGAACTTCCATTCTGATGAGTAAATTAGGACATATGAAGTGCAAAATGTTTAATCCATAATCAGCCAAAAAGTTGGATTCAGGGAAGTGCTATCAACAAGTTGGAATTCTGTTGAAGGCTCCAGTGATCTGTGCCTGAATACTCTCTATATACAGTATTTTCAACCATAATTTTGATAAGGGAATAAGGGGTGCACCTACAAAATTGGCTGAAAAGTAGGACAGGATAAAAAATAATAAAAAAAAAAAGGAAGACCTTTCTAGACTGAAAATGGGACTAAAATTGAGCAAATGGGATTGAATAAAGACAGCTGTGATATATTATGAAGTAGAGATCAGTGTGCTGATGCAAAGTGAGTAGGCAGTGGTCATGCCGTAGGACACCAGGCTTGTGGTGGAGGCAAGAACAAAAGGCTGTGACAAAAATGGCAACAGTTATACTGTTAAATACTATCAGGGCTACCATGTGAAAATCGTGGGAGGCAATTCTTCTGTATTTGCTCGGGTAAGACTTTTCAGCTAAAGGGAATTCTCTACACTTGGACTCAGCACTTAAAGTTATAAACAAATACAGGAAAGTCCAAAGAAGTTCAGAGAGCAAAAAGAGAAAATGCAGCTTGTGAGGAGCTGGATTTTTTCTGACTCAAAATGAGAGTACTGGAAAGGGACGCACTAGCTGTAACTGGAACAAAATCCAAGAATAAACTGCTTGCCAAATTCAGCATGGGTGGGATAAGGTGTAATTAAGTTAAAGTTTTGCATGGTTAGATAGAAGGAAAAGTTTTCTAACTCCAGAAGTAGTAGCTACAGTTGCTTAAGATCATTATGGCAACCATGTCTTCCCTATGTCTATGTCCCTGTCAATGTATAAATGCTGTTTGGGATGCTGTGGTTATGCTTGATATGCCTTTATGTCCCTACAATTATATGGGAATGTAGAGCTTTCTAGCTCTACTTTTCTAACTGTTACTGTGCAAAACCTCCTCTGCAATTGTGATCTAAATCCTACTACATCTTTTAAATAGGAAGTTCCCTTCCTGCATATTTTGCAACCATTTAAAATAAAATTTTGGTACTAACAATGATCATTTTTAGGATAAACATAACATCTTTTACTTATTGCTCTTAGTACTTCTCAAAAAATTGAAGTTATTATGGTCCTTATTCATAAAGCAGAGGCACAGGAAGGTTATGGGATTGCTGAGTGTTTGTAAAGTACTCTGGTAGCAAAACCAGGCACATAACCAGGGAGACAAGTCTCCCAAGCCTTTCCCTGTCTGCCAGACCACATTATTTATGCAATAAATTATGCTGGTAAGGATGGAGTACCTAATTCACAGCTCAGACACAGATTGGTTTTTCTAGTAGCATGGAGAAACCTTAATTTTCTAAATGCAGAGGAAGTCCTAGTTGGTGACAGGCCAAGGTAAAATCCATTCCAAATATCTCTCACAGAATGCAGGTTAATACAACCTGAGAATTCAGGCCATGATTTGTTAAAGTATAATTACCTCCTTTTTTCTCTGATGAAAAAACATGTTGTTCTGCTTGTGAAACTGTCTATGATTTGATTTGGATAAGTAAGACTACTTGATGTCAACAGAAACTAATATTGTCTAATTAATTAATGTACCTCATGATGCAATATGTAATATAATATGTTTTCTCACAGTATTGTGCTTTCACAGAGCTGCCATTCACTGTAAAGGTTACTATCTTCCTTTTTATTCTAGTACAAAAGTTAACTGTGAAAGTGGAAATCTTTCTGGGAAATTTCTTGGATACACAAAGAACATACAGGCCTGTTTTTCAATTTTCAGTGCATTCTGAGATTCATATAAAGGGTTTTTTGTCAGCTTCCCATAGCTAGATGTGCAGAACCAGGTCCTCCAGGGTTGTGGTTTATTTTAGTTTATTTTGCAACTTTCTCACAACTTTTATAATTGCAGATGTACATTTAGATAAAGTGTGAGTTGTTTTGCAAGTGTCTGTTACAATTTGCAGATTCCTGTGTTTCTCAGTTTGCCGTTTTAAAAAAATCCTGCCTGTTTAAGAACAAAACCAGTGAATGCTGCAAAAGTGCTGCTTTTCCAATGTTCTTGCTTTCTGTTTTTTACAGACAGCTGTGTGAAAAGCTATGTCACACTTTACATACGAGTAAGGAGGAAATAGCTTGACCCTGTTGATTAATTATTGTTTTGACATTCAGTGTTTGCTTTGGAAAAACTTCTGAAAATCTTATAAAGAGATGAATGCTTCATCTTGCTTGATATCCTTCACATATCAAAAAACTTTGTTTCAGCCACCTCACCATGGCATTTTCCATTCTTTTTCTATTCTTATTTCTTTCTTTCTGTACCAATTACAAGCAGCCTATGCTTGACAAGACCAAAAAATAGCCATACAATATAGTCCAGACAAAGTAATTGCAGTGACTTCAAAGAAGATTTCTTCAGTCTTCTAGCTACAATTAGATGCCCAATGCTCCAGGAAAAGTCTGTTAGAGAAGATAGTTATCTACTATGCTATTGTGCCCCTCAGTAGTACCTGCCTGCACCCAGAACCCAGCCTTCCCAGAAGTGTCAGAGCTGGCGGTGACAGCTAAACATAAATGCTTTATTTAGGATAAACAGATTCTGGAATGACCACAGAGCTGGGTCACACCTCTTATTGGTGTCAGCTGGCTAACATCAAGACCAGCATAAACTTTTAGCAATATAATAGGGAGGGAAAGAGGAGGAACATCACCATTTATCTTAATTCAACAAATGTCAGAGTGTCTATGGCAGCAGGAAATGGTGACCCACACAGTGATGGCATGTACACATACTGGGGTGTGCAAGGCAAGCATGTGTGTTCGATGCTCAGGAACATGCCCACAGGAGACAAGCTTTGGCACTCGGCTTAGATACGTCTAAGATAGAAGAAATGCATCGGTGTTCTGTTTAACTTGGTCAAATAATATCCATCATTTGTCATTCAAGTTGTTAGAATATTAATTTTTCACATTATAGATCCAAATTAGTCAAACCACGTTTGTTCAATAATTTAAATCCCGTGGTGTTTCAGGAAATAGTTGGTTAAATTACTGATTATTATTTCTACATTATTTACTCAGTCTTAATAAATCACTGAAGTGTTGGTCTGAGTAAGTTTGCTCCCACTGGTATTGCAGCAGCGTCCATACATATGCTTCAGTCGCATGATGCACCTTTCTGATGGTTTTTGGTTCACAACACGACTGCTGGTGTGCACTGATGCCAAGTGCACTGACTGCTTAGACTTCTCTGGTTTGCAAGTAGTGCCTTATGAGCAACCCTGTTGGTTCTGTACTCATTTAGCAAGAAATAAATAAACTTATACAAGTGTGAAATCACCCACATTTTACCGGAGCCTGAACGTGAAGGGACAGCCTCATCGCATGACAATTGAAAGTGTGAAACCGCCTGCGACTGCTAAATCATCTAGCTTTATTTATTTAGGTGAAGTAAAATATCCCTGTGCTTTCAACAGCCTTCTGTCTGCATCTAGCCAGACGCCTTCCTGCTGCAGGACACCCCGCCGCTCCCAGAGCCCTCGCCTCGGGAGGAGCTGGCTCTGCTCAGGGAAAGCCAGGAAGCGGAGGAAGGCGCGGCGCCAGGGCCGGGCTCTGTGTCGTGGGTCAGGATGGCCCCAGGGAGGCTGCTGCTAGGTCAGGGCACAGCGAGGGGACATTCCGTGGCCCAGGCGCTGGGGGACATGGCACACATTATGCCGGCAGATGCGCTCCCGCTGGCCCTGCTGCTGGGTGCTGCGTGGGGGGCTGCTCGCAGGGACGGCACAGGTGAGTGATGCTGAGGACAGGAGAGGTTGTTCTGACAGTCTCACAGGGACTGGTCTCACTCCCTCCTCCGTGGAGGGTCCTGTCGAGCTTGCCCTCGACAGTGTATTCACCATGCGTGCCGCCTCTCAGCAGACAGCTGCGTCTGCTTTTCTGCCGCTGAGCAGCTGCGGGGGGATGTGGTCACAAGTTTCCATCACTGATCTCTAGCAGTTTCTGTAAGCCACTTGGGCAGGAACCTGAACAGGAAATATTCTCTAGAGTGCAAGGTGCATTTGAGTAGCAAAACTGAAGCCATCAATGTCAAGTCTGAAAAACAGATGGCTGATAAAAGTAAAATACAGTTCATTCAGGAAGCACATAAATTGATGCAGGATGTTAGTAACTCAGTGGCTTGGGTGGCTGCACTGCTTCTGACACAGCAAGACCACCCCACTCCTACAGAGCACAACTCAGCTTTCTGTTGGGCTCCTCTCTGCAGAAGGTCACGCTGTTCCTCTTGGCTTCATCTGAAGTCTGCCTCTACCTTGGGAGGCCAAGGATCAGCCAGCACTGGGAAAGGAAGCTCTGAATATTGTAAAGAAAACTGGTTTTGACACAGGGACCTTTATACAGCCATCTGTAAGAATGAGAGTTCTCTGGCCTGATCCTGACCAGATCACTTGTGGGCAACAGCGTAAAAATCAGGGATACTGCCTGGCAAGGGTGGCCCTGGGGTGCCCTGGAGCAGAATGCCCTCTTGGGGCCTCTCTCTGGGGTGCAGGGGATCTCTCAGCTCCTCTGATCTCTCAACCCCGGGGTCAGTAGTTCAGGGTGGGACAGCACTGTGAAATGTTTTTCAAACCCTTGTGTCCTAAAGAATATGGTGCAGCCTTACCAGCAGGCTCACAGCACCAGAAAACTGAGATGCCTTGAAGCTGCTCCTACCACAGAGCACCTATCCATACACTGCAACTCCCTCATCTCTAAGATCTCACACAGAGACTAGCTTTTTTGCTTTTTCGGAACAAAACATTATCAGTTTTTGACAAAGCAGTTCTTAAAGAAGTGGCTTGTTTTTCAGCTGAAGGAAAAAAATTATCTTAAGGGAAATATCACTTCCCAATTTGTTCTGCTAAGCAGCAGAGATGTGCAGAGCGAAGCAGAGATCTGCAGATGAGGAGCTTGGTCAGCAGCTTCTCCCGGCAAAGTCAAAGCACCAGTAGTTCATATGTGGACAGAATGCCAGGAAGCCAGAATTATATTCCCATGTCTGTGTGAAAAATCCTCATATCATATAACAGTACTCATTAAGAAGCATCCACTGGGTATCACAAACTTGACGCTCCTGATGTAATTAGGAGCTGCACAGGTATAAAAATGTCTCATATTTAAAGAATGACTAATTATCTAAATTTCTGCAAGTAACTGCAAGTCCAAATTCCTCAGCAATCTCTGAGCAGTTGCAGCCTGCTTTGAACATGCCCTGCTCAGGATGATGAAATCAAGGAGGCTTACAGCAACTTTGACTGAAAAAAAACCCAACCCCAACCCCAACCCCCAACAAACAAACAGACAAACAGAGAGACAAACAAGCAAAACAAAACAAACGAAACAAAAAACCCAAACCAAACCCAAAATCTAAACCAAAGGAACCCCCGAACATTTCTTGAGAGCAGCAGATGTGAGAAAATACCACAGCTGTTTGGAGTGCTTTTAGACACAAGTCTTTCTGGGGCTGGGAAGGAACCTTTGGGGCTGTTGGGGTTCGCTGCTGACACAGGTCGCCCGAGGAGTGCCCTGAGGCTCGGCTCCCGGGTGAACAGAGCACAGAGACAGGGGCTGGTGTTCTGAGCTTCACCTCTCTGCTGGGTGACAGCTCCAGCCCCTCCGCCTGCTTCTCGGGCTTGTTTGGTTTGGTTTTGCTAAGCACTGCTGCTTTCAGTTCCTCTACAATAACGGAGCTTGTGTACAGAAAGGTCATCCTCAGGTCAAGCCAGGATCCTTTATCTTCTTTTCAAACCTGGTATGCAGACAAGCCTTATCCTGTAGAGATAAAGTGAATTTAGGCATTTTGAAAAAGATACTGGAAAATGTTAAAAATAATCATTGGACCATAGCTTTTGAATCCCTTCTTTTTCTGTAAGCATCATTAATGTGTTGTAAATGTGGAATAAATGCCCAGTGTCCCTGAAAAGAGCACAATAGCGTAGCACATCTGGATCAGAATGGGTTTATGAAAAACATTATTAAAATGAACTGACAGGATTAACCACTGTAACTGAAGAAAATAAAATCCACATTTCCCCACTGAATGTGAGCTGCATTTTTACCATATAGGGAAGTATGTGTCTCTTTTCAGTTGCTAGCAAGAATTGATCCAAACAATTCTTTTCCTGATTTTAACTTCAAGGCTAATCAGTGTAATCATTTTCTGCGACAACCCAGAGAGCTCTGTGGTGGTGATGGTTGTTGTTTTGCTAAACATATCCCTGTGAAATAGATTTTGGCCAAAGGCAATGTCATGTGTTGTCCCCCCTCCTGTGTCTCATTGTTGTGTATCTAAAGTCTGTGCCCAAGGGCGGCTTTTTTCTCCCTGGGTATCTGGATATTTCTCTGGACAAAGGTATTAAACAACTCTGCTTTGCTGCTGCTATGCCCTAATTAGGCAGTTAAAAATTGGGTTAGCAATGGCGTGGAGGATTTATTTCAGGTGCTATGTGCTCACCAAGGAGCTCTCTTGGTCAGCATGCTCAGGTGTGTTAGGGAAATATCTGTAGACTCAGTCCTGTTTTGGTGGACACCATGCGAGCATGTGTGTCCTGCAAAAAGTGTGCTTGTCCTGCAGGTCTTTGATTCTGCAGAGGAAGAGCAGTCTGGAGCTGAAGTGTGCTCAGGTAGATGCTGATGTAAGTTAAATTTGTCCCAAAAGGGTGAGTATCAGAGCAGCAGTCCCAGAAAGTGTCAAGTTTGCTGGGCCATGTTGCACTGCTCTAAGGCCACTGCCCTGGGAGGGTGTGGGATTAACTCAGGGAAACCCAGAATGCAGTAACATCAATTGCCAGCACCCAGTCTGGTGTCCAGCTTGCCATGGCCAAGCCCATCAGCTGAGAGGAGGTTCTCACTGAACAAGAGACGTGTGTGAGATGTGGCTTGTAACACTAGCCCAAGACCACAAACCCCTCTCCTTGATCCCACTGGCCCTGTGATGTCTCTCTTTCCTGGCAGAAGGGACAATCTTCTAGGGAGTTCACTGTCTGTCCCATTCCTTCCAGGAGCACAACTTGCAGACAGCAAAGCAAACATGCTTCAGCCCAGCTCCACCGTGGTAAACCAAGGGAACACCCTGGTTAGCAGGAGGGGACACTGGGGTCCTCCAGGAAAGACACAACCAAAGAAATTGAGAGGATTCTTCTTTCAGCAACAGAAGAAAGGTAAATCATTTCACTGATGGACCACCATGCTTTAATTTTTATGTGTCATTACTGATTTTAATAAAGCCCTGGCTTGCTGAAGTTACAGTTTTGTGGGATATATCTTCTGTTGTGAAATCTGGAATTAGTGTTAACTTCTGTGGGAGCAGGGTTGAACCTCGTGGCCACAGCCCATCCCTGCATTTTATTTTCACTTTATCCAACCTGGGAGTAGTATAACCAGTCCTGGGACTGCCTGTACAATGCAAAGGCATCTTGAGGGCCATAAGGGGCCCCAGATACTAGGGGATTCTATGATGTAGAATCAGACCCTGTAACAGATGATCAAGTATGAAGAAGTTTGCATGGCTTCAGTTGGTGAGAGAGCAAAGGGGACTGTAACCAGCATGATGCCAGCAGTCATGTAGTTTGAGTGAAAGAAGGCAAGTAGGCTCTTTGGCCATGGTGACTGACTCTCTTTCTGCAGCTGGATTCATGGGGGGCAAGGCACCTGTAGATCTTTTTTTTTTTTGGAGACAACAGAAGAACAGCAGAAGTTTTTTGGCTGCCCAGCCAAAACTCCAGTGTGTCAGACCAGGGCTAAACTGTTGGGGAAAGTCAATGGAATACTGCCGGAGTAAGGAGGTAAAGGATGTTTGTGAATATTATACAGCCATTCCAGCTGTGCCATCTCCCTGGACAGCCATGCCACGGTGGGCAAGTTCTGAGTCATGGATAGGTCCAGTTGGCCCCAGGCAGAGCCTGGTATTTAACTGGAAAGTAGAGAAGGCATCTATCTGCACTGCCAAGCAGAACAAGGCACCTTTGATTCCTAGCCATGACCCCCTCCGCCTCAAAATGTGGAGGGTTTTCTAGGGAAAAAAACCAGCAGGATTACACACATTTACCACTCCCTTCCCCTTTGTTCTCACCCAGTCCTCTGCACTGTTTCATTAGGACAGTATCTGGCTCCTGCAATGTGCATGAACACATCCACAAAATGCAGTGAGTCAAGCTAACTATCCATCTTCTTCTGCAGGTATCTTGGTTTTCTGGATATCCAGCATATCTGAGCACCTGCTTAGACATTGCCAGAATTTGACACAGGAGTATAAAATGATAGATCCTTTCTATATCTCTGGGATTCATTATGAAGTGCAAAGAATCTGTGCAAAATGAGATCATCCAGACAAAGAGAGTGTGAGAGACAGCTGCAATGAGGAATATACACCTGCACCAGGCAATTCAGCAGCAAGTTATGAATAATTACCTCTCTGCTTGCTGATTATCTGGCATAATGCCCAAGAGGAAAGAGAAGTATTCTCTTCTGCAGGTTGTTGGTAGCCCCGCAGTCTGCAGACGTGGCAAGAAGCAAAAACATTGTTGCTGTCCTAGACATCAGAAAGGTTCCCTTGGGCCAGCTGCCTTTAGAAATGCACCAGGATAGCTTTGGTTTGCTAAATTTGAGGCACTAACAAACCTGTATAGTAGGTTTGCAATGTAAAACGTTAGAAAAGTATTCAGTGAGCCAAAAGTCCAGTTGTCTCTGGTGTAACCAGCTGAATTAAGTAGAGCTACATGGGGAGAGGGTGGAGGCCGTGAATTTCATCAGTCTGAGAGATATCTTTGAAACCCTCGCATTTTCATCATAGAAAAAAGGAACATCTGGACATGTTGTGCAAGGGCCACATTCTGCTTCAGTCGTGTTGAGGCAAACCCAGAGTTGTCCCAATGGGACAATTCAAGATTTACTCCAGGATAAACAAGCACAGGATCTATCACCATATTTTTGATTTTGTTCTGTAAGCTTAACCTGTTTGTGCCCTGTATGCACTAATTTTCTGAATTGTTTTCTCCTTAAATGAGACACAGGAGCAGGAGGGAAAATCTAAGATGTCTCCAGTTTTTCATTCAATTGAGATTTTTTTTTTCATAATTCTTAGCATCCTCCGAAAACCTTTGCCTTGTATCACTCTTTCTGAACTTCTTTTCTCTCCTCAATATCCTGTAAATTATTATTTCTACCTTCCTCTCCCTCTACATTGCTTACTCTTTACTTTCCACTTCCAGTAAACAAGAATTAACAACTGAGAGTTTTGTTGTTGTTTTTATTTTCCCACTGGCTCCAAAGACCTCAGCTAAGAAAACAAAACAAGACAGTTCTCTCAGGGCCATGCTGGGAATTGTACTTTTCAACTGTCTCCACTGTATGCCTCTGACACTCCACAAACTATGAAGAGCTGAGGGAACAGGAAGAGGCTGTCAAATGCAGCAGTCTTGTGCCTGTTTGATTTATTTCTAATTTGTCTTAACTCCTCTTCTTACTCTCTGACTAAACCTTCAATTCTGTCATCTTTTGGACTGAGCCAGATTTGAAGCTGCAATTTTTTGAGTGAAAAAGGAGTAAGACTCACAGGCAGGACATGATTTTTGGAGATTTGCTCTTGACACCTGAGGAAGTTAAACTTCTTCCAGAAGGGTAGCTCAAACACTTTGTGAAACTAGGGTCTCTGTGAAAGTATTCTAAAGAGAAATGAACCAAAAATACCAAGTACAGCTTTGCATCCTGAGATGCTCAGCAGTGAGACTCAGCCCAGCTCCGTCCCGGGTGCTGAGTGTGGATGTTGCCTTCTGTGTTTTGTTGTGACATGCCGGGGCTCAGGTTTTGCCCACTCTGCTTTACCTTCTTGCATGGCTAATGCATTAGTCACCTAACACTTTTTTCTAATATTTGCATTTATAATGGGGAAAAGGGATGTTTGCTGCGGAAGTCCCAGGAAAAGTGTCTCCAAAGAATATGAGCAGTAGCTTTTCCTACCTATCCTTGTCTTTCCTCCCACTCTTTGCACTGCTGTACCATGAGGCACATGGGAACTTGTTACATATTGTGCTTGAAATCATGGCAATTCTAAGATAGCTGCCTTTTTTTTTCCTGAGAAAGTAATGTTCTTGCCCTGGTAGACGTGAAAAAGCATCTTCATACTGACATTTCCTGATGCTTCCCTTTGCCAAAACTAGAACAGTGAAGCAGAAGTCAATGCTCAAATAGCCTTGGCGTTAGGACAGTCTGATGCATATAATGCATATAATTTTAAAAAGTTAGCACAAAGAAATGGTTGTTATTTTGCTTAAACTGAGCTCAACTCAGTAGCTAATTAAGTACAGACTTTTTCCATGGTTATATGCAATTTTCAAATTCCTATAACATAAACTGTTTCAGAGGATAAATTAAATACAGAATGCATTGAGTTTGGTAGAGAAAGTTTAAAGGTCTGCATTTTCCCACCAAAGCTATTTCATATCAGCTACAGAGTGGGGGTGTGTGTGTGGAGGGGTTATGACCTCTTTTATTTTTACAACCATTGCCATGATTTCATAATACTGGCAGCAGTCACTTCAAGCGAGGGACTAGACTTTATTACTATAATTATATGCTAGTATGTGGGCATAAAACAGAAAAACTTTTCTATAGATAAATGCCAGTAGCAAAATCCTTTTGTCCAACAAGCAGTCCCTTAGCAGTGTTATGAATATTATATTGACCTCAATAAAAGCTATGCCAGAAATGTCTACTGTACATGGTGCAAGTCCTGTGTTCTTAGGCAGCTTTGTTCTGAGAAATGAACAGCATTGAGAGCATGCAGCACCTTTTCTTTGCAAAGCATGTCAGAGATGTTCGCCCATGAATCATAACAGCCCACTGTGAGAGGCAGTAAGACCACCTGAAACGGGGGGAAAACAGGAGGGAGGGTTCAGCTGCTGTGGGTTTGTGCAGATAGTGTGGTGCAGATGCAGGACAATACAGGGTGAGCCACAGGGCTCAGCCAGCCCAGCACCCCTGAGCATACTGAATTTCTGGGAGGCACAAAAAGGAAGGATGTGTCCTGTAGGGAAGATGAGGCACTGAGCCCCATCCCCACTGCTCCCAGACAAGCCCCCTGTGCTGGCAAGTCAGATCCCACCCATGTGGGAGCTCCATCAGCAAAGATGGAGGGGTTGAGGAATCAGAGATGACAAGAGCTTTGTTGAGTTCCATCACTCTTCTTCAGCAGCTTCTAAGGCCTTTCAGCCCAGCTATGAGAGTTGCAGAGCCACTGTCCTACCGGCCACCTAAGCCTGACTTGTGTGAAGCCTGGGCTTCTGGTGATGCATGAAATTAGAGTGCAGCCTGGGAAGTTCACAGCCTGGGTTGGGAGATCAGGGCCTGTGCAGGATGGTCCCTGCAGCACAGGGAGAGCTGGGAGAGGTGGCAGCAGCAAACCTCCAAATGTGAGAATACTAAAGAGAAAAAATTTTTAGCCTGAGCAAAAGTTGACTTTGCCATCTGAAGTGATTTGAGACTTGCTGAGTCTTGTCTCATGAATCTGCACCCCTCTTGGTCAGAGTGGGACTGATGGTTGGTGAGGCAAGGGCCTCGGCAAGGGGCTGGTACTCTTGGCAAAGGCTAAGCAGGCTTCACAAGCAACTAAACAAATTGAATCCCATGACTAAAATGAGGCATATAAACCACAACAAATTATTGATCTGGATTTTTTTTTGCATTTCCAATAATCCCGTCCCTGTTTCCAATAAGGTGATAGAGGAATACAGGGTGGTATATCCATCTCTGAGGAATTTTATTGATTTTCTCCAGTGCCTCTTTCCAGCTGTATTAAATTTTCCTCCAGTGAATTGTATAAATAACAGCTTTGTCTCATGTTATCTGGAGTTAGTAAAACTACTTTTTGCGAACATTTTACAATAACATATTGAGTACTTCAGTTGTTAGTGATCTGATTTTGACAGGTAAAAAATGGTGTTTGCCATTTTTAGCATGCGGAAGCAGTATTGATGGATGGCTAAATATCAATTTGTTATTATCAACCATTTGTTATCAGTCTTAAAAACCATGCAGTACCCAATGTGTTGCTGCTGGACAGGGACATTTCCATTGTACAAATGGTGTGAAGAATTTACACCTGAAGGCATGATTCTTCTGTGCTGATTTTCAAAGTCATACTTACTCCCTTTTCAGAATGGTGGGTCTGGTATTGATGGGTATTAACAATCCTGTAAATAGGTTGAAACTTGAATCAAAAACTACCACATGCAAAAGACACACTGCTGTTCAAGTGTGTGAGGACAGCCAGAGCTGATCTAGCTCCTGGCATCAGGTATATTTAGGAGTAGTTTTAGTGTGTGGCATGTTCATGATTGAAAATAAAAATGCAGTCAGTGAAGACTACCAAAAGTGATGGCCAAACACAACATAGGCCGAGTGCTCATGCAAGAGTACTGAATTCCCCATCTACTCACCCCACAGATATTTTTGGCATTGTTTCCCTCAACTGGCACAGTCTCTTCCAGGTGGAGTGTTCATCCTCACAAGGATCAGTGATAGGCCTTATTCTGTCTGTAACAGATCTTTGCTTCCCATTCAGCAAGATTAATGAGCAAAGACTGCCAGTGGTCTGTGAGATCACAGCTGGGTTGCTGGTTTCAAGTACTCAACACGAAACTTCAACAATGACTAAAGAGAAAAGGTACAAGATAATTTTATTGTACTGATGTTCTGATAATCATTATTCTCAAACTCCCACCCAACTAGTCTTTCTCATGGCTCATAGACAAAAATAAACAGAAACTTGTTTGGTCTCTCTTTTCATACGTGGAGCCATAATAGGATTAGTAGAACACCAGCAGGGCAGTGGAGGGCTGATCTGAAGGTCTCTATAGCCATCCCACACTGCCTAGACCCCGGCTAGAAAATGGAAATATATCTGGGAGAAGCCAAAACATCAAAGCCAAAGCATGTTCCCCAAATAAGCAATCATTAAGCATGGTCCTTTTTTTTCTGTTAAAAGAATAGGAAGGAATAACTCAAGTCAGAGACCTTGTTCAACAACTCAAACACCTGAGTTTGGCTAAGCATAAAAGATATGCACCTCTGAATTACTTTCTCAGCTTGTGCAGAGGACCAAAGGAGGGAAGGACCAGTCTGCTGTGTCAGCAAGGTGAATAAAATGGTTTTTTTACCCTTGCAGTGGAAATACAGTGACTGAAGAACAGACACAGTTTCTTGTCTCACTGTTCTGGGCTTGGTTGTGGTGGAGCACTCCACCAGTGTGAGTTAACCTTGGCAGACCATGAGCCTCGTACTGGCAGGAGCCAAATGCACACTGATCCTCACACATGGGGTGGGTGCTGGGGCTGAGCAGGGAGGCAGGTGCTGGGTGCAGCCACAGGCAGGGGAGCAGAAGAGTCAGCAGGGAAAACAAACCATGTATCTCAAGATGGATCAAAAATATATCAAAATCCTAGTGATATATCAGTTCCTCCCCAACAGTTCAGGGGATTTCCTAATAGATGTCTTGAACCTGAAAGACCGGTATTCACGGATAAAAATTTAATGTCAAGCATTTATAGTTATAATTTATTAATTTATTACTAAATTTTATTTATCAATATTATATTTATTACTATGGCTGCCTGAATTTTTCTTTGATCGTCCCTTTTTCCTACTGGATGGTTCATTTCCTTTCCTAAGAGGTAAACATACCATTACATGAAAATATCACTCAGTGCCAGAAGTCTGCTTTTCAGTTTCTGTTCTCCCAATGAACTTCAGTTTCCAAGTCCAATGTGGCAGTTCAGGGACAAAGTCCTCGGTTTCCCAATTCTGAAATGAAGTGTTTGTGTGTGAACTTTACAATTTGTGCACACAATTTATCAGAAAAAAATTAAACCCCATACAATTGTGCAATGCAGTTTCTAATAACATCACACTTTGCAGAAGCTGTTTATTACTTGTCTATTTATAAAGTTATGGGGAGTGGAGGAGACCAACATACCTCACGTGGGCCACTTCTCTAATTGAGTGTGCTGGATACCAAAGGGGACCATTTAAATTTGCAGCTGCTGGTAGATATGCTAAAATTAGACTAAATAAAAAAAAGCAGCTGCATTTGTAGAAACAAATGAAAGCTGATTCACAGATGAGAGGCAGCTTGGGGGACTCAGGCATCACAGCTAGATTTGATACAAAGGCTGGTCCAGTGTAAGATCCCCATGCCTACAAAGACACAATAGACCATAATGGTAAGCCAAAACTATGTTCAGCTCAACTCCATTGCTGGGGAAATCCTTTCACCACCCTGGACTTCTTTTTCTTTTTCCTCCTTTTTTCTTTTTTATTTTTTTTTTTAAACATGTGGTACAATGTCTCATTATGTAGGAACACACTTTCCTTTAACATGTCTGTCTTCTTCTATCCCCTCAGCCTCCCCCTCAGACTTTCCTTGGACAACCACACTCATTGTGGCCAATGCCAAAAAAAGCCCACTCTCTACTTGTGTCCAGTCCCATGCTCTGTGCTAACTACATGCCAAGACATTGACAGAGTGCAGGATCTTTCTCAGCAGCCATGTCAGGCTGTTTTTTTTATAGGATTCCCTTTCAAAATGCTAGTGCAGAGGAACTTCATGACCTCTTCTACCAGCAGCTCCATCTTGCATTGCCCCATGCATTATATTCAGATAAAAGGATATATTGTGGGATTTAAGGCTCAGTCTGTGTTACAGGGAGGAGGGCACAGAACGGGCAGATTGCACAGGCTGTGCTTTCTGAACAGTCAAACTGGACTTTCCCTGGACAGAAAATACAAAAATTCTAGCTGGTTTTCGAAGGAAATCTCAGCAAAATTACTTCCAGCCACATTTGATTAAAAGGACTCTTTCTTGTCAGGAAGAGTGGGACTGTGCTGTTCATGGCAGTACAATATTATACGGGTTGTACAGGATTCCAGTGTGGTGTGTTGGAGAAATTAATGTGACAGCACAGAGTCAGTGAAGAACTTCACTGTCAGGCTGTTCACCCTGCTGCTCTGGTTTCCAGATGGGTTTTTAGCTTGGGCTCCTCACAAGCACAGTGCCCTGGGAGCATTCCCACTGGCCTCAGCACTCCTGAAGTGCAATGCAGATCTTTTATCCCCAGGTACCAGAGGGCACAGGCACAAAAGCAGTCTGATGTCAACTCTTAGGCAACTTTACCTCCACACTTGTGCAAAGTAGAAGAGAGTCTTCACCACCTTATGAGGGCTCAGCAATCCTCTTCTCTTCACCTCCTCTCTGCTTCTGCGCCCAGGTCCTATGGACATTGCCTGGCAGCCTCATCACCTCTGCCAGACTGCTCTTACCACTTGGCCTGTGCAGGACTCTGCTGACTACAGACAAGCACCTAATTCCTGCTTGAACCAAAGGGATCCAAAAGCAAGGCAGAGGTTACCAACAAGTTGCATTCACCTTCAAGCAACATTTCTGAGCAGATCCTTCCCTGGTGCTCCTCTGCACATCCACTCCTTGCCCCAGGGTAATTTCCAGCAGAGCCTTGCAGCTGCCTGGCAGTCCCTCTGCCTCTGCAGCACGGCTGGGTCCCCAGATTAAATTCAGAGCCTTACAGCACAAATTGAGTACTACTGTTGGTAAAGGGCCCACCTCCATAGCTGAGGTAGCAGGACCTGGATTTCCGACTTCCTCCTTCACTGTGAAAAGCCTTGTTTGAGAGTCATCTCCTCAACTCTACAGACTCACCCTCGCTCTTAGATAAAATTCTTGGATTTAATTTTATTTTCAGCTTTTGGGCCCAACGTCAGCCAGAAGGTAGGAAAAGTTTTACTGCTCTCCATGCTTTGGTGCTTGAGCCCCTCCCTGGGAAAACAGGAAACGTACAATAAACCTCCTTGGACTGAAGATGCAGACGAGCCCATATCTCCTATTTGAGGAACTCTCAAATTAGAGAAGGAACAATTACTGGCTGCATACAGAAAGGACTGCCCAATGTGCATCAGATCTGGACACATAATGGGCAGAGTTTGATGTAACTTGGGAGTGTTCTGCCAAAAACCAGAGGCAACTGTATTTATGAAGAAGAACTTTTGGAACTGCAATTTTGTTATAAGGCATCCCAATTCCACTTATGCCTTCCTTTAGACAAGTCTTTTCCTTGTTGAGGCTTAAGTGTCCTGTTTAATGGTCAATGACCTTGGATGCCAAAGCACCAGACAGAGTGGGGGCCCTGAGAGTTCTCCCTCTTGGCCAGCTGTAAACCATGCTCCAAACCTGTTTGGTAGCCCTTGTGTGAATGGGCCCTTTGTTAGCAACTGATGAGTAGGATGTTCAGAGAACTTGGGAAAGTATGCTTGGCAAGTAAACTCACCTAACTAATAATAAAAATACTCTTCAAATTTGCCAGGCTTCTTTGCCTCAGGGGAGAACAATAAAGTCAATGAATTGTTTAATGTGAGGAAATAACAAGAGAGGGAAGAAAACAAGCATACTGTTCCCTGATGCTGTTTTGGAATTTCTCTTGTTGTTGATCCTGTTCTGCATTGACAATAAAAGCCTTTGGCATGCATCCTGCAGAGAAATCAAGAAGGATAAGAGATACGTGATTCTGTTGAGAGTTATAGCACACCTAAGCATAGGGATGGACTCTCTGATTTAAGGCATTTTTCATTTGTAACTGAGGTGATCCTCTATCTGGCAGGCACGTGTTTGATTTTGAACATCTCAACAAGCCAGAGTACTTTCATGGGAACACTCACAATGACATGGAGAGCTGTTTTAAACTGCAATCCTCCTCCACAAGAGGCCCAGAGTAGGCACTAATTAATGGGATGGGTGTAGCACATACCTGTCTCTGGTGGGAAAGAGCTGAGCCTGAGAACTGCATCTCCACATATCCAACCAATACATTCTCCTCCCTGTAAAGCCAGGAGGCAGAAAATAATTTTAACTTTTAAGAAGAGGCATAATACCTGTACGTAAGGGAGGAACTTGATTTAGAAATTGTACTTCTTATGACCTGGACAACAGTTCCCCCATTTTCCCATCACTTTTCACTGTCACCTCTCGATTGAAGACACAGCAGCCCTGTGCATTTTTAGGAGGCAGACGTATACTAAGAGCTTGCAGATTAAAGCAAGCACTAAACTTGTTAGGTACTAATCTTGTGCTTTGGGAAGATTTTAATTCTTGAGTTCTGCATCTGACTCCTTACACAACTTGCTGTGTATTTTGTGTCTTTTCCTAGATAATATATTGGTAATCTTGGCTCAAATGAGACAGATTTCTAGGTAGTAGTTTCTGTGATTCTGCAATTCCTAGTTAAATACCAATGGATTTTTTTTCTTCAAGTAAAGAAATAGACAAAGGAGAGAGAGCCTTGTTAGCTAGGCCTACTTTTGATTGTGGTAAAATAATCACAAAACTGAATTTTCCTTATTCTTATTCTTAGTCCACAAGCTGTTCATTGGGATGTGGGAGGAATGGCATTTTATGCAATTCCTAGTGGTGCACTACCATGCCAGATCGTTACAATGTGGAGCAAGAGCACATGCTGGAAAATGCCATAGGCTGGTTTCTGTGTTGCTGGTTATTTCTGAGATTAAAGATCGTCAGCATCAGCACTTAGGTCTTGGCAGTGCTAAAGGTGGAAGAGCAGAGGATGCAGTGGGACATTACAGTGGCCAGAGTCTCACGGTACAGCAGTCACACTGCTAAGCATCCTAAAGCTACCACAGGTTTCCAGTCTCTTGGGTTAACTTTATCAGAATATCACATTTTAAACCACAGAAATAAGGCCTTTGAATGGAAAGACACAGACTTGATTAGTGATATAGAATAAAGCTCACCTCCACACTTTGCAGAGTCAAGCCCCACATCAGATGCAGCAATTTTCACAGAATCATAGATTTACAGAATCACCAAATTAACTAGGTTGGAAAAGACCTTTGAGATCATCAAGTCCAACCTATGACTTAACACCACCTAATCAACTAAACTACGGCACTGAGTCCCATGTCCTGTCATTTTTTGAACACCTTTAGGAATGGTGATTCTACCACCACCCTAGGAAGATGACTACAGTGCCCAGTCACTCTTTTTGTGAAGAATTTTTTCCTAATGTCTAACCTAAACTTCCCCTGGTGCATCTTAACACTGTGTCCTCTCATCCTGTCACTGGTTGCCTAGGAGAAGAGATTGACCTCCACCTGGCTCCAGCTTCATTTCAGGTAGTTGCAGAGTGTGACAGCCTCCCCTGAGCCTCCTTTTTTCCAGGCTAAACAGCCCCATCTCCCTCAGCAATCCTTCACAGGGCTTGTGTTCCAGGCTCTTTACAAGCCTTGTTGCCCTCTTTTTTTTTTTCTTTCAGGGGCTTCCTGGGTTGCAGCAAAGTTCACACTGTCCTCTCCAGATCCATATGAGAGACTTGTTTTCTACACCATATTAAAGGTTCAGGTGTGGGTCCACTGCAGTGAGGCCTCTGCTCTCTCTGTCTTTTACTGACTGCTGTTCACAGTTTCTCTTATCCCATTGTGTCTCCCAAGGCTGTATACATGCCCAGCAGCTGGGCAGGACGTCAGCACCCCACATGACGCTCACTATCAGACCCTCCTTCCTTGCAGGCACAGTGAACAAGAGAGACAGACAGTCTCTCTTCCATGTGGGATGACATTGCACACTGCAGGTGGAAGCTCTGCTGTGGAGTGGACAAGAGGGAACACTGAAGGATGGGTGCTGGAGCCCTGAAAAACATAGGGCTGTAGTTTGTAATCCCAAGGGAAAATTTGGCTGTAAGTATAATGCAGTGGAAATCCTGGTCTGGAAGCGCCTATCTCCCCACCTCTCCCTCCTGCTAGGGATGGGAGGATGTCTGGTGCCAGCAGTAACATTCCAGTAAAGCCGCAGCTGGGGCCTCCATGCACAAGGCAAGCTGCAAGTTCCACAGCTCTGTGATCACCATCAATAATGCATTCACAGTAGAGGACAGGATGGAAGAGTCAGTCAGCTAACAGTGCTCTCAGGCTGCTCAATGGCACCACTGTCTCTCTGCTCACTGTGAGCACAGCGAGCACCCTGGGCTGTGCATGTGCAGAGGGCTGCACGCTCCCTGTGAGGATACACCAGTAGGGCTGGCAGGTTGTGCTCTAATCTCCAGGCAGGCTCAGCCCAGGCTGTCAAATTTGCTTAGAATGAAGGAAATCATGTTTTTTCCTGCCTTTCCCTCCTGCCCTTTACTTAAATAACCTCTTCTGTTAAGGAAGAGGCCCAGATGGCAAACAGCCTGCAGCTGTGCTGCCCGGGGAATAGTGCAAGGAAACAAGTCTCACACAGCAGGAATAGCTCATGGACTTGTTGGAGCTTGTGCAGAGCAGGACTCCTTTAATCACCCTTTCTCAAGGTAAACTGCCTACTTTCATTCAGCTTCATTTCTTATGTTCCCCATTTTCCCCTCCCATTTGGTGCAATTAATTCAGGTCTGCTCATAGGTACTTGTGCAAGGCTTTTCACACTCATTTACACACAGGGAATTGCATCAGGCATTTTCCTTTCCCCACCATGCCTTCACACAGTCCTTCTAGACCATCTACTACCTGATGATCAGTTCAGGTCTAGACACTTAGCCCTCATAATCTGTTGAACCTCTGCTTCATGTGGATATAAGTCCAATATTGACTGCACCCCACAACAGAGAGACTATTCACATGAGTCAAGGGTCAGCAGATACACCTTCATCCTTCTCTATCCCTTTTCTACTTCTGGCACAGGTATACATAGTGTTCAGTTCATAGTCTAAAGCTTGTCTCTCTTTTGTTTCTCTGTTGTCAGATGTCTAAAATCTTTATTTAGAAACAGAGAAGGGAGGACACAAAAGGCTTGCAGTGCTTGTTGATGTGCGTTGAAGGTGCCCTGACCAGCAGCCACAGACGCAGAGTAGCTGGGCAGACGTGAGTGAAGGAAAATCTTTCTCTAGGCTGCTAACTTAAGTGTGATCAGATGGAAAAAATGAAAGTATAATGACATCATTCTATGACATCATTATCTAAAAAGGTCTTCTTGCTAGGGGAAAACCAGGAGCAAGATGGGATTTATCAGAAATTTGCCAGCTGAAGACATGTAACTCACAGTATGGTTTTGGACAAGTTTGTTTCCATAAGGAAAGATGGGTTATAAAATGTAATAGGTTTGACGCTGCTTCAGGGAAGCTGGTTCAGTACATGAAGATGGGACAGGTGAGGGTACCACTCACTGGGAAGCAGCTCTCCTCTCTTTGCTTCCCATGGTCATGGGTCACGAGCTCAGCAATGGTGCCTGGGCAGAATATGTACAATGGGCAAGCTGGGGCATTGCTGAAAGGGGACAGAACTAAAACACTTGGCATGTGTCCTGGTTTCCAGAAGTTTAAGGTTTTGCTGAGGTGAGTACTCTAAAGTGCATAATCTTGGTATTGCATTAATGCAGCTCTCTGCCAGCAAATTCCATAGCATTTAAAAGAGGCAATTTTCTCCTTAATATGCATTAAAGAATCTGTCATTACTCCCTGCTTGTGCAGGTGGCATGATTTTCTGCCAGCGGCATGATTTCGTGCCTAGCTGTAGGTAAAGGACCTGCTGAAATTCTGTGGAAATATTCCAGTTCTGCCTTGCACTTTACAGGACTGAAACAAATTATATTAACAGAGCACAGCTGCTGACAGAACTGAATAAGCCATACATAGTGTTATAAACAAAACCCCACTAGAACCCCGTTCTTGCTGGTCACAGTATCTCTCATATAATAAGACACAGCTCTCTCTCCCTCTTTAGTTCTTCCCCTTACACATCTTGCAATACATATCCATGCCATAATTTTCACCTGAGCTCCTCTGTAAGATGTCAACTCTCTAGAGACCATAGTATGGTTGCTTGCTTTTGCTTATATGTGTATAAATGGCAACTGGAGAGAAACAGTTCTTTGTTTTCTTCGGCTAAGCTGTACACTGAGCCAAATACTCTTCTCCTGCATTTCCTGGCAAGTTTTCCCAGCCATATCCAGTCCATCTACTGCCCCTTCACTGCCCTTCACTTCCTCCCCTTGCCAGTGCTGCCATTCCCTGGTTCCCTACTACCTGGAGATGCTGCCTATCTTACTTTCAAATTTCCTGCTTATCCAGACTTGAAATTTGTGTTACTGTAATCCATCATATAATTCCAGTGTTTTTAAGATTTAGGCCTCTATGCCTAACATCCTTCCTCCAAGATTCTGCCTCCAGTGAATAAGACAAGGAAGAGGGACTTTGACCCCAACCAGTTATGTCTCTTCTGGTCTCAACACAGAGAGACCTGCACTAGGGCAAAGGTTTCAGCCTGCTTGCACTTCTCCTACTTGAGTGCAGGAGCCTGGTGTGGGTTCAGGAGGGGACACGTGTGGCTGTCCCCTCTGTCCTTGCTGAGACAGGGTTCCCACCAGCAGTCTATGGATGTTGACAACTTGGTAATTCTGTGAGCTATAAAACTGGCTGATCCTGTTTGACTCTAAAGCTTTGATCTAGAAACTCCCCTTGGGACCCATGAAAACATAGCAAACTCTATATTTAAATGGGAATTTTGCAGCCAAAATTATGGATAATCCAAGGACCATCAAATTAACAAACACTGTGATGCAATTCAGTTTTGTAAACACAGTGCTGCAGCTAAGCTCCCATGAAAAGCCATAAGGCTGTGAAAACTGAAATGTTTATTCTTACATTACATTCAAGGACACTAATAAAAATAAAATAAAGTAACTAGATACTGAGTCCAGAGGATTCCCAAATATCAAGTAGGGAGAAAGCATGAAGTGGGAAAGAGAAAGGTCAGCGTGACCTTCACTGCTTTGGAAGATAATGGAACACATCATCTTAAGAGTGATCACACAGCACTCACAGGACAACCAAGGGATCAGACTCAGGCAGTACAGGTTTAGGAAAGGTAGGTCCTACCTGACCAACTTGATCTCTTTAACACCAGGTGATGCTCCTGATCGATGAAGGAAAGGCTGTGGATATAGCCTACTGGACTTCACCAAAGCCTTTAATACTGTCTTGAGTGGCATTCACCTGGAAAATGTGACAGGCCATGGCTTGGACAGGTGCACCCTTTGTTGGGTAAAAACTGTCTGGATGGTTGAGCACAGAGAATGGTGGTGAGTGGTGGCCCACCTGGTTGGCAGCTGGTCGAATGGTGTTCCCCAGAGCTCAGAATTGGGCCCAGTACTGTTCCACCTCTTTATTAATTGTCGCGGTGAGGGAGGCTTGGGACGCTCAATATGAGAGTTCAGCAAGCTTCCTTTATTGATTAGAGCACCAGACATTTATGCACAACAAATAATAAAATCATGCATATTCTGTAAGCTAAGCAATCTATTGGTTATGCTATAGATATCAGTCCCCCTCTTACTCCCTCATTCCTTACGACTTACATCTTCTTTTTCTCATCTCTCTCTTTCTCAACTACAGCATCTTGTATCGTACTACAGCTATGCTCAAGGCCACAGTGTCCTTGCAGATGCAGGCCCTCAGATTAGCTGGATCTGGTACTTTTCCAATTCTTGGTCAGCTATCCAGAGCATGTCTACGTGGCCTTTGTCATGTAGCCACTTCTCCACATTAATGACCTGGATGATTTTGAGTGCAGCCTCCCTAAGTTTGCATTTACCACCAAGTTAGGTGTGGTATTGATCTGCTAGAGGGCAGGAGGGTTCTGCAGAGGGATTTGGACAGGTTGGAATAATGGGCTGAAGGCAATGGTGTGAGGTTGAAAACCAAATGCTAAGCCCTGCCATTAGATCACAACACCCCCAAGGAGTGCTGCAGGCTGGGAGAAGAGTGGCAGCACTTCCAGAGAAAAAGGACCTGGGGAGGCTGGTGACAGCAGCTGAACGTGAGCCAGGGTGTGCCCAGGTGGCCAAGAAGGCCAATGGCATCCTGGCCTGGATCAGCCATGGTGTGGCCAGCAGGGCCAGGGCAGGGATTGTCCCCCTGTACTGGGCACTGCTGAGGGCACACCTCGAGTGCTGTGTCCAGCTCTGGGCCCTCCCTGCAAGAAAGGCACTGAGGAGCTGGAGAGAGTCCAGAGAAGGGCAATGGAGCTGGGGCAGGGTCTGGAGCACAAGTCCTGTGAGGAGCAGCTGAGGGAGCTGGGGGTGTTTATCCTGGAGAAAAGGAGGCTCAGGGTCCTACACCTCCCTAAAAGGAGGCTGTAGCCAGGGGGTCAACCTCTTCTTCCAGCTAACAAGTGAAAGTGCCAGAACAAGAGTACAAAGCCTCAAGTTGTGCTAAGGGAGTGCCAGGTTGTACATGAGGAGGAATTTCTTCTTGGAAAAGATTGTCAAACATTGGAATGAGCTTCCCAAGGAGGTGGTGGAGTGACTATCCCTCGAGGTGTTCAGCAAATGACTGGATGTGGCACTTGGTGGTATGGCCTAATTGACAAGGTGATGATCAGTCAAAGGTTGGACCCTATGATCTCAGATTCCTTTTCCAACCTAAATGATCCTGTGATATGCAGGCATCCCTTCAGGCCATAGAGGACACAGCAATACCCAGTACCTTCACGTTCTGTTGTGAGAAAGAAGGGCAAGGAGGAGTGCAGAGACAAGATTTCTGAGCAGCCTGAGCAGTGGTTCTGATGGCTCCACACTCTCTTGCTTTTTATCTGCTTGCACAGTCTTATGCTCCAAAATTTATCAGCATCTTGCAAATCCAGTGCAAACTTTCTCTAACCAAATATTTCGTCTTCCCTACATTTTTTCTCAAAAGCTTTCCACTTCCTTTCTTGACTCTCATTCTGCCTCTCTTGTTTTTAAAATCCAGCACTTTAGGCTCTCCATACAGTGTTGGAACACCTGCCCCTTCAGGTGTTCCTTCATGCCACCTTCAGAAAGCTTCATTCTCCTGGCAAACCCTCCTCCCTTCTCATCCTTTATAATCCCTGCTTTTCTCATGACCTGAATTATTATCCCTGTAATTTGTCTTGTCTTTGTTTGACTTGTCTACCTTCTGTGGGAAGCAGTGTGGAGTGGAGAACGGGGCTTGCTCTGTCTCGAAGATTGCTCTATCTGAGTCCTCTTCAAACAGCAATAAATCTTATATCTGCCTCATTATGCCTCTGCTTCATAGTCTGTTCAGTCTGGATCTGATGGAAAAGCCCTCTGGCACATTGGCATTGCAGAACAGGTCTCCCAGAAACTCTGAGGGACTCAGTCTGTATTTCCCTGTGAGCACAGGTCTTTCAGCCTACCCTGAGGCCCAAGAACACAGCAGGTGCTCAGAGTGCCTGAGTGATGGTCTTTTTCTTTACTTAAAAATGGAGTGGAAGAAAGGACAAAAATTGGGGAAAATATTACTATAAATGGAGAGAATCCTATTCCCTTCTGGCAGAAGTATTTTGTGAGTCATGGTTATTTTCTTTTGAATACAGAGCTTCTCTGAGCTGATTAAGTGGAATTAACAACACACTCAGGAATCCTCACAGTTCCTTGTTTCTCTGATCCCTGTGGCTCTTGTTTTACCTCTCCTGCCTTTGGGAACACTTGAGGAATTTATTAATGAGGTCCAATTACTGAAAATTGTGGATTTATAGTCAACATTCTGGCTAATGCTGGAAAAGAGCTTTTAACTCCTTGGGAATTTAAAATAAACATCAGAACCCACCTTCTCAGGCATTGTTGCTCCCCGAAACACCCAGAACAAGAGCTGGCCAGTTATCCCTGCCAGATGCACCACCAGTTGAGGCTCCCAAGAAGCAGCAGGTCACAGGCTCAAGATGCCTCTCAACATACTCTACGCACTGGGGAGACCACAGGCAGGAAAGGGTTTCAATTAACTGTCCAATTATTGCCCAACATTGCATTTATTTGATCAAATTACTTGTACTGTGTGCAAAGCAGGGGCTCCTGGGAATATTTGATGCTAACTCTGAATGAGGGGTTGAGCTGAAAGGCACTCAGCAGGTCCTGGCACATCTTCTTGAGTTCAGAGGGGCTCCTGCAGCATTGACTTAATTTTGGCCTTTGTCATCTTCTAGCTCTTTCCACAGTCTATAAACCTTGAAAATGGACAGCTGCTGATAGCAGCACTGAATCCAAGACTGGCAATAGGTTTTACACAAGTAGAGTGACACGGTTTGTGTATAATGAAAGTCTTCTGTAAAACCAGAACTGATAAAACAAGGGCTAGGTTTAGGTATATAGTTCTATATTGCTGAATAAAAGTAGCTGGTCATTGATTCCTGGTCCTGAGGACAGGTAAAGCAAAGTGAGTCACTCTATACCACCATCTAATTCTGATGGGGTCCCTAAGGAACAATTGTTATTTTTAGTGTGTTGTATGTTTTTTTAAAAAACATGCTGGAAAATAAAGACTGCAGACTTTTCTGCAATGCATATAAACAGTGGGTTTAGAGTATAAACAGTGGGTAGAGCATGTGGACAGTGACGGTTCAATGTCTTTGGGAAATTGTTGAAGGAATGAGGAACTAAGTCTAATGAGAAGAACTTATTCATAGTGCTTCCTGGGAACAGCCCCTGACCAAACTATTTCCCAAGTCAGGGCTGGGTGTTGTATTGCATAAAGCTAGCTGTGGTCTTGTAAAGCAAAGCTGAGGGATGAGCAAAGAAATGAGCTCTGCAGACCAGTGGCTCTCCAGAGGCTAAGCTCCTCCATGGATCTCTTTAAGCTGTATGGATATCTTTCTCACGGACCTCTTATGAGACCTCAGATGTCTCGTTAAAGCTTACAGGTGAGGCAGTAATAAGCCTCTTTTTCCCTCTCTACCCAAAGACGTAATTTCACAGAATCTCAAGGGCTTTCTGGATACATTCACTGTTTTGTCAAGATTGGTTCAAAGGTTATTGAGATAGGACTGGAAGGCAGCTCCAGAGAAGTGTGTTTTTAGGGATGGTATGAACAGCCTTGCTTTGCTGAAAAATGTGGCTGAAATCAGATCACATCAACTCCACTGTGTTTTACGGGAACACTAAAATTTCTGAGCACTTCTGGCCCAGAAGAAAATTACATCAGTGTATTCTATAGCTCAGGGAGAATGCAAAGCTCTACACTTGAAGATTTTCTTCATTCTTGTCTCTTAACTGAGGTTGCACACTAACTTATAGCATTCTACTAGCCCAGAATTGGGGCTATAGTTATTCCATATTTCAAAAGGGAAAATAGTCAATTTCATTGCCTGCCTTATGAGGTGTGCCAAAAGTTGTCCCCCTCCCAAGCACTCAGTCAAGTTCCAGGTAGCTCCATCAGTAATTTAAGGAAGTTTGGTACTCCTTAGTAGGTATTTATAATTCTGCTTTCCTCAGTGAGAAACTTCAGTTCAAAAGCATAACACCAACAAAGTCTGAAGAGGCCAATGCAGCCTCAGAATGTCTGTCCTCATTATCCAGCACCACCTGCAATGACAATGACAAGTACATGATTCATCTCCAAATATGGCAAGGACCTCAAAGCCCTCCACACCAAGCAGACCAGACTTCTTAAGCAAACAGATAATTTTCAATCTGGCTTTGTAGTCAAGATTCCAGTTATTGTCACAACTCAAGGAGAATTGTGGAGTTGAAGTACAGGAACCCGTGGCATCAGTCCTCCTGTCACATTTTACGAGGGAAACTCTACTGTGGGCTCTGCAACAGCTTGTCAGTGAACCACTGTTTTTCCAGGACAAGAAGGGGTAGCCTGGTGATGAGGAGATGACATCTGTGGCCCTGTGCAGTCTGCAAGGCTGCACACACTTTCAGCTTGATAAGGTTCTTTGGTATTTATGGGATTATTAGTTATTGAGAATTATGTCTGTTTGCACGATAGAAAATACTCTTCAGTATACATCACTCTTTGTGTGAGTCACTATGTTGAATAACATATGTTTCCCATATTTGGTGGGATGACCCAATACACTGCACTTCCATCCAGAATGGCATTATATTTAAACACTACTAGACTTCCTTTTCATGCAAAAGCTCCAAAACATAAGCTTCATTGTCCTATAAATTTATTATGTTTCGATTTTTGTTTTTTGCGTGATCAGTTGCAAGACCTGCAATATTAAGCCAGATCAACCATATGCTGGCTGAGAGCATCTAGATTATACCAAGTTTGTATGTGTCCTAATGAAAGATGTGTTAATTGACAGAGGAGGATTCCAGTGGTCAGCTAGATTAAAACAAACAGAAAGAGCATTTAACTTCAGGAATTTATGCCATTCCACTGGAACCAGTGAGACTATTCAGGTGCTTACAGCTGAGGACATGCATGTTTGCTGGCATGGTTGCTGCACCATTGTTCTTGCAAGGAAGGAGTAGTGATCCATCATCATCAAGTGTAACAGGGTGCTTGGGGCTACTTTCATTAGAGGGAACGGCAGAATTCCCATTGATTTCAATGGAAGAGGGGCAGGCTGTGACACAGAAGTAGTAAGCTTGTGTAAACAAAAGTTACAGAAAACGTTCCTCATTACAAGTATTTATGATGACTGTGGAGACTGAGAGTCTTTTGGGTGTGGAGCCTCTGAAGTACAGCAATTATTAGTTCACTTTTCTCCAGTGTAATTAAAGCTAAGGCACATCAACAACACACTAATTTTGAGTATGTGGTGCTGACTTCTAAAAGAGGTATTACCTCAAGTCAGAGGTTTCTGAGAAAGCACAAATTGCATTAAAACACATTTCCACCTCTATACATTTTTATTGACTTTCTGCTACAAGGAAATTCATTTTGGCTTTGCTACTCTGGTGTTTCTAGAGCAGTGGTTATCACTTGCCCAGGGTGGGAACCTCAAGTATATTCTAGTATAGGTCTGAACCCCATTGCAAATGTCATGTAGATGGTTGCACAATTAGGTGACTCTGCCTTTCCTATCCCATTTCTTACACACACCTCCATGTAGCTAGCAGACACCTTACTACAGACAGGCTTCCAGTTGAAAATAACTGTTATAATCAGTTCTGGGGGTTTATGCCATGAAGAAACACCAGTTCACAATGCAAGGTTTAGATCAAAACTAACTCCACTACTTTCATTGAAAAATGAAAGGGCTGATTTCTCTATGACTCTGTATGAAGTGGCAAAAAGTAGTGTGACTAAATAAGGGATGAATAAACCAAGAATCATTTCAGACTGCAAATTCCAGAGAGATTTCAGCTCAGACTCCAAACCTAAGAGCATCATGGCTGCAGAGATTAATTAATAAAGCTGTTCATATGCATCATAAGTATTTTCCATTTATAAACTTCTGCATCGTATTTCCCAATTATATCCTCAAATTCAAAATCTGTGTAAGACTTCTCCTACTTGGGGTGCACAAATTATTGCCTTGGAGACCAGCTTTGTCTTTGATCCAGACCTAGAAGAGAAATCTGATGAAGGTACAACAAACAGAGAAAAATATATAACATTTTTCAAAAATACAGTAAGTAGAGAAAAATTATGTAGCAACAGTTACACTTCTATTCCAAGTGTCTCCTCATTCTCTTTCAACTGAAAGTATGAATGCTTGCAATAGTAATGCATTTACTCATTAAATTTATGTTCTGTAACGGAATTGAGGGTATTGCCACTAGCCACGGGAGTGCTTTTAATGTTTTTGAATCCTTTGAGCTTTTGACTTTGGGATATTGCATTGAGACAATTTCTGTTGTATAAACAAATACATTGTTTTGTTCTTCACTTGAACTAAATTTTTCATTTTTTCCAGCATCACTTTATTAGGGTACTTTGTATGCCTTTTCCTAATTGCGATGCAAGGACCAGAATAGCAGCAATTTGTAGGGTTTTTTTTAAGTCTAATTGCTAGTATGTTTTATAAAATACATTGAGATGCTGACTACTGCATTCTGAAGAGATGCACTGTTTCACTCAAGTAATACAAATGTGACTGAGAAAAAAATCTCACTAAAATCTTTACTTAGTGCTTTTCAAGGATCAGACTAGCTCATCACTATGATATCTGGTTTTAAATTCCTTACATCTATTAATTCTAATTAAAATTACTTCTTTTTTAACCAGCCAATCAATTTATTACTATACCTCTTCAGTATAATTGAGAGACTACTAGTTGGTCTTTAACTTGTGGTTTTCAACAAGATCTAATTTATTACTCCTACTCTTATATCAATGCCAGTAAAGTTTTACAGTAGCTCTCAGTCTTTAAACCAGAGATGGAAGTGTAGGAGAAATAAGAATCCTACCAGCCAAGGATTAAAGATTTTCATTCTTCAAGTGTTGATATGAACATTTTAAAGTCTAATTTTCTTACTGTTCTGAAGTGTAATTTCTCAATTCTAGTTTTGAATTGATTCCTCCTAGGTGTTGTGAAATTTATTTATATTTTGGTCAATCCTGTCTTAGAGATATAGCTACTCCTTAAACAAACTGCTGTATGTTGCAAAGCATTTCACACAGAGAAAGAAGGCTATACACACAGAGCCCAATGGAAAAGTTGCCAGCTGTTTTAATAGCAGTTTATTTATAGATATTCTCTAATCTAGAAATTTACCATTTAATAACAATATGGGAGCAAAACAAGAAATCTCTAGAATTTTTTGAGATGACTGGTTTTTCATAAGAGAGTTATAAAGTCACATCTGTCTGATATTAAAGGCTTAGATTTTTTTCACTATTTCTCACTTCAGCGTAATTCTGTCCTTGAGCATTGAATTCAGGTTGAATCAGGTTATGTGATTTGATAATCTTCTGCAAGACAGTTTTGGTGATCTGCAAAGTAGGGTCAATTATCCTGAAAATACAGGATATCTTCTTGAAGAGAAAGAAAAATACAAACAACAATCTTTGCTGCACTTTTTTGGCCCAGGGTCCTTCCACGTGAGAAAGGCTGAATTACGTCTTGTGCTTGTGTCTGCCTGTGATGCTACACTGCAATGTATGTACTTGAAATTCATGAACAGACATGACCAGAAGAGAAGCCGTTAAATCTGAAAACATTTTGTGTGAAGCTTGCCTCAAACATCATAATCTGTTTGTTCATCTGATCATGGGAGAGGCTGCAACATTAAGGGAAAGAGAGTTTTTACATACAAGCCTTGACTTGAACCCTGACAGCTTTTTACAAACTTAGTGTAATATAAAACTTACTCTTAGTTTTTGTTAGTGCTAGATGTTCTGTAGTTTGCAGAATACACAGCATGTAAAGTGTGTCTTTCTTCTCCTTTCCTTTCAAACTCTTTTCCCCACACCATATGTGGGCTTTTCATGAATATGGTGACAATTTCCTTGGATGGCCTTCAACGAGTCACTGGGAAGGGCTCTCCTTGAGTCCCTGAGTTCTGGATTAGGAGCTTAATCAACTCACTTCCATGAGAAGTGGAAGATAAAAACCTTCTTCCCCTCTCCCACTTTATTTTAAATTGCAGGGATGGATTCCAAAGCAGATATGTCTACAGTGAAATTACAGTGTATTTTTATATTTTATATATATTTTCATAAAGTAAAATAGCCCAAGTGAGTGTCATGATACCTCAGTACTTAACTTCTGGAACTCTGCACATGGCTGAGGTATCACTGACTTAAATAAACCCTATGGCTTTTTGTGCAGTGTCACATGTTTTATTTTAAGTAAGCTTATTCCATTACAGTGTGGGTTGTAAGACTGTCTTGCTCTTTTGTTAACAGAAATGCTTCATTTTATAAAAGAAAAGTATGAAAGGACACACAGAATAAATACATCTGCTTTCTTTGTGTGCCTCTGTTGAATGTCTATTTCCCAGGTGGTATTTGGCACTACTGAAGGTTTATTATGACTGGGTTTTGTAACAGCAATCATACCCCAGGTATGATTTTTTTACCCCAGGTAAAAATACTCAGACATGACTCACCTAAAGAAGAGATCTTTGCATTCCTACAGTTAATTCTGTATGTTGCATATTGATAGGAATTGTGGACAAATACTTCTGTGCTCACCATCTTTCACTGTGAATCAGAGGTTCTAAACCACGCAAGGTCATCCTGGCGTTGCTGTTTGCTTGCATAGCCTGTCAGAGTTTAGATGTGCAAAGCATTTTTCCTTGTTACCCAATCTTCTTGCCTAACAATTAAAACATCATAATCATAATGTTGAGATAAACATTATGACCATATTACAAATTAGGTAAAAAATTGAACAGAGCATAAAAATGAAGAAGTATAGGATTATAAGAATGAAGAATAACACAGCTTTACTATCTGTCACTACTTTTCATTACGTGCAGATATGTCTGAACCCATCAGAGCCCATGCCACCTTGTGTTTATCTCCAAAGAAAAATGAGCCTCTCTGGACTGTCTGATTAAGCAATCCAATGACCAGAGTTTATATTTCTGTGATACATATTTTGATCAAGCATTTTGAGCCATTTTTCTGTTTCCAGTTGACTGTTGTCTGTCAGGATCTTACATCTGTCTCATGACTCTGAACGCAGAATAATTTCAAGGCTTAAGTTCAATTTGGATGGGACTGAAACCTCAGAGAAATCCTTGTGAGGGTTCAGCCCAAGAAGTGAGAAGACTGTGGCTCGTCCTGCTCTTCTGAGATTGCTGCTTTCTTGATCATACCATACCCAATTCAGGAAGGAAGATCCACTCTAACCCAACATAGCCCTGGGCAGGAAGGGGATGGAGACCCTCAAGGGTGAAAGGAAGGGTGGGAGGCCTGACAGGGGCTTCTGGTTCAGACCTGTGTCAAATAGTTATTAATTTGTAGTTATTCATTACACAGGCCAAATAACTGTTGTATAGTTTCCCTTGCCCACTCTTTGATTTCTATACTTGCATTTTGACACCTTTGGCTTAACTTTGAATACTGAGAAACCAGGGCTCTGGCTGGGTTTTCTGACATTTTAAGTGCAAATTTGAGCAACTTGGAGTACTTTCATTTGCTGTTTTCTACTTACTTCTTTTTTAGTCATGATGAACTGAAAAATGTTGTTCTTTGAGTATTAAAAAGCACAACAGTGTTCAGGTAAATTGGCCTCAGAATTTGCTTCATCATAATGAAAGCGTTTACATCACTTCAGAGGTTAATTTCCCTGCTTCTGCAATGCTCTCAATGTGTGTTGGCCTTCCCAGGTTATTTTAATAAATGACTGTCAAAGGAGCTACAGGCATTTTGCTGCTGGAACAGAGTGTGGTTTTGCAAAGCAAACATCTGTGGGGCTTTCCAGATGCAGGAAGAGCATGGAAGTGGGTGTTATCTCTCAGTGGGAAGGGAGGAATGTGGTTAGCAGCAGCAAATATACCAAAACATGTGAGTAAATATATTTTGCCATTTAAAACAAAATATAATAAGGAAGACAAGGTTAAAAAAAAAAGAAGAGAGTATAAAAAAATTAAATCTGCATGAAAGGGAAATTTTTTCATGGATTTATTTTTGCATAGCTGTTTTCCACAACCTAGGATTGTTCAAATCACAAGAACAAGAAGGGAATTTCCCCAGGAACTTCCCACATTGACACAGCTGGAAATGTCAGGGACAAACAAGGATTCATAGATGTCACAGAGATGTTGTGAGAATCAGTCTTGGTTAGCAAAAGGGAATTAATTTTTCCATCTAGGACTAACTAAAAGAACTTCTGCCTTCCTTCTAGCTTTCTTGGCTGATGTTACACTTTTACCACTGCATCCTGGGTCACTTAGAGCATCAGCTGTCAATTTCATCTGTAGGAGCCTCCCCCCAGATGAACATGTGGTGGGTTTCAAACAGAGTCTGTCTTAAAGTCTTTGACAAATAATTAAGTTTAATATATATTTTCTCTCAAATTTCACTTGATGTGAAACTGCCTGAGAGGTGTGTTTATATGTTCACAGCACACATGAAAAGAGAACCAAAACAGGGCAGAAATGTACAGCTGGTAAATCATGTGTGAGGAACTTCTTGATGCTGGGCTGAAGATCAGACAAGCTTATAAAAAGGGCAGGGAATGCTCATTATGGACTGAGTCAGCCCAGCAGCTGTGAGGCTCCTCCCTCCCCACTTCAATGATTTTATTGTTCACCCAAGCCACTGGCAGGCAGTCAGGAGAAATCCTCTTGGCCCTGCATCTGCCCCTCTGCTGGATGCAATCAGGCCTGGACAACTTGGTGATTCTGTTGTCTTGGCGAGGTCTTGTTTGATGTGACCTCTTCTGATGGGAAGCAAAGGCAGGGGACACCAGGGGTGCTGCGCAGATCTGACCCGTGCACCATCCTGGAAATCACAGCTGAGCTTAAACAAAATAAACAACAAACGCTCCCAGAGTACTAGATGAATGCTGACTAGAACTGCAAGTTTCAGATGCTTAAATTAGATCTCCCTGTGGCTGCAGGTGCAGATTTTCCCCATACAGCTAATAATGGTTCAGACTGTTGGTGTGTTTTTTGGATTTTTTTTTTTTTTTAGATTTTACTGCTCAGGTTCACTTTGGGCTTGGCATTGCCTGTAACTCACTGCTCTATCAACTGCCAAATGCATTTCCAAAGGCATAAAATCTGATAATTTTGAATTGCACTGTTTCCTGTCCTTGTTCCTTCTTTTAAAGGTTATTTTGAGGGAAAAGAATATACCTGAAATGTCAGGAAAAAGACAACAGTTTCCTTTCTCTTTTCTTTTTCACCATTCAGAAATGATTTGCTGGTCATTAAGAAGCATTGTGTCTGAGGCTCCAAGGACAGCCCTAGTCCTCTCTGAAGCAGCTGTTTTTGTCTGTGTACTCTAGACAAAAACCATCATGGCACTGAAAGAATTCACGGTGCTGTGTTCCATGGTAAAAACAAACAAATAAATAAGTACATACATACCTACATAAGGAATTCTAGGCATAAAAAACCCTTAAGACCCAAAACATGTTCAAAGAAGTGTCTGATCTGCACCTACTGGTGTGAGAGAAACTGAATTTTGCATAGAAGGTTCACCTGCCTGACACCAGAGACAGCCAAGGGGGATGCAGCCACAGAGAGGTTAATGCTTTGTCTGAGAAAATCCAAGCCTTGAGTGTATGCAATCATCTTTTCACAGTATATTAAACACCTTCTGGTCATTGGAGGGCTGGCTGATCACGAGTGTGAAAGAAGATCACTTCTTAGCATTTTGTCTGTCTGTCTCCACAGGGGTTGTCCCCTCTGCCAAAGTATCTTACTGCATTTAATCTATCAATTTACACACAGGTGATGAACACCCCTTTGTTTTGCTTTCATATTTAAAGCATTTTTGTAATATTTCAATTCTCTCAAGGTTCAGGATGCTGATATCCTCACCCTGTGAAGAGAAAAACTCCTTGTTAAAAGAGACTTAAAATTCTTGCTGTGAGAGGCAGAGGGCCATCTGAACCTGGGGCAGAGCTTAAAAACTCCTAGCTTGTCGCTTTGAATCTCAGAAAGCAGATATTGTTTCCAACAGTGCAAGGAATCATAATGCAGTGCCCTGGGTTAAGGTGTCCTTCCCCTAACAAAGTACACAGTGTAGACAATTCTCTGTAAACAGAGATCTGATATCTAGCATGGGTGTGCTAACAAGTTGCCTCTCACCCAAGAGTCTGCTGGGTTTACTGGCTTGCTAAATGATACAGCTCTCTCCCTCTCATGCTCTAAGGCCTCCCCTTTTGTCATATATATGCACAAAATGCAGCGGAAGAGCAGTAACCAGCCTTATTTCTGTTTCATTAAAAGTCGGATCCTGAGTCCTGCTGGTTTTGAGTTAAATCTGTTGCACTAGCTCAGCATGTGCTCCTGGCTGAATTCAAGGGCGAGGCACCTCCGCTCCCAGGGAGAAGTCTGTTTCTGCTGGAGCCTGGGAGTGCAGCCTCATTGCTCTGCAGAGGAGGCGTATCGCCTGCGCCTGCAAGAACCTGCCGCCGATCCCCCAGGGGTAACTATGGCCACAGGGCAGTGCTCCCAACTTTTGCAGGCAAGCAGGAGAAACAGGAAGCTCAGGAAATTACCAGACAGACCCACCAAGGTTTTAGAGGTTATTTACAGCAGCAGGTAGAAATTCAAAATGTGAAAGACCACGTTAGCCCAGCTTAAGCCAGAAAGCCTCAGGCTGGCACTTTTGTGTGACTGTCTGACATGACTTCATGAAAGTCTCATGTGTATACTGCAATGGTACAGTCCTATGAAAGCCTCAGTTCACCTTTCTAAACAGCCCAGCAGAACACAATAGAACCATTTTAATCTGCACTGAGATTAAATCTGAGCACTCTAAATCAGACTTTTCCTCTCATTGAATGTAAATAATCAAATCACTGTGAAGTCCTTTCCTGCTTTACTCAGCAACAGGCTCTTGCATTTCACCTCTCTTTTATTTAGTGAAAATGCTCTTATTTAAAAGACGCTTTAAATAAAAGTGTTTCATATTCAACTGGAGGTATCTGAAAATCTGTTATATCCTGGCACTATAGAGCTGGAGGAAATCTGATCTGAGCAACACTCAGAAAAACTTTTTAAAGAACCATAGTCAGATTATTGCCCTCACTCCTGTCTAAAACCAGAATGTATCTACTGATTTCTGTAGAGCTTGCCCAGAGTTATATAAGAGAAAGTAAGATTTAAATGGATAGTTTGCTTTTTCAAGACTGTATCTTTGCAGGCCTCACCCTTGCAATGCTCTGCTCCAGGTAACTTGCTGTACCTCCTTCTACCCCAAGTGCTTTTCCTCAAATACCTTCTTGCCTACTTGGAAGTTTAGGTACTTGAAAGTGCAGGAAAGCCTTCTCATTCCCTGGCCTCTGCTCCACCAGGCACTGCCTGGGAGAGCCTCCAGTCTGCTCCTCTGAGAAGCAGCCTGAGCTGAGGGTGGGTTCTCCTGCCCTTCTAGGGACACTTGCCAGGTGAGGCAAGCACAGCCAGGCACCAAAAGGCAGCTTTGACCCTCTGAGGTCAGCAAGAGGCCGCTTGTGACATGACATCCCATGTGCTCTGCCTAGCCCTGTTCTTCGCAAGCATCTTTCTTTCTGCAAGGAGTGTTAGGTAGTGTCAGTCATCTGAAAAATGCAGTTCACTTTCTAATGAGATCACATTGATGGAGGGGAGACCAAGAAAAAGAGGAGAAACCGGTGGGGAACCCCGTCATTCTGGTCTGTAATAATTAAATGGTGCTTGAATGTGTACATTGAGAATGCATCATTTGCCCTCCCCCTCCTCAGAGACTAATTTAAAACATATTACAGTTTTTGCAAAGGCATTCCTAATACTATTGTGCTGCAAATCCTGTCTGATCCAACCCTCAAATATTTATGTAAACTGAAATATGTCTGGAAAGAAGTCAAAAAAATCCCCCAAATATGCCGCACAATCTCATTCCCACATATCCCTCCTTCCTCATTTATATTCATGTTAAACCCTTTCCAACTAGTTCCCAACTGGTAGGTGGTGGTTGATGAGTGATAATTGCAGAGCTCGTTTCTTTGAGTGCATTGATGGCCAACCCTCTTGCCAAAGAATTTAGCCTGGAATTTTCAGTAGTTGCAAATAATATTTTGCAGCAACCTTTCTTTTTGTTTTTCCCTTTGCAAATAGATACACAGGGTTTGAAAAATTTTTATTATTTGCTATTATTGACAGGGTTCAGAAAGAAGTAACTTCTAAAAAACATTGAAGTTGAAATCATTCTGCTCTAGGGCACAGGGTATGCTTACACACCATATCCTACTTAGCTGGCAAATTCCAGTAAAAGTAGGATAGATATGTGTAAAATGCAGGCACTTGTAAAACGTTTCTGTACCATTTGTAAATTGCATCTGTCTCTCTGTTTGCAGTGTTATGGTTGACAGATGCTGCCAATTCACTTCTCTGGATGGGCAGTGCTGAGCAGGGCAGGGGATGTGTGTGAAATGTGCAACATTGTTCAGCTGACTCTGGGCCTGGCGGTCCCCCCAGAGGTGATGGAAGCCTGCAATTTCATTGACTTCAGCCGTGGGGAATGATGCCAGGGCCAGAGAGGCCAGGGTGTGGCAGGCAGCTCCCCAGTGAGGGGGGATGACAAGCTGTGTCTGTAGTGTGCAATGTCAAAAAAGCTGGGAACCCGTGCTCATAAAGCACCAGAAGTATTTGTGCCTGAGCACCCAGTGTCTTGAGGCATAGGTCCTTCTTGGGGAGACTGTGTTACTCCCTTCATAAAACCTATCCAGCACTTCTGCCTTATATGGGGGCTTTTTGAAGTGTACTTTTCCCTCATATGCAGCTATTTCAAACCCTTCATTTTGAAAGAAGATTGCATCAGCCACTGCTGTGCGAGGTCTGGATGACCACGCCATGCTGAGTGACTCCAGGACTGCCATAAATTGAAGAAGCACAAAATCCCAAAGCCACAGAGGTGGCCACATCCTCCTGCTCTGCAGTGGAAGAGGAAAATGCAGACCAGAAAACAGAGCCACTTCCATGATGCTGTAATGATGATGGAGTGCTAGAGGGAACCTCAGAAGCATGATGGGAAAATACATTTTCAAGTGGATTCTTTTTAAGAGTCAGATGTGCTGATCTGCTGTTACAGCAATATTTGCAAGCAAGAATGAGATGAACTAAATCTGGAATCTGTCTGACTTCAGGACATATTTGGGAGAAAGGAACTAAGTACATCACCAGCTGGTTGTGCAGCAGCAAGAAGAAAAGGTGGTGGCTTACCCTATTTTATGTTTTTATGTAAGGGTTTGATGCACAACATGAAGCCTGGTAGGAATACAAACTGGACATCTGACACATTGGCAACATTTCCCCTACTCCTTTCTGTCTTCAAAAGCAAAGCTCTGACCATGCTCAGTGTTCTCCCCCCTGACCGTTTGTATCAGTTCCTCACCCAGCTCTCTGAAGGATGGGATATTCATGTAGTCAGGATGACCATTTCAGTTCTAAGAGATTGCCCACACAAGCCTCTCACCAGTCCTCTTCTGCTGCCTGGTGGCCTCAGGTGGGTGAGGGGGAATCTCACCTGGGAGAGCATCCTGACCCCCCAAAAACAGACCTCAGAAAAAGATGCTGTCTTCAAGCTGGTTCCATAATGGCAAGTCAGTCCTAACAAAGCAGAGAACGTCTGTATTTGGACTGCACTTTTTTCTTTCCTGTAAATATTCTAGTGAGTGAGATCCACCTGATTTCTTCTCCTGCTTTTAAGACAATATTTTGCAAGTATTTTTCACCTTTGAAGCCTCTCTTTCCATGTCTTGGTGAACTGTTAAATGAGAACTGTACAGATATTTTTTCCAAAGACTGCATTATGAGGGAACACTATTAATCTCTCGTGAAAAAAGAAGGGTTTGTGTAAGGACATATTTCTGTTAATTAAAACACCATCCTGAAGATATTCTCTGCAGAGATCTTTACCTCTAAAACGTCATTGCATGGAACACAAACAGTATTGAAATTTAAATTCCTGTCCTTTCTGTCAGTAGTTATCTCAACTGGACTTATTCTGCTGTTTCTCTAAAATAATATAGCAGTATAAAACTGCAGCTAGCCTCAGGGGAAGCCAATCAACTCCAGCCTGATGAAATATTGGAAATTTCTGCATTTATCAAGGGAAAATTTTGCATTTTGAATATAGTTAGGTAGAGCTAGTTAGCAAAAAGGGTTAGAAAGATACGTTAAGTATGTGTTGATTGTATTTGTCAATGCAGGTCCCAAAGTGGGATTCTGAGTCTGGGTGAGGTTAAAGTGGGATTGGTAAATCATGTATTTTTTAGACATCTGACATTTTAATCCTTATCTTTTGGCAGTAGATCTACGTTGCTGGAGTGGGAGCAGACAGATTTAAAAATAATAACTCATACTTTTAACCCTTTTTAATTTTACAAAGTTTGGTTGCCAGGTGTGTCTTCTCAGTTTTTTTAAAGTTCTGGAATTATTCTAATATTCAACAACTGACTTAATAGAAATCATCTACTGAAGGCTAGGCAGCTGGGAAACTATTTAATGAAATGAAAAATCCTCCATATTTTCTTGCATCAGTATTCATCGAGTATGACTTTGTTATGTGCAGCAAGGCTTATTTTCCAAAAAGGACATTTAGAAACTACAGAGAGATCATAGGCAATACATCTAGACTTCATTCTGCCTCTGGAATGATAGTTTTTATAGTGTTCATAAGTTCTAACACTTCTACAGCTGAAACTGGTCCACGCCTCTAAGCAAGGGTAGTGAGAAGTCCTAACCATCTGCTTTGAAAGAGCTCCCCTGCTCCAAAGCACCTAACTACACTCCTTTTAAAACTGAAGTAACCTACTGAGTTCTCTTATTTGCAGCCACCTTGATAATAGAATCAAAACACTTCCTTTATGTATATCACCAGATTATAGGACCTGAAATGTTTAAAATCCCTTTCTATTTTAGAGTAAAGAAGATCTGTTCTTTGAAAGGCTCAAGGCCATTGAATTTAAAACAGACAACAAAAAGGCTGAATGAACAAAATGGAAAGTTCCTGATGCCTCCCTACACACCCCACCCTCCACTCCCTGCAGGATCAAGATCACTGGCATCTGGTTCAAGAAATAATATTTTCTTCCCTTCCTTAAAACAGTGGAAGATGCAAAGGTGCTGCATAGTTTTAATGGGAAGAAGAATCAGCCCAGGGTTATTTGTTCATCTTCCAGCTCACTTTATGCAGCCATAGAATGCTGAAGGTGCCTTTGGAGGTCATCCAGTGCAACCCTCCTGTTCGAAGCAGAGTGAATTCAGGACTGTGTCCAGTCAGGTTTTAACAGCTTCAGGCATGAGGACTCCACAAACTCTTTGGGCAACCTCTTCTAATGCTTGATTAGCCTTAGAGTAAATTTAGTTTTTTCCTATATTCAATTGGAAAGTCTTGTATTTCAGTTTCTGTCTGTTGCCTCTAATCCTTTCACTAGATACCAGTGATAAGAACCTGGGTCTCTGCTTTTCACTACATTTTTTCAATTATTTATACACCTTGATAAATTTCCCTGAGGCTTCTCCTCCCCCAGTTGACCAGACCCTGCTCTCTCAGCCTCTTCTTCTGTATCAGGCGTTCCTATTAGAGTCATCTTCACAGCCTGTACTGGACGCATTCCAGTAGGTCCTCATGTCTCTTGCACTGGACTGGACACAGTCCTCCAGATGTGACTCACCAGTGCCCAGTAGTGTTGGCAAGGTCTTTCTAATGCAGTCTAATGTTGGCTGCCTTTGCCACAAAGGCTTGCTGCTGGATCACGTTCAGCTCCTTATTCACCAGGGTACCCAGGTCTTTCTCTGCCAGTTACTTTCCAGGTGGTTGTCCTCCAGTCCATATTGGTGCACTGGGATTTTCCTCACCAGGTACAGGACTTTGAAATCCCCATTTCATGATGTTGCCCTCTGTCAATTTCTCCAGCCTGCTCCACTGAGATCCACTGAATGTCAGCACAACCACATGGTGTGTATCAACCACACCTCCCAGTTTTTCACCATGTGCCAGCTTGTGGAGGATTCACACTCTTCAGTCTCACATGTCACTAATGAAAATGTTAAACAGTGTTAGACAAGTACTATCTGCTGAGGACCCCCACGAATAACTAGCCCTTGGTTACATTTTGTATTGCTGAGGGCAACAATTTGCTGAGAAAAAGCTGAGAATTCAGCCAGCTTTCTAGCTTTCTGTCCATTTCACAGTCAACTTTCTCACAGTGCTTTCTCAGCTTCTCTAGGAAGCTGTCACAGAAGTGTCAAAGGCCTTACTAAAGTCAAGGCAAACAGGATCCACTGTTCTCCCTTCATACACCAAACTAGCCTCACTTTAGAAGGCTGTCAGGTTACTTAGAAAAGAGCTCCTCTTTGTAAATCCATGTTTACACAGTATCACTTTCTGGTCTTTCATGCAACTGGAAATAGTTTCCAGGATTATCTGCTCCATCACTTTCATAGTGATTTAGGTGAGTCTAACTCCCCGGATTTTCTTCCTGTCTTTCCTGAGAAGCGATGTTTGCTTTCTCTCACCCCACTCGAATGACTCCCATGGTCATGGTCTTTCCAAGATAAGCAAGAAAGGCCATGCAGTTACACTGAGCAGCTACCTCAGCAGTTTTGAGAGCATCCCACGAGACTCCATGACTTGGGTGCTTCCAGCGTCTGTAAGAGCTCCCTAACTTGACCCTCCAACAAGGGTACATCTTCCTTGCTCTGGGATCTCCCACTGTTTTCATGAACTGCTGAAGGCAGTTTTTTTCAAGAAATACCAAGTGGAAAAAACCATTAGCACCTTGGCTTCTTCTGTGTTTATTCCCTCCAGGTTCCTTGCCATGTTCAGCAGGGGCCCTGTGCTTTCTCTAGATATTTTATTGCTGAAATACCTGCAGAAACCTTTCGTATTACCCCCCACCTCTTTCACTAGTTTCAAATCCACATGGGCTTCATATTCTTAACATCATCCTCACATGCTCAGTGCCTCTATGTTTCTCCTGGGTCTGTTTACAGAGTTTCTCTTGACTGTCCATTCCACACAAATGTCCTCAATGTGGTAGAGTCCCAGAAACACCAGAAACACCCAGAAACTACCTTATCTGTTGTGCTTTTCACTATGGGATAACTGTGGGACTTATTTTTTCTGCTGAAGCCTTTCAAAAACCGCCTGCCGTGGCAGGCACCTCAAATACAGCAACATATCATCCAGACATCAAAGGCAAGAGGAGAGGAGCACGTGCAGGTGACTTTTCATCAAAACTCTCCCTTGTTTTATGCTTGGCTCAGACAAGCTATTCATTAAGTTTTCCTGGCTTTCTGATCACCTAGACACAATCTCTTGTAGCACTCATATGCATTTTGCCTGCTCCTGTCACAGGGATTAGGGGCAGCAAGGCTGGCTAGAAAATTACTCAATTTCATCAAAGATTTCAAAGTTTCTTTAGTTAATATTTCATTCTGCTTTGGGAGAAAGCCAAGATCTCATGGATTAAAGGCTCAAACTGGCCTTCAGGCAGCATATTCTGTTCTAGGTGCAAAGTGATTATCTTAGCTAGCATGTGAAGTGAAAATAGTAGAAACATGACACGTGAGTGAGGTGACCAGTTTGCTCTGTCACTGAACCTGTATTTCCTGCATATTTTTACAGTACTCATTACTTGAAAGTCCTTTTTGTCCTTTCTGTTGCTTGATTTCTTATCCTCAGGAAGGTAATTTTTTGGAATTTTCCTGACCTTTCCCTAACTTTCCCTAACACTGCACCTTCTGCAGTGTACTGTCAGCCACAGAAGAATGTGCACATATTTATGAAACCACTTCTCATATAAGTTTTAATCAAATTAGTAAATACCACTGTCATTTAAATAATGATTGTTAGGACCTCATTTTAAACCTTTTGAGGTGGATAAAAGTGGTTAACTCCTCTCTACACTGTTGTTTTTGGTTATCTGCAAGTTCATAAATAGAGCTCTCTGTTATTTTAACCTTAGTGTTTGAAGACATTCTTTGAATTTGATTTATTAATGGGTATTTCTCTGCTCACCTCATATTCCCTTAGAAATAAGGGCCTCAGTACCTCAAGTAGACCTTTCTAATGATTTTCAATGGGTACATCATTCCATGGCAAACTTCAGCTGACAAGGTGTAAGCACGTAAAGTCAATCTGAAAATAAGATGATATTAAAAATGTCTTCTCATCTTGTAGCAGCAAAATAATTAGTCTCCATTAGTCATCACCTAATTACTCCCTATATTTCATGTTTCTGCTTCTAATTTGGAAGGGCACACAACAGTGGATGAATCATTAGGGATTCTGGCTTTGGTTTTTTGAGATGTATAAAACCTAACCCTTCCATTATGGACTTAAATTTTGTCATAGAAAATACATTTTACCATCCATATTAGAAAATCCTATAAAGTAAAAACTACACTTTAACAGGATTAATTGTACATGGAGACTAAAGCACGTAGAAAGGACAAAGGAAAAGTCCTAAGACTCTGAATGAAGAGGAACACCAAGTTATCCTCTTGACTTCATACAACAATCTGTCTTGTCCTTTGGGGTGGTAAATGGTTTCCCTGCCAGGAAAGGATACAACTACATCAGATTAGGATCAAATAAAAATGTCAAAGCCATTAGACATGGCACGTGTGTTCAAAATTCCAGATAAACAACTCTGTCATATTAGTCTCCAGGCATTTACATTCTCTGTATTTCCAAAGAACCTACCTTCTCTGTTGCTGGGATATTATGGTTTCAGCCAGAAGAGGTGAAGAAAGTCCTCCTGGTAGAGGACTCCTTATTGTCTGGTCTATGGGCTTGGGCCTTTGGAGAACCCCACTAGTGCTTTATTCTTTCTCTTGGAATTGTCCTTATCTGACACCAAAGTTCAGCCAGCAGAGGCAGCTACCCCCTCTGTCTCCATCTCTATTTCTCTTTGCTTCAGAACTCCCAGAAGGACTCAGCCATAATGCAAACAGTGAAGTGAGTAACATGAAACAGTCCAAGACTCACAATCTAAGGCCACAGAAAGATGTTAGGTGAGCAAAGCACTTGATAAGTAAATTCAGAAAAGCTGTATTTGTTGTATTTGCTCCTTATCCCCCATGTTGATATCAGAATACACCAGAACACACAAGAATTTCTGCTTGCAAGATCACCATTTAGAGTGGAATTTAGAAGGGCACAATGGTCTGTCCCAAATATGTGAAAGGTTATTGATAGGCATAACCAGGAAAAAATGTTATGCATGTCTGAAATGTGTTAGAGGAAAAGTAAGCTTTTTTTTCAAAGAAGTAGGAAGAAGTAGGCAATTTAATTTTCTGGTATTACTTTTACCAAGGAAAGGAACTATCCCACATTTGTTGGTAGGTCACAGTCTCCAGAATTATAGTAAAATATGGGTTTGAATAGGAATAAAGCCATCTCCCTGAGCACTTTTTTTGTGGTATGCTTGGCTTTTTTCTCTTATTTAGCCAACATTTCCCTAGCAGTGGACCAATCATTTCTGCATCTTGTCTTCAATCAGACAGAAGCATTTTAGAGTAGAGAGGATGAGTGATGAGCCCTTTACACGCATACTGGGGCAGCTCTATTCATTACCTTAATACAAACATACAATACTCACAATAACCTTTGTGGTCACAGACGAAGTTGTTGGATAAGAAATTTCCTAAGAAAAAATATCATTCAGACAGAGCCAAAGTAAACAGCCTCCTCTGCTCCCCTCTTTTGACCTTGTGGATGTCTGTCTATCGTACATCTGTAAGAAATGCTTCATAGAGTTCACAGACCTTTTTCATATCAATGGGTTTGGTTTTGGCATAATATGAAATGATAGGCAGTATTGCCCTGTTCTGGCATCCTTCAGCTAGTACTGTAAAACATGAGCCCAGAAGCAGACCAGAAGCAATGATATGGTCTTGGTAGTAGAACAATACTCCTCTCAAAATATATTGCCTGCTGTGCACCCCTGCGTCTGTAACAGAGAATTTAAACAGAGCCTGGAAAGGGGCTAGGCCAGCGCATTAAGCAGGATCCTGTAAGAGAGTTCCAGTGAGGCCTGGGGCTCTGCAATTCTTTCACAGCTGAGACGACAGCATTACTAGAAACATCTTCAGTATATATCCCTGTAAACAGCTTGCCATGCTCAGCATAAACCAACCAGGAGCCACATTTTCCCTCCTGGCTCTTTGGCCGATAAAAGCGCATTTCATTTTCTGTGGGGCATTTGTAAAACAGGAACCAGAGAAGCATTTCCAAGGAAGTCAGCAATTGCCTAATCTCCTGCAAGTGTACTGTTCAGAATTTACACTAATATCAGCTTTTCTTTTGTTTGTGAACATTGCAGCAAATCTTCCTTTTTGTGTTTGCTCTCCAGGCCACTCTAGCTCCAGCAACTCGGAGAGTGGGGAAAATAGTTATGGGACAGACAAAACTTCAGTCTTACTGATTCAAAGATAAAAGTAGACCTGAATCTGGTGTGTGTGATACGCCTTGGAACCTATTTCTTGAGTGCTGAATGAATACAACCACAACACTAATAGGCTGGCATGGGAGCCCAGAGGATGCATTTTTATACTGACTTACATGACTAGGATGGAGCACAAAAATGGGGAAAAAGGAAAAAGCAGACAAGGATGAGATCTCTTTCATTTTCCTTCATTTCCCATTTCCCAGTGAATTTACATACATTCTGTAATTATTGAGAGACTGTTTATTTGCTATATGACAATTCAGGGCACTAACCATTTGATTCTGGAAGAGGTTTTATTTGGACATCTGTAGAAATAAGCCTTTTTCTCACTTGTGGAGGTGAAACTATGATGCACAAAATTTGACAAATTGCTGTTCAGGAGACGCTAGCTACAGTATGAGAGGTCTCAAGAAAATTGTAAGTTAGAAAAACCAAAGCATAACTGAATATGTGACATCAAAACCTCTCACTTCCCTCTCTCCATCTTTAGTTATTTTTCTTTCTAAACAATCTAGGGGGCTGGGGAAAAAGATCTCTTTTGAAGAAGGAAGTAATGAAGTAAATTTGGTGAAATAAAAAAACTCTAGAAGATAAAGTAGAATTGGAGATAGTTCTATGTAAACAGAAAACCTGATGTAGAATTCCAAAAGATTTTGTTTAAATGTTGTACAATTTTAAAGAACTCATCTTCTTTTCAACTTGCAAATCGGTTTCTCCATGACATGTGGAATAAAATGATCCTACGTTATTATTAAGAGATGTACATCAGCACAGAAAAAGTTTGCACAGTTAACACAACATCCTGCTTGTCAAGATCAACTTGATCTAATTCTCTTGTCAGCAAAGCCCCTTCAAGGTAAAACTTTAACTCACAATTTGTTTACTTGATTATTTTTTTCTTCCTAGGAATTTCTTAATTTTGATATTCTTTTTGATTTTTTCCAGTCTCAAAGCACTAAGAAATTTGGTTGAGAACAATACAACAAAATAAATTGGCGCATGTGAGTGGACACAATCATCACGTTGCCTATCTTTCTCTGTGAAATACTAAGCAGTTGCTGGCTCTTAGTGAGGGGGAAAAACAAAGAGCTGTTAGTATTCCTGTGCACAATTTTTTATTTCACTTAGCAGCTGATTTTAGAAAAAGAAAGAAACAGAACTGATCTGATGTCTTCCCTCTCAAGATCAACCCACATCCTTCCTAGGGCAGGAAGGGCAGGTGAAAAAATCACACGTCATTTGCCACTTCTATGGCTTCCATTATCCAGTTTATTCCATTGCCTCCCTGAGAGCAACAGGAACAGACTCCAGCAGAGCAATTAGTTCAGTGGAGAAGTGAAGTCAAGAGAATCTGCTGAGGCATTTTGGCATAGGCACACTGAGTGTTGAAAAATCCCTTCTGCAAAGGACTGTTTTTCTGGCTCTGCAAGCAAATCTGTAGGGAGCAATTATCTCTTCAGATGTGCAAGTTGCATCAGTCTTGTTAAAACAAATGCAAGACAGAGGGGAAGGGGAAGCCAAGGAGAGAGTTAGCAAAGCAGGGGAAGCACAGTCTGAAACGGCAGCCAGGCAGCAGGCACTGTGACCCAGGATCTTGAACATCAAAAGGGCATGTCAGGGAAATGTTTTTTTTTCAGGCTGGTGTCAGAGCCCCACCACTTTGACCCCATTTGCAGTTCCCTGATCAGGTGCCTGATGGGACAAGGGAGATTTCAGATTTCCTGTCCTGTGGCCCGTTTCACCTAAGCTGACCTGTCCCACCTGGGCCCAGCTCCCATGTGTCAACAGAGGAAGGGAGACGTGGTGATGACCTGGGAACCTGACTGACTGGGAACCCCTCAAAGTGAGAGCTGTGGCACAGGTTGCCTTAGGCACATTGCAACCTCAACCTCAAGGTGCACCTAGATTGAAGCAGAAGGAAGTAGCCAGGGTTTCTTTAAAAGGTTGCTGCAGACATCATTCCATGTAATGAATGAAGAAGGCAGAGGGCTATAAACTGGTGATAAGAAGTTGTTAAAACTGACAAACACCTTGCAAATGCTGACATTTGATCAATATCAGGCACATTTTAGAAGTTTGAATGAGATGTGAAGGATGTAGATGATAACCACAAGCACATACAGAAGCTCTTCAGATTCCTGCCACCAACGGCTAGCTCCCAAGGGAAGGAAGTGGTGTGGTTGGCCAGCATGCAAACAAGGCTTATGAGAAACACGGACTCTCCAGACTCTATTTCTGGCTCTGCCAGTTCTGCTGCCATCTCTTAATATACAATTGCATCTATCATAAGGTGCAATGATGCAATGATGTTTGCATATGGACAATGACATGCTCTAATGTCATTTGTGACCCTTGCCACATATCACTGCAGGATTCAGGTATCCCCCTCTCCCTCTGCCCCAAGGTGTACTATTGCTTCATTGAACTTATATTTCCAGACTGAACTTCAACACAAGATGCAGATGTCACCCACTTTTGCCCAACTTTCATCCCACTAGTGGTGCCTGCAAACCCCACACCTGCAGGGGGAAGAGTGTACCAAGCCACCTGCTTCCAGGGAAGATATGCTTATAAGACTAGCTAATGAAATCACCCAAGATAAGCAGCTAGGGTCAGATGCTTCTGCATGATTTATGTTAGCCACAGAACAATACTTATTCCATGGACAATTTTTTTAAAATATATTTCTCTTTTGTTCAGCAAAGGGCAGCAGAGCTTAAATAATACATTGTTAAGAGACTTAGCATCCCTTTGGTTCAGTATTCTCCCCTCTCTGGAGAGGCTCCCAGAGTCAGGATGCTTGTATTTACCTTCATAATATCAGTGATTAAATTTATATTAGTTCAAAGGTTTCTGTGGTATAGTTCTGTTAATTTGCCCTGTGTACAGAAGTCAGCCGAGTCAGTTTTCATCACTTCAAAACCATACCAAGGGAGGAATGGAAGTGCTTTTTTTGGGCATTTACCAAATACAAAAATAGTAGTAATAAAAATATAGCAGGAATATGGTGGACTTATATCTGGGGATGCAGCTGAGGCTGAGCAATATGTACATATTTAACTTTTCTCCCAGAGTGAAATGTATTTATTCTTTGGGGCTGTAGGAAAACTAGTGATTTCTTTTTCCAAGCAAGAGTTCACACCATTGTGTTGTAATAGAATATGCATTTTCCAGTATCTGATAAAAGTAATAACCTAGGCATCATAAGGTTTAGAAGGTAGTTAAATATTAATTCTTCATGCATTTGAAATTATCAAGAAGGGAGAAAAGGGAGCACCAATTATGCTATGGCACCAAAGTTATAAAGTTAATTGCTTTTCTCATCCCCCACCAGGAGGGTTAACACAAGATATTGTTCAGATATAGTGGAAAAGGGAGGAAGTAGAATTTGAACAAGAGCAACATGGCCTTTCTTTGCAATAGATTCCTGTTTATATGTTACACTTATGTAAGATCATGAAAGAGAGCAGAGATGGTGTGAACCAAGAGTTTGTTCTGCGTGACACACAGGAAAAGTTGTTCAATACTGGTTCATCTCAGCAAAGCTATTATTCTTTGAATGCCATAAAGGTCAGCTGGGGTTATCTGCAGCATAAATACTGGCTGTCCAAGTTCATGGGAGGGAGCTTAGCTCTCGCACCGTTCCTTCTGAAACAATGATTTGGGTCATTGTTTATGAATCTGGCTGCCATGAGTCAACCCTCTTCTCTGGCCCCCTTTTACATGGCCTGTAAACAACTTTCCAGATGGGCTGACATCTCACTGTTGTTGGAGAGGTCTCCATGAATATCCTTTTGTGTAACCCCAGAAGAAGAGGGGTGTGGTACAGCTACTCTGCTTGCACAGTGGTGTATGGGAACTTAAAGATGGACCTAGCTGAAAATACTGGCTGTGATCCAGATGAAAGTGAGCGTATCCTACTCTGCTCTCTATGATGCTGTAATTGAATATTTCTGGAAGACTGCAGGTGAGATAGATATATAAAGAATAATAAATAGTGTTTGCAAGAAATTTAAATCTACTTACCTGGTCACTAGGTTGAAACAAGGGACCATTTCTGGATGTGATTCTGCTGTGAATTAATACAGTAATTTCAATTTTTAAAACTTTACTTTCTTCACTAATAACATATTTGTAAATGCAAAACTGCCTTTCTCGACATTTTGTGTTGTGGAAGCTACATTTTCAATACTCAATGTACCCTGTTTATGACATTGTTAGGAAAAATGGTGTTATGTGCAAGGTATAGCGAGATACTACATCAGTCATGCTTTTAATGGCTTTAAAATCAGATGCTCTCTCTGATATCTGAACTTTTCAAAAGATTTGTCAAGTTTCAGTAGTAAATAAATTTTAAATTACTGTAGTTTACATGGGTAATGTCATCAGGATTCAGCCTTCATTGCTCTTAACTGCACACTGCAACACAGATTAACAACATGGATTGCTCCTTAATGCGAACAATTCATTCGGTTTGCCCTACTGTAAGAGTGGCTTTGGCATTTGAGTTTTAGATGTGCAAGAAACCAGAGGCAGATGGCACTGACCATTAAAAACATTGTATTATTGATTGATGTAGATTAAAAAAAAATGCCATTTAATTACTAGAAAATTAAGTCTTGGCTGGTTTGTTCAGATCCTCAAGGATCATTAAAGGGCATAGCTGAAATCTGAGCTTTTCTGCAGGTTGATTAACATATATACCAGTACAGCCTATTATTACTATTTACCAGTGACAACCAGATAATATTGAGGAACACATTCACTGGAATGCAAACAGAAATGTCTCTTTATAATCAGAATTCTGGTTTTGTGGCAGGTTTTGTTTTCCTAAGTAGATATTGTCTAATCATACTCCTCAAGAACTTTTGATGACTTAAAAAAAAAAAAAAAAACCCCAAAAAAATCCAACAAAAAATCAACATTATTGTTATAAAATTAGGTCTTTGCTTGTCAGGTCAAATATGTGTTTTCTGGCAGATAAGAATCTATTTCCTGAACTCATGGTGCCAAGTGACATCCCTATTGACAGAAACAGGAGAGTTCTTCAGATTAAGATGAATCCTAAATTGTCAGAATTTACCTACTTGAAGGTGTTTTGCAACCAGTAAAAACATGATGAATTTTCCTCTTCCAGCATTTCTATTTCTGCATGATATCCTCCAGCGCCCAGTGCTGATATTCCAGTTTTTCACTTCAAGATGGGCTGAAGGTATGTAAGTAAATAAATTAGAAGTGTCTAGAAATATTTATTACAGTTTATCTATATTTATCTATTCATTCTATATTTAGAATGAATTCACACAGTGTGTTTTTTCTCATTTGAAACTGTAGGCTTTTTGATAGGGAATAAACCTCTTCTAAAATACGTTCATCAATCAAGCTGCTATTCAATGAAAAAATTATTTTGGAGGAACAGATTTTGATGTTTGGGTGAACACTTAATCAATACTGAGATACAAAGAGACAGTCTTGAGATGTGTGAGCTTGTATTGAATTATTATCAGTTAAGTGTGCAGAAAATGTCCATGCTATCAATAATGTCAGTGTGTGAGAGAATTCCCTCTACTTCATTACTTGTGATCTCCACTACAGCATCTGAGCAGTCATCCTTTAACTGCGTGGAAGTGTTTTAAATTTCAGTAAGTGCTCCTAATTAGGCATCTCCTGATCTTTGAATTGGCATTCTTCAGTGCTGCATCACTAAAGTAACAAGAGTGAACAGCAATCTGTTAAGTTATGCTTTAAATGAAGGTAAATTTAGCTTAAACCAATACTACTTGTCAGTTGAAATAAAGTCCATGCTTCTTACCAGATTTTTGTGCCATTGCAAGATTGTTGGATCTCCAAATATAAAAGCAAGGGGTGCCTGTGAGAAACTTCCTTAACTGTGTTTCACAGCATGCAGAACCTTTAATACACTGACATATGCACAGCTCTTACTTCATTGCACAGGGAGCTCAGAATAGACCTTCTGGGAGAGCCTGGGCTGATGCCAGAAATTCAGATGTGTCCAACTCCCCTTAAGAAACAGCACAGAATTGTTACATACTGCAAGTAGGATCACATTTTTTCACAGCATGGGGATTCGCCTCCAAAATGCCACCATCTCCTAAAATGAGCTAGATGCAGAAGAAAACAAATTCATGCTCTTGCCAGGATTGCTGTCAACAATTTTTTCTGATTGCAAGAGGCATCACTTCCTCTTGGAGCATCCACTTTCCTCCATGTCAGCAGAATAGTGACAGATCATGGGTTAAAATTATTGCAAATCTGGCATTTATTTTTCCCAATTTTAGCCTAAATGGTTTTCAACAGTTTTGACTGGGTTTCCAGGGCTTTGTGTCAAACAATAAGGTGTGATGAGATCCTCAGGATAAAGTACCTGCAGCACTTTCTCTTAATTAAAAAGTTCATATTTGCATCAGGTGTCTGTTTAAATAAACAGTGTGATGCCTTCTTTTTCCCCCCTTCAGCTATTTCTGCATAGCCCAAGAAATTTCTTTGGATTTGCTTTGGATTTGCAAGAGATTAGTGATCATCCAAGATTGAAAAAGCTGAATTCTGTATAATTCTTTTTTTTTGTGGACTGAGAGTAACCACCTTGCTCGTCCTGAAGTGCGCACTGAAAATTCTGTCATTTTAAAGTATCTGTCATGAAGTTCAGTGAAAATAACCTTTGGCTTTTCCTGAAAATCTTGGCCTATATTAGGAGCATCCCACCTCCAAACTGCTCTGAGACTCATATGTACAAAAGAGAAAAAAATTGTAGTCTTGCAAGAGAAAAGTCATAAGATGGCTTACTTGTTTGAAATGCCTCTAAACAAAAAATCATGGGCTTGAGCTCTTTTTTGTATGTTTCTGAAACTGTATTAAACCCCCCCTCCAAAAAAAAAAAAGCCTTGAAGCCAAGGAGTCCTTAATCAACAGGAGATACCTATGTTTAGCCATGGCTGAAGACTTTCTGAGAATGCTATTTTATCTGTGAATGCTATTGAAGCATCACTTAACTAGATGTTCCACAAGAATGTGAGAGTACTCAAAGTCTCAGGGGACTACAGACATGCTTTAGTTTGAAGAAGGCAGAAAATTTTATGCAAATGCCAGCATAACAGCTTCCATTTTTCCTCAATGTATTGTGTAATAGATGCAAATAGTAAACTCAAAGATGGGCATTTCAATACCACTTTTACAAATAAGTATTTTCTTTCATGAGAGAGAACCAGACATTTTTTGTTCCAGTTTGGGGATGTAACGAAGCATCTGAACCTCAGCACCTCTCACTTGACATCTTTTTGCCCACCAGACCATGCTGAAGCTGCTCCTAATTGCAATTAAGCTAAAGTTCACACTGCATATACTACAGATTAAGTGCCAGAAGCAATCAAAGAGACAGACTATCTGTCTCTGACATACAGCAACAGGGCTAGGATAGCTGCACTTTCATGTTTCAAAGTGTGTTCAAAGTGGGATGCTGCTGCTGGCTGGGGGTCCCAGTGCAGATCCCGGCATGTCTGCATGGATCCTGGTGCAGATCCTCTGCATGTGTGCTGCAGAGAAATCCTGAAGGGCAGGGAGAGCCCTGGGTTGAGTCCTGAGCTCTGCAGGATGACCACGCTCCTTCAGAAGTAGTTTGGGCATCTCTGCAGAAGCAGATGTTAGTCACAGCAAAATTAATTTATCCACTTGCAGGTTCTTTGCTATTAGTAATAACCTACCTGGACATCTTCATCACCACACATTGCCTAGGGTGGGAAACAAACAAAGTTTGTGTTTGAAATACAGGCATACAAGTGCTAAAGACTAAGCTTCTTTGAGCTTTTGTGAAGACTAAGGACTCTCCAGTTTCCCCCCAGTCCCCTTCAAACTGGCAGCTTTTAGCCACATATTTTTGTGTGAGCTTTTAGCACAGTAACATACATACACTAAAAAGGCAACTAAAATCATTATCCATAAAGAAAATATTTCTTCTTCCCTTCCTCTTACAAAGAACTAGACAGAGGGGAAACCTGATTTCTTACACAAATCCAGCTGATAAATCATCCTCATTTTTATTGGAAGTAAGGGCAATTTTTCCTCTAAGAAAACTGTATCTTAACACAAACCCTCATGGATATTTTGCCACAGTTTCTGCATACCTGAAATTGGATAATCTCACTTTCCATGTAACTACAAGATTCTATCTTTAAACAGACTATCTTCAGCCAAACCAGTAAGCAGAAATTCCTGTTTCTGACCCTCTAGAAGTTTTCTTGTCTCTCTTCCTTCGATTGGTGAGGTTCTTCTCCAGTTTGGTCTAGGACTGCTTGCTTGTATAGTAGTATCAGATAGGGACTCTCTTACATCGGAGCACTCATAAGAATATGAAAGAGGAACTTCACTTATTGCATTGCTGTAGTGTGGCCTAGTGCCATGCTTATCTTCTCCAAGAGGTCATGTCCAGATGGAATGTCTTTGGCTTTTTCCCTGGATAAACTGCACATACTGAGTAGTGGCAGCTACTGTCACAACCAAACCACTTAGCTACAGTGAAAAATTGCGTCTGACAAAAACTAAGTTTTTGATGAAAATAAATTGCTTACATGGAATCAGAGTTGTTATGCATGACTAGAGTGATTCTCTTCCATGATTAAAACTATTCCATTTAGAAGCACCCTTCTTCCAAACACTACTGTGATGAAACAGGGACATTCACCCCCTCCTCAGAAGTAAGTGGAAATGTCAGTGGAATAACAAATAGACAAGAAATTTCCTCCAAGGGAATGGTGAGAAGTACAGAGCTTATTATTTCAAAATATGTAGTGCTAGTTATGTTTAGATTTATTTTTGAGTAGTTGTGGATTCTGGTAAAATTGCTGACAGACTAAAACACTGTTCAGTGTCAAGACTGTGCATATTTCATTTTCTTGTATTTTTGCTTTTGTTGTTGATATTGTCATTCATTTTACCAAACATTAAATACAAACACTCCCAAGTCTGTCTCTTTTCTTTCCTTCATCATTTTTTCTTTCTCATTTCCTGTAGTAATTGAAGGTGGCATTAAACTGCACTGTTACAGGAAATAAGTGTCTACCTTCTTCCAGAAGGTCTTGAATTCTTTTATATTTGCTAAACAGCAGTGTGAACTGAGCAGCTAACACCCAACATATTATTATCAACCTAAGCAATCACCAGGAAAATTCCTCCTGAGGCAAAGGAATGTGGTATTTTTTTATTGTAACTCCACCAAAAACCTAGTAATATGATTGAGAAATCAAAATAAAACTGAAATTTTACATCTTTGGGAAAACATTTATCTCTTACAGTTGCATCACATGTAGCCTGGAAGAATGACAATAATGTACAATGAATATTTGAGACACATCTTAGTGGATGTTTTCTCAGGTGAGGCCATACATGCCTTTACCTTTTTAAAGACATCACTATGAGTGAGACTCTGTTCACTACTGAAAATCAAATTGCAAGTTCAATAGCTAGATAACTTAAGTCACAGGAAAGAAAATAAAGCCTTAATACAGGAATAAAATTCCTTTGGGACAAAAAGAGACTAAAAGTTCAATAAATCCTTTATATTTAAGCCAATTAAAGGTACAAGAATTATTTCCTTTTCTAGGAGATTATTATATCTTTTCAAAGTTTAGACAGTAGAAAATCCCTCCTTGCCTACTGCCACAAATTGTTACAGTGCTTGTCCCTTTACATATTATACAAAAAATACATCAAGGCACTTATCCAGACTTTTCCAAAATTGCTTCTCATACAGACAGTATTTGTAAGTTACTTGTGAAGTTATTTCTGGGATGAAGCCATACGGAGCAGCATTAATAGTTAACTCTCCAAATTACCAGGGACATTTGGGACTTTCTGTCAAAACAGTGGAAAATGAAGCCATTGCAGGTGTCCATGAAAACACCCCTGCCACTTTGTTCTGCTGCACACTCCCCTGGAAGAGAAACACACAGCAATTGTTGATGCCAGGGCTCACACAGAATATTCGTGTTTCTCAAACCATGTAAAAAATTCTATATTGTTGCCAGCTCTGCTATTCTCTCATAAATAAAGCTTTCAGAAAAGAAGATAGCTGGAAATGGGCCAATTACAATTGCAGAGTTAAACATGTATTAGCACTAATCCCTTACTAACTGTTCAAAGGCATATGGATGCTTGTATTTGTATCAGCCTAAATATAATCAGTGTTGTAACAGTTTTAGTACAAACAATCTGAAAGATTTCTTTCTGAATTTCTAGATATGTGTCCCACAAATCTGTCTTGACTCACCATTGTTTGGATGTTCTCCCTAGAAATTATCTTGTTCTGGCGACAGCAGCTGCTTTAAAAGTGATAGAGGGGATTCACCATATCTAATGGTGAATCTCAAAACTTGTTTTGGTCTCCTCAGTTGTTTGAAAAACAAAATTGCAATTTGGAAACCAGTTTGAGTCTCTGAAATATAAATAATTGAGGTCTGTGAGGAAGGCAGCTAATAGTATACACATTAAGATTAGTCTGGCTTCAGAGCTGTAAATGATGCTGCAGTGACATCAGGAATACACATGCTTGGCTTATGATGCTCAATGCCATGTATCTAAAATGAGCTAGGAAAAACAAGAATGTAAATTCATCCTGTCTGTAGACATAAGCATTTTTTCTTAGGCATGTAAACAGTCAAGACCACCCAGGCACTTAGGAAGTCAGATTAAAAGTCAATTTTTGACCGAACAATGAAGCCTCTGCAGCTTCATTCATCTCAGCATTTCTTCATAATGGACCTATTTTAACATTCATCCGTGACACAGAAATAATGAATTCTGCAGAAGAAGGTGAGGTACAGCCACACACTGTAAAAGGGATGGTGCCCTACACTGGAATAATTACAGCACTTCTTCAAAGTATCAACTTCATCACTTCTGGATCAAGTCTCTTCAGTCCTGATAGCTCTGAAAATTCTCAGCATGTTCTTCCAGTCAAGAGGGTGGGAGGTGTTTAACATTCTGAGTTACAGAGTGAGACCATTTCATACATTTGCAATATTAATATATTATAATACATCATTTTAACTCTTCAGATAGAAACAAATACACATATGATGCACAGACAGCTCCAAAAACTTCCTTTTAGCAAATACCAAGTGTTGGTCTGTATCCATCACTAAGGATTTGATCAACCTCTAACTTTGGCAGGGCATGCACCAGGTACTATCTTTACTAAAAAGAGCCAGTATTTAGAAAAACAGAATAGTTTGTGCTAGAAGGGATTGCCCAGGTGCAGAGGGGGTGGACACCCCTCCCTTGAGACTAAAAGCTGTGTGCTGAACAAGATAAGGGAAGAGGCAGGTAAGAGGCAAATCCTTTGAGGTGGGATAGTGCTCTCTATCATTACAGTGTCTTTGCAGAAGAGGGTCTGGTGTGAAAACTCCGCTCTGGAAAAGTGAAGCACTGGCACATTCTCAGGTAAGCCTGAAGACATTCATTCCTTCTGAAGGGCCATAATTGATTCAACCATGCAGATGTAAGAGGCAGCTATAACATCTTAGAAGATATCAAAGATTCCCAAAATGCCCCATGATCCTCAGTATTACATCATCCAGCATAAAACTCCCTGGCATTGCCACCTAGCCTGAATGTATATTAACCCAATGGATTTCATGTTTTGTGGGCTTCCTCCACCCTGAACGGGTGAAGACTGCAACCATCACTTCGCCCAATCAACATAGAAATTGCAACAATCAAGTCTCATGGCTGGATCCAAGGGTGTTGACTATATACCTTCCTACTCCTATTCTTTGTTTCTTTTACCTTATGCCTTTTCTGAAATGTTATTTTTATGCTTTTATATTGCTACCTTTCTAGCAAAAACAGCTACATTTTAAAAGTTGCCAAGAACTTTATTCTACTGTAACATTCCAAAGTTTGCAAGTAAATGTTTGTTATTGAACCTCCTGAGAGTTGTTGTTTCTCCTGCACACCACCCAGAGTAAAAGCTACCTAAACCCACCCAATGGATCAGAGCATAACAAGTTGGCCACACTTTGCTGTCTCTTTCTGTTCACCCACTCGAGAGGTGTAGGAAGAGAGGTTGCCAGTGAAGACTGAATAAAAAACTTGCAGAGTACCTCAGCTTCCTCCTTGTCTGTTGTTACCTGTTTGCCAGCATGGTTCAGGGTAGGTACACTTTCTTTGATCTGTCTTTTCTGGGTGACATACACGTAGAAGCCCTTCTTGCTGTTCCTTGAAGCCCCTGCTAAGTTTGCTTCCAGCTTTTCCTGGACCTTCCTCACGCCATCCCTATGTAGACAGATTGTGTCCCTACACTATTCTCAGCATACCTGTCCCTGCTTCCATTGTCTAGGCATTCTTGCCCTTTAGTTCTAGCAGAAAGTCTTGGCTATCTATACCAGTCTTTTCCCTTCATTTCCTGATTTACTATACCAGTGACTCAAGAGTTTTGTCTATAAAGATCTGCCAGCTTTGTTCTGTTCCCCTCTCCGTGAGGCAGTTTCCCATGTCATCCTACTGACCAATTCCTTGAGCAGGTGGAGTTTGCTTTCCTAAGATTCAGGGTCTTGACTGTGTTCTTCACCTGTCCCATATTCCTCAGGACTGCAGATCCACCAGTGATGTTCACTGCAGCCCTGGCTGCCTCCATCCTTGACGTCACCCATGAGCTCACTTGCACTGGTGACCATCAGGTTCAGTAACAGATCCCCTCTGTCAGGGCTGTCCATTACCTGGCTTAGGAAGTTATTCTCCACGCATTCCAACAGCCCCTGGATTGCCTACAGCTCACTGTGCTTCTTTACCAGGAGATGTTGAGGGATGAAGTGCCACAGCAGGATGAGATGTGGTGAGTTCAGTGCCTCCCGTGCTGGAGCAAGAAACCATTTCCTCTTGTAGAGGGCAATCCCTCTGGCCCTCCTGCCTTGCCTGTCCCTTCTGAACTGTTGACATAATTAAGTATTCTCACTAAAGACCAAGTGTTGCTCCCCTCGCCCTCTAATGGGAGACAAAAGGCAAAGGTCATGGGCTGAGAGCAATTTATGGGGAAGCTCCATCTCCTGTTTAATTGGTTCAAAACTTCTTGTTGTTCATGATCCTACCTGAAATCATTCTTCCTTAATGTCACGTTATCTGAGGGTTGTGATCTAGAATATACATTCTGCAAAGCCCACAGTGCCTAGGAAAGCCTGTGTTTCCTTCTTGCTGGTTTGTAGGGACATAGTTGGTATTTTATTGAACACATCCATTAAAATGATTATGTCTATCCTGACATTTACTCCTAAAGCTTGAATTTTGCAGGCAGGTTCCTTGCCCTTACTTTGGTTTATGGCAAAACCAGCCTCCAGGAGGAACTAGATTATCTTTCCTCTTTCTCAAAAACTTCCCCTGCTGTGTTCCTTCGTGCAGTGATGTCAACAATGTATTGCAGACGTTCCAAAGCCTCACCCTTTTCCAGTGTAGTCTGAATCAGTCCATGGCAGATGGTGGGACTGTGCCTCCACCCCGGGGTCAATCAGTTCCAGGTGTACTGCACACCCCACCAGGTGAAAGTGGCCTGCACTCTGCTGCCAGAGGACTGGAGAGAAACATATTTGCAATGTCTGTGGCAGCACCACTTTGCTGCCTTGGACTCCGGTTCATGCTGAAGCCCCAGCATGTCCAGCACACGGGGTGCAGACTCCATGGCAATGTGGCTTCTTTCAGGCCCCAACAGTCCACAGTCAGTCTCCAATCCCCATTGGACTTACACACTGGCCACGTAGTCACTAAAGGGTGTGCGAGTCCTTGTGACCACGTCCTGGCTCTCCAGTCCATCCATGTCATGGAGTCCCAGCCAGTGCAGAATTATCACAGGTGCACTGTTGTGGTAGCGATCAGTACCTGCTGGCTGGCATTCCATATCCTGTTGTACAGAGGCACTTGGAAGGTGAGGTAGGCAGGAAATAGGTTTGCCTGCTGTCCTGAGTGTGGACTAGCCTCCATTCACTTTTCCTTTTAAGCTACTGTATGCAGCCTGCTGGGGGAAAAACACAGAATCCCCTTTATCTTGTTTTCTGTTCCTGTTTCCATCTCCAGAAGGCCAGAGAATGGTTTTGCAAGTTTGTTTCCTTCTCAGGCTTCCCTAACCTTCCTAATTCCTCTGGTAACGTTGATATCAGGCTGAGGTCATCCATCCACTCAGTCACACCTCACACTACTGCCAGCCATTATTACTGCCAGACTCTGGCACTTGGGCCCTGGATGGTTTCATGTTTTCATGGAAGTTCTCTTTGGATAGCCACATCTGTTCTGGCTAGTGCAGAGGACATGACTTTCCAGCAAGTGGATAGATACCATCTGAGCTCTTTCTGAGATGGAGATGACCACCAGCAGAACCCCCCTCTTTAGCTGGTGTCATAACTGTCCTTTCTGCACATACTGCCACAAAAACTACTGATTTACCCTGTTCTGTTTGCCTGCTCTCCTAGCAGCATTCCAAGATGTACCCCACCATTTTGCCAGACATTCCTTAGGTTGCACAAAGGGAAATGTTATCTTGAGATTCAACATGGCCAAGTGCTGGCTTCTGCACTAGTGTCACAACAACTCCACACAGCACTAAAGACCAGCTGGAAAGCTGCCCAGAGGAAAAGGACCTGGGGGTGCTGGTGACAGCAGCTGAACATGAGCCAGGGTGTGCCCAGGTGGCCAAGAAGGCCAATGGCATCCTGGCCTGGATCAGCCATGGTGTGGCCAGCAGGGCCAGGGCAGGGATTGTCCCCCTGTGCTGGGCACTGCTGAGGGCACACCTCGAGTGCTGTGTCCAGCTCTGGGCCCTCCCTGCAAGAAAGGCACTGAGGAGCTGGAGAGAGTCCAGAGAAAGGCAATGGAGCTGGGGCAGGGTCTGGAGCACCAGTCCTGTGAGGAGCAGCTGAGGGAGCTGGGGGTTGTATGTCCTGGAGAAAAGGAAGATCAGGAGTGACCTTATCACTCTCTACAAGTGCCTGGAAGGAGGCTGTAGCAATGGGTGGCTCTCTTCTTCCAGATAACAAGGGACAGGATAAGAAGAAATGGTCTCAAGCTACATCTGAGGAGGCTTGGGCTGGATATTAGGAAAAGTTTCTTCATGGAAATGGTTGTCAAGCAGTGGACCAAGCTGCCCATGGAAACAGTTGAGTTGCCATCCACAGGGATATTTAAAAGATGTGTAGATATGGCCCTAGGGGACATGGTTTAGTGGTGGGTTAATTGTTGGGCTCAATGATCTTATGAATATAGACACACACACACAACACACTGGTTTTCCTCACATGAGAAGTCAACACAAAATACAAAAATTGTCCAAGGAGGCAGAAAATTTTTTTGTCCTTTATAGCTCCACCACTTTTTTCTGTTGAATGAAGGAGAAATTAAGCTAGCAGGTGCCTATTGAACAGCGGAGTCTGGACAAGAGAGCTAAACTTGAAGCCTCCTCCTTCCTTGGAGGAATCAGTAGCAGGGAGTGTGAAACAGAGAGCATGCCCTCTGAAGTCCTTTCCCAACTCATGAAAAATTTTCCCTGTTCCTTCCTGCATGCAAGAGTTGTACCACTTGAGCTCTCCCACAGGTTCACTCTGCTCATCCTCCAGCTCCTCACCTCCACTGTCCTCCTACAGCTTTGACCCCACCTGTCCTTTCATGTGCTCTTCTAACAAAGCTGGAGGAAAAATCTGTAACTTGTTCTTTGTTCATTGCACACAAAGGGCTTGCAAAATCAAGTGGGTGGGTCTTAGGCATGACCTCTGTTTAGGATTCACAAATGTTTCCTAACGATGTATGAAGGCAGAAGGGGGCTTAGGAGGAAGGGCAGCACTCTAGAGGTTTCTACAGGATGAGTGGCAGATTTGAACTTCTCACTGGAGCTGAAACTTTTTATAGCATCACTTCTGCTCTCTGCCTGTTTCTAAATGTAGAATGGAGCAGCATCTTTCCCACAGCCACCTGGCTTAGTCAGGGAACAAAGCCAAGAGAAAGCCATTGGAGATGAGCGTGGGGTCACAAAAGGGGCTCCAGCAGCTTTTTCACAGACCTTTAAAAGAGTCAGTTCCCAGAAGGCTGAGTTTTCTGCTCATGCCCCTCCACACAAATTCAGAAATAAGTTTTCCCTGACAGAGGAAACATACAAGACAGGAACCTGCTCTCTGAATAGTGGCTACCATGAATGACATAGTTACTTGCTATCTTCATCTGTTGTCAAAACAATTTTATTTTTTCAAAATATCTTCCAGAAGGCTGTCTTAACACATAAACCTGATACACATCCAAGATTCATACCTCCTCATTGATTTTTTTTTGTTCTAGCTATCATTTCTAAGTGGCTCAACATCTTGGATCTGTTGTGCCCATTGGGTAAGTAACCACTTGAACTTTCATTGAACAGCTGTTCCTCAGACCATTTGATCCTGTTACTAAGGAGAAAACTAACTTCTCCCGTGTAACAATAATAATAATAATTATTATTATAATAATAGTGCTGCATAGCCGCAGCAAATACAAATACTACTTCATGTCTTAGTGTTTCTGTAATTTAGGGTTGACTCTCCTTGGAGAGCTGCCAGTCAATCAGCCAGGACCTGAATCCTGAATTCTGGAATGAAACTCAGCATCTGCCTGTGCCATCATACTCCTGACTATTGAGGGAAAAAAAAGGACAAACAACTGCTTGAGTTTTGACATCTGACATACTCACTCTCTGTGCAACAGACAGGACTGTGCAGTGGTGCCCACAAGGTCAGATTTTCTGTTCATGTAGGAGAAGAAACAACTTGAAAATACATGGCATCCAACTAGAAACACAATACTACTGCAGAGTTCAGAAAGTTATTAAGACAGATTAAATTTAGTATATTCTGATTTTTCAGTTGTGAGGTATTTTGTACTGAAGAGGAAAATTCCAATGTATGTCAATAGACCAGCATTGTTGCCACTTGTAAGTCTATTTAAAAGCATCCTGTTAAATTTAACTTATTCCCAGCTTACCTAAATTTTCAGCACTTTTATCATTCTTTTGGTATGAATATGTTAGTGGAACATACCCTTTTCCAGATTACCTACATGCAGAACAAAAACAGCTTCAGGAAGCATAAAAACATTTCCAAGAGGGGCAGCTGAGCAACTCTAATCCATTAGGTTATGCATGTGGAATCACTAGTCCAGGAGGTAAAGAACTATTTAGATGAGTTTTGGAGGTTTAGCCCTATGTTCCTGTGTCCAACATCAGTTCAATATCTATTCAGTTTTGCTGCCTGTGCCCCAGATCTCCAGCTACATCCACTTTGTGACATCCTGAAATTACCTGGAGGTTAGGAACTCAATGCACAGCATTATTCAGTAATGAGACTGGGGAACTTCTAGCAAAGGCATTTGAGTTATGGGTATAAGAAAAAGATGTTGAAATAAGAAAACATGCCAATTTATAGCACACGACTTACTTCATGTGCTGCAAAAGCCTGTTGTAAATCACAGAATTGTTTGTGTGGAAGAAACTCCAAAATCAGCTAGATCCAGCCCATCTGCCACAGGCAGAGACATCTTCCTTCCAGTAGACCAGGCTGAATGGGAAGCAGCTTCTCCTAATCTAAGTGAGAAAGGAGTAAGGCACTCTGCATTCATGGTGGGCTGATCACATGCATGTGTGCATCTATGTGAGTTCTATCCTGTCTTGCCCTGGGTAACTTGCCTGGGTGCTTCACTGAAGACCTGAGGATCTCTCCTGGTGTTTTGAAAAGACTTCAGACCTCTGACACATATTTAGTCTAGGTGTGATTGGTCTGCCCCCAGTTTACCTCTGCTAAAGGGAGAAATATTTTGTAAATTATGCTAGGCAAAAAGAAAAATTTACTGAGGGTTTGGGTTTACAGTTTTCTCTCTTGCTTGAAAGTTCTTGGAAGAGAAAGAGGGATTTTGTATTTTCTATTAGCATAATATAAATGGAAGCTCAAATGCAGCATGTGCTTTTGCCTTGTCAAGTTTACAAACCCTGCAACAACATAAACACACTGAAGTCCAAATAATTCATCTCAGGTTTCCACCATGGAAACGATTCAGTTGTGCAGCATCCGTGTTTATCTCACATCCAGACATGGCTTGTGGCTCTGGATTAGTTATAAATTTAATCCATTCAATCCTTCAAACAAAACAATCACGAAGAGTTCCTTTTCCTCTTGCTAAATTTTCATAACTCAACAACTTCAGTGAAATTTAGACAAATGGATTATAAGGGAAAAAGCCCTGAGAATTTGTTCTCATGAGGTATGAGGTTTTCCCAAGAGGAAATGGGACAAGAAACTTCTCAACTTGTGAATTAAATTTATTCATCAAGAGCAGAACATAGTCTTAAAATACTCCATTTCTGTGGGATACACATCTTACTCAGACACACCAGTCAGTTATAGGGTGTGATCCTCATGTCTGAAAAACAAATCCCTGTTAAAATCAGCTTTCTCAGTTATTTGGAAAATGCAGCCACAGCACCTCTGGCTGACTACAGGCAGTTTAAAGATGCTTGCCATGCCATTTACCCTTCTCAAGGGCATGGCAGTATTCACACTATATAAGGATCCTGCATCTCACCTGCTTGTGCTAACGTAGCTCCACAGAGTGATGAGACTGAAGGGAGAATCACCACAACTTAAGACCTTAGATGCTGTATCCTATGCACTTATTTTATAGAGCTTGCTTGAACTTTATAGTGTTTTTGTACTTGGTAGCAAGAACCACTGCAGCCTAACAATAATGGCTGTGTAGAACCTGTCTGCATGGATGGGCTGATGGGTCTTTCTGATGATGACAAGCAGAGGGGAGGCAAAATCTGTTCAAGAAACATAAGGACATGTTTTGAGCGGGGAGAAAGAGTAGGCCAGTGCAGTGGTCAAACCATCTTGTTGCCCAGAGTTTTTAGGTCTACGTAGATGGAGAGAATAAGAACAGCAAGTCTAAGATCTTTTATACCTACCCTGTATTTGCACCAAAATAATTTTGTGGAATTCTTGCAGATTTACAGCAGCTTTACAGAAACCAGCCCCCAGACTGGGTATAGCAACCCACATCCCAGTGCCATGACTTTCAGGATTTCTGACAAAATGCAGTATATTCTCACTGGAAAAGTTGAGGGGCACTGTAAAAGAATCTGTAAACAGATTAACTGAATCAGGCACTAGCAGGAAAACAATTTTTCATTAAATAATTCATGTACAAAAAACACAACATGCTTCATATTTTCCACCCAATTCCAGTGCGGTTTGGAGCACCTCATGTCCAAGGAAAATTGTGCTCTCACCAGCCAGCCTTTCACGGATGTCATGCCCTTTAACACATGCAAACACCTTATCAAGTTATCGCAGCATATCCTTTCAAGGACTCTGAAGGCAGCTGCCACCCACGATGGCTCTGGCTGCCTGTAGCATTCCAGGCGCTTGCACCTCCCTTAATGCAGTAACAAAGACAGCTTGGCTGCCACACAGCCTACAGTGTGCTATTACAGCTGTGGAACAGCTAACTTTGGCAGCCATATATCATTAAGGCTTTGTTTCAGAAACCCTCAGAATAGATTTTTGCCACGAAGCCACCAGCATTAAGCCAGTAAACTGGCACAAGTGAGCAGAGTGCCTGGTGAATGGCTGAGAGCGATGGACTGGCTTTGGAGATGGTGAAAGTAAGATTTCCATCTTTTTCAAACCACCACCAGGCAGATACTGCAACAGCAGGCATTCAACAGCAGTTCCTCCCAGGATGTCAAAGTTTTTCATCTCTTGTGAGTGGCTGGACAAACTTGGGCTGTCTGCTGCAAGCCACTGGGCTGAAACAAAATGGTTCTGAAACTGGGCAGCAGTAATGTATGGTGAAACCTGGGTCTATTCGCACAGAAAAAGACTCTGCTGTTTATTGCCTTCAGGATATTACAACAACAAGAAAAAGAAAAAAAAGAAGAAAAAAACGAAAATAAAAAAGAAAAAGTTATTGCTCCCTTCGCATGGGAAAGATAGATAGTCATCAGAAAAAAAATAGATCAGATATCACAAATCAGCCTCAACAGATAAAATGCCACCTGCATTGAGTGTGCTGAACAGGACAAGACTAAGAGTGCAGGTGCATCCTTGCAGGCCAGACTAATATTTCCTGTTAGTCCTTGTTCAGCAGCAAAGGCAAAAGTAAGTGGGGAAGGCATTGCCTCCCCAGGGATGTGCTTCTCTATGTCGGGACTGGTCTGAGTCTGCGGAGTGAGCCTGTAGGAGTGGCTTTCCTCGGGACCTCCCTCTCTAAACAGGACAGCCACAGACACAGCCTAGAGCATCCACACGCCTCAACAGCTGCCAGGTGGCAAGTAAGGGAGTAGAGCGAGTAAGCTGTGATTGTTAGGACAAATTCAGCTGACTAATTTTTGAAATGGACTTAGCAATCTAGACCTCTGTAGTGGCTTCCAGACATGACCTGGGCCAGAGAGAGGATGCACTGAATGCATTTACTTTTGTGTATATATATATATATATATATATATATATATGTGTGTGTGTGTGTGTGTGTGTGTGTGTGCGCGTGTGCACATCCAGGAGACGACCAGAATGCCATGGTACAGTACAGCTGAGTCCTGCCACAGTTAGCCTGGGCAGAATACCCTCAAGTGGCAAACCACCACTTCCCTGTCTGAGCCCCACTCTGGCTGCAGTGCTGGGCAGTGGTCACATCTTCCCCAGCTCTTTGAACTCTGACTCACTCCACTGCAGGTAGGAGAAAGTTCACCTTCTCGTCTGATCTTTTCTATACATGCTTGTATGCCCCTGTGAGTCATGCAGCCTTTCATAATCCACTCCAGACATTTTTATCAATAAAATTAACATCAATCAAAACCAAAATAACTATCTTGCACGGGAGAATTCCTATAACTGAAGTTTCTCCTGACTCAGAAGATGGTCTTGCCTCTACAGGCCTCAGGAGAAATGGTCTTTCTCTGCTGTTTTCAGGGTAATGCTCTTTTGCATTCACATTTCCTAATCCCTGACACTATGTGTAGAAAGGACTTAAAGGAGTAGGTGTTTCATGTGTACTCTCTCAGGAGGTGTTTTCTTAAGCAGACTTGTATGAAATACAAGTGAATGCTTAAAGAAAGATGAATTTATAAAATACAACACCGGTAGTTTTGGAAATAAAGTTTTTTCATGTAACCTTTTGCCATCCCATTTTCTTTGGTTTTTAATCAATGACGCTTCTCTTACTTTTTACAGGATCATTTTCCTAATAATCTCTAGCTGTCACTACACTTCAGGTTGATGCTACAATAGGGGCTTGGGAATGCAGAGAGGATTAAGATTGAAAGAGAAGAGTGAATTTGGGTCCCAACTCCTAATCTTTGTTTTCTGACTCTTCTATTTCAGCATCACTGATTTTTCTGGTAAACCAGCTACTCAATGGAAAAATGAAGAGAAGCAGTATCCCTGGTTGAGTACAGAGAATCTGGCATCTGGAGTTTGGCATCTGAAATCAGTCAAAGCCTGGCAGGGGTATAACTGCCTGAATGAGTTCTAGGCATAGAGCAGAGGGTCAGAATGAGGAACTGGAGAACACGTGGTTGTGGCACTGTCTCTTTTAGCTTCAGCCTGCTCTAAACCTGTCTTGTGGTGCAGTGGCAGCATGTGTAAGAACAATTATAGGACTCAATGTCTGGCAGTTCTTCACCCAGGATCTGCCTCAAATTGGGCACCAGAAGTACAGAACACACATCTAAAAACTGATTATACAAAGGTCAGAACAAATAACTTGCTTGTGTGAATTTTGAGGTGAAAAAGCAGCCCAGTTGCTAAAAAAAAATACAGGGGCACATCAGCCTCAAGTGCAGTTCCCTGCCACATTTATTTTTATTGCAATGAGTAAAGCAGATTACTTGGTATGAGGAGTTCAAAGTTGTTTTGTGAACTCTGTGCACATTTTGCATGTCAACTAAATTATAGATACATTAAGAAATCCATCAAATATCCAGAGATCAAGATACTGTATATAGGAGTTTATGTTATGATGTGCTCTCCCTAATTCAGCAGATTTTAAAACCATTTGACCAGTCTCATCACAAAAATCTACTGAAGCTTTCATCTCCTAGATCCAACTGCTTGAGTTGTTTCACTGATGAAGAAAAGAGATAATGCCCAAGAGGAACATTGTGCCTTCATCCTCTGCTCCTGGGAGAGAAAGTAACAAGAAAAACTCCAGCATGTCAGCAAAAACGCTGGGCCAGGGTAGTGGCAAAAGTGAGTTTGAGATGCTCTATGAAATCTGATGAAAGTTAGCAGCTTTACAGGTCAAGGATTTCATCCTTCAACAGCACTGGGACTGTTCTAAATTTTCATGTTGGGAAGCTTCCAACAGCTAGAAGCAGGGAGCTGGGAACTGGGGGCTGGGATTGGGAGCAACAGAGATATATCTCCAAAGGTATGCATGTTTTCATTAGGTTCCTCCTGATTTAGGAATTCATCTGCGTGCTTCTCCTTCTTTGAGGGCAACACAAGTGCAAACAGTGAAATCAGAAAATTAACCTTCAGGAGGCAGGAGCTCTCTGGTGGACACATTAGAGGTTAATAACCTCCCTCTGTGATGCACTTCTTTTGAGAGCTCTGCACTAGCAGCTTGTTCCTGCAGTGCACAGTGAAGGCAGAAATTAGGAGGAGTGCCAAGCAGTAATGGACTGAGCCATTTGCATGTCTGTTTTTCCATTGAGCAGACCCTGAGAGCAGGGCTGATCATCAGAGCAGACCAGGAAATGTTGTATCATTGAGATTATTGAACTCAATCTGTACATAAAATTACCAGATAGTCTGATACATGCTGCTGAGTAAAAATTCAAGTAATAACTCCCTATGGATGTAAGTATACAGAAAGAGATACAATTTTTATTAGACTTTAATGGTTTTGGACCAAATAAATTTGGTCCAAATGAATTTATTTGAAATATCTGGTATCTGAAATAGTCCGCAATTAAAGGAGATATTTGATTCCGAAATATGTCCTGAAAATATTCAGCTGTTTTTGCCTCCTGAGAATTTCATTACCTTTTTGCATCTGATGCTGCACAGTTACTCAGGGTCTCCTCCTGTAAAGAAGGCAGCACCCTCTCCACTCAGTTAATTTAGTTTCTTCGACTGTTAAAACACTTTCAACATTTTAAAGCATGGTATTTTACCTGCCAGCTGTATTGCTGAAAGCCCTGTGGCTGTGTGGATACATGCAGGCGCTCTATGGTGACATACACATGAAGCAGGGACCCCCAGTCCACCCCCAGTACTGCCCTCTTCCTTGGGCCTCTGACTCCAAATGGAGACTGGAGAAGGGAACAGATGAATCTATACCATTGCTCCTCAAGGAAGTACTAAAGTCTGCAAAACATTTGTCCCTCTATATTACAAGAATTGCACTGCAATTAGTGAGTTCCCTTTTCTGCCAGCTACTGTCGCACACATAATTGTGTGCATTCTCTGATCAGGCATTTTCTGCCTTTAAATTCACTGTGTTGGTTATGGTTGAAGCATAGGTCTCACTTTAGCCTAATTCTTTGACTTCACTCCTTTGTTTATCCCCCTTTCTCAGTGTTGTACTGGCAGGGATGTGTACACAGTAACCCTAAAAAATAACTGTCTCATCAAAGGAGGGATATTTCTACCACATTTAGGTTTGATAAATGCTCCATTTTATCAAGTTTTAATTACAGGCCAAATAAAACCTCAGAATCCATGTCCAAAGTGTTGCAGCTAACATACATCCCCTGACACCATCTCTTTTTGGGTTTACTCTGCCTGCAGAAATGGAATGTCATTTTATAAAATAAAGCCTGAATTTCTAGAAATATCAGTAGCATTTGGGTGGAGGGGAGAGGCCATGCTGCTGCAAGTCTCTGCACTGTCAGGGTGTGGGTCTTAAACCTCCTGGCTGTGAAGGACTGAGGACCTGAATGTCGGTGCTTGGACTTCATGAAAGCAAAAAGTTGATGAGCATTCACTGATATGGAGAGGAATATGTACTTTTGCAGGTTTTTATCACATCTGAGCTCAAAAACTCTGTAGCTATGGTTGTCTGAAAGGTTTAAAAATATCTGGTGAAGAAAATCATATGCCTGACTCTCTGAGGTTGCAGCACTTGGCAGAATAGCAACACTTGTGTTGTCAAAACTTTCTGCTCGAAGAAGCCAGATATCCACAGAGAGCACACCCAGCAGCAAAGGCTGCTCTGTGGGGGGAGAAGGGAGGGGAGTTACTGGAGAATAAAACCCCTGTTCCTAGCACAGGCAGGTGCAGGAGAGGAAGCAGAAGGGGTGTATCCTAGTGCCAAACTAAAACTTGAACTGAGGTTTATTCCATGTTATTCAGCAACTGCATTTTAGTGCTTCCATATGTGTGTTGCTTAGAAAGAGTGGGGACACACTCAGGGGGCCATGGCTAGAAGAGAACTCATCTGCCCCTGCAACCCCTTTTTCCTCTGCTGTTTTGCTGCCGGGGAAGGATGAGGTGGCTGGACAATGCCAAACGGATCTGTAGTTTATTGGTCTTCTACTAAATGGCACACAAAGTGGAGCACATCCTGACACAGATTTTCTTTTTTCTGTCCCACAGTCTGTTTTCCTTCACCAACTGTTAAAGCTATGAAATCAATAGCTGATGACAAGTGGGTTTAATATGTAGAGCAAGAGGAATGTAAGTAGTAGTTAAAAATTAACAGTTCCAGACTGAGAACAGGATTTTTTCATTTCAGAAACCACATGGGGCAATTTGTTTTCACTAATGTATGCAAAGATCTGGAATGTACCATGTTATTATTCCAATGATGATGATGATGATCAGTACATGTACAAATGTTCATATTCAGAGCAAATCCAGTTATGTCTGAATGCCTTTCTGCTCTGTTTTATGCAATTATTCTGTTTAGTCATGAATCACAGACCTTCTAATTAAGGCTCAAGGTCAGGCAAAGGGGGATGGAAGGTGAACAGACTTACAGCTAAAAGCCTTTAAAGCCATCGGTTGTTTACAGGAATTCCCGTGTACTTTAACCAAAGAACAAGATTGGCAGATCTAGTATTAACAGACCAAAGTTAATTCCTCTAATTTCTCCTGCATTCTTGCAGGCAGTTTCCTCTAACTGAGGAATTAAAGGTCACGCACCACCTACCTCCTGTGCTACCCCAGCCGTGCTTTACCAGCCATCAGCCTCGGGCTCCTCAGTGGGGGAAGTGACCAGATGTAGCACAGTCAATGTCTCCAAGAGCCAGCAGCTCTTTAGCACCTTGATATGTCCTTCAAAATGACACATTCTGTTTTCCTCATTTCATGTGACAGCTCTGATACAGCACACAAACTAAAAGGGAATATTGCTGGGAAATTCTGCGTCTCTTTATTCGGTTTAGTTTTTGAATTCCCAGTGAATTTCAAACGTCTGCCACTGAGCTCCATCATCTCTCATAACTGGTGATGTCCCATCATTCCTTTGCTTACTTGGACTCTGCTATGGCAGATCTTTGAAGGAATCTTCTTGTCACAATCCCTTGATCCTTCCAGCTCCTGCATTTTAGCAGAGACCAGTCACATGATCTCTTTGCCCTATTCTGCAACCTTCAGGAGCAGAACCTGCCTCTTTTGGTCACAGGTATTCGGGCAAGGAGCAACTTAAGCCACACCATTGTTTTCTCCACTGTGAGAGCTAAGGACTTTACTCCACAAAAATCAGAAGCCACCAGGAAACTAAGCTCATCCTATACCAGTGCAGGAGCATGTAGGAAGAGAAAAGTAATAGATAGATGATAGATGTTAGCAGGTGGGATTCTCCATCTGAATTACCCTAAGGGGCTTCAGCAACTTCTTCTTAGGTCACATCACCGTGTCTTGCTTACTGATGCAAGATAATCTTAGTAACCCAATAAACAGATCATGTAGAGAAATCCTTTGTTCCTATTCTGTCACCCAGCACCAAGTCTCTCCTTTAATGGATCTCATAAGTAGAAGTTAAGATAATTTCATTGAGCAGGGGTGAAATGTGCTGCCTCCTGGCATCTGCCTTGAAGCCATGTTCTGCTGCACACACAGACTTCGGGTACCAGGGCATTCCCTGCTCCATCCTTCCAGCCAGCCAGGGCTATGAGCACAAGCCAAGGAGCAATGGAATCTAAGCAGAAGTTCTCATGGCTGTGTCTGCTGGAGCACAGGGATTTTGCCAGACATGGGTTTGGGATGTCAGCTGACCAAAGGACTAGGCAGATGCCTCCTCTTTGCCCCCACCCAGTCCTTTTGAGTAACACTCGCATAGGCAGGGAAGAAAGATTAACATCAGTGATTTTAACCAATTATGAACTGTAGAGGAAAAGAGCAAGGTAAACACAAGCTTTGGCTGTAGTGAGAAGGTGGATGTGCAAAGGAAATAGCAAGAAAAGTCTAGGTTCAGAAATGCTAGGTCTCCCCTGACCAATGTCATGCCAATTTTCTTCTTTCTTTTTTTTTTTTTCAGAAAACATTTATATAATAACAAAAAGGGAATAGAATTGGTCTCAGCTGTGTCGCCTGTCTAGTCAGATGCCTTGCCATGTCTAAATAAGCTGGCAGCTGACATTTTAGGTGTTCTTAGCCATGGGGTTTCCAGAAAGCAAAACTTTTTTTTTTTTCCATTCTGTGTGTGTTTGTGTGCTAGTGTCCCTTTTGGAAAAACTGTGAAGGGACTACAGAAACAAACAAAACTGAGCAAAACAAACTGAACTTGAGAAGAGCAGACCCATGGCTGAGGGCAGCCTGTTTCCAAAGGGGAATATGTGATCAGGGGCTCAGTGGTTTATTTGTTGAGAAAGCAACCTCCTCGGTGTCACTGCTCTATCTAGGCTTCATGACAGATGCATTGCCTTACACTGTCCCAGCTTTTCTTTGTGACTTTGCTTGTGGTTTAGCTTAGATGAATTACTCTTTAGAATGGAGGTGCTGCATTCCTTCTTTCAAGTGAAACTGCCATAGGGAGAGGCTTGTGTGCCAAAGCAAAGGGCTGGAGCATTCTTTGCTTTTCACACATCTTCCTCTCTCTGGGACCAGAGCCCGCTCTCTGATCTGAGTGACACCATGGGCACAGCTGCACCCCAGTCAGACAAGCAGGACACTTCAGCTGGCACCTCATCCAGCACATTGTTGTGCCCACAGCTGAATGTTTTTCTCTCATGGGGAAGCCAGAGAGCAGCTGACCCACCAGTGGAGCATCAGCTCCTCCAGACTGCATGGGCCCCAGCTCACCAGCCAGCTGCCCAGCCCCGCTCGCAGCAGTTTCCAGGATGTCACAGTCTTTCCAGTAATTGCAGTGAGTTTCAGAGTGAGCCCTGCACCAGATCAAGATGGCCTCTGGTGTTCTTCTGACTCTGAACGGACTCAGAGCTGCTACTCATAATGCCCCAAACACTTAAGTCAGCGCAGTTTTGGTCTTTGCAAAATTTGGGAGATACTCAAGCATGAAATAATCTTTTCTTCCACATTTTTTTTCAGGAATCTGAGACTGTATTCCCTTGCACTAAAAAAAAAAAAGAGTATCAGAAATCTGTGGGATTTCTTTTGTTTAGTGAATCTATATGTGGGGCTTTATATCTTTGCCACTGAGAGAATGCTCTTATTTATCAAAAAAGGAAAATGTAAAAGCAAAGAATATTTTAAATGTGTTTAACGGACTAGTCATTTGATGTAATGCCAAAATCTAGATTTCTCAGAACAAAATCTGGTGGCAAAAATAAATCTTGAATTACTCCCTTTGTCTCTCCCTTGCTTGTGATTACACTGTACTGAAAGCAAGTTGTAGCTATCTTGAATTTTAATTTCTTCAACCTTTAAAGCAGTCATACTTTTTTGTTGCCAGTTGCTGAGTCTAGAAAAACATTTGTTCTTGCACTGTTAGAGCTGTGAGATATGTTCTACTTGGTCAAAGAAAAAAACTTATTTCTAAATTTTATTGCTGTTTTCTGATTCCCATCTTGCATGTTGATATTTGAAGGAAATAATTTTTCCTGGTTTTCTTCATGGATGAACTATAATAAGAGTGACCTGATGAAAAGCAGTAGAATGGAACAAGGGAAAACAGGTCTGGCAGGCAGAGTGTATGGAAAATAAACCTGACCTCTTGCTTAGTGGGGCCAAAGTTAATGGTTACAGACAGTCTTTGTTCATGGAACATATTCTCCTCCTCTGAAGAAAGCAAGCAATTGTTCTGCTAAATTAAAACTTAATGTGAAATGAACAGCCTTTTTTACGGGAAGAGAGTTCCCCATTCTGGAGAGTCCCTCCCATCAGCTAGAAATCACTTCATGCTGAAGTCCAACTCCTACAGACCTCGTGTGCTGCTAGAGCATGAAAAAGTCTGTCTAGGGCACTTGCTGTGGGAAGAGGTCATGATATCAAGTACAAAGATATCATGGTATCTATGCTCATGATACCTAGTACAAAGTGAGAATTTATTTTCTTTTTTTTTTTTTTCTGGAGGAGAGGAATGAATCTCACAGAAAAGGGGTCAGTACCCACAGTACCCTCATTCTTTACTGCTTTATCCATATTGTATGTCAAAATTCTGGTCACAGAGAGAAAATTCCTGGACACAATGACAGGACCTGTCACTTCATCTCTCATCTGTTTTGGGACAATATTGTAAAATGCTAACAGAAGTCACCAAGCACTCCAGCTGATAAGGAACATCTTTGATCTTTCTTTGGTGTTTTCTGGGAATGCTCACATAAACCCCACTAAAATTGTTGGCAGCACTGGGGCACCTCTTCCTGAAGCATATTAACAGAGTGACCTCAGCCTCTTTGTCCCAGAATCAGGAGTATGATATGGCTAATGAGTGGGATCAGCAATAAAAATACTGGCTGTGGGCTGGAATAAAGGACCAATGTCATATTGCCAGTTTGATACTCCATTATATTGATGCTGGCAATGCAGTGAGGAGGACCAACTGTCATTTCAAAGGCAAGGGACAGAAATTCCGAGATTTCTGCTTGGATTTCTACTTTCTACACCTCATTTTGCCAGGAATTCTGCCTGAAGAAATCTTCTTGAAGGGCTAAGAGGTTTCATAATGATAGGGCATTTACCACACATCTTAATAAATGAACCTAAGAATATGTCAATCCTGGTATTAAAAATATGCATTTTATTTCCAGTGTAAATCTCTCTAACCTCAACACCTGGACATTAAATCTTAAGACAATCTCTAATTAAGTATGTCCATGGTATCTGATGCCCTCTCTTTATACAGAGCCTTACAAACACACCAGAGCCTTGATCCACACACCAGCCAAAGCTCTTTTCCAAAGAACAAAGCACACTAATTTTATTAGCTCTTCATAACCCTCTCTCACAGAAGTATTCCCAGTTCTCTTCCTGCTTTTTTGATTTTGTCTGTCATCCTTTAGAAGCACACACAGGTACTGAATACAGCTCTTGCAACTGGGTGGCCCTTTCCTGCACAGGGAGAGCAGCTCTGCTTAGTCATGCTCTGCTCAGGTACTAACGTCCTGCACAAAAATACAGAGCTGCCTCTTGCTGGCAGGTGGATCCTGTTGGCTCCAGCTAGGATGGGAGAAGGGTTTCTTTCTTTGAAAGGCATAAACAAGGGGCTGGGACAGAGGGGATTCATGCAGAGGAACCTTAGCCAAGTTTGGAGAAAGAGCTTTGGCTGAAGTTCGCTTTATTATTGTTTCTGTTTGAATTGCAAATAAAGGCCAGGAAGGAGGCATGTTTGGACTATGTACAGCATGTGAGTACTCTCTTAGAGCCAGCGGGAACTTTGCCTGCTCACCCACACACACAAATAAATGCACTCAAATCTCAGACTCCTCTCTCCCTTCTAGAGGTGAGTTTGATGCACTTGCAAGGTAAAAGAGAAAACTCCAGCTGCAGACAGAGGATTGTCGGTGACTAAATTACAGTCCTTAAATACAAAGGCACAATTTGGGGATAAGTATGGGTTGTACTTAAAGCAGAATCACATGAGACACCTGAAGATGTCAGACTGGAATGTACAAGTGGCATATAATAATGAGTGCTCCTCTTACAGAACTCAGAGAACTACGGGACAAGTGCCACGTGTGAAACACATGGTGGGGATTGGCTTCTTCTACTGATAGATACAGTACCTGTCTGTTGGGCTGAGTTGTCCTTATCTTGATATCATTGAACAGCTTCACTGCGTTAAGTACAGGCAGATGGTCATAAATATGCAACAAGAGCAGGATTAAAGAGAAAAGAAATCACATGTACCATCTTAATACAAAATGACTGCTACCCAAATGCACACATATATACACACACATGTATGCACAAGCCTGTTAGTTTGCCAGTGCATCCAGGATCTGCATAGTCCTGTTCCACAATAACCCCTACATAAGAAGTCAAATGATGCAATATCAAGAACAAAATCTTCAGATGTGTTTCAAAATAAGCAAGGATAAATGAACCCTGTGAAGGAAAGCTAATACAGTATGAAAGAGTCAGAGGAATGGGGGGTGTTTAATGTCCCAGGGCTTTGATGAGTGAATTTTCCACTCACCATACCAGGTCAGAAACCCATGTCCATTCCAAAGTTAATGCTATTGTTTTCTGATCTTTGAACCCTAACACCTGTCAATGTCACATTCCCAGAGGACAATACTGAGTCTGGCATTTCTTTTTACAAAGAAAATATTTACAGGCTTATCACTCCCTGAACAACATCCATCCTGTTGGACTATCAGAAAAGTCATTTAAATACAACTGGAAGTTACTAGGGAAATGCTGTAAGTCTGAGTGTCATCAGACATGACTTTTCCTGTCACATTAGAGGTATTATTTTAATAACTGATTACATTGGCTAGTTACTCTGGCTTTATGGGGGTAACTGAGAGAAGGATTTGGCCCCAATAACTGGAAATGCAATCCCGTTCTTGTTCAAGTTTCCAGAATCCATCTTTCAAAACCAAGTTTCCACGACACCTTGTACTCTGTATCTTAACTCTGTGTTTGTACAGAAGAAGGGCAAAATAGGAGCCTTTTATAAACAAGGAAGTGGTCTAGCTCACTCCCTTGTGCAGGAAAACCCAGAAAAGAACTATTCTGAAGTCAGTTGTTCCTTGGACTGTGCCAAATATCCACCCCCTTTGCAAAGCAAAACAGAGCCTTTCGCTCCCCTCCCCTGCAGATCTGCACGTAGCGGGGAGAACCCCCCAGAGCAGAGGGGAGTCCCATGACAATGTTCTGGCTCCCAGTCCCTCCCAGCCTCCCCCAACGCCTGCCAGGCCCAAGTCCCCCTCCTTGAGAGTCCCTGCTCCGAATGGGTGTCACAAGGCAGAGCCCTTTCCAGCGGGTTGGGAGCACGGGCTGGATAAAACTGCAGCAAATGTGGACCAGAGCTTTTCCTGGTCAGCCTCTCTACCACAAAGCCTGCCCTCAGGTTTCAACTCCGTGCAGGATGAAGTCTCTCATCCTCCTGTACAGGAGCTAGGCTGTCCAAAGGTAGTCGGTGCCCTGCAGACACTCAGGTGAAAGGGCAGATCCTACTGAACAACCCTTTCCCCTGGGCAGCAGATAATGCCACAGATCAGCGTGCTCAAGGACAGTAAAATGTTTTCTCTGATTACACTGTGGTAACACTTCCTGGCCACGTCTGAGTGAGAATCAGGTTGTTATCTCAGACGTGTTCTAGATACTTGATCTTGCTACTTTGACTTAAATAAAAGTCACATCTCAGAGAGCCTGAAGCTGAGCAAGGAATTTGGCTGCATAGAAGAGAGATTCACAATGACCTTCCACCAGCTAATGAAACACTACCTCTGCTACGTAATTTCTGATGTTTCCTCATGCGCAGCCAGAACAGAAACTCAATTAATAAAGAGCAGCAGCAGTTTTCAATGCAGAGGTGCTATTGTTTTGCTGTCAGGAGAGCAGGGCTAGAGCACAGCCGTGGAGTAATAACCACAGCTGTGTTTTGCTGGTGATGCTCCAGCCTGGGTTAGGTTTAACCTAGCTGATGCCATACCTCAAGGTCAGCTTGCAATTAGAGAGCAACTAGCCTGAAGGGTAAAGATAAGTGCAGTGGTTCAATATAAGAGATTAGCATAGGTCAAATAATTTGTAGGAAATTATTAATCTTGCAAATGTTACCTTTCTGCACAGGTAGTGATTTTCGGTAATTCAATCGGTATTTAAGTTATTGGCTAAGCAGTTTGTGGCAAACGGGCGTGAAGTCATAGCTATTTCTGTAAGCAGCGCTCCCCGGAGCCGTGAAAGCCAGCGAGCTGTTTGGATCGCATGACCCTGCTGCATGTCCTGATTGGATAAACAGCCGTCTGACGACCGGGTTGCTGCAGCACGCTATTGTGACTCTCACTCTGAAGTCCCATTCCTGCAGATTGTCTGACATAGCCTCAGAAGGTGGGCTGTAGACCAGAAATTTTAACATTCTTTTAACACAAAACATTTAGAGGATGGATGTATAAAAGTAATGGGCTCTTGCCTAGAAGAGGCCAGCCCAGAATCCTTGTTTGATGCAGACAGCAGCAAGCACACAGGCTGCTCCACAGAACACCTTTCTGCCTTGCCAGCTTCTGTAGGACCACCCTGATGACAGAGCAGAGCTCATCCTCCAAGTGTGTCCAGGCTTTGGCTTCTCAAAGAGGCCTGCCAGCGAGATGGCTAATTGGTATGAGTTGTGGTGTGGGATTCGTGGAGTGGCTGCCTCTGTGAAGGGATTCACAGTGGGAATCAGATGCTCAGTAGATAGTACACTCACCAGATATTGTAGCCTTTGTGTAAGAATTACTGTGCTCTCAACATCCAGGTTGGCCTGCTGGGCATCCTATCTCTTTCATTTAGTCTCATTTCATACTCATTTTTCACAAGCAATGACAAAGGCTGTAAGGCAAAGAAGAATTAGGGGATATTTCGGAGGATTTTTTAAATCTGCTAACTAAACTAGATACCTCTCTGTGAATACAGTTGTAAACATGTGTCCCTTCTTCAGCAATCCTGGAAGTATTAAAAAGTTTTGGGATCGATAGTTATGACATTTTAAACGATGATATTTAAATTATTTATTTAGTTGTTTATTTGTTTCTTTTCTTTTTAAGCTTGACTTGAAAATTAAGTTAAGTAAAAACATCTTATAAAACAGTAGATTGGATTAAATATATTTTTAGGGCAAAGATAGATAGATAGATAGATAGATAGATAGATAGATAGATAGATAGATAGATAGATTAGATAGATTGATGAATGAAGCTTTCTTGAATGTCTCTCTTTGCCAAAATCCTGGTGACTTAATGTTTGATGTGACATTATCTTAATATTTTTCTAGCCTTGCAACCAACTCCATGGCTCCAGCAACTGCCCTACTCTATAATACCTGTAGAATCTTACTCTTCTGGATTTGCAAGAGCAGCTTGCAAAAATAGCATCCTTTTAAGAATAACTGGAAACTGTTACAATTTAAGTTTCTTTTCTGTAGACTCACCATCTAGTATTAAGTGAAGCAATGTCTGCAGTAAAGATATTTTGATATTTTGCATATGTCTGCAGTAAAGATATTTTGATATGAAAATCTGCTGGACCGAGTTCATGAGTCCTGTTTTGGGAGGAGGATGACAGAACAGAACAAGAATGAGGGAGCAATTCTTTGGAAATCTTAATTTTGTTTTCCAGAAAACAGTCAAGGATGATGAGAAACATTCAAATTTGATACTTTGCCTGATTTAAAGATTAAAAGCTAACCATGTGAATTTGAAGACCTAAATCACTCTCTATAATAATAATAAAAAAGAATAGCCACTGTCTAACAGCAGGTGCCCTCAGCTGAGGTGGCATGATTCCAGACAAAAACAACCAAATACAAGGAAACCACAAGAGCAAAAGTGAGAGTTGTAGTGAGGGAAGAGCGTGGTATCTCTATTACTAGAAAACATAATAGAAGAGGGAGTTTTTTTTAAATTTGTTTACATGCCAAACATTTCACATGTGTGTTCTATTTATTTCCTTTAGACTACAAAATAAAGGACTATGAAATTGTCTTCAAATTAGAGAGGAGTAACTGAAGATCCCAGGGAACAGACAACATTAGGAGAAATACTGGAGTGCATCCTTCAGTTTGGGTTTTAACAGAAAGGAATACAGTTTTCTGCAGGTTGCTCTGTAGGTTGTCAACCTAAACAAGGCAAGGATGGGGAACTGGGAAATTTCTTTTAAAAAATATTCTCTTAAATCAAAACTAAGGTGTTACCCTAAGTGGGGCTTCCTCCCCTGATTGCCCCAGTCTGATTTCCAGAATGGGATGTCCCTCATTCAGTTAGGGAGGGGCGCTCAGATATGGTCATGGTGCCAACCCCCAGGGCCCGAGCTCTGACTCCAGACCCAAAGCTGAGGTATCAACAGCCAGCATAACAATGGAAAGCCATTACTAGCATTGAGAGGTGCCTCTGCTGAGCTTAGAACAAGCTTATGTTAAGAGTGTAGGCTGAGGTCACTGAGACCGTGACTATGAGAGAGATTATTTCTGGCAAACTGAATGACCCAGGGGAGGTGTTCCAGAAACATGATTCTAAAAAGAATTATTAACACATTGTATTTTGCCTTTTACAACGTTTGCTCAGACCCACGTGTGAGGGGAGATGCACCCTGCTCTGCAGAGGTTAGTGCCTCAGCACAATCCTCTCAGCAGCCAACAGAGTGCAAACACCAGCCCCCCAGCCGCTGCTCCCTGGTACCACATCAAGCACCCCAGAACAAGCACTGGCCAAAGCAGCACAGAGAGCTTTTGGGGGAGAAAACCTCTATTGCAGAAGGATGGTGGACAGAATAACAGGACTGCCACACAACCCTCGTTTTCTCGGACAGCCAAGGACACCAATTGTTTTCTGTGGACACAGTCTGTGTGACAAACTACTCATTTGCAGCCCTGCCCAGGAGCAGCAAGAGCAGGGCTGCTCCAGGGCAAGGGCTGAGTGAGGAGCTGAGTGTGACCCCTGTGGCCCCCCTGATGCATCCCACAACACCTAAACATTGGGCAGAGCTTTCTGCCACTCACAGGGTCCAGTATTCACAGTCCTGGGTATTGCAAAGAGACCAGGTCCAGAGTCTGCTATTTAAAGTGAGGTTAATAACATTTATCTCTCTCTTGAAATGCTGTAACCTTAATTAATGTTTTCTTAATGCTTCGTAAAAAGCTCTTAGGTGAAAGACTCTGAGCCAGCACAAGATAATGGCATTCCCAAAGAGAGAGCTTAAAGGTCAGCTGAACTCATACTAAGAGGTTGGAGATCCCTTTGCAACTTTTCCAAATTAGTTAGCTAATTTTTCCTTGCATCAAAACAATATAACGTCAGAGGGATGGCATTGTTTTTCTGTTATAGACTAGCCAAGGTCACATTCCACTGCAAAGTGATTGTCTTTCAATGCATACCATTCCTTGGGATAGATAAATAATGAGTTAATGTTTACAGGGAGTACTGACAACAGAAAATAGTCTAAAAAGATATAAGGTTTGTATTGATTTCACTTCATTGAAAAAAAATACAGGGTAAACAGGTAAATTTCATTTAGATTTCCATGCATAGGAAGATGTAAGTTAGAAATTATTTTCAGCATATTTATGGCGACATCACTAGCATTTTCTTTCAGTATCAAGTTGATTTTCCTTTAAAAGGAGCTCACACACAGTATTACTTACCATTTTTTAAAGCAACAAGAGATACCCTACTTCTTTAAAGTGAATGGGAATGCATGATATTCCAAAATGAGTGCAAGACTTCCTACTTTGTGTTGTGGCTATGTCACAACCTAAGGCTTTCATTAATAGCAGATGTTGCTTTCATGGCTGAACTACAAAACAAAGATTGACAAAGGTTGCACGCTTCCCATAGAAAAACTTGTCCACCCCATGCAGCCTTTCCATTCTCATAAGGAGATCTCAGTGCAGTGTTGATCACCTACATGCTGATCTGCTAAAAATGATGAATTTAGTCCATGGTCTGGTCCAATCATGGCCAATTCCAAACATATCTCCATATCTGCAATTTGCAGAACTTGATCCTTTAAGTACACTTGAAATAACATATTGTGCCTTCCAATTAGTAAGGATTACAAGGCAAGACCTAACAGGTCACTCAAACATCTGCACACTTACACTCATCCTTACAACGGCTAATTAAAAGCTATTCATGTTCCTGTCTTCTTAAAACTAGAGAGAAAACTCCCTACTTCAGAAGAAACAGGTATGGTTTTTCAGGCTGGCTGATCAGATCATTCAAACAGCAGTCACAGCTGACTCAGGACTTGCCCTTATACCCAGAAACTACTGTTTGGACTCTGTTGGGAATGTACATTGCAAACCTTGCACTACTCATTGCTCTTGGTATGTGCCCTGCACTGAGTCTCTCTATGGAACCCCTCCAGGAGGAAATATTTTCTGTTTCAGCCATGTTCCCTTTGCTGGGAGCAAATCGAGTCCAGCAGCCCAAACTTTGAGTTATTTACTGTCTTGATTTGATCTAAGATCTCCAAGTCTGTGAATGTACATGACAGAGAATTTCACATATAAATTTCACCTTATCTTCCTGAAGCCTGAGAGTTACAAGAAGCAGCCCCCTCTGATAAGCCTGTGGAAGGTAACGTTGTAATATAAATTAAAGAAATTGAAAGTGAAATCTATAAATATATATATAAAAAAATCTGTTCCACATGTGTCTGTTACTTCTTTTCTTTGTTGTCTTTATTTCTTCCCACTAATATTCTCTAGAAGAAGTTGCTGTATTTTCCCCATGGTCTTTGCTCTTGCAGGTCAGTGGCATTCTGTGTTAGCAAAATCCTGGAGTGACATCTGCGCAGTGTGAAACTGGTCCCCCTCTGATGCTGAGAGCCAGGCCACTGTTGGGTTGCACCTAAAAGCTCTTTGTGCATGATGACTAAACCACTGTTTTCTCCACTCTAACAAATACTTCCTTTTGCCCTCGGGTTTAATATTTCCTTTCTCACCTGCTGTCTCTTTTTCTCTCTACTTTTTTGGTTATACCAACTCCTCTCCACACACTCGGGAAGACTCTGCCATAATTTGCTCATTTTCATTTAAAATCGTTTGTACATTTGATGCAATCCACTTGGGCTGACAACACATTAGGCTGAATTGAAATGAAAAATTGCAAGAGTAGGAGTGTGCTTCCAGATGGGAACAGAGCCCTGGCTGTGCCTGTGTTTGAGATGTCCCCCACCTCCTGAGGAAGGTGCTGCAAAAAGCACAAAACAAACAAACGAAAGGAAACATTCGCCAGCTTTTCATCTCAGACTGCCTCGGGCACAGGAACAAAAATGGGTTAATGACAGAAAGGCTTTTTGACTAATCCAAGGCAAAAATGATCGCCCTTTCAAATGTGATTACTAGGAAAGTGATTTGGAAGCCAGCGGGACAGAGGCGTGTAGTAAGCTGTCTCTCCGATACATATCAACAGAGACCTTCACACTGACTGATTATAATGAATACAAAGTTGACATTAGCAGAGACAAAAAGTTACATGAGCAGCACAGTGCCTTCAACAGTTCCCTTTGTCCTTGAAAATTTTCTCAGGACCAAAAGGCATTAGTTTGGCTCGTCCAGAGAGCTGCGCAGGTAGAGGTTCCTCTGGGAGTCGAAAGCATTTCACTCCCCAGAAAGATCATAAAACACCTCTGAGTCATGACTGCTCTTACGGCTCTGTGGAAATGCAAAGGGGACTTTACATAAGGCTTGTGTATCAATGAGGGGCCAGGTTCAGCCCCGGCACGGGCGGAGCTGGCTCTGCCAAGCCCAGGGGAGAGGCTGCAGAGAGAAGTCACCTCACACTGCTAAGGGTGGTTAGAGCATTTAATTTATTTAGGATTTCCACTTTTATAAAGTGGAATCAAGGAGACAAGGCACCCAGCACAGGTACTTTTGCAGAAGTAGCCCCTCCTGAGGAGGGCAGGAAAGCAATGTCACACACCACTCCTCCTGATGCCCAGCCTGTCCCGCCCTGCACAGCTCCACTCCACTTTGCTGCAGGGAGGGCAGCAGGGCCTGCCTTGCTGCCAGAAAGCTGCATGCTTGGGCCAGTGCCTATCAGGGGTCAGCCAGCCACAATATTTAGATGTAAAGCAATGTGCTAAAGAAGTAGAGCACTTTAAAAACACATTTAAAATCTCGTGCTTGCTGTCAGATATGGCACCAGAAACAGCAGAGCGTAGCGTCAGTTGTGCAGCTTTTCCAGCTGCTAAAGAAATTTGTAAGAGAAACTAATATAGAAATAAAGTAGTCTTTTTGAGTGCAACAAACATGTTTAAATGCTTGTAAATGGCTATCTGCCTTTGGTTTTTTCTTTGTACTAGTCAGTACCCACAGTCTTTGTTCCACATTTATGCAGCCTTTGTTCCCAGCACATATAAACTAGAAGAATTTGGGAATTTTATTCAAGTAAAATTAAAAAAATGTAAGTTGGCTCACAGAACTCCAATGTTTTCTGTTACAGCAAACCTGTGGAGCTGGGCAACAACAGCAGAGCAATGGGGATGGCTAAGGGAATTAGTAAAATCAATTAGAGTAGATTATGGGATATGTTATTCTGATAAGAACTGAGATTTCACAAATGCAGAAATTATTAATTCTTTCAAAATAAGAAAACCAAGAAGATTCACCAAGTTACATACCAAAGCTGATGTATGCTTTGAGAACACATCAGTTTTGGCTTGTTTTGCAAGATACCAAGTGCCTCAAGCTGCTCTGATTCTCCGCTGAATAGGCCTGTCTCTGTGCAAAACACATGTCTGTAAACCTGACCTGATCAGAGCACAAACACTCTCAGACAATTTGGTTCTAGATCAGCTTGCAATTCACTTATCTTCTCAAGTTAGCATCCATATTTCTTGCTTTTCAAAAAAAAAAAAAAAAACAAACCAAAAAAAAAAAAAAAAAACAAAAAAAAACCAAACCAAACCAAAACAAAACAAAACAAAAAAAAAAAACCAAACCAACAAAAAAGATAAAATAAAAGACAGAGAAAAAAATCAAAAAGCAAGAACTATTATCATAGCATCTGCAAAATAGAATGAAAATCTCCTGGGGAGTACTCACCTGGTTTTGAGAGTACTACGAGGTACAGAACAGCAATATTCCATGCCCTGACCCTTAAATGCACCATCCCTCTCATAACTGCTACTTGAAAAACAATATTCATCCTTTAGCCTCAGGGCACAAATTCTTAAAGCCCCTGTGTAAAAGTACATGATGACACACATGTGTGGAGGTTCCCTTAGAAACAAAAACAAACAGGGCTTTTATTTCCTCTCTGTTGGACCAACTTCTCCCTTAACATGCCTATGAACCCACCAGCAGTAGATAGTGCAATTTTCTGATCCATCTGTTTTCTTGGGGACAATTCATCCACAGTAGCCACTAATTCTGTAAATGCTTTTGATTGCAGAGTAAGGGGAAAATTTATTAAAGAGATCAGGAATTTGTTGGACTTTTTTGGTTGGTCCTACTGATATTCCAAGTGACACGCTTGTCAGAAAACATGAATCATCCTTCACTTCCCTTAGTTTTTGTGTCTGTTCTTTAGTCAGCAAGTTATCTTTTACTAAATGCCACATTATATGATCCTAAGAGCTTTGTTCTTTTGACGTAAGTTTCAATGATTTACTTAAATACCTTATCAGCTACGGAAAACCAAATTATCTAAAGCACAAACTAGAAATACTAGAAACCTCAGAGAAATATGAAGATTTATTTTAGACAGAAGATGAACTACCTAGCTTGGATAGAGTGATATCTAACATCAGCCTGCTGTCATCTGCAACATGAAACGTTGAAGTAAAATTGAAGCTCAGTTTGCTGAGTTGATAGAAACTGAACCTGTGGCTGAGTGAGATACCTGGGTCATTAGTGACACTCTTGAACTAGCCTTTTTTCTTCCACTGACAAATGATATTCCCTGAATGTGGTCCCTTATTGCAAGCCCATTTTCTTTCTGTTCTTGAAGTCTCTTTGAAGGTCCCAGCCTAGATGTGATATCAGCCCTGCTACTCCTGGGAAAAGCAAAATAAATTTTAAAAAGAAGCCTAATAATGTAAAGGGCTTGACAGCCATAAAATACACAGCCAATACTACTTGGTATTTCTCTTATTGAGTCATTAGAAGTCCCACCTCTGACTTTCCTATTCTATGCAATGAAGAGTTCACTTTTTGTAAAGGATGTAACATATTAATAATCTCTCAAACAGCAAGCAAGCAATGGATGTTCAGCAACTCTCTCAGAGTTAGTGATCTTCTTCTGACCTGTTTTATTGTGAATGAAGAGATTACCAGGTGTACTGTGATTTGAAGTTTCTTGGCACACATACCTAAAGGTATAAATAATATGAACAGCACCAAGGCATAATTACCACCTGACATAGCACACCTTGTCCTTTGGATGGAATTCTATTGATTCTAGGCTGATTCAAATGAATGTAAATGGAAAAAAGGCTTCAGGCTCAGTTTTTCCTCATGTCATCCCTATCCTTTTATAGTAATTTCTATGAACACTGTAAATAATTACCAACCTTTCTACTTTGTGACTCATACCTAACTAGCCTTGTTTCTGTCCACAGTACACGGTGCATGTGGCTAATCAGGGCCCTAGTGTATCATTGATTTCACTTGAAGACCTTTATTGGACACTGTAGTTGCATTTGATATGTTCCAGAGATGGAATCTCAGCGCCTAGATTCAAGCAGCAAAAGTTCAAGGAAATTTGGGTTTCAGGCACATATCTATTAGTAATGTTAAATTAATTGGGTTTTTTTTTTTTTCCAAAAAATAAAAGCTTTTACATCCATTTAATGTTATTTTTTAATTTTAAAAAAGTCGTCTAGAGCAGCATGAAACAAGTTTATAGCACGAAAGCTCTCATCAAACATTTTAAAGATGAAGGGGCTGATACGTGTCCTATCTTGCCTTGACAGTTACTGCACAGCATAATCTAGTGCTGCCAATCAGATCCAAACAAAGGAAACAGCAGTTGTCTGACTGTGAATCACTTCTCACCTCAATTAGTATAAATATTGAGTTTGCGCAAGTAGACCTGACAGTTTGAGACATGCCCAAATTTTCTGTGTAACTAGTACTTAATGACTGATACTCAATACTTGGACCTAGCACTGGGGGTGAAGTCAACAGTTAAGAACTTTGTTTTGTGAAAGCGACTGAGGGCTCAGCAGAAGGATTCAGTGTCTTTTGCAGAAGTTTTGGAAACAACACATAGCTGTTAATAGAAAGGCTCCTGTGGTGGATGCCTTCCTTGCATTTCTGAAGTAAATTCTCTTCCCTTCAACTCTATCTCACTCATGTTTGCCACATACAAATACTCTAATGAATACATCAACTCTGTTAAAGGTTTCCCAGAGCAAAGGATACCTAGGCTACATCTACAGAGTATGTGAGCAAAGCCAAATCTGAGTAGACTTTAATGTGTTTGTAGAAGCAGGAATTGATTCTAAAAGTTGTATTTATCCAGTAAAAGAGAAGAAACATATTGCATTAATAACACATCCAAAAAAATTTTCCTTTCATGTAACATGCTTGCAGATTATCTGCCATTCAATTAGAACTAGTTAACTCACATGAAAAACCAGGGACCAGGTCAAAAGAGCCCATCCTGACAAAACCCATTCCAAATAAAGTATCTGCCCAAGTCTGACTCTAGATAATTAGTTCAAATCTGGTAAAGGCTGATCCTAGACACTGAAAGGCATGATTGTCTAATAGCATCTTATCAGACTTCCTAAAATGCTGTGGTGGTCTCATTTAATTGCCTAGACAGTGGACAAGTGTCAGCAGAAAAATTACTCCCAGCAACAGCCCTAGTTAGTCACCTCACCTTCTGTCCAGGGTCTTAATCAGCAAAGACACTAAAGTGCCTTGTGATCCTTATTAAAGGGGCTCTTCTGGGTTAGGATTTGTTGACAAGGACAGGAAAGAAAGATTTTAGTTTGTGTATCTGAATGTACAAGAGAAAAACGGCTTCTGAGTAAAACAGACTCCTTAGGACTGTTACATCGTCCTGAAGGGATATATGTAACAGAGCTTCAGCGTCTTTAAAGTTCACCTTTCAATCCAAAGCTGATAAAATTAATTGAGCAGTTGATTTTCATCAATCCCAAATACCCACTCTTGCTTTACTTACAGGAGCAAACAATCAGCAAGTCTGTAAGTTGAACCACTTATGGGTATAAACATATGTTCCTAGTCGTGTCATCTGACTAGGGGGAAACACCATTTCAGCCTGGTGTCTGCAACCAGAATGAATGTATATGTGTGGATGTGTAAGAAAAAAACAGCAAGACACCATTTATGTGGTTGGTAAGGTTTTCCTAGTGAGCCACTTATACTGGATATTTTGCTTTTACATTTCAGTTTTGGTCATGGCATGTACAGGTACAGTTGCCTATATGATAATATGTCACACACCAGCCCGTTTTGCTTGTTCTATTTTTGTTGTCATGGCTTTATGCACATATGTGTATCAAACTTTGGTGGTCAGATATGAATACTGAGAGTGTTTAGAGAAATAGGAAAACAGTCTTACCATGACAGAAGAGTTGCACAAGTTTTGTTCATCTTATTGATCAGCAGGCCATGTGGTAACCTGACCTTCTTTAAGTGTCTAAATACAAGTAACATCTGCTGGCAGAAGCAACCTTAATGAGGTTGAGTAGAGATCAGATAAAGCTGGATATACAGAAATAAAATGCAGATTTTTGACCATTAGGACAATTAGCCTTTTGAGAAGCACAGAAAACAGTGTAGTAGATTTTTTTCTTTCTAGAAAAAGAAACAAAAGTGTTTTAGAGATAGCCTGGATGTATTTCTAATATAATCATTCACAAATGATGGGGCTCAGTGAGAAACCCAAGAAGGGTTATTCAGTAGCCTTTGCTATGTTTGAGGTCCAAGTTGGGGGTCACATGCCATCCAGAGTATTTTGGACTTGAAGGATTTTACCATGATTCTCACAGAACTGAAGGTTTCACACACAAAGCCAAGACGTGGAGGTAAATGGCTGTGTTGTATTCCCACTTTCCTTCTTTTCTTTCCATGCTTGTTTCTTGCTACACTCTTAGAACCACCACATTCTAGAAATGGGGAACTGGAAGAAACATCAGCAAGTTATTCACACAGGTCAAGGATTACATCACAGACTGCATGACGTGTCCCAGATTTTTGCCAGACATGTTCTTAAAAATTTCCTTTACAGGGCAACTCCATGCTTCTGGAAAGTTGGTTCCAGTGTTACACTGCATTTGCAATCAGACTATTTTTCCTAAGATTTACTCTAAATTTAAGTAATTAATTAAGCAATTACTTGAAGAAGCAGATGAAATATTCTACATAAATACCTGCAAGTCTCACAGTCACTGATCCTTGTTCCTGTGGGGGGCTTCAACTTAGCACATGTCTGCTAGAAATTCAGCACAGTGGGGAGGAAACAACCAAGGAAGTTTCTGGAGTGTGTGGAAGACAACTTCCTCACACAGCCGGTGTGTGAACCAGTGAGGGAAGATGCTGGTGACAGCAGCTGAACATGAGCCAGGGTGTGCCCAGGGGGCCAAGAAGGCCAATGGCATCCTGGCCTGGATCAGCCATGGTGTGGCCAGCAGGGCCAGGGCAGGGATTGTCCCCCTGTGCTGGGCACTGCTGAGGGCACACCTCGAGTGCTGTGTCCAGCTCTGGGCCCTCCCTGCAAGAAAGGCACTGAGGAGCTGGAGAGAGTCCAGAGAAGGGCAATGGAGCTGGGGCAGGGTCTGGAGCACCAGTCCTGTGAGGAGCAGCTGAGGGAGCTGGGGGGGTTTATCCTGGAGAAAAAGGAGGCTCAGGGGAGACCTTATCAGTCTCCCCCGCTGCCTGGAAGGAGGCTGTGGCCAGGTGGGTGTTGGTCACTTCTTCCTGTCAAACAGTGATAGGGCAAGAGGAAATGGCTCAAGCTGGAGATGTTTAGATTGGATATTCAGAAAGATCCCTTCATCAAAGGGGTTGTTGAACAAGCTGTCAGTAGTGTGGTGGAGTCACAATCCCTGGAGGCATTTAGAAGACATGTAGATCGGGCACTTGCCACATGTTTTAGTGGTGGACTTGGCAGTGCTGGGTTAATGGCTGGAGTCAATGGTCCTAGATATATTTTACAATATAAACAATTCTATAATTCTGTGGCTTCATGTCCTACCCCTTGTGGAAAAGGGTAACCCTGACTTCTGCCTACTTTAGAATAAATTTAATGAGCAAAGTGTTAACATCTTCCTTCTGTCTACTTCCTAGACTAAACAATCCCAGTTCTCTTAACCTTTCTCAGAGGTTCATGTTTTCTAAACCCCTTATCATCTTGTTGCAGTTATCATAAAATGCAGCGCCCAAATCTGGACACAGTACTTCAGCTGAGGTTGCACCCGTGCCAAGTAGAGCAGAATAATTACCTCTCTTGTCTTATACTCAGAACCCTGCTAATATATCTCTATGGTCTTTTCTGCAGGAGTATCACATTGTTGTGAAGAGAGTTTCAAAATCCAAAAGGCACATAAAGAGAAGCAGGAGGGTAGGGATGAGTGGGCAGCTTGTTATATTTCTGTCACATAAAGTGGGGGCCTGGCTCAATATGCTGAAATTCTGACTAAAAATCCTTTAACCTCTACAGAAAAACCTGATTTGATTTCCCACTGAGTGTGAAACCTCTAGCAGACTTTTTGCAAATGGGCAGATAATGAGCAAATTCTGGAAAAGACACTGAATAGCGGAACAATGATAATTGCAAAAGGTTATCAATTTTGTAAAGCTCTTGAGACAGATGAACCCTTGCAGAGGAAGCTCTGTGAAATACTGCAAAATTGGGGGAACATATTTAGAATTGGGTTCTGGAGGAAAGCACAATGTACAATTTATACAGCATGCCAACTAATAATCTGCAAATTGGAGAGGAAACCATTTAATGTAACCATCTTCATAGGGTTACTAGCAGCTCTTTAATCTGTGGCACAGTTAGCCATGGGTTTCTGCAAACTGTGAGAGCTTTCTTAATTCCCCAGGCCCCGAAAAGCATGGTGTTTAATTATATCAGTCATCTCATATACTCCTCTAACTGAGTTTAACACATTCTAACAATGACTTGTCACCTTAGCAAAATCAGAAAGGTCTGACTTGAGAAAATGTAGGATGTGAAATACAGCCAGGAGGGTAAGGAGACTGCCAGTTATTTATGATCTATTTACAAATATTTCTCTCCATTTGAAAATTTATAATTCTGGTGCAACCGACTTTCTTTCTACAATAAATGACAAGAAGAAAGAGCCTCCTCAGCTCCCCTTCCCAAGACCCTGACAGTCTGGGAAAAGTTATCTTTTAGGCCACTTGCCTACCTAAAGTGTAAGTCTGATTGATTTTACAAGAGACAAAGAAAGAGTGGGGGTGCCATTGTGTTTCAGAACTTTTATCAGGAGTTTGGCCAGGACTGTCCCGGGTAATTTGCTTGTTAACTTGATGAGAGACTTCATGAGTATTGCGATACAGGGGCGGTATAACATGTCTGGAGTGTCTAAAGATCCACAGCAGAGAGAGGGCTCATGTTAGAAAGAGAAGCAGGAAGACTTGATATAATTGCTCCAATCCATTCCCTTTCAGAGGAGATCTGAAGGAAGAACTTACACCTGCACACCCCATTTCTGAGGTGAGAGAGCTGCTCTTCTCACCAAAGTGTTGCTATTAAAGCACCATCTCAAGGCAGTGCAGCTGAGGTAGACACTTAGAGCTGGGCCCCAGAGAATGTGCAGCAAACAGCTGCACAGTCCCTCTCACCCAACAAATGCACTCTGAATAAAGGCTCAGGAAGAGGAAGTGCCATCTTTCCTTACAGCTGAGGCTACCAGATGCACTGAAGTGACATCTGTTCCCCTACACCACACGGTCTGTGGCAGAGCCCAGCTCAGCCCTGCACAGAGGTTGTGACTACTCCACACTGTAGAACTGTGTAGCATTGCATAAACTGACTTTTCATCCTACGGGCCAGCCTTGACCAGCTAACAAACAGCTCACAAAATATGTGTACTGTGAAAAAAACATTCCCTATTTCATGTATTATCCCATAAAACATTTCCATAAAACTTACTCAGGTGAGTAAGAGGGAGCCACAGAATGAGACTAGAGTTATCTTCCACCCATACAGGAGCATACTGTTCTAATAAATAACGAGTCTATAAAAATATTACCCGCCAATAGGTTTATGCTTTTCCCTCAAAACTTGTTCTTGGGCTGCGTTCATGATTTTATTACTGCGTGGGAATACAAACAGGAAGATGGCAGTACCTTAAATTACTGGGGTGTTTTCACATTGAAATTTTATGGGGGTTAAAGATTCAGGCTTTAACCTTCCCAACTCTGCAGTATTAAGAAGGTGAGGAGAAGAACTTCCTCTTCTCCATTTCTTTTTAGCTTTTTCTGTATTAATAAAATTCCTTTTTTGTTTGTCTTGCACATCTTTACCTTATGGATAATATTATTGTCTCAAACTGACACGTATTCAGCACAAATTTTATGAGTGATCATTTGTCTATTCTTTAGTCTATATAGAACTGTAATCTTAACAGAAATTCTCTGTTAAAAGGTCAGAAAATGTGAATTATTTCAGAGCTATTGCATTTGCACCAGGTGAATTGAATTTTCGAGCAAAGTTTGGGTGATCTTTTTTTGCAACTTTTTTTTTTTGTATCAGTAATATATTCATTTAGATTATGTTCTAACAAACCAAGGACACCAAAGTACAAGATCAGGGAGAGCCCTGCAGCCAGCCATATTTACAGATTGGTGGTTAGCAACTTCTCTGCCACCCATTTGACCCACAGCAGATGGGTCAGGTGAATTTCAGACATGAAAAAATCCACATTGAGCTCTGCCAAACTAACCTTTGGTTGCACAGACATTTCCTGGGGTCAGCCATGCTGGGTCTGTGTTTGCATGAGTTAAAGTGCACTGCAGAAAGGGGAGGGGGTGCCTTCCTCCTCCTGAGAAATACCCTGTAGAGGCCACAAGTGAGGTTTCCATCCCTCTTGATAGACAAAAAGAAGGAGAGGAAAGTGGAAAAACTTCCTTAATAAGTGGACATATGGCATTAGATTTTTCTTTCTGTTCATCGAGCCTCTTTTAGGAGACAGAATTGTCAACCTCAAATTCAGCTGCTGCAGGGTATGCTGCTCAATAGCCAAGAGTGTTCATTGAACTTGCAACATGTTTATTTCTCCATTTACAGTTGTAGTCTAGATTGAGAATGGTTTCCAAGTAGTGAACAGCACTTGCAGATGGGCCAGCGACCGCTGGCTGGCCATTAAATGCAGATTGCATCCAGTAACTCAGGTGAAAAAGCAGGAGGGGATGAGAATTATGCCTTGAACGTTTCCTCTTATTGTCTCTGACTTGGACGATGCTACATGGGCATCAAATGCTGGGTAATGGGGTGCCAAGGGTCAGCCCAGGGAACCAGGAGAGGAGGGGGGTGGGAATCACCTTCTCAGTAAGCAGCTCATATGCTCATGTCCCTCTCAAACAGATCACCTCCAAACAGGACATCCAAGAAAGAGGCGTCATTAGCAATGATTAAGAGTATTGACCTTCCTGTATAACACAAATTTGCTTAAAAATCACAACTCAGCCTAAGGCTGACAAACCTCTGCCACCAAATGCATCCCCTGGCAGTGGGATTCAATACCATTTCTGGTGGCTGTAGCTCTCAGCTCCCTGCGAAGCCACAGGCAGTCTTAATGGGGTTTAGATGTCATTTTTTAACATATATTGGGACAATAATCCAACTACAGACCTCACAGACCTGCTTTCAAAATTTTTGATCCTGTTTGCAATCACTGCACAGGCACAATGGCCCCTCTGACACAGTGACTCCCTTGGCAAATAACTCAGACCCTTTAATTTAAACCTCACTTTCTTCATCATAACAATAAGGACAATTATATACCAGCTTAAGGCATTATACTGACTCAAGACATGCATGCACACTATTCAGAGTTCATGTATCCTGTCTGTACCCAATCCTGACTTGCTTGTCTCCTTTACTTCTTTTTGGCTTGTAAGCTCCTGAATCAGGACCCACATACAGCACCTCATAAAATTAGGTCCTGCCCTAGGCTCTTGGTTCTGTACCAGCAGAAACTTTAATAGATTTAAATGCTGAAAGGACTAAGGGGAAGCACTTTTGGATAGTTTAGAGAAGGGTATGCAGCTTTTAGAAACAATAGGGTGGGTATACAGTACCAATAAATCTGAGAGAGCAGTGTTTTATATTACACAGCAAATATGGAAAGGGCCCTCTGGGGTGCAAGGCAGGGGAAAGCCTGGCCTGACTCTGGCTTACTGCTGTCAGCCTGTACAGCAGGAGTGAGCTGTAACAATCTGGGAGCTACAAAGCAAACATAATTCGGGGGGAGGAAAAGTGAGCATGGGCACGGTATGATTCAAAGCAGGCAAGTGAGCTGCTGCATTAAGTCTTCTGAATGGAGTTTCCTGGAAGGACCCCTGAGCATGACCCTCAAGCATAAGCCTCTAGGTTTTTGCCAAATTTATCTGAAGAGGAAGGAGAGTGGGAGGCATGTTTTCTCGAGGGGGAAAAAACTTCACCCCGCTAAAGCTTTCTGTTGCCAGGGAAGGTCAGGGGAAATTCAGGAAAACTCCTTTTTATGTTCTTTATGATGTTTACTCTGTTGCGCAGAGCCAAGAGAGGGATGAGAAAGGCTGCAGCACGATGCAGGGCTGCAAAAGCTGTGTGTATTTAATAGGGTGACATAAATGGTGTGTTTCTCTTTGCCGTCTGCCGAGTGCTGCGGGGAAAATCTGTCCTAAATAGACAAACGAGAAGCCATGAGAGTGTCTGCTGGCTCTCGTCAGCCGGCCGTCCCCGGGGCCAACGCGCGGCTCCGACGGGAAGTGCACAGCGGATGTTTAATGAAAGGGCTGCTGCGGCTTATCTCCGCGAGCAGGGGACTTCTTTGTGAACTCGCTTGCTTTGAAAGATATGTGGCCCACTATGCTGGTATTGTTGGCTCTCGCTTTAAGCGCAGCCACATGATTCACATAGGAGCTGTGCGCTGCGTCTGCCAAGGAAAGCTTCCCCCGTTCCCTCCCTGGCTGGGAGTAAACTCGGCAGAAGGTCATCGAGGTCACAAGATCTGCCTGTTATTGCATTTTACAGGAAGGAAGATACGTTGTCTTTAGATCAGTTTATCAGCTGACTTTCCTGTGAAGAAGACTGAGGCTATTTTCCTGTGTACCACCACCCCCGTAATTCCCAAACGAGCGCACTGTGTTTGCATCTCCTGTCAGCTCAGCTGTGTGCGTTTCTGAAACAGCCCAGTATTAAGCAAACAAATAAAAAAGCCATTGTGAGACATCGCAGAGTCCACATCCCTTATCAAACTGCCTGACAGGCCGGGATAAATCTCTTCCTCGAGGCTGCCTGTCATCTCCCTCCTTCCCTCCCACCCTCTCAGCGTCAATGCACAATTAAATCCGTTGTGGTGAAATAGACTCAGCTGATAATTGTGGAGAGAGTTACTTACGCGGAGAGCAGCAAAGAGCCTAACAGACTCCTCTGCTTTCGAGACAGTTTATTTTAAGCCTGCACCTTTGAAGAACCATGAGTATTTGGTTTTGTTGGATTTGGGTTTTTCTGGTTTTGTCCTTTAAAGTCACAGGTTTCTGAGAATTTTTTTAAAAATAAGCTCTGCTTTTTCTGTGCAAGGGAGCAAGCAGAGTGCAGAGCTGTCTCCCTCCCTGCCCAGCCTCCTTTGAGAGGTCCCTGCTTTCATAAGGTTTTCGGCTGGGGAATGGTTGCCTGTTTCCTCCCTGTGCTCACTGTGACAAATGCATTTCTGTGACCAGGAAACTGCAGATGTTACAGATGCACTAAGGCATATCTTATTAGCTAATTATTCTTAATCTCTGAAGGATTGCACATATTGAATAATGCCATTCATTGAGTAACAGTTGAAGGGAAACTTCCTGGCTTCAAAGTATATACGGCGGCAGCTCTAATTGTGTTTTCTTTTCCTACATGTGTAAAGCTAAAATAACCCTCCAATGCTCCCTTCATCTAAAGAGTGCTGGATAGCATAGCAAGAAATAGCATGTGACACAATAAATTTGCTGGTTTTCAAATGACCCTGTCTGCTGGACCGCAAAGCTGCATTGCACAGGAAAACAGCTACTAATATTTAAGAATATCCACTTTTTTTTTATTTTTTGCAACATTGATCAGGTTAGATTTCCATCTGGTTTTGCATGCCTTTACATGGAAAACCTTTGTCCTCTAGTTCCAAGGGTCTTCACACTCCATAATGCTCCAGAGGGGAGAAGGAATGACTGAAGGAAATGTCAGTGAAGATCCAATCTCATTTACAAGCCTGCAGAAGTTATAGTTTTAGGATCATGACTCACATCACTATTCCCACAGTGTTTTCACTACCTGTGAGATGAATTCATCTTTCCTAGTTTTTCAAAGTCAAATATCTCTCTGAAAATTTTTCATATCCTGACCTTAAATCCTACATCCAGGACCACATCTGCTCAGTTCACAGTAATGGGAGGTTGAAACAATAAGCTTCATTAAGCGCAAGCTTTGGTATATTTTAATGCATTAGGTGCTCTTATATTTTAATCATCATGTTTGTAATATAAAACAGATATATATATATATATATATATATATATATCAAATGAGATATGTGGAAGTGTTACAGATACACCATCTTTATTCTCAAATAATGTTGCTTTATTAAGTTCTGGCAGATTAATCTGTACTGAACCTTGTCAGTAGCTGGTTGGATCTTCCCCACACTAGTTCAGAAACTGAACTCTTACAATTTTTAGTGAGTGACTAATCATGACTGTCAGAGCACAGCCCTAAAACCTGAAGACAGCATTTTATAATACAAAGGGTATGTGATCGTTCTGGCAGTAAAACAAAAACAAAACCAAAAACAACCAAAACACAAAAACAAAAACAAAACCAAACACAAAACCAAAAACAACAACAAAAAAGCCAAACACACACAAAAAAAAAACCAAAACAAGATAAAACCAGAAACCAAAAAAAACCCCAACTTGTACTGCTGTCTATTCTACGTTATTTGGAAAAGCCACAGTCATATTAAATCTAAATTGGAGTATTTAAGAGACAATTATAACAAAGCTGAAATGGGAGGCAAAAGAAGAGGAAGAATCCTTCTGAGGTTTGTTATTACACAAATGGGGTTTGGTTTGAACTCTTTAATTTGCCACTTGCCAGCCTACATCTAAGAAGCAACCTTGTTTGTATTTCAACAAAGAATCTCATTCTTTTTTCAATAAAAAGACCTGGCAATAATTCTGTTGGCACTAGATGAAGAGTTTGCTTATTCCGCTAGTGATGGTTTCTTTTGTTGTTATCTAGTTTAATGAAAACTTCATAAAAAAAGACTCTGGAAGTTTATAGATAAAGCTTATGTACATTTATTCAGGTCATATGCCAAGGGGTCACTTCTTATTGCAGAAGTCATTGCACTAGGGAGAAGTGTGGTTAATACTAAGCACTTTTTGCAAGCAGCAGTCTTTATTCAGAAGCTGGAACAAGTGAAGCAAACCACAGGGACTGAGGCAGGCATGTGAACAACACTGACTTTACAGTATTTCACTGCTACTTTCGGTAGGACTTTCAGTAAAGTTCTACAAAATCCAACAGGGAGGGGATTCCTTTGCTCTTTAAAGTCAATAAAGTCCTAAACAGTTGTGGTTTTGTACAGGTTTGGGTTTTTTTAAAATTAATTCCAAGTCCTGTAAAACAGAAATTGTTCTCTAATTAACATATTCCTAAAGGAATATGGATTTTTTTTTTTTAATCTTCCAGCAGTACTGGCCAAAGAGTTTTGAATTTTGTAACACTTTGACAAAATGTGCTGCCATTTTTTTCAGCACACCTGCCACTTGTCAGGTTCTACGGTTTGTCGCTGCTTCTTAACGAACAGCTTTAAATTCAGGGCTTTTAAAAGAACACGTAGAGCACAGTGGCAAACCGAGTGCCTGTTTGCTGCAAAGGTTATTGCTGAATGTGTTTCTCAGCTGTCACTTGTCAGTGCACCCCACCCACACCCGGAGAGGCACAGATGGAGGAACGTCCTTGCTGGATCTGTGCTGACCTTTCAGCAAGCTGGCTGGAGAGGAGAGGATGCGGCTGCTGCTGGACTGTGGGAGGCAAAGAGCCTCTCTGTGGGCAGAGCCAGCTCCCCTGTGTGCTGTGGGGCACTGCCAGCTGCGGGCAAAGCCCCGTCTGGCCCAGCTGTGACAAGGGCTCGGTCACATCCCTGCAGTTTGCCAAGCCAGTGGTGCTCAAGCTGCAGGGGAACAGCCATGGGGCTACACACACAGGCAGGGCTGCTCATGTGGCATTTTATCTCTTGTTCTTTATGAAAACTGGATTTATGGCTCCTGGGTAAGCCTTTACTTCACGTGTTTCTCTGTGGAAGAGCAACCTTCCCACTTTCCTGCTATATAACACTAGGTTAAAGCCCTTTCTGGCAGCACTTCAGAGAGGCTGATGAAGCAGCACAAGAAACAAATTCGGCCTTACATTTGAAATCTGGACATAAGGTCATTCTGTAAATCCCACAAATTAGAGCTAAATGTTCTTCCTCTCCACAGTCTTCCCCTCCTTTATCTTGCTTCTCCTCCCTTTCTCTGATCTCCTTTCCTCTGCACAAGCAACAGATAGGAAAACATCTCAAGGGTGGAATTTGTTTTCTTATTTACTTTGTCATCTTCTGTAAAAAGAAAAAAAATATATATCTATAAATTTTTTGCTAATGAATGTAGTCTAGTAGTCTGGTTAAATTGTAAAACAGATTAGGTCCTGATAGTCTCCAGATCAATACATTAACAAATTCATATTGAACTGAATGAAGAAATCTTAATTAAATCAATTAACTTTGCTAAAGTTAATTAACTTCTGCTAAATTACGTTAACGTCAATTGCGTACAGTGAAGTGAAGTGAAGTGAAGTGAAGTGAAGTGAAGTGAAGTGAAGTGAAGTGAAGTGAAGTGAAGTGAAGAAAAAAAGTGCCCACCAGTCACCCAGAGAGCTCAAGAGGTTGTCAGATCACAGGAGATCCTATTTTTAAGACCCATTCCTGGGTCTCCTGCTGCAGTTACACATCCTGGAAGCTCAGCTTTTAGGAGCAGGATAGTTTTCCAATACAAATGTTTTACACTTACCAAGATTCAGAAAAGATCTTTAAATACTAACAAGAATGTGAAATATTCTAATAAAAAAAACTTCACAGAAGAGCTGTGTCTGCTCACATCTCAGTCCTGACCAGCCTCTGCTAAGATTGGAGGACTTCCAGGACTGATTTTTCTCCATCTGCCCTGGGGGGTTTCTATACCTTCTTCTCACAACCTCCTTGGAGGCAGGGCAGGATGTGGTCATGCGTGTGCTTGGTGGCACCCAGTATGGTCCAGCTCCCAGCAACCCAGCTCCTGCTCTGCTACAGTGCTAAAAGCTCCTCTCTCAGACTGCACACTCTGGTCTGCTGGGTCTCTCAGCTGGGCAGGTGATATCCTCTGTTTCACCAGGAGGGCAAGATGCTCTGTGCCAATCCCTCGCTGATATAAAATTGGATGAACCCTCAGAGTCTGGCAGCTGTCACTCTGTCCTCACACCCTGAGGAATTGTGTATGTACACAGGGATTTAAGGTAATATCATTCTGCTGGATAACTTCTATAAACAGGGTAGAAGTTCTATTCTGATAGGTAGAAAGGGCTCAGAGGCTGGAATGTTAGATTATTATCTCTATTTTATATCTTTTTATCTATCATCTTATATAAAAGATATAATTGAATTTTAGAGATTGATGCTCTACAGATGTATTTGTCAGTCAATGCAAAAGCAAGCCAAACAAAAAGATAGCGAAATCAAAAGCTTAGCTTGAAGCCTTGATTTTCCTTATCTTTGTCTCCAGGAACATTCTTTCATCTCCTGCATGTTTATGAGCTATGTGAATCGTGTCATGATGACATCTCAAGGATGTGTAGGGGAAGGACCCAGCAGAAAGAGCAGAAAGAGGCTGGGAGAATTAGGGTGGTCTGTGTGGGAGGCTGGGAAAGTTGAAAGAGCTGGGGGATTTGTGAGCAGCTGCAGTCCACCAGACAACTGTGTCTCTCAAGAAGTCAGAACATGGACTTTGTCACTCTGTCTTCACAGAACCCATACACCAGGCCATAAATTTTGTTGAAGGATCAGTTTTTACAAGGAGGACTTTAATGAAAAGATCCACAGTTACATAATATTATTAACTATTTTGGTTATTCATAAGTGCTGGAAAGTACTTAAAAAGTTTGCTGGGTTAAAGTCCCTAAGCAAAACAAAAAAGTTGTCTGATGGAAGTAAAAATACCACCTCTAAATCTGTTTGTGTTTGCATGCATGTCGATTCTCAACATCACTGCATTGTCATTTTTCTTATTTTTCAGATAATATTTAAATTTTCCCACTGATTCAGTTCACTGTCTTAATGTCACTATAAATAAACATACATCAGAATCTTGGGTACATCTGGCATCTAATAAGCCTTTAGCATGAATACTCTTCTACAAAAGGGACAAAGCTCAAGGCAAAGATTCTATTTTCATTTCACCCTCTCACTCACCCTTGACTTATTGCTGGGTTCATCATTATTTTCTGATGGAGGAAGCAGAGCCATGAGAGACATAAAAGATCACCCCTTGCAGAATGGACAACGGTTTTCATCCTGCAATCCACATGCCAAAACCTTTGAGCAGTTAGAACATAGCGATGTCCAGGATTTTGCTCAGGGAGCTTGGGATGTGGGGTCATGGACACCTAGGAGTTTCCCACAGAACACAGATGGCCTTGGATGAGCCCAGCCTGCTTGGTCTGATCAGCACTGATGGTGTTGGTTCCCTCACTCCTGGGGTTAGCCCGGATACTGGGCTCGCTGGGCTTCCCTGCAGCCAACCATGTAAAGTGGCAGGGCAGTCCTGTTTGAATTTTTAGCAGCCCCTTAAGGACATGTGCTGAGACTGGTCACTCCTGATATTCCTGCTTTCTCAAGGGTGCCCTTGCCACATATATGTCCCCAATGGCCATGCTGGTTTCATCCTAAATTATTTGAGCAAAGAGACTTTCCCCAGGGAATCCCAGGGATGTAAGATATATCTCTGGACTTAGATTACTTCTGGTTTGGATGCTTTAATTTTTGTGTCTAGCCTTTCAGTTCCTGAACAGAATTATCTTTTTAACACATCAGTCTTTCTTGCTTTCAAAATCTCTGTTAAATGCACAGAATTCATTCATCTTACCATCTTTGTCCCAGAAAATGGATGTGCCTACCGTTGTCTTCTCTTGATCTCTCATGTCTGAAAGAGGAAACGACCTTAAGTTGTAACAGTAGAGGTTTATATTGGCTATTATGAAAAATTTCTTCACCAAAGAGTTGTCAAGCACTGCATCAGGTTTCCAAGGCTGAGGACCAGGTTCCAGTAACAGGTTGAGCCACCAGCCCTGGAGGTGCTTAATTCAAGGGTATGTGAGGCATTTGAGGACATGGTTTGGTGAGGGACTTGGCATTGCTAGGTTAAAAGTTGGCCTCGATAACCTTAGGGGCCTTTTCCAACCTAAATGTTCTGATTGCTATGTGTCATTACTTCTAACTTCCTTGCTTCTGAATCCTGTGTTTCTTTTCTCTGATTTGCCTCCAATTTATAAACACAGCATTTCAGGCCCAGCTCTAAAGCATCTCCAGCCCTGCCTATTTACAACAGCGAGCCTAGAAACATTTGGAGCCAGTTCTAACACACTGTGCTCCGGGTTGTTATTGCATCTAATCTGCATGCCACTCGTGCCAGCTGCCTCCTCCCCACCGACTGCTGGTGTGGGAGCACGGGGCGGCCGGGCTGCCCGCTCTGCTCCTGCAGGTTGCTGCAGAGATGTGCCATCAGCCTCCGGGCTGACACCTGGTGCCGTGGGGATCCCTGCCAGGCCCTGGTGCGGGACGCGCTCGCCAGCCCTCGCTGCAAACAGCAAGGGAAACTCGGCATTCCCCCTACCCGCCTCCAAACTCAAGGTGGAAAAGTATTAATTAATTTTATGAGAAATGCAAATGCTAGCAGTACCACAGTCATCTAAAATCAGGCAATCATACACTCCCATCTTTACACCCTTCCTCTGAGAAATATTTATGCCTTTGTAGCTGTGCCTGATCCAGGTGTGTATTTATGTGGGCAGGGGTAAGGGAGAAGACAAAATGGCTCACAATTGTCCACATTGCATAGAAATTGCCACCACTTGTGTGGCACCACAACTGCCTCAACCCACACTGTTTTGTCAGACCAGAATGTGAAATAATCATAATAGTCCTGGATGCTCCTTTTTCATCTACAGACAGGGTTCAGAAAGAAGGAAACAGGGGAAGGGTGCAATGCTCTAGTTTCTTTTCCTTTTCAGCACTCTGCTGGTGCTCTCCTGGCCCCTTTGTAACACATGCAAATGCTTCAACAATCACTTTTTAATAAAAATGAACAGATTTTCAGGGCAGCTGGGAGGTTTTCTTAGGGGTAGAACGGCAGACTTTGCAGTATAATAGCATACAGATGTTGTGACACAGCTTGCTAAGGGCATAACCCAAAGTAGGAGAATTCCCCCTTAGACACACTAATCTAATACTCTGCCAGCATTTATTCTTTCCCAGCTGCAGAGAGAGTGTGGAAATGCCTTGAAGCTTCATTGGAAGGGGGAAGATAATGAACAGTGAGGAGTGAAAGGCAGGAATGGAGATAAAGGTCTGCATACTGAAATAGCAGTAACACACTGGAGTACATCCTGTTGTGATGTATATACTTTTTGCTCTAATTCCTCCCTTGGGCAGTTTGAGAATGGAAATTTTTTTTCTCAGAGGAAGTATTCTTGCTACTGATTTTATGGAGGAGCAGCAATTTCCGTAAATGGGATAATACTGGAGAGTAGTTAGAGATCCCTTTGTCAGATATGAACCCACGCTGTTAAATGCTGGCACTATCTACAGCAAAGCATTGGTAGAAGCCCAAAGATTATAAGAAATGCCATGTGCACTGCTACAGGAAAAAAAACAGTAAAATTAAGGGCTAAATACTATTTCCTGTAATGTCAAGATGATTCTTCATTAGGTGAGCCCCAAAGGATGCAGGTGTTTTTACAGCTTCAGCTTGCCCTTATATTTAAAATCTTTTTAATAATGTATTTCATTCTTTTCCAGGGGGTAATTAACCAACAGGTTCAGGTGAAGATTACAATATGCTGATCAATGGTGCACTATGCAGCTCTGGCGTTGCTGTTCAATTTGACATGAATGCCCTGCAGAGGTCCTGAGTCAGCCTTAGAAACCCTGGCTGGGGAGCTAAAAGAAGTAGCAACATACTGGGAAAGATTTTCAATGTCTCCACTAGGATCCTGAAAATCACTAAAAACTCCAACAAGCAGCAATCTTCTTTAAAATCCTAAATAGACTTAACCCCTACCTGCAATGTAGAAATACCACAATTGTATTAATGCTATTTTTTTAAAATTGAAATTGCATATCAATTTCATATGAAAAATCAGTTTCCTGGGGCACAATGGCCAGCTGAGCAGTTTCATGTTTATCTGCCATTAGGATCACTGACAGGAAGAGGAACATTCATCTGCATGGGACAAGGAGTTAATGTGCCCCAAGAACTGTGAGGAAGAGAGTGTACTGCTAATGTCATGAATTTCCAAGAGCTGAGCAGTCTAAAGGGACGGTAATATCTAAGGATGAGAGTGGGTAGCAGCTTCATTACCTCCAGTGTATTTCCTCATTTTTGCCATGACAGATTTGGCCCCTATGTATATCTTATCCAGTACACAGAAAAGAATGGTGGGGTTTTCTAAAAAATTAGTTTTTAAAACAATTGTGCACATCTCACAAACTTTCTTTATAAATTCATTTGCTTGAAATTTTCCGTATCTAAATATTCCAGAAAAAAAAAAAGGCCCTATGTCAAATATAATAGTTTGAGGTTTTTTCCTTCCCAGAAAAATCTTGGCATCCTGCAAGTTAAGAATGTCTCCAGATTCTGGGTGTTTATGGAGCATTTCCATCAGGGTGCTTGTTTATTCTGGATTCAGTCCAGGACACAAGGCCGGTCCTAGATGGCTGCTGTTGACAAGAGAACAATGTATGACTGATCATGTGAGATTATTCTGATCACAAAGCACCTACACAGTTTATTTGTGCACTGGGGCAACACAGAAGCACATATAAAAAGTCCTCTAGATTGAAACATCTTGCTTTTTCCAGAGAGAAGAATATAAACAGCTACCAAGGGGACAAACAGAAACATTAGGCTGTGAGGCAATACTCGACTTTCTCAGAAAGTTCAAAAGGTTACAGAGAGCTGCTCCCTTTCTCAACCTGTCTGTATGGCAGCGATTTAGGCTTCAGTCCTTGGTGCCACCCACAGAGTTTGATAAGCCTCTCTGATTTTCATACTTGCTCTTTCTGGCCAACAAACCTCATAATGGGAAACATGGCATCAGACCCAAGCAGAAGGAGCACACAGCACACGTCAGCCTTCATCAGGAAGGGGCAGGGTCTTTGTTGTGACAGAGGGGGGACTGCTGGTGTGAGTGACAGTAATCAGGATATTACTCATGAGATTGCTGCTGGTGGACATCAGAACTGAGCCTGCTCAGAACTTGCAAAGGATTTGATCTGTAACCTTTGCTCACATTTCAGTATCCATTTCTCAGAAGCACTTCAAGGATTTCATGTCCAGTTTCTGCTATGGTCAGTGGGACTGAAGCATGTAACCCCTCTATGCAGTCGTGTGAATTTCACCATCAGTAACCAACTTTTGCAGCACTCCAAGGGATTATCCCTGATACAAAAATCTGAGATGGAGGCAATCCTAGAAGCATGGCTCAGAGCTGTGTTTTCCTGCTTCCCCACATCCCATTTGGATGGCTCTTTCTCTGTGTGTGGATCTCTGAGATGCTTGTCCAGAATTTCCACTGTAAAGCTTTATTTTCTCCTTGTAAAAAAAATCCTCTGGGTTGGAATTTAGTTTCAGGTATGTCTAACATCAGTAGAAAACAATTTTAAATTAAATTAACAATGTAGGAATTAAATGCAACATCCAAATTCTCTGAGCTCAGACCTTGGTTTGTACTCTTCTTGCCCTGAACTGGAATTATTTACAATGTTCTGCCTCCAAGGTAGCCTTAAACATCTGATCATGGTTAAAAATAAAAATATCTGGATATATCCACATTGAAAATGTGATTGTCCTAGGAAAGTAACTTTTCTCTCCTTAGAGACTTCTGCAAATATACACATGCCTTTCACAGGAATGCAGATTAAAAAAGATGCATTTTCTGAGGTCATACTCAAAGTATCACAAATATATAAGCACTTCATAGGAAACAAAAGCCTGTTCTACTGTTAATCTTTGGGGTAAGAAAAATTCACTGTACTCTGGGTTTATGTGCTCAATTATTTGAATGCCAAAGAATTCTGATGTTTCTTGTGACTTACAATGATTCACTAGGTGTATAAAGTAGTAAATTTTTATGTACTAAATAATGGTTACATTTTTCAACAAACAAGCCCAAAAAACTCAACCAAACAAAAACTCCCCACCAGAATCATCAGCTGTAGAGGTTTACATCTAGGTATAGACAACTCATGGAGGAGATTTTTCCAGTTGTTTTCTTTAACCATCAGACTCTCCATTTTCATCTTATTTTATGCAGCATGGATGTAGCTGTAAGATATAATGAGAATTCTTCTGAGAGAAGTTTACTTTATAAGCGTCACTAAAAATGAAATATGTCAAAAATTCTCCATCTGACACCAAAGATTACTTTAAACACACATCTAAGTGCTTTTAAGGAAGTTCATCACAACTCAGATTCTTAGGGGCTACACATCACAAAATTAGGTCAAATAAGTAAAATTAAGTAAACTAATTTATTTAAATTAAATTAGGTACATTTTTTTATTAAGTAAATTAGGTAAAAAAAATTGCAGTAGCAAAAATTTGAATAAACAATTTACTGCCAGAATCAGTATACATCTGTGGTTAGGAGACCTCAATTAAGACTATCTGAGCTCACATGCACTCATTTCAGAAGGGTGGGATTATGATACCTGTAATGGGCCTAAACACAAACTGTTTATTTGGAAAATGAGAATAGAAAATATTCAATTATCAATAAAGATGGGAATGGGTAAATGGAAAAATAAATGTGGCTAATCAGTCTAGGTCATATGTGATAAAGCATATATCTCAGATTGTAATATCAACAGGAAAGTGTTTTGCTGCCAGATAATTTGGAATGTGTTAGTAAAAAATGGTTTCAAAGAGATTTAAGATTTAGCAGAAATTCTCCAGTCTTTCAGTATCTGAGTTCACAGCGATGTTTTGCAGCCATTTTCCTTTCTTCTGGGTCCTGCCTGTGTGTAGCACAGGCAAATTTCTTTCTACATGAAAGAAAAAGGCAGCAAAATTTGTATCTTTTGGGTGCAAAAACTAGTTTCTGATTCACTAATCTAGACCTCAAATACTTCAATTAAATTAGTTGCTTACAAAAAGGCTCTTTCTTACTTTCTTTGCAGCTTTTGTGGGTTTAAGACTAAGCCTATCGCTGGAAGAAAATCTCTGGGGTCAGACACATTGCAAGGTTCTAAAATATTCCACATCAAGAGAGAATAAAATAGCTTAAAAAAATGAAAAGTTTTTTTTACAGAGTTCATATCATAGTGGGCATCAGCTGTATATGAACCTCAGCAACTCCAGCACTAGGGGTTTTCCTGCCGCAGCAGGACCAGTGATGGCAGCAGTGTAGCCAGCTGGTGAGCCCAGAAGGTCTGTCACCTTGTGCCTGCAGGCAACATGCTTAGGTTGTGCAAAAATTGGTTCCAAAATCAGCACAGCCTTCAGGTCCTGCATCGCAGGAAGCAGGGTGCAGAAATGTTTATGCTTCTCCTAATTCTCTGCTATCTGGCAACTCTGCACACATTTCCGCCAGGAGTTTCCAATGTGTCAGTAACATGGTGGGCTCTGAATATATTTTATGCCTCACAGTGTTGGATTAAACTCTATTATTAATCATGACAGCTCACTATGTTTCATCCTTGCCAGGAGTCTTGGCTGGCATATCCTTGTCTCCCTGTAACCAGCCCAGTATAACCTCTTTTTGTGTGTGTGTGTGGGCAAGGCCCCCCAACAGTGCTGGTGTCATCAGTTTTGCTGGCCCCCTTTCCTTCCCCTGCCTGAGTGCTGGGGCACCCCAGAGTGCTTTGCCTTCTCCACCACACCACTCCCAAGGCACATTCCCAGGGGATGCACCATACTTCCCACGGCACCAGCATAGGATAGTTTTTGCAGATCACCCAGAGTGCATCAATACAAATGCAGTTGCTCAAAGTCAGGGGGAGATGGGAATGCATAAGTACATTTTTGTAAATGGAAAAATCGTATTGCAAAGGAGTACACCAACTCTTGTTTTTCTTAAAAACTGTTTTGTTTCTCTCACCTACCAAGTGAAAAAATTATTGTAGTGATTCAGCCAGTCCTGATCCTGCACATCTGAGATGCTCAGCCTGTCTTTATTAAGACATGCAAAATCTGTCAAGGCACTGTAAAATTATTTTGTTTCATTTCTCAAGTTTCACTTCCCATATTTAATTTTAGGAAAATGTTGGTTATTTCCTTTTTCTAAATAGCACAGAGTAACACCCATGGTTGTTGAATTGACACAATAGCTGCCTATGCTGCAGCTGCAAGATATCAGATGTGGGACTCTGATAAAAAACCTGCTATGTCCCACAGAACATGCTCCAGAGACTTCTGGAAGTTCAAGGGGCTAGGAGGCAAGGGATGGCAAGCCTCTGTATAGCATGTCAGGTCAAGCCTGGAAGTGCTATTGCAGCATCCGTGCAGCATTGTGCTGTCTGTCCATGGGACCTGTTAGTGATAGCAGCCTTCAGTGGTGACTGCATTGCTTCCAGGTTTGAACTGGCTCACCCAAAGGCATCTCACCAGCCTCTGCCCCTGCTCACATGCTCTGTTGGCTTGGCTGCCTCTTCCACTAGGAGCTTCCCAACAAAGCAGAGATGAAACTTTTTAGAGCACCAGCTCGGCACCAGCCTGTTCCTACCTAATATGCCTTGGCTGCTGGGTGCCACTTCCTCCTCAAATGTGTACCTCTTATGACACTGCTGACACTGCCACTTTGTCATTGGCCTGAGAAATGCTAATAGCACCCAACAGTAGCAATAGCACCAACAGCACCCAATAGTGCTGTTATGTCTTTTCTCCAGAGGAACCCGTATTTTATGCCACTTGCAAGGACAATGATAAACCCTGTAGCAAAGCCTTTATGCCCAACAAGTCTGAGAAAAAGTTATGCTAAAGCTGCCACATAAAAAAGGAAAATACCATGCAAGATCACCATTTTCACCCTCCTGAATAACAAAAAAAGCATCACATCCAATCCATCTGTCCAGAGCTTCTTTGTGCAGCTCTGGACAAGATCAGGAGAGGAAAAAGCCTGCTAGCAGCAGCAATGACAGCTCAAACAGCACAACACAGCTCTGAGCTCAGACACTGAGCCCCCAAAATGTGACGAAAGACCCAAGAATACCAGTAGTGTAACCTAAAATATGCAACACTGCATGGCAGTGTTTCCATGACACTGAAGTCACGTCATACCAGTTGCACTCCTGTATTGCACAAGCAAAGTTTGTCATGAACCTGACGACCAGTGCTCATCAGATTGTCTTCCCCTGGTTAATATATCCCCCAGCCCCTCCCTCAAGTGATAAAATGGAGCTCCCAATAAAGCCTGCAGTGCAACTCACTTCATTTGGCACCAGCAGGGCTGCAGCTCTCCCCACAGCCAGTTCTCCCATGGTAATGTTGGCATCACTGCAGCAGCAGGGACTAACTTCTTGGCCACACAGCAGAATGGACATATGGATATCCAAGAGGTGCTCCTCACTTTGTCAGAGACTTCCATTCGACACAAACAAAAGCTTTCATCTTTTTCAGCTGTGTCTGTGCCATGCATCTGGCATGAAACTGATTGTGGTTTAGAATCCACATTTCCTTAGTAACCATTTCTCTCCTGGTCAAAGAGGGAACCCTGAAGGCTATATCTCAGTGTTTCTACAGCACCTACCAAAACAGGGGCATGATCTCAGCTGAGGATTTCAGACCAGGATTTCATTGCATTATTATGATTATCATCATAATAATGCAATGCAGTATGTTCTTTCGAGTGTCTGAGGTTTTCCTCCACCACACTTTTTTTCCAGTATTGCTAAAATAGGAATGGTTTTCTGCCCAGGGGAGGTTCTGAGCTGTCACCCAAAAGTGGAAGAAATTGTTAATTTTGTACCTTTGCCTCCACAAGCCTCTGGAGCAACAGTATCCAGATTAAATGTATTGACTTGTCTATTGCAAGAGGAAATTCCAGTGAGAAACCTGTTTCTACTGGTTCCAGGCGGCTAGCACAGGCACAGACCTTCATGCACTCTGTTGTTTTCCGGAGCAAATACTCTTTCTTATGAAATCAAAAGAGGCTGATTCAAAATGATAGAAAACAGAAGAACTCAAAAGATGAAGAACATTAACTAAAGTTAGTAAGGCGTGCAGAAATTTTGCTACTTGCCACCAAAATGAAAGACGGCCATCAATATTTAAGGGGCATTAAATAGTTATTGGTTCTGATGGAGTAATGTAAAATACCCTGAATTCATGCAACCACGCAAATCTGATCTTTACCCAAAAGCACATCTAACACATAATAGGGGCACTTCCCCCATTTAATCATATGATGCAGGCCAAATCCAGCTTAAAAGATCCCCTATCACTTCATTAAATTTAGCAGATGGCTGAACAAAGCACATTGTACCATTCTCAGCTCTCAGTCAGATCATTCCAACTGCAACGAAAAAGGCAGTAGTGTGTAACTGGGAGATGCATTTCCCATGTTGTTTGTGTGAAGGAAACAGCTGTGCTCTGCTCCTGAAGAAAAGCCCGTGAAAAACTTGTCTCTATGTTTCTGCATGTAGCTTACCTATGCAACACTTCCCCATCATTTCTGTGAATGTAAACGACTAGACTCCTGTCTCAGTATTATGATCAATGCAGTCATTGTCAGGCTTACAGAACTTGTTCCAAAAAGTTTCCATTTACAAGTTGAGTGTTGCTGTATGGGCTTTCTGTACTCATAAAGACTGCATCAAAAAGAATTGGCACAGTAGGCTGTCTTGAAAATAGAGAGATGTTGTGTATTAGCCAGCTGAATAATGCACAAAAAAGAATGTCCAGTCACCTATTTAACTCTTTCAGGAAAAAAAAGTATTAGAGGAAATTATTAATGGCAAAGACTGCTTTTCTGCCTGTGGCACACATGTCTGTTGAAATGCTCCAAAATAAGGGAGAGTCCAACAGCAGCAAAGAGTTCAGGATTAGAGATGAAAGGCCATATTTTAAAAATCAGCTTTTATATAAGTGACCCCTAGCTAATTACATAGCTATCTTGTGTTCTCTGATCCTTTGCATATTTCCCAACTCCAAACATTCAGTAGGAAAGGCATCATACACCACAGTAAAAAAAAAAATAAAAAATTCTTCTTTTGCTGTCATTTGCATGTCAAATAAATTCTTGCACTTTGGTCAAGTCAGTGGAGAGAGGTTATTTCCATTGTATATGGACGTTTAGCTCTCCTGCAACAGATCACAGAATGCTGATCAGCTGTGTGCTGATCTGCTGTCCACTGCCCCTAAACACCACTAGAGATGCTGGCCTAGCTGGGTGCAGTTTGACCAGAGGTGAGCAGAGCTTACACTGCCTGTATGAAGAGAGCTATTAGGTGTTCTCCTGGCATTTAAGAAAATATTTCAGTTCATGTCCCAAACGCTTAAACTATGCTTTCTTTGAAAGACAAGTTCAAAGGGAATTTTATTTTGTGTATGTGGCATTTTAGTGAATTCATTACACACAATGGTGGTTTCTGTCACGTCATCTTCCTGCCCAACCATAAATTTCCTTTTAAAAATAGAAGTGTATGAAAGAGATATGGAAAGCATTTTCTAGGATATTGCTCAATATGCTCAGTGTTGTGGCCTGGAATATTATATGACCTGAAGGAAGGAGAATGACCAATATGTCATAACAATTTTGATTAAAAAATATGTCTATATTTATGAGAATGGCATGACTGAATTGCTCAGAGCTCCATGGAAGGTTATGATGAGTTTAGGAGTTGAAGAAACAAACCAGATTTTTTTATGAGTTCTCAGTGATGCTGTCAAATAATTTAATTGAAGGAGTCAAGACAATATTTAATATTGATTTCAAAATGGAAAGAAGCTGGTTAGAAGTGATTTCTTTTTGGCATAGGATGGTAGTACAGTATTTGACAAATAGATCAGCTAACTTTGCACCATTCCTATACTGGGGAGGAGGGAGAAAGAAGGGAGGAGGAGGGAAGAAAAATAAAAACTACATCAAGATACTTACACACTTTAACACTTTCAAGCAAACAGAGTAATTGCAAGTCACCATACTGATCCTAGGCTGCCTTTACCTTATCCCCAGAAAATGATGGCAAGATTCACACTCCTCCCGAGCTAACAAAATCCCAATTTTCAGCAGCTTCTCACTACAGCTAGCAGGGCAAGGAAAAAATACCACCCCAAAGTTAGCAAAAATATTTGTCAGCTCCCAATGGACAAAAGAAAAATCAGACCTTGTCTGCACACACAGCAACAGGCAGTGACCTGTGTTTCCTGTCTCACCCCACACTGTCTGCTCACAGATGAGGTGACTTTGCAGTGAATTTTCATTTCCCAGCCCCCAAAGAAGCTACAGAAATTCGTGTGTTACAGAATGTAATTAAGGGAGAGAGAGGCAAACTGAAGGCTGAGTACAATTAAAAGCTGAAAGGGAAGGGAGCAGATCAAGATAAGGCCACTACATGATGAGACTATGTTTATCTGTCACATCATTTACAGTGCTCAGGCACTTAAAGGAAATAAATTATGACAGAGTCCTTAATCCTTAATGTTAACCTCTAAATAGCCAACACAAAAAGTTTTACCAAGTAAGAAGAAGGACATTTTTCATCACAATCACATCTTCACATTGACCTGGTCTTGAAGAAGTGTAATTACATATTATTTCTGGAGTTTGGTACCTTAGGGACTTATCAAACAGGAAATACTCTAATTGCTAACTGCATGAAAAAAGTTTTGCAGAATTGTTCAGAATTGCTGTTCCTTCAGAGCAGAATGCAGTTCAAAATAGAAGTACTGCTGTAGTAAGTCTATTAAATAATCCTACATGAGATCAGATATGCAAGAGATAAAAAATACAATTAAAACTGATTATTTTAGTTTTAGTATTAATGGAACTAGAACAAATAGACAGATGGAAGGAAAGTGGAATAGGCACATAGAGTGCAGCATTCTCCCACCAGTGCACACCACAGCAATATTCTCACTAGTACAGAAAGGATGGAAATGATCCTTGTCCTCCTGTGAGAGATCTTCACATACAAAGAGTACCTGTGCTTTCAAAGACTCTTAAAGTTTGAAGAGGGTCTAGTGAGAGTCTTTTTCCAAAAGCAAAGAGTTGCAACCAGTTCAAACTAATTATTTCCAGCTTCACAGTGTCAACAGGCACAGCAATGGTGGAAAAAGCTGTAAAATAACATCTTAAAAACCTAAAATGGACTTATGGCTGGAATGAAAACCAGAAGATGAAAGCAGTGAGACATACTTCATTTCAGTTTTGCAGAGGAAGTCCCCATGGGGATTAAATCTGACAACACCTAATCCATTTTCTGTGGCAGGGTTATGCAAATGGGAGCACACAGCCAGCACTTTCCTAGGGAAGTTGGTAGCAGCCTTCACTGGGAAGAGGCCTTGTGGAAATGGATCAAGGCATTCTGAGGTGGAGGTGGGGCAGGCTGTTCCCCTCGACACAGACCTGCATACTTCCATACACAGAGAAGCTGTTCAGGCTTGGCTCCGACTCCAGCTGCTCAGTTTGCTTTAGGGAATGCCTCAGAAGACCCGTAGAGCTCCTAGCACAGCAAAAGCCAGGCAGATTCCCAGCTCACTCCCGGCTACATGCTGCACATGCACTTCCAAAGGGACTAGCCTGCAAAGAGCCAAGAGCCTGACAAGGGCTAGGGGACCATGCAATTCATCCATGAGAGAGGTGATAATTTAAAAGGAAATAGCAATTTGGTGTGTGATCAGGCTAAGATCCTTAATTTTTGCCTGCCAAAGGACTAATCACCATCATCATAAATTAAGCAGAGAGCACATTTTCAGTGGCAACTCTGCGTGGAAGAAGAGTGCCACCTTCCTTTTTCTAAACCAGACCCTCCCAAATCCCCTTCACCAGCAGCCTGCCCTCCTTTTTCAGTGTTTAATAAACCCAGCTCACAATCCTACTTTTTACAGTTTTAATAGACAAATTATCATTGAGATACAAATGAAAAGCAGGGGAAAACTACAGAAAATAGTCTGGATATGACTCCAGTAAAAGAGAAGAGCTGTGTTAATTTGCCGGAAATTCCATTTGCTCCCCTCTCTCTCAAAACCGTGTACAAATTAGACATTTACATGATAGATGAGTATGTTCCTTTCTTAGGGAAAGTACTCTGCTGGAACTCAGAGCTCGGGTAAGTTCCATGTAATGTGGCCGTTGCCAAGGAAACTACTTGTTCTTAATTGAATAGTAGAGAAAATATTTGTGTAACTTATTGGCACATAAATTAAGGTTGCCCTTGAGCAGCCTTAAACTCACACAACCTTTTTTTTTATTTTAAACAAATTGTCCTAGTTTCTTAGATTTTCTTCTAATGTGCAAATATCATGGAAGAGTCACACCATGTCACGTAGGTGGCCTCTTCTCCAACTCTGACCACTGTTAAAGTTGCATAATGCTTAACTTCAGGACCTAAAAGAGAAAAATGTTGATTACTACAGAGGCGATGACAATACAATCCAAAGCAAGTATGGGCTAGGCAGGAAAGAAGTAATAAAATAAGCTCTTGCAAATAAATCTTGTCCCAGAAAGTCTGCCACGTACTCAGTGATAACAGTGACAATAAGCTCATATTGCCCACACTGGTGTAGCTCCACTGAAGTCAACAGAATTATGCTGATTTAGATCTGCTGAGCCTTTTACTTATATTTTGTCTTTGTCTTTATATTATGTTTTTACTACATATTCAAATTACTGTTGGTTTCTAAAGAACAAAAGAAGTGGGTTTCCAAGTGGGTGTTTTAATGCAAAATCTGACAGTCAGAACAGGCTAGTTAAGTCATAATCTGCTGCTACTGATGTGAAGGATCCACAGACTTTGCACAGCCTCTTAACAATGGAAAATTGGGACAAACATGGGCTTCATCACCTTACCCTTAACTTTCATTCCCTGGATGCTGCTGGGAAACAGGGGAGCATCATGGACTGGCTATAGCAGATGTGAAGGTGAATTCCCAGTTAAGTAATTCTTTTTCAGTTATTCCTGGCAGGAAAAATGAAGAGTTCTTAATATCTTGCTCTTTAACAGGGATTGTCAGGAGAGAGACATCTGATAACCAAGTAGATTATACTGCTTGAAATACATGCACTTTTACTTTCTCTCTCACATACACAGTATGCTCATCAAATACTATAAATAATATTTTGAAACATTGATGTCTAATTAAATTGAAGACTCTCTGGAATGGTCACATTAAATATGTCAAAAAGGAGGTAATAAAATATGGGTATGTAGATGTAGATCTTGTAAGAAACCAATTAGCACCAGCAAACATTAAACTAAACTATTTTGCTTTCTCTCGGTAAATTGTCTTCTCTTAAACCATGGTCTCACTATTTCAGAGATGAGAAATGCTTCTTCCATTTGTCAGGTTCTTCAGAACACCTATCATCATCCTGGATTACAGGATCCCTATGGCAAAGCTGCTATACTAGAAGTCTGCAAAAATGCCTTCAAATAATAGACCACTGTAGTATTTCTAGTATCTGGTCCTTGGCCACTCATTTGTTTCATTTGCTTAAAAAAATATGACTTTTAAAGTTCAAACATAAAACAAACTCTTTTTTAAGTGATTCCTCTTTTCACTAAAGATGAGGGAGGATAGTGATGAGTGTGGTGTCCTTTCACTCAGTGATAAGCCAGTGCAGAGTCATAAAATTGCATAACTGAGAATTAAGTTTGCTTAATTCAGGGTTATGTCCCTGTCAGAAAAACCTGCTGAATAAAATGTAGCAAAAAGCTATCTGACCAGGGCAGGGAGCCCAAACAGCATCATATAGGTGACCCTGTCATTTATGTTGAACTTGTATTAATAATGGTCCTTAACAAGCTGTCAATCTCTAAGAAGAGCCTTTTGTGCCTTTTCCCTGATGCTTTTGTGTTCGCTTACTCGATGGCCGCAAATCAGCCCTAGCTGAGTTGCGGTCAGTCCTAGGGCAGCTTGGGAAAAACGAAGCTTCTTTCTCCTTGTCTTCCCTGTGCTCTTGCTTCTTTCCCCTTTCTTTGCCTTTCACTGCCACACAAATCATAAAAATTGCAGGCTGGGGTCAAGCTGTGTAAAACAAGCAGATACGAGTTTCCTCTTTGTTTCAGTGCAGAGCACAGATGGGAGGAGGGAAACTGCTGTTCCACTGAGATAACTGCCAGATAGAAAATCTGAAAGTATCCCAATGACGCTAGGAAACAGGGCATTTTTCAGTTAGTGGGAAACCCAAATGGATTTCTTAGTACCTGCTGAGCAGTAACAGCAAACAACTCATTGAGTACCTAAGCTCTGATCCACTTCTCCTACCTTTTCCTGTAAAATACTAAAAAGAAAAAAAAAAATTAAAAAATACAAACCAAACTAAGAGTAAACAAAAACCACCACGCTAAGGACCAGAAAACAATCTGAAGGTTTGCAGGCTACAGGAAAGCCCAGGACACTCAAAACCTTGCAGCAACCAGTGATCTTCCATCACCCATTCATGTCTGCTGGTGGCCTGTTCCTGGACTCCAAGCCAGTGAAGTGCAGAGTGAGAAATGCAAAGTTTAACTTAAATCAACATCCTGGTATCAGCTGCACTTTCAAAGCTGTGTTCTCAGTTACCTCAAGATACAGTGACACCGAGCAAATTTCTCACTTGGCACATTAAGGGTGCTGTGAGTCTTGTCCCAACACTGGGCTTGCTCACTGTCTGGGACCCATCTCTTCAGTCCCAATACAAGAGTTCACCACGGTGTAAACTCCAGCAGGCTCTGGAGATGGTGAACCACAGCATCTCCTGCATCTTGTAGGCTCCAATCTGCCTCTGCATACAATCTGGGTGGATGCAAGGCACAGCCAAACACACCCCATCCCTGCAGCCTGCACCCTGACAGTAAGCAGTAATGTGGACAGACAGCATGGGAGTTAGGGACAGCAGGATCTCTGGCCTGGGGATGCCCCTTCCCCAGCCCAGCTCACAGCGTGGTGCCACGTGACGTGTGCTGCCTGATTGTTCTGGCTGGGCTTGGTTGCACCCTGTGCTCCAGCATCATGATCAAAGCAGTACACAATAATGAGGGTGTTTGCAGAAGGGCTTCTGCTCAGCCTACCCAGTCTCACTATATTAAGTCCTTTACAGTATGTTCAGTTTACCTTGGTTTGCATCGAAAGACACAGTGTATGCAGTGACTGCAATACCAGCTAGGGCTGTGACAACTCTTTTGGCACTTCACTAGTCTAAAATCCCAGTTGTAGAGGATTTTAAGTACTTGGGCAGCTGGCAGTTCTCATGAGAGTTAGAGGTGGGTGGAAGAGAAGGAGGAGAGAGAAAATCTGCCTTTTCTTCAAGAAGCTTCTTACCCAGCTTGCATGCAGCTATGCCAAATGACCAGGAGCATGGATATCCCTGCTTATTAGAAAACGATGCATTTGTCTCTTTGATATGGAAATTCAGATGATTTTTGTTAGCCATCAACATTTTTGTTTTTTCTATGACCCTTGAGTATGTATATTTCCTCTTTGGAAAGGAGACACTTCCTATGAAAATTGTATTTGCCCTTGAATACTCAACACCACAAAAATAACTTAAAAACCACAACCAGTATTGGTTGAGACAGGATAAAAGCTAAGTATCATCTCAGCACTGACACACAGAGGACAGCAGATTTGCAAGTGAACCACATTTAGTTTGTGCAGCAACTTGTGCCCAGATTATGTTTCCTTTTTTTTTTTTGTCACCAGCATGACCAAACCATTTTCTCACTCTGATCTGATTCTCATTCTGATTTTGCTGCCACTGGCATAATAATCCATATCTTCACTTTGGTACAGTGAGAAGCATTCAATTTGCTCAAAGTGCTTTGGCATCTCAGATGAAAGGGCATTTAGAAGTGAAAAGAGTTTTATTACCATTGTTATTGACTTGTTTGAAAGGCAAACCTCAGCCTGACAAGACTCTGCTAAACAAACACCACCCAGTGCTTGAGAGGCAGCAAAGCCCAATTCAATTACAGAAACAACCTACCTCTACAAACTTTGCAAACTGAACAAATTACTAAGATCCAAATTCCACCATTCATTGCTAACAAGCTTAGTGAAATGATGAAAGTCTTCTTTTCCCCTTACTTGCTTTAGCTACATTTAGTTTTTTTCATAGTCAAGCTTATTCTCTTTTCAGCTCATTTCTTCTGTGTATTTCTTATTACATGATTTTTGAAAAGGAAGTAGAAGCAGCTAATTGTAGTTATCTTCTTGCATAGCAGTGTAACCAAAATAAAAAGCTGACAGATGAGTCTTCTCAGCACTTTGTTTTGCCTAGTGATGTGCATTCTCATTCTTGTCCCTTGAGCCACACTTTGCCACACATAAGGCACCTTCTGTTTAAAAAAATGCATGGGAAAGAATTGCTTCCCTCATTTCTAGCTCTCATTCTTCTTCAGCTTTACACACACAAAAAAATTAGTCATGTTGTGCTTCATTACCTTATTCTAACAGCTGATAGATTGAAGAAAACTACTGACTATTTATTAATTACAGTCACACCTTGGCGTAGCCAAGGACCATCTGGCTGATCTGACTGCTGGTGGCAGACACCTGCATGGCAGCAGTGCAAGGCTCTGCCTCCTGGCCTCACAGGACTCAGCCACTGCTCATCCTGAGGAGGGCAAGCACAAGCATTGCACAAAAGAGAGGAAGTGGATTGATGCAAAACCTTTGAGAACTACCAGCTTACAAGAAAATAATTTATTTTATATTACATCTGACACCAGATATATTATATCTGGCACCAGATATTCAAAGTAAGAAAAAAAGTTATCAGTTATCAGTTGCTATTCACCCTAGAGACAGCTGGATAAATGTTTTCACAGACACCACTATCTAATGAAATGACAGTAATAGTTCTTTTGATTAGTTTTATCTATCAATAAGGCATTAGGCATTTATTACAGAAGGGGAATAAAGACTAGGGTTTATCCTCCTACATGCTGAACTGAATAATTTAGTCTATTATCTGGTTTTAGCTTTCATGTATTGATGAGTGTGTTCTACTTACTAATGGGGTTAAATGGAAGCAGAATTAGGTTTCTCAGATGAGGATGGTTATTAAGACTTTCTATACCACATCAACATATCAGTATTTACAGTCTCTACTTTATTTTCCAAACTCAGATTGAAAATATTTTAAACCTAGGAAGAGAAGCATATAATGCTTCTCTTTGACATACAGAAAGCATTTGTTATAATTAATCTCTTTTCAGGTGCGAAGTCATACTCCGAACAAATGCAGGACTCAGAGCTTTGCAGCAAATTACACTGCTGTTTCTCAAAACTAGGTACTAGGTTTTAATTTGCTGATGGTAAAATGTGAAATGGCCTGTAGGATGCTGAGGAATGCAGATTTTATTGTTGAGATGCAGTACTTTCATTTGATTTAATTTATACAGAAAGTGCAGTTCACGAGTTTTAGCAGCTGAAGTAAAAGACTTTCCTATTCATTGTTCTTGGGTGTGCCAAAACAGAGGTCACAGAAAGGCAGTCTTTCAATTGCAGCTCTTGGCAGGGATTTAAAGGCTAACTAACTATGGTTTGGAAGTGGGGCTTTTATCAGCAGTGCAGGTAAATGCCACTCTTAGCAAATTACATGAGGAAATCTGCCAAGGCTGCAGGGTCTGCAGGTCATCTGGAGGAGATGTTTGAAACATTAGCTATTAAATTTTTAAAAAATCAGAATGCCCTTTTCACATACTAAAGCCCAATGAATGGGCACTATCACAAGCAGATTTTCTGAAAATAGATAGGCACAGGTGGTTTCTAGTAGTTAAAAGCATCTCAGAAATACTTAGAAAGAAAAGTCAATGGGTATACAGGTTTCATTTTTGGGATGAAGGATTCATTTTTCAATACAGGATTTATTTTAGATCGACTTTGCCCTTTTCTGCATTCATGCACCAACATCATATTAATCACAGAGCAGGTGGAACAAGGACTCTGCAAAATTTTCCTGCATCAAGCCCACTCACATAAAATTGCCATCATCTGCTTCAGACAGCTTGGAAATAGCTACACCTGCAGACAGCAGCTATCATCTAGACAGGTCACTTAAGTTCATACTCAGTTTGAAAAGCCAGGCCTGAAATAGGAGCTAAGAGAAATAAGGTGCTTATTTCCACTACACAAGGATGCCAAGAGAAAACTTTGTGGGTAGCAAATTCTGAATGCAACTGATGATTGTCACCAAACTAATATTGACCCTAAGTTAACCATAGAACCTGTCAAATGAGTATCAGGTGGTGCTGGTTCAGTGGAGGAAAAGGGGGACACTCATACAGATAGAGGCAGGGAAGATCAGAGACTTCTCCCATATGTGTGTATGGGCAAATGGACTTTTGTGTCCAAAAATGATTTTGTGAAGGAATCAGAGCCACAGAAATGTCATTTAGACCTGTGGGTGGGTCTCTAGTCCGATCTCCATCCCAAAGAGGCCTATCACCAGAATCAGGTCAACTGCAGATTCATCTAGCAAGGTTGTGGAAACCTTCAAGGGTGGTCATTCAAAACCTTCCCAGGTAACCAGCTCCAGTGTGGCTAAACCTCCTGTTGAAAGTAATTTTCTTTATGCTCACCCTGGACAACCTGTGCTAGAAGTTGTTACCCTTACCCTTTGTCTTACCCTAATCTTTGTCTTAAAATGGCTAGGAATAATTTGGATTTACACTCTTATTAACTCCCTTGGATTCATCATCTTATTAACTGCCTTTTAAGAACTTGTAGGCTGCTATAAATTCTTCACCTCCTTTTCATCAAATTAAAAAAACCAAATTCCCTCAGCCCCTCTTTACAATTTCTGCACTTTGGGTTCCAAGATCTTGGAGCCATCCACTGGGTGGTGATTTTCTCTAATTTTTCTACTCCCCTCTCAAAGGCCCAACCTGCCTTATCCATGACAGGAGCACATCTGACCACTGTTGACTCTGGCACCCTGACATCTTATTCCTTTTCATCCTGGTGTTGTGCAGCCTGTCACTGTCCAGCCTTTACTGCTCATCAGATTATTCCACCCCAGCTCCAGAATTTTGTGCTTCTCCTTGCTACAGTGCACCCAGTGAAATATTTATCCAGGTGTCTCTGGGGTGAAGTTCTATCTCCCAGAATTTCAGCCATACTCCAGGACAGGTGTCATCTGCAGTTTGCAGAAGATATGCTCAGTATCATTTCCCAGGTCACTGATAAAGACATTGAACAAAAATGGTCCCAGTATCAACCTTCAGGGTACCTTGCTTGCAGCATGCTGCCAAGACTTTGTTTGTCACCCTTTGCAAGGCGGGACAGCCATTGGATGTACTGAATGCAGATAACACATCTCAGAGGGCTGGAAGCAATACTGCCATAGGTGGTCCCCTAAGGTGGCTTTCAGCAGCAGGTTTGTGAAATAGCTGTGATTTCAGCAGCTGCTTTGTAAAGACAAACCTAAACCCTACAACAGAACATGGCTGAAATGTGTGCTGAAGCTGGGCATTCTCCCTTCAGATTAAACACTAAATATACTGAGCTGGAGGGAAATGACAGACATCACGAGCTCCAGCAATAGCTGTGTTCTTCACTTCAGCAAAAGCAGCAGAGAGAAGTTGAATGGCATGTTCTCTGGCTGAGACAGATGGGTGGTGGACAGAGCAGACAGGGATTCCTCTCAGACCTGTGGGCATCGGTGTCTCAGTCTGTTTGCTCTTGGGTTAGAGACTGGCAGCAAAGGAGCAGGAAGTGGAAAAGAGGCAATGCAGACTGCAGCAACAGGAAGTATCTACATGTTTTTCACTATACCAAAATTCTTCCTAATCCTACATATCCCAGAGCACTAGCTATTTTACCCCAAGTATTTGTGGGTCTTACTAACCCCACAAAGAAGCTCAAAGTAACACTTGCTCTTTCCCAGCTACTTTCACAAATGGAAACAGGACCCATGGGATTAATTACAATAGTTATAAATCTCTAAGTGTCCTTTTGAAGATATATTTTCATGGAGAAGGGCTTTGATGAAATATGCTTCTACCATGGAAAATGGCTGTTATATCATAGATCTTCTCCTATCTGCCTTGCAACTCTGATCCCATCACACCAACTCATTTCCCTCCAGGCACAGGGTGTAAGGCTCCACAGGAAATACAGTGTGGCAAGAGAGGCCAGGTTGTAAAAGCACAGGGGAATATAAGATTCATTTTCCAAGCCAAACAGTTTTGTGTCAGGCAAAAATGTCAGTATTCACATTCAGGGAGAGAGAACAGCAAAATACTTACATATCTAGACTTCTTCCATTAGCATACAATGTGAAAAAAAACCCTTTAAAAATTATTTTTAAAAAGACAATGTCAGGAGGTGATTTCCAAATTTGCTTTGAAACCTTCTGGATATTTTGTCCTGGATTACAGAGGGCTTAGCCTTGCCTTCCATGAACTGCAGAATCACAGGCACCTCACACATCTGAGTTTTGCTGTCTAGGGATAGTTACACTGGCAAGTTACTCTTAATTTAACTGAAGTGGAGGGTGGGAAATTTAAACTGTTCAAATGTTAAAGCATTTAGGAATGTCAGACTGAGGACTTCACAGCAGTGTGACTGAAACTGCTTTTGGAGGCAGCGACAGGATGGGCACCTTGATGAGAGGATTGAGAGAAAACCTGTGAGAGCTGGAGTGGGTACTGGAGCATCAGAGAGCTCCCCAGGGTTGAGGAGGGGGAAAAAAGTAGTAGTGAGTTGGAACATGTGTGAAGACATGAGAAAAGCTAAGATGGGTCAGTGATCATGTCAGAGAAGGGCTCTCTACTGGACAGGAGGCTGGCCCAGAGTGGTCAGCATGACCTCAGAGAGAGCAGGGGAAAATGGCATGTCCCTCTTCCTCCCTTTAGCCTCTTTCCCCCCACCCAGGCTTAAGAAAGCTCAAGCAACAGAAGCCCTCTACTGTCAGAACATACTTCACTGAGACACACAAACAAATGCCCCACGAGCTGTGCTGAACTTTTTCCCTGCTCACATAGAAACAACAAGCAGTGTGAAAACTTCAGACAAGGGTTCACAACTTTGCTTCACTAAATAAGTCATTCAGAGAGAGGAAAAAAAACCAACAGCACCCCAAAGAGTCTGTGTCATAGAAAAGACTGTGTTGACTATAGACAAATATTGAAAAAAAGCATGGGTTTGGGCTGCCAACATATCTGAAATTATTGCAGCCAATTCCTGGCACAGATGTGCCAGAAGGGAGGGACACAGCATCCGTTGAACAGCTATGTCATGGGATTTGGGAGGTTTCTGTACCACATGTTCACTCTTGCAGCTTCTCTCAGTGCAGGGAAGTAACCGGTGCCATGACAGGGCATGATGCTCTATTTCTTTTTGAGTCTTTCTCAAAAAAAGCAAAGCTGAATTAATGCAAATCTGAATTAATTCCTCTATGCAAACTGTTTCTGAGACATCCCAGCAAGAGAAATTTTCCCTATTCAACAGGAGAAAGAAGTGATTCTGGGTGCTGGATTTCTATGTAATATTTTCCATAATATCACTAAGAAACAGTAAAGTCCCTGAGCACATGCCCTCATTACTGAAAAGCCCAAGCAGTGCAGGTCAGACAACCTCAGAGGGCTCTGTCCCACAGGTGTGGTGGCCCTGACACCATGGTCCATCACCACAATGCTCTGTACTGGTGGGAAGCTTCAGCTCAAGGCTGCAGAACAATTTTCAAGTGGTCACCTGGGCAGACCACCAAACTCCTTGGCTACTAGAGTTACACCCCTCAGTCTTTGCCCCAGAGCAGAGTGGCAGGGAGCCACCAAGGAGCTCTGCACTGCTCCCAGGGGGTGAGGGGCTCCCAGTGGGGTGTGAAGCAAGAAGAACCTCCAATCTGATTGTAAAGAATGCAAAGCACTTTTGGATTCTTCTGGATGAATGACAAATAAATGACAACAGTGATGTTATTAACTGGCTGACATAACTGGCTCATTCAGACTCCCAGCTCTGCTCAGTATCTGCATGACCTCACCTCTGCTTGGGAGACAAAGTTTTTACTTATTGGTTGGCCAAATCTGAATATTAAAAATAATAATAATAAAAAAATTCAAGTATTTTTCCAGCAAGAGGAATGAGCAATGATAGCATTCTGGGCAGGGCCGTTCACTGGCCAGCTTTGTCAGCTCAGGAGGTGACTTCAGCTGGAATTAGCAGAGGGAATACCGCCCAGAGATCAAGCTAAGCAAACAAGAGCAGCCAGCAGGGAGGGCACCAGCCTTCCCTCCTGGGAGAGGGGACAAACAGGGCTGTGCAAGGTTTCTGTGCATAGAAATGGATAACTGAACACCACACTGCCACTTTCCACCAGGGAAAGAAGCAATTGCATATCATCTCCCAGGAAAAGCCTTGCTCAGTGCATACTGGATTTTAAGTGAAGCACAGTGTAAGAGAGAACTGGTTTCTCACGAATTTCCCTAATTTACAGCTACAGCTGCATTATTGTGTTTACTTTTCATATGATAGGCTGTTATATCACAGGGCCTCGGAGATGACCAAAACAAACTGCACAAAGAGCAAATAAGTGGCCAGGCTTCACCATCAGCAAAATAAAGGTTACTTAATAATTTGAGGAAAGGGTGTTTCCTTTAAAACCTGTGCCATGAGTGCTCCGGCAAGTGCCTCACAGTCAGCAAGCACCAAGCACTGCTGCAAATCCTTCATCACACATAACAGGCAAGAGGTGCCCACTGACAGACACACACATATCAGGTGCAGGGTCCCCTCCAGGCAGACCCCTCTTGGGGGCAGCAGGCTGTTGCTCTGGAGGATTGGTGATGAGACACCTGCTGTGCCCACAAGGTCAGCCCACCTGGAATGAGCCAAAAGCCCTTGTTAACCTGTCCAAGCCCCTCTTATGGGGCACACAAGGAGATAGCCTGGGGTATCCAGGGAAGAGAGACCATGAAAACAGCAAGAGAAACCTTTGGGTTCTGAAAAGAGGCATTCAGGCACCTCGCTCCATCCATGTTAAAAGGAATTAGGAACCTAAGCAACTTCACAAAGTTTGCACATACCCATTGGGTGAGGAATTTTGTCATTTCATGTTACTAATACATTCATTTACAGACAGCAACAAAACCCAGTTTAAAAATAGGAAGCAGTTGCAGAAAGGCAAGGGGAACAGGATGAGTTTTCTGTTTGCTTTACACAGGAGCTTGGCAGCCTTGTCTCTGCTGACTGCAATGCTGCACATGATCCCTGCATGCCCAACAGTTCTCTCCAACATTGGACAACTCTCTACCACCACCTGCCTCAGAGCCAGCACTTGGATGTGAGCTGCAAGGAAGGATTTTTTTCTGATATGCAATATCATGTTGAGAAGATTGACTGGAATCCCAACAGGACAGCCCCCTTTTCCCTTCTATTACCTAATTTTGAAAGTATTGATGGCTCCATTGTTGGTATTGTCTTGCCAATAGACTTGTACCATATCCATGCTGAAATCTGATTAATTTTCTCCATGCTACAAAACTCATGGCTCAACAAAGGAAAAATCCTTGTTTGGATAGAAGCTGGATCTCTTATTTACCCTTCCTTGCTTACAGAGGTATTTTAATGGAGGTGGAATAATTTTTTACTCAGATCTAGACCTGGTTTCTAATTTTGATTCACATATAGTACTCAACTTTTTCCAGATTAAAGATTTTTCCTTTTAAAACAATTTTTCTATTACTAAAAAAGTACACCAGTCAACATCTGCATTTTCAAAGATCTATAATGTGAACAAAGCTTGTCCGTTGTTTTCTAAATGGCCTCCTGGATTCATGCCTGGGATTAAATGCATCAGATGACATTGGGCCATCTGTGCTGTGCTTTGCTATTATTTTATTCTGAAAAATAAATGAACAGAAGACAGCATTATGGTAGTTGTATCCGCCCATTAAAGGGCATGTGTTAAGCCAAAACCCAATATAATTCAACTATTAGCATCATTTTATAAGATCTTCTTTCTCTGGAGAAAATACATAATGTGCATTAATATTTCATTATTTTTTATGTGATTTCTCAGCTTCTGTTTAGGTTTGGAAGATTTACAGGGGAGCACTTAAAATCTAAAATGTGCTTACTGTCAGAGGCCTGACTTGATTCTGGCTGGCGAGGACAGCTATTTCTCTGGCCAGCCTCTGTGCTCATTTAGAATGAGAATGAGACAACCTCTGAGTACATATATAAATGTAATAAACAGAACACTGCATTCCAGGTTATCCAGATTACTTATGTCTGTCTAGAGAAATAAATTCTATGTGATCATGCCCCAAATAATCTGATTTTTTAATTCCACAACTAAAAATGCCTGGTGGCATTTTGCTATCCTGACTGATAGCAAAATGCCACCAGGCGGCATTCAGTAAAACAGTGCAAAAGTGCAGTCACATCTTGGCAGGCCTGGAGCCTGGAGGAGACCTCAGGGCAAATCCCTCTAAGTGTGGGAGCTGAACCCACCCTGACACAAGGGCACTTGCACAGGGCTGTGTAATGCATAGCCTGTGACTCTGAGCCGGGCACCGCTGCACTGCAGTGTGCCTAACAGCACTGCCTCTGCACACTACAGGGGGCTTGGGCTGCACTGGGAACTACAACTCCAGGAAATTCTGACTTCTGTTTTCCCCTTAACTGCAGCCGCACCTGCAAAATGTTTACACCCAGCTTATAATTTAGGGCACAAATTTAAACTCAAGCAACTTCTGCAGTGTCTTCCTCTTCTATCATAGATAACTTTTCAAACTCCCACTCCCAGGAGTGGGCATCCCGTTATTCCGTGCACTTCTGCTTTGTTCTCTGGGTTTTCTTCTGGACGCTGCCAAGAATGTTTTTCCCACAAAGCTTTACCACTTGGCAGTGAGTGTCTTAGACATGATCAGCGTCCCTCCACTGAGGGAGAAAGCTCCTTGAGAAAGGCAAAACTCTCTTAGGGGGCAGGAGGAGACTTCTTGCTTCTCTGCAACTCAGCAGCCAGCAAGGCTGTCCTGTGGTCTGCCCTCCCTGGGCACACTCCTCATGTTTGAGAAACTGATCTATCTCCAACTGAAAGCTGTGCTTCTTTGGTCCTGTTTGACTAGGGCTTCAACTGACTGGTATTTAGTTTTGACTTGTCAGCAGACTGTATCTCTGATTAATGCTCCTTATGAATGGAAATACCACAGGCTTTTTGCAAATGCGGTTTCTGTTTCTGTGTTATTTCTTATGTCAAATTATATCAAGTGATCTCTCCTTGGCTGCATCCTTAACACTGCAAGATGCTCTCTTATGTTTCAGGAACAAGAAGTTCCTGTCTCTTGACTTTTTATGCCCCTGAGACAGAGCAATATGCCATGTGTGACAAGAGAGCAACTTCAGAGATTCCTGCTTTGCCCAGAGGTGACAATACAGAGGTGGAATATGATCTGTGCTAATAGCTCTTTCCCATATGCATCAAATCCTGCTGTGTTCTTTATTTGTGACAAACTACAAACCACAGGCTTTCCACAAATTCCTCCTCGTGCTTATCCTCATTTTATATTTTGTTAAGCAAACTTGATCTGCTGCAAACACTGCTCAGGACCCTGCAGAAATGCTTTTGTAGCCACACAGAATCTCTTATCTTGTGGGTCTCCAGATGCTGAAAATATCTTAAACTCAAGCAACACACTTTATGTGTTCATACTTTTCACATATTTTTGTTTTCTATTTTCACCAATAACTACTATCAGAAGGGTAAGCAGAATTCAAAATTAACTTAAAAACTCAAGCCTTCTCATGTGTAATAACATGCAAATCATAGAATCATAGAAATATTGTTTGGAAAAGACCTCCAAGAGCATTGAGTCCAACCTTTGACTAATAGCCTCCTTGTTTCCTAAGTGCCTTGGTGTCAACTAAGACCACAGCACTAAGTGCCCTACATCCTGTCATTTCTTGAACACTTCTAGGGATGGTGACTCCAGCACTTGCAAGGATGGACCCTTCCAATGCCTCACCACTCTTTTAGTGAAAACAATCTTTCTGATTCTGTCCAATCACTGCGCTGGCACAGCACTTCCTCCCATCCTGTCACTTGTTGTCTGAGAGAAGAGGCCAGTCTTCACCTTGCTACAATGCTCTTTCTGGCTGTCTTAGAGATCAAGGTCTCCCCTGAAACTGTTCCCTGAAATCCTTGGATATGATTTGTATGTACATAATATAAGGATGTATTGCATATTATATACCATATAGCATATATGTCTCTCTGTGTGTCTTTGTGCAGCTTACGAGTAATTACTACAAATAAATAACATAATTGTGAAACTGTTCCAGGTAAAAAAGTGTTTTCATTCCTGTTCTGTTTTTCAGTAAAGAAAGGCAGGAACCATGCTTTGCCTGATGTTTATATTCCCCATCTGATGGAGGCTTAGCTAGGAGGAAACAGCAAGTGGGGTCACAGCAGCCTGTAGTGCTGTAAACTGAGCATTTTTCAGAGGTCAGCAACAATTACACATCACAGTATTGCAGACTGACTGAGAGTGATTTCAAGTTACCAAGCCCCATAAAGGAAAGCTCTTTCATGTGGAAGAGGCTGAACAACTGGCTGAGCAGCTTTGAAATTTACTCCCAAGTGCCACTGCCCTTCCCTGAGATGAAATGAGCCATTTGGAGGTTAGATGTTTGATCTGTGATAACTGCCTAGACCTCCCCTGTAGCAGATAACAGGTAACTGGAAGCAGAGAACATAAAAATGGGGATGTGAATCATATATCTCAGCCCTCGAACATTTTTTTCAGTGTCCCTTAATGGTGTTCCTTATGTTTTCCACATTTATTTGGCTCTGTACCCATGTTTGTCTTCTTCTTCAATTTTGCTCTTTCTCCTGACACTTTCTGTTTCACTTTACTCATGCAGTTGCCTTGTGACCCCTCTCCCAGAGACCACCCTTTTGGTTTGCTGTGCTCTCTGCCACCAAGATGAACTTCAATACTTGTCCCTAGCTGGCACCACTAAAGCTCCACTACAGTGTCTTCTCTGTACATGCCTGCGCAGTTTTCTCATTTTAGAAATACCCATGGACTTTTTAAAGACAAATTGCACACTATATTAGCCCTGAGTGTAATAGAAAAGATGGAGCAACACAGCCAAGATTTTATGAGTTCTGTAATATTGCTGATATTGTTTGCCCCAAAGAGACAAACACTATCAGCAAGCTTCCCCTCCCAGAGCTCAGAAGATTCAAAAACATCTCAAAATCTCATTAAATGAAGGCAGCGTACATCTCTCTGCAAGGAATGGGAAGGAAAGCATTTAAAACCTGTAGCTTCACCCATCAGGGACAGGAGCAAGACACGCAACCCCTCCATTTGACTGCGGCATAGCACAAAGTGTTGATGCATAAACATTTTCAAATAAGAGACAACGCCAAAGCCTCAGAAGGAAGCAGACTGCAAGCCACAGTAGTGTGAGCTGCAGATTTGGTTAGCTTCTTCAAACTGTCAGCTCTGAGGTGTGTTTTATCCATCTCTCTCCCCCACACTGCTCAAACCCTTCAAAGTCTGCTATGACCTGCACATTCTCGTAATCTCTGGATTTCTACAGCAGTGCCGCATCCCAATCAGACCCTTTTGCCATGCTTCATGGTTGCAGCAAAATCATGTATTGTTTGGGTATGTGCAGACTCTTCACCATTGTCTTTAGCCCTTGAGAAGAGGGCAACCCCACTGGCTGGGCTGGGCAAAGGTTATGATGGAATTCTGAGCCCTACGGTGTTCTCTGCCATTACACTCATGCAAAACAACCCCTGTCACATCCTAGAATGAATGTCCATTAGCCGGAAATTCAAAGACCTGAGGTGATCAGAGAGCTACAGAGAGCCTCATCCTTATGCACTGCCCCTCCAAGCAAGCAGACCCAAGGAAGGAGCCACAAGTCCCTGGGAAACCCACTGAGCACACCAGCCCTTCTGCAGAAATCACAGACACATTCCCTCACACACACACTGGAGACCCTGACACCAGAGGCACACCAGAGGGGATAGGGGCTGATAATGTAGCCAACTCTCATGACTTTATCATGAATCTTGTAATGGGCAATGTTTATTTTAAAGTTTCTGGAGTCATAGTTTCATAGAGCTAGGAATAACTTCATCCTGGGAGCTGATGCTTAGTTATTATCCACTGTTTCCCTGAATCTATCCCAGTGGTGTGCCTTTCCTTCTATGTTCTTCAGCTTTCCCACAGCAATTCTGCCTTTTGACAGATCATCAAGCGCTGCAATGGGCTGCCCAGGGAAGTGGATGAGTCACCATCCCTGGAGGTATTTAAAAGACAAGTAGATGTGGGGATATGGGACATGATTTAGTGGTGGACTTCACAGGGCTGGGTTAAAGATCAGCCTTGATGATCTTAAAGGTCTCTTCCAACTTAGAGAATTCTATGACTCCATGACTAAAGCACATATTGCCCAGACAGAGCCATACTGCTAGTCAATCCATCTCATCTGCATGTATGATCTGTATCTCTCACTATGTTACCTACTACAGTCTCATCAGCATGATAATTGCTACAGGAAATGGGACCTGTTGCCTGACATTAATTGCACTGCCCTCAATTTCTGGTTGCTCCCACATCTGCTTTCTGGTGCCTGGCCTGTGTCTGTGTATGATTATGTGGGAACCACACCATAGCATTTATTTAAGAAAAAATAAATACTCAGTCCTCGTAGTTTCAAGGCAAAAGCTAGACCACCAAAAGCTTATTAAAAATCCCATGGTTTACAACTCAGTACAATCTTATGGCTTTCAAGTTCCTATTGTGAATTTCTGGAGCCTGCTTTCAGCAGTAATAAAGTTCTGGGGCTGAACAGTGGGAGTGGCCAGAAAATGGCTGGGGAATGGCACTGAGCCCCAAAAAGGGAAGGTTGGGAAAGGTTTCTGATCTGTCCTCAGCCCTAGCTGAGGTGTCTCCCAGTCTGCCTGGTAAGGCCAAAGCTGAGGAAATAGCTAAGAACATAGCTAAATAATAGCTAAACCTCTGACAGGAGCACAAGTACAGCCTGCAGGGCTGGATGTGCAGCTGTATGGCACTATGGCACAGAGGAGGGATCACAACAGCCCTGCCCTGCTGCTGCTCCATCCTGATCACTGTGGGCAGCACCAGCCAGGAGCCACACTCCTCTGAACCTCTCCCCACAAACTCCTGCTGGCCAGCTTCTCTTAGTCAACAGCATTTGCACTGTGTGTAAATCCCCAGATTAGTGAATAAAAAATATGAGCTTTCTGCCAATTACCAAGGGGTGGGAATATGCATTAAAGTGAGTGAACTGAAATTCTGTCCTAGAGAAAGAGTGGCTGCCTCTTCTGCAGGGGTGACCAAATGGTGAGCAGGATCTGCCCACCAGTAACAGCTGGGATCATGCCTGAGTGTAGGACCTTTTTCAGCCTCCAGACCCCTCATGCCTTATGGACTCACTGTACATTTGCAACAAAATCAGAGTTAGGAGAACTGAAAATGCCTGAGACTGATCTTTGCTGTATGAACATACAGACTCCTCAAGTTAGATGCCATCAGCTTCAGGGAGTGAAATTTGTAATACCTCACATACCATTGCTGCATATGGAAACCCCAAAAAAGGAGCAACCTTCAGGGGGAAAGTGCTTTCCCTGGGGAGGCTCCTGGCATACAGGAATGCAGCATAAGGGAGAATTCACAGGAAACTTGGTCAGAACCGGAATCTCCTGTTAAACTTGATGTGTGTCAGTTCCTGTTTAAACAAAATGTATAGTCCCCAGCTAGCCACAGTGGTTAGTTAATCTCTGTGTTTTGTTACTACTCAAAACCCTGAGCAAGCCTGCTCTTCTGTGGTATCTGTGGTAGAGGGACAGAACAAGGCTAAAATAATCTAAAGACAAACAGAAGATAAGATGAGAAAAGGAGGCAAAAATGAAAGGTTATAAATTTTGCAACAGGTCATTGAGCCACAGTGCAACCAAGTGTAGACATCAGTGCATCTAATATCCGGGCCAGTGTCTGTTTCCCATTAGCTAAGCAAGCTCCTGAGAGAGAGCACAACTACTGTATCACCCACAAAGAAGTCAGAGTAAGTAAATACATGTATCTGTATAACCTATAGGATTTTTATGTTATTCAAAATGAATTTGAGTAACCATTTAAAAAGCTTGGATACCCCACAGAGACCATCTTTCTCTCGGGTTTTTCAGGATTTCCTGAAATTCATCAGAAAGCTGTTCAGTGGCAGAAGCCGCTCGATGAGAACAGTGGTATCAGCCTGGAAGCCAGTTTCTGGGTTAAGCAAAGTAACTAGGAAACAGACTCCTTCCACAGAGACAATTCCAGAAGACAGTTCTTTCTTTGTCCAAATTGCTTTTTTGAAACAAGCAATTTAAAACTAGCTCAGACAAATCACCCCTAACACAGGTCTAATCCAAACCAAGAAATCTCAGAAATACTGATGCAAACATTTGTGCAGAGAAGACCCTATGAAACTGCAGATTTATGGAAAGAAAACCATAGCAAGAAGACATTCGTTTCTCTTCACAGATGCCATCTCCTCTTCATTGTCATCTGTCTTCAGGATATAATGTTTTTCTATGTTGTCTTTCTTGCTTGCTTTTCTACTACAAATCAATCAGCAAAAAACTTTGCTGCAAGTTGCTATTCTGCTTTTATATCAATAGCCTGTGTAGGAAATCTTCCCCCTTTTATAAGCTGTAGAGTTAAAAAATAAAAGAAAAATTAATGGAGGTGAAATCTTTTTGAAGTGGATGAACGTATGTAAAATTTCCCATTGAGACCTACAACTATAAAAGAAAGCTGGGTCTGGTTGCTCTCAAGTCCAAAACTCACAAACTGTCTTACCTAACTTTCCAGAAGGTTTGTGTTGCAAAATAAGTAGGGACAATTGCTTCTGTAGCCACATGCAATACTTTTAGAGAAATGCAAGCACAAAGAAAAAAAGTATCAGAAGTTTGTACAAGAAATGCTTAAAATTCAGCTTCTTTGCTTGCAGGATTTGGATAATGCTAAATTCCCTATGCTCCCTCAAGCAAGAGGCAGTGCTTTTGCAGATGACACTGCCTCCAGTTAGCAGAAATATCACAGGGGGAGACCAGTGTGAACTTGGGGTGTGTGCCACATTGATGTCAAGGGAGTTGAAGGACACACCTCTGCCTGAACTGAAGAGGGGAAAATAAACCAACAGTCATCATTAGAACACTTCATAAAATAGATCTTTCCATTCTGTCAGCAGAAGCAAAGCAGATTCATTCCACACCCCTGGCTAGTTTTGCTCTCTTCACTTGTCATACAGTGTCATTATTTTGGCTCCTGACCAGCCCATTCAGGGCTTTGAAGGTGCTTAAACTCACAAGAAAAATCAACAGCTATTTGCCTAACATTGTTCTGACCCACACTGCTGTATAATGTTTCCATGAAATTAAGTTTCTTTATTACTGTTCATGACATTCCTGCTTTTTTAGTATTTAGAAAAACCTTTCAATGCAAGAGTCTTAAGTGGAAGAAAAAAGAGCAAAACTAACTTTTACATTTTCTAGTTCCACTTGCTCTGAGCTGAATTAGCTATAAGCACCCTTTGCCCAAAGAGCACAGTACTACATGTTTGGTTTTGCAAGAAAAATAGTGTGTTTCTTGAATATAATATGCTAGTCTGAGCTTTTAGGGCTTTTTCAGTGTTCCATCTCTATAGATCTACTTTCAGTTTATTCTTCTTGTTGCTATGGATATCCAAACTGGTCAAGTCCATTGGGACATGAGCAGGAATGGACTGGAATTTTAACACATGTTATCAAAACAGGCTCTGCAACCACAGACCAAGTACCTCCAAGACCATTACAGTGCTTTCCATATGGGAAAGCAGATGTACAGAGAGGTGGTAGAGAAATATCCTGACCATAGTAATGGGAGCAAGAGCCTGTACTCCCTGAACAAGAGAGCAAGAGTCCAGTGCACTCTGGGACTGAGGCACTTCTTTACACTGCATGACTCTAAAATGTCCCTGAATAAGCAATAATTCTCATACCAGAAAATGAGTTTGCATTTTATTATGGACAAGGTTATTAATATAACCTTGGCAAAGAAAGCACGCAGAAGACAGAGCCACAGGTCTCTGTGCCAGACACGTGTTACAAGAACACTGAGGTGACTGATCCCCATGGTGTCCCCGTGCCCATTCAGGTCAGAGGAAGGACAGTGCCTGGGAATGAATGGCTGCATTACATCTCACAGCTGGCAATGTGTGGCCCTGTGGTACAGAGGTGTCCCAGCACAAACAGGCTGACAACAGGCTCACTTACTCACTGCTGGGCTACTCACACCTTCATCTCAACACACGAGTGTGGAGTTGTTCACCCCTGCCATACTGTCACAAGGGGACTGATCTGCTCACGGCTGGGGCACCACAGCACAGTGAGCTGGGCTGGGGACAGTGAGGTGCAGATACTGGCAGCTCCACTGCCTTGAGTTGCCACAGTGTCTTCTATGGCCTCCTGCAAATTAGACCCAGATATCTCAGGAAACAGAGAGAAAGAGGAACCTAACCTACAGAGAACGTCCACATATTTTAAGTGGTTTTCCTAGCAATTAAAATGCTGCAGCATGATCACGCACAAAATCCAGTTCTTGGAGGCAATATTTAAATCACACTTACCATGAGGCTGTGTCTTCTCTCCTGCACCTCTTGTCCTGCCCATTGCAAGCCTTCAGAAGTGATGGTGGGTCTTATGGGAGGGTGGAACCAGGCCCTTTTGGCTCTATCTCCCAGCAGGCTTCTTTACCCACTGGGTACCTCCAGCCACCAGAGCTCCCTACCTTCTTTCTCATCCAGCACTGCCTTTCCCTTCATGCCTAGCCTTTTTATAGAAGAGCTCTCCAAAATAATCAGGATTTTTAGGTCTGTGTCCCTTTCCCTAAACTCCCTAAAGGCCTAAGGGCCTTTGTTTCTAAATTGTAGTAGGCTTGACCCTAGCATAGAGTAGCAGTAAATGCACTCTTTCCAAAATCTTTCCTATGGCAGCAGTTGTAATTAGCACTATTCAACCACTATCCAACATCTGCACTGAACGAGGGAGGGACTATACCACAAAATAGTAGTGCTCAGACAATTCTATAGCACACAGGATGGGGGCTGAATTACAGTTCTGCTGATGTTTCTTGGCATTTGGGTGTTCAACTGAAAATTCAACCACTCTCACAGATTTTCTGTCATAATGCATGCACACACTGAGGTTTTAAGGACCATGTATAGGAATTTGAAGCCTTTCATCCATCAGAATGGATGCAGGAGCCCTGCCAATGCCCATAAGCAGTGGGATTTCTAAAGCCATCTTTGCTTTGAAATTAATCAGACTATGTACACTACTCATCCATCATCACTCTCTAATTATTCAGTCAGAAAGTTTTAGTCTGAGGTGATCTTGCCTAACCATGTTCTCCTGCTGCCTTTAAATGCTGCACTTTCTGCTTCATTCTTCCTACTGCTGTCACAGCATCGCTGGGCTTTGCCAGAGATTAAGGTTTCATTGTGCAGGACACTGTTCTGCCACTGAGGAGAGAATGTCTGCCACTAAGCACTTAAGTCTAAATCGACTGGACAGATAAAGGGGTCCAGAAAGGGTGTACTGCTGCCTCCTTTCAGTAGAAGAAGAAAGAAATGTAGACACAGACATTACCATAAAATCACACTGGAGATCTCTAACAGAAATAGATTTGTAGCTTTTCTCTCAGCATTTTAGAATAAGACCCTCCTTTTTCTTGTTTGCTCACAGTCTAGGAACAATGCTTTTGGGAACTTTTTTTTGCAGTGTGGAGTTTCTTTCTTTTTTTCCCCCCCTCTTTACAAAAATACAGTTGCTACATGTGATTTAATACTCAGCTTTGAAAACAGGTTTGCACTGCTGTCCTGTTAAAACACCTTTCTTGCATGCTTTGGATTCTTGCATGCTTGTGCTTGTCACCTTTAACATAAAACATGCATAGCTCTCAAACACGATGTGAAGAGCTCAGCTACAGCCTCTGCAGGGATCTCTGCAGGGATCAGGCTGACCCTGAGACAGTGCTCTGATTATTTTGATTGCCTAGAGGTCTCCATCAACCTACAGGGAACTGGCCACAGCGGTTTTGGGTTTTTTCCACTCTAAATAGCTGTTTGAACTGCAGAGAATCAAAATAATTAGACTGGAAATAACAGTTAATAAAAAGGCATCATTTTCACTTAGGAAAAAAAAAATACAAAAGAAAAGCTCATAAAATGCTGGTTAATGCATTTATTGGAAGGGATGCTAGCCCCTCTCCCCTATCCACATAAAAGTTATCTTCAAAAAGGCATGATATTACTCCCAAAAAAGGAAGCACATGTTTTCATTTGTGTGGTTACAGCACAGCTGTGGGCTGTACTCTACTTTGTGAACCAAAAACCAGATCTGGTGTGTGGCTTGAAATGTCATGAAGCGATTCACATTTGAACACACTAAAAACTTTACAGTCTTTGATGATCAGGATGTAAAAGTATTATCAGATCATGTATGGATTGGAAGATCTTTGTATTTTATCATGAGTCCAATGGTACATCACAATTTTATTTCTGAAAATCCCTCATGCCAAATCTTGTAAACAGATAAAGGTCTAAGCTTTCATTGCAAAAAAAAAAAAAAGAGAGATTTCTCTCCTATTTATGTTGAGGGAAAACATGACCTTAACTGCTTCTAATAATACCTACAATATAACTAAAAAATCCCACCTTTGCATTTGCTTTTTAAAACAATCTACTGATACATTGGACACTTCCTTCTGGCTTTAAATTGACTGTGGTTAGCAACTCTGCAAACCATTTATGATACAAATGCACAAAAACAATGACAAACCAGAAAAACCTGGAGAAAATGCTCAGCTTTCACCAGTTTGTGAGCTGAGAAGCTGCAATTCTTGTTCAAGTGCCATGTGTTTATGGACCTGCCAGTGGCATCGCATTTGAACAGTTTGAGTTGAGTTAGAAACAGCTTCCCTTTCTCCCCTGACAAGGTATGGTCTTTAATGGCTGAGCATGCACACAGCCTTCCTCCCTCTTCCTGCCCAGTGAGCCAGGTGCCTCAGCATTAGAGGCAACTCTTATGGGGAAGCAGAAGAGATTTGTAGAGTTCACTGCAGGCTAAGAAGGCTGAGGACCACTGCATTGACTGTCACTGATCGATCTGATCTTTATGGTATTCTGTGTCCAGGGTCATGAGACATGGCCTGGTTCTCTTCTGCCTCTTGTTTACCTCAGGCAGGAATAGTCTCTGTAGTATGCACTTGCCATTTGTCTTGTCCTTAGCCTTCCAAGGAGGAGCCCATCAAAACCTTTACCATGTCCTTATGGGGAAGAGCTGTCCCCTTTAATTCTTCCACTGGTGAGAGCAGGCTGCTCTCAAAAGAGCCATCTCAATGTTGTCAAAACTCTCATGGTTCACATTCCTTGTTTACACTGATGGAGTTTGGAAACTATTGTGCCACATGTGTACACTGTCTACACAGCAGCAACTTGCAAAACACGGTTGCACTGTTTAAGTGTGTTATATAATTAGGGCAAGCAGGGATCCGGCCCTGCGTGCTATTACAGAGCTGTCCTGCTCATCATTTCTGAGATCTGTAGCACCAGGGAACATGATACCACCAGTCTGCAGTTTTCAAACTTAAACAAAGTATTTTGTTGGATTGGTGACCAAACTAATTTTTATGACATGTCATTTCTGTAAGGACATTGCTTCATTTCGCAGAAGGGTTTCCCATAGATAATGGTTGTTAGCTGGCTGAGTTGGAATCTGGCAGGATTAAGGAAATCTAAACTGACAGCTGGTTTTGTGCAAGGAAGCATAATGTGGCTGTTGTTAAAGGAGGCAATGTGGGATGCTTGTGCACAAATGCATGACAAGAGGGCTTGCTCTTAGCTGTATATGTAAGTGCAGCTTAGCAGTTAAAGCAGCACAGAAGGTCTAAATACCTTGCAGAGAAAACTTCACGTGACTTTTTCATGTGGCTGTGAATATGATTATGTTTTTACTTTCACTATAGTTGTCAGAAACAGATGTTTGAACTCTGGTCAAAACAAAAAGGAGCCACATCGTCAATTACCTTAAAGAGAAGCCAAGTCAGCTCACCACTAAAGACTGAGGATCTTAGCTAAATAACAGATTGCTGTTCCAGATAACAGCCCAGCTTGTAGGTCTGCACAACTGATCCAGCAGAACTGATGTGTCCTATCAGAAACAGCACCTCAGATGCTGACTTTTCATTCGCCAGCTCCTAGGTTTTATTTTCTCCAAGCAAACTGCCCTGTAACTGCTAAGCACAGACATTTGAAAACAAACACAGTTTCAATGGGACTTCACAGCTCAGTGCTCAGAGGCAATATTGCCACTTCAGCTGAGCTCTACAGGCATAAAGGTACTGAAGGTGCCTATCTGGAAACACAAAGCATTTCTTTAGGGGTATTTCAGTCAGAAGAGATTTTACCATATCAGTTGAGCTCACAGAAGAAAAATATTAGAAATTGCTTTATTAAAGGTCTGTGTAAAATCACAGCCCATGCTTTGACATGCTTTGCACAAGTTTGACACTAATGCAGCTATGATGAATACCCCAAAGTAACACTTAATTTCCATCAGTCTCAGTGGGGCCTGGGATTTACAAAGTTCTCAGTACAATGCTAATGATGTTTTGGTGACATAGGTGTAATTGAGGCATAAATGCACTCACATGGGAATGATACTTGCCAGTATTGGTTAAAACAAAAACAGGAAAGTTTGGAAGCCAGGAATGCAGTGGTAAACTGGTGGTAGTGATATATACTGAAGCCACCAAAGTTGGTGTCTGGCATAAAACACAGTGAAGCAGAGCAGGGCCGAGAAAGAATCAGGTGCTCATTTGCCCATGAATGCTACAAATCTGGAGTGCACCTTGCCCCGACTCTGGCACTTGGAGGACACAGTTGCCTGGCTGAGTGAACAAATCTGAAAGGCATCCAGAGCATTCACAGGAGACTGAAGCCCAAGGGGCCTTAGGGTGTATTTTGGACTTCTGCGCTCAAGAAGACCCAGAGCAGACTGTCCTGGAAATAAGGCTATTCCAGAGAGCATGGAGTGTCAGGTAAACCCTACTGGGCTTGTGCAAATGAAGGACAGAATGCTGGTACCGTGAAATACGAGATTCACCTTCCCACACAAATGAAAAGAAATTGCTGCAGGATTCTTCCAACATACCCTTGTAAACCAAAGTCAGATGTGCCCACAAAGCTGCTGACCCAGGTGGTGTAACCTCAGGACTTCCACATTTGGCCATTCTGGGAATTGCTTAGAGAATGGGAACATGGGGATAATTATCTCCCACCTCATCCTGCAGCCTCAGCATTAGAGGCAACTCGATTCCCTCTCAGCCATATTCTGCAACAAGATCCTTTCCCTTCCCAGTTCTATGATGCAATGATATATGAGACACCTTGGCTGTGAAGTTTCAGGTTTATACTGCTGTTTGGAATAGAAATATGTCACGGATCACTTTCACATTAGCCTAAGATAAACTTAGGAGAAAAGAAGATTGAAATAAACAAGAAAAATAAGTTAAAAAAACAAGATTCAAATCTGTTGGAAACACATCCCTTAGTATCATGCAGATCCTTCAAAGTCATATTTTCTTCCTTAGCAGTTTGTGGATCCCTTACTTAAAATTTACTTCATATATTGCACTTGTTGGAAAATAAGTTCTGGTCTTCTCCTGTGGAAAGTCTCCTTCCAAACAGCTGTATTTTAATGGTTCGCTTCCACTAATTCAAGTCACTATCTGACTGTAATTAATCCAGCTATTTTTCACACACAGTCTATCTTGTTTTCTTTACTGATTTTGATAGCAAAATGTGTGTGGATTAATAATACACAAATATGCTCTCTTTTCACTGAAGTAAGGGTCAAACCAGCAAATCTCTGACGAGGATGTTTGACTCTGAAAGCAGAAAGTGTGCTAAAAGTTTATTTAAATGATACAGCTGCAGAAGAAGTGATACAGCTGCTGGAAAGTACAATTGGAGAGAATAACTTGCCTACTTTCAACACAAAATATTACTGATATTTTCACAGCTAAGCTTTTGCAAAGCATATTTGAGCATGGGTCACTGAAAATTGTAGAGCTACTTTTTGCTTTCTAACGAAGTCAAGAAACTATCCTGACTTGCCACAAATGTAAACAAGCACCAGGAATTCACGTGGAAGCTGGGAGGATATATCATCCAGTTTTATTTCCTGAATAAACTGGCTGTGTGAGAACCAGGATATAACTTTAGGGAGGGCAACAGTTCTCCGCTTCATGGGCCTGACTGAACACATTTTAATGAGAAAATGCCAGTTCAGTGGAACTGATTAATTCCACATGTTTTCTTGTTTCCTCTTCGTTATGTTTACCTTTGGGCATTACCACCCAGGCTTCTGCTGGAAAAAGAGACACAGCCTGTGCTCATGTGGCATCCAAAGGCCCATGCTGGGCCCATGTTGGGTGTCAGAGCACCCTCCACGAGCATCTGCAGAGTCCAGTCTGATCATCACGTCCAGAGCTGCATGATGCTGTCCCCTGCATACTCCCAGCAGAGACAGACATTTTGAAAACTGCCTGCTTTCCACCTATACCCCCTGATATGCTGTTCCAGCAGGCAGACGCCTCTGATTGTGCAAGAATCCCTTCGTTTCTAGTTTCTCTGAATTGACCTCTGAATCTTCAGGCTCAATTTGCCACTTCATTTCATTACAAATCCTGCTGGATTCAAGTATTTTCTCCCACAGCAGTCAATTATAGACCAGTATCATGTTTCTTTTCTATTTTCTCTCCAATACACAAAAGCTGTACAAGGCTTTTGAAGGTGATATGGCTGGATGTCATCCTCAGTGTGAAAAGCCTACATTTAAATAACTTTTCTCTTAGTATCTTTTAAATTAGGAATATAAAATATTAAAAACAGAAAACTTAAAAACACAGAAAAATTAACACTACTTCTTTTTAAGACTCTTATTGCAGCTTTTATCAGCGTATCCTGTAGATACATAGCAAGAGAGCCCAGCCATGATACGGTACAATTTATGTAATTGGGTAACTGTTTTATGAGTGCATCTAAATGAACACCCAATCAAACCCAAAAAATAAAATAAAGTTCTACATACTATTTTTTATTTACCTAGGAATCAACAATCAAAAATTAGGAACCAAAAATCGTCTAATACTGAAAATGCTGTACTAGATTGGCTAACTTAAAATTTAAAACACGAAACTTGTCTCAAATCATAACAGAGAGAGGTTAGCAATAACCTGAAATTTACCAAGTATTGGAAGGAATGCCTTATAATGTAAGTGGTTCAAGGAGAGGGTGTTCCTCTCATGTTGAAAATAGCTTCCCAGATTACTGTTCTGTATCTTTTAAATGCATTGTCCTAGGAATGATGGGCTCCCTCTGCTTTTGTGCACAGCATAGCTAAAGGAGGTTTTGCAGCAAACATCTGCCAATGTAAGGAAGGTAGCAAAAATGGAATATTCCTGAACAGCAAAAGAAAAGGGAAAGAGCCATTGCAGTGGATTTGTGACAGATTTATGTTTGAAGAGGCCTGTCAGCCTAAAAATGGTGAAGATGTATCAACAGCCAAATGTCGCATTATTGGAGAACTAGCCTGGTAGCTTTCTGAATCCCTCAGAAACACAGAAGAGCAGGCTGGTTTCCCAAAGGTGGGGTCAGAAAAACGCGACATTCTTCTACCAACCTACCGGACGACACTGGGAAAGTTTCTTCACCTCTCCGGAAAGATTTTGGAGGCCTAGCATGGCAGAGATTGCCACCGTTTCTAGGGGCTCAGCTGAGCCCCCCGGCCATGAAGCAGAGCACTATCCCTGCTCGGCCCCCAGAGGGACAGCGGGGTCCCTGCCCGGCGCTCGGTCCCTGCCCGCGGAGCCGCCGCCGCTCGGGCGCCCGGCGGGGCTGCGCTGGGGCGCCCTGACCTCTGCTGGCCGCAGGCAGCGCTTCTCCCGCGGGAAAAGGGGAGGAAACAGGAAAGGGTGTGCTAGCCCTGGTGCGGTTTCTGCCCGAGTTCTGGCCGCTCGCCTAATCTCTTCATACTTTCCCAGGGGAATAGCGTGTTGGGTACTGAAACGGCCGTGTGGTGCTTCCGTGGGCATCCAGCAGCTCCTGAGGTTGTTTTTCCACGGATTAATTATTTCACATGCATGACTTGGCAGAGGTATCCCTTTTCTGTTGAAGGGAGTTTTGTCAAACTTTAAATGTTGAGCTGAAATTTTCCATGTTAGGGACTTTGCCCCACCCCGGGCCGTTTTCACTCCTAGAAGTGTCGGGCTGAGGGAAACGGGTTTGAGTGTATCCAAACGTAATTGTGCTGTTACTGACATGTTCTCTCAAAGTGTTTAAACTCTGGAAACTGAAAGAGCATCACTTGAGTTTTTGATGAGGGGAGGGAGAAATGCTTTGTGTGAAGCCTGTCACCTTTTGGCAGAGCTACAGACCTTTCAAATCTACAATTTACTTGTGCTTGGTCGTTCCTAGCACATCTTGGCACTTTTTACTGAGGATTTTGCTTACTACCATGCATGATCTAGCTTGAAGCTCTACACGCTTTTACTTGTGATCTTAACCATGGCTACCCTAGGTTACATCAGGTCTCCAAGTGCCAGCTTGGGAACTGGGTGACAGAATTAAGAAACTGGCTAGATGAGGAAGAAGGTAGGAGACAAGGAAAGAACAACACAGAAGAGTCATGCTGGGAAGGAGCAGCATGTACTCTTGGCTTTTCCACGTCAGGCCAGAAGCTAGATTGGTTTTCTACACACATCCATGCCTTGTAGTCAGCCCTGGCCATGACATCCTTGGTCAGTGCCTTTCCTGCAGAACTTGCTCTACACTGAGCCAACTAGGATGAAAGGCTGCCTCTGGCATTTGGGATGGCATAGCTGCAGTGAAAACATGCTCTGTATCAAAAACAAGCAGTGAGGCAGAGAGTGATAGCCAGTATGGCAGGGTAATCACAGCTATACTGTCACTGCTGCTGCTGCTTTTAGCACTGTGTAAAGATGCACACGAGGAGAAGGCACATCCTTAGTGCCCCAAAACTGGGACTCCACAGTTTGGTCAAGCTTTGTTCCAGCTTGTGAGTGATATGGCTGCAACTCTCTTCCTCTTTCAAAATTTGGAAAAAACAGTTCATATCTGCAACTTGAGAAGAGGTATGGAGCTGTAAAATTAAAGTCTCTTTGAACTTTATTTAAGAATGGAGATCTGTCAAATATATCAGCTTGGCTTTTACCTCTGCTGCAATATATTTTGGACTTGAGATTAATGAAAAATAATTAGTGATAAGATTTCTGTTGTGATACACAAAGGAAAGCATAGTTTGTTCTGACCTCCTTTAGGATAAAAGTATCCATATGCAGCTGAACAGCCCCTTTTCTTTGGCACTAAACAAAGTGAATAGCCCAAAATATATACAAGATTTATGTAGAGAGATCATATTTAAGAAAAGTGTAGTGTAATGAGAATTTCCCATATATAGAGATCAAAGTTAATATGCTGAACAAAAGAGTAAAGGAAATGATCCCTATCTTCTGTTCAGTCAAGTCACTAAATTCAAGTGTGTCATTGTGTCAGGAGTGTTTGATTTGAGGACTTCATTATTAAGTGATTGCTCAACATCAGTAGACACTGGTATAATGAATCTTGCTGCTTTCTGAAGTCTACATCCTACAAATCTTCTGTATATTACTTGTTTTCCTAAATTATCCTTTAGGGGAAAAGCCAAAAAAATTAAACCAGACCAAAATCAAGCTACTTCTTCCAGCAAGAAGAAAGTATTTCTAATTTAAAATAAGCACCTTTCTGTACAGTTGGGCTGTGCAATGTCTATGCATCTGTGTGCATTGCAGTGTGTAGTGAATGCTCAAGAATTGTGCCAAGGAAGGTATATACTAAAACATCAAAAAGGACTGACCTATTGCACACCCCCAAAGTGATAATCTGGCTGAATTTTCTCTCTGGAAAAGCCCCTAGACTTATAAAGGTGAATATGTTTTCGCTGTTCAAAAGGCACAAACCAGCACCCTGAGGAATTGATACTTGCCTCGTGTTGATTACTGAACAGAAGAACTAATTGTTCTATATGGCCTATAAAAAAACTACACATTCAAGAAATTCTCTACTTGTGGAAGCCCAGTTACCATGTTTGTATATACAAATAAGCACATTGTTCACCAAACATTTTCATGTCTCAAAATTTAATTAACAAATCTTCACTCAAAATTATAACCCAGTCATGTCATGAGTACCTTTGCCATGTCCTTCATGAGTGTCTGCCTTTCATGTTGAAAATGTAGTTAATAATGTCCCTAAAATATGGTGCCTAAACTCTGCATAGGGAAGCACAATTGGGCCCTTGACATTATTTAGATCATAAGAGGAGTTCAATGCTGGGAGAAGTCTTTATAATATTTTACTGCATATGGAAAATGCTTGTAGCCCAGTGAGGGCTGTGTGTGACATGATTCCCAGAAATTAAATACCCCAGAGAGAAAGTTATACAATTAATCATCAACTTTTGTGTTACCACTCAGCAAGATTTTTATTTTTTCATGCTGAGAGACATAAGGGAGAAAAAACAGATCTTGAAGAGACTATATCCAGCCATGCTTACTTTATTTGGCTTTGAATTTGATTTTGCCTTCACTTCAGTAATTATAGAACATCTGGTTTCTCTGTTAATCAGAGAAAGCCTGTTTTATTCCCTTGACTTTTTAATAAGAAAAATGAATTTATTGCAGTCGGCCGTATGAGAATCCACTGCAGCAGTAACAGTTTGCAGGAACTGAACATTACATCATGCTGTTTATGATATGCCTCTGTATGTGTGTGTGTGGGATGCTCACAATAGTCATTATTTTCCCAAAGGATTGAAAACACATGCAGGAAGTCCACTGCCAGGGACAGCCAGGACAGCATCATCTGCTTATCACGATGATGGCCAACACATCTAGGGACTTACAGGTAGGCAGAGGGATTCCTGGGTGTATTATCACCCAGGTGATAATAAATACTTTATCTCCTTAGTGATGTTCAAAAGAACTTTAGGATCAGAGATGATCAAGACTTTTCTCCCTGAGATGTCAACTTCTGATTCTCCATTCCTATCCAAACACTCATACTCAGGTTTGATTTCCACCCCAGGATATATATGGCCATTTGTTACAGCAGAGGGACAAGTTTCAAGTCCCACAGAGACTTAAAGCCTGTTCAACTGGCCAGCAACTGTTCACCTCCTGTTATGCAGAGAGGCTGGAAGCCTCCCTTTGCTCCCTTTGTCCTCCTCAGAGATGTTTTCATCACCACCACCTTGGTTATGCCCACATTTAGGAAGAAGGAGAAGAAAATATTGCTGCTTCCCGTGACATCCAGCTGGAGCAATGGTGAGTGATGGCAGACAGCAAGAAATAGAGCAAAGTCAGGACCTTTTATTTCATATTAGCAGCTCCAGTGTCAGACTGGGGACCTTCCACTCCACCAGACCACAGACCATCACTGCAGTGAGAAAAGCAAACTGTGATGCAAGAGCTCTTTGTGCATTAGGCAATCGATCTGCAGATAAGGATTTGGCACTTGGTTTTTATAGAGTTTTATTAAATACATATTAAAGTGCAGCAGCAGAGGACATTAAACATTTGCAGTGTAATCATAAAGATGGGAACTAATTTTCATCAAAAACCCTTCTCACTTTTTGCTTTCTCAGATAATCCAAGAAAATTGTAGTAACAGGTAAGGTAGCTAGTTTAAAATAGAGCCTAAAATGGTTTGTGGAACAACATTTCCAAAATGCATCTATTTTGTTATGAGTAAAACCTATCAGTAAATACTTTAAAGTGGACTGTTTTGATGTTATGCCACACATATAAAAGCAGTACTGCCTCAGACTCTTAGAATATAATGAATTATGAATGCATTTAGGATACAACAAGAGATCTTTAATGATTACCCTCATTGCACAAGGTCATTCACTGGAGACGAGAACAAATGTGCCATGCTCCTGTCAGAGGACTGCTGACTTCTGCTGACTGACACCATGAAGGAGATTGCCCCTCTGACAGGTTCCAGGTCTCCCAGTCCTCCCAGGCTCCCTCAACCAGTGCATTCCTCACCCTCTGCCAGGACCCAGTGCACACCATGCTGCCAAACACCATCAGGGCCATGGGGGCTGGGGGGTCATCTTCAGCAGGCATTGCACCAAGGGCATTCTGGCAGCAGCCCCCGAGGCTGTGCTTGCCCGCTGTCCTGTGGGCTAAAGGAGCTGGATGCCTAGGATGGATGATGGACAAGTGCTGCAGCTCCAGGACAATGGAATCATCAGAGCCATGCTGGCATAGACTGCAAAAGGCTGTGCGATACAGCAAGCTTCCTCCTGGCTCCCATTGCAATGGCCATCACTGCAATGGTCTTGGCTCTTCTCTACTCTCCATGTTCAATTTCAACTTTTTGGATTGTTATGTTTTAAATCCCTGATTTCACAGACTTCATGGCCTTTTCCAAGCAATTTAGCCTTCATATACATGCATGGACACACACAAGAACTTGTGGTTCCTGCCTTGCTTCTTCTGTCCCACATGAGGACGACTCAGGTGTCCTAAGGTGATCTGAGGCATTGCCAGCTCAGTGCCTGGATCATGATGCCCGCAAATGACTGTGGGGATGAGGGAATTTCCTCTGACAGGACACCCAAGTTCTCCCAGCTAAAGTGACTCTCTCTGCAGCACGCTGGCTTTCCAAATGCACACTGGCTGAAAGAGCCGCTGACACGAACAGAGGCTACACTGTCACCGTGTGCCAAGCGTGCTGGCAAGGCTGGGGCCGAGCTGGGCTGCGTGAACGGCAGCGCTTCCTCTCAAATCCTGGCAGTCGGGAGGGCTCCCTTCACCCCCACCCACAGCCACCCCACGGCCCAGCCATCTGGGAGGAGCTGGTGCTGCTACAGCAGCTGCTGGAGACCACGCATGGCGCGTGGGATACGCTCTGCCAGCCACCGGGAATGTGCTCCCGGCCAAGGGCTGCGCTGGTCTCTAGGATCCCCTCGGAGGAGCCATGCACCATTCTGCTGTCAGCTCGGGCTGCTGGGCAGTCTGCAGCTGGCTGCGTGGAGGATCTCAGCGGACCTGAGCAACTTCCTCCTGCAGCCAGTGCTAACAAAAGGCCTCTGTCAAGCCGTGTAGAGCAGAGAACTGCCGTTGAGCGTGCAATGCTACTATTAAGGAACTAGCACAATGGGAAAATTATTTTGGCACCAAGCTTCAGCAATGTCTGGAACAGCAAGACAGGCATTCGCTTCTGCACCTTCTTCTGATGTTCATAAGGAATCTCTGCCACTACCTATTTTTCTATTCAAGGGCTGGCCAGGGGAGGCAAGGAGTCAGTGCAGATAATATAGGCAAAATTAAGTATATTTGCTAATGCTCTTTAAACTGCAGCACTTAAAATAGTCCTGAAGGTAAAAACTTTACCTTACTGGATTTAGGATGCAGTAAAATTTTAAATGGCACATGCTCTTGATGGAATTGTTGTAAAAGAGGTTACATGGGCTTATATCAGTTGAGATTCATTTGAAATTTTACTCTTCTGTGTTTCTCCAAATGCTAAAATCAGATGAAATCTTGAATGCTGTTGAGAATGACTGTGACACCAGACATAAAAGGACACTGTTGATCTTGCAATCTTGTCAAAACTCTGGTCAAGTTGTCAGATATATATGTGAGTTATTCACAACAGCAAGTCAGAGGCCGAATCTATTTTTAAATGGTCCTATTAAAAATTTCACTCAGTTTCTAAATCAAAGAGAAGACCTAATCTATTTCCAGACATTTCTCTGATTAGTTTCTCAGAAACATCATCTAACTGTATTAACACAGCTGTCAGAAGGGGCTTCCTTAATAAAATGAAGCCTTTATCAAAGGGGAAGAAAAGAAAATTTTATTAGTTTGTTGACCAGGGCATTTCTACAGATGGCATCTGGTTTACTGGTTTATGTCCTTGCTCAGATCTGACTCTTGTCATTGTACCATTTGTATAGTTTAATTCTGCTAATATGAGCATCTGAACTGATTATGGAGAGATACTAAATAGGAAGCATATATGAAAGATCTTATTAAACAGCATTCCTGCATTATCTAAAACAGATGTAGTATTGCAAAACAAAAAAGCCTTTATTAAGCCTCCAAAGCTGTCTTTGTCCATCTGCATAAATTGGCAGGTTGCATGAAGACCTTTTTGTTATTTATAAATAGAATCATGCCTGAAATACAACCACACATCCAAACAATCTCTAATTTAGGAAGGGTTAAAGTCCTTGGTCTTGATATTCATCTTGCAGCTAAAGCCTGTCATTATTATCTGAGGTTTTACTGCTTGCTTCCTCTGTTTCTTTTTGTTATTTGTTTTTTACAAGTCCACCTCCAGTTAACCCTCACTCTTTTATTCATGTCATAGGCATCTTGTATGTGTTACACTAGATAAATGCAGACATCCTCATCAGACTATGAAATGCACATGCCCAAAAGCCCCCAAGGCAATTCTGCTAGCCTTTACCTCCTCAGCATAAGATTTGCCCTGCATTGTCTTTCTCTCACAAAATACAATATAATCTTATCTCTTATAAATACAATTCTCTTATCAATACTGCTCATTATGCATTGTTGGCTTCAGCAATTACCTTGTAAATCCAGAGCAGGAAGGCATCAAATGACCCCATCCTGTCTCCTGCTTGAGTGTGCAATACCTCCAGAATACCACAAGCTTTTCCCTGAAACTACCATTTGCAAGACAAAGCCCCTCTGGGTGAATTCTGCACCTGAATAATTTCGGATTGTGTCAGTGCTCTAGCTGCAGAGGTCTGTTACCTCTCACAAGTCCAAAAGCAGCAGTCCTGCACAGAAGCCTACACAGAAGCATACAAAACCCACATCCAAAGCTCACAGGGTGCATCAAGTCTGCAGGCATCCATCCATTTGTGTTGTGCAGCATGGGGCTGGATGGTTTCCCTTGGGCACCCACATCAACCAGTTTCAGCCTTCACCCAGTGCACCAGCTCTGCTCTCCAGACCACTCTGCTCAAAAAAGCCATGCCCTTTTCATGCAGATGTCGCTAAACAAGAATTTAAGGGCACAATATAGGGCCAAAAAGATATGGGTTTACAGGTTTTCATAAGCTGTGAAATTAAGAGGGATAACTCAGTTCAGTCAAAATTTCTTACAGTTCCAGCTGAAATATAATTTCTTTTCTCTCCCCCCTTGCTGAGTGATCTGTAAAAACTGAGCCCTTAAACGGAGTTAGAGCTATGTTCAGTGGCTGTGATGAAATCCCCTCCGTCAGTAAATTCAGGGGCTCTTCTCCCTGTTCTATCGTGTTACACAGAGATCTCAGCTCCCACACACTTGCAGTAGGATGAGGCCATGCACAATCCAGTCTGCGTGCTGAGGAGAGAAGATTTACGATCCTGTGGTAACTTATTTTATGTTGAAACCTGGAAGGAGTTTTCTTTATAAAGTATTTTCAGTTTAGAAAATACTGTGTGAGGTAGCCACTAGTCCAGTTTTAGCATCTGAAATGTGACAGTGTTCTACACATGGAGATCGCTAGGAAGAAAAAGTATCTTCAAATAAAATTGTAACACCTCAATTTGTGGTTCAGTAGTATGGACACTTCTGGCCTTCTCAAGCTAAATAGCATTGAAAGGAAGGTAAATAGCAATGATTTCTTTCTAACCCAATTTCAGGCCATTCCTGTGACTTCGACATTTAGCCTCTGTTCATCACTGAATTACTTTAGTTGTAAAGCAGAGGCTCCACTGCTGTTTCTGCATTTATCAGTGGAGGAGAGTTAGGTGCCTGTGTGCCCTGGGGCCCAGGCATGAGCACTGCAGGGCAATGGGAGGGCTTGGATAACAAAAAACCATCGTTATCAGAACCTGTGTTCTTCATCTTTAGATCCTCAGCTAAAGCACTTGATATTCACCACAGTCAGAGGCCAGACCATTATATTGTGAAGTTTAAATAATTTTTACATTTCTCCTGTAGGGAAAAAAAAAAAGCTGCAGTGAGGTTTCCTCAACAAATAGCATTTAACAGCTGGCAGTGGGCAGGCAGCATTACTTACTGTGCTGGCCAGAGATGCTGGCCTCTGCTTAACATAAAACAGCACCAGCAATCCTTGCCCTGAGGAATCACGGCTTTTTGTCACAAAATTTATTAAACCATAAAAGCTGCTGATACACATCAACAGTTCCTGCTGGTGGGAAAGGGATTGGCTCTGGCACTTCTTCTCAAGATGGATATAATTCACGAGCTTCTTCCAGTATCTGGTGCCAACTGCACAGAAGATTTATACAGTGTCAGTTAAAAATAAGGCTGTTATCACTGCCATGTTTATGAAATATTCTCCACTTTACAGTGAATATATTCTCTTAAGCAATGTGAGGAAATGTCTGAGAACCTCACATTTGGGTGTCACCCCTCCTTCCACAAGCCATGTCCAAATCAATCCACACAGACTTTTTAACAGTGTATTTCTCTGATTGAGCAAGTAGGATGAGAAAGTCTTTGGTTCCACAAATACAGGTTGATCATATTTTCTGGAGGGTTTTTTCTAATTATTGTCTTGCTTACATGATTTTTTTTCTGATGTACGCATGCATGAAGAAAAATTTGGGACAGATGTGCTCTTTAAAAAACCCATACAAATTATTTAAATCTAATTTTAATGCTGTGTAGTTACCAAAAAGACTTTCTTGTACCTCAAAATATAGTACCTTAGTCCTTTCATGTCTGAGGCTTTCAATGACAACTCCATGGACAGGTCTCCAGGTCTCTGTTCATCCTGTTTTTCCTCAGATCTGCTAGTACTCATACTCTCTTCTACAAAAAGTGATCAGACCCCATTACTTTTCTCTCCATCTTTTCATTTCTGCTCTCTGTCTATCATTACAACACCCTTTTTTGGGGTGTCTGTACTGCTTTTTTTGAGACATTGGACTTTTTGTCAGGCCACTCTGCACATTTCCTTGCATAAACTGATCTACTCATATTTCCAAAGCTCCTCCTTATGTCAGTTCCCAACATTGTCCTGCGTATATATTTTCTCTCCCTTCTGTTCCAGCCTTGTTCTCCTCTTTTTCCTGTTCTTTCCAGGAGATGCTTTGTTGGCATGAATATGGTTAAAGCATAATCCCCTACACAGTCACCAGTGGATAGAGCTGTAAGATGTGGCAATATAACTTCTTCCTTATTTATGCAAATAAGTATTTACCTATCATCTTCTTTCCTGTATTTCAACACACCCTTAGAAAGCCTCCTCTAATATCTCTATGTCTCCTCTAATATCTACCATGTTAGAACTTAGAAGTTTTCTCATCCCACCATATTCTTTCCTGCCTACAATGAGAGGTGATCTCTTCCTGTCTCTCGCTTGGTTGCCACGTGATTCAGTGAATATCACACTTCCACCTACCATACTGGAAGGGTTTACTGTGAGGATCCTCTCTTCTTCCACAGTTTTATCTTGGTTTTGAACTAAGAAAATCCTGTTCTGGTTCTAGCAAGTGTGTGTTCCAGAGACACTGTTATTTTGTTCTCTTGGTCTCTGCAAATGTATTTATATCTAAAAATATGAGGCATAAAATCAAAGATCCTAAAAGGCTTCTCTGTAATGACCAGAGTCATGTTTTCTAGCCTTACATATGGATCTCCTGAGTTTCTTTCAGCTTCCATTTCTTCCCATGTAGTGCTACTAACCATGCTACTGCTATAACTTATCACCCTGCAGCATGACATGTACTGACAAATCCAAAACTACAAGAATACACAAGATGGTTCCTCATACCTTCGTCAGGAGGATGAGAAAATATACACTACTCTTCTTGTTCTGCACACTGTCCCTGTGAAAAAAGTCAAGTTTGCAAGGTTACCCTAAGGCTACAGTTAAGCTTGCAGCCTGTAAATCTGATTTATAAACATATTGACTATCTCAATTCTCATTACTTTCAATGCAAAACAGAATAAACCCCCACTGAGCACAATTTTCCCCTCCCCTCAGCATTATTCATAAATGAGCTTGCCTGAAGGGAAGTGTTAAATTACTGCCTGTTATGGATTCCCTCCTAGATTGTTAGTACTTCCAAACTCCAGTGCTTCTCCTTGAATCTTGCCTTTCTTCTATCATAATTTAAACAGCTGGCAGTTCTAATTATTGTACTCATAGACAAGGACTTAATTAACCTAATCAGCCTGCCATGGAGCTGACAGGTATGCTTTTCTGTCAGAGTTAGGTCAAAACATGTAATCTGCAATGAATAGGAGCTCTTTTTCAGCTGCTCTGGCAGTGGTTCAGTGCATCCATGTCTCTCCTCAGGCCACGAAATTGTGTGACCTTGCAGCTCACAAAGAAGAGTAATGATTATAAAGTGTATGTCAAAAAGCTAGTCTTCTCTGACCTAGTTTCCAGACACAACATGATGGATAAATGCCAGGGAGGCAGCAGCCTGTGTTATCAGACAGAAACAGGGCCAAAGCAGACAGGAGCATTGCTTCAGTACTGCCCAGAAACAGCCACTGTCAGCATGGAGCAGTGCAGAGAGCCGTGTTTTTCAGGGCAGGATTAGGACACTCTAGCTGAGATGACATAGAGACACCATCCTAAGACTCTTGGGTATCTGTGCCTGTACTGATTCAGCACCCTGATCATTTTCAGGCCATCACTAAGGGAAACAAAGACAGGAGTCCTTCTGCTGGATCTGGCTGCTGTTTATCATCAGGAATAGGCCACTGCCACATACCTTGCTGCTCTACTAGCAAAGGCCAGAGAGGGGGATAATGGCTGGAGAAAATTGTGGCAATTTGCATCTGTTTCTCTCCCCAACCCTGTATGAAGCTGGAGCTGCTGCATGCCAGAGTGGGAAGCCCAGATTCTTTTATTAATTTTGCTGGTTTACTCTGGGCTAAAAATAATACAATGTGCTTCACATCCTGACAAATTATCTAAAATTACTCAGCTATGCAGTTACCTAGAAATCAAAATATATTTTAAAAGCACACATATAAATAAGTCCTTTAATGCTAGCTATTTTTTGTGCAAGGGCTGGAGCAGCTGCAGTGCTGTTGTCAGACCACTCAGGACTCCCTCTTTCTCAATTTCCTCCCATCCTCCTAACATACTCACTTCCTTTGAGAGTTTCCTATCCTAGGAAATATCCTCTTGATGAAAAATGAACCAACGGAGAGAAAGGTGTTTCCCCATTAGCAGCTTCCTGTCTTCCATCAGGGAAGTCAGCTGCTGGCAGAAGTGACAAATCTGTAACAGAAAAGATTCAAAGAGGAATGGGAAGCTAAGCTTGCAGCTAAGCCACAGACTGAAAGAACATTATAAAGAGCTGGTGTTTGTCGCTGTATTTATGTGAAATCTATCTTTCCTCCCTTGTAAGGAGGAAAGAACTTAAACTGGTATAGACATTACTCATTATTGTGATTGCATCCTTAACCATCATATCTCAGATAACCTACTGCAAGAGCCAGCCACACAGTTCTTAGCCCTGGACTTCAGACTGTGCAGTCAAAAAACAAGCAGTGTTTCCAGGGCTCTCCTCTTGCAGTATTGCACAGCCAGGAGTGAAGGCAGACTGACACTCCAGTCCTGCTCAGATGATGTTTGCTTCACTCAGGCATTGAGTTTATTCAAATCTAGACTTACTTAGTCCTGTTCCTACTAAAATATTAAGGGAAACCTAGAATTTATAATTGCCCAGACAGTATCAGAGTGTGTCACATTGTAAACTAAATGTTTTTGCCAAGGGAGAAGATATACATCCTTGAAAGGCAAGCCAGATTAGGTATGATTAGGTACCTGGGATTAGGTGCATGGTTCTGTAGCCCTCAATATGAAATATTGAATATGAAATCTTATGAAATCCTAATCTAGTCCTGCAGAAATTACAAATGCACTCTGAACAAAGAAAAATTATGTAGAACACCAAAATTCTGAGAAAGGCTTGAAAATTTCATACAGAACCCCAAAAGTATAGCCATGATGTGCCTGACATCAATGTGTCAGGTCCCTATGACTCATCAGAGCATTGACCTGTTATGCAACTCAAAACACAGCAAGTAAGACATTTGTGCTTGTGTGTTTTAGTATACCAGAAAATGGACACTTTATATTTTAGAAACTATGCTGCCAAAGACAGTTGATTTATGCAAACCTTCATATTTTTAAGTGACATTATAGTGCTGGCAAAAAGGAAATCAAGTGTCTAAAATCGGTAGAGATTATTAATTATTAATGTTTAGCATTACATTCAAGCCAAATGAGGGACCACTGAAACCTCAGCAAGCAGAGCTGAGACAAGAATCCAAAACCACAAACTGGACTGTCTTCTCTAGAGCATTTTATAAAATCACATTGAAGGGCAGCTACCTTTAAAAAGACAGAAAAGTCCAAGGAACCATGGCAAAGTCCAAGGAACCATGGCAAAGTCCAAGGAAGCACGGCAACCCCCAAAGTCATTGGACCCTCAGTGATTTTCACACACGTCAATTAAAATCAGAAGATAGGCCTCTTGAAGCAGTATGGAATCCTATGAGGTTCTTAAATTTATTCTAAATTTATTTAGGAGCAGGAAGATGGATTCTAACTTTAATCTTAAGCACACATCCTCACACATTGGGGTTATTAAACACTTCACAGTTAAACTGTGAAGTCTTTCCTTGTGTTTGTAGCCTCAATAACATATTGGCTGCAAAAAAAAAGAAGTTACACAGTAGTTACACTTGCATCTGAAGAGAATTGAATCTTACTCATCTTAACCCTTAAAATCTTCTTGAAACATTGTGTGTAAATCCATAATGAGCCTTATAATAAGTATATGTATGAGATACATAATAAACTGACATTACTGTGTAATGCCTAAACTGGTAGATAGGTAAGGTTTCTGCAGTAGAGACTGTTCCCATGTGCCAGTTTGCACTGCACCCCAGGGAAGGAAACAACATCCTGGTGGGTTTGACGGTGTGAATCCCAGAACCGGTTCTCACTGAACAATGGCTTTCCATTAGCCTGCTGAAAGGATGCCTCTGATCACAGATACTGCAGAGACACTCTTTTCAGGACTATTTCTACTCAGACTTTCTCACGCAGGGTAAGTAGAGCAGGGAAACAGCTTTCAGTGGAAAAGCAAGCAAACAACAAAACAAAACAAACCCCTCTAAGTAAGAGTAGATTAAGAGTCTGGGAATCTTTTGATCTTTTGGACTTAGCTGTCCTCCAGCAGAACAGAGAACAGCTGACTGAGGAAAAAATAATGCCAAATAACTGGATTTCTGGAGAAGAAAAACCAAAAGGAGGCTAGGAGTGAAAGGAGAAATGTGCTTGTCAGTGAAACTGGCTGGGTGAAATCCTAGTACTGCCACAATCAATCAGGAGCTTTGCTTTTGGCTGCTGGGGAACCAGGCTTTAACCACTGAGTTCAGTGAGGACACACACCTTATAAACAGCACTCACTAGGGAAGTGTAAAAACTTATTACGAAAACATTTTTAAAATTCATTATTTGAATGAATGATCAAAATATATAAGTATAAAAAAAGTATTACCAAAAAAACCCTTTTTTTTATTTCAAGTGAACAACTACAATGGGCATTTCTGAAAGACACATTTAGATTGCTCCTGCTAAAGATCAGCTACAGTTGCCAAGTTGTTCATAAGATACCTTTCTCCTTTCAAAACAAAAAAAACCCAAAACTACCTGCCCAAGTGGGCTTCAAAAATAATGAAGTCTTGTATTTATCTATATCATAGCAACATACGGAGTGTGCAAAAATGTTGTACATCTATGGGCTTATATACAAACAGAGAAAAACTCGAGTGAGACTTTTTGTCTGGGGATCAGAATATGAAACATTCATATTCCTGGGTATATGAAACAATTTATTGGTTTACAACATTGAATAATGATCATTGTATTGCTGGGCTGCACCTAACTTAGCTCTACTCAAATCAAGACTGCTGGAAAACTTTTGACAATAATTTTTTTCATTTGAAATTGCCAACTTGTATAAAAATGTAAAAGTTCTAGCTGCGTGGTGGTTTTCAGTTGAAATTTTTCCTGGTTCTTCCTCACCTGTCTGTCTAGACCAAAGGATGACCAAGGACCCAGGTGTTCTGGCTTCCCAAAAAACAAGCCCTTGGTACTTCTCAGGATTTTTTAAGCCCTCAGTTCTCAGATCAGATGTCTTTAGGTTAAGACTATGGGATCCCTATGACCTACAGCTTAGAAACTATATGCACTGTAAACCAGTATCTCCCCTCTTTTCAGTCGGTGCCTTTAAACTCTTGGTTAGGTATAGATAGAGATATAGAACAAGATTTTATTTTTTGTGTTGGTATCTTCCACAAATTGGAAGCAGTTTTTTTCCACCCAGTTCTCATTCCATTTTCAAGCATGAAATGTCTATGTGTATTTCAGCAATAAGCTGAAAGTTTTTATCATCTCAACTGGCACTATTCCACAATAATAACCACAGGCCAGTCTATGCATTATAAACTGGAACTGGCAAGTGGGTTACTTCATGCTCTAGACATACTTCTAGTGTTGAAAATGAATGCTTGTATCTTGGGAAGAACATTTGAAGAAGCATCTCCTTAAATGTCTTAAGTTACCTGGGAATCAGCTAATACAAGAACACAAACATCAGCAATGCAAAAGCACATAGAAACTGAAGCACACAGAAACTCCCATTCCTCTCTGGGATCCATGATTGCCCAAAGGTCAAATCTTTCTTCACTGTGAAAGAGGCATTTGGGCATGGGCAGAAACATGAAGGTAGTCCCCTTACAGCAAGTTGAACTAAATTTCAGTGTTGTGATAGAAGAAATATATTGTCTTCCAAGGACAGCAGCTGTAGTTTGAATCATACAAACTTGTCAAACTCATTGCAATTACTGCAATTAATTTAAATACAAACACACACACACACATATATATACATATGTATGCATATAAATGTATTTAAATTACTTGCTATAAATATATATATATGTAGTTCCACAGCAACAATAGCAGTGAAAAAATATAAAGGTTATGCAAATAATGGCATTACATTCAAATGAAACAGAAAAAAAAAATAAGATAGGGAGAAAAAATAAACCAAATTTTTTACAGATTTTTACACTAACTTCAGGTTTTCATTTACTAACAACAAGTTTTTTCCATAAGTAAGCAAATATTGATCCATAGGGCAAGGGAGAAAACATAAAATATTTACTAACTCATAGAATAACAGTAAGCAAAAAATTTTGCTAGATAGCCAGACATCTGTGCAGGATGCTGGGAATGCATGGGGAGTAGTTTATTAACAGAGCTGTTCTGCATATTTTGTGTAGGTTACTCCTCTTGTTTTGAGCTTCTTCTGAAAGATCAAGATTTACCGCCTGGAACAGAGGCGGTTGTTCATTCATCCAAAATAAATTAGTCTCCGGTGCAGGTTTAAGGCAACTGGCAGTGCAGGCCTTAACTCGATGAACCTGGAAAGGCCCACACCTCCCACACCACTGCTTTTCAAATGAGAAATTCCTCGGCACAAAAGACTCAGCCCACGGGACTTCTCCAGACAAACAATCAGCCTGCAGTGCTTCACTGGGCATGAGGGTCTTGGCAAGGCGCCATTCACTATCATTAAAAGTGTTTATAAAAAAATTGTTCATTTTTGGCCAGCTTTTTTTTCCAAGGCCAGGCCTCCACCCCCACATCTTCAGTGGAATGTGTTAATAATTTGCTTTGTGGAGATGAAAGGCTCTTTGATAGGAGCAGCATAAACACATCTCACTGTGCTCAAAGGTCTTTGTCCCACAATAGAAGCATAGTTTCTGTACAGTGGCTTGAACGGAAAGAACAGACACATTTCTGAATCATTTTTCACTCTTTTTTTCTGCCTTTCCTTTCCTCTACACACACACACACACACACACACACATACACACACACGGACACACTTTAATCTTCCTTCATTTCTTATAGTCTGTTGCAGATCTTTCTGTGAAATACAAACAAGGAAGTGGTTCCAAACAAGAATTCCTCACCAATATTTGCAGCAGATGGATTAAAAATACCAGCCAGTCCCCACAGTCTGTGGTGCCAGAAACCAAAAATCACAGCAAAACATGGGTCTGTCCCAGAGTTTATGACTGAGCATAGCTTGGAGCAGTGTGCAGCATGGGAGAGGGGAAGAGTCCAGCTGCTATTATCTTCTCATCCTCTCTTCAAGAGCAGGTTGCAGAGCCTACTGAATAAATACAAATGAGAGTTTCTAATTCATCTGGGGAAAAAAAAAAAAAAAAAAACACTTAAAATTACCTGAAAATGCAGTGTATACTAGCAAGCACTGCCTAACTGTTGTCTCCTGGCTATAACAGTGCCTCCCCCTCCCTGCCCAGTTTGAGCCATTCTGTGCATCTTATCTATACCAGCACTGCCCCTTTGAAAGCACAACCTGTTGATGCTGAACCATAGTATCAGTCCTAAACGATCCTGAGTGGATAAAGACATAATTGAGATGTGGCCTGGTTGACATGTCAACACTTAATCACCAATATTGTCTTGAGATATTAGCACTTCAGGACACCTTTCAAGATGACATTTGTGTAGGCTTGTTTTCTCTCATTTTTGTCTGTTCTTTTGATAAAAAGATGGTATATAGTCCTGGGTTTGCCTGTGTTTTGTTTTCCAATAGTGTTCCCTGCCCTCATGCTATGTCTCTATTTATTTGAGAGATTATTTGTTTTTCTATTCATGACAGCAGTCGCTAAAGAAAAATCAAATTATTTTACAGATGTGTCATGTTACACTTCTGAAGCATTACCACTCAGCAACTAGAATAACGTGGCCAGACAGGCTGAAGTGACTTGAGTGCTTATGCTACTTTTTTTAAGGTAGTTTAGAAATTAAAGGCATTTAACCACTGCTCCCTGCAGTGTTAAGTTTTATATGTTGTACACTACATGAAGTCACATTTGGGAATGGACATCTGCCCAATAGCTCAGATTGCACTCTGCAGCAAAACAGCTTCATTCTAGACATGCACAGTCACCTATTTCCTTCTGGGAGAGACAGTACTCCTGATAGCCAGTGCTCTACCAGTGTTTTTCACGTATACGTTCTGTTTTCAAAAGGATTTTAAATTCTTAATGAACTCTGCTCAAAAGGTCACTGCTGACAAGAGGTACTGAGGTTTGTTAGCAAAAATGTAAGGGTTCAGGAAAAATATAAGCACTGTAATTTAAATGTAGGCTTGCCTCAGTACAAGAAAAGCACACAGTCTCTGAGCTCACCTGAGGTGACAGGAGTGGATAGCTTTAATTCAAGTCACCAGCTGTTAAGTTTGTGTTGTGGGTAGAGGGGAGATTTAGAATCTTTAACCTACAGCAGCCCACCAAGTGCTAATCTGGTCACTATGTGCAGCTAATCTCTTTCTTTACTGTCATTATTCTTTCCAGCTATTCTTCAGCTAACATAATTGTAGCTTGTTATCTGCAACACTTCCTCTCATGAAATAGTCTCTGATAATATTAATGTCAAGTCTGAGTTTCAGCTGTGGCCCTAGTCCTCCCTTAGGAAGAGAGGATAGCTTTATATTTATTATATTTATTTATTATTTTTTATATATTTGCACAACAGTCAGGTGTTTGGACTGCCAGGGAATGAAGGTGAGTCAGGGTCTCATCTGATGCTTTCACATCTTAAATGGTGTGGGATGAAAAATCATGTATTGGAAACACTGCTGAATGAATAAGGACAGCATGAAGTTTAGCTCAACATGTTTAGCTCAATATGTTTAGCTCTCAGCATGAGAGCTCTGGATGCACCATTCAGTGTAAAGTAACTCTTAATACAACAGTTTGCTGAAGTGCCACTGCCCTTTTTATTTTTTCTAAATACACCTTTCCACAACACTTGGTGAAATAGTAATCATGTATCTTGATGTGGTTTCAGTGCAAAACCACCTGAAGAATGGCAGTTTCACTTGGTCTCAATTTAAGGATTTTGGCCCCATTCAGAGCAGAAACTTAGGGAGTGCCATGATACCGTGGAGAAAAGCAAATATTTGCACAACCCATGGAGACCAAGCAGCACGCACTTTAAAGCAGACCTATTGTGTGCTGCTGCCCCCAGCCAGCATCTCTGTGTTTGTGGTAGGAGTAAAGCAGGTTGGACCTGCTATGATCCTCTCCTGTGCAGTGGCAGCCTCTGTCAGATAAGTGGAACAAACAGCTTGTGGGGGGCAAGGGAAAGGACAGCATTTTAAAGTGTAGTTGAAAATTCATCAGAGCTTCTTTGCATGCATTGCGTTTCAACATACCTCTTCTTCAGAGTGGCTTTTAAGTGAAAGCTGTTTTCCTGCAGGGGTATAGTGCTAATGGGAGGTTCCTGAAAGAAAGGATCTTCTGCTTGGCTGCTTGGCTTCTGCTGCATTTTGGAGATAGTTATATATTCAATCTATACTGAAAAACACCCAGGTTTTTGTCAGCAGATTTTTCATTCACTTGCGGGCTAATTTAGAAGCCCAGCTACATCTGTAGCTACCTACAGGATAAGGACAGGCCATTGGTAAAAGAGGCTAATGTCCTGAACAAGATTTGCTTTACATGTGGTGTGTTGAACTGGCTCACAAACCTTCTGCTTAGCACACACTTTGGTTTCCCTGGCATGCTCTGAGTTAACATGGCACAGTGATGGCTGGCTGCTGCCTAGGAGGAGTCTGCCCTGCTCTGGCCAGCCTCCTTACCCCAGAAAGTGTCTGAGACCCAAGAGCAGAGCTGATCTGAAGTGGGCTTTACAGCATGACCAGTCCCTACCAGTAACAGTGGAAATTTGTCTGCCCACACAGAAGAGGTTACAGAACTGAACAGGAGCACTTTGCTAAAGAGCTGGTACAGAGAGTGTCCAAGCAGGTAAATAGGTATGACAGAGTGAGCCCAGCCCTGTGCCCATCTAAATCTGTGAGCAAAGCTGGATAAAGAAGGAACTTGAAATATGACTTGGGTGCCTGAAATATAAAGCTACACATTTTTTATTTGTTTCCAGACAATGGACAAAACTGTGGCTGCAATTTTTGTTCTGTTCTTTTTCTTGTATAAAAACATAGGGAGTATGGCCAAGCTTCTGATCATTTTCCTGTTTCCTTAAATGAAAAAAAAAATCTCTGAGGACATATAAGCATAGGAGGGCTGGATCCCATCTAGAAGTAGGAACACGCCTTTGGGCTGTAAGTTCTAATCACAGTTTTCTGTGTTTTAGAAGGAAAAAACATAACAAACAAGCAGTCATGACAACCTTGGAGAAAACTCTCTTTCATTGTTTGTCGCTATTTTACTCAGACAATAGTATGAACGGCGAAAAAAAGTCATTGCTGGAAGGTAAAAATCAAATGCCAAGTCTCTTTTCATCAATGTGAAACATCCCTGCTCATGAAAGGACCAGTCCCTTCAGCCTCTGTTCATGTGAAATGTGTTTACTCACAACTGCAAGGACTAAAGTATTAAGCACATAAAAATAAGGATCTTCTGTGTGCTCAGAGAAAGAAAGTTGACACACTGTGTATTTTCAGCACAGGGTAAAACTAGTTCTTTTTCAGAATCGTGAAATGCAAGAGGGACATGGCCTTTGCAAGCAGGAGAACAGGGGGAGCCCCCATCCTGTCCAAGCCTGGGTGCAGCCATTGGAGCTCGGCTTGTGCTGCAGCACACTCCCCGTGCTTCTGCAAAAATAACACTCCAGTGCTAATTTTAGCATCAGTTAAACACAAAGCAATTCAAGGCATCCACAGTGTATTTCATGAGGACAGTATTTCTCTTTTGCTTGTGTAGTTCCCAGGCTGCAGTGCCATTCTGTTCACCAATCTTAAACAAACACCGCCCTTGAGATTTCCTAAATAGTTCAAAGTGGTGTCTAGGGAAACATCAGAAACATAGATATGGAAAGCCTGGATATGTTTCAGATGAAACCACTTTGAATGTCCATTTTTGTGCAAGTTCTGGGCTGGATGATAGTATAAAGCAAGAGTTTTTTGAGATAAACTTGTCAGGAATGATGCTATGATAGCAAAGTTTTCTAAATATTTATTCCTGATAAGATTTTCACAAGCCCTTCGGTCATCATTTCATTCAATTTTTAATACAAGAAATGTTTGATGAGGAACAATTAATGGTTTTGAATTTTCAGTGCCCTTGAAGTTCTAACTGGAATGGTTTCTATGTTGTTTCCATGCTTATTTGTTATAGGGAACACATAGAAATACATTGACTGCAGAAGCCAATGCACAAGAGGCAGTACTCCAAAAGTCAGGTTTGACAGCAGAGGCCACAGTCACCACAGTTATTTTGTATTCTAAATAAATACAGGGAGGAACTGCAGTAACTGGGATGTGCTAGTTTGCAGCACTAACACCATCTCATCAATGGATAACCACTGTTTACATTTGCTGGCTATCAGTGCCTATAAACTCCTATAACACCTGAACCTTAACTCTGAGGAAATTAAGGAGGGCAGCTCATCTGTCAAAAGTAACAGCAGAAGTCACTAACATGAAAAGATCAAACATGGGACAATACCTCCTGATTTCCACTCCTCATTTTTCTCTTTAAAAACCTCTTGGGACATTCTCTGACCTTTATTCATCACTGTCACCATCCATCCCTAGTTTCAGGAATGTCACAGGTCATGATTAAAATAGCTGCCACTTTCCCATCCCTTTTGTGATATTTTTGAAATGCCGGACAAAACTATGTCTCATGTATCCACAGGAGGGAAGTCCAAACTTCTCCCTCTGCCTTAATGCACTTCCCCGTCTGCCACACACATTCTGGAAGCTGGAGAAATATTCTGAGGAATTATTACCACAAGTCTGGTTTGATTCTTGCTCTCTTTGTGAATATGGTCCACTTTTGGAGACAGGGCACTTGGCTAGTAGGAGCTCTGGACTGACCTGGGTTTTTTACGACAATGTCATTACATAGCACCATGACAGTCAGTCCTGTGCTCAGGGTCCTGAAGGTCTGGGCAATCCTTCTGTGGCCTTTTCTGTGAGTCCTATAGCTAGACCCAGAGAAAGACATCAACCTTTCTTCTCTTCACTGTGCTCAGAGCTACAAAACCTCCTCCAGTCCTTAACCAACAAAAGCCTACCCATTGGAACATCCACCAGCCCCAGTAAAGTTCAGTCCAGAGACTGAGCCATGGACCACATCTGGCTAGTGGAACCCTTTTGCTTGCACCAGCAGGATATTAAGCTCACAACAGGTCACACAGATGACATGTGTCACAAGGTAGCCCACTAGTTGCTTCAGGGCACTCAGCTTACCAGGAAATCTTGTCCAGAAGATGGATGTTTTGGCAAGACGGTCAGGGTGCCGGGGAGCAGGATGGTGTGAGGAAGCTGATCAGCCCCAAGAACACAGTCAGCACATGGACAAGATGAGAATGTGGCCAAAGACAAAGAAAGCAAAAAGTCTGCTGTAGCTGAGGGATGGAGGTTAGGACCAGAAGCAGGTGGCCCCTCTGTCCTACCACTGTCTCCCAAGATTGTTCCTTTTCTTCTGTTCTCTCTCCTTCCTGGTTGTCCCAGCTGACTTTTGGTCCCATTCCAGGCCTGCCTGCTTGCTTAACCATCCCAATCTACTGTTACTAATGTTTTTATTGGCCAAAGATCTAAAGACTGGCTCCCCACCACACTGCTGTTGCCTTGCCTTGTGGTCTGCCCTTTCCTTCCTGGTTCCATTTGTTAGGATCCTTGGCTGGAGCAGCAGCAGAGGCGGAGGGCTGCCTGCCCTGCCCGCGGCGTGGGGGAGCTGGGCTGGGTGGGGACAGGGGCACAGCTCCAGCCAGCATCCCCAGGCCAGGGCAGGCAGCCTGGCAGACAGCGTGTGATGGGGAGAGCTCAGCATGGGCAGCAGGACACAGGCTGCAGCCTAGAGGCAAAATGCCAAATTCCAGTGGTTGGTGGCAGGAGGAAAGAACTTCCTCAGAAGCCAGGCAGGAGCTGCTGGCATCCAGAAAAACACCAAAACTAGGCCTAAGGCAGGTGTTTCACCCCATTATCCCCTAATTTTGTTTCTGAGTTGTTCAGTCTTCTTCAATTAAAGCAGCTACTAGCCATTCTAGCAAGCTGGCCCTCTTATAAGGAGTTTAACAAGAGCAATAGATGCAATGGCACAAGAAAAAAATCATACTAACATTTTGAAATAACTCCAGCCACAGAGGGAATCTGCTAAACAGAAAACATAAGGGGTCTACCCATTCAGTTTAGTGGAGTTTGTGTGTTTTCCACAGGTTAAAACTGATTTGAACACATCTTTCAGAGAAAGAGCCATTCCTCTGCCTTGATAGGTAATCATAACCACCAAGTACAGGGGTTACTGGCATTTAAAATGAATTTTGACTTCCTTTGGCCCCAAAAACTTCTGGATGTCAGTGAGAAAACTGACAGGTCCAGACATGCAGCTTCACGCAAGTGTACTGCTTGTCCAATGAGTGTGTATGTTTTGGAAGACTACATGAACAGAAAACTGTCCCAATGTAAATGGTCTTATTTTATTAGCAGTATTTTATTATTTTTTTAGCAGTAGAAGAAAAACTCACATGAAGCTAGCTGTGTTACACAATTAAGTGCTCTAGACGGTATTATTAACATTGAAGTATAATGTTTATAAAGGCATATTAATCTAAATTTTGTACACTAAACATTTACAGGACACAAACCAGTCTCTAGTGAATCTGACTCCATTTCAAAAGTGTAACTGCTAGATTGGTGACTGTACTGTAACTTCTCCTGAGTTTTTATTTTAAAATAAAGCACTTTTTAAAGCCACTGTATTTTACATACAGCCTAATCCTGTGGAAATGCATCCCCTGTGCTCTGATACTTCTTTCCAGTAACAGCAGATCAACTCATGTTTGTATGACCCAATAGCATATAAGTGGGATATTGGAATTAAGCTATTTAGACTTCCCAAGGCTGAGGTATTTTGGTACTGATGCAGAATGGGAACTTGAGGAGCATGATTTTTCATTTTGAATTTAGGCAGGTCCTAAGGCAAGGCTTCTGAAGCTAACAAATCTCAGACAAGTGATGTCCAGTGGCACATACAGTTTTGTGCCTATGGCCTTGCCAGCTGCTTGCCTCACACCCCTGCAGCTTATAAAGTCTGTAACATAAATGTGCAAATGGTAGGATTTGGCAAAGGGTCAGCATAAAAATGGAGGTGAAAAAATCTTCAGGTAAAAGTATGTTGAAAGAGAAAGCAGAAGTTTTGAAATCAAAACAAATCCACTCATCTTCTTGTTTCTGTTTTCTAAGAAGTGAAAACATTACAACACAAAGAAGGCTGCTGCCACTGGTGTATTTAGCATCAGAAAATAATGAAACCTTTGTAAAAGCTTGTCATGAGGCCCCTGAAGCCAGGGGCTGCAGAAAGCAATGAAGGGTGGATTAAGGGAGAAGGACCTGTGTCCTTAGAAGTGAACCTGCTGTTATGCACTATGTGGTACAAAAATAGCACACACAGCATGCTTGTGAATAAATTGCATGTGAATAAATTGCATGTGAAAGATTGCTTTCGAACAGGAAGCTTTCCCACTACAGGAAGCATCTGGAACTGAGTCTGTTGCAGTCTATTATTATTACATAAAACACTACACAGAAGAATGAATGCAAAGATTTTTGCTAGTAGATCAGGAGAAATCTGGAGCTCCACAACCAACCAAGTGGGAATATATGTAGGTCTTAAACCTATCTGAAGATCTCAGACATTTGGCAGGTATGTTGATTGATCAAATGGAAGTGGATCTAGAGCATACAGCAGACTGATTTCTGCCCCCCCTTCCCCACAAAAGTGTACAAGAAATCCAGTGGGTAGGCCAGGGGAAGTTCGGATCAGCCAGCAGGATCTCTGTGCTGGTTTGTGCACTCATGGACACAGGGCCAGAGGCACAGACCTGCCCCACTGCTCCTTCACGATCAGGAGAATTGGCTCGTGTGACTTTGTTCCTAATGCTGATGTAGCCAAAGTTTGCCTACATTTCTTGTTCCCAGCTGAGTCAAAGGAATGTTCTTTAACCAACATTTGTTCAGATGTAGAAAAAGGAAGTTAAAGTATCCACCAATTTATTTTGTAGCACATTACTGAATGCATGACTAAGTAGGTAATGCAGCTAACAGTACCAAAGCCTGAAATATATCATACACAGAAGAGCTACATAATAAGAAGGATGTTTTCCAGTGCAACTAACTGTTTTAATTCTCACATAATAAAAATGAAAAATATGAGACTTGCAACAGAACCTTTTCAGTCTGTGATGCTGCTACGGGATGTGTTATCTAAAATATTCATACAGAGAAGGGTAGCCAAGGGATGTGAGTATCTCTCACCACATTGTGAAGGCTCTGAGTAATCACTTGTCAGATGTTAACATTACATAGAATACTTCAAAAATCAATGAAGAAGCCAGAACATGTTAGACCCATTTACCACAGCCTAATCAGCCAAGTAAGCTCAGATAATAAACTAATCATGAGTCGCTGAAATAATTAAGGATTCCCTTCTCACATGATAGTGTTGGAATTCTTTTTTAGAGAACAACTGCATAGTAAACACTATGCATGTGTTCAGGCAGTTGCTGGATTTGATAAATAGCCCTTGTTTCTGAGAAACTTTGGTAGCCTTTGTGAGCAACAGTCAACGACAAATAATATGAACAAACAACATATGTTCAGAGAGGTTTTCATGGAAAGATCACTTGAGTGGGGAGGGGGAGATAAAAGAGAACCTGATAACTGGCACTTGAGAGTGGCTCTGTAAACTGTGGGATTCATTTCCAGACAAATGTTCTCTCTATCCTGTTTGCACAGAGCAAAAGTAACCCCTGATGACTGATTATATTAACTGGATGTTATATTAACTGGATGTCTGCATTCCACAGATCTTTCCTGAGGATTTATACCATACCAGGTCATTTCTCATATTCATGGTTAATCTAGGATAAAGTCAGAAAAGAGCTTGACTTTTTCTGACAAACATCCAACAAATGTTACAGTCGTACCAGTTGCAGCTTTCTGGGTAGGTTGATCCTCATTCATCATAGCTCTGTACACAGATACAGATACACACATTTTTGTGTTCACAATAGCTCAAACATTAATACAAGAGCTTGGCGCAGACTGAAATTAGACATGTTAAATTCTTCATTGTAAACACTGGATTTGCTTCTTATATTTAAAATAAAGTTCTATTAGTTCTTTTTTGATGCTAATTTTTACCCATCATTTATTATACAATCCATTTTTTTTCTTAGAGAACAGCATCAAACTTTAGATTTAAAAGCAGGTGCAGGTGCAAGACTGGCCAGGGCCTAGTCTCAAACTACTAAGTGTCTGCTAACATTCTTTACATATTAATTGAGGTCAAATTTCTGGGAAAGCCGCAGGAGTCTCTGACCTGAACTTAAATGCCTTCTGAAACAATCCATTCTATTATCCATTCTATGCAAATCTGCCCTAACAGAGCTGTGGACAGGGTAAACTATCAGTTCAAATATCAGAGTCACTGAATGGTCCTTCCACCATAGACAACATTTTTTGCTGAGGAAAATACTATAAGCTCAACATGACTGAGAAGAGAGTGTTTCAGCTGCAGGCAAAGTTTTCCCTTAATCTCTCCTGGCGCCCACTCCCTAGACTTCTCCTGAGTGTAGGGCCACCCAGACCGACGATGGGGCTACATCCCTGATCCCAGAGCACACCCCATGCCAAGCAGGGCTGGTACAGCAGCCAAACAACTTTATATCATCAAAGCCTGAGTCTTCTGTGAAAATGATGCCTGACCATCACTTTCACAAGGGTCATTAACCTCTGTGGGAATGATGGAAGTTAATATTTTCCTTCCCTTTTCCCAGTTACTGTCCTGCTAATAGTTAAAGCAATTCCTGGGAAAAAGATGAGGGTTCAATCCCTTGGGGCTGAGGTGAATCTACAGCCATTTTCTGGGTGGTGCTGCTTAGATTAAAATGATAGATTTTCAGGAGAAAGCATAAAGCTCGTTTTAGGTTAGATATTGCTTTTTTATTAGCTGCACGCGACAAACTAAGACAGAATTATTTTAAATCCAGAAAGCACTCACATAACAATGACTTTCAGCCTCTTTTCTCTAGGGCTGGCAATTCTTGATACAGCACAGCACAGTTCAGTGGACATCAAGCGTCACGGGTATCACGTTCAGAAAAACTCTGAATTCAGGAATTAAGATATTAAGAAGCACACAGTGTTCATATATCAGTGAAAGGACCACATTTTATAGTTTATTGCAAGGTGGGTTTTGTTGCATTTTTGGAGTTTAGTTTTGTTTTCTTTTGAAAAATAACCTGATCAGAAATATAAACAGGCATTTGCAGAACTACATTAAAATTACTCTTTATCTTTCATCACATTTGCCAGCAGCTCTGTTTCATTATAAACAGAGTAAGTGAAGCTGGAGAAACAATACAGATGAACATGAAACCATGAAAGAATGATGCAAATTATTATGAGGAACTCTTATAGGAAAGTTTTTTTTCCTTTTGCCTTCTTCTGCACATTTGTGCACTTTCCCTGAGAAAAAGGGCATTCTATCCCATCTTCATTTTTTAAAAAAATCAATGTTTATATTTTGCATATTTGTTTATAATAGAATTCTTACCACTTTAGGCCAACACACATCCTTCATACATCCTTAACAATTCTGCACATTCACACAAATCCTAGAGAAGTTAGATATCAATCTTATGACTGTGTGGGAAGTGGGAAAAAATTAAAAAAACTGGAATAAGAGAACAAGTGGATTGCCATTGAGTTTCTTGTAATTCCTGGCTTTCCAGTGTAAAATGGTATTTAATTCCACATATGAGTGTGCACATGTATGTAAATGTAGGTTGTATGAAGAGAGAGAGAGAGATGCATTTATTTCTTGTGCACTTCCTTCTGGCAGGCCTATTTCTACAGAATAAGCAGATGTGTGTGTGAAGCTTTATCTCTTAAGCACAACAAACCTCAGCTGAAGGGTATTCGACAGAGATGTCATGGACACTTGTCAGTTACATTTCACTTAAAACCAATCAATTTCTTTCCCCTTGGTCCCTCTTCACCTGTCATCTCAAATTATCTGCCAAATCTCTTTCACTGACACCACTTCAGCTCGGATGATGATCTATTTCAGAAAGTTTTTTAAAATTTCTCATATATAAAGCTATTATTTTTTTTCTTCTTGCATGGCAAATTTAGAGATAGTTTATATTTTTGATATCTCACAAATGAGCTTGAATATTTTTATATGACTTGACCCTATGAACGATTCAAACAAAACACCTGTGCAACCCCCTTAGTACAGTGAAACATTTTGAATGTGAAGTTCATGTGATATCAGGATATATTTCTTGACCTACATAGGCTTAGCCCAGAACTGACAGTAAAATAATTAAAAGTAATTCAAAACTAAAGTTTTAGATTATGCTCTATTATTTTTGTTTCAGACAAGAAAAAATTTCTCCTTTGATTATAAATGCATATATTTGTGATGCCATATGATAGCAATGATATCCTGTCCCGTATGCACACATAGTTCAGTGTGTAAGAAGAGAAAGATACAAGTACTGGCACTAAATACTTCAGCATTTTTCATTTAGAGGTCAGTTGAAAGAACTTTGGAGATACAATCCTTAAAGTCTGACTGTCTTCACTTTGCATGCAGATAATTTACTGGCACTGATGCTAGCTGTACAATAGATTGAGGAACGTGTTACACATAGCTTTCTTAAATATTTATTTGTTGACATGTGCTGCTAGGTCAGAGAGGCAACCATAGGGTGATCTGCTGCAGATCTCACTGATGTTCAATAGACCTGGAGCAGAGATGCTCTCAGGCTGCAAATGGAACTAGCTCATGGCAGTCAGAATCTGCAACTCCCTGTACTGTTGGCACAGACCAGAAATATTGTCTGTCCAGCATCGAGGAGACTGAGGGGAGACCTCATTGCAGTCACAACTTCCTCATGAGGGGAAGCAGAGGGGCAGGCACTGATCTCTTCTCTGTGTGCCCAGCGACAGGACCTGAAGGAACGCCCTCAAGTAGTCAGAGGAGGTTCAGGTTGGATATTTGGAAAGTGTTCTCCACCCAAAGGGCTCCAGTTGAGAACAGGAACAGGCTCCCCAGGGCAGTGGTCACAGCACCAGCCTGACAGAGTTCAAGAAGTGTTTAGACAATGCTCTCAGGCACAGGGTGTGACATTTGGAGTTGGTGCTGTGCACGGCCAGGAGCTGGACTCAGTGATTGTTGTAGGTCCCTTCCAACTCAGCTTATTCTGTAATTCTATGAAAAAAACCAACTAATAATAGTGCATTCCTTACACCTTAAAGCTCTATTCTGCAGCTAAACCTGTCCAGACAGAAGGAAAAGTAATACATTTAGGTACCTTTTCTGAATTAAATCAGCATTTATTAAGGCAATAAAGAGTTATATTATTATTATCATTATTACTACTACTATTACTATTACTATTACTACTATTATTGTTATTTTAGGGCCAGCACAATGCTTGTACTCACAAAGTCTCCAGAAGAAAAAGAGCATAGAATAAGCCAACATCCACAGCACTGTCCTGTAGCATTAGGCAGCATGATCAGCACTGTATAAATTGGCTTCCTCCACCCTACATCCCCCAGTCCTACATCCCACTTACCTTCACAGCTACACCTCAGTTTCATACCATTGATGCTGCTGGTGCTTTGCACAACAGTGGTCTCTTAATTTCTGATGCCGAGAAATTAAAGTGAAAAAAGCACACAATAATATTCCTGTGGGGAAGAACTGCGTGGGGCCCAGAGGACACCGGGGAGAAAAGTGGTGCAGCACAAACGTGGCTAACAGGGGACCTGGTTTAGAGCATCTCCAAGCTCTGCCTGATTCACAAGCACAGATACAGACTGACAAGAGGACACACCAAAGCAGACCAGATAGGTCACTGACACCAACTCCAGGCAAGTGTTGGGGAAACTATTCATGGATGACAAAGGATATCAGGCACAAACTGGGAAGGGTTACAATGATGGTCTCAATGACAATGATGATACAATGTGACAGTGACAGAAAAAGAAATTATATGCCAGTATCTCCAGTATTTTCTTTACACTTAATCTGTTGTTGTTAACAAAAAATGAAAATTAGTCGAAAATTAGTCAAGTGGCTGATGGGGAACTATGATTTTTTTGTTTATATGTCTGTTTACCATGCTGCTTTCCAGCTATGCTAAATAGAGAGTATAGTTCAGTGCTAAAGTCACAGCCATTTTATTTTTCTTATCCCTGACATGCTGTGTCTTTATCATTAGAACTATTTAGATAGTGAACCTGCATCAAATGGAACCTTAGCCAAAATATGTCCTCTGCTTTATGTCAAAGTTGGCTGATTTAATGTTTTTGATCTCTCAGCTAGGACATCAAGGCCAGCATTTTTAATAACTCTCACTAGGCAGAATAAAGTCCGTGTCTGAAAAAACAGGCAGGATGTTATTGATTTGTTTCTAAACAAACAGGGAGTTATAACAGCTCTTTAATCTGAAGGCGATAGATCCTGAGATGGAATGAAGCGCCTAAGTCCCAGCCAAGTTCAGTGAAAAGTGAATAGAGTGTACGTCATAATTTACTGTGACGTTATTTTGTAATCTACAAGAAGGCATTCATTGTGTTGGAAGTTCTTGAGAGAGACAGCTATTTGTGATCAGTTGGTGTATTTGGTATATGTTCTTCCCTTTTGAAAGACTGACTCTTTTTCCTCTGTCTATAAGAGTTTTTTTATTTATCTACTCAGCTATTTCATTATCCTTCCAGAAACTTCAGCAAATGGGCAAATCACTAGAGTACTTTAGGTTACTAACTGGAGCACACATACCATCAGACTGCATTTATGGAATGCAAATGTGCAAGCTGTAATGCCTTAATCAGTGAACTCAGAACTTACTGTGGTTGAGAAGAATATCTTGAGGTGAAGACTGAAAAATAGCAGTTTTACAGACTTGGGGGGCATTTCAGGATTTGCCCAACCATGATTAGATAAACTAAATATTCTCTTTCATGGTGACATTCATGGAATTCTTTGAAGACAGTAAATGAGCAACAACTCATGATAATCAAAAGAGGATTAGAGAAAGATATGTCAGCAAAATACAATAAACGTATTGTTTAAAAGTTGAGGAATTACATATATGTAATTCCAATGCTTTGTTACCAACCTTACAGTAAGATAAAAAAGCATTGCAATAGAACAACTAATAAAGATATTTTTAAAAACCAAACCTGCAAGAAGTCTTATACTAAAGGAGAATGAAAATATTTGGTGTTTGGTGCTGTGTTAGACCAAAGGCATGCTCACACCAGGTGGTGTGTCAGTCACCAAGGCCAATGGTGAAATTAAGCATGACATCTAGATCTGAGTGCTTTTCGACATTCTGCAAGCAGCATGCTTCATATTTCAGTTGCAACAACAAGACACTGTAGACACTTTAAAACAAAATAAAAGCAGATTTCAAGGGACATAATCATGAGACATTCCAATTTATTAAAGCCTTGGCCAAAAAAAAAGCACACAAAGAACTGAAGTCATCTTCAGACCCAGGATATCTAATGAACTAAGGGCATAATTTAAACTTAGCCTTACTAACCTTTCAGAGCTGATGACTGCAGCTTTGTTTTTGCAAGTTTCTGCATCTTTACTTTCTGAAAAGCAAAACCACAGATGAAATTGCTTTAGATCAAGCTGGAATGCTTTATTTTGTAAGTGCTCCAAACATACTGAAAGACAATTAATTTATCTATCCAGTGAGCACTGAAAATTTATTGGGTGAACTTATAGATGTTTCTTGTTCCATCACCCCTCCCCCTAAAATCAGGGAAGGGCAGAAAGCACAAATAAAGACGTACAGAACTTAGAGGGAAAACAGCAATACAAACATTATATGGATACATTGAAGTTGTCAGTGGTATCTAGCAAAATCCAGCTCAATAAAAGTTTTTTTAACATAGGCTGCTAGCATAACACACAGAAGAATTAAGAAATATTTTCTGCAGGTTGATAAAGCATATATCACAATGAGCTTACTAACAGACCTATCAGTAATGCAAAAGTAAGCATTGGTTTTGGCATGCCCTCAGCGGGAAAAAAAAGTGTAGTAAAGGAAAATTGAGATATCTGAAGTCATTGCTGGGTGAAAAATATAATACTGTATTAAAAACACAATACTTGTTATAAATGCTAAACCATGTGCCATAAATGTGATAAAATTCAGCATCTGAACAAACTTTAAAAGAACTTCCCATATACCTACTGGCATAAGCCAAGTTTAGCTTCTGCATGACAACTTTGTGGACATTGTCTTCAGTTATTGAGACACTTCAACTTAGTGAATTCATGACAAAACAAAAAGGTGAAGTATATATAGCACTGTGAAAAGAAATACCTCCTGAGAGATAGGGTTATCTTGGCTTGGATTGCAAACTAAATGTAAGGTAAATTTCATCAAGGTGTTCAGAAATTCAAAAAGATTTTCCAGGAACTGCTTGCATTTCACATGTGACTTCAGTGATTACAGAGAACATGCCCTCAAGAGTTACTCTCTCTATTAATGTTAATCTTGCTCAACTGATTCAACCTGATTGAAAGGCACACCTGTATTTTCCACTAGGATGGATTTTTTTCTTTTTTCACAGAAACTGGAATAGCACATGAGTGAAACACGTCTAAGATAAAGTCTGCATAAATAGAGGATATGTTTTTGTTTCAGTGGCTCTGGGTAATGTTCCTATAGTTTGACAGCAACTCTGAAAACATTAAAAAATCTGACATCACACCAATGTCATTTTTAACAATGGGAATTTCCATAGAAGTTCATAGGAACCATATCATAGTGCAAGAGTTTGTGAAGACACCAGTTCCATGACCCAGGGGCCCTGGAGGACCATTGAGTACTTTTTTAGTGTTCTGTTGACTATTCAGAATGGCCTAATTTCATTTCACTTTGAAATCCTGCAAAAGAACCACATGAAGCATGTTTCTGCAAGTGTAATTCTATTTCTTGTATTTCTCATGTGTCCTACATATTAAGAATGTCATTCATCTGACATGTTTTTTACATTTGCTCCATGATGAGATTAGCTGTGTGCTAACAACATCTGTTTTTCTCTTGGCACTAAGGGACTCCAGAGTGACTGAATCAGAACCTGGTATCTTCAGTGCAAATAAATATCCACAGCATAATTCAGTGAGATAGATGACATCTATATAATTCCAAGTACAATATGCTTTATTTACAAGTACACACTAATTCTGAAAGAAAAGGATTATCAGCTATGTAATGCACTCTCTTCCTTCTAGGATCTCAGTCCAAAACCAATCCCCTTTTACAGGAGGGGAACTCTACCTTCAGAATTTACCCTGGTCAGCAAAGATAATAAAAAACTACCAAACTTGTCCAGCTATCTTTTACAGGAAAGTAAACATCTTCTATTGCAGCAGTAGCTGGAGGGTTTCTTGCATCACAATAAATTTCAGGAGTCAGTTATTTTCCCTGACAAAAATTTCAAAGATACAGTAAATTAGCTGAGCTCTATATTTGTTTGTCTGCACAGTGTTAAGCACCATCAGCACTCACCAAAGAGTTACCTTTATTAAATCCAACATCTCTGACTTAAAACAGCATGTTACAGTCATTTTTGAGGTAAATATGATAGGAAATTTGAAAGAATTCCACCTGACAATCTTTTCATGACTTTTCTGTTCTGATACTGGATATCGTTTTAACAGTCTGGTCTGTTTAGAATATTTTATCTAGAGCTATAATGTATCGAGGGAAAATATTTTTTCCCAGAATGGATTTGTAAAAATGATCAAAAATAACAAGCTCCATGGACTAAAGAAGCATACTTTCAGCAGCCCGTGAAACTTGTTATTTTAATGTTTCTTGATACTAAAGTTTTACCCTGGCTATGTAAAATATGCAACCATTTCACACATCATCTCATATACTGGGAATCTTAAAACCATACAATGAATGCTTTCTGATGAAACTGAGGTTTTCATGCCAAATTTCTTCTAAACATATATCTTAATTTATTGATTAAAACTTGTTTGAGCTGTCTCCAGCAAACAGATACTTGGATGAGCTAGCAAGGAATCAGACAATGTACATTAAAAATTTAGCAGATGCCCTCCAAGCATGTCACACTCTCCTGACCCCTTGCCCGCTTTTTTTTTTTTCTCATTCTACTTAGTAATGTGGATTTGTTTCCAGGATTGCCTCTCCGTTTGCTGATAGGCACAGGAAACAATCAGAACTGCCTGCAGAGAGCATGCTCCTTTTCAGACTGCTTTAGGTCCAGAGATTAAGGATATATTTCACTCACAAACTCCTGTGTGCCAAACACAGGGTGCCTAGGGTTAGCCCAACTTTTCTTTCTGGGTAAAATGGTGTCAGTGATGCTATGCTGGCTTTCAGCATCTGAGGATCTGCCCCACTCTGCTGCTGTTTGATCAGGAGGAATGATAAATGTATATCCCCTTGAAATAAAATCAATCTGGTGATTAACCAGGTCTGTCAGGAGAACCAGACTGGCATTTTGCTATTTACTAGTTCCAGACATGGATCTATATTTGCCCTATGGGAGCTAGTAATGTGAGAACATAATTCAATTGAACACTTTAATTATAACACAAGTCCAGTCCACTAAGCTGATCTTCCCTTCTGTGACTGACTCAGAGAGAAGCTGATCTATGACTCCAGTCTCCCTCTGTGAGACACAGTCGTATTAGGCATGCCCTCAGCAGCTATTGGAAAATACGCATCCAGGAAGAGCCTTCAAGTAGGTTTCATATGTTTTAAGAGACGGCTTTAGAGATAAGGTATTTTTATTAACGTAATTAAGGGGTTGTTTCATAATACAGTTTTGGCAGTCCTTCAGGAATGGTAGCTTGCAATGCCTTCAATATCTGAAGTCATGGAGGGAGAAGGGAAAGCTTTCTTGAAAAGTCTTTCCATTTGGGAAGAGCCACAGTAGCCAGATAATGTATATTGTTGAGATGTGAGTATTCAGCTCTCCTAGATGAGCACACAAGAGAGATGACCCTGGGGACAGAGCCACTATTGCCTGTGGCTCTCTGAGCTGAAATTGATGTGTGAGTAAAGCACCAAGCAAATACCACCTCCCTGCATCACCTTGTACTGGACAGTCTTTCTCCCTCCTCCCTTCTCTCCCTCCCTCATTCCTTTGCTTGCCTCTCCATGTTCCACTGAGAGAACTGCAAAAACGTATATATAAAAGTTATGGCAGAGATAACAAGTGAAGGAGTCATAGCAGGTGTTCAGCATTAGAGTACCATCTGGGGCTGTCTAATACCAGCTAAAACAGTCTCCTCCACAACCGCTCAGAAGGGTGGGATGCCACAGTTACTCAAGGTCAAGCAGGCAGAAAGAAAGGAAAGCAGAAACTCTGGCTCAAGCTTGAAGATGTTTACAGGAGCCAGCAAGATTGACCTATGCTATTAATTACTAGGCAGTATTCATACAAGTGCCAGCTCACATTCTTTCTCTAATTACTTTCACTGATGTATCGTGAAAGTATTGGACATCTTGAAATCGCCCTTGACTCTGTGTGAGCCAGATACCAGAAACACAGTGCAAACCACATTAGCAAATACAGGAAAAGTGTAGACCCTCCCTATCAAGATTGAATTAAGCTGAAATATTTCTCATCCTCCTCAGACAAAAGCTGAACAGACCTGAGGCCACCAGCAAATACTGAAACTCAAGCACCTCTCTAAGCCTGGCACATGAGCCTCAGCAGGTTATTATCAACATTTGAAAGGTGAACCAATACAACTCAGTCCAGGCTTTGCATGCGCTATTTTGTTTGTCAAATGTCCCCCAAGTCTGGCCTTATTTACTTATCTGTATTCTCTATGAGCTACAGCTCCTGGGGGAACTTAGTGATTCTCTGCTCCAAAACATGGTCACTGCTAAATGTTTCTATAATAATGATCAGCTGAAATGCACACATTTTGTGTCTGACTATACTGTGATGATCAACTAGAAAAACACTTGTAAATTCCTTTAATATAAGAATGCATTTGACTCTGGATCTACTCTTTTATTGGGAAATTAACATGCAAATTTTTAATTATAGTTTATAACATTTAAGGTATCGCATATGCTCAAACGAAAATATGGTGAAGATCTACAAAACCAGACTTTAGAAAACTGGAAGATGATGAAGCTCTCTCTTTTCTGCTCTAGTTTTTTTAGGGGTTTTTTAGTAACTTATTAGTATATTTCTTGTTGGGTAAGATTTTATTAGGTGCTCTGGAGAAATGCTAGCCAGCTACTTGCACATGTAGTTCACAAAGTTGAAAAAAAAAAGGGTTATGATTCCAAACGAACCATCCAGATGAAGATGAGAATGGCTAGCCTGATTCAGAAAGCAACCTGTGATTTATGCTATTGCATTGCACAGCAGAGGATTTATCCAGAACTGATGGTGCATGCCATGACCCACTGGGGATGCCATGCCCGGCAACACTGCTGGTCATTCATACTGTCTCCTCAAAGGATCAGACCTCATATTTCAGAGTTAAACAAACAAACAAACAAAAAAACAAACAAAAAAAAAAACCCACCAAAAACAACACCAGAGGGCCATAAATGAGATTTTAAAAAGTATATTCTATAACTGCCTTTTAAGTATATGTACAGCTCATAATGCTGTCAGTAGGAAAAAAGAGATCTTGAAATTCAATTGGCCAGAACTGCATTTAAGTTTCCCAGATTTCTATTTCATATCAGGTAGACGATTCTGAAGAGCTGAAGCCAACAAACTAAATCATGGAATGATTAAAGTTGGAAATGTCCCCTAAGATTTCAGAGTCCAACCAATAATCCAGCACCACCACGGTGTCACATCCACACACCTTTTGAACACTTCCAGGGTTTGTGAGTCCACCACTTCCCTTGGCAGCCTGCTGCAGTACAAGAGGCATTGGCAAGGATTTGGGTGGACTTTGAGCTTACCCAGCTGGCTGAACACTGGCTGAATACTTCGTAAGTCTCCACCTTATCACTGTGTCATCTTGTTCTACTATAAATACATGGACTTTATGGTTTATTTTACCTGCTGAGGTTATGTTTGATCATCATGTCTTCTTTGTCATTCTTCAAATGACAGAATCAATGAGTTAGGTAAGACAAATATTATTTAATTATATTCTCCTCATACATGCTGATTTTTATTTTAAAAAAGGATCAGTGTGAAGGAAATTGATGCAGTTACATGCAATATATATGTATACATATACCTTTTGTCTTTGTTATTGCCATGTTTGTAATGCTGAGAAGAAAACAATGCAAATATTATGAGCACAAAAGCTATAAGGCTCTTACATATTTTCATGTATGTTGCATATTCAAGGCCAGCAGCTACCAGAATGATCACAACCATCACACAGGAGTCAGAGGCCATATTTTTCACTGTAAGCTCCTGGCATTGATTCTTAGGATGCTAGGAAAAAAGTGGATGTGCTGTCTTGTAATGTAGAAGGCATAAAACCCAAGTGCTATAAATTTTTTTTTTCCTTTATATTTCAAAACCACACCATGCTTTGTAAAATCTACATGTATGTTTGTTTAGAGGTTTTGGATTCCGTTACTGGTATCACAAAGGCAGTATGCTATTATTTCTAACTATTATTATTTTTCTTATTGCAATACATAGGAGTCAACTGCAGATGGAGCAATGCAAGGAAATCTGCACAGATGCACCCTCCTAGGCAGCCCCTGCTTTTATAAGCACTCTGTTGGTGCAACACAGTAACATCTCAGCTAGTTTTGCATTACGTCTTAGAGTTTTGTAAAGGCTGCTCTTGACATATATTTCTTTAAACTAGATCCCAATGTCAGTGCTAGGCTTAAAACTACGGGCTTCTCTTCAGAAAAGTATGCTTTATCACAGATTATAGGCATTAGAAAATAAATTATGGAAAAGGCCTCTGATACAATCTTGTCTCTCCTCCAGAGCCTCCCCTGAGCATGGGGTTGTTCTCCACAATATATGTCAGGCAGCTTTGTTCTTTCTAGTTTAAATGAATCTCAGGCTTTCATCAGACTCTTTTACAGTCTAATTTATCTTACTATCATGACATCTGTCCAGATGTTCAGCCTACATTTTAATATGCTGTGTTTCATCCAACAGTTTTGAATTGTTGTCCTTCATTCTAAACAAAAAATCAGGATTTTTGTTCTGTTTTCTTAGAAAGTGCAAAGAATCTGGACTTAAGTAGAAAATGTAAGTGGGTCTCAAGTGCATACTGAAACTCTCTCAAATAGTAAAGGTACTCACCATAATACAAACATCTCCACCACAGAACTATTCAGAGCAAGAAATAAGTTAGCTCTTTTCTAATAGTTTCTTTCAAAATGATCTTTCTCATTGCAATTTTCTGGTTTGGTTTGGTTTGCTTTGGTTTGCTTTGATTTGGTTTGCTTTGGTTTGGTTCGCTTTGGTTTGGTTTGGTTTTAACTGCAGTCTGAACACATCTTCCATTCAAATACAATAGGTACATTTGAATAGTAGTTGAATAGACAGAGTTACTTCTACAAAAGTGTGTCTATTGTGGAGTTTTCCTAATAATGTCTTTTTAATTGACTGTTGTAAAAGCATGTCAGTGCTAACACTCGTGTTTGCCCTGTCATATACACTGCAGCATCCTACCTCTGATCTTGGTTTCACACAGTCACTTGTCCTCCAAAGCATTCTGTTTCAGGCACCCACATGCCCTTCAGAAAAATCTAGTCGGCACCCACCCTAATTAACAAGAAGTGTTATCTAACTAATCTCCTTAGAGAGCATAATCCTGATTAAAATGTCCAGGTGACCAGTATTTAATGGGATGAGTAAAAACATGGACCTAAAGAAAATCTGTGGGTTTAATTGGTTTCAATAAAATACTGAGTTCTTCTGAAGGCCGTTTACAAATAGCATTTACTAAAAAGAGTTCACAATAGTTTTCAGTCAACTGCACTTTCAGTACCTTTTCAAATAAGCATATTATGTATCACAACAGACATATCAGGCTGGCCACTATATATGTGGGTGTTAATGTGTATGGGAATGCTGTTTACAGACATTCGTACATACATATGCGTGGACTGGCTGTTGTGCTGTTGTGTTTATGGGATTCTTAGCACCCTAAAGAGGGAAGTGCATCAGGAACACCAAATTAGTTGCATTTTTTTGTACAAAGAGAAGAGCCAACACTTGAAGAGTGCTATGCATCATACAGCTCATCAACAGCTATACCTATGCCCACCTATACCTATTAACTCTTCCTCACTCTGCCTTTACTTGATTTGGCATTGTGCACACTTTCTACTAAAAAGTGTGTGCCCCAGTCACTCCTGGAGCGGTATTTGCTCCAGCTCTGATGACAGCTCTTTGAACTACAGTCCTCCCTGCTCAAAGTAAAATGTTGCAGCAGATTGCAATAGAAATGGCCTTATTCTAAGCTAGAGTTTTCCAGTGTTTGCTAAGCAATTTAAAGCATGCTAAGCTTTATAGCCTCTTCACAGTCTAAGTAAGAACTTTATTGTCTCTCCTGTCTTGAGCACCCTTCTACCAGAAGAAAAGCAAACCTAAGATACTTCATAGCCTTTCTGGCATCATTAAAAATACTACTGGCAGGTATTTCATACTATAACCTCTGCCTGCTATATTTCATTTGTTTTAGTAATTACAGGTCTAAATTCATCACTGCCAAAAATCCATGGATTCAGCAGAAGACCCCCCCCCCCATAGCAACCTCTTCCCCAATTTTAAGTGGCTGCTGTACATACTCAGGCTCAGCTCCACATTGACAATGAGGTCCTTAGAAAATGCTCACAGAAATAGCTCCATCCCACTAGCTCTGCTACATCGATATTTATTCCAGGAAAGTTTTTCATTATTTCATTCAGTTGATTTCACAGATCTGACAGAGAAAATGCATTTGTTTCTACTGGAAGAAATCACCACTTTTCTTTCTTCACTGTGGCAGATATTCACCACACTCAAAACATCTCCACTAGCTACTGGCTTCTGTAACATCTACATGGAAGGAGTCAGAGACAGAACCTCAGAGGAATGTAGGTCCCTGAGCACCAGTGATAGAGTTCCTACACTTGAAAGCACCTGCTGCTCATAGTTGCTGGAGAAGACGCTATGGTAGATTCCTATTTGCCCCATAAATATTGGAGATCCTGTAGTATCTTTGAAGATAAATGTCCCCAGTGCCTCTGTCATCATGTAGCCTTGTTGTAGTTTTGATGAAGTGATTTCATGTAGCCCCACCTGAGCTGAGTTATAAATTTGCCATGAATTATGCAGAGATCAGTACAGCCATGAAGTGGATTGGGGAGGCTGCACAGCTGCTCTTCTCGCATGTGACATGAAGCATATGCCACTTAGGAGAAACAGGGACAGTCTCCTGCCCCCCTCCCCACCATTCACCAGCAAATCCTCTCCTGGATTAAGCAAGTTCACTTAAAGGTTGTCTGTTATCTGGCTTTATTTCCTACAGATTTCCACTTTTTTTTCTGCGCCTGAGCCCTGTGCAATGTCTTTTTGGTAAAATTTTATAATCTGTCTTGGCTTCCCATTAAAGATTGATGAAGGCCTCACAGTGTGTTTGTGTGAAAATACAATGTGTTTGTCTCTGTGTGGGTGTGTATCGGTTTGCAAATCTCAGTAGGCAAATGCCTGTAAACTATTTATTGTTCATCTTGTTTGAATGATCATCTACAGGCATTTTGTGTAATAAAATTTACGCATTAAAATGCTTTCTGGAGAATGTAAAGCTCCATCCAGCCTTGCTTGAATAAATTTAAATCCCTGCACAGTCAAAATTGCCTGAAAAGATTTATGCACACTTATCTCTTCTGGGTGGAAAAGAAAGCAGAAAGAAAAATCTCAAAAAAGGAGATAATAATGGATATAATTTTATAACAACAGAATAATAAAGACCAGCTAAAATTTCTCACTCATCCATAGAGACTCATGACATTTTCATGGTTTGCAGACACAACAATTTCATAATCACACAGCTGCCAAGACAGTTGTGGATTATAACCAACCCCACAACTCACAGTAAACCAGCTGTGAAACAGAAAAAAATATTTGCAAAGGATTTCTTTAGTATTAAGCCAACTTGAATGTTAGCACAAACAAATCAAGAATGCTTTTTCACATATTTAAAAATATCTTGGCCGATTCCATAACATTTGCTTTTTCTAAAACTGAAAGTGCTTGTTATACTTACTTCTATGTAGCCCTATCCACCCCTGGTAATGTTACAATGAACACCTTAGGACTTAGAGACTGCCAAAGTGACCCCAGTTACTGTAGAAAAGAAAGAAGCTATATAACAGGTAAAAGTGCTGTAACTTAAAAGAAGAACAGAACATGCTCAAGGAGCTTCCAAATACTTCTGCCTTCAACCTGTCATACAGCAAATCACAAAACCACTTTTAGAATTTTGCATATTTTTCTCAAGGTTGTTCAAGCTGCTTCTCAAAGCGCCCAGAAGGGACCAAGGGATGGGTCTGCAGGTTGTTAATTTCAAAGGCTGAGGTTAGTGAAAAGACAGCCATCACCACCATTGAGCACTTCCCACTACACTACCCTTCCTGCTGCTGGGAGGCTGGCAGGGTGAAACCTGGCTACACCTGGCAGCTGCTCCCAGCAGTGAAGGCAGAGCATAGTGCAGAGACCCTGGACAGGATGGGGACATCCTCTCATCCCTGTATCCCACCCACCAGCCAGCAGGAAGCATGGCCAGCATTCACAGGAGTGAGAGAGCGCCCAAATCAAAAGGCACACAGTCTGATAGGAAAAACAGAGTTAATAATGGCATGGGAAGTACTTGCTTCCCTGTATATTCTCTCTTGGTGTCCTGGGCTTGCTGCAGACACCTTGTCTAGGTAAAGAGCTTGGGCAGGCATAAAAACACAGGTGATTCCATAGCTTCTTCGTACAAAAATCACGTATCAGCACAACCCCAGGCTGACACCCAGAATGAGGGTAGGCCCAGAGGAATGGAAATTTGCAGGGAGCTGGTGGGTGTTTGCTGGGAGCCCTGGCCAGCTGAGAAGTCGTGCTGGCCTCAGGGTGCTGTACAGAAATGCAGCTGCTACAGACCCTCCCTGACACCAGACAGCTGCTGATCTGCCTGCGGCCACCAATGTACCCCAGCCAGGCTGGACATGCAATGTCCTTGCCACTGCTGACAGCTTCTGCCATGAAAGCTGTCTTTTCAACCAGCTGAGACAAAGCAACATCATTTTCCCACAAGCTATGTCTCCAAAGAAGCTGTGCATGTTTCCTTAGCCTTCCTAACCAGACTGAAAAACATCTCCCTCTTTCTGAAAAACAACTGAAGTGGAGCAACTTTTCCAGGAAGGCCTGTGCTTGTCTAACCGAAACATGCATGAACACCACAGAAAACCTGGCATGCATCACAGCACTGCGCTGCACCCCAGACCATGCAGCTCAGCACCCTGCATGGGTCCTGCATCCCTTTCAGCTGCAGCACCTCCTCTGGTCCACTCTCATGCTCCTGTTCCCGCATCACATCTTTGTGCGTCATCCATTCCATCCTTCCTAACCAATGTGTATTGAGGTTTTGGTTACATTTGTAACAAAAAAGTTCCTCTTTGCAAGTATTTTTTCCATGCATATACGTTGTATATAGCGGACAGAAAGCTGAGAAATGTGAGATTGCATGAGTACAATGCTAGGCTTGAGCTAAAAAAATCTTGGTTTATTTGTGTTAGAGCACAAATCAAGGGAGTTTGTGCCTTGTTCCATCATGTGCAGAATATAAACACACGCAAAATATTTGAGTGGTCCCAAAGAGCTTTCAGTTTCTTTTGCCAGGCCATGCTTTGACCCACTTAGATGGTTGTGTAATCTCTGAAAAGGTCCCCTATGGCTCAAAATTATTTTATATAAAAGCCACTTGTCAGCACCCAAAATATATTTTCTAAATTTCTGTTACACACTCCTTCTAGATAGTGCAGTGAGAAATGAGCAAACTTTACAACAGCCCTCTTTCAAACACCCACTGAAGTATTTAAAACTACATCAGTTCTGTATACAAACCTTTTTCTATTAATAACCAATGAACATTATTACAGTATTATTATTTCCAGTAAACAGGAACATTATTACAGTATTATTATTTCCAGAAACAGCAGAGCCTGTGCAAGCAGACTGCAGCAAAAGAGAGCAGTCTCCCAATTTAGTATTTAACTAAGGCCATCTTGCTCCACAGACACGATATCAAGTGACTGAGCACTAACCCATCATGGCCATTTGAAAGCCCTTTGCTAGTCCCAGAACTGCTAGCCAGGTGTGTGACCCTGCTATGGCTTTCCAAGTGACCTCTATATTGTACTTGACCTTGTCCACTTTTCCTAACCTTTGTTAAGTTCTTCTCTAGGTAGACTGGAAAATCTTGGGAGCTCAAGAGTTTTAGGCTGGGTTTCAGTCCTGCATGACACCACGGGAGCACAAGGCCTGCTTGATCCTCCTAGTACCACCGTAATTTCACCATAACTACAGAAGTAATTTTGCAGGTGAAGAGGGTGTTCATAAAGAGGTCTTATAAGTCTGAGAACTATCACAGCTGTGGCAAAGCAATAATCAATGCTGTTGCAATCTAAAGTCCTGATGGGTTGCAAATCTGATGCCCCTTGTGATGTGGTCATAATCTGAGTCTTCTAAGGGATCAGGTTGCTTAGCCCAGTGTGTTTGGACTTCTCCTGAACCTGCTTTTTACTACTGAGCTGCTTAACTTCAACTTCTGATGGTGAGTGCACTACATATAGTGAGATACCAGTGAGTTAAATGTTTGCGTTTTTGTTTGAGTTTCATCGGCACATGTTTAAATTGCCACTTCTGTTTAAGTACAACAATGCCAAACCACAGACTTGCATGCTCCATTACTCCATTGCACTTGTCACCTTGCAAACCTGAAGTAAAACTCATAATCCTGGGTAAGATATCAATAGGAGTCCCAGGTATGCAGGGAATGCGGGACTAAATATTTTGTGTCATAATTTACAGTTTCAATGTTACAGACACCTTTTTTTCTGTTTGTTTCTCATATCTGGGCCTCCGGCATATTTTGGCAGTGAAATGTAAAATATAGCAAATCAAAGACTTTAATGGACATGGACCTTTAATTATCCCAAACACATGGAAGCATAAACATGTTAAGCTTTTCGTGTATTTTACGAGTGCAAATCTACTATCACAAAGGTTTTCAGCAAGGCTCTCAAAGCTTACCATTCATAGATGATTAGTCATGCTCTATACTGTTCTTTGATATTTGGAATGGGACTTCATTAATTTGCAGGCATTCTTAATGCACTGCATAAGGTCAGAGATTACTGGTTTCCCACAAATGAACTTTTCTTCCTCCATTTAGAAGGATTTAATGGAAAGTAATATAAATGTTTCTACTTAAGAACTGCTCCTGCTGGTTCACGGAGCCAAGTGCTGATCCCAGACCACCACCTTCTGGAACTCTGCAGAATCACAGAACCACCTCGGAGGCTCCTCTCTGCAGGAGTCTGAAAAGGACTGGAGACCAGGGGAGTGGTCAGAAGAAAAGTCATTCACTGCGCACTTGCCCTGCAGATTGCCAGACGACTGCTGGTAAGTGTCATTCAAACACTTGTTACCTGGTTAGGAAAACCTGTGATCTAACCTGGAAGAGACACTTTTTTTCCCCCCCTTATGTTATCTTGTAGAATAAACAATAACAGAATTTCTTAAAAATAAATATGAAAGTGAGGATTTGCACAGAAATGTCTCTTTACCAGTGTAACACCACGAAAGCGTCATGCCCCATCTCCAGCTCCCTGGTGTCACAGACAGTACAGACAGAGACCCATGTACCCAGGACAGACACATCAGACACGCCGTGACTCCCCTGACTCATAAGGTCTCCACACCCACCCATCTCCTCCTCCACAGGCATATCTGGCTCAAGCACTCTGGCAGGCTCATCAAACCAGCCCTACACCATGCCAGAGGCACTGAATGCAGCTTTACATCTGAAATATCATGAGGAAGTTTTTGGAGGGTAACAAGAGAAAGCTAGAAGATGGTTAGGGTGATAAGCTCCATGAAAGATTCCCCACTCCTTCTGAAGTGGGCACAACAATCAGTCTTAGAAAAAAGATTTAATTTGATTTACTAAATTGTAATCAGATTATCCTTTGGTTAAACAATACCCATAAACTAGTAACTGTTTAACAGTCCATAGAGAGGACTTTCAAGAGTATTGGCTTGTTAATAAATATGTTTCACAGGGTGCTACTGATATCCCAATAAGTCACACCATAAGAGATGCCCTGATCCCATCAAAGTCAGGGGCAAAAAGTCATATTGACTGAGCAGAGGACCTACTTGGCCTTAAAAAACAGGGAGCAAAGTAGAGTTGGTTCTCACTCTGTGAGTACCTCTAAGGTACAGCGGTGACTTTATTCTCCTTTCTCTAGTTACTGTTTATCTACCAACATTTCAAGGGAGGCTTTGTTCACTTAGAGCATCCTAGATCAGCTCCCACTAGTGAGCACAGCTGACTACTTCTGCCTATTTCGTGGTGTCTCTTCTCCACACCTCTGAGCTTGATGCTAACCTTCCAGACAGAAGCAGATGGGGCTCAAAATCGTATGAGGAGTTAGTATTGTACTTTAAACAGTACATAGCATTGTATTTTAAAAGCTTAACAACCAAATTATTACTAGTGGATTTCAAATAGAAACTGGAAATGAAGATTGATGGTATCCCTCTGTCAATTTTTGCTTCCATTCCCTGGATTGCATGCTTACCAAGCAATACTGAGGGTGTGAACACTCAGGCTTGTGACACACCCGTGAAGAAAGCAGGGAAGCAAAATTTACGGCTGGAGCTGCTGCCTCTGCAGTGCTGGCTGCTGGCAGAGCGCCTTACAGACGGGGGCACTGCTGCTCCAGGCGCTTTGCAAGGCGAGAGGCTCATCCTACCTCCAAAGCATTGGCTGCGTCAAACGGATGCAAAACTCTTGCGCACTTGCCAGCGTCCTCCTCAGGGACAAGAGAAGAGATCTCCAAGCTGAGTCTCTGCTAGTGATGGCAATGTGGCACAGAGTAGGAGCTGGCAGATGTAAGCACCCATGAGCTTTCAGCCTCTGCACTGTCAGTTTTCAGCCCTGCTCTGCACCCCAGTAAATAACACTTACTTGCATTTGAATATATAGTTTATAAATATTTTATATATATTGTTTATACTTGAATATCTAGCACTTGAGTATATGTTTCACACACTGTCTGTGGTTTCACCACAGCTTTTGCATTCACCTAATGAACAACAATTAGAAGGAGGAGAATCAGTTAATTCTACCCTACATACAGCACAGTGCTAATGCAAATGTGGGCAAACAAACATGCAAAAAGAATGCCTGTGTTTCTGATACTCCCTCTTAATCAGTTTTCTGGACCACTAAAAAACTTTCCAAAAAACCAAACTACTTCTGAGAGAATAAAAAGTCAGAATCACTTTGATTAAATTAAAGAATAGTGTAAATTAACAATATCAAAGGTACAACCTTTATCTGCTGCATATACTAGTATCTAAGTTTTTTGTAACTTTGTTATCCCTAGCCAGAGCTGCTTTCATAGGTACTGCAAACAAGAGGCCATGAGGAATTTTGAGACATTTATTTCTTCTAAAGAAGCAATACAGAAAGTCAGTGACTCAAGCCTCCTAAACCTCTGGTTTTTTGGCAGCATCTGAGCTGTGATATATCTACCATAGCTGAGGAACAGAACTGTTCACCTGGTGCTCAGATCTACATGAGGAAAGGTGTTTTGCTAAAGTATTGGCCTCACTTCCCTTCTGATGAATGTGGAGAGGAGAAGATGCTAGCTCTCAAACACACAAGACACCATGGCAGCTGTGGACACCAGTCTCAGAGGAGGTGCCTGGCTTTCACGTAGCTGAAGGCAAGCTAAACTGCAGGCAAAAGTGCTATAGGGAATATTGTGTCACACATGGGACACAGAAAGAGTCAGCTGCCAAGTGTTTCTCCCCCAAATTCCCTGGCTGCACATCTGAGTGTGACCCATTCCCAGGCTAATGTACTGCAAGAGTGTGACTGAACCAGTAACCCCCAAAGCCACCGCCTTCATCTCAGGAGCAGAATGAAGGGGCAGGGACTCAGTAACAGCAAATGGGCAGGTAAAACTATGAGTATGTCATTGACATTGAATTGGGTAGAGGGGGGAGGGGATCCAGCAGCAGTACCCAGGGTCAGAAATCCTGTGTACACAGAGGACAAAGGGCCTCTTATCACATGCAGAAAGCAAAGATCACTTTTGTGGTCTTTCAAGATCGCTACGGGTGACAATTTGCAGGTCAAAATTCCTGACCAGAGACATATCCCAGCGCCTCCTCCATGAAGTCAGCCGCCGTGGCAGCTGTTTGAACAGAGTCAGTGTATTAGACTAGCCCAGACTGGACTTCACCTGCTGGTGCCACCCCTGGAGCCACCCTCCCACCAAGGAAATGCCAGTTAGGAGCTGACCATCTGCATGAGTAATATTCTGCTCCCAGATTGCATAGACAGCACGTGTCATATGGTGGGGTGGGTCCCTCCTCAGTATAACAAAGTTGGCCTGAGACAAGGCAAACCACAAAACAATCAGCAGCAGAGAAAAGAGAATTCAGAGCCTGTCTCTGAATTCTCTGTCCTACCACATGCTACTTCACAGTTAATCAGATCAGCAGATCACACTGCCACATTCTAGAGAGTTTCAGCTCTGGTGTTTCATTTCAAGCTGTTGAGTCTGTGTAGCTTCCTGGACCATGTGAAGGAGGTGCTCAGGACGTAAACAAGCTCCAGACATACCTCATGTTTTATCCACATGTAGAACATGTCTCTAGGATGTGCTGTAGTAATAGAAACTGGTCAAAACCCCAGATAGTGCTGGTAAACTAGTGTTCGAGATAAATTCCAAGTCAGTACATTTATTACTCTTTGTTTCACAGAAATAATGTAGCAAAAAGCAAAGCTTATCAGGGTCCCCTCCCCTTAAAGTACAAGTTCTGAGTTCTCAAATTAGGAAGGCAGAGGCCTGATCAAAAACAAAGTGTGAAGACAGTTTGGCAGATACTGGGTTTGAAGTTATAGACCCTGGGTCTGACATCCCCTATTTCCACAGTATAATCTAAGCCAGCCCCATGCAGCCCACTGTGGGATGCGGGAGAGAATTGAAGGAGTAAATGTGAATTAATTCATGGGTTGAGTTAGAGACAGTTTAACAGGGAAAGCAAAAGCTACATTCACAAGCAAAGTAAATCAAGGGATTTATTCATCCCTTTCCATGGGCAGATAGGTGTGTTCAGCCATCCCCAGGACAGCAGGGCTCTAACACACACAACTGTGACTTGGGAAGACAAACGCCATCATTCTGAACGTCCCCTCCTTCCTCCTTCCTCCTGCAGCTTTATATCTGAGCATGCCACCCTGTGGAAGGGACACCCCTGTAGTCACTGGTGGGCAGCTGCCCTGGTGTGTCCCCTCCCGACTCCCTGTGACCCCTCCCAGCCTCCTGCCTGGTGGGACACAGTGAGGAGCAGAAAAGGCCTTGACACTGTGTGAGCACTGCTCCGGGAGAGCTAAAACATCTCTGTGTTACCAACACTGCTCCCAGCAAATCCACACCTCTGCCCCATGACACTGCTTTGAAGAAAATGAATTCTACCCCAGCTCAAAACAGCACAGCTGTGCACCGTGTATCGGCTGCACTGTGCTAACACACAGCGTTGGAGCTAACGCTGTCCGCTTCAGCCGCAGCAGTTTGCAGTTATTGTCCCTTCACTGTCCCTTAATTAACAGTAACTGCGTGGTCCCAAACTGAGGTAGGACGGCCCTGTGAGCTGTGCTCTCCGCGGCGGTGCTCACTCAGGTGGTGCCTGAAGGCACCGCCGGCCTGGCCGCGCTCAGGCCCAGTCGGGGCGGGCAGCGTGGCCGCAGGACCCCGGTGTGCCCCTGAGGGCCCCGGTGAGCCCCGGTGGGCCCCGGTGAGCCCCGGTGGGCCGCGGGGCCCGGCGGGGACGGGCGAGCGGCGGGCCCGCTGGCTCTGCACATGCTCCGTGTGCCAGCCCGGGCCGCTCGCACTGCCCTCGCTGGGCTGCGAGAGCTGCGGCATCGCCGAGCTGCTCGCAGGCTCTTGCACTCGCTGAAGACATGGCATTTTTCAGAGTCTCAGATAGGCTTCCAGGGGCATCTTTTTAAGACAGTCCATAACAGAATATAATGTTTCCATCAGGCTCTTGCCTTGGCAACAACCTGCAGCCGTAAAGCAAGTTTAATTCTCTGAGAGGAAGACTGGTGACAGCTATCGTTTCACTGTGTACTGTAATATATGAGATTCTACCCTGAGAACGCTGGAGGTGGCATTTGTCTGGTCTGGTTGTAAATAATGAGATAGATCACAATGGATTTCAGTTCCTCATCCGTGTTTGACCAGCACAAAGGTAAGTCACGTGCTACTAATTTCAAAATCCTCTGGTCCTCCAATGCGTCCCATGCAAATGTACTAAGATTACTTGACAGAATCAATAACATTAATTTTTGGGAAAGATTAGGTTTATTTTGGTTTCATGTAAAGGAATTTCTTCCATCAGGTTTAGACTGGATGGATATTTCAGTCTATTGCTACAGTGATTTTAAAAAATTAATTTTCAGCAGAACAGCAACAGCATCTGGCTACTCTTATGGTTAGCACTGAGAGATGTATATATATTTTTTTTTCCTTATATTGTATATTGGTCTTTTTGTTGTTATAGATATTTAAAACAGTTGCACTACTAGCAAACAGCTGTTTTAAATGGAGTAAAAAATTTAAGAACAGCTGGTTTTTCTAAGTCTACACTAAAAGGACTAGAAGCTGACAAGTTAAATACTTTGCTTTAGGAAATTTGTCTGTATAGGTGAGTATGGTCATAATTGCAAATTTAAGATATCACTAAAATCCACAATGTAAAGATTTTCTACATTGTAAGGTTGCTATGGAAATACAACTGTCTCTTTCTTGTCTATTTTGAAGTTAAATGTTAAATTTCATGTCTTTATTTGCCAATACAAGCTTTTATGTTTTATGGCTTAATACACTACAAGTGTAGCAACATTCCTTTTATGTTCCCAAAGCAGGACACTCATTGCTTGATTGCCTGTTGCAACAAATTTCTCTTCTAAGCTGGTTTACCAAACAGTATGTGTGCAGTGGCCACAGTTTCCAGTGCAGTTCCCAGAGCAGACCTGCAAAGTATCTGAGCTGACATGGCCACACAGGCCCCACAACAAAGGGGCTGACAGTGGAACAAAAATGAAAGCAGGAGGAAGACAAGGCACTGACTTTTGGGAAGCTGAGTGCTACAGGTTGTACTTCTGTGCTAGCCTATACTTCTTTGGTGAACCCAAAGTGAATACAGCCCATATAAAGCAGTGGGTTTATGGCTGCCCTTCAGCCACAGTAGCACTCAAAGCCTGAGCAAATCTTGGGAGGACTGGTCTACATCAGCCTAGCTGGGACCCCCATGTAGTGGGGGACAAGTGGGAAGTCAAACTGAGTGTCAAGAGAGAAAAATCTGCTACCAACAGGTGTAGAGGAGAAGGGGAAGTGCAGTGGTAAAAGGGGGATCTGTACTGCAGGAAAGGAGACAGGTGTTCCTAAATCATGTGTGAATGACCTAAGGAGCATTTTTCCCAACAGGACAGAGGTGTGGGGCTGACTGAGCTTCTGCAGCTCCAAATAGCCATTCCAACCTATGCTTCTGCAGCACTATGAATGTCCTCTGTGCCACAAGCCAGCCCAGCAGGGCTCAGAGTGGGGAAGCAGAGGTAAAATCCTGCATGCTCAGTGACATCGGGATGGCTGCCAGGGAGCCAGTGGAAGTGGTGCCAGGAATGAGTCTGGAATATCACCAAGGCTGGGGAAGGCAAAGCTAAATCTCCGGATGGTTTAGGGGGCAGAAAGCAGTGCAGGAGACCTCAGTCCCAGACCAGAGTATCCAAATAGAAGGGATAATGTTGAGAGGCAACATCTACCTATACCTCCCCTTGCTCCGAATCTGCACCCCCTCCTGCTGCCAGACCACTCTCCACACTGACCCATCCTAATTTCTGTCCAGCATCACCTGCAGCCTGTGTCACTCTCCACCTACATCAACTCCCCTGCCAGAAGGTCCCTTCACTATACATTCATCACCTCTGCTTCACCAGCGCTGCAGGAATGCTTGCTCATTAGGTGCTTTGTGATTTACTGCGTGCCTTCCCTGGTAGCTGCGTGGGAGGTGGATGGGAAGCAGGAGTACAAAACACACAGTAATGGGATACTGAGCTCATTGGTTACTATGCAAAGAATACTCTATTCAAAACTTACAGTGTATAGTGGATTTTGCCTAAATACCACTTATTGTGTTGGCACAATATTGATTTAAGCAGGTATCATTTTTTTAACAAGGAGAAGGGAAATGTCTTTCATTGCAGCAATTTATAACAATGGAAGAATACAAGCTATCTTTCAAACACACTAAATTTCTCTCTCTTGGTCCAAAAAAATAATTCAGCTCTCCACACAAACCCTTTTTTCTCCATTCCGCACATCAGAAGATTCTCCCAACTATAAATAAAAAAAATCCCCAGCATTCCAAATTTGAAAATCATACTGTCTCTTTTACAATTCTTTTGTGCAATAATATCTCATAGTATTTACAATAGTAACAGGAATGTGGAGCTTACAGAAGGCAAACAGCACCAGAAACCCCTTCCCTCCTAGTATTGCTTGGTGCCATTTAAATAAATGTCTGCTTTTCCTGTTTTCAAATGTTTACTAAATAAACAGAGAAGCCAGACAAAGACCTGTACTAGTGCATGCACTGCCAGGCAAGCACAGGGATTATTACTTTGTTGAGTGTTCAATAAAAATGCAGTGGTAGAGAGTAAGTTACACTTTTCAAAAACGGCCCCTCCCACTGCCCCTGTGATTCCCTACGCCTGTCCTGACAGCCAGGTGTAGAAAATCACGTATGGCCTTTGGCTAGTGGTGGAGACAAGAGGTATTATGAGAGGGAGGGTAATAAATTACACAAATGCATCTTTTTCACAATGAACATGAGTTATCCTATTATTCTGTCTTCAGTTTTTAATATCTTATGGTTTAGCAAGTCCAAAATCAATCATTGCCATGTACATGTATGTGAGCATGTACACCAAGCTCCAGCAAATTTATATAGAACTTAAAAATCCAATGCCCCAGAAAGCTTGCACTTACGTACATCTAATGTGCACTTTATAAAACAACAAATCAGCCAAGATCACAAATCATGTAAAACATGCATTCTTCATAGTACATCAGAGGAGGTTTAAGGAGGAGGATTAAGGTAATGAGAAGCACAATTTCACTGCTCTGAATCCTGTAATAATTCTCTTTCTATATACTCCCTTTTTTGATCAAAAGAAAACTACTTAGCCTTGAAGAAACTATACATTCTTAAAACACTGCAGGTTATTTCCGATGATTGGTGTTTAGCTTTGATTGTTTCCGAGGATTTTAGCACCACCCTGTGTCATTTAATCTTTTCTTCCAGACCTTTCTACACCACTACTGTTAGCCTGCAGTTTCTCCCCTGCCTTTCTCTATATCTTAAATGGATCTTCTGCCTTTCTGAATCTGAGTGACAGCTGTCTTTTACCAGTATCACATCAATTCTCTAAAATGTAAATTGTATTTGAAATGGGAACTTAGTGGCATTTCTTGAACTGCAACATAGTAATGGAGTAACTCTCTCTAACACATTAGAAGGTGAAGAGTCAGGAGTTTGGTAGATCACAATCCCTTTCTGCCACGTGGTGCTTGTGACCCAGCCCCAGCAAGGCCCCCTGCAGAGTAAGCTCACAGAGGGCAGGACACAAGCACTCAGTACTTCACTGGTACCTTCTGCAAAATGCTCACTTTCTGAACCATTCCTCTTCTGCCCAGGAAGATGTCTTCAAAAATAAATGTCCTACTAGCTTTGTGCCCATACTTCTTCGTTCCTTGACAGGGTAAGCTGGAGGAAGATGAAGTGGTCATGTTGTTCACCTGAAGCCAAGTGCATCCAGCACAAATGACATCCAGGCTCTCCCAGCATTTTCTGCTCTCTGTCATGTGAAACATCAGAAGACCATTTATCTATCTTCTTTCTCATTCCCCATCCACAATCACACTGGTCAAGACACCCCACTTGAAGTTGTGTCACCCAACAGAAATGGAATTCATGGCAGTCATCTTTATTCAGATCCCAACATGAGCACTCATCCATTCCTCCTGGCGCAGGCTCCCAGTCAGGGTGACAGCCTGCTCCACTTGCCTCTCCCTGCTCTGGCAGATAGGACTTGTGGGTGGGGAAGTGTAAATCTTTGTGGCTTCATGCCACCATCCTTTAACAGGAATGGAGCCTGTGTTCTGCAAAAAGAGGCAGGGGCAAAACTTCATTCATTTTTCCATCCATCCGTACATCCATCCATCCATCCATCCATCCATCCATCCATCCATGCACAGTTTTACTTCCCCTCCTTATACAAAACGGTAGTTGCTCTGGACAAAGCAGACTGAGCCCAGCAGAAGCAAAGGGGAAGTGTCTTGGTTTTACCTGCAGGAAAAAGGGCAGAGATGTTCAGAGACCCACATGAAGGAGTGCACCCTTGTCCTCATCTTCCTGCCATAGTGCCCTCCAGGTAAGCAACTGCTCTGCTCAGGAGATGGAGATTTCCCTTTGGTGGCTAGATTTCTCTGCTCCTGACTCACAAGAGGAACACTTAACAGTACCTACAAGGCAAAAAAAGAGTACAAAATTTACATGTGTAATGCATCAAAGGAGGTGAGGGCCCCTTTGATTCACTGTCTGCCTCACTATATCTAGCAGTTTCTTTCCCAGTGCCATCAGCGTCTTCTCTGTACCACACCCACACAGCACCTGCACAGCTGTACACAACAGCAGCCATGTGAGGAGCCATGCTCAGGGCTGGCACCCTCTGTGAACCTCCAGAGACTGGAGGACAAGAGGAGCAACACAAGCTGTCAACCACTCAGACCTGAGCTTGTCATTAACATGTTTTTGCTGAGTGTGCCAATTGTGGGAGGCATCTTCAGGTCTGACGTAATAAGGAAGTATTACTAATTGAGCCAGTGGTGAAGTCACTTCTTTTTCTTCACGTACTAGTCACTGATGATGACTCTCTGGCACCAATGACTCCTCATCTCTCTGGATTTCCTAGGCCCACAGGACAAACCTCCTGAGCCAAATGAACAGTTGCCTCAGCAACAGACCCCTCAACAGAATAAAAATCAAGTTAACATTTTTATTCACAAACTTTATGAAGTGTGTAATTTAAAATACCAGTTAGAAGAAATAAAATAAATTAGATTCTCTTTAGCTGAGGAGAAATTGGGAAGGAATCTGGCAAAGGCAGATTAAAGTCAGCTTGTTAATTTTCCCAGTCCCACAAACAGAGTTCCAGTTTTGACAGACTAACCCATTCCAGGGTAAGAGCAGATTGTGTTTCCATGGCAGCCAAATTTTGAAGTCCAGAGTACTGATTGCGCCCTGTGAGAGAAGATCACGTGCAGAATTAGGCTAGGCTGTGAAGTCCACCATAGAGCTCATGTAAGTTCATCTGAGACAACGTCTAATCACAACATGAGTAGTGTGGCTAATACTTTACAACATTATTTATAGATCTTTTATCACTCAAAAAATATAAATAGTCATGCTATCTCCAGAAGTTTTTCAGGACAGGTAAGTCACCAGACACTTAATCTCTCTTTCCTTTGATCAACTCTGTAGTGTGATTTAGGCATTTTCTCCAGCTAACAAGGTAGTGGAGTGGCTGGACAAGTGGTATGTTTTATATCTCTGACCCTGTCCTGTTTAGCCTGGAACAGAATTGATTTTCTTCTTAGAAGCCAACACAGTGCTGTATTTTGCATTTAGTATGAGACTAATGTTGAAAACACAGTGCTATTTTAGTTGTTCGTAGTTAGTGCTCACCCTAAATCCAGGACATTTCAGTGTCCTGTGCTCTGCATTGCTCAGGTGCCCCAGAGGCTGGGGGAGCACGGCCAGGAGAGCTGACCTGACCTGGTCAAAGGGGTGTTCCATACACAGACCAACGTGGCCAGGATGCGACCTGGGGGGAGCTGCAGTGTGACAGGCTGGGTATCAGTCAGCAGGTGGCGAGCAACTGTATTGTGCATCGCTTGCCTTTCTTGGGTTTTATTCATCTGTTTCTCTCCTTTTATTACAATTATTAATGATGTTGTTGTTCTGGTGGTGGTGGTGATGATGATGGTGATGGTCTGTTATTTCAATTATTGAACTGTTCTTACCTTAACCCAACAACTTTACCATTTTCTGATTCTCCTGACCTCACAGGGGTCAGGACAGTGACTGAGCATCTGGGGTTAAACTCTGACTGGTCATCTGGGGTTAAACTCCAACTGACCCTCAGCCATTGAGAGCAGTACAGCTCCCTGCAACCGTACTTATTTTTGAGTTAATAGGGATGAGAAACATGAGACTCTTTCTGACCAACAATACATACCTAGAACACTTTACCAGTACATAGATTTGACCCTGCACCTAAAAATCTACTCTTTTACTCCTAGAGTTGAGAGGTTAATAGTCCACTTGAAGCCAAAGGAGATGCATGCATGTGGAGCATGACATGACAAGTCTGAAAGGAAGTGAAAAGGAAAGAAGCAAAGAGAATCTTATTTCTTTCAAAAGAAAAGTCTGAGGAATGTTCCAGAACAGGTCCTGCAAGGCATCTGCTTTAAATAATAACTCACACTGTAGCTGCCAAACAAAATAAACCTCTCCTGGGTTCCAAGCAATAGTCTACTTTTCCTTTTTGCAGGAATTATCAACACAAACCATTGTTGCCAGAAGTTTGCTCTCCCTAGAAGAGAATTCCTTTGGACATTACAGGGAAGTGAAAAGCTTCAGTCTTCTGACTGGTACAAGGATAATACTGAAATTGAAAACACCTGAGTCCTGATTTCATCCTATCTCATAAAAATGCAGCCAGAAATTTTACGAGCTAGTTCAGTTATTACATTTTTTTTCGAGTCATGTTACGTTAGTATGATTTCTTACAAGAAGTGGAAACTTTCCAGAATTTTTCTTAAGTCCTTTTGGTGTCCATGTTTGAGAGTTTTTGGAAGAAGTTATGATGAAAAGCAATTTTCAGATGACTAACAAAAACCACAGTGCTGTTTAGATACAATTTGTTCCAGCCCAAGTTACACAGTCATTCAAACTCAGTGAGACAAGTGTCATTATTTTTCCTGTTTATCATTTTGCTTGCTCTCTGTTTGCTCATGGATGTGCTCCTTGTCTGCAGCTGATGCAGCAGAAGAGATGGACTTGGCTGTGGTTTACCAAGCAGCAGCTAATGGCGATGTGGACACCCTGACTGCAGTGATCCGAGAGGATCCTTCCATCCTGGAGTCTTGTGACAGAGAGGGTAAATGAAGGCCCAGCTTGTTCTCAGGAGATCTGTTGCTTCAGCTTGCAAATTAAGTTTTCCAGTTTTTATTCTGATTTTTTAGTTCAGAAAATTATATTTAGTAGCAGAATATGGGAAATTTGAGTTATTCCTTGGAACATCCACTGGAAATGCACAGTTCGGATAATTCCTTCCCCCTGTAATTGTAAGATATTTTTATATGATTACAAATAAGCTGTTTTGCTATAATTAGACAGTACTTTACCATTTATTTAGTTTATCTTATTTAGGGGTATGCTGAGAAACTGCTGACATTTCAGGGGAGGAAAAAGAATATTTTTACCAATGACAAATGACATACATTCTGGACAGCTCTAAAGCAGAGGTTATAGTATGTGTACAGTCACAGTTTGAATGGTTTGGTCAAGTAATTTATTTGCCAAAAGATACAATGTGCAATTATCTAAATGATCCGTTTTATCTGTCAGGCTGTGCTCATTTTGTGTTCAAGTTACTACTTAATGTTATTGCAAATTATTGTACATTGGCTGGGTTTTATATGCATCTATTTCTGAAGTGAGTAAGAACCACAGACCTCTGGAAGCTGTTCTTAAGGATAACTTTTTTTGTCAGAAGTATTTTTTTAATTGCAGTTTCTTATAAGGGGTCCATATGAACACTGTCTTTTCTAATCTTTAATAGCTTTTACCAAGCTACCAATTTTTCATATACTTTAAACCAGGCATTCTAACTGATATCTTTAAAATATCTAGTTGAGAAAATTTACTGAAGACAAAATGGTCCCTGTCCCTCATTAATGGGAGAAAGACTAGGTATGAATGGTGGGTGGAGTAGGAGGAGATGGACTGGCCAGGAGTACTTCAGCTCTGGAACGAACTTGTCTCCTAGGTTGTCCATGCAAATGTAACTAAAGAGCAGTATTTCAGCACAAAACATACAGCTCATATCCTGCACATTTTTTTAGGCTCCCCATGACCTCAGGTTGAGTAGCACATTTCTTCAGCAATCTCATTGAGTCCAGTAAGAATAGTTATTCTTCAACTATAGATTAAGTTTCTAGCAGTTTTATAGTTTCTAATACTCATGTTTATTCCCAGCCTAGTAATTTTAAAATGCTTTGTCAGATTCTGCAGGAAAATCTCTTGCTGTTTTTCAACAGTTAACAGAATGGAAGGAAGCGGGAGCAATTAAATGGTACAGTACTTCATGAGGAAATTAGAGTATTAGGTTTAAATGGAGATTTCAGGGGTTTTTCAAAAGGGAAAATGTTTGCAGAATATGAAATAAGTTCTTATAAAACCAGGAAATAAAATATCCTAGAGCAAATCCAGACTTCAAATTAAATTGTTCTCTGCATAAAGGGCCAAATCACACTTTTATACATTTGCAAGAGAAACAGCTTGATTTTGTAAGTCTTTTGAATACACAGACATAATGAAGCTGCGGCTTGAGAAAGTTAGACAAGCACCATCTGGTTACTAGTCATTCTGGAGGATATCAGCCTCCAAAATGGTGTACAAAGCCAAAAGTTCATTTTGAGAACTTATCAACAGAAAAGCACTTTTCCCTCCAGAAGTGGAATTAATGAGGCAAAGCTTTTGCTAATATAGTCATGCTCTTTTTTTAATTAGTGGTCAGTGACTGTCATAGAAGTTACTTCCTGACTAAAACAAGCTGAGTACAACTATTGGACAGTTGTCAGAGAAAGGATTTGTTAGCTTGCCAGTGTTAAGATTAGAAAATAAGAAACTATATCTTATAGACATGACACAACAAATGGTAAAATAAATTTGGCTTTCTTCCCCAGGTTGCACACCTTTGATGCATGCTGTGTCAGGACGCCAGGTTGACACAGTGAAGCTTCTGTTGAAGATGGGAGCTAATATTAATACTCAAGATGCTTGTGGACGTACCAGTTTATCTCTGGCAACTTATTTGGTACCAAGACTTGGGGGACAAGGATGGAGTGAAGGGAGTAAATGTGCAGACCAAATAAGATTTCTGCTTATACTGCAGGAAGAAAAAGAAAAGCACAAAACATTTGGTTCTAGACAACAGTGGAATTGGTTTTGAAACTTTACTACAATGCAAAGCTGAGCAATGATTATTACAAGAGGATCAGGACTTCTGTCAGACACTCCTGTCAGAGTCTCCTTTCTCTTTTGGCTTATAAAATCAGTGCCTGATATGAGGATCTCACAAGAAAATTGGGTTTTTTGAACACTGATAGTTCCCTCTTGTTCTTATTAGGCAGATTGACTTCTCCCCCTTGCATAGCCAGCATTAGATATTTATGCTCTAGTGAGAGCTTTCCTAGCTCAAACTCTGATGATCAGCGGGCAAGTGTTACTGCACACCGCATGAACCAGGGCATTGCTTCTTTTCACTGTGGTGCTGGACTTTGTATGGCCAGGTTGAGGGCTGAAGTTCTAGGTGCTGAAGGTGCTGGTGTACTTGCTTAGATCATAAACAATCCAGTCCCCTGATGTTCAGCCTACATGCAAGTTACAGGAGGGGCAGACATCCCAGTGAGATGTTTGGGAAAAGAATAGGTACTTCCGAATCTGTCTGAAGCAACTATAGTCCTTTTTTCTTTAGTCTTCTACTCCTTGCAGGAGGGAATTCAGGTTTCAGAGAGAAAGTGGGGACAGAGTTAGCCGAGCAGACTGGGCTTCCATTATTAATTGGACAGAAAGGAAGGAGTGTGCAGCCATGGCTGCACAGTATGAGTTAAGCTGGATGAATGCCAGCTCATTTAAACAGATACTGTGGCAGCCTAATTAAATGACATCCCTTGCACGTAGTTTCTTCCTGAAAATTCAGGACAAAAACAATGTTCCTGCTTAGCTATGCAATATTCAGCCAGAAAATAAGTGTAGAAAATAGCAAAACAGGGGCATGCCCCACTTACTTGACAACAAACATTTCCTCTGGAAGATATTTTTAAAAAATCCCATAATAAGTGTCACGCTTCTTTTTTCCTTCCTCTTTTCCCGGAGGGGAAAAAATATTCTTTGGAAAAAAAAAGAAATTACTGGAAAAGATTTAAACCACCCAGGCTTCTAAATTTCCATTTCTTTTTCTGTGAGGGATAAAATGAGAGGTCCAGAGAGAATTCTGCTGTGATGTCTGTCCAGACAAATGAACTCAAGAGAGTTGCACAGTCAAGACTGCGTGTGGCATTTGGTGGTCTTGTACTTCCACCAAGAGCTCCAACAGGAATATTCTGATTCTACCATTCCACACATTTTCCCCAGAAATGCTTGTAATGCCAATCCAAAATAGCTCATATGAGAGGGAATGGTCTTTGTCAATTGTCTGCTGAAGTTTTAACAAAACACTTAAACTCATGCTTGGTTTTCTTCAGACTTTAGTATATGCTGAAAGATTTATGCAGTCACAACCAGACTGTTTACTTGCTTTTATGCTGAGGTGATCAATAGAAGGTTTTAGTCCAAGAACTGATTCATCCCATCTGTTTTGGTGCTATTTTCAGTCTAACACTGCCACTAGTACAAACTTCTGCAACAACATTTAGAAGACCACACTCTAAGGCTTTTTACCATTGATTTGCCCTCTTTGCTAAAATCTCAAAAACAAAATCAGATTGGGTGCTTGCGTTCTTGATTTAATCTAGCATGACTGAATTCACATGCAAGAATATGTGTAGCATCTGCTAGTGATACAGGAATTAGTAGGTTTTAATCACTGTTAGTGCTTGCCACAGATGCAGGGAGAAAACAAACAAAAAACCAGACCAAAAAACAAACAAATAAAAAATAAGTGTAAATGAAACACCTCGTCAAAGAAATGAACTGAGGTAGTTTGAGACCCACACGCCAAAGGGGAACCACTCTCAGTGCTGAGAAACCTCTACTGAGGAAAAAAATTCCAGTTTCTCTGCCGACAGAAATGGCTACAGTCACATGTGAATGCCAGCACCAACAAGAAAAGATCTGGCCTTATACTTTTCACTTTTCTCTTTGATATGCTCCAATTTCTTTTTTAGGGCTGGCTGGAAGGCTGTGTCAGCCTGCTCAGGAATGGTGCTAAGCAGAACATACCTGACAAGAACGGGAGGTTGCCCCTGCACGCTGCCACCGCAGAGCCTGACGTGAGGTATGTGCCTGGCTCCCCAAGGAGAGCCCACAGCAGGAATAATAGTTGTGACAGCTACACTTGTGACCTGTGTCTTTGTTTAGTGGTTACCGTGAAGTGGATAGAGAGGAGGAAAAACATTGTGCAATATTTGTGTACCAGAGACCGATGGCCGGGTAAAGACAGGAGCCTGTTTTAAAATTGCAATAGCTGGAGGAGGAAGAATAATTAGAAGAGAGATTGAAACCCTACGTTTCCCCTGCCCAGCTACCTTTCTGTCCTACCACATGAAATAGTACAAGACTCCTTCTCTGGACTTCTCCTCTGAGTAGCGTTGCAAATGTGAGAAAAGTTTTCCACAAGATAACTTCTCTGAAAATCCCCAACCATAAAGGGGAAGTTAAGGACTGGTGGTCTGGCTCATTTTTAACTACTTTTACCAAAGGTAAAAGTACAGCTACAGAGTGTCTTCACAGAATTCTTAAGATTCTCTTTTTCTGATTCCAGCCTGTGCCAATAGGACAGTTTGATAAATTTTGATTTGTATATCTGAATAAATTCACTCAAAAAACTCCCCCAAGTAAATCGAAAGTAAATAGAAAGACATTAGAAACAGGTAAAACATTCAGTACATGCAATATGTTCATGTGACTTAATCACTGAGTCCATGATTTTGTTGCTGCAACCATACCAGACCAGGCCAGACATGTGTCCATTTCTGCTGGTCTTGTTCTCCAGCCTCTTTCAACAGCTTTATTAATTTTCCACATTGTCATTGCTTTTCATGCATCACTTGGAAAGAATAATTTGAGGTTTCTGCAGAAAAACGGTCCCTATCATTAAACAAAAACAACACAAGAAAAAAGACAATATTTGTACATCACCACACATGTTGCTACTTGAAAGGGAACACTAATCTCCTCTCCCCAGGAGCACACTGGGTCCCCTGAATGTTTTTCACATTCTCCAAGGATAGAGACATACCCTTCTTTGCTCTGCACAGTTTTCCTTTTCCTCTGTCTTCCCACTGGGTTTGCTCCATGCCCAGACACAGGCCTGGAGCACTGAGCAGAGGTTTTTCCATCATGGTCATTATCAGTCCCTTGTCATCCTATGTCATTGCCAAAAGAGAATATGCAATGGCCAGTTGTGAAATGCTTTTGCAGCTAAATTTGAAAGGTAGCAGTCCACTGCTACAACCTCACATGCTGGAGCATGGAAAGACAGAGACAGTTCATGTATTGATTTGATAATTGATTTATGTGCTCCAGTGCATTCCACAGAGCCTAATAGGCCAGGTGGAAAGAGAATTCATTCCTGATCTATGCCTTTAAGAGTAGATAGCAGAGAAACATCAGCTGGTTGGATATCTACATATTTAAATGTACCACTTATGTTGCCGTAATAGTCTAATGGTGTAACTGAGTCAAACTTTATTCATGATAAACAAATAATTAGATTTCTTTCACATACAGTGGTGTCATTGATCATATCAGGAGTTGAACCACAGAGCCCTGTATCAGATTATAAAACTATGTGATAAATGGTTTTACAAGCATAATATGGTTATCTCACTTTGGTTTTCCTCTCTAGTTGATATTTACCAAGACCTGTTTTAAAACACGGAATTTCTGAGATTCTGAGTTATTTTGCTAAATGACAACTAAATCTTTCTTCACTTTTACAAACTTTTACCCAAACAATCACAACAATCATAGTGTCATCCTTTTCAGATTTCCTACAGTATGACTCCATTTAGAAACAGACGTGTGACCACCTCTTTTCTACAAGAATTTGTATCCATATGCAAATGGATTTGAAGTCAAAGCAAAATTCCTATGCTGGGATCTACTCAGTCATCCCGCTTTAGGGACTCTACTTTAAAAAAATCCTGACTTTGGACTTTCAACACCTGAGGAAGATGTTACCTATAGATAAGATTTTTGCCTGCAGAATTGTCAAAATCATCTCTGTAAATGTCTTCTTTTGAATAATTTATGTAGCTAGTTCCTTATTACCAGTAGGGAAGAAAAATTTTGACATGGAACATTAATCTGATGCACACACCTAAGCACAGTTCAATCCAGAAGATACACTAGAAGTGGTTGAAGACAAAAAGCAGCAAAAGATTTTTATTCAGTCTCCTCTGCATAGGAATAAATGCAGGATTTTATACATTTGTTTCTGTGTTATCTTTACATTTATCAAATTTCCTTCCTTTATACTTCATTATTTTTTACTTTCCCTCCTAAATAGTTTGTCTTCTTCATGTCCATGTTCTGAAGGTTTCTACCAAATTCATACCTTCAGATGAGCCACAGGTTTGCACAATGGTCCACTGAGGATATATCCTTCATTTTGCTATAATTCTAAGAACTGTACATTCATATTAGGATTTGCTTTGCTACAGCATGTGAATGGATGGAGTTTTTCATTTTCATGGTCCAGCCTCATACATGATCCAAACAATTAGCATCCTGCTATTGAACACAGCCAGCTTTGCCAAACCTATAGTGATTTCAGAATATCTTCACAAGATAGCAAAAGAAAAAGAAGGTATTAAAAATATTATTGTATTTGAATAATATTTCATTTCACTACTTTATTTTTCCCTCCACCAGACAAGAGTGCTTTTAGTCCAATATTCTATAAAATGTGAACCTATGCATTGCTATGTTTTATGCCATAATTATGGCCCTATTCCAGCAGACATTCTGTATTGCCTTGTAAAATATTGGGGGTTTTGTGTGTAAACATACAGCAAGCATGCATATACACACATATGCACACAAATATGTACACTACATCACATTACTCTGAGGGTTAAATAGAGTGAAAAATCCTTACAGAATCTGGCATCTCTGTTACTTTAGGGCATTATAAAATATGTTGGCAGCAAATTTCTAAGCTACCAAAAACTGCACAAATGTACAGTATTTTACATTCTGATTCTAGCCCAGCAGTCAGCATAAGAGTTATTCTGAGTGGATCTTCTTTTAATTCCAAGCTCTAAACTTTTGTTTTTACCATAAGCCATAAAGTCCAATTTGTTTTGCTCATATGACAAAGCTCAGACCTATGATTCTGATCTGTGCCAATCACTAATACTGATTTTTCATGAAATTGCACATTTTGTTTTTAAAAAACTGTCAGTTTTTCAAGTTTAGTCAGGAGTACAGCACACTGATTATATCATTGCTTCCACAGGCTTCTGAGCTTGCTCCTGCAGCAGTCAAATCTTAGTGAAATTAATCACCAGGACAATGAGGTGAGTGAGCTTGTGCTACAAGTCACTGTCCCTGGCACTGGAGGCAGAGAAGCCATTCAATTTTATAATAAGGCTAAGTCAAAAATTTCTATAATGCTTTTGCTAAACTCTGCGAAGTATCATCTCATTCTTCCTTATATGTACTATGCACCTGTGGGCTAATAAATCTTCTCTCTATTGAGGCAGCTATGAGGTACCTTGAATCCGTCTCTTAAATTATTTTTCAAGACAAGAATTACCCTTGATTCTTCTGAAGTTAGACAAAGGACCAAGTCTTCACCTTTACCCGTCATAAGTGTTCAAGGCCAGGCTGGATGGAGCTCTGAGCAGCCTGGTCTAGTGAAAGGTGTCTCTGCCCATGGCAGGCAGGTTGGAACCAGATAATATTTAAGATCCCTTCCAACCCAAGCCATTCTATGATTCAATGATTCGTTGATCCCACCATTCAACTCCCGTTCTCAGGAAAAGTATCAGAGAGCTGGCATAACACAGAACACTCACGGAAGCACAAAAATTTGTGCTGTTGTCTTCCATGTGGAATTGTGCCCTGCATGTATGCATATTGTACACAGGAAAGAGTTAACTTCCCACATGTTTTTCTCCAAATAGAGAAGTCAAGACACAAGAGAGATTCTGAGTGCCTTTTCATATGTTTCTGTTCATTTTAACAGTTGCTCAAGGATGTGTCTCTTTTCCACAGTGTCAGAATGGCCAAAGAGCTGTATATTTTTCCTCTGTCTTACCCACTGAAAGGTTTGCAGACCCTGCTCACAACACTCCAAACCAGATACATGCACTGTCATGATGTAGAACTATGTTAGTAATGAATTGCATGGAATGGTGGATCATCATTTCAAGCCATAATATTTTGCTGTAATGCGCTGCTACGTGCAATTTGGAACTTTTAGTCGATCTCATTATCATTTGACACTGACAGTATATTTGTTCAAGTGTCAGTTCTAAGCCCTGAATACTCAGGTTTTCTGAAAAATGTGGATCCTAATAAATGATTACAGCTAAGAGAGCTGTTCTCTTGGCATAAGTAAAACACTTCAGTTTTCCCATTGACGCTTGAGAAAATCACCCTGATGAATGCATGAACACATAAACAGTAAGAAATACATCTGGAGGTTTCATAGCTTCCACAACCCTGTCTTTCTGTGGGTTTATTAGTGAAGCCTGTGAGATGACAATGTGAAGAAGCATTCCCTGTAAAAGCCTTGAATCTGAGCAAAACAAGTGTCACACTGTATTTCTCAGAGTCATTTCTTGGAGTTTGTCCTTTTATGTCCCGTATTGCTCCTCATTTTTTATGAATGTGCAGTTGTTTGTCCATCTCACCTCTAAGACTGTTTTCTGCTGGACCTTCAGCTTTGGCAGTTCTGACACCACTTTCATGTTTCCACTTAAGAACAACAGTCTGTTTACCTACAGATGCCACTCCAGGGTGGTAGCACAAAGCACAGATGGGGTGGGCTGGGCAGCCATTGCCCGCTGCAGAAAGCCCCCAGGAGTGAGCTGCTGCGACAAACAGCTCAATGCTCTGTGCTCAGCTAGGCACTCTGAAAGGACACGTGGAATGTACAAAGTATTAGAAAGGAAATGGAGAAGAAAACAGGAAGCTCTGTTTTAATCCTTTGTACAGCCACATGGCTACAAGACTAAACTGAAAAAAGATATACAAGAAAAGGAACAGAAAAAGGACCACAAAGATGATAATTGTTATAGAGTAGCTTTCTCACATGGGCAGGCTAACTAGAGCAGACTAATTATAACAGGATTTTCAGCTCCGCAACTACATCAGAAGGATGATATAAACCTATGATATCATAAATGGCGTGGAAATGAAAAGAGAATTATTATTAATTGGTCCGGGGTTTTTGCATATAAAATATGGAGACTTCTACAAAAATTATCAGGCAATAGTTTCAAAGAAAATTAAAATAAATACTTATTCAGAAAATGTATCATTACTCTTTAAAGGGCTGGATGTCATATGAAGTCTTTAATCTGATTACCAGAATATTATGTGGCAGTATATTGTCAAGCCTTGTTTCTTACATTTTTGCACTAAGCATCTGCTACTGACCTCTCTGAGTTTTGTCATTGTCCTATAGTGATTTTTGAAAGCTATCCACTGTTTTATACTCTAATGTTACAGCTGATTCTGCTGGCTACCACAGTAGAAACAGAAAGAAAGTTGATTATTCAAGGATTTTTTTTTTTGGTCCTGTCAACACACTGAGAGAGGATGACAGAAGTGGCAAGGATTCATTTCCCAGCTGGAAATCACTTCACTGACGCCTCAGAGATCATGTGTGTCCATCAACAGTACTAGGTCCCCATGTCTACTGACATAAATTGCAGAGCTCCCATTAATTTCAGTTGGTGCAGGAGTTTGCCCTCAGTTTTGGTTTGACAAAACTGAAACCCCCATGATTATGCCTTGTGAACCCTAAGTAAAACCTAAACTGCTCTCATTCAACTGCTCTGTTTTGTTATCACCCATACTTTAGCCACATCGGATCTTAAAAGTCTTAAAAGATATGTGATGAGTGAGAGAAATGAATGCTAAGGCATTCAGGCTATGAGTCAGAAAATCACTGCAAACAGCTTCCACTTTAACGCACTGATAAGCTGTCTGCATCAATATAGGTCATGCTTTACCTGGATTGTTACCAAATGGCTTTATTGGGGTTCTGTTTCAAGTTTTAATTGCTTTTCCTCTCAACTTTTTTTTTTCTTTTTGCTTTTTATCCTTTTGGAAATCAGGCAAGACCCTTGAAATGCATTTTTTCTTGTAAGAGAGAAAACAGGACCTACTGAAAGAAAAATGTTACCACACCTGAAAACACTAGAAATTTGTTAGAAACATGATAAATTAGTCAATTTATACAGAAAATCTTAATTATTATAGATATAGAGTAAAATACAGGTAAGTGTAACAATGCTGAAGGTGCAAATATAGGCCATGAATTCTCTGATCTTTTAAGACAGACTGAATGTAGATGAGATGGAATAAAAATGCAGCTGAATACCTTACCATTTGCTTTGTTTTCTCCCTGAAGAGTAAATATAAATGTTTATATTGTGACTTTTTTGTGAGCACCACTCTGTCAGTTCTTCAGCTTGCTGACTAGTGCCAGCTGCAGTAATAGCTTATAATATTTATTTTGGATCAAAGATAAGACCAAGCACAAACATCATGCTGTGTAATGCCAAAGCACCAGACTAAACCAGGCTTTTCTTGCAGTATTCAAGCTGAGCAGTGAGGAACTGTCCCCCCATCCATCATGGCCCTGATCATATGTTATTTATAACAGGCTATAGGCACATATGGAGGAAGCATTTGTACTTGTATCTGTTTTCTGTAATAATTCAAAAAAGCTAATTGCTTGGTTCTGCCTTGTGACTCCACTAATTCAGAAGCTGCTACTAAATATTTCAAATCAAGGTGAAGAGGGAAGAATCTGTCCACCCTGGATGGTTTCAGGGCTGCCTAGCTTATCTACATAGACTTGAAGGGTGCTTCTGTGATGACAGTAATTTGCCCTCTGGGTTTGTGGCTTGCAGGGAATGACTTCACTCCACTGGGCTGCATTCCACAACAGACCCCAGCACACCCAGACTCTGCTGCACAAGGGAGCAGACCCGACTCTGGTGGACAAGGACTTCAAAACAGCTCTGCACTGGGCAGTACAGGTGAGCCACAACACGCCCCAGTGGAATGTTTATTGAGCTGAGTTAGCTGTTGTGATATCCTAAATACTTCTATGGAAGTAGTTTGGATTGTGGAACAAGGAAATAGTTCCTTGAATATTTTATGTTCCATAAAAATGCCCACTAAGCCCCAGCATTTTGCCAGCGGGTATAGACCAAGGATCTAGCATCTTCTTTGGAGACTGTTGGGGAAGATGAAACAGGAAAGCCTTAAAAATATGATTGCCTGGCAAAAGATTTTGAGAATATAGAAACTATAAGCGAGATTGAAATGAAAGCAAGCTTTGAGATCCCTTAGTTACTGAACAACAGGAAAACAATGGTGTAACAATGCTGAAGGTAATCCCCTTTTTATGAAACAATACCCTCTCCAAGCAGGCAGGTCCAAGGGTCCGAGCAGACCCTGCCAGCTTGTCAGAAGGGGTCCGAAGAGTAGTTTTTAGGGTTTAAAATGTAGCACAGTATGGTAATGTAGTGCTCTCTTGCTCTTACTTACTTTTCTATGCTCTTAGCTCTTGCCTTTTACGTTATTACCCTCTCATCCTCTCTCTTCTCTCGGGCCTGCTCCGAGCTGCAGCTGGCAGCTCCCAGCAGGGCCCTGTACCCACGCCCTTTGCAATAAACTGCAAGTTCCACTACCTGGCTCCAGAGATCTCTTGTCTCCGTCTGTCCTGACCCTGCTGCGCCCCGTCTCGCCTACAGGAGACCAAGGCATACCTAATAGAGGCTTAGCCCTGTTGCCCCAAAGTTTTCATTTATCTCAGTGAGACTATGTGTATGCTCCATGTTGAACTTGTGCCTATTTTTTTTTTTTTCCACTAAATCAGGGTTGCAGAAACTAGCAGCTTACTTGCCAAAGGCCTTTGGGAATAAAATAGCATAAACATGAGTTAAAACACAAGTTAAAACACATTTAAAGAGCCACAGCTGTGAAAGACTTATCTGAAGGGTTGAGACCCTACTTCTCTGGAGACAGGAGAAGACATGGAGCTAAACACATTTCCTGTTGAGCTGTATGTTTCTATCTGATGTGCAAAAGAACATTGTCAAATACTTAGGCCATCATTAGATGAATAAACCATACAGGTTTAATATGACACTAAAAACTGTATTATGTAATTGTGTTAGTTAGTGATATCAGATACAGCATATCAGATCCTGGCTTTCCTAGTTTAGTGCAGAAAACTGCCCAGATGAAATTGTATGTTTTCACGTGCCCTCTTACCATAGCAAGTTCCAGTATCAATGTTCAAAACACATGCACGATAGGTAAGCCAAAGTAGAACTCAAACAAAAATCCAGCAAGCTTTTTGTACAATTTCCAAATATTTGTATTCTCATCTTTTGGTCTAAGTTTGCTTTCCTTAAAAGAAGTGTCAACAAGAAAATTTGAAATTCTGAACTGCCATATACTATATTTATTACAGGGTAAGGACATCTGAACAAATAATCTGTTTTCTTCAACCACAGCCTCATAAAAATGATTAACATATAATAGGCCTAACTTTTTTTTTCATAAGTAGAGGTGTATTTTGACCTCTGAAACTGGTATTATTTCAAATGTTTTCTTCTTTTTTAATCCTAATCACTCTTAAATTGGGCTTGTTATTTGCCTTAGAAGATTAAAGGTATCTACTCTACTACCTGTTGTGCATTTTCTCCAGGCTAATTCAAGTTCTGTCTGCTTCCAGTGGGAAACATCTGAATCTCATGCCAAATCCTTCATGATAGCTACTGGTCTGTATCATAGCTCTGGGGACAAACTGTCTGACAAACAGAAAGAGAAAAGTGAATCCACTTTACAACCTTTAGAGTTCCCCTCCTTCTTTAAGCTTTCCCTGATTCTGTATTTTGTATGTTTCATTATTTAATTCCACTGTTAACTCTCACCTCCTCCCTTCTCTCATAAATGTGCAGTGAAAGTCTTGAGAAATGGGGAAACGGAAACTGCACAAAACCCACTTGGCCTCAGGTGGAAGGAACTCACAAATGCCCTTTTTTCCTTTAAGCTGCTGCCAGAAATCAAGAGGAAGTGTGCAGAATGACACACACACACCCTTTTTTCCCTTATTGTGAGATTTCTGACATGAAACCCTTTAAAATGCTTCTTCCATCCACATGCTTCTCTGCATTCTAAGTCCAGAAGTGGCAGTTGAAATACCAGAGCATGAAATAGATCTGTTCACATTTCTCTTACTCAAATAAGAAAACTCTTGGCCAAGAAAACAACAACTTGCAGCCAGTGCTCTCTGCTGCCCATTTAGGCCCAGGAGATTTGGATACTGTCGACAGGCACAACTTTCCCTGCTGTGACAGAGAACAGGACAACAGCTCTGCTTTTTGGGATCATCATTATGTCTAATAGCCTCTTCTGTGACTGCTGGAAAGGAGATATTTTTCCTTTAAGAATTGTATAAATATCTTCAGAGAACAAGAGACTCACAGAGCTCAGGCAGTACAGCTGCACGGGTTATTTTTGGCTGAATAGGGCTCTGTGTTTAATTTCTTTTTTTTTTTAAATGCAGCGAGGGGAAGACCAGACACTGCACAGAAACTTGTTTCAGAAGTTGCAGGAAAGAGGGACTTTGTTCACACTTGGCTGAAACACACAGTAGGACTATATGAAAATCATTGCCCACCATTCAAACCCAAATTCGTGGGCATGAGGCATATTTCATATGAAATCATTGTTCCATGCTGACTCTTTCAAAGACTGCATGTTTGTGGCTTTGTCTTCCATCAGGCATCATGGGATGATCTGTCCCATCCAGGTAACCAGATAGACCTTGCCCACACCGAGGTCTGCTCTTTTGAGAAGCTCAAATCTCCTGCCATTCAAGTTCACATCTTAAGTGCAAATGTATCAGTGTCAAAAACTCTGATCATTACTGTTTGGTGTGAGAGTATCTCACACCACATTTTTTACACATGCAGTATTATTCTATGTGCTGGTGCAGGCAAGCCTATTAAAAGTGTCTCAGGAGGTTTTCCTCTCCTTTCACTTCAGCCAGCATTGCTGTAGTGAAAAGGAAACACACCTTTGAAATACAAAACTGTTAACTGATACAGGGACAAAGGGTAAAGCCATTCTAACAATTCTACATAATGGTATTACTGAAATCCTGGTAAAATACAATATATACCATACAGCATGCACTATGATGCTACACAGTTTCATATTGTAACTGTATTAGTAGTACCTTAGAAACATCCTGGGAAGATTTGGAATCTTGCTACATTGTCTTGCCAGTTGTCATAATTTTTACCAGAATTTTCTTTGTCTTGTTCTCAGTCTCTGGCTCCCAAAGTCATATGATTATGTGAAAATAGAAGCTTTCTGCTAAAGGATACACGAAAAAACAGATTTTTTTTATTTTTAAGTGAAGAAATACAAATCTGTAGGAATAAAAAGAATGCAACTAGAAAGAAGCTATTAAAAATAACAATTTGCCATGGGGATATGTTCTTATGATTTTTTAATAGGCTGATTTGGAGTGCAAACTTTTAAAACATTAGAAGCCAGAGTATTTGTTCCATAGCAACAATGCAGTTGTTTCATTCCTCTGTTTCCAGAGAAGAGAGTGAAATACCTGTGTAAATAAAACACACTGTAAAAGAAATGCGTAAGTATGTATTAATTTGTGTTTGGCTGATCAAGCGTTGCAGTTTATCTGCAATTGGTTGGAAGGTGAAAGCACACTTAAATGCCAGGATCTCCAGGAAAGAATGTCTCTGTTGCTGCAGAACATCTCGAGGACACAGCTGGCTATCCAGCCAGAGCAGACGAAGGGGCCAGAGAAATGAGTGGTGGCTCAGAATGTCTCCCAAGGGACCACTTCTCTCCTTCTGTCTGCACAGCACCCCATTTTTTCATGTGGGCTACATACAGTTGAAGAATTCAGAGAAACTTCCAAAGACATCTTGAAACCCAGTGACTGTTTCTCTACTGCTGATATGTCTGTTGTTGGACTGCCCAGAAAAGGTGCATTTGCCTGAAACCAACTGTCTAGTTGGTTTCAGGCAGATTTCTTTCCCTGCAAAGTTGTACTTCATTTCTCCTTGTTTCATGCAGTTTTTTCTAAAGATGGCTTGAAAGGAAGAGTAGTGATTTCCTTTTTCAGGTCACTAAGCTTTAAAGACAATTTTGACTGTTAACAAACAAGTCAAAAAGATATTCAACTTTCATTTTTTAAATATACACTTTTAAAATCACCTTCTTTTGTAAATATTTTCATTCCAGCAGTGGTACAACTCTTGCTTGTGGAGCCTGGAACATTACATAGTAGTGGGGATCTACAGAGTGAGCTGTCAAGTTGCAAAATAAGATAGAAGAGAATTTGCAAATAATTTTGAGTAACAAATAAACTTGCTTTAATACTAGCAGAAGCTTTTTCCATAAAGTGCCCTAAATATTTGTGACACTGTCTGCAAGAGTGAATTGAATGTGCCTGAGTCTTCCCTCTGGCACTGAGGCAATCTGTCATGGGACAACCTGTGTCCCTACTGCTATACTCTCCTATCCAAACAGGATGGTCCTACACAGACCACCTACTGGGAATAATCTGGCACCCATATAAGCTCCAGGGAAAGTCTTAATTGACCAAGGCCTAAACCATGCCAGGGAGGATTTTAAGAATTATTTGGTAGAGACAATTAAATTCCAGTGCTGAAGGATGTTCCTGAGTGCTGCTTCATTTTTAATCAAGCTGCAACCTATTTCTTCACTTTAAGTTGTCACAAAATAAGCTGAGTTGGAAGAGACTCAGAAGGATCATTGAGTCCAACTCCTGGTCCTGCACAGGAGACCCCAAGAGTCACACCTGTGCCTGAGAGCATTGTCCAAACTCTTCTCTTGACCTCTGGCAGGCTTCATGCAGTGACCACTTCCCTGGGGAGCCTGTTCCAGTGCCCAAACACCCTCTGAGTGAAGAAACTTTTCCTGATATCCAACCTAATCCTCCCAACACAGCTTCAGACCATTTCCTTGGGTCATGTCACTGGTCACCACAGAGAAAGAGGACTGTCTGCCCCTCCTCTTCCCCTCATTAGGAAAATTGAAGTCTTACCTCAGTCTCCTCCAGGCTGAACAGACCAAGTGACCTCAGCTACTCCTCATACGGCTTCCTTGAAGTCCATTCACCATCTTTGTTGCCCTCCTTTGGATGCTCTCTAATAGTTTAATAACTTGATTGTACTGTGGCACCCAAAAGTGCCCCCAGCACTCGAGGTGAGGCTGCCCCAGAGCAGAGCAGAGCAGGACAATCCCCTCCCTTGCCTGGCTGGTGATGCTGTCCCTGATGCCCCCAGGACACGCTTGGCCCTCCTGGCTGCCAGGGCACTGTTGGCTCATGTTCAACTTGCCATGGACCAGAGCCCCAGGGCCCTTTCCATGGCACTGCTGTCCAGCCTCTCATTCCCCAGTCTGTCTGTACATGCAGGGCTGGCCCATCCCAGGTGCAGAATTCAGCACTTTCCTGTGTTGAACTCTGTATGGTTTATGATTGCCTATCTCTCTAATTTATCAAGGTCTTTCTGTGGGGCCTCCCTGCCCTGGAGGTTGTCAACATCTCCTCCCAGTTTTGTACCATCTGCAAACCTGCAGTATTGATATAAAAACTCACCAGTACAGCCAGATCATCAGAAAAACTCTTACTGAAATAATAAACTGTTAAAAAGTAAGCCCTTCAAGTGTAAACATGCCATAGACAATGTAATTGTTCATGCCAATCAAATGTCTGAGGTAATCAATTGCAGAATTCCCACTGAGCTTAGCAGGAATTTGTCTTGGGCAAAACCTGTAGGTAAGTACAGAATAATTGCCAGACCTCTTCCCAGCGTACAGTCTATGTGTAACTGCCCAGTGGATGCCAGAATATGAGTAATGTATGTGCAATACACTTCTTGCATATCTATACATGTCCTGATCTCCTGTGCCTGACAAAAGGCACTTGAAGACAAATGCTTCCATTTCTCTGATAGAATAAATCCTTATTCTTCTGCAGATTTTAAAAATACCTCTTTTCCAAAGCATGTAAACAGCTCATTTGGAGAAATCAGTCCTTACAACAATGCAATAGCAGGGGAAAGTTGCCAAGTGATTTTAGTCATAGTCATAGTCATTTACACAATAAATCATATGCACTTAGACTCCAAGGGAAAATAAATTCTCAGAGAGACTTGGCCAGTGTTTCATGCAGTGTTTTGTTGGAGCAAAGAGAGGGTTAGAGAGGCAGGGACATATGATAGCCAGAGTCATGCCTCCATGACTTCCTTTGTCATTTGATACTTTTTTCCAACACACATTAAGGCTGCTGAAAGGAAAAATATTTTTAAAATATCATGTACCCTGTACCAGAGGCAGCAATGCTCTGAGGACCACAGGACAAACTTTCCTGTACAACAACACATTCTCTTTCCCACAGTACCACAAATTCAAGCCAAGCTGGGTCACTCTGACTCTGCAGAGATGCTGTCTCAGTGGATGTGTAAAGCTGCAGCACTTGGGTTAGGAGAAGATGAATGAGCTTCTCTCTGAGCTGACTGAGTCTCACCAATACACCTACAGTGGTGTCAGAGGAGTTGTTGGTAATTTGTATTGGTTTGCCATCAGAAACACACCCTGTGAAGTGCCTGGGCTGCATTCTGGGAATCTCCAGCACAGTTTCCCGGGCAGGAGGAGAGATGAAGATGGTATTATGACTTGCTTCTTTCCTCATCACAGAGACCAGTTTCCCATGTCCTATCAGGGTAGAGAAACCACAGGGTGCTCTGAATTTTTGCTTACTTCTCCACTACCAAGGTCAGCCATCTAGCAACCAGGAAATGACAGCACTGAAGGTGGAGTGAAGGTGTTACTATTCCTTAGCTTTGTCTAGTCTTGGGTGCAGAAGGAGGAGGTGCTGGAAATCCTTGATACATGGGGGAAAGCACCAATGTGTGCAAAACTCTTCAGTAAGCCAAACTGCCAATAAAAGGACATTTCTCACAGCACTGTTTGCTGCAGACTAGAAGCAACATTATGTCTCTGTTTTTGAGTCTGGCATTCTCCAGCCTTAAAAAAGCAGACACCGCACCTACCACAAGATAGATTTATAACTGTCTCAATATCTGATGCCAACCTGACTTATCCTCACAGCTGATGTAAAATTTGTCTTGCTCTGTTTCTAGGATGAAGTTCTAAATCATATTACAGTAAAAGCAATGATGTGATGCACTGCTCCATTGCTCTGCCTGTGAATATGAGGAAAATGGCACTTCAGTGAAATTAATCACATAAGGGAAAAGAACGTATTGGAAGAATAGCTGAGTTTTGCCAGTACAGCTGTAACTAAACACACAGTTTCTGCCAGAATAGCCTTGAGTTAAAGACCAAGGCTTTTCAAGATCCAGTCCAGAGAACCATGTGGAATGGCTTCTGCTTTTGGTAAATACTGAATTTCAGAACAAAGAAAGAGGTTAAAAAGTTATTTGAAGGGAAGGATGTATTTACCAACAGGATAGTTTCATCTAGGGTTATAAAGGAAAAGGTCCACAGACAAGTTATTTGTAAATTTTGCTATGGGTTACTCAAAAATACTTTAAATGGCTCATATTTCTTTATTTCAGCAAAGGAGAAAAATATTTTTGTTTTGTTTGGCTGGTTTATTTTCTAATGGTCCTGGTGGTGTTACAGTTTATTTTCTAATGGTCCTGGTAGTGTTACAGATTAAAGTATTCTATGTGTGTCTGTTTGTGAAGGATAAGAGGAAAGACAAAAGGGCTTGGATTCTCTAACATAAAACTCAAACAGCACCCATTGACGCACATAGATGGTTTCCAGAAGGAAGCTGGAAGTACTTATGTAAATGTGATTGATTTTGCTTTTTTTATAAAAGTGAGTTACCTCCCAGAGTAGTGCAATGGTGATAGTATTTGTTTGTGGCTGCAGAAAGGAGTGAAATAATGCTTAAAATCTCAAGTCACTCAGGGGTGACTTTGGGTTCATAATTGAGAAATCAAAAAATGACAGAATGAAAAAGAGGAAAACACAGGCAGACCTAAAGTTCAATGCTAATGATAAGAAGCAACATCAAGAGCTTCTAGTGGGGCATTTCCACCTGGCAAAGATGGCTATAGATATAGGAAACCTTTTAACTGCATGCTAATACAAACAGACAGGAAATATAGGAGAACTAATATGACCTAACCATATAATCTCCAGAGGCATTTACTTGGAAGAAAAAAATTTTATCTGGGTTTCATGAGACCAGTTAAGTGGTCCATAGCTTGTTCCTCTACCCGTCCCACCTCTCCTTTACTGGTAGAAGGCTTAGCAGACTCCTTTCATATGACTCCTCTTTGACAACCCATTATCTAGTTTACTAGAATATTCTGAAGTGGAGAAAAAAATATCCATCTATACAGTGCAGTATAAACAAAAAACAAACATCTCAATGTTTATGACTGAAGACCTGGCAGAATAAAATGCAATGTTATGGTAAAATATTATGTAAGTGACAAGAAGCTTTCTAAGTAAAATTATTGTTCTTGTCAGATGGACACAGAAAGGGCTGAAGTATAAGAACCATGGTTGTAGTAACAATGACAATAAATTGAGTAGACATAGCTGAAAGAAGTGCTGAAAGTGGAAAAGTTTCCCAGGGGTTCGGGATTCTCCTCATGGTACTTGATTAGATAGACACCTCCTGAATAATTATTTTTCTATTTGGAAAGCACTGAGAGACACAAGTCTCAGAAGTCTGACTTTCATTAACCAACTTATAGAAACCAGAGCTGTAATCAAGTGTCAGAGCTAAATATCTGTTAGTGATTTGGCTGTTTGCCACTGTCTGGAGGTGATATAAGTCTCAGACAAAAAATTTGCATAAGGCACAAAATTTTTCTTATAGGTGCTCATGGATCCAGGCTTTCAGACATTTCTTCTTCATATATATATCCTGGTTTGGGGCAAATAAAGTCACCCTAGAACAATAAAGTATGTTCAATTGAGATAAGGGATCTAAGGAAGAAAATTTCACTGACGAAATCAGTAATGGGTGGAAGCAGATAAAAGTGTGAGATGGGACAAAAGTCATGGGGGAAGGGCAGGGGAGGGGTGGAGAGAACTCCTACAAAACTATTTAGAAACATAGCAAAAATGACTGATAATCTCTGAGAACATTTTCATCTCTGCTGTAAAGAATTTGAATACAAAAGGGGAAGATGAAATTTAGTGATGCGTACAGTAAGGTTACAAAAACACATAATTTTCCTGTGGTAAATTTACCAGAGAACATCCTGATCTAACAATAGTACTGTGGCAAATTTACCACAGGAACACTACATTTTTGCTGACCACAGCTCAAAGCTATCAATCTCATAATAAGGGCACTGTAAGCATTTTAGGAGAATTTCTGAGTGCAATTTCAAAGAGCCAAGAGGAATTTAAAGATAAGAAGGCATTCTTAGGAAGAGAGAACTGGAAAGCCGCTGAGCAGTCACCCAGAAATCTCGTACAGCAGAAGGTTCAAATATTAGGAAATACTCTTTGATTACTTAGAAAATGGAAGTAACAATTTGATTGTATTATTGAAACAAGGCAGAATTTCCATGGCTGTCTTCAAAGCATTTACTGCTTCCTCAGATAAGAAGCTTCTATACCTAATAAGGTATAGTATGTTTGAATGTCAATTAATCAGTTTAATCCCATATAATAAAACACAAAAATTTTGGAAAAGTGACAAGATAAAGTTCATCACATGGCACAAAAGCCTTTCTAAGCATGTGGCAAATGCATTAGTCATTAAAAGTCTAATTCTTTGTTCCTTTCTCATTTGAGCAGTATGTGCAATTTTAATTATATTGAGTAACATCAATAGCATAATTTTTGTAAGCAGAACTGCTATAATAGACACAGAATTCTGTCTGAGATGTCCCTCAGGGGAATAAGAAGGAATGATGCTGTCAAAATCAACTTGTATCACATATCATATATTCTCTATCAGCCACATTCAAGACAGTTCAAATAGTCTTTGGAGGTGAATATCTCGTAGACTGTCCAACCAGGGATGTATCAGCAAAATGTTTTTGTTTGTTCCATAATGAGGTGTCAAAGTACAGAACACACATATAACCCACAGTGAAAATCAAATTACAGGGACATCAAGTACTTCATGGGTAAGGATTAAATTCAAAATTATTTTGAGATATTGTAGGAATTAATTGAAATTAATAAAATAACACTGTATACAGAACTGTGAAAAAATTAAAGGTTTTTGCACAAAATTAAGAGTAATAGACTAGCAGATTATAAAAGTGAGAAGCAGTTTAAATTATGGTGTTGATATAAATCAAACATAATTCTGGGACATATTAACAGAAGTATGGTACATGTGGGCTACAGGAAGTCATTTTCAATGTCAGAAGAGAAACCTCTGCTGGATAATTGTGTTGTTTGGAGTGTCATGGTTGAAAAAAACTGTAGACAAACTGGAAACAGGCCAAAAGCAAGCGCCAAGTATGATAAGTGCATTGGAAAACATGACCTGCACAGGGAGGTTGATTGTTTGTTTAGTCTAGAAAACAGAAGATTGGTGGGAGACAGAACAGACTGTAAAAGTATAAAATGCCAGTCAGAACAGTGGGAAATTTCTTACGTGAATGTTAAGAGTTGTGCAAGATCATGGAGGGACTGAAGCTGCAGCTGCAGGGTGTGAAATTTGGACTTAGCAAGACAGTGTAAAACTGGAGGAGGAATAGTAGAGTCACTAGAACATGAATACAGAAGTAATAAGGTGCTAATGTAAATTAGTTTTTGTATCAAAACTGACTTAGAGAAGGATGATAACAGATAGATATTTATTGTGGTAGTAACAGAAGTATGTAATAGGCGTCTAGATTTAGTTAGACCTGAATGTAACTAGAGATTTCACTGATGTTAATGATGAAAATATGTACCTGGGAATTATACCCGTATGGAGGATATTGGTATCTGGCATAAGGATTGGACAATAAAAACAATAGTTATTCATAGGACCTCAGTATTGCTGAACATGAGGATCAACACTCCTCTTTTCATTAGATATTCAGTCAACTGTAGCTTAATTTGAACCTGGTTAATCAAGATGTTACAATATGCTGGCCATAGAAAATAAGCTTGGATTACATGATCAAATTAGACTCTAAATTAAGCAAAGTATATGTAAAACAAAATTCCTGACTTCTGGGGGATGTGTTTTGATAAATTAAGGAAATTCTCAGCTGGACTGAGTAGTTGTGAGATCAGAATGTTCCAGGGACCTGGAATGTATCCTCTCAATGGTGCAGGAAGCTGAATCCCAAGAGCAGAGACGAAAAGTGTAGAGTCGTGAGATAATGGATGTCTACCCATCTTTAAAATATATATTTAGAATAAATAGCTATCTTACAAAATAAGATACAAAAGTACAGAGAAGCAAAAGAAATTGTGTCTTAAAATCCAGAAAACAAGATTATGATTAAATGGTGAATAGAAGCTGGAAGGAAATTACTTTCAGAGATAAGACTTGATATTACTCTTATTTAATATTTTCATAATAACTTGACAGGAGCTTTCAGATAAAATCTGCCAATAATAAAAACTGAAAGACAATAACAGGAAGAAATGGGAATATCATACAGGGATATGGATCACCTTTAAACCTTGAGCAATACAAATGGGACAAAACTGAATAGGATAAAATGTGTAAGTCAGGCAATTGGGTGCTAGTAACAGAAGGTCCTCCCCAAAACTAGAAACTCTATGTTTGGAAAAAAAATTAAGGAAGTACTGAGGTGTAAAGGGTCATTACAAAATTACTAGGAGCTTCTAATGGGACACCGCTGTGAATGAGGCAAATGCTGTTCGATGACATACTAAAAGAGGTATTTCTGACACAAATAAGGAAGAGCAGTTTCACTGTATAAGATCTGGCAAAAACATCTTTGTATGACTAGTACAATTTTAATCATCCCTCTTCAAGGAAACACAACTAAAACACAATAGGAAACGGGTTACTAGGTTAATGAGAGAAACAGAAAGCGTACTTTAAAAAAACACAAACTTTAAAAGACCATGATTGGTTAGAGCAGCAAGAGAACAATTCAAAAGAGATGCGATGATTGCCTATAAATACATCTGAAGAACAAGTGCCAGTAAGAGGAAAGGAGTATTTAATCCAAATAATTATGCTGGAACAGAAACAAAAGGATATCATCAGTCCTGAGTGTGAATAGAATTTAGAGATACAAATCATAAAAACAAAGAAGTTCTTGAACTGTGTTCCTTTGAGAGTAATGGGGGCAAAAGGAACCTAATTGCCTTTAATGGACAAAGCAAGTTTATGAGAGGAATGATGTAACATAGCTTCAAGCGATTGCAAGGATTGAATTTGATGTTACGGAAAGACAATTGCAATCTTGTGTTTCTGTTGTTATAAAAAAGTAATGAATTATTCTGCTCTGTTTCCACTAAGGTAGGATATAAAATGTTCAATTTCATTTGCGGGTTAGAGAACAATGTTGACTTTCTATTAAGACACCAGACACCGGAGCAAACTAGCTAAGAAAGTTTTCAAGAAGCAGTTCAACAAATATTTGACATGGCTTTTCTAAGTGTATTGAGACAGACTTACAGATACGAGTTGGTTTTCTGAGGTTCTTTTCAGCCCTAAATTTCTATTGGAAAATACAGGCTTGTGTTTCTGGACTCTGGCTTAGCAAAACAGCAAAACCACAAGTAATTTCTATTAAGTAATTTACACTCTACAATTTCTGGAGACATTTGCAGTGGTTCATTATTTATTATTTTTCCAGTGTTTGGAGTGTTTTAGAAAATTCATAAAGTAAGCACAATTCCTGGCTGGAGATTGGAAGATTTTGGCTTTCATATCTGGAGATTCTGGTATACACACAGAAGAATACCATTACTATATTTAGCATTCTCTAGCAGAGAAGATGCAGCTTGGTGTGAGCTCCACTGTTAAACACTTTCCTTCTCTGAATTTCCTTCCAGAGTGGCAACAGGATTCTGTGTTCCATCATTCTGGACCACTGGCAGGGACCATCAATAATAAATTATGATGATGAGAATGGCAAAACATGCATGCACATTGCTGCTGCTGCAGGCTACAGTGATATCATCAGTGAGCTGGCTAAAGTCCCAAAGTGCAACTTGCAGGCCCTTGATGTGGATGACAGGTAACCATGGAAACTCTGAAGTTGCTGCTCCCTTTCTAATAACCTGAGACCAGCTCTGTCTACTATGTAATCATGTTTCCTGTTTCACAGGCCATGACCCAGTAATGCCCTGAACTCCACAGAGAGCTGTGCTTGCTCAGAAGCATTGCAAACCAGTCCAGCACTTAGTATGATACCAGACTAGAAAGAATGATATTTAGCTTTTTGTTTGTGCTAGAAAAAGATTGTTTGTGTAAGGGCTTTGCCATGACTCACCTAAGTTTCTTTCAATCAAAAGTGAACATTCTTTTTAAAACAATACAATGGGATCAATACAACTTGAAGCCAGGATCCTGCTGTTATTTGTATTTAAGAAATGGCAGTGTTCTCTTGTTGTATTTAAGATGAAAATACCATACTCCTATAGGACCAGAGGAACCTCACCTTCCATTCTGAAAAGACCTGTGATTTCTTCTGTGATTAAATCTCTATTTCATAAGTACAGAAGAGTCATCTTTCCTCTTTTTCACCCCACACCTACCTTCCTTGGAACTTTTCTCATAAATTTGTTTAATGCAAAGAGAACCAGCTGGCTGTTCACATTGATTATTCTGCTCAGTGAAGCAAAAGCCAAGGTTTTCTTGGCTTAGGCCTTTAGGTACTTAAAATAATATCATTCTTCATGGAAAAGTGCAATAAAATGGAGCAGAAATAAATGAATAGGGTTCTGGTGCTGTTTCTAAACATCATTAAAATGTAGTTGAGCAGGCTGTGTTTCTATGGAAAGAAGAGCAAAGGGAAAAGATTGCCTACACTTCAAAGTTCATTAAGACATGGCCACCTATTCCATGTCCTCAGATATTTCCACAGAATACATGCACTTGGAGAGGGAAAAGGTAAGCTTTTCATTACAAACACATCTATGAGATTTTCATTCTGTTGTGTTTCTGATTATATCCAGTCTAAAATCACTGGGACTGAAAAGGAATAGAAAGAAAAATGTCAATTTCTTTAACACTTCTGTGGTGCTGTCTGTGCTTTCAGGTTTTTCACAAGAGCAATTTGGAAACTGGACTAAAGTTTCTAAATACAAGATGCAAATTTTATGCCAAGACCAAAATCAGTTTGATTCTTCTGCAGAGATTCAAAACAATTATGCATCCTCTGGTCTGTGACTATTATAGAACTGAGAAACTGGCAAAGTGGCAGTCTGGTAGATGTGTTTGGTCCTTGTCATTCATCTGGGAGAGGCTTCACTAATTACCTTCATGGTAATTACCTTCAGTCCTCTGCCAACCATGGCTAATTGTGGTTGGTGTAAAGATGAGAAGAGTTTGCCCCTATGCAGTAGACACTGTGAAGGTTTTTTTCAAAACTTCGGTCACTTTTCCTACTCTACAATTCCAGCTGTGGAAGAGATGCTATTATATAATGTATAGACATTCTGCAGCCCCTTACCTACTTTATCTGCAGCTAAATAAATGAAGCTACAACAGTTGGCTGGAGAATTTCTTCAAATGTGTATTATTAATCTGGACAAGCAGCATATCCTGTGCACACCTCACTATGTCATTAATAGCTTTGATCATAGATCTGTTCATCTATTTTAATTATACACCCCCTTTCCTGTAGGACTCCTTTGCACTGGGCTGCAGCAGCAGGGAAAGCTGACTGTGTGCAGACTCTGCTAGAACTGGGAATAGACAGCAGCCCTCGAGACATCAATGAAAACACTCCTCTGACATATGCAATATACTGTGGGCACACGGCATGCATCAAGCTGCTGACTCAGGAGAGCAGGTAAAAGTAAAGTTCACATCTTGCTCACGTGTTGCTGCTGATTAGAAAACAAATTTATTGGTTTTTGAATGCTCCTGAAGGGCTTGGGCCCTCAGTGGTGTTTCCTTGATCCACAGGCAATACTCGTTCCATTTTCCACCAATGTTGAAACATTACAATCAGTTCTCTTCACAAGGACTCTTCACTGAGGTTGAATACTACTCTAGCAAGCAGCAGAGGGCTATGAAGAAGATTTGTGTATAGCTCTTGCTCAGTCACCTTCATGTAGAAAATTTATATAACAGAATCATTTCAACCCTTAGATATATGTAACTTCCATTTTTTTGAAATCTCTGTGCACTATCTGTGTGCTCATATAATCAGACAGACAGATAGACTGAACACAAAAGCAGCTTTGACAAAAAATAAAATAAATCGCAAGTTTTCATCCTCAGAGTAAGGGTTTGGTAGCATTATCCTAATCTTCTTCAGTTCTTTACCTTGATGTGGTTCTTTATTCTGCGTTCTTGTCTGTTAAAAAGTATAACAAAAGACTTATTGGTTACAATCTTCCTTTCTTTGTATTCTTTCTTTTTCAACAACTGGTATCTAATTAGTTTCCATTCTTCTACTTCAAGTACGCACGCACATTTATCTCTCCATTTCTTTGCACTTTCCCCTCCTTTCCAGTCAGAAGTTAGTATTATGTGAGACAAAGGTAATATTACCTCTCCACTTTTTCCTGCACTCTGTCTATTAGAGAAGGTCAGAGATTAACCAAAATTTCATCTCAAAACCACTACAGCAATACTGGTAACATTTTCATTTTTGCCTTTTTCTTTTTTATCTGTTCTCTGTATTCTTTGCACATATATTTGTAGCTCTGTAGCCTATTGTACTAGTGGCTGGTTTTCCCAGTAATTTTCCATGGTCTTTCCCTAGGCAGAAAGACAAAATAAATTGCAGAGCTCCAAGTCCCAGGGGGGGACAAGCCCCAATGCTGTCTTTGTATTCCTGGCTACCAAGGTTTAGAACAAGTCTGCAGGATACATTCTCATGGACAGAGTGCAACTAGTACCAAGGGAGGGGCTCCAGAGAAGGGGCTTGACCTGGGGGGGGAATTCCATCACCACCTGTCTTCCTAACTGGTGCTTTTTATCAATTATCCTAATTTCCTAAAACCTATAAAAACGTACTCACCCTTGTGGTGGTGGGCTTTTGTGGACATCTTTCCATAGCTGCCCCTGAAGGCCTTCAGTAAAGATCCACTTTTATATTACCTCCCATACTAAAATTATCTTGAGTTTGATTTCTAGTTCAGAAAAGGCAACAACACCAATGTAGGTAATTATCTCTTGACCAAACCGTGCTGGACCTCTTTAGCACAAGCAAGACAAGGGAAAGGGCTAGCAGGGAAAGGGCAAACAGGAAAGAGGAAAAAGGAGAGGGACAGTAGGAATGGTGAACTAGTGCATTTTTTACAGTGTTTGCAGTGACCAGAAATACCTTTTTCCAAGTATGACATAATACAAATACCTGATTTAAAAGATCACAGCATGTTCTCATTATCATTAGAGCTTCACATCTGGTAGATACTGAAGCCATGAAAATGTGTTTGTTTTTTCTCAGATAGCTGTGCTAAGTCACAATCCTTAAGATGATTGTGAGACGATTCACCTACAAGAAAGAGTGAATTGTCACAGTAGCATTTTCAATCTGTTAATTACAGATTTGGGATCCTGGTTTTCTTAAACCACCCATGCAAATGTATCTGGACAGAATATTGCTTCTTTAATGGAGTAACACAGTATTTTCTCATTGTTTGGTAATATTGACATCACATTTTGTTTTGTATTTCCAGTAGATCTGAGTCAGATCATCAGTTTCACTCCCAGAACAACAGACTTATAAAGAAAGAAGGACGATTCAGTATGCTGAACCAGATCTTCTCTTGCAAAAAGAAGAAAGATGATCAGAAAACCAGTCAGAAGGAGAGAAGCAGGGATCAATATCCTGGAGAAGAGACCTCAGAAGTAGACGATATCATCACCCGTTTTGATTGCATTATGAATAAAAATTGCAAAGACATTCCAGATGAGCGTAAGACCACCCCTAACTTTAAAAGAAAGAGTACAGACACTAAGTACCTCATAGCAGAAAAGAAGAAATCAGTATGTCAGGGACTTCCACCCATCACCACCCAGAGCTTTCCCCCAATCACTGCAGGCAATTCTTTCCTAACTGCTTCCCAGAGCAAAATGTCAAGCTTCTCCTCCAGCTCCAGTACCCACCATTTTCCATACAAATCTCAAAAGAGTAGGAGTGAGCACAACTTGCTGGACAACACAGACAGCTGCCAGGCTTTGCTGGATCATCCCTGGAACACAAATTCTAACCAAAGGCTCTCTTACAAAGTCTGTACTAGGACTTCTTCAGACAAACTGATGAATGGCTTAGACTCTGATAAATCTCACCATGTGCTTTTGTGCCCTCCCTGCCTTCCCTCACTTCCTAGTTCTCCATCAGGTAATTTTTTTCCTTCTCTATATCCTATATCCTATAATATCTACTGGTGTGGCAAACTGAGTCAAGAAAAAAGTAGGGACCAATAATATTTCTGTTTTTAAATTTTTTTTCCAGTTTCTCCTTTACGTGGCCATCACAGATAGCTTGTGTGGGTGGGACATCAGTTGAAAGCTGAAGAGAAATAGGAGATTTAAGTAGATCTGAGCAAGCAAAAATGCAGGTATCTAGGAAGTATATAAGGCACCAGAGCAATAAATGCCTCCAGGTATGGGCTTTGTGAATTGCACATTAACACCCACTACCACACCTGCTGCCTTGTGTCCACATCTAGTCCTGGATGTAGATGTATAAGGGAACAGTCTTGCCCTCAAATCTCTAACTGTGCTGAGAGCTGCTTCTGGATCCAGCCAGGTCCAGTGCCATGCTGGACAGCTTTATGCCATGCCACTTTACCCATATAGTTATATTCTGACTCCAGGCTGCAGTGGCACCCCTTCCCACCCTGAATACCACCCTGAGTGCCAGCTCTTTGGTATGATGTGCTGTTCTAATGGTTTCTCCAAAGCTGAATTCAGGATACTAAATTTACAGAAATGGGACAAATGCTTTTATGCTGTGGTCTGGAAATTGTAATGCAACAGTAATGAAGCAGAGCGTTAGAGTTCTAAGATGAACTTGATACCAGAGTTTGGCTGTTTGGCTGGATTTGGGATCTAGTATTTTGTTTGACTCACATCCATGTTTAAATGAATCTGCCTGGCTGGCCTGCATTCTGGAGTTTACTTTAACATATCAGTGTCTCCAAATTCATCTCTTTTGGGGTTAGTCCCATGCCAAAATTAAACACATCTAGCATACCTTCCAACCACAATATCTAACTGAAAATGAAGCAAGCAAAAGCAAGCCCCAAACTTTCCAGTATGCCATTAAAAGGAGTAAAAATTTTACAATAAGGTAATCTACACTTACACCAAGAGACATGAGCCATTACCCTTCAGTGGAAAGAGGAGTGAAAACCCTAAGAAACCCTAAGAAGAGCCTCCAGTTAGCTGCGTGATAGTGCTAACTGATCTGAAATCTAAGTGAAGTGAACTACAAAAAAGCAAATCTTTGCACACAGATCTGACAACTAGAGCAGAGACAGCAATTTCAGAATGACAGGTCATTATACATACATTGTGCAAATAAAGGCTGGAAATAGCTTTTTGGTGTAAAAAAAGAACTACTTTAAAAGTGCCACTTCCTGAACTCCCAGCCACATTCCTGAAAGCTTAATAGAACTGCTCCAAAGGTGTCTCTACTTTTTTACTAGGCTCTCTTCAGCTGTTCACTCAACCATACAAGCTCCAGACTCCACATGCCCAGCAATGATTGCTTCTGCACGACTCCTTCTACACTAAATTCTGCAAGGTTCAGCTCACATGTGGAACACAAGAATACCTGCAGGGCTACTTTACAACCTCACTATAATAGGATACAGCGAGTCTAAGATATTTGGCATCATTGAACTTGACAGCAGTACCAGGAATGAGTTCAAGCTGGATAAGCCAAGCTGGAGAACAGCTATTTCTGGGAAAATTTCCTGTTGGAATTTGCTAGACTATTAATACATTTGACATGGAAGTAACTACCATGTTATTTAAAATGTGATTATAGATTTTTCTTAATATTGTAGTATACTACAGTGCTAAGAAAATGGCTAAATCCTTGTCTGCTCTGGACAGAAGGATAGATGGTTTTCCTAGAAAAAATGTTTCTGTGGAAATCCTATGACAAAAATGTAGTTGTTATAATGGGAGCCATCTTTGCATGCCCAAAGGGAAGGTAAGTAATCTTAATTCTGACAATTTGTTATCTCTCTTAGAAAATAAAAAGCCTGAATCTTCTTTAAGTCCAGTTTTCTTTGTACCAACTCAATTTTAAGATTTAACACCATTTTCCAAGAATGAAACTATGCCTGTAGCTGGCAAAAAGGACCTTCCTCTGAAACATGTGAATTAAAATCCTCTAAGGAGGAAGAGAGTGTCTGACAGGAATGCATTGCACAACACAGATATTGTCTCACATTTCTTCATGATAAAAAGATCTGCTTATCCCTTTTCATGCCTATGTGGGTGGTTTAAATCTGTCTGCCCCTGTAATTAAAGCCACCTGACTTTCTGTGAATTAGAGTTGCATTACTGTAGGAGCTCCAGGGCTTCCAGGTCTCCAGTGTGCTGTGCCTGCAGGACTTCCAGGGATCAAAAGAAAAGTCTGGTTCCAGGCCAGCTAGCAAGGCTGTACAGGCAGCCCTCTCTCTGAGGAAAAATATCTTTTGTTGGGTTTTCTTGGCTTTTTGTTGGTTTTGGGGGTTTTTGTTTTCTTTTTGGTTTTGTTTTTTGGTTTTTTGGTTGGTTTGGAGTGGTTTGGTTTGAGAGTTTTTTGGTTGGTTTGTTTTTGGGGATTTTTTTTGGTGGGGTTTTTTGTTGTTTGTTTGGTTGGGGTTTTTTAATTGATTCTTCTTTCTTTCTGCAGGAGACTTAGCTGAGGGGGCAAAAAACAACATCCAGTTTTTGAAGACACTGAAATGTTAATACTTCATTTCTCAATTCATGACTGGGGGGGACTAGATGTAATTTCCTAATCACTGAATATCTAGGCCAGGATTATGGGTATCAGTAATCTAAGAAAACTCAATTTTAAATTTTATTTTCTGTGTTGACACAGAGTGATGATTGTCCTTCATGACCATGTCTATTGTCAAAGTCAAAGCTAATTTTTATTCTCACTTGATACAAAGGCAGCTGGCCCATATATGTGTCAAAGTCTTTGGAGGTTTTTTGTTCTGTTATCTGTGGTCCTAGGAATAAAAGATGAGTCAATTTACTATCTGAGCTTTAACACTTACACAAAGGGGAGAGGTTGCTGAGTGTAGCAATGAGAATTACTTTACTACTGTGCCATTTGTTTCTCTCAGAATTACTGCCCTCCACTGAGAAGAGCAAAGAGAGTCTAAACTAGAATCTGTCAAAATTCCATGAGAGTTTGCCACCCGCAGTACTGAGCTAGCATCAAAAATCTGAAGCATTTACTTATGAGCTTTGCAATAATCTCTTTTTGCAAAATGTACTGCCATCTACATTCTACAGGGAAAAATAGTGGAAGTAGAGAATTCCAAGTGATATGGGTAACAGGAACCCTGTCTCAAGTATAAGACAGCTCTGAGACCCCTATCACCCTCTCATCTTTTGGGTTACTAAATTTCCAGATGTAAGATGATACTTTATTACAGGTTTTATTACAGTACCTTCTGTTTGCTTGAATAGAAAATGTGAAAAATGGACTATTATTAAGTTTATGATGGTATGAGCAGTATACCATCATAAGCATAGTTCAACAGGAAACATTCTTTGGCTAGGAAAGCAGAGCAAAGCTGATCAGTGTGGCTGTCACTTTCTCAAATTTAAGAACCAATTTACTCTGAGACATTCATCATAACATTAACAACTTTTACACAAAATACGCTACTATGTGGTTCACCTTCCTAAATACAAGGAAAAATGAAAAAAAATACAGCCTCTAAAAAGACCCAAATGCAGTCCTGCATTTTTTAAGAATGAAATTGCTTTCTTTCCATTTATTCAGAAATAACTGCAATTATAAATGTGCTCTTGGGGACAGCAAAGATGATGTCTCAGAGAGAGAAAAACTATTTTTCCAGATGTTATGCTAAACAGATAGAAAGGAAAAGTAGAAAACTTCCACTTGATGCCAAAAGTTTTAACAAGGATTCTTTTCCAAGCATTCACATTATACTTGCAACCACGATTATGTTTTGATTGTTTTGCTGACAGATATCCCATTTAAGAAATGAATATATCTCTTGATAGCAACAACAACCTGCCATCATCAAAGCCATAATGGTACGCACACAATAAGCCATTAGTTCTCAGCATAAGCATCACAGAAACCAATATAACTTGAATTTCTCTAATGAGAGCAACAAACAATTCTCTGCTATATTGGAATTGATATATTTAGTCCTTTGTGCAAAGTGCATGCAAGGTCTATAGAAGAAATTTACCAACTAGACACTAGAGATGTTAAAGAGTAAACACAGGGAAACCAAACTGAAGTCTGTTTCTGTAAAGCAGAGCTCAGCCATACAAGATTCTTCATGCTTTAGCTCAGACACATCAGCTTAACCACAGGATCCAGCAGACCAACCCAATGTGTATCAACTGTTGTGGCTTTTAGACCAGAGCCTTGCTCCGTGCTGAGCTGAAGGCTGCACTGTAACATGGTGGTTTGCCTGACCAACACCACAGTAACTCCTTTCACACAGAATCAGTTCAGTCATCAGCAGAGTTACAGCAGCCCTGACAGCTACTTTTGTGCACCTTTAGAAAACTTTTAGAAAACTGTTTTTCTACAGCTTTATCTTGCAAAGCCCAACAACACATAGGTATTTTCAAGTACCAGCTGCAAATCCACAAAGGCAGTTAATGTCATTCCATCTCTTCCTCCTGCTTAGGATGTCCTGCTACATCCACCCTGTGTCTCCCCTTGTCTCTGTGTGCTGACAGAGCATATGTCTGCTCTTCAATGAGCTATATTGCAAAGCCATGCTGGATGAGCAGCTGCTTGCCAAAACGTCTCATTACATGGCTCATTGCAGATTTGGTAATAACAAGAAAAATTATTTGAGTTACTCAAGCATCACAGAATAAGATCGGCTCAGGAAAAAGATCTGGTAAAAAGGTTGACTTTGTGCTTGAGTTTCTACTTTTTCAGTATTAGACGTGTCTTTATGTGATGAAATCCATTACATCTTCTAATATACTGTCTTTTTAAGTAGTATTAGACCTAAGTTAACTTAGGCATGTCTTAACCATGTGACATGCCAGAATTAACCAATTAACCTTTCCTTTTCCAGTATATACTCTTCTGTCATAAACATAACTTAACAACTGCATAAACATAGTTTAACAAGGATCAGTATAGCCTTCTATCAGTTGTGATATGCTTTCATCTGCAACAAAACCCTCTCAAAGCTCATCTTTACTGCTAATAGCTTTCAATGTCCTTTTCCAACCAGCAGTTGAACTCTGTTTTTGTTTTAATATTTACAAAGGCTGAGACCCTGTCAGGACATTTTGAAAACTAAAGCTTCAATTTTTAAATCAAATCATCTATTTGAATAATTTTACAGATTTAGAGTCCAAAGATTCTTAGAGAGACCTAGCTAATAAACTGTGCCCATTTTAAGACCTAAAGCTATATTATACTAGAGGAAAATATAAAAGTATATGTGAGGGTTGTACTAAATCAACCAGTCTTTCTTATGAGCATAAAGTGAACTAAGCAACAGCTTCTTTTTTTCAGTCAGTGGTTTCTTGTTATTGCATATTTCTGAGAAATACTAGGTAAGTTTTCTTTTCTGGAAGCCAGAAATGCACAGTGCACCGCACTAGTTACAATTACTTCCATAATAATTTTCTTTTTCTTTCACAGGTAGAAGTTTTCGACAGATGTCCATGGACCAATACAAAATGAAAAATGTTATTCCTTGGCAGAACAGCCTAGCTCCAATACCCAACCACAGTGCTCACAAAAGTAAGTACAGACAAGTGTCAGTTACTGTATCACATTGCATGCCTCCATCACTAGCATCTCAGGGCCTGACAGAGGTTTCATGTTTGTTTTTCACAGCATTGTAGAATGGCTGAGGTAGGAAGACACCTTTGGATTCTGTCTGTCCATCCTCATGTCCACAGAGAAGTCACCTACAGCACATTGCCTACGTTCACACCAGTTTTGTTTTAAATATCTCTGAGAATGGAGATTGAGACTACACACTTTCTCTGGGCCATCTCTTCCAGTGGTTGACTACCCTCAGAGGAAAAAGTTTCTTAGTAATTATTTGTGGCCATTGATTCTTTTCCCTCCGTAGGACTCCACTGAGAAGAGTCTGTCTCCTTCTCCATTACTCTGCACAATCAAACATTTATAGATATTGACAAGATCCTTTGAGCTGCTACTCTTCTTGAGGCTGAACAGTCCCAGCACAGTCAGTCTCCCCTTTAAGGCTGACACTCCAACCCTTGAGTCATCTCCATTGCCCTCCACTGGATTTGTTTCAGTATGTCCCCCTCCCTCTGTATACCGGGAGCTTCAGAACTGGACTCAGAACTCCAAGTGTGTCTCACCCAAGCTGAGTAGAGGGGAAGAATCACCTGTCGCAATCTGCTGGCGTTGTTCTTCCTGGTGCAGCCCCAGATGCTGTTGGCTCTATTTCTGCATGGGCACATTGCTGGCTTGCATTCAGCTTGGGAAAGCAGTGGTCCCAAAGAGCAGGAGAGCTTCATCCCACTCCCAGAGTCCCAGCAGAGTGTCAAGACTGTGATTGTCCCAGGCTGGATCAAGCCAGCAACTGGAGTTTTCTTCACATGTAGCCCTAGTCTCAGCAGTCCTAACCTCACATTCTTGTGCTCCACAAAGCACAGATCTCCATTGTATACTACATGAGGATTTACAGTTTACTGACTGTCATCCTGTGGATCAGCCAGGCGCAAAAGCATTCAGACCTAAATTTAAGATTCCTTGCCACTTAAAATCTGAATGTCAGAAGAAATCCTGACAATATTGCTAGAAATGAGGCAGAGGCAGCCTTACAGGGTTGTATTGGATGGGTATGTACAGAATCCTGCACTGCTGTTGTTTTCTACATTAAACAGAAAGAAGAAAAGCTGTTTGAATTACTGAGGTCGTATTCTCTCTCTGCTCAGAAGGAAGAAAATAATTTAATTGGTTTTGATTGCTTTTAAAACCCCAGGTCCAAGCATTCTGTTTTTTAAGCTTTCTACTCATGTTCTCTGTGTCTTCCAGTTAAATCATAGTTGTAAGCAAAATCCTTTAAAAAATCTTTCATAATAATTTTTGCTCTTGCATTAATTCTTACAAGTGGTTAAGAATTTAGTTCTAGTCTCATGCCAAAAATTGTCTTGCAAATAAGATACAATTGTCATAATTAAGAATCGCTGGTTTATTAACTAACACAGCCCATTTATCCAGGTGCCATTACTGCTTGAACATTAGTTCAAGCCAGTAACAGAAAAGCAAAATTATTTGCAAAATAGATTGTATTTCTTGTTAACACAAATTACATATTTGCTCATGAAGCTTTCTAAATAATTGTTTCAGAGTCTCATCTCAGTATGAGATTTCACTCATCCTCCATCCAGCCCTAAAAGTATTACCTTTTTGGACATAGCCTTTATCCAGATAAAGTGCTTAAGCAACAAAGTCTGAGTATAAATATCTGTGTTTTCTCTAGTATTTTTAATACACAAGATGTGTGTTTAAAATACACCAAGAAAAAAAAAAAAAAAAACCAAACCACTACCAAGAAGTTGGAACAATAAAATAAGCAAAAACTAGAATGAGAACTGAAACTACTCAGAGATAGAGAAAGAAGAAGTATCTCTCCCAAAAAAGGAAGGTCAATTAAAAAAGAAGGAAGAAATTATTAAATCTCTCAGTAAAAACGTTTTAAAATACACATTACAAAGAGGAAAATAGGAATGAAACAGTAGCCTGGGAAGAGTACTTGAGTGATTTTAAACAATAAAATTCTCACCCTTCAGATATTCCCAAGGCCAGAGATCCCTCCCATGACTTCTTGAGTAGCTTCAGCACAGACTGCATCTCCTATTCTGCATGCTGCTGCTTCATCCCCCACACAGTCTTTCCATCTTATCATGCAACATTTCCAACAACCCCTGGAAAACAGACTGTCACACAGTCCTCACAAAATGCCAGAATAAATCTTCAAACAAATATGGGACTACTAGAGAACTCTCTGCTTCTCTCACTTCTTCATGTAGTTAAGAAGGTCAGATATTTCTGGAAACATCAGAGGAGACAACATGTGTCTGATGCACAAAAAGGTGACATTATTAGTTGCTGATAAAAAAACCACAACAACAAATTTAAAAAACAAACTTAAAATCTATTTCTACAGGTCATTTAACAATATTTTCTGGAGATCTGTGGTTGTTTTTTGCCATTATTCATTATGATTTGATGTTTCATCTTTCCCAAGTTAACAGCAAAGCATTCCACAAAGCACCAGCATCACTGCAGAAGGCCACTGTTGTCCACTGCTTGCAGAGGGGTGTCTAAGACCCATTCTTTAGCTGGACTCCATACTCCTTGGGCAATGCCTTTCTGACAGCCTTATTTTTGCCTCTGCAGTTTGTAATAGCAGCCACTCCAGAGTCTCTACTGAGTGGAAAAGGCTTCTTGAACCAGTAGCTCCTACTGTTCGGGTCTTTGGTGACCGACTCTGCCCTCTGTGTGTGAATCATTAATGGTGCTTTTCCTGTATGTAGCTTCTGGGGCATTAAGGCCTCCCACAGATCCCAGCCCCGGGTCCAGGCTCAGGTGTTTCAATACATGTACTAATACTAGTCATTATATGCATTGTTTCAGAGCCATCCATGTACCAGCCCTGAAATCCTAAATTGAATATCCTAAACTGAGCGCAGTATGTGGGACAATGTGGAAAGCACTGATGTTTGGATTCTTTGAATGAGCATGAGTTTGTGATGGCTGTTCTGTCATGGATGTGAAGTTAAGCTACAGTGGTTTTGGCCTACTTGAGTCCATCATTTAAAGTTTTTAATGATGTACATAAAGTACATAAAGCTTTATAGATATTTTTCACACAGATGTGAACTTTGAATATATTAACATATGACAGTGTTCCAAAGAGGGACACAAGTGAGCGTCTCAACATTTGCTGAAGGCACACCAAAATTTCAGTGAACTCAAAGCATTCTACCATGTGCCAGAAAACAAATGGGCTAATTTATTGTATATAGCCCCACCAGACTCACACAAATTCAGCACCAACTAAAGCAAAGTGTTAATGGTTTGGGTGTTTTTCGTGGAAAAGAGAAGTGATTTATTGAATTTCTGAACATGAATGAATCTAAAATATGACCCATTACAGTACACTCCTAGAGGCCAGGCAGTTTTAGTAAACACTGTCTGCTCAGGTAATCACAACTTGAATAGTAATTGAAATTAGCTTAAAAATAAAAGAATCTACCAAGTTTCTAAATCCTCACTATAAAGATCCTACTTTGCCCTAAATCCATACCTGGTAAGCTTTAGAAAAGTACTGCTCCTGAAAAATAAATAATCAATTATTAAATTAGTATAAGGTGCATGCTACAGGGGATTATGATGAGAACTTCAGCCTCTTTTGTACCATGTGTATAGTTAAGATAGATAGATAGACAGATAGATAGATAGATAGATAGATAGATAGATAGATAGATAGACAAATAGATAGATAAAAGATAGATAGATAGATAGATAGATAGACAGATAGATAGATGATTAGATAGATAGATAGATGATAGATAGATAGATAGATAGATAGATAGATAGATAGATAGATAGACAGGTAGATAGATAGATAGATAGACAGATAGATAGATAGATAGATGGACAAATATATGCAGTGAGGGCCCACTGCCGACATTAGAGAGGTAACATTTGTTTTCAGTGGAGCAAATTAAATGAAGCACAAAATTTCCAGCTAGAACACTGAAGAGGAAAGTGTTAATAGCCTCTCAGATAATTCATCACAAATACACAGATGGAAGGAAATCCCAAGTGCAATGAGAACGAAATCAACGAAAAATGAATGTAAAAAATTGCAAGATTCAGTTGCCAAAACAGAGATGATGCAGCTCCAGAAATATGCTTAAACTATAAGAAACAAAACTGTTTGTATACAAAGAGCTTGTGAATAAAATAGAGATAAAATGAAAAGAAGCTAATGCAATTCACAGTAAATTGACGGCACAGAAAAGTAGGTCTACTGTTATGGTTTTGAATTCTCCTTTTAAAAATCAGGAAATTAGTGAGTTGTCTGAATGAACGAGCCTGATGATTTCAATTTAAAGAAAATACAGAACTACATTAGCTTTGAAGCACAATGTTACACTGATGACTGTGACTTGGGAATTAGAAATTATCTAAATCCACAGTTTCTTACAAGACAAAAACAGACATATGTAATGGGTGTGCCTCTCAAGTGTTTTGGTGTGTCTTGGTGTGCTACAGGGTAATGGGCTACTTTTGTGGCCTGTGAATATCAGAGCATGTGTGGACCTGTGTTTATGATAGACATATGTTGTGTCTGTGCCTAGAGAAACCCAGACACAACATCCCACATTCTTCCATTTCATCTTCTTTAGATTTTGATCAGCATTTACCTTCAGCAATAGAGCAATTTTCTTAGAAATAATATATCCCCATGGAACACTTCTGTTACAGTCAGCCTGTGATTTCTAATGAAAAAATATATTGTGAAAATTTCTCAACAGACCAAGTCTCCTCCAGGCAAATGATGGGTTCTCTGCTTATCAAAAGTAAATCTTTGAACTTTTCAAGACTTACTGGTCACTAAATCAAAAGTAAATCACTTAACCCTGGAGTTGTTTCCTTTAGATGAAGGTAACCCTTGCCAGGTTTATCTTCATCTGAATACAAAAATACAATATTTTATTAGTATTTTGATCACATTTTTCAAGTACAGGCTTGAGTACACAGAGTAAGAGACAACAGTTCAAAGGAAGTAGCAAAATCATTTCTAAAAATGCCATGCTTTTCACTTTCTGTGCACTTTCTCTTTTTTCCTATTTCCTCTAGTTCAGCTGCCATCTCAGGATTTTAGGTTTAAGTCCCTACGGACTGGTACAGTTATTCTCCCACCAGCTCCAATCTCCAGATCTCCGAAAACAGGACATTCTCAGAGTCATACCCTCTATTCTCCCTTGCCTGATCTATCAGGAGAGCATCTAAAACCAAGCTGTGTCCTACCTGCTATCCCAAACCAGAAGAAATCTAATCCTGAAGAGGAGCTTGAGAAATCACTCACCAAATCAGACACTGAAAATTAATTCATTACAGTGGCCTAAATTAGTTGAAATATGTCCAAGTGGTTAAAAGATAACTTTACAGTTAAATCTCATTAATTTGCACTAATGAAACTGTTGTGATCTGGAGCATAACAAAAACCAAGACAAGACAGTACATGGCAAAAGCTGCACTGTGCGTGTGTATATATGTATTTGCATTATAGTTTTCATTTATGATGAAATTACTTAATCAACATTTAATGTGCAGTAAATTTATTCTGTGAATGGAACCCTCATAAGATGATTTTGTTGCAGCAATGTGCTGTTAAGCCTTTCATAGAAAAAAGGAACAAAGAGTAAAGTTTTCTGCATGATTTAAAAGTTGAAACTAGGGAAACAAATTGACAGGGCTTCTCTGTAATTTGTAAATGCAAAGGTGCTGATTCTGATGCTGTGTGCCGTAAAAAGAATCTTTTTAAGATTGAGAAAATAAACTCAAAATAAACTCAAAATAAAAGGCAGCCTTAGCAATTGAAGTCTTTTGTCTCTGTTTTCACACATTTTCTAAACTGTCAGTTCGTGAATTCAACAAGTTAAAAAAGTACAATGAAACACTAATTCCAGTGGAACAGACAGACCTTTAGCCTGCACTGTTCAAAACTGTTCATTTCACAGACAGATTAATGTCTTATTTAATCCTTCATACTCCACAGTGACAAAAATGCATCTTCATAAAACAAGGATTGCACTGTCCTGAGTTTTTAGGCATTGTTTCACTTTGATCACTGAACTGGAAGAAATTTAACTACACTGCTGTTCAGTCAAGAACCTTTACGAGTCGTATAAGCCTTTAACTAAACATTGCACAAGACTGTCCTTTCCTAGAGGCTAACAAAGACGCCAGCATTTGCTTGCTGCAGTGTTCTTATCTAAATCTTGCTACAATTGCTTTAGAGGCTTCTTCACTTCTGATTATAGAGGGGCTGTGGGCTGGGGGAGGTTGTCCCCTTTTGTCACGCTTCTGTATCACCACTTCTAGTAAGCTGGTCCAAAATTAGCTCTACATCAGCAGCTCGTTCAGCAAGGACATGGCACTTCTGCTTATCTCTAGATAAATGTCATAATAGCTGTACAAACATTTATTTTGCTGTGTCACAGTAAAAGACAAACCTGACATGAAGAAGAAGATAATCATGTTCCAGTAGCTGCAGTTTCCAATTTCCATGCGCTAATGACTGTAAATAGGACGGCTGGTGGCTGCCACAGACAGTCCCAGAAAGAAAAAAGCAGAGCACAACAACAGCTGCTCTGATGCAACACAGGGAAGAGGGAACTTTTGCACACAAATAAAATAATGGGTTTTTTTAAACATCTCACCCAAATGTCAGGATATAAAGCTCAAAATCAACAAGTGATGTAAACATCTAGCTTCTTGATGAAAAACATAAGACTAAAAAGCTCATGTGCTTGGACCTTCCAGACAACCTGCTCCCTGAGGCTAGATGCAAAAAACACTGCATGACAGATGCATGCACTTTTAAAGGAAAAACCAATTCTGGCATGCTCTGTCTTTGCACCTGAGCAGTCCTGTTCTGAAAAGTCCAGAATTTCTCCTGCAGTATTGCAGACTGGTATTTGTTCCACGAGGTCACTGGCTGAGCTGCTCTCTCTGCTCTGCAGAGCCCCTGAGCTTCTCTGCTTGAAACTCCACCTTTGCCAGTCCCAAAATCTCTGTCCTGACTTATGCCACTTTGTACCTGTGTGGCCTCATACAACAGACAAATGGTTCATAAGTTATTTCCTGGAAACATTAAAGCTTCAGTGCAGACTTTATGCAACTACCACTTGGTACAAAGAAAATTGTTTTGGTTTGCACAGATTACACAGAAGAGAAGAGAAATCTAATTCCTACAGCTCTGGCCATAACAAGAATGAGGCTTGTCTTCACAGAATGAAAGCCTAAAGTAACCATTCTGGCAGAGATTAATTATCTTGAGTTCAACAAACTGCTTGGGAATGGGTACAGCATGTGGATGTGAGGGAGGACCAAATGGCACAACAAGGAAATCCTAGTGAGATCAAACATTTGTAACTCCTCTGTCACATTAGCCCTTTCCAGTTGGTAAGGAAACCATGCCTTTAGCTAACTACTGGGGTGCCTCAAAAGAGGCTGGTCACATGATGCAACTCCAGATTTTCCTGAATAGAAGGGGATCCTCATTGCTACTGCTGCATTTGAGAGAGGAGGTGGATCTCTCTCATTTCTTGCATTACCCTGCATGTCCAGGAGTCCTAGGCTGCCTAATGGCAACCATGAAAGCTGTGGTGGCACTCATTTGTTTGCCAGCTGCTGTTCTATGCTGGAGAGGAAGATAGTCTGTGTTGGTTTCCCATAGAAGCTTGAACAAATTTAAAATGTTTCCAGTATTACAGCAAGAAAGAAAGGGAGAGAAATTCCCCTATGCCTTAGGCTAGACACTTCCATTCCCAGAAAAGAAGCAATCAGATTTCTACTTTTCCTGTTCAGCAGTGTTTTGTTGAGGCAGCGTGGGTGAACACAGCTGAATAATGAAAAATTTCTGATCAAAGATAACACTGCCTTTAAAATAAAATTCCTCATAAAACTGTAAAATTTCAGGTATAGTCACTTGTCATCATGCATGTCACCACTGTCTACACAATATACTTGTGTGCAGAAGGCAGGTGCTAGGTAAATTTTTCCTATCATTTACCCTTTTTTTCCTCATCTTCTACTCAGAATTAACAGTTTTTTCTGGGGGTCTGCCACCCAAGAAAGGTTTTTTTCAGGAAAGGAATGCAAATCCAACTGCCTGTTCAAAGGTAAGCATAGAATACAGTTCTTACCTGAACAGAGACAGTCTTAGGAGCTGGTAATCTAAGATCCAGGCCACTTTTCTAATGTGTTTTTTCTGTAGACTGCCAATGAGGAAAGAGTTTGTGATTTATCAAATATAGATCTTTAAAAAATGAATGCTCACAGAAAGCATTAAAAATTATTCTCAGAAACATTCTCACCAGAAAGTATTCTTATCTTTTGAATGTGGCTGCCAAATTCTACAGTAAAGGAACATGACAAATTAAGGTGAAGTATTTCACCTTCAATGGAGAGCAGACTGTTGACTGCAGCATACTGCATGAAAGATAACAAATGAACCAATACCTACTTAAGCTACTCTGACCTCTTGCTTTGACCTTTCCTGGAAGATAATGGCAGGGGAGACAATAAAAGGCTAACATTGTTGATTAGCAGTTGCCAAGAAATGTCTGGTCGGTAGGTCATGACAGATTTTTTTCCCCTCTGTCTAATGATTAAATAATCCTGGCACATTCTTCTCTGACACTAGCTGAGTGTTTATTCAGAGTGTGAAGTATTAAGGTATCTGCAGAGTTCAGCTAGGCACAGGAAGCTAAGAAAATATATATGCACAAAGGATATATTTTCTGAACAAAATACAATGTATGTCCTCACTGGCATAGGCTTGACATTCCTTATACCATTCCCATAGACATAATTTCAAAATGGTTTTAAAAGCAGCCTTTATTCCAGTGGACCATTTGCTTACACATTCATACTGAATGGACTGGTCCACTCTACCAGTAACTGTGCAGGTGACAAGCCTTAGTCCATTATTTAAAACAGAGAAAAACATTCACACGTATAACAAAGGATCATCCACTATTATGATGATCTTTCAAAGGCTGTTCTATTGCTGAGCAAAATATCTGATGATCAGGCTAATTTCCTTGTATAAATACCTATAGAGGAAGCTATATCCTCTAAAATTCAGTCCTAATAAAGCATTTTAAATACCTCTGCCACTGCAAAGGTGGAGATCTCTATTCCTTCACCACTTAACAGACTGCATTCTGCTACCATCACCAGATTGTCTGCACAATCTGTATATTTTTCCACTGCAAAACACCAGAAGCATCATAGCTACTTTAGCTAGGGACATTAAAAGCATACTTCACTTTAGCTAGGGACATTAAAAGCATATCAGCTTTTCAAACAATTGTAAGAGGGCTTAAAGAGCTCATGTGGTCATACTGTCATCATGGCTTATCCCACCTCTTCCTCTGCATCAGCATCTAGGAGAAATACTGCAAGTTTACATTATTTACCTTTGTATTTTAAAGGTGGAATTTTTTTGTCATTATTTCATAGGGTTTTCTGAGGATTCAGAGAATCATAGGAAATTCCTTGGATTCTGAGACTCTTCTCTGCTGTGCCAAAGTTTTGTGCCCTGTTTGTGCCAAAGTTCACCACTATAACGGGGGCAGTTTAAACCAGTTTGTCTGGTGTCCAGCCTCAGAGCCACCTCAGACCAAGGGCACAGATGAGTACTTGATGTAAAGCAATTGACACAGAGACAAAAAGTAACCCCATGCCTGTCAGGATCCCAAAGCCCAACTTTTCCTCACAGGCAGCCAACACTGACAAGGGCCTGCCTGATACAGCTGCTACTGAGCTTGGTAAGGTCACACAATCACAGAATCACTGAATGGTCAGGTTGGAAGGAACCACACTGGGTCATCTGATCCAGCATGTCTGCTCACTTACATTGTACAGCCTTCTGTAGTTAAGTTACCATTCCCATATCACTGTTTGTGATGCCTTAAGGTACTTGGCATCATAGTGTGACTTTCTGTGGCTCTGCAAACACTAGAAGAACCTGCAGATTCAGGGGTATGTTCATACCTGTCTAAGAGTATTATTTGACTCTACACGCATGTGCCTTCCTGCAGCTTTGCACAGGTTTCTATGCTCATCATGTGGAATTCCATCCTCTGGAAGAAGAATGTGCCAGAGTTCCTTGTATCACACAGGAGTACACTGAAACTGTCTGAACACACTAATGCAGTAAGAAAAGGCTCGGTCCAGCTCTCCCAACGTGTCTCTGTAGCCATCATCACAACTACAAAAGACCCCACAGTCACAGCTTTTCCTTTCAAGATTACATCAGGAAGATTAGTCAGTAAGGGTAGAACTGAGGAAAAGGGGCAGAAGAAGCAGATTCCCTTCTCACACATAGTGACACAAACTTCAGCTATACTTTCTTACTGTCCATCTATTACCTTCTTTTCTGTTGGGGGTTTTTATGCCAGATAAATTTACATAAGGATTTTATTGTTTTCACTACTGCATACATACCTACTGTACAGTTAATCAAATGCTGCATTTATAGGCACTTTAAAAGCACAGCTAAAGCCTTTCCTATACTGTTCCTGGTGCAGACCTCATACTACTTAGTTTCAGAAATTCAAAAATCAATGTGTAGGGACTTTCAGCGTAATTACTCCTTTACTGGAGTAGTTCTTCTTAATTCCGACACCATCTTCTTAACTGATGCAATTGTTACACACAATAGAAAGAAATACTTTTCCAAATTCTTTTTCACAAATAAAATTTCATTTTACTGTCAGATTTATCAACATGAGTTTTCAATATTGTTTTTGTACATGTAAGATCAGCACATGTAAAACAAAGGTAAAAAGAACACTGTAACAGTGGCAGGAAACAGGGTAAGTTCTTTATGCAAATTTTAAAAAGCAAGTACCAGTTTTTGCATGTGTCTGTTTTTTTCTGGTAAGGTGGCAGACAGGAAGATAGTCTGCTTTCATAGAGGTTTTATTCTCCTCTCGGCTTTTATGTGATGATAGCAAATGGTTACTAAAATCCATAGAGATCTCATAGCCAACTGGAGGATATATTTATATGTTTTAATGAAATTAGGCATTTAACAAAAAAGGAATCATTCCATAACTGCAAACTTCCCCGTAGGTTAGTAAATAGTATTAGCCCAATGTCACATACAAAGAAAATAAGGCAGTGAGATTAGACAATAAATTTCCAGTATTGGCTTCTTAGAACTGCAGCCAGCGGGAGCTAACTTTAGTGCTCAGTGTTAAACCTCCAAAATGTGGCTTATGTATTCCCTTCTTACGGGAACTTGCTTTGAGTGCTCTGTATTTATGACAATCAGGTGGAGGAATGCAGGAAGCAATTTAAGGGCTGAAACATAAAGATGATAAATGATTTTTCTCAGGGTACAGTGCAGAGAGTCAGAGTCTGACAGCAGAGCCTGACCAGCTCAGCTCAGCTGCAAGGCTTCTGCTGGGGAATACGTAGTAGTCACAGTGCTGTCACTGGCAGACTGGAAAGCAACATTACCCATGGCTATGGACAGTTCTCTCAGTACACTGGGAATCTTAACCTGGAACCACAACTTCAGAGCACTAGGAAAGAACAGGAAACAGCCTGTATCTTCAGAAAAATTAAGAGGAACCTTCTCTTGGCAATTACTATGTGTGATTACACTCTGGGTTAGGAAAGGCACAGAGCTGCCAGCTGAGACTAGCTCTTTGTCCTCTCAATACTCCTTGTCCTCTCATCTCCATAATCTCCTTAGATGGTGGAAGAGAATAGGCAGAGTTTTTGGAGTCGTAATACCACTCTGGCCTCCCAAACTAGAGAAAAGAGATTCAACAAACTAATCCATAAAGAGCATGTTCGAGCTGCTCTCCTTACATGTTTTGTGAACCCTAACTGAACCCATCACATAACACTCTTCATCACAATGGATGGTTTTGTTTCTTGTTCCCTAGCTGATCCAAATTAAAATGCTGCTGCCTTGTAGTACCACCCATGAAGGGACACCAGACATGGTACCTGTGGTCAGCACAACATCTCCTGGGCAGCACCCTTTGGTAAGCACCTCAGCACATCGTTTCCACCCAAAAAAAGATACTGGTTGAAGAGCACTTGAGAATGCACAGCTGTATTGACAGCTTCACTATAGCAAAGTGATAAGGGCATGATGAGGTTGTCTTGTTCTCCATTTGTACCAAACTCTCACAGTAAAATCTAAATCACAGGCTTGTTTGTTCTTTAACATGTCTTTAAGATCAAAAAGGCCAGTGCTTACAACTGGCTTCTGTGAGCTGAACCAAATCATCAATTCAAACCACAGAGGCCACTTAAAAGCTATAGGATGAGTTCAGTTCTTAATGACACACCCTACTTTAGGAAACAGGCTGGTCTGAAAATTTTCTTGTGTTACTGTGCCAACAAAATGATATGAAAATAAAATCCACACTTGCTAACTCCTTTGTTTAACATTCTAACTCCATAATACAAGCTTGCTAATGCAAATTTTGGGCTAAACTCAATAATTGGGACAGTTCAAACTAACAAGTATGAATTGCTTCAAGTGATGATTTAAACTATCCTAATGTAAAACATGAACTTTTTCTCTGCACTAGATGTCACTTTTTTTAATGGTTTTCTTTCAGTACACTCTTACACCAGAAGAAGCTTTAGTTGCCTCCTAGCCCATCTTCTCAGCTCTGCCAAATCAATTCATATGAATTTCTGCACCATTACAATCTGCAAGAGTGTGATAAATTCTGCATTCCATACATCAGTTTGGGAACGGGTTTTCTGTCAGTTGCTATGCATAACCATGTTGTATTATTTAACTAAGTAGCAATATTACAGTGGCAGTGAAGTTGACTTTTTTTTAATTCCAAACATTTTTCAAGAAAAATTAAATGCCTCAGCTGACTGAGGCTGAGAGATGTCTGAGATCTGTGTCAAAATATTCTCTAAATGAAGAGACCTTCAAAGAAATGCCACCACAGGTGTGAGCTACTTTCTTTCAAGCACGTCTACCAAAAATTTCAAACCTAGAGTTCGTCTGAAAAATTGTCTTTCAAGCTATTTTTAAATACATTTTCACAACAGAAATCAAGTCTCAGGTCAAAAGAGAATTTTTACAGAGAAAAACATGCTAGAGAGTGGCCGAAGCTCAAAGAGTGTTTAACATGCCTAGTGCCATAAAAGACAGTAAAAAAGTTTCTATAAATATATCAACAATAAAATGAGAGGTAAGGATAATCTCCATCCTTTACTGCATATGGGGAGAATTATTGTGACAAAGGAGAAAACAGAAGAGGTACTTAATACCTTGTTTGTCTTTAAAAGCAATACCAGTTTTTCTCTAGATACCTAGCCTGCTGAGGTGCAGGACAGGGAAGGGGAGAAGAATGAAGCCCCCTTAATCCAAGGGGACATAGTCAATCACCTGATGCCCCACAAATTTATGGGATTAGATGAAACGCACCCAAGGGTACTGAGGGATTTGGCAGAAGAGTTCACCAAGACATTTTCTGTCACTTATTAGCAATCCTGGGTGTCAAGACTTGTCCCAGTTAACAGGAGGTTAGCAAATATGATGCCCAAATATGAGACAGGCTGGCAGGAGGATCTGGGGAACTACAGGCCTGTTAACCTGACCTTGATGCTAAGAAGGTCATGGAATAGGTCATTTAAGTGTCATCACACTGCACTTGCAGGACAACCAGGAGATCAGGCCTAGCCAGCAAGGAGTAATAAAAGGCAGGTCCTGCTTGACCACCTGATCTCCTGAGGAAGAAGCTATTGATACTGTCTGGCTTCTGTAAAGCCTTTGACACCATTTCCCAATATTCTCTTGAAAAAGCTGGCAGCCAATGGCTTGGACAAGTGCTCAGTTCGCTGGGTAAAATCTGCCTGGATGGCTGAGCCCAGAGAGTGGTGGTGAGTGGAGTTACATCCAGCTGGTGGCCGGTCATGAGTGGGGCTCCCCAGGGCTCAGTACTGCAGGCATTTCTGTTTAATACCTTTATCAATGACCTGGATGAAGGGATTGAGGTCACCCTCAGGCCCTTCACAGATGACACCAAGTGTGAATGTTGATCTGCTGGAGGACAGGAAAGCTCTGCAGAGGGATCTGGACAGGGTAGATCAAGAGGCCAAGGCCAACAGTGTGAGGTTCAACAAGGCCAAGTGCCAGGTACTGTCCTTGGATCATAACAGTCCCAGGCTGAGAGAAGAGTAGCTGGAAAAGCTCCCTGCCCTGTGGAAAAGGAGCTGGGGGTGCTGGTGACAGCAGCTGAACATGAGCCAGGGTGTGCCCAGGGGGCCAAGAAGGCCAATGGCATCCTGGCCTGGATCAGCCATGGTGTGGCCAGCAGGGCCAGGGCAGGGATTGTCCCCCTGTACTGGGCACTGCTGAGGGCACACCTCGAGTGCTGTGTCCAGCTCTGGGCCCTCCCTGCAAGAAAGGCACTGAGGAGCTGGAGAGAGTCCAGGGAAGGTCAGCAGAGCTGATCAAGTGTCAGGAGCACCAGTCCTGTGAGGAGCAGCTGAGGGAGCTGGGGGTGTTTATCCTGGAGAAAAGGAGGCTCAGGAGAGACCTTATCAGTCTCTACACATCCCTGAAAGGAGGCTGTAGCCAGGTGGGGGTCTGCCCCCTCTCCAAAGTAACAAGAAATTGAACAAGAGGAAACAACTTCAAGATGCACCAGGGGAGGTTTACATTGCAAACTAGGAAAATTTTCTTCATAGAAAGAGCTGTCAAGCATTGGTGCAGACTGCCCAGGGAAGTAGTGTGTCACTATCCCTGAGGATGTTTAAAAGCAAACCTTGATGTCATACTTCATGACATGGTTTAGTGGTAGACTTGGTAGTTCTGGGATAACAGTTGGACTAAATGATCTTAGGGGTCTTTTCCAACCTGCAAAATTCTATAACATTTTTGATTAGACAACCTTTTGGATTTCTTCAAGCATCTGAATTTTGCAGAGGAGTGTTCCTTTCTTCTGTTTATGGGTGACTCCTGAAATCTGGAGCACTGATCCTCCAGCTGTTATCTACATAGTAGGATGAAGAGTAGTAAGCCCTCAATGCCAACAACACAGAGTAACAGTGATGTACTATTGGAAATTATAACGTGAACTCCGTAAAACAGCCATGTCACAACATTAAGCACCTGAAATTAGTTGCAGTGTACCACCTCACTATATTGACATGCATTTGTTCAGGCAATATCTTTTTGGACTAAAACTTTCAGTTTGTCATTTTTAAACTGATTACCCAATCTTCCTGGGCAGGTCTCCCAGAGTGTGTAGTTTTGTCTGTGCAATGACTAATAAAACATTGAATATGAATATCTGGTGATGTGGGGTAGTTGGGTGTGGTTTCATTTTGTTTTTAATGGTAAAGGAGTGTCAGCTGAATGTTGACCATATATCTTGGAAAACACAAATGGCTATCTCAGATCATCAGTTAATTTCTGCTGTGTACTCTGAAAAATAGGTCTCTTGCTTTATAAAAATGGTATCTCACATTAACTTATTTTAGTTAGATAAGTAAGATACATTAAATTGAAACCAGAACTTGCTTCCTGAAGCTTACACTTTTCACCCCAACCTCTGCAAAGAGGAAATTGTAGGGCCTAATTCAACAGAATACAGCAGCAGAGCAACAAAATGGAATTCTATGTGATGAGCTTTAAGTCCCATGTGTCCACACAGAAGCATGCTGGAAAGCTCTTGCAAGGGGGAAGGAAGGAACTGAGGAACAACCACATGATGCCCTGTTTCCAAGGTGAACCTCACAATGTGATTTCAGTTAAATTAAGAATTTTCAGGGAAGTATTCCTGAAAGTAGGAAAGTATTCACAGAGTAGTTGTGAGAACAACTATTGCATGGATCCTAAGTGACTAGCAAATAAATCTTTATAAGATCCATGAGAGATGAGCAGCATGGTCTCTGATTTGGTCTGATTATTTTTCAATATCAGCAGGGTTATGCTTCCTACATACACAGAAACAAGCACTAGAATCAAGTTTCTGTTTCTGTATTCAAAAATAGGAACCTTCTTTCCAGACAGACCCAGAGAAGCTTATTGTTTCTCTTCCCATTGTCATCCTAACAGTCTCTGCCGGTGTATTCCTGGCCACCTTCTGCAGAGAACTGGTTTGCATACCACCTGTTCATACCGGCCAGCACCAACGTAGCTGGCTCGCACACCAGCCAGGAGTGTTTTCTATTTACACCCAAGCTGCTTAGCATCATACAGCCATAAAATGCCAGGACAATGCCAACAGTTTTGACTTTCTGGGAATACTTACCCAGTTTCAATTAAGATCTCAATAGTGAGTACTTTAAATAGTGTCTAGCAGGAGTTTAGGAGAGTAAGCAATAAATATGTTTATGAAAGAGCTCAATGTCACAGAGCAGGAGGGCACATGACAGTAATCTGTACTGTGATTTATAAAAGAGAAACCATTTAGGGTGTGGTTCATGGCTTATACAGAAAAAAAAAAAAGGCAAATTCCATTATGCAAAATATTCTTTCACTTTGGAGTCAGCATAACTGGAAATACAGCTTGTGGCAGAAGCCAGCATTGTCTCAGACTGCATCCATCCTCTCCCAAGCTGCAGGCAAATCTTTTGCTATTCATTCTTGTTCCATTAGGCTCCAACTGCACTAAAGTGCATATTTTATACATAAGATGTGACTACTTATTTAACTGTTTGTAATTTATTCCCTCATATCAAAGTAGCACCTAGGCATTCAAGTGAAGATTTAAGCCTCATTGTGCTTCTTACTTTGCAAATATGTTACAGTATATAGACCCTGTAATCCCCAAATTTATAACAGAAATAAGCAAGCTACACAGAGGGGGAAAATGAAACTACTTTGGTCAAGGTGATACAGCAAAGATATCTTAGTTGGTTTCTCGATTCAGCCATGCATGATGCCCATTTGCAGTTAATTACTGAAAATGGTGGTATTCTCAAGTCATCCATTAATATCAGTTACTGATTATCTGACACATAGAATCCTTGTAGTGCTGACAAGCCCTTTTGAACAGTCACTATTTCACCCTAGGACGGGGCTGAATTTTAGCAGTGGATAAAGCATAATTATCACATATGCATGATTCCTTAGACTTTATCTAATATTAATGATTTTTAAATTAATAGTAATTGCCTGTGCTCCTTGAAACATGTCAGCAATGTATATAAACTAAGAAATACACACTCTTTCAGCTTAATTATTTTGAAGAATCTTTTACAGAGTGCTTTTTCGTCTTCCTGCAAAGCCTCTCTCACCCTTCACCTCATTCCTGTTACTATTTTTAGAAGCCAGAGATGTAAACAAATTGTCTAAAATGGGAGATTGCAAGGCCAGTTGAAAAGTACAGCTGTTGGAATTCTTGCATATGCTTGTGTAAAATTGTAAAGGAACATGGGGCCAGTCAGAATCAAGCACTGACTTAGCTTCAGAGGTTCCAGTCAATTCTAAAGCAATATTTATAGAGCTCTGGGGTGCTTTTGCACTGCAAAATATACTAGTAGATAAGTGCAGCAGGACTGTCAGAACCCTTTATGTCTTGTGTCACAAGAGCCTCAAGATACACTCTGTATAAATTCTTCATATTTGCTAGTAATCAAAAACATTTTTTAGAATTTTACAATCTTTTTTAGGCTCATTTACACTCCTGAGGTGAAGAGAAAAATTAAATATATGCTAGAGTCATTTGCTGCAATGCTTATTTGGGTGTTTCTCTTAGAGAAGAACATTACAAGAAGAGGAAATGCTGTAATCAGCATGCACAAGCTTTGAAGGATTTAATGCAGAAAGTGAAAATACAAATACAAATATCTTTATTCCCAAATATTTCTTGGCTTCTTTAAAAGAAAGTCCAACTTGTGTCTGACCAGTATTTCCGATGTAGTTCAAATGTTTATATTTTTTAAAAATAACAAAAAAAATCTTTATGTTCCCCAGTGCTTTAGAAAAAAAAGTTTCTCTGTCATAGGGTTTGAGGCTTGAGGCCAGCTAGAAAGTGTGGCAGCTGCTCAACAACTATTTGAGGTGAATTGTAGACAACAGTACTTTTATACATGGAAATTCACTCCTCCCATTTCAAACCAGAAAAGCAGGCAAGATGCCAGGAGCTACAGGCTATGAGCATGTTTTGAAGGGGGAATTCACCTGCCAAATCATGAGCTCGTTGAGCACTGCATGACTTTCTACGCCCACTCTTCCAGAATACACTCTGAAATAGCTTCTGCCTGTGTCGCAGCCTGGAAAGATTAGAAACCATAACCTACTCCCATGATCCTTCCCTGGACTTTTCTCACCAATGTTATTTGAGTGTGTTCTGTGTCCTGTATAATAATTTTTTTATTCATACAGAGACTCCTATCACACTACACTGCCCACAGCCTTTCTTAAGATAAGATTGAAAAGTTTTAGAAACCTCTGTGACAGCTTTCTAAACTACACTGACTTCAGTCCATTCAAAACTGATTTAAGGCCTGATTTGGATGAACCGGTGGATGAATAAAATGGGAAGGCAGATTTCTTGCTACCAATAATTATTTAACCACAAAGTTTAGATCAATGTTTCTATTTCATTTTTTATCTGTATTTCGTGGCCTTGGCATTGAATGTTTCAGTAGAAATGTAGTTGTCTGTCTGCTGAAAATACTACCTAGGTAAAACTTGAGAGCGAGCCACAAAATACACAAGTAGAAAGCACCAGTTTTTCTTCTTTCTGACAATACATTACATAGGTGGAGTAAAGCACCATCCTCATTACCCTTAAAAGTAAACCACATTAGCATAACTTCACCTTAGCTTCACTGGTTTCCCAACACTGCTAAGTGCATGAAGAGTGTGTGCTTTCCAGTCTTGTAGAGGTATTAATCAATATATTTAGAATATAAACCCTGTATATTGAACAGAGACTAGAGAAGCCGTGTCATTGCCATAAAGCACTACCAAAACCATTGTGTTTGTCTTTATAACTCAAAGCTTTCACAAGCCTCCACAGCATGCAAATATGGCACTCTTCCAAACCAGGAGGAAAACTACCAAAAATGTTGTAGTGGGGTTTTTCCACTTTCTAATAATTCTTATCTTGGAATTGAGCACTATTTTGTTCTTCCTGTAATCCGAAGCAGCTGTTTGTTTTCTCAGTTGTAACTGTCAGCCACAGTTAGCATGAATACAGAGCTGCATGAAGCAGGGGAGAAGTCCTGGAGTACTTCTTTAGAGCAGATTCATCCTACAAACTATGCTTCTGCTTTTATGCCATAGTCAAAGCAACACAAAGCAAGATGAACAGTGGCATCTAAGAGAACTCTATGATCATCAAGAAGTGCGGCCAAGAAAGAAACCCCTTTTGAAACATATTATTCCAGTGGTATCTTGTTTCATTATAGCTCTAAAAGAAAAAAAAAAAAAAAAAATCTGCATTCTTTGGAAATGTGCTGAATGTGAGGAAAATGGAACATTCTTCCCCATCTGCTGGAAATACTCTAAAGTAAACAAGGGTGCTAAGTACTGAGCAGAAATACTGGAAGTAATTTTTAAAAATAACAGAAAGGCAGACGCCAATGGAGGCCCCTGGTCATCCGCCTAGGCTTAGCACTGGAAAGAAATTACGGTTTGGGAAACTAAATCTACAGATAGATGCCAGATGGCTAATCTTGGTTAGTGGAGAACACAAAGGGCTTTGCTTGATGATCAGGTTTAGCAAAATAACAGATGTCCCAAAAAATGAAATTTTTACAGATTCTGAAAAGTCTGGAGTCGTAAATTTATACAGTCTGGCTCAGAAATTCAAACTTTTATTTAAATGCAAGGCCTTGCCTTAGATGTTGACTGTTGTCTAGGAAATACAGGCTGCTAGGAAAAGCTTTAACAAACTTGTATTTGAGGAGAATGGGGAGGGTTTGACTCTAATACTAGTATACCACAACCAATTAGACTAAGATAATAAAATTATCTAAACTCCTCCTGGTGTCATTAGATGGGCTAAGAAACATTTCTTATACCTACATTAGACAAAACAATGCTTGCTATACCTAAAATGATCACCTAATATACCTTTGAAATGTCAAAAAATACTATCATCAGTAAGAATCCAAAGAAGTGAGCTAGGTAATATTACACATTCATGATAATTAGAGAAATATGTCCTGTTTCACAGAAGAATCAATTATATGCCCATTGTACCAACGTAACCAAAAAACAAAAGAAACCCCAGAGGTCCTGGCGTAAGAAATACAGAAGGTTAAAGATTGAAACTTGGTGGGGTTTTAAAGAAATCTATTGCTTAAAGCAATATATTTGAAGCATTATTTGTGTAAGGTAAACAATAAAAGGTACATTTCCTTCTTCTTGCAGTAGCTAAAACCCCAATATCATTGACAATGTCCTTTGTATCTCATATAACAATATTGTTACTTGTGTTTTCTTCCTTTTTACCTTGTCAGTTTTTCACCCTTTTCACATAACCTCTTTTGTTGTTATTATCAGTGATTCTTTTTTTAGAACTAGGGCTTGACTCAAATAGGAAGTGGATTCACTGTGCTTCCCTTCCTTTCAAGATGTGTGTCGGTCTGTCAAGCAGTCAGAATCCTGTCTTTCACCATTACACTTTAGCTTCATTTCATAAAGAAATTGTGGCTAGTATTGTCATCCCTGTTTTAAAAATCAACTGTAATTGAAAAGACATACACTGTTTAAAATGTACCATTAAAGGCTGAAAATGTAGAGGACCTCTACTACTGTGACATTTCTTTATAGCTTGGCTAGATTGCATTTACTCACCTGGATAGTCCATTTTTGGAAAACCGAAGATAAAAACTGACCTTCTAGAAGATAATGTAAAAATAATTAACTTCATTGAGTACAGAATTTCCTTTTACTTCTTCTTTTCTACATTAAACTTTTCCAAGGAAATACCGTTTTTCAGCCTCCATTTGTACATAAGCAATATCACAAAGCATTATTTGGGCATTACAATTTTTGTTCACAAAACAGATAAAGCTCCCTTGCAGAAAATCAGTTCTGTCTGACAGAGGTGACTTTTTTTGCCTGCATTTTGGACTCATCTGCCAAAAAAAACCAAGTTCTATAAACAGGCACAAATAGATCGAACTCATTCAACATATTCAACATAGGTATACTGCATTAACAATATCAAGATATCAACTTTTATACATCTTAAGAAGGCTCCTGCTGAAGTAAAGACTCTTTTATCTGACACAAGCTATATGTACCCTAGAAAACTTTTCCTCCTTAGTTAATCACAACAACATATGAAAAGGAAAAAATAATACCATTGTGTAAATGGTATAATACCATTGTGTAAATAACCTTACTTTTGTACCAATAAAGTTTCTGAATAGTTCAAGGTACTTTCACAATGATCCCATTTTTCTCTAAGTAACTCAAAATGTCTTTCCTGTTTTAACTAAAAATCGGTATTTTCTTCTTATTGATTTCTGAGTACCAACTTGTCTTAAGAGCACAGTGACAGATTTCTTTCCATTCTTTTGTAGGTCTGAATTTCATCCTCCCTAAAGTTATTTTAGTAGGCAATGCTAACATCACCCAAAGTATGAGCTATAACCTCTAAAATCTTTTAACTTGTTTATTAAGTCAGATTTGAAGTTTTAGATTAAATAAGATAATTCTTATGAAAATTCATTCTCTTGAGTATTTTCTTGAAAATCTTTGCTCATTCATGGTACTGATACTTTAGGTTCCATATAAATAAGAGGGACTGGCAGAGGTCAGCTGAATTTTGCAGAATTCAACAAGGGAGTCCACACCAGCTGTTATTGAACTCAACAGCAAACACCTATTTATTTAAATAAAAGAAGAATTAGGGTTAATATAAAATCATATTTGTGTTTAACTTTCTAATAATGGCTGACAATTTAAATCCTCAGAGAACATCCTTACCCTACAGGGTCACTAATAAAACACTCATTAGCTTTTCTGGTCTAGATTTTCATCAGTAAGTTTCACTTCATGGTTCAGGAACCAAATCTGCCAGCCCTTAACATGACAAAAATCTAGCTGGGATTCTTCAGAATAATCACACTACCAAGATAACATCACATTACTACAAATGAGAACACTGGAAACATAATGGTCATGTTGACCCTGACCATTTTGAGGAGAAAAAGCAAACCCAAGGAATTCTAAACTATGACCTGAAAGGCTTCTACTTGGATTTTTTTTTCAATAAATAATGGAATATTATGTTAGCTTACATTCCTTTTCTCAAGTGCAATTGAATAATGAACAGGTAAAAAGTTGTTTATTGAACTGGCTGGGAAAACATCTTCTTACAGCATTGCACATGCTCACAAATTATTTTTAAAAAGTATGTCAGTTACCACATTAGAGTTATCAAGCTTACAGTGTGTAAGCCAATAAACCAATCCTGAACTGGATCCAGCTTTGAACAATTAACTTCTTCCTGCCTCCAAAATTCCTCTACAGAATCAGCTGGATATAATTTAAGACTTCATATTTTAAACAATTGTTACATTTTCTCCAGACATGGCTGAATTCAATCACCTGTAAAAGGGAGGACTTACACAGAGAAATGAGACTGAACTTTCTGTCTTCAACTCAGACTTTTTTTCTTAAGGCTGAGGACAAAGAATTGCTGCTTACAGAGAAAAAAATTGTGTGAACACAGATAATAGTTTCCTCTCATCCCTCAGATACTAGGGTCAGCAGTTTGTCAAGGATTATATGTCAAATTGTGTTTTTCTTTTCTAACTCAGTGGTTGAACTTGCTGGAAGGAACTCAGCAGGAGCCAGGAACTGCTGCTTCCCCGGGGACAAGATCCCACCACCATACCGTCAATAGCTCATCTGTATGTGCGGCACTAGTTTCACATAATCACAGAATCATTTAGGTTGGAAAATACCTCTAAGACCATCAAGTCCAATCTTTGACCAATCACCACTAAGTGTCACAAGCACTAAGTGCCATTTCCAGTCATTTCTTGAACACCTCCAGGAATGGCGACTCCACCATCTCCCTGGGCAGTCATCCCAATATTTAATTACCCTTTCCTTGAAAAACTTCGTCCTGCAGTCCAATCTGAACCAACCTAGGCACAGCTTGAGGCCATGTCTTCTCACTGGATGTTTGGGAGAAGGGGCTAACGCCCACCTGGCCACAGCCTCCTTTCAGGCAGCTGTAGAGAGTGATAAGGTGACACCTGAGCTTCCTTTTCTACAGGCTAAACACTCCCAGCTCCCTCAGCTGCTCCTCAGAGGACGTGTGCTCCAGACCCTGCCCCAGCTCCATTGCTCTTCTCTGGACTCACTTCAGCACCTCAGTGTTTTTCTTGCAGCAAGGAGCCCAGAACTGGACACAGGACTCAAGGTGTGGCCTCACAAGTGCTGAATAGAGCCACCATAAATTCCAAATTCAGGCACTGAGAATAGCACCTTTTTATTCACAGCTTCCTTTTCTCCCCTGTCTGTACCTGCTCCTAGTACTTCTGTCAGTAGCAAGGGTTCCCCCTTGTCATAGGCTGTGAAACTAATCTATCTAAACAAATTTGCCTCTGGATGGTGAGACATGCCCTGGACAACACTAAATAAATTCAGAGGAAAAAGTCAGGGAAAAGAAATGTAGTGGAAAAAGACATAAAGAAGACAAGGCAGGAAAAGGACAGCGTGACTCTTAAAACACTGCAGGAGATCAGACAACTACCAGGTCATTCCTGAGAACACAAGTGTTCTACAAAACGCTGAGCTGCCAACAATTTGCAAAGCAACTTTAGACCATGGCTTAGACAACATTTGAAAAGCCATCCCAGAACTAGGAAGGGTAACACAAAGGCACTTATAGGGTGGTTTTTTCAAAATGACATATGGAATACATCTTTGCACTAAACATTGACTCACTCCAAAGGAGATGGTTGGTTATTGTGAATGTATTGCTGCATTTCCAGGAATTAATGGTCACCTAAGTCTGTATAAAGTAGGTGTGTTATCAGTGATGCACATTTACACTTGTAATAAGGTATGCATAAATGTAATATTAAAAAAATCAAGAAGACATGTTGAATGCATTTCAGTAATTCTGTCAGTAGTAAATGCATTAGACAGCATATGGGCTAATAGTCCAATCTTTAGTGATAAGTTATTGATTACCATAGAATTGTAAAATCATTTAGTAAATAATTTAGAAAGCAAACTCTGCAGGTGCTGTGGATCTACCAATCTCTCAAAGCTTCTATTACTCACTTTTCAGCTTATGGGGTAACAGGGAACTCAACACATCCAAAGACGAGATGATCGAATTCCACACTACTGTTTTTCAAAAATTTAGTTTAAAAGAACCTACATATATTTTCTATACCGACATGTTACATGCTGACATGCATGCAATTTACATTATGAAGCCAACTAGAAACTTGGAGGAGAATATCAATATAATTTGAGAAATTTTCATCATATCCAATGGATTAGAAGTAATTTATTAATGACTTCTGTTGAATCAAGTTTATCAGGCAATAATGAGTGATATATGAATTTATAAGCATTTCTGAAATATATTTATTCACATGGTTAAGGACTGCATACAAATTATTCTGATAGTAAAAATGGTAATGCCTCTTCTGATTGGTGAATGAATTATTATTTTCATTGATATTTATTGTCATAGACAGTCATACAATAAAATTCAAGTAATATGTAATGAACTATAACTTTGGAAGAAATATTAGCAAGCAGTTTCATAAAGGATCAGTTTAAAAAAGGCACTGAAATATGAAAAATTTATATCTCTCAGGATATACTGATGATGATGTGACTTGAACCTGATCTTGAGTATGCAGAACTCTTCAAGAGGATTCTCCCACTGCTTAATTAACCACAGACAAAATACATTTAAGTAAACCTCTACAGAATGAATGACAAGTGGCTCCAATAATAGAATAAAGGAAAGGCAAAAGGAAAGAGACAGGAATGTAAAAAATAAATGAGCAGACAATGATAAAGTAAAGAATGATGGAGCACCAGTCTATGTTTATGCAAATAGTTTGGTGTGTTTGTTACATTCCTTACCACTAACATTTTTCTGCCATTCTCATTTATCTTTTAGGATCTCTGATTCTGGGGAAGATCTACATTTTTTCCATACTTTTATACACAAGACAATGTACTCCTACTCCAGTCTGAGAAATGTGAGTGAAAGAACAAAACAAAAAAGAAATCACAAAATATACCAAGCTCTGTTCTTGGAAGTTAAAGCTTGATTACAAATATTCATAACAGAATTTCAAGTAACATTGACAATTTCTACATTGGGGCCTTGGTTCTAAAAAGAATGCTTCACAGATCAGTGAAGGAGATGCTCTTAGGCTAGGATTCATATGTCTCTGGCTTATCTCTTAAAGCAACCTTTCAGTGCTATTGGCACAGTGGAAGAGTTTCAATACTGACAAACTGGGCTTGATTATGCACGACCACCATCATTTTGTTTGGTAAATTCTGACTACAAAGCACTTGTTATGCCATGTTGGTAAGGAACTCTGTCACTTTGGATTTTTGGCAGAATTTGATTTGTTTTATAGCTGAGTGATAGCATAAATTGAGAACAGAAGTATTTTTAGGCAATTAACCTTCTCCTAAAATAACTCTTAAAAGAAATTATTTTGACAGGCTTATGCTGGAAAACTTGTAAATACAATGGGTATTCTGCTAAAGGGAGCAGAAATAACAGGAAACAGGAAAATACCTGAATGTGCGTTTGGCAATGGCAAAGGACAAAGAAAGCAAAAGGAGATAAAAGAAAGGAAAAGCTCTTAACAAATGGTAAAGAATGGCAAATAAATGGTAGGGTAGTGGAAGAAGAGAAGATAGATCAGTAAGACCATAAATCTAAAATACAAAGGAGATCATCAAAGGGAGTGAAATACAGGGGGCAAAGATTTTTACCCGTCTCTTTGTACCATATATGAAGTCACCACATGAATTGGCTAATATAAATCATTACTATTTCTTTGACGTTTTAGTGAATGTGTAAGTTTCCTAGGTACTTTTTCACTCCAGATAATAATAATTTAGATGGAAGCTATACTCTATAAATATAGTATATTGTCTCAGTAATTAGAAATTATTACCAAAAGCCATTATTCTCCTTTGTTCTCTTTCATTCTCTTGTTTACTTTATGTGCTATACAATTTCATGTAAAAAATCCTTTCTGCATCTCTTAGTTGCTCATTTACACACAAATATACCTGATATGTTGAATTTTGTTGCTGCTTTTTCAATTTTTCCTATTCTGAGGTCTTCATTCCTTTATCATACAAAGTTGTTATTCTTCATCACAAAGCATTCATTTTGGTGACATTATCAGTAAAGTACTCAGGACTGAATATATTTTACCATGTCTACATTGCTCTGAGTAGCATTAGCCAATTTAACAATAAGGCAGCAGTCAGTGAGGGGTTATCTAATACTAACTTAGCTTCAGTGTTAGTGATGAGAATGTACTCCCCTGTGAATTCCACAGTCTTTACTTGTAGCAACAGGCTTGAGCCTTTTGTGTTTTCTAACAGTTCAAGCAGAAAACTTGAAGCTGTCAAGGCCTCTTTTTTTAAAACGTGTCACTTCAAGACAATTACCTGTCTATCACTGATGATAGCTCTCTTCCTGGCAATCAAGAGGTATCTCACTGTATTGATTTCAGTGGTATAGGTAGAACACTAGGTATAGCATGGAAAATACAAAAAGGACTGGTCAGTAGCTTGCCCTAGCATATTTCCCCTCTGTAAGCTACATATACACTGTTTCTTAAATATGTCTCTACCATCCTTTATTGAGAAGTCAAAAGCTGTAGTATCAGGAAGCCAACATTTCCAACCACAGCTTAACTCATACACACTCTTTGTGTTTAGAGTATTCCACTCAGACCAGCTCTCACACAGGCAAGTTTTAGCCTTGGTCTGGAAGACGCTATGGCTAAATGGAGCAACCACAGTGTGTTGCACAGATTTAAGCACCCCTATGCTGTGCCTGCTACTCTCTGCAGTTGAGGACCAAGAACACGAGCTCTATTTGTGATTCTACACCTTGTATGCCAGTCATCATACAGCCTAAAAATGCACATCCATGGTGCTTCTCTGCACCAACTAGAACCTTGTTACAGCCTACCCAAAACTCAAGGGAAGGCTTGGATAACTATGGCCAGTGCTAATTTGCCTGACCAGAACTGTTCTCTCACTCACTGGAAAGGACAGAAGTGCCACACATTTGTTTTTTAAGAGGTCGACATCAGAAAGGAATCTACAATTACATTGATGTAAGACAGACTGGCTTCCCGTAACGGAACAACAGCCTTGGTTTCAGAATGTCTTTTTCTATTGCTATCATGCCTTTTGTCAGCCCAAATAATTAGGCCCAGCTCAGCTGTTCTTCACACATAACTTTATTTTGTGCATAGAGTTCATTACTTTGGCAAAAAAGTACTGACTTACATTTTCTGGGATATTTTTTGTTTGCTAAACTGCTCATGAAAACCTTTGTGGCCAAGTAGGAAACATAATTCCAGTCAATCTGAGATGTCATTTTCTTTTTAATCATCTTCTGCTACTCTTAGTTCAGTCTTCTTACTCACAGCCTTAAAGAGTTCTGCCTTACAAACACATCCACACTCTAGTCTGTGTGTGCAGGATTACTCCAAAGGCATTTTAGTTCCAGCAGCTGCCAAAAGCACAGTAAATTCATGGGCAGCTGTCCCATGTGAAGTAAGAGATTGCAGCATAATACCTTCACCTCACCTTAGCTCTGAATGAGCATTTCTTCTCAGTGAACTGCATTGCTCATTCTGACTTAACCATTTTCCATGTTTGATCAATTTAATCCTTTACAGTATTTTTTATCTTCACTGAAATTAGTATTTGTTTTCTGTTCTCTGATCTCACCTTTGGTCTTTTTCCTCCAGTGAAGACCAGACCACTTTTTTTCTGATTATCCTACCCACTATCTTTTCATAAAAAACACCCCCTAGCAACATGTTCCATCAGTTAAAGCTTCCAGTCTAGGTCTAAAATGTCATTATCTCTGTAATTCTCACTGCAGAAAAACAAGCAAATGGCTAGGCACACTGCTCCATTAGATGTGCCATTAATTTGAAGTGGGCTATAACCAATTTCTTTTCTATTCTATATGCCAGGCTGCATTTTCATGGTGTTACCACTCTTATTCTTGAGAATGAATAAAAGAACTAGGTCAAGCCCTCTTCAGCAATCCACAGTTTTCCTATCACATGTGGAGGAGTCAGCTATCCCTATTCCCAGCTTCTTCTAATGATCACAAGATTCTCCTGAACTTCTGAAGTCCTGATGAACCTCTACAGACCCTGGCTGAATTTTGCAAGGTCTTGTCCAGAGTCTCAGGTTTTATGCCCTTTAACTGGGCATAGCAATGCTAAGGAATGAGGTCAGTCCTGTTACAATATGCATCACTCACTCTCTTGTAAAGAGATGCCATCAAGCATCCAGCTGAATTATGGCAACGAGGTTGCCATAATGATTGCTTGTGGCTGCAAGTGAAGTTCACTTGTTTGTCACACAAATTACAAACACCTACCTGCTCTGAAAAAAAAGCAATATGCTCCCATCTCCCTCAAGAGGAAGTAGTGAATTATGAAGTCCATTTTTTGCTGCCACTGAGCTACTCATGTTTAGTAAGTAAAAAGTCTGTGAAGTGCTGTAACTGTCACTAAATCATTTCCAAAAATTACATCAGCCATTTTTTTTCCTTGCTGCTGTCTCTTCCCTAACTCTTCAGAGGACTTCACCATGACTTTTTGACCTACAAGACTGTGGCTTCAGTGCAACAGTCTGTTACTGTTCTGACCACTCAGGCCAAAGGGGGGAAAAACTAAATGAACCTTCTTCATGTTAAAGAATGTTAGACATTGGAGATTCCAAGTTCAAGTTCAAGTTCAAGAGAAGTGATACAAGCTGAGACAACATTATCACTTCAGCAAGAGGCTTGGATGTTTACTGGACCTCCCAGGCAAACAGTTCTACACAGTGATTCACCCATCTCGCAGAAAATGTCTGGGCATGGGTCAGAACATTGCCATTAAAGGGTGTTGATGCTCAGCTTCTGCCTTACTGTGAGATGCTTTCCCAACACCCCTGTTCTGAGAGTCATGCATTACCAAAAAAACCCCACATGTAGTCAGAATGAAGAATCTTTTCACACCCTTGATGGTCCATGTCCTTATGACAAGATAATAACACATTCCAGAAAGATTTTTCCTCTATGTGGCTCAACTATTGTAAGATTCAGTGGATTCTGTAGACTGCAAATTTTTTCACAACTTGTTACAAAACCGCTGAAAATATCCAGTGTGGTACAAGTTGGTTCCTCAGCAATCCCTAACAGCTTCTCCAAAAATACCTCTGCTCCCACAGTTGAACAGCTATAAACCTTTGCCAACAGCTACATGTTTTTAAGTGTTGGTGCCCATCTCTACGCTTCCAGGCTATCTCCTTCTTTCTGGGACTGAGAAAGCAGAGGATGCACAGGCATGCTTCACCGACTGATATCCTAACTGTGTATCACGAGAGCTTGGAAATATCCTGTATAGCCCAATGTGAGCACTATGTTGGGATATAAACTGCAGTGTGAATAAGTAGAGGGTAATTGATATCAAAGACCCTCCAATTCCTGACAACTAGCTTTCTTTTATTCTTGCCTCATATATTTAGGGAATATATGACCAAGCATTTAATTAAATATATAAAATAAACATTTCATATAATGCTGTATTCAATGTGCAAGTTAAAATTATATCTGGCAGGAACATTTTTTAAATGTGGTCAGATTTTTTCATTTCTCTCAGTATTTGGAAGTTTAAATAACTGGTGCTTAAATTACCTATATACCAGTACTATACACACAATACAGTTACAAGCCATATAACGGTAGGGAAGACTATGAAGCAGTAAATCAAACTAGAGTCTTTCCAGGAAATCATCCATGTGCAGAAAACCACTTCACAACATGCTCGAACAGCTTAATTCTCTTATTTACTAGGGATCCCAAATATCCTGATTCTATCCAGTGGCAGTTGTAATGCTATTAACTTTTTACCTGCTTGTAGCAGAAAGTGGCTGGTGTGTAAGTACAATCAGATTTTTGAAAATGAAATTGTTAATGAATAAATGGTACTTTGTGTCAATTCAGAAAAGTTAGGTACTGTTGCAAGCAAATTATTTTGTTTCTCGACACAACTTCAGATATGTGCACTTAGTTTTACACTGAGTCATAGATAGTCTGTGAAATCCACAATCCCTTGCTTATTTGAAGAGTTACAATGCATGTCATATGGAAGTGAAGCCTGCCACAGGACTGGTTTTGAAGGGAGATGGAAGGTTGTTCCACAAGTTCTGGCAATATACCAGGAATCGCTTCAGGCTATAGCATTTCAGAATAAGAACGTTATAAGAGGCTTTCTGTTGGCTGGGGGAGGGAGGAGAGTGAAGAGTTTATTTCTGGAATGTCTATTTAGCAGCAGAACTCAAGTGATCATACAAGAGACAGAAGGCATGCTAAAACAAGAGAAAAAACATTATTTTTTCGGTCCTTCTAGTTAAAGCCTGGTTCCACTTGAAAGTTTTATTGCCAAAAAATTGATTTTTTGAGGATGCTGAAACAGGCAAATCCATACACACTGAAATTTACCAATTATACAATCAAACTGTACTTGAACAGTCCCAAACTGTAATGAAGAATTGATGGAGACACAAACATACTAACCATTATCTGGTGAGAAAGCAAAAGTGACCAGCTACAATGCTTTTGTCATACTGGAAAAACTGTGAAACTTATTCCTCAGATGTCATTTGTCCTGATACCTTAGGAGGAGTTTGAACACCAAAAGTCCTGTAGGAGGAAATGGAAAGGACTGAGTCTATTCAGTGCAGACACCACCAACGGGAGAAAACAGCAGTATCTACAGTATCTAAGGATACTAGACAGCATCAGCTGCAAGCAGGGACATAAAGTCATGAATTTAATCTGCAGCCTAGATAAATACCTATCAGAAATTATGTAAGTACAGACAACTTTGTTATTAGGAAAGCAGAAAGCAGAGCAACTAAATGACTATTTAAAAGTGTCCATCCAGCTTTACTCTGCTACATAGAAAAAATACAGCATTTTCAGAATTACCAACAACATTTTTGTGGGTTATTAAGTCGTCTGAGACAGTACACCAAGCATAATCAGAGACTGGCACTAAATCTGTGAGAAACAGTAGTGGAATATATCTCATATCCTACTTGAGCCCAAATACAACTTAAGAACTAAGGGGGAAAAACCCTAAAGCATTCAGCAGGAAGAAACTCGGGCATACATCAGTGATGTTTTGTACTTTCCTCATTAGGAACAGCCTCCTTTGACACTCGCAGCACCAAGCTTGTGGCGTGGCACTGTTCTTTCTTACTAATGAACTAGAAAAAAAATTAATCTGGAAAGAAGAAAGCATCTTAGCTTTTTAAATCATTCTGATTTACAAAAATAAATTTTCAGAGTTACGGAATGAAAAAATATCCAAGGACAAGGTGGGTCATGATCATATTAATGATCTATATTGAGGACCATTCCATCCAAGGACAAGGTGGGTCATGATCATATTAATGATCTATATTGAGGACCATTCCTCAGCAACCTTCCACAAACACCTTTCTCAGGGACTGGTATCCTGCCCGATTTGAAGTGACTGAAACATCGAGACTGCTCTGGATCGCAGCGCTTTGCTCGCACGGCAGCTGTTGACAAGAGCATTCTCCAGCCGCCCATACTCCCAAGGGAGTCTTGCGAAACGCCGGGAAGGCCGCTGGCTCCTCAGGCCCGCTCAGGACAACGCCCCCGCCGCACCGCTCGCGCAGGCCCGGCCGGGCAAGGGCCGGGAGAAGCTTCCAGAGGCCTGGCCGGCTGCGGCCCGGGTAAGGTCCAGCCGTCCTCGGCCGGGCGTCCCGCGGCTGCCGCCCACGGCTAGAACGCACCTTGGCGGGACAGCCAAGGGGGGGCGTCGGGCGCGGCCGGCGGAGGGGCGGGAGCGCTGCGGGGGAGGGGCACGGCCTCCCTCAGGACCCCGCCGCCGCGCCCGGCCCCCGCGCGCGCCCCCCGCGCCCCCCGGGATCCTGGCACAGGCCGCCGCGTTACGGGAAGCCCCGCCCCTTCCTGCAGCCCCGCCCCATGTGATGACGTCACTGGCATCGCGGGCCAATACCGGCGTGGGTGGAGGAGGAGGGAAGGGCGCGCGGGGGCTGGGGCGGGGCGGGAGCGTGACCGGGCGCGGGGCCGCGCGTGCGGGACGGCGGCGCGATGGCGCGAGGCGGCTGTGCCGCTATTTAGGGGCAGGGGCCGCGGAAAGCGAGCGGCGGCGCCGGGTAAGAGCCGGGGTGTGCGGCCGTGTGCGGGGCTCCCCTTTCCCTTCCCCCTCCACCTCCGCGTCCTCTCCCGACCGAGGGACGTCTGCCGGCGGGGACCGTGCTGGGCCGTCCTTTTCCTCCGCGCCGTGCGCCCCGGGCGGGGGTGGCGGGGCTTTCGTTCAGGGCTGACCGGGAGACCGGCCGGGGTGGGCGGGTAAACAGCAGTCTTGCGCCACTCGGTTCCCGGGCCGATCGCCAGCCGTGCCCCGCGGCGGTGTCTCGCCTCGTCCATCCTCCCCCCGCCGGCGCCGGCGGAGCTGCCCGGCCGTGACGCTCAGAGCGCAACATGGCCTCGCCCGGGGCCGCTCGCTGCGGGGCCTGGGGGTGCCGAGCCCCTCGCCGGGCCGCTCCGCCGGGCCCCATCCTCAGCCCTGCCCCGGCGCGGCGCGGAGGGACAGGCTGAAGGTTGTCTGCGCTCTTGGCCAGAGCGGCGATGGTTAGTGCCGACCGTCCGAGTTGGCAGAGGCGTCGCGACCCTCGCGGGAGTCGCGTCTCTCGGCTTTTTCGATTGTCACATAAGTGTGGCTGTGCCACCGAGACGCATTTCCTTGATGAAGAGATTTGCGTTTTGTTGCCGTCACCGCAAGTGGTTTGCTCTTGTTGCCTGTAGATGGTAGAAAACTGCTGCCCTGAAAGATACGCACACTTTGTTTTATTGCTGGTCCAAGTGCTGGAGGGGATTCCCTAAGGAACTGGGGAGGAGCGGGTACCGTGGCCGTCTGGTTGCTTCCCATGCGGTCCTGGGCGCTAGTCATCTCTGTAGTGGGACTCTGATGTTTTCCCTAAAAAAAATCTGCATCATTATTTTCATCTCTTGGATGATGAAACTGAGGCACAAAGGAAAGCAGGCTGCCAAGTGTTTTGGCAGGATTGAGGGGAATAATTCCCAGTCTCAGTTTTCATGCTTGTTTTACGCTGACTACGGGTTTGCCAGCTGGTTACTGCAGCTGGTTTGCTGCTTGTTACTGCTGAGGCATTCTGGAGGCATAGTTCTACACATAGTTGTAGTAGAGCTGTGTGGGATTATAGTTCTGTCGTTAGTGATCTGTTCTGTCACAGAGGAGGAAAGGGAATCCACAACCTTCCCAAGAAGTTGGATACTATTGGGAGATAGGTCTTTTTTCTTACACCCTCTTTTCTATAGAAATATTAACCTTTGTGCTGCCTATATGCTGTTACTTCCAGAGGCATATAGAATATACTGTTCAAAGCATGTAACTTCTGAACAGATTTATCTATATATTGGTGTAGCACAATAAGAATGTGAGTGTGGATGATGAAAATTTGAGATTACTTCCTAGAAGCTGAGCATTCGAAGTAATTGTTTGGATGTTGTTTGTATGTCTGGAAATGTGGTGCTTCAAGGAAAGTCAATAGATAAATATTTTTGGCGGAGTAGAAAGATAGATAGATATGCACATCTGTAAGTGAGTACACCAAATGGAGATACTGTTCCCATGCTGCTTGTCTGGAGGATTAGCATTTGCACAGTTATGTTAAAGAACCTTTTTGGCTATTTTTAAAATCAATTATTCTTGTATTAGCAAGAACTGTCTAGATTAGAGAAGCACCATCACTGCTTGTGATCAGTCTGGAAGGTTTGATTTCAAAATGTGATGACTGAATGCTAAGACATTACTTTGTATTAATTAATTTGATTTTTGAACTAAAACTGCTTGCTAGCTGTGAGAAAATTCTGAAGTATTCCAGAGAAATTGATTTACAGTTTTAAGAAGGTACCAGAAGGAACTCAATCATTGCAAGCAAATATTTGGTGCCTCTAGTTAGGTATTTCAGTAATTTTAAACTTTGTACCCATTTTGGTTTTCCTTTTTCTTTATATTTTTTGTTATGAGTGCCCTACCAAAACAACGAGGATAAGCCTCCTTCTAGAGGCAGAGGAATAAGTACAGGAGAGAAATTACTGGCTTAGATGGTGAAAGAGATAGAGATGTCATTCGTGTATAGAGATTTTAAGTATGAAAGTGTATTTCTGAGTATTTTGTTCATATAACATTACATAATATTTAAGTGCTTCTCTTAGAGGTGTCTGGTGTTTTTTGAGTCTCATAAATGTTTCCAAGGAGGAAGGAAGCTTGGAGGAAGGAAGGAAGCTTACAGCTGAAATACGCTTAATTAGAAAGCAGTTACGGTTTGAGTAATCAAAATTCCTTTAAGGATAGTTACAGCTTTTAGATGGCTTTAAGTACAGTCTGACTTGTTATAAAAACCTCAAGCAGCAGCTGCCTTGTGCAGCATCCCTGGTTCTGTCTGCCTGAGCTATGTGGATTCCTAGTGACAGATTGCCTCTTGAAGCTATAAACATAGGTCTTTTTTTTTTTTGGAGGAATTTCTGGAAATCCATTTTCCCGCAACCTTTGGTCTCCTGTGATTGATGTGATAATGAGCCTTAATAGACTGAACACCTTCCTGTGGTGGTTGTGGTGTTATCTATACTTCCTGACTTCCAAGCTGGCTTTGCTGATGAGTAGATGTTATTTTAGCTATAGTTTTTTAAACTGACATGACATGGTCATTTGTAGATCAGTTGGACAGGAATTGCAGCTTCTCTGAAACTGAGAGGTAACCCATTATATAATGGCTTATCCCTGTGTTCATTTTGGGGCACGTCTCATGATTTATGAAATAAAATGAATTTTTAAGATTTCTCTCTTGCTCAGAATAAGTAATGATACCTGTTTTGCATGAAAACCTGATACTTCTTCACAAACTATTGGTCATAGGCTGATCTTAAAACTCAACACTTACTACTTTGTGCATATAAGGTGTGATTTTAGGGTTGTAATTAGCTTTTCATAAGCACTGCATGAAGCATCAATTTATGGATCAGACATAAAGGCTTAGTGCTTTCCTTTCAAAATGGCTGCAGGATGTGAAGAACAACAGAAGTCCCACTTGATTTGGATATTAAATGGGATGATCTCATGGCATATGAGTTTTATAAGTCTGTCTTTACAGAAATAATCAAAGCATTTAAACTTTTTTTTTCCTCTTTGAGTTAATTTATTTTCTGTGAGTCAAGGACTGTCACCAGCAGCATTCTAAATTGACCATGTTGGTTTTACTCAGTAGTATTTTGATGGATTTTGATCTTTGGCCACCAAACCATGAGAACAACCTGGCAAACTTCTGTCTCCCTTGCCTCTTCACTTAGTGATGCACAACAACTGCATAGTATAAAGTGTTGGTTTGGCTCTTTAGTTTTGTTTGTTTTTAATAGAAAGCATCTGAACTGGCCAGCTGTTTCAGTGTTCATGCAGCATTGGGTTCAGCTTTCACCTCAGATGTATATATATACACTGTACCAGTCAGTAAAACATAAAACTTGGGTTAAGCTGTGCATAGTGACTGAAAGAAATTGAGTTTTTTGCTGTCTAGACTAACAGCTTAGTCTGACTTACAATTGTGAATTGTGTACAATTAATGCCATCATTCAACAGTAATGCTAAACACTATCTTTTAAGGTTTGTTGTAGTTTATATGCAGGGTTTCTTCAGTGTCTTCACCTCAGCATTTTTACACACTCAGATAAGAAAACAGCAGTTTGCATAGAAGTATTTTCCTCATTCTAATATGAAGTATGGCTCCTTGTTTTGTTAATTTTAAGTCCCACCATTTATTTTGGTTTTTTTTTCATTTCCTTTATGGTTTTCAGATAGGCAGGATGGATGGAAGTGTCTAGGGTAACTCTGGATCTTTCCCGTAGAACTAAATTTCAATTAAGAATCAGTCTTGTAAAAGCCAGAGACACTAATGTGTTTAAAAATAGCACACATTAGAAGGGATTGTAATAGCCCCTTTGTGGCTTTAGAGGTGTGTAGCTTCAGTCTTCTTCAAATGGTGTTGATCAGCAAGGGTGGGACTAAGTAAAATACATCAGAGCAGCCTAAAGCAGGAGTATGAAGCTCCATTCCCTTGCCTTTCAGGAGCTGACTGCAGTGAAATTGAATAGTATGATTTGTGGAGGGCTTATCTGCTCCCTCAAAATAATTGCTAAACTTACCAAAGTGCAAAGTAGTAGAGATTTGAACTTCAGTCTCTTACATGTGAATGAATCTGCTTGGAACAACTGAAATGTTGTTTTTCAAGTCTGGAAGGCAGTTGAATATAGAAATGGCATTTAAATGAAAAGATAGTAATTTATTTTAAATTTCCAGTGGAAAAAAACATATTTTAGGACAAAATGTGTGATAATTATGTATTATTGTTTACTTATTAAGTTGGTTATTGCTTTTTATTTATTTATTCTTTCATTTGCTTTACAGTATGTTTTTAATAACCTGAACCATACTTGATAACTGCTGGTGTGAAAATCAGTGAATAGTTTTGTGGAAATACTGTTTGACTTTAATAAATAATGACCCAAAAGAAAACCAGTAACTTTGTAATAATGTAATAGCTTAGGTGACCCTTGTCACCTAAGCTATTACATCATTACAAAGTTACTGGCTGTTACTCCCTGCCTTTACTCTAAGGTGGCATGAATCATGATGGCAAATGGGAAAGAAATTAAAAACTTTAAAAACGTTCCTTTTTATATCTGTTTCATTCTTTCCACTTCAGTGTGAAAGGTGCTTCTGCTGTTGTTCTGCAGCTTTTGGCAATTAGCAGTGAAGCAGAGCTCCTGTTTCTTTCCACCTAGCTTGTAGTTGCCCTTAGGCTTCTGATGAATTTCAGATCTTCTGCAACTCAAATTGTTCCAGTTAAATAATTTAAATTAATCTTGCTTGAAATAACAGTTCCTAAGGTCTATCCATAGTAGAGCTCAATAGGCTTTGGTTAACAAGCAGTGTTCTGGTAAGTCTTAGCACAAGTCTAGTCATTAAAGTAGATCCCTAAGCGCTGGTTTTATTTGGTGATGTAAACTAAAAGAGAATACTCTTTATAATTTGGTTGTTTTCACCATGTTGACTTATAAAAATGTTTTAAATTAATTGGTTTTTTTTTTTTAATTCAGAAATTCATGTGTGGGTAGAAACCTTAATTTTCAGATATTGGACACTTTACTTCCAAAATAAACAAGAATCAATTGATATTATTTCACAGTTATTTCACTGTACCCTTGTAATAAATATCCAAATACACATTGCATTTAAAGCAGTATAGCAGTTCTTATATCCAGCCCAGTGAGAGTACTTAAGTAGAACATAGAAAAAACTTAATAGCTTTTTGGTTCTCAATGCCATATAGCTACAGTCTGATGACAAACAACTTGTTATTTAGTCAAAAAATGAACTAACAAACTTCCAGTGACAAACAAATGCTTGTTAATATATTTGCCAGTCTTTTCAAGCATGTTTCTGCTGTAAAGTTTCTATACAGGAAATTTTGATGGGCTTTGAGTAATGAACTCACAAGTATGGAAGAAAATAAAGATACCTGGGTGATTCTGGTGGCTTTTTAGTTCTGACTGAAAGACTTCTAGGTTGGCAAACCCTACAAAGACTTTGCTGTAGATGTTTGAGATCTGCTTTCATTTGGTTGTTCCTGTGAATAGAGATTTTCTTTACATTACACTGTTTATCTTGATTTGTAAAGAAAAAAAAGGCTTAGTTCTGTTGATGTGTAAGGAATGAGGTTCTGGCTTGGGGGTGATCCATGCTTAAATGTGTGCCTAGTTTTACATATATATGTGTGTGTGTATATATGTATATGTGAAATACCTTGTGTCTGTCACTATTATGAAGTCAATTACATGCAATCAAAGAAAAAGGATGTTTGCTATCATAAATTGCAGTTTCTTCTGATAGTAGTAAGTGGAGCTTTTTAATTTTCCTGTCTAGGGAATACTGTGGAATTCCCTTAAAATTTTTAGCGAGCTTCCTTTGATGAGGTAGAGCTCAGAATACTAGTTTCCAAAGAAGTTCTCTCAGGTTAATTGAAAATAAAACTTCAGAAACAATGTTGCTGTAGGCCATCTCTCCTCAAATCTTAGTAAACCTAGAGAGCCTATGTTAAGTTTCTAGGTGTAAGAATAGCATGAAGTCTGCTTCTAGAAATCGGCTTGTGAACTAAATGCCTTATTTCACTAAGCTAATCTGCCTGTTCCTGTAAAGATGCCTAAATATAGCTAAAAATAAAATAGCTCGTATGCTTAGTAGAGATTGGTCACTTGCTTTTGGTAGTGTAGGGCTGCCTTAAAATAAGTTGAGAAAACCAGAACACACTTAGTGGCTTCATGACAGTGGGGGTGGAAGCTACTGTGTGAATGCTTCAGTATCTCTAAAGCGTTTTCTAGAAGTGTCAAAACTTGAGAACGAGCAGGCTCTGTTGCAATACAGAAATAAGTACAGTGTTATAAAATGTACTCCAGCTTTTGGGGAATTGCAAGCTCCCTTGTAAAGTTTTAAAGAATTAATTAGCGCTTTTTCTATAGTAGACAGCAGTTCCTGATATGGAAGCATTGTGCTTTGTAATTCCTGAGTGTATTTTAAGTCGCTCTTGTGAATGAGACACGTGGTTTTGTGGTGAGTTGTTCTGAACCTTGTCTGAAGGTTTTGTATCAGTGCCCTTGAAAGTTAGGCAAGTATGAAAAACATAATCAAATTCGTAGGGTTAAATTTTAAAACCTGAACCACACTGTTACACCCTGTATTCTAACTGAACTTCCTACAGAGTTACCAGTGACGTTTTTCATATGCAGTGTGAAAACCTAAAGCTGATACATTTCTTAAACCTGTAATTAAATCAGCTTTAAACAGCCTTAGTTTTTTTAAGTAAACATTTGATTTTGTTTTAGCAGTGAGGAAAATAGAAACAGTTTGCCCATTCTAAGGTGGGAAGATACACACATTTATTTTCCTGGAAGTGTTTGTATGTGAGATACTATTTTAGAGCAAATACAAGTCTGATTTTGACATTGATCTAAAGTAAAGAGTAATAGTTTAAATTTAAAAATATATATCTTTCTCTTGTTACAGAAATTCTGTGCAGCATGTTTTCTAGGTGGAACTGGGTGGCCTGTGGCTTCTATCTGGTGTTGAATATTTGTTCTCCTGATGGTAAGAGTTCTGTGTCTCAGATACAAGAGGATATAGAACTAGTTACACCGAATGTTTGAATGCTTGGTTTTTGTCTAGATACTTGTGGGATGAGGACAGAAAGTAAGGTGTGTTAAGATAGGCAATCCTAGTCTCTAACACTAGCTCACCACAGCACAGATGCACACTTACCCCCGTTTTCCTATGCTAACTTGTTTAATAGAAAATACTTTTTTATCAAAAGAGTAAACTCAAGTATAACAACTTCCTCCTTCAGAAGATATAAACATGCAACCCTTGACTGTCCTCTCTCTCTTATGTGCCTCTATTTATTAATAGAGCTTTCCTAGCTTGGTGAAATGCTTTTGCAAAGCCTAAAGAACACAGCACTGGTTTTTGCCCTTGAATCTTCATGGTGGTCTACTAATGTATTTCAGTTTTATTATTGTCAGGTAATTACTTAAATTACTGCTTATACACATGTAGTGCTTTTAACTAGTGATGTATCAGCAGTATTGGTTAGGGAATGTTGTGTAGTCCTTAATGAATGTGAAATTTGTTTTCTTTATAGCTTCAGGTGGACTCGTGCAGTCATGTGGTCACATCATCCCGGAGTCACCTGTCCTGGCCCTTGGTTCCAATTTCACAGCATTATGCATTCTGAATGAGAGTTGTCTTGACTTTGGCAATATCTATGCCAGTCAGATTATCTGGAAGATTAAAAATAGACTGGTACCTAAAGAACAGTATCGTGAAATAAACAGAACGGTTTCCAGTGTCACATTCAATGACACTTCTTCACTAGCTACTCCTCTGACATGCAACATTTTAGCTGATGGACAGATTGAACAGAACATTTACGGAATTACAGTTACAGTAGGCTGTGAGTACCATTTTTTTTACGTTTTATTCTGGTCTTAAGAAAATTGTTTCTGAGAAATGGGAAAATGCAAAAAATAAAAAATGTGCATATCTTTAGGCACTTAATTTTTATTCCCTCAGTTACTGGATAAATGAGTAAAAATATTGTCAAATTACATGCCACCACAGCTGCTCAATACACACTGAAGAAAGTTTTCTAAAAAGTAGAAAATACTCTGGAGTATTTCAGTGTTGAAATAGGAAAAATGGAACAACAAAAAGCGGCAGATTTTAATTATAGAATAAAGATGTGTATTTAAATGAAATAGGAAGTAGGAAGTTAACTTTTCCTTACTTCTGGATTCTGTATCAGAGGTGGAGGAAATACTTTTAGGTGACATGTCCTGGTTTCATGCTAACATTTTGAAAATAATGTTTTCTTCATTAACAGACTGAGAAACATTTAGTCCATCTGTATCACTAAAGCTAACCTGAATTGCCTTAAGGATGGAATGTATTATTTGGATTCCTTTACCTCTCTATCATAGAAAATACTTTTAACTACGTATAAACTTCATTTATTCTAGAATGATAGCACTTGTGTGGTTCAGACCAAGTGCTTTTAGACAAGACTGACTTGAGAAAGTCACGTGAATAAATGCTACATCTTAATTACTCAGCGTCCTGCTAATAGGACAAGTGTTGTAGTGTCCTAAGTATGACATGGCTAATGAATTATGTTGTCTTCTAGTGATGGCAAATGGTACTGCAGTTGTGAATGGTCTGCATGCAAAAGGCCTGCTTGAGTTCACAATTTAGAATTATATGCTTCTAGCATGACGTACAAAATGCTGTCACAGGAAAGTAATTTCTGAGGAGTAAATACTGTACTAGAAAAGATAAAATAAAAAATATTTTTAAAAGGTAAAATACATGGAAAGGTGAGGACAGATAAATTATTCTAAGATTTTAAATGTAATGACGGTACAGATGACGTTCCACATTTGTAATTCACATTACAATTTTTTATTTAAAGCTATTACATTTTGATACTGTCAATTAAAGAAAACTAAATAATGAGACTAGCAACAGGTTTGAGAAGAATACAATTATTCAGGAAGAAAGCAATAAGGTTCATAAGGTTGTTCTATTGAAACTAGCGCTCTGCTTGAAAGCAAATAAAATATTCTCTAAGTACGTTATACTGTTGTAAATAGTGATAATATAGGAGATAGAAACACTACCTAGAAACACTAACACTTGTATCTTAAAATTTGAGGTTAAAAGAGAAAGAAAATTGTTTTGCTGCATTCTGAAAAAGTTCCTTACACACTACAGTGGATGGATGAAGATCTCTAAGCTTTCCTGCATGGGTTTGCAGCTCAAGCTTCTTCCATACCTCAGCTGGGGGAAAACAAATTGCTTATAGAGCTCAGGTTACTAGCAAAGTCACTATGTGCCAATTCTATAGTGGTTATTAACTTATTTTTCTTCTATGTGAATTAAAATATATTTAGATGAGAGATGGTTAATACAAGGTTTTCTGCCTCAGAATGAAAAGTCTTTGTTGTTCCTTACTAGCAAGTGCTTAATCCTTATACAGCCTACTGTATAAGGATTAAGCACTTGCTAGTAAGGAACAACAAAGTAGTTATTTAAGCTGCTTTACTTTGATTGCAGGATGGTATCCAGCACTTTTTGCCACATCCTTTAGAGAAAAATCAATTAAATACTTCTGATGTTCACAGAAATCACTCTAGTGGGACAGTTAAAAGGATTCTTGCTGGATTGAAATGTGTGTATAGGTTAATTATTGCTAATTCTTTCTGTACAGTGGCTCCAGAGAAGCCCAAGAACTTAAGTTGCATTGTGCATCAGGTATCAAGATTCACATACGTTATGACTTGTACCTGGAACCCTGGAAGGCATACGTTCCTGGATACTCAGTTCAGGTTGAAATACCGCTGGTAAGTAGCACTCTATAGAATATCTAAATTATTCTGAAGAATATTTTTATGCTAAACCAACAGTCCTTGAAATTCCTGATTCTTTGGAAGAGTCCTTAAGGTTAAGTCCAATTTTCTGAAGTATTGCTGTCTGTCTGGTATGAGGGGTAAGAGAAGAGTTTAAGAAGTTGGCATTCAAGAAATGCTAAGTCAGACGTGAAGTTTTGTTGCTGAACTTGTTTTGGAGTGACAGTAATCTCGTATTTTTCTATTCTTCAAATACATGATTAGTGTGGCTTGAGTACAATACATCTCATAATAGGGGGCTATACCCAGCCTCTTACACTTTTCTGAGTTGACAGTTCTATCCTGTTCTAAACAAGCAGATGTCTGCTCATTGCAGGAGGATCAGACTATGTAACTTTTAAAGGTCCATTTCAATCCAAATCATTCTATGATTCTAAGTAGAGAAACTTACATAAAATGACTGAGTTTTGTAAAGTTATTATCTATCTGCACTTCATAGGAACTATGGACAAACACTATTCTGAGTTAATCCTAACATGAAAGTTTCAGCAAAGTATTTCTCCTGTGAAAACAAATTGCTTTCCAAACTCTTTAGACGGCCTTTTTTAGATGGAGTTTTTTAGATGGCCTCTCAGTTTAAAATGGAGTGAACAGGATTGTTGCATTGCTCTGGAGACAGGAATGATTGTCGACAGCTTTCCAGCTACCCCATTCTGCTGAAATGTTTCTACTACAGGTGTAGTAGAAAGTATGCACTGATAGAAAACGTTAATGCTTTGCAAATTTCCTGATGCCCCTAGAACTATCTAGTGTTAGTGTAGCAGAAGATGGTGAACAGAAATTATCTATTACACCTCTAACACTGTACTCTTGAAAGGTATGCGAGTAGCACTGACTTCATTTTCTAATGCATTCTAGTTACTGGCCATATTGCTTTTGTGTAGTTGTATCAGTTCTTGTTCTTTTCTTTTTTAAGCCAAGTCTAGTTCTTATACAAATTTATTGACAGTGCTCTAGCTTGTGCTTTTGAAGATACGTGACTGGAAGTCAAGAGATTTTGTTTTAGTTTCAGTTCTAATGCAATCATGCATTTCTGGCTGAAAAAGCCATTCCCACTTTTTCTTCCCCTCCCTCTGCTTACAAAGTTAAGGCAGAGGGGAAACATACAAGATAAACAGATTTCTCACTCTGCTCTTCTTTAAGATATTCTCTGAAGGAAACCAGAGTTACTGCCTTGAAGCTTGTTTTTTCTTTCTCTTTTATTTAGGCCAGAAGCGGTCTTTCCTGACTGTATACCAAAAGATGTTAACAATTCTTGCACCGTTAATGATATTCAGTTCTTTGTTAATACGGAGATCTGGGTGGAAGCAACAAATGCACTTGGGAAGGCTGAATCTGATCGTCTTGTTGTGGATCCCATTGACATTGGTAACTATATGCCTCTTAAAGCTTCAATAGAACATAACTGCTGCTTCTGTGTATATTGCTGAACTGGTATGTTAGTGTTTCTTCACTATAAAAATTATCACTACACAAGTGTTGTTGACTAGAGCTTGAACTGTGCTGGGCAAAGGTAGGGATGATGAGAGATTTCTTCACCATTCAGATAGCAAGTTTTTGTTGAGTAGTCTTGTTTAGAAGATAGTGTAAAGTAGCAGCCATTTCAGGTCCTGAAAGACTTTAATAGTAGTGCTGCAATATCATGTGCTGCTTCTAAAGGCATGGTAAAGTATAGCTGTGGAGTTAAAGTTAACTTCTTCTCTTTTAGTTAAACCACTGTCTCCACAAAATGTATCAATCACCTCAGGATTACTACCTACTGTTCTGCAGCTTAGCTGGGAGAATTGGATTTCAGACGCTGTGATGACGCTGAAATTCAATATTCGCTACAGAATTGCTGGCGACACAAACTGGATGGAGGTAATACAACCAATGTCCCTTGCCATGATTCTGCTGTAATCCAGACATCTGTCAAACTGGAGTTCCCCCTGTTCCACTTCAATTTCATTCAGTTTCATTTCATTATGTCTTACATGGCCACCCAAGGAGGTTTATCTGGCCTGTTCATGGAGACTGTAATCTGGGTATTTTTTGGCACAGTCTGAGTATGGTGACCTTTCCATATCTTCATGGACTTTTCTGCTGCCATCCCTGTCACAGTGCAGTATGTTTATTTTTAATTTTATTTTGCACAACATATAGAACATTAATAAATTTTCATCTTCCCATGTATGTGCAAAATGAATGATCTAAATGTCATTCAAAACTTGGATAAATACTGTATCATGCTGGAATGCTTTTTAGAACTTACTCTACCTGCAAATGGGCTACTAAAGGTCCAGACAGGGCCGCAGGCTGGGTCAGAGTGGCTGGAAAGCTGCCCAGTGGAAAAGGACGTGGCAGTGCTGGTGGTGGCAGCTGAATATGAGCCAGTGTGTGCCCAGATGGCCTAGAAGTCCAATGACATCCTGGCCTAGATCAGCAATAGTGCGGCCAGCAGGAGCAGTGATTCCTCTACCTTTGTCACTGGTGAAGCCACACCTTGAATCCTGCCCTATATACATGCCTCAAGTGTGAGGCAGTCAAGAACAGGAAAAGCATAAGGAGTAAGCCTTACCTGTAACGTACTATATGTTCCTGTCATCAAGAGCTGGGAGTTTTTTTTTCTTTATAAATCAGTCTTTATACATCAATCTGTCAACATATTTTTAGTAGCTCCTCAATTTTTCCTTACTTAAAGCCCTTTCTCAGAGCAGTAGTACTCCAGCAGAGGCTCAAATGTATTCTGAATTCTTTGAGTTCTTGGAAGGAAGACTGCTTTTGATTTTAGCAAAATACTCTGTTTGCAGCAGGGAGCCTTAACACAGCTCCTTGAGACTAATGTGGCTTTAGATGCAGAAACTATTTATTAAGATACCTGTATTGATATTTTAAAAAGCACTGGCCTGCACAATCTAGTCTGCGACTCCAGGATCGTGTATATGTTGTCCTGATAGGACAGTAGGACAAGTTCTTCGAAGTTGTCTTGCCCTTGTAACATACGCCCAAAACAAATGTAATAGTAACTTTTAAGTCAGCTGAACTTGCTTAGCTGTGGTAAAATTGGACTATTTTGATAATTCTTTACCCTCAGGATTAACCTCTTAAGTGTTCTGCATCTGTGTTTAAGCTGTAGTCATTCCTTGCAGGGGTCCTCACTGTAAAAAGCCCTTAGTTGCAAATGGAATAATGTGAAGAGTCAGTGTTACCTACTTGTGTCCGTTATCTACTCCACCCTGTTCCCTACATACATACTGAGAATACTTTTCTGGCATTTTTATCTTAGGTTGCTCACCTAAGATAAATAAAAGAGCTTATGAAAAGAATTTATTGACAAAACTATAAACTACTCTAAAACTATTTTCAATTTCACTCAAGAAGTACTGTTCTGGATCAGTGGAAGCAATGATCCTAGACTTTTAACTTTTAGTAATCAATAATCAAGCAGATCACCTACCAAAGTTCTGAATTGTGAGGCAGGGTACTACAGATCAGTAAACAGTAGAATTATGTGGAAAAGAACAAGAGAGATGTAAGCTAATTTTCAAACAAAAGAAAAAAAGAGATTGTCCTGAAGTAGCTGCCTAACTGTTCTAGTGTATGTATGTTCTTATACCTGGTAAAGACAAACAACTCTGACTGAACCTGTACCAGACAATGTTTGAGAATTGAAGTTTTTGGAAGTGAGAGGGCAGGAAAGCTTGTTTGTGTTATGTGTGTGTGTGGTGGGGAGCTTTCTTGGATGACAGGTGAAGGAGCACAGAACTCATCTCTACAGTATTTTGATCACTGCTTTTAAAATCTTTGTCACATTTGCAGGTTCCTCCTGAAGATACAGCTTCCCCAAGAACTTCATTCAGTATTCAAGGTCTCAGACCATACACAGAGTATGTATTTTCCATTCGTTGCATGAAGGAAGATGGAGCAGGCTACTGGAGTGACTGGAGTGAAGAAAAGACTGGGGTTACCATTGAAGATCGTAAGTAGTGCATAACAGTAGGTCACTGACCTCTCAGGTGTGAGTCCTCTGCAATTTGGCAGTGACCAGCTGAAATGATGTGTCCTTGCTTGGGCTGCTTGCTTGTATAAGTAACAAAGCTCTCCTGAGCTACTTTCAGTGCTGACTCGACCCATGCATTCCAAGGAGCATAAGACTAGCTTCTTGTTAAGCTGGTGTAGAAGAACTCCCTGAAAACAGCTAGAACAGCAGCAGGGGAGAAGAGTCTTCTTCATAGAAAACTGAATTCTCAAAGTCTTCTTGAAAAAATCTGGGCTTTATGCTTGGTTTTTTATTCTGAAAGTTATTCTCTGTAACAGAAGTTATCCTGCCTAGAAAAGGTTTTCTTAGTGGACCAACTGCCTTAGTTTATGAACAACCTGATGTTTAGGGGGCTAGTAGAAGTCATAGGTGAACAATCATCAACAGGTAAGAAGCAGAAGATCTTAGTCATACAGGATGCATATATTTCTTCACAAACTTAATAAAGCAATAATATAAAATAATGTGCATGCGGTAAGTGTAGCCTCTTATGCACTGAAGCATCCAAATAACACATCTTTTACATTTCTACGAAGTATTCATTTTGATTTCTTTTCCACTTTGGTATCCTGCAAGGTTGGCTGTGTTTTTGGCTTATGCTGATGCTACCCCATAGAGAGCCAGTGTTGTGTACTTAATACACAGTAGGGAATCTATTCTTACATCCAATTACCATAAGTAATTTGTAATAGCTATTTAGTGTCAAGCTGATCAGTATTTTTCTGGTTTTTAAATGTGCTTTAGCTTTTCTTGCTTACCCCTTTATAATCTTGTTTCTCTAATATCCTTATGTCCCATAGTATCTTCCAAGGTGGTCTTTTCTGAGCAGTCTGTTCACTGCAGCATTTCAGTGCACAACAAGTTAAACCAATACAAGTTCCATTATTAAAATAGATTGGAAATCCTTCCTTTTTTATCCTGATTGAGTTAATTTGTCATCTTAGATAAGAAATAAGAGGGATTATTGCAGGTTTTTTTAAAACAAGTGGAATTTTTATCCATGATTGCATTGCTTCAGTTCTGTGCAAAATTTACATTCTCTGGGGGAGATACTGTAAAATATGTCAATATGCTAGTCTCTGCTTTTCAACTCCTAATGATAGTATGACTTCATTTTCTGTGTTTCCTATCTCAGGCTGAGCAAGGATGATTTCAGGACTACCTGCCTATTTAGATTGCATTGCTGTTCTGCTGTGGTGACTGGCTTTGCAAAAATACTGCTAATATTAAGTACCCATGACTTACTTTAGCCTCAAAACAAAAGTTTTATAGTAGCAAATGAACATCAGACAGGTCATGTTAGATTCGTGATCTCTGTTAGGCAAGAGGTACAATTGCTTCTCTTTAATGTGAATCAAATTTGGATACTCACATGAGTAAAAGAGCTCCCTTTGCCTCAATTCGTAGTTCTCCTCTCACAATGTAAAGCATAAAAGGTGCGATGCACGCTGTACACTTGGTACTGAGGAGTGTTTGAGGTTAAAAGGCTAAGCCTCATAATATACTAAGTGTTATGAAAGAATTCTGAGGAAAAAGTAGTCTTAAAAGATGTAATTCATTTTGAGATCAACTTTCTCTTGGGGCTAAGACCCTCACAAAAGATTGGCCACTTTTTATTGCTTTGTGCAGTGTAGTATTTTACTTTGAAATGGAATTTGTTGTGGAAGTACCACTTTTTCATAGTACAGATGCCAAAACATACTGTAGTATTGTACAAAAGTACTGCAGTTTTGTTATCCTTTTAGAATCAAGGAGTCTTACTGCTAAGAGAAATTTGTCTCCTTGTTAACTCTTGTGCACTTTCCTTTTTTCAGGTAACTTGATATTGAGGTGTAGGAACAGTGTTGGATGCAGACTGTAGCAAAGTTTGCAGAGTGCAGGTGTGCAGGGTAGTGCCTCTGGATACACAGTGTAGGTGTGATCATGCCTCACTCAGCATTGTGTCACCTTTAGTCTAATCTTGCAGATGGCCCACCATTTGTGACACATACTTTTTTTGATACTGTACACTTAAAGCAGAACTGGTGTCTTGCTCATCTCTTCAGGAAATTGTCCACTTAAAATGCCAAGCATTATTTTCATTGAGAAAGCAAGAAATGCTTTTTAATATGCTTTTATTTTTTTAAGAAAGTATATAATGATAATCAAAGGATGAATTCAAACAGATTAAATAAAAAATATTCTACTCTCAAGCATTGTTTGTTTCATCAGAACCATCTAAAGGACCACCCATATGGAGGATCATTGATACATCTCAGTCACCAGCCTGCTGGACTGTGCATCTAATATGGAAGGTAAAGTGAATTGAAAAAATTGAGCATTTTTTTTAAAACATGCGTTTTTAAGTGGAAAAATCTAGCCAGTAGCCTTGCGAGATGACTGGGATAGTGTAGGGTTTTTTGATATGAGAAGTGACTTTAGTATTCTTATGATAATAGCTATGAAAAATTAAATGTAAATGTAAATTAAATGTAAAGGCCGTCATTTAACTGACACTCATCTGTGACCTAAAATACCCAGCATATACTCATATTCCTCATTTGTTGACCTGTGGATTTGGAACTGCCACTTGAACAAAGCATAGCTTCATGTCATGTCTTCTGCTGTAACCTAAAATGTGGCAACACTGTCTGGACAGTGATACCCCAGCTGCAAAATCCATTAAGCCTTGAGGTACTGCAGAGGCCAAGGTTATTAAAAACAGCACTGTGCATTTGTGTGCTGTAAGGCTGCTGTGTCCAACTGGATGATTAGTCCAGCTGAGAAGGGTAATGTAATTATGGTCACTTCCCAAACCCTGCTTTCTTGTGGTCCATAAACTGTGTCATACTTGTCATATTAACACAACCAAAGGTGAGATTTCTTTTATGTCATTGTGTTGTAAAGTCATGTAAAATGGAAGTTCTGTCAACAACTTCTGCAATACTTACAGAATAACTTTCATTAAATGACTAGGTATGATCAAAGAAAAAGAGTGTTTAAACAAGAAATAGGCTTTGGAAGTGACTGCTTTATAGAAATATGCACAGGTTTTGTTTTTCTTAAATGTACAGGTATTTCATCTGTGGAACTTGCCGTGTTCTCATATTTTTTAATCGTACCATAAGGACAGTAAGGGTTACATCACATTTGTTCAGTATCAGCTTAATCAAAGGTCTGTTTCTTACAGGCACTGAAGCCATACGAAGCCAATGGAGTAATCTTACAATATGAATTGACTGTCAGAGATAAATCATCTCTTTCCAGTCCAGTGAAGAAATACAATGTTACTGGCACCAACCATACCTTACAGCTGCGGGAAGGAACTTACGAAGTGACTCTGATTGCCCGTAACAGTGTTGGGCCATCTCCTCCTTCAGTTTTACTTATCCCAGCAAGTAATTCAAAAGGTGAGTGTCCTAGTAATGTCTTTGTCAAGTAAATCTGCATGGCCCTTTTTATAAGAAATCTTGAGTGTTGTAAAATAATACCTTTTACATGGGCATATATTTAAAGTATTACTATTGCCTTTTATATATACTGCCATTTGTGTGCCAGGGAATGTGTGGATTTGTGTATTCACAGTGTCATTTGCAGCTATGTGTGGTGTTCTGCTGGGTTTTTTTCTGCTGGATTCTTAGGGCTTCTGTGTACTGTATTCCTTGTTTCTTTTCTTAGCATAGCAGGCATTTTTGTGTCTTTCTTAAAAAAAAAAATCAATATCAAAGGGTTGGTATATACTTAGATATATACCATTCTGCCATTGTTCCTACTTTAATTTCCCGATGTCCCTCCCACTCCTTTCCTTGTTTGTTTCAGTCTTGTTCTCTTACAAGATTTTCAGTGTCTTACCTGGTTGTTTTGTCATCTGCTTCCCCTATTTCCATACCGTTCATGTTCTTTGTTCTATTCATTATGCACTAGTAGTAAGGACAGGCTGGTTTATCCTTCTTTCTAGCCTTTTCTTGGCCAACCCAAACACTACCAGGATAGGAAGCAAAAAAAATAGGTATATGGATAGGTGCAGGTAAACACTAAGGCAGAGCCACTGATTCTAAAGCTATTAGATGAATTAGTTAACGGTATAAATTCACACAAAGTAGTATTGTAGCCAGGAGGAAGTACTTGGTAAGGTATACATGTATGGTATATAAGCGTATAATAGGTATTGCAGAATAAGCTAAGTTGGGAGGAATGCACAGATATCTCAAAGTCCAGCTCCTGGCCCTGCACAGGTCACCCCAATAGTCACACTGTGTTCCTAAAAGCATTGTCCTACTGTGTCAAACACTACTTGAACTCTTTCAGACTTGGTGCTGTGACCACTTCCTTGGGGAGCCTGTTCCAGTGCCCAGCCACCCTCTGAGTGAAGAGACTTATCCAGCCTAAACCTTCTCTGACACAACTTCAGGCCATTCCCTTGGATCCTGTCACTGGGCACTCAGAGAAGAAATCAGGGCCTGTCCCTCCTCTTCCCTTCACAAGGAGGTTGTAATTGCAGTGAGGTCTCCCCTCAGTCTCCTTCAGACTGAACAGACCAAGTGACCTCAGCTGCTCCTTGTACAGCTTCCCCTCAAGGCCCTTCTCAATCTTTGTTGCCCTCTTTTGGATACTCTCTAACAGTTTAATAACTTGATTGTACTGTGGCACCCAAAACTGCCCCCAGCACTCGAGGTGAGGCTGCCCCAGAGCAGAGCAGAGCAGGACAATCCCCTCCCTTGCCTGGCTGCTGATGCTGTCCCTGATGCCCCCAGGACATGCTTGGCCCCCCTGGCTGCCAGGGCACTGCTGGCTCATGTTCAACTTGCCATGGACCCCAGGGCCCTTTCCATGGCACTGCTGTCCAACCTCTCATTGCCCAGTCTGTCTGTACATGCAGGGCTGGCCCATCCCAGGTGCAGAATCTGGCACAAGCCCTTGTTGAACTTCATATGGTTGGTGATTGCCTATCCCTCTACTTTGTCAGGGTCTTTCTGCAGGGCCCCCCTGATTTTGAGGGAGTCAGCAATTCCTCCCAGATTTCTATCAACTGGGAACTTGCTTGCTGTCCCTTCCAGTCCTGAGTCTAAATCATTATTAGACCACAGGCCTGATGATGGAGCCCTGGGGACCCCACCCCAGTGAAGTCCCTGGAACAGGTCCCATGTCCCCAGTCTGTTGTCACCGCATTCACTGTAACTCTTTGTGCCTGACCCATGAGCTAGTTGCTGCCCCATCACAGGATGTGTTTATCCAGCTCTGGGCTGGAGATTATATATACTATTTACTTTTATATATACACACATAAAGTATGAGTACTTAGTAAGTACTTAAATGTAACTGATTGAAACACTTGTAAATTCCCATTCTAAGTCTGATTTCTCTCTTGAAATAGTGTTTTTTCAGAAGAAACAATGTCTGTGAGAATAGAGAAGTTGAGTCTAACTTCCAGTTTTTAAATAGCCTGATACTGCTTTTGGATCTCTGATATAAAGATCCGTTTGTATATCTCCAAATTTCAGAAAATGGCATCTGCATTTACTTCAGTTCTGTCAAATTGCTGGTATTACCAAAAAGTATCAACCAGAACAACTCCTATCATGAAAGAACTGTCAATATTGATCGCTTTTTTCTTTCATTGCAGCTCCTGTGAAGAATCTTAGAACATTACCTAAACATGACAAATTGTGGGTAGGGTGGACTGCTCCTAACAATTATGTTCTTAAATATGTGATCGAATGGTGTCTGGTGTCCAGCAGCTCAGACTGCATCATAGAATGGCAGATTGCACAAGGAGATGTTCAAGGAATTGACTTAAAAGGTATTTAGCTCATAAATCTACATATAGTTTGTAGGACACTCTAAAAATCTGCTTAGTGGTTGGAAGATGAGAAACATTCTCACAGTGATTAGAATTTTATGGTAGAACAGGAGTTTAATGCTGAGGGTTTCAATTAGTTTGTGGGGAGTGTATGGAAGTATTTGTATGTTTTTGTCAAATATACAGCTGTATCTGATCTTGGATTTTGAAATTTATATAATGTAACAAGGGGCTTATCTCCATTTTGGTTTTAGTATTGTCATTCTTGGAAACCATTAACATAGTGAAAAGGCTGAGTTCTTTCAAAATCAACCAAATTCTTTGATTACTCAATTCAAACAGTGAAACTTGATCAGCTTTATTCTATTGAGATTTTGATCAGTATCAGAAATCAATAATTTGGGGACTTAATGCTACAGATAAATAAAGGCTTTCTATTTACAATTTAAAAAAAAAACTGACTCCTCTAAATTCTACTTTTTAAATTCTACATTTGAATGTGAACCATTATATTGTTCTTCTAGTTAATATTTTGAAGCAGTATTTTTCCTTTAGTTAATATTTTGGAGAAGTGTCTAGAAAATACTCAGCTGCATTAGGTACTAGTCCTAGTTAGACATTGGTCCTTCAGAAGCCTGTGTTTGAAGTAAATGAGAAGGATAGTGAGCAATTTGACTGTCTGTGAAACGCCATCTTTTAAATTCCTTATATTAGGTATATATTTATTTTTTATTCCTTTTATTAGGTATAAAGCCTTTCAAGTGTTACTTGATAACTGTGTACCCTCTGTATGCTGATGGTCAGGGAAGTGGGCAGTCTGTGAAGGCTTATCTTAAGCAAGATCGTAAGTATAAAATTATCACCTTGAATTACATACACTGACCCTTTTTGACAAAAAAATGAAGAAACCTTTGCTTTAATGTGGACTGTGTAATGAAAAATGGTTTAGTACTTAAGGCTCAGGTGACATCATTGATCTTTTCCCATCTATTATCATCGATTCTGCTTTTTTACAGTGTTTGGGGACTGGACAGATGGCTGACTATGGCTAGATCTTTGTTTTTCCAGCCTTTATCAGATATTTAGACATGAATTTGTTCTTTTAGTGATGTATTTATTTTATATAGATTATATATTTATTATTTATTTATTATATATGAGTGATATTTATATGCTGATTTATTTTAAATTTCATGTGTAAAATCAAGACTTAACTTCATTTGAAGGTTTCCTGCAACGTGCTGATTTTTCTGTTCATATATGTTTCTGAATGTTTCTTTTGTAAAACATCTTTATTGTTTTTATGTCATTTGAAAACAGTGCTTTCCAGATGAGTCAGTCAAACTATTCCATTGAAGTTTTTATGCTATTACAGTTCAGTGCTTGTTAATATGTTGCTTCTGTGAATGCAAGGTTGCCAAGCAGAAACTAATCTTTACTCCCATTACAGGCCCTTCAAAAGGACCTACAGTTCAGACAAAAAAAGTAGGAAAAGCTGAAGCTGTTTTGACATGGAACCATCTCACAGTTGAGGAACAAAATGGATTTATCCGAAATTATACCATACTTTACAAAACTATTGATGGAAATGAAACAGGTACTAGAAAACAGAAGTGTTTTGGGGCATTGAAGTGTTTCATCTGTCTCCTTCCTAATATTTGTTCCTGAAAAAATACACAGAATCAGTTATAGCTGACAATCTGTTCTGAGAATGTAAAGCAGGTGTCTGAGCCATAATTCTCCTCCATACAGAACAGAAAATCCCTAGTAAAGAATTCAGAGTATTCAGGGTGTATTGAGTTTAGTTTCTGAAAGCTGATTTGTGAGTGTTGTGCTCTCATATTGCATCTAAATACAGAATGAAATGATGGTATATAAGGATGATGGCAAACCATTCAAAATACAAAATGAGTTGACTGCATTTAATTATGGTAAAACCTTAAGAAAAGGAAGGGGGGAGGAGTTTTTTTAATCCTTCTGGAACTGTAGATCACTATATTACTGATGTAAATGATCTTGTTTGAAGTGCATCTTAGTTTTCAGTAGCATGTATGACCTGCAGGCATACTACATGCAGCTGGCACTATCAAAACTTTAATTTTTAGATTTGCTTAAATTGTAAGGGCCAGGTACTTTTGCATACCTATGTCTTACTATTCCTTACCTTGTTTTTTTTTTTCCTAGTCAGTACTAGCAGTTCCTCATTAGCACTATGTATTTGGCTTACTAGATAGACTTTAAATCTCAATTATACTACTAGTTTAGTTTGGAGATGCATTCTGGGGGACAAAATTTCAGAGGAAATGAAATATAGAAAGAAGACTAAATTCAGACACCCAAACAGAAACAAATGAATCTCAGCATTTCTTGTATAAGTTTGTAGTCTTTGACTGTTGTATTTTCCATCTGCTACGTGATCTTTTAAAACTATCTTTCACATCTGAAGTCTTCATGTCTTAATGTTGCTGTTTTTGTGGAGATGCAATTTGTTTGTGGTTTGTAGAAAGCTAGTATAAATTTCTTCTTTTCTTTAGTTGTGACAGTGGATCCTTCCAAGACAGAGTACACCCTTTCCTCTCTAACCAGTGACACACTGTATACTGTGCGGATGATGGCATCCACAGATAATGGAAGCAGGACCGGTCCTGATTTCACATTTACTACACAAAAATTTGGTAAGGCAGAGTGGCACAATTGGTAGAAGTAGGAATTAATGTTGCAACAGTACAGCAGGGCTCTGTGAAAGATGTGTTAGAAGGGGAAGGTGACTTTATTTTATAGTTTCAGCTACAGTCAACTTGCAATGTTCATAATACCTGGGTGGTTTGTCTCGTGCTCTTTCACTAAGAGGTAGTTTAGTCAGGATTTTTCTGATTATACAGAGAACAAGATATCCTCTGCAAATCTCATTAATTCCACTGTTTATGTTATGAAGCATGCTGTTTTGGATGTGTTTTATGTATACTTCAGATTATAATGTTTTGCCCTGACCTTTAATGAGTCATTAGGATTTACCCAGTGCCCTTGTCTTTTTTGGTGTCCAGTGGCATCTATCCCTAGTCAGAGTCTTTGTTTTAATCCTGATAAGGTGTGCTGAAGAAGCTGTAGAGATGTGTGCTTGTATCTTAATCTGCTGATGTAGGTACCAGTCAGCATATGTCATTCTCAGAGTCCTTTCACATTCTTTCATATCACTGTGAAAGTTTTCTGCAGTTCTTTACAGAGACTCATTTCCAAGTTTTACTTAAGAATGTGTATAACATTGGAAGGCATACATAACAATAATGCAGACTTTGGTGTTTGCAGACAGAGGAGGTCTTCATGTACAGAATAAACTGATGGATGAGTAGTGATGTTGTTTTACTTTACTTATTTGACCATGACTGTGTTACGAGAGCCTCTAGGGCACTGAAATTCCTGGGCAGCAGATGAATTGTCAAAGATGTTACTGTCATACCTGCCCAAGCTACAAAATTATTTGCTCTGTCAGTATTACAGCTTCTAGATCAGCCCATGTTTTTTGTTGATGCAAGGCACTAGATTGTCAGGACAAAGGTTTTCATGTTTTCACCAAGAGACACTTTTCATATGGTGAAAAGGCTCTTCTGAATGTGAAGCTTTAAGGCTGAGCATTGACGTATTTCAGTTTCAGATTGTCCCTAATCTTTTGGAAATATGTACTGCTGTTGAGTTCTTTAAATGCTAAAGAGGACTATAACTGCTTCTTTTCACCTCCTTCAGGAAAAGGAGAAATTGAAGCCATAGTTGTACCTGTGTGTCTAGCATTCCTGTTGATTGTGCTCCTTGGAGTTTTGTTTTGCTTCAACAAACGTGACCTGTAAGTACAAATGAGCACAAAGTACCTCTTACATTTCTGAGCATTACAGAAATGGCAGTAATTTATGCCAACCCAGTTAAGTATTCTTCAGTTAGAGCAGAAAAAAAGTTAAAACATGCATATATTGATTGATGTTAAAAACTTCTGTGTTTTCCATAGCAAAGCAGGGCTTCTTCTGATACTAATTTTTTACTGTATGTAATGTAATTACATACATACTAAATGTTCCATGATTCAATACTGCAAAAAAATTTATGCTTTTCTTGCTGGACATAGTTAGGATTAGCTTTGTTAGGTTTTGATCAGGATAAACTGTCTGTTTCTTAGCCATCCTGTGAATGGAGTTATGGTCCCTAGTTTGTGAAGATTCTTCCTTGTATTTGGGCTGTTTAATTACAGCATTAACAAACATGAAGCATTATGGCAAAAAAAAATTAGGCAGACATCATGATCTTTAGTAACTGTGCCTGTTTACTGACTTCTGGGATGCAGCCTGCCTAGTCCTGCTTCCCCACCCCAAAGCTCTTGTCTGTGGCTTTAACCAAGCCACAGACGTCATTGCTGCAGTGTTACCCCTGGCAAGGTGTAGCACCTCTCCTATGTCCCCTGCCAAGTATCCTTTCTTTCTAATTAAAGACAACATTTTATGCCCTTTTCCTTTTGACCTCCCTGCTGCTCCTAAAATTAGTTCTTAGTGGATGTCACTTGGAAAGCCCATCTTGAAGTATTCTTCAGAGTTCCCCTTCAGAGGTTCTGTTGTTGGATCTGTTTATAAAGAGCAGGATAGGTGCATCAGTTTCAAAGCTCCTTTGGTTGGGGGTGATGTATCAACAGAATGTTCTGGTTTTAAGTAATAGTATATTCTTAAGTTACAAAGTAAGTTTTTCTTCCATTTTTCTTTTTTTATTTGTGAAGTTAGCTTAGATTTTGACCTTTGGTATTCATAGTTATATTCATACTTATATTGGTATTCATAGTTATATTAAATACATTTGGTATTCATAATGGCATGCATGATAAACTACCTAAGTAATAGTTCTGTACATTCTAGAGTGCTATAAATTTGAAAATATCTCACTGTTACCATTTGTTGTTCTGTGTTACCTTGATAGCTGCATCTAATATATGGAGGAGTTAAGTGCAGTGCTGTGTTTTATTAAGTAGCACAGCTTCATACAAAGACGAAAAGTAACCCAGGCGGCATTCTTATTTGGAATACAACATTTCTGTGTAAGGGAGTGATGTTCTGGATTCTGCAGTAGTTGCTATGAACAGGGATTTTGGGGAGTCCATCTTGTGACTTAATTCCGTTTTTAATCCTTTACAGAATTAAGAAACATATCTGGCCTATCGTACCTGATCCATCCAAGAGTAACATTGCTCAGTGGTCTCCTCAAGTTCCAGCTAAGGTAATACTCACCTTTCTGCATCCTCTATCTTCCTAGTCTGCAAGGTTTCAGATAAAACAACCAGTGGGAATCTTCTGTCTTCTAGCAGACATGGATTTCAAGGAAAAACCTGAATATTAAATTTCATTGACATTGTGATACAATATGGTTAGAAGACTTTATTGCATCTGTAGATTCTGCATTAGATTTACGTGGGTCTTAGCACAAATTCACAGTCTAGCATGGGCTTTAAAGTTGTGAGTTAGTTTCAGTTTACTAGTTGGAATGGTCAAGTACTCATTTCTTTGCTCATTCATGGGAAATGAGCATTAAGTAAACAATTCATGATTCCCATTCTTAAAACCCTGAAGTGGTTTGTTTGCACAGTTCAGTCATGAATGAGAGAGAAGACTATAAACAGTTCCTCATGAATGAGAAGATGGCAGCAAAATTTATGCCACATGAGGGATGAATGACCAGGCAAACTCTTTTCAACAAACTGTGGCTAATTTCAAAGAATATTTCTTTGAAGAAATATTCTGATGTTCAGTGCATAATTTAAAGTAAAGTATGGTTCTCAGTATAGAATGTTCCTGTGCTGCACAGCAAATGCTTCTATCTTTACAGCTCTTAAGAATAATTTAAATGAGAGCAAAGAGTTGCTCACATATCCAATATTGCTTTAGAATAGCAGCATAATTAAGGCTCTGTATTGGAAACAAAGCTGTATCCTTCATTTTTTAATACATGCTTTGGAGATATTGCCAGACTTAGTAAAGAGAACTTAGATGAAGAAATTCAAAGACATTGTGAATAAAAACTCATATTTATTGAGGCTTTTGATTTGTAACATAACCTTCCTCTTAGGTGACATCCATCTCTTTCTTTCAGCATAACATCAGTTCCAAAGATCAAATGTACCCAGAAGGCAGCTTTACAGATGTAAGCGTTGTAGAAATAGAAGCTGATGACAAAAAGTCTTTTTCAGAACAAGATCTAAAACCCTTTGACTTGCTTAAAAAAGAGAAAAGTACTTCAGAAGGACACAGCAGTGGTATTGGAGGATCCTCGTGCATGTCTTCTCCTAGGCAAAGTGTCTCTGACAGCGACGAAGGTGAAACGACACAGAACACTTCAAGCACTGTACAGTATTCGACTGTGGTGCTTAATGGCTACAGAGACCAGACACCTGTACAAGTCTTTTCAAGGTCTGAGTCAACCCAGCCCCTGCTAGATTCAGAAGAGAGATCAGAGGATCATGCTGGAGGAGCTGACAGTACAGCACAGAGGCAGCAGTATTTCAGACAAAATGGTGGTCAGGATGAAACCAACACAGACAGGCCATGCTTTGAAAGAACAAAGCAGATTACTCATGCTAATGAGGGAGATCTTGTTGGATTCATTCAACTGCAGATCTCAGGTCAGAGTTCACAGCCATTGGGACTTGGGATGGAAAAAAATACCCAGGAAGCTGCTGTATCAAATGTTTTACAGACATGTTCTGAAGGACAAACTGTGAGACCTGAAACGGTGGAAGAAAATCCACTTTCAGTTGATGAAATGCCAAAAAGTTACCTCCCACAGACTGTGAGACAAGGAGGCTATATGCCTCAGTGAGAGAAAAGACTGGCTCTCTTTAGGCCTTCCTTAGTGCCTGTTCACATCTTCCCCTGTGTTTCTGATAAAGTAAGCTAGGTATTTTTATCTTACTGCAGATAGAAAAACTGAAATTAAGCAAAGAGTAAAATACACAAATTGACAAAATACAATAAGGACTGTTTTTATGGAAAATTTCCAGTCCAGACCTACTGGAGATTTACTTTTATGCACTACATAAAACCTTACATCTGGATAGCTGAACAAGCCTTTGTGCTACATTGGGTGTTTTGTATCTCTTCATAACAAAATTTCACACGATTGAAAAGGTCAAGTGTAAATATCCACATCAGCCAATAGACCTCCCAGAAGAAACACTTTGATGTGTGGCAGTCTAAAAAGCCAGCTCTAGTTGCACAGTGCAGCTTTGTGCAAAAGTAAGACTGAAGTTCAGTATTCTGATGTGGAAGAACACTTGTGTGATACACCTTTTAGTGACTTAATTGACTTACTGAATTTTGACTTGGCCCAGCACCTCAATTTTCAGCTTACCAGACCTGCAAATCATGTTTAAAACCCATAAAAATTAATGGAACTTGCTACATTGTACAAATAGGAAAACATCAAGATCACTTGAATCTGAATGCTACTATATTAACTGATACTTTACCTACATTTAGATATGTATACACATGAACTATAGAGTAATTTGGCCCAAAAAATGTGCCTTGCAACTTGATGCACAGCAATTCAGTCTCATTTGAAAATTTAGAAATCAGATGACAACACAGATCAGCAGTTATTTAAAGGCTTTGTACCCCTGTCACTCTTTGATTATATGAGACTTCTGTGATCATACATGCCTTTGTTTAATAAGTGCACCTTTGATGTGTACAGCTCAAGTAACAAGCTATAAGCTTTTACCACTTTACTCAGTGCTCAAGAGAAAGGAAATATGACCTTCTTCCTGACAGACTGCAGCTATTAGTGTGCTGTAATCTCACTGCTAATACTGCAGGATATCCTTGAAACTAAAAGCAGCCAAAGCATTGAAGTCATTGGTGCTCTTGGAACTAAAGCCAAAACCTGTACTCTCAATTTGAACTTTGCTGGTAGTATGTCTCTGTTAGTAATCATGAGCCACAAAACACACTGAAGTGGTTGTTAAAATTCCTTACTTTTTTCTTAATGTCTCACTTTTTCCCTGCTCAAACAAGTGTTTTTTTTTTTTTTTTTTTTGGTTTTTTTTTTTTTTGAGGAAGCTACATTTCTTGGAAACTTCCTCTACCAGTGTTTAAACAGAAATCAAATTACAGGACAATAAACCCCTTTTCCAGTGATAACCAGAAATTTTATGGCACTCTTAAAGATTTTTTTCTTTAATTCTAAATCTAATATAGGCTAGTCAGCTTTCTAATCTGACACTAACAAAAATGTATTTCAAAACACTAAATGCTGTTTTGTGAGACTAAAACAAGTGTTTTATTTCTCCTTCAGCAAAATAACCATGTATTTAAGACCACCTGAAACCTTTTGTGCTGTGACCTCTGGTACTGCTGTTCTGCAGAGCACTTGCTAAAAGCCCTTGAAAGGCCTGTGTCAGTATCATTTCATCTTCCCTTGTCTGCCAGCTTGCGTGGAAGGTTGGGTGTACATGTAAATGTCCACATGTGTCTTATGCTTTTGTTACGCAAAAAATTAAGTGCAAGAGTAAATTCATAAGATTACCTCTTGAAATTTGGAATATTTAAAACGGATAAAGAATGCAGAGTCTTTAATAACATTTCAGTATTCCACAGTTCCTTTCTCCTGACAGTATTTTTCTGTATCTGGGCACTGTTTTTAATTAAAAGGCTACATTGCAGCTTTCTATAATTACACCTTTCTTCAGACCAGTCATCTTCCTTTTCACCCCACTGCACCTCAGCACCCTTAAACTCCCTCCTAGAGGGCTAAGGTGTAATGAAAACTGCTGTCATGAGGCAGCAGAGAGACTTTCATTTTTCAGAGGTTGAAGGAGCATTCCTTTTTTTTAACATATTCCTCTTGGAAAAAATATCAGTTACTTTACTGGGGGATGAGTTATCTTCTCTATGCAAACTTCACAGTGACTGTAGAAACCAGGAGTAAAAGGGAAAGTCTCTGTTGAACAGTGTGCATGCTTATTAGAACTGCCCAGCAGCCACATGCATTCGATCCATCTTCTCATCTCTGAAGAGGCTACTACCTGGCTACATAGTTGTCCTGGTCTAGGGCAAATTTGGGAGGAAACTTCCAAAGGGGTTCTTTTAGAAAGCAAACTCAAGCAGCCCCTCCCCCTACTGATTTGGGAAAAGATTTCCTTGGAGAAAAATGGAACAAAAAAACCCTGTTTATTTAACAGGCAAAGTATTCACAAGCATAAAAAATGAATAATATTAAACACTAAAACCTCTCAGTGTTCTGAAGAGATGGGAAATTCAGAAAGTCCTTGTCATGGGGTGTATCTTGGCTTGCTCAGTCTCTTATCAGTCCCTCTTATGCTGAACAATGCCACCTCCTGGTTCCCAGTAGGCCACAGGTGTGAGCTCCCAGTGTTTTTCTGGGTTTTCAGTCCAGAGCAGGGCTGAACAGCTCCAAGAAAAGGAAAAGCCACAGTCTGGGGAGCTTCTCTGTCTGAGCCAGCTAAAAGTTAAGGAAAAGCAGAGGAGAGCTTCCTCTGCTGTCCGTGCTGCAGACAGCACAGTCTGTGAGATGGTTGCGGGGAGCAAGGCAGTCCCTGAGAACAAACTCTGTGGTTCTTCTCCCCCTCAGCTCTCAGAACTGTTAAAGGTGCAGAACTTAATACCCAGCATAAACAGAACAGATGACTGGGGATACAAGCATCATAAAGTCACCCTAGGACAGTAGTCTAAACAGTGCTGCAAAGGTCTGGATGTTTTCAAAATATCTTGATGATTTTTTTGAGTATGTTTTTGTGATTCAGTAGTACTAACTTTTGATAGCATATGTTATTTGAGGGAGAATGTCAGGTAGTCCTTAAGTTGTTACTAGCCTTTCTGTAAAGGGAAAGCATTTTCTTCCCAGTTGCTGTTAATCATGGACCACTCAAAACTTAACTGCTGCTTAAGATATTCTGATTCTTAAAATCTGTGCTGACAAGAGTTCTGGCCTGTCATTTCTGGCGTCTTTCATTGTTGTTTATGGGCCAGTGGTAATAAACTCAAAGAATTGAGTGAGTCCTCCAGAAAGTTCTGGCTGGCTGGCAGTGACATGCTCTCTTTTGAGACAGAGCATTTATCTAGGGCTAAAGTAATAAAGACTAAGCAGGAGTTCCTAGTGGGTGAACAGCTTGTAGAAGCCACAATACATAAAAATTACAGGTATACAGCTAGTTCATAAACCTATGTGCCAAATACATTGTGCAGTGTTCAGGGTTTAACAAGATTTTGTACTTTGGACTGTAAAAATCTAAGTGTATCAAACAGTTGAATACAGGTTTTTAAGAGTATCTGCAGTATAATTATAGCAATCCACTGAAATTTTCTGAGCTTGGCCCTAACATAGTACTCAAGAAAAAGTTTTCTCCCTCCTCCACCTCCCCTACCCCCTTCACCAATGGCTATTGGTGCACATAACAAAATAAAGGCATTATTAAAGTCACATTTCAGTATAGACACTTTCATGTCCATCTTGATTTCCTGGACTGGAATTTTTCAGGTATAGGTGGAAGACTAGTTGTAAGGACTGTTAATTTGGTGGTGGGGAAGGGAGGCTAGTAGAAATATATTAACATATTTGAAAAACCTCTTAAATGCAGGGTGGCTAATGCTCCTCTGTTTAGAAGAGAAGTGAATATAATACTTTTGTAGTTCTATTGTGGTGGTTCTGTTAGACCAGGAGATGATTTGTATTGTTTTCTGGAGTGTGTTGGCTCACTTTAAGGGCAGATAGTCTAGGAATATCCTCTCCTGCTGCAGTGAAAATCTTGGGATTGCTTCACATGTACTTTTATAGAAAATTAAGCTGCCTGTTACACCTTAACGTCGCAGTACAAGCACAGCAGAGGAAAAATTTTTTTAAACTTTGTCCTGGAGAGTTTATGACAAGTGTTTGTCTGGTACAGAAGGGTACCAAAAGCTGGAAAAACCTTGGCCCTGGGAGGATGAGGAAGTTTGCATGCTAGGGCTGAGTCCCATTCTTGGGCTCTGGAGAAGTCCTGTAACCTGGATGGGAGCTTCAGCTTTGTAAATCATGAGCTTTGTCAGGTGGTTAAAACATACATCAGTATGCCTGGTATGTGGGGTCACCACTGCTGATATAAATTAAGTAATAGTTTAATTAATTAGAGACATGTCTCAGATACACTGATGTGGATCTTGGGTAATGCTGCAATGGAATTGACTTCTCAGTGGGATCTGAAACTCCAGACTGTCAGATTGTCAGTAGTGTGCCCCACTCCAGGACGTACACATTTTGCATTGTAATTTATCTGCATTAAATGGGACTAAATATTCTTGTTTATTTTCCCCATTAGACAGTGGTTGTAGTTGAGATTAACTGTTACTTGAGCGCATTCCTTTAACTGGGTTAAAAAGTCCTCTTGACTGAGACTGTAAGAGTTCCTTAATCCCCATAACCTCTTGTCTGTCTGCAAGGATGGATACATATAGCCATTTTAAATTCCAGGAGTTGCTTGTAATCTTATACAGGAGAAGTTTATATAAAAATGTTGAGTCTTCTGTCATGAAACAGCTGTTAGGGAACTGCAGCCAACCCGAATCTTCAGCTTTGCTTTTGATCCAGAAAACTGCAGTAAAGTGGAGATATAAGTGCAAAAATCTGGAGGAGGTTGAAATTAAGTATCTTGTATTGGATTCATGAATTTCCATTTCTCTTCCTTTAAAGTGAAAGCATCAGTAAAACAAACAAACAAAAAACCCTAAAAATCATGTGAATTTGCTTTCACTGTTGTTTCCTTTGTAGGACTTGTGCAATCTGAGCCATTCTTGAAAATAAAAGCAGTGCTGACTTAATGCACAAGGATGCATTTCTAAGGCCACAGATTTGACAAAACCTAAAAATAATAATGAAGGGCCAGATTTCAACAATTGTCTGCTTCCCTGCCTCTTAACTGTAGTGCAGACAGAGGATGGGCAGCAAGTACCTCCCAGAATGCAGCCTTAGGCAGTACTTGTATTTATGTGCAAAGACAACCTGACGGGGATATATGCAATAATGTCATTGCTACTCTGCAGAAGCACACTTCTGTAACAATAGATGAAAAACACTTATGGCACAACTGTTGACTGATGGCTGGAAAGCTCCACATCCACATCCTCCTGCTCAGACTGAAGTGTCAGCTGTTCTTCTCTGGGGATCACGGGCGTGGCAGATGGGCATTCTCTGCAGTGTGAAACTGTTAACACCTATCACTTTTCATCGTCAAAGCACATTTGTTAATGGATCCAGTCAACTTGCCGTGTTTTTTTTAATACACCAGTTTTGTTTACAGTGTCACATCTAGCCTGACACTTTGATACAGCCAGGGATTGTCTAGTAACCAATTGCTTTTATTTGGGGATAAGAAGTTACTGGTCACCCAGTTTGCTGTGCCAATATATGCATCTAGGTGAATGGAGGTGTGGGACACAGGAACAGATGTACCAACAAGGAAAGTGCCTTGATGCTGGATTGGATGGCTAGTGAATGTAAACATTAAGTTAAATTTTGCTATGTTCTTAAAGTAAGTATGGCCGATTAAGCTAGTGGTAATTTGAATGCCAGCTTTAAAGGGCTTGCATACTCCGGCCAGAGGTTAAACTTGTAAATTGCTGCATAAGCTGTCTCTGTATGGAAATGTGTTTTAATACCTGTTCACTGTCTTTATTCTTTTGCAAGCTGCATGTGTATTGTCATATAAAATCTGCTTTCTACAATTTATTTTGATGGTCAGTTTTGAATGGCTTCCTCTTTGTTACCCGACCGAGCCTGAATGTTGCATTTCTGTAGTACATAATATGCAGAGAAAAACAAAACAAAATTCCGTATTTACCTTTTGTGCTGGAGTCAGTGTTTTGTAAGGCCGACCAAGTAGTAACCACAGAAGAAGAGTATGGGCCACTGCTTCACACACAAGAAACAGAGAAACATGACCATGACATTGCTGGATAAAAGGCTACCTCGTGGCACCTGTGGCTATGTTCAGCAGCAGATGAATGCTCTTTAGTCCTGCCTTTGTAATTGCTCCTGGAAACAGAAACAATGCTCTCCACCCACAGTCTCATTTCCATGAAAGGCATCCCTGACTTGGCTATGTCTGGCACTGCTCTTGGTCTCATCTGGGTTTAGTTCGTTTGTTTCTCATGGGTGGAGGATCCTCACAGATTTATATCTCAGTATTAAAAAGTACTAACATATCACAGTACTGAAAAAGCAGAGTTGGGTCTTCAGAGTTGGGTCTTGAAGCTGGTCACCTTCACAAAAGGCTGTAAGGTGGGCAGCTGGAGAAAGACTGCTCCCCCTTCCTGGCTGAAGTCCTCATTTTAATAGACAGACTGAGATTCCTGTGAAGCTGAGGGGGCAGCAGGGTGGGGAAGGGGGTGATCCATTTTATGTCACCAGAAGTTATTACTGCCACAGAAGAGCCATCCCAGGTGTTTTCATGCATGAGTTAATGCTTGGTGGTGTTGGGTGCAAAGACTCCTATTCCAAAATGTTGGTTTACTGCACAGTTGTTCACTGACCACTGTTTCACATAAGGCCCTTCACCTTTCTAGAGAGGCATTGCATTTTTGTGTCCTGCTCACTTGTGCTCACAGCTGATGAGCATTAGTGCAGTTGAGCCCCACAAGGAGGACAAAGTGTGTGCAGAAGAAGAGGCAGCAGTTTGTCTTTTACAGGCTGCTCCCTGCTGCCAGAGCAAGACAGGAAATGTGCACTTGGGCACTGTACACTCAGAACTCCAGAAGCAGCTTGGTTCCTGGAAGGAAGAAGTTCTCCATCCCCATGCCAGAGGCCAGCAGAGTCTGGAGCACAGGAGCAGGAGGTGTGCCTAACCATGTTCTATATTTGAAGTAGCTAAGTCTGTCCAGCCAGGGCTGGCACTGGGCAGCAGCACAGCGCCTCTGAGAGGTGCAGAGGGGCCCTGCCAGCCCTGCCCAGCACTGGGCAGTGTGGCTGTAGTGTAGCTGGGGGATCTCTGCTTTGTTCTGACCACTGATAATCACAGTAACACTGAACCTCTCTGCAAAGTCATCTTACATGTATTTTCCAGTCATTTGTGCTATTCATGGGAAAGTGATCCAATGCCTTTCTGACTTCCCAGCAGACTCCATCCACACAAAATAGCAAAGCCAAAATATTCCTTCCACTCCCTACAAAATAGCTAGGAAATTCCTGGATCAGCCAAGGAGGCTGAGCACTAGTGACCCAACTGGGAGATACAGTATCACTTTCCCACTGAGTAATCTGACTCCAGGCTCGCCTGGAAATGGAAGTGTATCGTGCACTAGTGTATGAGGCGTTGCCCTGGCTTTCCTTTTGTCATGACTCCTGAGTCACACAGCCAGCCGGGGCACTAAGCTGGGTCAGGGGCCAGCGACAGGTTTCGGTGAGAGGACAGCTCTGCAGAACCCACATAGCTCCAGCAGCTCTCAGCTGGTGCTCTGCTGCTGCCGGCACTGCCTGTTGCCCGGCTGCAGTGCCATGCAGCAGGTTCTGGGCACCAGAATCCCGAATAAAGCTGCTCAGAGACTGTCCCGTAGGGCTGTGAGTGCCCGGGACACTCGTTACTGGGATGCAGCTGAGCAGACCCATGCTGGGACCAGCGAGGGAGCACCATGATGTTGGGGCAGTGGGGCAGCCTGGGCAGCACCTGGGGACCCAGAGCACTGCAGATCCACTGCTCTCAGCAGCACAGCACGGCACGGCACGGCACTGCACAGTACAGCACTGCACAGTACAGCACAGCACGGCACTGCATAGTACGGCACAGCACGGCACGGCACAGCCCCACTCCTGGCCTCTCACGGCGCTTCTTCACCGGGCCGGTGCCAGGAGAGGGCAGCACGTGTTGCTTGTAATAGCCGGCAGGCTGACTGCTCCCGCCCCGGCTCCTGAATGGTTTTAATAGTGATTTTCTGGCAGTTTAGCAAGTCCCCTTGGTTTCTCCCACTCCCTTCGTGAGCGAAGCCCTTGTTAAGGTTTTCCATCACCCGCACTCCTGAGTCACAAATCCGGGTCACGGGCAGGCTCACCGCCTGCCTGCTGCCAATCAGGTCAGTATCCCAGAGCCCGCTTGGCACGCCATGCCCCCGGATGGGGCTCACAATAGCGGCTCCACATGAAAGGGACGATTACCGGTTCCTTGTCCCCACGGGGGGATGGACCTGCTGATGGATGCGCTGGGGTCTGCTGACAGGAAGCCTGTTCTTATGTTCTGAATCACTGCCCTGCTCTGCCCCGATAAGTAATCACCACTGACCCAAGTGCTTTGGGAAAAAACACGAGGCTCCTGAAGACCATTTCTGGACTAAACCCGCGGCAGCACAACTCGTTCTGCTCGAACAGATAAAGCGTTTTCCCGGTTTAAGGAGATGCGACGTTGGCAAAAGAACGTGCATGGCTGCACGTGCACCAAAGACCCCCGGGGACCACCCCACCATGCACACGGCCTATTTTGGTACTAAGGCAACTTTCCTAAATGGAGTCACTGTAATAAAGTTTAAAACATACTCTGGCTGTGCATTATCATGTATTACACAAAACTTGCTCTGTTCAGTCATACACCTGAAGAGTGTCCCTCCTTCCCCCATCACCTTCTCCTCTCAGACACAAGAGCTTGCCAAATAGCCCCAGGGTAATAGCAGATGTCTCCAGAACATGCTCAGGGCACAGCTCTCCTAGCACATCCCCATTATGCTCCATTTGCTGCATGTGTTTTTACTCCTCTGTCTACTGGATGTTTTCCTTAAATGAAACTCAACATTCTTGCATGTGTCAGAAAGCCTCTCCATTTTACTTATTTATATAAATTAATGCCATTTAGATAGATAATGCAGAGATACACATATGTAAATGGAAGCAAATTGAATCATTTTATGGGCTTGAAGAATAAGAGATCTTGTATCAGCCTTTAAAATTGTAATGTAGGGAAAAGGTCAGACTGTGAAAGTGCAGCATGTGGAATAACTTAAATAAAAATGTCAGCATAGAAACACCAAAAATAAACAAACACTGACAGAGTAGAAATTCCTTTAAAGGCAGTGAAACTCAGGCTTGGCCACAGAAACCCAAGTACCTTGCACAACATGTGGCTCTAGAGAGAAACTCTAGTTAGCCCTATCATTAAAGAAAAAAATCAATCCTTACAAAATTTCCCAAGACTGACCTCAGTCATGGGAAAACAACAACCACAAGCTGGAGACAATGAATCCAAGAATTTATCTGAGGAGATAGCAACAAAAAAAAACCCCTAGTCACCACAAAACAAGCAGGGTCATGAGGGATTTACCTCACATAGCCATGTTCTATCTGTATTAGACAGAGCACTGCCAGCTCAGTCCCTGAGAAACAAGCTACCTTAGATCAGAGGCCTGGTCCATATCTACAAATGAGCAGACCTGCTAATAAACCCAAGGCTTAGGTAATTTCACAGCAATTTGTTCAGTAGTTTTGCATCAAGACAGTGGGGTTGGGGAAGTGGGAATGTGCACAGGAAAGGTAAAAAGGGATGGGAGATAAGGATGGTGTCAACCCCTATTTGAGCTCAAGCAGCTCCTCTCCCTCTCACTGTAGAGCATCAGGAGATGTAATGCACAGCTTATTTCCAGGATTGTCCTTTATTTAATAAAGGCAGTACCTACAAACAGAGAACCAGCTCTTTGTGCTGGAAGAAAGGTGAAAAATAGCAAAATCTAATCTCCTCCGTGTTCTTTTTCGCCCAAAATGATTCAACACTCCCCTGTTTCCTTCCTTCCTTGCAGATCCGATGTTGGGAAACCTTGTCTGACTCAAGAACTGTAGAAGCCTTTAATCAGAACTGCAAAACAATTAAGCTCCTAGAAAATAAAAGCAAAAGCAGAAGAGAGATACAGTCCCTAAAGACAAGCAATAATCCAAGCCTCTTTGTGAGCCAAGATATAAAACAGAACCAAAAAATAGCTAGAGATGAAATGAAATGCATGGAGCATGTTTGAAGGAGGTGTAAGGTCATGGGAGAGAGAAGCAGGCAGCAAAGGCAGCAAGCCATGAACACAGCTGGGTATGAGCATTTCTGGGCAGTATGCTAGTGACAAAAAAGCTTTACATTCAAAGCAAAGACACCATCCCCCACTGTTCAAACCTTTTTGTGTTCAGAGGATGTAGAAACATATTTTGTAAATAAAAATATCTGTAGCTCATAAACTATTGATGCTGGCATAAATTCCTACACTAAAAGGGAACAACACATAACCAAACAGGAAAAATAAACAAAAACTAATCCCCCTCCCAACTCAAACCCCCTCAGTTAACTTTTTAAGACAGTAACAGAAATAGAACATAGAGTCCATGTCCAGACTTAGCAGAGACTGGCTATAAGAAGATTCACTGCAGAATCATGCTGGGCTCATTTGGTGCAATACAGAAATTTCTTACATTAGGACCTAATTTGCCATAGTAACATTTTAGAGAGTATTTTATGCTCTTTTACTTCAGAATAAAGTGTTCTGTTCAGATCAGTGATGGTCTAAGTGGACATCCAGAGCATTAACTGTGATTACAATCTTATGCTCATTGTCTCTGACATCCCTAGATACTCTTGCATAATATTTCTGTGATTATGAAAAGTGTTACTTCTTTGTTAAATTCCATTAGACAGTCGCTACAGTCGCTCATGTAGTCGTGAAAATTCTGCAGAAATTAGCCTTGGCTAGGCTACTACAACATTCTGAGCAGAGCAATGACAAACCCAGGAAATATAAGGCCACTTTTCCAAGAAATAAGTACTCAGAAACTTCAGTTCTATCAGGTCATACACTGAAACTGAAACAATATACTAGTTGGCTCAGCAGACTGGCTACTCATCAGTGTGGGGTTGAGCAATGCCTGGAAATCAAGACAACCCAAGAAGTTGAGAAAGATACTGGTAGCAGACATTCCAGCTCAAAAGTCTGGACCTCACTACTCAATTGGACTAGTCAGCAGCACTTTTAAAATACAAACCACCATATTATAGCATTGTTTCTTTGACAGCTTGATTTGGGAAACAAGCCCACTGCAGCCTTAGATGTTCTGTTCTGCTACTGAGCACACAACTGGCAACTCTCCCAGAATCCTCATCCCCCAGGGAAGGAGCTGTGGGCTAACCACAGCTCCACCCTCCTCCACTCTCCCAAAGTTCACTTGAATAACCTGAGTAAATCAGGACCCTGGGAAAGGACATCCTTAATCTGTAGTTGGGGCATCTCAGGACAGCCTGCACGCTGGCATATTAACCTCTCAGGTAAAGTTAGGTACATGTCTGGTTTGAAGCTGTGCCCCTTTCTGTCTGGTGAGAGCATTTCCCACACTTGTCTAAGAGCTGGAGGGGGTACAGCATAGGAATGGTGTTATGCCCCCTGAACTCTCTCACGACTGTTTGAAAGGGCTGCAGTATTTCAACACCCTCACAAGACAACAAACTTCTCAGGAGGTCAAATAGCTTTTATTTGCAAACTTTAGAGAATAAAGTACTTGGCAGATTTTAAAGCAACATCCAATTAAAGTAAGGCACTTCACAAAGCACTCACTTAGCAAACTCCAATTTTAAGTGACACGGATTTTGAGAAAAGGAAGTTGTGGGGCTGGGGGGTGGGAGGTAATGGCTCGGCAGCCACTTTGGGGCTGGGCCACAGGCTCCAGTGGGTGTGAGGAGGAGCAGTGGCTGCACCACCTACCCAGAACTTGCCCTGCTCCCTGCTCTGAGCATGCACTTCTGTTGTTTTGAGACATTAGTCTTTTCTCCAGTCTGCTGCAAACGGGCAGCACTAAATAATGATCCTGTTTACTTCTCAAGTGTCCTGTTAGAGTACTGATAGCATAAATCTACAGCATAAGTATGCACATCTGTTTCTATTCATGTTTTGTTATTCTTGAAAATCGATGTATTTTAAAAATCTTGAGTCACAGAAGAATGTGTTAGTCAGACATCTGTTCCAATTTTTTTATTGTTACTCTTCATATTCATGTTTTGAGTTCAAGAGACCTAGATAAAACAGTAGTTTGTAATTAAATAGTGAGGCAGATGTGAAATGACTATTTACTCTTGAGAAAATAGGCAAACAACATAATCATTAGAAAGCCCAGTAAAGGATCAGGCAAATTTAGTCCAAGTTCACTAGAATAATAACATTTTTGTCAAATACTAAGAAAAAAACTCATGCAAAGTAGAAGAAAGAAAGATCTAACAGATGAAATTGACACTATTTTGCTCAGACCCCTCTTCATAAATTCTCAGACTGCAAAACACATCATGTACACTAGAAGTATTTGGGAATTAATAACAGTATTTTAAAATAAATACATCTAATAAACAGTATTACTAAAAACAGGTCATGCTACAAAAACAATAAAACAATGCTTAATGATTTTTTGTCAGCTCTGTTTACAAATGCCATCCTTTGTTCACAGGACATATAAATTCCCTTAGTTATGCAAGGAGGCAAGAGTAGCACATTTTCCAGGCTTTCTACAGAAACACCATAAGATTGCTGTATATTTTATTTCAGTTGTGCCAGGAGAGAGAAGAGGCTGCAGTTAACAACTACCTATACTTGCAATAAGCTCATTTTATTACGGGCTCAAGACTCACCTGCAGTGAGAATATGCCTTGCTTCCTGTTGTTAATATGCCAGATATTAACACAGAGCAATAGAAGAAAACTTTCACTGTCTTTGCAGCAGATTGATACAAGAGCAAAGCAACTCAGACATTAGCTTAAATTAGTATCCATTTCATCTGTTTACAAGAAGCTTTCATATGGCCTTAAATAACTTAAGGTGTATCAGCTCTATGTGTTATTTTCGAGTGACCTTAAGCAGGGTATCTTATCTGACTGTTTCAGAATAGCTACTAGCAAAAGATAAAATTATTGAATAAATATTTGCAATTACTTCTTACAAGCCTAAGGAGCAGGATTTTTTTATTCAAAACACTGTTTTGTGTGACCACTGAGATACAGAATTCCACTGCTTGCTACACAAACTACTTCCCAAACACTGTGCTGTTGAATCTTTGCTATTTTGTACTTTGACATCTAGATAAGCAAAGCTAAAATCTCACAACCCAATACACAAAACCCTGTTACAACAAAGGTAGCTGATTCATCAAGGGAGCATTCAAAATAAAAATCTGATATTTCTTTGAGGTAGAACTTCAGTTGACTCGTTCTCTTTTCTTGTAATATTTCTAATCCTTGACAACGTAAGGCCAAAGGTTATGGCACCGTCCAACTGCAAAAGACACCAGAGCAAACCTTGCTTTCATGACCACATCACAATGTGTGCACCAAAGCTCATCTGAGGCTGCACAGAGCATGGTCTCTGACATTTGTCCTGCCCAGCCCAGTGTCATTTTAAAATGTATGATACCTAGCCCAGTATTGATACCATAAGGTCTCTGTGTCTGCACTGATCCACTCAACTTATCCATGGGAGTTGCCTTGCCTAGCACAGCTGCAATCACAAGGCACCAAAGTTATCATCTTACTACTGATCTTAGCAATTACCTGTGTCATGGGAGCAATGGATGGTATTCCTACCCTGGAGTTCTGGACTTGAGCCTCCATGGATCTAAAGCTTCCTGAGCATCCAGACTGCCCAAGTGTTGGTTTACACTGAACTATGAATGGAGGGAGCCAGTCACCTCCTCACTCACTGAACAAGGAACATCAATCTAAATGAACAGATACAGCACCAACATGGGCCAGGGTTTCTGGTCAAGGACCAGGACCTTGTGGGCTCTTATGCCAGACTCCACGCGCAATGCAAAAGAGAGGATCCCAGCAGTGCAGCAGCCTGTAATGTCATCTGTGCTGGTGAATGACACTATGCAGCAACACAAATCACACAAACAAATTCCTCCTCTGTGAGTACTCCTGTCAAACTAGACTATTGATGACACCTCACTGTGTCTGGGCTCAGGCACGTGAGCACATGAAAATGCTCAGGTGTACACAAGCACTTCAACAGGCAGTTCTCAAAGGAATCAGTGTAGTTACACAGATGCAGATGCACATGATAGATGTGTGTGTATCAGCATAACTGCATCCCTTCTGATGAAGCTGCACCACCTTGCTCAGCAGTGACAGGGCCAGCTCCTCTCCTTTCTACATCCAGAGGTGGTCTGCTTCTGCAAATACTAGGGAAAGAGTGCATTTCAACTTTGTTTAATTGTGTCTGTGCAACATATTTTCCTCTCGTGGCAAGGATGCATAATATATGGCAGCTGAGCAGCTTCTCATGTAAGGTCTAACAACCATTAGGAGACAAGAAAGTTGGAGGGGAGACCAGATACTAATACGAGTAATGCACAACTAGCTGAAAAGAAGCTCCGAATGAGCAAGAAATTAGTGTGCTGAGTGGGTTAGAACAGCACAGAGGTAATTCTAAGGTAATCTTTGTGTTTAGGAATGGCATGCATGGGTGCACCTACAAAAAGTCTGATCAGATTTCAGATCTCACTCATTAAGTTCTCAGCTCCTTTCTGCCCTGGGGAAATATGTAACATCAATAAAGTGGATTATGTTTTGAATGTGCCCTTTATAGTCACAGACTTCTTTAGGTTGGAAGGTACCTGTAGGATCAGGGAGTCCAACTATTAACGCAGTACTACCAAATTCACCAGTCAACTATGTCCCCAAGAGACACACACACACCTATCTTTTCAATACCCCCAGGATGGTGACTTCAACACTTCCCTGGGCAGCATGGCCAGGCATGACAAGCCTTTTGGTGGAGAAATTTTTCCTAATATCCAATCTAAACCGTTCCTGTCACAACTTGAGGCCATTTCCTTTTATCCTACTGTTTGTTCCTTAGGAGAAGCCAACCCCCACCTAGCCACAGCCTCCTTCCAGGGATGTGTAGAGACTGATAAGGTCTGCCCTGAGCCTCCTTTTCTCCAGGATAAACACCCCCAGCTCCCTCAGCTGCTCCTCACAGGACTGGTGCTCCAGACCCTGCCCCAGCTCCATTGCCCTTCTCTGGACTCTCTCCAGCTCCTCAGTGCCTTTCTTGCAGGGAGGGCCCAGAGCTGGACACAGCACTCGAGGTGTGCCCTCAGCAGTGCCCAGCACAGGGGGACAATCCCTGCCCTGGCCCTGCTGGCCACACCATGGCTGATCCAGGCCAGGATGCCATTGGCCTTCTTGGCCACCTGGGCACACCCTGGCTCATGTTCAGCCGCTGTCACCAGCACCCCCAGCTCCTTTTCCATGGGGCAGTTTTCCTGCCACTCTATGTAGTGCTAGCTGTATCTGGGGGTAGCATGCCCAGAGAAGCTGACTTGAGTCATGGGGTGGATTGTGGTGGTGCATCCCACCCTCCCTCACCAGCCACACTATAAGCTGAGAAATGCTCATTAGTCCTAGGTCTTGACAAGCAGCACCTGGGCTGAGCTCCTCTTGATTTTTTCAGACCTCTGTCTGCTCCCAGGAATTAGTGCTGGCTAATTAACAAACTGACTTGAAAACGTCTTTTTCTTGCCTAAATAACAGCCCAAGTGGAATAATACTTTTGTTGTTGAACATTCAAAGGAAGTTACTGACTCAAATTGTGGCCATAGAAAAATACTATGACTAAAGCCCACTCTCTTGTGACCCTATAAACAGCAGTCCAAAGTGAGACCTATTCTATATGAATATGAAAATCTAAAATGTCTAAAAGGTGCATTTAGTATAAATCAATAAAAAAAAACTACACATTTTCTCAGTTTTAATTTTTTAATGGTTCACAGTGTTAGTTTGAAAGACACATTGCAAAAGGTCAGAAAGAGTACAACTCTCCATGCAAAATAAATGAGTACAAGAAGCTTTCTTTCCAAGGCATGCGCAGCCTTACTTTCTGGAATGTACTGAGCCCACTTCTAGCGTTTTGCTTTTTCTGAGAAAATAATGGAGAAGGGAAGCAGAAAAAGGAGAACAGAAAAGCAGAATATCAATAGGGAAGGAAATACAGTGGGATAAAAAAGAAGCATATACTTACCCTCCAGAACCTAAGAATTGTTACAAGGGTAACCTAGCCAAGCCACCCAGCAAGAAACCTCCCCTTTCTAACGATCCCTTAAAGGTTGCATTATTTTCACTTTTTACCTGTCTCAAAGATGCAACTCAGAATATGCGGCTTTCATACAGCTGCCAAACAATTCCTAGAAAGACCCAAAATATCTCTGCGTTTATTTTTATATATTGTGCTATTAAAACAAACACTGAGATTTAAGGAAAAAAATTGCTGTGATGGAATCAGGGATCTCTGAGCCCAGGGAGACAACGATGTCGCTGTGAGTGAGAAGTCTAGAACCAACTGAAGAAGCAGAAAAAAAAGCACTGACCTAACCAAAGCTTTGTCCTGATTTCAGAGTATGACTCACCTAAGTCAGCAAGGGCTTATAAGAGCAAACATATATGTATTTCATCTTGGGTCACTGTGGTTGAGAAAGTGATCCAACAAACAGGAGAGGTGGAAATCAGTGTTGCTGGCTAAGGAACATTTGCAGAAATTGTTTTCCCATTCTTTCTTGGCAACTAGAGGAACATTGGTCTAAGTTAAAGCAGCTTCCAAACTACAGAAAAAGATCCTAAATGCAAAACTTCACACTGTTTTCACCAAAACAATGCAAGTAATAGCCACTGCATCCAGGGAAAGGCTCAGCCTCCTCATTCAAGCTTACAATATGTCTTCCATTCTTCCACTCCTCTTCCTGCACAGAAAGGAAACACTTTCTAATCCTATTCACATTTGTCTCTCGTTTTTCTATCCCCATAACTCCTGTATCTTTTTTACCCTGAAATAAATCTGTAGTTGTGCAAACCACAATCTTGTGTAAACAGGACTGATAACATCAAGTCTCTAAATACTGTGAAAATAGCTCAGTCTTAAAATTGCCACATACCCCATATGTGTCAAACTGAACACCCCCTTCCAATACAATTAATTTGACTCTCTATATTTTTAAACCTGTTATTTAGCAGAGTATTTCACTAAGAGGTTTACAATTACGGCCTCTTTCTTGTTAAAAATTAGTGTGATCGAGTGTTTTACTGCTTAATTGCTGATCTGTAAAATGAAAACTGTAATTAGATTTATGACTTAACAAAATCATAAAACAAATGACAAAAGTTATATCCTTCATGTAGAAATACCTAATCCTAAATCAATTAACAAAAAATATCTGGGAAGATTTTACAAACTTAGTGTTTTTTTCATTAGCTCCCTGAAAAATAACTTTCTAACTCAATGCTTTTTCTAACACAACATGACATATTTAGTTGATTTTTTTTTCAGTTCAAAATATCAAAATCTCAACTGGGAAATAGTTTTAAATTGAAACAAATTAGAAGGACAGAGCAAGAAGAAAAAAAGGTATCCTTCAATAAGCAGTTTTAAGTTTTGTTTCTCCTGTTTGTTTTTAGGAAACAAACAGTAGAAACAAAAACAGCACAAAATGCTGAGGACTATTAAAATCATGGGAAAGGAAAGGAAGCAACATAGCAAGCCCAACACATTTTCCAAAATGCAGTAACATAGCAAATATACTCTCATTAAAGACAAGAAACTATAAGCCAAACTATTAATTCAGGAGTCAGGATACAAAAAGACAGCTCCTGAAATGTAGAAAATATTTGTAAAACAAGAAGAACATGATCTATAAAACCAGATGAAAAACAATCAACGGAAATAAGAACAGGAAGGTAGTTCTGCTCCATGTAACTGAAGGAAGGATTTGGCAGATTCTGACTGTTCAAGTCTGTCCATGTTTCCCCATCAGAGCTGAGCCTTGCAAACTGGTTGTGTGGGGAGCAAGAGATGAGCTGCTTGTGCTGCTGGATGCTCCTGCTGCAAATATCAGTTTGTTTTAGCAGGTTGATACAGGAGAACTAAGAAGAAATAACAAAAGCTATTTCTTTTGTCTCACTACTGGCATGTCTGGTAAAAAAAACAAACCCAAACAAACCAACAAAAACCTCAAACATCCACACTGAAAGTGAACTCTGACCTGTACACACACAGTGTAACAAATTAATTCACAACTGTTTGAAGGAAGAGGGTGTTCCCATCCAAATTAACCCAGATCAGCCACCTCAGAACGTGTGAATGCCTGTGAGCAGCAGTGCCAAGGGATATCTCACAAGAGGATTTCACAATGGAGCTCTCTCACGCTACTGACCTTTGGCCAGGCTGAACATATCCACCGTTACGTAGGATTGTCCCAGAACTCTTGGCTGAAAAGGAGGTAAGACACCTGACTGGCTTTTGCATTCATCTGTACTGTGCTCTGGCAAGCTCTCAGAAACAAGAAATTCCCTGGTTTTAACTGAATTTTTAAGATACGGATTGAACAGTGCTTTGTCACTGAAATCTTCCAGCCTTAAAACTTCCTCATGGTCATTTTCTTCATTTTTAATTGGATTCTGCTGAGATCCACACAAATCATTTGCCACCACTTCTATGGGCTGGACTTCCTTCACTGGTATCAAAGCTGAATGCATTTGACTTCTAGTAAATTGATCAGTAATTATATAAGGCATAGATGGGGAAAAACTCTTAGCAGCTTCATTCTCTTCATTATGCAGTATCTTTTCATCTCTGTTAGTTATGCCTTTGGTATTAATATCAGTACATTCAGAAACATGGTTTTCAAAGTTTATTAGTAGGGATCCTTCCTGACTTTCTTCAGGAAAACAGTATTCCAAAACATTTATTTCTTCAAAGTCTACAGTTTTAGTCTGAGATGACATTCTCTTCAAAAATGAATTATTCTGTCAATACAAAGAGATAAATTGGAGAGTTATAAAGGGATAGATAGTGTATCAGTTCATTTTTCAATAAATAAATTATTGCTATTTGAGCTCTGTTTAACTTGTAATTTCAGAATTGCACCAGTAAAGAGTTCATGTGCTTTTCAGATGGGAAGCAGTTACGTGTGAATGAATACTAAAAAAGGCAATGTTATTCTGTCCATTTGCTAAATGCTTTCATATTAGGTTTTCTGTACTTAATGAAATAATGAATTTCAGTGAAGGCTCAGAGTCAGGTTTGGATTGTGTCCATTTTTTCTTGTCTAACCAGACATTTTTGAGAAAATGTTTAAATCCCATTATCTACAAATTACACTTTCTGTGCAAACCTGGTCATGTCCATTCAAATAAACATCGAAACTTTAATAAGAAATAAATATTCAAAAAAATAAAAAGACAGAACTGTTAGTACAACCATATACCAAATCTCACTATATGTTGCTGTACTTTTTTTTGTGGAGAAGAGAGGAGGTATACAAATGTGGAAACCTGATTTATGAGACTCAATAGCCTGTGCAAATTTAATTTACTTCATTAAATGAACCATAGCCACCAACCACTTTGTCACTTCAGAATAGTATTTCCCAATTTCCTATAAGAATTAGAATAATACACTTTATGAAGATGCATCTTCCCTACTATTTTGGAATACTACAAAGAGCATTTTGTAACATTTAAGAAGAAGAATGAAAATCAATAAAGGGGGGATTTTGATTAATAAAATGACTGCTATAAAAAGATTTATTTTCCCTCCATTTGATCCCTTCTTTAATGCATAAAATTGCAACTACTACCACAGATGAAGCAAGAGGCCATTCCACTGCAAGACTTTCTTCAGGATTTGGTATATCAGGCCAGCAAACTTTTTTAAACCTATAATTGAGAAAAGAATTTTAGCCAAATTATGAAAAAAATAGGTTATTAAGAATTAACAAATCACCAGAAATTCCAAAAACTGCTAAAGTATCAAACTTTCAGAAAGGAAGTATTTTCTATATCAACACAATGCTTTTCAACAAAATTGTTTTCCCATACACTAATTTTTATTACAAAAGATCTCACCAATATCTCTTGGGTTACAGAGACATTGCAGAAAAGCCATTTTATATTATATCATATATTGTGTTTTATTATATTATATTAGCAAATTAAATAGTATATTAAATAAGAGCATGCCAAAATAAGACAGTATACAAATTCTGTTGTGATAATTTTTTCAGGGTGTTTCTTCAATGAAAATCAACCTCAGGCAGATTTGTTCAAGGAAAGTGAAACTAGCACTATACTACATGAGAGTTACACTGAGTTCCTAAATTAGCAGATAAAGGATGCTCACTCATTTAATCACTCATTGACACTGGGTAGAGAGGCTAGGGAATGAAAACCAGGCCTTAGCTTGACTTTTCACATGGCAATTTTATCTACACAAGAATATAAACATTCTACTGCATCTCAGAGTATTCTTCAGAAAAAAAATTAGGTTTTGTTATTGTAAAAATAGCGAATTCAGTATACTCAACAAAGATGAAGATGTAAAGGGGATGGAAATTATTCCTTCAGTTGTACTTACTACCTGATGCTTCTCCACTTGACAACAGTATTGGTTCCAGTAGCTTAGAATGCCCCAAAATAGTTCACATTTTTAACCTTTTCATCAGCCAAACAACTCAGTCACTTTTCTTGTGAAAATATTTTATAACCTTAAAAAAAGCCCTCACAGTCATCTTTGGAATGTTACTGGATCCCCATGCTCAGAGAAAAAAAAATTTAAAATCTGTCAGGAGACATCTGTGACAGCAGATGAAAGGATTGTGAATCAGGTGCAGATACGGATACATACTCAAGGATCAAGCATCCAAATGTCTTCACAGAATGTAATTTCTGGGTTTTTTTGCAATTCCTTTGCAGCTCAAGAGAAACATCACACACTAAGAGGAGTCATAGTTATAGGCAAGATAAGCAATAGGGGCTGTGTGAAATATGTCCTAGTACCATCCTAGCATATTAAAAGTGTCTAGAAAGATTTATTTCCTGGAATTATTAATTTTTCACAAACTGACTTTAAGTTTGCTCCCCTCACTTAAATGACCATGGAACTGCAAATGGCATGTATGTAGCATTTTACAGAATCTGATGTAGGTTATATGTATATCTGTTTCTCTCATTTATTTTGTTTAAATTTACTAAACTTTCCAAAATTAATACTTATTTTTGGACTACAGCATATAAACTGCAGTCAAAGTATAAGCTGTACACTTACTTATTTGTTACTTCAACTGCTTGTTTTCTATTTAGACAGTGGTTTCGAACTCAACAAAGGCATTTATACAGTAAATAAAAGTCCCCATTTTGCAGGTTAATTTTAAATAGTTGCATTCAGTTTTAGCCAGTAGGAAATATACTCACGCGTGTTTTTTCAAAACGCACGTTATCCAAAGGCCTATCAGACACAAAATGCTTATCTCAACAGGTATAGCAATAAAAAAGATATCTTCTTTATCTTTGGACAGAAACAAAGAAATAAAAACCAAAACACCAATTAGTCCACACTGTTGTTTCTTCAGGTATTCCCTTAAGACAGATAATTTTTAATATTCAAGTCACTTAATTAGCACAATTCTAAACAGCTCTGTCAAAACTAGCCAAAATTACTCAGAATACTGTAGAATACCCATTCTATGATGAGTCAAAAGATGAGTATTTGGAATCCAACAAGCCACAGTTATTGAGACAAAAAAAAACAGGTCATGATGAGACGTTTCAGGATGTTTCAGGAACAGATTTATCGGATTTTAAGATTTCCTTTATTCAACAGAATCACACAGTAATTTAGACTGGAGGGAGTATTTGTAGATCACTTCATGAAACTTTAAACCTAGGCTGCTTAGGGTCATACCATGCCAACCTTTGAAAGCAACCTAGCATGAAGGCTCTACCACCACTTCGTCACCTCTTATTTTATGCTCACCTAAATGCGCTGGTCCATGCCACTTCTACCAGTTACAAAAGATAAATAGCAAATTGAGTGCAGGAGATAGATTTTAAACTACCTAAAAAAAAAAAATTACTGTTACTCTGTCTGAAACACTGCTCAGATTTCTGAGCTAATTTCCAAGTACCAGAGTACCAGAGGCATTTAGGAATATGCTGAGAACTTTCTTCCTGAAGTTGAAATGAGGAAATGTCTGAGCTTCTGATCTCTTGACATTGTACCTTGTCAAATCTGGCTAAAACAAATTGTAAAAGGTAGGAAAAGGTATTTCCCTACAGACTCACTGGTCACAACTTCTGCACTCATTTACCAGTTAAGCTTATAAACTAGAATGGGTGCAGCAGACTGTGTGGTTATTGTAAATCTCTCAGATGGAAAAGTCTACTTTTTAATGAACTGCTAGGCATCACATCCCATAGCTGATAGCATGCACACTGCTGCTTCCACAACCAACCATAGTACTCTACTTCTTTACTGACAAGGAAATAAAGATTTTTGGGGTTGACTTCTAATTCTGAGGGTTTTTTAAGTCTGTGAGATTGTCAGTGAAATTAGGATATATTTAACTACTGTTGCCAATTCTTCCTTGCTTAGTTCAACACTACTTAAAAAACAAATAGAAGTTAACAAATGCCTAGACAACAATGTCCTGTATTTCTTATATCCAAGCCCATTTTTAAAAATAGAAATAAGTAGCCCGGATTTTTACTTACCTATTTTTAAAGTCTTGAAGGTTTTTGGCTCTCCAATGGTTCCCCCAGCTTTGTTGCTTGCCATGATCTGAACAGTATATTGTGTATTAGCCTGTAGGGACTTCAGTCTGTATTGCAGAACATCAGAGTTCACTGTCTCATCTTTTTAGGAGAAGATTTATGTAAACACACAAAAGTAATGTTATATCAGGGAACTGTACACTTATTTAGCAACTTCTACAGTAACAGATCACAAACTCTTTTAAGGTAACTTGAAATACAAAGCAAACTTACCAGCCCTTTAAAAGACAAAACTTAAATTACTGAACAATATTTATCAATACTACTTAAAAGTTTGAGGCAAAAACAGGAACCATTACATATTTACTTCTAAAAATAAATACAAATATTTTTGCTAATATTAAAGATAGGTGAACTATGTTCTCGTGCAGATTATCAATGAAAACAGTGCTTTGAGAACTGTATTTCCTCAAAATAGTTGGCTCTGAAATTAAGAACTTCAAATAATTTCTGTAGCTTGTGAAATTCAACTATATTTCTACTGCATGCAGTTAGACAGTGATCATCCAAAAGAATGTCATCTATCAGTACTGGGATACCATTCCAATAAAGTCAAAGGAAAGTCAAAAGGAATTTTTTTCCAAGTTTCAAAATGCTTTTATGAATAGAACTCTGTTTCCAGTGCATTCTCCAGTATTGAAATTAATGTAATGTGCTTTAACTTTAAATTTTTTTAAGCAGGGCATAAAAAAATCCTACTAATAGTACCAAATGCATCTTCATGAAAAATCCTACTAACAGTACCAAATGCATCTTCATATAAGAAATTACAGTCACTAAAACATTTAGTGACTGTAAAACATTCTGGTGCATAACATCAAAGGCAACTCATTTCCTCAGTCAGTTCTATTGGAAACACCCAGGAAATAGTTATGCTGCAATATGTCCCAAGTTAAAATAAACTGAGTTTCTCTTAAATCAAGGGTGGGAAAGTGAAGTTCTAGTGCTAGAAGGCCACTAGTGAAGTCACCTTGGCACACACCCCCACATCCTACTATTATCAAGAACACACGGCATCAGAAAAGCCTCAAAAAACATCAGTGCAGCATATTTTGCCATTTAAATTTAACTCCCTCGCATTGGTATTTACAACTAATTTTCTAAAGAAAATAATCTGAAGTCCTAAAAGGGACACAGCCTGCTTTACATTACAGGTACTATAGAGAAATACAGCTGTGTAACATGAGGCTCCATGTCTCACAGATGACCCTGCACAAAGCAGTCAGCATTAAACTATGCAGAAACTAACAAATAGGGAAAACTGTGTGCAGATGACTACATCTCACAGAAATAATTAGTTTCCTCTTTCACATTTAAAAATTACTGAGAGTTGCCCTGGTCTGAATACCCATAAGAAAAAGCATCACAAGATTTGTAAGCCTGAAAACTTTGCAAAGAGATTGTGTGAGGTGCCTGATAACAATGACATCTAAAAAAAGGAAGGAAAAAAAAATTAATTCTGAAGCACTGAATGATCCAACAGCTTTCTTCATAAACTATGTAGGAAGAAATGTTTAGGTCACCCAAACACTTTTCATGAAAGCTTCTGCTGTGATTTAAACTAAAGGAGTTCTGAATAGATGCCATTACACTGCCAGATTGTATGGACACCATTCCTGAGGTAGAGATTAGGAGTATGCTCAAATTTATGCTATCAGCCTCCTGACCAGAAAAGCAATGGCAAGCGCAGAAAATCAAACAGATCTGAGGAAACTGATCTAAAATGATGTCCATAGAAACTATTCCCTGGCAGATTATTTTACTGTTATTTCCAAATTTGCTTTTAATATAAAATTGACACTAAAAATACTTCAACAGACAATTCCCACCATACTTTTCCAGAAACTGAAGGCATATCCTTCCAAGGACAAATATGAAACTTATAAATTCACTGAACCCTCATGATCTATGACTTTACACAGAATCTATGATTCTCCAATATATTTCAGCTCCTCTACTCCTGTCATGACTTTTTTCATTGACTTTAAAGGTGCATCAAGATAGAAGAGAGATTGAAAATTTCATAACACTGTTGGAAGTATTATTGTTTAATGTGTACTTACTCAATTCTTTTCCATCTTCAGGTTTATAAAATATTGTATAGTTAGTGATAAATCCATTTCTTTTAGCCTTTGAAATCTCATTCCACTTTACTGTAACTTCATTTTTCCCCAGAATGCCTGTATCAGCCACAGGTCCTTCTGATGGCTCTACAGAGAAGCATTATGTAACAGCAAAAGTAGTAAAATAGTCAATAGTGTCATCTGCCTCTGTTATTTTACACATATCAGTAACATAAGACAAAATATATGCATGAGAAAATATGTAAACTTAGTGCTCTGACACAGTCCTTAATTTTTCTCACTCTCTTTAATGCAGAAATTCTTCTGGTAAAATTTCCCCTCACCTACTCTGGTATTTGCATAGTTTTAGGTGTTACTGTATTCAAATACTTAGATATCATTAAAAGGCTTTATTGTTACAACATCAGGGAGAGGTCAAGAGGAAAATTATCCTTTGTGCACTCCAGGGGGGGACGGGGATGGGGGGACGGGGGACAGGACTCAGCTGCAAGGCCCTGCCTTTGCAGAAGGTCTCTGGCTGAGCTGGGATTCAAGTGGCATCTCCTGCACCCCCAGCACCCTCAGCCTTGCCCATCACACTAAACAAAGCCTTTCTGCTTACACAACACCATCTCACACGCATTGCTCATAACTTTGTGGAGACTTTTTGAAGAAAGTGTTCTCTGTTTTAAAACTTCCTTCCCATTCTCTAACAACCTTGAGTGTTGTCACAGCTACATATAAACAGGAAAGCACTCAAAACCCAATTCTGGCTGTGCTGGTAATTATTACTCAAACATAAAATACTCCATTGCCTCCCTCCAGTAATTAATGCTCTTTAGTGGTGCATTGTACTATGTGCACATACACATTTGCATAGACACACACACCAATCAACATTTTCACATGGAATCTTAAAATTACTGGTAAACTACATTCTTATAGTTGGTTGTATAAATCACTAATTTCACAATAAACTTCTACAAATAAAGAAATTTTACCCCTTCCCGTGCAAAACACTACTTCATCCAAAGTTTCTATCCAATTACAAATGCCATGTCTTCTTCTTCTTCTTTTAAAACCAGACATTTTATTTTATGAGTAGCATTTCCTCATATATTGACTAACAAATGTAATCAAGCATTAAAATCAAGTATAATTATATATCTAAATGAGCTTTTAAACATTGAAGAGAGAGCTAGTTTAAAAAAATTATTTCATGTTCATAGCTATACTCTTTCCAAGTGCTTTGTATACAACATGTAAACTTCACAAAAAATTAGTGTGGGTGCAAGCAGCAATGTACCTGTATCACAAGATGAATACTTTCTTATAGACAAATTTTATTGCTGAACAAAACAGAAATCAGGAACCCTGAAACCTGGGGGTTTTTCCACAACCTTCATCTTTTTTTCAAATAACGGTAGTACTAAATCACTCAAAGATAATACATCCTGAGAAACAGACTACAACACACACTTCACAACATGATTACTTTAAAATACCTACTTTTTTCTTCAGCATAGATTTGTGTGTAAGATGGAGCTGCTACATTACTTCCATAAAGAGGATACACCAAGATGTTATAGCATATAAATGGTTTAAAGTTTTCTATAAAGGAAAGAAAAGAATATTTACATACAACCTCTATGTGATATTACTACAATGAAAACAGACTAAATCACAAGGGAATGCTAAATAGAGTGTTACTGACTAGTTGCTTCAACTCTCTAGCAAGCACAATATGCAATTATTGATTTGAATGCTCATTACTAGCTTTAACACATTTTTTTTCATACTAGTATTTTTAAGAGCACATGGTTTCTGGCTCATTTTTCACTAGAAATAGTTTGAATGGGTAATTATACTTCAGCATCATATAACTTCTCTATATGAATCCACTCAGTCATCTCTAAACCTTCTATGGTTTAGAGGAAGTCTCTATCTTCAAATAACCAGTAAAAAATTACACTTGAAGGTACCATTTCTAATTTCACATATCTTTATGTTCACTGCCTTGCAGGAGACAACTTTGTCTCATGCATCAGATTAAAAAGCAGTGGGTCCCCACTCTTAACACTCAGGATCTGAGGGAATGACAAGTAACTGTGTCAGGGAGGCTTAGGCTGGACATCAGGAAAGGTTTCTTCACCCAGAGGGTGTTTGGGCAGTGGAACAGGCTTCCCAGGGAAATGGCCACAGCACCAAGCCTGGTGAAGTTCCAGAAGGGTTTGGACAATGCTGTCAGACACATAGTGTATTTTTTGGAGTCCCCTGTGCAGGGCCAGGAGCTGGACTTCAGTGATTCTTCTGGGCCACTTACAACACAGAATATTCTATTATTTTTATTTCTACACTGATGTTCCAGTCATGCCAACTGCAGATCTTCTGACCAGCCTGACTCAAGGGTACAATGGTCGCAACTGAGATCGCTCTGTTTCAAGACGTAGTTCCAGCTTCTGGATGAAGCTTTGAACTCTGAACAATCCAGGAGCCAAGTAATCAACCAGGTGCACCCACTACTTACAACAACTCCCATCCATTCTGAGAGGACATCTCTGTAGCTTTACATTCCCTGGAATGAAACCAGTGTAAAGGGATTCCTAGATCATTCCTCTCAAGCTCTGTAGCTTGCTCAGCAAGAACAATGGCTATCAACAGATCCCTACATTATATCAGTTTTCTGCTGCCCTTTCAGTACCTTACACCTATTGCAATGGCCATTATGTATACATTACCCCAGCTGGTTTTAGCTAGGGTAGAGTTAATTTTCTTCCCAGGGACTGCCATGGGGCTGTGCTTTGGATTTGTGCTGAACACAGGACTGACAATAAAGAGATGTTTTTTGCTATTGCTGAGCAGAGCTCACACAGAGCCAAGGCCTTTTCTGCTTCTCCTACTGCCGTGGTGGTGAGGGGACTGAGAGTGCCTGGGAGGCTGGGAGGAGACACAGCCAGGACAGGTGACCCCAGCTGACAAAGGGATATTTCAGACCATGTGACATCATGCTCACTATATAAAGTGGGGGAAGAAGGGAGAAGGGAGGACATTTGGAGTGAAGAGTTTGTCTTCCCAAGTCACCATTACCTGGAGATGGATGATCTCCTGCCTTCCCATGGCAAGCAATGAATTCGTTCCTTGTTTTGCTTTCCTTGTGTATGGGGATTTTGTTTTCCCTATCAAACTGTCTCCATCTCAACCCACAAGTTCTCCTGCTTTTACCCTGCCGATTCTCTCCCTGATCTCACTGGCAGGGCAGTGAGCAAGCAGCTGCCTGGGCTTGACTGATTGCTGGTGTTAAACCACAAGAGTCCTTTTTGGGGAGTCAAACCATTGAGGTGATGATAGATTTGATTGGTATGTACTAGACTGAACTCATGGCTGTTAGTGCTGTTCAGCTAGTGATAAGCAGGCTCCTGCACTTGCCATGGGGCTGCTTGCCTGACTGGGTATTAGAGTCTAGATAGAGTTAGCAGGTGCTTTTTGCTTTTGTTGCTTGCTGTAGTGCTGCACTACTTAACACATGACTGATTTGTGCCTGAGAACATTTTGATAACAGCCATGGGGATGTGCCAGGGCAGTGCTGCTGTTTCTGTGCTGATGTACTGGACAGGCTGGAACTCCAGTGTGAACTTGAGTTGAAGGGAGTGTGATGTGTGATTGAGTCCACAGTGGACCTTCAGCCTGTGGAGGACTCCCCACTGGAGCAGGTGGATAACTGAAGGAGAATGTGACCTCACAGGGGAGCCATACTGGAGCAGTTTGTGGTTAGCTGCAGCCAGTGGGAAGGACCCGTGTCAGGGAAGTTCAATAAGGACTGTCTCCCATAGGTGGGAACCTATACTGGAATAGGGAATGTAAAGATTCCTTTGCAACCTGTAGTGAAGACCATGGTAAAGCAGGCCGTCCCCCTGCAACCTATGGAGGACCAGGATGTTCTCTCTCTAAAACACATGAAGGAGGATAAGCTTTTCCCATATTCAATCTTTTTTTTAGTTCTAGATTTCTCTGATAGAAGAGTCACATCAGTCACAGTTACAGGCCTCCCTACTGGCATAAATAAGATCAAGCCACAGAACATTCTTTAACTCGTATTCTGTAGCCTTATCTTATATGAGATCAAGCACTACCTTGCACGTTGCATGAAAATTTTTAAGACTAAAAAATGCAATTCCATTAGTGGCAGAGATTTCAGTAAAGCATGTAATAATACTGTCATGTTTAAAAACAGTCTGAGGAAAGCTAAACGAGTTCATCCTGGTTTATTCTTTCCAATCTACCTATAAGTACATGTACATCTGTACATTGTTACAGCTGTAACTGATAAACATACTTTTGTTATTCTTCCACTTTGTAGAATTTGATACATATTGCCATGATCTACCAAAAGGGTCCATCTCCAATTCCTCATACCACTCAACCACATATTTGGTTGTTTCTGGTTCAGAGGTTATCCATTGCACCACCACTTCTTCATTTGTTGTAGAGGTCACCACTTTTTCAATCATCTGAGAGGCTAAAAATTTAACAGAAAATTTCAGCAATTCTGTCTTCAAAAAAGCTTGAAAAACACATACAGAATTCAAGAACCAGTCTATCTTTCAGAATCCAAACTTTGCAGTGTGTAAAACTTTATAAACCAAATTACTATCAATTTTGTAGGTAGTTTATAAGTAATTTTGATTGAGATGAGAAAGGCAATAGAATAGGAAAGCAAATCAGCAAGGTCAAGAATGACACTGAAGCAAAGATGAATTCTGCATCAGCCTGCAGAATAGAGGTAATGAGAGTCTGAGTAAAAACCCAACTTGGCAAAGGAGAGGCAAAGAGACCTGATGAAGCAAAGAAAAAAAAAAAGAGACACATCTGGTGAGGAGAAAGCACATGACAGCATGGAAAAATCAGAAAAACCTTTGTGGTGGGATGCAAAAGTGGATAGGGAGGTAGTCAGCAATCTCTAGGACAAAATTACATTAAATCTACATATCCAGTTTTCTTATTAGAAATGGAATTTGATTGAGCAGTTCCAGGGGGACACTTGCACGTACATCATGAACAACTCTTGTTAGAAGAGATTCAAGTGTGTCAAATACAACTTCTCTGTCAGATCATGGCTGGCAGCAGAATGTTGCAACACAAGGCTCAAAGCAGTATCAGAATTAAACGTAAGAGCCAAAGAGCACCTCTTGTGCTAGATCAGGCCAGCTTCCTCACCCTGGCAGTGGGTGGGATGGGTACTCTGGGAATGCATATGAAATGAGAATGAACACAAGGCTTCCCTCCCTGCTTCCACTAACACAATTTAGAGACTTCTATTTATCATGTCTTTGAATTATGCTGAATACTCTGCCATAGTGCCCCATGGTAACCAATCTTCTGAGCTAACAAAGGGATGCAAAAGAATTGGGTAGCATTCCATAAATTTATTTGGGAGGTGCAAAGTTAGGAAAAAACCTAAACCAACCCACAAAACCCTCAGAAAGTAATACAACAGAAGTTCAATAAGACATCACAAAGTATTCGTATCTTAACAACTGTATCTCAAAACAAAACCCCCAACAATAATTGTCTGTAACAGAAATATGATACATGACGGCAAAATATGACAAGACATAGACAGATACATATGACAGAAGTCCTTAGCACAATTTTGCTAAGGGCTGTATCTGAACTTAAACAGATGTAATGAAAATCACTTTTTCATTAATGAGAAAAATATGACATTGAGAAATCTTACATTTTTCATCAGCGGATGGAATCCTCAAAATAGCTTCAGGAGACTCTCCAGCAGAGTTATAAGCAGTGACAGATATTATATGTGCCTCTTCATTTAAAAGTAAGGTCATTTTCTGTTCAGTAGAGTTGTTCTCCCTTTTATGTGCAGCCTTGTTTTCTGGGAAATACCCTATTTTGTAGCCTAGAATTCTCCCAGAAGGTGGAAAGCTTTTTAACGGCTATTAAAAAAAATATACAGTAATAAGTGTTTCACAATGTTATCTGCATAAGCAAAAATATATACTGTATTAAAGATCAAATTACAAAACTGTTATACTGTATTTAGAAAAGCAAGGCCCATCTTCAGGCCCATCTTCAGGACAGACAGCCACGACAATTTCCTTGATGGATTTTAAAAGTCAAATGGTGAGACTTGAAATGTAAAGAGCCTTTGGACACTTTACTAGAAGATTAAAGTGAATTTAAACACAGCTTTGGTAAACTGGATTATTTAAATGCAGTTTAAGGACTTTCAATGAGATTTTCCAGTGATCTGAACACAATTAAATGCTCCCTTTCCACACAGATTACAAAACTCCATTCACCTACCATTCAGTAAACAAAAGCCTTTTCAATTCTAATTTAGTTCAGTGAGCATTTTTTTTCTGATAACATCAAATGCCTCTGGCAGTTATATGTCCTACAACACTAAAATACTTAAATATCACATCAGCTACACGATATCAATATGATTACCAGTCACAAAAAAATGTATATACCTTCCACATAAGATGTACAGATCTATTTCTAGATGAGCGTGAAGACTCAATTACTCTCCACAAATCCACTTTTCCTGAAGGAGCTATTTAAAGAAAAAAAAACACCAAAACACTTGCAATTTGTTGCTATGTTAAAAAGATAGTTTAATATGGTGAAAACAATCAAAAGGTTTCTCTAATATGGTGAAAAACTCAAAAGGTTTCAAACATAGAGTCTAAGAGAAACTTAATAAAAGTAAGTTTTATCTTCTGTAGTACTATGCCATTTTTTCCCTAATTAGGTACTTCCTTCTCTCCATAAGTTTCCTGCTGCTTGCTTTCATTTGTTCAGTTCTAGAGTATCCCAGAAGAGATTTTCTAGTCTTGTTTTAAAACTGGCATTTTGATTTCTCTACTTATAATTTATTTCATTGAACACACATGCTGCACTACTCTTCTGCTACAATCTTACTTCACATTGTTAAACCTTCACCTAATTTTCCCCCTCTTCAGTGTCTACTCATCTGTTTTCTTCCTTAGTCCTACATTGTTTGAATCACTTTCCAAATCTCCTCCAATACTTGCTGTTGTCTTTCAGTTTTCCTCTTCTGTCTTTAAACACAATACACATGTTCTGTTTTAGCAACAGGATTCTAAATTCAATAGAAGATAATACGCTGCAAAACATTTTTTCCCTAGTAAATCCTAATGCCTTCAAGTATAACAGAAGAAAACTTCCATAGGTAGGCAGCTTACCTTTTTCTTCTGTGCTTTCATTTTTCTCTCCACTCCATCCACTCCAAAATGCTGACTCATTATTGACACACCGAATGGCAACAGAATAGTCTGTGGAGTCCCACAGACCTGTGAGATTACATGATCCTATGCTCTTCTTAGAATTCAGTGAGACATTGACAAATTCCTAGGAAATAAGAACAGGAACAAAAATTATTTGATATAAAATTTAGGGCAGATATATGTCTTATTTTCTTTAAAAACCCACAGAAGATGCAGTTTTTGTGTATACCATGTAATTTCTCTGAAACCCAAGATTGCTTGCTTTATACTTCATTTTTCTGTGTAGCACCTTTGCTCCTCCTGTAAAATGATCCCAAACCTGTGGCTTGAACAGTGTGCAGCTCACATGTGATTCTAGAGCAGCTGTGCACAGAAGCTGCTGGAGGAATGCAGTTCCCACTGGTGGGAAGCAAGTGGTTATTGCTAAAGCCATTACTACAATAATGTCCCACAGCAGCATCCTGGGGGAAGCAGTGATTGCCCCAGTGATTCCTAACAGTTTGTGAGTCAGCAGGGTACTTGTTTCCTGTCTTGTTCATCTTTTCTGAGTTACAAGGACTTCTGGCTGTTAGCCATACAACAGTGTAGCTGAGGGTTGACTCAAACATTATCAGCATAGGATTAAAATTAAAAGGTAAATGAAAAGACAAAAAGTTCTAGTACCAAGAGGTAAAAAATAAGACGAAGCCTGTTAGTGGTGAAGGAAGATGGGAGTATACAAAATAAATTATGTAGTATCTTTTCAGAAAAGTAATGACAATGAGAGTAATTTCTTTGTCTTAAAAAGAACCTCACTCACTTCAACACCCCCAACAGGGCTAAAACACAGTGAAGAAATTCTTGGCTTCCATCAGTTGAACCTTCCAATGAAAAGTGAATCAGTCTAAAACAATGCAGACTGATCTGTAACAACTGCAACAAATGCAGACACCCACTCACATGAACACCATAATGGGAAGTGCACTGCCTAATGGAACTGAAGATTTTAGTCTGTTCTGATCTCAAGAAAGTCACTGTCAAAAAATACCTGCTTCTACAAGAGTGAATTCAGGGGTCTCCAGACCACTCCAGGTAACAGATTCTGCAACAAATCTAAATTAAAAAGGCTCCAAAACTATTATCTACCTCTGGCAGAACCCGACATAGAACTGGAGACATGTCGTACTAGGTTTTAGTTACTTGTCAAAAGGCTGTTAATGATATTGATATTGATGATATTGAATGAATGATATTGATCAGAAACTTGGAAATTTAGTATATGGAAGTACAAAACATCCTATGTTTTTCACTCAGTAAAAACAGTTCACACCAAATTATTTAGACTGGTTTGGTCAGATAACTTTAAAGGCCAAGAAGATATTTGTCATTTGTACAAATGTGCAAACACTTTTTGTTAGGTTTTTTGGGGGGTTGGTTTTGGGTTGGTTTATTTTGGGTGGGTTTTTTTGTTTGTTTTTTGGTGGTTTTTTGTTTTTTGTTTGTTTGTTTGTTTGTTTTTTGCATATGTGTGCTGACAAAGAAACAGCTCCTATGTCTTTATTTGTCGTGGATAGCTCCTGTTTCTTCTGAAATGTCTGTGTGAAAATGCAGGTGTGAGCTGAGGAAGCAAATGGACATAGGCTGTATTTGATAGCAAAAAAACCAGACAGGTGATTTCTAATGCAGGTGCTGAAACTAGACAAAGTACACAATAAAGCTGTAGCCTTCCAAGGACTATGAGGTCCCTTCCAAAAGTAGAAAACATAAGGACCTCATAGAATGTAAGTGTCACAAGGATACCAGTGCCTCGGCTCCAAAGAGATAAACATCTCAAATAGGTCTTTTAAACAATCATTAGTTCCATTCCTAATACCCCAACTGGACCTGAGCAATCCTGCCCATCCAATCATCCTGAATCCAAGAACTAGTATGTCATATTTACAGTAATGATGCTTGAAAATGTGAGAAGGATGCTAGTAAGAAACATCTTCGATATTAGAAATGCTTTAAAGCTCTGATGACTACTTTGATGATTTTTTCTCTCCCAAAATTATATATGTGGTGTGTAAAATAGTAAGATCAAGGCAGACATCTCAGTTCAATTAACTTAAAAAAACAATCCAAGAAACTTAGCCAGTTCTTTAATTTGGAAGAAGAAACAGTAAAACTACAAATACAATCCCTTCCATATGAAGACCACAGCAACAGGTCATCTGAAATATGCAAATACTGAGGGTTTTTACAATTCAATTTAAGTGTCAGAAAGACAAACTATGAAAAGAACTTCCCTTATTTTTCATCTTGCAAAATTTTTATTTTCATTCACTTTAAAATAAATTTAACATCATTCCATATTAATCTGATTCAAATACTGCAGCTCTGAGTGAGTGCTGTTTTCAACACCAGAATGCAAGGGAAAAACAAAATATTGTTCCTGACTGCATGTGTAATCCCTTGGCCTAGGCTCATCCCTCACCCTTCCACAGAGTAATACTGAGAAGCACAATATGTAACAAAACAGATGATGACCAAAAGAAAAAGGACAATTAACCCTAGAAAACCAAACCGTGTTCTTAAGATCGTGCACCCCTGGTAACATTCCAGTAAAATAACAAGGTTATTATCATTATTTCAAACAATGTGTTGCCTTTTTCCTACTTAAATTCCTATACAAGGTAATTATCATTATTTCAAACAACTCGTTTCCTTTTTTTCTACTTAAATTCTTATAATATTAAGAACTTAGTCACACAGAAACTTCCATGGAAAAGAAAAATGATGTAACTTACAGTAAAGTTTGAATACAAGTTTCTGTATTGAACCTGGCAAATAATATGTTTTAAAGGGATAATCTTCTCAGGCATTTTCCAGGTTACCACAAGTAACTGCTTTACACCAGGGATTTTTTTAACTGAAAGTATTTCAGGAGGGGCAAATTTCTCTAGAATGAAAAAAAAAAAAAAAAACATTAATAGAGGAAAATGCTTCTATAGAAGTTCAGAATTTCTCTGTCTGTGTGTGTTCCAAGAAGTTAAATCCTTATCCCAATAACACACATCCTATCAGAGTATTCATGTGATGGTTTATTTTATAGACATAATTCTCCATATTGGAAATTATCAGTAAGAGAAATTGCACACATAACTGATTTAATTACACAGGATTTTGAACAACCTGGTCTAGCGGAAGGTGTCCCTGCTCACCCAAGCCTTTCTATGATTCTGGGATTCTACTCATAAACCTGCTCTCAAATAGGTGTGCAGACATCTTTCATTTTTATCAGCACTGAAAAATATAACCCAGAGACAACAGCAGAGAAAACAAATGAAGCAGAGCTGGGATGCCAAAGACAAGACTGAACTGCAGATGAGGAAAGAATTCAGCAGGAAATTATCTGAAGGGGAGAGAAGTGTAAAGGAGACAATGGGAAAAAAATGGACTAGCAATAAGAAAAGACATGTCTGGCATAGAGAGTGTAGAAAGTAATGAAGAGCCACAGTAGATCTGAATACAAGAATAAAGGATGTGACTGAAGATGAGTGCTGCAGCAAAAAGTATTCCCTTATAAGGGTTACTGTTTAACTACACCACCAAAATGAACAGAGGAGAAGCACAGGACAAAGGGAGAAGAGGTAGACAAAATATTATTATTGCTCCTGTATGCAATTATTTCTGCACATAGAACAGGTGGGGTTCTTTAACATTCCTAACCAGAAAGTGGAATAGCAGAGCATATGATGGCTGGCCCTTGAGAAATTATAGTATCACTACCCATTGCAGCCAGGTGTTGCACTGATACTTGGTACCACTCAGTAATATTTGAGTCCGAGTACCAATTAGATTGACAAAAAGTTTTACTATATGGCCTTTACTTTTCAATAATTAAAACGTCAGTCATTTATAATTGATATATCAGACATCAGCTTAAAGAAATATCATTGCAGTTAGATGTTGCCTAGCATGAAAACAACACCCTGTAATTTCTCTCCACCTCACAGTAAGATCAAGAAACTGCTGAAAATTACTGCTGTAACACCAACCAGTTGGAAGAATTTTACATAGAAAAATTATAAATGAAATCTTTATTGATTCTTTCTTAATTACCTATTTTTTGCAAAGGTATAGGGACACACTCTGTTAAGGATGCACCCAAAACATTTTTAGCTTCCACTTGAAAACAAAAATCATTACTATAAACATTGTCAGGATAAGAAAATGAACACGACTCTGTTGTAGTCGAGCAGGATCCGACTGTATCTGAAGAAGACATCCTAAAAAAAGAGAAAAATAAAAGCAGTCAGAAACTAGAGGACTTTCTTAGAATAATTCAAACAAATTGTTAGGCTATTATTTATATATCTTTGAGGTATTATTTATATATCTTTGAGGTTGCAAGACTTTTTTACCAGTGAACATTTTTAGATTACATGTTTGTGCAAACGAATACCCTTTGCTGATTTCCCTGCCCCCTTGTCCCAGTCCTTTTGTAGTCACATGCTAAACTCAGCTAGGGAGATACCTGGATTAAAATTTATGTTTAGATTTGGCTGGAAACAGTTCTGAAATCCAATTCACTTTGTGGTTAATAAGAAGACTGTGCCTGTACACAAGCAGAAATAATACTGAAATGTGCTTTCAATGGCTGTTTTAACTTCTGGCTTCACAAACACAGCTAAGTTATAAAATACAGAAACACCAGAAGTAGTAAGAAAGTTCCACATTAAAAAAGATGGAAGCCTAAAATGTCAAAGCTAAAATGGAGATAAAACTAAAAAGGTTTTCCTACCCTACAATTTAAATTACAAAGATAGTATACACTAGTACAATATGAAAAAGTACCCTCCAGAGTCTGAATTCCTTTCCATTCTCAAGAATAACTTTAGGCATTTAGAAATTTCTTCATGAAACAATATTAGCTGGAGTCTTGGTTAGGTAGAAAATGAGCACTACTAGAAGCAGCACTATAAAGGACAGATTGACAAGTGCATCTGGGACAAATCCATTCTACCACCTTCAAAATCCTATCTGAGATCTGCCTTGGAACAACACTGATTTCACCATTTTCACAGTCACTTATGAAAAAGCAAGCTCCTAACCAACATTTAAAATCTAACTGAAACTGAAAGAACCAAGTATCTGTGCTTCTGCACTGGAAAGCATGAGACCACATAATTTGCATTTGTAAATAGAAATCCCCAAGCAATCCAAAAGGACAACGCTGGATTTTTTGACTGAAACCTTGTGACTCCAAGGGTCACTAGGTTAAATGCTACTGGAGTCAAGCAGAATACTGCAGTAAAGCAGTGGCTTAATGAATTTTCATGGGAATTTTTTAAAACACATGAGGAACCAATATTTTTTACGCCCCCAAAATGATATTAGTTCATTATAGAGAAAGTTTCTGGGAAACTCACCCATAAAATGCCTGCATTCACCATTTGTGCATATGGTCACTCAACTTTCAATCTTATTAGTAATGTTAATTCAAGAACAAGTGAATATCAGCTCTAATATAAATATTTCTCTACTGAATATTGGTTGAGAATACTTATTGCTTTTATACAGCACACTAAAAAGGTATCAGACTGCAAGCATTTTCAACAATTACCAACCCTGAATTAATCCATTCAAATTACTGAGAAATGCCAAGACTCCAATCTCCATGATGATTTCAAGTTTTCTTTAAACAGAAGTCAGGATGAGAGAGGAAGATAACTGGTTTGCACACCCCAGCAACCCAGTGCCCAGCATATCTAATACTTACAGTTTTCGGTAAAGAGTATAGTTTGTTGCAAAACTTGTTTCTCTTCCTGCATTCCAGGTACAGGTAAGGTTAACATCATAGAAATAAATGCAGGAAATATTTTCTGGCATGTCTGGACGAACTACAGTGACAAAGGTTAAAAAAAAATCCAGTAAAAATAAGTAACTTCATGTACACCTGATTTTGTTGGTCAAAAAGCAATTATGGCAAACTTCATTCAGTGTCTTCATAGTGCTTCATCATCCCTCACTGCCCTCAGAACTTCTCACAGTACAAAAATCAAAACCACTCTTTCTTACCCTGAGGAGACAGCAAGGTTTTCTCCAACTATTTCTCAGAAATACTTTACAAAGTGTGTTTAAAGGCAGGAATTCTAACTATCATATATCAAATCACTGCATACGCTGTCTTGAACATCTAAGCATGCGCACACCTGTAGTTTAAGGTGAGTCCAGAAAGTAAGAGGAAAACAAAAACACAGAAAAAGCACAAAAAAAAAAAAAAAAATAGGAAATATCTGACAGACAGAACTCCTTTTGGTTCTCTCCCAGAATATCTGTTTACCCTATAAAAAACCCAAATCTGAGAAATATGCACAGCCTAAAGAGTGCAGAAGCAAAGTTCCTGGGAAACAGATCTGTGTGACCCCAAAGAGATCACTAATTCTGGACTCTCTTTATCTTATAAGAAAGATAGCACAAAGGAAACAATCTTCTGCAATCTCTACAGTCTGAAGTCATCCATAAAAATGTAACACCCTAAAAGACTTTCTTGTTACAGCTCAATTTCATTACTGTTAGAAGAAATTGGAGTAGAAGAGAACTGCCCCCAGTGAAATCAACTGATTGACAAAGCCCTCTTTTCAAAACAGTATTTTTCTGTCTCGTCTAATAGAACTGTCAAAAGATCTTTTTTTTTTATCAACAAGCTTACAGCACATTAAGCTTTGCTGACATGCAAGACCTTCTGCTGGATTTTTTCCTACAGATGTTTTACTTTTATTGCTTCTTTATTAGAATGGGACCCCCAGGCATATGTTACTATACTCTTGACTTAATTTGTTCAATAAATTAGAGAATTTGTATACATATTTTAATGTTCTGAATAAGAGAGTGGATTATAACTTCTTTAGAAGAGAGGATTAGAAAAGAAATCCTCTCTGGAGAAAGCTGAAGCTGGCTAGGCTGGAAAGAAGATATAACCAAAGGAACAGACCCACTACCTTTGGAACTCAAGAGAAAACTTCAGCTAGGCAAAAGTTAGGGTCAGAAAGGTTACAGACCTGTATCAGTAAGGAATGCTGGTAATTTCAGGCTTTATTTCAGAAAAAAATACATATGTGTGTATAAGTGTCTATATATATATATATATATATATATATATATATATTTGAATACATGTGTTTTAAAATAACACAACCAAAAGTAGCTGTTTTAAAGGTAAAATTACTATACAAAGTTATTAAAAAGAGTTAAGATTATTTTTTCTGCCTTTATACTTACAGCCAGATTTAACTTCTGTGTCAACCAGAAGTAGTTCCTTGTCCAAGTACTTCATTAAACATTCCACATAAGCCATGCTGTAAGTGAAATTATGAATGGTTATATTAGATACAGTCTCATTCACAATGTTATAGTTTTCTGGAGCAATCAATTCATCATTCAATTTCCAAATGATGTGGCTTGCATTCCTCTGTGGCGTGTAGTTCTTTCTAAGAACACAGGATAGTTCCAATGAGGATCCTCTTTCAATTTCAGGAGATGAAGGAAAAATGTCAGCATCTCTGACAGAGTTTTCATCTAAAAAAAATAAATAAAAGACATCACATAGCCATACTCCTCTTAAAATATCAGTGAAAAAACAGTAAGTTGTTTTGTTGTCTACAGATAATTTAATTCATTTTTTCATATAGAATTCAAATAAAATGCCCAGTTAGTAATTCAAATCAGACACTCCTGTTTGAAAATGCAGTTCACATTAATTACTGTATTACAACAGGTTTTACATTAGAGTGATGTTTCAACAATTTCACAGAAATAATGAGGAAGTTTCCACTCAGATACTTCTTAATAGCCCTAAATGAAGAAAAGAAAGTCTTGTACTTCAAGCCTGCTTTTACAAAACATTCCTATCTGTAAAAGCTATGCATGTAATTTACATGCATTTATCATTACTACTTGCGATATCCAAAAATACATTTGACAAGTAAGACTAAAATTTACAACTAAGTTGCAATATATTTCAGAACTCTTCAAAATTTCATTTGGAGAATGTTACCTTTTGGAAAAACTTCTTATGGCAAGACAGGTGCTAATAATCCAGAAACATACCTGCTACAGAGCTGCAGAGCAGGACAAACATCCACATCAAATTGCTGAACATTTCCTTCTCAGTAATTATGGGCAGAAAATCCTGTCATAAAATAAAAAATAAACTGATGTTTTTTATTTTTTAAAAGTAAAGTGAAGATGCCCTTTTAATACTTTGTTAGTATTTGTGTCAGAGTTGATAATGTTATTTAGCTTTTCTCACTTGTATTCAAGTAAAGTATTGCTTTGTCCAAGTGTTTCTCCTTCCTGAACAAAGGAGAAATTTGATGCAGTTTTACTAAGACAAGTTGCATACATTTCCAATAAAAAATAGATAAGTGTACCTAAAACACTGCTGAGGGCAATCCAATCCACACAAGTTTTTACCTTCCAAGGATCATGTAAGTCACTGGTAAGAAATGTATCTTTATTCATTGACATTCAGCCTGCCTAGTCTTTTCTAAGCAGATTAATCTATCTAATTCCTTTGAAAATGAAGGCTCCTGCAGGAGAAGGAATGATCTGCCTATATTGTTCATCACCACCTAGTAAAGAAATTGTTCAGGAAGTGGACAACAGTACAGGTCACCTTTCACCCAGAAGAGGGTGAATTCATATTGGTTTTTTCCCAGTTTTGCCCCAGCAGCAGACCTGAGTGCACTCTGTAAAGACAAAGGAAGGCACCTCTCTTTGCCTTTCTTTTTGAAGAAAGAACTACTGAACTACTGTGCAGCCAAAAAACCTCAGACTCTAGGTTAAGGAGGAAAGCAAAGTAGTAGACTAGGGTTCCATATGAAAAAATTATGAAAATCAAACACTCTCCTTGCCTCAACTGCTGCTGTCAGCACTTAGAGAATCACAAAATATTTGTTTGGAAGGGACCCCTACAGACCACCTGATCCAAACTTACACAGGGCCTCCTAGAGTCAGCTCCCCAGGACCATGTCCAGACAGCTTCTGAAGATCTCCCTTGATGGAGAGTCCACAACCTCCCTGGGTAACCTGCTCCAGTACTCGTTCACTCTTACAGGAAAAAAAGTATTTCCTGATGTCCAGAAGGAACCTCCTGTGTTTCAGCTTGTGCCCACTGCCACTGGTCCTATCATTGGGAGGATTCTGGCTCTTTGCACCCTCCCCCCAGGTACTGATGAGACCTCCTCAGAGCTTTCTCTTCTCCAGGCTGAAGTTCCAGATCCCATATGGCAGATGCTCCAGTACATTATCCAACACTGTGGCTGTTCCCTGAACTCTCTCTGGTATGTCTATGTCTCTCTTGCTATCAGAAATCCAGAACTGGACTAAATACTCCAAGTGTGGGCTCAGCAGTGCTGAACAGAGGGACAGGATCACCTCACTTAGCCTGCTGGTTGCAGTCCTTACACAGCCCAGGAAATCAGCACTCTTTGTCACAGGGGTACATTGCTGGCTCATGCTCTACTGGGTGTCAGGGACCACCAGAGCATTTTCTGCAAAGCTGCCCTCCAGCTGGCCAGGCACCTGTACTGCTGTCTGGGACTGTACCTGCCCAGATGAAAGATTTGGCACTTCTCCTTATGGAACTTCATGAAGTTCCTGCCAGCCTATTTCTCCAGCTTGCTAAGGTCACTGTGGAGAGCAGCTCAACCCTCTGGCTTATTACTCACCCTTCCAGTTTTGTGTCATCAGCAAACTCACTGAAGGCAGGCTCTGCGACAGCATTCTAATCCAGAACATTAATGAACATGTTGAACAGGACTGGGTCCAGTATTGCCCACTGGGGTACATCACCAGTGACTGACCTCCAGCTGGACTTCACCACTAATCATCACCCTGTGAGTCCATTTATTAAGCCAGTTTCCAATTCACCTCACTGCTCATCCAGCCCATGCTTCATCAACTTGTCTGTAAGAACCCATCTGTAAAGTGGCCCAGCTCCACCATGAATGGCAACCCATACCACTCTTTTGGCTAGTAAGTAGAAGATCTGCCTGTAGAAAATAGAGTTGTCAGATCCCCTTAACCACACAAGCACCTAGAGCCCAGAATTCCAACTTCCTGGACAAGCAGCTCCAGTTACCATGCTCATAAGCAACAGGTAGGCATTAGTATTTTGCAACTAGCTGGGGTCCATGTTTCAGATTAGGTTTTCAGATTTGTCTGGAATTTCAGCTCTCCATCAAACCTGTGTCTCAGGATGGCTCCAGGTGGGAGGCAAGTACTATCTCCCTAGAACATCAGTAGCTTTCAGTCCCAACAAAGTATCTCCTCCTCCCACAGGTTCAGATAATGCCACAAAGCAGGTGTGCACCAGGTCACTGGACAGAGATCTAAATAGAATATAGGCAGTAGGGGTTATGCCCTATGCTATGGTTCTTTCCACAAAAACTTCTTGGATTTGCTAAAAAAAATTAAACTTCACAGCAATCTAAAAGGGAAAAACATGGTACAAACAATGCATTAAGCTCAGTTTCTGTCAGAAATCAAATATTATTCTAAGTTTGTCTTGGGAAGCATTTTATAAACTTTAAGGCCATGACAGTAAAAAACATGAGAAAAAAATGAAAAGGACATGTGGGATACAAAGAAAAATGAGGAGGAATTTGTCCAGTGGCATATTTCTAAAATACAGCAGTAGTAAGATGTGTACCAACAAGAAATGAAGCCAGTACATAAACAGAATATATTACTACTTATTCATGTAGGCTGTATGTTCTTGCTCTCAAAGAAGTAAAGATGAATTACAGTACTGATGGCAATAAAAAATAGCAGTTGTTCCAAATATTCTGTACCAGCAGAACACCAGAAGCTTTTCTCATTGCCCTTGATGTCTCTGGCCAGATTTAATTCTATCAGGACTTTAAGCTTTCCTAATCTGATCCCTGGTTTCTTTTTGTACTCCTCCCAAGCTACCTGTCCCTGCTTCCACCCTGTACAGACCTCGTTTTAGTGTGTGAACCCATCCAAGCAACCCCTCCCAGTGTTTTTGACCAACTTCCTCATTGTTGGAATGCATCAATCCTGAGCTTGAGGAAGATGATCCTTGAATATCATCCAGCTCTCTTGGGCCCCTTTTCCTTCCAGAGCTTTATCCCATGGAGTTCTACCAAGCAGGCTTCTGAAGAGGCCAAAGTCTGCTCCCCTGAGTCCAGGATAGTGAGCCTATTGTCCTTGCTGCCCTAAGGACCTCAATCAAACTCCAGCATTTCAGTCATGGCAGTCAAGATTCCCTGAGCTTCACCTTCCCACCAGCCCCTCCCTGCTGGTGACAACACAGTCCATCATAGCACTTCTCCTCACTGACTCCACTGTCACCTGGAGAAGGAAGTCACCACCAACACATTACAAAACCTTTTGGATTGCATATGCCCACCTTTGTTGTCCCTCCAGCTGCTATTGTGGAGGTTGGAGATGCCCATGAACTCCAGGGCTTATGAGCACAAGGCTGCTCATATGCAGAGAGTCTCATGTGCTCAGCCCTGCTGGTCAGGTGGCCTGCAGCAGACTCTACTGCAATGTCCCCTGTCCCCACCCTCCCTTTAAGCCTGACCCATGCCCTGTCTGTCAGCTCCTCACCCACCCCGGGCAGAGAGAGCTCTGTGCTCTCCAGCTGGTCACTGGCACAGGAGGCAATGCCATCTCCTCACCTCCCTGCCTGCCCTTCCTAAACAACCTGCATCCTTCCATTCCAGCACCCCAGCCACAGGAACCATCCCACCACATCTCCACTGAGACAAGATCACAGCCCTGCAGGCACATGCCTGTCTCTAACTACTCGTTTGTTTATTCCCCATAATAAGAGATAAGGCTTCTGCTGATATCCTACATGCGGATTTACTATTTTTGAAGGGATATGAGACAGAAGAGGGTGCATTTCAGCCAAAATAGTTCAGCTCTTTCCAAGAATAAAGCAAACAAATTTTTTATCACATTCTTTTAACTAGTTCCAGCAATCCCATACTTTCTTACTAAGGAGTTGGAACTCAAAAGCATTGGCAAATCATAAAAACTTTTTTGAATAGTGCTTAAACTGAAAATACCACATGACATATTCCATCACAGTGGAGTACAGAACTGCAAGAACAGGCATGACCAAGCTGGCTGCAATGTCAAGTTAGAAGCCTTTGAAAAATTCTAGTTTCACACGCACACCAGAAAGCTTAAATAGTCGAAGACTCCATCCACACTCAGTGAGTACTCCTCATCCTGTATCCATTCTTTTCTCCCTTTTCTAGTTCTTCTCTAGTACTCAGCCATACAATAAGTCACTTTCACTTGCCAAAACAGGAGAAGACTAAGAAAAAAAAGTATTTGTACTACCTTAGCAAATGTAAGGCATCTGAGTTGGTGAAACTGAGGAGATAACTGGGCAGAGAGACCTCCATGACTTTTCCCAGATGTGAGTTGGTTATTATCCTGCTTCCACTTTGTCCAGTATCAATTAACAGCTGTTTATTTGGCATGGCAGCTGGTAGTTACAACTTGCCAGAAACCAAGGTAGTGACGTAGGTCACAATGCTGCTCATCTTACGTGCTTGTCAGGACACTGATAAATTATATGTGACAAAATAGCTCTTTGGCTTTTTACTGAAGAGGCTGTATATGTAAAAGTGATCAAAGAACATGCCTGAGTGAAAATTACACTGTACGTGCATAAGTGTTTCACTTAAAGATGCCTTCTTCAAGTGATTAAAAAATTGATTCATCAAAGCAAGACTTTTCCCCATATTGTATATAAGACCATTTATTAATTGCCCTTCTTCCCCATTTCAGGACATGAAACCTTTTGCCATTCGGATCCCATTCTAGGATTGCTTTTAACTACATGAACTTCATGCCTCTGCTATTAAATGTAGATGTTACACCAAGAATAAAGAACATGCCACATCTGTAAATGTGAAGACAATATGTCATGGAGTCATTGAATCACAGAATGTTAAGGGTTGGAAGGGATCTTAAAGACCATCTAATCCTAACCCTCCCTTCCATGTTCAGGGACACCTCCCCGTAGACCAGGCTGCTCAAGGCGTTATCCAACCCGGCCTCAAACACTTCCAGGGATGGGGCATCTACAACTTCCCTGAGCAACTTGTTCCAGTATTTCACCACCCTCACAGTAAAGAATTTCTTCCTAATATCTAACCTAAATTTCCCCTCTTTCAGTGTGCCTCCTTGCCCTGTCATTCCAGTTCCTATCAGAGAACCCCCCTCCAGCTTCCCTGCAGGCCCCCTCAGATACTGGAAGGTGTCTGTGAGGTCCCCACACAACCCTCTCTTCTCCAGGCTGAACAGCCCCAACTTGCTCAGCCTGTCCTCATAGCAGGGGTGCTGCAGCCCTCCCAACCTCCTGGCCCTCCTCTGGACCTGTTTAACAACTCCTTGTCATCGTGCTGGGGACCCCAGAGCTGGATGCAGTGCTCCAGGAGGGGTCTCAGCAGAGCAGGGCAGAGGGGTAGAACCCCTCTCTCAGTCTGCTGGCCAATGCTGCTTTGGATGCAGCCCAGGATTCCCTTGGCTTTCTGGGCTGGGAGCACTCACTGCTGGCTCATGGTGAGTTTTTCATCAGCCACCACCCGCAAGTCCTTCCCCACAGGGCTGCTCTCAATCACTTCTCTGCCCAGCCTGTGGGTGTGCCTGGGATTGCCCCAGTGCAGGTGCAGGACCTTGCACTTGGCCTTGCTGAGCTCCCTGAGGTTGGCATGGTCCCACCTCTCAAGCCTGTCCAGGTCCCTGTGGATGCCATCCCTTCCCTGCCCTGTGTCGACTGCCCCACCCAGCTCAGTGTCACCAGCAAACTTGCTGAGACTGCCCTAGATCCCACTGTCCACGTCCCTGACAAAGGTGTGGAACAGTATCGGCCCCAGGACCGACCCCTGAGGGGCACCACTCGGCACTGGTCTCCATGTGGACAAGGAGCTGTTGACCACAACTCTTTGTGTGTGGCCATCCAGCAAGCTCTTTACCCACTTTGTCCATCCATCAAATCCACATCTCTCCAACATAGAGACAAGGATGGCAAGTGGGACAGTGTCAAATTCTTTGCTTAAGTTCAGGTAGACAATGGGAGTTGCTCTGCCCTTGTCCACTAAAACAACAGCACCCCATCATAGATCACCAAATTTGCCAGGCATGGTTTACCCTTAGTAAAGCCACACTGGTTGTCACCAATCACCTCCTTGTTTTCCATGTGCCTTAGCACAGTTTCCAGAAGAATCTCCTCCATGATCTTTCCTGGCACAGAGGAGAGACTGCTACTGCTCTGTAGTCCTATGGGGCTTCTGCATTCCCCTTTCTTAAAATGGGGGTTATAGTTCCTTTTTTTCAGTCATCAGGGACTTCATTTGACAGCCACAATTTTTCAAAAATTATGTATAGTGGTTTAGGAGCTTCTTCTGCCATCTCCCTCAGGACCCACAGATGAATCTTATTAGATCCCACAGATTTGTGCACATTCAGGTTCCTTCGATGGTCTTAGACTTGATCCTCTCCTGGGTTTAGGGTCTTCATTCTCCCAGTCTCTGCATTTGCCTTTCTTGACTTGATTGACAGGGCTGGAACTTTGCTGTTTAAGACTGAGGTACAGAGGTTGTTGAGAACCTCGGCCTTCTCTTCGCCCAGGGTATCCATGACTCCCATTTCCTTTTGAAGAGGGCCTACCTTTCTCTTCCTTGCAACATATCCATGGACACAAGGTGCACACTGCCCAGTACAGGGGGACAATCCCTGCCCTGGCCCTGCTGGCCACACCATGGCTGATCCAGGTCAGGATGCCATTGGCCTTCTTGGCCACCTGGGCACACCCTGGCTCATGTTCAGCTGCTGTCACCAGCACCCCCAGCTCCTTTCCAGCCACTCTGCCCCAGCCTGTGGCACTGCCTGGGGCTGTTGTGACCAAAGGACATGACGGGGCACTGGGCATTGTTGAACCTCACACCATAAGCCTCAGCCCATGATCCAGTCTGCCCAGATCCCTCTGCAGAGCCTTCCTGCCCTCCAGCAGATCAATTCCTGCCCCTCTTGGTTTCACCTCCAAACTGACTGAGCATGCCCTTGGATCCCCTTGTGAGGATCAGCAATAAAGATGAGGAACAGGATGTACTGAGCTCTAGTGAACCTCAGTAGCAACCAGCTGCCAGCTGGATGTGGTGCCACGCAGCACTATTCTTTGTTCCAGTCATCTTCAAGAATTTTTAACATCTTTGATGAAATGTGTCAGGAAATTCTTTCCTATGAAGTCTGACACTCTTCTAACAACTATGAAGGAAGAAGCTGGATAGACACTCCTTTTATTTAGTCTTCACCATCCATTGCTACAGCTCTCCCATGATGGCTGCCACATGGAGAGACAGACCTTGCCCTATCCACAGCCAGCAAACGCTGAAAGACAGGAGCCTAAGCATCTGCTCTAGCCCACTGGGCCACTCAACTGCAGTGTTCTGCAAAATGCACCTGGAAAAGCAATACCCCCCATGAGTTTTCAGAACTCCAAGATTCAAATCCATCAGCACTTACACAAATCCTAGAGGGAAAGAGGACATTCCAGGAAAATTATTCAAATATGTACTTCAGCTTCAGCATCCTTTTTGGCAACAGGGTGCATCAGATTCACTATCGGTCAGGACTGCACCAAAGGTGAGTACCAGTGAGCATCCAAAAAGGAAAACAGGGGGTTTCCCACATCGGTCAGAGAAGACAATGACATGTAAATATAATGGAAGAAGCAGTAAATTTGAGGGACAGCTAATGGGTATTTTCAACTTTTTAACCCCTATGAGCTATGCACTGACAAGCCCATCATGGGAAAAATGACCGACACTGTGATGAAAGGTCCTGGGCACATTGATTTCATAACCCACAGTCTTTAACTGAGCCAAAAATAGTCAGTTGAACCTCAGGGCAAGATGAATAACATTCAAACATTTACCTTTAAATACAACTTGACGGAAACAGGTGGTAGGTGCACCTTCTTCTGCAAAATAAACTTTTATGTATTTTAAACTATGATGGCCTACCAGAAAACTTAATGGTATCACAATCTACGAACACCACTTAAAGCAAATAAATTCAAGCAATGCATATCTATTCAGAAAACTACTAAGCTTACAGACATATCTGAAGGAGCCACATGGTGAGGCTCTCAAAATGCTGTATCAACTGTTGACCACAGAAACTTGTTCTAAAAACACAGTAGCGTCAAAAAAAAAAAGAAAAAAATCATCATAATGTAAAATGATTTGTTAATTTAAAGACTTCAAATCAACTGGAAACTGAAAAGCAGGAAAGCCATCTTTCATCTTTCAGTCTCTAAATAGCCAATGTAGGCACAAAAGGATAAGATACATTTGTTCCAAATATCTGAAGGACATAGTGAGCAGGAAAAGTCAGTTCTGCTAATAACTGCTGATAACAGTTATTTTGCTTAGTATATCCTGGAGTTACAGATGCAAAACATGTTTTGAGAAAGCCTTTGCTTTCTTATAAAACAGCACCCTGAATATTCATACATTATAATACAAAATACTGTTACATTGGAATTTAAATCAAACTTTTATCTACATGAGCTTGATACTAATAGGAAAAAATAGAATATAACTCATTATTCTCTGAACAACCATAACAAATAAGCCTTTATATAAATCTTAAGGTATAAAATGCTCAGATTGATAAAAAAGCTTCAGAGCAGGTGTTCTTTTACTAATCAATGCATTGCACCTCATAAAAGAAACAGAATATTAATGTAAAATGATTAAAATTACAAACACAAACCAAGATTTACTTTATATTTACATATGGGTCACTTTTTTAATTTTAACTATGATTTCATCCAATTTGCCAATGCTCACTAAAAGAAAGGTCAGGCCATCAGGATCACTAGAACTAAATGTTGACATAATTTTGCTTTCAGGCACTATCCTCCCCTGCTCTTTTTTCACTGACAAAGAAAAAACAGACAAGCTAAAGTTTAAAGAGAGCTCCTGTACAGGACTGGTCTTGGAGCAAACCTCCTTTGGCTCACTGTCTGAGTGACTACAAAGTCTATCTAGGCTGCAAGGGTCTACTTTGAGAGATCATTTTGCATCAGATGTTTCAGCAAGTAAGATGCTATTAGACAATGGTTGTCTTTGTGCTCTTCTGTGTTGGTGAAGAACAAGCTGTCTCTGGTGTGGCAAGCAACTAGGTGAGCAAAATGGATGGGCAGGGTAGGAGGATCAATGCACTGAACTCTAAAGAAACATAGAGCTCTCACTGAAAAGAGGGTAGCCAGATAAAAATCTTTTACATTTATCAGGCTTCAATCTCTATTGTACAGAATACACACCTGTCAGAAAATCAGAAGGAAGACTCTCTCTACTACTTCAGAGCATTAGTTTACCCTCGCCAGTCTTGCCTTTCAAACTAAGAGTGGAGCTAGCTGTAAAACACACATCTACTTAAATAATGTTAATAAAATATATTTTGGAAGAAAGCAAGTATGTTTCTGGACTGTTATGGAATCAGCTACAGCCTCAAAATGCAGAATATAGTTACAATACCTGTAGTACTGCAGTGCTGCAAGTAGAACACAGAACACAATGCAGGTAGTACCATGCTCCACAAACATGAGAAGGCAAGAGTACAAAATAAGCACAAAACTTCACTTTCATACTTTCTTCACACAGAAAAGATGACCATGACCCTGAAACATGCCTCTACATATTAAATGTCTGAAAAAGATTATTTAATCATGTTATTTTAGAAAACATTAAAACTCAGACTCATTGCAGCACCATAACCCCGCTGCTTCAGACCAGCTCCTAAGGGTTATATATCCTGCTTTTCTTTCCTATCTATGCTGTAAACTTTATTAACAATACTTTTGTATCTTAGTCAAAACTGCAAGGCAAAACATGGCATGGTAGTGAAAAATCAGACTCCAAACACTACTAAGCACATTTATGTTTTACCTTCTCTTAGTATGGGATTTTTGAATTGAAAATGCCCCCTACAAGCACCAAATTATGCAAAAATTCCTCAGTTTAAATTATTATTATAGAAAAATCAAGATCTTTAATCTTCAATACATAAGCCCAAAGCTTCTTTCTCTTTTTTTACACCTTTTGAGAACTTTTTTGTTACAGATTATCCTCTGACTCTGACAGAAAAATCTGAACTGACCACTCCATTCTTCTGCCCAATACATGAAGCTTTCTTCAAGAACAAAAACGTTCTCTTGCCCAATCAGTTTCTTAATTCACAGATAGAGTCCAGAAGCTGGATTTCAACTATTTTAGACAATCATAGATTATTTTCGTTCCAGAAAACCATCAAGTGCAACCATTAACACAGTGCTGCCAAGTCCAGCATTAACCCATGTTCCCAAGTGCCACATCTACAAGCCTTTTAAATACCCCCAGGGACAATGACTCCACCACTTTCCCAGGCAGCCTGTTCCAGTGTTTAACAACTTTTTCTGACAAGAAAGTTCTCTTAATATCCAATCTAAACCTTTCTTGGTGCAACTTGCAGCAATTTCCTTGACCGTTGCTTACAGCTTGGGAGAAGAGACTGATCCTCATCTCACCACCTCCTTTCAGGCAGTGGTAGAGTGTGATAAGCCCTCCCCTGAGCCTCCTTTTCTCCAGGATAAACACCCCAGCTCCTCCTTACAGGACTTGTTTTCCAGACCTTCCACTCCCAAAAAACAAGTCATGCAGTCCATTACAGGTGAGAAGGCAAGTGACACTTCCCCAGTTTAAGCATGAGTGCATGAAGATGATACTCATGATGGATATGGACACAAACACATTAGAAAAACATTTTTCTCATAAGGCAGAAATTGCAAACATTGAAGAACCTGGGGCCAGTACATTTAAATCTGATTCATCACTTCAAGAAAATCTGAGTGAATACAAATTAAGCACAGAGCAGTTAAGAGCTTTTCCTTCCTTTGATGATTGCATACATTGCAAACATTTTGAAAACTGACTCTTAACCATTACACACACAAGGAAAACCACTGCCAAACATCTGTATTGCATTTTTTACAAAATGAGACAAATGAGCTAACCAGAAAGTTTCAATGCTTACTATCGCACGGACTTGAAAGAAACCAAAAGGATCTTTCTGGCCCAAAGAGACACAGAAGCCTGTCCTGCTCCACGTCTGGGATGAATGCCTAGAGAGATGCAATTCAAGCAAGCTTCACTGATAGAGATCCACGCGAGTAACAGCCCGGGGAAAAGTTTCACACTCTCCCACACTTCATATAAACGAAGGTGAGCAGAGACACCTCTGCTAAAAGCATCTTGTTCACTTACCTCAACTACCCTTGTTTTAACAGGGCTTCGGCCTCCCCGCGACCGCGAAGGGACGGACAAAACGGGAAGCTGCCCAGCTGAGCACAAGTAACGCTTTTTCCTGTAATTCCGAAGGCCAGAACCCCCCACGCCTGCCGCCGGCACTAGCGGTGCCGGACTCCGCTCCAGCTGCCCGCACGGCGCCGGCCGCCCGCGGGCGGATGCTCTGCCCCGCCCGGAGCCCCGACAGGCGCCCGCCCCCGGAGCCACCCCGCCGGCCCCTCCGCACCCCGACCGGCCCCGCGGCCACTCCCAGCTCCGCGGCAGCCCCGCCGCTCTCTCAGCCGGCCGAGCGGGAGCGTAGGCACTGACAGTTCGGTGCCGATGGATCGAGTAAAGAGTGTCTTCGAATCGTACAAACGCGGAGGGAAACAAGGGTGTTGGGTAACAGTCACCGCCGAGGAGCACTCACGTTTTAAGCACCTCATGCATCATTTAGGGCACAGGCAGGGGAATAAATCAAGTGGTGATCCCTTATAAAAGTAACAAATGTATTCCACTTAATGGCTTGGAAGAAGACTGCACGGAACTGAAAATCAGAAGGAACTTTGCAATTAAGATGCTGTGAAGTTAGTAAATGAAGTCTGAAGTCCACAGTAGTTAATGTGCTTCCTACTAAGCAGTGACAGTCCTTGCTAAGCAGACACTCTCCAAGACCCGATACTGAATTTTAATAATGCAATCAGCACATCAAGAGGTCTTTGCCCCAATTCAGGAAGAGATCCATTACAGACAGCAAGCTGCTTATCCTGCACTAGTGTCACACACAAAAGCTGTAGATTGACATGTTTCGACCTCCATGACTTGTGCAGCTCAGTTTTTGTCAGGATATTTTAACATGCAAGCTCAACACTCCAACTTCCAGATCACTCACCAGCCTTCAGCCTCTTCAGCTAATCATCAGATTCAGTCAGGTAGCCCATTTGCTTCCCTTTTTGTTTTTGAATGATGTTGCCATCTTCCCATCACCCATAACCTCTGTGTGAGGGTGCATTGTAAACTGCTTTAATGTTTTTTAATTCCCCTTGCTACTTAGAAGTATACATTAGAAGGATAGTGATATTTTGAAAACTTGCATTTGTTTTTCTATGAGGTAATAAATGAAAAGAAATGTGGTTCAAAAGAACCACACATAAAATGAAACCAAAGTGCTCTTTGGTATACCAATTTGTTGGGGTTTTTTTAGGGAGAACATAAAGGGCAGGACCAGCCCCTTAATTTATGTTCAATTATTGAACATCTCTTCTAGACTTGGTCTGACTAGTTGCCTGTTCTCACACATTAATACATGGATTTCACTGACACTCAAAGTTGGCTGCTCAATCTTTCAAAATCATGAAAAGCTGCACCACACCTAAAAGACTAGTTAAACATTTGTTTAACTTTCAAGAACCTTTAGTCATCCCTCTGCCTGCCTCAGGGCTATGTACATGTTTACATTAAGGCTTCCAGAGTCTTAAATGTTTGGTTGTGGACTGAACAGTAGCACTTCGGAGATTCCAGGATGCAGAGGGCACTTAATGATAGCATCAGTAACTGTTTCAGCTACTACCATTTGTAGGAAGTTAACAGTAAAGAGAAAAACATCTGACAAATGTAATATCATTTACCAAAAGTGATTTGGCACAGAAGATGGGAAGCCTTTAGAGTACAACAGAAATCCTGCCAAAAAATGTCTTCCATATCCACATTTACAGACACTTTCATCCACTTTGCACATGAATGCTCTAGGAGAACTAACTTTTCCATCCTGAGGGTGGGAGCAAAGTGAAGCCATTGTTCCTGAAACACAAGGAAGGAAGTGCCTTCCACAGAAAGACTCAACTGTTTTTATTGCTGATGCCTCTCTATTGTTTGGGCAGGTGATTCAGGAGCAACTGCTCCAGAGATTGGTTGATCCCAGATGGTACCCCTTACAATTCTTAAAGAGAAGCATGTCCACTGTCTGTGTTGGCAGGGTGAGACAGGAGACTGCAGAACTACTTCTAAAAATCCAACCTTCATTGCAAATTGTTTTGTTACCCTGTAACAAACTGCAGAAGTTCAGCTTCTGTATTATGTATGACCACACCCTAAAAAATTACTGACCACTGTATAATTATGGTGAGCCTGTATTAGTTAACACACTGGCACAGAATAGAGCATCTTTAAGTTCAGTGGAAAAATTAGGTGCATTTTCATTGACCAGTCTGCAAATTGACCTTGCAGCATTTAATAGCGCAGTCTTAGCAAAAGCAGGTTCAATGGAAAATGTATACTGAATTTTACCTCAGAAAGTTGCAGAGTTGGTTTTAACCAAGAAACTCATTAGGGTGATTTCTACTTGTGCCAATGACTCCAACCACTTCATTCCTCTAAACATAAAGAGGAGGGCATGACAACAGACTTTCACTGGCATTGCAAAACACAAAAAAAACCCCATGAGTGTCCTTCTATTCCCTACTTATTTCACTCGTGGGGAAGAAAAATCCAGTGAAAGCAGTCTGATTTTATATCAATTTCTAAATATGCATAATTCCATTTTCCAGTGAGTAGCTTGTCATTAGAACTCAATTAGCACCAACCTCTATGCAAAACTGCATTCAACAGGTAAAAAAATTAACTATGCTGTTCTTAAATTTGGCTTTAGCATAACATAAAAATTCAACAACAGCAGTACCCTCAAAATGCTCTTAAATTACTGGTTTATGACTAAAACTTAGTTTAAATGCAAAACATTGTCCAAGCTAATGTAACATACCACAACAATATGAATAAGCAACAATAATGGGTGTGACAACCCACTGTTAAGGGGAAGGAAGCGCCTAAGATTTGTAAATGCTCTCTGGTCAAAAGGAACAACGAGTCAAAGGGTACAAAATCAATCAAAGTTTTATTAGTAAATTACACATTTGGCATGGGAATTGGTGCTAGTACCTGACCTACTATATAAGCACAGCACTGGGTTTTTGATAAAGGCATAGGGGAAGAGAGAAAGGACCACCACAATCCATTGTGTGCCTAAAGTCAGCATCTCTACAATGGACACATATTAAAACTATGTCAAATTAGAGTCAGAGGCAGACTCTACAAACTGCTCAAACCTAACGAAAAGGCATAAGAAATGTACCAATTACTATGTTTACAGTGTGCAACCACCAACATTTAATACACACAGAAAGGTTTTAATGCCTAAGTGCAATAATGTGAGCATCTTTTTCATCTGCTCTCTAGAGATTTATTCTTCAAGAAACGAATTAGGTGCTTTGCTAAGAAGGCCACAAAGCCATTATCAATTTCAGAACAGAGCACTATGCAATACTTCCTTCCTGACACATCTTCCTTCACAGCATTGCAACATCACAACAGCTGTAATAGCAATCCAATAAAATGCTGGCAAAGAAGGGATGCTTTATTCCCAGAGCAATGTCTTTAGTAGTTTATTACAGAATTTTTTTACATGTTTTCCATGGTTTTTTACATGTTTACCATATCCTATGGTAATTTAAGATTCACAAGCCTTTTACTACAATTGCAAAAGCAGGTAAACATAATTAAACCCATGTGTACAAACAGGCTAAAGGAATTATTAAAATCCCATGTGGCTTTAATAGACAAAATGCCATTTCTTGTAATTTTCCACCGCAAGACCATAGTGAACAGACTCTTTATGATAACTTCAATCAGCATGAGTTACCGTTGGCAGAGAGTCACTCTGAAGGCAGAGCTGCAGCAGTTTGTAGTAACCACCTGCAATGAAACAAGTTCCTCACATGCACTTTAACAAAGAACACAGAAAAAGAAAGAGGCTATGTAGAACACCTTAGATGAGAACACCTTATCATACAGATATTCTTCTCTTACACCTACCACTGCCTACTAAATCATATCAATAAATGCCATGTTGACTCATTTATTGAACAATCCAGGGATTGCAACTCCACCACCAACCTGGGGAGTCAGATCCAATTCTTAACAACTTGTTTCTTAAGTTTTCCTAGTATCCAATATAAACCTCTCCTGATGCAACCTAAGGTCTTTTCCACCTGTCATAGAACCACATAATCATTACCATTGGAAAAGACCTCCAACATTGAGTCCAACCTTTGATCAAACCCCACTCTGTCAACTAAACCACAGCTCTAAGGGCCAACTCCAGGTGTTTTTTGAAAATCTTCCATGCATGGTGACTCCATCATCTTCCTAGGCAGCCCATTACAGTGCCTAATCACCCTTTCTGTGAAGAATTTCTCCCTGACACTCAACCTGAAGACCCCCTGGTATTAAAACCACTTCCTCTCATCCTGTGAGTGGTTGCCTGGGAGAAGAGACTGACCCCCACCTGGATACATCCCGTTTTTAGGTCACCCCTGAGCCTCCTTCTCCCCAGGCTAAACACCCCCAGCTCCCTCAGCTGCTCCTCACAGGACTGGTGCTCCAGACCCTGCCCCAGCTCCATTGCCCTTCTCTGGACTCTCTCCAGCTCCTCAGTGCCTTTCTTGCAGGGAGGGCCCAGAGCTGGACACAGCACTCGAGGTGTGCCCTCAGCAGTGCCCAGCACAGGGGGACAATCCCTGCCCTGGCCCTGCTGGCCACACCATGGCTGATCCAGGCCAGGATGCCATTGGCCTTCTTGGCCACCTGGGCACACCCTGGCTCATGTTCAGCTGCTGTCACCAGCACCCCCAGCTCCTTTCCAGCCACTCTGTCCCAGCCTGTGGCACTGCCTGTGGCTGTTGCGACCCAAGGGCAGGACCTGGCACTGGGCATTGTTAAACCTCACACCATTGGCCTCAGCCCATCAATGCAGCCTGTCTAGTTCCCCCAGCAGAGCCTTCTCGCCCTCCAGCAGATTAACACTCTCATACAGTTTGGTTTCATCTATGAATTGACTGAGGGTACACTCAATCCCCTCATCCAGGTCATTAATAAAGATACTGAACAGAAGTGCTCGCAGTCCTGACTGAGCCCTGGGGAACCCCACCTGTGACTGGCCACTAGCTGGAAATTACTCCACTCACTACCACTCTCAAGGCCTGGACTTCCTCAAAGTTTTTACCCAGTGATCAATGCACCTGTCCAAGCCTGGGGTGCCAGATTTTCCATGAGAATGCTGTGGGAAACTGTGTCAGGGGCTTTATTACACATAGCCAACACTAAGGTCTTTGTGAAACTGTTCAGAGTGGAAAACAGTGAGAGGTAAAACACTTCACTAACAAATCTCTAACCTGCAAATCTGGGGACTGAAGAACACAATATGGAAGTACAACTGCTTTTTATAAAATGAAATATCCATAGCTTGGAGAGAAGTTAAAAGCACAAAGCACAACCAGCCTGAATTTAGACATTGAAGGTACTCACTTGGGCACCACATTTCTGGAATAGGAAAAACACTTTAGGAAATATTTTAGACACATGACTTGTTTCCAAGTGCCTGAAATTCCTATGAAGATTCATAGAATAATTTGAGCTTCTCTCTTTCCTACCTGCCTAGCCACAATTGTACTTTCCAACGAGTCAGGAGAGTAAGTCTTCACTGCGGCTGGGCTTTTTTGTTGCTGTGGTCTGAGGATAGGTTTTTCCTTATAACTCATCAGATGTCTTATGAAGGGCACACTAGCATTTACTCAAGACTAACATGCTACCAGTTATCAACACCTTCTAATAAACCACTGCTTTGTATTCTTAAATTTTACATCTTGTACTTGCAGTCTACATGCACAAAATTCTCTAAGTGGTTCAGAGAGGGTGGATTACATATTCACCACTCTAGACAGTAAATGTTAATAAAGTATATTAATTTCTAGAAGTGATCTCTAAATGAGCTGATCAACTACTACAAAAAAGTTTCTGCAAGCTCAGAAATTCATTTGATCTGTTTGTTGCTTAGTACATTTGCGTATGCTGCAGATGACCTTATAATTACAGAACCTCCTAAGGAAATATAGGTCTTCAATATAATTTAATTTGACTGGCATATTTAGACCAAGAATCCCACAAAATACTGCTATAGGAATAGCTTCCCAGTTTCAACTGATTCATGATAATGATCCTAAAAAAGAAACCCAGTATTTTTAAGCAGCGGGAGTGGAGGGGCAGAGTTGATAAAGACAAAGAATTATTGAGAAAGAATTATTGACAAATCATCTGCCTGTTTTCATCTCCCCACCACTAGTGGTAAGGGAAAGGCACTAAGAGGCCAAAATTCTTTCAGTATAAACCTCATTCATCTTTCCAGGACACAAAGTCTTTGTCAACAACCATCCCATCTCCGATGACCATGCATATTTCATTTTGAAGAGTGGAGGATGAGTGAAGCACAGCATTCTCTGCAGTTGGGAGATATTTAAGGATTGGGTATTGAAAACTGTTTTAGCTGACTTGGTTGAAGAAGGAGGGAAAAGAAACAGTGCAAGGAAATCCTGATTGATAATATTGCACTGCAGGAAGAATGACAAGTTCATTTGACACTGGAATTGGACTACAGCCATTGTCCACGGTATTCTAAGACAATGTCAGCAGGCAACATGTACATTTGCAGTGAGAAAATAAAATATTATTCTTACTTATATATGGATATCAGGTTCTGAAAGGCAAGTCAGATTTATTTACAAGCATAGAGAGGAAAAGGTATTTTCAGCAGTTTGGCTCCTAAATAATTTGTCAACTGAACAAAGATGACTCCCCAGTCTTGAATACAAAGTAGTTCCTCTAAGAGTCCTTTGGCAACAGATAATTTTTTTTCTGCTTAATAAAAAGAAATTAAAGCCAAACATTACCTTCAGAAGTGCCAAAGACTCTACCATAGCTACTTTGAAGGAAATAAACTGCATAAAATAAAAAACACTTAATTTTATATTTCAAGCGTTACTGAACAATTGTCCTGAATTAGTTCTACCAATGTCAACATTTTCCTTAAGCTAGCTAGAAAAAAATATAAGCATCAGGTAAATTTGAAGAGAATGTGCTAAAATGTAAGATTCCACAACATTCCTTGGTCCAAACTCCATAGTCAAATGATTTAATCTACTTATTAGTTAATGGAGCTAAGACATGGAGACAGTCATACCATAAAACCCTCAGATAACATTTCTTTTAAACCCTCAGTTATCAACGAAGACTGACACTAACCACACACAGTGGAAGTCACACAAAAAGTAAAATTTGTAATGACAGAGTACTATTTTTACCTTCCACAATTTCTGAAGTACAGGACAGCGTACAGACATCCACATTTGACCAAGACCTGTGGTCCATTTATGGTGTCACTGAAGAAGTTGTGACAGATGTCAAATATCCTCCTCTTGAGTCACCAGGGAATTCCTGGAACTGCAGGCCAGCACATTAAAATTACTAAACTTGGCTAACAGAAAAAAACCTCCTTATTATTACCTAACATTGAAGCTTTACACTTTGTTTTATATCAAAGAGGAATACAGGTTTTGCATAAAGCCAGCTGACATACTGAAAGTGTTCAGCAAGATCACTTTTTGCTCCCAGTCCTTCAGCTGAGGTCAATGAAGAGAGACAGGTCCATTCTTTAGCATTCTTAAAGCTAATCTGTAGGTCAATGTAAATTCCTATGAGCATTATCAACAATGAAAGAGATGTTTCCAGAATTTATTATGTCTTTTCAGACTTTTATTATGTCTTCAGCAGACTATAGTATGCTTTCCTATCTGCCAAAACACTCTGGAGGATTTTAATCAATCTGGTATTAGTTTTGCAGACATTCTATTTCCTTTCTGTTTTTCAGAGCTCTTGTTTACAGTCCTTCAATTCTTATGGCCATAATTTTTGAGTTGGGATGCAGCCCTCAACCAGAAAAGTTAAGCATTCTGTGAAAGCTTTGCTTTATTCAGCTACTACCTGAAGATTCCTTACAACTTGTCCATAGCACATGAACAGCTCCAGACCAAAGGTTGTAAATTACTCACTGCCAAACACCAGGCACCCAAGGAAGTTGCTCACTTGCCCTCCCCAGCCATAGCTGGGCAGATGAGCGGGAAAAATTAATGAAGGCTTCATGAGTTAAGGACCAAGAAAACACTCCAAGGGCAAAAGAGGCCTCAGCTAGAGGTACAAAGTGAATTTATTACTAACAAAACCAGAGGAGAATAACAAGAAATAAAGAAAGGCCTTAAAAACACCTATTCTTCCCCCAACCCCTCCCTCCCTCCCACTGACAGTGCAGGGGACAGGGCCATAGGGGTTTCGGTCAGTTCATCACCCAAGGATTTTCTTCTGCTGCTGTGGGAGAGCTGTCCTTCCCCATCTACACTGTGGGGTCCCTCCTATGGGAGACAGGACCCACACCAGAGAAGTTAATGAGAACTTTCTCATGGGAGCAGTCCCACCAAAACTGCTGCACCATGAGTCCATCCCACAGGCACAGAGAAACTACTCTGGCAAGGGTCACTCTTCCACAGGGTGCAGTCCTCCAACGATAGGCTGCTCCAGCCTGGAAGCTGGGCCCTCTCTCCCCACTGGGTCACCCACTGGATCACAGCCTCCTCCAGGCATCCACCTGCTCCAGCATGGGCACCTCCCCCACAGGCTGTGGGTGGATCCCCATGGGCTGTAGGGGAACAGCTGCTTCACAATGGTCTCATCACAGCCTGAAGACAAATCTCGGCTCCAGCTCCTGGAGCATCCCCTGCCCCTTCCTTCTGAACTGACCTTGGTGTTGCCATGTTGTTTCCTTGACATACTCACCTTCTCGTCGCTTGTTTCAATTTTTTTTGATTCAGAGAGGCACTACCTTCACCTCTAATTGCCCCAGCCTTAATTCACAGCATGTCCATCTTCAGACCCATGAGGGGACTCGCTCTGCTGGGCATGGTGGAAGCTTCCAGCAGCTTCTCACAGAAGCCACCTCTGTGGCTCCACCACTACCAAAAACCAGGCCATGCAAAAGCAACATGTTAAATTATATTTTCCTTTAGTTATAAGAATTTCTCCTCGAACTGGCATTAAAAGAAAACACATTGTCAATGTTGTTTTATACATCCCATGAAAACTGAATTTAGCTTGGAAAAAAAAAATCTATGTTCATTGTTCAATGAAAGGTTTGATGTCATTTCTCAATGCTAGTCTGTCAAGAACCTTCAACCTAATCTTGAACTGAAGTTCCAATACAAATAGCATCTTTACATAAACCTGGAGGTAGACGACGGGGGAAAAACAATTCAATAGCTCCAGTTTAGCACTAACTACAGGCAGTAGAAAAATCTAAATGGAATCAGAGATACATGGTTACACTGTTCTTAGGTTAAAATCAGTTGAGCAAAACCTTTTTAAGAACACTTACCCTGATTTGCTAAAAGGATAACCAGATCCTCTTGAATTAAGAAGGTATTGACATGGAATTTTCCAGTAAGTTTTTAAACTTGTTCTCCACATAAGCCTACTTGAGTGCAAAAATAAAATAAACAGGCAGCTGACAGTGCACTTCATTCTCCACCCCAACTTCCCTTGCCAGCATTTTCCTCCAGATGAAAACGACACTGAAATATTTTCCTGCAGATTAAATATTTAAAGAATCACAAAGCTTAAACCAAAGTTGAATACTGTATCTTTCCGCAAATATTGCTCTTCAAGTTTTCATTTCTCCTTCCCAGCTGACTTGGTTCTTCCAACTCTCACCCTCTCATAAAAAGTAGTAAAGATGACTTCTCATCTTTTGGGTGATTTCAATACCATTCTAGGGACTGGTTTGTTGGCATGCAGTTCTATGTTAGAACACCATCATTTATTTAGCACCTTTCTGTGTAAATGATTATGAAGAATGGGGCCTGAACAGTCATTCTATAGAAAATGTAACAATTGCAGAACTCTCTTTGTTGCCTGACAACTCACAAGTCCTATTACAGGAGACAAAGCTAGAAACATCCAGTGGTCCTTTAAACAATGCTAAACCAGGTTCCCTGAAAATGTTTACTCTAGTTTACAAGTGACTTTTCTTTGACTTCTCTTCACAGAAATGGGCAAGCTTTATCAGCTCACAGCTTCTTCTAACAGCTACAGTTCACTCGCACTTACTGCAGCCAGACACCAAAAGCACCCTCCATTTACCTGAAATTCAGAATGGATGCAAAAATCTTCAAGGATACTTCTCAGGAAAAGGAGCCATACTGCCCAGAGTATTTTACTCTGAATTATTAACATAACGCTTAAATACATCTGCTACTTATGAGCAACAATTTAAATATACTGACCATTCAGCTCACTTTCAAGTACTCAATTAAGACTTTACTCTTTTTGCATAATACATAGCAGCAAAATAACAGTCTACAAAATAAACAGTACTTCTCTAAGTAGATATTTAGGTAAATAGTTTTGCAAAGATATTCATTCAAAGAATGAGTATCTCTGCAAAAGATATTCACTTTTCCACAATGAGCGATTCCCTAGTATTGCCCAGAATCAGTTCTGATTCTCACTAACTTGGGTACTATGGCTCCTACCCTGTAAGCAGATCAAGTATTATCTCCCTGGATTTAGTGGGAAAACTGTACAAGACATAGTGCTCAGCACTGTGTGCTAAACAGCAAGCCATGAGAAGCCTGTAAGCTTGTTCAGCTGGGCAAAACATAATGGCCTTCCTCTTTTCTTTGAGCACCCAACGATATGCATCTTTGTAGAATATTGCATTAATCAGAAAAAAAATCAACGAAAAAGCAACTTTACAGAAATCTAGAACTGTTAGTGACTGCTTAACTCCTACAGCTTCTACAAGCCTGGGAAAACTCCTGGATATAAGGCACCAAGCTTGTTCTAAAGCAAACTTTTCCACAAGAGACAGCAGAGTGTATTTATTTTAGACAAAGCTAAAAACATTCTACTAGATGCAACACAGGGCTCCATCCTTTCTCTGTAAAAACATGTATTTTCACTAAGTTGTGGGTGTAACCACTGACCTTTAGTTCCAGTTTGTGAAACCGCAATGACATAGAGCTGATACAGAGGCAACAATCAAGTGCACATCTCAAACTTTTATTAAAGAGCTGTTTAACAGATCCTTAAATCATTGTAACACAAGACTCAAACTTTTTAACTGACATGCTCCAAAAAAAAAAAAAAAAAAGGAACAAAGTTAATGTGAACCCTCACATAAAGCTCCTTCCCAAACTGCGTCTTCACAAGATGAGATTCCCATGCAACACTTCACTTACAGCAAAACATAGTACAAACTAGTTTGGTATAAAGCAATTTAATCCCATGACTCAATTTCTCTTGCAGAACAGTCCATCTTTACTTCTCCTGCATTCACGATGCCTCTGCCTCTGTAATTCTAGGAAACACAACAGGTCCTAGTTTAGAATTATTAACACTTTCAATCATTTAATGGTAAGTCACCACAAAACAATTTTAGCTTTCTGCATGCACCTATCTCAATGTAATCTGAACACTCAGGAAGTTTTCATCATTAATCTCCTATACACAAGGACTTCTTTTACCCTGGTGTGAAATTGATACAGTTTAGCCAACCTCAGATTTTATCACATGTGGGAATAACACTTCCCACAGTTCACATCTCAACTTCTTTTCTTACCCAACACAAATCAGTTCATACAATTGTGGGAAAACAACTTCCTTTTCCACTACATACTACAGAATGACTGTCTGCATTACCTTCCCAGTAAAATCCTTTTCCTCAGTAATCTCTTAAGACTGCCTCAAAATAATCACATAAGATCCTCCAACAGATTCCTCTTTCAAACTCATCACTTGATTATCAAATGGACTTATCATGAAAAATGGGGTTGATTACAAATGAAGAGTTTCTGTCAGACTGACATGAAAAGGTCTCATAATAATTAGAACCTCACATTCTTCAACTCAAGGAGGAGGTACACTGTGTATGTATCACTTAGTATGTGATACTAAGGGCAGTATTCCCAATGCAAGCAGACAGATTTCACACTATTCTGTTCTGGACAAAGTCACAGTCAAATTTGGTTACTCAGAGGTTGTGAAGGCCATGGACTAGAAATGATGGATTTCATTAAATGCTAGGAGACACTACAAAAAGGCTGGAAACACGTATTTAGAAGCAATCTAAATCTCTAGAGAGATCCACCTCTTAAAGCAATCTAGTAAAAAAGCAAAAATAATGTGTCCTTGTACTAAAATATACAAGAAATATCCACAGAGTCAAGAATTACTCTGCAAGGAAAGGTTTGTGCAAATATACACAACAGTTGTAATGTGAGACTGTGAGTTTGAGAAGGAAGCAATGTTAGTGTAACTAACATCGCATGAAGTCCCTTGCCCCCAGAAAAATGGTTCAGATCTAGCAAGGGGACTAGCCAGCCAGGTGAAAACACTCAAACCACCCAAAGCTTTCAATAACTACAGTATGGGAAAAGATAATTAATGAAAGGAAGGTCAGAACTTGAAGTGAAGCTTCAGACATTGTGTAAGCACTGAGAGCAGTTATTTCTACTATGGTGTCAGAGGAAGTACATTTGTAACATTTGGAAGCAACTGATCTATGATAAAAGTTCTTATGGAATCAAGATAAAAGAAAGGCTTTCAAATAGGAGTAAGCACAGAATCTGAAATTACCAACAGCAAGAAACTAGAAGGCTTCTCCTCACCACAGACATTAAGAATCTTGACACAGACCAGATTGGGCATTTACCTAACTATAATTAGCTGAAGCTTTCACTCAACTGAGTTGCTTGACTAAGGTGATTCATAAAACAGTTACTGCTTGTTATGCATAATAATATGCACTCCCACCGTACACATGCAGCACAGAAATTTCTGAACTACAGCTTTTGTTCATGTCTGCATGAATGTTTTCTTCCACAGGAATCCTGACTTTATAGATCGAGACTACAGCAGCTAGTAAGAGGCCACACTCTAAGAACCTAAGCCAAGCAATCTGTCTGAAATTAGTTTCAGTAATATTCAATTATTTAAAGATGCACAACTAAGAAAAGGGACATAATTAGAGTCAGAACAGTTTCAGTGGCATTACTCTGGATATATACCACTAAAGACAAGTTTTAAACTGTCTCAGACAAAGTTCTAATAGCCAGGACTTTCAGTTAATTTCCAGACCTACCTTTTGGGTATTAACTGGGAGTCGTCCTCCTTCAGTCTCAAAAGCAACTTCTGTCAACCAAACAGGAACTTCCTGCTGAGCCTATGCAATTAGGAAAACCAATTGAGACTTTGACTGCTTTACCAATTCAGATTAAGGGTTCCATAACAGTACCAAAAATGTCACAGTTGTTCAGTACATTCAAGTGAAATCTTAAAGAACAGAAAAAGATCAGCACTAAGATCTGAAACTTACATCTGAAAGCACTTTAATTAGAGGTTGTGCAAGATGACCATCTGAATTGTTATCAAAGAAGCCAACTGCTTTCCCTGTATTTCCACAACGACCAGTTCGTCCAATTCGGTGCACATACTCTTCAATGGTGGAAGGAAGATCAAAATTAATGACATGCTGAACATTTTCAATGTCCAGACCTCTTGCTGCCACTGAGGTTGCCACAAGAACTGGACATTTTCCAGAACGAAAATCCCGAAGTGCTATTTCTCTCTCTCTCTGCTCTCTATCTCTAGAAAGAAAGCAAGGGTGAGAATGAATATCTCTAAAATTCACAGTATTATTTAACATATAATTTAAATGCCATGTTTCGTGGAAAGAAGCTCTTGGGCAGGGGAAGGGGGGTGAACAATGGACGGAAAACGAAAAAAGACCCAAACAACTCATACACTGCCCAGTTTATGTTTTCTGAATTTTTAACTGAAGAGCAGCGAGACAGAGCAACTGCTTAAACTTAAGTCTCTAGAGAAACTGAGGTTTTTTTAAAAGAACTGGAGATAATTATGCATCAAACTCACAACCTTTCTAAAAAAAAAAAATCCACTTGCTTAATTTATTACAATTTCCTACAGCTTTGCAGCAGGGAGCCAGAATAGCAAAGACAAAGTCTCCACAGACCCCTGCACAGGCCATTTTTCAGATATGAAAAAAAAACCTGTGGTCAGTCAACAGTACAGAATTGGTCTTCTTTTATCATAATGACAAGAAAACTAGATTTGCTCTGGTTTTTCCATGCTTGAAGAATATTTACAAATTATCCAGTATTGAACTACAGTGGGTCAGAAAAATCATTCACGGTCTTTACTGCCCAAGTAAGAAAACAAATTAGAAAGCTAACCAGTGCTCTTTAGGATCTTAACATGGGATATTTAGTGAAGCCTGGTATGACCACTACTCCAGGGAATAACTATCCTGACTTCAACTCATAAAAGTAAAATGGATCAGAAACCAGTAAAATTCATGACAGTTTAACAGCTTCCACTGAACCAGTTATTCTACAAATACCTCAATTCACACTGTAGTAATTTTACAGACACGTATTAGGAAACTCCTCCCACACAAGGGGGTTGTGGGTTAGCAATCCAGGCTCACCAGGAATGGAAGGCCAGATCTTCTCAAAAGCTATATGGCTTTCACACACCTACAAATCCAACAGCCACAGGATATACAGAAACATCCTGCATCTGCTAAGACCATTTTAGCCCTTCTTCAACCTTGATATTCTGAGGTCTGTCAGAACACACGGCAAGCTGAACTACACAGATATAGCCAAATGTAAGTTCTCAACAAAAGTTCTTAAAAAACACAGGTGACTTTCACTTTAAAATACTTACCCATGGATACTAGTGGCTGGTATGTTTTCTTGACAAAGAAAGCATGCAATGAAGTCTGCTTTTTTCTTTGTGTCCACAAAGACCAGGGTTCGTTCATTACCTATGTTGAACAAAAGTTTAAAGCCATTGTAGTTTGAAACATGATGCAATTTTCACTATTTAGAATAGTCTTACCTATACTGACACCTAATATTTATCTATAGTAACACCTAATACAGGCACACATTTTGAATAAAGTCTTTAAAGTATGACTGTAATTTCTTGCCTTATCTGAGCTAATGAAATTTAATCCATCAATTTCTGTATCAATACAGAAACTGAGTGAAGAAACATACATTGTTTTTCTCCTCAATAAAAAGAGAAAACAAACATTGTTCCCTGCGACATGCAAGCATTTTCTTTCTACAGCCTGTGGCTCAAAGCAGTACATTATTCTGAGCACTGAACAGCAAGATTCCACAGACCATTTTTGATTCCAAACTCACATTCAGTCTTCAACATTAAAATTTAAGACATACAGAACAGTAAGTAAATATTGGAAAAATATGGAAAAATCCTAGACATTAATAAAACACAGGCCCAAACATTCACACAATAATTTTAACACCCCTGTAATCATGAGATAATACCCCAGATGCTGAAGTATTGTAACTGACCACATAAAGTAGAAAGCCATCTGGGAAGGTTTTCTGATAGTACTTAATAGATGTGAATCACTGACAAATACTGGGCATTGGACTAGATTCAATGACATTTACAAGTCCCTTCCAACCCAAACTAGCCTATGATTCTGTGAAATACCCCTACACAAATATCCCTAAAAACAAGTGGCTCCCCAAGTTCTGCTTCAAGCTTCATCAACAGTCTTGTAAAGCACACAACATACAACAAAATCATATAGCCATGATCTTTCAAAAACAAGGTTAAAGCCAAGCAAGTTTGACTTCTCAGGTGAACAACTGGCATTAAGTTACCTATGCTGTGCAGAATTTCTATCAGTTTATCCCTCTTGAAATACTGGGAAACTTGAAGAATATTTTGCTGAACATCACTGCATGCTCCACCCGCATGTCCAACAACAACAAATAAAAAATCAGTTTTCAAAAATTCACAAGCTAACCTGAAAGAGACAAAATTGAGCAAAATGAAAAATATTATGTAATTATTCTTGCTTTAAAAGCATGTATTTTCATTTATGTTTAAGTAACACAAAAAATATTTTTATCCTCCATTTTGCAAGGAACAATACAAGTAGTCTTACATACATTTTAAAAAAGCCGGAAGAGTCTGCATAGTTTGGTCCAGCACACAAACCACATCTTGGGCTGTGTGAAGTATGACCAGCAGGTCAAGGGATTCTACGTCTGCCTTTGTAAGACCTCAGCTGGAGTACTGCACCCAGCTGTGGCATCTTCAGCAGAAGACAGGCATATCAAAAAAGATTCAGAGAGGCCACAATGATGATCAGAGGACTGTACTCCTTCTCCTCTGAAGACAAGCTGAGAGAGTTGAGGAGTGGAGATTATTAAGGCTGGAATGACCTTACTGCAGCCTTCCAGTACCTAAAGGGGATTTACAAAAAAGACTGAAACACTTTACACAGGCTGATAGGATAGGACAAGTACAGGCTGGACAGAGAATGGATCCCAGCTGGACCTGGAGGGAAGGGCTTGAGAGTGCTGGTGGATATGGGGCAGGACATGACCCAGCAAGATGCACCTGCAGCCCAGAAAGCCAACTGTGCCGTGGGCTGCATCCAAAGCAACGTGGCCAGCAGGGCCAGGGAGGCAATTCTGCCCCTCTCCTCTGGTATTGTGAGACCTCACCTGTGTTCAGCTCTGGGGTCTCCAGTGTAAGAAAGATGTGGACCTGTTGGAATGAGTTCATGAAAGCCACTAACCTGATAACACACCTGGAGCACCTCTTGCTTATGAAACAGACTGCAAGAGGTAGGGTTGCTCAGTCTGGGGAAGAGAAGGCCTCAGGAAGACCCTGGAGCAGCCTTCTAGGATAAGCAGCTAAACGGTACTTAGTTGCTAGCTGGGACTAAACCACAGCCTTTTACTGGAAGATATCAAGCCTCAAATGCTAAATTAAAGTTTTCCAGTCAGCTAGAAAAATGCATGGTTCTCTCAAATCACATGCATAGAAAGAGCTTCAACTATCAGATCAAAGGTCTATGTAATGGCAGAAACAAGTTCAGATATAAACCCAAACGTAATGTTAAAACTAAACCTGATTATATTCACTTAACAGAAACACAGGACAATCTGAATGCAAGAGGTCCAAAGAAAGCGTCCCTGTGTCCAACATCACCAAAATAGTATACTGTTTAAAGTTCTCCTGGTAGCACAGTATGGGGAAATCATTAGCTTTCCTGACTTCAGCACCAGAAAACCATTAAATCCAGGAATGAACTGACTCCAGAAAACAAGGGTTTTCACTTGAACTTATTTCAGTTTCAAAAGGTTACAAGAATGACGGGGCAAAAGAAAACTGCCTCAAAGCTGCACCAGGAGAGGCTTAGACCAGATATCAAGAAAAAAAAAAATCTTCACTGAAAGAGTTTTCAAGCACTGGACCAGGCTGGCCTGGAAAGCAGTGGCATCACCACCCCAGAAGGTACTTAAAAGATGTGCATATCTGGCACTTGGGGCACTGGTTTAGTGGTTCACTTGCTGGTGCGGGGTTAACGGTTAAGTCTTAATCAGCTTACGGATCTTTTCCAACCTAAATGCTCCTAGGACTCTAATGTTATTATGCACTTCCAAACCATGATCCAAGCACTTATGTTTCTGAAGTCTTCCACCAGCACTTGTAAATCCTGCAGGACTGACAGTAGAAAGGTAGGTCTGTTGGGGCTTTTTCATTTAACAGGAGCAGACAGTAAATATCTTCAACAAGAAGTTCAAGGAATGTCTTTTCAGTTGCTGGTAATTACAGAACTCATGATTCATCCCCCAGTACACAAAAATACACACCAAAAGCGTGAGCAAAACCCAATGATAAAAACAGACCTAGAGATAAAGGGACCCAGATTGCTCTTTCCAACCCAAAACCTGAGTGAATCAGAGCACTCTGTATCTCACAGGGAGATACACACACCCGGGTCTCTTCCCAGGATACACTCTTGCAGAAACAGGTAAACACAAACTATACTTGTATATAATATCATCTGAATGCTTGATTACCAGCTGAGCAAACAAGGTCATTTTTATCTCACTACAAGATTATTCTTCCACACAAAGAACCCTACGAAAAAAGTCTGGACAAGGAACCAAAGCCACAACAGGTGAGTCCTGCTTTAAGAAAGGTGATAGATTTCCACATTAGTGGTCAGTACTACCTGACTGAACAGGAAAAAGCAGCCCATTACCCTCTTTCATTCAGGACGGGAAACTACTGAGAAGTATTTTCTCCCTGCCTCAAAAAAGATCTTTCAGACTTTCTGAGACCAAAGGAAATTGTCAGGATTTGACTCACTGAATTACCAACACCCTAACAGTATCCCTACCACAGAATTCCTCAAAACTATTTGCACTGCTTCAACTGAAGTTTAGAGACTCATCTGATTTAACAGTGAATATTTAGATGTTGATGTCTCAAAAAGCAGAAGAAATACTAAAAAGTTTCCATCTGCTGGGAATTAGTTGTTTTGCTCTGTTACTCAGCAACCATACTTACCATCTGTTGAAGACTGTTCCCTTAAGTGAGAGGAACTTGAAAGGTAATGAGTAGTAAATAGAAGATGAATCATAAACCCATTTGTAGAAGCCTTCAAGCTACTGAAAATAAATACCAATTATCTATACAAGAATTGAGTACTATGAACGCTGGTTAGTCGAAGATGGTGATATCAGCAACATCACTGGTTTTGAGCTTGCACAGATGTGGTGGGGGAGGAATAAGACCAACAAGGGGAACATGAGGACTTCTGCAGAAGTGAAATTTAAAAGCCTTCAGACAACTTTTTAAATTGCTTAGGAATCCCCACCTAAATTAAACAGTTAATGTTTTAGAGTACCTGCTTAAATTAAGCAATAAATATTGATGTCACAGCTTTCAGTGTTTTCAAGCTTCTAAAAATTAGGAGTGTTCTTAACTCTTCAAATATTTAGTCCTATACAAGTACATTTTCAGATTTATTTCTATTTTTATTCTACTCACCTCTGAACTTCTTCAGGGAAAGTGGCACTAAACATCAGTGTTTGGCGTTTGTCTTTTTGTGGCATGTCTGGGAAAGATACCAACTTCTTCATATCTGCACCAAAACCCATATCAAGCATGCGGTCTGCTTCATCTAGCACCAAATATTTCACATTATGCAAACCAATCTGCAAGTATTTCAGTCAAAGAAAAATACTATTAGTTCATTGCCAAAATCCACCTTTCACTCATTGCTTTCAAGTTAATAAAAAGTGAAAGTATTACGATTTGTTTACATCTCAACCTCTACTGAGTCTTTTAATCTGCACAAATTCACACACCATAGTGCTTCAGAACTTGGTTCAGCAATGTAAACAGAGCTTAGAGACCAACTATAATTCAGCCCATCTATTTTGGAGTTATACCTTGAGTTTCAGAAAGGTTCTCTCATAACCCTCAAACATTCTCAAAAACCTTTTTTATTTTTCTGAAAAATAATTATGTCAGCAAGCATTATTAAGACTATTACAACTTCACTGCTGCTGAACAAGACTATCACTTTTAACTAAAATCCTTACAACTGCAGAAAACTCATCTCCAGTTTACTACCAAGTATTTTTCCAAACTTTGCTTGTTCAGTGAATATCATGGAGTCACCACACTAACATGTAAAAATTTTAATATGAATTTATAATGACTGAGGAAAATAAAAATTCAAATATAGTACTATATAACCTGGAGTTTTTTGTATTTTGGATCAGTGTGAAATTATAGTGCAAGACAGATAAAAAGCCACTGCAGCAAAACAAACAGAATATCAAGTGAAGATCTACTACAGAATATGCCACAAGAACTACATGAAAGTGTTCCAGGTATTTAAGCTATAAAATTTTATCGCCATGACCACTGCAGCCACTTTGATTTAGACTGGTATCATCTAGCTGTCTCTGTACGGAACTGAAGAGATCTAGACTCAGGCTACTCCTTCAAAAACTTCATGGAATTTAGACAGTCTAAGATAAACATCACTTGTACTTCAGTGCCTTGGTACAAAGGCAGCATACCGATAGAGCCACTGAAAACCAATCTCTTCTTCTATTAATTTTAAAGAACAAAAAATAGTATTTTGTCTTTTAGTTAAGGGTATTTAGGGAATTCAGATGAAGTGTTAAGATGTTACCTTTCCTCTTCCAATGATGTCTAGAAGCCTGCCTGGAGTGGCACACAGTATATTACAGCCTTGTTTTACCTGACGAATCGAATAGTCTGTTTGTGTACCTCCATAGATCACAACAGGCCTTATACAAGTTCTATTATGAAGAAAAAGGTTTGGATTAACTACGTAAATATGCAAACGGTATTGTTTCAATAAAGTTCATATAAAATAATCGGATCTACCACAAATCAGTTTAAGAGTGGTTTAACTCCTTCGGCGTACAGCTCAGTCCAAAAACAGCGCTCAAAACCAGAAACCCCCTCAGAGCAAGCTTACAGTTCCCCACACAACACATAACAGAGGCTGCCCAAGTGGCCTGCTAGGAACAAACACTTGATTTTGCCTGCATTCTCCCCTCTTCAACTGAGACCTATTAACAGTAACAGCATCCTCAGAAAAAGCAGAGCCACCTTTACATATGCCTCTAGAGCTTCAGAAAGAAGCTTGGCAGACCTTAAAAGGGGCAAAACAATAAATACATACATGGCATCCTTGTAAAGCAGCTAATCATATTGGCCATACAGTGTGTGACTCAAGGATTAGACAGCAAAACCACCCAAAAACTATACTACTTTGTGCTCCTCCCACCATGCTTTTTGGTTAGAGCAAGTAGCTACATCAGATACTCTTCTGTAGAAAACCACTTCCTTAAGCAAGATCTACCTTATGCACCTCTGAATCATGTTTACAATCTCATCTTTAAAACCTTCTGCTAAGATCTTTATATGCACACAATGAGTATTTTCACACACAAATTCAAATGGTCTTTTACCCAAGACACTAATTCAGTTCCATATGCAACAATGGTGATCAGTTAAAACTGGTAAATTTTTATCAGTTAAACAAAACTTTTCTGAAAGCTTTTGTCAAGAACAGACATTCCCCCTGGAATTCCACAATTTCAGTATTTATCCATGATTAGTATAGAAACATATTTCATATTCCTATTTGCAAATTAAATCAAAGAGCCTAAGATCATAAATCTCAACTAATCAATATGCAAGCTCTTCTTTAGACACTACAAATTCACATCCTGATACTGTTTAACTCATTTTTACTACAAGTCAGCTGTAAGAGAAACTTTCTAGATTCAAATGTTATTTTGTGATTAAATCATCTGTATCTAGTTTAAAACAGCATAAGGAACAGAATCAGCTACAAAGTTACATAAAGTTTGAGATTAAGAAGCTGTTCTTAAGAACCTCTTTAGTAAGTAGATATGCAAACATGATCATTCTTCCTGAAGGCAGACAGCCTCCAAGTGTAAGTTTGCTTGAATAAAAGCAAGTATGATTTATTCCCACCAGACTCTGCAGCGATGATGTTCTGCATTTCACCTCCAAACAGTAACAAACTTTTATTTAATATAGATTTAGTTCTCTTCTGTACACTGGTAAAACCTATTATCTAGTAAAAAGATTAACGACAAATCTAGTACTAATGTACTCTCACACAACATTCAAGGACTTAGTGAGAAGTTCAGATCCCCTGGTCTGTTTTGAAAGCTCAAAGAGCTTCTGGGAGTGTGATATGTCTAAGACCAGAAACACCAGAAAGCAGGAGTAATTAGAAACATTACTGGAAATTAACTAAAACCCATAACACTCACCTCCATTTTGCCAAGATCAAAGTAAAGCACATATAATTACACAAAACAAGCTAGCAAGTCTCTTCATATTGAATACATCCAGTGCAGGTAGCTCAGTGTGCAGCAGCAGTGCAAGCTACAGACTGACCTCTGGGCAGCAAGAAATCGCTGGCGGCTACGCAAAAGACCATGACCTGGTGCTGACACTTTACTTAACACAGGGCACATAGACCTGCATCACTAGCCTGGTCACCGGATGCTCAGACTCTGCAGGAGCAAATAACTTAGTAAAAAGACCTCAAAATATTAGGTATATATAAACTGTGAGCACATAAAAAAGCCCAGTGATTCCACTGTTCAGGGGGTCCCCTTCAGGAGACACTCTGAGCTGTTACACATTGCTGCAAAACAATGAAATTACTTGAAGTAAAGAGAGCTCTGACATTCTGCTATGGGAAACCTAGGATCGCGTCAGTGAGGAAACCTCATCTGACTCTTGGAGCGGTGTGTGTAGTAAATTAAGACAGGCAGCAAGCAGCTCACTAGAGCCACCTGCTGCAAAGGAACTTTGGTCCCAACAGTTGAAGTTCCTGTTGGAGTGACTGTCGGACTGGCTCCTAGACAGTAAGACAGAAAAACTTTCTTAGCAGGTCTTTTAAGAAACTTCACTTTTCTCATCAGTGATAAGCTGAATACCTATCTCCTCTTCAAGGTGGAGTAAGCCTTCCATTCACCCACCCCAGTATCAGAAAGATTAGGCACTTAAATCCCTAGTCATATAGTAAGAAACCCACTAAGCAGTAGTATAATCTGAACTCAAGTGTTATAATCTAAACTCAAAAGTGTTTGTAATTTGATGGGCACAAAAAAAAAATTTCAAGTATTTTTGAAACAAATAAAGCACTGCTGATTCAAGAAAAGTAATCATCAATACCAGGCAACAGTGCAAAAGCTTACCCATACACAAATTTTCTTGCTTCTAGGAAGATCTGATTTATCAGTTCTCTAGTTGGGGCAGTAATAATGCATTCCGGTTCTTGCTGCTCTTTAAAGCTACTGGCAGTTACACCATCCCTCATCATTTGGGCCACAACTGGTACAAGAAATGCTGCCTGAGGGAAAAAACCATAGTGGTATTTGGGCTGTTTAATCTTAAAAGCTTTTATCAGTCCCATTAAAATCTGTGTATCAATCTTAAAGCTTGAATAATAGTACACACAATGATCAAGAACATCAAACTGCAGAAGGATTGACCTGAATACACAGGAGAACATTTAACCTTGTTAACCAGTATGAAAGTGTATCTCTGGATTTTAACAGTCTAGTAACACAGGAAGACAATCATGCAGTGCCTAACTTTCCATACAGTTCCATACACTGATTACATACCCTGATAAATAAGTAGCCCAAGACCAAAACCTACTAGAATTGCAGATCCGTTTGAAACACAACTACACCACACCGGCACATTTCCACATAAGACTAGATACCCACAAACCTGCATCTGTACAGCAGTCCCAAAAGCATTCAGAATATTTAGACCACAGACTTTGGATGATTCCCCTTCTGCAAACAGAAGAGGTCTTTCAAAAGAACTAGTGAGCTACCTTAAAGCAAAACTAGGATTCCACACTAAACTAAACAGCAAAAGCTACAATCACAGCCAAATATCCACATCTATCCAGTCGTTAGGTTTGGGTACATTAGTTCAAAAAGTTGAGACAATTTTCAGCTTAGTATCAACTCTCAGTTGTGTTCCATGATTAAAAGCAAATCACCTAAAACCAAGTCAGGTGCACAACAGATTTCACCAAACCAAGTATGACAAACCTGCACACCACAGTTACACTCTGGTGCTAAGTTTAAAAAAAAACCAAAACACACACAAAACTCATACACACACAACAGAAAAATATTGAAACAAACAAAAACACACAAAAAAACCCAAAAACAAAACAAAAAAGACAGAAAACCAAAGCAACAAATAACCACCAAAAATAACTGTCAACAAACAAACAAAACCAAACAAACACCCAAACAAAAAAAAAAAAGGCCACTAAATAAGACAAAACTCCACACAACACAGAAGTCCTTACTTTCAACTGCTAAGTCCTGTCATCAGCAGTTTCTAGGACTACCTGCCTATACTTCTGAATCCACAGCTGTATCTCTGAAGGCTGGCCTGCTGTACCAAGATACTAGTTTACTAAAATAAAGGATAAAGCCCAAAACGTGACAACCCTATCATCATTCATATCGGTACCTGATACCTGCCATTGCTGTGCAAGTGAAATTACTGGCCAAAAAGCATGTGATGTGGAAGAGTGAGGCATCCCACTGAAAGCTCATGATCAAATACTTTCAGTAGAATAAATACCACACAAAATGCTCACAGTTTTTCCTGATCCTGTCTGGGCACATGCCATTAAATCCCGTCCTGCCAGTATAATAGGAATGCTGTACTTCTGCACTGGAGTAGGTTTAGAGTATCCGGCTTTAGCAATGTTCACAGTTAAAGTATGACACATGTTAGTGTCTGCAAAACTCTGTAAGAGAAAAAATTATTAACAGTTATTACACAATCACAGAACGTGAAAAGTTTAAAACCCAAAATGATTACTGTATGATAGAGACATCCAAATACTTAAGAGTGTTAACTTTAGAGGTAGTCTTACCAGTCATTTACACAGCCAGGGCTCCTAAAGGTAAAAGCCCCAAAGGTCTCTAAAATCTGCTCATGCCATTCAAGGAACATTGTCTGCAGGACAGTGAATGCTATGATTGCTTTTAGCTGATCTTACTAGCTTTGAGAAAGAATTGCTCCAAAGTTGTATACATGGTATACTTACCAAGCAAGTAAACTCACATAGCATGCTATGAAAAAAACCTGAAACTCTGTAGTTTCATTTCATGTAGGAGCTACATATAGTCTCTGCGCTAAATCCAGTCAAGGGTAGCTAAAACAACATTCCTAGCCAGTACCAAAAAGCAATACAGGTGACAAAAATCAGTGAGAACACCTTTCACAAGATGAATGGGGAGAACACCTCTGCATCTTCTCTTTCAACACAGATACTACTATCCCGTCTCCACTTCTCTCCTCATTCTTTTCCCTAAAAAGAGCCCTTTTCTTTTTACACTGGCCACCCATTATAGATAAAAAACTAAGTTATATGTTAAACAATGAACTGCAACCACAGAGAACAAGGCTACAAATTACTTTAAAACACCCCTCTGTCTAAACACATACTACCCCAACAGATGTTAATTTACTTTTTTGAAGACCCCCCAGTAATGGACTTCAATAAGGTAATTATACCAGTCTGCCCAGAAACTGCTGCCAAAGACCTCTTTCTTTCAATATCTAAACTGGTATTCTTCCATAATTTAAAGACTATTCTTCCTATATATCCAATATTACTTTCTCTGGACCACTTATGTAGTCTGTTAGTTACTGTGAATTCAAATTTTTATCTTTCAAATGGGGAGCACCTCCTTCCAACATCACACTATCTGCAAGATTTGGTATTTTTTATTAGAATTTTCAGTAGCTGCAAATATTGAATCCACTACACATCCTTGTAAATCATGCTTCACATAAACTGTGAGAATAACCAGTTCACTAACCATTAATGCTGCTGGAGGGTCCAGTCCTGACACTTCAACAACATTTTCATCATACTTGTCAAAATTCATTCCCGTCTGGTAACGTGCAAAGATGGCTTGCTCATCATCAGGTGGAGGAGGGGGCACATAAGTCACCTTTGGACCTTAAGAACACAACCATTTAAGTTCACAAAAAATATAAGGAAAAGTTAAAACTATTTTACGTATGAACCTACTGAAGTTAAGTTGAGTGAGATGTCATCTGGATTTTCCTCCATTTATCAGGAAGACATCAAAATTCCACACATTCATTCTATCAGAACCTAATTTTATACTATTAGACCTAAAATTTACCTCCATATGAAGTCAGACTTGTAAAGCATTCACGTCTCACATTCACTCAAGGACCCCACTTTCAAGAGGTACTCACAAAAATTAAATAAGGCTCTTCTTCATCATCCAGACAGACACATACTCTTAAAACTCAAGGAAGGACATGCTTCCCACACAACAAATTACTCTTTCTGAGGAACTCTCTTTCCACATGAAATTCTGTACAGATAGATGCAACTGTTGCATACCAGTACCCAGAAAAGTTTTTAACACACTAACACTGTACGCTATAGTCATGAAAAAGGAATTACTATTCTGTGTTAAGGATGCAGTTACGTCCACTACAACCACTAGCATACTGCCTCTATAAAGGCTTCAATTCCTAAAAATCATTATTTGAACTAAAAATCTGAAAATACTTAGTTGAACGGAATCAAATAAAGGCAAATCAATTGTTCTTCAAATATTAAGTATCACTTCTAAACACTGCTAATCACTGGATCACAGAATGGTTTGAGTTAGAAGGAACCTAGAAGATCATCCATTTCCAACCCCCATGCCACAGGATGGACATCTTCCACTAGCCCACACTGCTCAAAGCTCAACTGAACACGGCCTTGAACACTTCTATGGATGAGGCATCCATAGAAGCTCTCTGCTCAACCTGTTCCAATGCTTTACTGCAACTCACCCTCTGAGTAAAGAGCCATTGAGCCATCTTTTCTGCAGGGATTTTTTTTACAACTATCACACAAAATGTTCTTATATAAACCATTAGACTGGTTTAATCCCACTCCTAATTATGGTACTTCCATGAATAATGTATTACTATGCTCTAGGCAGGACAACATACGTAGCCAGGTACATTAGCATCAGTGGCAGAAGAATACAGCAGGACTATGGGGGAAAAATCCCTAGCAAACAACAAAAAAACCTCCAAATTAAAACCAAGTTAAACCAGGAGTAAGTGGCCTGTCAGAGCTATACACCTTACTTGTCAGCACTGACAATAAAATATTTCCTCTTACAGAGGGTACAAGCACAAAAGTCAAGATCAACTCTTTCACAACTTAGCAAGCTCTTTAAGGTTTAATTTCACTTCTAGGGTTAGCACCTCTGCTTCACTGTGCATTAACTGAACCAGCCTCAGCACAACAAAGAAAGATTACATAACACTACTGCTTTGAAAAGCCAGTAACTAAACTTCAAATGAGCTACAAACACGTCTTTTTCAGGCATATAACCAAGATACCTAGCATTTGCAGATGGTTCTCAATAGGGAGAAAAATTAGTGACAGTATTTGCCAGAATTAAGAAGGAACTGCTTTGTCATTGATCACTAATAAGGAAATCTGTACAGCTCACCCCTGCCACCAAAAAGCCTCACCTGCACCATCTGTGAGTATTCCTTTTTCTCTAGAATCAGGAGTTCCAGTCTGAGGCATGTCCCTTTGCCTGCCTCTACCACCTGTAAGTAACAGATATGTAGCACATACAGAGTATAAAATTAGTGTAACAAGATACTAAAATTTAAGACAGTACTATTTATTCCAAAAAATCTGCAGAGCAACAGTCACAACAACTTCATTAACTCAAACCTGTACTGTATACAATATTGTATATTGTCCCAACTATACTGTATTATACCCAGTAATACTCATTTTTTAAAGAAACCACTCATATTTTCCACAACACAGCTGAAGAACAGAACTCGTAATAGGAGTTCTCAGTTCTCCATGGTAGTTCTCAGGGAGCAACAAAAATGCCAGGAACATCACCAACCATACACTGTACTCATACAAACCACTCAGCATGCAAAAAGAGACCAAACCATCAAGCTTACTGTCACCTTGTCCAAAGCCACCACGAAATCCTTTAAACCCTCTGGTTTGTGTACTAGCACCATCTACAGCATTGCGCTCTTGAAAACCTGCAATAATACAGCATAGCACAAGTAATTCACTTTGCCACTTCTGCATCAGCACATCAAGTGCCTTTTACCTGGATGAAGGAAAGAAATCACTTCAATGCTTTCACTCTTGACTATTCATTCTCATGGAACGAGAACAAACAGAAAGAATGGCCAGTGAATGCTGCCATCATACAAACCACAGAACAAACTTACACTCACCTTGTCCAAATCCTTTAAACCCTCTGCTTTGTGTAATGGCATCTTCTTCAACTCCTTCTTGAAAACCTGCAGTATAGCATAGCATACAATCAATGATATTTGCCTAATTCTGATGTGCAGGTCAAGCACCTTGTATCTGGTAATTGCTCTTCTCAGTCCTTATTTTATTAATATAAAAAGTACAATATAACTAAGTGATTCTCCTAAATATATGAAAAAATTAAGACAAGAGATACTTTTATGCCAGAAAGCATTCAGCTGTTCTATCATACTGTAATAATAAAGAGCATCGTCTTGCACAGAATACCATGAAATTCTCCTAGCACAGCATCTGTGGCTTCCTCTGCACCAATCCCTGGTGTACACCAGTATGTCAGTCAGTTTGGCTTTAATACATCAACAAATAAAAACTACATCTTAAAGGCTGACACTCAGGAGACAGTACCTTAAGTATCCATAAATACAACAGACATTAAATATTGCTTACAAGTTACTTCACAATTCCTGCTAGAGAGTCTACAACAAAACTGCTTGTCATCAATTCCCTGCATCAAAGTGCTGCTGTCTTGCTTAGTCAAACAAGTCCAGCATTCCTCTATCACAACAGGCTTCAGTCAAAAAGGTGGGAAAATGGTCTTAATTTTTTTGAAAGAATAGAAACTGTGGTGGTTTTGTAAAAAAAGCAGCTTGTTTTTTAACAGAAATGAATTGCTATCATGTATTAAGGATGCTGTTTATGTCTTCAATGAGTATTACCACAATGCCTCTGTAACACTTACTAAAAATCATTATTTGAACCAAATACAGTCAAATCAATTGTTCTTCAGATATTAAGGAGCACTTCTGAAAATGCATAGAAATGATAGAATGGTTTGGGTTGGAGGGGACCTTAAAGGTCACCTAGTCACAACCACCCTGCTATGGGCAGGGTTGCCATCCACTAGATCAGGCTGCAGGAAGTCCCAGTCAAGCTAACAATTAGCTACACTCCCACAGCTCACCAATGAGGAAAGCTGTACAGTTCACCCCCACTACTAAAAAGTCTCACCTGCACCATCTGCAAGAGTTCGCCTCTCTCTAAAGCTGAGAGTTCCAGACTGAGGCAAACCTCTTTGTCCATCTTTAGTACCTGTAACACACAGCGTAGTGCGTATAGAGTATAAAATTACAGAAATCACAGAATCAACTAGGTTGGAAAAGACAAAAGACCTTTGAGGTCATCAAGTTTAACCTATGACTGAACACAACCTCATTAACAAAGCCACAGCACTGAGTGCCACATCCAGGCTTTTCCTAAACACCTCCAGAAACAGTAACTCCACCACCTCCCTGGCAGCCCATTTCAACGCCTAATCACCCTTTCTGTGAAGAACTTCTTTGTGATGCCCAGCCTAAAGCTCCCCTGGTGCAACTCAAGACTATTTCCTCTTGTCTAGTGACTAGCTGCCTGGGAAAACAGGCTGATCCCCACCTGGCTAGAACCTCCTTTCAGGCAATTGTAGAGTGATAAGGTCTCCCCTAAGCCTCCTTTTCTCCACCCTAAAAACACCCAGCTCCCTCCACTGCTCCCTACAGGACCTGTGCTCCAGACCCTTCATCAGCCCTGGTGCCTTTCTCTGGACTTGCTCCAGCATCTCAAGGTCCTTCCTAAACTGAGGGGCCCAGAACTGGGACAGTAATCAAGGTGCAGCCTAACCAGTACCAAGTATGGGTGACAAACATAGTCCTGGCCCTCCTGGCCACACTTATTGCTGATCCTGACCAGGATGCCACTGGCCTTCTTGACCAGATTGGTTGATGTCTGCTCTCCCCCAGGTCTTTCTGCCTGTCTGCTGTCCAGCCACTTTGCCTCATCTTGTAGTGCTGCAGGGCACTGTTGTGACCAAAGGGCAGGACCCAGCACCTGTACTTGTGTAGCAGATTACTGGATTCAGCTCATCAATCCAGCCTGTTTGGGTCCCTCTGCAGAGCCTTCCTGCACTCCAGCAGATCAACACACACACCCAACCTAGTGTCATCTGCCAATTTCCTAATGGTAGGTTAATTCCCTCATTCTGATCATCAGTAAAGATATTAAACAGGATTGGGCCAAACACAGATCCCTAGGGGACACCAGAAGTGACTGCTCACCAACTGGATGCAGCACAATTCACAACTCTCTAGGCCCAGCTATCTAGACAGTTCCTAACCCAGCACATGGGACAAGTCATAAGCTGACAGCTTTTCCAGGTATATGCTATGGGAGATGGTGTCAAAGGCTTTGCTAAAGTCCAGGTAGACAACATGAACAGCATTCCCCTCATCCACCAGGTGGGTCACTTGGTCACAAAAGGAGATCACATTGGTCAGGCAGGACATGTCACTCCAAAATCCATGCTGGCTGGGTCTGATCCCATGGCCGTATTGTATGTGCCATGTGATCACTCTCAAGGATGATCTGTTCCGTAATCTTGCTGGGCACCAAGGGCATGCTGATAGGCCTGTAGTTGCCCAGATGCAACAAGAAGCTGTCCTCCATACACTGCAAGAAGCTCCTAGACTCTGTCTTTGCCACTATGTTGAGTTCCCAGCAGATTATTTGATAAGTTAAACTCTCCTACATGAACAAGGGCTTACAGATCTTCAAACATCCCCCAGCTGCTTACACAATAATTCATCCATCTCTTCATCCTGGTTAGGTGCTCTGTAAGACACTCACCACAATGTCAGCCTTGCTGGCCCTTCGCTGATCCTTGCCCACAGGCACACAACCTTATTATCATTAATCATACAGTTCTGCAGTGTTGAGACCCTCTCTAAAACACAAAGTGACCCCTCCATCTCTTCTCCCCTGCCAGTCCCTTCTGAAGAGCAAGCAGTCATCCACTGCAACACTCCAGTCATGTAAGTCATCTCACCACATTTCCATGACAGCTACTACATCACAGTTTTCCTCCTGTACATCAGCTTCCAGCTCCTCCTGTTACCCATGCATCTGTGTGCATGCACTTGGGCTGGTTTCCCTGGTGACTCTGGCTTATCACCCTTAGCCTCCTCTCCAGAAAGCCTGGTTTCATCTGCTTCCCCCTTCAAATCTATTTTAAAGCCCTCTCAATCAGCCCTGCCAACTCTGGCCTAGAATCCTTGTTAGACAGATGGAGCCTACCTGACTCAACCAGACCTACTGCTGTGAAAACTGCTCCATAATCAGAAAAATCAAAATTTGCTAATAGCACCAGCCCTTAAGTCAGTTACTGATAATGTGGGTTCTCCTGTTCCTTTCATCATTCATCTCTGCTACTGAAGGAAAAGAGCAGAACATCACCTGCACTCCTGTCCCATGAACCAGCTGAGCCAGAGCCTTGAAGTCCTCTTAAACTGCACTGGTGCCCTTCCTATCAACCTCACCACCGCAGTCTCGGACAACCAGGAGTGGGTAATAATCAGAGGAGTGAATTAGTTAAGGAAGTCTCCTGGTGATACCTTGTAGCTGGGCCCCAGGGAGGCAGGAAACTTCCCCTGTGGGGTGGGTCCAGTCAACAGACAGGGCCCTCAGTTCCCCTTAGAAAGGAGTTACCTATTACAACCACACTTCCTTTCTTCTTAAGACCTGAGGCTGTGATCCATCTGACAGACTAAGTACAACTGGAGGACCCTCCAGACAGTTTTCTTTAGTATCATCTGCCTGACCCTCTAGATCTAGGGTCTCATACCTATTCTGTAAGAGCACCTAGGAAAGCAGTGGGGGTTGGGAAGGACCTCTATATTCCCCCATCTACTAGGACTCCTCCTCCTACCTGGCAGCAAAAGGGGCAGAGCTCCTCTTACAGCTGGAAGGGTGTTACTCTCCCAGCCTACTTCTCTTTTGCTTCCTCTAATACTCCTTAGGCCCTTTCACCTCTTCTTTAAGCTCTGCCCTCAGACTCAATAAATCACTCACCTGCTTACACTATAGGCAGGTTTTTCTTGCACCATCCTCTGGTACTAACACCAGGCTCAGACACTCCCTACAGCCAGTGGCTGGGACACCTGCTTCCCTCTTGGGGGAGTTCTGTCTAGGTTAGAAAACCCTTGCTGGCAGCAGAAACAGCAATAGCTTTTGACCACTTGAAAATCAGTACTAGATCTAGTAAACAGGGGGTGGGGGGAACGACAACAAAAAAAAACACAGCTGAAACACCACACCAACCTAACACACAACCCATCACTAGGACACTGGCTGTGCCCCACCTGTGCTGACACATAAACTGACACACCACAGGTCCCAGTTGTGCCACACCCTCACTGCTCAGCCTTGCCCATTTCCCCACACCTGTTACTTATAATGCTACACCCTCTCTGAGGGGCCACACCCAGTTTGCCCACTCCTGGTCACTAGCGCTACTAGAACATTTAAAATCGCGTGCAAATGGCCCAAACACTGCCCCTCACTCCCCTGAATGGCTGGCATGGATGGGGGGGAAGCTGCTTGATCAGCTTTTCTAAATCACACATTAGTATAGTGAAATACTACAACTAATCCGAGCTATTTGCTCCAACAAATATGCACAGAAACAGTCACAACAACTTCTTCATTACCTCCAACCTATACTGTATTATACCCAGTAATACTCATTTTTTAAAGAAACCACTCATATTTTCCACAACACAGCTGAAGAACAGAACTCGTAATAGGAGTTCTCAGGGAGCAAAAAACCCCAGGAACATCACCAACCATATGCTACACCCATACAAACCACTTAGCATGCAAAAAAAGACCAAACCATCAAGCTTACTGTCACCTTGTCCAAAGCCACCACGAAATCCTTTAAACCCTCTGGTTTGTGCACTAGCACCATCTACAGCATTGTGCTCTTGAAAACCTGCAATAATACAGCATAGCACAAGTAACTCACTTTGCCACTTCTGCATCAGCACTTCAAGTGCCTTTTACCTCGATGAAGGAAAGAAGTCACTTCAATGCTTTCACTCCACTGCTCACTCTCAGGGAACGAGAACAACCAGAAAGAATGACCAGTGTATGCTGCCACCAAACAAACCAGTCAATGCAACAAACTTACCTTGCCCAAAGCCACCACGAAATCCTTTAAACCCTCTGTTTTGTGTAACAGAATCTTCTCCATTTCCCGCTTGAAAGCCTGCAGTACAACATAACACAAAGTAACACAGTTTCTCAATTTTGCATGTACAGATCAAATGTCATTTATCTGGCTGAAGAAGAGAGACCATTTTACTGATTTCACCCTTGTACTGGTAGTTCTCAGGGAGCAACAAAAATGCCAGGAACATCACCAACCATACACTGTACTCATACAAACCACTCAGCATGCAAAAAAAGACCAAACCATCAAGCTTACTGTCACCTTGTCCAAAGCCACCACGAAATCCTTTAAACCCTCTGGTTTGTGTACTAGCACCATCTACAGCATTGCGCTCTTGAAAACCTGCAATAATACAGCATAGCACAAGTAACTCACTTTGCCACTTCTGCATCAGCACATCAAGTGCCTTTTACCTGGATGAAGGAAAGAAATCACTTCAATGCTTTCACTCTTGACTATTCATTCTCATGGAACGAGAACAAACAGAAAGAATGGCCAGTGAATGCTGCCATCATACAAACCACGGAACAAACTTACACTCACCTTGTCCAAATCCTTTAAACCCTCTGCTTTGTGTAATGGCATCTTCTTCAATTCCTTCTTGAAAACCTGCAGTATAGCATAGCACACAGTCAATGATATTTGCCTAATTCTGATGTGCAGGTCAAGCTCTTTATATCTGGTAACTGTTCTTCTCAGTCCTTGTTAAATGATTTCACAAGAACTTCAATATACAACTGAGTGATTTGCCTAAACATAGAAAAAAAAGGAAGACAAGAAGTACTTTTTGCCAAGAAGTCTGACAGGAAACAGTACTGCTCTCCTGTACAAATTCAAAAAGTAAAATAAACATTGGGTCATTAAGTATTTCACTTTACATGTGTATATGCTAATCAAACTGCAAACTTCAACTCTTCAGTAAGCATGCAGATCAATTAAGACTTCTGGTTGAAGGGTAACTGACAGCATTTGTCCCTTCATGGTTTTCTTAACTGGTACAGTTAAGTACATTGCCCAGTACAGTGGCAATGCCAGTCGCTGACTGCTACGAAGTGAGGCATTGAAAACATGTCTTTCAAATCCACAGAGTTCTATTTTTTTATTACTCAGAGCTGCCTACTCAGTTGACAGTAAATATGTAGTGTATTTTTTATTTCTAATGCCCTTCCTTAGTGACTCTTCTGAGAAGGAAAGAAATAAGCACATGCATATGCATAAATGTAAGTCATATGCATAACCAAGGTAATCCTCAATTTAGACTCAAGTTTCAGGTGTTATCTAAGGTCCAAACAATCAGCTTAGATCATCATTTACTCCTTAGTCCTTAAGTTTCATCTGAATACCTGTTCTATCATACTGTAATGACAAAGAGCATTATCTGGTACAGGACACCATCAAGTTCTCCTAGCACAGCACCTGTGGCTTCTTCGCCACCAAAGCTTGGTGTGTATACCAGTATGTCAGTCAGTTTGGTTTTTCCACATCAGTTAGAGATATAAAAATTTTATCTTAAGGGCTCATATACAAATTACAGCATTCCAAGTATCCATAAACACAACAGATCTTAAATACCACTTACCAGTTACTTCATAATTGCTGCTGGAGAGCCTACAGCAAAACTGCCTGACATCAGTGCCCTGCACCAAATAAGCCTAACATTCACCCACCATAACAGGGTTCAACAAAAATGATGCAGAAATAGTAGAGAATTTTTTCCAAGAATCAACTGTGCTATGTTTGACTGGGATAGAGTCAATTTCCTCCACAGCAGCAGGCACGAGCAGTGCTGGATTTGCTGGCAACAGTATTGATAATAAAGGGATGTTTTTAGCTAGTGCTGAGCAGTGCTCACACTGAATTGGGGCCTTTTCTGCTCCTCACCCCACCACACCAGCAAGACGAGGTGAGCGAGCACAAGACTGGATGGGACAGAGACAGGAAAGCTGACCCCACCCCATGTGGCATCAGGCTTAGCATATAAATCCAGGGAAAGGAGAAGGAAGTGGAAGGCATTTGGAGTGATGGTGTATGACTTCCCAAGCCATGCTCATGCATGATGGAGCTCTACTTTCATGAAGCTGAACCTGCCTGCTGATTGAAAGTGGTGAATGGCAAAATTTAATGTATCATACACAACTAGCCACTTAGAAACACAACCACTACTGGAAGTTACCTCTGGCTGCAAAATTCCTTCCTCTACCAAAACTACTCACTGGCTGATGCTGTGAGTTCACAAATTCATCAGTACCTATAACAGAAAAAACAATTAAGTTAAAATTCAAAGCTATGTTTCACTCATTAGTAGTTATATGTTACTATATAACTGCAGTAAATAAGGAATCACTGACTGTCAAAAAGAAAACCTACTCATTATGTTCTCTATATAATTTGAGGCTGCTATTCCATGGGGGTCCCATGAATATATCACAATAATATTGTGCTTTCCTTTAATCCTGTACAACGCTGAAGGGACCAACTCTTAAAGACATCAGTAAAGTCAAAAGTGCCTTTCACATACCAAATGAGTCTACACTTGAATTAAAGACAGATGAGGTGTCATTTGGTCTCTCAAGCAAGCTAACCTGTAGAAAGAGAAAAGGCAAAACAACATGATGACTTTAGGCCTAACAAAGCATGTAAATACAAACACAGCTACTAAGTCATGCACTCGAAAGAGGTTGCCTTCTGCACCTTCTGAAAGATGCATTTCACACTAAATGGCATACTGGTTGCATCTGAAAGTTACCAAAAATCACATTATACACAGATGACATGTCAAGCTCACTTAAGTACAAAACACTCACTAGTATCTGAACAAAACAGCAGCAAGCAAACTGCTAGTGCAGAGAATAAATCTTTTCTTCGGTAACAGTGAACTCCTATGCCTGCCTACCATATTTCCAACCATCTCGAGAACAGGGAACGCAACTGCCCAGCAGCCACTCAGGCTGCAGGGACACGGGTTGGAGGAAAGAAAAGAAAAATACTCCATCGCCACAGCTGCCCCTCCCACTCATACCTTCTCAAGGGATGGGAGTAACGCATCATCCCCTATCTCCGCATTCCAGTCTTCTTCCATCACGCCGCACCCTGCCAGACCTGCTTTCAGGAGACAGAACGCATCAGCGCCCGCCTCCCGCCACGCTTCGGACCGTACCGCGAAAGAACAGAAAATGGCGACCCGCACCGAGGCTCGCCGACGCCTGCGGGCGGGAGTGAGCGCGCCGGTCCCGGGCGCTGAGCTGGTGGGGACGGAGGGAGCGAGGGTCCGTCGCGGAAAAGCACCCCGCTTCCCTGAGGGCAGCCCCTCTCCTACCTCCTTCCCACGGTGGCCAGCACTACGCGCCGAAAGAAGATGGCGACCGCCGCCGAGAGCCCTCAATGCGGCCACATGTGCCGCTGCCGCCACGTCACGTGTCGCGCTCGACGGCCAATGGGCGCGCGGCGCGGGCGGGCTCGGCGGGCGCGCCCCGGCCCCTCACGTGCGGCGGGAATGACGCCGCCGAGGCAGGGCGGGCCCGGAGACGCCGAGCCGCACCTGGTGCAGGGACCATTTCACTGCGCACAACTTTTCCGGGCATTAGCGTAGTGTTCAACATGTGCTTCTGCTGAAATATTAAAAAAAAAAAAATTAAAAAAGTTGTGTAAAACAGGAAAAACAAAACAAAAGATTAATTCCCCCAGATAACTCAAACCCTAGAATGACACCTCTTTTCCATTGCTTTATTGTTATATCAGACTTGTCAGAGATAAGAAAGGTAGCTGAATTCCTGGCTCAGGACGTGATGCTGGAGTGGAGGAGAACATGGACTACACTCCTGTCAGTTCAATTCATCCACTAAAATTGGTAGCAAGTAGTCTGGTGCTGCAGCTTGGGTTTCCAACCTATCAGTGCAGTGTCTGTCTTCTCTGTACCTCTTTTCATGCTGTGAGATGACACAGCAATGCTTATTCATGAAAACACTAAGGAATGTCCTATGTAATTTCATAAACATGGTAAAACACATTAAAACCTGCTCCACAACGTTCAGTAGATTTTCCTTGTCAGAAAAACAATTTGAAAAAAGGTGTGTCTGTTGAAGAACTTTAATGCCTTCTGTTGCAGAGAGAGGTGACACCAGATCTGTATTTCTGCAGTGAACATATTCATGTTTAGCAGGTGCTTTGAGCATCAAGACAAATTCCTGCAGCAGTCAGGAAGTTTTGGAAAGTGGTCTTTGAACTAATGCTTTTGTTATTTTCTCATTAGCCATCATCTCTTAAGCCCTACCCTTTGCAGCTGTTCATTTTTCAGAAGCATCAAGACAGGACTCAGGTTAGAGTGCAAGTGGGTAAGAGACATAACCCGCTTCTCTGCCTCACAATTAGGTTAAATCTGCGCCTCTAGGTTATATGTATGTGTGTATACAATGCTCATAGTGCTGGGAATTACCAGCTTTCCCTAAGTGTTCAGTCAGACATGTAATGTCCAGGGATGAACAGTCTGCAGTGGGAGCATCTCTGTGGGAAGTGTTCACAAGTTCCCAAAGCAGCATCTGAAACTAGCAGGGAGGCTCATGAGTGAAATTTCACCCACTGGGGTAACCATTTTACTTTTTGCCTAAACAAGGAAGCAGAGTAAGCTGCTTCATGAGCCAAAATGGCTTCTGTTTGCATCACACTGGAGCTCTGTTTAGGATGGACAGAAAGAAAAGAGCAGCGTGTTTGTTCTCCTGAGAAATTTATGGTTAGTGGCAGATGTGCTACTCTGACACATCTAAGCCAAACTGAAAACTTTCAAATTGTTCCGCCTACTTTCCAGGAACAGGAACCATTCCTTCAGCTTTGCTAATGTAACTCCATGTTCAGCACAGTTTAATACTTTTAATAGTAGACATGGGGAGCCCCTATGAATGCAGTCATAGTAGCAGATGTAATCCCTGGTGAGTGATCTCAGTTAATTTTAACTACAATCAGTTGTCACAGCCTCTAACTAGTAGATAAGCTTGGAGAGTTATTTTCTTTTCTTATTCCTTTGGCTCTTTGGGACACTCTCTACTGCCTCCAGATTACTTTCCACTACACTAGGAGAAGCCAAGTTTTGACATTTTGTGAATGGCAAGAAATTACATGGTAATGGTAATTAATTTCTTCAACTCAGAGGATTCTTTCGAGAGCAAAATATTTTTTCCCCCTAGAGATGCTAACAATTCAACGTAAACCATGGTGGCAGCGTACAAATTGCACAAGATGTTTACAGACTACCCTTGAGGTAATGTTACCCAACCAGCCCTACTCAAGCAGAGTCATCTACTTGAGCAAAACCAGAACAAAGTATTATCCAACATATGTAAACTGCATCTTATGTATTGCATGCAAGCACAATATGGAGTTGCAGCTAACCAGAAAAACACATAGAAGTATTTTACAAAAAATTGTGAGAATTTACCCCAAGTGTGAGTGCAACCCCTTATAAGTGAGGAAGAAGAAACCAACAATGTAAACATCATATTCCTCTGAGGGATGGGCTCCAGATGCTGATAGCCTCTAGTAATGTCCTTTCATCTAACCATTGCCAAGAATGAAACCAGCAACCTCACGATCCAGAGCAGTCACAGAAGGGTGACCATAGCAGCAAGAACAGGGGAAAGAAGCAAATATGTGCATAAATCCCATTCTTCTTTCTTTTTGTGTAACAGTGCTGGACTAATAATGATCTGACACATAGAATTTTGGTTATACTTTCAACAAATTATTGCCTTAGCTAAATAGGAGGTATACTTTCTCTTTGCCAACAAACAAGATTTTGAGTGTAGCATAGCTATATATAAACTATATATAAGCATCTGTCACTTAAATGCTATCCTGATGTATTATCAGTATCTTTCAGAGAGAAACATGAAGTTTTCTCTAACAAAATGCAGCACCCCTCCAAGTTTGTTAGCTATGTGACCATGCTCTGTTTCATCAATGGGGAAGGTTATTTATTCATCTACTATAATGTTCCATAATGCCTAAATTTCATGAATTTGTGCATATTACAATTGTAACTTCAGGTGCAGAGTAAAGTATGACTTGAGGCAGTAAAAAGAAGATTCATAGCATAAGATGAAAATTTCTTAGAGCTGGATTTAATACTCCCTTTGTCTTACAGATTTCCCAAGAGCTTCAAAATTAGTTTAGGCTCCCATTTCTCTCCTGTCCAGGCATGTAGGAAGAGACACTCTGCCCAGGAGGTAATGTGTAATCAGAAGAGAAGGCCAGAACACAAACACTGCAGGACAGAGACTGAACAGCCTTTTGTGAAGTCAGCTGTGGCAGGAGATTTCATGAGGGAGCAGGATGAATCTGCTTCTGCTAGGCTTATAGTTCTTAAAAGAAAACACTTTTCCTAAGCGTAACTCCAGAACTGTAGTGGGTGATCCAGAAAGCACTGAAATACAGATCATCAACCTGCTATAGTATTAACTTATACAAATCTTTCACAGCATAGGTCACAGAAGACAGGCCCGAAGAGCAAGACTAGAAGCTTGTAAGCTAAAAAACCCAGTTCTTTGCACACGTCTAGTTTTGTGGGTTTCAGTTTAATTTACTTTCATAGCACCAGTACATGGTGTTAGCATTGCATTTCAAGTTCCTGTGATAGCAGCTGGGCAGACTGCTTGACTCATCAACCAAAATCTTCTAATGGCCAAAGCCCACAATGTACACTTGGATTCTAAGAGTGCCTCAAATGTGAAAGATGATGATGAATTTCCTGGGTACAGAAGCAAGAGTTTTGGTCCCAATGAGCTTGTGGGCAGCTGGATTTCAGGATGATCAGTAGTGTTAAGTCTCTGCTGCCTCATTTCCGTCAGCAGTCTGAAATTCAATTACACAGCAATTTTCTTGCAGAACAGTCCTACAGTCCTGCTGCTAGCCGTACATTATGTTTTAGATTTTACTTGAACAGGAAGTAAAGGGGGTGATTTGTGTGTAGCCTGTTTTGCAATATTGTCACATGGGAAAGCTCTCTCTGCTGTCTTCTTTGCAATTCAGCAGTTTTTCCAAGCATGAGCTATAAATACCCCAAGATTCTGATATTAACCATGGTTTCAACTATGAAAAGGATTATCTCAACTTGATTTAAGAAGAAAGAAAGAAAGAAAGAAAGAAAGAAAGAAAGAAAGAAAGAAAGAAAGAAAGAAAGAAAGAAAGAAAGAAAGAACAACCAAACCAAACAAATGAAAAACCCCCAAAAAAGAAAACAGACCAAACCAAACCAGGATTAAAAACATGTATTGCTGGGCATACTGGCCCCATTGTTTAGTCTGCTTTGTGTGCTCTGCTCAGTATGAAACACCTCGCTGAGCAGGTCAGGACGCCCTGGATACATCACTCCGTAGCCAGTCACGTGAAGACCAGCACGGTTTGTTTTGGCAAGGGTCATGTATGGATTATTTTGTCACTCTACTGACCGCAAAAGCATGCAAGCAAATGGTGGTGGTGGTGGGGGGGTGTTGGGGTTGTTTTGTTTTCTTTTTTGTGTTTTTTGTTTGTTTTGTTGGGGTTTGATTATGATTATGATTGTGATTATGATTATGATTATGATTAGCGGCGTCTCATCAGCCAACAGCAGCAAGTGCAAATCCCTTCTTCCCAGTACTCGGCTCACGCTTGTCCGTACGACGAGGCCCTCGCCTGGCAGCCCGGGGACACCGCCCCGCCGCTTCCTGGGAATCGTAGTCCTGCGCTCCGCAGCGCCTGGCCGGTTCCTCAGCGCAGCCGCTCCAGGAACTACGCGGCCCGGCACGCCCGGAGCCCGGCACGCCGGGAGCCGCCGCCGCGCTTCCTGTGGCCGCGGCGGGAGCGCTGCGCCGCCGAGACCGAGCTGCAGGTACGGGAGCCGCGTCAGGCGGGGCGGCGGCGCCCAGGCGGGGCAGCTCGGCGGGAGCGGCCCTTGGGGATCTCGGGGCGCGGGGCGGCTCCGGAGCGCGGGGAGGCGGCGGCGCCGGATCCTCCTCCGTGTCCCCCGCCGTGTCCCCCTCCGTGTCCCCCGCCGCTCGCCCGGCTCGGGGGCGCGACCTGCGGGGTGGAGGGGCTGGCAGGAGCCGCGCCGGCCGCAGGGCACTGACCGGCCACGCCGTGTTCCTGGAAACACGGGCAGATCGTCAGAGCGGGGGTGGAGGTGAAGGAACAGCGTGGAAGTTTTTCGGGCGGTCCGTGAAGCAGGGAAATGTTTACATCCGTTTTCACGGGCCTGAGGGAGAACCCGTTAAGTTAAAACCAAAAATCTTGTTTAAAATGTAAGTTAGCCTAAGGTGATAGTGTTTCGTTTCTGTAAATATTTATCTGCAGTGCCCACAAATATATGAATTATGCGAGCTTTATCCGTCGAAGGCAAATCTAGTTGAACATGCTGGTTCTTTTTAATTTTACTTAGATTTATCATGTGGCATTGACCATGTTCGTTCTGTCAGAGCTACACAAAAGCTCAGCAGAGGTTCAGCTTGTATATTCAAAAGTCTTTTTCCTCAAAAAGTTGCTAACTTACATTGCTTTATACAGTTTTAATCGCCTTTAACCAGTGCAGTTGTCGGAGAGTGAGGACAAGCTGAAGTATCTATAAGGTGCCAGAAGAGGCGGTATGCTGTCCCCGTTTTAAGGAGCTCTTAATGTATACTGCTACTTTCATGACTAATGTAGCCTCCTTCAGTCCCTTCTGACTGAGGATTCACTCCAGGAACTGAGGAACTGTGCTGTCCTGTGTTGGAGTTCTCGCCTTTCAGTGTACACTGTGCTTATATCTCATATGTGCACTGCCTGCAGCTTGCTTGAGTATTACGCCTTGAGCTGTATTCATCCTGCTCAGAATTTCAGAGAAGACAGGATTACTCCAAGTGGCACTTTTAAAAAAGAATTTCCGTGTTTGAACTAAATACTTTGATTAGCAGATTCTGGTATTTAAACCATGAGTGTGGGGTGCTTTTTAGAAATAGTGACTTTTAAGAAGAAATGAAGTATAAACAGCTCTCAGTGCTCCAGCTGCTGTTTGTACAGCACCATGATGGCATCGTGGAGGCTGTGGGAGTAGTGATCCTCTCAGCCTTTCTCCTCCTGCCCACTGTGGGAGGTTCTCTGATAAATACCAGCTAAGCACAGTCCATGCTTATGGGATTGTTGGGATGATTGACTTACTGAGCACAGTTTAGCTCCTGATGGGGTAAACCTGTTTGCTAGCTCTCTTGCATGGCCTGGGCTGTAACTCTGAATTATCTGTCTCATCTTAAAGTTTCGTCACACACATGTATAACCGAGCCATAAACTGCAGTTGTTAAATTCACAGTGGAAACCAACTAATACAGTTTTGCTATCCAGTGCTAACATTATTAGATCACAGGCTACAGTGAGATTTCTAAATCTACCATATCCTTTTCTTCACTCCTTCATGCTTTTTAGACTTTGAAACCAGATTGAGAGAACCTGAAGGCAGTGAAAGCAGAAGCTCATAGGGCTGAGCCAGTGAGGATTAAAGAAGGTCCAGTCCTTTTAAGATTACCATCTAAAAGTCATGTGGAGTGTAGCCCAGAATGAGACTGGGGAAAAATAACTTGCGTAGACTTAGGTGTTGCTTCACAGTTTGTGACCAGCAGCAGGAAACCTGGGTTATTAAATTCTGACCCACTTGTTTCCTTTTGCTGCCCTTCTGATGTAGTGTGTCAGCTTGCAGAACAATAGAATGTTCTACAGGCATAGATAAAAGAGAGATTAACCTGGTTAATTCTTCTTCATTTTGCTTTTCTGCTTACAGTTGTCCTTTAAACTGTACTGGCTCCAGCTCCAGCCTTCAAGTGTGTCATCTATTTGTAGAGTAGCCAGTTTGCTGGTCATAAGCTTGCTGGTCATGAACTCAATTGTTATCAACAATAGGTACTTAAAAAATAAGATGTCTTTGCAGACCCAGCTTCTAATTGACCCTAATGGGTCAAGTGAGCACCAGCTCCACAAGTCTCGAATCATGCTGTCAAGTCAAAATTAGTCTGTGATATATTTTGGAAGGATTATTTTTCTTCACGGAATACTATAAAATCTGGGTTCTTTACTGCAGTAGTGCAGAAAAAATCAAGCTGGTGATCACTGTTGTCAGCATTTATCAGGCTAACTTGTAAAGCACAAGTATTAACAGGTTTTAAGGAAGGGATGTGCATTTGATGTCTGCTTAATCTGTCTCACAAACCATGGCCTGTGGAAGGAAGGGATGTCTATACTGTGGTCTTACGGAAGATTCTGATTAAAACCACTGACTATTTGAGGTTTGAATTTCTTTCAGTTTTCAATTCAGGCATTAGGAATTAAAATTTTTATCTGCATTTTTATGGCTAGGTCTGAAGTGTGATTTAAATTCTTAAGAGAGATGCAAAATGCAGAACAAGTGAGGGGGATTATGTTTGACACCTAGGTTTGTCTGTTCGTAAGATGAACACAGAATGTTCAATTGAGAAAAAATAGGAATAGAATAGAATAGAATTAGCTAATAGCATATATTAATTGAAGTGGCAGAGGACTGGGTGGATGCCTGTAGCAGTGTGTGAAATCTCCGGGGCCTGTGTTTTTGTTTCAGAATTACTTAGGTGTTGCAGGAAGCTCATGTGCACCAGGGTAAATTTTAACTGGAAGGGAATCAGTAGTGAGAAGGCAGAAAGCCTAGAGCTGTAGAAAAATAAGAGGAGGCAGTAGAAAAGAAGTGTGTGAAAGGGTATCTGTAAAGAGAATTTGGAGAGGAGCAACATGTCACAGGAAAAGAAGTAAATATATTGGTGTGAACTCTTAGTAAGTAGTGCTTAGTAAAGGTGGGTTGGGAAAGCAGTTTTGACAGGGTATAGGAGACAGAAAATAGAAGGAACATAAGGAGCAGAAATCTATTTGCTACGCATTACCAGAGGAGCTGAGAAGGATGAGAGCATGCTTAGCTGGGGCCAGAGAGCCAGAAGCAGCATTGTGGATAAGAAGGACTTCAGGGTAAAGAATCAAAACTGATGTTTTATTAGAAGGCTGGAGTAGCAAAAGAGAGAAAAGAGTAAGTTAAGGATGGTAAGAGGGTCCCTTGGAAAGGGTCTGAAAAAGGTAGAGGAATAAAGCTTTAGGGAGTGGCAAAAGAGAGAAAGGAGTAAGTTAAGGATGGTAAGAGGGTCCCTTGGAAAGGGTCTGAAAAAGGTAGAGGAATAAAGCTTTAGGGAGTGTAACAGCGAAAATTAACAGTAGGAGAAAGTATGCTGTCAGCAAGTGCAAGTAAGTCTCTTAAGATTGCCTTGATTATCACCACTTGCATATTGTATCCTCTCAAAGGGCTAAAGTGACCAAGACACAATCATTTCTTTAAACTCAAAAATCATGCCTTTAAACTTAGTAACTGTTCAAATCTCTTGTTGTGGATGTTGAAACTACGAGGAATGTGTCAGCGCTGCAGGATGAAATAGCTTCCATGGCACTATCCCCTCCCTTGCTCAGGCATGCGAGCATACAGATTCCAACCCCCAAACTCAACACTGATGTGGGTTTAAAGCAAAAGAAGGAGTAGCTAATTTTCATCTGTGTCAGTCCTCCTTGTCTAGTTCAGTATGGCATTGCATAAATGCCATTAAGCTGTCAAAGCAGGACTTGAACTTTCAGTACAATTTTCATAAACTGGATCCATTACTGATCCCCTCCCCTTGACAGCGGAGAGCTATTACCTGTGTCTGTCTTCTAGAAAGCACTTCCTTGGCAGGTTGAGCCAATCTTAATGCTTCTGCAGTTCCTGCCACATTGTCCATCAGTGTTTTCCCACGCATCCTTCAGCAGTTTTTCAGCCCAGGAGAGTAGATGTGGTTGAAAACTAATCTAACTTTAATTTTTCATCCTCTCCTTCAGATTCTTTGTTTTGGTTTGTTTTGATTTTTTGCCAGGGGTATTAGCAGGATAAGCTAATGGAAGAGGATTGACAGTATGCATCTAGGAGGGGATAGAACTGTGTCTACTCAACTTGGGTTGGTGTGATTTCTAGACTGGGCCTTTATGGTGTATTTCTGTGAGGATGCAGAAGGATCGTACACACCTTATTCTTTCTGTTCTCTTCTGTTGCCATTCCAGGGTTCAAACAGCCGGCACTACCCTTCTTTGTCTTGTGCCAGCTCTAGTTGTCATCTGTCTTTCCATCAGCCTAACATTTTAAAGCTTTCTGAAAGATGGAAGAACAGATACTTCTACCATTGTTGTTTGAAAGTGTCCTGGCTTCTGACATTTTTGTTTGAAGGAGTCCTGCCTGAGGAATTCTTCAGGAGACAGTAGAAGTGAGAGCTGTTAAGTCATTATGTTTGTTCAGCTGCATGCAAGACCACAGAAAGTTCCATGTGAGGCCTGTAATTCAATCTGAGTAGAAATCCATTAGTTTAAAAGTGATCTGCTCCTCACTCTTTCACCAGAAGTGGTTTAAATGCATATAATAGTTGTTATTAATGCATTATTAAACCACTTATTGCCTTTTATTCAAAAGACCTGGACACAGTAGACTGCAATAATCTGATCCTTATTATGGGAAATGTACTGGAACTGGAATAAACTGCATATGTATCTGCTGCAAAGTTTGAAGTAATTGAGTGAAACAGTAGGCTCTGATAGCTGATAGATTGTTCTCTGCAGTACCATTGCACATTAGAAATACAGCTCCTTTAGAAATTTATATTTAATTCATACTGCCTTGTTGTGGTGCTAAAAGAGATTAAGGGCTAGATAGAATGATTTAAAAAAATACTGTCCCCACTGTACATGCCTCATGATGTTTGCATTATGGAATGAGAATTCTCAAGTGGCATGTTGAAGTTATTTACTGGTGCTTTTCAGCCCAGGAGCTTGTGAAACTGTGGGACTCTACCAGTGTTAAATTCATAGCAGGGACATAGTTTTGCTTAACTCGGTGGACTCATTTATTTTCTTTCCTTTTTTTTTTTTCCAGGCTAGAGTAACAGACAGAATCTAAAAGGAGACATATTCACCAAATATGGAAGAGGATACCAAACCTATCTTGGTTCCTGTGGGAGGTGATGAAAGCAATTATGGAATCATGAATATACAGTTTAATCCAGAAGACTATAAATGCAAAAGGTATGAGGAAAGATGAACCTACAGAATTACTGTGAGGCAAAGAGTTGTTTAATCTTTGCTTTTGACAATAGAATCCTACAGACAGAAGATTAAAATTTGGAAGCCGGGATCTCTGTACAAACAGTTCCAACTTCGTCACTATATGATAGTATTTTATTTCTAAGCACCTGGTGAACAGATGTTCTTACTATATTTTGTTTATAAGGATAAGGTTTTTCTATTGCCATCATTTCAGACAGAGTGCTCTATTAAGAACTCATCATGAGGCTTTTAAAGTGTTCTTCAAACATGGAGCAGCATGTGTGTGTATAGTGGAGCATGAATTTTTTTTTTTTATTTAGAACAGCTAACTGAAATGTTGAGACGATGCAAGCAAGTTTGCCCAATGTTGCTGTCAGTATGTGTAGATGGTGCTGTCTGCATTCTGCAGGTGATGCTGGAAAAATACATTATTTGATAGTACTAAGTGAGCTGAGTGATCTTTACTGCCTTTTAAGAAAAACAGAGTAGTGCTTTCTGAGAGTGAGCAAATGTGAAAAATTTGTCAGTCCAGCCTTATTACTGTGCCTTCAAAAATAGTAATTCCAGCTAAGTTGTTATTTCACATGTTTTCTAAAAAGTTTAACAAAGGGGTTTAGAATGAAGGACTTCCTGTGCTGCAGTTAAGATTTTTTGTGGGCTGGTTGTGGAACCAAAAGTGAGATCAGAGTGGGACCTACCCTCCTAATACTAGCTGAAGGCATCAGCTTTGCCTTTTTAGATGGAAGAATAGCACTGTAGCATCTCTTGGACCAATTTATGGTCCCTTTTTTTCCGATTTGCATCCATCATATTTCCGTAAAGCAGTTTTTCTGAAGGAACTGAAGATGGCACTGTTGCATACAAAATCCTGCTGTCAGCGGCTGCTTCAGCAAAAAAATAAAAAAGTTCTTGAGGCTAGTGCTTTGATGCTATCAGCCTCCAGCTTTGGAAAGCTGTGAAAGCCTATGTACATCCTCTTCTCTGCAAATAAAGGAAGGAGGATAAGGGTCTAAGTGAATCCAGGGGAACAAAGGAAGCACAGGCCTAGAAGCACACAGAATTATGTTTATAAAGGCTAGGAAATGCTAGAATACTTGCAGGTGGCAAAGGCAATTGTGAATGAATGTAAATGAAATCTTTCTCTTTTTGTGGAGTATCTGATCCCTTCCTGTCATAAGAAGACTGCTACTTTGTGTGTGTGATTTTCAGGAGAAAATCAAACAGAAATTGTTTTGGAGGAAGTATGTGTTCTCTTTGAGGACCAGTGGGTTTCAGGTGTTGTGGTGATGCAGTAGCAATAAAAGAGGTTTTTTTAAACACCTAAATGCTAAGACTCACTTTTCTAAGTGAGGTTAGGTATTGTTTCCATATTGTGTGGTTGGCTTTTCCCTGTGATTTCTCAAATTTGGGACTCAACTTCATAAAAGGTCATAGCCTGTGGCATTTGGTTCCCTTACTAAAAGCAGAAGTGTGTACTTGGATTGTGTGCCCACATTCACAGCCTCCAGTTTTGCAGATTTGCCTGAATGTCCTTATTGCTCCTCTCTTGAATTTTTTCTTCCATTTTCTGTGACCTAGCCTTTGCCTTCCAGGTATGCAGAGGCACAAAGTTGAAGGGCAGGAGGCCTGGGATATCAGAAAGGCCTGGAAATAATAGAGGGGTCTAAATAAGCTTGAACTCCACTTCTGTACTAGAACAGGCAGCCCCCACACTTTAAAAAAAGAAATAAGGAAGAAGAGGCCATGTGTCAGTCCTGGTCAGAGCAAGTGGACAGTTTGAAGGGCTTCTTCATTAAACCTTCAGGAAATAGTGGATCCTGGGAAGAAGAATAGTTAGTCATTAAAGTACCCCGTAGTGAAAATGCAGTAGTACAATGCAGTGTGTTTGCTCTTACTTTGTTCCTGTTTTTTAACTTGGTATTCCGAAACTACATCCCAAGTGAATGCTTGGTAGCTTTGCTTTGGTTGAGATAGCTCTTCAAGTGTTGTGTGTGATTTGTAGTAATTACTGTTTGTCTGTCTTAGTGCTGTTCTATACTTTTGTTTGGGTTGTTTGACATCTGAGGAATTTGCATAGTTATCTGGTTTTCTTAACAGCTTGGAGGATTTTTGGGATTTTTGAAAGGAATGCTTTTCAGTGTTTACATAGGAACAATAAGCTAATTGTTTTTTAGAGTTGTAAATTACTTTGTGAAGTATTGTTCTGCTAATTTGAGGAAAATATAAAGCCACTTTTAATCCTTTTAAGGAGAATGTTATTGCTCTTCTCTCTTCACCGTATTCAGTGTGTTTTTCCCATTTTGTAGCTCCCTTTAAAAACGAGAATATTATTCCTGCTTTGGCTTATTGGTGATTATTGTATGGAAAAGAGGACGTTTCTTGTTTTCTTCAAACTGCTTTTTAAATCTGCTCATTGTCAAAAGATACTGCAGTTGTCAGTCAGGAATACTTGAACCTTCAAAGAAGCAATTGATGTTTTGTGCTGGTTCTTTTGCATATGAAAAAACTTGGCAATGCCTCCTGCTAAGGAGCCTTCTGCATTTTTTCCCTATTCTTTTTGAAGTCCCACAGGTTCCCAGAATGTAGGAGGCATCAGTAAGTGAAATTAAACAGCTGTAAATTAAACAGTGTCTGTAGATGGCAGTCAGAAAAGCCTTTTTAATGCAAAAGTGGTTGATTCCCTTCATTTTCAAAGTTCTTTTAACTTAGGAGAAGGTTGACAACCTGTGCAAATCTGTCCTTTCTGCATTCATTACGGCTTTACCACTCCACACCAATGTGATCATTTTACTCCATCGCTTGCTTTCCCTGTTTTTCTCTGTTTCTCTGTTTTGCCAACATTTTTGTGAATTCCTGGTAATGCTTCTTACTAATTGGAAAGAATTGTGACCTTAATTAAGAACCTTCATATTTCTTGGTAAGTGATGAGTAAAATAGCTTTTGTCTTTTACAGGGAAGAGGAGTAGTGATTGAAGTGTGGTGTGGTAAAGCTTATGATTCCTAATTTGTTAAAATGTGCAAGCAATGACATTATGCTTCAAAAGGTTATTTTAGTTCTGCATCCAACATTTTAAGAAACTTGTGTGATCCTGCTGTAATTACTGTAACGGTGATAAATACAGAAAAATTTAGGTAAAGTGTATTGCGAAGAGAATGAAGATCTTACAAGATAACTGTAAGCACACTGTTTAATGCTTCAGTAAATTCAGACAGTTTAGAAAGTAAAAACCAAGTCACTTGTGGAATTCTTTCATACAGATTTCCTTAAGAGACGCACACAGATACCTGTAATCATAGAGGATCCTGAGTTGAACAGGCCCACACGGATCCTCATATTCAACTCCTGGCCTTTCACAGGATGTTACAAGAACCAGATCATGTACATTAGATTGTTGTCCAAATGCTTCTAGAACTCTAACAGGCTTGGTACCATGGCCAGTTCCCTAGAGAGCCTGTTCCAGTGCCTGGTGTTCCTATCCAGATAATGTAGTTGCCAATTATGAAATAGCTACCTATTCTTACTGCTTCTTCTCCTTTCCTTAATTTCCAATACAGTGAATCAGTTTTACTCCTTAGTTTTTCTTGTGCCGTTTGCAGCATTCCTGTAATAACTTGGTAACTCAGTAAGGCAATAAAGCTGTAGGAATTTCGTAGGTTTATTTCTCTGTAACAATCCTATCGCATCCCTAAAAGGTAAATGATTGATGTGAGGTGTCAAAGAAATCTCTGCAGTAAGCTAAAGTGGCTCCTTGTGGTCTATTTGGAGGAAAGAAATTGTAAAGCATCATGTAAAGAAGGTTTTCCATATTTGTTTAAAAATTAAAAGCTTGTCCAAAGTCATTAATATTGTCATGTAGAGCTAAAAGACATAATGGTACAAAAAAACTAGTATAGTGTAATAGCTGAATACTTACCATGTTTTTGATCAGATCTCAAGAACCAGTTGTTTGATGTTTAAAAATACTTCAGCAAAGGTACTTGAGAAGTAGTATTATTTATTCTGAAAGTTCTTGAGGTATGTGTTAGTCTTACTCCTTCATTGCCCCACAAGATGTAGTACATTGCTGATAATTACATAAGATGAATGTAGCACCCTTATAAAAAATCTTACATAATTGACTAGTGTTCATGTTGTGCTGTTCCCTCTAGCCCTCTAAATCCAACATTTGCTTATCACAGGGGAACAGTTAATCATGAGCATCTCTTTTAATTTCCTTTGCTTGCAAAATTGCTACTGAAGTAAAAATGTGAGGAAGTTTTGACAGAATCACTCTTCTTTCTTTTCCTGGGCCAGCTCTAGAGAATTATTATTAACTGTCCCTTTGTGAGAGCAAGAAAAGAGGTTTTCTGGGAATGGTTTCTGAAAAACACACCTGCCAGGTGTAATGTATGGAAGGTGAGGACCTCCTGCATGATGCCCTGCAAGTTGTCCATTCTCATGGTCCTGTGGAAAACAGCCCTGTTCTACTGGTGTGTTTGCCCTAGTAAAAGAGCACTGTTTTTCTGGCTAGCTGCTGAAACACTAAATGTAATTGTGTCTTTCAGTGTGTATGAAATTCAAGGGCTGTTATAGTTTATCACAATACATGGAAATTGTCTGCATTGTTTCACATCATAATCACAGTCACTCCCCTTCCCCCAGATCACATTGTCCAACATTCTTTTCCATAAGCATTTTGCCACATGAGAGATAGGATATAATTGCCTGTATAAATCAGACTTTTTAATAGGAACGTGTTGTAGCTGCTAATACTTGTATGTGCTTGCTAATGCTTGCTAGTGCTTGCCCACTAGTCATAAGGTCCCTAAATAGAATTTTTCAAAATATATCCCAGATTATATCCTACCTGCTTTGGGCTTTGTAAATCTCAGTCTTTGAGAACTTCTTTGAGTCCCTGAGAGAGCTTCTCAGACTCCCATTTGAGTATGGCCTACAACCAGTCTTTCATATGGGTATTGCTGGGAGCAATACCTTGGCCTTCATCCTGAGCAGGATGCTACCCTCTCCTAGTGGAGATCAGGGTAGGTAAGTAGCAGGCCTCCTAGCCTGCTCACACAGCTTCTTATACAAATTGATGTTTCCAAAGAGATCTGCAAATAACATAAAATTGATTGGTGGTTAGTATGTTTTGGAAGTCACTTGCTCAGCAGGGCTAGTGGTGCAGCGGTACCCCGGAAGAAATTAAATTAGGTGCTGCTTTACATAATTTTCATTCTCTGCAGAGGCACAGTAGCAGGGATCAAGAGGGGAAGTAGCCCAAGTACTGGCAACAATAAACTTATGCACTCCTCTCGTCAGGAAGCAGAAGCAATAGGTACATACAATTTCATAGGTAATGTTTGATTTTATTTTCTTTTCCTAACCCATAGATTAGATTCTAGATCATACCCTTATGTTTTGTGCTAGACCATAAGTTGTTTGTTTAATCCAGATTCTGTTCATAATACTGAAGATGAAATGTCTTTCTTTAAACAATTTCTTACCTACAGATAGGTTTTTACTACACATAATTTATTTTCTTTATGTTTGTTTGGTCATTGACAGCACTGCTTTCCCCACAAAATCAGATGTTCTATGCATGTTTTCTGTTACTTTAATTTTAAAGTCATCCTTGGATTGACACACCTGTAAAACAGAGCTGTTTTCACCTGCATTGCTTTAGAAAATAATTTCTGACTGTAAGAATTTTCTTTAACATCTGTGCTAGCAATTGTTGAACACCATTTTGAAAGAAATCTTTGTCACAGATCTCCCTACTCACTTTTAACCAAAATGTGGACTTTGTCTCACTGTAACCTTTCCACAGTTGCAGTGAAAGTTCATGGGGATGCACTAATAATATTAAATGTAGATGAGGAAAGAGAGGAAGGTCTTCACGCTATGCAGTTGCTGTATAATTAGCAAAACACATAAGTGTTCTAAATATAGTGCATGTCAGCAATCCAAAAAGAAAATAGCAGAGAGCTGACTGGAGCGGGGGCAGCATTTAAACAAGTTTATACAAGTTACTTCTCCTGTTTTCATTACTACAGTCTTTATTTTACAGGTCTTCTAATGAAATATTTTTTATCTGTGTCCAATGATTTGCTCAACTTAATAAATTTTAAGCTAAAACAAGTAAAGTCCTTTGGAACTGAAAGTCCATGAGTATTTTTGTATATTACCTACATGTGGAGTGAGTTAGCCCCATGTGCCTGTGTTTCGAGTAGTAAAGCTATTGCTTAGAATTTATTTCTGCAAAATTGAGATATCTTTCTAAATTGTTTATAAGAACACCACAAAAGCACACACATAAAACACATATTCTCCCCATTATGTCATAATCATAGGAAGAAGAGTCAATTGAGAATGTGTTAAAAATTTTAAAGTGTTCATTTGGATTTCACTAAGTAAGAGACAACTTAGCAAATCTAAGCCATTTTTCCATTATGAAGGAATGTGTAAGAATTAATTAAGTTTAAGATAAAAGAAAGAAGGAATTTGTGGAGATGGAAGTTTGTATTCTCTATTTTCCCTTTTTGTGAGTTAGGTTTTCTTAATTTCACAGATACTCCCACCTCGTGTCTCCCCTTAAGCACACAGGAATAGGAACCTGTCTTCCTCTCTTACAAAGACAGAGCAAAGAACTTCAGAACTGTATTTCTTATCTTCCTTACAGATAACATGTGGTGTCATAGTACAAATGCGTAAATGATTCATTGGGAAAAAGAATGGGAAGTTTTTTGTGGAGGTTATTGGGAGCTGGGGTTGGAGGGGTTGCCCAAGTTCCTTTGTAGTCTGAAACAGAAATGGGTCCTGTAAAACAGTAATATCAAATAGATTTTGCTCATATTACAGAATAAATGGCATGGCTTTATTGCTGACCTAGTTTCTGTTGTTAGTAGTTGGAAGCTTGTTGTGATCTCTGCTTCAGTGGATTTATGAGTGATTTAAACATCAGCCTGGAAGAGGAAGATCAGAAAGCCATTGTGGTAGTTTTAGAAATTAAATTTCTGCTGAAAGAAAAAAAAAGCTGATTTATTAAGGCTTAGAGGACAGCAGTGTCCTCTGTCTCGTTTGAGAAATTAGCCTCTCAGTGCTAGGAGTCAGTGTTGTTTTTAAGCAAGAGCATAATATGGAAGTCAGTTCTACTTGAGTTGGAACAAAAAACTCTCAGCAATATAATGATTTGGTCACATTTGTCTGGTAGTGCTCCTTGCATGAAGGTGTATGGTGGTGTAACTTTAAAGCAGCTTTCAGTGTTCTTGCTCTGTACCTCTGTGTGTGCAGAGAAAATGAGGGGCATGTGGTGCTCCTGTTTTCTTCTTCAGCAGCCGTGACCATGCCTGCAGTCTAACTCAGGTGAAGTAGAGGAAATAGAGACAGAGTATGTTCCCCGTTGCCTTGACTTCAAAACATATGTGACCACATGGACTCATTTGGTCTTGGTTCCTTCCCCACACAATTCCATTTAGTGTTTTCAGCTAGATTAGTAGTTCCTAATCTTTTCATATGTGGTCGTCACTGCCACCGCTCATTCCTCTTTCTCTGCTTTCTGCTTCTGCATTCTCATACTTTCTGTTTCTACCTCTGTTCCTCATCACTTGTTCTGACAACACCAGTTACAAGCACTAATAAGCTTGCCCAAGCTCATTAACATGTATTTCTCTGTGTGATTCATTGTTGAAAACTAACAGCTGGATATTAGGTCTGATGTTAAGTTGCTCCACAGAATCTGGGCTGGAGGTCATTTAAGTATGGATATAAACTCACAATTCTTTCACAGATTGCAGCTTCCCTCAATGGCATTGATGGATATTTTTTCATTTGCCTTGTGTCAATGGATGACAAAACCATCCTGAGTATTGCTTAGTTGCTCTCTGAGTTGTATCTTGTGTTCCATGGTTTTAAGCGTTTTCCTTTCTTCCCTTTTTTTCCCCTCCTCTAGACCATTTCACGTGGAGCCCACAAACATAGTCAGTGTGAATGATGACATGCAAAGAGTCACTGATGAAGCTTCAGCAATGAATAAGAGGATTCATTACTATAGCAGGCTCACATCCCCTGCAGACAGGGCATTGGTAAGGCAAAGACAGGGCCTCATTAAGTGGGTGGCCTCTGGCATGTTGGGTCTTACACAGCCTGGATTTATAAAAGCAGCAGAAATAAAGGTGGGTGGGAGAATTGTTCTGCAGCTTGCTTTGAATCAAGTATGTGGTAGCTGAGTGCCTTTGAAAGGTTTTGTTTTATCACAAGCTGTTATTTACTTCTTGTGCAATACCTTCACCATTAAAAGAAAATATACAAACAGCAATAATTTTATAACAGTGATCCAGGGTGCCCAGATTTCTCCCACCTATAAGATTAAAGCAGTGGCCAGCTGCAGTAACTGAGCTGTTGAGCTAGCATGATTTGTTCATAGTGTGTTTACACATACTTTGCAGAAGAAAAATGCATTTTTCCAGCTATCTAGCTAGAAATTCTATCAACTGTTTGTTGGACTTTTCCCCCCAGGAAGAGAATTAGCATAGTACAACAGTCTCTTTCTTTCTTTTTTTCTATTTTTTTTTTTTAATTGTAATTTCCTGTGACTTACAGTAGTTGACTTGCTGTGTTTGGGACAATTAGTTACATTGATGTTACTAATAAGTCTTGCTTTTTATCCACTTGTTAGATTGCTCCTGACCATGTCCTCCCAGCTCCTGATGAAATCTACGTGTACAGTCCATTAGGAACTGCTTTTAAAGTTGACAGTTGCACAGATGGCTATGGTAAAAACTCCAGTCTAGTGACAATGTATGTTAAACACCTTGCCCTATAATAGCCTCAAAATGCATGATTATTGAATGTTCTACATTAACAACATAGCTGTTGTTAACTAAGACAACAATGTGAAGTAAGAGTGGTTCTTAAAATATTCACTGGATTTTTTTCTTCCTAGATTTATGATATGGAATACCATGATGGGTACATCCATATTAAGTATCCCATGGGGAATAAAACAGGTAAACTATGAAAAATGTGTGCATATGAAAATGTTTTTGGCAACATGGCTTACTCTTCTTTTTTTGTAGTATATTCACAAATAAAATGAACTGTTTTTCTCCCTCTTAACAGGCAGGGTTCACTTCTGGAATTATTCTCATCTTACTGATGGGCATTTTGACTCTTTATTGCTGTTACAGAGTTGTGAAATCACGGCAAATGATACGTAAGAAATCCAAAGCTTCATCATGCAAATACTTTGAGTGTGAAATACCAATATGTATTAGATTCTATTTGTATGTGTCTTTTACTATATGTTAGACCTGACCTGCAAATAAAAGCTGTTCTTTGAATATCTCTATTTTTGTAGTCTGTGTCTAAGCTCTGTGTGCTAAATGACTGTCTTCCCTTTTTAGATATTCCTTCACTTTCTTGGGACCTAGGTATTATAGCCAAATGCAATCTCTTATCAAGCAGGGTTTCAAATGTTCACTTACTAAGTTTTTGGGGACTTTAGGAGTTAGAGGCATCTTTTCTCCATAATAAGCACTCTCCAGTTCTCTACTTGTCTGATCAACTTGCACACTGGAGCAGCCTGGACTGTAGCTGTATCCCTTTGTGTTGTGTGCCTGTATTACCCTAATATTTGTGTGTATTCTGTGTTGAAAGCCCTCTAAGTACTGTCAGCAGCTGGATCAGTCATTGACAGCAGCTCTAATTAGAATGTCCTTTTATTGTTCAAAACTCACCTTGGGGCTCTTCTCTGGTTGGTGCTTTTGTGCATAAACTAACATCTCACTTGCTCAAATAAAGGCCATTAAGACCTTTGTCAGTTTGTGACTGAACTCATTTCAGGACAGAAGTTGAGGAAGTTCATAGCTGGTCTACTTTGCCATAACTTCTGCAAAAGGCTTTAACTGCAAATGCATGGTGGCATTTTTGCCATGTTTTATTTCAGTGCATCTGAAAGTATTCAAAAGTAGTTGTATGGTCACAATAAAAGTGTATACTTTAGGCTTCTTCATTTAAACACTTAATGAGTGTATATTTTAAAGTTAGTGGGAATTTTCTTAGTCCTTGAAAGCGCTGTGAATGTGTGTCAGAATGTTCTTTAAAAACCCCACATTTTGTCCGGAATAGTTCTACTGACTCTAATGTAGCATTTTGTTTAGATATATTTTTGGTTCTTGTGTCTTTTTCAGCTTTAACAGATACCTCAAACTGGGAATTCCCAGATGTTTGCAAGTATTACTTTGGATCCTTTGGTCAGTGGTCAAGCCTCTTATTTTCTATGGTATCACTTGTTGGAGCCATGGTTGTTTATTGGGTACTTATGTCCAACTTTCTTTTCAACACAGGGAAATTTATATACAGTAAGTATACATTTTTGTTTAAGTTTTACAGCAATCCTTTGTAAAGATCATGACTCCCTGATACTGAAAAAGGATTGTACTTTTTACATAATCTTGATTTTCCTGCTACATTGCATGGAAAATCAATTGAGAATAAGTAACTATATGTGGTTATGGGCAAAGTCCTCTGTGTTGTCAAAGCCACTTGTTCAATTTCTCTCTCAAAGTGTAGTTTTCTTGGTATAGTTTAAACAACCTAAACCTGGCTGCTTGTTTCCACTCTATTTTCACTCCCTCTTTGTTTGCATGGGTGCATCTATTTGAACAGCCATAAAGCAGGCTAGACTGTTGAAATTATAAAGGATAATGAAAAAAACCCCCACAGTTTCATTATAGATTTCAACAAACACACTTCAAATGTTGCCATATTGGAAGTTTTTGCAAGCATCCATGAGGAAGCAATGAACTCTGTTGCAGTAAAATGATTCTTAGCATGGCTACAAAATAAGACACATAGGGTTTTTATACCCTGGTACATGCATAGGCACACAAGCATTTGTGTGTGTAATCAATGTAGAGTTGTGGGAATTGGTGATGGAATTGAGAGCTTTGAAAATCTGACTCAAAGTGCTGAGTAGGTTGACCGAGATTTAAAATGTTCTGATTTGAAGGTTATCTCTGAGGCAAATAACAGCACAGACAGTTAAGCCTGTTAAACAGTGTTTAATTAGAATTCCCACCATCCCTCTAGGACATACTTTACTATATTGGTTAATGACTGATGAATTTTATAGCTGATCTAATTTATATATTGTTACAGGCATTTCATTTGAGACTTCTTTTTAACGTCTAATTTTTTTTTTTTAATTTTTTTAAAAATTTTAACAATTTAGTATTAAATTATTCTAAATTAAATAATGCCAGCTCTAATAAATGGCATTATTATTATAAATGGCATAAATAAAATTTAAAATGTCAAAAGATCTTATTTTCTCGGAAAAAGTCCTGCTTTTCCATGGGACTGGCATGTTACTTTATCCCTTACTTGTATTTGTTTGGAGTTCTTATTTAAGTTGTTTGGTCTAAGATAACAATCACTGGCTTCTTGTCCTAACTTTCATACTTAATTACTAGGTAACAAAATGCATAATAGGATGTAGGTTTGACACAGTAGCATCTTCCAGCCACATGTTTCTAAGTATTCTAAGCAGGAATTCAATAAGTACTCTAAGTATTCAGCAGCAGCTTATATTTTGTTTAATTCTAATATATTCAGATGACTTCTTAAAACATCTGCACATACAATTTAGGTGGGGAAAAATTTATTTTCCCCAAGATGGTCTAGAAATCTGTGGTACACAAAGAATGCAAGAATTGTTAGCTGAGTGCAATATCATGTCTTTAACATGGTGTTGCATGGTCTTTTTCATTTTCTGTTTATGGGAAAAACAAAATCCATAAATGAAATTGATGGTCCTAAACTGCTTTTTAAATATAGAAGAAGCAGAAGTTGACCTCTATAACAAATTTCAAAGTGCTTTAATTCTGTAAGAACTATTAATTTTAATGGCTTCTCACTAGGTACTTTTTTTTTTTAATTAAGAACACAAAATTGTGATTTTAGTTAAATTTTCTGATTTTTATATACTCTGAACTAGTAGAAGTAAGTATGAGAAACTTACTTGTGATTCAGGGTGTCATAAAACAAAAGAAAGAAAGAGGAAACAGTTTTCTTTCCACAAGACCTTATGCTTTCTTTATGAGAAACAAGCTGCTGTTAATTACGTTTAAAAATTCTGAAGCCAGCTGCCCCAATTGATTTTCTGTGCATAACATGCCCATATGCAACAGAAGCAAATTTAACCAGTGACACACTAATTCGGTTTCCTGGCTGATGGAGCATTTTCTGCATATGTGTATGTATACATATATATTCAGTATTATGTGTATATATACACATAATACATAAATATAATAAAATTACTATCCAATGCCCTTATAAAGGTGAGGTGCAGAAACTTGGAAATAACTGGTGTGGTATACCAGTAAAGTAGCACAAGAGTGTACTGCAAATAAAACACTACTAGAGATGCCTGTACAGCAGTGATGCTTTAAACTTTTTCCAGGGTTTCCCATGGAAGCATGGAAAAAGCATCCCACAGAGCCTCTTCTGAAAAAGAAAATACTAGAAAATTATTAAGGGAAGCTTTTTCTGTATAATACTGACTGAACTAGGGGTATGTTTGCATGCCCTTTTTTTCTGTCCCAAAAGAGGCTGGATTTAAGATGCATCTCCTCACTGGCCTACTGTTCAACACTACTGAGTAGGTGGGAGAAGTGGAGGTGTGCTTGTGGAGCAGGAATCCTGGGAGTGGGGAGTCTTCGGAAATTTATAAATGGACAGGACTTCTGAGCAGAAAGTAATACAGTGTAGAGCTACTTTAAAACACTTCTACAGTAATTAGAAAACTTTCACTTGGGTCTGGGGCTAATGAAAGCTGCTGTGTTGTTCCTCTGATAAAATTTTCCAAAATATTTTCTAATTAATTTCAGTCAAGTTAACAGATGAAAGCCTAATAGCAGGTATGGGACATTGATAGTGAGCTTTTCTTCTTTGCAGACTTTGTTCATGACATTAATGTAACAGATATTGTTCCTGGCACCAATGGAAGTAACAAAGGTAGGAAGAACACCTACAGTATTGTGTTACCAGTTTTGGGTGGGGGTTTAAAGGCAAATCATCATGTTTCAATGCCTAACCACATGCCAGTTATAAAGTATATATCATAAGTTATAACTATGTGTTTCTTAAAAAACTGTAAATTTCTCTCTGGGATTTGTACTTTCACATATAACCACAGACATGGAGATCTGAATAACTGGGGAAGTAAAAAGTAAGTTTAAAAAGTGGAGGTGAGAATAAGTATTAAAGAGCCAGTTACAAGTTTCTGTATGCCCAGATATATCCTCCTTAAAAGCTTTACTGTTAACTTTTTAACAGTAGTTGCACAATGAGGAATTGCCTTGAGGAATTTCAACTTTCACACCCTAAATTTGAGGCGCCTTAGTTCTGTTTACTGTTTAAAATCTTGACTGGGGCAACTTTACTACTCAAAAGTTGTGCAGCAAGATTATTTTTAAAAAATTTAAGCAAGAACAGTTTTTTTGATGCTGAGTGCAAAAAAGAAACAAGTGTCCGGCTGCTTGCACCTCTGCTTATGCTTTTTGGAGAGTGTGACGTTTGCACAACTAAGGGAAGAAACTGCAGTCAAATATGAACATAGATCTGTTCCAAGTTCTTAAGTAGGCAGAATAATGTAGAATGAAGGCAGGAGCAAAGCAAGGCAGGCATTGTCAACCCCTGAATCTTTTCTGCCTCTGTCATAGTGACTGAATCCGTACTGCGTTCTTAGGAAGCAGAAAACTTTCTCTATCCTGAGTGCATGAGGAATGGGGAAACATATCACTACCAGCTGGGCAGCTGTTTGTAACACTAGCTGCAGCTGTGCTTCTGGAGAACAGATGTTGTAGTCAGGCAAAGGAGTTGAGAAATAATTTAATTCTGAAAACCAGTTGATTTGTGTTTGAGCTAGTGTTGAATCCTGCTCCTCTAGCAGTCCTTACCAGCTAGGAACCAATTTGTGCTCTCTCCTGCTTCTGCTGTTCTCTCCCATGCTTATGCAGCAGGGGGTATAACTTGGAGGCAAAGTAGACAATATTCCACACTATCCTCCACCAACTAGAAGATTTAAAGCAGCTGCTACACAAAATTAAGGGCTGTCAGATGTTCAAGTGACTCTTGACAGGACATTCAGAGCTACCAAGGAGATCAGTAAGAACAAAAGCATTTTTCAAGGTTTGTGAAACAATCCTCTTTTAAGGAAGAAATTTGTCACTGTGCCTTTTATGCCTCTGCCTTTTTGACAGAACAGGAATGGAGACAGTGTAGGATAGTGGCTATTGACCGTTGTGGGATGCCAAGATTTTAAGTAAGACATTTATGAGAACGGTGAATTTTATATTTCAACACAGAGCTTATTAGGCATGGGTTCCTCAGAGGATCTTTTTGCTTGATTTTTTTCCAATCACTTGTTCAGGTGCTGCTGTTGATCAACCTCTGTATAAGAGTATTCTGACATTTTCTGTCAGCACTGTTACTGGAGTACATCTTAAATTTTTTGTGTTGTGTTGTCAGGCAGTGATGTACTTGCCCCTGTCATGGCGCAGGGTGACGAGTGTTTTTGTTCAGTGTATGGGTTTTCAACCTGCCAGTTGTTACAGTAGCTTTCTTGTAATCCTTAGTTTGTTTTTAAAGCAGTTGATATTAATTTAGGCTCTTCAGTGCACTTGGGTTTTGATTGATGTGATCTTACTGAAGTGTGCAGGGACAGATTAGGATGCTAAATATGCAGCCGGATGCAGGAGGGCATTGCTATGTCTTGATTCCAGCGGGTGCACATGGACACTGAACAGGCCTTGTTATAGGTATGTGACTTTGAAGGATGATTCTGTGTCACAGCTTGGGCTTCAGATAAATTATCATCTTTGTTGTGCTCAGCTGGGAAAACTGTACCACTGTCAGATTAGAGTGCAAGGTGCCTAGCAGTGGAATCTTAGCAATGAATTCCTGATTAAAAAAACAAACAGAAGTTAGGCACTGAGATACTGAACACTGCACTTGAGCAGTCCTCAGTAGGTAAAACACACGAGCAGTTGTGGGCTCTTGGCTCTGAATATTTTGTGCAAGTAAAACCCTTTTCATCTGAGGATATTTTTCTTTTCCTTTCTTGCAGTCATTTGTCCAAGTGCTGCTAGTGATCACCCACCACAGAACAGGACTGTGATGTTCTCTTCTGGCAACAGAACAGGTTTTGAACTCTTTGAGGAGTGGTGGGACAAATCAAAAACAGTACCATTTTACCTGATTGCAGTTCTTCTACCCCTGCTAAATCTGAAGTCTCCGTCCTTCTTTGCGAAGTTTAATGTCCTAGGTAGGTAACAAGTACTATTAAAGCATTGGTTCTCTGTGACTGAAGTGTATACAAGACAGTGAAAACTACTCCAGTGAGTAGAATCATAAACTCTTCTAGGTTGGAAAAGTCTGTAACACTGTCAAGTCCACCACTAAACCATGCCCATAAGTGCTATATCTGCACATTGTTTAATATATCTAGGGATGGTGACTGAATAATTTCTCGGGACAGCCTGTTTCAAAGCTTGACAGCCCTTTCTAAGAACATTTTCCAAATCTGAACATTTCCTGGCACAGCTTGAGGCCATGTCATCTCATCTTGTCACTGGTTGCCTGGGAGAAGAGACCAAGCCTCACTTGGCCACAGCCTCCTTTCAGGCAATTTTAGAGAGTGAAAAGGTCAGCCCTGAGCCTCCTTCTCTGCAAGATAAACACCCCCAGCTCCCTCAGCTGCTCCTCACAGGACTTGTGCTCATTAGCTTCATTTCCTTCATTAGCTTCATTTCCTTTCCCTAGACACTTTGAGCATCTTAATGTCTTATCTGGTCTTGAGGGGCCCAAAACTGGCAGCATTCATGTCACAGATTGTCCCCCTGCACTCATCAGTGCTGAGTGCAGAGGGACAATCCCTGCCCTGCTCCTGCTGGCTACACTATTGCTGATCCAGGCCAGGATGCCATTGGCCTTCTTGGCCACCTGTCAGCACCTGGTCAGCCCATGTTCAGCTTCTGCCAATCAGCACCTTCAGATCCTTTTCTGTTATGCAGCTATCCAGCCACTGTTCCAGTATTTTGGTGGCAGCCCATATTGTGCCTCAAAGTGGGGTGTTGGTTTATTAACCCCAAGGGCTTTGTCTGCTGCTTTGCTTGAATCTTATGGGTAATAGGGAATTCATTTTTCTTCCTTTTTCTTGCTTGATAATACTGTGAAACAAATTCCATTACATCTACAACAGATTTTCCCAAATGGTTCTATACGTACTACTGTGCACATTTGATACATATTACTTTGGTATAGTCGGGCATACTCTTCCTCCTCTGGTAAACATTTCAAACCAGCAGTTTTTTCTGATCTGAAGACATTTTCTGCCAACCAGCTGACTAATTAATCACAACATCAGTCAGTAAGTATGACCTGCTGTTATTTGTCCCAGCTTCCAATATTGCGGATTCTTCTGTGCTGCAGAGGAAACAATTGTGGCTTCCTGCTTACATGTCTTGAGGTGGAAGGCCAAGGTGTGTGGGGCTGGTAAAGCGAGTAAAGCATGTGCGTGATGGGTGGAGCTGGTCACAGTTCGGGGAGTAGAAGATGGCTGAGGGGTAGCACTGAAGCCCACAATGAAGAGAAAGAGAAAACTAGATGTGGATCAGGGGTTGAAAAAGTTGGATATACATTGTAAAGGAGGTAGAGGAGAGGGATTTGAAGGTCTAGTTTGTTCGTCTGTTCCATAGTGACACTTTATCAGGGCTTGGATCTGCTCTTGCTGAAACCACTAAATGGAAATACTACACAGGAATTTGTGTACTTGATAATGCTTCTGTGCAAAAGGTGTGGGTTTTATGTAGAAAAAAATTTTAAAATCACAATATTAATTACTCATTGCTTCAATAGATTATTATGTAATTCAGAAGGTGTTCAAAATTGCCTTAATTTTTGTAAACCTTGAAGCTTATAGGACAATAAAAAATGGAAGGCAATTTTGAGATGATGAAATTTATCTCAGTTGAGTTTTACTGTGGAAGCAGAAGTCATTAGGAAACTACAGAGTATTTTAGCTGATCTTCACATACAGAACCTTTTATTTTCCTAATTTCTTGACTGTGCTCAAGAGATTATCAATCAAATGATAATTCCTTCTGTTTATTTTTTAACCTTGCTGGGTTAAAATGCTGGGGTTTTGTCTTCACTTACAGCCTGTTCTCTGCTCACTGGCAGCATTATTGGCCACGGGGTTCATTGCAGTAGCCTTAATTGTTGTTGTTCAGTTTCCTTCAATTTTTAGGTAATTACTGTTCTGCTCTTGTCTCTTTCAAATAGTCTGACACAAGACCGTATACCCTCCGTTCCAAAGGTATACACAGCAAGGCATTATACCCATCTGTGATCTCATTTGTAGTCCTTAAGCTGTGCAGGTGTCTGCTGGATGCCTCTTAACAAATGAGATGGAATGCAAATCTGGTATTATAATAAAGATTATCCAAAGTTACAATTAACACAATGTTTTAATCAGTAGCATTGAAGTGTCATTATCAACTTCTAGTTCCCAGTGTAAAGTTCATAAGTGCAGTAATTTCATTGAGCTGTTTGGTTCAAAAAGTCAGTGACTAGATGAACATTGGAGTGCTATGATCAGTCTCCACTTAGATTGAAGTCCTGGCAGTGGAAGCTGAAGCTGGTCTGTTTGTGCCTGGAGACCTACCTGCCCAGCAACAGGGATTACAGGGTACTTCCTCTGCAGTCACCAGCACCTGGAAGTTGTTAAACTTGCTGGAAGTTTACTTTGTGTGCTTGTGCATTATTTTTTGTCTCTGACCTATAAGAGAAGTAAAGAAGAAGTTTAGATCCGGTCTTCTGTTAGGAATGAATACCAATCATAACTTTGGTTTGACTACTAGTAACTAAATGGATGGAGGAGAAATTAAACCCTGCATAAATACTTTGTACCATATTATGGTATTTGTTTGGCTCTTGTTTTTTCCAGGTACAGTTTCAGTTGTCTACTTAGTTTTTCTGGTTACAGTAAAGGCTGCTCATCTGGGAATACACTTAGAATTCAACTGGTTTACAGAGAATGAATTTTTTGTACCAGGTAAGATAGTTAAAATGCAGTGGTGAAGTATATATTTGGTGAGTTTAAGATTTTTTTTTTTCCCTCATTTACCTTTTAACACCTCTGAGACGTAAAGAGAGGAAATGCTGTCTGATGTTGCAACTGGAGGAAAGATCCCTCTAGACCAAGTGGCAAGGAATCCCTTTCCCAGTAATGTTCCTTAGTTAACAGGCAGTATCAACAGTAGGAAGAGAAGGAGTGCCAATCAGAGGAATCCTCAACATATATCTTGTGACAGAGAGCTCACCTTAGTCCTGTTTCCCCTATGTTATTTTAAGTTCTAGTTGTGCCAGTTTCAGATTACGCCTATTTCAGTAGCAATTAGAAATGACAAAGTGTAGACAGACTGAGTGTTAAGGGTGCTTTAAGCTCTCCACGCACTGTCTTGCTTAAATGAAATAGCTCATTCACCATAATTTACAAGTGCAGTTTTCCTGTACTTCCCAGTCTGTCTCAAGTTTTAAGCCATAATCTTAGTAGCTCTTCTCTTTCAAACACCCATAAGCCGGTTTTATCCCATCAGTACCCAACAGTATGTTTTTGTTTTTGTTGAAGGTTGTTTGATGGCTGTTGGTTCTTTCCAAATTACTGCTGCAAATTCCTCTGTGAGATGCCATAGTCATAAACAAGAGGCATTTGGTATTGCTTGAACAGCTGGCCTAAAGAGATCAAGTTTCTTTTTTAAGAAACCAGGAATAAGAGTACGAGGGTTAGCTCCCAGTTGGTTTTTCCCCATCCTTTACAATAAGGAAAATTTTTTTACCAGTTAGCTCCAGGGACATTAGAATAGTATCCCTTCTTCTGTTCTTAGAAACAAATGAGAAAAATGGGTTTTAGTGTCGCATGTGCCACAGGCCATTGAGAAATAGAGCACCCAGTAGTTTGATTAGTTTGGCAAAAACTCCTAGTACTGCTAGGAGATAGAAAAAGCAGGTAGCTAATGCATACAAATACAGCTTCCTTGAGATTCTTAAAGTGTCAGTTTGCTTTTTATTATTGAGATTGAAGTAGTGGATGGAAAACAAGCCTAGAAGTTGAGGCCAGAAGTCGCTTGCACTCTCAATTCTGTCAGGGCACATAATGCTAATTAGGTATTGAAGGTGCAGTGAAACCAGCTCTAGGGAAAGCTTATTCCTTCAGTTTGGATAAGCCCTCCATTAGTTGCCTGGAGTGTGTTTACTTTCCTAACTTCATAACACTTTACAGAAGTCTCTTTTTAGTATGTTTGCATGGAGCTCTCTGTGGTTTGTTCTGTAAGGGTTTGTGAACCTCTGAAGAGGGTTGTGCTATACTTCTGGATGCTTTTCAGAAGCTGAGCTATCTTAGGGTTCTCTAATTGCTGTTAGCACTCTAAGGAGTAAATACATTCTTAGGTAATACCAACTAGATGTTGCTTTAATGATGTTATGCATTGGTGTATTCCTATACCGTTTTCAGCACTTGGAGAACTACCACCTTATGAACCTCTTTTGAGTATTAAAAGAAGCAGAACAATGCTATTCCCATGGAGATAAGAAGGAAATTCTTTTCATACATGCTGTGAAGCAGGATAAGAAATTGCTCTGCCTTTCTTTATGCCCTGTCTTGTAAGCAGAACTTCTTAAATATCTACAGATGTAATTTTTCTTCTGTGAAGAAATATTACATCTGTAGATAAGTGACTTCTTAATAACTAAAAGTGTTCACAGGGTAAATGATTCCTTCCCTCCATCTCCCTCATCAGGAACCCATAGGTATACAGCCTCACTGCTGTGAATTCCAATTTCACAAAGATTTCCGGTTAAAATGTTGAGAAGCAGAAAACCTTGTATGTACTGATCATAAATTAACCTAGTAATCACTGATGGTTGGAGTCTATCAGAGAAGCCTTGCTGGAAAGTGTATTCTATAGTAACTACTGTCTTCTTGCATCTGGTACTTCCTGATTAAATACCTGCATTGGCTATGGTCCAATATGAGATAGATTGTCCCATTTCAAGGTGGAGGTTCATGAGTTTGCCAGTATCCTCCAGAGCACTGTATGTCATCTGCATTTTGTCATTGCTTATTTCAAAGAAGTAATTTAAAAACACTTTTTTTTTTCTTTGTTTAGAGTTTAGAATTCTGTTCCCTCAGCTCACAGGGGTTCTAACACTTGCCTTCTTCATCCACAATTGTGTCATCACACTTCTTCAGAATAACAAGAATCAAGAAAACAATGTAAGTAACTTCACAAGACTGTGCTTATTTATTCTAGATTGCCAGTAATCTAGACAACAGTAATATTTTCCTGTGATTTGATAAGAAAAAAGTCATCCATTCTTTTCCTTGCTATGAGGGAGTAATAGATAAATTACAAATTCATTTACATAAAAGCCTTGAGGAATGCCCCAATCTTAGAAGCTGCTATTAAATGGCCAAACTGCACACAAGAGGCAGATGACTTGACTATGTTGTAGGACTCAATGAAAACAGACCAATTTTAGAATGAAAAATGGTGGAAAATGTTTGGTACATGACTGATGTTAGCAGAATCCTGAACAGTAGTTTTGAGGTCTAGGTAACACTTGTTCTCATTGTTGCTTCAGTAGTTTTGTCTCACAATCCTAGTCAAAGTCCGTAGAGAAACTTGGCACAACTTAGGAAATCCTGCACGTTGAAGCTTGGATCAAGAAGCTTTGTGGTATATAGTCTTTGGACTGGTGCTTTGCCCTTGAAAAAGTTGAGCACTGCTCCTCCAGATGGAACTGGAGGAGCATTCTGTGTTAATATCTTCCCATTGTAAAATACCAAATGGAATAAACACAGTACACAGAGTCTGAGAGTAACTTTTACTCTAATTTTTTTTTTTCCTCCCTACTTCCAAGGGTTCTTGTCCAGCTTCATTAAAATGTTAGCTGTAAAGATACTTGCAATAACATAAAAGGATTTTTAAATACTAGCTGTATGAAAAACTGTAATGAAATCATAGAATCTCAGAATGCTTGAGGTAGGGAACATCTGGATGTCATCTTGTTCTCCCTACTGAGCCAGCGCCACTAAGAGCCAGATGCCTCTACAGCACATCAGGTAAAATATATCAGATTTGATTATTTTGACAGTGAAGTGCAGGTTATATACCAATGCAATGAGACGACCTCTTAGGCTTTGGAAGTCTGCATAGTTACTTCCTTTTACCTGTGAATCAAGACCAGTTTGTGAATGATGTATCTGCAAAGGATTCATGAATTCTCCTCCAGGAAGGCTTCTGGGGGCTTAGGGCTTCCCAGAAATGAGTTTAACAACTGGAGGTCTGGACAAAGAAAGCTAAATAAGCTTTTTCTTGATTTCCTTAAGAAAATCTTATGATGTGGCCGAAGGGCAGGATTTCTCTTTAACTGTGGCTTTCGAATTCTAAAGGCTAGATCTCCTGCAATCAGCTTTAAATGCTAATACACTCATTCCATCTTTGAGGTTTTCCAGTGTATTTTCCTCCTCTGTTTACATTGGAGCAAGCAATCAGATGCAAAGAGCAGCACCTGGAGTGTTCTCCAACTTGCTTTTCCTGTGTGAAGGAGGAAGAAACTGCTGCCTGCATTTGAATCAGCTTTTCTAATACCTTCCCTGGAGCTTAACTTGAGTTTTCAAGTCAGCCATAGCATGGATCTCAAGCCCTTGACAAAACTCTGCATTCCAGAAGAATTTTCAAATTGCTTAGAAAGGACGGCTTTGAAGTATGGCAGGAATGATTTTTAATGGGAAAACAAATCTCTCTGTAATTCCTGTAGTAGTTTTATTTGGCTGGAGATTTCTTTTCCTCTTGTAGCTTTACAGGAGCCTTTCACCTAGGTCTCAAAAGTGCTTTGCAAATGTTAATGCAAATGCTCCTGAAGAGCTGTTTTGTGATTATGTCACTAAGCTGCTGGGCTAAGTGGGAGATTTCCATATTTATAGGGGTCTTGCTCTCAGTCATGGGGGGGGGGGGGGGGGGGGGGGGGGGGATGGTTTCCAATATATTTACAAGGTGCTTTCTTCCCTTGGTGTCTGATGGGGTGATACTGGCATAAGTCCATGGATAAAAACTTCACTGTTTTATTGATGGACCGGTTAACATGGCACTTCGTCAGTGTTCTGTCAAAAGGCACAGAACTTGGCAAGCTGGAAAAGCACTGTTTTAGTCTTGAGCAAAACTTACTGAAACTAGAGGTCATAGAACAGCTCTCTGGGGAGATGGAAAAGAGTAAGATCAACAATAACATTCCTCTTATGGAGTCAGAAATTCAAAACAATAGCAGTTTCCATTCTGGTAACAGGCGTGCATCACAGCCCAAAGCTAAAATACTCATGGGGGAGGATTGCTCTGGCCGCTATTCCCGTACAGTGGTGTGGGTGTGAGAAGAGGAAAGTAGTGCACCAGAGTAGGCCACATGTCAGCAGCAGAGCCTGGAGATGCCCTGTGAGCAGGTTTTTAGTCTGCAGTTCAGAATTGAGCTTCCTGGTGCCATCTCCCATTGCTGCTGCCTCCTTGTATTTATCAGCTTAAGTTTTTGTACAGTGTCAGTCAAATGGTTCGAAAAGAAATTGCATAGAAAATGTAAACCAGCCACAAAAAGGAGTGAAGTTGTAGCTGGTTGGTTTTTTCCTGATTCATGTTTGTGATCAGTTTCCCTGAGCTACATATCAGTTTCCCTACGGATGCTACACAAGCCCACCATGATCTATAGGCATAAATACACCAGTGCTGTCTCCTAACAGTTGTTTGTGGCTATACCTGGGAGAAGGGCTGTGCGTGGGGAGATGTTTTTTGTCTAGGTATTAACTGCGGGAGGCATGGAGCTGTAAATGGTACTTATTTTCTGCAGTATTGAAACACTATTCCCTGTAAACAGAGTGAGTTTCCATTGATGGTGCCATAACCTGTTTCCTGCCAAAATAATGCACAGCATCATCCATCCTGGTGAAGTACTTATTTTTGTCACCCAGTTAAATGTTACTACTTGCCTTTGATGCACGAGCAGGTGAAGTCTATTTTTATGATATAGATCAAAGTCCTCTTGAGATATTATGGAGACAGCATCTCTCTTGAGAAGAGACTAATCTGAAATGGGATGATCGAAAGGTCTTTCCAATGTGGTAGTTATTACTAAGCACTAAGATACAGGCTTCTCCATCCAAGAAGCAATTCCACAAACTAGCTTTCACTGGCACTGAGGAAGGAAGGAAGTGAACTGTTTTCTCCATGGCATTCAACAGGCAAACCAAGGCCTTGAAGTAGCCTGTAGCAGCATCACATAAGAAATGTCCATAGAGCCGCAGAGCTTTCTGTGTGCCACATCAAGTCCCTTGCACCTGAGTACTGACTGGTCTGTAGCTGTGACACAATGTCTTGTACTTTCAGGGCTGTCTTTGTGAGCTCCATAACTCATCCTTTTGTTAGGAGGCTGATTCCTTCCTTTGTTATGCTGCTGCTGCCAGCCTTGATCACACGATTTTCTCTTCTTCCAGCAGCACTTCTAACACTCTGTTCTGAGAATCTGACCGGGAGAGCTCTCTGTCAGAAGGAACTGCAGCTAACATATGCTCTCCAAGCTCTGTCTGAAAATCTGCCCTAGACTTCAGGTGTATTTGAGTAGGGTTTGGCAGGTGTCAGGCTGTGATCCTTATGGACTGTTACCTTAGATGCTTACTTTGAGACTTCCCCTGTGACTCTACAAATACTTCCTGCTTCCAACATTGTTTTTTTCTATGAGTTTGATTCTTAAACTGTGGCTGTAAGAATTGCTATAGTCTTATGCTTGGGAGCTTTCACCACAGCAATGTCCACCTTTAATGTAAATGCCTCAAGTATCAAATTTAAAACAAAATGTTTAGGTATTGCTCTTACTTAAAATAATCCTTTTATCTCTCCCCATCTGTCCTTTGGTTTTATCTGGAATAGTGCTGTCTAAACAGTACTGTCAACATCTTTACGGAGTGAACCCAGGTCTCTTGAGGAATAATGAACATTAATCAAAAGATGTTCCTGTTATGTAAACACATGTTGTTGTACAAAGGTGGCCATCTTATACACAAAAGCATTTATTTGGAAGGGACCTGATGGGTGTTTGAGAAAACAAATAAATCCAGGTTTTCAAGTTGTCTATTTCTTTCTTAGTAGCTTATTCAAATCAAAATATGGGTGCTCTTTGTATGGTGGCAACAGCTGGAGAAAATAGTCTGTTGTGTTACATGCTGTGAAAATAAATTATCAAAATTATCTCAGCACTTAGTTTCAGTGCAGATTAAAGCATACACCCTTAAGAACTCTGGAGAGATGAACTGGTTAGCACTGGTGCAAGTACCTGTTGGAGGCAATAGCACACCACCTATCTACTATTTTTCATGTCCAAAAGAAGCAGTAAGAATTTTATTTCAGATTTCTTGCCCTCACAACTGCATGCACTTGTCACAGCAAAAATAGTTTTACAGTTGGTTCTAGAACTTATGTGTAGGCAGAGTACAAATAACAACTGTGAGTTACTATACTGTTTTTATGCCCCAGGACTACACCTAAAATACCAGATTTAAAGCAGGTTTTGGCAGATGATGAGCATTGAGATGTGCAAAATACATTGGATGTGTTTTGAAAAATTGTCCAAGTCCTGTCCTCAAGAGATGAGAGTCTGTATCTCTTTGCAAAACCATGTTACTGTGTCTCTGAGTCCTCTGATTAATGGAAGTTACTGACAAATGCCTGCAAGAAATTTGGATGCTCATGTTTAATATTCCTAAAATTAGTTCTTACGGTGGGTGGGCACTAGTGCTTTTGAAGATGTAGATGTTATATAAAAACCTGTACAGCTTTTCATGTCACGAGGATAAATTCTGCATATAATTTAAAGAAAAGGCTACTGCTCAGCTTCTGATGAAAGTTGATAGTCCTTACTTAATGGCCAGTGTGAGGAGAGTGAAGTCTAGGGAATCATCTTCCTTGTGTATTTTACTGGTCAGCAGGAGGAAGTGATTGTAGTTAGAAATGTGCAGCTGCTGGGAGCTTGAAGGCCACCCTGAAACCTGTTCAAATCATGCTGATTCCTTTTTCCCATCAGCCTCTAAAGGGCAAATAATATTCCTCATCAGACAGCAATCTTCTACCCCAAAAACTGACAAAATGAGTAGAAGATTCCATGTCTTTCACAAAAAACTGGCTTCCATCTGATTTTTCTCACAACTCCTAATCTAGTATTTTATACTTTCCTCGGGGATTGGCTTGCCCTTTGCAGAGCCTGGAGTGGTGTAGGATGTGCTTATTCTGTCAATAAGATAGTGTGAAGAAGCACTTAGGGAAACATTTCCATGCACAGATGTGAGGAAGCTCTGCTTATGCTCCGTGAGCTGGTTGGAGGTGATAATTATCACTCTGGTCTGGAAACCAGTATAATCCTAATAATTTGGTGCTATGCCTGGGCTAGTAAGACTTGCTTCTCAGTCTTGGGAAAATGGGGTAATATATTGAAACATTACTAGTAATCCTTTAAAAAGCTGATGATTAGCAGCAGCTGAACAAATGGTTTGCTGTAAGGTGATGAGTGTTTTGTACTGTAACATAAGCTTATACAGAATTTAGTTAGCTAATAACTAGAAACAAATGGTCTCCTTCTTTATTTCCAAAGGAAGAAATTCATGTAGAAGAATAACTCAACAAGTATGTTGCCTTAAGATCACTCTGATGTATATGTGAATTCTCTAGTTTCATAAAGTACTTAATTAGTTATTTTCCTGTAATGAATGTGTGATTGTTTTTTTGTAGTGGAAAATACTTGTATACATTATATACCTTGAAAAGATAGCCAAATTTTTCAAAACTGAACATTAAAGTTTAGGTTTAAATGCATACTTAAGTGTATGTAGTGTAGTTAAGTGTGGATTTAGGACCCTAGCTTCCACACTCTTTCCTTAAAACCTCTGATTAAATTCCTCTATATTACATCTGCAGTTGTGTAGATTGATGTCTTTGATTGCAAGATTTTATTCATGACAAGAAATTTAACATAGGGCTTTCTGTCATAGGCAGGTGTGTCTGTGTTCCAAGGTTCTTATTGGCAATAGGTGAATGTAAGAAAGTAGAAGGGATTTCTTGTTTGTTTTAATAACTAGTGTATGCTCATGCATCAGGAATAACATGCTACATCTATTGGCATATCTCATTCATGGTGCCTTTTTTTTATGTTGAGAGATAAACAATACATGTCTAGCTCGACTTTGGGGTATTTCCTTGCAGCTTTCTGATCTGATCAGAACCAGGTCTAAAGTCTCCATCCAGGTAACAGGAAGTAAAAATAAAAATGTACAAATGGTAGTAGTAAATATAGGAAAATAATGTATATAAAATTAAAAATAATACATTAAATAGAAATCTTCTTATGAGGTTTTTATCTCATCTGCTTTTGTGTGTACGTGCTGGCCAAAATAAAATATTATTTTTCCTCAGGTGAGAGACCTCTCTATTGCATACTTCCTGGTTGGACTAACATACCTGTATGTTGGAGTGATAATTTTTGCATCTTTTCCTTCTCCACCATTATCCAAAGAATGTATTGAACAGGTGAGATATTTTACGGTAGTATGTATTTCAGTGAATCACAAAATGCGTTTTTTGGAGGGATTGAAGTGGGTCATCTGGTCCAACCTTCCTGCTCAAGCAGGGCCATCCCAGAGCATATGGCATAGGATTGCATCCAGATGGTTCTGGAATATCATCAGTGAGGGAGGCTCCAGAACCTCTGTGGACAGTCTGTGCACCATAGTGCATGGTCATTCACATTGTGAAGAAGTTCTTCCTCACCTTCAATTGGAACTTCCTGTGCATCAGTTTCTGCCCATTGCCTCTTGTCCTATTGCTTGGCACCACCAAGAAGAGCCAGATCCATCCTCTTGGCACCCTCCTTTCAGATAACTGTATACATTGATTGCATGCAACAGGAATAGGCCCAGCTCTCTCAGCCTTTCCTTGTAAGAGATGCTCCAGTCCCTTGATCATCTTTGTAGCCCTGAGCTGTACCTGCTCCAGAAGCTCCATGTCTGTTGTACTGAGAAGCCCAGAAGTGGACATAGCACTCTGGATGTGCTGCACCAGGGCTGAGTAGAGGGGCAGGATCACCTACCTCAACCTGCTGGCAATGCTTTTCCTAATACATGCCAAGATACCATATTCGTCCTTAACCTTTTAATAAATATGCAGTAAAAAAACCCCAGGTACTGTGTCTTGCTTTATGATTCACCCGGGCAGGAGCATCTGTGCTTGACTGTGGTCAGTTGGTGGGACACCTCGTGGGCACTTCCACGAACAGATGACTAATGCTTGTGTTACCTCATTTATATTCATAAATGGTTCCCAATATTTCGGTGAAAAGCAAACTTTTAATAAGTACTCTGTGAAAGTGATGAAGGACCAAAATGAACAAGTGAACGATTGAGCTTTTCATTTCTTCAGCTTCTTTAATCCCGAGAAGTGTGTGCAGTGACTCATTGGGATTCCAGAAGAAACAGAATGTGAAGGCAAGCTTGTTTAGATAGGAGTCCTCGCTGCAATTACGTTTGAAGTCTGACTCTCTGGTGAGCCTTGCCAGCAGAGTTCTTCAGATAATAGCACCACATGAAATACCCTTTGGAGACCAAAAACTCTTATCTGCTTCTAGGGAAAGCTGATTTCCACACCCTAAATTGCTTCAGAGATAGCAGTTATCAATGGGGGGTCCATTTTATGCCAGGTGTTCTATAGCTCTGGCGTAATATTTAGCAATAAGGCAACATTTAAAGGCTTCCTCTGAGTATGGATTAGTGAGAACTGGTACCACTGTTAAACCACCTGATTGTTTTAACCACTTGAAATAATTTCACAGGATGAAATCCACACTTAAATAACAGATAATGAGTGGTTTTCTTCCCATTTATTTCTGTAGCTATCTCAGGTACAGAAGCTGTTCGTATATTTCTGTGATGTTTAACTCTTATAATACTTTTTCAGATGTTCCCACTAGTAGTGCATGATCCCTTCCTCATTTGTATGTAGTGCAGTTTTACTCACTAAGTAACTGTTTTTAATAAGTAGGTATGATATGATAGATGAAAGGAGCATATGAATCCATCTGCCTAAAAGGTCAGGTGGCCTCTCCGCGGCCTGGATTGTTTGAGGATGTTCAGAAGATCAGAAAACAGTTTGTTATGTAATACTAACATTAACACTGACATCAGCTTAGTAGTATTCAAAAATTGGTTGCTATTTGGTGGCAAGGCAGTTGTAAAAGAGGGAGAGGGTTTTTCATGTTATGGAGTTCATTTAGCAATTGTAATTGTTTGGATTTTGTCCCATTCTTTCTGGCACATAGATATTAAAACCCAGCAGATATATGTAAACAAGCCACCATTGATGTGTTACATTACTTTTATGTTTAGAATTTTCTAGATAACTTTCCCAGTGATGACATCATGTCATTTGTTGCAAGAATATTCCTGCTGTTCCAAATGATGACTGTATACCCACTGTTGGGCTATCTGGCACGAGTTCAGCTGTTAAAACAGTTTTTTGGAAATGCTTACCCAAGGTAAGAAGTCTATTTCTTGACAATAGTTTGGCACACTCTGCTTAACTGGCTTTCCGTCGTCAGAAATTTGGCTAGGTTTTTGGGGATTTTCTCTGTGCATTAGGTTCATTTCATAAGCTAGAGTCAGGATGAATAGGCATGCCTGCAGATCAGGACTGTTACAGTTTGCCAGAGCAGAATAAGGGGGGGTTCTTTTAGTTTAGCTCTTCATTTTATCAATAAATAGTAATTTTGTTAACACAGTCCCTTTGGGTTGTACAATTATATGACAAAAGAAAAGTTGTACAGGAAAAAAAATTGTTTAGTCCAGGAGCATTTAATCTACCAATCCTTAAGCTGTGAAAAACATATACTCCAGATGCTAACCTTTCAGCATGCCGTCTTTGTTTTGATTGTTCATGATTAGTAATCATCCATCTGTTTTTTAACAGAGCTAATAGCTAAGTGAGTTGTTAGTTGTGCTATCTGGGCTGCTGCTATGCTTATAAAAATAGCTTTTCACGTGCTAATTTCAGAGATGAGCCACACCCTTGCATTTGTACAGTGTCTACTACAGGGAAAAGCTGATGCAGATTTCAGTTTTAGTTTGGTTTCTTAAATAAAACCTAGGACATTTATATTTGGAGTACTGGAGTACTGAACTTGTCACAGCTGAGAAGTTGCCATTAATCTCCAAGTTTCTTCTTTTGTATTGTGAATTACTGTTGATGGAGGAAAGGAAAAAAAATCTCAGAAAGGAATGTGTATTTCCTCTGTGGCATCAGCAGTTCAGGTCTGCAGAGATGTTGTTCCAAGTTTCAGGTTTCTTCTGAGTCCTGAAATAGGTTCTAGAAATTGAATGCCTAAAATTAGGCAGTGAAATAAGTGCCTGCTTCTTTTGACTCAGAATTGTATGCAGTTCAATGTTGGGATTTTTAGGAACTGCTGCAAGTTACTGTTGGAAACAAGGCTATTTATTTAAGTGCTAAAGATGGATTTCACAGCCACTGGGAAATAGTCTTGTCCTTTATATTATGTGGATGTGCCTTTTCCTATCTCCTCCCTCTAGTTACTCTCTGACCAGAATGGTTTTTGTTTCCCTCATGGGCTCTCCTAGAATGTACAGCTTTGTGCCAGTCTCTTCTCAGGTTAATTCCAGCTTGCTGTTTTAAGCCTTCATGGTATGACGAATTTGATGATGCAGATGCTTGATTTCTTGTCTCCAGGATGTCCTGTGGGTAGCTTCACTCATTTTTAAATTTACTTTGTTTTAAGACTTCTTGTAGTGAAGTATTTAAAGCTTCTGAGAAGTCAGAAATGGTTTCTAGGAAGCCATATAAGTCTCTCCAACCTACAGTGATAAGGTAGCATATTCTGTCTGACAGGCTCTCTCTTGCTCTCTAGCATCCCAGGTGTCTCAAATACAGCCAGAAATCACTGAATTAACCTTCAGGCTCTGGATTCTGTGCAATTACAAGGTCAGCTCTTGTTTTTTTCTGTGCAGTGAAGACTTACTGAAGGCTGGTAGCAAGCGCAGAACATGTCTCCGGGAGGACAGTAAAAGATTTATTGGTTGTGAAATGTGTCTTTGTGACTGGTTCTCACCAGTCACCTAACCTGACAAATCTCCTTTAGTAGCACTTTATCACCTCTCTAGGAAAAACTTTAGTATTTTTGGTTTTCCCCAGAGCTGATTTTGTAGGGAAGTGTTTTACAAGTATGAAGCTTTTGCTCTTACTGACATAGACTGATAGCCTACTGGAGAGCCTGTTGATTCACTCTGAGCAACCTGCTTGGAAATACTAAATTTTGTAGCTTTTTGTGTAGGAAAATGACCACTCTACTAACAGTTGAATATAGTTGGGTTATTTTCTCAAAATCCCCATTAATCAGGGCTAACAGCTCTTGGGCAATAAGAAGATTGATCTGTATAGATTGATGCTTTACCTCTTAGATGTCTATATAAGGTGAACAAATGGAGGAGAATATCCTGGGTTACATGCTTGGAGACAGTTTTGAATAGTGAACCCAAAGGATGAAAAAGGAGGCAAAGAGCAGGATCTCTGTTTGCAACCTAGCCTCAATTAACCCTGTTATTCTATGTGCTAAATCACCTATCTTTTCATAGGTGCATCTTTCTTATATTAAGTTTTATTTGCAGATGAGAGAAATGTTATAAATTTGCCTTCTGCCTATATTGTCCAAACAAAACAAACAGAAACAACTAAGTCAGAAGCACCTAATAGAAACACCTTCTCCTTAGGTCCAAGTCTCCATTAGAAATTTTCCTATCTTCATTTTTAAGCTGTTGGTTGCTTTGCATGGAAGCTCACTGATTCTAAAAGCCAGGCTTCTTCACATCAGCAATTACTTGCAGGTGTGGATTCCTGCTACTGCTGTGGATGGAGTTAACAGATAACCATTAAGTTAATAAATGGAGTACTTAGAATTCTGTACAGATGCAACTTAAAGCAAATAGCTTGATCTCACACACTTTTACAGGGCTGACAGATAGTTTTTATTTCCTGGGTGTGCTTTTATTGCTCAGATCAATTTCATTCTCTGGGTTTTACCCCTTTTTCTTTATCTGAATCTGATTATAATAAAGCACCAAGATATTAGTTTCCTGTTTTGGAATTTATAGTCTAGATTTTTTATCTTATCAAAGGCAAATTCTACCAAAAGCAACTTAATGATTAATATCCTATTTTTTTCTGGAAAACCATGGATTATAACTGGATGATGATGAGAAACTGCATACTCATCTTCAAAGGAGCTTTTATTGTCTGAAGACTTGATTTTTATCTCTTTTGTCTTGTGCTTTTTATTCTGTAGTGCTATTTTTCTGTTAACAACTCTGCTATGTACCTATAGTGTATCTTGCTAACCCATAGTCTTGAGTGATGATGCAGCTCAGCCTCTCCAAACTTAAATGCTTAAACAGACAATATGTAACTTTTTTTCTCCCAGGTTTCCCAATAGACATAAGCTGAACAGTGGGGACTTGCTTATCTGAAAGGAAATGAGAGTCTTGTCTTCCAACAGTCAGGAGGAGAGCAAAAGCATCCTTGATTCAACAGTCAGGAGGAGAGCAAAAGCATCCTTGATTCTAAGAAAGAGGACTCTCCTTGCTCTTATGTACATGTATCAGTGACTTGTGTCTCTGCCTATCTTAAAATCAAAGACACATGTAGACATGCTAGGCACAGTAGTCTTCTTACAGGCATCATCACATAGAATCATAGAGTGGTTTGGATTGGAAAGGACCTTGAAGATCATTTAGTCCCAACCCTGCTGCCATCAGCAGGGACAGCTTTGACTAGACCAGGTTGATCCCCATCCAAACTGGCCTTGAACACTTCCAGACGAGGGGCATCCACAGCTTTCTGGGGAAACCTGTTCCAGCGTATCATCACCCTCGCAATAGAGCTTCTTCTATACTTTTAACCTGAATCTCCCTCTTTCAGTGTATATCCATTCCTCTTTGCCCTGTCACTCCAGTTCCTGTCAGAGAATCCCTCTCCAGCTTCCCTACAGGCCCCCTCAGATAGTGGAAGGTGTCTGTGAGGTCCCCACACAACCCTCTCTTCTCCAGGCTGAACAGCCCCAACTTGCTCAGCCTGTCCTCATAGCAGAGGTGCTCCAGCCCTCCCACCAACCTCCTGGCCCTCCTCTGTTTAACAACTCCTTGTCATCGTGCTGGGGACCCCAGAGCTGGATGCAGTGCTCCAGGAGGGGTCTCAGCAGAGCAGAGCAGAGCAGAGCAGAGGGGTAGAACCCCTCTCTCAGTCTGCTGGCCAGTGCTGCTTTGGATGCAGCCCAGGATTCCCTTGGCTTTCTGGGCTGAGAGAAAGCCATGGGAATCCTGCTCACTGCTGGCTCATGGTGAGTTTTTCATCAACCACCACCCCCCAAGTCCTTCCCCTCAGGGCTGCTCTCAATCACTTCTCTGCCAGCCTGTGGGTGTGCCTGGGATTGCCATGTTACAGGCATAGGAGGCTTTTACTTGGACTTGCTGAGCTCCCTGAGGTTTGCATGGTCCCACCTCTCAAGCCTGTCCAGATCCCTTTGGATGGCATCCCTTCCCTCCAGCATGTCCGATGCATCATACAAAGCTTGGTGCTAAGGGTGCTCTCAATCCACAGATCCTTCAGCCTTTCTCTACTTCCTACAAAAGATTTAGAAATAAGAGAGGACATCCTAATTCCTTCTTTTATTTTGCAAAATGTATGCTAGTAAACGGATTACAACAGGGAAAATGATGTACTGGGACAAAACCCAAGGAACTCTTCATTCTCTCTGCTCTCCCTTGTGTTGTTAAGGAAGGCCAAAATTTTGTGTATTGGGTAATTGCTTTCCTTTCTAACATGAGATATGTTTGTAATGGCGTCATTTAACAGCTGATTTAGGGCCAGATGCATGTGCTTTATCTGCTGTTTCTTGCTTGACTCTGGATCTTCTTATATGTACAGAAAGCCAACTTTTTACTATTTTTACTGGCTCTTTGCTACAGTAATATTTGTGACAGAGATTCCCTTGTCTAATTATATGGTGTGCATAAAGTGCTTTAAACAGTCATCTGATGATTTTTAAAAACTTTTTAACATTCCAGTTCTGCAAGATTAAATAAGCTGATAGACAAAAATCACTTAGCTTTCCTTAATGATTGTCATCCCTTTACTCCATGGTAGCCCAGGAGACCTGCCAGTTCTCCCACAGATGTATCTCTTCTGATGCAATGAAATACATTTCTTCTGTTTGCATGCATGGATTGTCTGTTCTTCATCTAACTTCTGCCTAGCTTCTCTTGAAGGTTGTGATTCATTGTCTTTTGACCAATGTCACTTGAGTGAAATTTCCAGGAAGAAAATGCATTTTTAGATACAGAAACATCTCAAAAATTCTTATTTGGGTGATCCTGATTTTCTTCTTTCCTTGCTTTCCAGTTTCCCTTGTTGTGTGTGTTCATCCTGTGACTCTGTGCTGAGTTTTGAACTTCTGGGAGAACTTAAAACTTGAGGGGATTTAAAATCAGTTTCTGTCTTTAAATTTCCCTTGTGCTAGAGTTTGGTTTCAGTGTTTTTGACATTATTCTTACTTTGAGGATGCCAAAGTTAATTAGATATATATAGTCACTTTTGTTCAGTGACTTAAGTGTAGCTACCACTTCAGTGGGAGAGAACTTGATGGAGCAAGCCCTTTAATGATCTTCTCACATACAAGGTTGATTCTCCACTCTGTCAATCTAAAAGGTTAACCTTGCCAGGAGAGAAAAAAGCAAGACTTAGGGGAAAGCTGGCATTTTCTTCTAATCTTTTTTCCTTCTTTCCATTACCATTTTTGTGGAATTGCAGGATTTCTGCAGGTGAGCAGTGATTCTTTTTATAGAAAAGAGCTAGAATCTTCATCTGCCCAGCTGAGAGTATGGAGACTGAGGACAGAATGTAAAAGACTTGCCATGGGTGTGCTTCCTTTGTGAATTACAGCCTCCTTCAGGCAACCCAGCCTGTGCCTCAGAGCAGTAGCCCTAACCAGGCTGCTCAGGCAGACAGTCCAGCCCTGGCATGGGCCACCCAATTCTGCTGCCATTGACCACGATGAAGAAAGTTACACCACTTAGAAAACACCTGTATGTGACCAGGGTGATTAAGCACAAACAGGCCAAATCTCTTCTAATCTCTAATGTCCTCTAAATACTTTTCTTCATATAATTGTAATAAGCAGCGGTGCGGTTATTTCCCCTGCCTCTAAATGCTGTTTTCCTGACTGTCCTTTTGCATTGTGTTGTGAGCATTAATTTTACTGTAAGCCAGTGTCAAGGTAAACCTGAGCAATTCAGAACTTACTAAAATGTCACGGCCTGTGAGAAATGCTTGTCCTGTCTGGAACATACCTGCATGAAGCTCTAGAGTCTTAAGAGAAGTACTGTCTCAAATAATGTAGCTGCTTGCAGCCCTAGGTATCAGATTTACTTTATTCAGAAGGGTAGAGTTTTTTTCGTAAATGGCAATGCCTTTCTCTCCATCAAGATCCAGACTTTTTCCCCATCCTGGAGATGAGATGAGTGGAGCTGTGACTATCTGCTTAGGTAAAAGAAAGGGTTTGCTGGTTAAATACCTGTTGTCCACTGTCATGGTTACAGCTCAGGCTGCTTCAAAAGGTAAAGCAAGGAGCAAGGACTTTCCAGGACAGGAATGCAGTGTAATCTTTCACATTGAAACAGATAGGTGCAAAGCCTTTTCAGACCTTCTGATTTTGGTATTGTTCCTGAGGAATCTGATTAATTTTGACAATGAAAACTGCAAAGCACTGCTCTACAAGTACCGAATTGCTTTGGAGATGTGAGCATTTGAGGACTGTTGTTTTCAATTGAGCCAGAACACATTGTCCCTCCCCTCAACCCAATAATCCTTCCCCAGATCAAGAAATTGAAAAATGTTTTGTTTCACACCAAAGATACAGACCATCTCTATTTGCTTTAAAAATTTAAAATAATCTAGAAGTAATTTTTTTTAAAACAACAGCTTTGAACAACAAAATCACTTCTTCAAAGCATGCCAGAATAAAATACTTCAGAGATTTTTCAGGTTTCCTGCTAAAATACTCTGAACTGACACAAATTTGCAGAACATTTTTGAAGTAGTAAGCCTACGTGGTTTTAGTTCCTCTTGCTAAAAAAATAGTCTTAGCAAAAAGAGAATCTAAGAAGTGCTGTCATTTTGTGTGGCCATAAACTTTCTGCTTCAGTTCTGTGATAGTAAGATTTCCAAGCTGCCACATGAAGGGAGAGGGGAAGTTGTTTTTAATGGCAGACACTTTTTTGTGAACAGATCAGTTAACTGGCTTTCCTTATCAGTATTAGAGAAGGTCTACACATTTTGTCCCTAAGAAGTCTGATTGTTGGGATTTTATTTTTTGTTCATGAGGTCTTACCAGATTTATATCCAGAAAAAACTTAAACAGCTGCTGTAGTCTCACTGAATTGTCGATCTCTAAGGTACCCCTCTTACACCTTTGTTAAAATGTCATGTACAAAACTGAAGATATTTTTTTGTCTTTCAGAAAAAAATTTAAAGATTGACGGTTAAAAACAGTCCGTAGCTTAAATGATTCCTTTGTGTTTTAGTTGCCTTAATTTCCCTGAACTTTCATGAGACTATTCTATGTCTTTAATCTTTCTTCCTAACTTGGAAACTGGCAGGTAGCCTTTCAGCCATAGCCATGGAAGCTGTCACTTTTTAAAAGTTTTTTAGCTAGTTACATCCTCTATAATACACATACTTTCTACAGTGAAGAAAAAATTAGCTTTGGCTCACAGGTTTTGTATATTTTAGGAAATCATATCCTCCAGAAGAATAAACAAAACCCGTAAGCGTATGTATGTTTCCTCTGTGAGGATTCTTTTTTCCCTTCATAGAAACAGCTGTGTGACCAAAATATCACAGGTTTTATTCTATTTCCTGACTTTACCTTATGCTAAAATATGCCAACATTTCATATTCCCGAAAGAAAAGTGATACTTTCCTGAGTCTCAGCTCTGTGCATAACTGCACTGAATTTGTCTGATGCAGTAAAAGCTGTTTTTGCAGAACAGAAAATCTCCATTTTTTCATCCTTAATGCAAAAGGAAAGCCACAGGAAATTATTTGTAAAAACAAATTCAGCAAAAAAAAATCAGCATAAATAGGGCAGGAGCAAGGAAGTTCATTACAGTTCATATACTGTAAGACATCCAACATTTTAAATGTTTGTCCTGTATCAAAATGCAGTAGAGTTCAAATTTTAATAGTGTTTTGTAATATTTTCCACTTGATGCATCTTTGCCTTTCTTCTGGTTTCCATTAGTTCACTTTGAGCAATTCAGATCACTCTGTGAACAAGCTAATTCTTTCTTGTGGGAATTAAGTTATACGGTATTGTTTCTTTGGTATTTAATGTCCATCTGAAATACTTGAGTGCTGAGTACTATGTATGATGTTTTTCATAAGAATTGCCAAATTACACATTGTTATTCCTTAAGAATATTTTGAGTCAAAATACTAGATATTAAGAAATTGGCACTCTGAATATTCAGTAGATGACATGTTTGCTGTGAAATTAATTGGCTTTAATAGAGTAAGTCAAGCAAATGAAAACACCATCCATGTACCAGTTAAATATTAGAGTAAATGAAGGACTGTGGTGGTATTTTGTAATAAATATAACAGATTTTAACACTCTTTCCTCACTTTCCTGTAGCCTTTTCCATGTGCTTATCCTGAACTTAGCCATTGTAGGAGCTGGAGTAGCAATGGCAAGATTTTATCCAAATATAGGAGGTATCATAAGGTGAGTGTTGCTTGCAGTGAGCTTCCCTGTGGTGTTACTACGTTTGTGTCTTGATGTTGAAAAGGAGCGCTAATAATTGTAACTTTATATTTTGTGAAGCTTATGCCTTCATAAGATGTAAATAATTATTTGGTGTGTAAACAATCAGCTGGCAAAGTTCTGACATCTGTTATTCTGCCTCTGTGTCTGAGATGGTTGAGTTTTACTAGAGCTGTATCTTAGGACCTTGTAACTCTACTCATAAAAGAATATGGTGCCAAAAGAAAAGTTGCTTTGTTATTGTTTATTTCTCCAAAGTTTCTATGTTGTATTAAGACCATATGAACCTGGATTAAAGGTCTGCAATAAAAATCCAAGAAAACAACTAACTTTAAAAGGAACAGTGACATCAAAGTTGTGCCTCTAAATTATATCCTAAATTTACTATGTTGATGAAAAGCTAGGATTTCTATAATTAAAAAATATTAGAGGAAATAATAAGCAGTCTTACTTCATTATGTTTGACGTCAACATATTTATATGCATTGTCATTTATTCTTGGTTTGCATCTTTCCTAAAGCAACCAGGAGAGGGAGGTGTTTAAAAATACCAAAATCTGCAATTATAAAACCAGAATGACAGGTTTGGGTCTGACCAAAGTAGCAAAATAACTTACTTTTGCTCAGTGGCTGATCTATGAGGGTTTTTCCCATTTCCTCTTTTTCTTCTGTCTCTCCTTGTAGTAAGTTTTTTGTATTCCTGTAATAGAGATGGTCAAGTTAATCATCATCATGGACTCTTAGAATGATAGAATTGAGCCTAAGGTTGGAAGGGACCTTGAAGATCATCTAGTTACAACCTCCTGCCGTGGGCAAAGAACACCTGCTGCTAGACCAGGTTGCTTAGAGTCCCATCCTACCCAGCCTTGAACATTTCCAGGGACATGACATCCACAGCTTTCCTGGGCAACCTGTTCCAATGTCTCAGCACCTTGACAGGAGAGAATTTCTTCCTGATGCCTAATTTGGTTAAACATTGTGCAATGCATATCTCTGTTTGCAAACTGGTGTTTATCTCTTCTAAAGCATCTATATTGTGCATAGTAGCCAAACACATTGAACAGTGGATTTCCAGCAGATAAATTGTCTTTATATTGTCTAACTTGCATGCTTGCAAGTTAGACTGATTGTTTCTTGGAAAGGAATGTTCAAGTATATGAAACAAAATATGTTGTTACTTAATAACATTTGGCTGCTTAGTAGGTGAAAATAATGAGAACATTTTTGTAAGCATGGGATAGGTTAGAAATGAACAGTTAAATGTTTCCCTTGCTGTGGTTGATCATGTTACCAGAAGGGCATGTTGTTCCTTTTAGGTCTGAAGAATGATTTGCTAGAAGCTCATTAAATAAATTAAAATAAGAATTGCAGATTCAGGAACATTTCTATATTTAAATGCTTAAACTGTGTTCTCTGATGGCTGGGGTGCAATGAGGTTTGCAGTTCTGACCGTAAAGGATGTGTAATTGAGGATGCACTGTCCAGTCTTTTTCTGTTGTACGTTGACAAATTTCCCCAAAGAACATAGAAACATCAAGTCTTAAGTAAGGGATTTAGTCCCCAACAGCATCACAGGGTGTGACTGAAGGGACAGAGCCATGTCAGAGTGCAGGTACAAGCAAGCAGGGGTCTGAACAACACAAAGAGTGGTAATTAAGTGCTAGTGAAGGAGGTAGAGGTCAGTAAAGAACAGAAATTGATGTTTAGCAATTGCAGATAGTCAGTCTTCATCCAGATTGTTCATTGGTTTGGGGGGGAGAAATGACAAAAAGAAATAAGAATAAATGCAAAGTGTTTATTTTTTTTTTTTTTTTCCTTCCCCTCTTCTCCCTTTCCTCAGATACTCTGGAGCAACATGTGGTTTGGCCTTTGTGTTCGTGTATCCATCACTCATCTACATGATCTCCCTGCACCGTGCTGGGCAGCTGACATGGCCTGCTCTGATTATTCACATCTTTATAATCCTCCTTGGACTGGCTAATCTGATTGCACAATTCCTATTGTGAAAGCTCCCCTTTCTCCCGTGGTTGTCACAATTGGTACTGCTGTTTGGCAACAGCCTTGAGCAACACTGTGAGGCATGAGGACCGTCCTCAATGTGAGGATCTTGGGAAAAGCTTCACCTTTGAAACAAATTCGAAACACTTCATTCAAGTGCTTTTCATGTTTTGGCTTCTCTGAAATCACCATCTTATGAGAAGTGAAATGGTTTGCATTTGAGTGATAGAGTTCTCCTGGTTTTGTTGAAGGTATATCAAAAATTAACAATGCTCAAATATTTTAATATTTTACAGAACATTTCTCCAAACACAAAGCTTCCAGCCTCAAGCTGTGGAAGTTTTTCCTCCAAATGAACTGTCCTTACCTTGATTAGCAGACATGCTTTCTCAGTATTGTTCAGTGACTCTTTGAAATGCTCTTTTGTTGCAGTTATTTTCCCGATTTGTTTGGAAAATGAAGAATTTATTGTCTTTCTTCTTTTTTTTTAGGTTAATTTATAGTCACTTGGGTCAAAATGCACTCTTAATTTTGAATACGCTATTAAATTGTTTTGGCAATATTTTTCCTCTAGGAAATTCCAACAACGAGAAACAATAAACTCATGTTTCAGTGTTTTATTCAGAACCAATATGTACACAGCTTATTTGTGATCTTACAATACAAAAAAGGCAGGAGGATAAAAAAATTCGAAGAAGACAATTAAAATCAGTAATTCCAGGCTTGACCTCAGTTCAACTCTGTTGCTGGACTATTATGCGCTATGAAGTTGTCTTGTCAGGAGTTGCATGTGGTTTTTATGGATGCATGGTGTACACAGCATTTGTTCATCACAGTCCTGCCCTTGTAGGGTCTTCCTCTGGTGGACTTTCACTTCCCCACTATGTTACTCTAGACATTTTGGATGTGAGCAGAGAGACAAAGCCTGGCAGGTAGCCAGAATCATGGATGAAATGAAAGAATTTAAGTTTTAAATATTTTTTAACAGAAGCTGGAAGAATCTGGGAAGGTTTTGTTGTGGAGTTAGGTTTTTTTTTTTTTTTTTTAATTTCTTGTTTACAAATTAAGAGGATGTACATGCATAAGCACATAGGCACCTTCCTTCATCTACCTGCTGTAACTCTGTGTTTTAACCCAAAACGTGCAGTAATTAAGTTCCCAGACACTAGTGGAATGTTGTGGTTGGAGAAAGAGTAGAATCTCCTCTTTGAGTAGATTTTCAGTGCATTAAAATAATTAACAAATGTAGAATAATTGAACAAGAACTCTGAGCAATACTAAACTCCAAAGTAAGTAAAAGAAGGAAAAAGTTGGAGTGGTACAATATTTGTGAAGTAGGAGTTGGGAAAGATAATTATATTGCAGGGTAAGAGTTCATATTTTCATCAGAAAGACAGTGAAAAACATAACCTAGGTTATTACCATGCTGCTCTGGTAAATTATGTGAATTTTTTTTAGTGATAATGTAAATCTATTTGTTTTACTTGGGCTCCTCAAACTGTATTAAGGACACTCACTTTCCTAAATATCCTTTGATTTGTATGAGATACGAGATTATATGGGTTTGGAATACTGTCTGCAGAATACAGTGATTATTTCTAGTTGTTCTTTTCTTGTGAAACTTTCTGTGCCTGTAAATCAGAATTAGAGAGTACATCCATCATCTGTTCTGTATTAGAGAGAACTATCTGCCCCATCCTGGTCATTTTCTCCTGTGTAGACTCTTACAAGAGAAGTACTTGAAAACCAAACGGAAAGGACAAAAGATACAGATTTCCTAGCATTGTTGGCTTATTCACATTAAGCTCTTGTGCTTATTTGTTATAGGTTCAGTGCTTAATTTAGGTACAAACCCTGATGAGTGCAGGTAATTAAATTTTATATATCTTTCCATGTTCCATTTGAATATGACTCCTTTATATCCTTGTCATTGAAGCCAGTAGTAAAATACCCATTGATTTTAGTAGAATTAAATTCTGTTAGGAACTAATAGTCAACAGAAATTCCTAAGAAAGACAGAATTCTTGGTGATGTGTCCTTACTGCATCTTGTATCTATCTCTTTTTTGCAGTTATGCAATGTGCAATGACTGAGGTAAAATTTAGAAGGAAATTATTCAGAACATTTGTAGAGGACACTTTTAGCTCTGTGTTACGGAGATAGATTCTTGCTGCACTGTTTATTTATACAAGCCTGTAAAAACCTTTGATTTGAATTACAAACTGGTAGGCGTTAGAGTGATAGCAAATATTTCATTACACTGTCATCTCCTGAAGCACTCTTTATTATAAGAAAGTATTTTTTTAAATTTTCTACACGCAGTTGAGATTTTCACAAGCATAAGAAGCAAGTCAGGAGTGTGTAAGTAGATTGGCATTTTCAGGGATTCTCTTTGTCAGCATCCTGAGTTAAATAATATCTTAAAATTTAATGGAAACTTAAATGCTCTATACACCAGAAATAGATTGCAATGTCTTTTTTTGTGCAAGTACAAAATGTAGTTGTTTACAAACACTTCATCTACAATGATGGCCAGCTAATTTCACTTCCTTATTCCTGTTCCAGGATACCATCATGTAGTTTAGCAAAGCAAAGAATGTAATATATTGACCCAGTGGTATATTGTGACATGTCATTTATTACCTTCTCTCAGAAGAAAGTAATTTCTGCTGGAAATACTGAATTATGTCTTTACACTTGAACTTTGCTGAAGTAAGCTGTGAGGTGAAACACTTCTGGCTCTGGGCATTGACTAAGAATCTAAGGTTTTCTACCTAACAGTACCAGGCTCCTTGTTTGGCACCATCCCTAACTCATAGTGCTCTGACAATCCAGCTCTCCATTTTATGTGATAACGCAGTGATGCAAACTGAAATTTTTTTTGCCTGAGGTTTGAGCAGCTGCAGTCAACCCTCTGTGCTGATACCATCATGCTAAGATCCAGATCCCAGGATACATAAGGCGTTAACCCAGCATGACCTTCAAACATTGCCAAAGCATAAGTAGCCAGGGGAATTCCCAGGAAGCTCCAAGAGCAGTTGTGGACATGCCTGTGCGGTGAATTTGTGGACACGTCTGTAGGTTATTACACACTTTAAGCACTGATGCCAAGGGATTAGTTTTTCAGTGGGAGTGTTGTGATGAACAGAATTCTTTTCTAAAGACAAGGACAGATGCTATGGCTTAAAAATCTATCTTCTCTTAGGACACGAGAAAGAACTGCCTTCCTTGTATGCTTGTACTAATCTCATTGCCTTCTCTCTAGTGGCCTAGCATCATTTTGTAACATTATTGTGGCCCAGATTCTTCCTTCCAGATTCTAGTGGTCTTCATAATTTCTCCTGTGTTACTGGCTCTCAGTTTTTCCTTTGTTCTTCCAGTCTTTCACAGCTGCATCTGTTCCTACAAATAATTTTTTCCCATTCTGTCTGGATTGGCAACGTAATGCTAATGTATTAAATCATGTAGCTCAAAAGACCTGCGCAGCAAATATGAGCATTTGGGATTCAAACATTGTGTCATGTAAACAGAGGGTCTCGGGAAGGATATTTTATGTAACATGGGCTGTTTTCATAGAGGTTCAGCCTTTCCAACACCTTGTGCAAAAATACACGAAGATAATGGTATTTGGTAGCCACACTGAACTCTTTGTCATGTTGAGAGCTTGTCTGCCCAACCTTCAGGCTGCTCCCTTTTCCACCAGGCTTCTGCACAAGGGTTGTCTTCTTTTACATGCTCATGGAACCTTTTTTCCCATAGGGAGTCAGCTTGAGAGGTTGCCAGAGCAGTTGGTTCCCCATTGCTGCTCTATCCCAGCATCTCCCAGCTTTGAGTGCTCAACTCTGGGCAAGTGTTAATGAGCCTGCAAGGATCTATAGTCAGCCCTAAGGCTGACTGAACTCTTTTGTAGAGTTTACTAAACAAAGTTTATATCTGTCCGTCCATGGATGTCTGGGAAGCTGAGAGGCAGCAGCAGCATAACTGAGTTACATCACAGCCAGATCTGTGATGGGAAGGAGGAGAGACTTCCTGGAATACTAAGACAGTCAAAGCTAGGATGTACAGTCTGCTCTATGAGAAGTCCTAGAGACTGTGTGCAGGAGCCAGTCTGATGCTGCAAGCTCCAGGTTCGGCAGTAAAATGGTAGTGAGGGAGGTGAGAGAGATGGTAGGCTCTGGAAAGCATGTTTGTGCCTTACAGGATGTTGTGCTTCAGAGGAAAACTGCACTAAACATCTGTCACCTCTATAACAGATATGAAGATACCTTCCTGAGGAAAAATTAATAACAGGAGAAGGATTAGTGCTTGGTAATAACTGGTACTGCTACCAACAAGATAGAGTCTCTATTTCCTTCAGCTGGAAGCAAAAAATAATTCCTGTGTGCAGGTCACAAAATCTGGGAGCTGTCTTCCGTAAAAAATATGCTATTTTAGTAGATTTTTCAATAAAATCTTAATAGGAAGTAAAATACTAGTGATAGACAAAGCACTGATGTGTTTGTTTTAGCCCATTGTACTGTGCTTAATGGGGAAGTACAGTGTAAGCTTTTTCCTCAGATTTGGTATTCTAGGAGATTGGAACCATGATCAGTGTATTCAAGTCCTTTGCACTTGAGAACACCGTTAAAATTCTCTTGGAAAGGAGAGGGACTCAACTTGCCAGGTCATTGCTACCTCTGCCTAGTGTAATTTCAGGTGGTAGAACCAGTGCAACAGGACCATTGCTCTGTATTTCCAAACACCAGATGATCCAAGAGGGGCAGGAAGGGTCTCTCTTTTTTTTTTAAATTTACCTAATTAAGGCTTTTCTTATATACCTCCTTTTTGTAACCCTGAAATAAATTAAACAGTCCAGAGGAAAAATGCAGCTTTTTTTGGTCACATCTAGGTATGCTTGTACTGCAGCTTGGCTAAAGCTCATTGAATTATTTCCAATAGCCCAAAAACTGTTTAAAAACTGCTGTCCATGTGTTTCCTTTCATGATTGTTTGAGTGGCCTTTTTTCAATTCTATGAACATTGTTAACTTCTGACATCTCATTAAACTGTTAGAGGAAGTTGAGATTAGTCAGGTCATTTCAAATCAACACAGCAAAGTCATTCAGCTGCAGTAGGAGGGGAGGGGAAATGCCTACACATTTGAGTACCAGGTTAGATACCAAATGCCATACCAAAGGAAGTCATTGCCCCACTGCCCATCTGGCTTCTTCTCTTAGAGCAAAAGAAGGTTGATTTACCACAGGGGATTCAAATACAGGCCTGTCGTTGGAAGAGAGGAAAGGCTGTTTGCTGGTTTTTTTATTTTTTTCTTCAATTAATACTTTTTTTCTTTTCTTTTTTTCTTTTCTTTTTTTCTTTTTTTTTTTTTTAATAATAAGAGCCCAAGTTAGCCTAATAAATTCTTGTACATCCCCTCACCTTCCAGCATAAGAGTTCAAGGGATCTGACTGCTACAGGATGGCAGAGACAATGAAGATGATTTCCAGGAACACTTTGTGCTGGCTTTGTGTGTTTGGAATTTGGAAGAGCCCAAGGTTGCTCTGCATTTCTTCTGTAGAGGTGTAGCACTCTTCACTGAGGGAAGGATGAATCTCACCTACCCTGTCTGCCATCCTTGGGCCTGGGGGGGAGGATTTGCATGACTAAAATCCTCTGTTATGGAAATATAGCTGCTATTTAGGGTACAGCCAGATTCACAACAATAGACAAAAGATCATATCCTGCCTCTGTGAAACTTGCCATGAGCAGATTACTCTTGACTGGTGTTCCTAAGGCTAGATTTATTAATCCTTTGAAATAATTCCAGCGTTTATGATGCCACTAGCTCCCTATTTTTACAGGGTTGGCTCAGGTCCAAGTGTCATCTTGTCTGTCCTCTTGATACACTGTATACCGAAGGAGTGCAAAGTTAGGGGTAAACTCTACAGCCAAACTCCTACTAATTGTGCTTTCTTCTCTGAATAATTAGTTGTATCAAAGATGTAACAAAATTTGGTATTAATGCAGTGGCAGGAGGGTGTTGCATTTTTCCAAACGAACTGATTCGGCCTAAAACAACCTTGGTCTAGAAAAACATGGAAAATATGAGTTGCAACTTCATGAACTGTTCCTGCTTCTACTCCAGCAGAAGAAAATAAGTTTAGTTAAGGAATAACAGAAGGGGACAGCTTTTGCTCTTTGAGTGCGCGTGTTTATACAACTTTCTGTAGGCAGCCAGCTACCCCATTGTAGCCATTGCAGTAAGTGATGGGCTTCAGCTTCTCCAGAAATAAGCTCTCACCTAAAGGTGCACGTTTTTTCATTCCTTTCCTGTCTGCTTTCATAGATAACTCATGCCCCAAGGAACCCCTTTCAGGCAGGTTTATTCACCTGATTTGCACCTTGGTAATAAACTGCCATTTAGTGGCAGCATCAAAAGAGAATGTCAGTGACCACAAGCTTCCACACCTTCCCCAAGAGTTTAGGAGACTGTTCCATTTTGTTCCACAATCCCAATCTGCACTGGAATGTCTATCCTTGCCTCTGAGGACAAACTGCAAGTAAATTTCAACCACAAAGTAAGCTTGTGAAAAACCTGGCTTCTATGGTTTTATTGTGAGGGCACGACTTCGTTTTCTTTAACACATGACTGAGTCTTTTACCTTCATCCCATGTGTTTATACAGGGGAAAATCAGGCCATTGAACAGGAGAATGTTTAAACATTGCATATGCTTCCCTGTGCACCCTGACTAAAGCAGGTCTCATAAAAATTAATTTGATAAAATTATGTTTTCTGTTGAATCAGGGATAGAAACACATCAACCTCACTTTATCCAGTATGTGAAGTGACTGGAAAAGAATCACATGGTAAAATCCATATGAAAGACGACTACAAAAGGAGAAGCTTTAGAAGTCATCAAAATGCACATAAACAATTTTCTGGCAAGGGCAATCTAGACCTCTGGCTTACTTGGGATGCTTGCCATCAATAGGAATCTTTCCCTTTGCTTTCAATGGGCACTGGTTCAGCCCTTGGAGAAGTTGCTTTTGAAAAGATTTTGGCAGTTAAGGGAGGATTCCATGAGAAACAGCAGGACTCCACTTTCCATGCAAGGATCTGGGTATACTTCAGCAGCTGTTGCTCAGATGCAGCTGGACGTGCATCACAGTTTGCATGCTGTATTGTTGAGTGTGAAATAATAAATTTACTTTTTTTAAAACTCACTGAAATGGTGAGCTCCAAAGTAAAACATAGGACATAAGTGGGTAAGTGGGAAGTGCCTTTTTTTCTCTTTTTTTTTTTTCCTTTTTTTTTTTAATTTTTCTTTTTTTGGGGGGGGTGGGGTTGGGGGGTAGGGAGTAAGGGTGCTGTTTAGTTTGGTTCTGGTTTTTTTCATGCAGTGATAACAGGAATACACCTCTGAAGTCCCCTCAGCATGTGATGTCATTCCAGGGTGGATCTTGGTTTGTTGTTTTGACTCCTTGGGCAAAAAATTGCTCAGAATATGGGATTTGTGTGTCGATACATTGCGGGCCCCTATGTACTTGTTCTTTGCATGTTAGTTGTTTGTCAGTAGCAATTCTCTGTGGAGTATTTTATAGCACTTGAACCACATGGAAAGTATGCACCAAGCTTAACTGCTAAATTTGGTGAATAATCTGTTGTGTGTAGATGTTGTCATGTATTTCTGGGGAAGAAAAAACCCACTAAGGGCACTCTGTCCTCTTCAAAAACAGTTGTAAGAAATAGTCACAGAGCTTTAAAAGATCTTCCCTCTTCTACATGCTGTGTGAATTTCCTTGCAATTCACTACCTTCATTACTGACTAGAGCCACAAACCTCCAGCCAACAGACAGCTGCAGAGAAGCTGTGAATTTTTTGACCACATTTATTTTAAAACATTTAGCCAAAGTATATATGAAGTTGTGGAATACTCAGAACTCCATTTTCTGTTGTTTCCTCCTCTGTCAGCCCCATCACTTGTTCATTAAATCACACTGTATTTTAGACTCACTAGTCCACTTTTGCTTACCCTCACTGCCAGCTGTCCCTGTTCTGGCAGTCCTGATGACAGCTCTTCAGCAGGTGAATGGACAGTTGTGTAGCCCCTCAGGGCTCTCAGAGGAGCCACTGACCTGCACAACTCAAGTAGAAAGGGTGAGTCTCTTTTAGGAGCCTAAAGACATTATGATGCTGACCTGTTTTGGAGGGGGCACCACTGACACACAACATGCACAGTAACGTGCACCAACCCACTGTTGCTTGAACCCCGGAGGTACTCTTTGGGCATGAAGTCTGCTGGGCTGTGATCAGTTGCTTCCTGTGGTCACCTTGATATCCATTCCACCAAGAGGATGAGTCTGTAGTGGCAGCCAGCTTGGCAGCCTGACTCTCAGGAACAGTGAAACATCCTGGTTCTAGCTCTAGGGATATTGAGCTCATGTTGTGTCCTGGCCTGAGCAAATGCCAGAGGGGCATTCCCCACTGCCAGTAGAGGTGTGGGAGCATCATGGGTGGATTGAGCTGGACATAACATAGGTACAGCCATGGCTGCTCCAGGCTGTGTCCAGCTTCCAGACACACACCTGAGGGGGATGCCTTCCAGCTGCCAAATAGAAAATCTCCACTAAAATTGGTGTAATTGTGTGGACTGCTTTGCTGTTCTTACTTTGGAGACTTCCAAGGGAGATAAGATGCCTTACTGAGCACACAGAAATAATAGAAAATTAATAGAAAGGTAGCATGGTAGGAAAAGCTACATCAGGATACGTGCAGTTCCACCCAAAAGCCTAGAGGTGCAAAGACAGAGAAAAATGGTGTATCAGTGTTTCCATCTTCACAAGAACATCAATAAGATACTCCCAAATTTCAGCAAGCTTTTTGTCAGCCAGATATTCAAAAGCAGCTAGTCACTACATACTCCTGTGGAGTGACATTAGAACTATAAAGCTCTAAGTGAATGACCTCAGCAAAAGAGAGCTGAATTTCCTAAAAATACTGCAAGTGGGGCTATCAAACATGCAAATTCATCCCACACTGTGCTCAGGTAGCCGATGCAAAAGCCTACCCACTTTGTTAATGGCTCCACATTAGACTATTACCCTTAAGGGACAATTGGAGTATGTTATGTAGAATCCTGTAGGGACTGTGCTACGAAACATCATTCTCCTTAATAAATTATTTCTACAGCTTTAAAGGTTTGGATCCTCCACAATATGTATTTTTATTTGCTAATATTAAATGAATCTCTCTTGGAGGAGATGGATTCTGTTGGCTGGAAATCCTTACAACTTTTAGGGCCAACATAGCACTAAATAAACTGAAACAATTTGAACTTTTTAGACTTTTTATGCTGTGAAACAATTATAGGAAAGGCATTTAAGAGGTTTAAGGTTTTTGCATTCAAGAATTTTGGAGTAGTCCTTAATTTTTAGTTTCAAGATGACCAAATAGTTCCAGTAATTTCTGAGCTCCCTGCCAGTTTGTTATTAGTGCAACTGGCTACAAACCAGCTGACTGATGTCAGTCTCATAATAAAGAATGACAAAGCCGGACAAGGGTCCCATGAGAAACCAAAAAAGGAGGATCAAACACAATTGTAAACCTGTGCAAAAGGCTACAAGGTCTCTGGCAACAGTTTTACAATTTTTTACAGCACTCTTTATTCTACAGATTTATATCTTTTCCTTTTGAAGATATTTGCATGTTGCATTATTCTCTGTTTTGTTACTTGTCTGTTTGGGTTTTTTTGGTGCCATGTAATGGAGTACACAACTGTTCTTACGTAATGTTAGTGCATAACTATTTAATATGACTCATGAATATATCCCAGAAGGTAGAGCATCCCTAATTATTTGCTGTGCTGTCAGCTGTGATCTTAGGTTTGTGTCTTGCAGTTGTTTAAATTAATTGCAATTGTGAAGAAAAGCCATCTTTTCCAAGGCTGCAACAGCAATTGTTCCAGTTATTGTGTGCATCGGAGTACAGTTGCACACACCCAGAGATCTCCAGACATCAATAAACCTTATGGATCCTGTTTCTGCAGAAACAGAAAACAAGCACTAGTATAAAAGCCCCCCAAGGCCTTTCTTCGTCTTTCAGTATCTCTATTTGCAACTTAGCCTGTCTGATTAAGACTAGATTTTTAAGGGTGGTGTTATAGAAAGGTCATTGAAAAAAAAAAAAAGAATGGTTATAAGAAGTAATCTGGATCACTCAAGACAGGACTAAACCAGATTGTCATCTGGTTCTCTTGGACTTCTTAGCTCTAGGCTAAAAAATACATCAGATTCAGGTTCCTCTTCAGTACTTTGCCTAATTTTTACTGCCGTTCAGGATAGGTTCATGGAGGGAGAGCTGTATCTCCAAGGATAAGATCTGTGGGAATTCGGACCTAACCAGTAAGGATGCTGTCGAAAGGAAATACTGTAGGAAATGCTGTAGGGAGTTACCTTAGTCAGAGCTGCAAGGACATGGCATGTGACTCTTCTCTCCTTGTAGCCATGAAAAGTTGTTTTCCATATTTACATCTGAAGTTCATTCAGGGATCAAACAGTACATCTTCACAAAAGACATCCAGACTTCCACATGCAAAACAAAACAAAACAAAGGGGAAGGGGGGGGGCGGGGGGGCTGGTGGAGGTGGCATTTTGAAGAAAATTTGGGTCTCAACAATTGCCTTTATCTCATTTCCATTGACTGAACCGTATCTTTACTGTCATCTCTGCTACTCCTCGGGTGATAAAAAGTTTCCAGCCTTCAGGCACTATGAATATGTAAAACATTCCACCAGATTCAAATACCATCTTTCCTCAATGCAAATCTACAAAGGTGGTTTTCAGGCATACTATAGGCAACACCTAACCTTGAGAAATCCACTCTATTTCAGGAGACAGGCAATGTGGTCTCGGAGAAATTCAAACTTGACTCAAGCCAGACTATCAATTCAAATAAATTGCCCTTAGGATAGAATTTTTTATTTCCGGGTTTCTGCATGGTATGAAACAATGGCAGTTACAGGGGGCAAAAGTTTTTCTAAGAAAGCACAAAAAGCTTTGTGATGTCATTAGTTCAAGGAGTCCACCAGTACATTAAAAGGAAAGAAAAACAAAACACAGCTTTTGCTTTAAATTTTTTGATGGCATCTAAAGATTAGAGAAGATCCCTGTTACAGTATTCAGGGTTCTTACTTTTAGCATTTTTAAAATTGTTAATTGTTCATTATTATTACCCTTTCTTCTAGTTCATTTACAAGCTGCAGTAAACACCCACATAGGTCAAGATTTCTCAAAGGCTGAAAGGCCTCTCTTCAGCAGTAAGAATTCACAGAATTCACAGTAAGACCCAGAACAGAAAAAGGAGAACAGAGAGAAATTACCATGGGGGAGGATTACTGCAGGCCTTGTGGAGTAGACAAGTTATATTGTTCCCTTGCACCACTGAGTCCCTTCATATCAATATGGTTAAGGCCAGTACTTATCATTCTCTCCTCTTAAACTTTCCTTCTCACCTCTCCACATGGTTTCCTGTGCTTCATAAGAGTTTGTCAAACACACAAAGCAAGGAGGGTCCATGGGAAAGGACATGTAGCATTAAGACACAATACCATTGCATTAGGTACTGAAACAAAGAAAAACTATATGAAGTAATGTTCCCTTCCTACTTCCCATTCTCCTTCCCTAACTTCTTCCCACAGACGAATGTTAATCCAACTGAAAATTGCTGTAATCAGACGGAAGGGCACCGAAATTTAGAAGGTAGGTGTCCATCTTTGTACACAATCACTGTGTCAGAGATTAATTAGACTCTGCCACCTGTAAAAGGATCCTGAGGACTACAAGGAATTGGGACATTTGTTTCGCATCAGCTTGCAAAGACAGAAGCACTGGCTGCACAGTTGTCTCCCAACTCTGAATCAGGGCAGTGGTTCTGTACAGATTGAGAGGGAAGTGTGCCAGCAACACCACTGAACGTGAATTACATGTAATACAGCAGGAAATTTGGACAGCAGCTTGTTATAACACTGTTTTGGAAGTGCATGAGTCACTGTGTATCTGGAATGTGAACCTTTCTCAGCATGTTTTTGTGCTAGATATCCTGTCATGTCATTTGAGAAAGCCTGAAGGGCCGAAGCTGAGTTAGTTTATCCAGGATCTTCGAATTAGAATTCTCTAATCCATTTTGGTCATCTTTCCTCCTGTTTACAAAAAAAACCAGAATGCAATCCAGTATTTTCTTCCTCCGTGAAACATTATTTAAAACACTTTTGTAATTTGCACTAATTTCCTTCTAAATTAGAGCCACCCAGTGAGCCTTTCACCTCTGCTCTTGCATTGACTGACTTCTCTGATGCTTTCAGATGAAGCTCCCCCCCTTCTCACTCCACACCACCATGTGTACAGTACTCCTTCACTGTTCTGTTTCAAGATGTTTCTTGCAAGACCAGACACCAATGCTGATAAAATCACATATGAGCTCTGCATGCATTAAGCATGCCAGGAGATGCCTCTGCATTTCCTTGCTTCCTTTCTTTTCTCCCACTGACAGTTGTTTCTATCTCCAGAAATGCAAATCTGCCTCTGGAGCCTTAGGATTCAGTCAGGACTCAGATGGCAGAAGGTTTCTCTCTCTAACCAATGCCATAATCTTGGCAACATCTTGTAGTATTTTCTTATATTAAAATCTAGCACCAAACTGAATTATCATTCTCATATCAACCTATTATCAACAAAATATATTTATCAACAAAATATGTTTATCATCTCAACAAAATATGTTTATTTAATCTGATAAATACAGATATGCACGTATCACACAGTTTTTCTCTCTTTCTCCACCTGCTCTCCTTACCTTCCCCCCCTGCCCCCATTTAAATACAGTGTATTCCAAATTATAAAAGTGCAAGAAAAATCAATGTGGTTGTCCTCAAAGCAGACTGCAGACAATTGGGAACAATGCAAGATTGTTTGATCTTACAAACAATCACATGTGTTGTATTGGATTGAGCTTTTGAGCAAACAAGTCTCAGCAAAGATGAGTAACACTTAGGAAGGCTCTCAGATGAAGACTGACAGGTCTGTGATGGTGTCAGCGCTGAGTCTTATTCACAAAGTCTTCAATGCCTCACAGGCCTTTTAGATACCAGCACTTTGGTGTATTCACATTGTCTGGGACCCAGCCCTCCAGTGTCTGCAGTCATCCCTGGGGTCATGAGAGTGCTCAGAGCCTGCCTCACAGGTGAGAACAAGGGAGATGCACAAAACTGGGCTTCTCCAGTCTTTGTGTCTTATTGATGTGGTTGAGCAGGAATAGCTAGAGCGGTCCCTTGCTTAACTGTCCCTTGAATCACAGCCGGGAAGCAGACAGGTCCTGCCCACGTCCAGCAGTCCAGCCGTAAAAGGACTCGAACGGGAGACGGGGGATTTGGGAGAACGAGTTCCCCCTTCTTCTCCATAGCACATGTGGAGCAGACTTACAGTAAGGCTACAATCTATCAGAGGTCTTCCTAATCACCAGCCTTACAGAACCAATTCTCTCAGTTGTCTTTACACGTGACAAAGTCAAAGACCATACCAAAGTGATGCCTGATTTCTTAAGCAGGACTGAGAGTTTTTTGCTTTTCTTTTTTTTTTTAATTTTAGAAAACTAGTTAATACTTTTCAAACAAAGACAGTACAAATGACTTGACAGAACACAAGCTATACCATGAACATACTTGTCAGATACAATCTTTAAATTGCATTGCATTTAACTTTTTAATTGTGTAACATGTTTTATAGACCTGCCTTTATATGCTGTAACTAGGCACCCTCCCACTTCTTCCTATAGCTTTCCTCTTACATTTAATTAAGCCGAGAAACACAGTGTAAAACACAACGCAGAATTTACACCAATTCATGGTTACAAAAAATTTTTAAGAGTATAGGTAACTGAGCAATAAAAATCATGCTCAGTCCTGAGTACTTCTGCCAGCCTGCTGTGGCTCCTCCAGCATAAGTTAATTTATCACAAGCTTTGAGGACTCTTAAGTAAAACAAAGTTCAATTTCACAGTAAATGACTGCAGCACATACCCTCTACCAGCTGCTGAGTCCGGGATGGGATATTCCCCATTTGCCTATTTTCAACAAATTCAAGGTCTTTTATGTGTCTTAATTGCTTTAGTGATACAAAGTATGTACAGTGTGTGTGTGCGTGTAGCCTGATAATAGATTATAATTTGGGAATTTAATAATTTTAATAATAATAACAACAACAATAATATCGTTAGAGAACTGAACAAGCAGAGTCTGTGCCCTGAATCTATACCCATGACAGTAGTATCTGTGACATTTCTGTGACATTTATCTTCACAGTACCTACCTGCAGTGTTGGACCACTGTTTTCCCTACCTGAAAGAAGGGAAAGACACAAGGCGTACATTAGCTCATGCCTTGCATTCCCATTCAAGCCCAAGATCCTGAAAGCCCACACCACTTCTTTGTTGATTCATACTCTGATGCAATCCTGCAATCCAGGAAGGGAAACTCAACAACACTGCAATGCCTTTTGTACCTGAAGATGAACTCCTCCTTCCAAGACATCACCACCACTTAAGCCTGTGGTATTGCACACTCCAAGTCCTCCCTCCTTTGACATGGCTAAAAAATCATGTACCTAGCTGGAGGGATGTAAGCAATTCAATCAGAGCTCTGTATAAATCTAGAGACTGCCTTTACTTTAAAAACTACACTGTTATTCCTTACTTCTTACTAATACAATGTACAATGACCAGCATTATATCATCCTCTTGCCTTGTACTGAGGGGGTGATAATTTGGGGGCATTATCAGAAAAGTTTTCTTCTTCTTTTCACAGCATCTACACATACACAATTCTTCTGTATGTCCGTGTTCCCTTCAGAAAGCTTTTGAAGGCTGGAAAGTTAAAATAACATAGTTTGGTTTTAGTGCAGTGCACCACATATTGTTTCTATCATGCAAGAATTGCTTAACCATGGTACGCTTCAGCAGCACAATTTATTACAAACCTTGGAAATCATCTCAGGAGCCCAAGGACCTCACGGACCTTAGACCAAGTCCCAGCAAACTGCTCAGATATGTGATCACTAGGCAGATGTCTGGAAACGTGTTCTTGCACATTTATCTGCTAATGCGAACGTCCCAATACAGGCATTAACACTCAGAAGCATTATGTGGATTTTAAACAATTCCTGGAAGAGTTGGGTCCCATAAAAGTTATTCTGACAGATGTAATCCTTCTCCTCACCTTTGCCAAGTGCTTGCTCTGACTTCAGGAGCCAGAGCACAGAGTGAGACTCCTGCCTGCTTCTACTGCTTCTGGTGCTCCAGACACTACAATGTCCTTGCCCAGGGCTGACTTCACTCTTATGTTGTTATTATTCTGGTTGGGAAAGAAGCAGCAATGTGGAAGGGAACGATAAAACAGGAGATAAGAGAATATTTTTATGCTTTCTTCTGCACAGATGACTCATTTAAGACAGGTTTATTCCTCTTCTCTCTTAGAGTTAATGCCTCAAGGAGAACAGCAACAAAATTAGGCTCTTTTTGCTGCTGTGGGAAATAATTCTTTGTCTCACCCTGTTCTGTGAGGTCTTTCAGGCAGTGGCTGTGAGTGTGTACAGCACATAACACAATTGGCTTCAATCTTACCAGGGCCTCACAGTATTAGTGTAATGAAAGTAAATACCAAGTGGTCAGGGCTTAATTATAATCTGGACATTCTGTGCTCTGGCAGGAGATTAGAGGAGATATTGACTTGTGCTATAAGGCACTGAATCTGCTGTTGGCATGAATGTGAATCCATCTAAAGAGACAAGACAGCAAAGTGAAATCCCGTGCTCCTGCTCAGGGTGTAGAATGCAAACTAAGAGGAAGTGTAAGGTTTCAGTAACTGAACACTCTGTATGTTGGAGCAGCTCCAGCTGTGGCTTTTTGTGTTAATCTCTGATGACTATTTCAGGAATCAAATACTATTTTATAGAAGATGGAGAAGCAAAGCTTCCATTAGATAATGATTGTATTATCAAATTCTCACATAATGCTTTGAGGAAGAAGTCTACATAATTAATGTTGTAATCATCTGTAGATCTATTCTCCTTCATTCTTAATTGTGTTTTGAGCAGGAACTGGCCCTGATTATGCTCTATGAGAAATAATTTAGATGTACAATAAATAAATATGCTCTGCAATCTGTTCTGAAGAAGGTTTCCTTTTTACTTCATTTTTCCAGTTTTAGGTTTCTGGTGACAATTTGTCCATAGCTATTTCTCTTTCTCGGCCCCCTCGTAATTTATTTTTCTAGTTGCCATCACTTACGTGGCTAGGCTATTGTAACTATGTTATATCAGTAAGGGAGATATGTCCAAGGTTTAATTTTATCCAATACAGTTACAATTTCTTGAAAAAACAATCAAGTGCCATAAACTTGTGAATAAATTTCTTCAGATCTAGACACTAGAAAAGAAAATCTTGAGTGGAGAGGAAACAAAAGCAGTGTTGATAACTGTTACAGCATAGCACTGTGACTAATAGTGTTGCAAAAGGTCTGCTACACATAAATTTTCATAGTCATTCTGGGTATTTTGGCTTGGCCTTAGCTTCCGAGTAAATCGTGGATGAATATAACAGGAGTGTTGCAATGGCTCAATCCACTGTGTCAGGAAATGTGTATGGTAAGGGATTACTGCTAATCTGAAGACCAACATAAATGAAGATATGCAGCACTGAAAGGCAGCAGTCAGGGGGTTCATCCTCATAGCATCAGCAGCACAAGCATTGGGCCAGGAAAAAAACCTAGATCTACCTCTTTTTGGATCTCCCTGCATGCGTGTGCTCCCATGCTGTACTTCTAGTGGTGCTTCCACAGGTAATCCAGGCCATCCTCAAGTGCTACAGGACTTGAGGAAGCTGCTGCCTGGCAATGGTTTCCATGCAGTTTGCTTCCTGCTTAAAGCACAGGGTGTCAGGTCAGGGGTGGGGCTGCTGCTGCCAAGCAGGGAGAGGCGGCAGGAACAGACTCCTTATCTGCTGCAGTCTGAATGCACAGCTTTGATCTGCCAGTGAAGCACACCTAGACAGAGTTGCACACATTCCTCCAAGCTTATCTTCTTCTCTCTGTTGAAATGGATATATGGGTACACACACATGCACAGAACCAGGGGCAGGAGGCTGAGTTACCACTTTAGGGGTGTGATGGGTCAAAACTGGGTGCCTTTACTACATCAGTGGCAAATTCTTTCTGTGCAACTGGTTAGCCTGTTCATCTCTTGAGATGTATGGCTGCTGAAAGAGTTACCTCTGTTTTGCTGTTTTGACAGGAACGTATGATCAAGAAGGGAAGAATAGGGAAATCAGGAGCCAGAGGACACAAATTCTGCAGCCTCTAAATCACTCCAATTTACTATATTCATAAGACCTTTTTAATGGAAGTTTCAGTCAGACATGAACATTTTGTGAGTGCCCTTGAGAGATTCTTCCTTTCAGAGTCTCCTACTGCTTCAGAGCAATATTTGTAATTGAAACAAATAATGAAAACCAATAAAGAGCAAACAGGGAGAGTTTCTTAGCCCTAAGGCCAACTGGTAGAGCATAGCTGATGGCCACACAGCTGCTTTTTTTTCCTATCAAAATAGCAAGGCTGCATGCAAAATTGCCATGGGGAATGCTCCCCAGCCTGTGATAGTTAGTTCTGAGCAACACCATTTCTGAACTAACATAAAAACAGTACCATCATGTGCCAGTACCTGTTTAGTGTGAGTTGGCCCCACTTAATTAACTTGTGTAGATGTAGCCTGAAGTGTTTTCTCTAGAATATGCTGTATGATCCTCTGAGGCTGTATGATACACACCATAAAATATAAACAAAATTATATACTTGGGGTTTAATGCATTTTTACTCATTACATGGGCATGAATATTAAATATGTTATTATGTTGTCTGGTGAGGTCTGCTTGATTCCTTATTTCTGTGTCTAATCTTTAGAAATTTATATTTTCTACTAAAACAGATCTCTTGTGGGAATGGTGTACAACTTTGACCTAAAAGTGGGGGAGCAGAACTCTTCGCATATGTGAACTTGCCTGTAGGTGACAACCTCAAGTCAGCCTGACAGCAGGACCTTCTGGGGAATAGCTCAAGAGAGATGTGTGGGGAAGAAGTACCCAAACAAGTGTCATCTGGATTTAAAATAAAAAAGAATTAAAAGAGAGAAGTCAGGAAAGTCCTCATACTTTGTTTATTAGAGTGTTCTTTATTGCTTACTTCTCCCTTATTAAAAATGAAACAAACATGAGACATAGAAACAAAAGAAAGCAAACAACTAAATGGCCAGACCAAACAAAAACAGAGATATGAGGCTAAGATATTTTGGTGGAATCTAAATTCTGTTTCCTGAAACATTCTCTGCAAGGGGTTTCAGCTGACTTAAGAGTTCAGGTCTCTACTATCCTATAGCAGGTAATTTTGCTAGAGGCAAATCCTGTGTCCTGAAAGATAAATTCGGGGGAGGGGGGCACGCTCTTGCAAACTTTTCTCCTTCTCCTCCTTATCCATGAGTGGTGTTTTGGCAGATAAATTCAAAACAGCCACACAAAAGTGTTGCAGAGTCTGAAACGGATGGAACATTACAAATACGTCTGAACTTTTAAATCTCTGCTATTACTAATGCATTTTGCAGTGTTACACTGTGCACACAGACTGCCTTTGAACATATGAGGACCTGACTCAGTTCAAGTCCATCCAGCCAAAAACTGTGCAGCAGTGCCCAGGAGCAGATGTTATGGGGGAGTTTAAGAAACAGGCGTTATGGAATGACTGTTTCCCAGCAGTTCTTTCTAAACATGGGAAATCAGAAGAGGGATGTTTCTGAAACTGCCATGATCTGTTGACCTATCCTCTATGAATTTACCTAATGCCTCCTTGCTGCTTTGTAATTTTGTGCCCCACAGTATCCAGAGGCAAAACATTACAGAATATTCTGATGTAAAAAAGTCCTGTGGTCTAACATCTTGTAGAAATTTTCCCTAGCTCTTAGCTGGTACAAAGTACTGAATGCTTGTTATTACCCATTTAACCTTCTCCACATATTTAATGATTTCCTAGATCTATACCTCATAAAGACATTTTCTCTCTGTTTAAATGTTGAAATACCATGTTCTGGTTTTGCTACACTGAAACTGTTGCATACAAGTTCTAAAAATGCTTTATTTTCTGCTTTACTTTGTGCTTTCTTTGCTTCTACTTACCCATTGTGATGTGGGATTTCTGGCATTCAGGAATGTGTCATAATGAGATTTGTCAGATTGCTCTCTTTCCTAATAGCATTCGAGTGCTATGGTTGGAGTGGTGTTCTCCCTCTGAGCACTCAGAAGCTGGCTTCCGAGAACTATCCACAGTGACCCTCATCTCTTTCCTGAGTGGTAACAGCTCATTCCGAGCTATTGACTCCCACCCCAGAACAAGCTACAGAGAAACAAGCCTGGGAAAATCCCGTAATTTACTAAAGCTGCTGATCCATATGAATGTTAATTGAAGTTAAGAGTCCTGTTGGGTCAGTACTAATTAATTATCATACAAGTACCACTAGAGACTGATGATAAACTTCCTGAGAATGTAATCCTTGTACACACAAAACTTCTAAGAAGAATAGTCAAAACACTGAAGATCACAATTTGTAGAAGAAACAGAAGAAAGCAAAGACATTAATAGGGCTTTAACTTGGTCTTGGTGTTTGCTGCTGCTCACTGGCCTCCATGAAATAAATAAAAAGATACTACTTTAAAAACAAGCAAACAAACCGACTAAAAAACTAAACCATACTAAACAAGAGAATAGGTGAGAAGGGAAGATATTTTCAACAGCCTAAATTCTAGAGAGTAATATTAAGACTAACTTAACATGTAAGTCTCATTAAGGGATATGAGAAAACATAAATTATGAGCTTCGTCTGCTGCCTTCATTTCTACTTGTGTCCAAAATTGTTCTTTAGCATTTTGTCAAGCATATGAGTGGCTCTGACTTCATCTCACTGGGTCACTATAGTTGGTAAGAGCAGTGGCAGTAGTTAGCACTTTGCTGTGAGGGACAGCTACCAAGCAAAGACTATGCAGTAAAAATGCCATGAAGCTGGGACACACTACAAAGCTTTCACAGTATCAGGAGAAACTGAAACTTAGAGGCTCTGGTATTTGTGTTGTATAGTTAAAAACCCCGAACCTCCAACTAATACTAACCATTATTTCTATTTGTGTTTATAATCAACCAACATCCATCCCCTCTGGAATATACTGCTCCAGATGCTCTCTATCAAATAGCATCAGTTTACCCTTTCTGCAACCCTGGGCTTTGTTGCTACTACAGACACACTTTTATTTGTTAAAGGCACTAAAGTATGCAGGCCCTGGTCTTTTACTTGTTCTTTAGCTTACACCAAAACATCCTTTTTTGTATGAAATAACAACATATCTGAAGATGCCAGTATTTAAGCTAACATAGCCCTCGTGTAAATGTAGAGTTTTGCTAATCTGAGTAGTGCTTCATCCTGGAAGTTCTTGTGTTGGCATGTTTCCATGGTTAATACCTGCCCAAATAAGAAGGCCCAGAAAAGCCTTCTGAGAGCCTAGAACTGTGCACTGCTGCCCAAACCCCCAAACGGTGCTCAGCTGGGGTTTTCCAACACCTAGCAAGGCAAGTGGTGAGAATAGGGTTGCAACAGCAAGGCTCATTTCCCTTGTGCAATGGAAAATTTGGAGAGGAGCCAGTGACTGCTTTCTTTCCTGAATTCTGGTAGAAGGTTGCAGAGATGCCTCTTCCCTCAGGCAAGCTACATCTCAAGGGTGAAACAGAGATGTAGAAACTGCAAGACAATAAAGTGTGATTAATTTCTGTCAGTGAATGCTGTGCTGCAACCCAATTTCCAGGTGTTTTTAAGTGTAATCGCTATCTTGCTCACATTCTTCTGGGAAGAGATCCATTTCAATTAGTGCAATCTCAGGTCTCTAATTTACTGCATAGGGGTGTGGATCAAGGGTGCTGTTTACAGCTTAGCCTGAACAAGATTAGCCTGATGCTTTTGGGTTGAAGAAAGCAATTATGGCAATTGTGTGTGAAATGTTTGCATTGCTTGTCCTCTGGTTTTTCTAACCATTTTGCAATTTTGGGGATGTTATCTGCTCCTGATTTAAGACCTCGTGAACAATTCCCAGCTTTGTGAGGAGCACAGCAGATTGCACACTTTTCTTTCAGCAGCAGTTCTCATAAAGATAAGCCCAGTTCTCCTCATTGCTAGGTTGTGCTCCAATTTGTTCCATTACTTCATTCATTTTAAGACAACAGGAATTTCTACATCCATGAAACCATCCCAGAACAGCTGCACAGGAAAATATGCTCTTTAATTTACACTGCACTTAAAGAAATCAAGGGTAGTTTTAATCTCTAGAACTGTCCATTTTGACATGTAGCTGGGATGATACTTAGGCATTGAGATAAAATTGGGATCTCCTGTATCTCCTCTACTATGTAGAGTTTCCTTATATATTCTATGTAGAACTACTTTATGTGCCTTTTTAGGTAGCACAGTTGAAGATTCTATTCAGTGAGGCACTTCCACCTCAAGAACTTGTCTCTCTTGTGGATCCCTCAAACCTGTTATTCAGCTGTTGGGATATTGTACAAAGTGAAGCTGTTTACAGAATTAGGGACTGCAATACATAAGAAATGGCTGAAAAGCTTAGGTCTGGTCTTCTGTGGGAAGCACCAATCATCCCATCTGCACTTGCCTTGAACAAAACACAGATGTGCTCTGTAGCAGGAGCTACATGTTTGTGCCCACAGCCCTAACACTGTTGAAAAAAATCGTCAGGTTTGTTGTCAATGGTGCTAAAATAAAAACGTGGCTATGCAGAAAACATTTTCTTCGTGTTGGTGTCTTCTTTCCAAATAAAAGATTTTAACATGGAAAAAGTTTGCTTTGGGCTGGGTTGGGCCAAAACTCTGCTTCCAGCTGTTTTGTAATTTTTTTTTTTTTGCAATTTTCCAGCACTCCTCCAGCTTCTCTAAGTCGTGGTGAGGCTACATCTGGAGTAGGCAGTCCACTTCCAGGTTGCTCAGCCCAACAGAGACACGGAGCTCCTGGAACAGGTCCAGCAGAGGGCAACAAAGGTGATTAGGGAACTGGAGCATCTCTCTCACTCGGAAAGACTGAGAGCTGAGCCTGTTCAGCCTTGAGATGAGAGCGACAACCGAGAGGGGAACTCGTCAATATGTACAAATATCTAAAAGGGGTGGGCGCCTAGAGGATGGAGCCAAGTTGTCCGTAGTGCTCGAGCAGGGATGTTGGACCAGATGACCCACTGTGGTCCCTTCCAACCCGGAGGATTCTGTGATTCCAGAAGTGGAAACAGCTTTTTCCTTGTGTACTACTACTACTACTAAATAATAATAATATCTCCCCATGTTCTCCGCGGAGGACCGACCCTCTCTCTCCCAGATCCCAGCCAAGGCCCGTGTGGGGATCCCTCGGGGCCGGGCCGGGCGGGCAGGTGAGGCCAGGTCGCGCTCAGACCGCGCCGGGCCGTGCGCGGGGCCGTGCTCATTGCGCGGCACCGCTGCGGGGCGTAGCGCGGCGCGATTGGCGGCGCGGGCCGGGGCCGGGGCCGAGGCTGGGACCGGGGCCGCGGCGGCCGCGGGCGGGGCGTCGCTGAGGGCGGTCCGAGGAGGCGCCGCAGCCGCCGCCGCCCGCCCTTCCCGCCCTGCCCCGCCGCCCGTGCCCGGCCTTAAAGGCGCGCGGGGGCCGCGGCGGCGGTAGTAGCGCAGTGCGGGCGGCGGCGGCTGCTCAGCGGTGCTCCGAGCGCGGGGGGGCCGTTCCCTCAGAGCGCCTTGCCTGGAGCCCCTCCCTGCCGCCTCCGCCGCGCTCCCGCCCCTCGGGCCGAGGCTGTCACCGCGCCTGCCGCCGGGCGCCGCCAGCATGTTTGACAGGACGCGGCTGCCCTTCGTGGCGCTGGACGTGCTCTGCGTGCTGCTGGGTAGGTCGGGGGGCCGCAGAGGAGCGGGGGGAGCCGCCCCCGGGGCGCCGCGCTCCCCCTCGCACGGCACCGCGCTGGTCGCATGCTCGCCTCCCCCTCCCTGCCGCGCCGGCACCACCCGGAGCGGGGCTCCTGCCGGCCCGCAGCCCCCGCCGTGCCTGCCGGCCCTCGCTCGCTCCCTCGCCTCCCGCTCCGCGCCCGCACGGGGGGATCTGGTCGCTGCCGTGGGCCGGGAGGGGAAGGGAAAGCCCCGGGGGAGGTAGCTGCTGCCGCTTATCCTCTGACATCTGAAGCTCCCTCTTCTCTCTGATGTCCTTATTCTTCCTTCCCTAACCACCTCTGTCGGATGAAAACCGGTTGTGGCAAAAGCCAGTGCTGGAGAGGTAGCTGTCTGGTAGATACCTGCAGCCTGGGATGTGTTTGTTATCCTGAGTGAGCTGGGAAGCTGTCCTGGAAGGGGCCGTCATCACGGAAACACGCCTCATCCATCCAGGGTGTTGCAGAGGCACCACGGTGCTCGGCAGCAGGGCAGCGATTCGCTGTAAGGCTTGAGCTGAATGCGGTCTCGGTGTGACCGAGCCTCCGCTGTAGCTGTAGGCTAGAAGCGAAATGAGGCATTCATTAGAGCGCGGTGTCTGCGCCCTCGTGTTCGTGTGCGGCAGGGAGAGACGGGTGTCGGGGCAGGAGCGGTGCCTCGGTGATGGCCAGGGGTTGAACCGGCACAGCCACAGCACACTGCCACATCGCTGCAATGCTTGTCCTGGCCAGCTCAGATATTGGCTTCCCAGTATTGCTTTATTCTATTTCAGTCTCTATTGAAACTATGTTATGTCCTGCCAATTTGCATTAACTCTCCTTTTATGTAATGAGACAGTGTAAGCAGCAATGATGTCAGTTACCGATCAGAGAAGGGGCAGTTTCACTTTGTAAAGAAGTGGCACTTCTCAGTATTGGGAGATTGGGAGCCTGGGAAGTGTCTTTACACTCTGGAGATATACTTCTTGGTCTTAAGAAGGGCTGATTTCTTTGCTTCTTAAGCAAATGTTGTCAGTACTATAAGCACTTTCTTGTCATGTTCAGTGTGCAGGCCTAGCTCATGAATTTCTGCTTGGCAGAATTTTTTGGCTGATCAGTACGTTTTGTATAATCAGTAAAAGCATAACGACATTCTTCTCTTCTGGATGCTTCAAATAGCAATTGTACCTGTAGCTAAATGCCATTAAAAAGCAAAATTACAATGAATGATACATTGCTCTGAGGTAATGTTACAGGAGAGTGAGCTTTTGCAAAATGATAGTGGATCCATGTAATCCACTGGGAGTAATCTTTTTTCAGATCAGGAGTTTTATCAAACTGTGCTATTGTGAGACTTTTACTTTCATGCTTTCTTTATGGTGAGTGAAGCAGTTTTTTCTGTCTGGATATGTGTCATTACAAAATCTTTATATTTACACAAAAATTTTGCACTTTGAATATGGTTTGGTCTGCATGAAGTATATAGGTGTATTGTAAGTAATCTTGAGTAATCGAGGAAAGCAAAATATATGGAAAGTAAGGCTGCAGAAGCATATAACTTGATGGTCATCTACCTGAAAGGATGAGGGTTTCCCAAATCATTACCTGGGAAGGTAGGTTTTTGACCTTGCTCTGCAGTCTAATAGCAGTTGACACACCCTTGTCTCCCCCTCACCCTGTGTAGCATTTGGATCACAGATGCACTTATCTGGTGTCTCAGTGTGCTGGAAGGTTGCCAGACTTTTTATTTTCCCTTGGGCTTGTTTACTTCCTGAAAAGTCTGAAAAATGCAGGCAGTGCATAATATGAAGTTCCCTGACACCTGCAACTTTAAACACATTGAGTTACAGGTTTCAATGAAACTCTAGCTGAGATAAAAGATTTTCCATTTGCAAAATGGGAAAGATACTGGGTGTAGGACCAAGTTTTCTTCCTCTTCTGCCTGCCTCTCATGTGGCTGAGACAGGCCCTTAGAAGAGCATAGGTCTTACCTGTGTCTAGTGGGCTGTTTAATATTTTTACTGTAAAAAAAAAATAGTTCCTGTTGATTGTGGACTTTTAACTCTTTTTCCCTTGCCCTTCCCCCTGCCTGTGCACTTTGGTTTCTGCTCAGATGACAGGGGTAACTGCCCAGATAAAGTGACTTGCCAGTATGGATAAATGATACCTAGTATCTGCACTGCAAAGACTACAAGGCCTCCAACAGAACTGAAGGTTTAAAAACAAGGAAGACCAGTTTCAGTGGAGGACTGAATTCTCAATCTTGGTGTGGTAGCCCATGCTACCACAAAAAGGGGTATCAGTAGCATCCTCAGAATCCCCAAGGTAACTCTTGTCACTTAATACAGAACTTTTCTTTTTTCTCCTCTCTTTTCCCATTTATGCCTTCTCCAAAGCAGGTGGGGAAGAAAAATTAATTGTCTCAGTAATGTTGAACTTGAAGCCTAAGTGATATCCAAGCATACCACTTGGAGTTGCAGTGATCTGACACACCCATGAACTCACTGCAGTGGAAGTGTGTGATTCTTACTGTGTCTGACTTACTCGCTCCTGGTTTAGTCAAGCCATTTTTGTGTGGTTTCAGCTTTCCCATCATAAGTCTTTCAAAGGAAAGAGAAGGGGAAAAAGAGCTATCTTCTGATGTGTGTGTGTGTGTGAGTGATTTAGATAGATTTATTGAAAGATGGAGCCGAGGTAAGAGAATAAGAAAGACATCAAAGAAGAGGAGGTGGGCAGAGGGGAAAAAAAAAGTAGGAGGTAAAAACATCTTTAAAATTAGCCCAATTTGGTTCCCTGAGACTCAAGTCTAAGTTTCTTTTAATTATCCTTAAGAAAGATCTCTCCCTCGTCTGCCTTTTTACCCACTAAAGGAGAGAAAATTCAGGGAAAGCAGTCTTTGGTGCCCTGAGAAAACAACTCCTTCCCTCTTATCAGCATGATAATTCTCTTCTAAAAATAACACTGATGTTTCAGCATTAAATTAGCTTTATCTTCTGCAATCTGAAAAAGGCAAAGCTGCAGGTTTCTGCAGTATCTGTCCTCAGATAGTGTGAGGAGGCTGTATCTGCATTCTGTGTGTGAGGATCTGCAGTGCTGGGGGTGTGTGTGTGTGTGTGCTGCATGTCCGCATGCAGCTCTGCAGTGCTGCAGGCAGCACCTCCCTTACTCCCCACGCTCCAGTAGACAGTGCTCAGCTGCTTCTGGCACTGGAAAGCATGAGTGGTCTGGATTTCGGGATTTCTTTCTTCCACATACCTCTGTTGCTTGTCTCTTGTAGGTTTTTTGATAGATATTTTATATAGCATGGCCGAGATTGGCATTCTCAGCAGTAGTAGAACGATTTTTCACAGGTAGATACTGAGGCTTGGTTCTTTTGGTTTATTACACTTCCAAACTGTCATGCAAAAAAAGACAGCTTATTAGAACAGCATAATTAGTTACCTTGCAACTGGTGTTTTCATTAAGCACTATATATACACACATATACACTCTGTGCCACTCTTACAGGTCTATTGTTTGTTTGATCGCAAATCAGGTTCCTTTTTCATTAAGGCAGGTAAACAACACTTAAAGAACAAAGTTGGGAAATACATGGCAATATTCCTGCAATCAGTGGAAGAACTGCTAAATACATTTATCTTTAGATCAGACTCTCACAAAGGCAAAGATTAAAGGAAGCTCCACAGAGGTGACCGGAGCCATGAGGAAAATAGTCACACCTCTGGGACTATTTTCATCTGGTCTGTACTTGTTGAAATTCATGCCTACTTAAGTGCAGGGGTGCAATACAACACAACTGTATTTCTTTATTCCCTTGTCTGACTATGCAAATACTAACAAGCTTACTACTTATAATAATACTGACAAGGTTATTATAATAATTGGGGAGTGTACTTGTCAATATGGGATTGCTGGTGCAAGAATATGTCTAATCCAAGATTAGAAAAACTGAAGCCTTCTAAAGAATTAAACCCTTGCTGCTCTATTCACTTTTCTGCCATATATTTGAAATAGTAAAGAATTATTTAAATTTAAAACTGCTGTGGAATATACTTGTGTTTGTGTAGGGATTTTGACTTTTTTCTACCTCTCCATGTCCTACCCTGTGACTGTGGGGAAGGTGAGATTATGGGAGTTTTATTTATACATTTCCATGTTTATTAGTTTTTTTCATGAAACTGCCTCTCAGTAAGGGAAGGACTTCCATCCTTCCAAATAGAAGGACATGTAAGTTGAATCCGGAAATAGTAAACACTCACATTGCTTTCAGCTAGCTTTTTAAAGACTGCTGGAATGTTTTGTAATAATGACAACATTCTAAACAGCAGATGCATGTGTACAGGACACAGTGAGTTTTCTTTTGCAGGGTGTGGCCTGTGGGACTGGGATGACTGGACCACCCTGCACATTGTTTTGCATTCAATGCTGTTCTCCTCTCTTGGGAGTGTTTACTCGCGCTGTCGCTGGAGGCTGCAGTCTCGGTGACAATTAAGGTATTGCTGCGCAGTCAGGGAAGGCTCCTTCTATGTGGGTTAGCACTTCCTGATTGCCCTAGTTCAAATAAAACCTCCTCCGCTATTATTTGTGACTCACTGACATACGTGTTACTCTTCTTATTTTCCACATCATGTGGGTGCTAAATACTTTTTCTAGTTCATGAGTACATTGTAAAGCTGTAACAGGTACATGTGAAAGAGCGGTTTGTCTTTGATGCTCTCCACCAGGTACCATGACCTAGTACTTATTAAGTTGACACTCAGTTAATTGGAGACATACTTGTTACCTGAAACTGGGAACATTTTTCCTCTCCTAATGTGCTTTCTTCTTTGCAACAGTTACTTTTTATTTTCCCCAAAATAAAGATGCTTTACCAGAGACTCGCTCTCCCTTGATCAGAAGCCTGCAGAAAAACTTTAGGTAAGAGATCAATTAGTTAATGAACACTATTCAAAGTCAGTGGTCTGGTTCATGTTCCAGCTTTTGCTGTTGTGTATCTTGTACTAACTTTTGACACAAAACCAGAAGTTCTTGCACTTACTTTTTTCAGCAGTGGGTGAATCCTAGTTCACCTTCCAGTGCCTTCCCAAGAGCCATATTGTGAACTCAGGACTATATTATTTTCTCTTGGCATAGTAGAGTGAGATGCTTATCAGCTCTTGGGTTCCTTACCAGCTGCTTGAGTCCTGGTGATTTTTTTTCCTTAGCTTTAAACAGTCAAAGGGCTCCTGGAGCTTTCTTACATGAGGGCAGTGACCTTTGCGAGAAGGGGCTTCTGATATTTTATGTAGAAAATTAAGTATCACACTGAAATTAAATTATAAAATAACTAATCTCTCATAGCTGAAGAATTCCTGCCTCCTCTCCATACTGCTTGAGTGCTTGTTTATGCTGTACTGAGCTGATGCAACATGCCTCCTGGTTTTAAAGGGTTAGGCAGTATGAACTGATACTGACCAAAAGCAGCTTGGTCTGAAGGCTGCACAATCACAGTCCTGGTGGGGTGAAATAAAGAGTTGATTACTGGTTGCCTGCTACTGCATAGTTTCATGTAGGAGCACTGTTGCTGACTGGATGCTGATGAGGGGATTAAGCTGTGATAATCTTCTGTCTGTGACTGTGTTGCAGCAGTGGAAGGCAGGTTGCACAAAGAGGTGACCTGGCTCTTGGAAGTACCCAATGAGAAGAGAACTTGAGTCTTGTAGTATGCCAACTGACTCGGATTTACTATCCCCCACAACTGATAATCCAATTTCCAGAATTAGTCCAGGAGAATTAAAACAAACTCACCTTGGATGAAGGAAAAAAGAAAGTGCTGAACAGAATTGCATAGAAACCTATTGTCAAGATATGCCGCCCACAGAAATATGGCTTTAAAATGAGCTTGATTTATTGCTATATATGCTTGGTTTGGTGGGAGTGCTTTTCTTCCTTATCCCTGCAAAATAAGCTCATAATTCTTAGGTTTTATTCAGGTCAAATAGTTGATTGAAAACAACTGAAAAATCCACAGACACTAAAAATACAGATAATGGATGATTAGCAAATAGCTAGTTTTATGAATAACTAAAATAATTTAAAGCTATTTTGAAGGAGCAAGATTTCCTTAGGATACTTTCTGAAACTGTTTTGGTTTTGATTTTTTTTTTTTTAGAAATCTGTGTTATTGCCACTATATCTAGAAACTCTAGTCATGGAATGATAGAATGTCTTGGAATGGACCTCAAAGACCATGTAATTTCAGCCCCCCGTCATAGATAGGGACATCTTCCACTAAAACAGATAGTCACTTCAGCTGTAACAATAAATTTCTCAGTCCTGCCTCTGAGTAGATTTATAATCAATTTACCAGCCAAAATAGTTCAATCCTGCATTTTAAAACTAAAATAATTGTCCTACTTATATTAAGGATCTGATGCCTGTCTCTTCTTGTTTAACAATTGACTACTAATGACTTGACCCACTTTCTGGGAGGAATTTTCCTTTTTTAAGTTATGAGACTGATCTCAAAGGTACAGAAACAAAACTATCTATTGATAAACCTGCATTGTGTTTTTGGCTCTACTTTTGCCAGATTCTCTGGTGCATTAATCCTTCTCATACAGTCAGACAGAGCTGTTAAAATTAGGAGTGCTTGTTTGTATGAAAGCCAAAAATTGACCCAAATAAACTTCTTTAAAAATTGTGATATGGAAAGATAAGGTTCAAACTTTCTAGTGCGCTTATCAAACACTTACTCTGTTACCACATTGAGTTAGAGGAAATGACCAGTACAAGAAAAGACTGCTTTTGCTTGGTCTGACTCAGAAGTTTGGGAAGGCACTTCAGTTTTACTTGCATTGTGCTTCAACTCAATGCATCTCTCATTCATGTGGTGTCTTGATATTTGGCAGCAGGAAAATGAAGGATTTAAAAAATTTTAGATTAGAAAATAGAGGTGTGTCAGATCAGGCCCCCCTCTTGGAATGTCTATCCATCATATGCTGCTTAATGAAACAAAAGGTATAGATGAACCATATCAGTACACCGTTATTTCTGTGATGCTGTTGAGGAAACAATGGATTTTCTAAACATAGCCTTGGTTTTAGTGCCTCCTCTCCTTTTTTCGCCTCTGCTAAATAAGCAGGTTTCGGAGGAGCTGTGTGGGGTTTCGTTGGGTCTCATAAAGTAGCTTCAGTTTGTTACTTAGCCATGCCTGATTTGGAAGAGGGGTCACAATTTTTTGTGATCCCTTTCCTAGGAAAGGAGAAAACTGTACCAAATAGGAATTATTCTCAGTTTTTGCCTAAGTGTAGAAGGAATTACCTTGTCAAATTTCAGCATCTCAGGTGACTTCTGCCTCTCTTAGAATACAGTGACATTTTTACCTCAAAATTCATGCGTTTTTGTCCATGTAACTTAGTTCTGTTATTGCCAAGAAGTCTTAGGTTACTAAGTCACTGAAACTAAGCAGTAGGTGCAATATTTTCTGAAACTGGGGTACTGGGATGGTAAGGAAAATGCATATGTCTAAATTTGTCTGCCTTGTTTTGAGGCATGGAAGGGCAGTGAGCTGTGCTTATTTTAAGCTGAAGGGGTGGTTTGGAAGCTGGTGGTGGAGAGATCTGAGAAAGTAAACTGCTAATTATAACCAGGGAAGACTTCTGATATGCAGCAAGCTAATGGTCCTTAAGGGGTACAGAAGGCAGATAGTGAAATCGAGTCTGTCAAATAGTCAGAAATTATTCTCTATTAAATTCTGAAAATAATCTTAATCATTATTTTGCTCAGTGTCTACTTTCCTTGGTGTTCCATTGTGTGAGTTTTTTGTAGCTTTTGCTGACTTGTGGAAACTGGCCTTCAGTTTTATGTTCTTAGGTGTTACATATGTTACTGTATGCTGCAATAATAGTATTGAGCTAAAATACTCCAAGCCAGTGTGATGGCTAGGTGTAGCACTAGTGGAGATCTGTGAATGGAAGTTCAGGTCACTATTTCTGCATGCAGACTCTTTTCATTTTTCTTTAAATGAAAAGACTACTCTTAAGTATGAGTCCAATCATCAACACTAGAAAATTATATGCCTTAATACATAGAAGCTGCGATCACAAATCTAATGCTGGTAACTTCTACTACAAATTAAAAGCAGCACCTGGTCTGTTATATGTACTGTAAAACTTCCTATATTGTGGCATTATTCATTGTACTCGAGTGTCAAGGGCAATGTTGTATAAATATATTTTCCAGATTCTGAAGCAATGGACTTTTTGGGCAGTCTCCTGAATCACTACAAAACAAAACTGTTCAGGTAGCTCAGGAATATATGGGGTATGGTCTCTTTTCCCTTTAAAATCTGTTTAGATTGAGCTTTCTATAGAGTTTGTTCTTACAATGTACCATTAGACACTACAGACTTCAGTCTCACATGAAAACGAAGTTCTGTTCTCTTAGACATGGTGACATGAGCAGTGTGTGCAGTGTAAAGTGACGTGGTGTATGACAGGGTATACAATGTCATGGAAATTCTGAGTCCCTCTGTAGCACTGCTGACTTTGTTAAAGACCTGTTTAAATAAAATACTGTTATGCTTGTAGGACTCATTGGAAAATGAGCTTTTACGTTCCTGACAACTAATTGCCTATTATATTTCTAGAGACTGAATGGTATTTCAAGTTAGGGTGTGTAGTTATAGCTGAAATACTCTGAAAGCCTCCTGTTGTGCACTCCCACAAAGCAAAGATTAAAATGGGGAAATAGTTACAACTTCTGGTGTTTAAAAGAGAAGTAGTCTTGATTGACATTCAGAGTTGGTGTCACCTATGTTTAAAAAAAACAAATCCCTCCCTGTCTTGCCAACCAGCTGACTTTGATAGTTCCATTTCTTTGGCTGTGTTGCACTCCTGGTCTGTAAGTGCTGTGATTTAGGTGGATTGTGTGCAGAAATCTACATCTTTGGGGGCATGTACATTGTTTTTAATTCTCCATACAGTACCATCAAAGCCTTTAACTAAATTTGATGCTAAGCACATAATGCAAGCAGTGAGGAAATATTTAATTTCCTCTGCACAGGAGGGGTTATATACAGGAGGGTAGAAGTCACCCTTTACTCTGGCTGCAGGCACTTGGATTCTTCCCAGAACTAACTAACCCCTTGAGCAGCACTGCAATGCAAAGAACTGCTGACCTCCCCTGTTCCATGTCCTCTCTGCCTCTGTGCCCGCAGTGTCTTTCAGCTGTTAGTGTGGGGTCTTTAATGTTTTCAGGTCTGTCAGTAATGAGGCAGTTAGCCTCAGCCAGTTTACTGGGTGAGCTGCTAATGATTTCCAGGTGTGTCCATCCCTGGGCTAGCTTCAGCCTTCTCTTCCCCCTGACCAGAGCAAAGCCCAGGGCACAGTCTTTGCTTGCTACCTGCAGTTGGCTCACTTGTCTGGTGTATGTTTCTCTAAGTAACAGTGCAGGGTAGAATATATAACTGTCTTTTTTCTGCATTTTTATAATTTGCATTTGCACTTCTCTGAATGCTCACAGGAGAGACAGTTGCATGGGTTTTAGAGTAACTTGTATTTAGTGCTTGTAAACGCAATTTTTAAAATCTACATATATCGGAGAATACACTTGTCCATGCTAATGTTTTTAAACAAGAGTCTTGACATGTTCTAATTAAATTGGGACTATAGATAACTGAACTAGTGCTCCCATGTAGTATACTGCTGAATGCAGAGAAACTGGAATATGATGTACTTCTGTCTTAGTAAATGACTGGACTAGAAATTGCATGCTTGTGTTGAGGCTCTTCGAGCTCAGAGGAAGGTTTCCTTTGCTTCCTGCTTCCATCACCCTTGTCTGGCATAACAAAAAGTGGCAAGGAACTTGCTCAATTGCTGATCTGGCATCTCTGCTGGCTAAGGCATAGATCAGAGGACAAATAAAAATTTACATAGCATAAAGTTGCAAGTAGAATTGTAGGAGAGATTAGAATGTTGTTCATGCTTTTAAATACATGTATCCTGTTTACTGAAGCCTATCACAGCTTCTGGCATTATCAGAACAATCAGTTTGCTGGTATTAGAAATACTTCACATTCCTTAGTGTAGAAAAGTAAGATAAAGTTCTTTAAAGTGGCTAGGAGGTAAGTTGTGGGCTACCCACTTAGTAGTCTCAGCTACTGCAAATAAATAGTGCACTGATTTTTCTCTTGTACACTCTTTACCTCTAGTTATCAAAAGTCTAAATACTTTCTCATTACTTTAATCTCTTCTTCTTCTTGGTAGTTTTTTGTATTCCCAGAACCTCATATTTTAAAAGGTGTTGATTATTTCTCTTGACTGTTCATAGAAAAAGAATTTCAGCCCATCTCCTTTTCTGCAGAGAAAATACCTTTTACAGTTATTTACAAACTCTCTCCAGTAGCATGAAGTTGACCTGAGTTTCTTTAAATCTCTTGCCTGCTTCCTCACACCAGACTGTACACTGAAAAATGAAGAGTGAAGCCAACGTGGTTGTCCTGTCTGAAAATAAAAGCAAAAATACATGTTTAAGAGTAGGAGACCCTAAATTCTCTCTTGCTCTCAGTAGTAATTGGCAGCTGTATAGGTTTAGCTTGAAATGACTCTGTGGGATTATTAACAGTATCATCTGTCTAATAAGAATGTAAGCTGTAAAAAGTAGCTCATCTGTTTTCAGGATATAATTTGATGTGTTTTGTGGTTTCTTTGTTACAGTTAGAATTATTTTTTGACACTCCCTAACTAATCTATAAATTGTGTATTTCTTTACAAAACCTGAAGCCGACTTTGTCAGTATATCAAGTGCAAAATGTATTGATCATGTTCCTCAGGGTAAGTGTAGAGAAACATAAAAAGTCTTCTCAGTCTCATGTTAGTCAGGTACAGGGTCTCTTAATTAACACTTACTTGTGAGTTCATTGCAGCATGAAGAAAAAGCTTTAGTTAATAATCAAGCTAGAATGTTCTCATTTGGGGTAGTATCCCTTAGGGGTAACTGCCTTTCTCCCAGTTCCTAGATGTTAATTTGCTTTGTTGGAGGGAACTTCCTGATTGAGGACCAGATAGGAATACAGAGTAATATTGCCTTGGAGGACTTGAAACAGCAATTCAGCATGAGTTTGACTGCACAGAACCTCAAGTGGAGATTCAGTCACTTGCACAGATAAGGAGGGCAAATGGGTTAATTAACCTGTGTTTACAAAATACAGTGCATTCCTTTGTACTATTTAAAATTGTGGGGAAGAAAGCACCACTGATCAAGATGCAGTTTCATGAAGCTGATCTGTCCCAGTCTGTCCTTGTCCTTTATTCCACACTCTTGGCTACATGTTCTTACTCTGTCCTTTAGACCAGCTCGTACAGTAGTACAGCTGGCCAGATGAGCAAGTGCCTCTGAAAAAACAATGTTGTGTGGGCATGGTCTTGTCTTTTTGGACAGGTTGGTGTGAAAACTAATGCCAAGGCAAAAAAGGGGTGGTGGGGGATGGCCAGAGGTGGGGGGAGGACAGGACAGTCTAAGTTGTCTTGGGTTGCTCTTGAAAGCTGAGCCAAGTTTTGTGAGTACTGCATCTGGTTGAGAACTAGGTAGTACAGTATTGCTGAAGTGGTTAGAAACTTTGAGAGTTTCTTTCCTTTTAGACATAAAACAATAATATTCTTTGCTGATCTTAAATATTTATATCAACTGTTGTAAAAGACGTTAATTTGGTTCTAAATGTTTTTTTCCTGTTTAAGAAAAACTGGCAGCTTACTGCCAAAGTTATATGGACACTTGGAAGTCTTCAGAATCTGACTCCAAGCTTATGCACCTAACTCTGAAATTACGTGTGATGAATGCCGCAGATCAGAACAGTAGTGCAGTGTTACATACATTGTAAAAAGATGATGGATTGGTACTTATGACTTCCATTTGTAGGATAAAACTTATAAATCTATTTATGAAAAATAAATTTAATTTATTTTTGTTTAGTCTTAAACAAACCCACTAAAAATATAGTAAATCGATATTTTTTGATTAAGCAGATTTTCTTGGGGGAAAAAAAAAATTTGCTTTCTCCCCTTGGATACTGGTATTTTATTTTTAACATTCTTTTTCTGTGGGTGGAGGACCATTCTCATATGGACTTCCTCCCTATTCTCCCAGCCCGGACCTCCCTTCCTTCCCTTCTTACAGGCATATGTCATGCTATGTCATCCAGTCAGGTGTGATCAAATAGTTCCTGAAGGCTACATATATTACTGTGAGTTACTGTAGATTGTCAGTGGAAACTGCACTGCAACTGGCTTGGACCTACAAAGTAAGAGTTGGAAACTCCTTGTGAACTCAGCATGACTCACTGTTATGTAACTGTACAAATGTGTGTTGCTGTTCTTATAGTTCTAGCCCAAAACTTAAAGGCTGTTCTGTCCCTGCAATCCCTGCTGAGTAATTCAAGCATCCTTCCCATCTTTGTCTCCCTCTTTACTGTGCTTTTTTTTTTTTTTTTCCTTATTCATGTATATGAAACTTGCTTACTTTTCTTTCATAGGCAAAGGCTTCAAATCTTTGGAGTCTCTTTTCCTGTTCAACTTTGTTACTGCATCTGTAGTTTTCAGGGTTATAAAACCATAGAATATTTTGAGTGGAGGCAATCTTAAAGATTATCTTGTTCCAATACACCTGCCATGGGCAGGAGCACCTTCCACTTGGCTAGGTAGCTCCAAGCTCCATCCAGCCTGGTTTGTGGGTTAGCTAGAGTCTCTTTGTGTGAGCATTGCAGAAGTCTGTCCTTTTGTAAGTCACACAGCACTGGAGTGACCAGGTTGTTTTCCCTTTATAATTAAAGGGGAGAGAACGGTCAGAGGACTGCTGTCTGTTTCTTGCTCCTACCTAGCAAAACCCCCAGAATCTGTTGGTCATTAGTTCTTGACAAGATAAACTGCACATTTTTTATCAGAGAATAGAGGAAATCGAATTCTAATGTGTTGCAGTCTGAATGATTGGTGACTTCAGGTAATAGTCTTTTTACAGCTGACGGTCATGCTTTATAGGATACGAGTAACAACGAAGTCGCTATGATCCCTTAAGGTACAAAGCTACCTGGTTCAGAAAAGCACCTTGACATTCCTGCTGGTACTGGCTAGGTGTAAGGGAAAAGGTGGTATGCTGAGCAGAGGATAAGGCATGAGAGCTGCTCTACAATCTACAGGATTGCCTTTTAGCCTGGTGATCTTGCATGAGATCTTGGTCACTCTTTGCTCCAGTTTGTAGAAGCTAATGTGACTGAACATTAAGTACATTCCTCAGAAGTTCAGCCTGCTTAAAGGTCATGGAAATGCTTGGCACCTCTGATGGCAATACTGGCCTGCTATGTACATTAGTGGTGGGGTTTTTTTCTGCTTACAATGAAAAGTTCAGGACTGTTTGCTTACATGTACTGTGTCTTGTCTTTGCTCCCTATAAAATGGGCAACAGTAAAAATGCTGCCACTATTTGGGGTAGGTTAATGATCAACGGAATACCACTTCACAAAATCTTCTAGTCCACTGTTGGAAAGCAGTGCATCATTTAGATTGCAGTAAGAATTTAACAGTAATGAAAAAAAATTGAAATGGGCAGTTAGTGTAAGATGTGTAACTAACTTTGGGGTTTTTTGTATTCTTTTAATGTAGACAATACAGATGAGTTTTGCAGTTACTTTGAAACTTCTCTTATTTGACCCCTTTTTTTGCCTTTTATTTTCCCCCTTCCCAGGTCAAAAGTTCATTATGTGTTCTTGATATTAGATTGTAGCAGCTTTTTGTGGAAGACAGTCTGTGAAGTAGTCCACTTACGCAAAACACAAGCTGCTGCTTAAGTTAATTATGAGCATGTGATATTTCCGTATGTGAAGATCTGGTGACCTGTTTGAGAAGATATGATTGTATCAAATAGGTAATGGGATTACCATTCCATCATCCTGCTTGGTATGCAACAGCAGAGGTAAAGACAGGAAGCCTGAACTCTACGTTATGTTAGTGGAATCTTGCCATGGCCTTGAGAGTAGCTGAAACTTGGCTCCAGCCATGAAGACATACAGCAATCCTTTGGTCAGAGTGAACTTTGAGTTCTTCAGTGTAGCCCCCTTCATGTTTGAAGGGCTACAATTCTGTTTCATCTGCTTCTGTCTGCCACTTGTACGTGGTCAAGCTTTAGCTCTTCTCTCCGCCATTGAAGTAGAAGGAAGGAGATGAGATCTACCTTTGAGATTTAGTTGATTCAATGGTATACCATCCTACATGATGAAAAACTTTGTGCTTGAAGTTGAATAAGCTTAATGCCTTTTGTATTTTGGTTCATTTTTTCTATATGGGATGGTAAGCATCAGTAATGTGGACAGTTTTAATGTTTCAGGTTATTTGTGAAAAACATTTCCCTCTGCTCCATAAGAGGATTTAAAATACTCCCAAACTGCTTCCTTGTGAAGAAGAGGATTTGAAAGCTGGGCTGCTACCTACCATGTACAGTTTCAATAGGCACTTCACAAGCCTTTACACTGCAACTCAGCAGCCCAAAGAAGGGACCTGGATTTATCACTCTGTTCCAACTTCACTCTTGATGTCTTCTTCTGATGAAGTACATAGCAATAAGTGTACTTAAAACACCTTTAAGCTACTTAGCTGATAGTCAACAGGTGTCACCAGAAATCAAAGGAATCACTCATCATGTTAACTTCTTTGGGATGTTTTTTGTTCTCAGTACAGCAGGTCATTTATATACCGAGTAGTCTTTTCTGCTTCAGTAATGGCACTCACCCTCCAATTTACATATGTAGTGTCTATTTGCAGAATTGCATATCTCATGGATGTTGTGGAAAATACAGTTATTCGCCCTTTTTTGCCACGTTTTAAAACAAAATTTACTTTTTGTTTTGTTTGGGGATTTAGCATTATGTAATTTACCCACTTTAATCTGTTGCTTACTCAGTGGATCAAAGGAAAGGAAGAAAGTGCGCATGGTGTTATTTGGTTAAAAGCTGGGATCTGGGAGGATCCCAGATGATTGGTGATCTGGGAGGTCCTTTCCAACCTTAGATTTTTATGAGGAAGTAAAATAAGAAGTTGGACTTCTGAGGTTACTGCTCTTGTAAATGTGTATAACATGGCAGGTGGCTCTTATCAGAAATAAGTTACACCTGAATATCAGAAGTCTTAATAGCTTCTTTTGCATGACTGTCAGTATAGTGCAAGTTAACTTGTAAGAGAGGGAGTTGGTAATATATCACAGTGTGTAAATTCGGAGAGCTATAATTTGTACCCAGGTCTCAGCTGCGATGTTAATAACTTGTATATTTTCATGTAGAAATCTTCCAAAGCATACAAAAGCTATGTAAATGCAATCTCAAGGTATAATCTCATTACCTGGAGATGCAATCCATTCAAAGTGTCCATTAGTGTCCCTGCAGTTCTTTTGTTCCCATTATGTGCATGAAAACTGCTTGCATGAAATTTTTAACTCCCTAACCATGACAAAACCTGTGTCTCTTCTTTGTCTCCTCTGTAAACACTGACCACATTATAGTGTATAGAACAAGGCTGGAAAATTAGATACAAGCTGAGGTTGTTGGGTAGTAGAAGAGGGAGGAGGGACAAAAGGCTGTCTGCCCTTAAGTGTTTAGTCATGTGAGGGGCAAAGGCTTTTTCTTTAATGTACTCTTGGTTCGGTATGGTTTTGTGGCAACTCACCTTATAGATGGAAGACTTTGAACTTTGTATTTTTTTTTAATGTCTGTACCTGATGGGTAACCTCAGAGTCTTTCTGAAGGAATGTTCTGAAAGAGAAGTGTCTATAAGCAGAATTTGGTAAGCGTGTGCATTGCATGATACTTAGCAAAGTTGAGTTATGCATGTTTGGTAGCTTCCTCCATGCATGATTAGAAATGATTTTTTTTTTTTTTGATTTAACCACATGTATTTCTTGTTTTTGTTTTTTGTTTTCCTTCCCCCAACAGCTGGCTTACCCCTTGGTGTTCTAAACTTGGCCAAAATAAAACCGTATCAGAGAGGCTTTTTCTGTAATGATGACAGCATCAAGTATCCGTTCCATGACAGTACCATCACATCCACTGTCCTCTACACAGTGGGGTTCACCCTGCCCATTTTCTCTGTAAGTAGCTAAGGTGATGGGAGTAAAGGAGCTTTGGTGATGGGAGTAAAATGTATGCCTTCCAAGAGCTAAGCACTGTAAATGAGTTAAAGACAAGTCTATATAGGCAAAATCCCATACATATATGTTATAGTCTTATGCATGTTAAAGGTGCTGTTGATACTGTTTGCACAGAAAATCTGGAACTAATCTCTAACTACTAGTGTTGCTAATTTCGTTTGCTTTAGGAACAGAAAAAAATGTATTTAGACTAGGCTTTTATCACTAGAGAGGAAAAATGTCTTCCAAAATTTTATGGAATTATTACATCTCATGTTCAGAATGGGTTAGTCTGCTAACTTAAAACACTTGTGATGTTAAAACTTGGCACTGTAATGCAGTGCACACCTATAACTGGTGTCTGTTGCTACCATGTACTTTCTACAAAAAACAGCCTAATTTTGACTCAGAAGCTTCTTCTAAGCTTGAAAGTAATGTGATTACTTGTTAAAGAAGAGTGGGATAAAATGGGATACAGAGACTGAAAATCTAATTGCTTGTAGAAAAGAGGCTCAGTGTTTTAAAGACCACGTGATTTTGACAAAGGACAATTTAATTCTTCAGTAGGTTTTTCTAACAATATTTTAAGCCTGCTCGTATCCCAGTTTTTAGTAAGGTTTGAGCTGATTTGGAGAATCAAAATTTAATAGTGCAGAATTGTCTTGAACCTGAAGCTGCATCTTGTTTGTCCCTGCAGTACTTGATCAAGCCATGTGAAAGATGATGATAACTTTTATTATCTGATTAATGCATAAGACAAATTCATCAGTAAGAAGTATATAAAGTGGTTTAAGGATGGAAGACAGTAATTTAAAACAAATGAGCTTGCAGAACTTCTACATTCATTACTCTGATTTTCCCATTAGTGCTTATTCATTAAAGCTTCCATTAGACCTATGAAATAAATAGAAGGTTGACACAACAAGTAATCACTAGTATAGCTTCACTTTTAAGGAAAGTTTGTCACTTTGACAAGTACATAGATGTTTAGCACACCTTTGGGAAAATCTATTTTCCAACAGGTTTCCTGTGTATCTTGGTTGATATAGGTACAGGTGAGCTAACAATTGCAGCTCTGTAACTGCACTAAACAACTCAACAACTGCACTGCAAGTGCAGCACTGTGACTTTTGGACTTCTAAAGAAATGTTTACAGTTACAGTTCAATAATCTGTTGAATTGTTTGTTTGTTTGTTTTTAATTATCATTCATTTTTAGATTTGAAGGTGTTGCTGTAGTATGAAAGTCAATGGAGGGTATGTTTTTTCCTGTCTCTAAAGCCGTAGAGAAACATCTGACTTAGAGCTAATTCACATGAAAGTCTACGTATTTAAAGAGTGGTATGGACTATTTTAATTTTAGATAACCTTTGTAGTGAAAGTTACAGCTTAAAATTAGATGTCAGTAATTCCAGTCTATCCTGATAGTTTTCTGCTATGATACCTTTATAGGAGTTACACAGTGGATTTTCATTGCTTGTCTTTATGCAGGAGGCTGGAGTTTATAATTAGAACAACCACTTCTAGCATCCATGTGGAGAGGTTTTAAAAGATAAAAAAAGTTGTAGAGCACTTACAGTTGTTACAATACAGTTTAACCAGGTCATTTGCTTTTCAGTCTGAATGTTTTCCAAACCTTAAAGCAGCTGCTTGGTGTAGTTAACATGTTAACCTGGCTCTCTTAATCTCAGTTTCAGATGTAGAAAGCTCTTGAGTCTTGTTCAAGAGGTGAAAAATTTTCTGTAGCTACTGAAAATTAAGGGCAAGAGTAAGCTGGAGAGCTAGGGAGTATGAGACATGGAATATTACAGTTCTGTGAATTGAAAGTGGGTTCCTCTTGAATGGTTTCTCTCTTCAAGATTGCCTTTATTCGAAATGGACAGGGAAAGTTGATCAGTCTGGGAAGCTGCACTCAGAATGGTTTTTGTTTAGGTCTGGCTCACTGGAGGTTTGAGAATTTTTCCAGTGTGGTTTAAGCTTTTGGAAGTGGTGTGTTCCAGATTAAATACCCTCAACAGGAACACAGCTCACTCATGAAAGACTTTTGGGCAATAACTCTGATTATCCCACATCTAGTGAAAATTGTTGTCCTGACATGAGACTTTACTGAAAGAGACAGAATCCTTAATGAAAGAATTGATGACACAAATTTCATCTAGAGTTGATAAATTACACTTTTGTACAGGCTTTTCTTCTCTAATCAGACTACATCAAACATGATACTCATTCCTAAGTGGTAGGGCTCTTTTTAGGCATATGGCCCTTGTTGCATCAGAATGTAATAAGAAATGACCTGAACATATTGCTGTATAATAATTATTATAATATTAAAAGGTTTTGTTGGGGTAGGCCTGTAATATAAAAGGCCTGGAATATAAAATAACTTCAGAGAGGAAAAAAAAACAACCCCAAAAAACCCAGAACTTACATAGGTATTTTATTAAGTCTCTTGTACATAAAAGAAACTAGGTTGCATGAACATGAATTTGTTTTTATGACATTTTATGAAGATTTACAAGATGTGCTAGAAACTCAGGAATCTTAAAAAATAAAAAAATACTGTTAGGAATCCTAATTCTGTTTGTAACCTGAATCTTGCCATTGTCACCTTTTACCAGGAAATAAAATGTCTGAGAAATTCATGTTTATTCTTTTCCAGGTGCCACTTCTTAATATAATGCTTCTCAATTTTCCAAATTATTCTTTGTCTGGATAGGAACCACAATTTTTGTATTAGAATGTTTTGAGATACAGGGTCAAACAAGTCTTGGTAGTGGTCTTTAAGACTGAATCTCTCTAGATGGCTTAGGCCAGTGTTAAGAGCAGCACGCATTCATTATATCTGACATTTAAGGAACCCCAGAAAATCCTTCTGATACTTCTATCTTACCAAGTCTTTTAGATGTATTTAGATAGTAATTCTGTGTAATTTCAAAGCCATGACTAGGCATTGTCCATGGCTTGCAGCTCTAGGAAGATTTGGAAATGTACTTGGTCTGGCATTTTTGGTCTTCAGTTGTCTGCATGAGACCAACTTTTTCAAGTATAAATGACAAATTCATGTCAATACGTTTTCTCTTTCAGTGAGGTTCCAACCATGTCTATTTGTAGGTGTCCTGTTCAGTTTGGCTTTTCTGGTAACTTCACATCCAAACTGATTTTTTTTTTTCCTCCAGTCATCTTGTTTCTTCAGACTGCTGCCTTTAGTGACATTCATACACCTTGCCTTAGCTCCAGGGGTAGGTGATATGGGGGGAGGGAGAAGCACAGAGCAAGGAAAACCTCTCTGAAAAGAACATCCTTCACCAGAGCAACAGAGCAACCTGAGAGGTTTTGAGTTTTGTCTGTTCCCTGTTCTAGGATTTCTGTGGTTCCCTGCCAAGACTTTGCTTGGCAGTTCTGTCCCAGAGCTGAAGGCTCACAAGCCACTGGTGGGTTTCTATTACATGATGGACTGATGTAGAGAGAATTCAGAACTTCTAACTCAGCTAAGGGCCTGCACTGAATTTATGGGAGACAGTAGTTCTCCACAGCTTGTTACTACCAAAACAGGTAATGCAAATACTGATGTTCCTTACAGGGAAGTGTTCATTAGTGAACAGAGTTTTGGTGAAGTCACTTCTCTGGGATAAGCACTGCTCTTTGGACCTTCTTTGAGAGAAGGGAACATGATGGGGCCTGTACGACTTAATTTCTCCACCTTGAAGCTAGTCCTAAATATATTTGGGTAGCTAGGTTGCATTGATTTCTAAGTAGTTTAAATAACAACAAAAAAAGCTGAATCAAAACATTTCTAGGTTTGGTGTGGCAAAATGTCCTCTGTATCATGGTGACTTCCCAGAAGGGACCTAGGTAGCTCCTGCGCCAGCTTTAACATATTAAGCATTAGGTTTAATGTTTTTGGGAATGTCTGCTTATTGCGTGTGTAACAATGTTTTGAGTGAAACTTTGCCTCCTATAGATTAGCACAATCATACATTGAAGGCAATTTACTGATTTCTTTTATGGCAAATAAACTGATCTTTAATGCTGTTTATGAAAGGGATGCATTTTGAAGGGAAACTTTTTTTGACAGCAGCTATTAGGTTGACCAGTATAAGCACTTACTGAGCTAATTTTGTATGTCTTCATGGACAAATGTAGTTACTGCTGTGATGGAGATTAATAAATCAGGGGATTAATGAAACCTCTTGAAGACTGTTGATTGGTAGATGTGCTTTTCACTTTTTCAGCAGTGTCAAAGCTTTATGACCCACTCTTGTTTTTCAACTAATTGAAATTAAAACTGTTGTTTGACACTAGAGTGAACTTCAACTTGACTCATGAGTTTCAGGTTACTTGTAAGAGGTTTTATTATGCTCTGAGCAAGACTGCCTCTTACCTAGTAAACATTTTGAAAAAGTGCTCATGTTTTATCTTAATTGTGTTTTTTGGTGTATTTATGGCATTGGAAACTTTTTTGGGCAGTGCTGTTGAATTTCATAATCTGTCATGAGTTTTACTTGATACTAAGTGTTCATCTTGAACTACTACAGATCAGTATTATCTCTGAACCCAACCTTATTCTGAAGAATAAACTGCTAATTTTTGGTTCTCTTTTTAAAGCCAACATAGTAATAATGATCCATGGTTTTACTCTGTAAATGTTTAATGTCAGGTTAATGGTCAGCTTTATTGAGTTGTTGAATTGATGAGTAATTCCTGGTGGAGATGAGTGCTGTGGGGCCAGATGTTGAAAAGGAGCAGCATCCAGCTTTTGGCTTCACTTTTTGATGTGTCCAAGGTGTGGGTGTTCTGGTGGGCTTGAAATCAGGTGAGGAAAGGTCTGAGGAGCACCATTTGCCTGTTACTTGTACAATCACTCTTACTAAGTGCAGTTGTATTTTAAGTAAATAAACTGCAGCAACTTGTTTGTTAGCCCTGTGGACTTGGTACTGTACTTTCCTCAGCCCTTCAGGTACATTTCTTAGTACAGTGATGGAGAATGCACATAGTGTCTGAGTAAGACAGTTGGCGTTTTGACAGTGGGAGGAACTCCAGACAAGGGCTTTTAAAGTGCTGAGTAAAGCTTGGTCACAGCTATGAAAATGCCAAGCAGTCACATCGGTGTAAAGGGAGTTTTAAAGTATTATTTAGTAGAGTATACAAAGGGTGAAATGGAATGGGGAGAAATGTAGGTAGAGGGAATTGCGACTTACACAATCTTGTAATTTAAGGAAAAAACCCAAATCCAAACAGTCTATGGCATAGACCTTTTTTTCTCTCAAGTCTGACACACTAACATTGTACTGTTGATATTTAGGACTGAGACCAGAGACTGGAGGGGATGTCAGAAAAGGGAAGCAACTCCACTAGGAACCAGAGACAAGCAATAGGGAAAGTAAGGCAGAGAGTGTTCCTTGTTGTGCTGCCTCCTCTGTTTCTCTTCATCTGGCTCACAATATTGTACCTCTTTCTCTTCTGCCTTGTGCAGTGAAATGCTCATGAAAAGAGATGGATTTTTACCCCCCTTTTCAGGAGAAAGTTCATTTTTTTTTGGCATTCAGCTTAGTGATCTGTGGTATGATAGTTCATTTCCTGGTAGGTGCTCTCCTGAGCTCTAAAACTCCTATGAGAAATGGAAGTAGCCCTGTTCTTATACTGAGTAGAAGCCAAAGGCTTAATTTAATCTGCAAAGAGATTTTGAGACCTTACCCAACCTTCACAGAATGTGAGCAGTAATATCAGCTCAAAAGTTTTAACTAAAATTAGTGTTTTTTCAGGCAATATTTCTAATGTTGTAATGAATACTGTGGATGTTTTTGCTGATGGAATTAGTAATGAAATGGCTACAGCATATTTGGGGAAAATGTTAATTTCTGCTTTGTATCTGAACTTTTGGTGTAAGGATACTTGAACCTTGAAATATTACTTAAGCTTTTTAAAAAATAAGTCTAGGTATCACTTTGAGTTTAAAGCTACAGCAATGAAGCTGGCAGTAGATAACAGCACAAAAGTGGTGGCAGGTTTTTTCAGATGCTGGGACAGAAGACAACAAAATCTTTTAAACTCTTAAAGAACTTTGGAGAAAGGTCATTACTACCTAACACCTAAGCACAGATGTTGAAAGCTACTTTGTCAGTAACATACTCACTGTTTCCTGGTGTCAGTCACATCTGTTCCTATCCTAATCCCTGTGATAAATGAGGAAGATGGGGAACTCAGGCTAAAGCTTTTTTTTTTTTTTTGAAAATCGCATTATTTATATGTGTATATTCAAATGTGTACTTCAACCAAATATTAAGAAAATAAATAGTTATGAGATGGGAGCAAGAATCCTGAAAAGAACAAATAATTCACTTAACAGTGGGACGTAAGCAGTAGGAGTAAGTGCTCCTTGTCCTTTGCCAGGAAGGAAGATGTCAAGTAGAGCTGTCTGGGAGTCTGCCCTGTTCAGTGTAGTCATAAATGCCCTGGAGGAGAGAGCATGTGCAGTGAGGCAGCACAGTAGGAAACTCAGAGCAATAAATACAAAAGATGGCAGTAACATAGCTGGTGAACTACAGCGTGGATAAGTGCCGAGTGATATCCTTCCTGAGGAGAGTGGGAAGGATGACTCGGGGAGATGTACAATCTGATGTTCTCTCTCTTCAGGGTGGTAATGTGTCCAGCTCTAGTGGAGAGAACAATCTCCTGCCCCGTGAAGAAACCTAACCAAGATTAGAAATTTGGACAGAAATAGACCTGTGTTATACAGTATATTTATGGGAAAAAACCTAACATAATCAGTCAGAAATTACTCCATCTTATGAGGAAATCTAATCCATTATACTGTATGAGTCACACTTTTGGACAAGGGTATAGTAATTGTTTAAAATATGTAGTCTTATCAGTTGAGCTACTTGTGTTTGTATTCCATGTATTCTGACTGAAACATTTCAGAGCCTGCATTTCTCCCTATACCTACACAATTACCGATTGTGTTTGTAATTCCTTAATTCTTGATTGCTTGTTGGATCAGTATTGCTCTTTTTTCTATTATCTGCTGTGTATGCATTTGGCTGATTTACTGCCCTTCGGCTCTGTTAAACTGTGCAAAACAAAACTCTCGGTTTTGAGATAATGAGGGATGTATCCTAGCAGTCCTTCTCTGTCTGCACTTAAGACAGATGAGTTAAAACCAAATGGATAAATGCATTTACCAATTCTGACTCAATACTGTTTCAGAGGAAATTTCTTGTCAAATGAGTTAAAAGAGTTAATGCCTTTGAAAAGATTTGTCTAATGGTCACACTATTATACTGATGTACTGCAACCACAAGTACATTATTTTCCCCCTCCTAGTTTGAACTGACAAGCTCGAAGTCAACAGAGTTGTTTAACCTCCAAATGCATGACTCTGAACTCATTACTGCGCAAATCTCAATATGTTCTCTTGCCTCAGTCTTTAAGGGTTGTTTTGCAGGCAGAACTGGATGGCCTTGATTTTCCACTGTATCAAAGAATTGCCAGCTCTGTCAGCAGTACATCTGCTAGTTATTCATTAAGAATGCATATGCACTGCATTACACCAGCTTGTTTGCTTTATCCTTGAGATTACCCTACAGGTAGCCTCTTCCCAACTGTATAATTCCTCTTCACATATGTGTTATCCTTTTCCCTTCAGGCAATTTCTTCACGGTATTAAAACTAGCTTAGAAGATGAAGTGTGTATCAGGGAAGCTTTTTGGAATTGTCATATGAGAAGTATTCAGTAGAGAACCTTTACTGCTCCTCTGCTGTCTCCACTTCTTACATAAAAGGAGTACTTAAACTCCCCAATTTCTTCTGCTTTCAGGGAAAATTGAGCAAAATAGGTCCTACAATATCCCACAAATACCCTTTTTTAACTGAATGTGGCAGTGTGACTGTGGCAGATGAGTAGGATTTCTTCTCACAGTGATCTGCTGTTGAATCTTTGCTACTTTTTTTGAGAAACTGCTTTAGATATTTGTGTGAATAAATCTGCTGTCAAAGTACAGCGCTTCCTATACTACAGTAAACATTTTTTCCTCAGTTGTATCTGTGAAATTAAAGACATTGACACTAGTGATGGATAGTACCATCATAAAGACAAGTATCATTTGGTATCTTCAGTCAAATCCTGTCCACCTGTACCAGGAGCTTCCATGCTTAGGAAATTGCCACTGTGATGCAAAAACTTATCCCTGTCTTCTGAAATTATGGTATCTGTCAGGGTGAAAAAGTCACATGTTTATTCCAGCTGTTGGCAAACTCCACTGTTTTACTTGATATGGTAAGAAGCTTTGCCTCTTTATCACTTAATAACAGTTCCTCTGCTTGCTTGTTCTGCTTGCAGTATTGAAAAAGCTAAACTATGTTTTTTCGTCCCTTTATTTTCTTAAAGGGAAACTTCCATTGCAGAAAATACATAAGCTATATATTTGAAATAATTTTGATTTGATTTTAGAAATGAAAACACCTTGAAAACTCACAAAAGCAGAATTTGCTGATTTATTTAAAACAGAACAGAACCCTCGGTATTGTGAGAAGGTTCTATTACTGGCTTCATAAGCTGAAAACACTTGATGCCTCTCTGGTTTGACTTCTGCTTTTCTGCTCTCTCCCATCGGTTACTAATAGTGAAGTCAATCAATGCATGTTAAATGGAAATAAATTAAACCTGTTCCATGGAGCATGTTCTGAGGGATTAGGTATTGACATTGGAGAATACTTCAACCAAAAAGATATCAAAATCTCCCCTTCTCAGGCTAATACTGCCATGAATTGAGCCAGAGGTAAATTACAGATGTTGAAATTCTATGATTTCAGTTTACCAGTGTTGAGTTAATCTGATCAGTTATACTGTAATCTGTTTTTTAGAAATTAAAACTTTTCTCTCAAGCTTTCATGGAGCATGTATCCTTTCAACACTGAAAGGGGCTGAGAACGGCAATAAGATAAATGACTGGTGGAATTACTTCTTGAATCTCTTGTGCAGTTGGGGGAAACTGAAGAAAGACTTATGTTTACTATATTTCTCAGTGCCTAGCTCTTCCAATTAATGGTTGCTTAATGGCTGTCGCATAGATACCCAGAACTTTTAAGACTCAAAGTAAAGGAGGTGGAAAGAAATTATGAAAGAGAAGACAATTTTATTTTAGCTGTTCATTCTTGCTTATGGAACAAAAACAAACTTGGAGTGGTTTGGTATTTTGTTTCCGTGATCTGGTTAGAGGAAGGTGCAATTATGGGCTAATTACATCATAATCTCAGTATTGCTGGAGAATGAGCACGCACATTTCAAACAGCTTCACTCAGCAGGGAAGAGCAGATCCTCACTGCACAGGGGACTTCATTCCTGTGATCCACACACTTTTTTTATTTCTGATTTAGGAGATGGAAATTACATTTAAAAAAGCTCCCTCCGAATAACTCCATCATCCTGAAAATTTCCAATCTCTCACCTTGAGAAACTGAAACATCCAGGTTTGGGTTAGAGGACATGAGGAGTAAGGTGCCATGACACCATTATTCACAGAGCAGGTCTTTAAAATGGGTTATGCAGAGCTAGTGATTGAATGTCAGTGACATTATCTAACTATAACCACAGGTGTTTGTGGCAGTGTGCTGAAGCTGTGATAAGGTTTTTTTGGGCTGAACTTAATTTTGTGAACAACTGCTTTACCATGATAATCAAAACTACCAACTCTGAAGAAGTAACCATGTAAATAATCAAGAAATGCTTATATATATGCCTAATTCTCAAGATTTGGAGGTCCAAACAATACATTTTTCTCAAATACACAGTCTGGAATGTTGGTATTAGTATGTGTGCAGGGCAAATGATGAAATTTTCATTCCATACGTATTTTGTAGAATAAATGGTGTTGGAAACACCACAGCATTATGTTGACAAGTCATCTTCCCTCACCATGGCTGCATGTGCTTCTGCCTCAACCCTGACCCAAGTCAGCTAAATACTAAACAATTGATGGTGTAGCATGACTTCTGTCGCAATACCAACACAAGAGGAGGGAAAAAATCCGCAGTGTTTTTCAAAACCCTGATATTCTTCCTGTTAAGAGAAAGGAAGAGGAGTTTTTTCCTAGTAGGAAAGGCTATGTTTTTGCACTGTACAGCAGAATCCAGCTTCCTAGGCTTTGTGCTGGCTGGTATCTGAATGGTGCAGTGTTTTGGTGAGGCTCTGGCTTGGCTCTTGGCCCATCCTGCTGTCTTCCTGCTTTGTTGGTGTGCTTGGATGGCTTCCAGAGCTGTGTCAGTTGTAGTCCCACTGGCATGGAATTGGAAACAAACCCTCTTGACAGTGACAGGGGTCTTTTTTTACCACTTTTGGAGGGGAGGTTTTGCATGCTATTGGTTTCATGACAGCAGCAGTACAGAGGGTACCTGGTTCTTTGCAGCAGGCTTAGCTGGAATGCATGGGCCCACATGATAGGCCCACATGATAGACCCATCCATATAACTGCCTGATCAAGGAATAAGGTTGTGTCATTCACCAAAGTTCCACTTCAGGGAACTCTTTTCACCTTTTGAGCCATTAGTTTGTTAGTTGTTCTTTTGTTTTCAAACTGAAGTATTCTTTTGAGCACTTAAAGGTGTGCAGAACAAAACTGATAGTAAATTGTTTATAAAATCCCAGTTATATATCTTGTGATGGTCCCAGGAATCAGGCTTAGTTTGGTGGACTTAATGGGTGAAGGAAGAGGATTGGAAGGGATCCTAAGTCTCTTCCCTAACAGTTTTCTTGATGCTTGGTATCTTCTTTTGTTCACATTTTCTCCTGCTCTTTACATCTTTAGTTTTATTTACACATACTTATTATGGGGCTAGCTGTGTATCTGGAAAAGAAGGGGTAGCTTATGTCTTGGCACAGAGGTCTTGAGGAGAGAACTGAGACTACAACAACATTTATTTCTGCTGGGAAGGAAGGATGGAGACTGTTTTTTTATCTTTCTCATCCCTTAACGTTGGATGGGAGTGTCTCTTCCAGATAACTTTTGCTATGTAACTTCAAAGTGGTATGCATTTTATGTGCAACACAGCTGAATTTTGAGCATAAAGTCAAGGGCTTTTGTGCTACTGGGCTTTACATGCCCAAGCTAAATAAGATTTTTTTGTTTGTTTTTAAACATTCTTTGTGGTCCTCCACTGCTTGTTTTCCATACAGACATTTCTTTCAGAGAGTATTCATCCCTGTACACAAACAGATTGTGCAGATGGTGTATGTGTGTTAAGGATGGAGGAACAGGATTTAGAAATGGGATTCTGTCACTTTATGGTAATTTGCATCCTATTTTGAATATTTTGAAAAAAAGAATTTTGCTGTTCAGATAATTTTGGTTTGTGTTGTGGGTACCTTGACGGCAATAGCATGCAGCATTGTGCAGCTTAGTATTGTGTCCTGTAGCTATTAGATTAAGCTGAAGGCATCCTCTTTGGTGGAAGAGGTGGGAATAAAATCTCCATGCCTTGAGGCTGTAGGTCATTCTAGGAAGATAATCCAGTGTGTGAGGAAGTGAGGGAATCGTGTGCATGTGTGATTTCCTTTTCTCCATATTCCCTCTGCATTTGCACTCCTTTGAAAGCAACTCTTTTTCTGCTTTCATGAAATGCAATTTATGCTCTTCTGACTTGTAAAGCTGTCCAGAGAAGGTGTACAGGGGCAACTGTTGCTAACCGGGATATAAAGAAAAATTTTATAATTGTGCCAGTAGCAGCAGTTTGAGCACCTCAGTGGTTGTCACTGAACTGTTTACACAGTCATGATTTTGGCATTCTTCCACACTTGAAGTGCCACAAACATGAAGATGAGAGGAATCCTGCCTTGATTTCCTTCATTCAGCAATCCTTCCTGGAAGCTACAAAGTCAAGGCAGTAGTCATTGGCCAAGGGAAGTGCATAACCTTCTAACTTCCTGCATGCCCATTCCTCTTTATGCACTTCTCTTTGGAAATGTGGGGCTATGATCATCGCCAGTTTGTTTTGGTTTTGTAATGTATTTTGTATTCCTTTTTGCCAGCTGGCTTGCCTTTTGCAATTCTCAGTTCACGACGTACCCCCTTCCAGAGAGGCGTTTTCTGTAGTGATGAATCCATCCGGTATCCATACAAAGAGGACACCATTTCTTATAAATTGTTAGCAGGAATAATTATTCCTTTCAGTGTAATTGTTGTAAGTTAAACTTTTCTTCATTGCTTTTTATTTCAGTGGGGGTGGGGAAGAGGGAGGAGGGGTAATCTGTTAATACAGGTTTACAAAACTATTCTGTAAGATTTCTCAACCTTAAAATTATGTCCTTAGGCCAGGTGCTAAAGCAGTAGAAATGGTGGCAAGAATAACTAAAAGGTTTTCTTTAACTGAAGTCAAACAGCTAGAATTATAGAAGAGAAAAATAGTACCTTAGTACCTTAGAACTATGGTGGTTTAATTCTATAATCTGAGAGTTAAAAACATCTTACCGTATTTGTTGAAAATAACACTAATGTGTTGCGACTGTCACAATTCTTTTATTTCAGGACTTGCTAGTTTCAGAGTGTCATTGTGCATTACCTATTAAGTCGGTATTTTTTATCTGCCAAAAATCTTTGGGAATACTTCTGTGTGTGGAAGTGTAACAACAGATACTAGACTATTTAAAAGATTATGGCTTCCAGTCAGATATTACCAAATGCACAAATAGAATAAGAAGAATAAGTTTTCCCCTGGATTTTTTCCTGAAGATCAGGATAAAACTCTGGGCCTGTCTGCATTTAAATTACTGCAGGGGCTCCCTTAAATTGCTGCAGGTGTACTGCACCTAACCTGGCTGAAAACAGGGTACTTTTCTTCTTTCCTCCTCTTCACACCAGATCAATGAGCTGGACAGATAGTCTCTGTGACTACAAATCAAATTTTTGGATTTCTCTCTGACTGCAGCTCCTAGGTCAGCTGAACTGTCTCAAGCATATAGGGGTTCTCTATCCCCAATATTTAATTATATGCTGTCAGCTGAGCTAACCTAATATCTTACTATGTGTGGACAAAAGTTGAGGTCCCTGTCTGTTGCCACCTCTTGTGGCTTGTCTGAGCCAAGATCAACTGGTGAAATTCCTTAGCCTGGCAGAAAACAGCAGCTTTCCTTGACTACATGGAGTGCAAATGGCTCTTGGAAGAATACCAGTGCTGAGGCAAAAAATAGCTGGGAAGTGTCCTCATGAGCAGAGGGGGCAATTGGACCTCTTCAGTTCCTATTTCATGTCCTGAGTCTGGTGGGACTGCACTGCAGTTCCTACAATGGCCCTGCCAGAGGGGCCTCAAGATCCCTGTCCACACGTGCTAAAAAGATTCAGTCTCCACTGATGGTTCTGTTGAGTGGCATTCAAACTCATCAGAGCCACACTTTGAACAGAGCTAAAACTTCCTTATGCCAAATAAGATTTTTAGGCGTATAAATATTTATCCAAGTATATTTAGGAGCCAAAAATGAAAAGGCACAGCTAAAGGTGTTCCTCAGTATTGACCAGCTGTTTCTCTGGGCTAGTGGGTTTCAGTCAGGAGGGATATTATGATAATCTAACTCTGCCTTACATATGGACTGCAAGGATTTTTATCAAAGTTTCAGGTCAACTTTCAGCTCATATTTGGGTGAAAGTTGCTTTTGGGTGGAGTTTTTTGGTTTTTGCAAGTGTAAAAATATGTTCCGAAAATTGAAGCTGTGACTTGCCTGGTTTCCCTCTTCTTGGAAAAGTTGCTTCAAAAACTTACAGAAATGCTTCTGAAGCAGATGAAATTTTGGGTGGAGGGAGGGTTTGTGTGTTTTGTTAACTGGCAAGTGGTTTATGCGGAAGATCCTGCCTTTAAGATAAGACTTTTTTTTTCACCCCGTTACTGCCTTTGGGTAGTCAATATTACTTGAGGGCATCAGTGCTTGGTCACAAGCCCATGTAGCTTATTTCATTTCTAGAGCAACTAAAACAGCTGAGTGAGGAAGAACAGAATAGAGCATGAGAAGATTGATGTATTGCCCTCAGCACTTGGCTACCAGCCATTTGCAGCTCAGGGACTTCCTGAGTCAGAAAAGGCTCCACTACATATAGTTTTTTGATGGATGTATTCCCTTTGAATTAATCCAATCTCCATTTGAGCCCATGTGAATATTTAGCTAACTACGTTTCTTTTGCAACATCAGGGAATATCTTTTAGTTGTGAAATCAAGCTTTTCTGTCAAGATTGCTTCATAGTGAGATGGTAAAAGCAAATACTGGTGTCCTTTACTCAATGCTTAGATTATTGAAGATGAATATTCTTTGATGTCTGTCCAGTGTAGTAGTTGCACTGACATAAACTAATTTTTTGGTACCTGAGATAAGTGACCTTCTTGCAGGTTTTGCAGCAATGTTATTTGAAAGGGATTCATTATTTACCTGTCATGGCTATTTGTGCTCAGTCATCTTACTCAAAAGGTTACTTTCTAGATTAGGTGTCTATGTACTTTACTGAAAACTTTCTCAGCTTTAGTTATGTTCTGGTACTTCTCCTTCAGCCCATGTTTGGGTGTGGTGGAGGGTGTAAAGCTTCATTGTCACCCATCTGGCAGTATTGTCTGTTTGCCTTCATATGCAAAGCCTCTGACAAGCTGTCACTCCATGTGCCTGGGTAGCAGTGCCTAAATAATGGCTTCATTCACCCCAGCTCTGCTTTGTTGGGGTCCAGGACCCAGCATCTCAAGTGACAGAGAGAGCCATAATTTTAATTTTTACATGATTTTTCAAGGTAACTTTACATACATACATAGATCCAGTCCTCCATGTATCTGATCATCTGTGTTAATTGGTCCTTTCTGTACAGAATGGGACCAACTAGTTCAATATCCAAATTATCTAGAGTGAAATTCTGTATCTGGCATAAGGAAAAACTTACTTTCTGCATAAAATGAATCTGCAAGAAAACAAAATTAGGTCTGCTTTCTTGCCAGTACTTGATACATATATCTTGGACATGCAGGATGAAAAATCCTATGAAAGACCTCAGTAAGACCTGTCTTTCCCTACCCTCGTTAGTTTTCTTTTCTCCCCAAAGGATTTAATTTCCATGAGCAATAGGAAATTTCTTGGTTGTAACATCTGGCCTTTCCAATCTGGATATTAGGTCTCAACCCTTCAGAACAGTTTCTGGTTTTATGAAAAACCCAACAAGCTTTGAAAAATTTTGCTCAGTAGAAGTTAGTTGAAGAAGACTCAATGTAAAATGGAGTTATGCAGGAGAAAATGTTTCTAATTAGGGCCATACCAAGTAATATGGTTGAATGTTACTCCAAGAAGGCTTTGTTTTAATAAGTATTCTGCAAATGATATGATTAAGTTCAACATGAGGTAGGATAAAGTAAAAAGGTGTTTCTCTTCTGTGTGAAAATGTTTATAATGTTTGGATATGGTTACTGCTGACTCTTGGAAAACTTAAATTTGCAGCTTAATGTTTGTAAAAAAAAAATAGTTTCTGAAACTGTATGTGGGGTATTAACAAAAATAGCATAATACTTTTCTATTAATTTTATTATCATTAACTTGTTCTCCTTATTTCTTTTTCAGATAATCGTAGGAGAGACTCTCTCGGTCTTTTATAATAATTTGCACTCAAATTCATTTGTCAGAAATAACTACATAGCCACTATTTACAAAGCCATTGGGACCTTCATTTTTGGGGCAGCTGCTAGCCAGTCGTTGACAGACATTGCGAAGTACTCCATAGGTAGACTGCGTCCTCACTTCATTGCTGTGTGCCAGCCTGACTGGACACGGATAAACTGCAGCCTGGGCTACATTGAGAACTTCACTTGCCATGGGGACAAAGCAAAAATCAATGAGGGAAGGTGAGTCTGACTAACCTTGTATATTTGGTTGCATAATATTTTGTTAACCTGGGGCAATGAGTTTGACAATGCTGCAGTTTTTGTGTTTCTCCTAGAATAAATTTATTGTACTGAATTTTAAACATTAAACCCTGTCTAGACCCTGGTTTTGGGTTTTTTTTCCAATTTGTGAAAGCCTGTTATATTAATGTATAGATAAATGCCTGATTTTGTGTTTGTTTCTGCTTGTGGGTGATTGTTTTTTTTTTCACTTTCAATTGGCTTTTATTTGTGTTTCTAAAATGTTTGCATCCCAACGAAGAGAATTTGAAATCTACCTTAGAAATTTTATGTAGAATAGCAAAGGAAATGTTTTCATTTTGGCATGAAAGCAAAAACTGCACATCCATTTAAATATATGTAGGACTACTAAAGTCACTGTATTATTTTTTCTCATTATTAAGAATTTTTAAATCTTGAATACTTATCTGCCAGTTCAATTGCAGCAAGATACTGTGGAAACAGGAATAAAGCCTCTTTCTTCACTTCAAACTTTAGTTGTTGTGCTATAAACTCAGTTTTTGAGTGCTGCTGGAAATGTTAGAAGTATGTTCAGAATAATTTGAATGGCTTGAGTGACCTTACCTTTACAGAGACTTCTTTTTCCAGAAGTTCTATACACCATCTTAGAACATCTCTCTTTGTGTGGTTTTTAAGTAGATGTGTGTAGTTGTGCTCACTGCTCCTTTGCTCTTCTGGCATGCGTTCCTTATAATTTTCCAGTAGCATGCATGGTGTTTTTCATTAGCCATAGGAAAATGTTGATGATATGTGAATGGCTGTTGGTGTAGAGGAGCAAGTGCATGGATAGGCAGTAGAACTGTACGCTGGGTGTGCGTGGCAGGGGATACAGGGGTAGCTTCTTAGAGAAGCTGCTAAGTCCCACAGAGCCAGTGCCAGCCAGCTCCAAGTATTTAGTTTAACTTCTTCAGGAGTCTAGAAGTGCTTCTTAAGTGTAAAGAGGAGTGTGGGGAAAATTTGAATTGCTTGCGATGACTGAAATGGTCTTTCTGGGTTTTGGGGATGCTGGAAAAACAAGAGTTAGCACATGCTTAGACAAAAAAAAATAGGGGTTTTTGTGTATGAGAATGGAATGGTGGAGCAATGGCATAGTGATTGCTTACCTTGTATTCTTCCCTGTGTTTTGACATCTCAGACTTCTATACTGGAAGCAAGATTTTTTTGTCATCTCTTAACTGATCAGCTATTAGGTTTGTATTTCCTGCCACTGTCATGTTCTCCTTTTCTGTTGGCACTCTTTCCCCTGTGGAGAGATGTGAGAGGGCTCTCCTCTTTGGTCAGAGCTTGCCTTGAAGTGCCCACTTGAATGAGTACTTGCTTGTGGGGCTTCTGCTGTCAGGTGAGGCTTGTGCATGCACAAGAAGCTGTAAACAAGATGGTAGCAAGCGGTCAAAGAAGGATAGGATAGCTTAAAGTGGGATATTGTCCTTTAGAGGTGTATGACCTGGATGCAGTGATCCAGTAAATCTTTTAGGGTTTCTGATGGTCTTGGGCCGTGTGCCCACACAGAGGCCAAGTGCCCAAGGGCATTTACCTTTCAGTTAATAGCCCACTAAGAAGAGAGAGGAGGATTGCAGGGAGTATTTTACAGGAAGCTGGAAGAGGTCAGTAGTCTCTCAAGCTGTAACCCAGAGATTAATTTCTATATCACTTGAAAAAATTTTTAGTGGCACACCTAGTACCATCTACTTCTGTTTGCATAGATTAAATAGGCAGGTAGAAATGTAAAGGAAGAATAAAAACAGGACAGTCATAGTGTTCCATGTAAAATCATACGTTCTAAATTGAACCTATTATTCCTCTATAGTAGTAAAACTTGAGGTTGCACTTGAAATGTTTTTAAAGATTCATGCTTGATTGTACAGTCAAAAAGACAAATCTAATATTTTATTTCATTGAAAACAATGAGAACAGTAAAAATTCCTTGTGTGCTTCCATTATTTATATTGTATTTTTTGATTATCTTTTCCCTTCTCATTTTTTCTTACGATTTTTTACTAATGAAAAGTATAAAACAGTTTCAGTATGAAGCATCCTTGAGTAGATTAGACTTCTTGTTCTGAAATAGAATAAGTGTGTGTGTGTTGGAAGTAAGATGGAAGCTTCTAAAGTATATTTTGAAAATGATACAGAATTTAGGTAATCACTCAGTGCTTTCATTCCCTCCTTAACAGTAAAACTGGAAGAAGAAACATTTGAAGTAGCTTATTTTTTCCCACATGAAGATTAAGGAATAAGCTGTATAAGTTCTTTATTGTACTGGAATGTGTATGTTTGGTTCATTGTGGATTCAAAACATCACTTGCAGGAACTTCTGGAAGACTAACCTCAAGAAAACAGCCTGTGTTTCTGGAAGCCCATAAGTTTTATGTTTGGAGGCTGATAATGTTTTAGGCAAACATATTGCATATTATGTTCCAGTACTGTTTCATGTAAATCTGATGTTTCCAACTCTTTGCCCATGTTTACTGTATTATAACATGGGGGCATGAGAGAAAAACAGTAATTCGTTTTTATTGTTCAGCGGCAGCAACAGTATTACAATACATGCTTGCCTCATTGGGGATATAAATCAATGGATTTAGGATTGATTGTCTAAATGAGTAAAGTGCCCATGAGTTAGATTCAGAAAGGTTTCTGTGAGAAACAAGCCTCATCTTTAAAAGTTTTTTTAAAGGTTTAATAAGGGATTAAAGGGACAGTAGACAGTGCTGGGTGCATAGCCATAGCTAGAGGCACACCAGTGAATTGTAACAATTCTTCTTTTATACCTTTCCCATTGCATTGGTCAAATACATATTAATAAAAATTATACATATTTAAACATTTATTTGAACTCATTTACATGTTCTGGGAATTCATTAGTTTGGGTCAACCCTTGACTTGCTTTCTAGAGTACATGCAGTAACGTGTATTATCTTTTTGAGAGTCATGTGTCGCTCACTATGGCCCCTGTTGCATGTTTTCAGCAGGTGACAGTTATCAATAGTCAAAGGGTCAGGGGCAGGAGTCTTTATCACATCCATTCCTTGAATATTACCTGACTTTGCAGACAGTTTCATTTCTTTCCACACATACTTTCAATCAACATTAGCTATTTTACAAATATATCTGAATTATTCTCATTTTTGTAACTAGGTGACAATAATAGAAATCTTAGTTGTTATTTTACAGCCACAGCTACTTCTGTAAAAGTTAATATTTTGCGAAAGCTAAAACTATCATGTATATTTATCATACTGTTCACAAACCAAAACATTATCGATAAATTATGTTCTGAGAATACAAGCTACATAGGGGTCAGAGCATTGGCCACAAACACTGACAAATTGTACTTTATCAAAAGTAGTTAAATGTGATTACAAACTGTACTGTATCAAAATTGTTAATAATTTGCAAAAGCCAGTACATAATAACAGAAGCTAACAACTACTTAGTTATTTATAACAGTTTCACTTTTCTAATCTGAGATTAATAAAACAATTTTTGTGGACTGAAGCATTGATGCAATGCATCATGCTGAATACAATCCAGTCCTTTTCAGGTTTAAATACCTTAGGCTCTCCTTGACAACTTTTATAGTATGTATGCACTTTGCTTTGCTGAGCTAGCAGCAGTAATCAGAGGATCACAAACACAGTGGTGTACTTAGTAAATCTGATTCATATTTGTTGAAAAATCCATGTAAGAGTGGGCACATATACATGCAAGTTGGTAGCACTTAAAGATCTCTAAAGTATGCATGACAATCACTGGTTATATAAGAAAATTCTAGTTAAATATTAACATGACCTTTTTTTTTGTGCCTCTTTGTAAGGCAATCCATTCCTCAGGCAATGTTTGTCATTTAATTTAAGCTAGACACAGAAGCTTGCAATGTGCTACTGAATGGCACTTTCCTGAGGTGAATGACTTATACTGAAGTGCCATCTCAAGCATTTATGGAGATGTTGCTAGGTTTGCTGTCAGCTGGTTTTGTGTAGAGCCATGTAGTTTTCCTTCTAAATAAATATTAAGAGCAGTAACTCAATAAAGATGCCTGACCTGGCTTGTTTTAGTTACAGAAAATTAAATATGATATAGAAGCACAAGTTTTAGTGTCTACAAATGAAGGGAGATCAAAGTCATGGTGTTCTATTCTCACTGGTGCTTGCAATTGGCACGTGACTTTTAGTGTACTGGTATATACTTTAATGGTGCTGAATTGCCTTTAGGGTACTTTCCTTAGCACCTATAAAGATAATGACTAGTCAGTTGGCTGTTTCCCCTTTCAAATAGGCAAAGCAGGGCTCAGTGAAATAGGTGGGTGTGCCAAGCTATAACCCTGCTAAAGTGGTGGTGTAAGTGAGCACTGTTTACTAATCTCTAATCTCTTTGGTTTTTGCAGCTTTCATTTTTGCTTCTCTTCCTTTTCTTCTGGCTTTCCACTGCATACCTTTGCTTGGCCTTGAGTGGATTGGCAAAATACCCAAATTTCTCAAGGGGAAATAAGTAGAGAGGATACGTGATGGCTTCTCCCTTGGTTATTGTTCGCTAAGGCATTTTTCCTAAACCTGTCTGTTCTAACCAGTCCATGGCAGATTGCCATCTCTCCTGTTTGTTAGTTTTCCTGCATCCAAATGACTGAACAGAAACCACAGATGTTCTCTGATTTAATATTTCGGTATTCTTCTGGTGAGTATACTTTGCTCTAGTTGCTGGTTGTCTGAAATGAGTGTGTGAACAGTGAGTCTTGAGAGTCTAGTAGAGTAACAAAAGAGAACATCAAGAGCTGCTCTTTTCCTCTAGTATGCGAACACTTGATTGGTCTGTTTTCTAGCATCTGGCAGAGGGGGAAAAGAGACAACTTTATGAGGTATTTGTTCAGTTAAGCTGAAGTATGTTGTGGTCAAGATTTCAAGACAGTGATAGTGTGCCTTCTCACTCTGTCTTTGGGATGTACTGAACCATGGTGTGGCAATATTAAGTGGTGGCTCCCTACTCATTGTGGCAATCAGGAATTGCAAATTCAACATTGGTTGCCTTTGTGTAGATAAGCATTTGTAATCTCCAGGAATTAGGCTCTGGAATCCAGGGAACACACTTGACTAGATGGACTTGAACTTGGTAAAGGTCAGGGTTAGTTGTCATCTTAAGCAAAGAATGAGTATTTCCTCTTGGTTGTAAAGTTCAATCTCAAAAAGATTACATTTAAAGATTTAAATAAATGTTCTGTTGATATTTTTTTGAGGCATTTGAGAACTGAGTAATGATGATAGGTGTTTCTCTCCAGTTTTATTAAGTTCTTTCTACAAGAAATAAAAACTAAAACAAAGTCAAACAAAGCCCCCTAAGCCTTCCCAGCAAAGAGAGTCAAAACTGAACAAAAACTCTACAAAATCTTTGAAGAACCCCCAAACCAAACTTCTGGTATTGACAAGTTATGTTTGATTCAAAGAATATTTGAATTAGTCTTATTTAATTTTCAAACAATGTAGCAGGTACTATATAGAGCTTATGGTATTTTTAGAACTTAATTTAGGATTGTGCTGTCACTTTGGTGAGTGTGTATAAGTATATATAATTTTATAGACTTGGCAGTACAATCTGCGTTTTAGAGCCTTGTGTAAAGGTCAGGTGTATTGAATCTGATACTATTTAAACTTACATTTTATCCACAAAATGTTAAAAATAAGTATTGTGGCATGAAGTATGCTGTAGTCTTACTCAGTGTCTGCTGAATAATTTCACAGGGATGATAATATACTAGGGTGTAATTATGTATTAGTTAGTGCTCATGCAAATGTTGCCTCCTTAGAACTTCAAAGCATTAGAGTGTACGTCTTTTGATTTTCTCATTTTAAAATAATTTCCTGCAGTAATAATGTAGGAAAAAAAAAAACCAACAAATTTGTGTTTCTCCTTCCTTACTGAATACAATGTCTGTATTCAATAAGGAATGAGAAACACAAATTTTTTAATTCTGTATTGAATTAACAACCCTTGAAAGCAAAATGCTTTTATTTTGTTCTTCTTCTTCCTCTTCCTGTTTTTCTGTTGTGCCATAGTGGCTGAAACAGAGTGACTGGGACAAATCCACTTAGTGGATACAAGTTTAAGAATCAATTCAGATACCTGGTTATTGTGCTATAAAGTTATTCTTCACAGTTTTGGATTAATGTGAGATAAGTATTTTTATACCAATGATGGTGAAAGCTATTTTAAAAAACTTTATAAAATGTCACCATAAAAATGTTAAGTTATTTCAGAAAATAAATATGCTGGCTTCTCTTGTTTTTCCTAAAAGATCATTTTTTACCATTTTGAGTTGCCTTCCCCCATTATTATAATGTCCACATTGTCTTGAAGACTGTGGAGGTGTTGTTACAGTGATTGGCAAGAGTGGGTTAAATATTTCATCAATGTGGAGGTAGTTGTGGAGTTTTGACAAAGCCCTGTGAATACTCATCCATTTTTTTAACTGTGGGAGGGACACGCTAGCTCCTTTGCATGGCTTTTTAGAGGCATCTTGACAGCCTCATCTTGGCATCATCTGCCTTCCTCAGCACCACTGGATGTGTGTCTCATGGACTCATGGGCTTGTCTCGCTTTTTACTAATCCTGGTAAGAGCCTCTGTGGCTGGATACTACCTCTCCTTGCTGAATTTTCCTACTAAGCATGAGGACCTGGGAGGCTGGAAAAGATCTTTCTAATTGCTGACCTTCTTTAATGCATTTGCATTTTGTTTTTATGCCCCTCTAGCTGTACCTTTTGGTGAGTTAAAAGGAGAAGGGTCAACATATCGCTAAATTTCTTCAAACCTTCAATTCACTAACTTTTACTCTGAAGTTTAGTTATTGAGCTCTCATTTAAGGTGTAGGTTTGGAGGCCTTCCTGTCTCTTAAAACATCTACTGTTGAAGTATTGCTGGTTTGTTATGGTTCTTCTTTTGAGATACAGGTATGAAGGCTTTCTGTTACATTCATATATAAGATCTGGATCTTATAAAGCCAGATGTCCCCTTGTGATGGAATTTCGGACTGCAACTGAAAAATCTGGATTGTATTTCAAACCTGGGTAACTGCTGGGTCCAGTTTTTGGGGTTTTTAAAAAATATAGTAAAACTTAGTCTTCAGGAATGCAATTCCATACCTTACCTCTCATTTTGGAACTGATATATTGATGCAACCTCCATAACAATGCAGTTTCAGTGTTGTACAAGGAGACAGTTGAGGTTTCTGTTTCTGAAACTGGAGGGGGCAGTATTCATTAGGGCAAGAAGATGCATGTAGCAAACATCTCACCCCCCCAATTATTCTGTGCCCTTTGGAGAAAGTGGGGCGTATACACATACTTAGCAGGGATCTATAATCATCACATGAACCAAGCAGCTTTTTTGTTCCAGGTGTGTAAAGTGCTTAAGTATCCGGCTCTTAGATATGGAACAGTAGCAGATGGGAGGCTGTAAGTGTAACACGTTCTTCCTTAGTCAATACACTGCAAAGCTGGGAGTGGGAAGTAAAAGTCCAGATCTTTTCTAGTGAAGGATGTGAAAATACGTCTTAACAGTCCTTTGAATAACTAGCCCTTTAAGCAGTTTTAGGTATGATGGCACACAAGCGCTGGAGGCACACACTCTTAACTGCTCTAACTGAGAAGTTAAGAGTGTGTGCCTGCAGTGCTTGTGTGCCTACATACCCTGTTTTGCTTAACCTCTGTTTCTGAGCACATAGCAGTAACCTCTGTGGGTGATCTGCAAATGAGTACTGACAGTGGATGTACTTAAAGTGGTTACTGTAATTATCTTTTCTAGTATTATTATAAAGAATTTGTTGTTAAGGCCTTTTGTAGCTGAAGTTTGAGTCATATTAACCAATTTGGAGAACATGCTTTAATATTTCAGAGGTTTAGAATGAAGTTAGAACAAAATCATTATTCATTGTTCTCAAAAATCCACCTTTTCCCTTAATGGGACAGGTGAATATGAAGGAGGAGCAGAGCATGGTATGAATATTCAGAAAATGAACTGAATGCCAGCATATTCACACAGGTTGATAGTGGCCTTCTCTTCTAATGATGTTAAATTTGGTTGCAATTTGCTGTACAGTTTGTTGTATCATGTTGCTTTAACACTCGTCAAACTAATTCTCCTCAGTACAAATTCTTATACAGTGTAATATTTTTTCCCTATATATTTTTTTCCTCCTTTTTCTACCTACTCAAGCTTTCTGAATTTACTACAAATTTTTCTTGAAAACAGTATGTACTACATTTTAGCTGAGCAGTGCAGGTTTGTCACATTAATGCAATAACTAACTTCTAGACATTTTTGTTAGATATTACTTTTTTTAGCTCCTTTTGCTGAGTATGGACGTTGCAGTGGGACCTAAAAGTTCAGAGTTCTGGGTTGGGAGCAACACTGAAAAGCTCATGACAAAGCAGATCCAGGAATCTGTCCAGGAAACTGCCCTTCCTGATTATTTGTCAGCTCACTAAGCACATGCATAGAAATTAAACCTTTGAACCTAAAGTGGTAAATATTATACCATATTGTAGAAGGCTGCTGCTTCAGAGACACCCTGTGCAGTCTGAGCTTTGTCGTCTCCCAAAAGCACACTTGCACAGCTAGCAAGGACGTCTATGTGTGTGAAGCACTTCATTTGAAGTTAAACTTAACTTCAGATATTTGTAGCTCTCTAATTTCAGTCTGTCAGCTTTCTGTTTGTGGTAACGGATAATGCAGCTGTCAAGATTCATAATTATAATTGTATTACTAATGTACAGATTCATGTTACAACTCAGATGTTTAAAGGAAAAAATAGTTCCTTGCTTTAGTTGATGCATAGCTCCAATGCTGACTGCACTCAAAACAAGTTGTGTAGTCTGCCATTGCAAATTCAAAATGTAATCTTCAAAGGAAGTTTTTAGGAAATCAGAGCTGACTGTTTTGACATTGGTAATTTATTTCAACACAATTGCCAAGGTGGTGCCCTTCACCAGTCACGTGCCAGGAATTTGTCAGCTTTGTTCATATCTCCTTCTCTGGTTGTAGCCCTGCAGGAGCTGTGAGTTAAATCACTGAGCAATTCCCAGAAGCAGGATGTCACTGCCAGATGGCTGGTATGGGACTGACCCATATAACTTTGTTTGAAGTTCAACCAAACTTGTGAAACTCTGATGTAGTCTGTTCTCTGTATCTCTTCAAAACTATAACTGTGTTAAAACAAAAAACTACAAGCCCAAATTACCTTTGCAAAACTTCCAAGGCTTATGCATTATTTACTTCTTTTTAAATGAGTGCTTGTTTTCTCTTGTTTCATTAGATAGCAACTGGTTTGCTCTGGAATTTTTAAACTTCAATCAAGAGTCTGAACATTCACTTTAAGTTAACCCATCTGTATTAAATGACCTGTCTGTCCCTCTCCTTATCTGTCTCCCTGCCTGTCAGTAAGGGGACTATTTCTATAGTGAAGTATTATTTAGCATTAAAATTACTTGGCTTTTATAGACTGTACCAATATTCTGTTTTGAAACAGAAGCTCTGTGGAACACCAAACTGCACTTAATGATTCAAGCATAACTAAATGGATTACTTCTCATCTGGCAGTTTCAGTCAGCATCATGAATCAGAAATTTGACATGGCAAAGACTCACTATGTGTTTACTAGGGGCATACTGCTATGTTGTATATAGGACTGATAATTTCTTTTATGGAGCTTTCAACCTGTGAAGTGCTCTACACTACTGAAATTTTTATGTATAGGAATTTTCATCAGAGGCTGATTTACTAGTTTTCACTTCTGAAAACATAAATGCAAATAAACCCCACAGAAAACAACTGAAGCAGCTTGGATACTGAGGCATTTGAAAGGAACAGAAGTCCACACATGTACTACTGTTCACATAGTGCAGCTTTTTCCTTATGCCATTGCTATTCAAGATATAATGTGGCTGGTTTGGGTGAAATTATTCATCACATTTGAGAAGTTTGAGAAGGAGCTTAGTCAGGGCAACTACGCATAATTTTACTTGGAAGGAAAAATGAGCCATGGGAGTGAATAAAAGCCTTTAAATATTTAAGCCTTAGAAGCTTCTAGGCTGGTAGTGCTTTTTGAAATGGGGCTGTACTTGATCTGGGAGCAATAGAAACTGCCTTTGCAAAAGAAACTGACTGGTGGTAGGGAGAATTGAATATGAAAAGTCAACATGCTCTAATCAAATGAGATGCAGTTCTGCAATCTGGACCTTGTTTCTGAGCTTATATCTCCTTTGCCTTAGTGTGAATTGGACCTTTTGAGTAGTGGTGGGTAACATTCATTTTTGTGACTGAAACTAGAACCCTTCCCCCTTTAATGGTTTTCAGACAAAGCTGGCCTTGAAATCTGTTTTAGTAGCTTATCATGCTTAAGGCCATTTGAAGTCAAAATATATACCTGTGTTCAGTGCATCCTGAAAATTATTTGGAAGCTAGCTGAGGCCAACCAAGCAGGTAGATACATCTTCTCATTCACAGAATTTCACTGGTTTGCAAAACTTATATCTAAGGTTTTTCAGGAGGAAAAAGTCTCATAAGATAAAACTTGGGGTGTGTATAACTGTATCAACCACATAGTACTCCAGGAACAGGTATCCCCTTAACTGTTCTCCCGCTGCCTGCTTTCCTTTTTCCCTTTGAAGATTACAGGAATCTGCTGGAGGATGTTTCCTGCATGCCTGTCAAGCACTTCTTACCCAAAGCAGTTCCTTAAAGAAGGAATAGCACATGAATCCCTGATTTAATAGAGATTATAATTTTCTGTCTTCATTCCCTTTATGTAAAATAATACTACTGCCAGTCAAAAACTTATTATGTGGGTAAGTTATGCAGACATAATAAATGGAATAGGAGTCATCTGGTGCATGTGAGAGCAAACTGCTAGTCTTTAGAAATGTTGGTTTGAGTACCCCTTGCTGCCATTTTCACTTTTAGTCTTCTCCTGAGATGGAATTACTGTGAAGAGAAGTAAACAAAGTCCTAATTTTTATTTTCTTCCCTATTGGAAGAGGCTATCTGGAAATGTAATGGAAAGTTAAACTTTCCTTTTGTGCATTGAGTTAAATTGAATGATAAAATCAGAACTGTTGAGAGCTAAGTTGTTTAGTAATGGTTTTGCAATGTGCACAAGGAAATTGCAGCATGGAATTTTGTTGGACTTTGGCATATTGAAAGCTCAAAATGTACATGTTTTTGTGTGGCATGAATGACAGGATTTGGTTACTGCTTGCTCCTTTGCTAAAAATACAAACAAACTGGAAGTTCATGTGCAGATTGACTACTGCTAATTTTAAAAGGAAAAAAACAATAACAGTATGAAATTTTTTTATTACTGGTTATTTTACAATCAAGTTTATTTCCCTGGTAGCTGCTGATATAAACTTCTGTTGCCAGATGCAAAATAGCTAGTTTAGGGTAATCATTGCTCTGTTAGGTTGTTCCATCAGTGTGTAATACTTTTGTTCAAATAAAATTTACAGAGTATCTGCACACCTGAATGTATCATCAGTTAATTTCTTCAAGTCTCAGAGAGTAAAGAAACAAACCCCCATCAAATCATGCCAGCAGAAGCTTTTAACCACCTTTGGAATCTGGTCAATCTAGCACTTAAGACAACCTTTGCAGTACTCTACTGCTGATTAAAACTACTTCATGTTGATGCTGAGCTTGAGGAAAAGTTACTTTATACTCCTGTTTCTTGCACAATCAGCAGCGTTTGTTTCACAGGCTGGAGGTTAGGAAGGTGATTAGAAATAGGTCTAAATACCTATCTCTTCTTAGAACCTGTTAGATTGGGTTTATGTCAGTGGGATAAGCAGGGAAATTTGTGTGTGATAGACTGCAAAAGGAAAAAAGTGGAAAGTCTGCAAAAACATGGTCATGGTATCAAATCGTGTGTATTACATGTCATTACATTACATCAGCAGCTTCCTCACTATCTGCCGCTGCATAAAGCAGAGCTGAGTGGATCCACCCTTCAGCCCAGATGTGATTGTGGGATTGTGCAAGATGCTTGCTATTCAATGTTAGGTCTCCTGTTGAAAAAATTGTCAATAAAATTTTCCAGAGGAGGATTACTGAATTGGAAAGACACTGGCAGTGATTTCCAATGTGTAAATGTGTGGCTTTGTACTGAAGTGTGGGTATAATTACTGTCAGACAAGGAAAAAAGTGGAGAAATTGGGAACATGGGGTTCTGAGTAGTTCCTGATATTGTTCAGTAGGTGAGCTACTTTTGTATTTATTTCAACTTTCCTTTGCAGTAATGACAAGAGGGCTTAATTTCAGAGTCCTCAAAACTCCCAGCCCACGCTGATCTTGTAAGTCGTAGTGGTGCAAGTCCAGCGCATGAGGAAAAGAGTGAATCTTGGGAAAGCAAATTGATTGTTGAATGCAGAGAAAATTGACTTTAAAGAATGTGGTCTTTAAGTGTAGAACTAGGACTTTAAACCATGGCACTGAAATACTAGGAATATTTCACTGACAAGCATGTGGCTTGCTTGTCACAAGCATTGGCTTACTCAACACAGGCATGCTGAGCTGCAGCACTCTGGCATTTATTCTCCCTCCAGATCATGGAATGGGTAACACAAATGTCAGTGGAAGCTTTGAGTCAGACTGGGAGAATCCACGGAACTTGAAGATGGAAAGGACGTGCTGGCTAATCCAGCTGGGTGTATTTATTTGCTTTGACATGGGAGCGTGCATAATGCTTTGCTGAGCCTTCTGTTTTTCTCCAAGGGATCATTTCATAGTTCTGTAGTTACGATGGGAAGATTTCCTTATTGTTCAGCCTCTGACAGGTCTATTGAAGCACCACAGCATGCCCTTTCTTGTGGAATATCTCTTTCTACTGTCACTTACTTTAATTTCTCACCATTTAATGCTCCACTGTACCATATGTGTTAAGTTGTTCTCTAGTCTTGTCTTTCCCAAGGCTGTTAATTTCCCTGACAGATTCCTGGATTTGTCTTAACGTTTCTGCACATTCAGGTGTTCACATGAAGATATTAAATGAAGACAAGACATCAAGCTTGTTTACTGAGTTTCAGTGTCAGTAATTCCAGTAATTAATGTACTTTACAAAATAATGCCAAACAGAACTTACAAGAAAGTGCATGTTTTAAGTAGTAAGTCACAGTCCACAAAAAATGATCCTTTTATGTGCTGTGTACTATGTTTAATTTTTCTACTAATTGAAGAAACATAACCAGTCAGGCTGGCTCTGCTCCCTGGGCTAAGCTGGCTTTGTGCATGGAAAGTAAGAGAAGGTTGTCAGTGTTAAGTCCTCCAAGGCAATCTCTCTTAGTCTTGCTTATCTGGGCTTAGAAATCCTGGCTAAAATAACAGTAATTCAGCTGATATGCTTCTTGTAGGAATTGTTTGTATTTTGATTATTTTTCCAGGTATTCTTTAAAAATGCAGACATTCAGTAATGAACCATAGTGATAAATTGTAGTCAATCTTACGGCGACCTTTTTAAGAACTACTGTGTCTTTACTTGTGTCTTCACTTTTTTACTGTCTTTGTCTTTATTGGAAACCATGTGAAATTCATGACAAAGCTAAGTTTCAAGAAAGCAAAACAGCCCTTAAATTACCTTGTTTTAAGACCTTTTTATGATGTCCAGCTCTACTGTGTACCTTGGAAACTAGGAGTGTACTTTAAACCTCAACTGAGACCTGAAACTGGTTTTATGTTACCACTTAAGGCGTTCTTCAAACTTGGGAATAATATATTGTCCAAGTGGAAGTAATTAAAGCTTATGTTTTTTTCCTGTAAAAATGAAGCCCTATTTCTAACATAGGAAGAAATCTGTGAGGTAGGTATTGGAGTGAAAGACATGGACCTCTGAAAAACTGGTCTTTTAATGTCAAAATTGGAAACAATCAGATCAAGATAGCACTTGCCAGCTCTATTTCATGATACTTCAGTTTCACCAGATATTGTTCTAAGACTATTTTGAAAAGGATATTTTGGAATCTGATGTGTGAATTCTATTGGGGTAAGTTAGCCTTTATCTCACTGGTGAGAGGTAGAGATTTGGAGAGTTGTCTATACCGTTTTACTACTGGCTCATGGCAAACCAGCACTTGCAGTAGGATCACAAAGAAGCCAAGTGCTTGGTTAGTCTGATAGACATGACATTCTCCTGGCTTTGGGAAGATATTATTGATGTGCTGACGAATTGTTGGGAAATTTTTCATTGTCCATCTTAGTGTTTTGAAAGGATTTTAAGATTTTTTAAAAATGTCTTTTTCTTAAAGAAGTCTAGAGACAGCAGTATTGCCAAAGAGATTGCACTGGGATTGCACAATGTACAAGTTGGATCAGTATTTTGTCTCATTTGTATTTCTGGCAATACTTTCTGTGCTAAGCACAATAGTTTCAGTCATGTATGGCCTACTTATCTATGCCTGATAAGAATGCATTCAAAGTTTGTAATCTTCAACCTGGGACAAGGCATTCTTAATGTATCTTAGGCTAATAGATTCCTGAAACAAAAAAGACCAGTAGTCAAGAACACATTTAAAAGGGTATAGGAATTCCAAAATATACTTAAAGAATGGTATTTTTTCCTTTCATCATTTACTAGTCTTCTAAATTCCTTCAGCTGGCAACAGGTTGCTTTCATAATTATAGGAAATATCATCTTATGGCCAACAGGAATAGCCCCACAGCTATTGAATAAAATACTGTCACAGGAGCCAAGAATTCCTTGTTTTGTATCTTCTGTAGAACAGTGTGCTTTGCATTCTCATATGACATACTTGAAGGACAGGGCTCTTCACAATGCTTGTTATGTTGGTTTTTGTTGTGGACTCTCACCCAGAAATATGTAGTGTTTGAGTACAAGAGTGGAAAAGGGATCTCTAGCTGCAGTGTTATCTTAATGGTTTTGAACTTTAAACATCTGAAGCTAGTACATTGTCAATGTTTTTCTTTTCAAGAAGCTAATTGGAAAATATTATTTGGTGAAATAAAAGTCATCTTATTTCAGACTGCTTATTTAGTACCTCTGAAACCAAAAGCTGTTGCCAGTGTTTCAAATCAACCATAAACGAAAAGCTCTAAAACTTCTGGGATAAACTTATATAGACATTTTCTGACGCAGTTTCTAAATGTTATATGTGCCAACTAATTCAGGAAGTTTTACAGTTTCACTTGTGCACAAGACAGTTTCATTGCCTTCTTTGTGGTATTTGAGCAGGGCATCTTTAACCTCATTATCTTGCTGTGTGTCAGAGCTGCCTTTGTTACTCCTAGTCCAAAGAGAGGAAATGATTCCTTTGACTAAGAGTTTCCCTGGCCTCGGGGTCTCTGCCTGGAAGAGGCACCAAAATAAGGGACCTGATGGATATGATAGAAGTCAGACCACAGAGCTATGAAAATTTATTAAGCTGGGCATGTTTTTGTATGCCAAACTGCTGATGGGGGAGTGCTCTGGTTGTGCAGTTAAATTGCACGGAAGGCTGGCTGAAACCTGGCTGGTGGCCTGTGAAGCAGCACTGTTTAAAGGCTCTGTGCATAAAATGGAAAAAAGTAGTGCCAACTACAGTTCTTTCATCTCCCTGCTTAACACTAAATTGTCTTTACATTTTGCCTTCTTTTCTGAAGGGGTGGGTGGTGTTTTTTAGCATCTGTGGTGCCTCACAAAACCAGCTGTGCAGGGGAGGAGCTGGCCAAAGGAATCCTGGACTGTCAGTGTCAAGTTGTCTAGCCTTTGGGAGCTGAAGGCGATGCTGACACTCTCAATGAGATCGCCAAGTACGAATCACTTCTATGAGTTAGATGAAGTGTCATCTTTTGCTGTTGAGTGGCTAATAAACTGCATTCCTGCCTTTCCCCCTACCTTTCAATAATAAATAATCAGGGTCTCTGTGAATCATGCATTTCAGAAAGGTGTACAAATGTACACAAAGGTGTACAAATGTAATATGAACTACTAGTTATTGTTAACTACTGCCTCTTGATGGTGACTAAATGCAAGTAATTGTTTTGGAGTGATTAATGTAATTTGTATTCATACACATACTGTGATTATAAAATAAGGACTTTTAAGAAGTAATTATATTTAAAGTATTCTGGCATTTGTCAAGATGAACTATTAAAGGACACTTGATTATTGATTATTGTCTTTGAAGATGTGTTCCCTTGCTGTTCAAACTTCAGCAGAAAGTCTAGTACTTACTGCCTGATGTAGTGATCAGCTTAACTCTCTAAGAGAGTAACTGCTGAGCAGTGAAGTCTGTACTCTTGGTCAAAATCTGTGTGATGTGCCTAAGGAGCCTCCTTGAAGAGTAATATGGACATGTTTGCATTTTACCAATTCACTTGTACAATATAGATTAGTATCACTGCTGACTGAATATTGTAAAAGAAAACTGATGATGTCTGATCTTTTCTTTTCCAGACTATCATTTTATTCTGGCCATTCTTCATTCTCCATGTACTGCATGCTCTTCGTAGCAGTAAGTATGCTCTTTCCATCTAAGTGATAACAAAAGATCTGTTAGCTACCCAGTACTGAATATTTACTTGGCTGCTTTGCAGAAGGGACATGGCTTTTGTAGGATGCTTGTCTGGTACAGTTAAAGACTTCTCAGTAGGAGTTGTAAGGGTGGTGATACTGGGACAAGAAGTAGAATGATGTTCATTATGCTTAAGAATACTTAATATGGTACTTGGCTTGTGCGCTGTGTCTAAAAATGAGCCCAGTGACAAGTGTGTTCTGAAAATAAGATGCTACTTGAATTTAGTTACATTTAAAGAACTGTACACATTATAAAGTTTATAAGGCTTATAATACTTTTAAATTTATAAGCCTTATAGAAATCTATAATGAAACATGTCTGATCTAATGAGATGTGCAAAGCCTATTTTAAAATAAAGCAAACAAGACCCTTAAACACAGATGAAGTATGGCTGGACCTATAAACACAAAACAGTAGATCAAATTGAATTTTCAAATTCCTTTTTATTTTTCTGTATTTTTTTAGGGACAGAGGCTACAGAGTGAGGAAAGCAGGGGGACAGTAAATATTATTAATAAGATCAATTCAGACATGCTTAATTTGGGTATCACTATATTTAAGTTGAAATTGTTCCAGTGAACTAGGACAAATAATCTTCACTCTTAGGGAAGACTGATTTTTTTCTCCCCCTGCTAAATGGTAACACAGAAGGCATTAACAACTTTATGGAATTTTGTTATTAATGTAGTTGTAAGATTAAACTCTAGTCCTGGACATAAATTGCTAACATAATGCATAAGTTGCATAATGTGTGCATTCCATGATTTTTACAGACCTCAGATTAAATTTGCTTTTTTTGTCTTTGTTGCATTTCAATTTTTTCACTCTCTCATGTCCACTGTGAGTGAATCAATTGTTCAAACAAACAAAACCCCTACAAGTACACACAGAAGGGGTGGCTCTTCAATATGGTTTATGTAGTTTTTAAGCTTTATTTTAAAATAAAGCTATCTCAGAAGCTTGATGTTCAGTTTTGATCTGTCATGGAGTTTTTTTTTATGGCTAAACCTGTTTGGATTGTCTCCCCTGCTTACCAGTCTTATCAAATGTAAATATAAAGAGTTCATAAAAGTATTATATCCTGGGTTTGGCTCGAATATGGTGGTGTCACTTCCTATCAGCTGTTAAAGTGTTTTTGCTCACCATGACTGGCAATTTCCAAAATTTTATGGGTCCACTTGTAATAGTGTTTCAAACCCAAAGCCACTCTTTCCATAGTACAGTGAAGCAATTACTGCTATACAGTGAGTACCCTAATACCGACTTGCCCCTCTGGGCTCAGTCAGACCCTTCTCATCCAACATCTTCTCACATGGCTTTGTTAAACAACATGATAATGTGATACTTAAATCTCACAGAAGGACAAACCTGGAGATAAGAAAAACCTTGGTAGATGTGTAGCAATGTGTATTGTTTATAATTCATACTGACTGGATTATAGTTGTCCATCAGGGATCTGGAGCTGTCTGAGCTTTTACCTCTGTCCCATATGTGTAAGGCATGTTCTTCTGCAGCCTGGGTAAACAGTGGTGGTCAGGAGGAATTCTCAACTCATTAACTGAAGGTAATGAGTCATGAGTAATTAGATAATACAATTCTCTAGGTGCATACAAGACAGTAGAAGATGTCTTGAACAGCCTGGACTTAAGACCTTGTTTAGTTAACCTACTAGGCTTGGAAAAAATTCAGCCTTTGGCAAGAAAGTAAAGAGCTCTTTATTTTGAAGTTACTAATTTCATGTGGCTTGAATAATGCTTTCTGGAGTGCCTGTGGCATATTCTTTTGAATCCATGCAAAGAGCTTCTCTGGAAAGTTCTGAAGAGGAAAATATGAAGCTTAGCTGTCTTGGGGCTTTGTGTGTATGAGTTTGATTCTTGGCAACCTCCCACATGGGCAGGTAGCAAGTCAGTGCAAATCGAACCCTTCCTATGCAAGCTACATCAAAGTACCATAAATCCTGTCCTTGTGTCTGTCCTGGTTCACACACTTACTATGCTCAGAGCTATCCTTGTGTTCACTCAGTTCTGTAGTAACTGCAAAACTTAGCTTTGCTTAGTAGCATCCTTAAACTAGAGGGGTACAAATGCTTTTAGCTCTTCTGAGATGACATTTGAACAGGAAGTGTTTCATTGGAGATCAGTTTGTTTTCCATTAATTAGTCAACGAGTTTCCAGAGCCCTGTCTGTTTCTGCACCCATTTTTTTTACTTTGATTGAGCTATACTGCCCAGTAAAAATAAGAGGCTTTGTGGAGATTAGACTTCTACTTACTTCCTTCTGTTCAATAATAAGATTATTCATCTAGAAACTGCCATGAGGCCATTGTAGGGACATCTGAAGAAGGTTAATGGCTCCTGTGCAGTATGTTTTTGTCTTGCTGATTAACATAGCCTTAGTGCATACCAAGAAACCAAATCAAGTTCAGATGTCTTCAAAAGGACAGCTAGTGCGGGAAGGTGAGGACAACACACACACACACACACACACACACACACACACACACACACTTGCCTAGGTGGCAAGGCAGAGTTCTGCTGCTGGCTCCAAGCCAGACCTGCAGCACTGGATGCCTTGTTTGTTTTCTGAACTCCGATGCTGTCTTCATCTGTGCCCTGCACACATTCTGCAGCCATGGGCTGCGTCCCAGCAGGACAGGCTGTTAGCATGTGGCATTACTCAGAGGCTGTGTTAATCATAACCAGACACTAGAATTCCGCTTTCTGGAGCGGCCGGAGGAGTTTGGTGTGCATGTGTGTGTGTGTTTGTGTGTGGATGTGTACCGCAGAAAACGTGCTCTTTAAAGTTAGCTGCTGAATGTGTGCTGTGTCAGGTGAAGCCATGACTCTGTAGAGAACCAGTCCTCAGAGGAGCAGCTGAGGGAGCTGGGGGTTCAGCCTGGAGAAAAGGAGGCTCATGGGTGACCTTGCAACTCTCTACAACTGCTTCAAAGGAGGTTGTAGCTAGATGAGGGGCCTAGGCAGCCAGCAGCAGGATGAGAGTACTTGGAAAAGACTGTTAAGTATTGGACCAGGCTACCCCTGGGAAGTGGAGGAACTGCCATCCCTGGAAGTAGTTAAAAGATGTGTGGATGTGACACCTGGGGACATAAATGAGTGGTGGACTTGGCAGTGCTGAGTTAACAGTTGAACTCAAATGATCTCAAGGCTTTTTTCCAACCTAAACAATTCTGTGATTCTATGACATTCTTGATTTGGCAACAATTTGGATTTCTTCAAGAGTCTGAATTATGCTGAGGAATATTCTGTTCTTCTGCTTACAGGAGATTGCCAGAATTATCTGAGTCCTGACTGCATGGCTTTGCTGTTATCAGGAGAAAAAACTGCAATTTTGAACATAATACTATGCTGCATGTCCCATCTCATAGCAGGGGCCACACATGGAAACACCACTCGCTGTATTAGTCATCAAATTCTCTACTTTAACTCTTTGTTGCATGAAAATGTTAAATAGTTTATATTATCCATCTGTTTAAATAAGCAGCGGTATACATCACTTGTTGCTCTCACACCACAGAGGTCACTGCACCTGTAAAAAAGCTGTTGTGTCTGGCTAGACAAATTTAAAACTTGGGTTTTCAGCCCACTTCTAGGTCAAAGTTACAGTTTCTTATGTTTCCTAACATAGAATTAGTGAAACCCCAGACTCATTTGGCAGAGCTAGATGGGTTAGTTTGGGTCCAAGCATAGCTGTTATCTCTGGGATAAGAGCTTCTGCCAACAGCAGCTTTGTGTGTAAGCTAGAGGGAGCTTGACCGCAACAGTATGTGGGAATCCAGTGACCTAATAACCAATGATGAATCCCAAATTATCTGTGTTGTCCTCTCCTGATGCTGCTCCTTTTTTTCATAATTAAAGAGCTGGCATGGCCTCTCCTGTATCAAAACTACTTAATCCTGGTTTGGAAATGGAAGAGCAAGTGTAGTGGAGCACCTCTTCTGCCAGTGTCCATGTGACCAAACTGGCACCTTAGCCCTAGAGGGGGAGATACTGCAGGCAGCTTTTGCTTTGACTTTTCAAGTTAAGTATGTTTAAAAAGTTATTTTAAGTTAAAATGCTAAAAGCATGCTGCCATCAGTAGTGAGAACAGTTAGCAGAAATGGGTGTGGCCCTGAGGGTTATGTTTCTGTAACAGAATCAGTTTTGGCTGTAGCTGGCCTGGGCACTTCTCTGCCGGCACCTATCCCAGGATGAAGAATAGGGCTGCACAAACCCAGCCAAGAGGCATTGCTATTCTGGGGATGGCAACATGTTTGTGCGGCTTAGACTTGGGACAGAAAGGGATGATGAATCTTACACAATGTAACTTGAGTGGCTCTCCTGCAAGTCATTTTATGTATCCAAGGTCTCATGGAATTACACATGAGAACAGGAGGGTAAGTGGTGTTTCAGTGGCTGGGACTGACAGCCTTCTTTTGCAGAGAGATCATAGGATAAACATAAATGAAAACAGGCATTGGGCTGCTTTTGGTACTCACTGCTCCCAAATGTGCCCATCAACCTCTGCTCTCACACTCTGATTTTAATTTTTTATGTTGGGATGGGAGGTTGAGTGAAACAGTACTCAAGTATTTTAGGTATGCCTGTTTGCAAAGCACCAGTTTCTTCACTTTTGTAAATGCTTTTGACTAGAGCTAGAGAACTGTCTTTATTGTGTTCCTGCCCACATAAAAGTTGAGGACTAGTCTTCCAAAACTAATGAAAAGACATGTGTTACTGAAAATGCTTTGTTTGGCTGTAGCTGTGCATAGTATCAAGTACCTTACTTTCAGCAGATGAAAAAATAGAGGGTAAATGGTCATGCTGCAAGCCTCAAGTATAGAAGCACTTGTGCTTCTACCTGTATGTGCTCCTAGTATTCTTTTAATATTGTTATTTAGACTTCTTATGGTAAGCAAACAAAAGAACCTGATTTCTCCGTGGTTTGCTTGGAAGTTAGAGACACTAGTAATAACTCCAGTATTGTGAACTGGCTCCTCTAGGACTGGGCTGAAAGCAATACACTGCAGTGCTTTAGTTCTTCTAATAAATATTAAAATACTAACTTCAAGTGGTTTTTTTCTATCGGAAGAGAGGTAAGTGTTGTATTCCAATTTGCAATGGAATAAAATGTTACTGTTTATCCTGCTCTATGGTAAAAATTATGTCAATGTGAAATTATTTTGGCAATATACAGCCAAATTGAAGCTGGAGGATTAAAACACAAAAAAACCCATTGCCCTCTGGACAAGTAGTATTTGTTTAGAACAGATTGATTATAGTGTTGGTATTGAATCGAAAGCTGAGGTGTTACTAGTAACAGGAATTAATGCCTGTTGCTTAGGAGGCAGCTTTTGCACATCAGTTGCCTTTGACAGCAGGTTGCAGCTATCCTAAAGAGCCCAGACTGGTACATATTCTGCCTTTTCTTGCTGGTTCAGCCATTTCCATCCCCAGTTCAGCTCTCCCATAGATCAGTTCCCTGTAGGACTGTTCAAACATCAGAGCTGACACAGGGAAGACAAATATGGTCAGAGTAATAGGGATATACCATCCCTTTGAACAGCAGCTCGGGCATGCCCCCACACTGAAGGCACTGCAGACCTGTATCTTTTTCCCTCACTGGAAGGGGAAGAACTAAATCTGAACTATTGCTTCTTTTTTTTTTTATTTTATCCCAATCAAAATAAAACAAAAGACATATAATAATGAAGATTTACCAGGGGTCATAAATATGTATTTATGAAAACGAAGTGATCTCATTAAAAAGGCAAAAGGTATTGACAGGCAGCAAAGTCTAAGTTGCTTTTTTTAAAAATTCCTTTTTTTTTTTTTTTTTTTTGAGAAGCCCAGCTCATGAGTGACTCATGAATTCTTCTACGGCTCTGTATTCCTTTTAGAATACAGTTTTCTGTTTGGATGTGAGCCTGCTGTGTTTAAAAGTACATGGAAGAGACATTATCCATATTTCTGGTTTGCAGGCAGTGTCTTGTTGGCTGATGCCTATAGCTCTGTGTTTATTCATAGATGCAGTGCTTCCAGGTACAAAATAAGCTGTTGCACTTCCATGTATAAAGTGCACTTCCATTTATTTGCATAAATGTGACATTGTATATGACACATGTATTGTGGCTCATTCTGCTCAGAACTGCAATTTTTAAACTGTTTACTGGTTTTCTTATATTTCTGTGAATTCCAGAGTTTGTACTAGCTGAAATATGATGAATAACTCTTATACAAAGCTATTTGAGTAACAGCATTTATACAAACTAGCTTTTATATGAAGGCATCTCTCAAGTTTCCCATAACAAGCAGAAAGGGAAGAGCTATTCTGCAAACATTTATAGTTGTAGGAGAAAACTTTGAAAATCTCTGAAGGGAGCCTTTCTGTCCTAGTCTGAGCAGGGAAGGGGTGTCTGGATTGCTGAACAGGACTAGAACAGGGATGGCAGATCACTTATCACTGTGTATCTGTGTAAATGTTTGGTTTCAGTTCCTTTATAGCATTATGCAAAAATCTAGCCTGAATGCCTCAGCTTGTCCATTCTCTTGGAGGGTCATATTTTAATATGGGCTTTTATCAAAGATGCTCAGATGCAAACTGTGTTTGGTGCACTGCACTGCCCTCCCCTCAAGGAAAGGCTGCAGTGTATATTTACTGATGGAGTTGGAGAGTGAATAGTTGCTTTGGCACTCTATGCATCTTCCCAGCTTCCTAATGGAAGACTTCACAGTCTTAGGCAAGGGGATATTGTCTCCTGTAAGGATGTCCTTGGGATATATGTAAAAATGAAGTTTTCCTATTTTATAAATGTGCCTGGATTCTCAGCTGTTAATGCCTAATCCCAGGCCTCCTGAAAAATTTTGCCCCATCTTTTCATATTAGTTATGCAAAGGCTGTTTTTGTGAAGACTTCAAAACATTGGTGCCTCCTGTGCTTTCACTTCCTTCCACCCCTGCCTCATTAATAAAACCACCTATACAGAGTAGCTCCATATCTACTCCCTTCACCTCTGAAATCCCAAAGCAAACCCCATACTTGTGTATATGGACTTGAGTGTGCTTAAACATTCCTAAATCAGAGTTTCTTGGTTTGGGAAGAATCCCTATGGTTTGTGGCTCTTGGGACTTTTTGGGTCAGCAGACTTGCTTTGAAGTATGAGCTTTCATAACAGTAGCCAGTAATGGATCCAAATACTAACTGTAACCACAGCAGTATTTTGTGCCTCCTAGAACAGTAATGCCATAGGGCTCTTCTGTACTGCTCAGGCAGATACCATAAACCAAAGACAGACATGACTAATAGTAAATGCTAAGCTAAGTAAAGTAAATGCCATTTACTTGCTCGCTTCTAAAACTTGTATCAGCTACTAAGGTCTCTCAAAGTAGAGATTTATTTAACGAAAATTGATTTTCTGCAGCTTTGTTTTGTCTCCAGAGTCTTACTACTTGTACTTGGACAAACTGAGAAGTGTTTTCATTTCTCTGTGTCACAGGGGAGTTTTCTCTCTTGGAAACTGTTTTCTCACTGTTCAGCTCTTAAGTTAATGGTGCTGTGATTCCGTTAGGGTTGGAGAGACAGAAATGAGTGAAAATAGGTACATCTCTAAAGGGAAGATGTGCCTTGTTTCTTTTCTTTAGGACAGGACCCCTGTAGGAAATGCAGTTACTGGGGCCTTTGGGTATCAGGAGAAAATCTATTTCTGAAAAGTATCAGAACAAATCAATTGGTACAAGTAGTACTGTTACCAGGTTGGGGAACACCACCTCAATCCCTCCCCTCTCCAAATTTCTTCCTTTTGACTTCCATTCTTGAACAAGTGCAGGAGGATTTCCCATACCTTAATAGGCAAAATTATTTTGCAGTGCAGAATTTCTGTATAATTGGGGTTTGGAAAAAATAAGAGAAGGTATTAAATGAAAAATGACCAAGGAGTTTTAGGTATTGAACCTAAATATCTGAAATATGATCTTGGTTGGTGACCTGAGTAGGTTTTGGAAGATTTAAAAGAATTTTGTGCCCTTAAAGTGAATAAGTATTATATTAGCTGTTAGGAAGTTTCCTTGTGAAGGCACATGGTTGCACCTCCAGAAGTCCGTGTAGGAAGCACAAGTTGCTGTACTTCCAAATTAGGTAGGCATGTGTTTATGTAAATTAATACTGCTCTGTTTAAAGAGCAAATGCTCAAAAGCCATGCTAGAAATGTGGAGTAGCAAATAATTCTCCGGTTGCAGAGACCCTTCCATTCATGTCTGTGGCTTCTTGCAAGAAGCCACAAAGTAGCTGTGAGTTTCTCTTCATTGCTTGTCTGTATTTTTAGAAATGAAGTACTAGACCATAGATTAAGAAGAAATTTGTGTTCAGGATGTGTGTGGCATAGAGGACATATTTTCATTATGGAGTAAACTAGTAGGGAAAAAACCCTGAAGATTATTTAATCCAATTACAAAGAAGTCTTGTGAAATCTCTTTGCACTTTTAAAAGGAACGAACAAAGCAAGCACAAGAAGCAGCAAGATGGGGGAGTGGAGAGCAATAGAGCATAGCTAAAAGACAACTCCTGAAGGATCAGAATGCTCAGAACAGTGTGGAGGGAAGCTGGCATGGTCAAAATGTTGACAGGAGTGGGTTACTACCAGAGCAGCTTCTGCTGTGTTCATAGGCTCACAAATTTGTTCTCAGCAATATGTGAAATGCTGGTAGAAGGCATTTCAATAGTATTATCAGATGAGATTTCCTAAAGTTCCTGTGGCTTCTCTAGATCACAAGTGTTACTTATATACTTATTCCTTTCTAGAAAAGAGGCTTGGGTGGGGATACAGGGATTTGCTTCTGGTTTCTTTCTCTAAGGCTATCCTATGACTTCAAAGAGGAGCAAAGGAACCTGAGGTATGCCATAAAGGAGGAGGTTCTGTAAATAGCATGAAGCCATTGCACTCTGTTAGTCAACAGGGTCAAAATAGTAGCAGGAGTTAATGCAGTGTGGAGCTAAGACATCTCCATATTGTGCATATAAGGGCTAATACTATATAAAGGAAAATTTGGAATACTTCTAATATTAACCTTGATTTACATTTAATGAATCATCGGCAAAAGCTCCTCCTCTCCTTGGCTGCTGTATTTTCTTGCATGGACCTGATGGCCTGCTGCAGCCAGACATGTTGCTGTTGTCTTTCTAAGAGCAAGTCACAGTAGTGGGAAGAAGCTTGGAAAGGTAGCACAATTCAGAGCCTGTTAAAAGCAGCGTCAGTTTGAAGCTACCTGCTTAAAAACAACATGGTATTTGCTATTGCAGCAGCTGGTTAATAAGCAATTCCTTTCAGCTTAACAAAAAAACCCCAAAACCCAAACCCAATTGTAACCAGAATCACAGCTGCTATTTCTGAAATTAAGCACAGCAGTGATCAGTCAGCCTAACACTGATCTGTGGTATCATTTCTCACCCTTCTCACACCTAGTTTTAGAACACTGTAAATCTATTTGCTATAGAAGGCGCAAGAAAACCTTTGGACATTTTCTGTACAGATAGAGGAGCTGATGGTGTGAAGAATCACCTAGAATCGTGAAGTCTACAGCCAGCTGCTTATGCTCTGCAGCTGACAGAACAGCTCCAGATCTTCTAATCTTCTCCATGATGGGAGGTTACTCTCAAAGTACAGAAATCAAGCTTTAACTTAGATGTCAAATCCAAATTTTTGTTTGATGCTTTTGCAAGCAGAAAGAATGTGAGTACATGCTGCATAAGAGCAAATACTGCTTTATTGATCATTCAGTGCACTGAGCTGGCATCCTTCCAAGTTGGCATTTGCATGCCTTGCCCAATTTTTTCTTGTGTTCATGAGGAAACCTGTTTTCTTATATCTCTGTAAAAGAGTTGCATAACTCTTATTTTTCCTACTATGGCAATACACCCTTTGCAAACTTCCAAAAATGTTTCTATGGAAAAAAACTTCATTGCAGCAAGGTATTTTAACTGCCTTCAGGAAAATTTAGTGGGAATAGGGAAAGAGCAAAGTACAGCCAGTATCAAATCATCAGCCAACTCTTCAGGCTACCAGTATATGCTCCTTGGACCTTCCTCTGCTTCATCAGGCACTTTGCAGTGTTCTGGTCTACTGTTCATAAATCCAGAAGTAGCATCACTCTAAGTCCATTAAAACACCTTTTGTTAAAAGAACTTGGTGTGACAGGTAATTTTTGAAGTGGCTGTATTTTCCCTAGTGGTGAGTTTGAGGCCCACAGAAATACGCAGTGCCCACCAGTTTGAAGGGGGAAAATTATTTTTCAGTTTAGTCTTAGGTGTAGTTTCTTTAGAGTCTGATTCTGCCCTGATCTTGCTATTAAAGAAAACTGTTTATGGATAGGGTTGATGTTTTTGATGCTCCATTTATAGCTGAAAATGTCAGCATGCCAAAATTATGATGTAAGTTACTAAGAGAAACATTCCCCAAATGTTTAACTTTGGAAAGTATCACCTCTGCATCTACAGTGTCTTCTCTGTGCCTGTATTTACATGGTAAATGTTCTGCTTCTCAAAGTTAGCCATGGCTTTTGAAGTTGGCAGTGGAGGGTTTTACCAGGAGTGCTGCCTTGGTGCCTGATGCTTGTGCATTGGTTTCTACATTTCTCAAGACTGTCAGCTAAGGTTTTGTCCTTGCCCTTAAGTTTCTAAGTGTCTCTGAGAAGATATACTTGAAATGTTAAATATAACTTCCAAATGTATTGTTTTCTCAGTGAATGCAGTAACTATGGTGCTTTCTTTGGCCATAGAATTAAGTTTCAGCATAAATGCAATTCTGTTTACAGAATGTATTTGGAGAAACTAGAGAGCTAGACAGATGTAGACAGCCAGATCCTAGACAGACCAGAGAAGAAACAAAGGCAGGGTTTTGGATTAGATTAGATAGGAAAGTAATAAATACTGCAAAATGGAGATAATACATCAAAAACATAGATATACACACAACAAAACCAGACATGAGGGGAGGGTAAATACATGGGAACTTCAAATATTCACCAGAGTGGTAGCATGGTTAATATGCAGCTGAAAAGGGTGAGGAACACAGCTCAGTGAAATACACCAGTGACAAATGAGAAATGCTATCATTACATCAAGTTAGTTCTGATACTTAGCTACAGCTGCAATGTTGTGCTTAAAGTTGATAATACTAAAGGTGACTGGAATTGAGAATGAAGTTTTAAAAACTTGTCAGCTCTATGTATAGTAAACTATTCTGTATATAAGGCTTACCTGTAGTTAATTTCAGGAGTAAAATACTGGTTTGACTTCCATTGGATTCTTTTTAAGCCTTAAGTGGCTCTAGTATTACCAGGATCTTTATCCTGAAAATACTCATTTTGGTACAAAGGGAACAATATGATGGTGTTATATATAAATTAAAGTCCAAAACTATCAAACCCTGCCTTGGCAACCTTAAGAGTATAACTACAGCACCTAGAACAGCTGTAAATATTATTTCAATAAAATTTCAATCAACTCTTTGAAAAAACCCAGCACAACTTTACTGCATCTATGCTTTCTGCATTTTGTAACTAATTTCTTTTTCTTTCAGCTTTATCTTCAGGCAAGAATGAAAGGAGACTGGGCAAGACTTGTACGTCCTACTATACAGTTTGGTCTTATTGCTGCATCTATCTACGTGGGTCTCTCGCGTGTTTCTGACTACAAGCATCACTGGAGTGATGTTCTAACAGGACTTATCCAGGGTGCAGTGGTAGCTGTGCTCATTGTAAGTAATTCCTGAGGGCGCGAGTGTGTGTGAATGCTGCTTTTATGAACAGCACCTTAGAACTGCAGGCTGTGTTCACAGGAAAGCAAACCTGTATTTCTAATGCTTCAGAAATTGCTGAAACAGGGAAACAACTGCTTGAACTGGTTGTAGCAATAGTACTTTGGGGAGTGAGGCAGGCTCCGGCCCAATGAGATAAGTGGTAGTTTTAGCCATTGGACAACATGACATTGTCTCTGCTCAAGAGCTTTTCAAATAACTAAGATGGAAATGGTAACTGCAAACCATTTATATAGAGAGGGCTACCATGTAGCCCTCTCTATATAAATCAAGCTTTTTGCTTCTAGCCAAATTTGAAATCTCAAGTACAATAGCACTGAACATTATATAAAGTATGTTCTTTATAAAGTAAGTTTTATAAGGTAAACAGGGGGAAAGGCCTTGAAGAAAAAGGAGAGCACCAAAGTGTCTACCTTTGCCACCTTACACAGTGTGTTTTTTCAGTCTGATGGGAAATTAAAGCCTTTCCCCATTTCTTGTGTGCATTCCTAGTACTAAAAATGTGTTCACAACAAGGAACCTGTGAAGCTTAGCTGTACTGATGAGTATAAAGCTATCTCAGGAACCAGACACTTGCCTAAACTTGTCACAGCAGGCCCAGTGCACTTAGTGACAATTGTACTGGGTATCACCAGAGTGCAATGGCTAATTCATCCATAGATAGGACTTCTGGAGCAGTGGGAACAAACTGAGGTCTTACTGAAGGATTCTGTTACCAAGAGATGAGGCTTAGCTGGGAAGAACCACCACCACAATAAATGCTTTGTCAGCTTTCTCAGGTCAGAAGGGTCCAAGACAAAGCTGAGTGCTAGTTGCAATCAATGATCAAATCTTGGAGCAGCTCTGGGAAATCGAAGAGGCTGCATTAGCTGTTACTACAGGGGTACATGTTGGCATAATCCCATCCCTTTTTCTAAGAAGCAGAGTACAGAGAGTAAGAAACATCAGAGATCAAAGAGGTGAAGACACTTTTATTAGGAAAACAAGTTTAGTCAAGGATGTTGGATGATTGAGAAGGTGCTTGGTAATACAAGAAAGAATAGAAAGTAGCATTACAGAGAGTAGAGTTGAAAGGTCAGGAAATTATTTTTAAAAATATACACTAGCACCAACCACCACCCTCAGACTCTTATCTGAAAGAACTGATGAGTTCCTCTCCAAAACCAGCAAGATGAGGTTAGAGCATAGCAGCACAGCAATTGCAAATAGATCACTAAATTGAACTGAGGGAATCTGGCACCAAGTGGAAGCTGAAACTCCCCTGGTCTGTGGCTAAAGCAGTATGCTGGATCATGAGCCAGCTGCCAGTGTAGTGGGAGATTGTTTCTTCTGCCATGGGCATTCAAGTGTTCCACAGTTCTCAAGGTTGCAGTGGGAGGGGAAGACACAATAGAGGAAGGGAAGGGAGCATGTGAGGCTCTCATTTATTGCATTCCAAGTAGCACTGTGCCCAGCATATCTGCTATGGGACTTGGTGAAATGAGCAGTGGAAGACAGCAAGCTGCAGAATTGGATCAACCACCTGTCTTGTAGTGAGGGAGATGTCTCCTAGCTGTGAGGAAGTGAGGTGGTATGTTTAAAAGACTGCAGGAAAGGACTACATAGGTACAGCTGGCCTTACAGCTGCTGGGTCCAGCTAAAGCACCATGTCTCCTGTTCTGTTCCACCTAAATTACAGAAAAAAATTTTAACTAAACCTGCATTGTGGGCCCTCAAAAAAGCACATTTTGCTCCTTCATTTAGAGCTGTTCAAACTATGGCTGTTGTACTGAAATAGTGCCTGGTAAGGCAGTCAGTTAGCACAAGCCTTGAATTTGGCTTAAACCATCAGTGGCTAAATGGTCAATGGCAAAGTGAAAAAGCTACTGAAAGAACAGATGTCTGAATTTTGTACAAGACTTCCCTGCCATTTTCTATTGTTTTAAACTGATTTAGCTTATTTATTAGCTTTGATCATAGAATTTGCCTGCTGCAGAGCCCTTCTTTCAAAGACTTGTGAGTGCAGGAATAATTTAACACTGATTAATGCTTAACACTAATTTGTTCACTTAGGTTGTGTATGTGTCAGACTTCTTCAAAGTGAGAGGATGTACATTTCAACCAAAAGAAGATTCCCATACAACTCTACATGAGACTCCAACAAATGGAAATCACTTTGGCAGCAATCATCAACCATGAAGAATGACCCATATCATCTACACTGCTCTGAAAGAAAACAATTTCACAAGTCTAACTCTGTAATATAAGTAATTGCCTTTAAGGGACTGCTGCTGCTCTTGGATGCTCACTTTACCTGTATATAGTAACATCTACCACAGTTATTGTACATCTAAACTTTAAATTTCTGTTGGTTCAAGCTCTTGCTTAAAAGAAAGCTATTACAACTGTAAATTTTTATTGAAAACTGTAACAAGTTATATTACATACACTGCTGTTTGTACATGCCTTGTTGAATCAACTGTGGTTTAAGTAAACACCATTAAAAGGAATTACTTGATATGGAAGCCACATGTGACACTGATGAATTTGTTCCATCCTGTCAGTGTAGTTTCTGGAAGACATCTGCTGTTACAGGTAAAGGCTTGCAGCAAAGACAATATCTCTCTTGATTTTTGTAATCCCTATTAAGAAGGAAAAAAATATTAATATCTAACAGTCTTAACTGACACAACCACTATTTAAAGTACAGTTATAAGCATGTTACAGGTTATTAAATGGAAGTCATTGTACATCCATTTTTAGCCACCCTTTAAGTCAAACTTTGTAATAAAGATGTTACCTGGAAATACAACAGCAGTGGTGCTGTTTACCATGATGTCAACACAAGAACTTCGCTTTACAAAACTGTTCACCTTCAGTCCTCACTACCTGTGCAGCCCCTTCCCCCATCACTTTTTTCCTAAAATTGCTTCATGTACAGTTCAAGTGAAGTACATACCCTCTGCAAACTTATTTTCCAGTTCTGTGTTCCCAATGGCTTTTGCAGCCTGGCACATCTGCCGAAGCAGCTCTTCTAGACGCCTCATGCAACGAATTATGCTACCTGTAAGAAAGAGCAAGGACAACGTTGTGCCACATAATGTAATTGGTCTTGTCAAAGTAATAGTTCATTCTACAACCCTGTTCAATTTATCTTCTAGAAGCCAAATGTCTCAAACCTAGTTTCTGTATGCACAGTAAATTTCTCTGTGAGGCATTTCCTTGAAGCTGTTTCCAAATGCTTGTCCTTTCTACTGTCTTTACAGTCTCTAACTAATATCTAATCACACTACTTTCTGGGCTGTTGAGTAATTCCTAGCCAATATTTTCTTTCAAGAACTTGTTAAGACTTCCTCAAAAATCAGACCATTAGGAGATTCACAACTTAGCTGCTTCAAGAACTACCACAGGTTTATTTGGGGATTGTTTCTTATAAGCCTTAGTTCTTTTGCTGGCAAAGGCAGTAAAACAGTAAGTGATCTATCTTACTAATCCTGAGCTACTCAAGAGTCCATGGACCACTCTTCTACCATACCATTACATGGTTACAATAATGCACACAAACATCTTGCCACAGCTCCTACACTGCAACCCAACACCCACTTGTGATTTATTATGCATTTATCTCCTTTTTGAACTTTCCTCACAGCTCAGCTCAAGTCACTGCTACAAATTTCACAAAACAAATCTTAAACGCTTCTGCTCTTCTGGCCACAAGCAAACAGCATGCTGTTTGGTCATCTCCTCCAGCAGCATCTCCGGCAGTCAAAATTACTGTAGGCAGAACAACTGTTAATGGGTAAATATGGGATGAAGGGCTTGAGGGCAGCCCTGATGAGAGGGACTTGGGGGTGCTGCTGGATGACAGGCTCTATATGACCCGTCAATGTGCATCTGCAGCCCAGAAAGCCAATTATATCCAAAGCAGTGTGGCCAGCAGGGCAAGAGAGGTGATTGCCCCTCTGCTCTCATGAGACCCCACCTGCAGTGCTGCATCCAGCTCTGGGGTCCCCAGCACAGGAAGGACATCAACCTGTTGGAGCGAGTCCAGAGGAGGGCCACCAAGATGATCAGAGATGGAACAGATCTCCTTTGAGGACAGGCTGAGAGTTGGGGTTGTTCAGCCTAGAGAAGAGAAGGCTCCAGGGAGACCTTATTGTGACCTTTCAATACATGGAAACACTCAAGGTCATATTGGATGGGGCTCTAAGCAACCAAATTTAGGGGAAGATGTCTGCTCACTGGAGGGGGTTTGGTCTCTACAACCTTTCTATTCTATAAGCCCCTTACAGTATAATATCTGGGGGGAAAAAAACAATATGAAAAGAACATAGTTCAAAGCTCTTGGGAAAGTGAGACATGATAAAGTAATGCTTCTCTTCTAAAAAGCATTCATAGGGGCTCGCCAGGCCATGTAAGTTTGTGTAAGAGCAGCAGTTTGTAAAACCTGTTGCAATGACACGAGATGGAAATACCCACCCACAGCCTACTAGCACAGAGCACACACCAACACAAGTGACCTGAGGGCAGCTGCCCCAGCACGGCTGTGCTGCACTGTGGCAGGGGCTGGCTCAGCTGTCCAAGATCCTGCTCATCTCCATTTACAAGGTCAACCTCAACAGCCATTCCAGGGAGTACTCGTTTACAGGCAGCATAGTGTGCTTGTTGCACAAATAGTTTTTTGTGCAAGAAAAAGAATACTACAATTTTAAAATTAATTATTATTGTTTATACTTCCATAAAGGAAGAGTTGGTCTGCAGTTAACAGGATATTTAACTCAGCATCCTTTCCTAATGGCTTTAAAAAGCTGCTCTTATTTTTATTTCTTCCCAACACATACTTCAGCCTCACAAGGTATTTTCATAAGCAAGTCAATGCTACTCCACTTTGTGGCAAACACACTTGTTCTTGGAGCACTCAGGCTTATTATGTATTCTAATTTTTTTTGAAATCACTACAGTTACTTGGATAACCAAGGAAAACTACTCTGGGATTTAGGAACACCACAGTCCATTTAAGGCACACATAACCAATGGATGTCTGAAGTGCTTCCCTTCCTTTTGGATAAAGCACAGAAAACCAACCTACTGAAAGTTAAGGGAATAATCAGGCACTGACCCCTGTTACAAGAGATGACCTCAAAACAGGCCACTAAGACCTAATTTTGAGGAAGCTGGAACTCTTGAGTAGAACAAAGCTGACTGTCTTAGTACAAATATGGTAAATGGAAAACATTATGCCCAGTGTATTCTGAACATTGAAGTGTAAAACATAAGCCAGCTGCTTTGATGTACCACATAACCAGGGTGCCTCCATAGCAAATGCAAGGCTCAGATACTCATTGAAATAGGAGGAATCTGATGACTACAGAAGCAAAGACTGCCAGGATTTGCATTGCTCAAAAGCAACTTTCTTTATAAAGTTCCTGAGTCTATGCATTGGATTACATGCACGTATTATGTGCATGAATTCCCTTGTTATAAGAGAATCTGCAAACTTTTGCAAAGAAGAAAACAGCATTTGAGGGAGGCAACAGTGACAGTAGCAACTTCAAAAAGGAAGACTACTAAGAGTGGTGCATCCATCCTACTCTTCACAACTTCCAACAGGCTGGTTTTTCATTCTGGCTTGACCTTTACTGTTGACCATTCTTGTTTGACAACCCTTTGGATGGTTTGTTTTTACAAAATACCAGGCCTGTGAATCACCACACTTGTAAAAGTGAAAACAAAGTATTGTTCCTCAAGGGGCAGTGTCTAGTACTCCAGTTTTGGGAACCAAATTAATCCACCTAACACATATCTAGGCTTTGCAACTATCTCCACTGTACTGCTGTGCAAAACTATTCAAAAGAGAGACTTAGTTACCACTTCTCACTTCTGTCATCATTAAGTCAGCAGGAAGAACTGGTTATACCAAATAAATAAAAAACTCAACTATAATGAGGACAAATGCAAGACCTGTCCTTCCTGATGACAAGCATTTGGAACATGTTTTTTTTCCCTTTAACTAGAAAAAGTAAGCATTACCTTTTGTTGTAATGCTTAGAATTTCTGAGTTTTATAAAAAGATTTTAGAATACAGATATATCCCTTTAAAAATGGATTCTAGATTCTGAATCATCAACAGTATAGTAAATTTTTTCCCAGTTCATCTTGGCCATACAGATGCTTGAATACATTTGAGTTTATGGTAAGGTTATTCAGTAGGACCATTCCCTGTTGTAGGATTACCAACTCATACCTTCTAAAGAACAACTGATTAGCCTACCTTCAAAGACATCTGTCATTTTGCAGATGTGAGCAAAGTTAGCTCCATTTGCCCATGTATACACAACATCCATTAGGTTGGGTCTGAAAGAATTCAAGTAATTTTCTTCATCAGTTTCCAGTTTTGCTTCTGCTGACACCTTGGCGATTCTTTTTGCACACTCCTTTAAAATAAAATATTTATATTATACTTAAGCACAGTAAGAATTTAACTGACAAAAATACATGCATATTATTAGGTACTGCATTACAGGATGAGGTTTTCTTTTTAGCGTGAAATTACTCATAATGAGAAACTAAACCACTGTTTACATGAAGTCTGCCTACACTAAGAATCTACAGTGTAGCAAGCAAGCTTATAAAACTTTTAGAGGCACGTCCTAAATTAGCATAGAGATTTCTTTCAAACCATATAACATATTATTAATTACACATTGCAAAATCACACGCAGTGCCAGCTAAATTCGCTGATGAGAACAAAATTAGGTCTTTACACTTATTACACATTACTCATGAGCTTTGTTCATGTTAACATTAACCCTGAGCTCAGACAGATTTCTAATTACCTGCATTTGCCGAAGTGGTCCAGCCAACTGTTCAGTCAATTTTGGCATTTCACTGGACTGAAAAAGAAGATATTAAACAATCAGAAGTGCTCCCATACATTTGCTCTATACCAAATGAAATGCAAAACCAGAAGTTCCATGCATTATACTGCCACTCTACATTATTCCAATAAATTCTCAAGACGTGTTTAGTGCCAAATACTAAAATTACTGAATTCCTCGAATGTTTGTTCCTCAAACTAGATCAGAAAACAAAATCTTTCTGTATAGTATACCAACATTATGAAAAGCAGCACCTGCTTTCTGGATACTTCCAAAATTCCCTCTATTTAGCTGTATCATAGTTTTGAACTGATGAATGAACTGCCATTAACTATTTTGACAGTTACAAGCTTTTCTTTAAGGATACAAAATGTTTTTAATAACTTAAGCATCAGTGGCAATATATGAAAATGTGGCTTTTCAAAATACAGGAATATCTTTATGCCCTAGCTGTTTAGACTCAGGTACTATTGTTGAGTGAATCGCAATATTCTAATTAACAATGGCTTACCTTGGTTTCCCTTCTACTAACAAATGGAATGCATTAGCATCTGCTGCTAGTGTTTTCTTCCATATTTAGATTCAACGTGAGTGTTACATCTTGCTACCGACTTGCAAAAATATTTCATATGGAAGTTTATCTTTTACTAATTTTCTGGGGTGATATTAACGTTGTATACAGCTTGCAGATGGGAAAACAATAACATCTGGTATTAAATGCCCACGCTTTTAAAAACATATGGTCTGATTTTAACAGCCTTTTAGGTATCAATTCCATATGGTACTCCTAATTCAATCAGTGGTCAAGGGTACTGACCATGTAATGTAAATGGTCAGTCTGAAGATTAAATATAAACTCGTGCCAGAGTGCAGGGTGCAGTTATTGCTGAGCATCTTCAGGAGATAATCATTCTAATTTTCAATTATATGGAGGGGTGTGTGTGTATTAGTAGCAGCACATATGCTGACTATCAATACTGCTTCATTGCAAGAGGAACGCTGCAATTTAACACAACCTTTGGAGTGTCTCTCTTGAGGAAAGAGACTTCAGCATTGAAGCTGAAATGTTTTTGCTAAGTTCAATGGAGTTCATGTCACACACCTTAGGAAGCGATCAAAAACGTGCAATGGCTTATACTGTTATGACCGATTTCTGCAATTGAATTAAAACCAGTATTGTTAGAAGACAGGAATGTCTAGAATTCTTGAAGAAGTAACTCACATTCTCTTGAAACACAAAACAGCTGAGTAGTGCGGTTGCCTGCTCTGCAGACAAATCATTGAAGAGACCATTGAACATCATTTCCGTCAGGAGTAGTTCATCAGCACTAAAATAAAAGAGAACGAAGCTTAGGGGAAAGACTTACTAATATATAATTTTTAAATGAAGAACTATTAATCTGTTTTGTGAAGCAACTGGATATGGATTAAAAAAACAGCATCTCAATTTTACTATCAGGGACACAAAACACACACACACACACAAACAAGTGTATTAGCTTTTTAAGGGGCATGCTAATGATTAAGAGACTGCAACAGTATTTTAAAGAAACTAAAAGCACTTACTGGACTACAAAAAACCTCTCCTGACAGATCATATGAGTTAATATGAATATCTGAATTAGTCAGTTTCAAGAGATCAGAAAGAACCATGGAGTTTAGGTAACTTCAGAAAAGGACTAAAACTAGTACTGTTGCTGCTTAGAAAAAAATTCAACTGGATATTTCCAAAATACTGAAGAAAGGAACAAACTTGCTTCAATTTACTTGAAGAATAAAGACTTAATAATTATAAAAGTAATTACATGATGCAGGTACAAAGTCCATACTTATTTGCATAAAACACCTCTATTTATAGAGTTAATAAAAAAATACACAGGATGGGGGAAAAACAATGCATGATTTTTTGAAAAAAAGAGACATGTAACTCAAACAGTTCCAGACAGTCAGGAAGTAGATAAAACTCAGATTCAGCTTCCCCCCTTGCTATCAGATTTTGTAAGGCAATTAGCTATCAAATAAACTTACTCCTGTAAGACAAGGAGTACAGCAGTCAACGTGATTTTAAAAATACAAAATCCTATCAAAATCTGAGTTACACTTAAAAATCTGATTCATGATTTTTTCACCTTTTTCAATATATACGTACCTGATAAATGTATTATAGTAAAATGCATCACTTCACAGATTTCTATGGAAGCAATTTTGCTCTACTGCAAACCTGTCAGTGACTTGGTAACTGCTGACAATCATTGCTACACTCATTTGTGAGTGACTGTACCCACAGTCCTGGTCAACATTGACCACAGAAATCAAGACCTTCCCCTCATGCAATGTACAACATTAAATGAAAACACATGCTATTACCTAAGTCAGGCACAAAAATAGCCATTGTTTTGCCATTTTCATATCCACATTTTTATTTTAAAACCTGTTGTATTTTGTCATTAAGTTGCTACTTTACTTATGCTGCTTGAATCAGCACATTACCTTCATTACACAGAAGAAGGGCTCTCTGAAGAGCCCTTTTTCTAATTTTCTCAAAACTTTAAAATATAAACATAACGTGCTAATATTAGCAAGGACAATAAAGTGTATATACACGACAATGAACGGTTTGCACAGAAGCCAGTTACCTGCTGATTTCACAAGCAACCCGTCCTTTCATCTCAATAACATCTGAAGACGTGGCAAATCCCAGTCTTCTCAAAACACGCTTGCGGCATTTGAGTTCATCCATTTGCAGGACAGTTCTGGCTTTCTTCAATTCTCGCTTTGCTACTTTAATATCCATAGCAATCTGGGGGGCCAGAAGGAGAGGAATTACACCTTGCTGGTTCAACAGATGCAACTGTTTTAAAGACATTGCTTAATTTACATAAAGGCCTCAGAACAATGGCATGTGAACATATCACTTGACTAGTTGACTTGCCTAAGTATTCTAAGAGAAAGGTTTAAAACAGTAAAAAAAATGAGCTCCATTTAACTACTGAAATCTCTGGTAAGCTTGGGAAGTTAAGCTATTTACCCACAGTGGGAAACAAACCAAATCAGTCCACACTAAATGACAAAGAATTCTCTGTTGAGAAATGAGCGCTCATCTTCTGAGACCTGTACTAAGTCTCAGCTAACCAATTATTTAATGAAATGTAAGCCAAAGGCAAAATTTTCTGCTATTAGAACTTCTCCAGTGGCTTGCAGTTCATCACAGTCACCATCTACATCCTTACAGAGACACCCTCACAAAAAGCTGCTCAGTCCATCAGGTCTTACCACGTGCTGTGCTGCCCATACCAGAACCACCTCACTTCTGTGAAGTGGCTCCTGGAGAACCTGTTTTCTCAAGCAGCAGAGAAATACGAGAGCTTGTTTTACGCATAACTGATTTCAGTCTAAGACAGTACAAATCTATACAAAATAAGCAATTGCTTTCAGGCTGAGAGTCAGCTCAGGAAGCAGCAGCACAATGATTTCTCTGGTACGCTCCTCAAGCTAATAAGCCCCATCAATTCAACTCAGGTTTGCACAAATATATTAAAAAATATCAATTAAAATTATCTATGAGACTTTTCCTACACTGCATTGTGCTATGTCTATGCAGTGAAAAAGACCTCTGTAACCTTCTAATTCCTGGAAATTTCCTCTGAAGTTTTCTTTTCAGACATACATCTGTACCAAGGAAGGACATACCACCAACTCAGCCATTTTGTTAGTGAGATTCAGTAATTCTAAAAGAGTTCATTTGGGCTTGGCAAATAAAAACAAAAGCAAGTAGGAAGACAACCTCCCTCCCCACTCTGTAGCTAAACACGAAGTAATTTAGTTTGTATCTTTACCTGTGCTTTTTTTTCACAAAGTTTGTATATGGTTTCCAAGTTTGGATCGTTGTGAAGAGGATGTGAATACATCCTATGCTCAAATGCCTCTATTTTTTGGATTACTTTTTTCAACCCTTGGTCCTTGATGCCCATGTCATCAATAGGGTCCAGTAAGGGCACTCCATCAGGAAAACGTTTCTGTACCTCCTAAAATGATGAAAAAGGGGTTTGTTTTAAGATAAGTAACATGAAAATAAGCTGGCATAATTATAGAGACACAGGAGGCTGTAATGTAAACTATGTGACATTTCAGGAGTTTTCAAAATCTGTTTAAAATTACTTGACAAGGAAAAACAATTGATATACATTGTGACTGCCAACCCTTTAAAAGAATAAGGGTGAAGATGTGACAGAAACTTTACACAAATTTCTTTAAAACAAGTTGCCTTGGGTTTAAGGTTAAAGTACCTCACTAAGCAGGGCAGAGTACTTACACAGCCTAGTGGAACTTACCTGTACAGATTTCAACACACTTTGCCTATTATCAATAGGCCTCAGGTCTTTTGGTATGTAGAGGCGGACACTGCTGATAGCTGAGACAAGATGCACCAAAACAGGAACAACCTACAAAGACAGTGTAGTAACTCATAAATCAGTAAAAAACATACCCCTTATTACTGGTCCACAGCAAAACCTTTTCAAGGGAAAAGGAAAACTTAGTGCTCAAGAACACAGTAGTGGGTAAAGGAATATCAGAAAGCAGGAAAATGTGGCTGATGACCTAAAGTATTCATAAAAAAGAGAAGTAATTGTCCAAATGGGAAAATTCTGATTGCAGTTACATCTGGAGAAAGACTACAACTGAAAACAAAACAACAGCTTTTCTATTACCTTGTGTCATACCTGCTGGAATACCTCTTCTGATCCAAACCAGACAGATTATTGTCATATACTTAACTAAGAATGCTACCAGCAGAGAATATCAAGACAGAAAATACATCTTCCTAAGTACAAAAACCATCATGACACCATGAAGAATCACTACTGCATTAAACTCCAAGGTTTAAAGTTTCTGAGAACAAACCTGCAGACATATTACAATTTCCAGATCAAAGGCAGTATAACTGTTTGTTTTGATACAGGGTTTCAAACTTAAAATTTTAAATAATGCAAATATTTTCACTAAAAAAACCCTTCAATTTAATTTTAGAATGAGAGTTTTGCAGAGCTGTCCAGAGAGGTGGTGGAGTCACCATCCCTGGAAGGATTCAAGAAACAACTGGATGTGGCACTTCGTGCTATGTCATCAGTGATAATATGGCATTCAAGAGTTGGACTAAATTATCTTGAATATCTTTTCCAGCCTTAATAACTTTCATAAATAAAAAAGGAATTCTGTTCCCAGAGACAAGATACTGCTAAAAAAAAAAAAAAAAAAAGCATCTGTCAAGCAGTACTACTAAAAATGTATTACTTTAATTTATTAAGAAGGCAGAGTTAAGTGTACAGATTCTTTCTCTTCCTTAAATGCATCAGTCCGTCTTTTACCAGTGTGCAAACGGTTTGGAAATGAAGATTTGGGAAAGTTTATAAGGAACTACTGAGAATAAAAACATGCAACAAACCTGCATCTCTCCTCTCTCATCAGGTCTGGCTGGCTTTGCAGACTCAGTAGCAGAATTTTTCAAACTGTCTTTGCTGCAGTGCAGGAGCACTTCAACTACATACAATGGGTCCAATTCACCGGAATTTGGCTGTTGAGGGTACAGAAAAAGAACAGGTCTGTAGCAGTTATTTTAAAGTACAAGCAGGAATGAATAAAAACCACGATTCCTCCAACATTAAAGATACAAAATGAGCTTTGTCTCTAACAGAGTATCAGTTCAATGTTGCAGTACATTCTCAAAACACACACTCTGGTGAACTGATTGGAAGATCCCCCCCACAGAAAAACACACTTGAAAAAATTACCCTCCCCTGTCCTCCCTTAGGCCTGAGTCACCTAAAATCTGCTTGAAGTATCAGCTGCATCTGCGTTTTCTTCTATATGTAGCTCATTTGAAGTAAGCCAGTATGTTTTAAAACTTTAATGCATATTTGGACCATGCTAGCAGTGCTGAACTTGGCATTTGAAAAATAAAAAGAAAACCCAAAATTTAGGGGATCTCTTTTGTTTGCAGGTTCAAGTTTTCATGCACAACAAAGACCACAGAAAAATCTTTTAAGCATAACAGCTTGTGTCTGTGGCAAGCAGAAAGCTGCGTCTTGCAGGCTGCATCTTAATACAACCCAAAGTGTACCCATAACATCTGACATTCATTTAAAGAACACAAACATGTAGATGTGGTGATTAAAGACTACTGTTCACAAGGCCATAACCTTTTTTATACACAGCTTTAGACTGGCAATAGTTATCTGGATCAACATCCACTAGGGTTGCTCAAATGCACTCCTACTACAAACAAGTATTTTCAGGACTTTGAACAGAAGTAAGTTATAGGCCTAACACAAGAGGCAGACATCACCTTTTAAAATACCATGTTTAAGCTTTCTGCTTCCAAATACAAAAGAAAAACCATTATTTTCAAAATCCCATCTTAACTCAGTTCCTTTTTACTGGGCAATATTTTTCATTACAAATCTACAACATACTATTTCATTTCACTGCATACCAGCTAGCATTTTTAAGATATTCTCAGAAGTGCTATGAAAAAGTGCCACCATAAACTAAAGAGAAAAACAGGGTTATCCTGTCCTGGTGTACAAGCTAAATTATTTCTTCAAGAAATGCCAATTATGTGCTGAGGAAGAAACTGTTCCTCGGAATCATATACAAGATTTGCAGAAAGCACTCACAGCAATGTAGGAGATCCAAACCACTGCCACCCTCTGAATTAGAATTATAAAATACCCACATGTACCAGATCAGTATCCAGCCAAAGCCAGGGAATGCACAATGTTGACTTGAATGAAGTAGAGACTAAACTCATAGCTGCACAAGTGTGCTACATTCTAGACATCTAGAGATGTCTAGAAAATTACAAGAGGAAAAAATATTTCTACCCATGATTGTATTGTAAACTTATTAGTAAAGCAGAAGTATAAAAATCATTAACATCTGCTGCTAATATTACTCTATTTAAGTTTAGATACACAAACATCTTTTAGAAAATGCTGACTAGACATTACTCAATCTACAACTGCTTTTTTAACGTGTACTGTTTCCTTCCATGCATTTCTTACAACAGTATTGGTACTAAAAACAACTACACCCTAGAACAGCAATGGACATGTTTCTATATGCAAGATTAAAAGAAGACTAGAATCCTTAAAACACCTGTTAGCCACAGACTTCTCTGTCATATCAAGTTCAAATGATTCTTTAATTCATGCTGCATCAATTCACATGCTTCAAGGACAAAATTAAGCCCTTCTGAGCAGAGGACTGCAGAATTATTTGAATTATTAGGATTTTATATTTGCCCTGAAACAGCTCTTACTTCAAGTGTTCAGAAACAAACTAAAATAAGAAAGATGATCATGCCCCGGAACCAAGAAGGGTAGAACAAATAACCAATTCAGAGTCCCAGATAAGTAATATCAAACTTACTGAAAATTCAATGACCATGACACAGCACTAAAAGAGTTGTCTATGTAGTAAACATTATAAATATATAAGGATTATAATAATCTAAACAGGGAAGAGAGAATTGCAGCATCTCAAATTTTGTTATCAATAATTTTAAAGAGAAAAAAATTTCATGTCTAGAATCAGGGATGAAACAATACTGACTATCAACAGCACAACAGTATCATTAGCTTACTGCTGGCACAATCCAGTGAATAAAATTTCTCACTCAAAAACTTTTATGGGTTTTATGAATTCCAAAGGACATAATTATTGTGCTGCCTACTATAATGTAGAATATATAGCAAGCATCCCTGCTTGAGACAAATTCTATTCTGAACAACAGTAGTGCTCTTTGTATTGACAGTTTCATGGAACACTGATTTGTCTAATTATGTTGGAAAAGCATCTACACATAATTAATAATAAACATAATTGACATGGCTCATGCATTTGCTTTCACAGTCAAAAGAACAAGGAGTATTATGTAAAATACAGACATACTATAACCTGAAATTCATTATTAATTGCACAGATTTATCATTAGAAAAAGGATTTAGGAACTATGATATAGCAAAGAAAAGTCTGCAACTAAACTAGCAACATAGTCTGAATTCAACATAATTCCTAAAAGTAAACCCAAAGAACTGCTCTGCTTAGAGGGGATGAAGGTCTAAAGATACAGCATAAGTAACATCTTTCCAGTCCTAAATAAGTATACTTGTATACTTTAAATAGTAATGGGGAATGACATCTGTGTCTCTGTACAAAAAACCATTGAACAGACACTAAAATGGGTAAACAACAACTTCTTAAAGTAATTTGTTTTGCCTCTGCTCACAGTCTTTTCATACTGACTTTAAAAGTCATACAGCTTAAAGTTTGTTCCTTAATTTCCAGCACCTTTTGTCATTCTTTCCACACACTCTGAAGGAAAAATTCAACCCAGCTGCTAGAACAACTTAATTAAAAAAGTGCTGCTGGAGCCACATCCATCTCTTGCAAAATAGTCCGTAATTTCAAAGTTAATATTCAAGCCCAAAGGTTTGTACAACAGTGAGACAGGCCAGATAGGGAAGGCAAATATATACGTGAATAAAATATGACACAGATAGAAGAAATGCCTCCAAGTGACACAGAAGCATGCATTTTCAAAGAGAAAGCTGGGACTAGGGGACAATCTCAATCTGGTTTATTGCTGTCTGTCTCTATGAGAAAAGCAATCCACAACCAAAGATTTAAGCAACAGCACTAACAGCCCAGTTTTTCAACTTGAAAAAAGAAAGAAATATGACTTTCAAAAAGAAGATGGAGAACAAAACAGAATCTCTTTTAATAAGTTCTGTATGAACACATTTTTCTCATTTCCTCTTTAATGAATATATATTAGAAAAGCACCAAAAGGTGCCACAATACAGGCACCACCAGAACTTAACAGACACAACTTTGCATTTAGACCTAGCAAATAAGCCAATACTCTGCTAAAATTACAGCCAAAATGCTATCACAGAAGAATATGGCTGTAACTTAGGTTTTCATTTGCGGAGCAGAGTAGCTGGTCAAAACATTTCTGAAAGGGAGACCAACACATCATCTAAGGGTTACACAGAAACCAACTACGAAAATGCATTTCTGGAAGTCTGGCTTCTATTGCATCACTGCCCTTTGTTTTTTCTTCCAAATGTCCTCAGATCCATTTTTATTGTTTTGCTCTCTTTGTATTTTAATTTTCCAACTCTACGGCAACATCTCAGAGGACAAGCAATTCCATGTCTCATGTCCTAATTTAGAACTCAAAGCACAATCTGCCAGTTTAAGATAACCTTCTTCATAGAGCTAAATGTCAGTCTCCTACTGCTCTCAGCCTTCTCTTAGGGCTTCTACAGATTTTCTGAGAGAAAACACTGAAGTACCTTTCTCATGAACAGCTTAAATTAGCACTGGCAATGTCTCAAAAAAACCCTTAGCTTGAAACATTTTCAATGCTATGTAAAATCAAGCATTTCCTCCACAAATAAGTTAAAAGTTAAAAACTGAACACCAGAGTGTTCAGAGTTTTCTTCACACTCTATAGCTTTATATCTTTACATTTTCACTTCAGCAAGTTCAGAGCTTTTTGTAAATTTGGGGTAAAAGGAAATTTTTTTGCCTTTGAGAACTATAAAGAAATAGGAGTTTTATCTTATTTTCAGAAAACACAGTCAGGTATATATTTTGGTAATGGAGAGAATGTGTATTTTACCTTAACATTTGATTTCTTAGAGAAATTAACAACCACTCCCCATCCGTAGTCATCACCTTCATTCTTCACCTGGAAATATTGCAAGATGTTATAACATAGCATATATAACAAAATCCCAGCAAGCACAACATATTGTATTTTTCATATTGACAGCAGCAGTTGTGGACTACTATTCATCATGAAAACAGTATTTATTTTAATGCATTACTGAATGTTTAGCAAAGAAACACAAGTAAAAATTGGTGCTTAGTGTGACATATGTAATTTTTCGAGACAGTAAACTGGCAGACACAAATGAACCTTGCAGATTTCACAAATAGGTCAAAATGAAAAACAAAACAAAAGAGAAATCAAATTACCTTTACCAGTCTTCCTGGCTGTAGAAAGGGCAAGCAGTACTTTGGTTTGTGAATATACTCTTCAATATCTTTACCCAGTTTTGCAAGCTGCTGGCGGATTCTGTAGTATATCACCACATTTTCTTCATTGGGAATTACAATTTTGTTGTACTGTGCTTCCAAATTATTGACTCCTATAACGAAAAGGAAAATCTCATTAAAATTAATAGCTTCACAAAGATTGAGGAATCAGTGTTTCACTTTCAGATCTCCATGACTAATATTTTGTGACCACTTCTAGTACTAATTTTTTTACTTACAATAACCCATTCTCTGGAAAGCTAGAAATCTGTAAATTTGTCCACTGAATTAAATACCAGTGTTATTTTCTTAAAATAAACAAGCTTGTGAAACTGGAAAAGGCTGGCACCCAATTATCCAGGAATAACTGACCTAGGTTTGCACAGAAGCCACATCAAAACTTGCAATGTTGTAGAAAGGTCTACCACTACAGTGTCTACCACTGCTTTTTATCTCCTCCTACAAAAATAAGATTGCTCAAAGATATCTTCTAAAGAGATATGTTTCAATAAGAGAAGAGTTGTTAGAAGATGGTCCTCCTAACTTGTTTTAGGCTCTGATTTATTAGTTGAAAGTCAGTATTTTCTTCCTCCAATATTTTTATGCCTTATTTAAGCAAATCAGTTTTTATTCTAAACAGTATGATTCATTCTTTTATTCTGATATTATCACCAGCAAAAAAACCCAAAGAACCTATTATAAAAAAATCTCTTTTTCCTCTCTACCAACTCATCCTCTTGCATGCTGTTTTTGAAGGCTCATAAGTGGCCTGGAAATCACACTGCACTGGGACTTGAGAAACAACTCAGGAAAGTGCTCCTTATTTTTACCTGCCAATTTTAAAAATAAGTAAGCCATCCATTCTCACCCACAGGACACTTTCTTCCTTAGTCTAAGTAGCCAATTCTGTCCTTTGTTTTTAATTGCAGCTGACAGGATTACAAAATTCTAATGCCCAGTATGGTGCCTAACCTGAAACTGTCCAAGAACTATGAAAAATGTTCTTCAGCTCCATTTTCCTATTAAACATCAATGCTGGAATGACAGAATAAAGATCTAGGCATGCCAAGTGGAACAGGGAAATTAAGAAAGGAAATAAAATACTATAATTAACTACTACTACACCCGCAAACTAACAGAAAGATAACTGAAACCCTCCCTCTGCATGGCTATCAAAGCTACATGCACATACACACTTTCTCTCTTAACATTCAATTAACAAATGAACAGATAAACTGCTCAATAATCATAATTACTTCTCATGTTCTTAAGATTCTCCTGGATTAAGTTTTGAAAGACTCACTCTCAAACACTGGTTGTAATTTCCAGACACTGACTTTGGCTCATGAAAACTCACTATTCAAGGACTGTGGGTCAAAATATACTTACTCAGTGGAGTGCAATTAAAGTCCCAGATCTCTCTGAACTTGTATTATAATTGTTTCTTTCCTACAGTACTCTGAATTCATGGCACTTAAGTTCTTTTTACTGCTTGTACTGAGATATGAAAAGGTGAAAGATTTCCTTCCCTAAGATTTTTCTTCCCTGCATCTCAAATGAGCCATGGAAAGTTTTAAATTGTTTTTCTTTCTTCCCACCCTATAGTTTAGCAACGTGACAATCATTCTTGTCTGACTCACAGAGGAAAGCTCTCTTCCTAAACTGATGGCACATATCAGTATAGGCCCTAAGAACAAGAGGAAATTACCGAAACTATAACATGGCAACAAATGTTGCAGCGGCAACTGTTGGCAGGAAAGACAAAAACTGCACAGGTAAAAACTCCTAAGAGCATAATAAAGCATAATAAAGCATAACTAATAATGTATAATTAAAACACGCAACTTTACCATGTATTATATGCACTCACGTGAGAACATGCAGCAATACTTACTTTCCACTATTTCTGGAATAGTTCTGTAATGTTGGAACTGATAAAATGATTTTTCTAACATATATTCAGGGTTAATTTCCTCCACTCGAAGTAAGTTCAATACCATGTTGTATGTCAGGTGGAAAGCACTGTTTAAGGGATCAGCTGAACCCTGAAAAGGACACAAGAACATTTTTAATTTGAAAAAAATATTAATTGTGGCATATAAGAACACACTGGATAAATCATGATGCAATATTTCATATGAGAAGCTGCTTTGATGAATTGCACAATTTATCTTAAATTTATATTACATATTGCATAAAATCCTAAACAATTTTACTATGCTGATCATGTAAAAATATTTGTACTGTATAGGTACTTATCACAGCTAGGATATTATAAATGATATCTGAATGAAAAGCCCAGGTAAAAAATTTAGATGTTTCCAGTAGTTTAGACTTTACACATCATCTTAACGTTTAAGTAATAGTTACTTAGCTATTTAAAGCAATCCATTATTTTAACACTGAAAAAAACCCCTTATTTGCAAGTCTTAAGATATATTGATCACATTGGTCTCTAGGGAATTTTGTACAAAAATAGGCAATTTGCTAGTTCTTTAACTTGAATTATGTCTCATTATAAAATTAATGTAACTTGTAGGTAGCTTGAGAGAAGTGAACTCTCCTCTGAACATAGTCCTGGGCACTCTGCTCTAGAAGGCCCTGATAGAGCCATGGCTTTGGAAAAGATGACCTCCACAGGTCCCTTACAAATCCGCCCCCCCCCCCCACCATTCTGACCATTCTGAGAATTTTTTTTTTTTTTTAAATGCAGCATGTACAGGTATTTTGATTAACCTAAGAATAAAAGATGCTGAGAAAGCATTACAGGGAACCATTACCTTCTTTATCCATTCTTATTTTTTAAGAATATCTACTACTGTCCTCTGTCAAAAAGGAGTACTGGACTAAGTAAATGCATCTTTGGTTCTGATTCAGCATTAGTTGTTACTAAGCTCTACCCAAGAGGACAACCTTGTCATCAACAGAGGAGCTGCGGTGCTCAAGTTTCTACAGATGCCTCTGGTTTAATACATCAAATAGAGATGACAGAACTTCTGTTGCTGATGCTAGCCAATTTGTAGCATAGCTTTTTTTAGACCTGATAAAAGTATTATGTATGTACCAACCTCCTGTCCATTTTTCTAAATATATTATTTATTCTAGGAAAGAGAAAATATTGCTCCATAAAAAGCTTGTCTCTCTATAACAAAAAATGCCATTTAAAGAATGGCATTTACTGAAGAATGGCACAGCAATTATGCCAGTGTCAGCTAACAGTGGTCAGATTCTTTCCTACTGCAATGTCCACTGCTCTAGTCCGGTATCAGCTAAAGAAGCTGGAACACACTCATCAGCTGGCGATAGGCACTAGAGATCAGGCAAAAAGCTGCTGCGTGACTGCTCTGATCACACAATGAAACAAATCCTCTTTCCATTCCTGATATCTTGGAGGGAAAACCTTCACCATGTGCTCGCAAGACTCATAAACTATTTCAAAGAATAGAACTGTGTCACACTCCCACCTAAATGTGATCACTAAGTGAGAAAACAAGGAACTTCATACAATTACAATATACACAGAATATGCCAAGAAAGGCCAAACAATTCCTGCAGATTCACTTTAAATACCTTTTCTTAAAATCAGCCGAATTCAAATATGAAGGAGTGATTTTAAAACAAACAAAAAACCCCAGCTATTTCAGAGATTACATAAGCAGACTTACTTGAAAGGCGATGTCTAAGCCAGTTGCTGATGTGGCAATTTTATTTTAAACACATGATCAGCATTTTACCATTTGAAAATATGATCATTCTATTAAGACACAGCAGTTGAAACACAAATCCTGTTTTAGCAAAAATAGTGAATTTTTCCTGTTCCATCATCTCATAAACACATCTTTCTCCAAGTTTCAGAAACTCCTGTCTTCTCAGTGTTCTCTAAGCAATATATTTGAAATCAAAGAGTTCTGAGACGCTTATTTTATCTGAAAACTGAAACTGCTACTTTTTCAAATGAAATATGCTCTACTGTATTACACCTTTAGCACAGCCAGCATCTGCTGCATGCATTAGTCTTTACCTACTACACCAGACTATCAGTACTCTCACACCTGACAGGGAGCAATCACCTGTATGCCCTTGCTTCATTTACTCAGCAGCAACATCCCAATTTTGCAGCTGCATTAGAAAACCTTATACCAAAACACAGTTGTGCTTTTATACTAAGTACACTCAAGGCATGAGTAGCTCATCAGCCTTTTATGGCAAATACTAAAGATGGCCATGGTTACTGAAGAGACAGTTAGTGCTTACCTAAAGTCACCTGTCAGATACATAAGGTGGAGAGAAACAAGTAACAGGAAGGGAGGGAAGATGGGATATATTACTGACAGGAAAATGGAAAAGGTAGGCTTTTCCTTCCTAACCTACTTTCAAAGAGTCTTCACAGTATAAAGTGTTCAAATATGCTGGATTTTGCTCATTGCCAAGATATAATAAGACATAAATCAGTTTTAACTTACATTTTCTCCATGATGGTTACCTCCTCCTGAAACCCCTTTTTCAGCTCAACACTTTTGCCACTGGCTCCCAGACTGATTACTTTACTTACTTAAAAATACCGTGAAGCACTTAGTTCACCCTCTGCCAGACGGCCTCCTGTCAAAATATATCAACCTTCTCTTCAACAAGCTAGGCTGCACCACCATCTGCCTCAACATCTCTCTGTCTCTGAGGAAGCTTCACCCTTGTCTCCATAGAAAAAGCTCCATATTAGAGAAAGGGAGAACCACCAACCACTCAATGCAGAAGGATCAAGTAAAAGCCTGACTTTATGAGAGCTGCAAAAAGAGTTGATGAGAAAGACAGCCTTGAACAGGCATCAAGAAGTCACTTTCAAACATGCACTGCCTCCATGACTTACTGCTGTTGAAGAATTACCATTCCAGTTCTCCAGCTTCCTTTTCTGCAAGTAATCCTGCCCCTCATTCCTGAGGACAGACTCCCTCACCTCAAAAATTTAACAAGACTGCAGCATGAGATTTTTTTTCTGAATAGTTTTTAGAAAGTAGTATAACTTTGCAAGCTTTTCCATCCCTCTGGATGATAATTGCCTGGATACATGAGAACAGTCTGCAAATATCAGATAAAGTTCTCAGAAATCAATGATCCCCTTTGCACTTGCAATGACTTCTCATAAAATTTTAAGCTAACTTAACAGAAGCAACCTTTCGAGTTTTCTGAGATTTGGGTTATTAGATGTATGCAAAAGAACGACTGGATTAAGCTGATAATGTTAAAAATCAGGAACATAATGATAAACAATTCACTACAGAAATAATTTAGTCAAAAGCTAAAAAAGGTATGAGAATCTGAAAACTACAGCTGCTATACAGTGTTCCCTGTTTAACTGCCAATAATTTCAGAGCGAATCCTCTTCTTAACACAACCAAACAATCCAACAGGGGATTCATACTTACTGGTATAACCATTTCTTGCCCACATAAACAATAAAGATATAAAGATTGGGATGAAGAAGATTAGTGTATGGAATTGATATAAACAGTATTTTTTCCTTTTTTTTTTTTTACTGTTAAGGCTTGGAAGCCCTGTCTAACTAGAGATGTGAGAGCTGTCATTGCTGCATAATGGCATGTAGTGTTGAGCAAGACATACATTTGGTAAGAGTTACTCCCTCTGTTATCTCTTACAGAAGGAGAAAAATATTTACATTTTTAAATCTGTTCCCATGAAGACAGAGGAACAAATTCTCCACAAAACATTTTTGTTCCCTAGCTTGTCATGGGAACATCAATGGCAAATACTGTCTAAAACTAATTAATTTGCAAAGCAACAATGAAGTATCTTTCACAATGATGAAATTAGATAGAATATAGGACATAATTTACACCATTTTGGTCCAGTGACAGTTGCATTTGCTTATCAATGTTTCCAGAAATAAACTGAATCAATGAGTTTCCAGAAAGGAAATAGCAAAAACACTTTACAGAAAGAGCAAAGAACAGAACAAACTGGTAATAAGTCAATGATTTTTTCCCTTTTTTTTTGTCATAAGGGGAAGATAGACTGAGATGTCTGTAACAGTCACAAATCACAAATTTCTATTAAAACCCTTATTAAATAGAAATGAAAGTGACTGCTTGACATGTCTGTAAGACACAGAAACACCTCTTGTGAAATAGCAACATGCTTTTTTCCATATATCAGTAATAAAATAACCACACAAATATTCAGTCTCTCTCAGAATGACAAAAAAACCCTATGCAGTTACATTGATATCAGAATTACCCTGAGGTACATTAGCACAACTGCAAAATCAATAAAAAACTCTTCTGTGAGTCTGTTTTTAACAGACAATGGTAAATGGCTACTTAAGCACAAATTTATTACCAATCTGGCTCACTGCTTTGCCCCAAAACCAGTTACACCAGGACAAACAGAAGCCACTGTGGGTGGCAAAATACTGCCCAGCAGGCTTTGCTGGTGAAAATACCTCAGGCTGGAATTCAACAAATGCTCCAGTTGTAACAAGAGACTTAAAAGGAAAACAATATAACTCTGTTTCTCTCGCCTCCAAATACTACCTTCTCAAGCTAGTTTTGAATGATGGAAATTTTTAGCCATTTACCCTCTAAGACAGTGGGCTACTTTTGTAGCTATCATTAGTTTTACTTCAGGATGGTAACTCCAAGTTCTGGTCTTCTCCTTGTGTTTGGAAAAAGCAAATGGTATCTCTACCTTCACGAATAAACTAGCTGACATTCTCAACAGATTTGCCACTATAGGTATCAGGACAGTGATGTTTTTATTTTATGACACTTTACAATTTTGGTAAATATGCAGTATGTTACCTTAAAGGAAAATGGTACCCTAGCAAAGATACCAAATTCTATACAATGTTAATAAATTTTAAAAAGTACCTTCTCATCCGTTCATCTCAAACCCATCCTTTTTGTTTTAAGAATACAAAGGAAAAAAAAAAAAATCTAGCTTAGCCAAAATTCATTCACAGTGATGAGTTTACCAAAGTAAATTTTCCAAAAATCTGGAGGAAAACTGCTTTCCACAGACTGAACTAATAAAACTTGAGGTATTTTGTCGTACTAAAGCAGCAACCACAATTAATAAATAAAACCTATTAGCTTAGTCCTACAGGCTCTTGAAAATCCTGAGGTGAAGTTCAAGAATGACAAACCATTTTACATACCATTTATGCACCTCATTTTCCTATATTTTGGTTGCAAACATCAGCAAGAAGAGCTATTTGCTGTTCTCTTCCATCTGCTGTGACCCTGTTCACAAAAGTCGATTATCCATTTCCCTGATCTCTGCGATTACATGCTAGAATCTTGTTGACTTTAAAGGTGATTTTAAATTAAGGTTAGACTTAAATACCTTCCTGAATTAAAGCCTGGAAAATTCCTGCAATGCATGCTTCATAAGGATAAGAAAAGGTTGGCAGCTTACAGTAAAAACAATTACTTCACATTAAAATTATTTTCATGTAAATACATTTTATAAAGTATCCAAAATACATGTTTCATTGTGATTCTCATCCATGTCACAACTTCGGAAGAATATTTTACTGTCCTCAAATCACTAGTAACAATCTATTACTTTAGATTTTGCAATGTCTTTTCCAACAAGTATCAGTGCCTACTTCCAGGTAAAGTATTTCTCTCCTGATGTAGCATTTGGCAAATTTCTCAAGTCCTGTGGCATTTTTTTCCCCCCTAGAAGTAACTTCTCAGTCAAGCCAAAGTACAACAATATAATTAAGATGGCATGCTAAGCTGATGTTTGCAGAAAAAACTATTGAACTGTCTGAATTGCTGTCGAGTTCATTTATCTGGTACAATAAAACAATTTAAGAATTAAAATAAAATGCAATGAGACTTCTAATATAGCAGCATACAAGCCAAATAAGGCCAGTACAGCCAGCTCTATAAAATGAAGGCCCTGTCAAGGAACTAGATGTAGCTAGTGGAGTATCTCCTACAGCTTGGCATTGGGGCACTTTATGTTCCATAGACAAAAGACAAGAAAGCATATTAAAGTATTTTTTACCTTAGCAGATAAATGCATTCCTGTATTCCACCATAACAAACAGTGTAGCCAGCAGAGCTGGGGAAAGGATTGGCATTGATGAGGTGACACCTCAGAGTCCTGCGCTCAGTTCTGAGCCCCTCACCTCAAAAAGGACCTTGAAGTGCTAGACCACGTCCAGAGAAGGACAGCAAGGCTCATGCAGCACCTAGAGATCCTGTCTTAGGAGAAACACCTGAGGGAGTTGGGGGTGTTTATCCTCGAGAAGTGGAGGCTCAGGGGAAGCCTCATTGCCCTCTACAACTGCCTGAAAAGGAGGCTGTTAGTAAGGTGAGGTCCAGTATCTTCTACTGTGCCTACAGGGAGAGAACCCAAGGAAATGGCCTTAAACTGAGACAGGGGACATTCAGATTAGATAATAGAAACAATTTTTTCACTGTTAAGGTGGTCAGGTACTGGAACAGGTTGTCCAGGGAGGCGATGGAATCACCATCTCTGGAGGTGTTTTAGAGGTATCTGGATCTGGCTTTGGGTAATATGGTTTAGTGATTTAGGGCTTGCACTGGTAAATGCTGGGATTTGGTGATCTTAAAGGTCTCTTGCAACCTTGATGATTCTATGTTTGCTTTGAATTTTTCAGTCTGTCTCCTCCTGTGATAAGGTAAGTGGACGCAACGCACTGATAGGCTCAAATTCAAAGTTCAAAAACATACTTACGTACCACATTTTCAGTGGTACAGTCATTCATTCTGATAACATAATTAGAGACTATGTTTGAATCTTATGCTCAAGATTTTGGTCTTTAGAGACATAACAAATTACCACTGCTGAGTAACTCAACTCTCTCTGTAGGAATGCATTCTTGTAGCACGGCCATGTTCCAACTGGAGAGATGCTGCACTGGTTTCAAAGGCTATCTATCATCAAGAAAAAGCTTTACACTTCCTACCTAAACTAACACAGTAATTTCCTACCTAAACAGCTTTAAAGTAAGAGTAAGTAGATTTTAAGAAAGGAAACCAAAAAAAATTCCAATTGAATACTTCTTAGTAGCATGCAAATGTACAATTACAATTTACCACCTTCAGAAAGCTGCCCCAATAGTCTTGTAAGCATCTGAGTTTACAGATTCATGCAAGTCACCAGTTTACTAATTATTCAGTGGTCAATTACACTCTAAGGGTAAACAAAGAAACCTAGTTACACTGCAGAACACAAATGTACATTACTGAGTTTAAGAAATATTTACAAAACTCCCTTGTAAGAACTCCATCTAAGAATGGAATGCTGAATGTAAGTGTGGAGTACTGTACACAGTGTCGCAATGAACAGTGGAACAGGCAAGCAGCACAGCTGCAGCAATGCTGCTGGTACCAATTCACTCAGAGCTCTCACTGCACCGACCACAGCAGGAGGCAGCTGACAACAGGATTCCTAGATGTTTTGCTCTAGTGTTCAGGAAATGGTTTGGATCAGACACCCCCATATTAGGGTTGAAGAGCTATGACAAAAATGTTCTATGTAAATTTTCTATCATTCTTAAGAAGGCTAATTTATTTCTTCTGGAGTTTTTTCTATAAATCTTTAGTTTATCCTGAAAGCAGAATACTACCCCTAGGCACGTCCACGATCTTACCACCAACAAATACCATCAGTAATGAAAATCTGAGACACACTTAATGATGACTGTGAATTGTAACTATTATGTAAATATAATGTATATTATGTAACTTTTAGCCTGCACTGATTTTCTTGGCCTGTTTGACATGGAATTTCCTCTAGAGGCTTTGTATTTAAGAACAAAAATAAGAAGGAGGTTTTTTTTGTGCTTGCACTGCTCATTTCATAAAAGGTTACTTTTACTGCCTATACAGCAATTGGCTAAATAGTTACAGAAGCTACAGGGACATTAGTATCTTAATTTTACTGACTTCTGACCTTTTTCAGAAAATTCTAAAAGTCAATCTTTGCTTACAAGTTAAGTAGTGTCAAAATGAAATACATTAATTCATTTAGATCAGTGGAGAAAAAGCAAAAGCTAACGTAGCAAAAGTGATTATTTTTCCCATTTATATCCTTATAATTCAAAAGGAGGAAAAATCAAAGTCTTGTTGTTTTGATGAAGGAAATATTCCTTACTATTTCCTTAAAATCTAAAGCAAAACTGCAAAAATAGTATCAAAAAGAAAGTAAGTGATCTACTCCTTCTTCCTCTATCTTAATTGATTCAGATTGAGTTCTATAGTTCTCAAACTACTGAATTTTCAAACTTTAAAAAAAACCCACCTTCTGAATGGGTAAGCTTATAATCTCTTAAAGTATGACGAGAAATACTTGAAATACCACTTTTTCTTATGCCATTAACAATTATTTCACATAAATTAACCTTTTTGGGGACTTTTTATAAATATTATTTATAAAGATGCTCTTTTGCTTCTCTCATTATGTATTTTCTCTATATTTTTCAGCTAAAAGTAAGTATGACACAAAATTATGTCCATTTTCTTCAATTATGTCCGTTTTCTTCAACAGTCTTAAAAACTGACAAAAACCCAGTTAAAAAACTTAAGTCTTCATACATCTCAGAGATGTGCACATGCATTAAGAGTGTGAAGAAATAAATATATTACAGTCCACTGACAAAACACAAATTAAATCAAGACAAGAAATAAACACAAAAACTTAAGGCTACCATACCATGAATATTTATAAAATTTATTTTACTGATTTCAGGGTAGTTAACCATAATGCAGCATTCATGAAAATTCTGACTTTAAGGAGGTAAATACTACCTTCTTGGTGTACAAAAGGTACATGTAATGTACATATTTTCAGATATATTATAATACGGATTAACAGGTAGCACTGACAGATGAAGACACACAACAAAGAATCCACATTGGCAGCCACGCAGGTACTTTTCCCCTTGTTCTTAATTGGCCTGAAAAAACCATTGGCATCTCCTTTTTTTTGGCAACAACTCCATGCCTTTTGTTAACATAACTTAATGATGACTTGAGATGATTCCCACAATTTATACTAAGTGTAGTAATACCATAAATGCTGTTTTAAGACAAATTACCTGCTACTTGCACCCAGGCTACAAGCTCCTAAATGGAGTGCAGCATAACTCTCCAAGTTTTTAAATTTTAGCATGTCTCCACAATTAACGTAAGCAGCCTAAGACAGGCAACTCACACAACAGATATTTCTTTGTGGTTATTTTTACCATGGAATTTAAATAGAAGTGTTATGAGTACAGTATTTCATATTTAAATTATAAAGCAAGAAGGTATTATTGTGATAATCTGTAACAACTCCCATTACAGTTTGGGGAAGTCCTGTAATTTAATGCCCATCTCAACCATGAGTGATTTTTTCAACCTCTTAATTTCCAAACTTCAATATTTTCTGCACAAACTGTCAATTTCTCAATAGCTGATTTTCACATACTGACAGCCACTTCACTCTTCTTTATTCTATGTAACTCATTTTTGCATGACCGGGTCCGTTTCATCTATCACACTGACAGTCCACTAACAAAGTTTATTTCATCACAGAACCAAATAATGTAGTAACTCTTGTGAAAGACAAAACCTTTTCCTAGTTCACCATAAGCCTTAAACTGATGGTAGTCAGCAAGAAACAGAATACTAGAGTAGCAGTGCTATTACTAGGAAAACAGCACAGAGTTCTATTTGTCCTGCCTGATAGCCCTTTTATACAAAGGATGATACTACTTCTGCAGAAATAAGAATGATATTAGTCTTCTGACTTTGTTTCACAATACAAACTCCTACGAGAATTCACTAAAAAGCTACTTTAAGAACTTGTCATCTTCTACCTGCATGATCTTCTTGTCCCAGGTGACTAATTTTCCACATAACATTACTCAAGTGAACATAATCTTCTGGGAGAACAGAAACAAAATAATGTCTCTCCTACCTTCAAAAGCTGCTTGCCAATGGTTGGACTCATTTTTTCATCCACCATAAGAATTACTATTCCTCTGTCATCCATACCTCGGCGTCCTGCGCGACCTGACATTTGAATGTATTCGCCTGAGGATATCTACAACAAAATGAGAAAAAGAAATTAACAAACATCAAGAAAATAGCAGGAACTCATACTGTGCTGATTTCAACTGCACAGTAAGTGACATGATGTACAAAAAGAAGAGTTTTTTAAGTTATCAAACAGTTATCACATATTGACTTCATTAGTCATACTTACTATGAAACAACAATATAAATCCATGACTATGAACAATGTAAGTCAGCAGTAAAAGCTAACTATTACTGTTATACCTCGGTATCATTGAGCATCATTTTTAATAAGCACAGAAACCATTTTACTAATGTCTTTTATAATGGAAGGTTGCTGAACATGGTGGAGATACAACAGATCTTCCACATACTGATAATGCATCTCAATCATCTTCAAATAATCCATCATTTCATTTAGATTATTCAAGAGTAACATTAACACATGATACCTGCTAAAGGAGTATTTTTATGCCTCCTAACAGTGAAATTGAAGAGTTTATAAACAACTGGGACATGGACAAGAGGCTGCTACAACTGGTTACCTATGTCTCAGAAAGTTATAAAACAAGGGTTTTGTCATCTGTGGAAACTGCATTCTCAACAACTCCCCAAGTTCCACTTTAGGTCAGATTTTAAAAACAACTTAAGCAAACTGTAAATAACTCCAGAAGTTCCAAATTTCTTCTATCTCAAAGCGAACCCATTCTTATATATATCTTAGAGACACACAATCAAAATGAATAGTGAAACCGAACAGCCTAAACTAAGATTGAAGAAAAATTTACTTCATAACTTGCATAGGTCAAGTCAATTGTCCCATTCACAACAATTTCCCACCTTTGAAGGATGAGCCTTGGCTCTTATAAAGCTTTGCTGCGATGACGTGAAAGGCCTCATTTCTATTTTAAGTAAACCACATACCAAGTTTTAATGTCTAAAATTTTATAATCATGCAAGAAGTCCTGCTGTAAGAAAACAATATTCTTCCAAGGTCAATGACCTCTCTTCTTGAGTCTGTCAAAATTAGTCATCATTATGATACGACATGAAGCCCATTTATTCTTCAGAGTTCTCTGATACAGAATAAAATATCTGGGTATCACAGTTTTGGAAAAGGTGTGCAGAAGTCCTAGAATAGGACTTCTAGTCCTAGAATAGTCCCAGTTAGTCTGCTGCTAACCTGTATTTAATTCCCTTTTGATGTAGCTATTAAACAATCTCATGAATAATCTGAGAAACTCTGTCTTCCAAAATCTGTGTATTAACTAGGAATGGATGCGACAAAAGATTTTTGAAAGAAAAACTATTTTCTACTACATTAAGGTGAACACATTAAGAGTAAATTTAATCCTAATAAGGTTTAAATAATTCAATTTTTCTACAGAACCTCTCCATCACTTACCCATCGGAAATCTTTTCCATCAAATTTACTGGCACTTGTAAACAGCACAGTTCTGGCTGGCATATTAATTCCCATAGCAAAAGTTTCTGTTGCAAATAAGGCCTAAATAAACAGACTGAAGTTAAGCAAGCAAAAAAATAGGATCTCAAGCAAACATGAAAATAGTCAGAGATTGCTACACAAAACCTCTTTGGATTTTAATACATCTGTACAGTCAATACAGGAAACACAGGCATATTTAACACGTAAAAACTGGACCAAAACCATCTTTCTGCCTTTTCTTATTTCTCCTGGAAAAGCAAAAAAACTAAATAGATGGGTCCATGTGAAAAACTTCAAAAGAAAACATCATGGAGGGCAAATTATAATAATCAATAATAGTATTTAATTTCAATAATTCAAATTTGCAAGAAGAAAACAGGAGTTAGCTGTCCAAAAAAACCACCACAACTTTCACCTAAGGTTATATTTTTCTGAGTTTTTGTCCTTAATACAAGCAACAATCAGCTTGGTAAAGTCATTTATAGGAGAAAGATGTAACATAAAATAGTTTAAGAAAGTATTTAAGTTAGACACTGAAAGTTCAAATACTTGTAAATAAAAGCTGGAACACTTAAAACTACAGCTGCAATTGTGTAGATCTCCACTGTAATACTAGCATATACCCTGACCTAAGGCGTACTTGGATTTTCAGGATTACCAGCCTCATATTCACAACAAACTATAGACGGACTTGAACAATACCTTTATTAGGCCCTCTGAGAAAAGGATTTCTATGGTTTCTTTTAAGATAGGAAGCAAACCACCATGATGAATACCAATTCCTCGCTTCAGAAGGGGAAGCACATGTTCAACCTGGGAACATACAAAAGACCAGCAAACAAATTTTAGCATTTGTTACTAAAAGTTGTAAGGAAAGCCCCAATGCTCCCCTGAGCATTCATGTAATTCACTATTCCCCAGTTTAAAATAAAATAACTACACCTTCAATCTTGTAATATTCTGCTTAGAAGCTTGTATTTTTCCACTGTAAAGATGGGAAAACATCACTATGCTTAGGCATTATACAATAAATTAGATTGCAGATGCATCAATGCAATGCAACTTTTTGAAAGCCTCAGCAATCAATAACTGCATAAGTGCATACTGCACGTCCACTTGAACAATTTCCAGACTTTTTAAACCCAGGTCTACCTCTTTATAAACTCTCATGTTCACTTCAACATAATTGGAAAAATAAAACAAGGGGTAGGAACTTCACTTTTAATTCTGACATACATCATCTTCTGGAATTGCAACTGGAAGGAATCCTTATCACCTCTTTCATAATGACAAAAAGCAATGCAGAAGATACTAAAACCTGGGGAAACGAATGAGATTATCCAATTTTATAATTTCTGTATCCCCTACACAACACCCACAACTTTACAAGTTGCAGAAAACAGGACAGCAGCAATTTAACGCTATTCAAAAGAATCCTTTCCAATCTCTACTCACCTGAGGAAGCTTTTTGTCTTCATCTGAGAGACAATCAATTGCATTATTGAAGACTTCTTCAACCATTTTTTTTTCTTCATCTAAGAAGGAAATTTGTAAGTTATTACAAAATGCAGAAGGCTAATACAAAATAAGAATAAAGTGGTACCACATTCTAATATTTACATAAGTGTACAATAAAAATTGAGTGGAATACTGTGAAGTCTACACAAAACCATCCACACTTGGTCAGGCAATCAAGACTTCAATAAGCCTAAAGGAGTCAGATGGTAAGCAGAAGAAGACGATCAGGAAAAACAAAACTACAACAAACCTTTGAGAACAGTCCAAACATCAGCCACTTCCAAGCTTGGGATTTATCAGTATTATGTGCTCCCTCTCTATTTTTTAAACCTGCCCTGTTCCTCTTCTACCTACTAATCCCTGTCTGCATGGATATAGAGGCTCTTTCTTGTTAACTCTAAAAAGTTTACACCCTTACCACTAAGTAGTACAAATATCAAGAATATACATTCAAAGGTGTGCTTCTGAATAAAATATGAAAACACACCTCTGCATTTACACATATCTTTAAATTTTCTGACAGAATTTTCTAACCTGCATTATTCTGCCACACCAAATCAAAATGTGCAAAGACTGGAGCAAATAAGCAGTCAAGAACCTTGAACAGCTCACAAACATGAAACAGTACATTGATTTACAACAAATTCCTTATTTTTGTTAAAACTCTAGATTTCCAAGAAGCAATGAGCTTAAACTTATTTGCCAAGCTTGGTATTAGCCAAGATGGAAAAAATCTTTTGTTTATATTTTGGTTTTTACTTTGAGAAGCAAGGAGAAGAAGGAAATAAAAAAAATTAGATTGCATTGTTGAGAAAGAACAGTCTAGTGGTTTATTATACAGTTGTTTGGACTTTGCAATTATATTATTTCTCTAATGAACGTAACATGAAAATTTTGGAAAATATCTTTTTATGACCAGTCTTCTCTCATTATAGACAGAATCTTCTAGGAATTCTGGTGTTATCGTTACAATAAACGGCATACTGAAGCAAGAAATAGAGTTTAAAATCAAAGAACAGTTTGACTTTGCAATGACCAAGTACTCTGTGCACCAATACCTTCCTACTGAATACAGCTCAAGGCACCAGCATAATAAATGAAAAAAGCGGTATGTATTTTCCTTTTGGTGTTCAATAGGAAAAGTAGTATTTCACATAAAACTGAACCTGTGAATAGAATGCAACTGGATTTATCTGTACCTGTATTGAAATCTAACTTTGTCATCTGAAGTGCATAGGCTTCACAGTCTTTCTTACTGAAGCTGAAAATAATCACAGGTTGGAAATTCCTTTCCATTATCATCTTCACAATCTTAAAAACATTTGAAGGACCTGCAGAAAGATTACATTAATTTAAATTAAATTTTACAACAAAAAGTATCTTATGGAGTAATTGAAACACAAGCACAACTTGAATAGAACTTTGAAAAAAATTCATGAAAAAATTACCTCAGAATGGGTTCAAACTCACCTTTTGTTCCTCCTTTCCTTCCTTTCTGATCCCCTTTTGCTAAGTCTCCTGCATCTCTAAGCACTTGCATTGCTGTATTAAAATTATCTTCTCTGAAATCTCCCTACGTGTAAAACACAAACTTTTAAGTAGTTACTTACACAGCCCACTTAAAAATACTTAGTGCTTTGCAGAGCCAGTACCACTACCCAACATATACACAGATAAAAGGACAAAAACAATGCATAAGCTATCAAAAGAGTTTACTAGGTCAGTGTCACAGCTCAGAATTGCACTGGTGTGTCTCTGAAGTTAGTTCTTATAGTTCTATCCACCACTCTACCCTTCATGCCAGACCTGCTGAATGATACAGTATTAAAACTGACTTTTAGGAATGTCCACACAAAATGACACTGCCCAATGAAGGCATATCTTCAAATGCAGCACTACTGTTTACGGCATTAGTAACAGCTGAATGAGCTAATGATAAATTTTAAACAAGTTTTTAGTTCAAAATCACCTAAAGAAACAAAAACATTTTGTCTCTCAACTAAAGTCAAATTTACATGCCACTATGTTTTCTTTTGAGCAAGAAACAGTACAAGGAACTTCAACTACTTTGCAGATTTACAGAAAGCACTATGCATTATAGAAAACAAACAAGGATGTAGGCACTCAAGACATCCCAGGGAAGTATTACTCAGCTGATTGCATGACATTAGATAATAAAAGCAATTTCTTGTGTAAGACTCCAAAAATCTAAAAGCAATTCAGAGATCACCATTACTCACTTGGACTTAATTTTAACAAAAACATCCTTTATACAGCCTATCCAAATTTTGCAAGAGCTCAAGCTTTTCACTGTTAAGTGAAGAAAACAATCTTTCAGACAAACTGAGTATTCCTTACATTTTCATCAACAACCAGATGGAGTCCATCTCCTCCTGCTGGAAATATATAATGCTGCAGTGGAGTAGGTCGATAGTCAGTGTAAATCACATGGCAAGGCTGTAAAGAAAGAATTCACATAAATATTTCATAATTGCACTGTAGTATCACTTACATGATGGAAAATTCAAGATATTATTATTAAAATACAGCCTGCTAAAAACCAGAAAGTAAGGCTTTCAGAAACTAAGATAACAAATTTTCTTTTTTGAATATGGATTTTGAACTAATGACATTGTTTAAGAAAATGAGAGTTTGCAAATGTCTTAGAGTACAAGTCAGCTACAAAAATTCTTTCTCATGAACACAAAAAGTAAAGACAGCCAATGTTTCTTTCAGCATTACTAGGCAGATTTGAAATATTAACACCTTATAAAATCAAAGGAAAATGTGTTAACGTGTATTTTGTAGAAAAAGCCTGAAGCATTATTGAAACACCTAAGAAAGGCTCACAGTAGACGTTCATGAGCATTTAAGGTTTTGATGCATTAAGGAAGCTTGTTTAGGAAAAAAAAAAACCCACTTCCTTTAAAACATTAAATATTACATAAATCTGCAATTAAAAACCCCACAGCCTAATGGTCTGCAACATGAAGCTTGAGGCTTTGTGCCAAACTTAAATAGACATTTTTTTATACTATACTCCTTTCATTCCAAACAACGTAAGAATCAATCTCCAGAGCATTTTTAAAATTGGAGAAACATCTTGTTGATAACAAATTTCCCAGTTCTAATTCACAAAGTCTTTGCTATATAAATGCATATCTTAGAAAAAAACAAAATAGAATTTAAAACCTAAATGTTACAGGACAGGATAGATTTCTTATACAACACTTCTGTTACTTGCTTGCAAGCATATATAGTATTTCCCATGAATTTAAGATTTGCTTTTGATTTCCACACTGCCTTTTACAGAGCTCCTCAGCCAAATTTACTTAACCTCTTGTCTACCAGCCCTCAGAAAATCACTGTCTGTTCACCATGTTTCATAATTTAGAATGTTTGCTTCAAACAGGCAGGTACCTAAATAATTGTGGAAAATAAACATTAAAAACCAGTTCTAATGTTGCCATTCAGAAGCACCAGCCAGTCCACCTGCAAAAGCAGGAATACAGCTAGAGAAGCCAGGAGTGATCTATATTTATATTACCACCTATAAGCAATAAAATTACTAAAAAGATACTCAGAAGCCCAGTTATCAACCAAACAGACAGTATTAAGCCACAAGACAAAAAGCACGGAAGTACAGCATATTGGAAATATTACCTGTTTGTGAAGATGGCAGATCCATTCAGCAAACTGACGTGCATTTGGAATAGTTGCAGAAAGGAACACATAATGTACATTATCAGGAAGCAAAATAATAGTCTCTTCCCAAACCACACCACGTTCTGAAAATGGAAAAGCATATGGGAAATTTATGGGATCAAAGCAATTTCTCATTCCTGGAGCCCAAGAACAGCATGCTTAAAAACAAAATAAGACAAAAAAATAAAACAAATCTTCTCTACATAAGTGGAGCATATAAAATGCATCAAATAATTTCTGCTTTGGTGAAGAAAATACAAACTGCAACACATAATTATGTAAATTCAGCCAGAAATAAATTATGAATTATTTATACAAAAAGATGACAGATTTTACAAGAGAAAATTAGACTTAATTCTTCAAAATAAAAAGAAATTGTTCTTGGGGAAAAAATACAAAGATTTGAAAAGAAAAATAGTATATATAGGATACCTGTATCTCTCATGTAGTGGATTTCATCAAAAATAACCCATGCAACTTCACGCATAACCTCAGAACCTCTGTAAAGCATACTTCTCAAGATCTAGAAAAGGAAGTAAAAGTTGAGTCCCTCCACATGAAATAACAACAGTCATGTTACATGGACATCAGTAAGAAACTGCCAGAAATGTTGGTTCACTTTTACATGGATCTATGAAATCATATCTTGCAAAAAACATAATAGCATTTAAAGATAAGTTTTGAGATGCTTTCCAAGTTCATTCCAATCTAACAATCTCACTACCTGAGATAAACTGTTTTTTTCTGAAAGGAACATGAAAGAATAAGACAACATATTTCTCCAAGCTTCCACTGTCAGGTAATTGTTACAGCTCTATAGATGTACTTCTCCCAAGACCTCTTTTTACTTCATCCTATTAGATAGCCTCCCTGTGATTAAGAGGAAATCTTTTGTCAGAAATCAAATAATTCAATCTCTTTAGTATTTCCCTACCAAAGCCATGCCTGTTCCTTTGAGGTAAAGGCAAAAAGAAGAAAATTTCAACTCACGGCTGCATTTCTACAACAGAAATATGACAAAGCTCTGTAAACAATACTTTGTTAACAAAGGTGAAAAGCTACCTATTCTGAGTTCTAGCACCTACTGTGAACAACTCAGCTATCCTTCGATGATTTCACCCTCCTTATTTTGCCTTTCTAGAACAAAATACTGACCACAGGACTTAGGAAATCTGACTTTCAGCATCTGACATCTACAGAATACTCAGTGTCTTGAGCACTCAGGAAATTAAATTCTGACTTTCTCCACATTAGAATCAGAAGTTCCTGACTTACAGTTCAAAAGCATAAATTCACAGAGATTTACCTAACTTTTTAAATAATCAAGAGTTCAAACATTCAAATAAGTCATAATGAAATTTAGAACATTTTCAACCTTAATTAGGCCACTTTAGTCTTTTAAAATTAGACCTCCCCAATCAAAAAGGGTAGAAGAAAACACCGATCAAAATTTAATGTCTGTCTTACCTCAGTTGTCATTACCAAACAAGAAGCTGTAGGATTAATGGTGACATCCCCAGTCATCAAACCAACATCCTGAAATTCTTCATACATCTCACGATACTTCTGATTACTCAAAGCTTTAATTGGACTTGTAAATATCACACGCTGCTTTTCCCTCAAAGCCAGGGCAATTGCATACCTGTATTCAAACAATATCCACATTAACCACAGCAATATCCATACTAACAGCTGTCAGGAAGACAGGGTGTAGTACTTTGCTTAAGAACAAAATTAATTGTGCAATTCACAACACCAAGAGAATGATACACAGCATTTGAATCCATGCTCCAATACATCTAGCATTTCCTCTCCAGAATATTAAGTTCAGTGCAACTACATATGCATCTCTGCAGAGTGAAAAATCTTTAAACACCAAGTCAGCTGATTTTTATGAAAACTAGAGTAAATGTTGTTTAATTAAAAAGCTGTAACTGTGTCACAACAAAACTATTATTATCATTTGAACCCATGCTCTAATATATCTCCATGTACATTTCACTATTCATTTCAGGTCTGAATCAAACCCTGACAGAGAAGTTGGTGACTAAATCAAGCCACTGCTTCTAACAAAGCAAAAAAACACAAACAAACAAACAAACCAAAACAAAACAAAACCAACAAAAAAACCCCAAAAAACCACAAAAAAAACCCCCACAAAACAACCACCACCACACCACAGAACAAAGTCCTTACTTCTTCTACCCAGGAGCTAGAAAATGAAGGTATTTTTTCAAGATTTACAGAAATCTGTATTGAAGAAAATTCCATTTCAATCTATGCAGTAACAGCTTGACAGTTTAAAAATAAAAGCTAAGCTTACACACAAATTAAGCCTTTCACTACTCACTAAATGATGGAAGATATAATTTTGATATTAAAGGGCAGCCAATTCAATTCTAAAACTGGTGGACTGAATGTTGTATCAAGAAATTGCAACACAACAGTTACTGATGGTTCAAGAAAGTGACAGAAGGGACATCACACTGTTCTTTTACTACAGCCTTTTAGAAAAGTACTTACTCAGCACAAACAGTTTTACCAGCTGATGTGTGAGCTGACACCAACACAGACTGGTTATTATCTACACAAAGAATAGCCTCTCTCTGGAAGGCATCAAGAATAAATGGATATTCCTAGAAGAAAAAAGAAAAACATTACAGAAATTTAAGACAGACTTACATCTAACTACTTTTCTGACTGATCTAGTGTGCAGATTAGAGGCAGAAATTAAATCCTGCAGACACTTGTAATTTCTGCTGATCTTAATCCACTATTATGCAATGACTTTTATTTAAGTATTTTTACCTCATATCATAACTAAGATCTTTGCTTATGTCTCGTTGTCATAGCAAATGAAAATCATGCCCTGATGACAGAATTTTTGCTCATTTACCAGCTTAGAAAGAGAACTAGAATGCTGACCCTGCCTGATGTTACAGAAAGAATATTCTAACAGCCTATCCACCTCATTCAACCACATAATATTTTCTACTAAATTTTAAATAGAGAAACATCCACTTTATTTATGACAGACCATCTTTTACAGACCTTACTGACAAAGTACATAACTTTTCCCTCTACTCTCACTTACTATGTAAAACATGAACAACAACAACAACAAAAAAAAAGTAAATGGAACCTGCCACATACTTTTGCAGCTTTTCCAGTTCTTGGTTTCAGACCTGTGAATTCTTCATTTGCTGGAAGCGCAACCTATTAAAGATATTTAAAATAAAAACAGTTGTAGATTTCTGTGTCCACAGCAGTGACATTTCTGGCAATGTGAAGTGTAAGAAAACCAATTTGAATTTCTGTTAGCCTGTTTCTATAAGCTCATGTGTCAAGGTTTCATTCCTTCCTCTCAAGAGTTTTTCAATCAATCTTTGCATTCTCCTACCTAAGCAGCGCTGCTTCTCTCACTTCTCTGATATCCCTGCTGTCTTGTGTGAGACATTACTGCTTCACCTGCCTTAAAACACTAGTTTTTTCAGCCAAGACATAATCATGTGTTCTGGCCAGTGGATATTTGAAGCAATTACTGAGCTCACATTGATAATATTCCCTTTACAAATACACTGTATTTATGCTGGTAACATTCCCATTCCTGGCCAATATCTAGTATTTATTCACTTTAAATATGTAAGGTCTCTTCAGTTACTAAGTGATGGCAAACCTTTACCAGACATCTAAAAAAAACCAAAAACAGTACACACAAAAGCTTTAGAACCCTGATCAGCAACTGTATATACAGCTGCCTCATTATGGAAGTCTGATGATAAAGAGCCTTTGAATGTGACCCTAATTAACTTGAGCTAGCTCTGGAAAACAGCACAGAAGATAAAAAGTGCATAACAGTACAAGGAAGTTAAAATTTACATACTTGATTCTCACACATACTCTTTATTACAGTCATATATGGATGTAGGATTATTCAAGAAAACATTAATGTAAGAAAGCATTAATAGTGTGTAGTTTTCATACTTGAATGTGTATTTATGTTCATCAACACAATTTGAAAATTGATAGTTTTTACTACTTTACACATTAAAAAAAGTAATTTTCCATTTTTACCAACATTTATTTTTCAACAGTAATGAGCTTTAGAAGAAAGACTTTCATTCTTGAACCAGAATAGCAGAATACTTCAATGCACTGATCACACTACAAAGAGAAACCTGTTTTACCAACCCGTAGGTTTTTCTCCTCAAATGTTCTTGGTACCTTACAAATACAGAAACTATCAACATCACCATCAATTCTTTCACAATCAGTCATTTTATTCTAAGTATGAGCGAAACTCCTTCTGGTAAGATATCCTACTAATTTTTCAGGTGCATTTTGAGCATGCTCAGTGTCAGATACAGACTTCAAATTCTTCACACTCTTAAATATAGTATGAAATACTTTATCTGCTGGAGTGCAGGAAAGCCTTGCAGAGGGATCAGGACAGACTGCATCAATGAGCAAAGACCAGTGGTGTGAAATTCAGCAAGATCAAGTCCCAGGTCCTGCCCTTGGGCCACAACAACTCAAAGATGCACTGCAGGCATCCCCAGGTGGGGGGGCAGATTTTCCTCAAGTAACAAGCAGAAGGAGAATATGAAATGACCTTAAACTGTGAATTGGGAGACCAGACATTAGAAAAGAGCTGTCAAGCATTGGACCAGGCTGTCCAGGAAAGTGGTTATCATCACTAAAGCCACTTAAGAGATGTATAAATGTGGCACTTGGGGACAAGGTTTAGGGCAGAACTTGGCAGTGCTGACTTAATGGTTGGAATCAATGATCTCAAAGGCCTTTTCCAACCCAAAAAATTCTGTGATTCTGTGATATAGTAACTGCATGAAGAATAAAGAATACTTTTATACCAGCAATGATACACACAATTAGGTGTAACAAGTCTATATTTTTCATGTGCTTTTTCACTGCACTCACCTCATGTGTACAGCCTTCAACAGTTTCCACAGACTGCACCTTTACTTGAGGCATCAGATCTGTCAGACTAAAAAGATACGAGTTAGGATTGCCAAGAAGTATTAAAAAATCCTGTTTTTTATAAAAATGAACATGTTGAATTTCACATCTGCTTTAACTGCAACACTAAAAAAAAAATGATGTGCAGTCTTGGCATGGACAGACTGCAGAAGTTACTACCAGGACTATTACCTCAAAGTTAAAATTTTGCTACCACATAAATCTACTCTAGCTATTGACTCAAAAATTGCATCACAAAATAGCACCTGGGTCACATTTACTCACATAAAGTTTTATGATTAAATGACAACTTTTTTCAAATGAAACAAACTCAAGACCTGTACTCGTGCTACTAATCAACACAGACTAAGAGCAGCTTAAAGCATCGCAAGCACCTGCCTGAGGACAAGGCCCCTCTTTTCTTTACCAGTTCCTTCTCTCATGGCCACGAGAAGGGACTGGAGTCGCCGTCCATGAAACTGTTTATTTCTGATGTATACATTCTACTGATACCACTAACACAGAAAATTACTTAAAATGTTGACTCTGGTTCTGTTTTGCTTCTATGCACTATTTCTTTACAGTTTTTGAGAAGTGTTCTCATGAACTTCTCACAGAAATCTGACACTGAACTTCACAAAAGTTATATAAAAGATCGAATGATAATCCAGTTACCACCTTACAAGCCTCAAAAATCTTGTCTGTCTTACTGCCATATTTATTTTTCCTGTATCCCAAGCCAACTATGTCTTTCAACGTCATGGTACACAGCAAGGCTGCCTCTTCCCATGTGCTTCCAGCTCATCTCCTGCTCTGTGTGAAATCAACACAATGACCTGACCACGAGTCACTAACTCAAATGAGTAACTACAAATTCCTGAACATTTTCTACTGCAAAGGCCTACAAGTGTGCAGTATTATTTTAAATATACCCAGCTTTCATCATTGTTGAGGCTGCACTGGCAGCACTTTCTCACTTAAACAGGTAACGGAAAATCAAACTTGCACAAATTCATCTTTACAGGAAAACACTGCAAAATTCCTTTATATCAACTGTTCCCAGCTGGCACATGTCTAGTCAAGGCAGCTTGCTAGGACTACCTTACAGATTAAGCTGAGCACTTACTTAACATCTTCTGATAAAACATCTTCCAATTTCATTTTTTTTCCCAGAATGACATTTTCAGTACTATCAATCTCAGCTTCCCTTTTTGGCTTGACTATTGCTGCTGGTACTGAAGGTTTTTCTTCCAATCTTTTTCTGAAAAATAAACACACAAGAATTTTAAAATTTGCCTCCTTCATTTATGTATTTTCAAGAAAAAAAACTCTAAGAGCAACTGTGATCCCACTGCTCTGGGGGAACAACCCAGGTATTATGACCCACAAAAATAGCTGTGGGATTTCAAACTTGTTCCCAGATAAGCTGGCCACCAGGTCCCCACACTCCCCAGCTGCCCACAGAGCCAGAGCTGGCTAAAGCTTTAGAGCCAGGGATCCTGGGAAAATGGGTCACAGAATTACAGGTTGGAAGAGACCACAGCGGTTCATCTGGTCCAAACTCCCTGCTCAAGCAGGACCGTCCTAGAGCACGTGGCACAGGAGCGGATCCAGATGGGACTTAAATACGTCCAGTGAGAGAAAGTCCACAAACTCGGAACAATCTGCTCCAGTCGCCCACGCACTTAAGAAGTTCCTCCTCACGTTCGGGTAAAACTTCCTGTATCAGTTTCGGTCTGATACCTCCTGTCCAATTGCTCGACACCACCAAGAACAGCATGGCTGTATCCTCCTAGTAACCTGCCTTCAGACACTGACACGCGCTCCCGAAGTCCCGAGGGGCTCAGCAGCTCAAACACGCCGGAAGAAGCTGGGCCCAGCGTTACAGCCCTCACCCCGCCGCCACAGCACCCCCGGTACTGCTGCCCCAGCCCGGCTCTGCGCCCTTACCCCGGCCTCCTGGCACCCTCGGCGGGGCCCGTTTTGCTCTTCTTGGCGCCAGAAGCAGCGGCGGCCGCGTCCTCCTCAAACACGCTGAAGAGCTCATCCCCAAAGGCCTCTGCCATCTTAGCCGCCGCGCTCCCACAATACCACGCGCAAGGCTGCACTCTTCGCGCGAGAGGGGCGCTTCAGATCCCGCCCCCCGAGGGGCAACGGGGGCTCCTGCTGGCCTTGGCACCGGTAGCGGCCCGCACAGCCCGTGCTCGATGGCGATCTCGATTTCCGTCCGCGTCTGGGTCTCGGTCCCGATGCCGAACTCCCCCGTAGCGCCTCCTTGCTGCACACGTGGCCCTTCTCCCCGGAAAGTGATCTGCGAAAAGCCGACGCAGGCCGCGCGGCCCGCGCGCGTGCGCTGGGGGCGCTGGCCAATGGGAGGCAGCGGCGGGGGCGGCGGCTGCGCTCCGAGCGCGGTGCCCGGATGTGCGCGCGCGCAGAGCTGGGGAGGCGCCATGGGCGGCCGCAACAAGAAGCAGCGCGCGGGCAGCGCGGCTCATGCGGCCGCTGCCGCCACCGCCCGCGCCCGCGCCGCGCAAGCCGGGGTGGCCGTGGCCGCGGCCGCGGAGACGGGCTGCCGGACCGCCCCGCCGCGACCAGCACCCGCCTCCAAGGAGCCGCGTGTCAAACAAGGTACCGCGGCCCGCGTAGACCCGGGAGCGGCCGTGCCCTGCTGTGCCGTGGCGGAGTAGGACGCGCTGTGCGCGTCCATGGCTGAGGGTACCATGGCTGGAGGGGCAGTGCCTTCAGGGAGCCCCTGAGGGTGCGGCTGCGGCTGCCGCGAACCTCGGCCTTACGAGGAGAGGCCGGCCATTGGGGCTCGTGTTTCCCAGCGTCGGGAGAGGCAGCTGGAATTGCTCCGCTCCTAATGTGGTTGGGCCTGGCTACGGCCCGCCTTTGACCCAGTCTAGCTAGTCAGAGCAGGGGACTCCTCCCCGTCTAGTCGGCCCTAATGAGGCCACGTCTGGTGTTCTGTGTCAAGTTGTGGGCTTCTCCGTACAAGAAAGACGATGAGCAACTGCATAGCGTCCAGTGCAGGGTCAACAAAGATGAGGCGGCTCCTTATGAGGAGAGACTGAGGGAGCTGGGCCAATGCAGAGAAGACTGAGAGGGACCCACATAAATGTATACAAATATTTCAAAGATACGTGCCAAGAGGATGGTGCCAGACTCTCTTCAGTAGTGCCTGGAATGAACAGCAGTAGGCACAAACTGTAACACAACAAGTTTCACCTCAACAGGAGGAAGAACTATACACTGAGGGTGACAGGGCACTGGACCAGGCTGCCAGGGAGGTCACAGAGTCTTCCTCTCTGGAGACATGCAGAACTCACCTGGATTCATTCTTGTGTCCCCTGCTCTAGATGATCCTGCCGTACCGGGTTGGATGATCTCTAAGGTCCATTCCAACTGCAGCTATTTTGTGATTCTGCTGTCAGGGGTGTCCCTGAGTAGATAAGTCTTGGTGGCATCAATGTGCTGAGTTTAATTACAGAAGGTCTTGTTACTAGATTATCAGCAGTTCCTGTGAGGGAAGTGTTTGGAGGCACTTTCCCAGAGCTTATGGTGTATTTGTATTGTAAATTATCAATATTATGTGGATTTGAGATTATTTTGGGTGTTTTTTTTCTGTCTTGAAAGACCTGTTACAGGGCTGGAGGCACTTCTTTGGTGTTAGATAGGATGATGGATGGCTGTTCTGAGTGCAGTCTGAATAACCATTATTCTGAACACTCTGAGTTGCCGATTTTCAATAAGCCAGCTTTGCCAGAAGTAGCTCAGATACCGTATAACATTAGAACTGCTTGTGTTGCAGACATGAGCAAATCATGCAATAGCCAGGGCATCTAAGTTTCCCACTAGTTAAGTCTTGTAATCTGGTAATATAAGCCTCCTGAACCTGTTCATGCGTTCTACTTTTACAAGTGTGGGCTCTGTGTATTTCTTGTGTCCTCCATTCCTCCAATAACCATGGTGCTCAGTCCTCTTCAGGAAATAAACTGCTTCTCTCTCAGGTTGTATACTGTGGTAAAAAATCAGTCAGTGTAAGTGAAAACTATTTTGGTATATTTTAAGGAGCCCATTGGTAAGTGCCAGTGAATAGATCCTGAGTGCTGACAGCTGTTTGTATCTCCTGATCAGAGGGCACTGTACTTTTTCTGAAGTGCAGTTACCAAAACCTGTTCTGATCTCAAAGCAGACCCTTCCAGAGCTGTTCTGCAGGCAGGCCAGCCGGGATGAGCTGCCCAGCCCACCTCTTGGGAGAGATAGCTGTGCCTCCTGGATCTGCATGCAGCTGCACAGAGTGGTGGAAGCTGTGGCCTTGCTCAGTTCCCTTCTACCTGTGCAGTACCAGACGCAGTATACATGCTCTGAAAGTGATGGAATTCTACAGCAAGCTGTGTGTTGTCATTCTAATGACAATAAATAGTTTTGTGAATTATGGTTTGGTGTTTTTAATACCTGTTAAAAGAAAGGTATTTAAGAATGACCAGAGCAGACCAAAGGCTTCTGTAAGCCAGTGCTCTCTCCTAGGTAGGGAACAAAAGCAAATAACCTGGGTAAGGACAAATCAGACATGTAGGGGTCTCTCTGAAGCATATGTAATTTTTTTTCAATGCTCTCCCGTATCAATTGATTTCTTCATTGCAAAGCTGTTCTCTCTGCCTGTGGACATCAGTAAATCTCTACTGTCCATGGCTTTAGTGGCAAAGGGTTGTGTTACATAGCTATGCACTTTGTAATAAAAAATCCTCCACAGCCTTGCTTGTTTTGATACTGCCATTTACTTTGTTTTGAAATTACCATTTACTTCCCTATTTGGCAATCCTCTTTCAGTGGTCAGAGAGTGAGCAGTCAATCCCATTTCCTCACATTATACCCTTTGAATTTTATATTTTGTCATAGCCCCCTTCACATTATTGTTGTTAAGTACCTGCAGGTTTCTGGCAAGTTAGTGTAATAGTTTGCACTAATCTGTGTTATGTTAGGTCTGCTTTAGCTGTGTTAAACCATGTTCTCTGGGGGTTTTGTGTAATTAATGGTTATTTGCAATTTGCAGGTCCAAAAACTTACAGTTTTGGTTCAACAACAGATTCCAATGCCTCTGCAAATCTAGATAAATCTGTTCTTAAGGCAAGTATCTTCTTTACATAAAACAACTTTGATTTTCATAGTACTGGTTTAGCTGAGTAAATATTTCTTCAGATCTTTTTCAGTATTAGGTTGTGCATGTAAACTGCATTAATATATGAGACAATTGGCCAATGAGAGTTTGATTTTGTTTAGGGTTTTGAGTGTCCTTTAAATGATAAGGATAAATTACCACAGTAGGATAATGTCTTTTTTTTTTTTTTTTTTTTTTAATTACAGATAATACTTTGCATGCAAGACTATTTTAGGAGCTAGGTCTGGGCTTCTGCTGTGCATATGGATCTTTCTTCCTGTCAGAGAAAGGATATACAGCAAACTAAGTAGCAGCTAAAGATAGATTAATGTTTTCGAAAAGTTTCACATATTAGAATTATTATACTAAATTTGTTTTTAAAGGTGTTTTGGAAGGAAGATACCACAGATTGCATCTTGATGTTCCAATTACTTTATGTGAGCAAAGGAGTTTAGGCCATTTACAGAAAGCTTGAAATATTTCAATTTGAATGGCAGAGGGATTTCTGCGTTGTTACGTCCTTAGTCATGAAGTGCATTGACATGTCATAAAAACTTCCAAAGTTTACCTTGTATCAACTCATTTTTTTCTTTGCAGGTAATGATAAATGGTAGTTTGGAGAAAAGGATTATCGATGTGATTAATAACCATAAAAACCAAAATGAGGACAAAGGAATGATTTCCAAGAGACTAACTGCAAAGAAGCTACAGGTACAGTTCAAAATCTTATTTTTCATTATTAATTTAGAATAGTTTATCTTTTGTAATTTTACAGGTACAGTTCAAAATCTTATTTTTCATTATTGATTTAGAATAGTTTATCTTTTGTAATTTTTATAAAGTGTCATATTGCACTTGTGTGTATTACATAATTGTGTGTGGCACAAGCCAATACAGCATGCTTTTCAGTAGTTATATTAGTGATTAGTCACTGAAATCAAGACGTTTAAGAAAGGCACATCTTTATGGATTCAGAAACTAAAATCAAGAGCTTTCAGACAAAATAAAGGAATAATACTTAATCTGAATGATTTAGGTTTCCTACATTTCTTACTCTATATACCTGGAAAATTGGAGGTATGTCTTTATTTAGCTAGAAAACACATTGTGTAGAGAGAGGCAGGAATATAGATTTATTGATACCTATATGTGCATATTTAAAAAAAATATATAAATTCTGCAAAACAGTTTTCTGTTACATTAATGCACGATGTTTATTTCCCTTTAATGCTGGCTTTCTGATATGAGGGAAATAGAACTTTAGAAGTCTATATTAGATTGCTAGATTAAATCCTAATCTTTTTAGCTTTTTTATTTATAGGATGTATACATGGCTTTACAAAGATTCTCTTTTAAGACTGAGCACATCGAAGAAGCAATGAAAAATACGCTTTTGTATGGGGGTGATCTCCACTCTGCCCTTGATTGGCTTTGTTTAAACCTTCCCAATGGTGAGTATGATTACTGAAAATAGTTTTTGACAGAAGAGAAATAGGACCTGCTAAGCACTAGCATTATTACTTTACAATAGTAATTAAATACAATGTTCCTCTAAGGCTAGTAGTTGCAACAGTGTTCTTCTCCTAGATGTACAGCTGACTGATTCTGGTGTATTCTAGTGCATGAAGTCTTGTGGTCTTCCTGTTCCTGCACTTGGAGTTCTGTGGATGTCTAGCGAGCAAATATACTATTTGATATACATGGTGAAGCCTAACTTTTATTTCAGTTTGTGTCCTTCTAGTTGGTTCCCAACACAGTTTAAAGTATTTTCCTGTAATTATTATTGATATTTTCTGTGACATGTTTTTTTCTTTATTTGTTTTGAAGATGCCTTGCCTGAAGGTTTTAGCCAGCAATTTGAAGAACAGCAGCAGAAACCTAGAGCAAAATTTTGTTCTGCTGTGTCACGATGTGGAATGCCGCCTCACTTAGAAGATAACAAAAAGAAGGAAAATGGCCCTGGAACTAAGGTAATCTGAAAACCTAAACAGTAGTTACTTGTGGTATGGGGGAAGAGACAACAAAGCTTTCTAAAATACAGGAGGTGCATTGATTTCCAGCACTGATGTAGAAAGCTTATGAAAATGTTGTGTGATTAATAGTTGTCACCTGCAGTTTAATTTTAGTGGAATGGTAATTTAAAGGTATTTTTCCTATGAAGTATAGAAGGTTCTTCATAGTTTGTTTTTGTGGTAAAGCACAGGGAATCTCATGAGATTTGAGATTAGGTATTAGGAAGCAAGTCTTTTCTGTGAGGGTGATGAGACACTGGAACAGGTTGCCCTGAGAAGCTGCTGATGCCCCATTCCTGGCAGTGTTCAAGGCCAGGTTGGATGGGGCTCTGAGCAACCTGGCCTAGTAAAAGGTGCACTAGCCTTTAGCAGGGGGGTTGGAACTTGATGATTTCTAAGGTGCCTCCCAACGTAAGCCATTCTGTGATTCTGTATCTTAATTTCCTATAATGTGTTTATTCTGTTTACGTATATGTGGCACTCTCTTAGTAGTGTCAGTGTTTTGATTTTTGTGGGTATTTAATCTTAAACCAGAAAACAAAAAGATGCCCTGGAAATTATTTCATTTCTTATAGTAATAATAGTTATTCTAGTGTTAAGATCTGTTTGGGTGTATAGTGGGATATTCACCCTGGTTGGGAAAGCTTTTTTTCATTGTCATATATATATATATATATATAATGTATAAAACTTTAATAGTAGTTCCTAGGTACTGGCAGAGGAAAGCATTGCTTTCACATACATTATCATTACTTTTAAGTTATATTGCTCTTAGGAAACAAATGTGAGGAAAGAGAAAGAATTGACTATGAAGGAATGGATTTTGCAATATGCTGAGCAACAGAGTGATGAAGAGAAGGATGAATCTGTGAAAGAGACAGATGAAGAAAAATTTGACCCAGTAAGACAGAATAATGTTTCATGGGAATCTTTCTGAAAACTGATATGTCTGGTACATCTGCATGTGGTGGAGCTGTTTGTTACAAATTTGTGTTTTACAAATTGGGAATTGAAAACTTTTTTTTATGTTACCAGTAATGTATCAAGGTACTGAAGGAAAACCTGTTGGAGCTTCTTCTTTTCTAAGTTGTTTTTCCTTTCCCTTATTATTTGTACTGTATTGGAAATGTTGAATGTCATATGTGGGAAAGAAAAAATTTAAAATACATTTCCATGAGATTGAGTGAGTTACTATCAAATTCTGTGAGGTTTTGACAGTTAATTAAATAAAAATTTGTTGCTCTATTGCATAAGCTTGGTAAAAGGGTAAAAAACCTGCACTTTATCATGAAGATCATTGAAAGTGACCTGCATACCATATTAAACTTGTAATTAATAATTCTGTTTGAAATAGAATGAGAGGTATATACATCTGTCTGCCAAGCTTTCAGAAGCAAAAGAACAAGCAAGCATTTCCAAGCAAGACAAAGACAAGCAAGGCCAGAAGGGAGCACAAGAAAAAATAAGAAGAATTCAGCAAGGTAGAGCTATGCAAGTTACCTGTGTTTAATTTTTCTGGTCTGCGTGTTTGTTAGGCAATAAAATCTCGGAGTCAGGTTGAATTTAAGATAATTTCATTATCTTTTATGCCACTCTGTGAAATGAAGGCTTTTCTGAATCTGTTCTTTCTCGATCTGCTTCTAAAGAGTCAGTAAAATTTCACTATTTCTGGTTTTGGGTACTCAGTAAGAATTAATACAGTTGTTTCTTAAGCAGTTTATGGGTATATGTTATATTTTCTCTCTGACAGAAATGGCAGCACTTGAGGAACATCCAGTATTTAATCCAGCTATAAAGATTTCAAACCAACAGCAAAATGAAAAGAAGAAATCTCCCTCATCTCAACCTCAAGAAACCACTTTGAACTTGAGTTTGCTTGAAAAACCTGATGGTGCTGCAAAGGAAGACAAAGGTGAGTTGGAAGTAGTTCAGAATAGGCTTGAATCATGCCACAATTTTCCAGAATTAGTTCTTGTTTTGCTAGGTTTGTAGTACTGAGTGGACAAGCTCTGATTGTGGGAAAGGAAGGTGGACTATTACAGAACCAATTAGCTTGGAAAAGACCTCTGAGATTGAGTCCAGCCTGTGACCAAAAACTACCATGTCCACTAGACCATGGCACTGGGTGCAAAGTTCAGTTGTTCCTTAAATGCCTCCAGGGATGTGACTCCACCACCTCCTTGGGCAGCCCAGTCCAATGCTTGACAACCCTTTCCGTGAATAAATCCCTCCTAACGTCCAGCCTGAACTTCCCCTGATGCAGATTGAGGCAGTGGTTTCCTGGGAGAAGAGGCTAACCCCCACGTGGGCACAACCTCCTTTCAGTCAGTGGTAGAGAGTGATGGAGTCACCCCTGTACCTCTTTTTCTCCAGGATAAACACTCCCAGCTCCCTCAGCTGTTTATCACAGGACTTGTGCTCCAGACCCTCCCCCTGCCCCAACTCCTTCTCTGGACTCTCTCCAGCTCCTCGGTGCCTTTCTTGCAGGGAGGGCCCAGAGCTGGGCACAGCACTCGAGCTGTGCCCTCAGCAGTGCCCAGTACAGGGGGACAATCCCTGCCCTGGCCCTGCTGGCCACAGGACGGCTGATCCAGGCCAGGATGCCATTGGCCTTCTTGGCCCCCTGGGCATCACCCTGGCTCATGTTCAGCTGCTGTCACCAGCACCCCCAGCTCCTTTCCAGCCACTCTGCCCCAGCCTGTGGCACTGCCTGGGGCTGTTGTGACCCAAGGGCAGGACCTGGCACTGGGCCTTGTTGAGCCTCACTCCATTGGCCTCAGCCCATGGATGCAGCCTGTCCAGATCCCTCTGCAGAGCCTTCCTGTCCTCCAGCAGATCATCACTCCCTCCCAAACTGATATGTCATCTGCATACAGCAGTCATCTGCTTGCAGTCTGTCTCACTGACCAAGCTGACTTTAAAGGATCTGTACTTGTTTTAGCAGATTACATTGAAAGCTATTTTATTCGTGCTGTCGTGTCTTAAAAATTGGATTTCTTTTTTTTTTCAGTTGTAGGGCTAGTTGCTGTTTCAGTCTTACTCTCACCTTTTTAAACTATTTTCATTGTAAATCTTCAAACTGTTAAAATATTTTCTAATAACCAAACTTTAATGAAACTTCTAAAATTACTGGATGATAAAAGATAGCAAAATACTGTAGTTAATTTTCTGCCAGATACTTCTGTAGGAAAAGCAGAAGTTTCTATGATGTAGCATCAATACCTGTATTTCTGCAAAACACTTCAGAAAATTGTAGTAATCTAGTAAAATATATGTGAATAAAAGGTAAAAAATACTTCAAAGGATTGTAAAATAGATTTTAGGAGGATTTAGAAAGTATTTTTCTGCTCTTACAGTGAAAAAGAGGGATCCACTAGATATAAGAAATTTTGATTATAGTGCTCGAAGCTGGACTGGTAAATCTCCAAAACAGTTTTTGATTGACTGGTGCAGAAAGAATTTTCCAAAGAGCCCAAATCCTTCTTTCGAAAAAATTCCCGTTGGAAAATATTGGAAATGTAGGTATGTATTTCCTGTAATCTTTACATTTGCCTTTTGGTTCATTTGAAAATAAAAATTCTCATCAATTCTCTTGTTGATAAAGATTTATATCAATGTAGTGTGTTTAACCCAAACTCTTTGTTAGTCCATCAGGGAGGTATTTTACTCTGGATAACTCTGCAAAAGTGATGCTTAGCCTAGACAAAATCACAAAAAACCCTTATCCCTTCTTTATGGGTTCATTCACTAGAATCTTTTTTTTTTTATATATTTTATTTATTGCTGAATGAAAGATTAGTCTGATGCACCCCCATGAAATAGATTTGAACAACTTATGTTTCGTATTCTTATTCAAAGTAACATATTAAATCAGAGTTTCAGGTTTATGAATACCAAAACCCTTCTGAAAATTGTTTAAAATAAAGTGGAAGTTTAAATTTGTGTCAAAGCATAAATTCCTGGGCAAAACAGTGGAGTATCTTACTTTTAAAATTATTGTAGAAATCAATAAGTCTAAAATATAGATTTGTAGAGTAGAATATTACCATGTATGAATAAAGCAGACACAGAGTTATAAATAAGTAATGTTTCTTCAAGGAATCAAGTAAAAGCTTCTTTTCTTGCTCAAGCTAAAAACTACTAACAGACTGCCAGCCCTAAGAATATGGGAAATTTGGCTCCTGCTCTGACTGCTGTTAATCTGTTAAACAGATGCTTCCATCTTGGTAGACTGTTGAATGTCATCTTGATCTATCCTAAATAGTTACAAACACACAAACATTGGGTCCTTCTTCCAAAGCATCTAACCTTAGTGGTTATCTGCATGTATATAAATCTGTATGTATCTGAATGTATATATGCTTGTGACTTGAAGAAAATGCAGATGTTTGTAAAGCAAAAAAAACCCCCACAAATTCAGTGCTGGAATATTTGCTGAAAATGTCAAGTCTTACAGGTATTTTCTGTTTATATCAGTTGCAGAAAATTGAGACAACTGCTTTTGAAATTTTTCTTTAAGGGTCAGGATTATCAAGTCATCAGATGATGTAATGGCAATGTGTCCTACAATTGTAACAGAAGATAGTATGCAAGCACAACATCTAGCTGCTACTTTGGCACTCTACCATTTAACCAAAGGACAGGTAAGTTTCTTAGCAGCATTATTGTTCTTGGCCTCGAATCTGCCTCTGCGCTTTTTTGCTGTAGTATTATAGTTAAGTTCTAAAAATAGTTTAATGTAGTATTTCCCATTAAATTCTTTGCTTCCACTACATAGTCTTTTGTTTTTATCTAATTGTGTGTGTGCTTTGCAGCATACACAAGAGATTTTTTTTTGTTAAAGCTGTACTTGCGGTCTTGTAAAAACTGAAAGCTAATTGAAGATAATGACATATTGTTGACATTAATTTTACTGCTTTCATAGTTTCTGTATTTAGAATGGTTTCCTATTTGTTTTTTGTCAAATCTTTTGACATTTGAGTTTGTTTACACATAAAATATTAAAAATAGTCATATTACTAAGTAGTACATAATATAATATTTTTCTGCTTTTTTCACTGTAAGTCAGTTCATCAGTTGCTGCCTCCTACCTACCGAGATGTCTGGCTAGAATGGAGGGATATCGAAAAGAAAAAGGAAGAAGAAAGCAAGATAGAAACCAACAAACCACGTGATACCTTTATTGCTAAATTGTTAAACAAACTGAAACAGCAGCAGCAGCTTCAGTCTGAAAACCAGCCAAGACTATCTGAGGATCCTGAAGATTCCTGGGAAAACTTGGTTCCTGATGAGGAATTCAGCAGTCTCTCCCTTGAGGCCTCAGATGCAGATAATTTGGAACCTTCAAGGAATTTGTTTAAGAAGCTGCAGAGTTCCTCTAGATACCAGAGGCTTCTGAAAGAGAGGCAGGAATTACCTGTGTTTAAGCACAGATACTCGATTGTAGAAACTCTAAAAAAACATCGAGTAGTTGTTGTCGCTGGTGAAACAGGCAGTGGGAAGAGTACCCAGGTGCCCCATTTTTTGTTGGAAGACTTGTTGCTAGATGAAGGATCAAAAAAATGCAACATTGTTTGCACACAACCCCGAAGAATCTCAGCCGTGAGTCTGGCAACAAGGGTTTGTGAAGAGCTAGGGTGTGAATCAGGACCTGGAGGAAAAGTAAGAAGTGTCTTAATTCCTTTGTTGTCTTGATCAAATAGGGGGCTGGATTGTTGAGAAAAAGTGAGAACATTATTTCTTATACAACCAAACAATTAGATGTTATTTTCTTCTGAAAAGGACTTCTTGGTGTGTCAGTTGTTTCTTTTTCTCTTGTCACCTGTGAAACTGTGATATCACCTGTGTAGATATCCATATATGATTTCTAAAATCTTCAGAGGCTGATATAAAGCAACAGTGTTTCATATATGGAATAGTCAGAGATTTGAGCAGATTGCCCAGGAACTGTTGTGTCACTACGACTAGGGGTGAAGCAAAGTCCCCTGAATAAGGCTGTAAACAATCCAGTCTGGTCTTGAGTAAGGCCATACTTTGAGAGAGGCCCTTTCCAGCATAAGTTATTTTGTTATTTGAAGACAGCTGAAGGGCTATATGTGTTAGGGTAATTTTGTGTAAAAATATTTTTGAAACTGTCAGAGTCCTGAAAACATCCTGATTTTACCATCTCTTTGCCACTCTGTATAAACTTCAAGATTTTTTCCTTTCTCAATAAAGTAAAGTACTTGTGAGGAAGTGTGGCAGTTGTTCACTATACTACTTAATTAGCAACTTGTGCAGTATCTGAATCTGACAGCTACTAAATTTCACTTAATTTTGAGTGTTGTTAGCTTGTATGTTATTTTAAGTTATTCTATATTTTTAATGTATTTTTTTAAAGAATTCCCTGTGTGGATATCAAATTCGTATGGAATCAAGAACAGGAGAAGCCACCAGACTACTGTACTGTACAACAGGTGTCCTGCTTCGGAAACTTCAAGAAGATGGTCTCCTGTCAAGTATATCTCATATTATTGTTGATGAGGTTATCAATTCTTTACTATTCTGCAGAAATTACTGTTATTCTGGGCTTTGATCTGTACTAAATTCTTGCTATAGATCTGTTTTTCTAATTCTAGGTACATGAAAGAAGTGTCCAGTCTGATTTTTTGCTAGTTATTCTGAGAGAAATCTTGCATAAACGCTCAGACCTGCACCTGATTTTAATGAGTGCCACTGTAGACAGTGAGAAGTTTTCCAGGTATTTCTCACACTGTCCCATTTTAAGGATCTCAGGGAGGAGCTACCCAGTTGAGGTAGGTAGATGTTTTGTTTTGATTATGCAAGATACTTTGTATGTATGTATACAGTGTTTGCCTGGTTAGTATCTAGACAGTACATCACTCTTTTTTTTTTTTTTTTTTTTTTTTTTTAAACCAGAAATTTAGATCCTAAAATAAGTATTTCAAGGACTTGTAGTCCATTTTCTTTTATTAAAATATAGAATAGCTTCAGGGCTTTGGAGTCCATAGCTGTACTATTTTTTGTGATGGATTTATTGATTACAGTCAGTCCCTCAGTTACACTTTGATTTTTCTCTGTTCAACTTAGGTAGAAGGGAAAGCACTAAAGAATTCTTCTCACTCCCCTGTAACTTTCTCACTGCACTTTTACACATAAGAGTAATACGCATAAGTTTTAAGTTATAATACGCATAAGCTTTTCTTATGTGTATTATATAGGTTATGGTAAAGGTTATGTAGTGATCAGGTGGAGAAGCCCATTAACAAACTTGTAGCAGCTCTAAGATTAGGTTTTCAAAAATCATAAGACAGTTCAAGTTGAAATGTGCAAGATTTTTTGCATCATTAAGGCCCCGTTCAACTTAACGTAAGATTTAAAAAATTAAAGAAGTTGCCGATTAGTTTTTTACATGCCTCGTGTTTTTTCTTTGAATTTTCACTAAAGATTTTCCATGTTGAAGATGTAATTGAAGCAACTGGCTATGTTCTGGAGAAGGACTCAGAATATTGTCAGAAGTTCTTGGAGGAGGAGGAGGAAGTAACAGTAAATGTTACGGGTAAAGGAGGAAGCACTACAAAGCACCAGGTGAAACAGGCATTTTTAGTTTTGTCTTGGAACTTTTTGGGGGTTTTAATTATTTAATCATTTTGGTTCCTTTGAATTTATTGTGGTTGGACTATAGAATACCAAATGAATATTTGATATTCAGTTTATAAAAAACACACACAATGGCACTCCTACTAATATTTATGAATGCTTCACCCTTTTGATTTCTGCTCCAACTCCTATATAGCTGTCTTGATTTTGCTGTATTTGACATTGAGGTCTCTTGTAGATTTCCAGCTCTGGATGTATAAGCAGCAGCAGGGAAACCTTTTTTTTCCCCTGGTAGAATTCTTCTACATAGTGAACTTAACAACAGAAGAGAAAAGGCCTTATTCTTCCTTACGTAGAACCTCCCAAGATCCTCCAACTTGGCAAGCCAAATGAGATGATTTACCTGAGATTGTTGTGTAGACCTCATTAGTTTAACAGGTTATGGTTAATCTTTAGGTACTGTGCAGTGACAGCTGTATGTGCTTTTGGATCAAAACTCGTGAAGGAGAAATTCTATCAGTGCCATCTGACTTTGGCAGCTTAGGCTGTTAATCTAGACTATGTATTTTTTGGAAGATACCTGTCTGCTCCGATTTGCTTTGCAAAACTTCTGAAAATCTAGCTTGCTACAATCAAGCACTTATACATATGTTGAAAAATAGTCTGGTGTACTCTGCTGATTGTTTTCCTTCAGTACAGAAGGATATGTGGTGTCAAGCTTCCCTAAGTGTATTGAGTAAAAATGAAGTAGTTTACAGTAGTCCCACTTAATTTAGAAACTATGCTATGTATGTAAGATGTCTAGAAAAAAAATCGAATATATGTCTCTCCTGCTAACTCTTCTTTTTTCCTGGACCAAAACACCGCAGGAGTTGCCACCTAGTTCATTCTTAATTTTGCTTGCAAGCATTAGTTGAGAAGGGTGAAGTGAGGGAGAGGGAAAAGGTGAAACTAGTTTCTTACACCCCAAAATTGGAGTTTTGAAAGAAGAGTATATAGCTTGTTATCCGAGTTTGAACTGATACCATTTGAATGCCAGATATGGACCTGGGGAATGTTTACCTCTTGGACAGACTTTAATTTTTGCATTTTTTTAAAATCTGGAATGTCATTTAACAGTTGTAGATACTTCTACGCGTTATGTAAGTGGTTGTGATTTAATCTAACTCACAGAGGTGTTGGTGGGAAATTAGTTAAATTTCTCTTATCCCAATCTCTGTTTCAAGTGAATGGCAAATTCACCTTCTGCTTTCTTACGTTCTTCTAAAATACTAAGAATGTGATTTTTTTTTTTTCTGCTTACTCTTGTTTTTTAGGAGTATGTTGCAATCCAGTCTGGATGTGGAATGAGTTTGCCTCCTTACTATGCGAAGTATAGCAGTCGTACACAGCAGGCTATCTTGTATATGAACCCTTACAAGATCAACCTTGAACTTATTTTGGAGTTGCTTGCATACTTAGGTACTTCTAGTCCACTTCTTAAGAAGTTAATATACTTGGGATTGTCCTTTAGATCTATTTTCCACTGCTTTCTACTGCATCCATAATGAAGTACTTGACTTCATTCTCATAGGAAGGATCCTAAGAAGCATTAATCACGGGGCCTAGCATTTGTTCCTGTTGTTCTGTGAAACTGTTTGCCATGCATGTTTGTTTTAGCTATATGTTTGTGCTGTTATTTTGCAGATAGAAGTCCCCAGTTCAAGAATATTGAAGGTGCTGTGCTGATCTTTTTACCAGGCCTTGCTCATATCCAGCAGCTGTATGATCTCATTTCAACTGACAGAAGATTTAACTTGCATGACAGGTAACACAGATATTTTTTAAGTTAATGCTCTTTAGTTTCAACCCAACAAACATATTCGTTAAGGTTTGCTATTCTTGTAAAAGGCAAGTGGGAGTTACACCTCTGAGCCAATTGTGCCACAAATATACTTTTACTACAATGCAAATGTACTTTTACTGCTATAGTCTAAAAGTTATACAAGCAGCAATGACAGATACTTAGGAATGGTATGATACATTTTCTTTTATTACTTACTATTTTATTCTTCAACAAATTTATGTAATCAAAAGCACTTGACTACTTCTTTTCCGCTTCTTAGGGTATGGAAGCTGCCATACCTGGGATACAGATTTCTGTGGCTTACTGTTTACATGGAAGTGACTACTTCCTGAGAAGAGCTCCAGAGCATCTGGATCTACCGAGAGAAATGGCCTAGGGTTGTAGTGACAGATAATTTCAAAATTTTTTTGGGGGTAACTAAAAGTTAGAAACACAACTGCATAAAAGGAACAATTTGCAGTCAGATGCTAAATATTTATTGATGGACTGAAATGTAAAGGTGTGGAAGAGAGGGAAAGTACCAGTCTCTGTGGTGGTCTCATCTTTGAAGGCCTCTATTACTCAAAGTTGCACGTATTTGTAATGGTCCTTTTCTTGGAAGCACAATTTAAAGGACTTGGGTTTACAAACAGCTATCTTCCTTTATTGCTAGAGTGTTATTGTAAAGTAACCAGCAGTTTTTCAGTATTACTATTTTTCCTGCATTTTTACTGAATGGGAGAACATCCCTATGAACTAATTAGGTTATTTTTTCTAGCTATTGTAATAAAACAATGAAGCAGACTTTCATATGTAATCATACAAAGTTTTACTCTTTCAGTTGTGTATTCTTCTCCACGTGCTGTCATTATACTGGTCTTATATTTTTATTTCATGTTATTTGATAAGTGTATATTTATTATTACAATTTCTTGTTCTAGGCACAGATTGATAGCTTTGCATTCTGTTCTTTCAACTCAAGATCAAGCAGCTGCATTTACAATACCTCCTCTCGGTATTAGAAAGGTAATATTTACAAAGTTCACAACTGAAAAGAGAAATTTTATGTGGGCAACTCTGAATTGATACCATACAGAATTACACAACAACTAGGTGTTCCTAGAATTTCCTCTCTGCAAAGAAACAATTCTAATTTGGTGGTCTGTAATGGATAGAAGATAATATGCTCTGGAAATATTGATAGTATTGGACAAATTCTTAAATCTTAAATTTTTTTGTAATCTTCCTTAATTATTACTTACCAGTATTTTAAGTATTGTTAACCAGTAACTATGGCTTTTACCTTGGAAAAATACTATTTTCTTTACTGCCAAACTATATAATCAAATGTTGATCAATTTTGGCAGGTACTAACCAGTAATTTTGATGGATTATAAAGCAAAATGTGAATGCGAAATTACTTCTTAACTTCTAATTTCTATCCTCGGTCAAAACTAGACCATTTTACAAATCATATAGATTTTAATTATTTGTGAGATTATTTAAAGAAACATTTCTGGGTAAAAAAAAAATTTAACTTACTCCATAATAGTGATTTAAAGGTTGAAACCTGTTACACATTCCAGTTATTCTTTTTATGTTATGTTACTCTTTCCAGATTGTTTTAGCAACAAATATAGCAGAGACGGGTATCACAATACCAGATGTTGTCTTTGTAATTGATACTGGAAGAACAAAAGAAAATAGGTGAGAGTTTGATTTTCATCAATCACACTGTGATTACTATTACTATTTGGAGGATAGAGCTGCAAGGATTTTGTAGTATCCTTATTAACTTAGACCAATCCTTTTTTTAATTATCCCTATTAATTAGAGTTCTGGATGCAGAAATGTGCTGAGCTCATTTAAAAGTTTGCAGTTTTGGGTACAGGTTTGGGATGTATGTTTGAAGTTTCAAATGGTGAGAAGAGCAAGGGAAGTTCATAGATAATGGATATAATATATGGAGAATTATGATTAAGTACTGTTTTAAAAATGAAGAAAGTAGGTTTTATGCTATCAGGTTTTGAAAGTTATTTTTCTTCACTTTAAAGGTGAAAATCCCTACACAACGTGTTAAAATTATTCTGATTGCCAAGGAGATGAAATAAAAAAGCTTTCATTTTCCAGTTTTTATGCTTTCACTAGTGACTTGTATTCAAGGTATTATAATATACAGTTCCTCCCGGGTATGCTTGGTTTTCAAAACTAAATGTATTTTCAAAAATTGCTCATCAGATAGATTGTCAAATATAGGTTTTATATACATGAAAATTTCATTTCTGAAATCTGAATCTGCTTTATAATGTTTAAGGTATCATGAAAGCAGTCAGATGAGTTCTCTGGAAGAGACGTTTGTTAGTAAAGCTAGTGCTCTGCAGCGGCAAGGAAGAGCTGGCCGTGTTAGGGATGGGTTCTGCTTCCGAATGTACACAAGAGACAGGTATTGTAAACTTAGCAAAATTTTGTAAATCACATAGATACCATTTTTTTTTTCTGTGCAAGACCAAGAATTCTTGTTGAAATCCTTGTTCACTTTATTTACTGCAAACCAGAAAGATAAAACTGGAAAAAACTCAACCAAAACAAGAATTTGAGTATCACATGTGTAATGTGTTACAGTAGTCTTTCACGCTTTTTGAAAAAGCTGATTTTATTCTTAATATTTCTGTAGTGTGTTTTTTTAATTTCTGTAGGGTGTTTTTGAAAAAATATTCATAATTAAAGGAAAAGTGCAGCACAGGAATTTGTAGAACATCGATTTTTTTACACCACATGATTGGCTTACATCAAATGTGTGCAAACCTTCCCTCCTAAACCTTGAATTTATCAGACAAATCTGTAGGCTTCTGAGGAGGTAATCTCTATGGATGAGATGGGGGCACTGCAGAGTTAGTTTCTGTTACTGCAGTGGAATAACCTTTTTCCTGCTTCTGTGAAAACCTAAAGTGACTTTCAGCTGAGAAAGAATTAACATTAAAGTCTTTTGATCTAATCAATGAAGTGTGCCTTTTAGCCCCCTAAAAGGCTTTTCTGTTTAAAAGCATTTTACAGACTTGTTTTGAAAATTGGGATTTCCTTTCTTTCTCTGAGTAAAACTTGTTTTCCGAGCCACAACACATACCTTAATTCAAAGTATAAATGGCTTATCCATGCTACTCCCTTCCCTGCCCCTCAAGAGAAAAACTGCCAAGAATGACCATATAAAAACCAGATTTACAAGTTTAAATCGAAGATTTAGTTGAATATATATTTTGTGATGTTGCAGGTTTGAAAGCTTCATGGAATATTCTGTTCCAGAAATACTGCGTGTGCCTTTGGAGGAATTATGCCTTCATATTATGGTATGGTTTTTGGTTTTAGAATTGCTAACCTTGTGTGGTGAGTTGTTGACCATGACTGGATGCTGGGTGGCCCCAAAGCTCCTCTATTACCCTCCACCTCAGGTGGATAGGAGAGAAAATATAACAAAAGGCTCATAGCTAGAGATAAGACACAAAGAGATGACTCACCAATTACTGTCCCAGGCAAAACAGACTTGATTTGTGGAAATCAATTGAATTTATAACCAATTAAGTTAGAGTAGGTTAATGAGAAGTAAAAAATACCTCTCCCTCTTTCCTGGGCTTAACTTTATTTCCCAATTCCCTACCTCCTATCCTCTGTCAGCACAGGGAGATGGGGAATGGCAGTTTTGGTCAGTTTATCACAGATTTCTGCTGCTGCTTCCTCCTCAGAGAACGGGAGGACTCCTTCCTCTGCTCAATCTTGGGGTCACTTCCAGTGGAGACAGTCCTTTACAAGCTTCTGAAGTGTGAATCCTTCTTCTAGGTTGCAGTTTTTCATTAACTACTCCAGCATGGATCCCCCTCAGGGGTCATAAGTTCTGCCAGCAAACATGCTGCAGTGTGGGCTCCTCTCATCATGGTGCCACAGGTCCTGCCAGGAGCCTGCTCCAGTGTGAGCTCTCCACAGGGTCACAACCTCCTTCAGGCATCCATCTGCTTGAGTGGGGCTCCACCACAGACCTCCATGAACTGCAGGGGAATAGCCTTCCTCACCATGGGCTGTAGCAGCTGGAGAACCTCCTCCCCTACTTTATTCACTGGTTTTGATATCTTCAGACTTGTTCTCACCTCCTCATCTCTGTCGGCAATTTGTTTCTGTGCAGTAACTTCTCCTGGAGGCATGATCACCATCACTGATTGGCTCAGCCTTGGGCAGTGGGTCTGCCCTGGAGCTACCTGGCATTGGCTAGATACAGGGAAAGCTGCTCTCTTAGCTTCCCACCAAACTCACCCATGCAGCCCCTACGACCTAAACCTGGCAACACAAGCCAAATACACCTTGTTAGCTAAAAATACTATGCATTCCTTTGGACGAATTATGCCTTCATACTATTGCCTGTTTTGGAATTATTGACCCTAGTTTGTTACTACAAACCTAATCCAATGCAGTTACTTAGTGGGGGTTCTCATACAGGTCAGGGAGTAACTCAACACTTGATTGCTGTAAAATACGAGCACTTGATTGCTGTAAAATATGAAATGCTGTTCAGAGAATAGTGATTGTGAATATGATTCCTGATTATAAATATGATTCCAGTTTCCCTCAGATTGGCAATTTTAAACTCTGTTGACAGCCTTCTAATTGATTTCTGTTTAAGGAAGGAATTCTTTTATCTCTCACCATGTCTTAAGTAAGTAGGATGTGCATGGGAAAACTAGCAATCTGGTAAGTTAGTGCTGGGTTGAGCTGCAGCCCATCAGGATTGAGAGTCCCCTGCTCATCGGCGATCACTGATAACACACTTCTCTGAACAGTGGTCATGCCATATGAAGCCCTTCCAAACAGTGAAGTTTTGTTAACCTAATGTGGGGAATGTCAGCCTTCCAGGAAGCAAAATGCTTGTTTGGTGGGGAAGGAATGTGAACTTCTGATGCAGGATCAGCTTTCCAGTTTTCTGTGTTGCTGTTAGATAACTTTTTTATAATAAATTTTTATACTGAAATATATGTCCATTTACTTCACAGAAATGCAGTCTTGGCTCTCCTGAAGAGTTTCTTTCTGGAGCATTAGATGCACCACAGCAGCAAGTAATTGGTAATGCAATGAATCTTTTGAGGAAGATTGGCGCTTGTCAGTTAAACGAGCCCAAGCTGACTCCATTGGGCCAGCACCTTGCAGCCCTTCCTGTTAATGTAAAGATTGGCAAAATGCTTATATTTGGTGCAATATTTGGCTGCTTGGATCCTGTGGTGAGTGAAAAAAATTATATTTTAAAAAGTATATAAATTACTAATTCTTTGCAATTAATCTGATTTCTTGTAGTGTGGTATTTTGAAAAGATGATGCCAGTTAAAATGTTTACTTTGGAGTGAGGGCACCCAGACATCATGGAGGAGAATAATATAAGTGTACTTTATGGTTGGACTCAATGATTTTTAAGGTCTTTTCCAACTCAAAGTGGTTCTATGATTCTAAACTCCTACGTACTCTCCACAGTGGATAATCAGTCTTGCTTTCCAGATTTTTTGCCTCAGTTATCAATGGTGACTACTTTTATGGCAGTCAGGTGAAGTCCCAGGTAACTGGGAAAGGGGAAACATTTTACCCGTATTCTTTAAAAAAAGTAGAAAAGAGGGACCTTGGGAGCTACTAAACTGTCAGCTTCAATTCTCTACCTGGGAAGATCATGAAACAGATCCTCCTAGAAATGTAGTGTGCCACTTGGAGGATAGGAAGGTAATTCAAGACACCAGCATGAGCTTAACCAAGGGCATGTCCTGCTTGACCAACCCGGTAGCCTTCTGTGCTGGAGAGTCCACATCAGTGGACAAGGGAAAGGCTGCATACTCATTTATTTGGATTTCTGCAAAGCCTTTACTGTGGTCCCCCATCTAAACTGAAGAGACTGAACTATGAGGTGGATAAGAAAGTGGTTGTACAGTCCCATCCAGAGGCTTGTGGTCAAGGGCTCAGTGTCCTGATGGACACCAGTGACAAGTGGTGCCCTCAGGGGTCTGTGCTGGGACCAGAGTTATTTAATATCTTCATCAGTGACATAAGACAAAGGGATCAAGTGCACCCTCAGCAAATTTGCAGATGACCCCAAACTGAGTGGTGCTGTTGACACCCCTGAAGGATGGGATGTCATCCAAACGGACCAGGAGAAGTGGGCAGATCAAGGCCAAGTGCTGGTGCTGCACCAGGGCAGGACAACCTCAGATATCGGCAAATGTTGGTTTTGAAAAGCCCCAGGGCAGCCCTGCCCAGAAGGACTTGGGAGTGCTGGTGGCTGAGAGGCTGGACGTGACCCAGCTGTGGGCACTCTCAGCCCAGAGAGCCAAAAGTGTCCTGGGCTGCATCCAGAGCAGTGTGGGCAGCAGGGGAGGAAGGGGATTCTTCCCCTCTGCTGTGCTTTCATGAGACCCCACCTGCAGTGCTATATCCAGCTCTGGTAGCCCCAACACAAAAAGGATGTGAATTTGCTGAAGTGAGTCCAGAGTTTATCACAAAGATGATCAGAGAGGATTGGAGTACCTCTTCTTTGAGAAGACTGAGAAAATTTGGGTTGTATATCATGGAGAAAAGGCTTCAGCATGACCTAATTGCAGCTTTTTAGTATCTGAACGGCATTGAAGAGGAAATTCTTAAAGGGGCATATGGTAACAGGACAAGAGGGAATGGGTTTGAAGGAGGGAGCATTTGGTTTGATTCAATATTAGGAAGAAATTCTTTACTGTGAGGGTGGTGAGACACTGGCACAGGGTGCCCAGAGAAGCTGTGGATGTCCCATTGCTAGAAGTGTTCAAGGCTGGGTTGAGTGGTGCTTTGAGCAACCTGTTTTAGGGGAAGGTGTCCCTGCCTAAAGCAGGGGCTTGAAACTAGATGATCTTTAAGGTCGCTGGCAACCTAAGCCCATAATTCTAAGATAATGATAAAAGAAAATTTCAGGCTATTTTTGTGTTATAAATCTGTAAGCTTATAACAAAATACTTCTAAGTGATGTGTACTGAAAAATTGCAGGCAACTTTGGCTGCTGTTATGACAGAAAAATCCCCATTTACTACACCTATTGGTCGAAAAGATGAAGCAGATCTTGCAAAATCATCTCTAGCTATGGCAGTTTCAGACCATATAACAATCTACAACGCTTATCTGGGGTAAGTAATGATTCTTCTATGCTCATAACTAGTAGCAGATAACACATAATGCAGTTATGTAAGGAATCCTTAATATTCTTGAACTGCTCTCATTTCAAGTTTTTTCTATTCAGAGTAACAATAAATTGCCAAGTGCTGTAACACAAATGGATAGTTTTCTTATTGTTTTTGTTTTCAATACCTTTTTTAACTATGCCTGCTTACATACAGAGTTTACTGTGTCAGTTTATGCTAGTGTTTAAAGTATTTTGTTTGCTGTTTGTGGTATTTTGACCAGAATATTTTGTATTTGATAAAGCACAAATGTATAAAATTACATACAGGTTTTTTCCTCTTTAGGGTATTACCACTAAGTCTGAATTTTCTTTTGACTGTCAAGAGAGGCAGAAATGTGTGGGATTGAGAGTGAATCACCTTGTATTGTTGTTAATATCTGTCAAATCTACATTACAGTCATGTTCTTTAGAGTGTTCTTAGACCAGCAGAATTCATCTTCATTAGTACAACTTACTTTAGAGTAGAAAATGCTTTTCAAAACACATTTTTCTTTTCTAACTTAGGGCCTCTTCTGCTGTTAGAGTCTTGATGGGTTTCCTGCTGTAATAAGACACTCACTATTTTTCCCTTAGGTGGAAGAGGGCCCGACAGGAAGGGGGTTATCGTGCTGAAATGACTTACTGCAGAAGGAATTTCCTTAATAGGACTTCACTGTTAACTCTGGAGGTAAAACTTAGCATTATGCTCTAAACTCATAATGTTATTTGTTAAAATTTCCTTCTGAAAATGTCAATCCCTTTTAAAGACATGATTTGTGGCAGTTACTATTTAGACGAGATAAAAGCAAGTGGAATTTAGGGACTGATGAAATGCACACTCTCAATCAAGTTAGCTGTGTCTGTATTTGAATTTTGGATATGCACACTTTGGTAAACAGCTTTGTAGTCACTGCCATTGGAGAAGCTAGGCCTTACTTTCATCAGAGAATCAAAACTTCATTAATTGAAATATTTATATTATTCTTGATATCAAATAACATACCTATTAACAGTTCATTTGAAAGACAAGCCAAAAATGTACGTGAATGGCCTCTTATTTTTGGTGAGAAATTGTTTTTATTGATCTTTCCTTTTAAGTTTGGGTGACTGAGTACTTGTAAACAGAACTGGATCTTTGATGCAAACGTGTCTTTTCATTTTAACTGCAGGTAGAAATTTAGTATTTGCAGAATATATATTTCTATATATTTAATCCTATATTCCAGATATCAGATTGTTATAAATAATGTTTTTATCTTAGGAATAGCTAGGATTTTCCAGTGTGGCTGCAGAAAATAAAAGTGATTATTCTAGTAAGGGATTTCCCCTGGAGAGCATGAATCATTCAGATGAAGTGTTATTTCCTGCTGTTGAAGTGGAGTATGTAACTTTTTTAATTCAAAACTTTCCTAATACCATCCTAATTTCAGGATGTGAAGCAAGAACTCATAAGAGTCGTCAGAGCAGCAGGGTTTACAGCACCTTCAACACAATGTGGAGGAGATGGAAATGGAGCCACACAGTCCCTGTCTCTCAGTGAAATAGCTCTTCTTAAAGCTGTGTTGACTGCAGGGCTGTATGACAACGTAGGAAAAATACTGTATGCAAAGTCTGTGGATATTACAGAGAAGCTGGCTTGCACAGTAGAAACTGCTCAGGGTAAAGCTCAAGTTCATCCCTCTTCTGTAAATCGAGACTTGCAGACGTATGGATGGCTTCTTTACCAGGAGAAGGTAAGTTGAAGATAGTGAATGTAACTAGTACTTTGTGTAAAGGTGGAGTTCTGCCTCTAGTATACTTCAGACTAGTGTATGTTATTTAATATCTGATCGTTTTATGTTAAAGAGTCTTATGATCTAATGATCCTAAAGTCCATAAAATTGGGTCAACTGAGTGCTGAAGAAAAAGAAGGTGAAGCTGAAGCTGAAGATCATGGACAAATCTGTTCATGGTGAAGCTGGTAGCTATAAATGGCATTTTCTGTGTATCATTTTACTTATTAGTATCATTCATTTTTTTAAATACAGTCTTGTTGATTTTAATAGCACTTTACACAGTTATATGTAATAGTAACTTTTCAAAGTGTACTTTGTTACTGTTCTGAGTTTTTGAGACTTGGTACTGACATACACCAGTAATAAAAAAAAAGAGCCAATTCTGTAATGGACAGCTGAACTCCCTAAGTGAGTGTCAATTTTTTTAACTTCTTTCCCCTTCAGTTGAAAATCTTGTCAGCTATTTGCTAAACTGAAGTGTTTGTGTTTAGTAATATTTCTGGTACAACAAAAGTTTGACAGTTGTTTAATGGCCGGATTTACTGTGGAGAAGCAGGTAGTATTAGACTTTTTAATGCATATAAAGTGATAGTATTTTTTTGAGAATTGGAAATATTTCCTGACCCACAAGAACATCACGATGACAAGACAGCAGCTAAGGTAGGTGTTATTCCATAAAGAGTGGGGCAAACTTATCCTGCACTTTTGTGTGAAGATGCACTCTTTTTTATGTCCATTCTTCTCACTACAACTTATTTCACCCCATTCTGTCTTTATTCAGGATGTTCCAAAGCCAGAAGCAGCATATGCTGAGCCCCATACTTCATGCAGTGTGTGTGTCAATGTGTACGACATTTATGCATGTGCATATGTGGATATAGATAAGCTGATATAACAGTTCCCAAGAGGAATGTATGATGAAAGAGCTTTGCCTGCCTTTTGCTTCAGTAGTGTTACTACTTCTAGTGTTGCTTCTATGATCACCACTAGGTTAATGTTATGTCTCTCTTTGAGCTTTAAGAAGATAACTGTGGCTTTAGCTAGCTTCTAGCATATAAACCTGTCACTTACTTAGAATGAGTTATTTTATATGGTGTAAGGCAGACAAAAAGCTATTGATTCCAATAACTTGTTTTGGTTGCATCTTGAAAAGGGAAAAGAGTCTATTTCTTCCTTGTAGAAGTAGCAATCAAATTTAGTGTTGTAGAATGTTATGTGATTCAGGATTTTTAGTTGCTGTTTTTAATTGTTTGTGTTTGTTTATATGCAGGTGAGGTATGCCAAGGTGTATTTGAGAGAAACTACTTTAATATCCCCCTTTCCCATTTTGCTTTTTGGTGGGGATATAGAAGTCCAGCATCGTGAGCGTCTCCTGACAGTTGATGGTTGGATACATTTTCAGGTGCATTGGAGTTATAACTGAACTACCTTTTGTGATTCCGTGAGCTTTCATACTACATAGTTGGTACATTAGCTTGATTCAGATCATCGTATATGGGAGACGGTGACAAGAGGGGAGAAAGGGGGAGAGAATTTAAGATAATGATGGGAAATTTTATATACATGTAATGAAATCTGAATAAATCACACTCAAAAGAGTAGACTTGTCATATGTGGTGTGCAACAAATCAGTTCCCTCTCTCTTCAAGAAGAAAGTGTTCTTTCAGAATAGGTATTGAAAACGGATGCAGACTAAACCTTTTTATTATAAAGCTTGTACTAAAAGCAGAGGAGTAGACGGTTTTTATATTACCCTTTCATATAATTTACGATCTTGTAGCTATGTATTTATCTTCAGCACACTACTGTATATACTGTTCTGTAGTGCAGGCAGAATTATTTGAAAAAAAAATCCAAATTGTAAAACACCTGCTTACTTGGGTTTGGGGTGTTTGCTTTTAGTGATTGGATTTTTTCCTTTCTGTATGTATAAATTTTACTTGGAAACTGGAAAACTAAGAGCACTTTCCTAGCATTTTCTTGCAGACAAAATAGTTGTCATGAAAAGATCCTCTGTAAATTTTGATAAATGGCAAGTTATGCTATCCAGGCAGCTACATGGTTACAATTTTCTGTGCTCTGGGCCTTGTGCTACTCTCAAAGACAACTGTAGTCAGCAAAACAATTTTTTGCAGTCTGTAGATCCAAGTAAGCAGTCATCTAATTTAATTTACTGATTTTCATGAACAGGGAATTTTAACAAGCAGGTCCCTTGTGGATTTGTTAGAGATTGTTTTTCTGGTCCCTGGATGTCTACAGTTGTGCAGTTGCTGGGCTAATCACATCTCACAGTGTTTCAGAATTTCTACTTTTCTGCTGAGATGCTAAGCAAATTACCTTGCATTTTGTGCTTCTGCTGTAGCAGCTAGTTGTTGTACCAAGGGCAGAATATAAATGAAATAAAGATTGCAATAAGGAGGAAAGGATAAAATGAAATATTTTTGGGAGCGGGTTCATGTTTAGGTATCCGAATTCCAAATCCAAGTGAGATTTAGAAAAGGCTTGTGATTGCCTTGTCAGGAGGCCTGGCGGACCTCCCCAGAGGCAAATGCATAGCTGTTTCATTTCAGGTGTAAGTGTAATTTGAACTTTGTTACCTTGGGGGGTAAAAAGGCGATTAATTGGGCAGCTTATTGGTGAAGTAATAATCTCCTCTTATGCTGGTTGTGTGGGAACACATTCTAAGTTAGCCTTCTCAGCTGCTGTTTTTCAGGCTTTGATACTGTGAACAACTGGTGCCTAAAGCTATGGCATAATGTAAGCTCAGTCATTTAATGAGTATACTATCTATCATGATTATCATTACCATTAAAAATCACATATGTGCATCATGTTTGCAGGAATCTTGTTATAAACTCTTGTTTATATGTAGGGTAATATTTTGATCTATATTTTGATGTGAAATGTCTGATGATGAAATGTTTGTCTTTTCTTTATAGGCTCCTGTTAAGATAGCAGTAATTTTCAAACAGCTGAGAGTTCTCATTGAGTCTGTTTTGAAGAAGAAGCTTGAAAATCCCAAAATGTCACTTGAAGGTAACTTATTACTGGCATTACTCTTTATTAAATGGACCTTGTAGCAAAACTGAGCAATCATTAGTACACTGCGTCCTCACACAGTAGCATGTGTGACATGAAAGTTCCTTTAAGAGGCGTCCAGAAAGTCATTACTAACCCTGCATGTATTGTGTGGCTCACCTCAGATGTACAAAGATATGCACAACTGCCATTTTAAAGATCCCTAGTAACAGCATTCAAGGTAGTGGTAGTAATGGTGAGGCAAGCATCTCAAAATAGAATTGGGATTATGTGTGGAGAGTCCTAGGCATAGATGATTTATAAGTGTTGTGTAAGTTATCTCAAAATCTAGGTTAACCAATGGCATATTGGTTCCCTAAAGTAAGGGATAGTGGAGCACAGTTTAAAATTTGGACACTGGATGTTCAGGAGCATATTGTAGGTGGGGAACAAAGGGCGTTCCTGTATGCTGATGTATCTGGAGTTAACCCATGACTTTCGCAGTCTCTTGTGGAATACTGAAATAGTCATCAGAAGTTCATCAAATTATTTTATGATGACATACTGTCTACATACTGTTTGTCCTTTTGCTTGCCAAATGGTACTCACTTGTTTTGCTTTAGATTCTGGCATAGCCTAAAACATTGAAATTTTAAGTTGCTGAGAGCTAGACTTCTCTTATGATTTTTGGTATTTTGAGAATCAAGTTGCTGTTTTTCACATTCTGTGGGTTTTTTTTTTCTTTTCTAGATGACAAGGTCTTATACATCATCAAAGAGCTGATAAAAACAGAAAATGGTAACTGAAATCAGAAATCAGTAACAAATCAGAGCTTCAGTAATTGCAGGGGAAATACGCATTCCAACATTATTTGGAAGTATTTAAATTCTTAGTGTGGTTGATACCAGCCATGATGGGGATAAGACTGCATGATTTTGCATAGGATCAGCCTTTCTTTTTATCAATTTTAAGATGAAAATTGGATATGTTTAGCCTTTACACTATATTTGGTGCCATTTGTCTTGACTGTATGAATGATAACTGCAAGCAGTTTTTTCAAAATATGAATTGTTCACAGCCATTTCTTTTTTAACTTAATGTGCTAATCATACCATCAGTACAGTGTGTACTGATGATTGAAGATTCGATCCTGAATCTCAGTTGAGTAGAATTCCATTTATGCAAACAGAGGACAAATTTTTTTTTTTTTTGGAACTGTAAATTTACAGTATTAAACCAAGAAATCTTAGAGAAGTCTTAATTTTTCTGTATGATTTACATTGAGAAGATGCTATATAAGCATCTATAAGATGATGCTATGGACTGCTGTGAATGAGTGCTCAGTGAGATGTGTACCGACCAGCAGCTCCTCCCCAAAGAAGAGGATGTGCCTGTTCGCACCATTATTCCTCCCTGTTTACCCTGATCCTTGCAACTCCTACAACTGTACTATGTTTTGCTCTCCCTTTTTTTGTATGTTAAGTTTTGCATAGTTCTCCAGGCCCCCTTCAAGAGAAGATCATGTGTTTTTTCTCCTCTTATTGATCAAAATTCACATTGACCCTCTTCAAGGAAATACCAGAGGAGCTCCTAGTGTAAACTTCCAGTGTCAGTTCTCTCCTACCTGCTCACAATGACTGGATGTCTGTGTGATCCTTTGTTTCTTTAGTACTGAATAATCCTTAACTGAATAGCTTAATGAATCAGATGGTCTCACCCTCCACCTATCCACACTGTTTCTAATTATGAAGTACAATTTTAGATTGCCAACTTAGCTTTCAAGAATAAGGAATATCTTCCTTATCAAGGATAAGGAATCCTTGGTGGTGAGGATTTGCCGTTAAACAGTTGCAGTCAAACAGAAACTGTCTTCACAGACAGAAGCATGGTGTAGATGACAACTTCTGTTTAATCTGAAAAATAAAGATTTTATAAAGCAGAGGTTAATCACGTAAGAAGGTGCATTCAGGAAATTGAATGCATAAAAATGCAAAATATATGGAGCCTGTCCATTTAGATTATCATAGCAGAACTGGTATTGCTGTCCAGCTTGTGCACATTAGCTTACACCAGTTCTGAAAGAGGAAAGCTGATTGCTAACAGCTCTGAAAGAACAGGGATCATATGTGTTATTCTTTTATGCATTATGATAATGTAGTGGTAGTCCTGATTTCAGAGGAGACAGGAAGTGACTTTTGGGGTTTTTTTACAACACCATTTAGGCAAGGAAGCATTTGAACAGGAAGTTTTGATCTTAGACCTTAAGATCTCAACCTTGCCTTCAGTATTCCCACACTGAAATCAAAACCTGCAAATTTTATTCATTTTAGATATAAACTAAATCTGTACCCTAAACAAATTGCCTAGGTTTTATTTTGGTTGAGATGATTTTTTTGTATCCTTTGGAAACACAAAGTAGAAAAACATCTCAGTAATTCAGTTATTAGCAAGCTGCTCTTTCTTTTGGGTTTGATTTTTGCAAATGAGTTGTTAGTCTTAAATGGTTAAATCCTAGGGAAAGTGTGAATTGTATTTGAGTTCTTCTCCTTTATCCAACTGTCATGAATAAGAGGTTTTCTTCCATTTATAGGTGGTAATGTTGAAATTCAGAGTTATTATTTGTGTTTCTCTAGCATGCTGTGCTTTGTAATCTTCTAAATAAATAACTGAAATGAATTAAGGGGATACATTGTAATAACTGGGAAATTGCACGATTTTCTGTGTGAGCAACAGTTTTCTGTAAAACAAATTAAGGAGGTCACACTGTGGTGTACAGTTAAGCACAGTTAACTTTCAGAAATAACTAAAAAAAAAAAAAAAAAACAGATGCTACATTGGCTTTCTGCTTCTGCAGTATACATGAGCAACTTTTGTGCCTGTATTCTTTTGGGTGGATGAACTTTCTCTTTTGCTCTATTTATTTAATAAAGACTTCGGTTAACACTTCTGTGTTACTTTTCTCAAAGTGTTTGAGACTATTCAGTATCCCTGGATCTTAGTCACCATAATCTCAACTGTGGTCTGCAATGTGTTCTTTCTTTTTTTTTTAAAGGCAACATGTTCTCCTCGTCTCTGTCCTCACCTCATTCTACAGCATGAATAGCAGGAGGATTTCCTCCTCCTGCTATTCATGCTGTAGAATTCCCACCTCCTCCCCTTTTTCTTCTGTATCGTTGGCTTCTTGAAGCTCTTGTTTCCTACTGCCATCTTTCCCAGTGCTTAACCCAGAAGAGGTTTTCTTTCTCCAGGTCTTTCCATAGCTGTAGCACACTATAAATGGGTGGTTGGAGTGCAGGACTGTTTTAATTTACCTGCATTCAGCTGTTTAAAATAGTGCTCCTTCACATAAATAGTCCATGGATGAAAGCGTGAGCTCCAGCACGTGAGCTCCAGCATTCCTGCTGGAGCATCGTGAGCTCCAGCATTCCTGGCTCTCCCCTGCTGTCGTCCTGTGCTGTTTCTGGTGACCTGCCCTGGAAGTGTTACTTACGCGCAGTGATCGGTAGCTGTTAAAGCCCACGAGGTTCTGAGTTGAACTGCTAGGAGCTAGAGAGACGCCTGTGTTGGTAATGGCAGAATCGATGCAGCAGCTTCAGCTGGCCGCATTCGTGGCACTGCTGTCTGGCTTGTTCTCTGTGCCGCGCGAGGGCGAGGAGGTCGCATGGCGACACCACCGCAGCCTTCTTGCCCGAGGGAAAGCGGCAGAGAAGAGACACACGTTTCGGTTGCTCGGATTTTGTTTTGGAGACGGTGATCCCCCTAAGTGCCAGACGACGGGACGGGCGGGGCGGGGTGCCCGGGAGGCGGGCGGTGACAGCTTTGGCGGCCACCACTCCGCTCAAATAGCCAGTGCCACGACCGGTGCGGACCTGGCACGGCCGCCCGCCCCATGGTGACGGCGACTAGCGGGCGGTGCGGGGGCACTCCGGAGCGCCGGGGGCCCGGCTGCTCCCCTGGGGGCTGCCCGCGGCGCCCGGCACGGCGGCGGCGCCTGGGAACGGGGACGGCTGCGGCGGCGGGGGAGAACGCGCAGGAGCTGCAGGCTTTCCGCGACTACGGGGAGAGTTGGTACCGCTCCCGCAAGGGGCTGGAGAGCCGCTTCCAGCCGCGGGAGCCGCTCGCCCGGCAGCCGCAGGTGGGGGCAGCGGGGCCGGCGGCGGGGAATGGGCGGCGGAGCCCGGGGTCGGCCCCGCCTGATCCCCACTGCCGCTGCCGTAGGTGACGGCAGAGGCGCGCTGCAAGCTGGTCAGCTGGCTCATCCCCGTGCACCGGCATTTCGGGCTCTCCTTGGAGGCACTCTGCCTGGCCGTCAACATCCTCGACCGCTTTCTCGCCACTACCCCAGTGGCCGCCGACTGCTTCCAGCTCCTGGGGGTAACAGCGCTGCTCATCGCCTGCAAACAGGTATGGGCGGCCCCGACTGCCCCGCCACCGGGGGTGGCGGCCCGCTGAGGCCGGCCTGAGGGGGCCTCAGACCGGCCGAGCTCCGCGCCAGCTCCCCATGACTGTTTCCCATCGGCAGCGCCCTCACTCCTGTCCCCACACGCAGGTGGAGGTGCACCCTCCCAGCGTGAAAGAGCTCCTCGCCCTCTGCTGCGACGCGTTCACCCGCCAGCAGCTCCGCAACCTGGAGTGCATCGTCCTGCATCGCCTGGACTTCGACTTGGCGGCGCCCACCGCCAGCTTCTTCCTGGAGCACTTCAGCCAGGTGCGGCTGGAGGCTCGCGGGGCCGACGCGGGGGAGGCGGCGGACGCCCGGAGCCTGGCGGCGGGGGTCGCGGAGCTTAGCCTGGCTGACTATGCCTTCACCAAATACGCGCCCTCTCTGCTGGCCGCCAGCAGCCTGGGGCTTGCGGACCGGCTCCTGCGCCACCGCAGCCCCCTGGACCTGCGAATCAGCGGCTACCCGGAAGGGATCCTGCGGGACTGCATGGACCAGCTTCAGCTCCTGGTGTCTCTGAACGGGCGGTCCCTGTCTCTCCTCCTGCCCTCGGAGGTGGCCCAGAAGTGCCCCTGGCTTGGGGATAACCGCTGACAGAGAGCGGTGTTGAACACGGCTCTGGCTCGACGTTTGTGCTCCACAAAGTCGGTGCAGTCTGATCCACTAAGCCTTAGTGTCATTGGAGCTTAAAAATTAGATGGCGTTTTGCAAACGATTTTATATGTCATGTCATCTGCACTGTCCCTTTGCTGTATTTTTTTAAGTCCATCATGTAAATAATTTACTGAATCTCACATACTGTGTTATTTAATTGGGGAATGGTCCATAAAGATAACGTTGTAAGGACAAGCTGAATGTTGAGTAAATTCTTTTCTGCTTGTTACCTCTATACGTTTATTGGCTGGCAGTATGCAGACGCAGCTGGGAGAGGAAATACATTGGCACATAACGAATTCACCCTGTCAGTTAACACAATCCCCCACAAAATAAACATGCCCTGTGATGCCTAAATAACTTGAGCCAAAGTTACAAGATGCTTATACATCTTGAGTTATAAGATACTATTATAACCCGAATCATAACTTTCTGTACAATGTAATAGCCAGTATATGGTTAACTAGTTGCTTAATGCTTAAATAAACAGAAACTTACCAGGTGAATAGTTTCAAAAACAGACAAATAGTAATAGACAGGTATAGCTATATTGGGGAGAAGCAGGCTGAACTAATTAGTAATTAGCAAATGTAAAGCCAATTAGCCACAAAATGAAGAAATTAGACCAGTTAGATCCAGAAAGACCAAGGAACACCATAACTCTGCATGGTTCAAAGACAAAGTTGAAAAGTTCAGATGTGAAGAACATCTTAATTGAAGAAGACCTCCAAGAACACCTAAATTGGGGAAGCACAAGCACAGTACAGAAGAACAATTTATATCCATGAGATAATATGTAAATAAGTTCCGGTACATATATGATGATGTTATAACAACATAGCAATATTAAGCAATACTTACTGTAAAAATAAACCACAGCACTTGACAAAAGTGGGTGAGTTATGTGAAGAAATCCCCCTCACCTCCAGTGCTGCAATAGAAGATTACCTGCTCTATAGCCAATCTATGGAATTTTATTTCACCCGTTTTAAACTGCCACCCGCTGCCTTGGTCTTATAGATACACTGACATAAGTGTAGGAAAACAGAGTGTGGAATAATAACAACAGCTGGGTTTGTTTGTTTTTTTAAGTTTTCTAGCAGGTCTATAATCCAGATGCACGTTCCTGAACAGGCTGGCCCTATAAAAGGCAGAAAACCGTCGTAGTGTTGTAAAATATTTCATTTTTTTCATTTGTATCTGTGTACAAAAGCAGTGTTAAAAGACCTTATAGACCCCCAGAGTTGCCCTAGGGAGTGCTCACCTTTCAGCGCAGGGGGGACCCGGACGCCGGGCGGTGCCCCAAGTCCTGCCTACCGTCTGGTGTTACAGGCAGAACGAGCGAACCTTGTCTATGCTGCTGTTATAAAAAATATCTACAAGACCACCACGGGGGAATAAAGGGCAGCTCAACCTTCGCCAACCCCGTCGATGATTTTTGCTGGAAATGCCGTAGCAGCGAGTGGGACCCTCTGCCCGTGCGAGGGTACCCTCTCCCGGTGCGCGGATCGGTACATTCAAGATGCCATGGACGGGTTTTTTTCTCGTACATAACACAACCCACACCCGCCCGCCCGCCCGCCCGACCCCCCACCCCCCACCCCCCACCCCGTGGCTTTCAACGCAGACGGACCCTATTCCTTAGAGAGATTTAACAAACACCATTATAAATACCAGCCCAGCCCCCAAAGCTGCCGCCCGCACCGCCCGGCAGAGAGCCGCGGGGCTGAGCCCAGCGCCGAGCTGCTGGGGGACGGGCGGCCGTGGTGGCGGGGCAGGCAGCGCCTATCCTCGAGTTTCCCTCCTCGAGTTTCTCTCCGGGGCAGCCCCTGGGCCCGCCCAGGCTCCGCAGGCGCGGGGAAGGGTTCCGCGGGCGCGGGAGCCGGCGGCGCGGCCCGGGGCTGCGGCGGGAGGTTTCGGCGCCCCGGAGGAGTGAAGGCGGGCGGGCAGCCCCCGCCATGGCCGCGGCCCCCCGCGCCCCTGGTCGCGGGGCGGCGCCGAGCGGAACGCGGGGCGAAGGGCCCCCGCTGGCACCGGAGCTGGAGCTGGAGCAGAAGCCGCGGCCGGGGCCACGGCGCCAGCATGGAGCAGGGCGGCCGCCGCCGAGCCTTCGGCAGTATCTGCCCCAACACAGTCCAGGGCCAGCCCGTCCGTCTAGCCAAGAAGCCGGCCCGGCCCGGCGGGGACACTGCGTGGACGCCCCCGGCCGCCCTGAGCCCCCGAGCTCCCCTGCCCCGTCCGCGCGGCAGCGGCGCCTCGCCGGCCGCCGCCGCCCCCGCCCTGGGTGAGTCAGCCTGCTGCGGACAGCCTTAACCCCCAGGCGTGTACCCTTCCCCGTTCCTCCTTCTGCGTCTCTCTGGTGTCCCCCACCGTGCTTCCCAGCCGTGACACCCCCACCTTACCTTCCACCGTGTTCCCCTGGCCACGACCCCTCTCCATGAACCCCACTGTATTCTCCCTGGTGCCTTTGCATCCTGTCTCCCAGCCTTGCAATACCTGGCCATGCACATCGAAGGTGCGCCTCAGCTGTACTTCTCATTTTGCCATGCCCCAATCACTATGTCCACCCCTGCCCGTGGTACTCACCTTTGTCTCTGACTGTCCCCAGTGCTCAGCACCATCAACTGGCAGGATTTGGCAGCCGCTGCCCCCATCCTTCCCACCACCCCAGCTGGCCCTGTGATCCTGCAGCAGGTAAACCTACTGTTCAGAACAGTGTAGGCTGCACTTGGCACCTGAAGGGGTAGCTCTCTCAAGCAGATGGTTGCTGGCAACTTCCCTAGCCTCATGTTTCCCACCTGTGAAATGGGCACATCAGAGGACAGCATCTTGTCCCATGTGTCAGATGGGTTACAAGCGGCAAGGGGATGGTGCCTGGGAGTGCTGGAACTATGATAAGGTGCTGAGCACAGGCAGCAGACACTGTTGAAACAGTATGGGCAGTGGTGTGGGCAGGTCTGAGCCGTGAGCCCTGCTCACTGGATCATTTCCTTCATCCCTGCCAGGGTCCCTGCTTCCAGGATGGGCCGGAGTTTGATTTCCAGGAATTCAGGGATACTGTTGGTGATTTTATACCTGGCAAGTAGATATTTTTCCTTACCTGAGCGAAATGTACCTGCATGTGCATATCTGCAGTCATGCTTCATTCAGTCTCCTCTTTTTTTGCTTTGCTTTTGGAATTGGATCCCCACTGCATCTTTGTCCCACCATGGAACAGTCTGTGGGGTAGTGCATTCCTGCTCACCCCCTTAGAGACCTGAGCTGTCACTGAGCTTTCTCCTACAGGAGAAAAATTAAATCCAGACGGATTCAGAAAGCACAAATGTCATAGTAGAGTAAAAGCATTTCAGAGGGACATGTCCAGAGGGAACCTCCAGAGGGATGTTTAGAACCAGAATGGTGTGCTGGATTTGGGGGAAACAGACCTGAATACCTGCACTTAACACTTGTGGCTATTCCTTCCAGATGTATCCACCTTAATGGCACCACCACTGGACTGTACTGACTATGATTTCTCACTTGGTGAGGAGGTGGCTTTTGGCCCCTGTACCCCGCAGCTGCAGAGCAGCACGCTGGTGCAGGTTTCCCCACAGAGCCTGGCTTCCCCTGAGCCGTGCTGGAGGAACCTGGCAGACCAGCACCAGAAAGCATTGGGAGATGCCCTGGAAGCAAACAGCCAGGTAGGGCCCGCAAAGCCCTTCCCAGCCTATGCTGTGTTCTGTCGCATCCTGTAGAGGCAACTGCAGGGCCCTGACATGCAGTATCCCCTGGATCCCGGACAATGTGGCTGCCTCAACCACCCCTTTTCCCCATTTGTCCTTCGTAGCTGCAGGAGACCCTCACACAGAGGCAGGAAGAGCTGGTGACACTGCGGGAGAGCAACGTGCAGCTGAAGGAACTGGCAAGTCAGGCCAGGCAGCTGGCTGCTGTCCTTGACGTGAGTGCTGCTCACCATCCAGCTTGGCTGCCCCACGGCCCAGCTTGTCTCTGGGGGACAATGTGATGTCGGCTGCAGGGGGAAATAGGGCGCAGGGTGAGGCAGCAAGGGGTGGAACAGGGCCTGGAAAGGGGGAGATGTAGAATGGGATTGTGCAATGTGGGGTTGTGGGAGTTGAGTCGTGCAGGACAGGGTGTGGGGTGGACGGTGTGGAGCAGGGCAGCATGGATTGGTACGATGTAGGGTAAAGCAGTGCGGGGTGGAGCAGGGCAGTGGTGGGGCCGGGGGTGTCAGCGTGGTACGGTTCGGGGCCGAGCAGTGAGGTGTGGGAGGGGGCCGTGCCGTGTAGGATGGAGAAGCGGAACACAGTGTGGTGCGAAACAGGACGGGGCTGTGCGGTGCAGATCGTGGAACTCGCGCTCCCTCTCGCCGGCAGACGCTGATGCTCCCGCAAAGCGCCGACGGGACAATCCTTCCTCCTCTTACTCCTCTTCATCCTTTACCTCCTCCGCCCGCCGCCGCCGCCGCCGCCGCCGCCGCCCCGACCGGGACCGGCCCGGAGGATGCGGAGGGCGTGGACGCTATGCTGCGGGCCGTGTCGGAGAAGTGTCGCGCCGCCCTGCGAAGCCTGGGGGGCAGCTCCGGGGACAGATCGGGGGACAGCCCCGGGGGCAGCCCGGGACACAGCCCGGGAGGCAGTCCCACAGCCAAGCGCCCAAAGCCGGGCCCGCGCCTGCACGGCTCCTTCCGCGGGCTGCGCACCGGCGGCGCCGCCCCGCGCCCGGCCGGCAGGGAGCTGGAGGGGGGCGGCAGCCTGCGGGCGGCGCTGGGGGAGGCGGGCGCCATCCGCACCCTGGCCTTCCCACAGGGAAACGCCTTCACTCTCCGCACCGCCGCCGGCGGGCACCGCTTCCGATGGGTGCCGCGCTGAGACCCCCGCGGCTCCGGGCACCCGTGTCCCGAGCAGGGCTGAGCGGGGCCTCTGCAGCGTGAGGCTGGCAGCGCAGCCCACCCGTCGGCACGCTCCCCGTTTTCTCTTGGGGTAAACGCGCTTTCCCCTCGGCTGCCGGAGAAGAGACGGTAGAGCGCAGCAGAGGCACTGTACCTCAGAGAGGCCATGGGCTTCGCACGCAGTGCCGCCGTGGCTCCTGGCCCGGCAGCTTGCCATCAGCAGCTTGCTAATGAAAGTAGAAATTAAACGAAGATCTGCCCGGTTTTATCCTGAGATTTTTAGTCAGCTGAGCAGACAAGTGTAGCTGACAGGACAGTGGCTGGAGCTGGCCAGTATGAAAGCGGAGTGATCGTCCCAGGTGGTTAAACACGATGCAGCTGCTCCATCGTGGAATTTTACACCCATAATGTTTACAAAGTGCACTTGTATCTTTCACTTGTGCAACTGTATTTGTATATTTGTACTCGTTATGATGATTAAATGGTGCTTAAATTGCCATTTTATTTGTGCAGTTTTACTGTAAACTTCATTTTGCATCAGGTATGCATATTTACTTTAATTAGAGATAGCAGAAAGCATCTCTGACAGAATAGAAATAGAAAGTTTTAGAGTAAAACATGCTACTTTTAACATTAGTCAGTGGTACTACCTTATGCAAAGAGAAATGTTAAAAAGTAACAGATTAAAGGAGATGTATATAGTGTACTTCAAGAAATATGTTTATAGCCTAACACCATGACCATGTTGCATACCAAACACGTTTTATCAGTGTGTATCTGTGTGTCTGATGATGCTCCTGTGAGTCTCATTGAGAAACATTTCATTTCACCCACTAGTTTGAAAGCTGAGCCACGAATAACACTCATGAAACAGTATCTGATATTTTTATATTTCTGTAGCACACAAGTGACACACTGCTCCACTCAGGGTAGGGATTTTCTCCTGTGAAGAGGAGAAAAAAAATTTTTTCAGCATTCAGCTTTTCCAGTATCCTTGCATGATTCCATGCTCATTAACAGCAGTCCAACTGTGACAGGCCTGTATGATGGCTAAGCTGACAGCATATCATCACCTCAGAGGATTTCCTAGGGGAGTTGAAACCCTGCACATACTGTTGTGCTTTTGGCAAGCAGAGATGTATTTGGAAGGAGAGTCGTTGCTGTTGCCAGCACAACATGTAGTTGTATGGCTGCTAGGATACTGCAAAAGGGGTCATTGAATATCTAAGGTCCTTCATGTCTGCAGCACTGACATTTTTCTAGCAGGAATGGTGCTGAAGCCGCTTCTGGGATGCTGTTGGCTCAACCCTGGGATGATTTCAGAGACATTTACATTTTTGCAGAGGACCTTTCCCGCTTTGGCCAAAATCCTGTATGAAAGCTCTGGTTTGACAGCAGACCAAAGAGACAAAATCTTTCTGTCTGCACTGAATTCAGCAGGGAATAGATTAATAACAAAAGATAGCATATATATATATATATATATGTGTGTGTGTGTGTGTGTGTATGTATATATGTACAATTATGTAATGCTCACAGGAATATTAATTCCTCAGAAATGAAGGGACACACTAAAAGTGTACACTTCTTGTAGGATGCAAAAATGAAATAACCACCCTGTTGGATTGTGACTACTGTTTTTACCCACTTTTTCAGTGAACCTGCTATGGCAGTTCCACTGATTGCTTTTACTCATAGTTTTCTATGGTTAAGAGGATCCTTGATTAATTTTGAGATGCAATCTAAAAGTAGTAGAAAATGATCATAAATGTACTTTTAAGTCTATTTACTTCCGAGACCTATTAATCAGAAAGGCTGAAAACTGGCTGATGAGAACAAGATGTTTCTCAGTGAGACTCACAGAAGAATTATCAGACACACAGATACACACTGGTAAAAAGTGTTTGGTATGTAACATGGTCATGGTGTTAGGCTATAAACATATTTCTTGCAGTACACTATATACATCTCCTTTAATCTATAAAGGGTTATTTTAAATTGATACTTAGACATCCACTGCCATACAGTAGCTGCATAAAAAATGGGCAAAGTTCTTGCACAAATGGAAACAGCCAAATTACTGGTTTTGGCAACAGTAAATTAGAAGGACTCCTGTCAGGCAGGAGTTGGTGGGATCACAGGGAACAAAGCCTGGTCCCTTGATGCCCATGTTTCATGCTTTTTTCATCAGAAGCTGACCATGGAGAAGCTGGAAGGCTACCTCTAGGAACCCTCACACCCAATTTTTGCTGTATTCTGTGGTTTTACATTTTGTGCTTTATGCTTATTGTCTGGGAGAGGATCTGTACAGAGCCCCTGGACATGCAGGTGTGCTGAACTGAAGAATATACTGGTTTGTGGTTTATGCTCACTGTGATTTTCTCTCTCTGCTGGTGCATTGTCCATGCAATGCGTAAAGGGAGCTAGCCAAAACCCCAGCAGAAATAAAGTAAAGTAGATGCAATAACATTTAATGAGCTCTTTACCTGCTCATGTTAAGTAAGCTTTCTCCACTTTTCCCTTCTCTGCTGGTTCCAAGCCATGGGATGTGTGGCTGTGGAAGTGTGACACTGCAGAATTGCCGACAACTGGAACATTTTGTGGTGAAAGAGAAAAAAGAAAAATACCTTTTAATTTTGGGGTTCCAAGGTAAGGGTTTAGTGAGTTCATGTGTTGAAGACAAGCAGACTAATTTCATATATACTTTGTCTGGGATTTTTTTTTTTTTTTTTGGTGGGTAAAATCCTTAGGTGTTAATTGAAGGAGAACACCAGACCTTAAGACCTTAGGGACAGCTTGATTAAAACTACATTCTAGAAAGACAGCTAACTTCTAGTGAGTAGGTGCATATTAATTAAGTCAGTAATTTTAAGGGTGGAAAGGGCAGAAGAGACCTGGATGGAGTTATTTAGAAATGGCATAAGGTTTTTGTTATAGCTAGAATTTGTGAAAGCCTTTTTTTATCAGCAATTTTGCTCATCCCTTGATCAAAAGACGATATCCAAGACTGAGTGTCAGCATGGCATTTTCCTGCAGGGCTTGTCAGGGTTGTTCAATGGATCATAAAAAGAAAATATTGCCCATTAACAAGTCTGAGATACTCTCCACATTCCAGTAATAGAAATATTCTTGCTTTGATGTTCATTATCAAATTTTATGTAGACATAGGCCAATATTTGGTGTCATTAATTGCTCTGGTCACTGTTTTTGAAGCATACGGGTTCACGCAACTCCCATCCATATTCCATCACAAAGATGCAGCTGATGTTCCTGCCAGTTTGCCACAGAAACTGTGTGGTGGCAGGCAGACATTGAGGTGGCTTGTGGAGTTGGTGATCATGTAGAGACCAGATTCTAACATGGCTATCATGAGACAGCAGCAGTACTAAACTACTCCTGCTGGCTCTTCAATGATTGCAGAGAGATTGAATTTCACATTTATTCCCTTATTTTCCTGAATATTTTTTCTAAATAAAAATGCCCCTATGTCTAACTTCAAGGAAAAGGCAAGCATTTTCCAGTCCTTTTCATATGACAGCAGCAGCACTCTTCATCTTGTCTAAACACTGACTTCTGGTTAGCAGCCATTATTTGCACTTTGCATTGCACAGCCTCAACAAACAACTAAAGCTAATGAGGTCAAAAGAGGCTGTAGTTTGCTTTGGCACAACTATTTCATAGCTGCAGCAAAATCAGTCTTAAATTCTGCCTTCCACCTAGCACCTGTTCAAATTCTGATAGCAAATGACTATTTATGTTCAATATTTACTTTATATCTTAAATAAAATACTATGAAGAATAAATCAGTAAGAGTCTTCAAGATTTTTCATGTGTTGGTAAAACACATGAAAACATTAATTTTTTGTAAAATCTCCAGATTTCTTATGCAGATAATGCAGCTACAATTAGAGCTCACTTGCTAAAATAAGTCAGCTTGGATTTTGAGTCTATTCCTTTTTTCACTGTAAATTGTTGTTGTGATTGCCTGTGGGGGTTATGATTTAAATCCAGCTGGAAGTTAAATTTCATGGAATCTCTCCCTGTCCTCCAGTCCCTCATCCATACACCAGTGAGAGAGAAGGAGAGGGAGAGAGAGAGAGAGAGAGAGAAGGCAGAATTATAGGTTAAGATAACAATTTACTGGAAACGATGAGATAAGAGAATGAAAAGTAACAGCAGCAATACATACTAACAACGATGTATAAAAGAGGGTGATCACGAAAAAAAAATGCTCACACAGTAACTGAGCAGACCCAGCGTCATACAGCTTTCTCAGACAGAGACCAATATGGCACACACAGCCCTTCCCTTCCTGGATGTGAGAATCCCTTACTTCCCTCTACCTGGCAGATAAAAACTTAGTCACACCCACATGGCTCTGACAGAGAGACCCACATGGCTCTGGCATATACATATGTATATGTGTATAAACATCTATATAGATATGGAGATAAAAATGTACATGTAGAGGTATTATTTCTGTAGTCAATGGCTGTCCCTTCAAGATGACTGTTGAGTTCATGTAGCCCATGATTGTGTGTTCTACCCTCCCTAGACATCTTCCAGAGCAGGAGGGCTTGTGCACTGCTGGCTGCATCAGTTCACAATTGGTGCACCTGGAGCAGTCCATCCTTGTGCCCCATGGTAGTTATGGCACACAGTGGCAGTACCATTCTGCAACCAATATTATACAATTCAGTATTACAGACTGTTCTCCCCCAAAAATCAAACCTCCTTAAGATACACATCATGTTTTTGTCCTTCTGCATACCCACCAAGTGCATCCACGTCCTTGAGCAAAAACAATCCCATGGATGTATTTGCCTTTGCTTGAGGCAGGACTAAAGCCTTGGTGGGCTTGTGTGATGTAACCAATCTGCCACAGTCTGGGATAACCAGGGAGTGTCCGTGGTTAAGCCCACCCATCAATCACAAGCCCATCTGGATGTTGCATCTCTTCCCTGGTGACCTGGGGCATCATGGGTACATTGAGGCAGAAATAATTCACCCTGGTCTTGCCAGCCCAGATCCACCTGAGACACTGCAACCTTGGCAGCTCAATCCACTTCTCCATTGTTTTGACACTCTTCAGTAGCCCAGCTCTTGGGTATTGTGGACCTACACGATTACAGCCAGCTTCTCCACCTGGGCAGAGGTGCTGCACTTCTGCAGCCCAGATGGGTTTCCCTTTGCACTGCCAATTGGTCCTCTCCCATTGGTCCAGCTACCCCTACAGAGCATTTGCCACCATTGGCAAGTAAGTGTAGAGGTAGAGCACTGGCTATTTCTCCCATGCAGTGATCTCTAAAGCCAGCTGGACAGCTTTCATCTTTGTGAACTGACTGGATCCACCTTGGGTCTCCATAGTGTAGGACTCCATAGAGCACCTCTCCACTTTCAATTTGTCCCTACAATACGTCAGGAACCATCAGTGAAGAGAGTGCATTGCTTTTCATCTTCTGGCAGCTGATTGTAGTGTAGGACCTCCTCAGCATGTGCAAATTTTCCTCCTCTGGTGATGATAATTGTTCCAGATTGCAAGGCAAGATGTATTCTATTACCATCTGTATGACAGTTGTCTGGTGTCAAGTGGGCAATTCTCCTTATCTCTCTCTCTCAGTGATCATAATCACTCCTCTCTCAGCAGGGGACATCTGCTGATAACAGGCTATTGAATGTCACTGCATGGCTGATACCAACTATAGCATCCCATTGTGAGATGCTCCGCCCAGAGGGAGGAGCCAAGCATTGCTACCCAGAAATAATCTGGAGATTTTGGAATACCAGCATGACTTCCCACTGGATTACCTAGAGGAGTAGCAGCTGCTTCTTCTTCCACGGATCTGCAGAGGAAGAATACATCCTTTTCTACAGGACTCCCTTGCTCCAACAGGACCACATCTGACACCTCAGGAGGACTGCAGCCACTTTTCCAATTGGATTGCTACCAACACCCTGACCAACAGAGTGTCCGGCTTGGTTCTGACTCTGTCATTGTTGTTCTAGTGTATTGCATTGTTTTATTTTATACTTTTTTTTCCCCCTTCCCTATTAAAGAACTGTTATTTCCTGCTCCCACATTTTTTTGCCTGAGAGCCCCTTAATTTAAAATTCATAGCAATTCGGAAGGGTGGGGAGGGTTTGCATTCTCCATTTCAGGAGGGGCTCCTGCCTTCCTTGGCAGGCACCTGTCTTTCCAAAGCGAGACAATAATCCAGAAGTTTCACCTTCAGGCCAGTTTGTGAGGACTTCTGAGGTCCCTGGGTGATTGGGTTTCCTATTTGAGCTCACTGGGTGATCTTAGCAATCCATTCATTCCACATAGCACCAGTGCAATGATGCACGGAGGGCACTTTCCTCTTGAACATCCAGTCCAGCACCGGTAATCAGGATGCCAGAAGAAGCTGTGCTTTGGTACCAGTCACTTCTGAGGCAGCTCAAATCCCATCATAAGCTGCAAGGATCTCTTTTTCAGCTGAGATGTAGAAAGCCTCAGATCCTTTGCATCACTGACTCCAGAACTCCAGAGCTCATCCCTGAATTGTCTGGATACATTTCATGGGACTTTCCTGGGACTCCAGGAAAGACCATTTTGCCTGGCTCCAGTGTAGAGCACATTTTTCATATCTTATCCTGTCTTGACTGACCCAGGGGCTACTCCATGAACAATCTCCTGTTTCATTTGTTCAAAAGCTTGTTGTAGTTCAGGACCTCACCAGAAATCATTCTTCTGTAATGTCATGTGATCTGAAGGTTTGTGATCTAATGGGCTTTCTCAGCCTGTCACTAAAGCTTTCTGTCTTTGTAATTCCCTAACTCAGGTGGATCTCAGGCAGAAAAAGGTGAAGGAGCTTTCCTAACATATTTCAGTTTGACTTCCAACAGGTTTTGGCCTTGGGACATTTTGCATCATTTTTCAAGGTGAGTGGTGAAGAGTGCTAAAAAATCACTACTGAACCCATGACATGCCACTGCTCAGCTTTCTAATAAAGTTTCTAAATAAAGTTTTTTTTCACTTAGGAAATTCCTTTGTATTATTTTCTCTGCAATTGGTTGGTGCCCTAGGGATGGTTGCATTAGGTGATGAGAGGTAGGCACCTAGCACTTCTATACACCTTTTTTCAGAAGTCTAATTAGAGTTATCAAATATGCCTTCACATGATTGAAGCAATGATTGGAGAAATGGGTGACACATACTTCAGGATTTTCTGGGGTGTGCAGTGCAGAGCAAGTGGATGCCAACAAAACAAACAGGAAAGGAAGAGATGAGGATCAAATCAGTAGCTGAATCTCTCACACTGGCCTCTTTGTGTGAAAGGTGTTATTAATAAAACAGATGCAGAGATGAAAAAAAGTTATACCATTTTATTCTTCTTTGGTCTGATTGTCCCTAGGATAGTTCCATTTCTCATACGTTTGTAGTGTGCTCCGCTCTTTTTAATTTTGTGATCAAATTTGTGTCTCCAGGTGAAATTCACAGTCTCCTTTGTCTCAGTGGGCCTTTGAGTGGGCTCAGGAATCCAGAAGTTCCAAGGTCTTTGCAGGACTAGAGACTCACAGTGTCTCTGAGAGGAGCTGGAATGGACTTGTATCTCTTGTGAGGGGAGGGGATTTTACAAATTGTGGGTTGACAGACATTATTTGACCTATACCTACACCCTGAATATCAAGGAAGGGTTTTAGAGGCTCAAAAAGTGAAAGAGTTGAAATTGATGTGCATCTCCTACAGAGTGTGGTACAAATTGGTTTTCTTTGACATTAAGTTTATAAGTGCTGAGAGTATGACTTAACCTGTGTCATCTAAAAGCTGCACACCTGGTTTGATGAAGTCCTTATCTCAATAAGGAGGTGAGGGATATTATTTTTGTAAATTTGTACATTGTAAAGATCTATTTTGGTCTGATGATTGTCAATTAATCAGTTCTGAAAGAGTGAAATAGAAAAACAAAAGTAAAAAACATTTTAACTGAAAACTTAGATTGTGCATTCAACTATATTGAAAATACAGCTGGACATGATTCCCTAAATATTAGTCTGTGAAACGAGGGACTTATTTCCATGGCAAATCACATGGAGATACAACAGATTTCAGGAACTCACAGGTGTTGAATGAAACATGCTTGCATTGAGAGATGACAGTGCTCTTTAAGTTGTATAGTGAATTACTTTTATCCAGGAAAGAATGTTAGAAACCTTGCTCTGTGTCCAAGACAACACGAGAGGAATCACCTACAGCAGGTGCCTGAAGCCTTGGATATAGTGCAATTCATAATTATTTGGATTCATATATTCATATGGATATAGTTGCAATTCATAATTACTTTTTGCAATACTTAACTGTACAACAACATACAGAAGTTTGGTACTAGTAGTGTAGAAATAAGTATTGTGCTATCAATAGAAGCTGCTAGGGAAGCTTTGGAAAGAACCATGTCTGAATGCTATTTTGGCAGTTTATTAATCCAGTCTCTCAGGATTCCAGGATGAAATATTATTTAGCTACACGGTTGGCAGCTGGCAATGAACCCAGAGGTTCTTTTGTTCAGTTAGAGTTTATCCAAGGCTAAACAAAATGTAGTTTTACCTTGTATGCACTCTCTAATGCCAGTACAGGATCCCAGTATGTTGTAAGCCTTGACTTAGACCGTAGTAGTGGTGTGCTGAAATGGATTAGTAGCCTGCACAAAAAAAGGGAGAACATGTTGAAGAGTGAAACTCAGCAGAAAGGCCTGGGATGGATGACTTAGCAGGACAGCTTTTGATCTGTCCATGGAAAAGCAAAACAAGGAAATTACTGTAATGTGCTGATGAAGAAATAGACTATTGTTTTATGAAAGCTAAAGGTCACATTAAAACTGAAAATCCTGGGAGTCAACTGTGTGTTACATGAAAATTAATATAATTTATCAAAGTGCACTTATCCCTTGGTGCCCTGGTTTTCTTGGCATTTTTTGTGTCCACCTCTCTCTTTTTAAACCAATACAACCAGAAAGTAACAGGTGACAAATTCCTCCCTGAGCTAAATAGAGCTTTGACCTACTCTCATATGCTTTCCAGCCCAGATTGTTATTGCTAAATTTAGTGTTGGAAATAAAAGAGGTTTAGATACAGGTAAAAGTGTGGTACAAATGGGCAAGAGTCAGAAAAATTTGTATATAACCAATATTCAATCTTTTATATGCCAGTCTATACACATGATGCATTCTTACTGTGACAGAATGCAGCACACAAGTAACAGTTACAAGGGTTCTTTTTTTTCCTTTATTTTCTCACTTGTTTGCATAGGAAATACAGTTTTCTCAATGTAGTTTCACTCAAACATAGAAACGTTTGAGTGTTGGGGTTCATTTGAAGAGTAATAGTGGATAGTTATTTCTGGAGCTCACTCCCCTCATGTTTGCAATCAGTTTTACTGTGCAGGCAAAGATAAATGCAATGGGAGATTTCTAATGAGCAGAGTATTGGACTGAGATGCTAATTGTTGGTTTTAATGTCCCAGCAAAGAAGCAGGAACTATTTCCCCCTCTTGTCCTCTTAATTACCTCTCCTTTGTACAGCTAAAATGAAGCTTGGAGTTCTTTGTACAGCTAAAAGGAAGCTTTGAGTTCATTGCCAGAATATTCCAGTTACCTGGTCAACAATATTTCATTCTGGAGTCTAAACAACAGCTGCTCACTGCAGTGTGAAATAATGTGATGAGAACAGCCACATGAATCGAGTCCCCATTTCTTTCCTGATTCCTTCCTTCCTTCCCCTTGCTTGCTTTGCCTTCTGTTGTGGGTAGAAATACTTGAGGGTCAAAACTCCCTTTAATAAATGAGAACCACCATCTAGTACAACTGTCAGCCACTTTTAGAAAGGCCCAGTGCTGTGAGAACTGTTCCTTTAACCCACTCAGAAGAGCTTAAGCACTGAGCAGGCAACAAGATTGGGATTTTTCTGGTGTAGTGCCTGAAAATCTAGAGAACAGTGAAGGAATACAGGAAGAAAAATTAAGATGTACCCATATCTCAGGATCTCTGCTTAGTGAGCACTTAACAAAGCTAGGATATAGTGTTTTTTTTTTTTTGCTCTGGCAGGAAATTGAAGGCCTTGGTTCCTAGATATCTCTCTTGATTGAAACTGCAAAATGGAAACAAATTTTCACCTCTGTATGTTCAGCTTTTTTCCCCCACCTATTTCAAAACTCAAACTGGTGGTAAATCTTTATCAGACCCCCTCACACTGTTAAATGATAATCTTTTTCTTAACACAATTGGTTACAGCTCTCTTGGTTTATCTTGGGTGTCACAGGCACTGATTACATCATCTCTGAATAGGTATCCAATATACCCTTGATATCTAAATCCCTGTGTTCCTTAGCTAGCCAGGTTTCTCAAAGTAGGCCTTTATTTAAGCAAAAGTTTCCTAAAAACTTAGGTAAAAGACCATTTTTTGTTCCCTTGTCTCTTTCTCTGTCATGGAGACAATCTGCCATCTACTGCTTTTAAGGCAATGTTCCATGACCAGCTCTTTAGATCTCCCTGCTTGCCAGGATATGGTGTAAGCTGCCACCACGTCTTGTCAGCAATCGTTTGGCAAGGAGCACCCTCACTTTCATACCATGAAATGCTTGGGTCCTAAAAGTGTTAGTGGTCCTTGTCCAGCAGCCTGGATGTGATGAATCCAACTTTTCCTAAAACGTGTTTTTTCAGTCAGTGCTTAATTGTTGTGAGTATTGCTGCTGATGTCCAAACCTCACCTTCAAACTACAAACTTGTGTTTTATCTCGATAAATTCTGACACATGATGATGACAGCAATTTTATAGCTAAAGACCTTAGGGATAATGGATGAGAAAAAGTGATGTTACCATGGTATTGATAACCTGAATACCAGCTTTCAAAGAAGTACCAGGCACAACATATCAGCACCATCTGCTGTCAGTGAGGACAAACTACATGGTTTCTTACATACCTATTTTTGCAGTGAGCTACAAAATTTTAGCCACGTTTCTAGCACTTAAATGAAATAACTGAGCAGTTGGCTGTATAGGTTTGACAACGAGAAGCCTAAAATGAAAACATGGTGAGAAAGTAACGAAGACACTTAACCCAGATGAGTTCATTTCACTTTCTAGACATATCAGTGAGATGCTGGAAGCATTGTAGAAACGAAACACTTAGCTGTGTATGAAACAAATCCCTGTTCAAATTTAGTTCAGAGTTCTCCGTGGCACTCCTGCTTATTTTTATTTACCACTGACTTCACCTAAGGGAGCTACTTACCTTAGGGCTGCTACCAAATGTAGTATCTTGGAATATATCCCATTGCTAATAGTGTTCAGTAGAAATTTTATAGAAAAACCTCCAGATCTTTTGTTATAATCCATTAATGGTGCATGTGTGCATGCATGAGTTGAAGGTTCACAGGCAGGAATCACCGCTTGCAACACTAGTTGCAGTGGATCCTATTATTTACTCTTTAATGAATTAATTAAAGAGCATTAATTAATCCCAATACTATTTCACTTACACAAAATATTGTTGATTTTGAAAGACTTTTGACTTTTATTCCAGTTTACAGCCAAAAACTTCTCAACTGCAACCTCTTTCCTCCCACTGTCAAACAAACAGCACGGTAACAGGTTTTCTCATCTGAAAGAAACTCTTCAGTGTGATAAAAAGGTTTGTCAAGAGCCTCAAACACTGCTCTGATAGGTAACAGTTCAATACACCTCACTTGAGTGTTGCTGATTTATTGAGTGTTCAAGCGAGCTGGCTTTGCAGCGCATGCCGGAGTCTGCTGTTAGGCACGGTGACGATATTTGGCCGCGCTCGTTAAACGTTAAAGTCTTGTAGGAAAAAAATCACATTCAGTTAAAGGAGCAACTGAAGCATTGCAAGCAATCCTTTGTGAAGCTATGCTAGCAGTGCCTTGTGTGCTGTTTGTTTTACAGAAAGCATTAAGAAGGTGCTGAGTGACCCAGCCACTTTGTATGCTGGGTGTGCTTAGTTGTGTCCTTACCAGCACAAAGGGAGGTAATAAGGTGGCAGGTTTTTGAAATAGTTTTACTTTGTTTTGGCAAAACAACTCCATCAACGGATATTTAATTATTGCTTATTGCACATGCATCAATGTAGTCCTCCATCATCTTGTTTACATGGTATTTTTTCTGCAGACGTGAAGCATGCAGCTGCAAAGTAGAATTAGGTAGGAAATAAGAAATTATATGAGAAGCTTTTTTGCAGAAGAAATTTTTTATTGGTTCAAATAATTATTTTCAACTGTAAAAGTTAGGAAAATCTCTCCTGGTTTCCAGAAACAGTAAGAAAGTGAGGAATACTTTAAGCATATTTTAAAAAGTGGTACTCCATTTCTCAGTCTTAGAAAAGAACACTTTTAATGCTGTCTCTAACATCCAAAGGTTAGAAATAGGAAAATGTGCTCTTTTACATGCTGTGTGTCTGCCTGCATGTGTCTCTTGAAAACCTAGGTGGTGACACACTGAATTTTGACACTATGACTAGGACTGAAAAAGAATGATTGTGAACTCACCTTGAAAACAAGACATGTTACATGTTCCAGTAACTCTTCTCTTTTTACCTCTTTCGATTTAACTAAACTCTATCTTTCAAAAATACCTGTTTTACTTTTCTCCTATCGAATTTGTGCTCAGGTTTTCTCAGATGAAGTGAGTGGCTAAGTATGCGTACTGTCCCTCCAGCATGTGAAATCCATAAAGCACATGCATAAACAACTCATCTGCTGGCATTAAGCGATTCTCCACTTTCTCCTACAACTTCTCTCTTTGCCTATCACGTAAAAGCAAATGATAGCAGGTTATTTTTGGAATCTGGTGGTGTAAGATGGTGGTGAAACGATGCGGTTTTGTTCTCTTTTGGGTTTGGGGACCTGCGTTGGAGGAGACTGTGTACGGGGCTGCAATGCCGTTTGCTCGGTCTCGTGTGACAGAACGGCACTGCATTCAGCCCTCAGTTTCAGACAGCCTGGCTTGGGTGTCTCAGAGCGGCACTGTCCCCCAGACCTCGCTGCCTGTGCGGTGGTGCCCGGCTCCTCACAGCAGGGGAAGTGGCACTGGGAAGCAGCTGATGTGAGACGTGAGGGGGTTTGCGTAGCATGTGCTGAGGAGACGGCAGAGAATGGCAGCAAAGCTGGTGAGGGGTCTGGAGCACAAATTCTGTGAGGGGCGGTTGAGGGAGCTGGACTTGTTTATCCTGGAGAAAAGGAAGCTCGGGTGAGACCTTATCAGTCTCTACAACTGCCTTGAAGCAGGTTGAGCCCAGGTGGGGGTCGATCTCTTCTTCCAGGCAGCCAGTGCCAGGACGAGAGGAAATATCTTCAAGCCATTGGGTTTAGGTTGGACATCAGAAGGAAATTCTTCACAAAAAGGGTGATTAGACATTGGAATGGGCTGTCCAGGAAGGTGGTGGAGTCACCATCCCTGGCGGTGTTTGAGAATGGGTTGGATGCTATGGACTTAGTGCCCTGGTCTAGTTGACATGGTTGTGGCTAGGTTATAGGCTGGACTTGTTGATCTCAGAGGTCTTTTCCAGCCTAATTGATAATCTGTGACTCTGTGAAGCTGTGATTCTGAGAAGTTGCCCTAGCCCCAATAGCGAGGCAGGGAGAAGAAGCCGAGTGATGGCAGCCCCAGACAGTGGCGCGGCCACGGGGCAGCCCCAGGGGGCACGGCTGGGGCGGTGACACAGCGGCCTCGGCGAGGTGTCGACCTCCCGGGGTGCCGGTCTGGCGGGCTGCCCGTGCCCTATGCCGAGCCAGGGCTCTTTGGCACCTGCCGCCGTCGCCGCCCTGCCCGCGGAGCCGCGGGACTCGCCGCGCCGGTGCTTTGCCGCCCGCCGGGACCGCCACCGCGCAGTCCGGTCCCGCCGGCGGGACGGGACCGCGCTTCCCGCCGCGGCGGGCGCGCCTGCGGGATGCTTAAAGGACGGCGTGCGGTGCCAGGGAACGGTGCGGTGGGCGGCGGAGCAGCTGGCACCGCCTCCCAGAGGGGACCGGCGCCCCGAGGGCTGGCCGGGCTATAAGTTTCCCTCCGTACAGGTTGCCGTCAGAGAGAGCTGCTTGCCACCCACCCGCTCGGAGCCGACCCCCTGGGAGGGATCCTGCTCCAGGTCAGGATACCTCTCCTGAGGCGGTGGGAGCGGCTTCAGCCAGCCCTAGCAGAGATGGAGCGAAAATTAGAAAAACCCGCCCGGAGGAAGAGGACGAGCAGGAGGGATGAGAACTTGCTTTGGTAACAGTGTCCCATGGGGGTGCAGGTGCTGCCCGTGCCTTGGGGAGGACCGGTCCTCCTCGGCATCTCTGTCCTGTCCGCGGGGCTGTGCCTCCCAGGGAAGCCTGGCCAGCAGCAAGGCTGGAGGGAGGGTGATTTAGGGTGAATAAACTGAGCTGCGCGGTTGCTAAGTGTTGCGTCTCTGTGTTTTTTTTTTCCAAGCATGACGCGAAGAGAACGATTGGAAAAGACTTGAAGTGGAGCAGAAAGCAAAGCCCACGGAGAGCAGCTAAGGTAAGGATAGGCACAGATGTTTGTCCTCCTTTGTGCGCACTGAACTGAGAGTTCCACTGTGCATTTCTGGGGGACAGAGGGAGAGAGGGAGGAAGGAGGGAAGGAACCTAGGGAAAGTAGGTGATTTTGAACAAAACTCCACAACATGTAATTTCTATTGTTTCATTTCTGGGGGACAGAGGGAGAGAGGGAGGAAGGAGGGAAGGAACCTAGGGAAAGTAGGTGATTTTGAACAAAACTCCACAACATGTAATTTCTATTGTTTTCTATCAATCCTTATGACACTTTCTTAAGTGTAGCATCTGCAATGTCAAAACCCCACAAGTTATGGTCAATAGACATCTGCTCAGAGGAGGAAACAAAAACACCTTTGGGCTTCTCTCCTGGTGCACTAGAGGGACTGCTTACTCTTTAAAAGCAAAAGTTACCTGACCTGGTTGTATAGATTTGCCGAACTCTTTTTTTCATTGGCACTGCAAACTCAGTTACCTATATTTAAAGGGTGATATATGATAAAGGACACCACAAAGAACTCACAGGTACAGTAGGAACCTAGGTAGGAAACTTATTAATCACAAAAATAATCACTGAACAGTAATCAATTGGTAAAATAGAGGCAGCTTGTGTCTTAAGGAGTTTACATGAATCACAAAACCAGGTAAGACTGTAACATGCAAACTGATGGAGTGAAAAGTGAAGGTGTCTTTGGGATTGACCATACTGAAAAACACTGAAGCAGAAGATAAATCATATTGCCACTAGATATGACAGTATAGAAATGTAATCTCTAGCATGCTGAGAATGTTGCTTCAACATATGTATTTTATGTAAGCGACCCCTTAGGGAAAAGCTGTATTGCTGAAGTGAGCAACGACTGAGCTCTGGGAGACAAAATTTTGGGTTTGGTGGTGAAGGAGAACTAATGGCCATAACTGAAGAGAATGTAACAGTCTGGCAGTGCATGTTAGCTGGCTGTTGTCCCTGATGTGTCCACAGCTGCTAGCTGCACTCCATATTGTTTCATTCAAAAGCATCACAGAAAACTCAGAGGTGGCTGCCTTTTTCTGTGGAACAAGAAGAACTCAGTCAGCCAGTACTTTCTGGGGCTGTTAACAGCAGCAGCACTCAAGGAAGTAAATGCTTCATGTTTTGTTTTGTATCGAGTTAAGTTTTATTTTGAGTGATTTAAGACTGGTTCTGAAGAAACAAAGTGAAGGCTTCAAATACAATATTAATTGGCTTTTATACAAAGTGTCTAACTCAGTACATCCTTTCCAGAGTGACTTCAAAGGACTTTCAATCAAAATGGATGTTGGAGGTAAAATTTTACCTCCATCTAGACTAAATTCATAAACTTCTGTCCTGAAACCTTTCTGTGTTCTCCATTAGGTGGCTGTAAAGAGAGGTATACTGTGGCTTGTAACCTACAGGTAAGTTGGACTGTGGAGTAACCAATGATAATTCTAATTTCAAAATAAAATTGACTACTCGGAGTTTGATTCTGGGCTCATCTAGAGTAAGGGCAGGGCTGCAACAGGGGCCATAAGCAAATGTCCCACAGAGAAAAGGACGGGAGTAGGTATATATGATACACATTAACTAGTGGAGGTAACATACTATGCCTGTATTTCTGCAACAAAGACAAGAAACTGTTTGCAACACTATCCAGTTCCTTTGGGACAGCCTGGGAACTCCGCACGGGGTTTATACTTTTTCTCTTACTCTGGTCTTCCTGAGCCAGACACCTGCCTGTGACATTTATCTCTTGACACTATATACTGTTTGAACTTGTACACATACGCATATGAAATGTGAACCTTAAACCAGGTGAATAATGCTGAATTTAAGTCAAAAATCAGGAATGTTTCCACATATTATTTCGGGAAACATCTCCCTTGCAAGGACTCTGTGTCTGGTAGGCAGTGTATTGCTAGTTGACTGCTGTACCTAATGCAGCAGTCACTGCTACACTGTCACCAGCTGCAGGGCTGGATCTCTGCTGTTTTGAGGCAATTCCTTTGGAAGGTGCAGGGATTCATGCAGGAATTTGTGCAGGTGGTGTGACTGTGTGTGATGGGACGGCAGTGTGTGTTGGCTGCTTGAAGTTCTGACAGCAGCTAACATACAGCTGCTCTCTCTTCCCACATACCTTGGTCATCAAAATGCAGAGCTACTACTTTTGTATAAGAAATCTTTTTGTTTCTCCTGATTACTGCTTTCTTTGACTGTCAGGCAAATCCAAGTGGTATCTTGTATCTTTCCATTATTCTAACAACAGTGAGATTTTTTCCTTTATTTAGACTCTGGTGTTTTTCTGCTTTTAGATACCAAGGTAACTGGAAGTTTTTAAATACCCAAACCAGGTAAATAATTAAAATATTTTTTAAAATTTTAAGCTCTTGGGGGCTTATTTAAAGAAAAAGCAGCACATTTAAAAAACTTCACATGCATTTTAAATTTGATTTTAATTTTTTGATAGTAATATTTGACAAATGCAGCTTGATAGTTTTTGAGAGGTGTTTTTTGTTTGTTTGTTTGTTTTTAAGTGAGTAATTAGAGTCCTCAATGGCTTAAAGTGACTTTCACTGACTTCCTAAATACTATATCTGAAAAAAAATAATTACCTTTCTGTAGTATGTGATTTAAAAAGTCAGTCTTAGAGCCTTTCCTCTCTCATTGCTTCTCCAGATAACTTAATTTGTTAACACCAATGCATTCAAACAACTGCACATAGTCTCACCAACCACACAGTGTGAACAGGACATAGCACTGTATGTGGAAGGATAAAGGCTGGAAGCACATTGATCTTTTTGATTCACGTTACATTGTGAGCTTCTCCAAACTTGTTGCCACAGCCAACAGTGTAAATTTTATCCCTGTCTTGGCCCTTCAGGCATCTACAGAGTGCCAGACACTCTTTGTTGTTACTTGTTTTATCTAGGTGCTGCTGAACATGCCATGGACTGTGAAGAGAAAGAGCAGCAGTGTTGGTGAAGGTGTGCAGAGTGACAGCCATCCCACTGTTGTGTGTGGTGATCAGGCAGTGTATTGTTAGTTAGCTGTTCTTCACACACCAGCAACTGACTACACTGTCAGATTAGCACATCACAGTCCAGACAAGAATATAAATGCTGCTGTTTAAATATCTCATTGGTCCCCAGCTGCTCCAGTGCCTGCCTGGTTCCCCTGACCAAAGGGAGATGTGCTAGGCTATGCAGACTGAGCGAATGAAGAGTTTAAAATAAGGTGTAACTGAGAGTATAGAAGTAAATGCAGTTGTATTTCATGCAATTATACAGCTACCCCAACTGGTTTATAAACAATCTGAATTATGTAAATATTAAGTAATAGTTTCAGGTTTGAACCCTATATGAGTATGTTTCCCTTACACCGCTAAATATTGAAGGAACATTGATGTGTTGGCTCAGCAAACAAGTATTATACTTGAATTTACAGGAACATATACTGCTGTGACTGAAATGGATTTAGAATATTTTCACTGCCAGGCAACTTTTTGGAAAGAGAAGCTCACAGTTCAATTGTCTTTGTTTGAGAAAATAAGGATATGTCAAACCTAAGGAATGAAGGAAGCTTGAGATGGGAATGAAGGATTAGGATGAAAGAGGCAATAGGTTTTGCTCAAATGGAAATAAAATAAATTTATTACTCATGGACTGACCTTTGTTAAGCATCATAGGAGGGGTGTTTAATCTTCAAGTGGGGGGATTATTCAGGAACCTAAGAAAGAGGTTTCAATCTGTTTGGAGTGTTGGAGTTTATATTTTTATATGCTGTATTTTAAAGTAACTCTAAGTGAGCATTTATACAGACATACATTCACACTGCTTCCCTGGCTTTTGACTATAGATAAATGTTTGTTTGAATAACATATTCTTTCATTTTATTTGCTTGCTTCTCACAAGTTTGTGCAGATTTGGCCATTAGATGCTTCATGTTTACTAAATAACTGGTAACATACTTTTAAGAAAGGAGTGATTAGTTTATCAGTGGTCTGCCCTAAATATTATATTGCAAGAGCTGGCATGTCTCGTGATGTATAAGTAATACAAACACACAGAGTTTTTGTTAGGGAGGAATGTTAATTTTTTGAGGAATGTTAATCAACAGTAAATTTTGAAAACCTTACACTGTGTAGAATCAGGACTGAAGGGTACCTGTACTGAAATTACTTCAGAAGATGGTTGTGTCTCTGCATTGTGACTAAATAGTGGAATGAGAAGTTTCACAACTGTTTTCTCGGACAAAATCTTCTTCCTTTAGGACTCTGGAGTGACTATGATTCAGGAAGCTGTGAGTTAAGTAATTCTGTTCACTTGTTTGCTAATATCACATGCTATTTCTGAATACCAGCAAAGACACTTGATCTTAATGCTGGCATTGAGATATTCAAGATTACACTGTGTCCTCTGGAAAACAATATGAGCTTTAGTGAATGAGTCACAAACAAGGTGCACACATTTCCTTCCCTCCCTCTCCCTTTCAAACAAGAAAATCATGCCTCACTGTTTATCTTGAGTGTTTCAAGGACCCAAGTGAAATTTCTCATTTGCTGAATAACTCTCAGGCATTGCCAGGACTAAAACAGGCTTTTTTTTGGGGGGGGACTTGCACTAACAGCACCCAACATTTCTTTATACCTACCCTTTTTTATTCAGTGATATAAACCCCAGGGAGCTTTGGTTGTTCACATGAACAGACATGCATGTTTTAGGCTTGTACATTTTCCAATTAAGATATCCACCTTTTATGGGCAAAACACTGGGTCCTGACACTTAGTTCCATGGACCATCAACTGCTCCCAGTGAGGGGCGAGGGTTCATATCTCAGTTCCCTTCCTGCTCCATCAAAGCAGCAGAGATGTGTGACAAAAATCACCTGACATCTCCCACTATGTGTTCTCACTGTACATGCAAGAGGAGACAGGAGTAAAATGCAGGACCTCAGCATAAAAATAGGCACTGTCTTGACAGATTTGATGTGGAATCTTGCAGGACAATAGCAAACAGTGCAGAGGCTAGTCTAAATGCCAGCAGCAGGCTTGTTTTGTACCAATGAGACTTTTACATAGTACTTAACTGGGTTCTGAAGTTTTGGGTGGATAAAATTGTCACACATGAAGTTTGAGTTCCTTTCCAAAAAGGTGCTTGCCATTATTGACAGTGACTTTGTTTAATCTTCCACATCAGTATTATTACTCAATCTTCATAGATTTTTTGTAAAATTCTCAATTAATTCAATAAGTGAATGAAAACCCCCCTCTTTTTAAAAAATTGCTCTTGAATTTCTCACGTGTTTTTTTACAGTTGAGTGGCTGTTTTTACTGAGAAAATTTTTGAAGCACTTTGGGTATTTTCAACCAGTGTTAGTCTTACAAGAGAACAGCACTAATTCTACCCATCCTTTTCATATAGAAAATGTCACTATTCTACTGAGACACAGGTTTTTCTCATTCCTATTATCTCAGTCCTTCTTCAAGGCATGGACAGCTGGAGTGAGGTTTCTTACTCAAGTTTTCTATCTCCATTCAAACAGATAAATCAAAATTCTTGGCAGTTTGTAATGGAAGAGAGGAACAGAACTGGAAATGCAGTTACCGGCAGGACTGAGGAGTTTGCAAGGTGAGAAGAGTGGGGCTTGAGTCATGAGCCTGCATCCCCTTCTTCTACTTCTCCTTGAAGACTGCCATTTTATTCTAGAGATGAGAGGTAGATGGGTGGTTGGGGAGCATTGTTTTGGACTGTGTCAGAAAGATGTTTGTTAGAGTGCCAGGCTCCTGATTTTAGCTGCCCCCTGAATCCTTCTGTAAGTAACCATGAATATTTACACAGGCCCTGCCTTCATCCAGGTCAGAAAAGAAATAACCCACCAGGAGAGGAGCTCACATCTGAGGCACTGTACTGCAGCACAAATGTATGGAGAAGATTGAAGGCTTTAAAGGTGTTGGAGAACGGAAATGTAAAATACGTAGCAGCAAACAAACTTTATTTTAATTTTTGTGCTTCTTTTAATAATTTTATTTTCTATGTACTTTTTTTTTTTTTTTTTTTTTTTTTTTTTTTTTTTTTTTTTTTGCAACTGGCAGCTTCACAATTCAGTAGTCTTCCTTGAGAAGATATTGCAAAGCTGGTATCTTCAGTTACATGCGTGAAACCCTGCTATGGACGTCTCTGGGTCCCATGTCTTTCATGACAGGGCAATTATGTGTTAATGGAGTATAAAATCCTGTGTTAATGATATAATGGGGAAAAAAACCTGTGTAAATATGAGTAATTTATTAATAAGCCTTCTTTCTAACTATTTACCTGCAGATGACATTTTTAATTAGCTATTGTCAGCAATTCAAAAAAGGAAATCATAAACCTTTTATGCAAATTGATGGTCCCTTCCTGCAAAGTACTGAGTGCCTCACTGTGCTAGTTTCTTCAGGCCATGACAGCAGCCAATCCAGAACTAGTAGACAAATTGCAAAACCAAAGTTAAAGAGTAGCAAAGTCAACTGATGGTTTAGCTTCTAGCAAAATTTCCCAGGAAGGTAAAAAGGCTGTATACCCAGGGTGCTGAATGGCTTTTTCAGAGGTCTTCTCTTTTCTTCATGATAATCTGCCTGATTAATGATGTTACCTCTGGTTTGATACTTTCTATTGACTCTTCAGGTCTCCAAAATTTCACAACTTTACCCTCAGGGCTGACAAGGTACTTCCAGAAATTCCATCGAGGCTCTTTCTTTGAAGAATCTGTAAGGACGAGATCAGATAATTTTAGTAATTTACACCTTGAAGTTTCTCCAGGCCCCACACTGATTCTTTGACTATTTATGCTGAAGTCATCCCTAGCAGTCTGGGCATGTATTTACTGATTGCTGCTAATGATCCGAAAAACTGTGTGTCAGTGATGCTCCCCCCTTCCTGCAAAACTGTTAAAAGAGTTCCTATTTTTACTATTCTATGCTTCCTAGGGAAGGGGATACAAGAGCTGCATATTTATTCAGGGGATCCCTACTTTTGTGTCAGTTTTGGGAAATGAGATGGGAGCAGGAAGTTGTACTGGTGATGTCTTAATTAGGCTTCTTTCAAAAAAGACTCTAGTAGATTAAGACTGGAGGACAAGTGTTTGGTTGGGAATGGTGCTGAACCCTAATTGGATTTTTTTAAGCAATGGATTGAAGTTTGGCACCACACTTGTGCTGCAAGTGGACTAATTTTGCACTAGATTATTGCACAATCCTGCTGCGAGTAGTCACAGGCACAAAAGGGTGGTATGGCATGATGTTCAGCCTTCTGATTGTCAGAACAGCAACATGAATAAAACAGGTACTTTAATTGAAAATGCACAGGAATTTAATGCACAGGAATGCAGGAAGATAAAAACTTTATTTCAGAATATTGAAGTACCAAAGGATCTTTCTCCTTCTAGTAGGTGAATAGCAATAGGAAAATTTGGGTAGAACTTTTTTCCTTTTTATGTATCAAGTTTTAACACTGATGGCACTGATATTTAGAATCTGGATTCATCACACAGAGGGGGTGCCTTCGTGCTCTAGTCTTCTCTACAAAGAGCTGAGAGAAAACCCTCAATAATTCTGCTGGACACCTGGCAACTCAGGGCAACAAAGTTACCTGAGGTTTTTACTAGCATGCCTAAGAGGAGGTAGGAACAAACACAGTTACAAGGTCCGTCATGACCACTTAAATGATTCCTCAATAAAAACAATTTTCAAGTACGTAGGAAGCATCTTGGGGGATATAGCATATAAGAGTTCTGGGAAAGATCTCATTTAGGTTTCGAAATAGTTCTCTGACAAGGGGCACTATGAGAGAGTGAAGTAGACTTGGAAGGCAAGGAGATGGAATACAGGTTCGGGCTCTCTGCCACTTTATTTTCTGGGTAAAATGGTTGTTAGAAAGGGGTTGTGTTTAAGCTATCTTTTTCTTTCGTATATCAATATGGTTCAAAATCTGGTCAAAGTTCAGGAAAGTTCAGAGAGGCTTTTCAAGTTGGCTTTGAGGCTATGAAACTTTGGTCAGCTAAAGGGATAGAGAATTTAATTTTGCTCATCAGAATATGGGGTTCTAAGTCTGTAAATGCTCCCTGTATTCATGCAGGATTTTGCAGGCTAGGTCCTGAAGTTCACATGACAAATTAATACAAATCAGTGGTTATATGTAACTAGTATATGTTAACCTGCTTTACAATACAGTTTACATAAAGGCAGACATAGGACCCAGCTAAAAATCTCATCTGCATGTGGTTATATAAAATCTTCTGATAATTTTATGACTCCTATAACTACATTTTTGTCCATAAGAAAAGTCTTTTTTAAAGTAAAAATCACATACATTAAAATAGAATTTTGTAAGTGGGAGTTTCCAGCATGTGTAGCAAAATGGATGTTTCTAGCTGGGCTGGTCAGAGCAGACTGGTTTTATAAGCAGTGAGGAGAAACTGATGTTTTCAGGACACAATTCTTTAGCCCATATTTTTGATATCTAAAATGGAATGAGAGTAATTGTACACTAGGTGCTTGTTTCTCTCCATAGTTTATGAAGACTTCAGAGTTTCCTGACAAAAACATGCAGCCTGGATTCAGTGAGAGTACGATGGTTACAGGCAGCTTGATACATAAAAGAAAACAGTTACCTATTAGAAATTTAAAGGCTGGATCTGCTTCTGATCCTAGGATCTTGATTTTGTGGAAAACAGGGAATGTTACTCCATAGTTTCCTTTAGCAAAAGATTCTATTTCCTGGCTTGAGCTAGGCTCTGATTCTCCGAACTGGTTGCAGGGAAACGCCAGCACAGTGAAGTGGGAGGGACCAAACTCTCTGTGCAGCTCTTGCAGTGCGATGTAATTTTTGTCTGTGTATTGGCAGTAACTGGCCACGTTTACAACCAAAGTTGCCTTCAGAAAAATAAAGTTAGAATAACTTTAGTTATTAGTTATTAGCTATTTAGTCATTAGCTATTATTTAGTCTAGTAAGGAAAAAGCCTATGGATTTTGTAGAGATCACAATTAAATCTTAAAATGACATATCTCATTACCATCATGGTTCCTGTTGGAAGGCTAAACATACTGTTTCTGTTCATCATTTCATTAAATACATAAAGATGAAAGTAGCTGAAGAGATTTGCTCTTAGACAATCTGTTGTAAAAATATAGTAAACTCATAAACTTAATCTTACAGCTTTGTTTATATATAAGCATTTAAAAAAGTAGATATTAAGGACATGCACTAAAATCATATTTACTAGACAAACTTCCAAAATCCAAACCAAACATTCTTAACTAAGATTAAAATCCACGAATTTGTTTGTTAGGCTGTATTGACCTGTGCTAAATAACACAATTTCTTTTCTTGATTTGCTAGATCTAATACTTGATTCCTGGAGCAGGCCTAGATAAAATAAATTTTCTCCAGCTTTCTGTATGAAGAACAGGAATTTAGCACAAATCTCTGCCAAAACCTCCCATAATCAAGCCTTTTTTTAACCTGGAAATGTACACATTTTTTGTCAGTATGGATTCAAGACAGAAAAAGTGAAATAATAACTTACTTTCCCTCTGTACTTCTCCAAGGAAATATTCCTTCCTCGTGAATCCTTGACTTCAAAAGAATAAAAATCTTTGATTTTAGGTTTAAAAAACCTGAGTTGCAGTAGACAGAGAATGGTGGTGCACAAAATCATTGACAGGAAGACAGCAAAGATCCTGGCTTTGTGCACTGAGTATTTCAGAGGATAACTAGTTGTGAGAGGCTCCATTTTTGAAACCTTTGGAGAGGAGCCTGGGCAGGCCTGGAATGTGAAGGAGGAGCTGAAACATGAGACGCTCGGCTCAGACCGGAAAGAACAAGCGGCTCATTTTTGTCCCTGCTGCAAAAGAGCTGTTACATATCACAGTGCCTGCTGGGCTTTTTTTGCGGGGGAAGAGGGGTGGAAGGGGGGAGAAGAAATGAATGAAAAGGGTGTAACTATCACCTAAGGAGGCTGATTGCTCTGTGGGATGCTCTGGTGTGTGTCTGCACTGTCTGGAGAGCTGGTGGGGACAAGACTGAGTTTGTAGCTCCAGCACATCCCCTGGGCCCCAGGTGTATCTGGGGAGTTGCTCTGCCGGAGGCAGCTGTGTTATCAGGCAGACTTGGAGAAGCATTCCCGGGGACAGCTGCTGAGGTAGAAAACAGGCAGGATGGCTGAAACCACCCTGTTTACAAGCCCAGCACTGCATCTCATCAGCTGCTGTGGGATCACAGGCAGCTGTGTAAAACTCTATTCAGCACATGGAGTAGAAAAAAACTCCTTGGTAATAGGCTGTCCTAATAAAGGATGTGGATTTTTTTGCATTGAGAGTGGGGATGATAATGGAAAATAGGTTGCTTTCTTAATTGTTACTGGCTACCTGGCAATGAGCTGTACTGAGATGGTAAGATTGAAGGTCTTCAAGAGAGAAGAGTTAGCTGAAAGTCTCAGATCTAAGCCAAGCCTCCGTGGTGTTTTGCTGCTTGTGAGTCTCTGCTTAATCTCTTTCCCTCCCACTGCAAACCACCATGAAAGAGTAATTTCTGTCTCAGCTAGTTTTCTTTGTCACCCTGATTTTTGCTGCACTTAGATAATGCATTTTAAGGGATGGAAATAGAAGGGGCTTTTCTGAGTCTAAGACCTGGAATCTGGTTGTTTCTCCCCTTTTAGTGTCTTCAGTATTACTACCAGTATCATTGATTTGCACAATATCATAGTGGTACGTTCAACTCTTTCTATAATCTCTAAATAGCTAAAATCCACATTCATTTTGTTCAACAAGACTATAGGGACAGCTTCACACTGTTCTACAAAACAGAGAGACGCTTGGGAAACCCTGTGAAATTTCAGTATTTCTGTATGAGGACATGTTAGCCTTTGTCTCTGCCTGGCAGAGAGGCCTGTAAGAATGGTGTTTTGCTGGGGAAAAAAGCACACATGTGTGCTGAAATGAACAAAGCTGTAGTCAACAAGCAAGCACAGGTGACTAATGCTGACCTTAAAGGCAAGAAAAAAAATGTGTTTGGTTACAGAAAATCCATGTAACATCCTGACGTCTAAGCTACATCTCAAGTATTTGCAATTTGCATCTAATATTACTTCAGAACAAAATAAAACAAACAAAAAAACCTGTAATATACTTTAATACTGGTGTACCTAATAGTTACCCAGAAGCCCATTATATTAACAGTGTCTCCTTTTGTTACTCTCAACTAAAAGCTGTTCAAAATCTGTCTGAAAACCAAAATATATTGTTTAATATTGTCTGGGCTTTTTTGATAGTTTTTTGGATTTTATGGTTTTCTGACACAAATTTTTCTATGAATGAATTTGAACAAATGAAAATAAAAGGACCAATTTATTCTTTACTTAGTATCCTTTAATATATTAAAAAGTACAAGATAACTTTAAAAATAATGACATGAATAAACTGCAGTGGTAGTGAGAAGGTTTGGGTATCAGAAGAGCTCTAAGTCCTCTTTCACGGGTGGAGATCATAGAACCTAACTGGTTCAAGGTAGAAAACCAGTCCCTCTCAGGAACCACCGGACCCCTAAAATGACGTTGCTATGTGGCTGAAGGTGCCTTGGGTCGTCAAAAGCCAGCGATGTAGCTTTAGAGCACGAAGGACACAAATGCAGGTTTTTGTTGTGGTTCGGTTTTGTTTTTTTATTGTGTGTTTTTTTTTTTTTTCTTCCCTGCCACAGGCTTTCTCTGACAGCGTTGATTCAGCTGTACATATCTGAACAGAAACGTTTGTTTTGCACTATTTTCCCCCGTCTGCTCACTCTTTCTTGGCGCGTCTGCCGGAGCCGTGCTCAGCCCAGCATCCGCGGCTATTGCTCTTAGGCAAGGACAAGGCAGAACTAAAACCAGCGCGAACTAAGAACAGACTGACATTGAGCTTTGGCTGATCTGGGTCTTTGGGGTCCTGCAGCGGGTGCAGGCGGCAGGGTGGGAGCGGACCGGGCTCTGCCGGGGAAGCGCTGGGCGCTCCCGGAGCGCGGCGCCGCGGCCGGGCGCGCTGGCAGAGCCTCCGCGGAGCCCCGAGCAGCGGCACGGCCGGCGGGGCTCCAGGGCAGTCGCAGAGAAACGCGCCCGTGCGGAGCGAGGATGGCCTCCGGCAGGGATTTCCGGAAAAGCCTGAGGCGGGGAATTTGTGCCAGGTGAGTGTCGGTGTTTCCCGTATCCCGCTGCCGGGGCTCCTGCGGTGCAGAGCTGCAGCAGCCTGCGCAGGCTGCCCAGGCACAGCAAGCTCCAGGACAGCATCCTCTCATTTCTTAAATTTGCACCGAATCTGGTGATGGATCTGCCGCACAGTCCTGTGAGGAGCAGCTGAGGGAGCTGGGCTCGTTTATCCTGGAGAAAAGGAGGTTCGGGGGAGACCTTATCAGTCTCTACCACTGCCTTGAAGCAGGCTGTGCCCAGGTGGGGGCCGGTCTCTTCTTCCAGGCAACCAGTGCCAGGACAAGAGGAAATAGCCTCAAGCCATTAGGTTTAGGTTGGACATTAGAAGGAATTTCTTCACAAAAAGGGTGATTAGACATTGGAATGGGCTGCCCAGGGAAGTGGTGGAGGCGTTGTCCCTGGAAGTGTTTAAAGAAAGACTGGGCATGGCACTTAGTGCTATGGTCTATTGAAATGCTGGCGTTAGGTTGTAGGCTGGACTTGATGATCTCAGAGGTCTTTTCCCACCTAATTGATTCTGTGATCTCAGATGCTGCTGTTGTGAAAGGAAAGCTGTACACATGATTCCACTTCCCATTGTGCAGACAGCTTAGGGCAGCAGGCTGTACAGACAGCTGACACTGAGTGGGGTGAAAGAAAAGAGGAAAAAACTGGTCTTATGCCTAGCCAAGAAGTGTCTTTGGCAGACTAGCCTTTTTTTGCTGTGATGTCGGATGCACAAGAATGGTTTTAAATTCCATTGGGCTGCAAGAGGCCACAGGGTCTTTACCAGCACCTTCACGTCTGGAAAGGTTATCAACAGCTGACAGAAGGGTGGGAGAGCTCATTCAGGCCCCTCGTTTTCTTCCTTCTGCTCCTCCTTTCCAATATGTGCAGCCCCTGCAGCCCCAGCCATAACTGCAGACCAGTTCGGAGGGACGCCTGGCTTTGGTTGGAGTGCACCCTTGGGATGAGGAGCTGGCCTCGCGTGGTTGCTTCTTTTCAAATGCCTAAGGCTTTTTGAATTGACAAAGGGACGCCGCCCAGGGGACAGCCACACTCTACTCACCCTAGAAGAGATCTACTGGAGGGCCATTCAGAGTGCAGGTCAAGCTTCCAGTACTCTGAGTCGGTCTGGAGGACAGGCGATTCTAGGGGAGACTGTTTCTCTTCGTCAGCAACAGAGGGAGCTGACGGAACGTGGAATGAGCTTTGAGAGTGCTGAGTCCTGCTTCCAGCAGTGCTGGGGGAAAGCGGGGAAGGGTTTGCAGGCTGCATGTCCACAAAGGGCTTCCTGGCAGATGTAGGGAACTTTACATGGTTGACTTCTTGGTTAATAATCGAAGTATTTAGAAAACGAATAAAAGGTGCTCCTGCATGCCCTGGATATGCTCCTATGATTATGGTCAGAAAGTGTAATTCTATTTTCTACTAAGGAGAATACTAGAGCTTTTCAGTAATGCATGCTCAGGTCTAGGAAACTCTGGTTCTAAAACAGTCTGAAGTCTTTCTGTCTTCTAGAACAGAAAGTTCTGTATGCTGCCTCTACAAGCAGTGGTGAAAGCCTGTGTGGTCCGGGGAAATCAGCTGCTAATTTTCTAACAGGATTTTCTGTAACTAGTCAATAAACCATAGGCCAGCAGTAAACAGTCATCCTTTATAAAGGGAATGATGAATCTGATCTTGTTTAGACATCTCTTTTAGGATAAGATGAATAGTGCTGTAGAAATATCTCTTTTTCTCACCAACAAAAGGAAAAAAAGGAAAGCAGGGTGACTGCTCCAAGTGTCAGCATTTGCACTGTCCCACTTAGAGCAGTACTGAGAAAGCAGATTTTCACACTTACACAATTAGTGCTATTCTAAAAAGTGTTTGACATATATGCCCATGCACATTTTTAAAAGGATTTTTTCCATTAATACTGTTTTTACAGTAACACCTCAGATGCCTAAGAAATTCTCTGTCACAAAAATTACTCTACCTAGCAGTCATGCTGCAACAGGTTTGGAAGGAAGGAATATCAGGAGAGCTGAAACAGAAAAGTAATAGGTGAGTCATGCCATATTCAAATGCACAGACAGGACATTTGCTTTGTCTTTGGCCCGGAATCAGTTTTGGGGATATTACCTTATTGACATGGATAACAGTAACATGAGAAGCTCCATTTAGGAAATGTCTGCTGGAGAAAAGTTAGGAGTAACTTTTTTGTCATTTATTTGATTCAGCTTTTCTTCTTTTTCTCTTGGCTATTATCCTGTAAACTAAAATCAAAACACAACTAATGAAGCCCCCAAGAAGGATTTGTTACCTCTGAGAGAAAGCATTTATTGTAAGAAAGGATGCATGAGGAACATGAATGGCTCAGTTTTCCACCTGCTTTAATGAGCACCGTGTGTGAAGATCATTGCTTCAGTTCTTCAGGATGTAGCTGCTGATTTTGTCACACAGTCAGAATGAAGTGCTGTGAAAAAATTACCAAAAAAGTTACCAGAAAGTACCTTTCTGAGAATATTGTTCTGAAAAGAGGTGGTCAGATTTTGCTCAAGGTTGAAAGAACACAAAGAATCTGCTTAACATGTGAAACAAAGACTTCAGAACACTTCCTGTTTAAGTGTTATTTTATATAGCTGCACATTTTATCAGTTTATTCTTTGTACTGAATACTGGCACACAATTTTTTTTTTTCTTTTTTAGGCAGTATCCATGCATTTTTGGACCATAAATCTGTGTTTCAGCTACCCACCTTCATTAGTGAAGAAGTTTCTCTTCAGTAAAAAATTGACTTGTGTGAAGCATTGGTACTTACGTTAGAAAATCTATTACCATAATATGACACTTCAAACCTCTTCTCTACTTTACTGCTATCTCCTTGTGACTGTTCAAATATTAAGATGGAAATTTTTATTCAGTGATTACAATTTCTCCTGTTCTTTCCTTCCCTGGATTGCGCCAGTTCCAAAGTTGATATGAAGAGGTTAATAGCTGCTTGCACCTAATTACTCTTTTGACCATAACTATTGAGTGAACTTGCTTCAGAATTGCATACCTTATGTCTTTTTTATTGCATTTTATAATCCTTAATTAATATAATTGAGAAGTTTCTGTGAAGGTATGAAGCTGAACTTCTAACAAAAGGAGGTGATGTCAGCATTGATGGACTAATTAGGTTGTTGTCTGATGCTTTGTAATAGTGAACATCTCTGGATGTTGGAAAGAGACCATGCCTTTATACCATTCTGGGAAACCTGATTCTTGGGACAATCACTTAATTTTCTTAAAAAACAAACTAGTCTTGAAATTCTTCCTTTCAACAGGAAAAAGTGGTTTCTTTGCTCTTGCTCCCCCTCATCAACTGATTGGAGAGTCAATTTTAGGACTCTTAAATTTTAGGACTCTTAAAATAAACAACTCAATTGTTTGAATAGTCTTAGGTCAATCTAGCCAACAGAGAAATTGAATGTAACTGCTCTTTTTGATGAGATGATAAACTCTTTCCATGTACAGAAAACATTTATTTCTTGTAATGGAACATCTTTTGGAAGACGAATACATGTTGTTCTGTTCAAAGGGAGTAAGAGAATTATTTGGGTTGGATGGGACATTTGAATATAATCTAGTCCAAACCACCTGCAGTGATGAGGGACATTTTCAACTTGATCAAGATGCTGAGAGCCCTGCCCAACTGGGCCTTGGATGTTTTCAGGGATGGGGCATCCACCACCTCTTCAGGCAACATATTGCACCACCCTCACCGTAAAAAATCTCTTCCTTATACCTAGTGTCAATCTCCCCTCCTTTAATTTAAAACCATTACCTCTTGTCCCATAACAACACGCCCTGCTAAAAGGTCTGTACTTCCCTTTCTTATCAGCCCCCTGTAAGTATTGAAAGGCTACAATAAGGTCTCCCAGGGTCCCTCCTTCAGGCTGAACAACCACGTCTCTCTCACGCTGAACTCAGAGAAGAGGGCTCCTGCCCTCTGATCACTTTTGTGGGTCTGCTCTGGACTCACTCCAACAGGTCTTTCTTGTGTTGAAGGCCTCAGAGCTGGACGCTGCTTTCCAGGTGGGATCACAAGAGTGGAACAGAAAAACAGAATCTCCTCCCTTAATTTGCTGGCCACATGGTTTTTGTGCAGCCCAGGATACAGTTGGTTTTCTGGGCTATAACTGCCCATTTCCAGCTCTTGTCCAGCTTTTATCCATCCAAACCCCTCTGGCCAGGGCTGCTCTCAATCTGTTCATCCCCTAGCCTGTGTTGATACTGGAGGCTGCCCTCAGCCATGAGCAGCACCTTGAACTTGGCCTTACTGAACCTCATGAGGTTCATGTGGATTCTGTGTAAACCTAGATTTATGCTGTACCTTACACGTAGAAACTGAGTTAGAGCAAATATGTTCAGAGTTCTAGATCCAGGAGTACAACCATTTCCTAAATTGTGATATGGGCATCTTTGCAATACATCATGATGTGACCAAAATGTAAGTTCTTCCTAAAACCATTTGAAAGTCAGTCTTGGCTAAACCCATATGAAAATCTTCTTATCTTCTCAAATACAATAATAAATGACTATTTACTTTGTGCAGCCTGTTAGTATAAAGGAATGGGATCTGTTGAGAATAGTCTGTTGAAAATAGAATCTTCTCACATACCAGTGAGTGTGTGTGGTCTCTCTGTGGGACAGAATATTACTTCCTTGCATACACAATCAATTTTCCACAGAAATGTCTGCACTAATATTAGAGGGACACATATCCAAGCAATGTGATTAGCTTGCTGCCAAGTTGTCTGTATAAATCATACAGAAAATGCCTCTCAAAGCTGAAGGCCTGCTGTAGAACAGCTGGAATATATAAAGGAGAAACACTTCTATTTTCCAGTTATGTTTTTCTAAGACCTTTCTTGTCATGATTGCAGCAGGGTTTTGAAGAAGAGTGACACAGACTGTGCATGGAAGGGCAGATTTCACAGACGTTGGACAAAAAGAATTCACTAATCTTGAACGGCTGGTAAAAATATCCACTCCATTTCCACATTACTATATTTAAATAATCACAGAACAAACAGAAATTTGGCATCAGAGGATTCAGCTCAGTGACCATTGTGAAAAAATGCATATTACTAGGAATTGATGGAGATATTCCTGTCTTATGTGAGCTGATCTGAGTCTTTGAATCTTGGTTAAAGACCTAATGATTCAGGTGTCTCTTTCCTTATTTTTGCTGCATCATCTCTTTCTTTCATACCCGAGGAAATGCAAATGTAATTTTTGAGATCATATTCCTCAGAGATACCTTGAAGCTATTTTCCACTTTATAGTGTAGCACTGGTTTAGGGAATGAGTTCATGGAGTTGAGTGTCTGTGAGCCTGGTTTGAGGGAGGACTCTGACATCCAGGGGGTGCCATGCTGTAACCAATGGCCCTGTAGTGTAAGCACCACAGAACTGCTCTTCCCTCACAGACCAGCAGCATCCAGGAAATGTCATTGCAAGCTAATAACATTAGTCCAAATGCAAATTCTGAAGAAGACAAGAGGTCACTAAGGTTTGACAGGTGACCCAGGCAGTAACTCGGTGTACAGGTTTGGACCTTCTTCCACTAAGGTGGCCTTGTTCCAACAGCTTTGCTAAAGTGTGTGTGTGATCATTAGCAGTGAAACCATGTTTTATAGAAGGAAAAATGTCTCAAGTCTCTCAGGTTAGAGCAAGTCTCTCAGGTTGAACATGATTTAATATTCTGTATCTGTTATTCATTTCCCATCCCAGGGAATGAAGCTTTCATGTAATGACTATGGAGTCCTTTAATGGGATTGGTGTTATCCACAATATTTAAATATGTTTTTCAACTGACTTCTTAATTCAGTCATATTTTCACTTCAGCTTAGGTTCCAATGGTCCCGGAGGCTGCATATAGCATTGCAGAAAGTGGTGACGTGAAGGTCTGGGAAAATACTGGTTGCATCTGGAAAGGTGCTTTGACACTGAACAGTAAGATAGGACAGTCTGCATCTACACTGGAAAAGCAAGTGCATCTATCTCTTCCAGTGTTACAGAATAATACAAAGTGGCCGAGAGCTACCTGCCCACAGCTACTTGTAGAGTTCTCACAACCTCTGAACACATAGTATTCCAGCTTTTTCAGTGTGATTAACTCCTAGCATTTTACCTGGCTCTCCTTTGGCCCCCATCTGATGCACTGGTGGTCCTAAAACATTGAATTCCTTTTAGCTTTTCTGTTTCAGAACGCTACAAGCAGTATAGGGTTGTGCTGTGGAAGGGGCAGGGGATATATGTTCTATGGACTGTTGAGTACATGAGATCAGGGCACGCAGAGATAGTAGAGTTTTGTTGCTCTTGCCTGAAGGGAAAGGTCAAACTTTCCCTAGCACAGCTGCTGGTTTCATCTGTGGGGCAGTTGATTAATTTACTACAGAAAATATCCTGTGAATGACTGGGCAGTAGGGGGTGTCAATGATCAAGAGATTTGAAAACAGGGGGAACCTGAAGACAAATTATACAGGCGTTCCTGTACTTATTTGAGTGTGATACACTTCATTAAATATCAGACTAATATTTTGGTGTCTTCTGTCTTGGACAGATGATTTGTTTTGGTGTTCTGGCTATTTCTCTTTTTGAATCTGGATTTCAACCCTTGTAGAAGAAATTGGGATTTATGTAATAGATTTGTATTTTCTTTCATTGCTTTCCTCAGTGCAAATAAGCCTTGTTTCAGAGCAATTAATAGCAGCAGTACAGGGATAAATCCCAGTGTTTTTTCCCTTGATGACGAATGAATATGGGCTTTAAGAATACCAGGTTTGATGCCACCCACCTACTTGTTAATTGAGTAGTTTGATGGGACAGTACTGACTACTTATCACTTCCTGAGTCTCATTTTGAAAATTGACACAGGCATGTGAGTGCCAAAATCTTATCAAAAGTCTGTGATATTCACTACCACACAGACAAAATAAGAAAATGGCACAATAAAATTTAATTTCCACTAAGAAATGCACGTTAATATATGCCTGTTATGCATATTAACATGCCTGTTGTGTATATTAATGTACCCATGAAGTAGGTGGATAGAGCTGGAAGGGTAACCAGTATGATTTAGGGTAGATGAATTACTCACAAGAGAAGAGAATCCTGAAATGAGTTAGAGATGATTTAATCTGTTACTGCCTCATTGCATATTTTCAGCTACCAGCATAAAAGAAGAAAATTATATACAGTGTTTCAGAAATGTTACTATTCATTGAATGTTACAACTAAGTGCCCTAAATTTCTTGAATTATTTTACTTGGTGTGATTCAGAAAGGCCTTGAAAGTTTTTCAAAAGTAATTAAAAAATCTAGCTATTAGAAATATAGTTTTTTCTGTACTGCAAAGTTTCATTTTAATAATGTTAGACTTTTAAGGTTAGAATGCAGTGTTACAAATCCCACTGTGCAGATCTGAGGTCATTCCTGCAAACCTTCTTAATTAACTCCACAGAATTTTAGACACAGAAGAATATTGTTGTAATCTGCTTGCTCATCTTTAGAAAGAAGGAATACTACAGCTGAGAGAAGAAGCATTTACTGTCTGTCCAATAGAATTTGGGAATAGGGGATAAGATTAAGGACAGAGTATGGAAGGGATTTATGTTGTAAGTTTTCCACAACAGTCATTGAAATTTTATGTAGGATGTGTATGTGTATATTTACAAAGTACAAACACTTTATCAGTGTTGAATTCTTTTTTGAACCAGAGAGATTAGTTGTAGAGATAAATATCATATTCTGCCCTTGAAACTTTTAAGACTCATTGTAATTACTACTCTCTGGGGAATAATTTGAAGAAGGAAATTAAAACACAGAGAAAATTGCAAAAATGTGGGTCTTCAGCATTTTGCTCTATACACTATAGCAATGTAATTTCATATACATAAACATCTAGCATTAAATCATTCAAAACACTAATGATCTGGTATTTTTTTGTAGTGCTGAGGAGTCTTTGCAGCCTAACGTAGACACTGACCACAAAAGATGACTCTTCTTTCTCACACCTGTATTGGCTTTTGTTTCTCGTTACTATGCTATCATGAGCTTTGTGTGGTGTGATCAAAGAGCATTTGTTTTAAAAACCTTTTCCTGTGGCTAGGTGTCAGTGGGGAAGACACTTGTGGGGGAATAAACCCCAGAGAGTAAAAGAATTAATTACTGTATGAGGGGGTTTTGGAGCGGGAGAGCACACAGGAACATTCTGCTGCTAGCAAATTCTGACCAAAAAAAAGCTAAAAAAGAGAAAAACTACCATATTTTATAGTAATCATTAAACAAAATACTGTGGAGCCTGTTTTCAGTTCTACTTAACTGAATGCATGGAGGTTTCAAAAAGCTGGTGAAATGTGGCTTCTACCTAGCCTAGTGTGTCTAGTGTTTTGAGCCTAGCCAGGATAAATTAGGCCATTCAAGCCCCCCCTGAGCTGTGTAGAGACAAATATAAAGAGAATGTGAAAGGCTTAGGCCTTAAAAAAAATGATGCTGTTTTGTTGTGTTACTGATTTTTGTGTGATGAATCTTCAAATACAGGATGTCACGAGGTGACGCAAAATGAGCTTAGAAGTGTTACCACCATGAAGCCATCCACACCTTTGGAGCAAGAAATGAGGCTTCATACTACTGACTGGTGCAAAGATTAAGTTAATTCCTCCAACATGTTGGTTTTTTTCACAGACTTCACTTTTTTCACAGACTTCTTCTGTGTGTTTCAAGAAAGATAGTGATATGTCCTCTTCCCATAAAATGGAAACGCTGCAGGACATAACTCTTATACAGCTTCCTTCAGCTATATATCTCAATACAACTTTCAAATCAAATAGATCTACCTCCACTTAAGTTAAATGTTTCAGCAATCAGCCTTGGCTCTCTAGCAGCCAGTAACCACAGCAGCAGTTTCATTGAGTGGACTTTGAAATATCTTTTTCTGGAAGATAGCACTGACATCATTTGTGGTTTGGGTGACACCTTGTAAATTGTCACTCACGTCTTTTTGGAGAGGAGGCAAAGATTAAACACTCAAAAGTTACACACAAACACACATAAATCTTAGGTCTGAAGATTTTGAGCACTTCATTAGATCTAACAAACTATTTATGTGTATGTGTTTTTAATTGTCCCTGGCAAGACTTTTTCAACATACATTAGCAACATACATAGCATGTATATCCATGAACAGGATAAAGGTTTGCTGGTATGATATACACTGATAATGCACAAGCTATGTCCCAAGACTGACAACATTAACAGCAGTGGTCTATGGAAATTATTTCTGCTGCAACAGTCAGGTCTATAATTAAACAGGCTGATGGATTCAGCTGCTCTACAGAGAAATTTCAGTTACCAAAAAAAGATGCCAGACCTTGGATTATGGTAGCACATTCTTTACTTCAGGGGTCATGCAAAATGAGAATGCCCTAGTTTGGTATTAAATGCTGTACACCATCTGCTGCTGACCTTCATGACATAACAGGGTGTTCTGAAGCTAATTATTACAAGGATTTATTTTGCAAGTGCAATGTGCCCAGCATCAGGGACATTGGAAGCAGTACTCCCATCATGCTCTTACTGAGCAAGCCCTGAAGATGAGGAGCAGAGTTTCCTTAATAACTTTTTGCAATTTCTCCTACCATTTGCAGGGTAAATGTTATCATTAACCCGAAGATGGTGAACAAACTGTACCATATAGACCCTGTCCTATGTCTTTCTCAGTCACAAGTATCACCTTGGAGCAAGGGTGTTTATGGGTCTGTATCTGTTGGAGAAGGAACCTTATTTCTGTTGGTAGAAATTAGGGTGAGTGATGTGGCCATGTAGAATCCTGGATGAGAGATTAAAAAATTCTAGTGGGTAAACTGTAACTCAGATGCTGCTGTGTAAAGATACACATTTGAGGAGATTGGATTTACAAAGACCTGGGTTTGTCAGAGATATTCTCCTTCTGTGTAAGTGGAATGCTTGCCAGTAAAGGTTTCATAGAAGAATTCTCTAGATGTTTTTCCATAATCTCTCTCCCCCAAACCATACTGCCCTTTACCCCAGCTTATTATCTATTGTTATTTGCAGTAATTTTTAGTAGCTTTCTTCTAGAGCTAAACGTGCTTGGCTGGAGCCTTGAGAGTCTTATTGCTGTCACTGTAGGACAGCAATGGAATGGATGAACTCTTGATTTGAAAGCTGTTGAAGGCATTGATTTGAATTCCAGTTCCAAACACATTTAATGTCTGGCTTGGATAAAAAAGGAATTTGCCTTGCAGTTTGGATCAGTGATGGAGAAATGCAAGTACTAGATAAATTACTTTTTTTTTGGTCTTTCTCCATTTTTAGCTAAAGTGGCTACCAAACTACTTGATACTGATTTTTTTTCCCAATGGAAACAAGTGGAAAAGGTTGACTGGACTACAGAAGGACTCTGCTGAAAACCTGTGTAGCACTTCCCAGTATCATATTCTACCTTACTGAACATCCAGACCTAGTGACATCCAGAATTAGCTGCACATAATGAAGCTCCTAAAACAAAAAAAAAGCTGACAACTGGATTAACGATTCAGTTTTCCAGTGACAGTCAGATTATTTTTCCATCAGTAAGAGGAAGTCTCATTAAATTATTTTATTCCTCACAGGCTATGTTCTTCTTGTATGTCTTTTGCTAAGATCACTCTAGCCATCAACATCTTTACAGTTCAATTCAAAACACTCGTTACAGGTCCACATTTGAGAATTTGACTTCAATCTGATTTTACACATTTATCTGTACCTATCGTTATGTGACACTACTACTAACAAGAGGATTTTGTGTGACTATAGTTGAGATGCTAAGATTAGAACTGGCCCTACCTGCTGCAGTCATGAGTCAGCAGTCTGAAGGTAGTGAAGTACAGTGCTACCGTGTATGAACTCATAAAGGCTGACATGCAAATAAATAGCTTTAAACTCACAGGTATGTACCCCTTCAATTCAGTCTGACTTCTGCATCATTGATAAAGGTATTGAAATTTGGAAATACTCATTGTCTTACTTGTGAAATAAATGACCTTGAAGTTTTCCTTATGCCAATTCAGAACTGGGGAGTGGCCAAATTGTAAACAAATGAAGGGAACAAATTTTTCTTTCTTCCTGCTGTCAAATTTTTATTCTTGTTTGTTTTGGATTGGCAGTTGTGGAACATTGAAACCAGAAAGAGGCTGAGAAACATGCTTGGCCACCTGTCTGTAATTGAGGCTGGAATCATTGTGTTCTGAGCAGGTGAGTAGTAAAGCCTATTCCCAGAAGGAGCCTTGCTGCTTTTACTCAGGCAAATGACCCATTCATTTTAGCTGATTTTCTTGGCTTTGTTCAAATGTGATTTACCTCTTCCCCCATCTCTCCCCCATCTCAGAAATCAGTGGTAGATTTATTGTATGACAGGAAAGCAGCCAAAGAGGATTTAACCTGTTTCTGCAGTCTCTGTTTCTTACTCTCCTTCCAAAAAACTGTCACCACATGCAGAATTTCACTATGCCTTGGAGGCTGTGACTGGTTTTGTGCAAAGCCTGAGCTTGAAATAATTTTTTCTCCAGTGGGTCTAAACTTCAAATATCATGGCCTGCCCTGTGCTGGGGAAACAGTAGGTAACTTAGATGGCCTCACCATTGATATCAAGACTCCATCTGTCTTCCCGAATGCACAGCAAGGCACGGCTGTTAAGAGTTGCGCACCCCTCTGGCTGTGTATCTGCAAGGAAAGACCAGCTCATTGCTATCTCTAACCCAAGAAGGGATGGAGTGGTTGACCTTTGCATTGTCAAGAGTGTATTTTTTAGAAGCAGGTGAATATTTTGCATTTAGATGTCATTTCACTATGTGGGCTCAGATGAAAAAGATCAGATGTATTCTTGTGGGGTTTTTTAATTTCAGTTTCTGTTTCAGATCTTTGACTCACACGTGAAGGGGCTGAGGAGAGACTTGTGCATGATGAATGCTTCTGTTATTTTAAAATCACACGTTAGCATTCTGTTTTACTTAAATGGAAAGATTATAGCAAGGGTAGGCTGACTTTATTGTTAACTGACAATGAAACTAGTATCTCTTGATAAGAGCAGCAGTGGTAGATTTATTTTTGGCTTCACAAGATGTTCTGGTTGTGATTGTATGAGGCCTGCAAGGTGGAGGTGCAAGGAGGCACAGGCATTCCAGCTGAACAAACAGTTAATAAAGTGCAGTTGCAATTATGCTGTGTGGGTTAGGTTACAAGGATGCAGGTGTAACATCCTGCCAGTGCCAAGTGGCATAACCTCACTGCAGTAAGGAATAGTTTTGGTTCACATTTCCTCTTGGCCAAAGCAGTGAAAACAACAGGAACTTCGGAGCAGAAACTGATGATAAACTTCAGTGTGAACCTGTGAACTACAGTTATGGTTGATGCATTAGGTTTAGGGTTTAGGTAACATTGCTTCCTTTTTCTAGGTTTGAAATTAACCAGATAATTCTAATATTAGGGCAGAGTTAAAATAACTACACAAGGAGAAAAAAAAATATATGGAGTTGATATTAATTGTAACTAAAATTAGAGCAGCATGCTTACACTAAACTTTGCTGTGGAAGTTTCCAAAGTATCAATTGACTTTGGGATTACATTGTAATTGTTGTGGTTAAAAACACTCCAACAGCACATCATCATGCATCTGTAAATAAATTTCTGTACCATAAAGTCCATTACACAAGCACAACACAATGACATTTCTTGCAGCAAGTCAGGTTTGTGTGTGCATTTTTAGAGCTTCTAAGTAACTCAACATGTATCTGAAAAATACATGTTGAGAGCTGCTGCAGGAAAGTCTCCAATTACTAAACTTTATCAATATAATTAAAATCCTTAAATAAATCTATTGCAATAACGTGATATACCTGTTTCTCAGATACCCAGAAGGATTGTATTGAACTGGCTGATTTTATTTCAGTGTCACACTAGTTTTAAGTGTGAATTTCAGCCGGAATCTCTTCTGATTTGTCATAGCATTAATGTAAGTAATATTCATAAGAAATGGTAAAATGTATTGCAAGGTATTTTCAGTTAAACTCCCATATTAATGTGCAAAAGCCATATCTAGGATGTAAACTTTAACAGTAGCAGCGTTTCCAGGCAGGGTATTCCTTCCTGCCTTTAGTAGCCTGATGATACCAGAACAGTGTACCCGACTGATGATATTGTAGAAGAGTGAATCAATTTCCTAGCAAGCAGCAGTGTCAAGCCGTGCAGATTTTTCTAAAGCCTTGGAGTGCGAGGGAGAAACAAGGCAAGGGAAGGGACAGAACCAAAGAATGCAGGTTACTTGCCAGAAAGCCCTTTAGCAGTACAATGCAGTTTTACACTGCCTCGCAGCTGGGCGTGGAGTCATACCTGGCTTGGGCAAAAATCACCTTGTGAAAGGATTTTTCATGAAGGACAGGAAATAGTTTGCATTAAATGGCTCAGCAGTTGAACACAGTGTAGATTAGTGGCATACACTGTGCTCCTGGAAAAGGAACTTGTGAGACAGAAGGAGTTCTGCCCAGCTGGAATGGCGCGGCTGCTCGGCTCCTTCCTGCTGTCAGTCACCCCGCAGTCAGGGTGTGCTTTGATAGTTGTTCTGTGTTTCCTCTTTCTGAAAGGCTGTTCTGCTGTTTCACTTTGATGTGGTTTGCTTCTGAAGAAACATTGGTGTGATGAAGTTGCTTTTCGTGTCCCATTATTATTAAACCTATGCTGTCTTTTCTCGTCTGCAGGGTTCACTGCTAGGATTTGCCCATCATCGTGTAGTTCAGGTTGCTCAGCACCATGTTGGGATTCTTTGTCAAAACAAACAAATTGTTTGCAGCCTGAAATTGTCACTAGCCAACCTGTTGCTGGCAATTCGGTCTAGAGGTGGTACATTGAATATCTGGCCTAGCAACCCTGGGGTGAAATTGCAGTCACAGACACTGCAAACCACACTTCCTTTTTTAGCAGTTAAAGTATATGGAGAAGGCATGTTGCTCTGGCAGTTTTTCAAATTATCTTACTGATGTCTATTAGTTTCTTCTGTCTGTAATGCAATTAATTTTAAAACCAATTATCTTCGTAGATAAGATTGCTAGGGTTTGATACTGGATTACTAGGCCTTTGTCAATGTGTTGCCAAACAGATCACAATTTCTTCTATATATGTACCTTCACAGAAAAGTTTGGTGGTGTAATACGTATAAGTTTGCAAACAATATCTTTTGATATTTGGAGTTTTAGAAAACTACTTCTGCTGTAATTAATTTGATATATGAAGTTGCTTTTGCCCTCCTGACTGTATCTTCATGCCGTTGTTGACAAATTGTTGACAATTTGCTTTTGCCCTCCTGACCATATCTTCATGCCATTGTTGACAAATAATCTGAAAAAGGAAATTTTAAATGAAGTTATTTAAGATTCCTTATGTAGTCTCTGTCTGTGTGGGAGATAAGTCAGGTAATACTAATAAGAGGCAGAAGAGTAGAGTATTTACAAGCTGTTTGTTCTCCCAAAAGAATCTGAGGCTGGACTGTAGTGCTGGGGTTAAAGGGTCAGGGAAATTTATTGAAACATGTGGACTTGAGCTCTGACAAGCTTTTCTTCTGGGCCTTAGACATATCCTGGGAATACCCTGGGAGAAACCAGGTCTCTTGTAAGCCCTGTGGGCCACTTTGCTTAGACTTCTGTGATGGCTTGGCTTAGGCAGTAAGACTCTAACCCACTTGGTTCTTCTGGTACTGGTGTGTGAGTCCGTGGCCTCTGAAAGGCAAGCAGGGAAGCTGTAGTTTTATGAGGGTATGTGGGACAGTGTAGGCTATGAAACAAGGGCAAGGGAAGCAGCACTTGGAGTTTTGGGACCCTACTTTGCCCTGAATGTACACTCCAGGTGCTTGTTGTAGTTCATTTTAACAGCTAGACTCCAAGCTAAAATGCCTCTGTTCTTCCATCTGACCTCCAAATCTATTCTGGCATCTGTTTTCCTTTTGTTTTTTAGGTTATGACCTGGTGTTCTTGGCAGTCAAAAGTCCTTGCTACATGAGGTGGAATGAAAGATGGGATTTTGCGTGTCTGGCACATGAATTGTGAGAAAATCATCCAAAGTGCAATTACAGATTTGCAGGTGAAATGATGAAATGTCTGCATACTTAGGCCATGCTCTTTCTGTATAGCTGCGCTCATTTGGCAAACTCCCACTGACTTTGAGGGTGGTTCTGCAGTGAGAGGAACAGCAGGATTTTCTCTGGATGTGTAGTTGTGCTGTCTTCAGCACCACCATGTGTGATTGACACAGAAGCAGTTTGTTGTTTCTCATTCACCACTTCTGTCTCCATGCAGAAGTGATTGAAGAGGAGATAGTCTTGATGCCAGACACTTTTCATCATCTTTCCTTGCTGGCAATAATAGTCTTGGCCAAAACTCTAAATGCAGAGAGAATGATGAAGGGGAAGAAAAATTCCCAGAGCATTGGGGTGAGGAAAGGTGTAAGAGTCAGACAGAAAACATCTGTTTCTGGAGTTTGAATATTAGGAGACAAAGGAACAGGTTCTCAGCTGTAGTAAAGCAGCATAACTTGGTTTGCTGGAGCTATTACAACCTAGCTGAGGATGTGTTTTGAAGGCTTTTTTATACTAATTGGTTGTTACCATGTTTAGATAGGACAATAAAGCAACTGTACTTTGAAGAGTTGAAAACAAGTAAATGGCCCTTCTAAATAAACAGATAGATGCTTTTGCATCTCATGATGTAAGGATACTGAACCAGCTCTCAAATGATGTCTAAACCAAATCTCCATGTGTCATTTAGACATGTCTGTGCTTTAATGAAGGATTTTGCTGTGAAGAAATGTGGTGCAGAGTGTTTCCCTTGCACCCTGACAGAGAAACGGGAGTTCCTTATAGCTCTGTACTGTTCTGTGGTGCTTTAGGGCTTCACCATATGCAGAGGTTGTTTTTTGCCTCCTTGTCTCTGGTGCTATTCATGAACAGAAAAGACCAGATCATTGCTACACAGACACCTTCCTGATTATGAAGATTCCTAATAACTTACTGCAAGAAATTAAATATTGGAAAAAATTGTGGATGTATCAGAATATGATCAGAATAAATGCTGTGACGGATGATTGCGACTTAGATGGTTCCAAGTCAGCCTCAGACACTTTTAACCACAGAAATGATCTGACAAGCTGTAACTGAATTTCATTTTATAAACCTCTTGCAAATGCTGAAGACACCAGCCAAGAATGAAGACCTATCAACACCAGCTGAGCACTTTAGTAATTAAGGTTGACTGTCACTTAGCATATTCAGAACAGAATGGCAGCTGAAAGACAGTAACCTTTTTCAGTAACTGAATCAGTTTTTGAGCTGCTTCTGATAAAACTATCAGAGTAATTTACTAGAAAAGAAAAAAAAGAAAAATAATAATTTTGGATGTAATATCCACTCCTTAGGAAAGTTGTTGTAGATCAATGAGAACATACACACAGGCAAAATACGTAATTGCTTTGAAAATTACCTGACCTGAACATGGTATTGAAACAATCAAATAAACCCTGAAAACTCTACTCAAAACCTATGAAAATAACTAATTTCAACCTGTCTGATTTCTCTCTATTGCTCTCCACTGCTTTTTTACTTAAACTGTAAATCAAATTTTAATCAATGTTGTGGATAGCTTTGGGTGCCTCCAAAGATTACAACTGAACATCCTCTGTCAAAGTCATTACCAACACTGAACAGACACAGCATAAAGAATTCACTGAATTGTAAAATCTCAGTCCTAAATATTGACAAAGTTTCTGTATATTTCAATAACTTAAGAAGGAGCAAAGCTAGAAAATTGATCTCTGGTGAAATAATTTAGTGGTGTTGAAATTCAAGTAAAAAAGTTTAGCAGGAACTCATGTAGCCCAGTACCAGGACAGCAGGTGTTTGCATTTAGACGTAGTGTTTCCAGAGAGCTACTCTATCAGCTTCACATTTTAACAAAGGGCAGACTTTGCATTGGCAACAGTCCTTCATCAGGTACCACAGGCTGCACAGTTCCTCACATGTTAATCCTTACAGTATTTGAGCTAGAGGAGTGCCATTATCTTGTGGGCATGGAGAACTCAGGTACGAGTGATGGGAGGACACAGGGTGCTCACATTCATTTTAGCTGGTCACACATGGTTTCTTACTTTCATGCTTCCTTTTAGGATGTGGTTTATCTGATCTGCTTTTGAAACTGTTACTCAGAAGATTTTTTTTTTCTCTTCGGGGTTTAGCTTACCAGTGTGATTGTCAGTAACTCACCCAGCCAGAAAAGACAAAGTCCAGTAACTTCAAGGAAAAAAGGTTCAAATTTCTCTTGTTGCCATGTGCCTAAAAACCTCACCTGTTTTCCTGGCATTGGCATAGCTCTAAGGTATAGGAAGTCTATGAGGTAAATGCAGCTCTCAAGAATCTCAATTTAGTTCCAGACTCCTTCTACCTTCAGTCCAAGTTCAGTGTCTGCTCGTGGGTGAGATTTTTGTACAACCACATTGATGAGTTTGGTACATTCTTTGTGCTGCTAGACTGGGTAGCTTTCTGCTTTCCATGTGTAGTTCCCAAGATTTACTACAACTGCAGACAAACTCAAGACACAATTTCACTAAATGGCTTAGTGGAGTCACTGTTAAAAGATGTCTATAGCAGTAATAACTGAGCAGCTGGCGACAGTATCTCATTATTGGATCAGCTGCTGCAAACTGTCTGCAAGGCCTGTGCAGCCAGATGGGAAAGCTCAGCAGTGAGAGACATTACCAAACACAGATTAGACTGACGTTGTGAGTGCATGGACAGCACTAGCTCAGGTTGTGCTCCTTTGGCAGAAATGTCTCCTCAAAGTGGTGCAGACAGTGAAAGACTACTCCCTATTTAAAATATATTTCCTTCAGCTCCTTATTGATATGAAAACAGTCAATAGAGGGTGATAGCTTCCCAGATCCTGCACATGCATGTTTCTCTGCTGCAGTAAAGTGGAACAAGCCTTAGTGTGGGTGGTGAAAATGACTGGCATAATCAGTGTAGAATTCTGATGTATCTTTCCTTTTCTTTTGTACATGTTTTATTTTCTAGGTCACAAAGGGAGAGTCTTGCCTATAACCCTGAGCTCAGATCAGAGCAGGTTCATTTTTGTTGCGGTGTATGGGATGTCTTGTCTGTAAAAACAACATGGGTCTGGGGAGAGCATGCAAAGCAACAAAGCTTTTTAATAGCAGTTATTTGAGCTCATTCTTGTGACCTTTTTTCTTGAAAGCCAGTGATTAATGTATTCAGTCCACTCAATAATTCAAAATATGTGTCTTCCTTCCAATAAAAACATGGCAAAGGACAGTACAATTTATTTAAAAGAATAAAATTTTCTTATCAGTCTGTTGTGTGAAAGGTTAGTAACTTGTCTTACCCTCAAGGAAAAATATCCTGACTCTGAAGAATAGGGTAATGTATATTTCAATTACGGAAGGAATGGAACCTGTGGAAGGAATCCAACCTGTGTAAAGCACCAGCATAAAGTGTTAGGTCCTGTTTTTGTCTTTGATTCCTGCAATAAATTTTACATTACCTTAGCATCTCCACTGGTAACCACATACTAATTCATGTATATTGCCTTGGATCATTCAAAGACTATGTAGAGCAGAGACCAATTCAGGGGTCTGCCTTGTTCTCTGTATCACATATATTGTCATATGGAATCTGTCCAAACACTCCTAGAGTTCTACCTTGTCGCAGTGAGGGAGGCTCAGGACAGCTCAATATGAGAATCAGCAAGCTTCATTTATTGATTAGAGCATCCGACATATAAGCACAACATGTAATAAGCTCATGCATATTCTGTAAGCTAAGCAGTCTATTGGTTATTCTTACTTCCTCATTCTTTACAACTTACATCTCCCTTTTCTCATGCGTTGCTCTCAGCTACATCATCTTGCTCTCAGACTACAGCTATACCCAAGGCCACTGCGGCCTTGCAGGTGTAGGGACTCAGATTAGCTGGATCTGGTACTTTTCTGTAGCTATCATCTCTCTACACTACGTTAAATATGTAATCAAATAGAAATTATTTACAGGGAATTGTTTATTGTTTTCATAATGGTAATGATAGCTAGCATAATTAGGAAAATGTCTTAACTAGATTTTTAACTGCTTCCTTTCCTTAAACCCACCAACTATATTTGACAGTGATTTAAAATACAAAAAGTTGCACAATAATTATGTTATTATGCATAGTAATGTAACAAGCTAATTAAGAATTCAGATGGACATAGGAGCTGAGTACAACAGAATACATTGGGCAGAATGCAACTGTTAGTTCATTTCTTAAGGGTACCAGTTCAATTCTGGTTGCCAGCAAACAGTGCAGCTGTCACCGTATTGTGAATTTTACTTAGTGCTCACAAGGAATAAAACCCTTGGACTTTAACACACGTTTGCCTTGCAAGACTTGTAGACTGCCACCATCTAAAGTAAGGCTGTCAGGATTGGGCCTCAGAAGCTATTCAGATACAGAGCAGTGGTGCTATTCATTGTGTTCTGCATACAAACACCTTTGGAGCTTTGCTTTCATTGTTAGGAATGATCAGAGGCAAGGGGTAAGGATTCATTCTTGCACTTTTTTATTAAAAGCCCTCTGAGCTCAGAAACTTGTATTGTTTGGAGTCCTTTCTTTTTTTTTTTTTCACAACTTTATTTAGAATGCTTCCTGTAGCTGGGAAAGATTAGGATATTAGGGGACTAGAGCAGTGCCAGTCTGTGAAAAATTACACTGTGGTCAAATGCGTGAAAAGAAACAGACAGGGAACAAGTTATCTCTGTAAATGAATGTGAAACCATCATGTCTTTGATTCTCATGATTTTTAAAACCTCATCTTGTGCTGCTCACAAGTTATGTGGTTGCTAACTTTAGCTCTGGACGGTTGAGACCCCTCATGCGTTTTACCAGCAAGAGATTGCAATAGAGCTGCTACTCAGCTACTGGGTTCTCATGTCATCTCTCGTGGTCTTCAAAGCAGATCAGAAAATGGTAATATTGGTTGTCAATTGAGAAATTGCTACCAAGAAGCTGATGTCCAATTGTGGGAAATAGCTTATACAGTGCCTATCTTCTAATATGAACAAGTTTGTTTCTAGATATTTTATCAGACAATTAGAATCTGATTTAAATACTCAGAATAGTATTTTATATAATTTAAAAGGTTTTAGGAACATTAAAAACATTTCCCCCCATTTTGAATGTTAAAAAATTGAGTAGAATTCGTCTCTTTGCTCATGCACTTTTTAATTTGCCCAGAAATTCTCTCTTTCTTTGGCACCACCTAAATGATATTTGTGTCATTTATATCCAGTAGAGGAGGAGGTGCATGACACAAGATAGGAGGCTGTAGCATGGAAGGACCTGACAATACTGAAACCATGCACATTTTGTTGGATGTGAAAGTGTCAAAAAAAGAAAAGCTGTTTCTCAGCCTAAGAACTTCTCATATCTTTATTACTTACTGCTCATTGTTGACTAGTCAAGCTGCACTGGCCCAGATGTATTTAAGCACAATATCTAAAAGTGGGAGAAGCCACTGATTTCAAAAGCCCATAACTAGAAGAAGACCTTGTTTGTGTGACCATGTCTGAGAAGACATCTAAGTGTGCATTCCGGACTGTAACTAATTTGAAGTGAAATAAATGCATACTGTAGTGCTTTTTTCCTGAATGTGCAGAGTGTGAAGCCACTGAAATTTGATCATGTTCTTGCAGATCTTCCTCATTCTGCCAGTGCAGAGATCTTAACACATGAAGCCTTGGTCAAAATTAAGAATCCTGACTTGCTCCCTGTAGAATACGGCATTCTTTAAACTGATTGTCAGTTACATGCCTGATATGTTGCTCAGGCCCAGGATGAGACAGAAATCAGAACCCATTTCTAAGAAGTCAACTTGTTCTTCTCAGATGAAGCACAAGTATCCACTGAAAGCTGAGTCTCCAGGGCTCCAGGGGTAGCACAGAGGTTTCAGAAAATTTAAGTTGACTAAAAATCAGATCTTCATCTCTCCAGTCCTGTCCAAGGTGGGGCACTGTACAACATATAGAATCCAAAACTTAAGGTCAAAAATAATTTTTGCCTGAAGAATAACTTCATTACCCGTACAGTACATGTGTCTTTCTTCTCAGGTAGATCAATACGACAAAACAATCATCTGGAATATAATGACTGAGGAATCCACTTGTCCCCACACTTAAAAGCAGTAAGTCTAGCAGATGTGCCCTGTTCTGCCTCTACATGATCTGACTTGATGCTACCTACCTACATGTTATGTGAGTTTCTGTGATGCAGTTTATACCTGTTACTTCCCTCCAATTATCTCATATAGCCAGACATCAAATTATCATAGCATTTTTCTTAGCTAATGTGGGCTCCATTCCATAGTGGTGAAACTCTGTAGTGAATGGGCTCATATCATGCCTCTTGAGCAGAGAGCTTCTCATCTAGAGGAAAATGCAGTTCTCGCTTGCTCCTGCTGCTTGTTTTTTCTACAGGTTTACACTACTGGCAGTAGTGACAGAAGCTGAAATTTTGTTTTTACCATGTAAGTCCAACTCTACAGGCTTATTTTGTGCAATTCACTAAAAACATCCAGGTAAAAACCCCACCATTATTAAATTGGATAAGTCGTAAATTTCATGGTAGAAGAGGAAAGCTGCACATTTTTCTGTAGCACATTTCCTCTCCTTGGTCAGAACCTATCCTTTCTGATCTCTAAGGTTCTGCAACACTTTGGCTCAGAACCACCATCTGAAAAATGGAGAAATACTTGAATTGAGAGGGATATTCCACTGATAAGGTTGCTGTTTATGACTTTTGGGGAGAAAGAAAAATCATGACGAAGAGGAAGAAGAATGATGAAATAATGCAACAGCAAGATGAAAGAAAGGCAGTGAAAATATGAGCAAAGAAATGAAGCAAGACTAATGTATGGGAAGGGTGAAATAGCCCTAGGTGGGCTACAAGTTGATAAGGTCAATTTTGTTTCCTGAACGTTTTTAGTATTAGTTTTTGCCTGAGCAGGGGTTTGGTAGTTTGCAAGAATAAAAAAATTCTGAAATTTCTTATTTCCTGTGTGTTTAAACACAGAATCAAGTCACTGCTTCGGGTGTTGGTAGCAGTCAGTGGGTCAAATTCTCCTCTCAGTTTCACAGTTGCAATCTTATTTGTCTGAGAATCTTTTTCTCTGCTCCTGCTTTGCTTTTGTGTTTGTATGTCCCTTTGTGTGTACATATAGTATGTTCAGATCAAGAGTGAAAAAAAAAATTATGAATAAGAATAGGAAAATGGAAAGTTCTGACTGTATAATGTTTGTAACAAAGGGAAAAAAAGATGCTTTTCATTATCAAAACTTCCAGTAGAGATCCCTGTAGTTTAGGCCTTCTTTATCTTTAGGCCTTCCTTCTCTTTGAGAAAATTACTGTCTCTTCTTAATGAGATCAGGTAAATGCAGTTGTGTAAAAAAGTTTTAGTTTATGCCTTCTCATTGTGTTTGTAAGTAGTGCTTAATTACTAAGGATGGATGGAGCAATAATTTTAAAATTAAAATCAATGCAAAATATCTCCACCATTGAATGTTCCCTGCTTTCTCTTAGCTAATGCCTACCTCCAAGTAAAAACCTCTTGAAGCAACACAAAATAAATCCAAGCCCTTTTTGAGGTGCTCATGGCATTGAAAATGCCCGTCTGTTAATACAGAAGCAGGCAGAAACATTTTTCACAAGAGGTCTATTTGCTACTTGATAAGTGCTTCTTGAAGCACTTAAAAATTTCACTGCCTGTCTGGAACAGCAGTACTGGCACCATAAAATTAAGAGTGCTTTATATTATCAACAGTGCTGTATCATATTGATACAATCATGTCATTTCTCTGAAGCATGGGTTTTCAGAAAATTTTTAAACACAATGCTGCTTATTTTGGTATGTTTTGCAAACATTTAACATGTGTGGAATATTACACAGATAGTAAACAGATCCTACAGACAGTACATAGACTGTCTATGCTGCGAGAGACAGAACTTTCCACATAAATTGACAGCTGAAAGCAGCAGATTTTTATTGCTATTGCTTTATTAAATGCAAAGTACATAAAGGGATAAAATCTGAAGGTTTCAAATACAAGACAGTTAGAAAATTAATACCTATGTCCCACAGTTGCTGCAACCTAATTTTCTGAAGCTTAACAATCCACTACACCTATAAAACCAAGAGCTTTGCTGCAGAGAAACAAAGTTTTTTAGTTGTTTGTACTTGTACCTAGCACACCACTAACTTTCAGGGTTTCTGCAGAAGTCTAGGTACAAAAGAGTGCTACATATACCAAACAAGGAGTGAGGACCCAAACAAGGGTTAGATTCTTGATTTGAAATACCAGTCCGTGTAGAGCTCAGTGTGAACATGCACTACAGGGATGTTGGAATCCTCAGTCCCAAATACCCCCAATGACTCCGTGGCTGACAGTGTAAGCTATAAATGCCATTGTAGCAGAACTACATCAAGCTGCCAAAATTCAGAGTGAGAATACCTCTTCTACCAGACCAGTGAAGCTGTTTTTAAAAGCCCATTTCATTTACACAAATTATGCGGCCCAAACCCAGTCTATCATGCCCCCCCTATGGTTTTCCTTATCCACTCAAGGTGCCGCTTCGTGAGTCGAGTGTAGACACCGGGGCCACGAGCGCTGCCACATTCCTTCATCCCAAATGAAGTGATGCCTCTCATAATATGATTACATCTTAAAGGTCCACCAGAGTCCCCCTAGAAAAAGGGAAAATATAGTCATTCAAATCAACAAAAGCTAAAAAATGTTTCCTTTAAATAAAATCTTCACTAGTTAGACAGAGAAAATAAAAATGTAGCCAGTGTTATTAAGGATCAATTTTTCCTCCTTGGAAATTAGGATTTCCAACAGCAAAATGAACAAATAAAAAGGCTTAGTAGAATTCAATCTAGTCTTTCAAGTGTACGTAATGGGGAATTAATCTAACTCAGTGCTAAGGAAGAATTAGTCTCTTTGAAAATTAAGAAAAAAAGCTGAAAACTTTCCTCATGGAAAGTGTAAGTCTCCAGAAATCCAAACCTTTTTAAATGCAATATTAAAATCTTTTAAAATGTAGTTCTTACACAGTTGTATACTTGACTTGAGACCCAGTTAAAATGCTGTTTATCAGCAAAACCTATTTCAAAGTCTTCTGACATCAAATAAGTTGTTCTACTGAGATCAGCTACTTGTGAATGGGCCTGTAAGCTGTTTTGTGGACCTTTTAGTATTAAACTCATTTTATTGAGGACGAGGATAACTGTCTGCCATGCCTGGATACAACTGCAATGTCGAAAGGCTGTGAAGGTGAATTTACTCATCTTAAGTTTTGATTTTAAGGCTTGGAAGAATAAACCTTGGTAAATTCACTGATATTTGATAAAATTCTTCAGTGATTTTAAGATAGAGATTGTAAATGTGTAATGCTGGTACATTATATTTTATTTTTATTACATAATTTATGCAGTCATAGTTAATATACTTACATGACATGAATCCTTTTTTCCATTCTTAGCCCCTGCACATATCATGTTCTCTGTTATGACAGGTTTGCCATTATAATGCATTTTATCATTGCATATTTCCCTCTTGATGACAGTGATATTGACTTCCATCAGGGCAGTAGAGTAGCCTCCTGGATGATTCTTAGTCTTGCCCCATCCTGCTACTGTGCAAACTGTTCCTGGTTTGGGATCATCATCTGAAGGAGGCAGGGGGATTGGTTGCACAGCTTTATTAAGTTTTGCTCTTCCCTGAAGCTGTAGAAGATATGGAAAATAGGTATTATGGCACACAGTATAACAGAGGCCCTAGCGTATTAACCATTGGATCTTTCCCGTTACGGTAATTAATGCAATCCCTTTCTGAGATTCCTCAATTCCTTGTGACAGTAGTTATGTCATCAATGAAAGAGTGGGAAAATGAGTATTCTTTGTCTGATGAGAACTCACTTACCTTCTGCTGATCTATTAGCTCAAAAAAACATCTTGTTTTACTTCTCTGGCTCTCAGACCATTTAGAAGACAAAATAACATTAATTACTGATGCTGGCAAAATTGAGGATCAGAAAAGCCAGACATTTTTAATTAGAACTCCTTTTCAGATAGAATGTTAGTGCTTTTAACCAAATGTTTTATCTGCATGCGTTTTTATTCCTTTATGGAAAAGCCGGAATCTGAAATATCTTGATCAATCTCCAGAATTTGTATACTAGCTGTGGCAACCATTACAGGAATTATTGATTGCCTTAGTTACCAGTGCATCCCCAATTCCCAAGACTGTTGGATTAGCAGACCAGACTATATTACTCCAGAAAAAAAGGCCCCAGGAACTCTCTTGGCTCATCTCCCTAGATGAGAAGAAGGAAGAAAATAGTTCAGTGTAGTGTGAATATTCCACACGTGATATATAGGTCTGTACCTGAAGCAGCATAATGTCATTTTCCTTGGTACTGGGGTCGTAGCATGGATAAGGAATGTCTTTTGCAATCTGAAAAGCTTGCTGTTCTTTTTCTCTTTTTTTTGATGAATGGGCTCCAAGAATAACTTTGCTTTTTTTCCTGAGGAGAGAACTACACAGTTATTTGGATTCACTTTGATGTAACCCTAAATTTTTTGCTGGTAATAATGTGATGCTATAATGACCAGCTGCTACAGTCTCTTTGCCTGTGCCAGAAAAACAACAGTAATTTAGAAATGTCTAAAAGATGACCCTGTTCATACAACAGCTAAAAGAAAAATATGACTCAGTGAATCAAACTTCATACTATCTTATTTTCATCTTACCAGGAGCACGGAAAGGTTTCAGGTACTTGACTCTGGATCCATTCCTATTGTTCCCTTTTGGGAACTGAATGAGTGGTGAATCTGGTGGATGCACCAGATTTGCTGTGGGTGCTTGGCTCACCAGCTGTGTGTCCTCTGTAATTTGTGCTGAAAATTTAGGAAAAGAGGCCACACCACTGTTAGTTCAGATATCCTGACTGTATTGAAATGTACCATTGCTTTACTCTAACAGATTTCAACACCTTTTTCCGAGTGTGTGTGAGACACAGCTCATTCCTCTTCTCTAGGTTTTTCTGCAACTTCCTGTACTTCTCTTAAACAGAACATCATTTGGAAACATTCTTTAATTTCTGTTAATACACAGCTTTTGGGCCCGGTGTTGTTATAGTAGGTTCCGCAGATCTCCCTGTATGGACAAGGACAGGAGAGATGGATACATTTCTCTGATGTCTGCAGAGTCCAGTGGCTCGCTGGTCCTGCTCAGGCTGTTGACAGAGCCTGAGTGAGGTCTGGCTCAGCAGCAGCTTCAGTCCTCCCGGCAAAACCAAGTAGGGGTGGGATGTGTAATTCAAAACTCTCTTCTTGCCTATCCATTTGCATCTTGATTTGGGCAGGAGAAGAAAATCAGCTGGCAAGCCAACATACCAAGCCAACATACCAAGCAAGGCAGAGATCTCTCAGTGTCTCCTGTCATCTGTTTGGAGGATTTTTGCTCCTGTGCTAACCACATGCTGTCTTTTCTGCAGTGAACTGTGTATCTCTTATAGAATAAAACTACAAGAATTAATTTTTGTTCTCAGAGCAGCAGTTTAGATTGGACACTCCTCTCATCTAGTGTACAGATTGACTGAGAAAACAGGGATAAAACGTTCCCCCAAATTCACTGCTTCAGTATTGCTATTCTATGCTAATGTGCAGCTAGAAGTTCTTAAATATCTCTTCAGAAACAGAGGAGATCAGTATACTTTGTTATATATTTTTACTCACTATAACAAATTTGCTGATAGAACCTATAAAGCACAGTAATCAGAACATGATCATGGTCATGATAAATGGATAAAATTACCAGAGATAGTAACTCTCCTGTTTTAACAGAGATATCAGAGACCCACTAAGGACAGTCTCTGAATCAGAGTAAGAACTTACACTTTACAATGTGCAGCTGTTAAGACCCAGTTTTCCTTAATTAAAGCTCCTCCGCAAATAATTCCTCCTCGTCCCTTGATTTGGGCCATGAATGGTCTCGAGTGTGGTTCTACTTCCTTGCCTCCAATGATATCCACAGACAAACCTAAAAAAGTAAGCCACAAGACACACAGCTAAGCTGACAAATGCTGTAAGACACTCCAAGTCTCAGAAAACATGGCTGTTGTAATTAGAAAGGATATAGACACCCAGGTATGCACATAGGTCACAATGGTCTTCAGGACAGAGTTTTAAACCCACTCAGCAGAAGTACTTCATTACATTTCAGTAATACTAAAATGACACCATTACGGTGAGCTTGGGCATAAACCCCATGCCAAAGTTTTGTTGCTTTTGCACAGATTTCTTTTCTTGAAGATTACTGATATGGTTAATTTCCTAGCTTTCATTGTGAGTAACAATCTCCCATTTCTTAAATATTGGGCATAGAATCTGGACTATGGAGTATAAGCCACATTATGTGAATCTGTTTTCCAGAAAAAGAGAAAACCAAGCAGTTAAAGTATGTGTACGGCTCTGGAAAGAAAGATGAGATAATCATTATGTTCTCTACTCAGAACTCCAAACAGCTTGGACTTTGCAGCTTTACTTAAGACCCATTCAGAATTTATTTTGTTTGTGTGAAAGATCAAACACATGCGAACAGTGGACAGGAACTAATTATAAGAATTCAAATAATAATTGCGACTGCTTCCTTTACATTAATACATATGAGCCTAACTAGAATACTGTACGCCAGGACTTACCTTCAAAAGTATTAAATTGCCTGCTTACCTCCATGAATTGCCAGGAGAATCACAGCAGTGAAGGTGTACCAAGGGAGGAAAGCACCCATGATTTCTGTCTGATGTTCCTTCTTATTCACTCTTTACATATGTCTGTCTACTGATCTATCAATATATATGCATAAATGAAGAGGATGTGGGTTTTGTTTTTCCTCTTAAGGGGGTAACCACGACAAGGACAGAAACCCTCCCCAGTGATGTACCTTACAGCAGAAGTGTTACTGAGAATTTGCGTCATCTGCTGTGGTGTGAAGACAGGCTCTACCCCACTTGGTGTTCTCTCTGTAGCACTTGCAGGGAACTGATGTACGAGTATAGGGGTGAAACACAGTGGGACTCAGCTCATATAAATTTAGGCTGATTCAGTTGTCCACATGAAGCTGTATAGTTTCATTCCAGACACCCCAGTTGGCTTCCAGGTCAGACATGAATTCCAGTCCATTCCCCTTTAATTAAATATCTGTTCTGCTCAGGAGACCCTCAGGGCCAAGGAATCTGATGTTTTCTCATTTCAGGATCTGATCCTATGGCACTAGGTTTGCACTGGCTGAGCTTTCACTGACTGTGGTTTCATGGCCTGTAGCTAAGGGTAGATGATATTTAAAGTCTCTTAAAGTGTTTTAGGTCTGGTGCAGGAGGCCGTCAGTCTTCTGAAGATGCTGTGCCAAATTTGCCAGCCCTGTGTCTGTGTCTGGAAAGCCCACAGTATCTCAAATGTGACTAAATGCTGAGTTTTAGGCAACTGAATTGAGTCTTGAAAACTCAGGGTAGTTGGGCACTGGAACAGGCTCCCAAGGGCAGTACAGGCTCCCACAGCACCAGCCTGACAGAGCTCAAGACATGTTTGGACAATGCTCTTAAGCACTTGGTGAGTTTTGGGGTGTCCTGTGCAGAGCCAGGGATTGGACTTCAATGGTCCTTGTGGTTTTCTTTCAACTCAGGGTATTCTATGATTCTGTGAATAAGTCTTATCTAGGGCCTTGTAAAAGCACAATTTCTCTCTTGCAAATATGTACCCAAATAACAAAAATAGCTTGTGTCAATATTAAATAATTTGGAGTATCAACTATTGTATAACCTATATATTCTATAACTAGTGAAATGTCACTGTCATGTGGACTGGAAGGTTTTTTGAAGTCTTGAGCCTCACAACAGGCAACCTGCAGAAAGGAGCCCACAATGAAGAGCTTGCAGAAATCTTCTGGGTGCTCGCTGTATCATATCTTGAGCTCAACTGGCCCAGCACCATGTGAGTTTCACCTGTAGAAGACCATGGGCAGACCTTGCTCAAATTTGCTGTTGTTCTCCCTTCTGGGACAGAGGATTGGCAATTTTTCTGAAGAAGGCAGGTGAAGATCTAATTTTAGACACTGTGGGGCTCTTTGTCACTGATGTGTCTTTGTTGAGAAAAGTCACCTATATGATAAGGTGGAGCTCCATGCACTGCTAAAACTCACCAAGATTTAATTTTCATGAATTTTTCTCCTTATTACTAGCACATCCCCCGTAATTATCATCACTTTGTACCACTGATGTTCTTTTTACATTTTTCACCTGAGCACAATGTCACCAGGTATCATAGGTACAATTCTTTCTTTTATCAGTGATAATTATTTGACAAAGCCTGATTTTATGATATTTTAATTAGCCCTCTTACCATATTGAAGCTGTTTCCTGTCTGGACTATGCAGAGGCATGATCAGGATGAACACTTGTGAGAAAAATTCCTGTATGCTCAGACAAGCCTAAACTTGTAGTACTACAATGATTCATCCTTGGATGGTCCTATGTGAGGTGCAATGGCCAGTAAAAAGAGGTTTGGTATGTATCATCCCATGTTTGCCTGACCTGTTTTCAAGGAAAATCTCTTCGAAAGACACAGAATAAAACACTAGCAAATGTTCCAGATGTTTTCCAGGTAATAGATACAGGTAAATCTATGCCTGCTATCTAAAACCTAATCTTCTATGGCCTCTTTATACTCTTTTTCAATTTCTAGCTGTACTTCTATTTACTCCTAAATCATACTTCTAAAGATGTTTCTTCTGAAACTCCATAGGTACTAGTATATCCATGCTTCTTCAAAAATCCCCTCCAATTCTGAGAGATCTATTGACATTGATAATTAGAATTAGAAATATGGAGCCTAAACTATTGTTCAGTATCAATTGATGACTTTCTATGCAAGCTCCTGAATGACCTCTCTGACAATCTGCAAAATCCCCAACGGCACAGATATCAAAGATCAGATTGATATGCACATAACCAGTACCAATTTTGTACATAAATGCTTTGTCAGAGAGTTATCTTCCTCTTGTAATTTACATCAATGAGGCTGAAAATTTGACATAAAATTTTAGGGTGTGCAATTGGTTGGCTGGGTTCCTTTGGTGATGGCAATAAGTTAATTTATGGTTGTCTTCGTTTGGATAGACAGGTGCCTGCTAAAGATGGTAGGAGCCTCCCCTGAAATGAAGAATGTAAACCCTGCCCACACCTTTGAATTGCTACAAATTTTAAATTAAGGGGCTCTCAGGCAAAAAATATGGGAGCAGGAAATAACAGTTCTTTAATAGGGAAGAAAAAATAAAAGGATAAAATAAGACAATGCAGTACACTAGAACAACACTGACAGAGTCAGAACTCAACCTGACACCCCGTTGGTCAGGGTGTTGGCAGCAGTCCACTTGGAAAAGTGGCTGCAGTCCTCCTGAAGTGTCAGGTGTGGTCCTGTTGGAGCAGGGGGTCCTGTAGAAAAGAATGTATTCTTCCTCTGAAGATCCAGTGGAAGAAGAGGCAGCTGCTGCTTCTCTGGGTAATCCAATGGAGAAGCCGTGCTGGTATTTCAAAATCTCCAGACTATATCTGGGTAACAATGCTTGGCTCCTCCCTCTGGGCGGAGCATCTCACAATGGGATGTTATAGTTGGTATCAGCCATGCAGTGACATTCAATAGCCTGTTATCAGCAGATGTCCCCTGGAGGGAGGAGTGATTATGATCACTGAGAGAGAGAGATAAGGAGAATTGCCCACTTGACACCAGACAACTGCCATACAGATGGTAATAGAACACATCTTGCCTTGCAATCTGAAACAATGGTGAAGTTTAGATTCTATTGGCCTTTTGCATTTAAAGGGAAACCCCAAAGCAAAGCTTCCTTCTCAAGTAAAATTCTTTTATTAGCTCCTCTGTTGCTTACTTAATTGGTCTTCAAGAGGAGTGAGGTATTGTAAGCAAAACACTCCATTCTTTCTCCCTACAGCACTCACGAAGCAGAGCCATTCACTCAGCAGAAGCCACTGCCTGAGTAAAAGCACAAGGTGTGTATGCAGGTCTATGACCAGCCTCTGCCTTTGGGGAGGTTTCCTATGGTCTTCAGGCCCATGGGTCAGTGGATCACCTTCAGCATTACTGTGCTGAGACCTCAGCATTACTGTGCTGAGGTCTTCTATTCTTTATCTGTCATTTTGACCATTTTCCTTCTGCAGTGACTCTGTTTCTTTTTCCTTTGTGCTGCTTTCTCTGGTGCTTAAGGTGGGCATCAGATTTTAGGACACTGGTTCAGATGACCAATTTAAACTGCGCCTCTAAACCTTCCAGGTTTTGCTGGCACTGAGTTCAGGCAGACTCAGCTCAGCTGAAGGGCTGTTTTCTTGAGCTGGGAAGGGAGGGCAGAACAGAGGTGCAGAGCTGGTAGCTGCCAGGAGCACAGCAAGGCAGAGCTGCCACACTTTCCCTGTTGTCTCCTTGGGCTACCACATGCCCAATCCCACCCCAGTGTGTCTGGACACATCCCTTAGTGGCTGGGGACTTGCTGGGGAAAGGGCAGAATCTATGCTGGGGCATACCTATTTTATTTTCTTCTCCGGTACCAATGCCTCATGATACTTACGTGGTTGTCTTTTCTGCCTCAGCTATTCACTCAGTGTCCCTGTTTCCATTTATTTGCTATGTGATACCAGCAGAAAATGTGGTAGCTCAGAAATACAAGTAGATGTAGTTAACTCAGGGTGTCCTCAAAACCTTGCATCATTCCTTCTATGATGTTGCTAGTACTTGGCAGAAAGAATCCAGCATTACATATTATGCTCTGGGAAAACAAGCCTTCTATTGTTTGGCCAGAGCATGAATCTGTTCCCTATTTTGTCTCTTATGCTGCTTTCCAACCCAACTATTTATTGCGAGGGCAAAGACATAAAGGACAAACATAATTGTGCCTTTAAGACTCTCTTTGCAGAGATTCCTGCAGATAGTCTCCAGTGGGTGAATAATTCTGGGATTAGATGGAGAATGGAGAATGACTTTGGGGGAACTGGAGCTGGGTGTTTTAAGAGCCAAGGAATTCCAATAATGATTTGTTTTCTTTTAAAAGAGCTTTGGAAGAGTCTTCTGAGACATGAATTGTTCTGCACCATGTGCATGTTTTCAAACTGGGTTCTAACTAATAAGATTCTGTGACACAGAAATAAACATTTCTATGTTACAATCTCATTCAACAAAGAGATTGAGACTGGGAGCTGCCATTCTGTAATTCTTGAATAAAAAATGAGACCTAATTATATTGGGCAAGTTATACTTCAGATTGTTTCTAAAGATAATGAATATGGTAGCAAGTTTTGTAACTTCTTCACACAGAGGCAGACTGAGTTTTTTTTGTAGTGGTTTACCAACAAGGTGTGCAAGACATGCATGCAGACACAGAGGTCAACAATACAGAAATGTCTTTCTCACCAATTTATCTCTTTTTGTGGCCACAGATAAGAATTTTTTTTTGCGTTTGACAGTTTCAGAGTCTAGGGTTTTCTGTAACTGAAATCTGCACCCCACAAAATTATTTTTAACAAAATACAAATTTCTTTGACTTACATGTGTGTGGCTGGTCTTGGCTTGTCTTTTATATTCCACATTCCATAGCTTATAAAATAACAGATGTTTGACAGTTCTCAGTGACTCTTGTTAATTTACATATGAATATTTTTCAGTCTTTCAACTCAAGATGTTACCTGGGCAGTGGAATTCTGTGGAGCATATGCTGGCTACTGATGTACCTTGGACCACAGGAGTGACTTTTGTTCTTTGTGTGCCCCGAGCTTACTCAATCTGGGTCCAAAGTTTAGGGGCAACTTTTGCACTCCACAAGCCCTGATTATTCCTTTACACTGGTGTTCTCTGGAACCTTTTCAGGTTGCCCTTAAATTAATTCTCCCATTTTTTCCACCAGCTTAAAGATGGCCAGTTTAATTCTTCTCACTTTTTTTTTTTTCCTTGTTTTTCTTTTTTTTTTCCATTTGAAGCCAACAAATGCATTGAACACCCTGAGACATCTGGGTGTTATTCAGGGATTAGGCTTTATTTGGTTTTATTAGGAATTTCAAGAATCAGGCAGGTTTTAAAGAGACTGGAAGAGAGAATCTTGAGAAATCAATCTGCAGTAAAAGAACACAATATTAATGATGTAAAGAGAAATTTCAAGAGAGGGAGCTATTAGTAAAAACTTTTAAACCCATTTCCTGGAGGGGACATTTGAATACAAATGAGTGCATGGCAATTTACTGTGCTCCTGACAGCAAACAGCAGCAGCTACAACACCCTAAAGCTCTTCTGCTCTCTTTAATTGTTGTTACTCTACTAGCAAGATGCAAGTACTCACCTAAGAGTAAAAATATCCAAATTCCCTGTTCCTCTGGATAACACATAATATAATTGCACTTCTGTTGCACTTCAGGTGGCTGCATGGACATTGTTGGAGGACATGAAGTGCATCCTCATTCCTTGGCCTTATATGGCTGCGATCTGGGACAAGAATTTAGGTGTTTTTTGTGGAGGAATTCTTGTGGAAAACAATGGGTTTTGACAACAGCACCTTGTGAGTAAGTATCTTAAAATGGGGTAATTTTGATTCTTCATTGAAGTAAGGCATGGTATGCAAGCCTCTTAGTGAAGAAAGGTGAGAATTGGTTTTTTAAATAAGTTGTTAAATGCTGCAGTTCTCTCCCTGGAATAATCCTAGAACTTGTCACTGTTTATAGTTACCATAAACTACTGATCTGCTTTGCAGAGTTACCTTAGTAAGTGGGATCCTGCCAAAGTTACAGTATAAATAATGTGCTGTTAAAATACCAAATCAGTTCTTTATACATGTGAAAAAACAATGCCTTGGAGAAGGGAATATGTCCCAAGGATTTTAAACGAATCTTATGTGTATGCCTGGAACTAAACCTCAAAATGCCCCGAGAGATGAATTTGAATTAGGTGTGGACACTATTCCTCTCATTTTGAGTGACCTAGGCTCACAAACCCAGAATGTCACTCATGACTGTGACAAGGAACCTTGTCCTCCTGACAAGTTAAATGTGAGCAGAAGCACCTCTTCCCCAGGTGGGATGCTCTGCTGTTGAACAGCTGCCTCAAGGTAAGGGGGACATCTACTGTTCACATCAGGAAGTAAAATGCCCTATTTTTCTTAAAATGCTCCCTGAATTGTATTTTAGTTCTGCAATTTTTCCTTCTTTTTGTGACTATCTAAAAGGAAAACAGTTACGATAAACCTGTGCAAACCTGACCTCCTTAATCACAGTGTGGGCAGGTTGGCCAGCCTTCTTCTGTGACTTAGTCTGAAATAGAAGACACAGTTCCTTCAGAGTGAATTTAACATTCACTATTTTTCAGCTGAATCAGGTTTGGTGGTAAGGGTAGAAATATTATTTAACATTCTCTGTTTAGCAAATTTACAAACATAACTAAGTCTTCCTCTTTGGAATTAAAGGACTTTTTTAATGGGATCTGGAGTCTCTTATTCTTCAGTCAATATGTCAGAGATAGCCAGTCAGATACATTTATAAAACTTCAGATTTGTTATCTGTTTTTTGGGAAGGTCATTGTCTGTCTCTGATCCTGTGGAGAATGTACTCTGGTAACTGATCTGGGTTTCTTACAGCACATTGTTTTGGTGACTTTAAGTCTTTGCCTTTGGGGCAAGCTGAACCAGCCTGGTTTCCTTCTCCTAAGCTGTATGACAATGCTCATACAAAACCCATCTGTTCTATGCCTGGTGCAATTGCAGTGCATGTAAAGCTTCCTAATTAATGGATCTCATGTGTTAAGGATGTCTGAAAAGATTTTTTTTTTTTAGGCAAAACAGCATGAATTCAGCAACATGAACATGTAGCCTGTGAACATCTGTTAGAGTCAGAGAGTTTTTATCTACAAAGCACACTTTCTGAGGAAGTGTGCTTTGTAGATAAAAAGAGAAATTTTTGGACCACAGCACTGCCCTTGCAGCTACTTTCACAAACAAACTTTCACGTATAAATAAATTAATTATGTCTTTCAGTGACACAGGCATCTTGAATGAAGAAAATTGTTCTTTTATAGTTTGTATTGATGAAGTCTTTGTTCTGGCTTGAATAAATTTTCCTATTTACAGTGAGATTGTGTTCTGAAAATGAAGCACAGGGAACCAGCAGTACGTATTCTACAATGTCAAATTAGTGGGCTGCATTAAGTTTAGCAGGGCAAAATCAAAAGAGACAAATGTAATAAATACATTTCTGATGATACTTATTGAGCTTGGAAAATAGCAGAATTTATTGGTTACTTAACTCTTAATGTTTATTAGCAGGAAGTGAAAGTATAACTCTTTGGATTTCAACATTCTTCCTCTTTATTTTTAATATTCACTACTGGGATGTCTTGGGTTAGGCAACACACATCCCTCTTTCTTAATGTGCTGAATCCTCTGTTTAGAAAATTAAGGACAAAAAAAGCTTATTAATATTAAAGATACTCACTTTAGCAGAGCATTTACCAGTATGCATAAGGCTCAGGATAAGCATTGAATATTGGTGTCTGTTCTGACATGCTACTGATGCCAGCAAAGTTTCAGTCCTTTGCAGGGTTAGGTCACAAATCCAAAGGAGACTTTCAGAGATTAATAAAAGGCATCAGTAGCAGCTGTCCTTGGGCAAGCCAACTCCCCATATAAAGATGGGAGGCTCTCACAAAATTAATTCCAAACTCTGAAAATGTCTGTTATCACACAATTATTTCACTGAACTATATTTGCAGTAAAGAAACATTATTTCATAGGAGCAAAAAGAAGCTCATGTCAAAACATTGAAATGAATGATTTCCTGCTCTATCTGTTTTAATCACATTGTTGTAAAATGAAATGGTATTGTGTTACATGTCTTTTGATTATCCTCAGAGATGTTGCTCAGTTTGTGTAGTGACTTTCTTTTCCTATATTTTCTATATGTTACAGAATAGATGACTTGAAAGACAGTTGTTCTTGGAGCTCATCGGACATCCATTCCTGAAGAAGAACAGCAGATATTTGGGATTATGGAAACTTTTCCTCATTGTCAGTTTGACCACCCTTCCTTTGATAATGACAAAGTGCTCCTCAAGGTATTGCTTTAATTACTGCTGTATTTTTATGAAAGGAATTTTGCTGATGATCATTTTGGCTACTCTTTGGTATTGAAGAGTACATGGTTTAGATAACAGTATCACAGCAGTCTACTTTTGGTTGTATTAATCTAGATGAAGTTAGAGGATCACTGGCTCTGTGACCAGAGATGATATTTCAAGCCCATTCTGTGCTCTAAAAAACACTCTTTTTAATCCATTCACTGAAGCAACCCCTCCAAAACACAAAGCACATTCTTCAGTAATTTTTCAAAGGCAATGCTGAAGGGATGTGTGCAACGGAATCTGGCTCACATCTCTATCCCAGAGTTAGATCTTGTGCTGGACTAACTAAAAATGGAGATGAAACTTACAGTTAATTTTCTGGTGTAAGCAGGTAAAGTGAAAGTGTGGATAATACAGGACAGACTCAGCTCTAGGAGCACAGAGTGGTCACAAAGTGGAGGAGGCTCAGGACACTGCAGAATGAAGCATGGAAGATGTCCTTGCCAACATTATCATCTGATGCCAAAGTGGGGCAGAGCTGTAAGAATTTGAATTTACAGGAAGGTGTCCCTGCCCATGGCAGGGGGGTTGGGACTAGATGCTCTTTAAGGTCCCTCCCAACTGTAACATTCTATGATTCTATTTTTCTGTGACCAGAACCTGGTTTTTAGTATTTAGATGGCATCAATGGTTTGACACGGCAAGGACACGGGGAGGAGGGTAACCATGTCCCTCTCTGTGCTGGCAGAAACACCCACAGGCATCTGTGGCTCAAGCACCTGGTCACAGTTCATCTCTGAGGGGCTCCTTCCCCCAGATGTTAGTGAGCATTCTACTTCTGCTTCACTGTCAATGTAGACCAGGCCCATCTCACTGGCTTCTCCTGTGGCCCCTTGACAGGAGCATCAGGGTATCTGTGAGCACAAAACCAAAATGGATCACTAGGAAGTAATATTTCTAGAGCTGAAAATCACAACTCTGTTCCAGAATGACACAGATATCTCAAAATCCTTTGAATTTGACACAGAAGAAGGGGTAGTACTAGTAGTACTAGAGCTTACTTCCTATCTCTACACTTCTGCAGTAATGGAGTATTCAATGGCTTGGAATAAGCTTTCCATCTTTGTAACTTTCCAGCAGCACTGGCAACAATAACTGCAAAGGTTTTTTTTTTAAAATAAATTTTTGATTTGTTTGAATGCATTTTTTGAAAGGTATAAAGCCAGAATTGTTTAGCTGAGAACCATACAGCACTCTGTGAAATGAATCATGGTGCAGTGATCATAAGACTGAAAATGTCTGTTCAGTACCTGTGAGCCCTTACCAAACACACTGAGGGTATATGTCAGGGTTTGGCTGTGTTTTCATTTACTGACCTCTGCTGAAGGATGGATCTGTCAGGCAAAGGCCAACAAAACACAGACAGTCTGAATCATTTAGCCCCTTTAGAATCTCTCAGAGCAAAAATTGGCAGTCTGAATAGACTGAGACCTTTCCTCAATTATGTTGCTGCTTTTGTGTCTAATTGCGTATAATTTTTGTTTTCATCTTTGTTCATGGGCACATTGCACTGTGGATTGAGACGTTTTTGTCAGTCAAGCACCAGAATCTGATTTCAATACTGAAGTTTAGTGGCAAGTTAGGTTTGTGAACAGGACATAGATCCAACAATCTAACACCCATGTAGGTTTTACATTTCCCACTGTATCCAATGGAAAGCTGGGCTTGGACTCACTGCTGCTGACATAGATGGGAAATTGCTGTACTGCTACTGTGGAAAGTCTTTTGAATTTTCAAAGGGACAATTAAGCTCAGGATCAGTTCCTAAGTAGTGAAAAGTCATTTTTAATGGAAGTGTTGGTAAAATGAGATTAAATGATATTTGAAACTATGTGACACTTCCCTTCCTCTCTGCATAAGAAATCTAGTTTTTCCTTGTTTTTCCTTCTTTTTCCTTTTTCCATTTTAGCTGAATGATACTGCCAAGCTGAATAAATATGTGCAACTTTTGCCTCTGCCTGACTTTTTTGAAGATGTTGAACCTGGCACATTCTGCCCGATGGCTGGCTGGGGAGACACATCGCCAGGAAAGCCATCGAAATATCTCTGGAAGAAACTCTTAAAATTGTCAATAGAAAAAACTCTGACAAACATTATGCCAGTGACCCCAAAATAACCAACATGTTGTGTGCTACAGGGAAAAGTAAATTATATCTGAGTGATACTTGCGAGGTAAGAAGCAAAGTTACAAAGTGGGGGGCATATATTTAACAGTGGTTAAATTTTCAGTAAGAACAAAGCAGTGTTAGACATCTTAGGAGGCTGATAATATTTTAACTAAACAGATTTCTGAGAGACTTTATTGCTGTGAAAAAGATCTGTTAAAACTTTGTTTAGTTCAAGTCAGTGTACCAATCACGATCAAGAGCATGGGAATTTGAACTGGGATTATCTATTAACTTCAGGTATATTTCATTAGGTATGGTGCTCTCCTTAGACACCACCTGTAGTTATGGGAGAAAAAGCAGAGCTATCAGGGTCTCAATCATCTGATCCTTTCCAGAAGTCAACATCCGAATAGTACAGAATTAACTGTATACCCAAAAGGGCTGTTTGGATCTTGCTTTTGATGCTATCTGTGCTGAATCCAGAAGAGATAATTGATAAAGACATGAGAAGCAATTTATACCAACATTAAAAAATGTATTTTGAAATAGAATTATGATGGCACTCTGCTGCTCCACCGCACTTGCATCAAAGGCTCCCTCAGGTTTGAAAAGCAACCTCTCTTTATGCCTCACCCAACTCCCTTGAATGATGTAAGCCAACTGCTCCATTTCATAGGCTGGAAAAGATTGGAGACAACATTCCCAAACATGCTTGTGCACTGCAGGGGGCACTGCATGCTCCTCTGGTGAGAAATGGACACACTGGCAGCTGCTTCTGGTTTGTCTTCCAGGGAGATTCAGGCGGGCCATTAATCTGTGCTGGTCAGTACTGTGGGATTGTTTCTTTTGGAGAAGCATGTGAAAACACAAGCATACCTGGAATTTATACGTGGCTGACTGAAGAATATACTGACTGGATAAAAAGAACAACTTCCAGTTACGCAGATCCATGAAACAAGAGCATTTTAATAAATATTGTGCGGTGCATTAGAGCTGGATGCTGCTGCTTTAGTGCACCACCTTTGAAAGGTACCTCCCAGCTTTGCAGCTCTGCTGACACCACCACAGCTTTTTGTGAACAGGTCAAAGAATCCACATTTGTACAGATAACACCTTTACTAAGCTTTAGCAGAAAACTGCCATGAAGAAAACATAATTTGTATTGGATTCCACTCTACTTCTTACCAGGATGAGAAAGTGTTCATTGCACCTGGGATAAAGCAACCTTTGTTAACGTGTACTTACACAAAAATTCAGTTTCAGAATGTGATTGAGTGAGAGGTCTGCAGAATGAGAAAAGATAGAAAAAAACCTGAAAATGTTCAAATATTTATCTGTGATGTTATTAAACCCAAGATACTTCATTTTACCATTATTCAATATTTATTTACCCAAATTCAATTTCAAAGAGTTAAAATATTAAACAGAGTGAAACAGTTTTCCAATTAGTCTTTATTATAAAGATACAAATATAGAGATAAAAATAATGTCTGTCTTTATTCCCTAGATTTTTTCCCTTCTTTTTAAAAATTTTTTAAAAATTTGTGGTTTTGGTTTTTTTGGGGGGGAGGTGGTGTTTGGTCTGTTTTTTTTTTTTTGTTTGTTTGATCAAATCAGCTAAATCCTCTCCCAGCTTGGTTCATAATCTCACTCTTTCAGTTAGTAGTTCACTCAAAAAGTATAAATACAGATTGTAATAGAAGTAATTATAGTTCTTTAACAAACCTCCTAACACCTGCTGAAACAAACAGGGCTCTGGCTATGGATTTCAACAGACTTCTAGTAACAGAAGGACCTGGTGTGCTTCTGAAGAAATCTGTGGTTAGCTTGCTGTACCCCATCACCTTCCAAATATTTCCTAGGTCTTTTTTAACTAACAATTTTGAAGTGACCATCTGCAGAGTTTCTCTGCTTCTGTGCTTATTGCACTAACACACACCAAATACTGTAAACTATGAGATGTTACAGAGGCATGAACAAATAGCTCCAGAACAACAACCTACTGGCCTTGATTATTGAGCAGGAGCCATGCCACAATTCTGAGCAGAGCAGAAGAAGTTCATAGAGGATATAAATGCAAGAAAGAAGCAACAGGACACCACAAAACTGGGTCAGTTGTGGGCCATAGTGCAATAAAACCTGCCACTGTGGTGTGTGGGAGCTTAGACCCAGCTCTTGTCCGAGGTTATGGGAAGGAAGATCTTAGAAGATGTCAGTGGGATTTGGCTCAGTACTGGAATACAGAGAAAACTGGGAAAAACTGAGGGAAAAAAGCCAAAGATATATAAAAGTGGAAAGAATAATGTACCATTGTTCTCACTTTACAGCTGGGGGTCTCAGAGGTTGCTGCAACACAATGTAGTCCCTTTTAAATCTGTGAGGTAAATGACAGGAACCTTTTCACGCCATGCAGCCCAGTGGCCACAAATTGGTGTTCAGCTTGGCCAAGGCAAGACTTTAACTCCCTCACTCACGTGAACAGAGGCTGACTCTGTCACTGATTGAAAAAAGTGAGTGATAAAATCTGGAAACCATAACCCAGCAGGTTCATTACAGTTCAGATGCTGGGCTTCCTGCGTGTGATCTCCTGCAATTACTTCATTCACATCATCTTTTTTTCTGTTTATAGGTGATGGAGCACGTGGAAGGGTGTTACTGCTAGGCCTGACTGCTCCTGCCAAGCCCCTGTGGCTCCCCCCAACCTTTATCAGAACCCATCTCAGCCCCCAGGGCCAGTAGCCCTTCTCCCAGCAACAAGCAGCAGCCTTGACTCAATGTCTGTCCGCCCTGAGGCTTTGCTCCCTCCCGTGTTGTTACACGGGGAAGTCTTGGATAGCTTTGAAACACTGGTGTCTTGAGAGAGTGCCTGCCCTCCCACCTCTCTGTGTGAGGAGGGAGAGTGGCAGGAGTCCTGCAAAGTGTCCCACCATTCTGGATTTTGTTAGCACCTCTGAAAACACATGGTGGAAGGACAACTGTTTCTGCAGCCAGAGATGAGCAGAAGAAAGGTCCAGGAAAAGGAGGTGACCACTGGTGTAATTCATGGCTAAAAGCACTGCTGGGCTGATTCTCAGAACTGAAATCAAAGCAGGAAAGCCACAGAGAGTTGCTCCATGCATGTTACAGTTTTGCAATGACAGACACCAGCAAAACCTGAAAAAATTAAGCTGGAAACACATTCTTTACCAGATTCAGAATAGCTAGTTTTCAGCAGCTTGTGGCAGGGTTTACTAAACATACTAGCACGGCACTTGCAATTCCACTTTCAATCAGTGGCAGAAATTTAGTCTTGTCTCTTTTAACCCAACATGCCTTAGCACTAATCTCTAGGTGCCTGTGAGGTGTCCCTTTGGGCAGTACCTCCCAGCTCCTAAACATTGGCTTCTTCTATCAGACCAGCTCTCCTGTGCTATTTTTATCCCCACTGGAAATTTTTGAGTAGATTAAGGAATCCTTCTGCCCTTGGCCAGGCATATGTTCCTGTCTATGCTCACACTTTTCATCTTTGTCTGTGCAGAGCTGAGTTCTCTGTCACACTTTTGCCTATCTGTTTTTACTGAGGTCTTCCAGGTAAGCAACACTTCTTAAGGATTATTTTCTGAGGTCTGACTTGCTTGTTGCCCGTCACATAGTCATGACTGGGCACAGAGAGCAGCCCCTAAGGCTGACCAAGCTGTGCAAAGAGCTGACAAGTGGCACTGACATGTGATGTGTGGCCCTGAGCAGAGCACACAGTGCTGACACACAGCCCTTGCCTCTATCCATGAGAGGGGACTGACAGCTCCTACACACCTCACTGGGGTGCAGGCGCCAGCCAGGTTTGGTCCTTAGGCTCATACTGCTCATGTGCTGGGCAGTAATGCCTGATGTTTTGTACTAGTTTTGGCTCTACATGTCATGCACTACATGTTCAATTTTTTTGATAATTATTTTTTAAACAAGCTTCTATTTCTCAGTACAGAGGGCGTCACTATCTATTGCCAACAAGTGCTGTTTCCTGGAACTGTGGTGGTATGTTTGAAGCATGGACTGCCTCCACAGCTTCTAGTCAAAGACTTTGTTTTATCTTCTGAATACAGAACTGCTTGCTATCTAGCAAACTGTAAAATTAACCTTCCTTTTGGGCAATGCAATCTGGCATCAGGAAGAAACATTTAGAAAATAGAACTAAAAAAAACCAAGCCATCAGATTTTCAGGATCATTTTTGGAATACTTGCCAGAAGAATCAGTTCATCATAGTCAGACAAATTACAGCAAGTCATTTTCATATGTCTGCTATGTCTTCTAATTTCAGACTGCTAATTTAAAAAAACGTATCCTAATCTTATTGGTGAGCTGGTTCAGACACTTCTACCCCAGTATGCTTATAGCCCACAATCATCTGAATAAGCTTCTTTTGGATTGACTTATGCATTTCATAATTAATGTCTAACAGATTACAAGTAGGTTTAATTTAATCACAATTCAAGATGGTACGGGTTTTTTCAAAGCAAGGATCCACAGAAAGATACGCATAAAAGCCTTTATTTTAAAAAAGCCCTTATATAATAATACAATAGGAACTTATATACCTTAGTTACCTACAAAGATATACATTAGATTAGATATATAAACAATAGGGTTTCAGAGACTTCATTCTTGTGAATTATTACTACATGTTTTGGTAAAAAGCAAGAAAAGTTGCCCTATTAACACATTCTTACAACACCTTAATTTCAATAAAAAACCCAGTCTCTCTGCAGCCACATAGAAAATCAAGATAAGAATAATTGAAAAAAGCAATATCAATAAACAAAAAAAAGAGAAATATTACTTTAATAACTCTTACTCATTCTTGTACTGAAAAGTACATAGTTACCAGTATTTCATAAACTATTGAGGTTAATGGCTCCAGAAAAGAGCCATGAAATTGATTAGAGGGATGCAGCCCTTCTCCTGCAAAGAGAGAATTGGGATTATTCATCCTGGAGAAGAGAAGGCTTTGAGGTCACCTAATTGCTGCCTTCCAGTACCTGAAGGGAGCCTACAAGAAAGATGGGGAGGGACTTGTCACAGGAGCATGTAGTGACAGGACAAGGGAGAATGGCTCCAAACTGAGAGAGAGTAGGTTTGCATGAGGTGTTGGGGAGAATTATTTACTCAGAGGGTAGTGACTGGATCTGGAACCATTGCCCAGAAATTGTGGTTGCCCTGTCCCTGGTGTTACTCAAGGCCAGGTTGGGTGGGGCTTTGAGCAATGTGATCCAGTGGAAGGTGTCTCTGTCCGTGGCAGGGGAGTTGGAACAGGTGATATTTAAGGCCCTTTCCAATCCAAATGATTCTATAATTTCCATTTAAATGGAAAAATGGTACATAGCTGTTGGTCGAAGTTATCTTGAAGCAATGTAGAGGATGTTACCTATTAGGATGTGCTGGCCAGTCTGTCTCAAGCTGTTACAACAGAGATATTTTTCAAAAGAGATTTTTTTTTCAGCTCAGAAGGAATACCAGAAAATTGATACCAGAAAAAAGCAGAAATGCTTTGAAAGTAGGTGCATGAAAATTGAGTGGACTTTGGACTAGTATGTGTGCCATACCTGAAATATAGTCAAATGGCAATGGACCACATTGACAGTGACATGACTTTCACTGGTTAAAATCTTGGGCATGCACATCCCTTGCCAAAAGCCACAGTCCTGTCTGGATATTGGTTTTAGCAGAGTTCAAGTAACAAATATTTGCACTGAGCTCACAATTATTCTCAGAACTTTGGGCATGCTGATGGAGGACTGTGGAAAAACTTGCACTTCTCCCTTTCACTGGTGGTTGTGAGAGGCCCTGTCTTTTAAAGTGGTCCAGCCAGACCTGGTCAACAAATTCCTCCTATGTACAATCCACATCATAATGAAAAGAATAATGTGGAAGCAGCAATTATGCCTGTGTCACTGAAGATATTGCACAGAAAAAGACAGAAAAAAAATTGCTGATACTGACGTGTTGCTCATTTTCTTTCTGCAATATTAGGTGGGTTCTAACCTAGTTTCCTTGATATGGGTCTATAACCAAATGTAGGTGGGTGAGAACAGGGTGCCAAGGTGCTCGTGATTCTGGGGACTCTAGGTACGTCAGCTTCAGAAGGTACCACACTCATAGTGGAGCAGAGTGGAGTTTGTGCTACTCCAGGAGCAGAAATGGAAGGCTAGAGTTAAGTTGTCCTGTGGAATGAGACTCTGATGCAGCAACAATCAGTCAGGGAATGCCACAGTGAGATTGGATAGGGACTGCACATCAGAGCCTTGAGTACCTGAACAAGGTGAGAGGACAGCTGGTGTAAGAAAACACAAATGTCAGATTGAATTCTAAAGTGATATATAAGTTGTTTTTCTTTCAGACCTCTTTCCTTCCCCTTATTTTTCCTGCACCCAGTTATTGAAGTCAGGGTCACAATAATGGTTACCCATTTTGATACTCATATTTGGGTGGCAATTTCCAAAAGGATTTGTTATTCTACAAGCAGTGCTGGGTTGGGTTTTTCCCTCCTCATGGTGCTTGGCTGCTGCTTAGGCATCCTGGGAAGTGTCTGCCCAGACAAACACTTCCAGTGACTTTGAAGGGTTTCCATCTGCGCAGTCAGTGGTTTCCAAGTCCTGTTTCAGGCACTTATCTTAGGCAATAGACAAACAAAAAACCCCTTTCCCTTTATGCTGATTGTTGAAAATTGACTTTTTATTTTTTACATCCAATGCTTTGTAAATGAAAAAACCAAACATTTTATAAAACAGACAAAGCCACTATAGCCAGCACTGAAGGTACTCTGCCCTGTTCTGGCCCAAGTGGCCTCCCAAGATCCACAAGGGAACATGTTGTACACCACAGTTTGTGGTGTTGGGGACTGTGTCCTACTGTCAACAACCATCTTCAGCTTCCTCTTTGCTCATTTTGCAGCTTCTTTACAGTCTGGGTGAGATACCTACCCAGCACCCAGCCAGAGTTCATAGTCCAAAACATTATAGCACAGGAAGAATATCCATAATACTGTGCAGGGCATAATTAAAACATTGAATTGAGTAGCAGCTATCTGGTTTTAAATAAATCATCTAAGAAAGTGCATCTGATCGTGAACTATTTCAGAAATATTTCTGGCTTAAAAAGCTTATTCTGTCAGGGTCAAGGAAACATCTAATATACTCATGCTCAGTCCATGACAATTCAGAAGATAAAGCAAAAAAGAAGAATAATGTGCCATTATGGAGAAATCACATATTCAGTCTGTCAGATTCACAACTTGGAAATATAGCTCCAGCTTAGTATATTTCCCTCATATTTTTTTTTTCCTAGGTAGTTTTCTTAAAAATAAATCTTCTGGGCATTTTGTTAAATGACTGAAAATTACCATCAAGCTTTGATCAAATAACTAACATTGATCAGTGAATAAAAATTAAAAAAAGACTACTTGTGTATTATATTTTACTCTCTCATATATGCTGAGTGTATATAGGGGCATATAAATTACCACATTTCTGAGTAAAAATACAAGGTTGTGTTCTGCACTTGTAATACTGCTAACTATTACACCTCTTTTATCAATACAATAAGAAAGCTGAAAATAATGAAATACAAGCCAAAATAGATTTGGAAGTGCTCTTTGTAGTTTTATGGCTTATAATTTTCAGCTTTCTAGGAGTTTCCTTTCTTAATGAGATCAATTTGTCACAGGCAATATGAGGCTGTTACTCCTCATCACTTTCTGATTAGAGCTTGTTTGCAAACATTCCTTTTCATATTTTGAGTAAAAACCACACAGCAGACATGATAAAACATTGAAAGCATCACGTGAAATCCTGACCCTGCTGAAATGAGTGACACAGCACTTATGTCATTGGGGTCAGCATTCAATCACAATATGTGTGCTCCAGGGAAAGAAAAAAAAGATTTGCAAGCAGAGCCATATGATTTATGGAACAAAGAAAAAGGATGTAGGAAGCATGTGTGTGAAAATCCTTTTGCCACACTGGGGAAGCAAATGGTCCTGTGTCAGGTCCCTCCAACTGCATTGTTCTTGGGGACCCTGACTGGTGTCTCTTTCCATGGAAGCCAAGATATTAATTCAGTTTGTTTCCAAACCTGAAGTTCACTGAAGTAGATACCAATTCATACAGCACAGAAATGCCTGAGGACCAGCTGCCAAAAGTCTCCTTTAACAAGGCTTTGCTCCTGTTAATCCAAAGTTCCAGAGGCTGCAGCTGGGATAGACAAGATGGATGGAGTGTGAGAACTGTGAACAAGAGAAAGTAATAAAGGTGGAATAAAGGAATATAGTCTGCTGAGCTCTTATTTTTAGTGTGCTTTTTGTGCATGGCATAAGTAAACTTGCACATAGATCAGAAAGTACAGTATAATAAAGGAGAAAAACAGTATAATGAGGACTAAGGCTGAGCCAGAGAGATTGTGCAGCAGAGAGAAGGAAGAATGAAATAGCTACTCATCCCAAGGAAAGAAAGTATGTGTAACACTGGAAAAAAATCTGAAAAAAAGTTCCCATTGGTGTCCTTTCAGACATTACTCCTTTCAGACCTTCTCTGGCTCTTTCCTGAAGTTGTGTTCCTAATAAATGCAGAAGTTCTCCTCTGGACTTTCTGGGATCACCTAATTATTCTGGAAATCTTCTATATTTCAAAGTTGAGTACTTAAGAAAAGGAAAGATTTCTTCTAAAAGAAAAGTGATGATCGATATAAATTTGATATACTTGCATATCTAAGTCAATTACTTCAAATTGATTGTTTTCTGCCAATGGATATCATCCTGGCTATATTGCAAAGAATACATGGAAGCATTAGCTCGTGAAAACACCCAATCCTAACTTAAATAACTCAACATTTCACACATATGACTACAGATTTGCTTGTTAGCAGCACATGGAGCACAACAAGATAACAAGCTTTTAATAGGTTTGTCATTCATTACAGGAAATAGCTACTTAGTCAAGTCCAAACTATATATAAAGCATGGCTAAAACATTTGCAGAAATGTTGTAAGACAATAGCACTACACAATAGCAACAAAGTTTCAAAATACTTGTTTTAGTACAGAAAAGTAGAAATCACATTAATACTTAGGATGATTGTATTCCCATAAAGGTTGACAGAGTTATCAAATTTTTTATCTTAAAAAAAAGAGATCAAAATCAACTTGAGTTGCAAGGAAAAGTATTCTTCCCACCAATCCTAAACAATCTGATTCTAATATTTATACCTAGGAAAACCAAAACAATGCACTTTCAGATTCTGCACAGGTACCAAGAAAAAATATTTATTCAGTTGGAATTTGGCTTAGTTATCAGGGACTCATAGAATCACAGTATAATTTCATTTGGATTGCATAGAGAAAAGATGAAATCCATACAGTATTTGTAATTTTACTGACTGATGTGATATTGTTTATGTCTGGAAAAAACTGATGAAAATGATTTTTCAAATCTATTATATTTTATTCTAGTTCTGCAGAGAACTACTGAGAGCAGAGGCTTCGTGACAATAGAGAAATGAGTGTGTGTTTCTACATCAGTTAACTATGTCAAACAGTGAAGGAGGAAATAGCCACATTATTTCAGCATTAAAGCCATTTACCATATGGACATCTGACCCTCTAAGCAGAACATGAAAAGAACCATCATTCACATCTTGGGGTTTTTTTATTGATAAAGAAACATAATATCTGAAGACCAGACCTGAAAAGATGTTTTTCTGTACGGACAGGCTTTATTTCTGCCTAGACATATGACTTTTCTGAGGCAATTTAGATTTCTAGAACCAAGAAGTGTCACAAAAGAAGCAGCTCCTGACAAAAGTATTGATAGTGTGTGTGTGTATGAAGGCAGAGTTTTGGGCTGTGAGTGACCAGTCATTGTATTCAGAGAAGCAGATTTCCTGAAGTATAGAAAAGGTATGTGACTTTCTCATACTGTTCTGAAATCCCCTGTTATAGATCTTGGAGGTCTTGGGCACTGAAAGACCTTTCTTCCTCTGGAAATGTAGATGACTTGAAAGCACTAAAAAAGTTTTCAGCATAACAGAGTAACAACATATTTTTTCATCATGTTTCCGTATTTAAATCAACAATGTATTTACTGGGTGTGACAAACCCAGACTTTCCTACCATTGAAAATTGAAAAAATTGACCCTTGCTGCCATGTAGTAGAACTTTTACACCTCTCTGTGTCTTTTTTTGCCTCTTGAACACCTTCTCCAAGCATGGAAGAACTATTTCACTTGATTTGTAACTGAATTGAGAGAAAGCCAGAGATTTCTGCTATGCAGATTATTATGGTGATTGTAAAATCACTGGGAACACCTGTTGTGTGAAGAGGCCACACAGGGCAGAGGTCCTGCAGTCAGAGCCAGCCGTGATGGAGCCCAGGGAAGCACAGGACTGTGCCACATGGGCTCAGTAAGCTGCACAGACCTGACAGGGTCCAGCTCCATTTCAATGGCAAACTCAGAGAGCACGAATCATACAAAGTAGGTTTGGCTAGCAGCTCCCATTCTGAACATGCCACGTATTTGCATGTGGACATATTTTTGCTGCTCTCCAAAGAAGCTGTGGCTCATTCCTGAGGCTCTCTGCAGGTATATCCACCATATCCAGTCATTTCTATGGTAGCTCCTGCAGTTTGTGCCTACCCAGTTCTCTGCATAGCACCTGGTCTGCCTGGAGAAAGCATGTAAACATCTCTTGCCTTCAGCAAGTAGGAAATGTCCCAAAGCACCTATTTTTACCAGAGTGGAGTTGCTATGCTACAGCTGAAACAAAGAGTAATTAGCAATTCATTGAAAAGATACAAGAAAAGAAATCATACAAAGGGGAGTCCTTGCCGCTATCTCACTTTCCTGATTCTTATCTCTTACTTCCTATTTCTGGCTTTTCATTTTGGACTTTGCAGCTCAGCTTCCTTTCGGTGTTTCCCTTTGAATTTTTGCTTCTCATATAGCATTGTGCTTTCAGCTTTTTGAAAAGGAAGCCTGGGAAAAGGTTGGATTGTTCAGGAATGCGTGGTAACATATTTTTAGTTTGGGGACTGTCTTTTAGAAATGAGCAACAAGGGTCATGCATTAAATATTTTCCTATGTTTAAAGAGATATTAGTGCTTCCTGCTTATCCCAACTTTATTCATTCAAAAGATAGGATAGCAACAGTGGCCAGAACACTTAAATTCAGAAGACTGGAGGTGAATGTTTCTCTATCTAAAAAGTAAAATGAACAAAGCCTAGTAACCCAGTGAGGAGACTGAGCCCATATACTAGCACATACTAATCATGGATCATGAAGATTGCCTTTTCATGGGGATTTTTAACAGGTGGAGTCACACTTTTCAGAGGGCATAAATGCAACCTCAAGACAGTCCCACGGGCCATTTTTGCTTGATAAATAGATTATTTACAAAAGAAATGCAAAAATGGTTCTCAGAAGTATTCTGCTGGAAACACAACTCACTGATATTATAAAGCATGGAACCCGAGGGTTGAACATTTTCTGCTTCTAGAAGAACTGCCAAACATTATATATGGTGATGTAATTATGATGTAAGCTGGCAAAACCACAATTTGTGCTGTAAATTTTGAAAAAAAAAAAAATTAGCTCTGATCTGATCCCGAAGGTGTTCCACCTTTGAAATATGTTTATACCACAAGTTAAATACTGGTGGCAAATTTTCTGCTGTTGATATCTGGGAAACCTTCATTAATTCCCTTTGCATCAATTTTCATGGAAGAGCTTTGTTCAGGGTTTTACAGGATTAAACTTTTCTCTGGAAAGGAAAGCTTAAAGGATTCAACAGGTAAAGCAACAGAGAAACATTAAAACCAAAGAGAGTGACACTGGATTTATTTCACTATTTAATCAATGGACAGTATGGAAGATCATAGTATCCTTATTTCCTCCATAAAACTCATATATAATCCAGATATTTATCTGTTCATATTGTTTTCTTCCATTACATGTATTTTTTTAATCCACTGTAATAATTTACTTTGGCCTCTAGCTCCAAGCATAGGATATAGTTTCCATCTTATTCCAAATAATATTGGCTAGTTGCTAGGGGAGAGTGCTGATTCCTTTTACGATTTCTTTTCCTCACCACATCTGTGTGTAATTTTTTTATTTATCATTTCTCTAGGACATTTTTCCTGTGAGAAACCCAAATGTGACATGTAGCCCTTTCAGATCTCATTTGGTGTTTTAGACAGGGAGCATTTCCTAAAAATACTTACTGAACAGGATTTTACCAGCTGGTAGTTAATACTAGGCATAAATGTCTAAGTGTATCTGTGGATGGGTCTGCACACTGCACATCATCTGTTATTTCCTCTGAGTGAGAAAGCAGGTATGAGTTTGAAGTGCAGGTGTGAATTAACTTAAGGATGAGCTTTCCTGGTCCTTGCTGCTGCAGACCTGTGATGCACCAAGCGTGCAAAGCGCTTTTTTTGGCTATTTCACCCTTAGGAGCAGATCTGGCCTGGGTATTGGGAGGGTTACTGGCCTTAGCTGTGTTCCCTGCTTCTCTGATTGAACATTTAGCATCTCTCTCTCACATGAGGGACTGCTCAGTGGCATTTACACTGCTTCCTCAGCCCCACAGGTTATAGCCTGACCTATAAATTTAAAGAAATGTCAGTTTTAGTCGATTCTCTGCCAGCGGACATGGACAGTGGTTGACATTATTCTGCTGACCTGAGAACGATGGAAGAAATATTGGGTTGTTGTTTTTTTTTAAACAGACTTTTGCATTAGTTCAGTTGTCATGGGGTCAGCAGTAAGACATCAATTTCTAATTGATCTCCTCATTATAATTTTAAACCTGTTCTCCTCCTCTGGTTTTGGCTGCAATTTTCATTTCCATTTTAGGAGTACTCCTTTCACTTCTTAGAGGACAATTGCTTTGCATTTTGAAGATAAAGCTGTCTACTAGTAATTGAGCTAATTGCTGTCAGCTCATGCTTACCAATAATACTTCCTTGGTTTACATGAGACTTCAACCCACTCTTTAATGTTTCACCTTTTTTTTTTTTTACATTGACTTTTGACAAGTCCCCTCCCCTCTCCTCCCCTCACATAAGAATACCTTATCCAAATGAAAGGTACAGTATGTTGGTTTTCCCCATCTTCACAAGACAGAAGAATTAAGCATTTTGGTTTTGGGTTTATCAATTCACATTTTCATTCATGAAGAAAAGACTTTCCTGCTCTCCTGTATTTCTAATCTAGTCCTTTGTTTTATTTGGCAGCCTACTGGCAGTGTCCTTAGCCCACTTGAGACACAGGATTCCCAAGTGACAAGCTGGTCATACACAGTTCAGTTTGCTTTGGTTCCCACTAACTTCACTGGCAACAGCATTTGGTATTCAGAGGTTTATTTATGGCTAGCTTTATTCCTTTTTTCCTTTCCTGTAGATTTTTTTTTAATGCAGAAATTTTCGTCTCTCCAGTGGCTCATCAATTTCACTGGACTCCACTTGTTTGCTGTTTCTTGTCAAGGCTCTGGCAGGATAAAGAAAGCCTAAGAGAGGAGACAGATGAAGCAGAGATTTGCTTTCTGTTTATTTACACCAATTTCATTGAAGAGCAACACCAGAGCATCCCATAGAATTTGTCAGAATAGAAGTGGTGTGGAGGGAGAAGAATCAGCCCCCTGGATCCATGTTAATACTGTGCAGACAATGCTGATGATGGATGGGGATTTCCCCTTTGGTTGTGAAGTTGGGGCAGCTCTTTGCTCATTCTCCTGAACTTCCTGTAGAAGATCCCACAAAAATGATGTTTTTTTTCTGACTTGTTTTTAGTTCTAGCAGTAATCTTTGAGTGAAATGTTTAATTCACCTCCCCAAAAATATGATTAAAAAGTACTGTTTCAATGCAGGCAGAAAAAACTACTGAAAAATCTGAGCTTGGCTATTAAATGATATGATCTCATTTAATTACCCAAAATAACTGTCCTCATCTCCTAAAAGAGTATGTCCAAAATTTATTCTATTATAAAGATTATTCTTTCAGCTGTAAGATGATTCAATGTGATTTTCTTCTGGCCATGCATGCTGTGATAGCAAGGCAGAGCTCTCCTGTCAGCAGTGTGCCCAGCGTCAGAGCAATCCCTGTCCTGCAGGAAGGTATGCAACCTCCTCGGGGTTGATTGTTTTTTTACCTTTTTTTTTTTTTTACTCTTGGCAGACGTCCTTGAGCATTTGAAACGGATGTGAGAGAGTTTTTAGTCCTCATGCAAAACAACCAACTAAACATAACAGATTACATCAGCTCAGGCTTTTCAATTCCTGGATGGCAGCAGAGTGCTAATCCAACCTTCATCCTGGATTTCATAAACTGAAACAAGGGAGGCTGGCAGGAGCAGCGCTGCCGGATTGAGGAAGCTGACGACGGTGCAACATGTGGGCAACACACTTTATAAAGCTCATAAACTTGTAGGCTGATGTGTGCAGCTACCACTTTGGATTCTGTACCGCTGCTTCCCTCGGCAAGAGGCACCAGCAGCCTGAGCACTGAGACCTGCTCTCTGGGATGGAGCATTTACCCCTGCAAGACATGAAGGGCTTCCTGTTCCTCGCACTCCTCCTGATGCCCGTGCCTGCTGGAGCCGCTTGGAGTGCGAAATACGCAGTAGACTGCCCTGATCCCTGTGACAGTAACGCGTGCAAAAGCACCGCGCGCTGTAAGAGAACGGTGCTGGATGACTGTGGCTGCTGCAGAGTGTGTGCAGCTGCTCTGGGGGAGACTTGCTACCGTACTGTCTCGGGTATGGATGGTGTCAAGTGTGGCCCTGGGCTGAAGTGCCAGTTTTACACTGAGGAGGATGACTTTGGTGATGAATTTGGTATCTGCAAAGGTAATGATGTTCACTTTGTATGCACCCATTATGGCAATTTGACAGCAACATACGTGCAGAGTTTGCCTCTTGCTTGAAGGAGTAAAATGGGATTTTTACAGCTCATACCTTAGCCAAGGAAAAAGGGAAGAAATACCTGCTGTCATTAAAGGCATTACATGTACTGGGGCAGGTTTATGAATGTGATGATATTGTTTACACATTACCTGGGGACATGTGTGAGGAAATACTGACAGAGTGTGCTTGGAGATGAGATTTTTAACTGGAGCTTGAGACAGCCAGGCACTAGTCCTGTTCTTTCTGTTGATTTGGTGGGTGGATTTCTATAAATTATAAAGACTTTAATCCTGCAAGTCCAACCTTGTCACAGGGTCCCTGTTGCAGCTGCACACTCCTGAGGGTGATGCTCCCTCTGGCACGGCCAGCTGCCTGCCCAGGGACCAGGTGATCACGCTGGGGTCTGGGGAATGGAGAAAGCAGCACAGCCTGAGTGCCTGGAGACTTTGTCCTGTTTAATTTAGTCATGCCTTTAAGGGGCTCAGTCATCCTAGGGATGTGGTCAGGGGAGGCAAAGAGAAATCCTCCTGCCTGAAGGGTGGCAATAACAGAACAGAAGCTGACTGTGAGATGAGCAGCCAGGCACTGCATTAAGTTTATTCCAGGTATGTTGCATGCTGATTTCTTTAGACAGAGGCTATAATCACATTTTTCATTTAGGAGCTATTCTCACTCCATTTAAACAGGGCAATCTTTAGAGGGTGGCAAGGTACTATATTTGAAAGAAGTAGGGTGAATTTTTAAAAAAATAAACTATTTTTTAAAAAGAGTTTGCAAAGCATAAATACAGTGGGTTTTGCTTTGTTTGTGTACCACTTCAGTAAGTAGATACAGATAAGCCTTAGAATAACTTTAAAAGTGGGAATATCTTGGCAGTTAGATATCAGGAGTATTAATAGACTCAGTTAAAGTAATGACTTAGGACCTGATGCTGCAAAAACCACTTGGGATGATTCACATACAGCATACACTTATTTACCTTATTTAAAATAAACTCATATGCATGGTTGAGTGTGAAACCCAAAATAGTACTTTATTGCGAATGAGTAGGACTTACACATAAAGATTATAACTTTGGTGCACTCACCAGGAAAATATTTAACTGAGATAATTGACTGATCTTCAGTTTATTAAAAATCACGTCAGTGCAAGAAACTGCCTATAATTCCATTAGCAATTGTTTTGAATTAGTCTGTACTTTTTGCTTTCCTCATAGGAGTTTCTTCGCAATAGCACCCTTTGAATGAGAAAAAGAAATATTATGGGACTTGAGATCTGAATCCCTGTAGCTGAATCTTGGGTGCTCTGTAAAAAATGTGAAGTAAAATGTTTGGGTTTTTTCCCAAACATTTGGTCAGTGGAAAAACTCTCATTAGTTTCAGTAAACACATATCTTGACTTTGAATTTAAATTGGTGTTTAAAGCTTCAATTCCCCATATGTTTATTTCCACTAAATATTATAGATGTAATTTTGAATTCTTTTCCTTTCTTCATCTCAGCTCTGAGATAGTACTATCTCTCCCTGGGGCCAGATATTGTTATTTTATATATCCATGTGCAGCTATGATACCAGGTCACTCACTTATTTTAATAACTTCCATGTTTGTAATAACTGACAGATGCAGGATGGCTAAATTCTCTCTGGCTTCCTGTTGTCAATTTACTTTGAAGTTCTGGAAAAATGATGTGAACTCTCTGTTTTTCAATTTCTTATTTCTAAAGTGGACAGTATATATTCCAGAACGATTTTTGGGATGCTTTTATTATTAGGAGAGTGCATGGTACTATTATCAATAGCAAGGTCATTATGGCCCAAAACAAAATACTTTTTGGTGCCCTTGCTTCCATTAAACCACTGGGAGCTCTTTGCAATTTATTTAGGAACAGGATCCTGTTAAACAAAAACCTTCTAAAAGACAAATTTACTCAGATCTCAGTTTCAAGAAATCTAAAAAGCAGTGTCATTATTCCACACAGAGCTAAGTGCTTTGGGCTCAGACTTGTTTCTATGCTGCTGTGCACGGCTTTGCATCCCACCTCTCCAGGCTGAGCACCTGTACCAGGCAGATTGATGCTCCATGTAGTGTGTGCTCTTTGCTTTTCTCCCAGGGAGGATATGCACACAAGAACACAAAGTTCTCCTTTGGTGGGATTTTGTTTTTGTTTTTGTTTTATGTGGAAAAGCAACAAATCAAAGAGTCATTCTTGGGAAGGGGAGTGTGCTGAGGCCTAGGAAGAATCTCCATGCTGGAGTGACTCACTGTGAAGTCCATTTCAGGGGACTGGTTGATCTTCTAGGGCTTTTCATTTATAAGAATAAATCCATAAATCCATTTGATACACAAAGAAATGTAAAATGTTGGCTACATTATAACTATATAACTATAGTGCAATAGCTTGATTTTCATGTTACCTAGGCTATATGGCAAAGCTAAAAGTTTGCATTCACTCAAGAGGAGACTGAACAAACTGAAAAGAGTAATTTTATTGTGGGGTGTTATACACAAAGAAACTATGTCTGGATGAGGAGGTCTCATAGCTGAAAAGGAGAGACACAATGAGGAGAGAGGTATCATTTGTGCTTACTATGGTCACCTTTCTTAAGTGTTTTGTGGAGGCCTGGGCTAGATGGTTCCTTGGTCCAGCCCTGAATAGTCATTCATCTGCTCTTAGGAGGTGAATCAGAAACTTTCCAGACCTTGCCATTTAAGGTGACCATGTACCTTGGTGGGCAAGGACAGTCTGAACATAAAGGCCAGTCTCCTGAGAATGATCACCTGTTTGTGGGTTTGGAAAGGATGTGTTGTACATGGATTTTCCAAGTTGCTGCCTTTTTAGCAATGGTTTTGGGAGGGGATCCTATCCAACAGAAAGGCAGAGGAAGACAAGAGCTGTAGCCCCTGGTTTAAACCCTCTGGGAAGTCGTATGACCCAGCATGTGATATGTGTCAGCTATGGGATAGGGAAAATCTCCTGTACCTGACTGTGGAGAATATTTGTTGCCATCCTAGCAACTGCTTTGTTGTGCTCCTCCTCAAGCTTGCTCAGGGATGTGAGGTTTCAATCGGGGTATTATGTGACCAGAAGCAGCAGAACCAGGGACTTGCCTTAGTGCCAGAGATCCCTTTAGGCCACGCTCACTCTTTAGGCTGGAAATGCAGGTGAGCTATCTGCCATGGGAAGGCAGAACCTGGCTGTCTGAGAAGGTACTGGGTGGGAGACTACTCCTCAGCACCCAGGAGCATCTCCAGGTGGATGGTGAATTTGCTGGATAGCTCCTCAGGGTCAGGCTGCATCCTCCTCCGAGACTGCTGGCCCAGGCCACAGCAGCCCTGCATCAGCATTAGATTGCAGCTCTAAATATCCATGGTCATGAAAGTCAGACACTATCATAGTGATCCACACAGTGAGTTCAGGGAACTCCTGGAGTCATCTTCCTTTCTAAATTCAGAGCTAGTCCTTTAACTGAATTGTCTAAAATTATATACCTACGTATTCATACTGCCTTTACGGCAATTTAATGTAAGAGTGCACTTAATTCTAATAGTGTTTCAGAGAAGAATTACCAGTAGCACATTGTAAATAAGTTACAGGAAATGAAATTATGTATGTAAAGTGTGTCAAGATTTGTTAATACTAGAAAATACTGTAAAAAAGCAGTCAGCATACTGAAATCCTGTAGCTGAGATCTAGCTGACCTCCACTCAAAGGTTTTCCACTTTCAAGCAGACCAGCTATTAAGACAGCAGCTGACTTGGGTCACTGAGAACTGCTTTGCTATTTTTTTTTTCCCCAGAGTGTCCTTATGGGAGCTATGGAATGGAATGCAGGAAAACCTGCAACTGTCCCTCTGGCATCTGTGACAGAGTAACAGGGAAGTGTCTGAAGTTCCCATTTTTTCAACTGTCTGCTTCAAAGCCACCAAATCGACGAAAAATATCTTCACACACAGGTAAGACTTTGTGGGACAGTTGATTTTAGCAGGAAAGCCCTTGCACATGATCTACTACCACTCTGTGTGAGAGTGGTGGGTACTTTGGCGGAGCTGTGCAGACCATTGACAACGCAAGGTAGATTTATTTTTTCTTATTCCTTAACATGCGGCAAGGAATTAGTAGAGCTGCGACACATGCTAGAAACATTTTGAAATTCTTTGCATCAGTTGCATGTGCTAGCAGCACCCCACCTGTGCAGCAGGAGGCTGTGCTACGGCTTGCAGGTCAGGTCAGGATTTCACTACATTAGATTTACTAGTGGCAGCTAATGCATAGTAAAAACAGTGTTTCTTTTTCCCCATGAGGACAGAGCTTTATATGTTTTCAGTTGTCAGTGAAAGGTTTTATTAAATGTTTTATTGTAGTAATTCGTCACAGTATCACTGGAATAATTTATTTCCTTTACATTTATGTCTGGTCTGTTGAGAGTTAAAATAAAAACGAAAAAAAAGAAAAAGGAGTGTGACAAACTGGAGTGTTTTTCATGTGCCAAGGAAAGATCACTGTAGTTTGTAGAGGTGGGATTAAGTGCCTTTTTTCATGCCTGATGATACTGAAGTACGTTTGACTGAATGATGTTTACTCTAAAATGAACACAAACCAAAATAAATACAAATGTGTAGAAGAAAAAACCCAAAACCCCCCAGAGATTTAATTCTATGTCTGTTGGGATTTTTTATAGGGTTTCACCCAAAGGTCTTTGGATTTAATTTCTTCTCTAACCGCAATTTGTGTGCAATTTTTAATTTTCTTCTGTTATATTAAGCTGTATAGGGTTTGCTGTCTTAATAAAAGATTTATCTTTCTCTCTTTCTCTGCTTAGAGAAAGTTAGGTTGAAGCAAACTACTGCAGCTTATATCACATTTAAAATAATCTGAAAAAAAACCTCTTACAAGACCAATCAGCCCTGATATTTTAGTAGTTTTCTACATGATTGTGCTCCTTTGCCTTTCCTTTTTCTATTTATTACCGAGGGTGCCAAAAAAATGAGTGTGCTCATTTTTTTCTATATCTAGCCTATATTCCAAATCTTCCCAGACAGCCTATTTGCATCAGTTCCTCCTCCCCTTTTCTCTTCCCCACTTGCCTTTGGTCCCAGATTTTCTGCTGCCTCGATGTTTAACTGCTTGACTTATCCCAGCCAGGACTGCTTGACTTATCTCCCAGGACAAGATATCCACTGTATGGAAAGAAACAGTGTTTTTTACCCTTGCAAAAGTTTCCCAATTACTTCTGTTCTCAAAAGTGTGTCACTGTTAGCAGATCAGAGATGTTACGAGTAGTACTCCATGGGGTGGTCACAGAGGGTTTCATTTCAAAAGACTCTTCAGAAGTAACTATAGCATCTAAGTGATCATTAGTAAATGAAAACAGCTGTAAATGCTTCTGTGTTTTAAAGAAGCAAGTTTCTGACCCATATGTTTTATAAAAAGCATTATGCCTACATATGCCTAGCAAACTTAATAGTGTCAGAGGTCCTGTACATTGCAATTTTACTCCTTCCACGGTCGCACAGGAGGGCAGTGGACAGCACACTGTGTCCCTGGCCAGCTAGCTGTGCCAAACAACCTCAGTCACAGCTTAGGAATCAGCCTCAGCCAGGGACTGTTTCCAGTTGACAAACTGAGTATCTTTTACCTATTTTTGGAGAGTAAGAGAGTTTAGTGGCACATACCAGGCTATTCCATGCCAGCTGGCCTCAGTCAGAGAATAGCTGCAGGGGAGTTTAATTTACTGCTGTAGTTATTGAGGATGTGTTGCTTGGTCCTGGGTCACACTGGAGTGAATGTTACAGTCTGAACTGGAAACTGAAGTCAACTCATCAGCCTTATGCTTAAACTATTAAAAAACAGATATGACTTATGCCTTAATTTGGTAGAAATTTTACAGCTAGGTAATTGGAGGTAATTTACTGAGTTTTCTGCAAATATATCAGTTAAGGATTTTCCAAAGTATTCATAAAACCAGGGACATTGCCACAAGAAAATATTTTACAGCTCTCACGTTCATGAAATCCACCTTTATTTTTGTGTTTTTTTCAGACAATGACATGGCATCAGGGGATGGAAATTCTGTAAAAGAGGAATTCGTTAAAGAGAAAGTTATTCGCTCTCCAGTAATGAAATGGCTAAATCCTCGCTGATATTTACTTACACTTGTAAGACTTTCAAGTGAATGCATTTCTCACAGATTATTGAATATGCAACAACACACTTTAAGAACAAAGTAGATCTATAATGTATGAATATGTAATCTCTGAAGCTCAAATGTGACCCATTTTTTATTGAGAAAACTGTTTACTTAAAAATAGACTGTACAGTGTATATGACTTTTGATATTTGTTTTGATAAGTATTTGAACAGAGAAATGTATTGTGGCTTTTTGAATGTATAGTAATACTGAAAACCCAACATGATCATTTAAATAGTGCCAGAGGCTGACTCTTGCCAACCTGATGTTGGAAAAGCACTCACTGAACAAAGTGGACAGTTTGGGTGAGTGATACTTTTGATGTGGAACCATTGTGAAAGAAACACATATAAACAACACCTCAGATGGAAGGAACACCCCTGTTCAATAACAATAACAACAAAAAAAGCACAACAGTGTAACTCAAATAAAGTGACATTAGTTGTTAACAATATTCTAGTTTTTGAAAGTTTGGTGACAATTCCTGAGAGACAAATATGCCTTTCTTCAGAGAGAAGACATCCAGCACTTCAGTTTATACATTGTGAATAACTTAGACAAGACACTGCAGACATACATTATATTTTGTTGAATTTCTAAAGTTAAATTTTGTACAGAAAAACAACAGATTGGTAAATTCTACCGATTTGTAGAAGGGGATCTGAAACAAAAGAAGCTGCTTATCATTATTTAAATATATATGTTTCTATAAACCAGCTAGTTGGTGTCGTTAGGGCAATATCTGCATTTTTCCTGGAAGAGTGGTGAGAGGCCAGCAAAGAGACCTCCATGATTTCCATCTTCACTGCTGGCTATGGCCCAGATGTGACTCACAGGGAGTTTATTTGAACCAGAGAAGTCTTGAACCCTCAGCAAATGGTAGTGTAGCCGCAGACTACAGTATTTTGGTACCCAGTCATTTGTTTTTCAATTGCATGAGCAAGTGGTCCCATTTCAGCCAGGAGAAAAACTTATATGTGTTAGAGTGTTGCAGGAACGGGCAGCCCCTCATTCAGTCTGAGCTGCATGATATTTGTGGAAGTCAAAAATCACCACTGAGAAGGGCTTGCTAATATGCCTGGAAACAACCAGATCCACAGATAATGAAAATTGACATTGCTGTGTCAGAGTGAACCTGGATGCCATGAGTTTAGGAACAGCCTTGTAACACAGAGCACTCTCATTGGAAATGTGGCTTGATTTTAACATTTCCCTTGAAATCAACTGGAGCTTTGACAATGAGTGCAGTGAAAGAAAGAACACACAGTACAGCAGCCAGAGTTTAGTTCAGAATCTAAAAGCATGCTTTTAAAACTATGAACAACAGAAGCTCTGACGCCTTTAAAGAGATCCAGAGTCAATATCTGTGAAAGCAGGATGCTCTCACCTGGGAAAGCAGGCATGAATCGTGCTGATCTGGAACAAGAGGATGATGACAACAGTAGACATCCAAATGTCACCATGAAAGTGTAGGTTCTCTTGCCATGAAAATTGGAGACATACAAACATAAATCTCAAACTAGCATAATACCACATTTTAACCAGTATTGAATGTTAGGGTCTGAGAGGGAATAATGTTTTCTTGGGCTATTTACTAGCAAGTGAATTGATTCTAATCTACTGATATCAAAAGTAATTTTTTTTCTTGATTTCAGTGGGAGCAGGATCAAACCCATGGTCTTCCAGCAGGCTGATAAGAAATATTTAAAGAATGTAGTAAATACTGCATACATTATTAATATTTTGCAACAGTGTCATAAATGACATTATGAGTTCTTGAATGTAAATCTAATAAGTCAGTTGGTTTTAAAGAGTGTAATATTATTATTGTTCAATAAAAAACCACAAAAAAACAACAACTGAAAGCATCACTGTTGATTGTGTCTATCTATCAAGACAGAGTAAGCCTGCTAGTGATGGTTCAGCCATGGCACATGCAGGTTAGGTTTACTTTTGGTCTCAAAGCCACAGAAACAGTTTCATCACATCTGCATCTATTTCAGCAAATTTCTGGGACCGTACATGAGTGCAGAAAATGAGTGGTGTCCCATGTGAAAGATTTGCGTCCACACCATCTCAACCACCTTCATCTTCAAAATTAGGTGGCTGGATCCTAGCTGGATCCTACTTGGAACAGTCACTCTTTGGCCAATTCCAGTACAGGAAGGATTTGGAAGCTGTCTCTTCTTGTTTGCCTGGCTATTACCATGCCAGGGACAATTTATCTCTGGAGCAGAGCCTGCAAGTCCTTGATACTCTTTCATTTTCCATACAGGAATAACCTGGGAATCCACAACTGGCAAGTCAGGAGAAAGGAGGAGATGGAGAGGAATGCCTTGAAAACATTTTTTGGATGATTTTTACTATTTCTCATCAAATTTATAAAATGCTTTTGTGTCTCTTTAGCTGCTTCAGTGATAGTTCATTGCACACAGAATAGATTTCAGGATGAAATTACAGTCTTTCATCCTTTTATTTATCCTTTATCCATTTAAACATTTACCTGTTGTTACCAGTGACAATGGGACTACACCAGGATAAGAAATAATGGAAATTATCATAGAGCCATAGAATAGTAGAATTGTTGGAAAAGACCTTTCCCATTTGAGTCCAACTCTTAACCTGACACTGCCAAATCCTGACACTGCTACTGCTGAAGTAAAAGTTGTGAAATGGTTCATCACAGAATGTGGTCCTGTCATCTAGTATTTAATTTGGTTTTAGTGGGGTCATTTATTACTTACAGTATGAACAAGTTTGGCAAATAGGCCTCATTTCTGAAAAGTAGCTGTTACTTTCTTAGCTGCTGAACTGTAAACTATATATTATATGCAACGACTCTGTTTTTTTATCTAATGTGTGATAAAAAACACTGATAAGAGCTGTGCTTTAATGCAGTTTGTATTAGAGTCTCTATTGCAGGGTGTTGCAGACACCATTACAGTTCAAACAATACATAATCAAATGTTTTAGAGCAGTGTCTGAAATACACGGAGTAGAAAAGCCTAAAATGTATTCAGGTGTATTTCACCCACAATTCAAATAATATGTAAGAAATACATTTCCAGTGCAGATAAACTTTTAATGAAAAACAGCCTTATCAGCTTCAACTGTGAGAAATATCTTTAATGTACCCTAATGTATATTTTCATTATATAAAGCATTCTCACTTGTATTGTGAGATTTATCACTTCCTAATCACTACAGTGTGATTAACAATATGAATTTGCAACTCTATCCTTTTAGGATGGAGATATTGGAGAAAACACATCAAAGTACATATTTTAAATTACAAGATATGTACATGCTTGCTATCTATTTAAATGGACTGTCAGATCACAGCAGCACTTTGAAAATATTTCCTGACACCTGCAAAATTAGTAAATATTTCCTGTTCTTGTGTCTGCCAAAAATAGGATTTTCACAAATTGGACAGATAACTTCACAAACATCATGATTTTCATTTTGGCCCATCTTAATGTGGTATTCACAAGGGCTTGTCACTGTTTAAGGGAGCTGTGGCTGACAAACTGGTATGTTCAGGCTTTTTTTCTCTTCCAAAACTGGCACCATCTATCTTCAGGGTGGCCAGAGAGCACGCACAACTCAACTACTTGGCTTAGTTATCTCAGGAGGGTGAGTTTAGCAATCATATAGGTGTTAAAACAGCAAGACATCCAAATGCTGAATTATTCCTTGCCCTCTCATTGGCAGCAGCTGTCAGTGACCCCTGTACATGTGCTGAGCACCTCAGTCATGGTTGGGTGGGTGTGTGGTATCCATGCCTGGAGAGACTGCCTTTTCTTCAGGTGCCAGCCGGGATCCAGCCACAGTCCTGGCAGCCCCACGTCCCCTGAGCTGCCTTCCTTGTCCCACAAAATGCTCTGTGTAAACAAACAAACTTGTGTTTGAATGAAGAGAAAGACAGAGATTATTAGTACATGGTGCTCCTAATCCTCCCTGATCCTCTTCCATTTACTGTGCTTCCAAAGTGGTTGCACCTCAGATTCACATGCTTGCTCCCTTCCTACTTTTGAAAGCTATTAAGTAAAATCTCAATTGAAATTAAGGGAAACAATTGATTATGTATGAGCTTATCTTTGCTATTCTAAGGAGACATTCTAATTTTCCAAAAAATTACATAATCAATGCAATTCTTCTGATCTGCAAACACTGAGCCTAACTAAAGTGTTTTTTGATAAACTGAAAGAACTGAAATCCTATGAACATTACTTGAAAATATCTTTCTTCCTCACAGGAGAAACATCTATTTTTGAAGAACAAATAATGGTTTGGAATGCCATTGAAATCCAAACACACTATTAGTATGTTCCTGAAAAAAAAAGTTACAATGCTGGGGGAGAATGCACCAGAGCCCTTGCAGCTGTGTCACACTTTCCTGTTTGTTATTTTTAGTTTTCCATTCCTGCTCTTTATTTTGGGCTTTGCTTTGCTTCCTATGTAGCTTCCCCTTAACTCCATATCGCTCTGTCTTACATATTTCAGGCATTTGGCTTGCTCTTCTTTTTTTTCCTCCTTTTCTTTTTTTTTTTTTTTTTCTTCAAAGAAAACCCAAGCAATGCTGTCCAGTTTCAGGAAGTCATGTTTCTCTTGGCAGTGGCTGAGTTCTTGGTTTTCTAAAGGCATTTAGGAAATTTAAATTGCTAGTTTTCAGCTTTTAACATACTCCAGCTTCATAAGCATAAGAAAAGAGCAGTACACAAAGAAAACTCAAGCCTGTTTTGTAGGCAAGTATGTCCTGCACTTTCCACCCGGGAAGCCACCAGTATCTAGTCTCACCTTAACTTCCCAACCTGATTTTTAATAAAAAAAGGAACATAAATGAGCTCTGGTGAAACATTGTATCATAAAGAAGTTTTACGCTCTTTCCCCCTCCCTTTGTTAATATATTGAAGTACTTGTAATCTTGTAGGGCCAAGTAATTTATCTACCGAACAGAGGGTGTTTGCACCTGTCAAAAATGTACCATGATTTTCTTGTAATGACTGACTGCTTTGCTAGCAGCCTAGGATCTATCTGCAAAGAATTAGTTAGGAACCTCATCTGATGTTTAAAAGCACACAAAGATTTTTGGGGAAAATTTTTGTTTTCCTCACAATAAGCTTCTCTACAGGGGAATGCACTTCCTTGACTGTGTGCACTCAGAGACTCAGAAATCAGCAGCCATGTGCTCAGTCTAAGAGATGGTGTTAAAAAGCCCAGACTAAATCCTTCAGCACATTAAAACTGATGTCATGATTTCTTGGGACTTGGCTCCCAAAAGAGGCTGCACGCTTGGGGCTGGCAATATTGACACTGTCCAACAGAAAGTACAAAACCCATCACAGTGAACAGCAGAGTATCTCTTTCCCTTCCCTAATTCTCTCACTTTTCTACTTTACAAAGTCTCTTCAAACTGCTGAAATTTGGCCATGGCCATGTCAAGCAACAATCTCTGGCTTCCCCTGTCCAGTGTGAGGGCTGGCACTGCCATCCACAACACTTTACCACCACCACCACAAAAGGCTTAAAGCAACCAATAAAGCAATGTTCGATGAAAACTATGCACAAATGCCCTGGACATTAATTAAGTTAATAAGGTTGGTATAAATCTTATTATCTTAAAATATTATAAAGGCTTTACAATAATTACCAGGATACTAGGTAACACCAAAGATTCTCTGTCAATCCCTTCCACAACTGGTCAGTGGAGAGAAAATAAAACAAAAGACTCATGAGTAAAGGACATGGAGAGATCACTCACTGGATACTACCATGGGCAAATCGTATTTGACATGGGGAAATTATTAGAATTTACTACCAATAAAATATGAGAACAGGACAATGAAATATAAAACAAATCTTAAAAAAACACCTTGTCCCCACCTCTCCTTCCTGGGTGCTGCCTCCTCTCTGCAGTGGTGCAGGGAGATAGGGAATGGAGGATATGCTCAGTTCATCACACATTGTTCCTGCCACTACTTAGGGAGAGGAGTCCTTTCCCTTCTTCAGTGTGGGATCCCTCCCATGGGAGACAGGTCTCCATGAACTTCTTCTGCCTGAGTCCTTCCCACGGGCTACAGTTCTTCAGGAACTCCTCCAGTGTGGGTCCCTTTCCATGGTGTGCAGTCCTTCAAGCACAACCTACTCCAGTGTGAATTCCCTGCAGGGTCGCAAGTTCTACCAGGAAACCTGCTCCAGCATGGGCTCCTCTCTCCATGGGTGAGCAGGTCCTTGCTGGGACCCTGCTCCAACATGGGCCTCCCACAGGGTCACAGCCTCCTCTCAGACATCCACCTGCACCAGTGTGGGTCTCCTCCAGGGGCTGCAGGTGGATCTCTGCATACCCAGGGACCTGCATGGGCTGCAGGGCCACAGCTGCCTCACCATGGTCTGCACCATAGGCTGCAGGGGAACCTCAGTTCAGGACCCTGGAACATCTCCTGTCACTCCTTCTGCACCGACCTTGGTGTCTAGAGGGTTGTTCCTCTCACATATATTCACTCTGTTCTTCCGTGAGAATTACATCTGCAAAATAATTTTTTTCTTTCTAAAATAATTTTTCAATATGTTAATGAGGTGTTATTATCTTCTCTGATGTGCTTAGTCTGGCCAGTGGTGGGTCCAATCTGTGCCCATTGGCTCTGTCAGATGCTGGGGAAGCTTCTCTCAACTTCTCACAGAAGCCACTCTTATAGTCCTCTCACTCTACCAAAACCTGGCCACAAAAAAGCAATACAGTGACCTGGACTATACCTGGGTCCAGATCTCTCCCTGGACCTGAAGGTGTTCAAGTCTGTAGGTAGCTTTTTTTTGTCTTGAATAAATAGCTAAGTAGATAATCATAGTGGGGTGGCTTTTTTCTATTGATCTCAAGGATGGACACATAAAAAGTAGAAGGTGAGATCAGCCTCAGCTGATTCAGCACAAATACTGGGACACCTGGAACTTGATGATTTCATATAGGAAGTATGTGGTAGCTGAGCTCAACCCTTACACATGATAAGATAGAGTGCTGCAGTAAGAACATAACATAAAGAGGGAGAAAAGCAATATTGGTTCAGGCTGAAAATTCTTCTAGCCCAGTATGTTCCTCAGAATGACCTTTAGCTCCCTAAGAGCCAGCAAATTAGACAGTCTTTTTCTCAGGACTTTCTTGGCATCTGGCAGCTTTTTCTAGCCACCAAATCTATAATAACAAGACTGTTCTTCTGTACTTCAAACTGTGCTGGCAGCAGAGAAACTTGTGCTGTGCTGAAAGACTCATCTGTGAACAGAGTTGTTGGGCAGAACCCAGCTTAATCACTTATTGAACTTGTTGTCCACCTGCACCTTCCAGTTTCTTGTAGTCTGAAATAAGACACATTTTTTTGAACTCATGGTTTTCTATTACATGAGGCAACATTTTAAGAAGCACCATCCAACCTTTAGTCCTGGGCCCACAGAGTTCATTATCTGACTCGAGCCATGAGAGCCTCCCTGTTCACAGCACATTAACAAATTCAGCTGTGGAGTTTGCATCTTGTCTTTACATAGATTTATAGAATGGTTTGGGGTGAAAGGAACCCTAAAGACCACACAGTTCTAACACCCCTGCCATGGGCAGGGACACATTACACTAGACCATGTTGCTCAGAGCCCCATCCAACCTGGCCTTGAATACTTCCAGGGCATCCACAGCTTCTCAGAGCAACTTGTCCCCATGCCGAACCACTGTCACAGTAAAAATTTCTACCTAATATCCGATCTAAAGCTACCTTGTTTCAGTTTAAAGCAGCTCACCTTTGTCCTTTAAAAAGCCTGTCTCCATATTTCTTGTAGGTTTCCTTCAGGTACTGGAAGGCTTTCATGCTCCCTTTATGTACTGGAGGGAGTTGCCACCATTGCCATATGCCTGGGCAGACCTCAGCCAGACCTACCCACCCTGCTCCAACCCCAATTCCCTGGATGCCTTTGCAGGGTGATAGGCATGAAACAGCCCTTTCCAATCGCTTCAATTTAAACTTTTTTTTTTTTTTTAAACTTTTTTCTCCCTGTTCCTTGAGCTCTTAACTTTGCAGTAGTCTCAGTAATGGAAGGAGGAGATTTAAAGGTCTGTAGAAAGGTTGCATTTCAGGGGCAGGTGGTACTGCTGCAACTACATGTGACATGGCAGTGGCTGGAATTAGCAGGAGAGGAGAGGCTGAAGACCTTATTTCTCCAATTAAGCCTGAGCCTATAATCAGCTCACTGGCCATACACTGTCCTCTTTTACCATACGCTAGGTAAGATTTCTTTCTCAGGACACCTGATTTCCTAATTGCCAAAAATAGCTCTCTTTTTTCAGTGATGTGAATTACCTGTGTCCACGTGTAAGTTTCTGCCTGTTCCATGTGCTCTTATGTTGCAAAGGACTGGTCTATAAAAGTACTAGTAAGGCTCTTTATTTATGTTTTTAAGCATCTGAATGGAGAGGCCAGTTCTTATCTTTGTGACATTTTCCCCCTTGTTTTATTTGGACAAGGAGAAGATGAAGAACTAAAATGCAGTGAAGAAAGGTGAGAACCATAATTTGTCATGTTTAGGGACTTTTTTGTTTCACCAGGACATGAAGTACCTGTGTACTACATGTGAAACTTGGAGAAAAAAAATATATTAAGCATATAATATATCTAAAACAGCATTTTATTTTTATGCAATATCTGCCATTTTCCTTTTCTGTTTGAGTTAGTAGAGTCCAAAAACTTTTGAGCCAATCTTGCTTCCAATGAAGGAAATAGTAAAGAATTCTGTGATTGGAAAATAAATAATAGGATCCGTAGCATGCCTGCAGAGTATGAAAATGTGCGGGAAACTGAAACTTCACATGCTGTTTAGTAGCACAGCAGGAGTCACTACAAGAAAAACAAACAGAACCAGGGTTAAGCATTCAATGGACAGAAATGCCATTGCATTCATCTGTATTTATTTGTGTTTATTAGTTGGATGTTCTTTACTTTCCTGCATGCATGTGAAAGCCCTTACTGAACTTTCCCAATTTTTCATCCATCTCTGCTCTCTGGAATGCTTTGGATTTGCAGCCAGGTCTTTGTTGTGAATAAGGAGTAAGGTCTGTCTATTATCTTGTGCAGGGAAAAGAGTTGGTGTTCTTTTTAATGAATCAAAATATGTGTCCTCTATTTAAAAAACACAATATACCCTTACTCCCTGTAAACAATCTGACCTTCAGGTGGAATGCAGCCAGAAGGGCTATAAATAGCACACTTAGTAAGAGAGGAGACAGAAGCATTGAGAATTCAGCTGGCAGTGCTCACGAGGAGAAATAGGAGAGGGAGCTACCTACAGATTTTGTTCTCTGAAAAGCTCAGATGCAATGTCTGTAGGAACTTGGCTGAATCTGCTAGGCATGTAGGAATATTTTTCTCCAGCAAACAATAACAGGGAACCCTGTGTATTACACAAACTTTTTGTCCCTACGTGTTGCTTCCTCCACTGTTTCACAAGAATCCTGCAGTCCTTAGTGTGTTCCCACAGCCATGCTCACAGACAGAAAGGCACTATAGGCACTGAAGGCAGCAAGTAGAGGGAAGTGGAGGCCAAGGTTCCCACCCAGGACCCCACAGGTACTCTGTGTCGATGCAAGGGCTCTTGCCAGCTGTTGTGGGTACCAGTCCAGTGACCTACCTATTGCACCATCTTCTTTCATGATGTGCTTTCTAAACACTTGCAAGGCACACCTTCAGGTATCTTGTGGTTCAGAATGAAGAGGAATGTCAATTAGCTTTATTTATCTTTGCCATAATTTGGTATGGGAAAACTTGATTATGGTGTAAGGTGTGTACTCCTTCTGTATCCTAGAACCTAACAATTTTAATGAAGAAGCTCTCAGCATGAGACTGCTACAATTTATTTACTCATCAGAGCACTGCAAGTTTGTTCAACAGTCATGAATGTTTTCTCTGTCTCTGGACAGGTGCTCACTTCCAGCAGGCTTGTGCATCTTTGCAACCATTTTTCCAGAGAGACTCATGTGAAAATATTTTTATTCACACAGGTATTTTGGGAACTAACCTTTTTTCACTCAAGTGTGTTTGTATGTAAGACAGATGGTGCACATAAATCATACTGACTGATTGTCATCTGCAATTAAATTTTATTAATTTCTCAAGGAATATAAATTAAATCATAGGAAGATCCTCACCATAGCCTCTGCCCACATATCTCTCTGAACTTGCTGGGACTGTAGAAGCATTGAAGTCCAGAAGGACAGATAACTCCAATATCAGTTCCTGTGATAGTTCTCAGACATGCTGCAAAAACACTGTATGTCCTAGGTTTTATTTTATTTCCCAAACTCATTTCAGTGGCATGTAAATGTGGAAGTCCTGCTTCCCTCCTCAAGCCAGGCCCTCTTCTCTTACAATGGAAACAACATCCTTCTCATCAGAATAAAACTGAATAGACAGACCATCAAAGCTGTGTAAAAGCACCAGCTGTCCGGACACATACCAGGACAGCAAAACTATTTACCCCAGGAGCCTTTCAGAGGATTCAGGTCAACTCCATTGTATGTGGAGTTGACTCACGTAACTTTGAGACCTCATTGTCCCTTTCCCTCTCTGCTTCCCTCCTTTTGTTTCATGCCATTGTTTCTAGGTAGACATTAAAATGCCCTGGGACAAAGACCATGTCTTCCTGTGAACTTACACAGAGTAAAGTACAAAGAAGTCCCAGTACCGTGTAGGACTGTGCAGCTTTGAGAATACCACACACTGCTTTGAGAATACCACACACATCTAGAGCCAGGCAGCTATGCATGCACATGTGCAAACACCTCGACTTCAAATGCTCGCTGTGGTTAACAGCGGTACAGTGGTTACAGTGATGTATCACGCCTGTAACTCACAACTTAGGTTCAATATCCCTGTTATTTCCTCTATGACTCTAAGGCTTAAGTTACACAGAAGGAGGATCAGACAAGCGGTATAACCTCGTGTGTGGAAAACATGGGGGTCACCCAGAGAAGCTGTGTGTGCTGCACCCCTGCAAGTGTCCCAGTCCAGATTGTATGGGGCTTTGAAAGACATGACCCTTAGGTTGCCTTCAAACAAAACCATTCTGTGATTCTACAACACGCTATATAACACTGCTATCTCTATTAAAGTAGCTCTTCGAGCTCCTATTTAGCTTTCTATTTTTTTTTCCTATTTATACCTAGTGGTATACTCAAGAAAAGCATAGGCTAAAGCATATTCAGCTTCACTACTATGCTAATTGTTTTCTTTCTGACTGCATTTAAAAAAAAAATTCTTATTACGAAAAGTTTTTTTTATGTATTTTTATCACCACAGTTAAAAGTTATTTCTCAAATAAAGCATGTTTCATTCTCCTTCAACTCCGTAAGACAAAATGACTTCCCATTCTAAAAACTGTTATCTATTCCCTTCCCCACACAACAGATTTAAATAGTTTTCTTTAATTGTTATGTACAATGTTTACTTCTTTATACTATTTCTGTCCAGTTCTTCTTGGAAGGGTAAGTTTATTTCCATGATCTGAAACATGTAAGAAAGAAAACAGAAAAAAAAAAAAGAAGAAATATTGAGCCAATGTTGAGGGCTGTGAAGTTATAGCACTGTAGTGTAATGACTATGTCCTATATTTGTGGTTTAAAAAAATAGCCCTATTTATTCCTTTTATAATGATCACATCCTTATCTCTAAAGCACATTTCACTTTCCTGTATAAAAATGAAGAAAGTAAGACTCAATACACCAATGTAATATAGCCAGAGTTACCCACCAGATGGGGAGAAGTAGAAACAGGCTCAGTTCTCCTGCTAATCCTTGTGGTATTGAAAATAATTTGTCACTCTACCATCTAAGCTTATCCTTAAGATTCTCCTCATGAGGATGAATGTACTGTTTCTGAAGTGCCTCCCCAGTAAGTGCTTAGAGAAGGGCAAGTGTGATTTCATACATAGGGTATAAAGCATGCAAGTATGAATCCCTTGACCTCAGTGCCAAGTTTCCAAGCAGCAACTTAAAATGTCTTCAGAATTTTTCCTTGCCATCATACCTTCATGAAAGGTAAATATTTTTCTTTCTGTTATGTACACTTAGCACTTGCAAATGTTTTCATCAGCAACAGGGTGCTGTCTTCTTGCTTGAAAGAAATAATTCAGTCAAAAGTTATATTTGAGAAATAGTCTATTACTAATAAAGTATGTTTCTAAAAGAGCCAGAAATCTTTTTTAAACTCAGACACTCATTACCAGTGGTATAGGAAATCTCTCTTTATGCTTGAGAATTTTGTTTACTACATTTTAAATTAAAATGAGGCATCATTTTCAGAAAAGAACTTTCTTTGTGCCTTGCAAGTTGGAATTTTAAATTCCAAATACTGTAGAGTATTTCTGAGTTTGGGAGAAGGGGCCTTGCCATTGAATTCACACAGATACTCAATCTTATAGGGAGAAATAAAAGCAAGAAAACATAAATAAAAAGGAAAGATAAAACCATAAACCTACACCCAGTAATGCTTACTGCAAACCTGTGGCTTGTCTTGCCTACCAGATTGTGCCCTACTCAGATCCTGTCTGTCTCATTACTTCTCTCCACCTTGATTTTCTTGTTTTCTTTCATTCTCCAAGGTGTGATGTATCTTCTAGTGCTTTGGTCCTCTCCCAGGCTGTGTCTCCCTTGTTTCAGGCACACTTCTTGCTACATAGTTCCTACGCCCTTCCAGGCATCTCATTCACAGCCTTCCTGAAAATGATCTGGTTAGAGCCGTATGGGCAGTGTGGAGGTTACCCTCGAGACCTGGCAATACAAACCTGTGGTGATGGTCCTTCCTCAGCTGGAGATGCTGCCTCTGGGGGCCACCATGAGCAAAACCAGTAATACTGTTGCATGTATGGATTAGGGGATCTAGGATCCACAGAAGCAGCCTGGCAGGTGGCTGGCAAGTCCTTCTGAAGTCTGTTCCTCTTGCTGCCAATCTGAAACCATTTCTTTCGACAAAGCAGGCACTGGGGGACAAACAGGGCTCACCCATCATCTTGGCAGCTGTGCAGCACCAGCAGTGCATGGTGCACCCCACTTCTGGGCTGTGTGCATGCAAAAGACTTTCTGGTTTAGCAATACTGGCAACATTTCTTCACCTGAGCAAGACAGTACTTTTGTTAGTGCTGCCTAAACCAGTTCAGAGTGGAAGAAACTCCACTGACAGGAGACTCTTTTACTGGAATAAATTCATAGCCACTAAGGCTTTTCTTGGCAATTTTCTTCAGACTCAAAGCCAACACTACCATGATGCACCAGCCTGCTGGTGGAGTGGCTATTTGCTCAAATCATAATGTCAAAGAACTCAGATTCCAAGTGAAAGATCCAGGTGCTCTGTTCATTTCTTGTTAAGAAAGAAATAATTTCTTTACCTCGGTAAACTTTACTGGGATTGTGCTTGCAGTCAATCACCTGAAAATTTCACCATTGGCTGAAAAAGTGTTGCTTAGCTCTTGCTGATCTAAATCTCCTAAATATGATTTTACTGGATGAAATCTGAGGAGTTAAAAGTGCAGTGCAAAAAACTAGGTGGAATCAAATAAAGAATTGACAAATCAACAAATCATGGAACCTGGACATTTGTAAGAATTCCTGTGTTGGTTTTTTTTCCTTAAAGCGGTAGCAAAGTGTTTTGGGAACATTGCAGGTTTAATATTGATGAATATTTGCTTTAAAATGTAGCTTGGTAAATTTTATGTAAAATCCAGATAAAAAATAATGAAAAACATACATCTTAGTATCATGCCATAATCCACTATAACTGCAAGTAAGCACTTTAAAATGAAGTTCTCTAAGTAAAATCATTACTTATTACACATCAAATCTATAAGTAAAATTGTTACGATAACATACTATGTTGTTGTTATTTTTTTTTTTAACTAAGAACTATCAAGTGACATCTATTTTATTCTTCATTTGCTCCAGAATGTTGTGGAAAACATTAATGAGTGATTTTTGGTTATCATAACAATGGATAAGTATTTGGTGAAAAAAAGACAACAGATAAAGGCTTTTCTGTTTCTCTTTTCATTTGTTTGTTTTGTGTGGAGAGGAAGAGTTTTATATGTTGTATTCTGAGCCAAAAAATGTTGTAAAATGATATTGGCACAAATATCTGAAAAATGCCAGAGAAAAACATAGCTTAGGAAAATAAAGAATAAATATTTTTCAAGAGGAAAGATAGTGGGGTTTTATGTTTTAAAAATGCACTCTCTGTGGTAGACCTCACTGGCTGTGAGCTCAGTTCTCACATGAGATCAGCTTTCTGACTGGTGTATTTAAATTTAGGAATATAAGTAATACTGTAAACTCTATTCCATCATGCAGCTTTTAAAACACTTGGAAATTTCCCTACATGAGATGCAAATGAGATTCATGGGATTCTGTAGCTACCTCTGGGATAAATGGAGAGGCTCCCATTTCTTGTCAGTGTCCTGATTGCCGTGACTCAGCTCTCATTAGCCAAGTATGTCATCAGAGGACATCATTGCAGCTGAAAGGACTTCAGGACTTAGACTCTGCTACCACTGTGCTGCATTTTCTTAGCTAAAATGTAGATCAAAACTGTTTGGAAATGGCATTTGAACATGCAAGACAACCAGATCTCCTGGAGACATTTCTGAGGATGTGTGATTCTGTCACTGGAATTCCCCTTCCCTCTTTATGTATTGGGTTTGAGCAATATCTCAGTGAGACCAGGCTGCCTGCAAGGTGATGCTAGACAAAATCCTAGACTGCCTTGGCCAGCAAGATGGTAGCTCAAGTATTTACACATGTCCCAGAATAAATTTATCTTCAAATCAATCAAATTTTCATACTAAGAGATGTTGCTCTCTGTTTGCAAGAAAAACAGCAGGTAGGACGTGCACAATTCATCCATGAGCATTTGCATAACTAAAATCCCACCTGTGTAATTGATTTCTCAAAATATACGTTTTAATTGCAAAACTGGTGTCTTGTTTATGAATCTAGGACAGTGTATAGGCCTACCTAAGGCTGACCTGTGTTTGCATCCCGCCTCTTCAAAGACAGAATGTATCTGCCATTCCTTGTAACAGTGGCTGAGCCCTCAGAGCATTCATTGCACAACTCGGTGACAATCTGTGTACCCACTGTGTGCAAGGTGCTTCTGTAAGCTTGAGTGCACTGGTAAATTATACCTAGACAATGAACAGTGCTAACCCCCCGAAAAGATAAAAAGCTGCCAAGGTGAGAAGGGGTTGCACATTTAGTAAAAAGGACTCTGAGCAGGGCTTACCACATCAAAAGGAGATAGGCTGCAAACACCACCAGTCTGGACTAAGAGAGCTTAATGGTGTGGCCAGTCAGTGTGTGCTAGTGCCAAGGTGACACAGGACTGTGTTGTCAGCCAAAAAGCTGTGTCTGACCTCATGCAGCATGACCTGGAGGGGCAGGTTGGACTCCAGCCCTCCACTGTCCCCTCTAACTACCACCTACACAATTCCTATTTGAAGTGCCCATACAACTGTAGAGTCACTTGTTTTCCTTCTAAACCTCTACAATTGTAAACCCAGGTCATTCACAATAACTGTACACACTCATCCGACCCACTCTTGATGTTCTTTAGAGGGTGAGAGGAATTGTCTCAAATAACTTATTCTCTATAAATTATGTAGGGAATCTAGGGAGAACAGATCACAGAATCACAGAATCGCAGAATCACAGAATCACAGAATACAGAATCACAGAATATTCTGGGTTGGAAGGCATCCACAGGAAAACAGTAGTTTACTGCACTGGTGTGAGTTAAGTGAGGTGAACAGTACTTCAGTCCTTCAGCTGAGATAAATACCACAACATTCTTTTGGACCATGTGTTAAAATAGTACTTATAGCTATATACATATTAGATATAGTGAACCATAACAGAGTACCAAGGACACATATTATCTGGCAGTTTGTGAGAGAAAGTTGGATGGAATGGAATGGAATGGAATGGAATGGAATGGAATGGAATGGAATGGAATGGAATGGAATGGATTGTTTCCATTGGAAGGCATCTACAAAAACCATCTCATCCAAACCTACAATGCAGTGGCAGGGAAATCAAGGACCTTATATTGTTATTAGACCAGTATGAGGTAAAAAGAAGAAAATAGACTTGTCAAGGGGGAAGTAGAGGAATATGTAAAATTGTTGTTGATTGAATAGATATGTGCACATTCTCTGTGAAAATAAAATTTTCCAATAAGACATTGAACTATGGAAACAGAAGCAGGGCAGGGTTTGTGAATAAGCTTTTCTACCTAACATTGACCTTTGAATATCTAGGTTTGACTGTAATCTTGGACATTTGCCCTTGGACAACTGTGACAAATATGAAAGCAATCTGTTAGTCAAACATAAAACAAATCAAAGTGGCCAAAGCATCCATGCAGAGGAAAAGGCATTCTGATTTGGGGTCATAATTCTGTGATGATCATGACTGACATCTCTGTTTTCAAAAGGCACTTAGCAACAACAGAAATAACTTTTTCCTGTGGAATGAAAGAATAATAATAGAAATATCTTGAGAGAGATGTTGAACGTATCAGGATCACTTACTGAGATTTCAGAGAGATATAACAAAGCACAAGCGTCTCACCATCTTGTTGGAAATGGCTTTTGAGGTAGTTACCAGAGAGCAAGAACTACAGAGAAACAACAGCAACAAAATATTCAATGACTCAGAAAAATGACAGATCCTTTTGATTCCTGTCTCCTGAGGAGTGATCCCAAACACCAAACCAGTAGGAGCAAAGAATCTGAAATATTTTGGATAAAATGTAATTCTGACTACTTTCCATCCTGTGTGGTACTTAAATAGAAGATCCAGATTTGTATCTCAAACCCTTACTGAGGAAGGAAGAACTGCGTTAAAACTGTGCATTCAGAGTGTAGCTGTGGATATGACTAGGGAATTAGGCATTTCCTAAATTTCCAAAACATTTTTTCGGAGTTCATCTTCACCAGGTCATCTGGGTCTGGCAGTAGGATGAAGAATACATCAGCTGTATGAGTGAAATATTAAGCCGCAGTTTAATTCAGGCCACACAATTGCCGAGGTGCAGCCAAGGGCACAGCTTGTACAAGTTTGAGTTGACACCCCAAGAGGTGATGCTAAAAAGGCAATGTGTTGGGAAAAAACTGAAGGGACTTCAGGACTTTATGGATTCTAGAGGGCTGTGTGCTGGGAGAGAACCCAAGGTCCTGAAGGGTGATATCAGAGAGTAGGAGGTGAGCTTACTGCTGTGCTGGGGACTTCATCTGTTAGTCCTGAGCTCCTATTGGAGTGGAAATTACTTTACTTGGGGGGATGGCACACTGTTATGATTTGACGGATACTTTCCCGTAATGAAAAAAATCAGATAGAAAACTTTCTTATAGCCTGCTTAATAAATAATTTGTGGGTTTTGTAATTTTTTTTTTCACCACAAAGAGAAAGGTATTTTGCCTAGTTTGTGAATTCTTAAACTGATAGTTTTGTGAGGAAATCTATCTGATTCAGCTTTGGAACCAAAAATTTTCTTTTAAGGTGTGGAAGTCCAGAGGATAAAATGTTACAACTAGAACAACCTAATAACCTGAGATTTCTTAAATTTCCTCATCTGAAAAGCAGCCAGATCTCATTTGGCTGAGCTTACAGATGAGGACAAATTCACAGAAATCAAGTGGGAGTAGAACTGAAAAACTTTTTATGGAGCCATGTAGATTACATAGCCTGCCTGGACAGGAACAATTGAGTATTTTAAAACATCCTATAACATCTACATGTTATCCAGAAGTTAAACACATCAGGAGGAGAAGGTAGTTAAAAACCTCGGTATGAAGTTATATGACATGGAGAGTTTACAAGAGCATGCAGTGACAGAATAAGGGGGAATGGATTCAAACTGAAAGAAAATTTTGATTAGATATTAGGAAGAAATTCTTTACTGTGAGGATGGTGAGGCACCTCCATAGGTTGCCCAGAGAAGCTGTGGATGCCCCACCCCTGAAATTGTTCAGGGCCAGGCTGGATGGAGCTCTGAGCAACCTGGGATAGTGGAAGGTGTCTCTTTAGTACTGGAACTAAGGTTCCTCCCAGCGGAAGCCATTTTATGATCCTATGATTTTTGTTAATATTATATCACATACAGCTTTTGTGAGCTTATTCTAAGTCCTTAATAACAGCAGCAGAAATGAAGGAAAACAACAGATTCACACATTCAGTGCAGCACTGAAGTACTAAGTACCAAATACAATAAATCTGCAGCCACAAATAGCTTGTGGACATGTAGGTTCAACTCTGAGATTTTTCTCTAAATCTTACAGCACAGATGCTAAGAAAGATGCTATTTAACAATGATGAAACAAAAGTATTAAACCCTAGGAATTTGGTAATGAATCTGAATAGCTACTACATTACATGTGAGTTACATTAATGGTACTTTACTTTAGCCAACAGATTTATCTCATGGTGGCCTTTCTGGTGCATGTTTTCTAGGACAAAATGTCATTTTGCCTATAACCACAATATTTCTACAATGCTTTGGGGAAAAAAAAATCTAGACCTCCCAAAGTTTGGTTTGTTACTAACTTTCTTTGTTGTTCTACTGCAATTCCTTATAGCAAAATCGAGATATATTGCAAAGATTTTTGGCTAGGAGTGTACCACATATTTGTAGAGACAGACATAAAAGTAGGATAGCCAAAACCACTGAAAAAAGATTTAGGAGCTACACCTTAAATATGTTAGATAACTACCCTGATAATTATGTTGGCGACTTTTGACACACTGGTAAATACAGTTTATATAATAATATTATTTTGTAGAAAGAATATAGGCTTCATATATTCTTAAAGGGAAAAAAACCCAACTTGGCAAACTATCTAAAAGAAAACATTTTTGCCCGTGTTTGACAGTATTTGCTGAAAGGACTCTGGATTTTTGAATTACCTCTGTATCTCTTATGTGGTCCGTATTTTCTCTCAAATGAAAACAGCCCAATTATGCAAATCTACACACACAGATGCAAACTATTCAAGGTTGTCTTCATAAACTTTTGAACCCTTCTGGCATCTAAAAAGGAACACAATCACAAAAGAATTTTAAAGAATTATTGGAATCATTTATCAGAATAGGGGAGCAAGTACTAGCAAACAATAAGCTGTCATTGGTGTTTTCCAAAGATGCAAACCTAGTTCACAATTACACATTGCAAGTATTTGTGAGACTTCCAATACGATACCCAAGGACTGTGATTAATGTCATGTGCCTGTTTATTTTTCCCCTGAGAACCTGAAAGAGTAAAAAAAAGATCACAACTAAACAAAAGCATATCAATAACAGGAAACTGTTGGTGAGAAATACCCCGATCTTCCTGTAAATTCACGTCACCACATTCCCCAGGGACAAAGGTGCGTGAACAGCATGGTAAATAATTATGATTTAATATGAGGCCTTGCTATGCTGTTTACAGTTTAACAACAAAAAGGAATTGTTTCTCAAGGCGCAAAATAAGCAAATAATAGAAACACATATCAATATAATCAGGAAATGATGATGTTATGTCTGGGTCAGCTGCTGAAAACAGATTGCAATCTATCAAAGTATCAACCTGATATCCCTGTGCAGCCCAGAGAAACATCAGTGATGGGAGAGAGTCTTTCTCTGGTTTACATGCCAGTTATCTAATTTTGATTGTTTTATGAAAGTTCTGGGGTCTTGCAGAAGATTCTCTATGGCTATTTTTGCTTTCTGATCAGGGAATTTGACACTTGTATTTGCAAATTCCTTGCATTTTGCATAATAAAAACTGAAAATAAAACAGGAGGATAGAATGGAAAGAAGAGTAATAGCTGGTCTCTTTTGAGAACATTATTTTGTTGAATCTAGCTGACAATAATGAGAAAAAAATAATGGAGGAGCAAACACCACTTTCAGCAGACACCACTGAAGATTCTTAAGTCCTTAAAAATATATTTTAAAGAGAAATAAAAAACCCCATAGGATCTCAGAGTTCAGTAATTTTTTCCTTCAGAAATATTTTTTAGGGCTACCAAGACAAAATCAGCTGTGTAAAGGTCAGATAGAACAATTTACCTTTGATCAGAGGACCAGTATTGACAGTAGAGGCCTCAGCATTTAAACATGCATTCAACCCTTAGATACAGAAAAAAATAATTCCAGACCCTGCTGGTCAGATTTTAAAGTTAAGCAGGGTCAGGTAAGGTCAAATCTTGAACTGGAAAACATCAAGAATTTTCTTAGTGTTGCCTGAAATAGCACTGATGACTGGAGAGACTTTCCTGTATCACTCAGGGCTGAAATAAAGCATCAGGACTTGAAGTCTGTCAGGTACCAGCTTCTAGGATTGCAAACATTCCTTAAAGCTTCCAAGAACAATTATATTTGAAGAACTCTGGGTTTTTTTTGCCTTTATCCAGACTATTTCCCTTAAAAGTATGCTGGAGCTTAGCATCTATGTAAATGTCAGCTCCTGCTGAAGGAATAAGTGTGTGTATGCCTGCCACGAATAAGGAGCCTAGGAAGTAAGTAGCAGGCTTTGCACAGCTGCTTTAATTCTCCTGGAATTAAAGCATATGTTTTATCATAGCCTCTGCAGAATGAAGCTACAGTAAATTTTGTTTGGCTGTGCCTGCCTGCCTTCCCAAGCAGATGATTTCTACACTGTTGTTAATATAATGCCAGTCATCTTAACAGATGCTTGCACTTTTATCTGTAGTCTGCATCACATTCCTTGAAGAGAAGGCTGCCAGAAACAAAAAGTTTTTCTGAGAGTAAATAAGGGAACAATGGACAATCGAAGCTGTTTTATACTGCTTGGTGTAAACAAAAACAACCTAGTTCACATGAAATGAAAAACAATGTTTATCAAGCTGTATGTCAGTGGCTGGCAGGTGGCAGAAAATATTTGGCATCTGACAGTGCATTAGAGCAGGCCACAGGCATTGGGTTTGTTTAAAAAAAGGTGCTTCTGTGGTTGGATGGAGAGAATGGTACTGATCAGATTAGTTCTGTAAACCAGAGTAAGAGAAAGACCATTTATTTATTTCTAGAAAACTCAAGACATGTAATTCTAAAGTTTCCAAATAGACTATTACAAATGATCTTTTGAATTGACTCTTCAGGACTATCAATTGTCGTTACTGCTCTCCAAATATCAGATTAGGAAAAGGATATCACTTTAAAAGACATTAAGCTAGTTGTCAGATAGCGTGTCTTTTCCCTATAAGTCAGACAGGATGCTTAGAAAGTATATAAGGAACAAGAGAAAACATCTCTGTCCTCTCCAAGCTTTTATCTCTTCTCTCCCCAGCTGCCTTCCTGTATACTCTCAGATTCCAGCCTCTGGTTCTGTTGGATGACATGGCTGGATAAGAAGAGAAAGAGAGGAAGGGAAACATTTGCCAGAGTTGGATGGGAAGGGGAGGTGGTGTTGGCAATAGAGCTGCTATTTTTGGCTGACAACTTCTTAAAGATATTCTTTCAATTGATTACTAGGATTAAAAATCAAGGTTAAAAAATGTGTTTAAGATAAAGCTCAGATAAGTGCAAGTAAAAAAGCTGTAAGGCTGCTTCTTTCCCTTACTATTCCTTCACAAAGAAGAAATCAGTTCTGTTGTGATAAAATGGGCAAACTCATTTGCACTTGCTTATATGCAAGCAAACACTGTTTCACTGTCCTTGCTTTTCAGCACTGCTGAAAATTAAATAAACGTTATGTTAATGGATCTAATAAAATACTTAATTTCACCACATTTTCAGTACTTTTCTTTCCCAAATTACATCCAAAATATTCCACGAGTTTGCTCCCTCATTGAAATATAAAATCATTCTCACCATCCTACAAGAATATAACTAAGACTCAGAACTTCAGAGTTAACTGCTTCTTTGACTATCCTTGGTGTGTCCAGAAAATGATTATAAACAAAGATGCCATAACTTTAATCCAAAAATTATTCTCCATTGTTGCAAGAACAATGTGACTGCCTTGCATGCTTCCTAAGAATGTCTTAAAACACATCGTGAGTTTTACCTATGTACCAAAACAGGTCTGATAATTAGACAGGGGCAGCATATGTTTTCCCATTTATATTTGAAGAAGACAAGGTAAGAACAGGGGATGAGTCATCAGAAACATCAGGAATGAATCACATTCACACTGGAAAATGAATCTAAGATTTTGATCTCTTGACAAGAAGAGTGGGTAATCTTTCCAAATTTAAAATATTTGCAGACAAATAAACTTACTGTGTCCTTGTATCAGCAAGTGAAGTTTGTAAAAGCTACTTACAAAATATTGTATCTGAATTTTTGTATATTTTTCATATTACTTTTGCTGTGGCTTGTAACATTAATAAGACAAAGTGAGGAACTAGAAAAAGAAAAATAATTAAACTCCAGCATGCTGTGTTACTCAGCTCACTGGAATATACCTTTCTCACCATGGTTACAAACAGCAACATAAACTCAAATGCTCAGATGGTATAAATCATCATTGCTACAATCACTGAAGCAGAACTGAGGCAATTTCTATCTCAGCTGGACTTGGGATCCAGTTAGTCTGTTGTAAGTTTTCACAAGTTCTCTGTGGAAAAGCAAATTACTGTAATGTTCAAATTCCAGTGATTAACTAATGGACATCCATTCCTAAGTCTCAATGGTCTCCAAGGCATCACCTTTCACAATTCAGAAGTTTTCTCGGCCTGATACTGCAGTGGTGTCTGCCACATTGGTGCTAGCATATGCTTAACCTCACTAGCCAGCACAGGCAAGATTTTAGGGCTACTCTGTGATTTCACAGACATAAATAACTGGTGACTTTGTGGTTTCTTTGGCAATACTGACATTTGATTGCAAGTCTTTCCACTGAAAAGGAACACAATGAAGGAAGTGTTAAACATTTAATTTGATCATTCAAAACAGCAGCAACTGGGGAATATTGAGTTTCGAGACAGGGACAAGATGTTGAGATGATTGGTTAACATGTGTACAAATCCTAACTCCATCCCCTAGACAGGTGAACAAGATGTCAGTTTTTAAAAAACAACTGGTCATGAAGCAGTTTGTTTTGGAACTGGAAGGAGCTGTTGAATGCTCAACACTTTTAGGTAAGAGGACTGGAAGTACAAAGGAAATTCTTTCTGCTGGAGCATGGAGGGTTTAGCCATACACTCCCTGCATTGTGATTCTGTCAAAGGAGAAAATAACAGAAGAAGTAAATTTCTCCCTTTGTTATTACTTCCCTCTTGATTACTGCTACCCAAATGGGGGAATATTCTATAAAGAAGATTAAGTATCAGGGAAAGCAGTTCTCTCAATGGGTCTATTTCTGAAGTCATGCTGCATTCAAAGAAGGCTGAGCATCTGCAAAATATAGTTCTTAGGCTACCCATAACAGAAAAAATTCCTGTTTGACTGTCAGACAGGATTAAAGCTACCTCCTCAAGCAAACCCAAATGTTAAGGACATTTTTAGAATAGATGGATTTTGATTGTCAGAGCAACAGATCTTTGTGTAGCATTGTGTTTAAGGGAAAAAGACTGCAACATAACATGACTCAAATATCAGTTATCAAAAGACTAATCCTGTTTTTTTCTATATGAAAAACAGTATTCACATAAAGGAAGGCAACGGACTGCCTTCTTTCAAAACTCCAAATTCTTTAACAACTACAACAAAAAAAACCTATCTTGAGCTATTAAGCATTACACTTTAAGAGCATCAGTGGTGCAGACCTAAAAACAAAGTTAGGAGTGGGATGGAAAAAATTACAAACACATGTAAAATACACAAAAGTAGGTGGGTCTGATGCTGTTCTCATTGTCAGCAGTGTTTTCAAACACTAGAGTTCAACTGGATTCAGTGGTGTCATATCACTGGGACTGAGGATGGAGCAGGAGTCCCTGCAGGCAGTCTGCTCTTCAGAAAACAGCTATGTAAGTGCTTAGGCCTGAGATCTCATTGCGAGAATTGAATTAGATTTGGCTCTGCCACTCTTAATGAGAAAATTGCGATAATACTAGGAAAATAAAGCTTTTGTAGCTTTAGAGTGTTTTGGTCAATGTCTGCCACAAAGGGCTCTCAATAACTGCACCAGATCAACAGTGGCAGAAGATGCAAAATGGCACAGATCAGTGTGCTGTGAATACAGAGTGCAGTGGAGATACATGTCTGTTTTTCTAATATGTTGGGTGAAAAGAGAAATGAAGCCAAAATAAACCAGACATGCTGTGTTTAAAAGCTAAAGCGTTTGCAGAAGAAGCATGGCCAGAGTGTGTAACAGTTAAAGTGGTGTTCTGTGCAAAAGAATACAAATGGAGAGCCTCAGAAAATCACACTTCATTGTGAGCATAAACAAAAGGGAAGAGAATCTCTCTTTTGAAGGAGAACAGGAATCAGAAATTTGCAATTGGCAGCTTGGGGATCTGCCTATGAAGTAATTTTAAGGTCTCTGGATTATCCTAGCTTTAGGGGAAACACTGACAGACTGTTAAAATAAATGGTCAATGAAACCTCTTCTGTAATTCATTACGACCCTCTTCTTTCTAGTATCTCTATCCCAGTCACACACTTACCACCTGCAGAGCAGACAGCAAGGGAGACACTCTTTCCTTTCTCTTTCTTTTCCACATTTTTTCCTTTTCTGACAACATTCCTTTCTCTGTCTTCTTCATGGACCTCCCACAATCCTTTCTAGGTCTCCCAGATAGAAGTTGGACTGAACACCAGAATCCAGGCTACCTCTGTTTTGAAGCAACTCATCTCTGTTTCCTTTTGACTCCAGTGATGCTGCAGTAAATAATTTCTACTTTGAAACTCCCTGCAGAGTGAACATATCTTTAAAGAAGCCAGAAGCAGCCTGGACATAATTTGGAAAGTAATACTGCCACTCCATGTACCTGGCCCTATTTTTGCTCTCAGAGCCAAATCAGACATGCTCATACGATGCGTGGCCATGGCTCAGTGAAGCTGCCATGGTCTCCAAACCCAGCTACTGCTTTCAACCACCATATCACTAGACCCACTCTTCAACAAGAGCACAAGTTTTGCTAGCGCTGATAGTATCCCAGGGGCAGTGGGAAAGCATGGAAGTAGTGTAGCCTGCCTTGATGCGATCTGCCATTTTTAAACTGTTGAAGAGAAAAATAATTCCCACTCTAGCCTGAAGCACCTGGTGAAGAACAACAGCACTACACAGATCTGAGATGACCAGCAAAGCTCCTCTGGAAGGAGAAACTAACTCTCACAACATTTCCTTTTAAAATTTTGCACTGAAAGACATTGCAGATCAAGCCTGCTGATGCCTGTGATTCCTCAGGACCTAAATGCATATTTCTTGTTCTACAAGCAGTTCTTTGTGAACACAAGGCATCAAGATATTTAGATGATTGTTGCATCTGTGTCTTTTGTATTGAGTCTTCCTACCTAAATAACACCAAGAAAACAAACTTTCATCAGTGATCAGTCTAAAAGAGGTATACAGGACGAGCACAAGATCTGACAGCTGGAAAAAAACCCCAGGGTGACTGGATTACTAATATTGGAGCCCCTGTCTCCAAAGGGGTGTCTGGGTACATGTGCAATGAACTGTGGGACTATTTGCAGGGCCAGTGGGTGGGCAATGGTCAGTTTTATGGACAACTATACACCAGATAGGGAAGACAAGTAGAAGTCCAGTACCTCCTATAGAGTAGTCTTCAAGCATATGACCTGGAGTAGTGAAAACATTTGATAAAATGGAGTAGGCACTGTGGACACCATTTACAGCTGAGGAGGTCTGTGGCTGGTTTCAGAGTACATCTTTCTCTCTCCTAGTTGCCACAGGGCCACTCAAACCCCTGAAACATTCTTTGGTAGTAACAGCACAGAGTGAACTGGCTCCAGTTCACCTGGTCTGGACAATTGAGTGGGATACAGGACTGCTTCCAAAATGTAATCTCAGAGTTGAAATACACACACCAGAACAAAGTGTTCACACCAGATTTGTTATGGCAGTGAGAGATCAGTCAGACAGGATGAGTCAAACATACCCAAAGTGTTAAGACATTGCTTTTCAAATCCACACTGACTTTCTTAAGGAAATTAATGGATTAAAAATGAAAGCAATCTTCCCCTTCTTCGTATAAGAAACTTTTGTGGCTGGGAGACACCATGAAACCTGGCTGCATGACAAGTTAGCCACAGAGCAACAAAAACTGAAGATATGTCAGAACTTTTTCCTGCTGCTTGTAAAAATTACAGCCATTAAGAACCCACTTCTACTGGTGACCAAGTCACCTCGAGACCTCCCATGTCTCCATGCTTCTATGAGTACTGAATTAAGAATTTTTTATTAAATCCCAGCTCTCTAAAGCTCAACGCAAATGTTTTTAATAGGGCTAGCAGGCCTTTAGGTCAGTAATATTATTTGTCTTTCAGTCCAAGGCCATACATCACTGAATTTTTTCATCTGCTTCATCAAGGACAGTAGCTTTGATGGTCTTTTCAATCTTCTCTTCACTTAAAAGCTCTTATGTACTTTTTCAGATACTCTTATCTGATGTAATGCTCCAAGCACCAGAGCACCAAGCCAACAGCCCAGCCTTCAAATCCTATTCTTCCAAACTCTGTGGCAAAACTTACACAATATATAAAATATTAACCCTATTAATCATTGCAGTAACACTATAACAAAGTATTAAAAACATAAAGGCTGCCTTTGCAGTCCTGGTCATCACACCACACCAAGGTCCATCGTTTCACTCGTTTCTCATTATTTGTCAGACCCATTTCCTAAACTATTGGGCTGTGACTGTTTTTAAACTGTCCATGCAGGGAGGAGTACAGTACTTGTATTACCCCAGACAAATAAATGACAATGATGCAGCAAAAGAGAACTGACAGAGAGTTCTCAAGAAAAGTTGCAATAAGGCAACTTGTTTAGATATGAGAAAACCAAAAGAACACAAGTTCTAAAAGGTGCATGAAATTATTAACATAATTATAAGGATTAAAGAGCTAATATGGTGAAGATAATACAGTGTGTACACAGGCTGTCAGCTGGGATAAATATGGTAAACCCTGTTAAGACACAAGGCCAATGCCAATGCCAGCCATGCTCCTCAAGTAGGGCATGGGGAGCCTAGTTATTAATCCAGTTTCCATTGGTCTGATCCATCCCTTGGAGGTTATTATCAGAAAGCCAAACCAGAGAAATCTGGAGCCTCTGGAGAGCAGCATAGTGGCAGCCATCTCCCTTGCCAGATGTTGCAGCTGTCCCCTTCTTTGCCAGGTTTGAGGTGAATGGATTTCTCATGGATTTGACAGTCTGGTTATCTGGTCCGCTCTCTAAGAGCCAGCCCATCTGAAGCAATGAGAGGAAAAAGTGAGACAAAGCCTTTCTGTGACCACGTCTGAGTGGCTACACATTATTCTGTTTACCTCTGTTTCTGAAAGGTAGTTTCAAACCAGTAAAGCAGGAGGAGAAGGCTGAAAACAACAGTGATGGTACTGAGTACTTAATTTGCTAGAAGAGGCTAGATAGGCAAGGCAGGCTTGTTCGGCCAGGGCTGATGGGGAAAAGAGTGTTAGCTTCAAATACATTGAGGAAAATGTCAGCACATAGAGTTTGCTATTTTGATTCAAAAGTAATGTTGGCAAAAATGAGATATCAACTGCCCATAAAGAACTTCAGTTGAAAATCAGTAGTTTCTGATCATGTTCAGGGGAGGCTTTGCAAAAATTACATTAGGTAAAGGACAGGGATGAGTCCAAGCCATCTGAATGCTTTTAAGATAGAATTCAATAACTGAGTAACAGTGATTATTATATGAGGTAATGTTTGCAGTAGCTGGAAGGTCTCATTTAATGATACAGGTGGTTCCTTCCATCCTATGTTATTATTCACCCACAGCCAACATTGTTCTGTAACCATGGCTAACAGAAAAAAAAAGGTAGGATCACATTTCTCCTAATGCGAGTGCTTTAGTATGAACAAAACAGTCAAAATCGTCAAGGCTGTGCAAATAGCTAGCATGAGCCAGAGCTTGTTTAGCCAGTGCAGCGGCATCTCTGTAAGATTGATACAAGACAGGAATCCCATCCAGATATCAACAAAGGGTGTTGATTTAGACAAAGAGACGGTATTCTGCATAGCACTGGTATTAACTTACTACAACTGCAGTTTAATGAGTAATCCAAAAAGCAAAGCCATACAAAATATATTTGCAAATACACTTTTTAATACAGGCAGCAGGAATGACAGTGATGTGAGTATCAGAGCAGGAGGGCTAGAAAGACACCACTCACTTATAGTGATGCTAAAGAGAGCATAAGAAAAAGTACGAGATCCTCCACCACATCAACAACAGTGGCACTGGACAGTTCTCACTGATCCAGGATGGGTTAGTTTTGTTGGAAGAATCCAAACCATTTGCACAGGGAATTGAGAAAAACAGATTAGTGTGGAGGAATATAAGTGGTTTTCCTAAAGAAAAAGTGTCTAACCAAAGGAGACTGGGTACAAACAACACTCATGAAGGTTCTGATCTGTGGAAGTGGCATAAAAACCTGCTAAAGCCAAAAAGTATTAGTGAAGTGCACAAATCAGTGCAGCAAAAAAAGCCCCCAAACTCAAATCTGTAGGAATGTTTTGGGGTTTTTTTTTCCCTATTTAACTTTTTATTTAGCATTCTGACACACTGCTTGTAACTGAGCTGCTTCACTCTCTGATCCCTATACAGTCTCTAACTCAGAATGAGATGATATTTTTTGCTAAAACCTAAGAACCTAAATTCTTCAAATACCTTAAGAAAGACCATACACAACTGCCCTGGAAGTGAAGTCCTCTCCAGGGAGTTGTTTTATCTCTTTCAGTGTACTGAAGCCAGGGGCATGAAAGCATTTTCTTTACCAGCATCCCTTTGAGTTCCTCTGCCTCCTTTGACCTGTACAAAAGCTGCATTCTAGTCTCCTCCCTGTGCAAAGATAACTTGCATAGTTTTGCTGTGGCTGCTGTTTTTTTCTTTGCCGGACTTTTGGCTTACTGACAGTTGATTTGCTTTGGTAGATAGGAATGAAGGTCTGTTTCAACACTCCTAGCTCTGAAAGATTATCTCTGAGGAAAGATTATCACTCTTGGAGTTGGATGTTTTAAATAGGTATGAAAGAAATGACTGGAGACTTTTGTACAGATTTTCAGAAGAAAGGACACTAAACTGCAACACTCAACACTGAACTTGGGGCAAAGGAAGGTTCCTTTTAAGGCCAGTGTGAAAATTCAGACTCTTTCATATATGCAAATCAGTAAACACCTGGGATAAAGAACCACATTTTCCACATAGCAAAGCAGAACAAGCAAGTAAAAATAATACAAACTAAGGCTCTGCATTGTTTCCTGAACTTTCCTAATTTGTTTTAAAAATAATAGATTGATTGCAATAATACTTAATATGCAAGCTACTATACTAGTTATTGTATTCTGTAAATTAAGTAAATGTGTTGCTAGAAAATAATGATAATTTGATCTGTGACTAGGAGAGATCACAGGGTGAGTGGCCTGTGTTGGCTAGCATTTACCCTACAGGGGATAAGGCAGACTCTATGCCATGGCATCATAATATATACTCATGCATCTCTGTCTCTTCTAAAACTCTACTACTTTAGCAGCCTTTATTAGAGCAATTGAGCAGCCATGACAATTCAAGCATGAATGTGAAGACAGCAGATCCTCCACTGCACAGCCTGAAGATGTACAGAGCTGCAAACTGATGTAATTGAGCCTTACCACCCACAGAGGAAAAAAGGAGGATGAGCAAACCTTTACTCCATTAATATCTTAAGGGAGAAAGTCTGCTATATGGCCTGCTTACATGGCTGTGATTTTTCTCTTCCCCTGATAACATTACTACAGTGGGGATTGCCATTGGGCTGGGCTCTTAATAGCTTGATCTCAAAGGCACACTACTGTCTTGCAGGGAAAGGGTACCACTACCCACCAGGGTCATTCCACCAATTTCTTCTCTGGGTTCTCCAAACCTCTTCCTCCCAGTAATAGTTGCAGTGTCCTGTGCTGACTGCTGTGTTGAGTTTCTCAGACTATGCCATTGTAGCAGAAAATGATAATTTTGTTTTCTTGGATGACCTATGCCCGAGTCAATATTTGAGCTCTCCAATATTGCTCACTCAACATCAGGAGAGGAGCAAGAGGTGAGCACTCATTCTGTGAGATCCTGGAAGGGACAAGAATATGGTGAATACCTGAAGCAGGCTAAGAGGTATTGGTTTGAGGCATGGGGAAGAAAGGAAGCATTTTGATCCCTAGTGAATGCCTGTCTTCCTCCTGCTTAATTCAGAACATAGAGCTTTGTCTTGCTTTAGACTTACAATTTAGGATCTGCCACATCACAATAAATATTCCCAATCCCAGTGGCACAGGATAACTATAATTGTGAGCTACTGAGGACTTCCAGTCCTGCATGCATATGAATTTCTCTTTCAGATACCTAGAGTTTTCAAAATTGTTAATGTGGTTTAGGAACATGCATGGGCCAGTATACAACAGTACTTGTGGGATGCACCAAGGCACTTTTAGGAAACATATTTTTATTGCAAATGTGATGCTGAGAGCTTATAACTGCCACTGACTTCAGTAAAAGCCTGTACTCTTGAAAACGTACAGCCTATCAATTTTAAGTCTTCAGTTTGGTAGCATGAGAAGAGCATAGCTTTTTAGAACAGGTCCCTTGTAATTTAAATTACCAGAACAATAAGGTGAGAGATTAATTTTGAATGACGACTTTCAATACATTCCTTACTGAAAAAAAATAAAGCTTTTATTAAAAAAAAAAAAAAAGCCCTTTTAAAAATTCAATTGTATTAATGAATCATTGCAAGCTTAGAATTTAGAAGTTAAATACTGTTTGATCCCAACTAAACTAACAGCTCCTTCACTTTTCCCAGAAGCTCTATTTCAACGTTTTCATTTATAAGGCATTATTTACTTAAGGAGCTGTTACAAGAAAAAAGGACTCCCTCTAGTGTCATTCCAGCCGACATCTTTGGGGATTTGTAAGGACCACTGAAAGCTTGTGCTTGCTTTCGGTGAGACAATAGAGCATACATACACAACTACTTTGTATCTGTGATATTAAGGCGCTTTGGTCCACTACTCTGCACCTCCATTCAGGAAATCGAACTTCAGTATTTTCCAACTTGCATAATGTAGGCAGTGTTCAATCTTTCCCATTATATTTATCCAGGCATATCTGCTAAGTGTTTGTAACTTACCCTCAACTGCAATTTCAGCATAATTTAACCAAATTCAAAGAAATAGGATAGAAGTTGTTTCAAAACATGTTGAGACCTTTGGTGGGGAATTTTTCTTTATTTGTTCTTGGTCTTGTATTTCCCCCCCTCCCCCCCCAGTTGTCGGAAAGCCTATGGGAACCCTAAGAAAATCTTGTCTGCAGCAGCAATTTGCAAAGAGTATGATTATTGAAAATTAAATAGGAACTAATCTTTAAAGTGGTTTCCAGTACCACATTGAAATACCTGTCTTCTCAGTGGAACCTTTTTCCAACCAAAAAAAAAAAAAAAAACAACAAACCAAAAAAACCCAACCTGTTACGCTGATAGGCGGTTGGATGAAAACAAGCAGATCTCCATCATCATTAGGAAAGAATCGGTCAACTTGTTGCATGATCTTACACATTTGCACAGAACTATTCAGCACTGAGATCAACTACTGGATATACGGCTGGCATACAGAAACCATTCCATGACTGGAATTTTTTGTAGGCAACAAATCATGTGCTTTTAAGACATAATAAATCCTTGAATAACATATGCTAAATATTATAAAAAGGGGAAAAAACTTAAAACCCCCAAATCACAGACATATGGGACAAGCAGAAATAAAAAAAGGAAAAAGATTGATGGTGCTTAACAATGATGAAGTATGGTTTAACAGAAATAGTATTTATCCAAATCTTTAATGCATTTCTTTAGACACCTATGTTCCACTAAAAGCAAGTAGGACCCATAGTTGGAAAATCCCATATGGCGTGAGAAAATGTGCCTTAAAGCCATAGCCATGGCTCAAAATATGGCCTTTCTCTTTGCAGAAGTCTCAATGTTTGTTTTAAATGTCCATGAAATTTCTGAGTCACAGCCCCACAGAACAGTTGAGGTGGGAAGGTACCTCTGGAGCCTGTCCAGACCAACCCCTCTGTTCCAAGTAGAGCCACTGAGAGCTGGTCGCTCAGGGCTGTGCCCTCTCAAATTTTGGATGTGAATAAAGATCCTGCCCAAGCAACCTGTTCTAGTGCTCCTAATCCTCCTCATGCTTCCAATCCTCCAAGCATGAGGAGGACTTTTTTGCATTTAAATGTAATTTCCTTTATTTCAGTTTGGGCTGAATTGTGCTTGTACTTTCCCTGGACACCTGTAACAAGTCCTACTCCTTCTTTTCACATGATCCTATCACCTGTTCATAGACCTTGATAGAATCATGGATTAGATTCCCCTGAACATCCTCTTCCCTGGGCTGAACAATCCCAGCTCTGTCAGTCCCTTCTCTGATCTGAGTCAATTGTCTTTCTTTGGACAAAAGGCAAATTTTAAATGAGCATACAAAAAAGAAAATTATTTTGTTTAAGGAAAATATTTGTTCAGTGATTCCTGCCATTACTAACTAGAGACTGATTCCCTTTTTTTGACTGTACTGGTAGCTATAATGTGAAATAGATTACCTAAAATAACTGCATCATGTTCCCAAATTTCATCCTATACCATAAATCATGAGGTATTTTAAAAAAGATGTCTTGTTAATATTTTTTCATATTCACAAAGCTTTTGCAGCTCAGCCCAGCGACACAGTTTATTTATTTTTCCTTCTCTGAACTCAGACCTTCAGTGGTGCTCTAGTCCAGCACAGACGTGCCCCCTGCTTGCAGTGTCCTCCTGCACATGCCTTACCACGTGCACATGTGATACCAGGGCCCTCATGCTCCCTATCTCGCTGTCTTTGCGTTTAGTCCCAAAACCCCTCCCATGTATGGGACACTCCTTTACCTGCCATGTGCCCCTCATTCAAGCACCTTGCTGCAGTATTTTTTGATTACTACTTCTCAAGGCCCACAGTGCAAGTGATGCTGTCCCTTCTGAGGTATAATCCAATGACTTTCCCTGCAAACTTCTCTGCACAGGGTAGGGATAAGTTAAATGAGACCTGTGCAACTCAGGTGAATGATGCAAAGGCAAAATTTTCCCCAGGCTTCCCTGTTGCAGCACAGGTTTTGTTGATGCACATCTGCTTTTCCAGTATCAGTCCTGCTATAAATTGTTATTCCACATTAAATCCTCTTTCTGACCTTATTGTTCACATCTTAAATAGATGCTTTTTGCAATACCTTCTCCAGGTTTTCACAAACTTCTCTAAGTACCAGTCTGAAGTGAATGAAATTTACCAGGCCTCTGCCTTTGAGATCTTTAGTACAGCTTTAAAGAGATATTTAGAGGAAGATCCGTCTCCATGATTTCCATCTGGGCACAGATTCCCCCTGCTGTCACATACATTATTCTAAAACTGTAAAGATAGCAAAGCCTGCCAAAATTTTCTAAGGAAAATCTAGACTAAATGCTGATTGCAAACCTCAAAGGAAGAGAAGAACCAGACAGCTGACCCAGAAAAGATATTCATGCCATCACCATTTTTTCTTCTTTTTTTTTTTTTTTTTCAGTTTTGGTATCTCAGTTACTCACTCTGCTAGCCTAGTGTCATATTTCAGGTCAGAGATTCCAGTCCTATGTGTAAGGGAGTAACAAGTTAAAAAAACAACCGACCTGTTGAGACACATTGTAATGCACTCTGCTAGATGATAAAATCGCAGAAAATTTTATGACTGCAAGGCAGCTCCTGGCATGGATCACATCTATAACTCAAGGCATGTCTGCATATTTGAATTAAGTGTGGTAAAGGCTTATAAATGAGTGGTTGAAATGCACTCTTTAAAAACATTTCCTAAGCTGACACTTTGTGCTTTTAAGCACAGGACTGAAGTGAGGAGGTGTGAACTGCATATTTTTTCTAATTTAGGACCTGTACTTGTTGTAATCAGACCTTATCACTATAACTAGCTTGGAGGACTTTATAACCAGGTAGGGGTTAGCCTCTTCTCCCAGGAAACAGGATGAGAGGACATGGTCTTAAGCTGTGCCAGGGAAGGCACAGGATGGACATTAGGAGGAATTTCTTCACAGAAAAGGTGATTACACATAGGAATGGGGTGCACAGGGAGATGGTGGAGTTACCTTCACCTGAAGGTGCTGAAGGAAAGGCTGGATGTGGCAGTCAGTGGCATGGTAGAGTTGTAACAGTGCTGTTCGGTCATAGATTGGCCTCAGTTTCAGAGGTCTTTCTAGCCTAATTGATTCTATGATCATCTCAACTTCTGAAACCATTGTTTGGTCCACCTGTAACATGTTTCTTTGCTAAAGCGGTGTGATGTGTTTCTTTAGGAACAGCATGCAAACACTCTAAGGGATGGAGATGCTCCAGCTTGCCGAGGGGAAGGTTTGGGGTACCTCAGAGCAACCTCCCACTGCGACAGGCAGACCATGCAGACAAAGGGTGCGCAGTGGGTGAGTACTGACAACAGCTGTAACCCACATGTGGGCAGGTCCCACCTGAAGCACGCACTAACCCACAGCCGTGAAGGGCACTCGAGGCTGCGGGAAAGCACTGCCCCGTGTCCCGTCTCAGGCCGGGGCTCCTGAAGGGAGGGCGAGCCGGCGCAGGGGCTCCGCTGTGAGGAGGGCGGGAAGAAGGGGAGGGGGGCGGAGGCCGTCCCGGGGAGCGGGCGGGGGGCGGGTCCCGGGGTTGTGACACTCCCCGCCGCTCGCCAGGGCTGCCCCCCCGGCCCTACCGCCGCCCGCGCTGGAAGAGCCCGGCCCGGCCGCGGCTCCGGCATGGCCGGTGCGCCCGCCGCACTGCTGCGGCCGGCGCTGCTGGTGCTGCTGCTGGCCTCCGGCCGGCCCGCTCTCGCAGGTAGGGCCGTGGCGGGGCCGGAAGGCCCCTGCGCCCACGGGGAAGGGGCGGCCCGGCAGGAGCCCCGGCGCCCGAGCTGCTTGGAGCACTGGAGCAACTTGTTGCCGGTGTTGTCGGGAAAGCAGTAGCCTGAAGGGGCGTTCCCCTGTCCCGGCCTGGTGGGGCGGAGTGGGCCCCGTGCTCGGGCCAGCTGCCGCCGCAGCCCCTTGGCTGGGAGCAGGGGCGGCGGGCGGGCGGCGTTGGCGACCGCACAGGTGGTGGGACGGCGGGCATTTTGTGAAGGCGTGGTGTCCTCTTGCCTTAGAGTGAAGGCCGAGCTGTCCGCTCGGATGTGAGCCCGCCTTGTGCCTGCCTCCCCTCCTGCTGCAGAGACGCTGAGACTTGACACAGCTATACTTCCTAATAAAAACGTGGATGCTTTGCAAGCAACGGAGATGTAAACCTTTTCCCTCCACCTCTTACCATAATTGTAGTATGTCATGAGGAAAAGTGCTGAGGTAGAAACAGGAATATTCCCTGCAATTCCTTCCCTGCTCGTGCGTGGGAACTCGTAGTCCCGATGATAAGTATCAGCCAGCAGCTGCAGGTATCTGGGTTTTAGCATACAGCTTCGGCTGTCCTGTGCCTGGCTTTTCAAGACTGGCCAGGCACCTCACCAGTAGTGATGCATGTTAAGGTGCACGTCTTGGGCAGTCATCAAAACCATTGAAACAGCCAAAAACTTAACCTGCAAATTCTGTTTCTTCTTGAGATGTAACTTGGAGGACATTGCAATTTGAGCTTAAAAGACTGGTATTAAAGTTTATTACTTTCATATATTTTAAAAACGATTGGATGATCATGCATTTTGAAGAAGTGTGGTTTTTCATCCACGTTCACCCATCTTCCATTCCTCACTGCAATTGCATATGAGACAAACCATAATGTCTGTAATGTTCTTTAGAACGAGTGGTCAGTTCTGTGGTTGTGTGGCATCTGTTTCACTAGCTGAGAAGACTGGTTAGAAATGAACTAATATTTAATTGTAACCTTAAAAAAACCTTTTTACTTCAGAAGTTAATGAAGAGATTAATGAAATAATTAAATTCAGATACTGTCTATGAAATACACCAATGAGAGAATTTCAGTGCATGGAGCTCTAAGTGATGTTCATCAGTTTTGTGAGTGAAGACCCTGCAGCCAGAGTGGATGGAGGAATTTTTTTATTCCTTATAGTGATGTCTCAGACATACCAAGGATGTCAGAAGATTTGAGTGCCACTGAAATGGCAACCTCTAGTAGCAGCAGCATTGTCTTGAAGACATGACAAAGGGTTTTGTGGATATTACTGATAGAGGTGTTAGGCCAGGCAGTGCTTTATGGCTTGTTGTTAGAGTGGTGTCCTCTGTCCCTGGCACTGCAGGGAGTGTAAGGCAAAGCCAGATGAAACATTTCCAAACCACCTGGTAGAGACACAAGCCTGCTGCTTCTAGGTGCACCATCCTTTGATGCTCTGCTTGAGCTGCCTTCAAGCTGACATTGGCTAGGCCACATGGACTGACTTCACCACCAGGAGAGCTTGTTAAAATCCAGGTCTCTTCATTTGCTCCTGGTGCTGTTACAGCTGTAACTTCAGCCAGAGGCAATCTAGCAAAAGGGAAGAAACAGTCAAAGGCTGGGAAGGAAAAAAAATCCATGAGCTTCTTATAGGCAGTGCACTGATATTAGGTTTTAAGTGACTTTCTTAACTCTTCAGTTTTCAGTGAGTTTCTGTAGTAGAACCAGAAAATAACATCAGCACTGTTCATTTCACATTCAGTGCTTTAACTACAGGGCTGTCTTTTATCTGGAAGTCATAGAATGCTTTGGTTTTGAAGGGACCTTTAAACATTGTTTCTAGTGTGTAAAGCATTTGCAGATGCAGCATAGAGATATTCTTCATTGTGTACCTTTTAGGTGAGTGTAAGAGGCTTACACACTCTGCTGGTGTTTGATTTACCCTCAAAATCTCACTAGATCTTACACTGAGAGTGTGAATCAACCCTGAGAATTCCCTTTTGAATAACTGTTAGATTTAGCCTTAAAGGGTATTCCCAATGAATCTGGCAGCTTCCTTTTCCACTTCATTTTTTCCTATGTTATGTGCTGTTGATATCATCTGCTACCAGCTTAGATAAGCTGACAAAAATGGAGGAATTTTTCATTATGAAGTGTCGTCTTTTGATTCTTTGGATTTTTTTTCACCTCTCATTCTGCTGCATTACTTTTGCTATTTGTCCTTGTAACAAAGCTTCATTAACCCAACTCCTGTGGGTTGAAATATCAGCACCTTGTTTTGGAGAGTATAAGAATTTGTAAGCAAACAAAATTATGTATTTTGTCATTGTGGTGATGTTTTTCAATCTCAACAGTGGATTTTGATCTTATCTGTGATACAGCAAGTAATGTGTCAAAAAAAAAAAAATACAGTTCTGCTAGCTGTAAAAGAAATCATGCCAAGGCATTGTAGGTGGTTCAAAATCCTGTTAACTGGTGAATCAGTGGCTACTTGCCCCACCTTCAGTGACGGATTCGGACTCTGAAGAGTTTTATGGAAGGCAGAAGGTTTAACTTAGGTTTTTTTTTTTTCTTTCTAGAAAATTCATATATAGTATAAATAGCAAACTTGCCTTGTGGTACTCTGCGAAATACTGACTTCACAGCTTCATTCTAGTTATTCTAAATTGCACTGTATAATCCATAATCTCTCTGCTTAATTTCTTCCCCCAAAATCAAATATATGAATTTAGCATAATATAAAAATTTATAATTATTTAACCTATTTCCTGTCTAATTAGTTAGTCTTTATTTGTTCTGGGGACTTGTCTCTAGTTATGTTATTCCACTACTTGCTTTAAAGAGGAGATCTTTATTTACCTCACAGAATAACATTTTTATGTACAACAATAGGTCCTCTCAGTATATAAATTTAATCTAAAACCTGCAAGGTGTATTTGAGCTTTTTGATGAAAGCTTCTTTTAAACTAGAAGCAAACTGCTGGGGAAGAATTCCTTTTTGTTCCATTTGGGATCAGTTTTTGTAGGCACAGTGGTGACTGTTTCTTTGGAAGAAATATGTGTATTTCAGTAACGTAAAGATCTTTCTTGTGTTTCTTTGGGTACTTAATATAACTTGATATTACATAGTTGTTGGCTGTGGGTTTTGCTGAAATCTTGTTCTTGGGAAAGCTACGTAGAATTCTTATACATCCTATAGCAAAGTTTTAGATACTATTATTGATTGTTATTTCATGAATGAGCTACTAAATGAGGTCTTTGATCCAGTTCAGAGTCAGAGTTAAAGTCACACTTTATAGGAGTTGTTAGAGTGCATTAGATTAAGCATGGGGACAGCTGATGTAGGAACTGGAACATTTAAACCTCAAAAGTCCTCTGCAGTAATGCTTGATTTTAAAATGAGAAAATTATTTCAGAATGAAGCTAAAAACTGCAAAATAAATATCTAACTGGTGGTGTTCTTATAAGCTATATCCAAACACAGCTGAAAGCATCATAACCTTTGGCAGGTAGAATTTGAAAATAGACACGCTTGGAAAAAAAAAAAGGTCAAGGACCAGCTTGAAGGTATCAGAGCTTTTACTAAATCCTCCTTAAGTACATCAAGAACAAAAACCCTGCAGAGGGTCTGTGCAGCCAGTTGATTAAGTTACTACTATAAAAGAAGCAATCAGAAAGGGCATGGCTGCTGCAGAGAAGCTAACCTAAATGGCGTTTACTGCTAATTGGGAAGATTCCCAAACTGAAATTTCTTTTTTGGGGTGGTGGAAGGGGAGGAGAGGGCTTGACCTAAAAAAACTTGGTGATGAAATAACTTGCTTGCTAAGGGTAATGTCTGATCTCATGTTTAAACTCCCTGGTACCTGAAACCTGGATGGTGGCCGATTTTATGCTAATATTTAAAACAAGAATTACCAGGGGACTGTAAGCCTGACATCCATTACTCAAATTTGTAGGTATTGTAACAAAGGATAAAAGATGCACAATTTTGAAGGAGTCTGTAAGATTTCTTTAAAGAGTCCCTTACAAACCCTTTGGAGTTTTCTTGATGGGGGTGGCAAGGTGACCAAGATTTAGTGTTTCAGATACTTTTAATGAAGTTTGGTGCCAAAGGCTTTTTAGCATTCATAGGCATGCAGGGCTTTGTATATTAAGTAATTGATTAAATAGGAGGAGTGGTAGATGATTGATTTTTTTTTTTTTAATGTGTCGGTGGGAAGTTACCGGCAGAATTTTGGAGAATTTGATCTTTGAATCTGTTGTGTTGTTCAAAATAGTAATAATGGGGATGGTAAAAGCAGTGAGCAGTCACATGAAAGCTCTTACTGGTGTTACTGTTCTCAGAGCAGAAAAGAGGGAAGACAATGAAGGAGGCTTGTTCAGATTTGAGTGAGTGGCCAGCAGGATGGTGGGGTGATTGGAAGCTGCATACAGGAAACAAGAGGACAGTTATGCCTGGAAGAGAGGGATGAAAACATCTGAAGATGACACAGGTGGCAGGAGACTTGTGGGTCTTCTCTGCAGAGATGACATAGATTGTCTCTGATGGAGATGTAAGAGCATGTTGTAGATGAAACTGTTTCCAAAGAGAAACTAGAGGAATACTTCAGAGAGAAATTCTCTGGCAACTACAAAATAGACTGGGTGTGACAAGCTCAGGAAAAGACCTGAAACAAACAAACAAAAATTAAAGAGTATTTAAAAGAAATAATTCAGTATAATTGCTTGGTTCTTGCCGTTCCAGTCATCACTGTTGGAGATAAGAAAACTGGGCTGTATTCATCCCTTGTCCATTCTGGTATCGCCATTGGGCTTTTATTAAATTGCTTGGTTTGGTGAATTTGATATCTGAGATTTATTTTCATTTGTATGTGAATAAGTGTATAGAAAATAATATAAATTTTTTGCATATATACAGGTATGAATAAGAAAAATTTTTTTGTGTGCGTGTGTGTGATTGAGTTTCCTATTTATTTTCCTTTATTTCTTTCAGTATCATTTTATGGTGGTAGCTTTGTGGAGCTGAACATGGCAGAAGCATCCCCTCAGACATCCTTACAGTTGCAGTTTCGGACAAGCAAGCCACAGGGACTGCTTCTTCTTGCAGCTGGGAAGACTGATTATTGTTTAGTGGAGCTGCGCTCAGGATATGTACAGGTATGCTTTATAACTGTAGCTAAAAATTATGTGTAGCCTGTGTTTATCAGAGTTTTTCTTAAGGCTGTTATCTATAACAGGATAACTAAACAAGTTGCTGTTCAGAGAAATTGAAAAGTCACTTAATATAATTGATAATTTCAAAGTATTGCTTTTATTTCTTACAATTATATCTCTATAGCCTTGAGATCTCTAGATCTTAAAATCAAGATCATTGTGTTCAAAGCGTAAGGTTCAGCAAAGACAAAATTTCAGATTTGATGATGTTAGCATTACAGAAAATGCTTGTATCCAAGTAATTGTTTTTCTGCAAGGTAAGTTTTTGAAAGATCACTTTTATTTGGGCTCTCAGGAGTTGTTTCCATCAGAATTGCAGAGGAGTCCATTGCTGCTTCTGCAGTTATTCAAACATCTGTGACAACAAGTAAACCTACACAGAATTTTATTAGGATTTTATTTTTTCAAATCTATTTTGTAAATTATATGGTTAGTGTGAAAAGATATGAAAATTAATGTATTAACTATATCTAAATGTATGATTGTGAAAAAGATAATTTTGGATTTTTATAGTTAAAATTCTGTCTCTTGCAGTTAAGAATTAACTTTGGTGTGGGAGAACAAGTACTGCAGTCTCAGCAAAGATCTCAGCTGAATGATTTGGCTTGGCACCTGGTTGAACTACATCATGAACATGATAATGTCACATTGGTAATTGATAAACATGATAGAACGAGTGCAAAAATGCCTGGAATTCTTTATGAATTAAACATTGGTTATGGATTCTACATAGGTGGTACTGGTAAACTTGATGTTCCCTACCTTGTTGGAGCTCTACCCAGTTTCCGAGGATGTATTGATGGTGTGATATTCAATCAGTTAGACATTCTGATGCCTCTGAGACCTTCTCCTGGCTTCAAAAACATCCATGAAGTTTCAGCGGGGTGCAGTGATGAATTCTTTGCAGGTGAAGAAGAACCCATTAGTTTCTTCAGTTCCAGGTCCTATATTTCTTTCCCAGCATGGAATGTGGACGATGAGGGAATCTTTGAGTATGCCTTACAAACCTCAGCTGCACGTGGCTTGCTGCTTTATCAGCCTGGGCAAATGGGAGATTTCATTGCAATGGAAATGGAAGATGGTTTCATTAGAGCTTATGTTGGAAAACATGAAAGTAGAACCCATCTTTCTTCTTGTAGGTCAGTCAATGATAGTCGTTGGCACTACATCAAACTGAAATTTACTGCAGAATATTTGCAGCTAACATTGGATGAAGAAACTGTGAAAAAGTCATTACCTCCCCAGAGTAAGCTGCCCCTTCTGAAGGGATCTTTCTTTGTAGGTGGCATAGATGACAGCATACGATCGGAAGTGATGAAGTTAGTATCTGGGAAGTATGCCAGAGGAGGATCCTTCAAAGGCTGTTTAAGGAACCTGAAAGCCAACTCAGAAATCACTGAAGAATGTTCTAGTAACTAAGGACATTTCAGCTGGATGTGAAATGCCAAGTTCTTTTAAAACAAATCTTTCTTTAGAGACAGCTGAAAAGAACCCTCCTGCAAAAGCAGCTCCTGTATTTGCCATTTCCCATGAAAGCTCGATTTCTCTGGGCAAGGAAGACAAAAGCCACCTTTTAGTTCTGAGTAAGTTGATTGTGCTAGAGGGTGAACAAGCTTCACTTGAATCTAAGCATATTAAAGTTAACTTAGACTTTGAGAAATTAGGAATTAATCAGTCACAAATTCTTTTTGATATAAAGAAACCACCCTCTCATGGACACTTGAAACCGAATGTTGAACCATTGCAGGAGGTAAATACATTTACTATTCAGGATGTGTGGCAAGGGAAGATTCTATACGTCCATGATGGCTCTGAGGTCACTTCTGATTATTTTAATTTCTCCATTTCTGCCAGCAGTAAGAAGATTGTGTCTCCATATTTGGAAGGAAATGAGCAGCATATGTTTAGCATTACTGTTACTCCAGTAAATGATGCACCTGAGATCATACTTCCTAAGGGAAACTTGCTTCTTCTCTTAGAGAACTCAAAGAAATGTTTGACTAATGACCTGATAAAAGTTCTAGATGATGATACAGACTCTATGGGTCTCGGACTTTCAGTGCTTGGAAATCTGAATGCAGATGCAGGATTTTTAGAAAATTCAAGGCATCCTGGAAAAGCTATCACTACTTTTTCTTGTGAGGATTTAGACAAAGGCACTGTTTTCTTTGTCCACACAGGTGTCAGGAACTCAAGGATTGTTCTCAGGGCAAGTGATGGTGAGAAGGTGAGCAACACTGTTGTCTTACGTGTTATGGCAGTTCCTTTGGATTACAGAGTTGTCAACAACTCAGGAATAAATCTCCTCCAAGGTGTTGCAGCTCTTATAAGACCCAGGCATTTGGCAGTTGAAACAAATGCTGTCCTCCAGGAACTGGAGATACCGTACGAGATCACAGAGCCACCTCACTTTGGTCAGGTCCAAAGGCAGCATTCAAGGGGGTTATGGAAGCAAGTCAGCTCTTTTTCTCAACGCTCTCTTCAGCGCAACCGGGTGAGATACTGTAGCACTTTTAAAGACATTCAGCTGGAAAACATTACTGACCAATTTAAGTTCAAAGTTAGCATAGGAAACAGAATCAGTGAAGAACACACATTTCCAATCAGAGTGAAATGGTTAAGGTACAATTTATTGAAACTTGCTCCACTAAAAATTGAAAAACCAGAAAAGAAGTACTTGAATTCTGATAATCTGTTTGCTGTGATTACAGATCTAGAAATACCTGAAGATGAGCTTCATTTTAAACTTCTGTCCCTACCGAAGAATGGACAGATACTGCTTAATGACCAACCTTTGAAAAAAGGTTCAGTCTTTAGCCAGAAAGATATTACTGATCGAAGAGTGGCATATGAATTAATCAGCCAGTACCATGAAGACTATGATTCATTTAGATTCCTCATTTCTACAAAGTATCTGGATTCTAATTTCTATGACTTTGAAGTCTACATCAAATCATATTTCAAAAACATTATTTTGACTAACAATGGCCTTAATGTTATTGAAGGGGAAGGAGAATTAATAACAAGCACAAAGCTATTTGTGCAAACACCAGATAGTAAAACTTTCCAATATGAAGTTATACAGTTTCCTAAGCATGGGAAATTAAAACTTACTAATTTTTCTGGTTCATTTGAGAATAATGACAATCTTACAACTTTCACTAATAAAGATATAACTGATAAGTGCCTTATGTATGTGCATGATGATTCTGAGACCATGTTTGATGAACTTCTTGTCAGAGCTTACAGTAAAGAGTCAGGAAAGGTGGCAAACTTTGATCCAGAAGTAGAACCTTTGTCAGTAGAAATCAGATTCTATATTTCTGTCCAGCTGAAGAATGATGAGAAGCCAGTTCGCGTAGTTGATAGGATATTTGACATAGTGAGAAATGGGCAGCGATTATTAACTTTGGCAGATCTTTGCTATCATGATCCTGATTCTGATTTTGATGATGGACAGCTGCTATATACTAGACGTGGTATTTCCAGTGGGGACTTGGTGCTAACAAATGATACTTTGCATAGACTCTACCAATTCAAACAAGTGGACTTGGAGTGAAAGCAAGTTCTGTTTATACACCATGGTGCAGATTTTGGGCGTTTTGTGCTTTTTGTGACAGATGGCAAGCACTATACTTCCTTGCTTCTGGAAGTTAATGCCACTGATCCTTATGTTAAGTTGGCAAATAATACAGGATTGTTGGTTCAAAAAGGAAAAGAAGAAACTGTTTCAACAGCTAACCTCAGTGCTACTACAAACCAAGACATAAGAAATGATCATGAGCTTACATACAAGATACTCTCTTTCCCAGAATATGGAAGAATATATGTGAATAATGTATTAAAGGATTCCTTTACTCAGCTTGATCTGATAAAAGGACATGTGACCTACAGACATGATGACAGCAACAACCTTATTGACGCGTTTAACTTTACAGTCCATGCTGGAGATGTCCATCTGGATGCTGGACTACAGGTTCACGTGTATTTGGAAAGTCATCAGCAGCCACCAAGGATTGTGAACAGAAACAATCTCTTAGTTGAAGAAGGAAAACCAGTGAAAATCAGTAAAGGAAAACTGCAAGTAGGTTAACTGTGTTGTCCATTCCTCCGGTCTTGTAGTAAGTTTTCCTCAGTTTTTTTAGCCATTGGCAGTGTCTTTAGTTTGTGTCTTCACTTCTTTAACTCCTTTTGATTACCACTAATATGACTGCATTCTGGGTGGTTAGTTCAGGAGAGACTGACACAAGCAAACTTCCATTTTTAGGAAGGAAAATGGATCGTGTTAAAGAAAATACTGCCCATAGTCTTTGACTCTGTTACATATTGGTGCATAAGAAAATCTGGAGATCATCTGGAGATTCTGCATGTATATATTTGTTTTAGGTGTAACAATTATTTGTACTCCGTGTAATGCTCTTAATTGAGCTAGTGGGGAATGCCAAGGAAGAAAGTTGTTTGTTTGATTGAATTTGGAGCTAGCCCAGTTAAAATTGTTTGAGAGTGATATCCAAAATTTTAAAAAAATAAGTCACAAAGTTGAGGCTGCTTCTTTTTGATTAATTCTTCTCTGCCCCATTTTTGTGTGTAGCCTTCGAGTAACCACCACGAGAGGGCTCTTTCTGCACGTTGCTGAAATCCTGAGTTCCTTGTTTCAGGCAGGGATCTCTAGATGTGAGGCCAGTAGTTAATTATGCAGTACGTTCCTTTTAAAAACTTACAAAACATATTTGGGGTTACAAAATGGCTCCCATGCAACCTTTATTTAACATGTGTCTGCTTAAAGTATTGTATTGTTTTGGGAACTGTGTAACCCAACTAAGAAGTGCCAGTTTAGTTTAGTTAGGTAGACAATCCCAGAATTAAAAGTGTAAAATTCAGAAGAGAATTATAGAATTTCTCCCACTTCCATTTGAATAATTTTGGGATATGTTCTTAAATTGAAGGTTGTTCATGAAAATAGTCCTCCATCCGAGATTGTGTTCACAGTAAGACAGCTTCCAGTACAGGGATACATTCAGAGGTTTTCCTCAGAAGAAAATTCTCTCAGTTCTGACCAAAGGCCAGCTTTGAGCTTCACACAGCAAGATGTCGACGAGGGCAAAGTCCAGTATGTGCAGACAGTTTCTGACCAACTAGATGTCCATTTTTTGCTGGATGTGACCAATGGTGTCAGAACAGTGAGTGGAATAGAGATCTCTGTAGACATCATCCCCAGAATGATTCCACTGGAAGTACGGAACATCACAGTTTTAGAAGGGGGCTCAAAAGCCCTGGTACAAGACTATCTAAAAATTTCTAGTAGACACTTTGCAGGACTCAGCTGTGCATTCATTTTAACAGAGCAGCCAAAACATGGGTATATTGAAAACTCTAGTGTTCCTGGAATAAAGTTAGCTACATTTACCAGAAAACAGGTAATGCCTTTTGATCTTCTTAGACGTAGTCTTGATTAATAATTTGCTTTGCTGAAAGCTGTGGGATTTTGTGAGAGGTAGTGAGATACAGGAGTTTGAGCTTTATCCTGGCCTTGAGTTAAAGATCTTTCTGTTTTTTCCATCTGGTCATTTGGAGTGGGGAGGGTGGCTGCCTTGTTGTGGTGAACCACATCACTTCCTTGATGGCACTATTGACACACACTAATGTACTGTAGCCACAGTAGACTGATGGGCCACTCACATTCAGGCAGAGTTGTAGATACTCTGGAAATGTGAGACTGTGGGTGTATTTTGAAAAGACCAAAGGAAGTGCTATGTAGATTTAACAAGTAGAAAAGTGGGAAAAAAAGTAATATTTTTAGGTAATTTATTTGCTCACAGATAGCCACTATATGCCCGATGTGCTAATTTTCAGTCATTTTTCTCCAAGAAGCAAGATGGTATCATGGGTCACCATCTACTACTAGCACTGTGTTCAGTTTATAGATTCTAGGAAATGTTGTTACATATAGTGGGGTTGGATTTCCATTTTTCCTTCAGGAGGAAGGAAAGAATGCCAAGACTGGAAAGATATTCTGACTAGAATATCTTGAATGGACAGATAAGCAGTAAAATTTACTGTTGTGAATGGAGCAAAGATAGAGGTACAATCTGATATTACAGCATAAGTAAAATGTTCATGCAATAAGTACAGAGAGCCATGACTAGGATGTTTTCAATGTGACATTTATTTTCTTCTAGCCTCTTTAGTTTTTCAGCTTGTTATATTTTTCAGGTGGACCAAGAATTAATCTACTATGTTCATGATGGCAGTGAAGAACTGATGGACAGTTTTACTGTGATAGTAAATAACACAGAGTTGTAGAAACAGAGTTTACCCCGAACTGTGTTTGTAACTGTTACTGCAGTAAATGATGAAGCTCCTGTTGTAAAAGTAAACAGAATTCTTCAGGTAGGTTTGTCAACCTGTTAAAATTAATTCCATTAATTCTGATGCCATTTAATGCACCTTCATTAACAGACTATTAGGTTTGTATCTGGTAGGATAGTCAGTATGTAGTATATATGTAGTAGTCCTTGGATTTAGAGAAATTAATGCTAATGAAAGGAGGCAGTACATAGATTATTTGTATTTAGGAAGATTTTAGACATGAAGAACTCTTTTGGCTGTTGTAAAGTTTATCTAGATGGCTAAATGAGCATTCTTTTAATCTTAAACTTGTATGAGGTCTCTTGGACTCATGTAGGGCTTGTGAGGGTGGATGGCTTGCACCTGGATGTTTGTTACATTTTTATGTTGTTTGCTGAGGTGTCTTGAGGGCTGTTAATAAACATGTATTTGGTAGTTAGAAAAGTACTAAGAATAGTGATGATGAGAATGCCAGCTTTTCACTATTGTATTTGCACAGCCTTCCAACCCTATGCCTCTTGCCATGAAGTGCCCTAAAGGGTCAGACCTGTTGAAGTACATTCTACCGCCTGCTTTTGTCCGGATATACACATAATAAATTCTCTCTTGTCCGGTAGGATGGGACAAGAGAGAATTTATTATGTGTTGGTTATTTCTTACAAAACAGGAGTAGTTTCCTTTTAAAAAGTTGTAAATAATATGATGCAATGTGTGGAAATCTAGGGTCATCAAAATATTAGTCCAATCACTAAAGCTATTACTTCAGAAAATCACAGTGTGATACTGTGAGCTAAGAAAAAACATGTTAACTTTTTCTAACTGCCTTACCCCCAGAAAATCCTGAAGAAAATTTGAAAGTTACCTTTAGCTAAAGCTCTTAATAACCACAGCTGACTTTATAATCTACAGATCTTTGAAAAGTTATCTACAGAAGTGACTACTGTCATTTCAGTTTCAGTGCATTTTTAGATTGATTAATTAATTATTTTGTTTATTTATGGTATTTAAACCAGGACATATTTATATAGTATTTGTTTGTGTTATGATAGCAGTCAATAATGAAAACCATTTTAGTAAAGACACTGAGCCCAAAAAGCCCCCCACATGTAAAGACTTTCAATCTGAGGTCTGATGAGTCAAAACAAATTAAGTGACTCCAAAAATCAGGATGAAATGAACATGGTCAGCTAAGTGGTCACAGTAAACCAGGTGGAAGACATCAAGGCGGAGAAGGTATTTAGGAATAGGCTTGAAAGAGGATGTGCAGGATATTTTGAAGCTGCAATCATTCCCTGTTCTCTATGTTGCAGTTTATAAATGAGTGGTACCAAAACATGCATTTAATTTTATGTAGGTAATTGTGTGTTGTAGAGGGAGAGTGTGTTACTGTAAAGATGATGGTAACCTTGTGTTGTATATTTCACATATTTTCATATGAGAAAATACATATTTTTTTAACTAGCTGTAGTGGAAGTATTGTACAACTTCACAGTGAAAGCAGATAATCTGCAGATGCCCACAACAGAAGATAGCCTGCCCTGTGCAGAGACTGCTGGCAGAAGGGCAGACTGCATTAACAAACTTTTAGGTGGCACAGAGCAAAATCTTCTCCGGTTAAAGTAATTACAGTGGTACTCTACAGACATCAGCACAACATGCAGAAATCTTTGTCTAGTCACAGAGAAGAGAGCACCATGTTCAGCCAAGTTTTTCGGGGTCTCTGTTCTGGTGCATTGCTGGCATTAAACTGTTGGCATTGAACTGCTGGAATTGCAGTCTATTAATAGACCTAAGGCTGTGTATTTCACTGCAATGCAGCTTATGGATTTTTCTAAAAATATCTGTGAATCTAGGCTTCCCTAGAGCAGGGTTAACAAAGCTTCATCTACCCAGAGCTGGTGCAATCTACTGGGGAGGCAGTCTGTGTACTAGAACCAGGATGCTGCACTTGTGCCTGTGGTTTTGCTAATCAAGCACAAGCTATTGTTGAAAAATCAAGTTTGTATCTCTTGTGAGTGGCTACCAATATGTACACATGTGGTCGATTCATGTGGAATCTAAAACAAATTTGGCAGTCAGGTTTTCTGCTGGGAGGAATATGCTGAGATGATTCTTCCTTGAATCAAACTTGCACATCCTCAGTGGATGGAAGAAAATGAGTTTTGCTTAGTCCTGCTAAATATTGAGATGAGATGGGCATTCCTATGTAAGGTGATGGTGGCTGGCTCCATGTTCAGCCAAACAGTCTGCGTTCGTAATGAACGTTGTTAGTGGTAGATACTGAATAATAGACAATGTTGCTTTTAAAAACTCAGTAGCTCTTTTATCTATTTTGTAAGGTTGGAAATGTACAAAGTATAAAATGACTGACAAGTACTGTGAAAACTGAAGTCCAGTAGAACTGTTGGAGTTGACTGAAGTTTAGGACCTCAGAAATTTGGCAGGTCACAATATAATGAGTCAGAAAGAAATGCTGAATAATTAAAAATATAGGCTAGGATATGGCATCTGCTGCTGAGAAGTAGCTTATGTGAAGAGGTGTGTTATGTGGCCTGTGATGTTGATGTGGGCATATGGAAGTTAACTTATGCCTTTGTCATGGGCTTCTGTCCAAACACAAGAAACTATTGGGTGTGTGCACACATGCTGAATGAGTGTAGCTCTAGCTTCCTCACTGCAGTGACAACCATAACATCCCTTCCTCAAACAGCCTTGTCTATGGCTGTCAACATTATGAGCACCATGGGGGGAGTTTCAGGGTGACAGACATCCAACCATTTTGGGAATTTTTCTCTGATTTTTTTCTAGGAAGCAGAAGTAAATGAGGGTTTAAGGTGTTTTGGTTTTTGGTCCCCCCCCCCCCCCAGAATTTGTGACATAACATCTGAGATACAGAAATTTTTCTGTCCCGAGAACTTCTGTAATGCATTTAATTTAAATCCTTTCCATTGCAACAAATTTGTGAGATGTATTTTTACTTAGAAACTTTAATTATCAGCATTTTAGATATAATTTCTTAAAATTTCCACAGATTCTATGGACTTCTTTTTTTTTCCTGGAATGGGAATGGATGAAGGAAGAAGGATGTTTTGAAGAAAATCATGGTTCTGGCATTATATGCTGCAGTTATATGTGTTTAAATACATGGGTGGCAGTGCTATGAAATGAATGTATTCTGTTGCCACAAGAGGGCTATATTTTCCTGGAATTAGATTTTTTAAAAAATGCACAAATTTAAACTGATTATTTTTGTTGTTTTCTCCAAATTGCTCTCTAGAGTGTTAAAATGTGAATACAGACTGTCTGGTAGAATATGTGGCATGCAAGGAGATACTGATGAGCTGAGTCCTGTAAGTAGAGCAGAATAAATTATTTTACATCAGCAAGGTCATGAACCTTCTTTTGGACTATGCCTGTGGAATATATTAGGCAATGAAAAATCAGTGACATGCTACATCTTGGAAGTTCAGATACAGTTTTCATGGTGCTCTTCAAGGAGATTTTGATCTCAGATATGAAAAATAATATTCTTGTAACATTCTTGGTGTGTCCTCAGTGTTTGCTTCCCTTTTCAGTTCTTTTCAGCTCTTAGATCTCCTTTCACTCTTCAAGGATCATGTTGCAGGCCGTGCATAGTACTTAAAAAGCATTAAGTGGTAGTGTGCTGGGACAACAGAATTAAAATACTGACAGAAAAAATGTTTTTCTATAATTAGAAATTTAAATTCTTTTTTCCTTTAATAAGGAAAATAATTTGAAACTTAGTGAGTCATTTGTAATAACATGTGTCCATTATAATTTCTTATATTTTTGCATATTCTGTATGAGACCTTTTATTTTCTTCATAGAATAATCTACACAAGTGCTACTGAGACAAATTAAAAAGTCTCAATACAAAACCTGTGACACTGAGAAGCTTATTTGGTGCCACTCCCTAAGTCACCCTCTGCTGTTAGTTGTCATTCTCTGCCATAAGTGTCATTCTTTATCAAAATTTAATATTAATAATTACATTACAGCAAAATACATATTTCAGGGGAGAAAATAATTATGTGCTAGTTGAAAGGTATTTTCTATTATAAACTTACTTTTCAAACTTCTTCTGATTAGAAAAAAAAATCAAACTTTTTTTTAGTATCTCTTTTTCCATGGCACATATTTTGTGACACAATGTAGAATGAAATCTTTCCTCTGTTGAAGTGTGGTGGCACAAATTTCAGTCTCTTAAAAGGTTTTCTTTCATGGTTCATGTTAAAAAGTAGAATTAATACTTAGTGAATTGTGATTGCTGATTTTTGGCTTTGACAGAGGTAAAATGCTCTTTGTTAAGGATCATTTGTCCCCTTCAACCATTTGGTGTGATGTTACTACCAGATATTTATTAAGTGTACATAGACCCTAGAAAGAGAGGAGGGAATGATGCAATGTGTTTTGAAGCTCAAGCTGAGGTATTTAAAGGTTTAGGCTCTTAAGATTTTACGCTATGTTATGAATTGTGTATGGAAATAATTGATATTCATGTAGTGAATATTTTAGAAATTTCACTTCATGTTGAGATAAATATGTATTTTTCTTTGTTAGCACCTCTGTCTGTGCTTTCAGATATATACAGCAGAGATGAGGAATAAAATGGGCCATTGCTTATCCTTTCCAAACAAGAAATTATCCAGTCAGTTAGGAATGAAGCTCAGAGAGCAGTCCTTTCTGCTTGAAATAAGGGACCTTAAAGATCATCTAGTCCCAAATCCCCCTTCTGTGGGCAGGAGCAGCTCCCACTAGACCAGGCTGCTTGAAGCCTTATCCAACCTGGCTTTGAACACTGCTAGAATTTGGGAATCCACAACCTCCTTGGGCAACCTGTTCCTCACCACCCTCACAGTAAAGAATTTCATCCTAATGCCTAACTAAATTTCCCCTCTTTCAGTGTATACCCATTCCTCCTTGCCCTGTCACTCCAGTTCCAGTCAGAGAATCCCACTCCAGCTTCCCTGTAGGCCTCTTCAGATACTGGAAGGTGTCTGTGAGGTCCCACACAACCCTCTCTTCTCCAGGCTGAACAGCCCCCATTTTCTCAGCCGGTCCTCATAGCAGGAGTGCTCCAGTCCGTTTATCAATCTCATGGCTCTCCTCTGGAATTAGACTTGTAATGTGCTCCAGCTTTAGATTTACCAGAAATAAATAATGGTTTTTATACCATCTTTCTGAAAACTAGTTAACTATTTTTCTGCAATTGTAACCTTGCAAAATGGTAGGCAGCTTGTTGAAGGCATTGGTTGTTTCATCTCCCTGAGTGCTCTGTCTGAGCGTCTCTGGGCTTTTTAGTGCACTAAAAAAGTGCCTTAGTGCATTTTGCTAGAAGAAAATAGTGCAGCTACAAGAAGTGTTCCATTTGTATTAGAGTTTGTGCTGTCCCCAGGCTGTTTTTCTTTCATCTTTTCTGCTGGTGAAAGTAGAACATATTCAGTGTCTTACCTGCTGTGAAATACATGACGCTAATATTCATGTGTATGTGTTGGAAAGCAGCTCCTTGACTCAGTTATCATAATACAATTTTTGTTATGTTTCTAAGAATTTAGAGCACTTGTGCTCCAACTGTCTGAAACTCTTAACTAGTGTAGGGTGTGTTTGCTTGCATTATTTCAAGGTCTTGTATTTTGCAGACTATTTGCCAAGATGAGCTATGTCAGTCTGTGATCAGAGATTTGGATGGATAGTTATGAAACCTATTATAGCTCCGAGTGTTGCACAGCACAAATCTTTATTCTTCCTTTTTCTTAGAGTCATGTGTCATCCATTCCTGCCCCTCATTTCCTGTTGTCCCAGTTTTATTTTGTATGCATTTTCTTTCTTTATTTATTTTTAAAATTATTTTTGCTTTTCTAGGTCTGGGTGGGTTCAGTCACAGAAATAACTGTTGATGACCTCTGTGTAGAAGACAAGGACTCCTCATCATCAGAACTGGTGTATTATGTTACTCCACCTAGCAATGGACACTTGGCTCTGACGTTTTCTCCAAACAAGAGCATCCTTACTTTTACCCAGGCTCATATAATTAAAGGGCAGCTGGTATTTGTACACAATGGTATGTGATTTCAAAAATACCACATCTGATACTGGAGTAGTGCTCCTATTCAGTATTTTTATCTTTATAATCCATTAAAGATAAAAATAATATAATCCATTGTAATGTCGCAAAGATTTTGGAACACTGGTTATGTGAAGTATTATACACTGGTTATACATTATCTCAAAAACTAAACAAAATGTCTGATGTCTACTTAAATGTGTGCTCACTGGGAAACGGTGGTGTTCTTGTGGTTCATTAGATAGCAGCCTTCTTTCTCAAAGCAGTTTTGCAGTAGGGGAACATTTCCATGCACCTTTCAGAGATAGGAAATCCATTTTTTTGACTGCTGTGATCAAAAATTTCCTGAAGCTTTTCTGTCTTGCTACAGTGCAGAGCTGTTCATGGACTAGCAGTCTCACGGATACCTGCCATAGTGCAGTGATGGATGATGAAGTTATGGTTCATCTGTGTGATGTTCCTGTCCCTTTCAGGTTCTGAAAGAATTAAGCTGTAAACATTGACTCTTTCTCCTGTTGTCCAGAGCTAGAGATTTGGGTTTTTTTTCATTTGGGAGAACGTGTGGGGAATAAAAGAAGTCAGGGCAGCTTCATGCATCCTTGAGTGGCGGTAGTGGGAATCCACAGGAAAGAACTTCCCAGTGGGGTTCCAGTCAGAAGAGGCAGGGCTTTCACAGGGTGATAGCTACCTGTTTCCTGCTCCAGTTGTATTACTACTTGCCTCAGTTGAAAGAAGAAAGGAGATGCTACAGAAGGAATAAATCGTTGTTTTGGGATGGAGATAGAAGAGATACACTGCTCTCCTGCCAGCCCTGAGGCAGGCTGGAGTTCCAGTGCTCCCTTGGGTGCAGCAGTCACTCCAGATTTGTGCTGTGTCTTCATGAGGCTGAAGTACTCTGCTTTATGATGCACTGTCTTGCAAGGTGCATATGTGTTGTTGAAATTGCTTTACAGTCAGCTGCTGGTGAGCCGTAACTGTCCTGCTCAAATAATTTGGTCAGGAAATAAAAGGTCAAGAGCATGATAAAAGTGAGCTAAGCTATTTAAAATAAATTGTTACAAGGGAGACTTTGACATGTAAGAAGCCCTGTGATCTTAGGACAGTAGTAAATGTGATACACTCTGTGTTCCAGAAAGGGCAAATGCACATCTGTAAACTTAGAGAATGAATCTTGATTAATAAAAGTGAAAAGAACAGAAAATTTTGTTTTCCAGTGAATGGAGTGTAGCGTAAGTTTGTAACAGGAAATTACCCAGGTTGTGTCAGGTCTTGCAGCCGCTCTGGCTCTGCTGTCTGCTCAACTGTATGGTCTCCAGTGCTTCACAAAGTACTCTGATCATTTAGCTTCTTTGCATTTCTTGGTCAGTGGTTTTCTTCCCTCCTTCATCTTGACCTGTTGCTGGAAATGTAGTTGTTACTTCCATCTTATTGCCTCCAGCCTTACCTGGGGCCTTTTCTTATGTTGTTGCTGTCATTCAGCTTTTTATTCCTTTTCTCTGTGTTTCCCTTGTTCCTTGTCAGTCAGTGTTACAGTGTGTGCTGGCTACTTTGTCTCCTCTTGGAAGTACCCCCGTCTACTCTTCCTACTCACTTGAACCCTTTCCAAAGGGAAGAGCAAGTTCTTCTTGGCTGAGGCAGCTCTTCCATCCTCTGGCTACTCCTCATGGCACTATACATTTTTTACACCTGTAGTACGTGGCAATGACTTCATTATCAGTGTTCTTTTTTACTGCCAATGAAAGTACTAGTATACTTTGCTTTTATGCCTCTAAATTAGACCTCAGAATTTTCCCTTCACATTGCTCAGCCTTATAAGTTACATTATGCTGTGGTGTGAGTTGCAAACCTTCCTCTTTGCTCTCATGTTTTCCCCTTGGATTTTTATTTCTTTCCTTCATAATCCCTGACTGTTCTATCACTAGCATAAATGCAAAACTAGAACACATTTTTCCTTTTCTGTACTTCTCTTTCAGCATAAGAATTCCTTCTCTTTTTCACTCTTGCTTCACTCTGGGGTTCTTCCCTCTCACTTTTGCAGTATGGGCCCTGCTCTTAAACCCTCACAGTGTTTTTCTTAGGGCAGTAATAAATTGAACTCTTGTTGGTTCTGAAGTCTTTGTGCTTCTCAGTGCAGCTTTTATAAACCCTCTTTCTGTTGTCCTTTTAATCACCTCTGATCAGACACATTAAAAAAAATTAATTGTGATAAAATAATAAAGGGCTCCACCCAGTCAGAACTTCAAGATGCAGTTCTGTTCCTGACTGCTGATGATAAAATTTCTGTGTCTATCAAGCAGTTGACCTTAGCCAAAAAAGCAAGTGAGGCTGCATAAGCAGGTTTGTTTAGGGTGTTTTTTCAACTTAGTACATATAGTAGACTCCCAGATGCTTTTTTAAATAAACAACTGGTTCTTTTTTATTAAAATATACCAGAAAATAAAAAAATTTAAAATAAAAACAATATGTTTAGATCTTCTAGAGCTGCTTCAGCTGCCTGGCTAATATAAGAGCATTTCCTAGGTGTATTTTTAACTGCAATCTCAGAACACACTTTTGATTCTTCTGATATGTTAATTTATAGTTAGGCAAAGTATGATGGTCTTTACATGAAAGTATGGGGTACTCTCTAGTTTTTAGTATCTATATTCTTGTAGCAATATCTTATGGCTAAATTGGGCAAAGCAAATATGAGAGCATGGTAATTCTTTGCAACAGTTAATGTTTCACTTTTTTTGGATCTTTTTTCCTAATTGAACAACCTGGAGAACCTCTGCTTAAAAGCAGCCTGTCAGTTCTGAGATATGTATTTTTACAGGAATCCACTCAGACTCCTGGAGGTATTTTGCTATTGCTTGTGCCAAAGTACATACAGGTCCTAAGATTAAAGGGAAAAATGTGCATTTATTATGAGTACACATAACCTCTGAAATAGTTTAAGCTGTGACAACATACCTTCTTCAGCAAAGCTGAAGTGCAGCGAAGAGGCTAAGAAAACAACCGAGAGTTTATTCAGACCTTTAAATATAAAACAAAATGAAGGAACATTCAAGTTACCTTTCTCCCCAAATTCCTTCTTTGCCAAAATGTGACTGCTCTAAGTGCTTTGAACCCTTCTAAGACATAAATGGAGTTGGAAATTTTGGAGTAATTTTCTCCCCAAGTTTAACTAGATTTCAGCTCCACTGAGTCAGTGAAGAAAGAGAAGAAGGGGCACTCTTGCTGATTTACATCTAAGGTGTGTCTGGCTTTTGCTGAAAACAACAGCCAGTAGTTCTTCCTGGGGAATGTGTTAATTGCATTATAAATTTATTTAATTCTATTTAAGATACAAGGGCTCTGATCAAAAGTTGCTTTCAGGATGATCTTGGATATATTACTAAGGAAACTTTCCTGTCTGCTCATCCGGGAGTCACTTTGGCAGTCACACTGACACCACCCAAGACTTTGATTGTTGAGATGGAACCCCTTTCTCATCTGGTGGCTCCAGTGAGCCCTGCTTGACTCTCTACATAGCTAACACTCACACAGTCAAACAAGGATTCCTCACTGACTTAACTCAGGTTTCCCTTAGCAGAATCTCAGGTGCCTGTATCCTTAAAATAATTTAATTATTGTGCAACTACAGAATAATGGCTCTGGCTGGCAGCCTCTGACAGGGGACCCTGACCAAAAGACTTTTGCAGGTTAAGCCTAGAAAGTCTGAAGTCCTCAGCTCCTGCCATGTCTCTGAGTGTTGGTCCCCTGGCAGCAGGTCCCAGTGCCCTTGTTAAGCAAAGGCTCAGCAGTTCAGGACTTCTTGCCTCATGCTCCTGCCCCTCAGAGATCAACCTGCACAGCTCCACTGCAGCTGCCTCCAGATCTACCTATCCTGAATGTATTCCTCAACAATATTTCACTGTAGCTACGAGTGAAAGGTGTCCAGTGTGTTTGTGTTTTGTGTGACAGAATAATACAAGAATAAATTTATGGTTTTGATTTCCACAGGAGCAATGTCTGGAGGCTTCAACTTTCAGGTGACAGATGGTTTGAACTTTGCACCCCGGCAGATTTTTAGCATCACAGCTCAGATGCTGGTCATTACCCTTGAAGTGAACAAAGGGCTCGGAGTCTTTCCAGGTCTGTTTTTTGAGATGATCATGATTTTGTCCGCTTGAAAATATTGCCTGATAGAAAGTTATTTGTCAGATAATTAACTGACTAAACTGTGGAAAGCTGTAGCTGGGAACATTTATGTGTGTTTTTAAAAAGAGGCTAATGTTTTTTCAAACAAAATACTGCTTTTTTGCTTTGCAGTCTTTAACCTTTTGATATGTGCATGCTTGGAGGCATAGAAACTGTCAGTGAAATGTTCAACTAAAATGTGATAATAAAACCGTCTGCCTAGGCTCTGGAGATTTCCTATTTAGGTTTGTTTAAAATATCTGTAGTCCATTCGGATATTTAGAGATGTCTTAGGTGGTTGTGATAGTGGCTTGTAAAAGCAATAGAGGGGTGAAGCATGTGGCCATGAGATTCTGAATAGCACATGTAAGTTTTCCAGATTGCTAGTTCACTTTTTTTTTTTTGTTTAAAATGAGTTACAGACAGCAGCACAGACTCACTGAGGAATCAGAAGGCTGGAAAACTTTGATTCATGTTTGTGCATTTGTAGCTACTTGGTTCAGCAGCTTAGTATTTTTTTAATGAAATTATACCATTGAAGGAGTTGATGTACTAAGAGGTCTCATCAGAGCCATTTATTATTGTACTGGTGAGAGTAATGCCTCATTGAGTTAGGAAGCTAACATTTATTGCAGGATTCAAGGAGAAATAAAGATTAGTTTTCTCTCAGTAGTATCACTTTTGTTTGTGATGCCTTCTTTTTTTGTTTCTCTGAATGTGATCTGTAGAATCAGAGAGATACTAAGAATTGGCAGAGTTCTAGACATTGTAATCTGTACCTTAATTTATTAATTGGATATGGAAGAGGAGCACTTTATATTCTTACACTTCCTGAATATAAGTTGCATAAACAAAAGTTTGCAGCAAAATCCACTTAAACAGAGGCAACAAAAAACAAGATTGTAGCAGCATGATCTTCTAATTCAATCAATATAAATGGGATTCACATAAATCCACTTGCAAAGCTTATTAACCTGCAGTTTTGGTGTGTAAGGTTGCCTTGGGCACAGGGATTTACTGGAATTCTATCTTAAGCCAATGATAATTGTAAGAAAAGCGTGCCTAATACTTCCATAGAAGGCAGAGGTCTCTAGGCTGTCAATCAGTTCTTTCTCTCAGTTTACAAAATACAGTATTTCTTTCAGCACTGCAAACTGTATTCATCCAAGATTGTAGTTTTTTCCCTGAATTCTCACTTACTTTGGGTTAGCAAAATTCCTTTTAGATGTTATAAAGTGTTACTTGCTTTTTTACATGTTCTCTTTATGGTATTTTTTAGAGACATTCAGGAGCTGTATGGCTTTCAGCTGCAGTTTGCCATCATGAAATAACTATTGCAACAACTAGGGTGCCAAATGATTACTATATATAAAAGCAACAGCCAGTGTCCTGTTAAATTTTATAGCCCTACTAAAAAGGGATGTTTTTGAGCCAGCTTGAGAAATCTCTCTGGGGTAGTAAAAATTGAATTTATTGTGAAGAATTTACCATGTCTTCATGACTGGGTGTGAACTATTCTCTAAAGCATATTGTTCTGCAATTTTATAAGAGCATGAACTGCTGTCTTTTTTTTGTGTTGGGTATACCAGATCTGTTGATATAATTCATTGATTTTTTTCTGTTTTAACAGAAGCTTGCTTTACTCAGCATACTCAAAAAATTGACTGCTAGATATACTAGCTTTTTCTACTGTATGCTAGATATGTGCGGTGCAAGGATTTGCTTCTTCTGGAAGGCAATTGCTCAAAAAAGAATTGAGCTGAGTTTCTCTGAGGAGTGTAAGCCTGACTTGTAGTTAATTGGAAGCAGAGCTGTCTAATCAGTCTGTAGATGAGATGACTTATAGCTTTCCAGCAGTGGTAGGGAGAATGCTCATGCCAAAGCATTTTCCAAATCTTAAATGTAGGCAGTAAAAATGTGTAACAAAATTATGGTGCAACAGCATTATGCTGTTGCACTCTACTTGAATTGATTTGCTTGGCCCCACTCAGTGTCACCTGTTCTTGTTGTGTCTTCCTCCTCTATCTGTTCCTGTCCCCTGTGTTTGGGTGGGGTTTTTGTGATCTCTCCTTCTGTGACTGGGAACACACAGGCAGTGTTCTCACTTCATTTTCTTTAACCCAGTCAGCTGGCTGGCAAATAACTTTCCTCTCTATGTTGAAGTGTCAGACCTGAGAACTACTGTGAGTGCCAGGAAAGTTCTCAACTCTCAGGTGAGAAGTGGATGAAGGAGAAGGTTACATTTGGGGAGGGTGCTAATTTACAGAAGAGCATGATAGACTATGTTTTCTGTGTCTGTAGACTGTATTGCAGCCCGTGGTGTTCAGTGACTGAGGTCAGGTCTGGTAGGAGTCAACGGAGTTGTGTGAAATATGCCCTTGCTCCCCGTGGCCATGCTCTGTGATGGCAGTGGTGTGGTACCCTGGTATGGTCAAGAAAGACTGGAGCAGTATCTTCCATCACTACAGTGTGACCATGTTTTAGTGTTACTCTGTCCTACTCTGTTAAGGCAATAAGGCCTCATTTGCATAACTAGCAGGTTATGCAAATAACTGCATTTGAAGGTTTCTGTTCACTGATTAACTGTTGTGCTAAGTTGTACATTCTTGACCACATCTGCTATATGCACAAGGTTATGGTTCCCTCCCTTTCTGTCACAGAAAAAAAGGAAAAGAAGGGAGAAGAGGAGGGAGATTTCTTGAATTAAATATTGTCTGGGAGAATTTTTCTTAACCTGAGAGACTGGACATGGGAAGGTAAAAATGGGAAAACAGGAAGAGACAGAACTTGTAACAGCTCTGTTTCAAAGCAGTTGTTATTTGAACCAGAGCACAAGCAGGCTCCTGGTATTAATAATGGCTTTCAAAGCATCCCTATTCTTCACTGTCCTTACCATGTTTTTTTCTTCTGAATATTATGGCATATATATATATATATATATATATATATATATATATAGGTATGTATGTATATAAAATACATGTGTTATTTTGTGTTATTCTTGTATGAGATAGGTTGATAATTCAGACTTCAAATATATTTAATACCATACAGTCTTTGAAATTATGTATTGAAACCTATAAAGCTTGTTGCTCAAAGAGAAGAGAAAATCTGAAAACGGCGGCAGAAGTGGAGATACAGGGGGAATAGGATGATGGGAATCTTGCTCCTCTAAAATGATAATTGAACATAAATTTTAGTTTGTTGAAACCTTGTGTACCTTGAAACTGCATCAAAAAGAAGCCAGATAATTTTTTTTCTTTTAGGAAATTATTGCCCCAGCTGTGTCAAAAATTGTCTTGGTTTGATTAATTCCAGAAAGCTCTTTATAATCTTTAAGACAGAAGGTAACCTTAGTAAGGTTAGCATCATGCTATGTATTAAAAGAATTTTGTTACCACTCAGTCTCCATCTATCTTAATAAACAATACATTATTTCAGTTCAGGCTATTATTTCTGTTACATGATGTTCTTCCTAGTTTGTTTAATTTAGTACTTATGTTTTAATTTTATTTAATGAAAATCCTATTTCATATTGATAAAGTGTACTTTTGTTAATGATTGATTTTGGTTTATGTGTAAACTAGAAACTTTGCCATTTTGAGTCTTCTCTGAGTCAAATCACCTATGTCTTCTGTGGCAACTGGGAATCCCAAAAACACTGAAGTTTGAATTTGGTTCTAGACATGTGATGTAGAAACAGAACTTCTTATACATGCTCTGACCTATACTTCAGGTAGTTTTTGTAGAAGCCAGTATTTAGCAATTACATGTGCTGAAGAGAACTGCATTTTTTGCATTTTTAAAACATGGGTACATCCTACTAATGGGCTTTTTATTGAAAAAACTGTAGAAGAGTTGTAACCAGGAGGTAACTAGAAAAAGAGTAACCCTTCTGATCTTATAAAATGTTATTAAAATGCTAAGTAGAATACCTGGGTGAGAGTGTGAGTTGTGCATACAAAACTTAGTCTTTTGGAAAAAACTGTGTTGTAAATCTTCTTCCTATACTTGACATTTTTTAGGTTCCAGGAAACCTATTTCACAACGTGATCTGAAAGCTGTAACCAATGATGTGACCAATACAGGAAACAGAACTATAACTTTTGTGATTGTAACTTCCCCAAAACTTGGAAGGCTTATCAGACTAGATTCTGATAATACCACTCAGGAAATCTTCACTTTTACGCAGTCTATGGTAAGCATTTACTTTATAACAGCTAGTTGAGGGTAGATTGTTACTTCAAAGGCCATCTCAGTTGCTCACTCTTCGTGTGATCCATTTATATCTGTTAAGTAACCAGGCATATGTGACCCATCAGTGCAATCACCAAGATTTGCTATGTCATTAAATATCTGGCATCTAGTAATGAGCACAAGAGGAATCTTTGTTCCCTTCTGCTTGGATACTAGCAGGGTCTTGGCAATTCCCACTGTTTTGCTTGTAAGACTATTTGTCAAGAAGAGCTGTTCTGGTGCCATTAACCAGCAGTCAGAGGTTGGAAGCTTTTAGGTTTTGGCAGAAGGAGCAGCCTTTTTCTCTATGAAAAGTCCAAGTATCAGATCCATTTCAACTGTACAAAGTCCTCATGGCTGTCCCCAAGATGACTTTTATTGACTGGATTGGCTGTGGTACTAAATGTGTGAAGTATCTTAACTGTGATACAGGCTCACTTACTGAATGACTAAAATGTGGCAGCTTATGTAACTTGATGGAAAAATTCTTTTACAAAAGGAATTACTTGTTTGTGTGCAGAATTTGAATATAACTATCTTCAGCATACATTAAGCTATTCTCAGAAAATTAAAGGGAGGGAGATAAAAGAGGGTCAATCTTCTGACTTTGCTAATGGAAAAGCATATTTTTACAGATTTTAAATGCTATCTGATTGAGTATATGAAGGAAGAAGAAAATCTATTGGCCAGAATTTGAAACTTGGGCAGTAAAACCTGGAAAAAAGGACAACATCTTTATTTGTTGTCATCAGGCTTTGAAACAACCTGACCAAGAACAGTTGTAGAATGGGTCTCCACCTGGACTTTATAAATCAAGATGAACACAGAATGGTTCTCATAAAAAACGTTTTGTAATCCCATTATGTCATTGGTCTTATTTCAAAAGTTGCTGAGTTTTGTCTTGTTTTATGAAAGCGATGAACTGTATAATGATGCTTTACCATTCTGATCCCAAAATATGTGATCTTTTTGAGTATTAGATGAAACAATTAAGCACATTAGACAGAAAATATTTCAGCTAAGGTTTTGAAGTGTCACTCTTTTTGCCTATGGATATGACCATTATGTGTGTTTATTGGACAGTACCATGTCAGAACATATCACTTATTATCTGTAGCTTTAGTTTTTAGTAATGTATAGCTAACTTTACTTTTAACTTTGCAAACTGTGAAAGGTTTTAGGCTGAAATAATAGGTATGCTTTTCTTGTCTGGTGGAGATATTTCTATTGGCCATTTTAATTTCAAAAAAGTAGAGCCAAATGACTTCTTGCAGGTGGAATTCAAGTATCCAAACAAGACTGCTATTTATTCTGGTAGAGGGTGAGATGTAAGAGAGAGAAAAGAGATCATAAATAAACTTTCAGTTCAGTGTGTTGTAATTACAGGGAGTTAAATGTGAGTGAAGAAAATGATGGTCATATTACAAACATTGTACATTGCCCAAGTAATGGAGACTAAAGCATTTAGTTTCTGTTTGGTAATAAGCTTGAAAAACTGATTTGAATAGAAAAACATTTTGTGTTACTGTAGGTCTCTGGGTATTTGTTGACTTAATTCTTTGTTGAGGAACTTGAAATTTCCCTTTGGAAAAGTAGTTATTCCTTTTGCTGGAGTGCTGAACTCCTCTGTATGCGCTGTGGTTTATTGCTTTGTTGCCAAAGGGAAAAAAAAAACAGCAAAAAGAAACAGAAATTACTATTGCATTCCAAGACATTTTTTTTCAACAGATGCTGTTCAGCTAATACAAGAAAATTATTCACACATTAAACACTCTCAGGAAACTCAGGAGTTTTTCCGCATAATGTTTGAATTTTGTTTTTCTCTGCAGTATTTTCTGAGATATCTTAAAAGTATTTTCATCTCACAGCAAGCCACAGCTTCTTCATTATATAGAGTCATTGCAGAGGTAAACATAGAAATCCTCACCAATTCTGTTCAGTTCTTAGCCCAGATAGTAGAATGGATTTGCAGTCAAAAAACCCCAAAACAACCAGCCAATTAAGATGGATACTAAACACTGCTGAATTTAAAGGATGTGTATTGCGCCTGTATTTCTTACAAAAATTTGCTGTCCTCAGCTTGAAGTCCTAGAGAGGTTTTGGAAAGTTCCCCTGAACTAACATACCCTTTTGCTATTTTTTTTTTTTTGTTTGTCCTATAATAGCCATTAAGAATTAAATCAGTATAGGAAAGGCAAAAACCTGGAGATGTGCATAAAGCATTTTATCACATCAGTCTAAATTTTTTAGAGAAAAATTGGGATGGTTTTGAGGCTGCTGAGAAAACTGACCTTGAAAGCCCAGTTTGCCTAGTGATCTCAGTGGGCGCTGTTGCAGTAATTTCAGGATTCAATCTCTCTGTATTTATATCTCAGATTCTATACTTCTAAACTTCATCTGTGATAACAGCAGGGGGGTTTTGTTTTCTTTTTTCACATCTTTCAAGCATATATGATAGAAATGTGTACTGATGAGTCCCTTCAAGGTGTTTGCAGGGTGTGAGGAGTGTGTTAAAATAGTAAATTTAAACCCAGCACCATCTCAGACCTGGATCTCTCAGGCAGTTACAAACTAACATGTGCAAGTCTGGTCAGTGGTTGCCTGGGAACTTGCCAAGGATTTAATGGGTGTAGCTGTCATCTCTCCAGGGCAGTGAATGAATTATCAAGCAATCTACTGGATAAGATTCAGTAAGTGGTCTAGTCTTCCTATCATAAGGAATTCTAATACAGTTCCAATGTATTATAGTATTGATCACAAAATTCAGGTATAGTTCCAGCTGGTGAGAAATAATCTGAAAATACTGCCTTTTGCTTTGGGGTCTAAAGAGAGAAACAGTTTTATTTTACATGTGCATTTGTTTCTCTGGAGATGTACTACAGTATCTTGCAATACTTTGAAGCTTGTTTACTCAGAGTAATCTGATTAGATTCCTTGAGTATGATGATCTGCAAGGTCACTGCAGGCAGGGAGAGGACAAACCAGATTCCTTCTTCTCTTTTAGGAATCCCCATCTTGCTGTGATGTAGAAATTTTCCACTGCGTAGTTCCATCAACTTTTTGCTTTAAGTGAGAGTAAATACCAGTGGTCATTACACTTCGTTCAGGTTTTCTTAGTCTATTACCAAGTGTCTTTTGCCATTTGAAGGAAATAACTGATCAAAGTCCTTCTCCAGCATTCAGCCTATCATATGCTTTTTCAGGACAAATAATCCAGCCCTGCTAGTGTCCTTGCAAAGAAAACCCAAGATACTTTGATTTATTAAAAATACAGTCCATCTGAGCACGTGATACCATTACTAGCTTGAGGCAGTTTCTCAGTGTTACATATCTTTTTGCTTTTCATGTAAGGCTTTTACTGAGCATTCACACCCAGTAACATTTCACTTTCAGGTGTTTATATGGCAACACAGAGTCCATCATAAGAGAAAGAGAAATGCAGAATAATCTCAGTGTACATACAAGCTGGATTGATAGGCTGGGGCCAATGGAGTGAGGTTCAACAAGGCCAAGTGCCAGGTCCTGCCCTTGGGTCACAACAGCCCCAGGCAGTGCCACAGGCTGGGGCAGAGTGGCTGGAAAGGAGCTGGGGGTGCTGGTGACAGCAGCTGAACATGAGCCAGGGTGTGCCCAGGTGGCCAAGAAGGCCAATGGCATCCTGGCCTGGATCAGCCATGGTGTGGCCAGCAGGGCCAGGGCAGGGATTGTCCCCCTGTACTGGGCACTGCTGAGGGCACACCTCGAGTGCTGTGTCCAGCTCTGGGCCCTCCCTGCAAGAAAGGCACTGAGGAGCTGGAGAGAAGGGCAATGGAGCTGATCAAGTGTCAGGACCACCAGTCCTGTGAGGAGCAGCTGAGGGAGCTGGGAGTGTTTATCCTGGAGAAAAGGAGGCTTAGGGGAGACCTTATCACTCTCTACAACTGCCTGAAAGGAGGTTGTGTCCGGGTGGTGTTGGCCTCTTTGCCCAAGTCAGAAGTAGTAGGATGAGAGGACATGGCCTCAATCTGTGCCAGGGGAGTTTAAATGGAATAGTAGGACACCTTTCTTCATGTGAAACATAGTTGAGTGTTGAACCAGACTGCTCAGAAAAGTGGTGGAATCACCAACTGAATATTTTAAAAGACATGTAGATGTGACACTTGGGACATGGTTTAGTGTGGACTTGGCAGCTCTGGGTTAACAGTTGGGTTTGATCTTACAGGTCTTTTGCAACCTAAACAATTTGGTGATTCTGTAAACACTGTGCATGGACTAAGGTACAAAGCTCTCTTTGAACAATGTTCTCAAGATACTTTTTCTGTCCTTAACACTCGTCTGTTTATAATCACCTTGCTCTTTTACATATGTCTTTTTCTTACCTGCAACAGGTTGATGAAGGTGTGATCATGTATGAACACTTACATGCTGAGTCAGCTGACTGGAGTGAAGAAGATTTCTTTACATTTACTGTATCCTCTCCACCATCAGCTCTAGATATCCAGATATTCCATGTTGTCATTTCATATGAAATTGACAGGCATGATCAGAATAGTCGTCTTCTAGCAAATACAGGTAAAAATGCTTCACTGTTTTGGATCAAAATTGTTTTGGATCTGTCAGAAGTCCATTGAAGAATGGAGAAAAGAACAAACATTTCTTTCTCTTCAGTAAGCAGTGACCAGAATACTTCTGAGACAGGGAGTACTATAGGGTAGTAGTTTGGAAAGCTGTGTTCACTGCACTCTTAGAAATGAGATAGTTAGATATGTTTGATGCTTCCTGCTGCTGTAGAGGATATTTTGTTTTCTGTAATGGTAGGTGAAAAACACTATCAGAATCTTTGAGATACTTGTATTTCTTTGATCTTAGTGTATGCATCAGTCAAAAATCTTGTCTTTCATATCTGATTGTATTTTAAAAGTAGTGGTAATAAATTTTTAGCCATGACATGTGGAAACCAAGGATACCACAAAGGATAAAATTTTTTGAGCATCATCAGTGTTTGATATGTAGTTTCTGAAATAGTGCAACTATAAAATGTTGGGTTTCTAAGATTCTCTTTTTGTTTCTGCCAGGTGCCATAGTCCAGGAAGGAGGTAGAGTATTAATCAAGAAAACAAATTTAGATGCTTCAAACCTATTGATTAAGCTGCCTGATGTGCAGCGCTCCATGTATGAAGTATGGTATCAGGTTGTGTCTTTACCCCAGCATGGCATGATTGTTGTTGGAGAACGAAACATTTCTAAAGAAAAGCCTAACTTCTCCCAATATGTACTGGACAAATTTGGAATTATGTACATACATGATAATTCTGAATCTCTAAATGACAATTTCACTTTTGCTGTTTGGTTGAACCTGAAGGGCAAGCCTGCTACAAAGCCCCATAGTGAGGTTTAAGAGGAGATGTTTAATATCACTGTTTTCCCAGTGAATGACCAATCTCCAGAACTGAAGACTAAAAGACTGCACTTGAAAGTCCTACAGGGAGATGTGTCAATGCTGGGGGCAGAGAATCTGAAAGTTGAAGACTTAGATAATGCTCCAGCTGAGCTGAAATACACCATTGTTAGCAACCCCAGTAATGGTTACTTAGCAATGAAAAGCAATCTCAGTGTCACTATAAAAGATTTCACACAAGCTGATGTTGACAGCAGTAAAGTGTGGTTTGTACAAGATGGAAGTTCATCTTCTGGGGTGTTTTATTTCAGTGTGACTGATGGTAAACATCGCCCTTTATACAAACTATTCAGTCTTGAAGTCGTACCAATTGCTCTTGTCCTCGTCAACCTTACCGATGTTGTGCTGCCACAGGGCCAGACATCTGTCACTATTACTGACATTCAGCTTTCAGCCATCAATATTGGAAAAAGCACTAATATTATGTATGAAATAACTCAGCCACTCAAATATGGGCATCTCATGATTGGAAATTAGCAGGTTACTAAATTTGAGCAGGGAGATTTGTACTCAGGAAGGCTCTCTTACCACCTGACAAATATTACTGCTTCCAGTGATGTACTGGAATTTATGCTTTTTACTGCAGAAGACAATCTAACAGGACAAGTGCTGAACATCACAGTGAAGCCTTTAGTACAAATTGTGTCTGACCTGCAGATTTCAAATCAAGCAGCTTATAAATTTGGAAGCAGTGACCTGGATGCTTCTGAGCTAGCCAATTTGACAAACAGTAATCCTAGATTTGAAGTGATAGTGCCCCCGTCTCACGGGAGGATTGTTAAGAAAAGGTGCAGTGTTTGAAGATATTCAGATGTTCACCCAGGCTGACATTGATAGTGGTGTTTTGCTTCTAGACATAGACACAAATATGACAGGCATCGATCTGTTGAATGACTCATTTACATTTATACTCAGGGCAGATGCTGTGCAGCCTGCTGTTGGCTGTTTTCAGTATTCCATTGTGCCACACAGTCCTCCACTTGTGCAGGGTTTTACAACAGAAGTGCTTTTTGTAGCCAGCATGACCACTTTCAAGGCTCACTCTACCTCAAAGGATGAAGCACTAGTCTCCTCACAGAATGAAGAGCCTGCAATAGGACCACAGAAGACTGAACCAACTATGTGGCCAGGACAGAATCACTGGGGAAACCTACATGAGGAAGATCCATTGCTAAATCAGGCCATGGGAACAAGTGCATCTGGGGAATTGAGGATTACAAACCAGGTTAATGCCAGGAGTCCCAGAGAGCAGGCAGGTGAAAGCAGCCCTTGGTACATTATTATCCCCCTGGTCCTGGTGTCTGTCCTGCTCATTATTGCTGTTACTTCTGTGTGCATTTTATTAATGTGTCAGAAGAAAGAGAAGACAAAACCTTTAGTCAAAAGTCAAACAGTTGCAATCCTCAACAGTGCAGATCGATGTCTGGAACGGAGTTTGACTGTGCCCTCTGTCACAGTGACTCCTCTCCTGAAGGGGGTTGAGAGAAGTACAACCTCTGCCTTTGTGGCAGTAAAACATGAGCAGCTGCTTTCTACAGTGGCTTCTCCAACTACAGATACGTATCTGAAAAACAGCTTTTTAAATCTTAATCCTGAAATGATCCAGTATTGTCGGAAAACAAACCCAACTTTGAAGCACAATCAGTACTGGGTGTAGTTACACCAGTTTTGGTCATGCTAATTGATGTTGTATGGAAAAGTGAATATATATTGTTGACGTATAATTTGTTCTTTATTACACTCATTTATTATAGGCCAAATGACACACCGTGTTAGGTGAAATCTAAATACCTGTGAAATAATGATAACAAAAATCCTACTGATTACAGTGGCCATGATAGAAGATTTGCAGTTAGTATGTCAGCAAAATTCTCACTTAATTCAGTGGGGAATTTGGCCTCATGGAGTTTGAATGCACCCCATGTATGCAGTATTTTTTATTTCCCATGAAAGGCAAAATAGAATGTTCTGTCATGGATTACGTATTTTTTATGGAATGGTTGAGGGTTTTTTTTAATTGATTTTGCTATAAAGTTCTTTTTTTCCTTCTGAATCACTTCTTCTCTTTGAAGAACTTCAGATTGTCTCAGTTAGTAATTTTTCCATGATGCTAATTTCAATAATGTAATTTTGACCTGAGGGCTGTTCAGAGGCTAAGACTAAAGAAACAAAACTGAATATTTTGACAGGTCACTAAACTTGATAACCAAAATTCAATTCAGCAACAACAGTATAGCAGCGAATAAGGATTCTGGTGGAATTCTGTGACATGTTGTTGGTTTTTGGTTTGGTTTATTTTTTCCTGATTTTATACCAAATTCTAACCTTTAGTGCCTGAAAACTGCTAAAATATGTCCTTTACTCCACATGGCAAAAATTGAGTATCTGTCAGTCAGCCTGTCTGCTTAATTACCTTTAGGCTTAGATTATGTCTGGATGTACATAAAATTTCCTGCTCCTGAGAAAGGGGTAAATTTTGCTTTCAGTGAAGCAAGCACAACTTTCTCTGGAGTCTATGTACTCAAGCGGATGGCATTAGAATCAAGGCCTGGGCTGCGTACTGTCATGGTTCCTGAAGCTACTGACAAAAGCAATCCTGTAAGGAAGTATGTATCCTCTTCGGAAGTTTCACACTTTAACCCTTCATCTTCCAGAACACTGAACAAGTATGCCTTATGCACTGCTACCGAGCACTCTGTACTCCAGCTTCGCTCTGGTGATAATGTGTGCAATAATTTCTGTGCAAAGGGAATATTTCTCTTTTTGGAAATCCAAGCTCAGTAGTGATGTGCAGTCTCCAGTTAAGGCTCAATTTTATTTCCACTGAGAACAAACAATATAATTCCTGTTGACTACAAAAAATGACCTGACTTCAAGGAAATGGCACTGTGATCATAACCAGTCTCTTATTAACAGTCTGTTATGAACTTGTCTGTTTTTTGCCTTTAAATCCTACAGATTCCATCCAGCCTCTTTGTAAAAACTCTGTTCTCAGCAGTCTCAGAACTGCAACCACTCAGTAAACACTGGAATACCATTTTTATTTAGACCTAGTTTTATTTAGGTACTGCCATTTTCAGTTTTATAGAATGGATTTGCTGACCTCAAGATCCTTGGTGCTATTCATCTCATACTACTTTGTTTTAGATGATTTTAAAAATTTTTTTATGATTAAGTGTGTTTCTGTCATTTATATATTCTAGTTATGGGAAATTTTCACCCACAAGGTGGGCCAGATGTAAACTGTGCTTACTGCTGTGTTCTGGGAGCTGAACACAGGAGCAGTGGGGGTAGTCCTTATCTTTACCACCTCTGCCATGGGCAGACATGATTGTGGTGCATTTTTAGAGGCCACTTCAAGAAGAGTAGTACATGTCAGTGGAAGGTATACAAGCCAAGTCTTCAGCTGGTCAAGTTATTAGAACACTAGAGACTAAAGGTATGAACCCGTCATATGCTCAAACTAAATGTATTAGAACCTTGTTACACAGTTTTTACATTTTTCATTACTGTATCTTCCCTGATGCCAGTGTGTGAGTTCAAGCATGTGATCAGTGTAAAGGGCTCTGGGTGTTCCAGTGTCTCAGCTGGATCTCACTGATCTGTCTGGTGGACCTTTTCTGCTTCCCCCGAGGAGTTCTCTGGAACTGTTCTGAGCAGCTCTTAGCCAGAGGTGGTGTTGCCCACCACCACAGGGACGCCCCTGCACCTTTTGTGGAGGTTCAGCTGTATGTCTCTTGCCATTTCCTGGGATCCCTTCTACCAACACCGAGCAGACACCAGCTTCCTCCAGATCCCAGCTGTCAGATGCAGCCTGCCTCCAGCACCTTCTAGACAGTAGCAGCAACCTGATCTCTTTTCACCTTCTGCAGGACACACTCCAAAAAGGAGTAAAGAATTTTAATCTCAATACTTTTCCTGACACATGAAGATGCCTGCTTCACATTTTTCTAGCTCTGAGACCTTCCTGTAAAGAGCAAAAGACACCTTGTGCTCCAAATCCTTCCAAACGGTGCACCTACAGTTGGATACCAAATTAGTGCACTGCTGAAAACTCCTGGAGTCTGGTGACAAAATCTACACTGTCAGCATGTGACAGGGTGAACAAATACACAGAAATGAAATGTGTTCTTTATGAGATTTTGCTAAGAGTATCGGTGTAAAGACAGCTGTGCCTAAATTTGTGGTGTTTAGTGTGTGGGGGAGATGGAACAAAGGGCTGATGTAAAAAATGAGGCCGTGACATAATAGTAAAAAAACTGCTGTTCAGTTATTACTCCACAATTGAATGGGCATTATTGAGTTCGAGCATTTGCATGGTAGGAGAGAAAAGCACTATATAAGACCATCAAAAAAGGTGGTAGAATTTGTGCTGGCTCTTTTGGCTTTAGCACAAGGGGCTGAAATCTTGGTCTGTTTCAGAAATGGTTTTGGTTGACAAGAGATGTTAATTTCCAGTAGAATAGCCATTAAGGGATTATATCTTGTGCATTTTGCTCAATTTTTAAAGCATTGAGGGTTTTTTTTCAGTTTTGCTTTTGTTTTTATAGTTAAAATCAGCCTTAACACCTAATTAATCAGTGAAGTGTGCCAGCATTCAGTTTTCTTCCTCAGTTTTTGCTGCTGTGAGACAACTGTGCCAAAGTGCCTGCCATATTACAGGATGTTTTCATGAAAACTTTGTATGAATGTAAGTTTATTGTTAATCAGTGATTACTTGGTTTAATGCAAAATGCAGAAACAATATTGTAACTGATAACTACATAAGAATTTAGCTTCAAAATCCCATCCTGAATCCCTAGTAAAAAAACCCCAAAATTAAAAACTCTGATTATGTTACACTTTCCCTGTGGACAGTGCAGAATAGTCTTTGGGAGAGGATAGTTTATCTTGTTCATGCATAGCTATTTAGTATAGATAAGTCTGCTCTGGTTTAGCTAGTCCAGGTTTGAGATGATAAAAACAAGCTGGGATGAATCTCTTACTGGGTTTCCTAAATTACAATCAATCTAGAAAATGCAAAAAAACCCTACCCCGTTTTGTGGTTATGCATTCTTTTGAGATTCTAGGTATACTCATACTTTATGGTTAGAATCTGGCTTGAATTTTTTGGTTGTTTCCCTTGGACTTGAAATGGAGATGGGGTTTCTAAAGGATTCCCCTTTTTACCAAATGGAGTTACAAACTGCAACATGAAAGTGCATTGAAAACATGTATTAAATAAATAAACTTTTTGTTTATAATCCATGCACTTAATGTTTTTGTCCTTTTTTAAAGACCTCTGAAGTGCATAGACACAAGAGAATCCCATTGCCAGTAACAGAATTCTTCTGAGTTTTCTAATGTTATATTTTTTAAATTACACGTGGGCTGGAGTGGATGCTGTGCTGTGCCCCGTGCCAGTACTCAGTGTCTGTGGCTGGAAAAGGAGACACTTTTCACTGTGCACCTAACCAGGCCATGTCCAGCACTTGCAGAAATGTAACATCAAAATAAATGCATCGATTTGGACTTGCTCAAACAGGACTGCACTGGGTTTATTTCAGAAGGATTTTCTGTTATTTAACTGCCTCTGATTTTAAAATATCAAGTTCTTAAATACATTCATGTATTTACATTAGTGCTGTTTCTTCTTTGATTTTCATCTTGATCGAAACTACCCCCTCACTCCAGCCTCACACTAAATGCACTGTTCAACCCCATTCTTTTTCTCAATCAGAACTTAGCTGGTTTGCAGTAATTCTTGTAAACTGACATAAGGAACTTCCTCTTGAGACATCAGAAATGCTGGTGGCCCTGGGGAGCAGCTTCCTGTACATCATGCATTAGTGGCCTGTGCACAGAATTCTGTCAGTAGTAATGAGTTGTGTCCCCCTCCTACACCTCAGAAAATACTGGTTTAGAAAGAAGAGAAAATAAGACAGAAATGGTCATAAACCCTTTACATTCTCCTTTTATATAAGTATGGATGAGGGCCAGCTACAACTTTTGCTGCAGTAGCCTTTGCTACCTTCTACAATTCCAAATTCAGCAGAGAGCCTACTTACGTGGCCTCCAATCTGCTTTGCACCACTTTTTCAAGTCCTTGTGATGCTATGTTGAAATAGCATCTGTGAATATTTTTATGCAGTCTGAAAATAATTGTCCTGGCATATTCAATGGAAACTGTATTAATTTATCTTCCCTCATTTCAAGCTAAGTAATTCCTGCCAGAGCTTGCATGCCCCAAATGCAGTACCAGAACAAAATGTTCTTTCATTGCAACTGGTGAAATCTGTATTTTCACATTTATTTGTAGGGAGATTCTGCATGGTGAAATGCTTGCTTTACGTGATCAAAGCCTCATTTCCAGTCTTGCTGCTTCGTTGTTTCTGTGGGAATGATGTATACATGTTGGTAGGCACTGCTAGACGTGAAGTTATTTGCAGTTTGAGGTTTTAGCTGCAAAGCATTTGCATGGCTTCACAGTGAGAGGGGCATTATTTCACATAAATTTGTTGGGGAAAAACAAAGGAGGAGCAGATTGAGCATTGGGATGGGAGTGTCAGAACTCCTTGCAAGAACACAGGCAATAGATCAGAATAAAATGATGCAATGTAAGATGTGTGACTGATCACAGTGATTTGCTCCAGCTCATACACGTCATCTTGCATAGGTACAAGATGTGGTGCATGAAAGCACATTGGTGAGAAAATTCTTGAGAGAATAAAAAATAAGTAATCAAGGGCTTGCTTTTCATATACAAGTATAGACATATCAATGAAATTGAATCTCTTAGGGAGAGGCGTGGAGGAAGATGTTTTGAGACATGCAAAGCCCCTGGGAAGCTGCTTTGCTGGCAGTGAGTGCTGAGAAAGGAGCTGGTTAGAGAGGCAGGGAGAGATAGGAGGATTACAGAGGCAAGCTTTCTGGGATTAGATGAAGTTTCTAAAAATGGGAAGGTCATTTGGAAGCAGACCCATGGGTTTGTTTGAAAGGCAGAGATGTGCTGGACTGTGCCTTAGGCAAGCAGGCTATGATCCACCACACTGCCTGGGAAAAGAGTGTCAAGGTGAGTTTTTCTCCTGCTAGAAGGGAGAGTCCTGCTTAGGGACGGGTGTCAAGATCTAAAAGCTCAGTTTGCCTTTTCTTTTGTTCCCTCTGCAGCTAGCAAGAGCTATTATTTCTATTAGAAATAAATAATCTATGACATGAACATTTTGAATTTTGACTTAAGAAGGTTCTTTCAAGAAGTCCAGTTGTGGAGTTCATCAGATCAGATCACTAAAATCCTTCTTTATACAACCATCACCCAGACTGACTGAGTTAAGTTGCGTAGGGTGTAATTCAAATATTATGTCAGTTGGCATGAATGTTACCTTAAAAATAGAGTTGCAGTGTTCCTAGTGTCTTGGTCAAAGTTCAGAAAGGAACAGGATGGACATGCTTTGCATTAATTGGAAGCAATTAATGATTAATGGTAAATCTAGCAATCTGCAGATACAAGAGGTATTTATAAGTAAGGCAACAGAGGTCTTGATTTTGAGCACTGAGTTAACCATACAGACAAAAATGGACCTAAGCTTAATCCTTGAAGAAATGAATGTGTTTGGAGAGCTGATCTCATTTACATATGGTTGCACAAAATGCTGTTGAAAAGCAGCATTAGGATATGATTAGATCAGGTGTAAAAGTAAGCAGAAGTGGGATGAATCAGCCAGAACAAACAACTGCCTTCTTCATTAACTGTCTGAGCGAGACATTGACTGTCTCCCTCAATCTGTATAGTCAATCTGTAAAGTCCTATACGTTTCTAGGGATGCTGCAGTATAATCATCAGTGAATGCCCAGTTTCCTTCCTGAAGTCACCTTGTTCCTGGTTGCAGCACTTAGGTTCATTTAATCTCTATGTGCTGATTTCTGGGATTACAGAGACATCTCCTTGGTTCTCAGCATGGAATCTGCCCTCAGAAGACAAGTACTTCTGTGCATGCCATTCAAGAACAAGGAGGGAGGTAATGGTTGGTCACCACTGATCTCTGTAATGGCCTACTCTGATCTGAACCCACAATTTAAATTTAAAGGCACTTCAAACTCATTTCCATTTTATTGGCTCCCAGAAAGCCTGAGAGGTTGTAAAATGATGGGTTCATGGTGCCTCTGTGTGACTCCACAGCTCAGGAAGCAGCAGCTTGTTCCCTCAACACCAAGCTCAGCTTGTGCTGTGCTTGGCAGACCTTGGACATTTAGCAGCCTATTTCATGTCACACTAGGCTGCTGCACAGACAGGGCAAGAGCCTTCACTGCCCAGCCTCTCTGCACTTCCTCCTGCTGTCAGAGAGAGGCCCTCTCCTGCATCTTCAGTGCAGCTGCAGAAGAAGGAGTTGCTCTCGGGGGCTGTCAGGCAGTGGAGCCCTGATCTAGTTTCACACATGTCCTACTGCCACCCTGCTGGGGAGTTCTCAGGCTGGCAGCTGTATGCAGTGGGCAGTTCTTTGCTAAGAAATGCCTAAGTACATGTTCTGCTTTAGGATTTTATCTTCCTTAAAAAAAAACCAAACCAACAAACCAATCTCTTTTTTGAGAAACACAAACACAGAAGAAGAATATATAAACACAGATATATATATATAAAATGTAAATCAGACCCTCTGTCAGATATTGGAATAGCTGTAAACAGTGCATCTCCTTCTAGGCACTATAGGATGGATGTACATACTGAATGCAGTTTTGCCCATTACCACAGTGATAGTTTAAGTCATTCTCCATTGTGGGTGCTGTCATTTTGTTTAACAAGTCTGACTGCCTAGGAATTCACTTGTCTCTCTTAAGTGACTGTTACATGGTTTAATTGCTCATTGGCCACAAGTCACCAATACATGTCTATTTTATGGGAAAGTTCAATGAGAAGATGTTCCTGTACATAGATTTTGGAACAGAAAGTTTCTAATTCTTCAAATATTTGAAAGTCTTTGTAACTCCAGACCTCTCGGAGCTGATATGTGTGTTTCAAGGAATAGCATGGCTGCTGTTAACAACTTGTCCAACTTTTACTACTTTGGGAAAAAACTCACCACCTCTGTTACACATGGGTAACTGTAGAGTAATTTGAAATAAACAGCAAAATGTATTTTGTCTACACACTCTTTTCTGGTATGCAAGACACGGACCTGTTTATTTCTTAGCTATTGATACAATAAACAAAATAAAGCAAAAATGATGAAGCCAGTTTGTTTGTACAGCCAATGCAGACTCCACTGAGACTGAGTGCCTTTCTTTAGCAAGTGCAGAGCAGCTGTAACTGGAAATGTGTTTGCATGCTGTGTGGGTAAATCATCCAACTGGTTATACTGACAGCATATGCTTAAGAAATACAAAAGCAAGTATCCAGCAAGTATCTCAAAAAGATGTTTTATTTTCTTGTTTACAATTTCCATAGAGGAATGGAAGTTTTTTGTTTTCCTGTTAGGAGATACTTACATTTACAAAGTATTTGACTGAGCTCAGCTTTTTGTCCCATGAGAGAATAGATGACACAAGTGACTGATAGCTTCTGCACAAGCATGTGATATGGAAAGAGGGAGATGCCTAACTCAAAGTCTCTGCAAACTGCCTTTGAAGAGTCCACAGACACAGGAAATGGCATGGCCTTTCTTGCTTTTAGGGTAGACAAACAGGATGCATACATTCTTTGAAAATAAAATGGATGCTGGAAACTTGGATAGTTACACTGCTAGTCTGTAGCCTCTCTTGACTGGAAGTGACTCCTCTGTGTCAATTTGCGCCTTCAAACATGACTCAAGGGGATCTCACACAGAGGTGCAATGGGAGCAAGCACTGTTGGCACCAGGGTGTTGCTCAGCCTGTGAAATCTCCTGGGTTGGCCATTGCCACTGACAAAAAGGAAGACTATCAAGTGAGCTCTTTCACTCTGAGGTTAAAGAGCAACAGGGACCTGAAATCACCATACCTGCATATTGATGACATACACCAGCATTCACTAAACCTTCAACACCCCAGCAGGAGCCTGACAGTGCCTGGTTTCACTGGAAGATACTGAAATCAGAATGGCCTTTCTTTGGGCTTGCCTTGGATTTACACTCTTCTGACTGATGGAGGAGAGAGCCCAGGCTGGCATTTCAGGGTCTCAAGTGATCCAGCTCTAGCCTACATCTTGCCACTAGGTTTGCAAATCCCATGTACTCTGGGAAAGTCTTGGTGTGGTTGTGACTGGGGCATTCATGTAATATAGGGGAAATCCAGATTTAAACCTCCTGTCTCTGACTGAGAAAATGTCCCCTTCCCAGAAGAGAGTCCAAACCTGTGAGCCATACAGGCTCTTTGCAAAGATACTGAAGGAACAAGAGGACACTAAATGAGGCAGGGTGCTCTCCAGAGAACCAGGGTCAAGACTTCAGTAAGCTAGGTGAGTGTTCTTTTTCCAAAAAAACAAAAAGCAAGGGAAAATATGTTTTCCTGTGGAGGATTCTCCAAGGCCTTCTGGGGAGGACTGGTGAGTTGGCTTAGCTGTTACCTGAGTCACTGACTGGTGAGTGCTAGCAGTCCATGGTGAATGGAGACTGGCCCTGTCCTGCAGCCCACAGCTGGAAACCAACCTCTCTTTCATGACACAGACCTGTTCCTTTGGTTTGGCACAAGCAGCTCCAGGTCTGTATCAGTAGCCACTATGAAAAGTTTTTTCAGATATCTAATGCTCTGTGTTGAACACACTACCTTGGTGGTTTTATTTGTAATTTTTTTTTTTTTTTAATGTAAAGCCACTGACTCCCAGCATGTTTTTTTCTAAGTGTTCAGGTACTTTGTAACAACAGCATTGCATACATTTTCTTCTCCAGACAACCACCTGTAGATGTTAATATGAAGGGTTTTTCTTTTCCAATTGTTTTACGGCTTCTTTTTTGTTATTTTCAGTTCTCACATAAATGGTCCCACAGAAATCATATCATCGCACTTTCCAGCAGCCCCAGGCAAAGCAAACTTTCTGACATTTTACTGCCTCTCAGCAGTTACCCAACAGACACATTTTCCCATTGCTTTTGCAACAATGCTTTCTTGGTTTCCAAGTTTTGATGGGTTATATTCAACTATGTCTTCTTTGATTTGACAGATCATTTTCCAATTGCTGCTCCATCTTCTACTGTTTTCTCTAACATCCAATAAACGGGCCCAGCTGGCAGCAGATGTGATTTCACCATGGTAGAGTCTCTCTCTCAGATAAAGAGTACAACACAAAATCACACCCATAGACCCCTGCTGTTTTGGAACCACTTTGCAAGAGGTTATTTTAACTTGCTTTTAAAAATGCAGGAGCCTTCACAGAACAGTACCCAAACTTGCTGCTGAATGAACTTTTATTAAATGCTGCTTTTTGAGAGTGGGAATAGTAACATAATGGTGCAGAATCCCTTTTGACATCTTACCAGGTTTCTCAGGTCAGTGCATTTCAAAACCTGGTTCTGTATTTATCTGAAAAAAACACAAAGACCTACTTATGTCTGAGCTACAAATAGGTTAGGAGCAATATTGGCACAAAGAAAGGGCCCTCATCAAGTGTAAATAAAAATGATTTTTTATTGGAAGCTGATATAAAATTTAATCAGCTCAAATATTTCATTCGGCACAGTGATCTTTTACATATAGTAAGGATGGTGTGAGGTGATGACTATGCGTTGGGAAAAGCTGGTATAACAGGTGTGTTTGTATAATGCTGTCATCTCTTCATTGAGTTTTCTGGATTTAATGGAATTTCCCAGTGTCTTGTCTGTGCTGGTACTCCTTATGATAGTGAAATAACTAACTAAAGCCACTGATCATCTGGCACTGAGTCCAGAATTTATCAATGATTCTCCTTTCCTTGTTCTCATTAACAAGGTGGTAATTTATTAATATTAAATGGTGGAAGATGAGGAGCAGCAAGATGAATAGCTTCCTGTGGTTGTGTGTTTTATATGCCCTGGTTCTGCCCTTGCTCAGGTTCACCTTCAGCTCCTTCCCCCCAGTCTTAAAAGGAAAATGTTCAGTGTTTCCTGTTGCTGATCCAGAGCTACATGTGTAGGGTCTTCAGAGGGATCTGGACAGGCTGCATCCATGGGCTGAGGCCAATGGAGTGAGGCTCAACAAGGCCAAGTGCCAGGTCCTGCCCTTGGGTCACAACAGCCCCAGGCAGTGCCACAGGCTGGGGCAGAGTGGCTGGAAAGGAGCTGGGGGTGCTGGTGACAGCAGCTGAACATGAGCCAGGGTGTGCCCAGGTGGCCAAGAAGGCCAATGGCATCCTGGCCTGGATCAGCCATGGTGTGGCCAGCAGGGCCAGGGCAGGGATTGTCCCCCTGCACTGGGCACTGCTGAGGGCACAGCTCAAGTGCTGTGTCCAGCTCTGGGCCCTCCCTGCAAGAAAGGCACTGAGGAGCTGGAGAGAGTCCAGGGAAGGGCAGTGGAGCTGGGGCAGGGTCTGGAGCACCAGTCCTGTGAGGAGCAGCTGAGGGAGCTGGGGGTGTCTGTCCTGGAGAAAAGGAGGCTCAGGACAGACCTTATCACTCTCTACCACTGCCTGAAAGGAGGTTGTGGCCAGGTGGGGTTGGCCCCATCTCCCAGGCAACTAGTGACAGAATGACAGGACGTAACCTCAATCTGTGCCAGAGGACTTTCAGGTTGAACTTCAGGAAAAATTTCATCATGGCAATGGTTGTTAAACGTTGGAATGGGCTGTCCAGGTATGTGGTGGAATCACTGTCCTTGGATGTCTTCAACAAATGACTGGATGTGGCACTTATTACCACTGCCTAGTTGTCAAGGTGTGATCTGTCAAAGGTATGCTTGGAGATTTTTTCCAGTCTATATAATTCTGTTACTTTGTGATTCTGTGATTCTGTGTCTTGACAAACCAGCCAAAATGTGCCTACATGCTGGCCAGATGGCTGCTGCCTCTTCAAATAGAGACATTGAGTTGGATCTGACTTTGACTCACCATGAGATACTAAATTGGGCTTCTTTCCTCTTTTAGGCTGCTAATTTGCCAATGAACTTGTAATAAGTTATTATCTTTTAGAGTGCTGCACCTCTCTCAAACTTGGCTCAAGGTGGATGTTGCACTGCATTTGGAGATGGGAGGCAGACAGGCAGATGGCATGTCTGCCTGTCTGCCTCTCCACAGGGGTGGTTCCTATGGAAAAACAAGCTAGAAAGGAAGAAATACAATTCAGAGTTCAGTAATTTTACGATGTTTCATATATTGAAAGACTGAAATGTAAAACAGCTACACTGACAGTACCTAGTAACGTGGTATTTTTCTAGATAATTGAAGAGTGAGGAATTGTGTTTCAAGACACGTTCTGTGATTGTCAAAGATAGATGTTATTAATACACTGCTACGGTTTCCCCTCCCTTTCTTCCTGTGGTACTCTTAGTTATTGGGTTGGGTTTTTTCTCCCCCTTTTGAGTCCATTTTTTCTTTTCTGTACTTTGTTTGCAAGAGTAGAGTGGACTTTGGAAAAACCTCCAACTGCATTGACACGTAACCATATCTGAGGGGAAAAAAGGACAAAATGAAGATTTTTCTCTTCCTAGAAATCAGTGACACTGAACAGGACCTGCATATGAATGCAGATGACAGTAGAAAACCTGATCAGTTTAACCTGATCTGCAGTACAGTTTTAGGTCAAAGAGGATAGTCCTGGGCTCTAGTAGCTTAAGAAAGAAGTGTTATCTCCATGCAGCATTGATAGGAGCAAAATGAAATGGATTTTTTGATGCTGATGTCCATGTTTGTAAAGGTAGGAACCTAGACCAGAGTGTTATAGTGAGGAGAGATATTTGAGAAAATCAAATTTCTCCCTCTTGTGAGAAGATTAATAAGTCACAAATATTTTGCTTTATGAGAAAATGATCAAGATCTGTCTTGATGATGGCCTGTAGAAGGTTAACAAGTAACCAAGGTAACAAAAAAAGGCAGAGTGAATAGAAAACATTTCTGGTGCACAGCTAAGTATTGCAAAACCATACATGGGAACATCATTTTACGGTTGTTTATTTGGAAGTCTTCAAACTGAGCCTTCAGATTAAGCTTTTCTTAAATACGAAGACCCAAAGACATTCACAGGCTTGACCAGACCTAAAGTCTGAAAAATTATGAACTCAAGGACAGAGTAAAGTGTTGTCAAGCTGAAGTGCTGTGCTGAAAGAACGAAGCAAAAACGGACGCCAGCAGCCAAGCAAAGAGATCTACTCACCTCATCTCTTTGAGGAAGGGGGAAATGAATGCCTGGCCTATCCTGATGCCTGAGTACATCCTCATGGGCACAGCACATGAATTCTCCCCTTCCTTGCCTCTACTTTCTCCCATTCCAACAGTCTCCAGTTTCTGGGTCCACTGAGGGTAGGTACTGCCTGCCTGAACACATGGACTTCTGCAGTGGTGGGACAATCATTCGAGTCTTGACTATTTCACACTTTGCTCTGACAAACAGGCTGGTGTCAAATGTTCTCCTAAAAGAACATGGCCATAGCATGCTCTTTACCTCTTGGAATCAGTCTATGGTGTAAGTATTCTGCCAGGCATTTTGGAGTCTAATCAAAGCCACCTTAGGTTTTAATTTTGGCCCCAGTGCATTCAGTCTCTGTCCTAGCAGATGTTTTTTCTCAAAGACTAGTCAAGTTTTGGTTTGGGAAGGAAGGAAGGAAAGAGGAAATCTGGAAGAGTTGCCCTGTACTTCCTTTTGTTAACTAATAGTCTTTCTTGGAAGAGTCAAGGAACCATCTGGCTGCAGCTGGGTGCCTGTGCAAAGCCCAGCAAAGACAGTCCTCAGAGTGCTGTGCTCCCTGAGAACAGCAGCTCTCCTACTGACCAATGCAGAGACCTTTAGGTCATTCCCCATGTTGAAACAGAAGAAATCACTATTCCTTTTCAAAAGGAAATGACATTAGCATGAAAAATAACCTATCTACCTCAATGAGCAAGACAGGAAGTGTCTACAGTACTAAAGAAAAATATTCGACATATTTTGTCCTGCATTTTCCCACTATGTATACAGCTCACATTCTTGGAAAAATGAAGAAAAGATGTTTCTCACTCTGTTTTTAAATTCCTAAAACTAATTTTGATTGTATAACACCTAGCTGTTGTTAACGTGTCCTCAGTGAAATAAGGACAGTAGTCTGAACAGGCATCCAAAGAACAGGTATTCATATCAGTGGAAATTACCAAGGTAATAGATAAAGAGGCCAGAATCTCTGGGGATATGCAGGGTAAGTAACCTTTCCTTAATGAACTCTTTTAGACTGTTAAAATGTGTAAGGTTTTTGGTTGAGCTTGTGGTTTTTTGGCTTTGTTTTTTCTCAGACAAAAATGTTGTGAAACACCCTGATGCCAAGTTTTTGGTATTTCTGTATTTCTAATAATAGAATGGCTTAGGCTGGAAGGGGCCTTGAAGTTTCCTAATTCCACTGCCTCTGCCATGGGCTGGGACACCTTTCACTAGACCCAGCTGCTCAGAGCCCCACATGGTGGGTGCTGTTTACCTGTCCTGAGCATCTTAATCAGGAAATAAATGTTTATGTTAAATTAAATGATGGAAAATACAAATAAAAACAAGACGATTTATTTTTAGAAAGCTCATTTTTCTTATTTGTCTTTTGCACTACTATTTTGAATTATAATAGTTTAACTGCTAGGCTGAAAACAATGAAAATTTATTGCAATAAAAAAAATAACAGGTGTACCATTAATTGCAACTCAAGCAGTAAATGATGTGAGCCTTTCCCATTATAAAATATGCAGTATCTTATAAGCATGATAAATCAGCAAAATAAATAAAACCAGATTTCAGAAAATTCATTAAACATTTAAATCTCAAATTAACAACAAAAGATTATTTTGAACAAGAACAGATTTGTTGTGGGTTTTCTGCCTCAGAGTGGAATTTAAATTAGATTCAATTATTCAGTAGTTTTATGCTTTTTAAGGCCATTAGACGGTAATACCATCCCAGAAGAACCTGTTTGCCAATCAATTAGAAAGGTTCCTAATGGGTTGTTTTAGAATGTACCCAATTATTTGGGTTACATTAGTAATGGCAAGAACTATGTATTTGAGGTACATATTCAAAGCAGTGTATTTATATATTTGGGGAATTATAGCAGGTGTAAGGACCTTAATTTTACTAATAGCTTGAAAATATTTTGAGTGTGACTTTTAGCTTTCAAATGTTAAAGACAGACTAGCTTTCCCATCTCAACTCACAATAAATAGAGAATGACACATACTTGTGGTTGGTTCTGCCTGAGATCACTCTGTCATGAAACAAAACCCTTTCATTGCCCAGAATTTACTGCTGGTCACTCACTTTTACAAGAAAATATAAGCTTTTGTTTCATTTCTGTTTACTTCAGTTGAAGTTGATATACTAGTGACTTCCCAAACAAAAGGCACATTTTGTATTCCTGTATTGATTAGAAGAGCATTCAAGGATTTGAGGATTGAAGAGAATTCAAGGATTCAAACTTAGCAGCAGGCAGGAACATTAGGACAAGCAATTAAAATTTTGTCTATATGCTCCTCATATATCAGTTCAAATATTTCCACAATTTTTACATCATGTAAAAAATGTGTAATTTGTGATTTACCTGTGATCACTTGCTCTGAATAGGAGGAAGCAGATTATAAGGGGTAGCTAAATATGCCTGTCAAGATTTTAGAAATCTGGCTTCTCATTGTAATTCACACTGATTTAGTCAATGTCTTTAGCTGAAGTTCATTCATATGGAGACAATTTACACACATCTTCAGTGCCTAAATGTGAAGATCATCAGAAAACAATGGCTAAATAATCACCTAGATCTTATCTTTTGTTTGTCCCCAAAAAAATTTCTTGACTCTAAATGATGATCATCATCTTTGCCGACTTGACACAAAGATTTACATATTAATGTTTTTAAAAGACTTTTTAATGCTTATTTTGATTAAATCTATGCAATTCAGCCGTATTACAGTCTCAGAAAAAGAGGAGAACATGGAAAGTGAATTGCTGCTAATAGGAGAACATAGAAGTGGGAGATCTGAAAGCGGTCTGACAGCAACGGTCCCTGCAAGGACTTAGCAGCAGTCTGGAGTGCCAAGACAGGGGCACAGGCTCAACTCATGTTTTGCAGCTCATGCTCTCACTTCCTCTCACGGTCAGTGCCCTGAAGTGATGTTATGGACGAACGAGGCCAGAGTTTATTCTGAGAAAAAGGCTCTCATTTATTTAAAAAGAGCTACAGGAGATGGAAGGCCTGAGATAGGCTCAAACTCCCACACAAGAAGAAAAAAAAAATAACAGTGTGTCCACCTCACATACACACACAACTCCCCAAGAAGCAAGTTCCTCAAAAGAACCCCAAACTCAACTGTACTCCCATTTTTATAACCCCCCTTCAGGTCCAGGATTGGTGGGTTCTGGATCCACGTGATGATTGGCTTGTTTCTGGTGTTCCTATTGGTCTTTATTGCCGTTCATCCCTGACCAATCATTTCCTCGGGGCATCGAATGATTGGTTGGGTCTTTCGTCCAATCACCTTCCACGGTGTCGGTCCCGCTGTGCTGACCCTGTCTCTGGATGCCACCCCGCCCCCCTGGACCATCCCCCCCGCCACATCCTGCACAGAACACCAGCCAACCCCCCCAAAACAACAACTGCCCCTCCCAAGGTCACAACAATCAACTCAACCCCAACTCAACGCAAACTGAATTTCACTTATAACAGTGCCATCCACCCCCTCCTTTCCACCGCAGTGGGAGTAACCCACCTGTAATATAACAAGGGCTTGAGATCCCATACCTGCTCATGGTGGTCGATCCCTCTTTGTGCCTTGCTCATCCTGCTCAAATCACACAGCTAACTCTGCCTTTCTCCTGCTTGCTTTGTGCAGGAGAAAGGCATTGCCTTGCCTACAATTGTGACTCCCTTTAGCTGAATTTAACAGTCTTGATCTTCTGTATGTCCAGCTATGGCTAATTCCATCAGTGCCTCTTTCAATGTGTGGTGAAGTAGTGCTGTAGTCTGATAGGCTGCTCATTGTCCAGAATTTTCAATACTGAGAGAATTCCTGATACAGGATTAATGTCTCCTCAAGGGCAATTACAGTGCAATAATGGTAGCAACTGGAGGCCGAGATACCCACACGTGTCTGAATTTGTCCTAGTGGCAGTTCTTGGCAGTTCCCCTTCCTTGCAATGAATCTATTCACAGGATGCAACCATGCTACAGGCTCAACATTTTCTTTTTCATGTGTTGTGGAAAACACTATTTTATTTTGTGTGCTTACAACAAAACAATTTTGTCATCTGACTATCGTAATGCCTTTCAAGGCAAAAAAAAAAAAAAAAAAAAAAAAAAAAAAAAAAAAAAGTGGTGGTACTAATGGGCATAAAATTAGTGTGACCTTGCTTGCAATTTGTCTAAGATGGAGAATTACTAAGATTCAGGCTTTCTGAGTAACTCCATTATGTCAACATTTCCTGGTTGCAACAGTCATGGGTTTCTCTTTCACTGAAACATGACAAGTTAAGCAATTGGCCTCTTTGCTGGGCTGTCTGGAAAAGTGGTGCTACAAACTACACTAAATCCACTACTGCAGATGCCCTCTGTCCTCCACTCCCGCAGTGCTTGGTTTTCCCTTTGTTCCATGGGCACCTATGCTTTCCAATTTTATTTTTCACTGGTCTGGTGAAGAAATAAAAAATGAAAGAGAAATACAAGGGGAAAAATACAGTGGGAGAAGTAATTGTCCCAGTGCTTATATAACAAGGCAGTCTTAAAGTGCACAAAGAAAAAGGTAGTTCTTATCTATTATTATTTTGAAGTTATTTAGTTCTATAGGACTCTTGCTGACTTAGAGGGATGATACACTGATTAAAGATGAAACTTGTGCTCTTTGCTTTATTCTGACATTACGAGTTGATAACATGACAGTTTGCAGAACTGCTGCTGCAACTATATCTGAAGACCAAAAATGAGGAAAAAAGCAGCCAGTTTTTATGAGTGGTAATTTCATATGTGGTTTGTTCATAAAAATGCCAACAATAAAACTTCTATTGGCTTCTTTTGACTGAGCTCCTATTGCTGGTATTTGTCCTCTCTTCCCATCCAGGAAAAATTACTTTTAAATTGCATTCCAAAAGCACAAGAACTTGTCAGTGCTTCTTTTTTCTTTTTTTTTTTCCCAAGGACAAGTTCCATTTTCCTGTGTTAGCTGTCCAGAAGGCTGTGTACTGGGGCTACTCAGTCCTGCTGGTGCAGTTATCACTTCCCCTGAAAGGTACTAATGGAACAAGGTCTCACATCATCTGTGTCAGCCTCAGAAAGAAGATGGAAAAGTTTGATTTAACCCAAGGCCAAGTCAGGAGTCTTGCAGACAGCGAGGCATTGCTGTTATGGGTTTTACCCTGCTGTGCATGCTCTGGGGCAGATTTAGGGGCCATAATATGATTTGTAGATACCAGCTACTGTAATAATAAAATCCAAAGATCACAATTAGTGAATCATCGAAGTAAGAGTTCCATTTGTTGATTACATCTATGCTTGTGTATCAATCATAAGAGATTTTTAATGCCACAGAGGCCAATCCTCTTAGAATTTTGAGCTCACAGCTTGTTAACGCCACTTACATTTCTAAACATGATGGCCACAATTGGGAGTTACCATATCTAGGAGGTTTTGGGAGTCTGCTTGTTTAGTCAGACCAAAACCCCACTGAGGGTGATCCTAATGATCCAACACCATTGAGTGTCACTTCTTAGGCAAATCCCACAGCACTGTTCAATTCCTTAGCACTGACCTACTTAGCATGACTGCATTCCCTGAGCTTCAGTGCAGTGCTAACCCCCAGTACACAGTGGTGCAGCTTGTGGCAGCACCATGTTACATCACTCTTTTGGGCAATGTTTCAGTTCCTGGACTTTATGTTGAAAGAAGTGCATAAGCCCCAAAATATTAAGCCTCTTTCAAAGAGAGATTCTTCCCCTGTGCACTGGAAGGCTCCACTGGAGGAGATGATAGCACAGGTACAGCAGTGCCCTGTGGCTTGCAGCTGTGTGTTCCACTGTTCTGGCATTGTTGTGTGAAAAAATAGCCCCACCTTCTGTGGGACTGCAAAGTAACCAGAAATATTTCCACACATAAAATCAACCTGGGGCACAATTTATCATCAGAAAGTGTACTGCTTACACCAGCAAAATGCAGTGACAAAATGCTTACACTGATAATGGATGATAAGAGAATATAGAATCCCAGTGACTTCACTGTCATATATAGCTTCCACCAATGAGTTGTGTTAGCCGATCTTTAAAAAAAAAAAGTGTTCATATGTGTGGTTTGGCTTCTTGATTTTCTTTGATCTGAATTATTCTGCAGAACACAAAGGGAATGGCTTTTGTACTGGTTATGTTTTTGAAACAAGCCATTAGTAGACAGATCTCTAGAGGATGTTGCGTGTGGAGGAAACAGGAGACTAATGAGTGATCAGAGTGGTTTTCATGACCTCAGCATTGAGGAAGACAAGAAGTGGCTTACACCCTCTTTTTGAAAAGTATGACATCTGAGGGAAACTGAGTCCTGTGAAACTACTTGTTTTTGTGGAAAAAAGAAAAAACAGCTGACTGAAAACAAACAGGAATTTAAGATTATGACCGCAGACACTCAGTATCTGACACAAAGTGCTGAGTAAGTTTGAAAAGATTTCTTCTCCAGCAAACAGGAACTGTTAACTAATCTACTGGCTTAGCTCTGATATATTTTTTAAAGATATGTCAAAATTCTTGGGGTTTGTTTCCTGAAGGAAATGTCTGATACTACAATTATCACCCATCCCAAGTGCTGTTGAGGCTGCGTACCCTAAATTCAATTTCTCAGCAAGGTGCACTTTAACATGGCAAACTGAGTACTAAAAACTAATTTCTTTTGGAGTAATTTTGCTCAGCTGGAAGAGAATAGACAGGGTGGCTCCTGGAAGAAACAAGGAAAGGCTGATCTTTTAGTTGCACACAACTCAGCTGAATGACTGAGTACATCTCTACTATGATCTAACAGTCATGCTCATACAAATGAGAACTCACATTTAGCAATGAAGAACAGAAGACAGTCCTTCATGTCCTAGGGAATTCAGATTATTTCACCTCAGTGGAAGGAACCTGATTTATACACATTCAGCTTCTGATTCCACACTAGCTACTCTGTCCTTAATTGGGATTTAATTTTAAAAGACTTTTAAATATTTTAAAATTTATATTTTAAATATTCACAACTAGTATTGCAGATGATCACATCATTTAGTGTGATTGGTAGCCTAGGAGAGGTAGTTGGACAGCCTGATTCAATGTTTTAAAGTTATCTAATGGAAATGGATGAATTATTAATCATGAGTAGTTGAGCTTACCAACATGGAAATTTCTCTGCATAGAAATAATACATTTTAAAAAATTATCATTATTGTTAGTTATTGTTAATGTTATTGTTATTATTCATCCTGCCTTCACATTTAAAAAGGCTCAGAATTAGGCCCTACATACATTAGGCATTTCAAATAGTGTAAAAGAAAAGATCTTTTGTATCAGACTGACTGCCGAAATTGATTTTTCTTCCTTTTTCCTTTTGTTATGATATTTTAAGGTAGTGTGAACAAAAAAACCTCCATGACTCCCAATGTGAAAGAAAGAAGTGAGAGAACACAAAAGTTCCTCATGCAGATGTAAGGTCATGAGAATTTGTGCTGTTTATGCATTAACAGTTAAAGCATAGGGGAGGCATCGATTTCCATGTGCAGTTGTGTATATTGAGCAATGTTTAACAAAACCACAGTGCACACTTTTCTCCTTCTCTGCAGAGAAGTGTGGTAGTATTGAATTAACTGATAAATCAGTTCCTTGTTTGCTTTTATAAAACTGGGACTGCTTTTGGAAAAAAACTAGGTGTTTAAAAAGTTCTATCTGAAATGGCTCAAGTTGATTTTATTTTATTCTTTCATCTGCAGATGTCACCAGTCTTTTCCACTGCACGGAAAAATACAGCTCATTTAGAGGAAATTTAAGCCTGCTGACAGTTCGCTTGGCTTTCTGTTGCTGCTTGTGAACCTCACAGTAATAGTCTACAGATCATAAATTTAAAATGGTAAACCAGGAGAGAGCATTGTAAAATGCTGTTAAATTACTTCTGTCACTTCATTGGTAGGTTATAATGTCTGAGTTACTTAAAATGAGGAAAAGACTGCTCACTGTGACATACTCGTCACCAGTAAAGCTATGGTGCTAATCCAGTAAGACTGAAATATTCACACTGAATGATACTGGGAGAGTTATGTATCTGCCTTGACATTCCAAAAAATAACAACCAATGGTGATTATTCCTCCAAGACTCCACTGTGAACCATATGCTGGATCACTACACTTAAAAGTCAGGTCATGATCTGCATGTCTGAAATAAGAGTAATTTCAGCTGTTGCTAGTAGTCTACAATCTTACTTGTGTTTCTTTACATCTGTGCTCTCCTCTGACAATTTTCATTACACCAAATAATCCAATTAATTAATTACCTGCACTTAACCTTTATCAAGACAAAGTGGCATAGTGACTTACAAGCATTACACAAATGGAAAAAGCAGCAGCTTCCATTTGAACATTAGTATTCCTCGGAAGTCAGGTTAGTTCTAGAATTCACAAGGCCTTTCTTAGTGTTTCCTTCTGAGTAAACAGATTCATTTAGAGAAAAATGTGTTGTACGTGACAGAGACATAGTATGTTTTAAAATTTCTCACTTGGATAGGAGTTTTAAGACGTTTGGAGGTGTAGTTCCCACAGATAGTTTAAAAAATAGTGCTGTTATCACCAATTTTTCAAGATATCCTGTGCACATTGAATCCATATATGATTTACAAACCTATGAAGACTGGGATAACTCCTTCTAGTTTTAGAAGGTAGATATGCAACAAGTGCCATACTGGTGCAAAGATCCATCCCTCCCATTATCCTGTGTCCACCAGGGGCCAATACTGGATACCTACCCAAAATGTAAGTCAAGAGAGGATGTATACATAATATTTGCTCATGTGCTCTTGATATCTGTGGTGGCTTTCTCTGCAGCTGTTTTGTTTGGTTGCTTCCTAAACATATGTGATTTTTTTTTCCATAAGTAAGTTCCTGTTGTGCATGACTAAATAACTAGCACTGTGTTGAGATATTAAAAAAGAAAAGAGTGTTATCCTGAATCTCTGCATGGTATTCATGAGCTTATCTATGTTTTTAATATCTCTTCTGATTTGCCACTTTCCAGTCCCAGTCTATATGGTCCTTCTGTGTTTTCAGTCATCTCAGTCCAGTCAGGATCTTATTTATAGGATAGCATTGTTTGTCTAAATGCCTATGTCTAAATATTGAATGCATTTAGAGGGTGTGCCACCCTCAAAGCAGGTAATCCTGGCCATGGCTAGAAAATGAAGACACATCACAAACATACAAATTCAAGAGGTTTATTCCTTGGGGAATGCCTGTAAAAGAAAATGTGTTTGCTAATAGAGAGGCCTTTCTGGCTAATCCAAATTCTCTAACTTGCTCTGCAAAGCAATTCCTCTGCTCCCCAAATGAAGTATCTGTAAAGAATGCTTTGCTTAATTGCTGAGCTCATATTAAAACTGGCAGAAAACATGCTTTGCTGTAATTTTTAAGCTGAGCTTGAGTGATAAACTGAGTTCCAGTGACACCACTGTTCAGCACAAGGCCAGAAATAACCTTGTATTGATAGCTGATAATTATGAATGATAAATATGAATGATAGCTGAAATTTCACAATAATTGTGAATATATTCACAATAACCTCGTATTAAGAATGATAGCAGAAATATTTATTCATGAACACAATTGCAGGCTGCACATGATTGCTCTCTGCACATGCATTACCAGTGGCATGGAAATTACTTGTTTCCTGCTTGGTGTTATTTCTCCTTCAGCTGCTTGGCTCTTGCTCACACTCCTGCAGCCAGGCTGCCAGGGGCACAAAGACCAACTCCAGACCTTGGAGACAGATGTGTTCTTGTCAGTCTGATCAATGAGCAAGGTGGAAGGCAGAGCCACTGTCTTGTGGCTCATGGGGCTGTCATTTACTTTCCTACCTCTGAAAGACAAATGAGGTCTTGAGTGTAAGTGAATTTTCTAATTGAATTATCCAGTGTCCCAGATGGAAAAGACCTTAAAAGCCCAGACCATGCAAAGAAGATATGACCTGAAAGGAAATCTGGTTCACATGGCACATTAACCTGTGCATCTTTCTGAATGTGAATTTTGCCCTATTTATGACCCAATACATGCAGTATCTGCTATTTTTGATGTGTAAGATAAAGATTTATCTCTATTTCTGGGACCGAGTGGATAATAAGGAAGCCCTCCTGTCCGAACAAGAAAGGGCTATTGCTGTCACTCAAGTTCATTGGCAGTTCTCAAGCAGTTCACTTGGGATTCTCCCCCAGCACTCAGTTTACACCTGTTTGTGAGGCTATGCTAATCTCCTTGGCATTGGGAAGAAGCAATCCCAAGGATGCAGTGAGCCTGGGAATGCTGTGAGGCTGGAGATGTGATGTGTGTCCAGTGCCACACCCTGCACAATGCCTCAGAGTCTGGCTATGTCCTGGCTGCAATCCAGTCACCTGAGCAGCTCTAAACCCCCCTTTTTGCTTTTGAGAACTCCTCCAGGTCCTCCTCTTCAACTATGTCTTCAGTGACCACTTGCCATCTTGCACCTCTGATTCTGTGTCTCTTGCTGACGTGAGAAATTCTACAGGGTCAAGATGGTAGGATGAATCCTTCGCAAAGTTTGTGGCCCTGTCCCACAGAGCAAGGATCAGTGGCTGCCCCTATGGCTGAGTGCTGACATCGAGGCAGAGGCTGCCTGCATGCCATCCCACTCAGGAGCTAGGAAGATCTAGTTGGTCCTATAGGATATGAAAGTAGACAATGAGTATTCCTGTCTTACTGCAAGGAAACTGAGTCAGGGAACTGTCAGGACACATCATTTCATTTGATTGTATCACTGTTCCTGACAATTTCCTCCAGATACTTACCATCCGGAATGCTAAAAAAACCACCACATTTCCTTATTTATCATGCATATTTGTTTATTCCAGCTTCCTGACATGGAGACTTTTGCTGTCTGAATTTGCTTAGGTAATAATATTATACACACTTCCTGCATAGCCTTTTTTTTTGTTGATATTTGTTAATATTACTTGTTGTGCATTCATCCTTCACTTCCAGTGACACCAATAACAAAAATGAAAATAATAAAATAATAAAATAATGTAAATAAAATTTCTAATTTTTATATGTTGTCAAATATTTGAATTATTCAAATTGAAAGAAGAATAGCACAATACAAAAAATGTATCGGACAACAGCCAGGTAGGGGAAGGAGGATTCTCCTGGGTTTATAATTGGACACTGCAAAGTAGGCTAGCAGAAGGTCTCAAGTGAAAAGGAGAAATCTTAACCTAAAAAGGTAAATATTCTTACTAGCTGGTGACTCAAAAGGTCTCTATAATCTGATAGTTAATTTAATCCTTCAATTTTTCTTTTTTTTTTTTTTTCCAGAAAGGTAGGAAAAGGGGAAAAAATTTGTTTCCCCATTAAAAAAAATTTGAAATGGTGTGTTTTGGATGACTTTTGTTTATAAGAAATTAAATGCTATACATTAAAAAAATACTGCTCTTTCATGGAGGAAGAAGCAAAGAATGGATATATTGTAATACTTTACATGGGCTGTTTTCCTTGGAAAAAAAATTGCATTGCACTATAGAAAAGTTTTTCACACTCTACTTCTAAGGGAAACAGTAACCCTATATAGAAGTTCTTGTACTATCTGTGGGATTTAGTGTAGCTTTCTCATTTTTTGCAGGGCCAGTGAAGTGGGGCAGCAGGAATAAAACACTGAAATTCTGAAATACTGGATCAAATTATAGAAAAGAGAACAATTTATCCTAAATTTAGGTGGACCTTTTTCATGTGGTTATGATTTAATTTGCTCTGTAGAGTACAAGGCAGATTGGTAGAACGGTTACTAATGTTGTGATTTGCTTTATGTGCACCCTGCATTCCTTCTTTTATTTCACTCTGTTCCATCTGAAGTTTTCATATTTATAGTGAGGAAGCAGGTAAATATGGAAAATAGGTGCAAAATGATATAGAAAGGCAGAGGAAAAATGCATTGATGTGGAGAAAGTAATGCATGCATTCTATTGATGGTCTACTTATAGAAAAGTCACTGTAAGTTTGACTTGGTTTGAAAGCTGCTTTCTCTAACTCCAGGCAGGTACAGCTTTGATTGGGGCTGGGACAAAAGTGGAAGCAAAGTATTGAATATTCAAACTTTTAGTTGAGAATTTTAGAGTCCTGGGCCTGAGCTCAGTTTTGTCATGTGTTTACTGACAATGACAGGGCACAAAAAGGTCACCTTGAGCAGAGCCTTGGTTTCATCATTGGTTTAGGCTGGCCTCAGGCATCACTGCTGGCATAGACCTGGTCAGAGAGGCACTGCCACCCCTCCTGGTGGCTTTGCTTTCCTCTTGCCCCACTTCTCCCCATGTGCTGCACTGAGTCAGGGAACTGATTTTCTGGTTTAGGTAAAATATATGGTTGAAGTAGGGGCAAATGTTGTGTTTGTCATAATCAAATAAGAACACTGTTTACAAGGCTGAAAATTTTCTTGACTCTGAATGTTTTAAATGAATAACATTCCCATCAGAATGTTCAAATATGAGAGGTTTCTGAGGAGGCAACTCCCTGAAGTGTGGGAAAAAAACAAGGAATACATAGATGTACATAGGAAGTTGGTAGAAAAAGTAAGAGGAAGGAACAAACAGCTAAAATAAGCATGGAGTGAATAAGGAGGAAATAATATGAAGTCGTATGTAGATAACCTAATGCCTCAAGAGAAAACAGGAAGAATAATACCAGCAGAAAAATGGCAAGCACCAAAAAAGTCATAGAAGGTCACTGCTGAGTGTCTGTAAGCAAAACCACAAAAGCATGATATTTGGAGATAGTGGTAGAAGCATGTAATGATGTCATGGTTGATGTCTGACAAACTGATTTCTTCTGTATCCATATTTTCACAATGGAGTGAAATGGATACTGTTCTACCAGTAGCATCTACATATCATCATTTTTAAAAGTTCTGTTTCCCTTGTGAACTTCAGCGAATTATGACAGGATCATCATCTCTCAGATTGCAACATAATTTGAGCAACAAAACCACTTTATAATCAAGTATGAAGTCTGTAAGCTTCAGGACAAGCTGATGAGACCCTGGGACATTCCTGTGAGCACGAGACCCATCAGAAGGATGTTAAGCTGCCTCTTTGGGCCCAGGGGCAGTTGAGGGGTAAGATGTGGGCTCAGCTCTGTAATCTTCACGTCCAACCTCTAGATACTGAAGAAACCATCTCAAGTTATGAACATAAGAGAAAATGTGCTTCTTTTCTCTCAGACCATCTTATTCTGGCTCAAAAGAGCTACTTCCAGCTCAGCAAGTGGCTTTGCAGCATCACACACACACTCAACTCACCCTCTTCTGACCTGCCAAACGTTGTAATTCCCTTTATTTGCAACGGTGTGCTGTGGCTTTGAGTTTTGCATGCAGCAACAACAACCACAATAAAATGTTCTAAAATCAGTGGAGCAGAAAGTTTTGTAGGAGGTGAGCAAGATATATGAAGGGGCTAATATGACAGAAGGTTTGATTTGTGTTGAAATTGTACTGCTGCTGCAGGAATAAAAAGTTGCAAGTCAGACCACAATGTGAGTAGTTACTGTCATCCTCAGATACCATGAGCACCTCTGAGATGGTACTGAGAAAGTACTGGAACTATTCAGTTTGAGAGAAGTGGAAATGAAGGAAAAAAGATTCCAATCTGTAGAAAACTTTGCCTAAAGCAAAGCTAACAGCATGCTGTCTAACTGGAAATTTGACCAAGAAAGAAGAAAAAACAATTTATGATTTCAAAAATAACTACTACAATTTAAATCACCATAGGTGCCAAGAGATTATTTTTTTTCCTATCCTAGATACTCTGGATCAAAGTTAGTCGGGAACATTGAGACTGGAGGCCTGTGGTCTGCAGTGATCATGCACTGGTGGAATCTGCAGTCCTGAGGGATAGGGGTGAGGTAAGGAGCAAAGGTAGGATCCAGAACTTCACCTTAGAAAATTCCTAGCTCTTCAAGGAGATAGTGAACAGGATCCCCTGGGAGCCTGCCCTCAGGTCCAAGGGAGTGGAACAACTCTTTAAGGAAATCTTCCACAGAGTGTGAGACCTGACAAACCCAGGAGCAAGAATCTGGGCATGGAAGGCAAGAGACCAGCGTGGCTGAGTAGGGTCCTGCTGGAAATACTAAAGGGAAAGAAGCTAATAAAGAGATGAAGTTCTGTTTTGTAGGGATGGTGTGAGAAAGGCCAAGATGAAACAGAAGCTGAAGCTGACGAGGGATGCAAAGAACATCGGAAAGGGCTTCAATGGGTGTGTTCTCCAGAAAAGGAAGGACAAAGAAAACGTATCACCCCTGATAAACAAGGCTGGGAACCTTGCAATGACAGAGGAGGAGAAGGCTGAGATGCTCAACAACTTTTTTTCTCACTCTTCAAAGGTAATATCTCTTCCCACACCTTTTGAGTCAGTGCGAGTTACTGACTTGTCAGCAACACTTCTGTGCCTGGGAAGACCATGGAACAAAGCTTCCCAGAAGCTGTGCTGAGGCACGTGGAGGACAGGAAGGTGATTTGAGACACTAGCACGGCTTCACCAGGGTCGAGTCCTGTCTGACAAACCCAGTGGCCTTCTGTAGTGGCTGACTGCATCCATGGACAAGGGAAGGGGTGTGGCTGTCTTGGAGCTCTGTAAATCCTTTGACATGCTGTTGGTCCTTCACAACATCCTACTCTCTAAATTCGAGAGAGATGGATTCCATGCATGGAACCTTCTTTGGATAAGGAATTGGTTGTGCAGTCACATCTGGAGGGTCATGGTTGAGGACTCAGAGTCAGTGACAAGTGGTGCCCTTAGAGGTCTGTATTGGGACCATTGTTATTTAACATCTTCATCAATGATGTAGACAAAGGACGTCCTCAAGTGAGCTTCTAGATGACCCCAAGCTGAGAGGTGCTGTTGACACTCCTGAAGGATGGGATGCCAGCCAGAGGGACCTGGACAAGCTCAAGAGGTGCTCTTATGGGAGTCTCATTAGCTTTAAAAAAACTAAGTTCGAGGTGCTACACCTGGGCCAAGACAATCCCAGAGAGAGCAGAACACAGACGTGCAGCACATGTAGAACACTGTTCTTGCTATAAAAACAAATCTAACACTTAGAACTGTATCCTAATGAGTATCTGAAGGAGCTTCTTGCCTTACAAGCAAAACTGAAATGGCTGATGAACTTAACTATCTTAATTTTTTTTTGTTTGGGTTTTTTGTTTGTTTGTTTGTTTTATAATTCAGGCTTTATTATTCAGCCCGTTTCCTCCCAATATGCCATCAGCAACAAGCATAAATCAGCCACAGTAGGATCATAAATCATAAATCAGCCACACTCACCCTGCCTGAAGGCACACACTGTTCCATACTTGTTGGGCCCATGGCCTTCTCTGAGGAGCTGTCCTGGCAGCCAGTCTCTGGGAAAGAGGTGCGCAGACTATAGCTGCATTAGTTATAGGCATAGGATTTGTCCCACTTCCTGTGATGAGGTACAGAACAGATCACTCTCATAAAAAGGAAAATGACCTGTGGATAACAGACAGGCACAAGGAGACTGGCAGCTTGACACATGGGTGGAAACTGTAATGACATCAGCCTTTTTTCCCAAGAAGTCAATAGGTGACAGATGTTGCATGTGAATGTAGATTTCCCCAGGGAGGATAAAGAAAGGGTGAAGTAAACTGAGTTCACAGCAAAGAAATTAAAATTATGAGGCCGTACATCAACATTTCAGATTAAAATATGTGTAGAAAATAGCTGTTCCCATAGGGGAGATGCGAGCTGAATGGAGCCTGGCAGTGAAGCAGGAATCTAAAACAATGTCCTTAATATAGAATAGACTCCAAAGAAACTTGGTTGTGGCTATCATCCTCATGATGATATGCTCAGTACTCTTTAAAAAGTAAATTTTCAGCAGAGACACTAAATGTAACCACTTAGTCATAAGTTGTCCTAAAAATACACCCCGTACATGTTAATTTTTGAGTGTTGTTTAGAGAAGACCATGTCAGGGCTCAAATATAGTACTTATGCTAGAAAATATGGAGAATAAAAGACTTATTTGAATTAATTTATATTATATAAACATGCAAAAGTTGACTCAGCTCTATCTATTTGCACAGCTCAATGTCTGGTTTACTCTGCGCCTTTGATAACATGTGTATTGCCCAAGAGTAGAGGTGATTGCTGAATGAAGATGGGATATTTCACAATAGGCATTACTGCCCTGTTCCTCCATTCCTAAATACTGGAGTTTGGTGTGGGCATTGTGGGGCATATTCAATAGAACTATTGCGTTTTCCACATTAGAGATATTCTCCAATCTTTCCCATAATTTGTTAATCTTCTGCCATTTCCATTGGCAGGGTGTTACTGCATAGCAGGATACTGACTGGGGTAACAGTGAAACTTGCAGAAAAAAATTATGTTAAGCAGCTCAAGCTTTTATGAAAATTAACAAGTCTCCAGACTGTACAGACATTCACAGTTTTTTCATAGCTTATGATATGCTAAAGTTCAGTTCACAGTGTTTTGTTGGTTTTTTTTAAGACTTGAGATTAAAATTAAAGTAGCTGGTGATTCTAAGTAACTATCCAAACTGCCTGCAAGTTTAAAGATAGCCTCACAGGATCTGGGAGTACACATGTATGGGAGAGGGGGCAAGAGTGAAAGGAATGTATAAACAAACTCTGGAGTGCTTTTGACAGCACAAAAATTTGAAGAATGCTGACTGTCACAGCAGTAGAAATTAAACCTGCAGTTGGTTTCCTACTTGTGAGATTTAAAAGCCCAAATGGGATTCATAATTTTCCTATCCTATTCTATCTGAAGACCAGAAAAAATAAAACTATAACACATCCATCTCCTTCCACTGAGGCAGTTGTTGTTCAATGCTGCAGCAGTACATACATGGAGCACTTTGTGATGACTCTGTGCACAGAGCAGCAGCAGCTGAGCTACCCTCCTTGGGATGCTTTCATCATCAGGCTGTGTGATATTGCCTAAGCCAGCACCTGGGAGAGGAGCAGGATGCTACTGAATACAGCTCTTGCTGGTGCAAAGGCATAAGAACAGACAGACAGACGTTGAATCTACAGCCCTGTGGCTATGGGAAGGGGATTAATGCACACTGGTACCGTTGGATGATTTATCTCCCCAAAACAACATTAATTATTGCTTTTCCTATAGCTGGTACCAGGGCTGCAAACATAGTTAATGATGATGTTCATGGTGCTCTCGATTCTGGTCAGTCAAATGGGTGACAGGTACCAGCCTGTAGGACAAGCCATTATATCTCTTCTTACACTCAGCCTTTTGTGCCACCCTTTGCCTCACCAAAGAAATTGGGGCTGTCTGATTGCAACCCTAGGCAAATACAAGGGAGTAAATAAAATTAACTTGGGCTTGCTGGTTCCTTGCTCTAGTTTTATTCTACTTTGTACTTAAAAGATTACAAATGCATTTGCTTACTAATCAAAATAAAGATTTTTAAAAGGAAAATGCAACATTGTTAAAGTGACTTCTGAAGTTCATTTGTAAAGAATTCTGGGAAATGTGATTACAAAAGGCTTTAGTCAAAAAGCTTTATAGTCAAGCGCTGACCACAAAGTCTGCCATCCAAAGTCTGCTCTCCAAGTAGCATAAATCTAGTTTAATACCCATGGTTTGGTGGAGCTACTCCAGTTTTACACAGCAGTAACTGGTAATTGAACCTAGATCTTTGCCTTTAATTTTGTCCAAAAATGGGAAAATAGAAAAAGTATGCTTTCAACAGGGAGTCCCACAGGAATTCAGAGGGTCATCATATTGAATAATTTTCCCAATTGCTCCCCATGACAAACAAACAAACAAACAAATAAACAAACAAAACCAACAAAAAAAGCCCCCAACCCAAACCAGCAGCAGTTCAGTTGCTCAGTGTTGTGTCAGTTCAGTTATCAAGAGAAAAATAAAGCAGATTTTCCTGATGTACACATGAACATAGGTGTGAAACTCCTGCACTGTGAGACCTTTTGATAACTTGCTGTACAGTAGTACTATGGAGAAGAATTAGTTATTTTCAAATGCTTTCTAAGCGTGTAGGTGAATTATGACAGCCATCACATTTATAATCACTGTAAAAAGACTTAATTAAGAAGTCAATAGCAGAACTGCAGGTATGGACTCTGATCTTTGCAAAGACTGAAGGCTCAGGTAGAGATTGCAGTGCAAAGGCACAGTGCTGAGGGATTCTGTGATCAACATCTAGTACCCAGGATGTGGTTAGAAGTCTCAGCATCCTTCAGAGTGGTGTGTTAAGTGTAAGGGCTTGTCTGTATGGGGACTTACCCTTGATTAACTCCATGTGTGGACACTCCCATTCCAGAATAGTGGGTGGAGAACAAGTCCTTAAGCTGGAGAAGCATTGTCTCCCTCTCTGTATTATGCTTGGCCATGACCCCAGTGATGGTTCTGGGGACATCTGCTGAGGAAGCTGAGGATAAACTGGCAAATGAAACAAGGATTGCCTCCCCAGACAGCAGAGAGGGCCCATGGTCTGGGGTGCTCTCTGAAACAAAGCCCTGGCATGATTGCTTTTACATACAGCAATATGGCAAGCTTCCCCTGGAAGGAAAATTGGAATCAGCTGTGTCAACATATGCCATAAATAGAATACTTTTCGCAGGAAAATAGCCAGCAAAAATAGAGCACAGGAATCTTCAGCCCAATATTTGCATATCGCTAATGCCAGAAAAAAGCATTAAAAGGGACAATGGAAGAGGATTATTCTACTAAGAAGAGCAAAGCATTAAGAAGGATGTTGACCCTGGTATTAGTGATCTACAAACCTGTGCAAAGAAAAAACAATTTCATGACAGTAGATGAAAATTGAAGAGCAGAATTATGGTTATTTGGAATAGCTTGAATCATTGTAATCCTGAAGAGTCTAGCTGGGAATCCACCCACTGTGGCATTTTGCCAAGATGAATGTGTGCATCTCAAAATGCTTCAGGGAGGCAGCTTATAAAAGTGATTGAGAAAGAGACTAAAGTGGTTTATTAGAATCTCTCTCTTCTCCTAAGACTGTGGAAAGTAACTGGCGAATTCCCAAAGGAAAGACACAGCTCAGCCCAGTACACTGGCGTTGGCAGGACTGTATGGCTGTAACCGTCCTGAGTTTAGTGTTTGCAGCATGCATTACTGGCTGTTTTAATCACCATTTCTCGGGCAACACTTGGTCAGGCAGCTGAGCACACCTTAGAGCAGCTGTGCCGTGTTATTATGGGAATGCTTGCTGCGGTGGAGGGAAGTGAAGGGCAAGGTCACATCATTTTGAGAGGCTCTTTGTCTGATTGCAATACTGAGGTCTACACATCCATAAATCGTTCCTTTCCTGTGTTGCAGAGTGAGACATACAGAAAACAAGTAGGCTGTTTTCATGAAATATTTTCATAGGGAATAAGATTTCTGTTTCTCCCATGCACTGTAGAGAAACAGGAGCTACTTAAAAAAAGTAAGGCAAGCAGATTACTGAGCTTGCCTTACTCTTCTTTCTCAAGTAGTTTTATCACCTCCTTGCATGCATATCTCTTTGTAAATAGGTTGTTTTTATTGTTGTGCTGAGCAGCAGCAGAAGAATGTGGATTTGCAGGGAAGGCAGGGAAAGAGTAGTCAGCCTACCAGTGGTGTTGATGCTGACTGATGTTAAGGGCCAGTTTCTTACAGCTCTAGTGGCAGGCTTGAAAAGCTTATGGATTTGGTAGAGCAGCCGCAGTATTACCCAGTTTAAAGATAATAACAGCCTGTGTTGAATTCTGTAGGCTGTGATAAGGAATAGCCTAATTATCAGTCATTTTAAGTAACTCATCTTTTTATGCATCTAATGCTCCGTCTGCTTGGGAATTAAACACAAAAAAAAGGCAATTCCAGCCACCTGTTCCTCACTTGTAGTGTTTTACTAATACAGTGCATTAAAATATTTTAGTGTCTAGATGCATAGGCATGGGGGTCTGAGCATGAGCAGCTGGAGTCAGAGCCCTGGTCACTGGGCTTGTGTGTCCATGGGGCCAGCACCTGGAGCAAGTGAGAGTGGGATCATTGCAGGCGTCAGGTGGGACCCACTGGTGAGTAGATTAAGTGGCTTGGGGGCCACTCTGGGGCGAGTTTCTCCTTCTTGTTACTGGAGCAGGTGCTAGAACTTTGATCTGATATTACCAGATTTAGTTTACATTTATAATGCTGTACTCATGCAGGTGGCTTATTTCTAATTTTTGTTTCATGGAGACATTTTTGATATATAGTTAACAGGAAATGTATAGAAGAAGGGGCAACAGCTTTAAACTGAAAGAGGAAAGATTATTTTTAGGAAGAAATTCTTTACTGTGAGGGTGGTGAGACCCTGGAACAGGCTGCCCAGAGGAGCTGCGGATGCCTCACCCCTGGGAAGTGCTCAAGGCCTCATTGGGTGGGGCCTTTGAGCAGCCTGGTTTAGTAGGAAGGAAGTGTCCCTGCCCATGGAAGGGGAGGTGGAATGAGAAGATTTTCTCAATCCCTTACAACTCAAACCATTCTATCATTCTGTGATCCAGTGGCTGTTAGTCCTCCATGTCAAAGCTAGCAGAGAAAAAAAAGCAACTGCTGATATCAGGTCAAGAGACCTAAGGAATATTTTCTAGATAATAGGAAGAGAAGTTAAATCCATGAGTGAATGCATTTTATTTTAAGATGTGTTTTTTTAAAGGCTTGTTGTAATTCTTTTGAACCTCTGGTGACACAGAATCACAGAACAGCCTGAGCTGGAAGGATCATCAAGTCCAACTCAAAAGTGAATGAGTTGGAAGTGTGACTACAGGGATCAGACCCACAACTTTGGCACTATTACCACCATCCTCTAAGCTTTTGAGCTAGTCCCAGTGTAGTTGATGGAAATGATCTCATTTTTGCATGGTTTGAGCTAATGACACTGTATTGACAGCAATAAAGACAGAGTAGAAAGAGACAGGTTTTGGATTTATTTCACTTCCTAAGGGGGGGCAAGGTGAATTATGTCTAAAATGTGTTTCTCTTCACTAGTGCTATAAAGGAGCCCAGGATTATTTGTTCATCTGAAGACCTACTCGTTGTAGGCATCGAATATTCCACTTGCCTTGGAGGAAGAAGTTTGCATTTCATGCCATGTCTTTAGTGAAGCTTAAGAGGTAACATGTACAGAATTTGATAACAACCAAGGAAAATACCATAATGGAGGTCAGATTTCTTGGTTTTATTAAGATCTGAAAAAAGTATATGAATCCTGAAATGTACTAGAGTTTCTAAATTGTGTAGCTGTATGAATATGTTTGACCTCCTTTCTTTTTCCTTTCTTTTTTTTTTTTTTGCATATCATACAATTTCTTTACAATGTCCAACAGATATACTTCTTTACTAGGCTCATTAGGAGTTCCAAATATTTTTATTAAAAAAATATTTCAGAGCTTGCAATGAAACTGTATTTTATTGACATTTAAAATTTTTCCTTGGGAGAAAAGCCTTTTTAGCCTAATTATCCTCCATTTTCTGGAAGGCATTTTCTGTTGTGACCCTAGCTACTAGAAATTTTTCTGGGTAGATACAGAGTTTGCATAATATTAATTTGTCCATCTGTATTTGATTGATATCACAATGGAGCCCTTTAGAGTAGCTCTTATTTCAGCCTGAGTGTATTTAATATTTTACTGTGGCAATTCCCAGTGTGAAACAATGAATATGCTTCTGAAATGCTTGGCTTATATTCTGTGCTTTAGAGGATCCACAGAGAAGCATCTTGCTCATAACAAGAAGCCACATCAAGAGAGGTTCATGCTAATAATAGCCAGAATATATTTACAATGTAATAGCAAAGATAATCCCAGGTAAGGAGTAGATACCATCCAATGCTCTTGGAAAGCTCTCACCTTGTGATGCAGTTGGTATTGGAGTGTCTACACAGTTAGCAGCAGTTTACAGCGCAGCATGGAAGCCTTGCAAGAATGTCTCAAATCTGGCAGTTCACCAGCCGGCAGTAGGCAGCCCTCTCTCCTTCACTGTTAATTTGCCCCTGCATCTGAATGCACTGATTTCCTGCCATCTTCACAAAAGTGTCTCTAAGGTGCTGGGGTAATCTTAGATTTTATGAAATTGACCACACTGGGGATACTTGGCTAAAAAACTTCCTAGACTGCAAAACTTCCATGAGAGATCACAGAATTGTAGAAGGGTTTCAGCTGGAAGGGACCTTAAATATCACCCATTTCCTGTTTTGCCACCACAGGAAGGGATTCCACACACTGGGTCAGGTTTCCCAGGGCCCCATCCAACCTGGCCTTGAGCATTTCCAGGGGTGGGTCATCCGCAATGTCTCTGGGAAACATGTTCCATTGCCTCACCATCTTTTGAGTAAAGAATTTCTTCCTAATATCTAATCCAAATCTCTCCTCTTTCAATTTAAAAACATTTCCCCTTGTTTTGTCACTATCTCCCCATGTAAAAAGTTCCTCTCCCTTTTTTTCATAAACCTCCTTTAAGTACTGAAAGACCTCAACAGGGTGCCCCCAGAGCCTTCTCTCCTGAGGCTGAGCAACCTCACCTCTCTCAGCCTGACTTCAGAGGAGAAATGTGCCAACCCTCTGATCATCTTGCTGGCCTCGTCTGTGCCTTCTTGTGTTGGCAGCCCCAGAGCTGGACACAGCACTCTGTGTGGGGTCTCACAGGGACAGAACAGAGGACGGAATCCCCTCCCTTGGCCTGCTGCTCATGGATGCAGTGCATGGATGCTATTGCTTTGGAGACAGCCCAGGGCACGTTTGGCTCTCTGGGCTGTGAGTGCCAAGGCAGGGCATGTGCAGCCTGTCACCCACAGCACCCCCAAGTCCTTCTGGGCAGGGCTGGTCTCAGTGACTTCTCCAGTCTGTGCCCATGTCTGGGATTGCCCCAAACCAGGGGCAGCACTTTGCACTTGGCCTGGTAAGACTTCATGAGGTTCTTGTTAGTTCATTTCTTAAGCTTGTCCAGGTCCTTCTGGACTGTGTCCTGTTCTTCTCTTGTCAGCTGCACGTGTCAGTTCGGTGTCATCTGTGAACTTGATGAGGGTGCTCTTGATCCCACTGTCTGTGTCATTGATAAAGATATTAAAAGGGGCCAGTCCCAAGACAGAGCCCTGAGGGACACCACTCTGGGACATACAGCCATTAACCACAACCCTCTGGCTGGGTCCATCCAGCCAGTTCCTTATCCACTGAACAGTCCACCTTTCAAACCTGTTTGTCTCCAATTTAGAGATAAGGATGCTCCCTGGAGCACATCAAAAGCCTCACAGAAGTCCAGGTAGATGGCATTGGTCAGTCAATGGATGGTTGCTTTTTCTACTCACAAAAACAGGGTTACAATTTTTCATATGTGTGAGGAATTATCTTCAAAAACTGCAGTTAATTCTGTATTGCCCAAAATATAGACTACACTAGAGGACAAGAGAATCTCCCCTTGTTTCCTTCTATGCTTACAAGGGCTTGTGACATATGTTGGCTTTATTTAAGTCGGCCCAAAGATTTGTTCACTAACATGTTGGTTAATTCCATGTTTTATGTTCACAGGAATGCCAGAGTACCAGTCTCTGTGACCAAGGAAGGCAGGACTGGAGCTGTTGTGCTCCAATACCTCTTTCATTCAAGCTTCTGCAAGTTTTTAACTAAAACATGTCACTCTCCTACGTAATTGATTCCTGGCAAATGAGTATTTCTGGCTGGAGTATTGAAAGCTGCAGAGCTTTCCTCTTAGAAATATAACTGTAGCAGTTTCCAAGGAAATCATTTGCTCACAAAACTCATCCGGAAAAAGACAGTAGTACCTAATGTGTTTGCACATCTTTCAGCTGGTGCCTGTATCAGCAATTTTCTTTGAGGAGATTTTGTTTCTCTATTTACCATGTGCTGTGTTTTTCCTCCAAGCTGTTGATGTGTTTATCAGATTTCCTCCAAAGGGAACTAAGTCAGATGCTCCAGTCCCCTGCCTGCTGGCATCATTAGGTTCCATACCCATACATGAGCCTTATCCCCAAGAAAGTACACAAAGGAGACACTTCCATGTCACCATCAAAAATAATTTAATTTTTTTTCTCGTGTTGCATATTTATAATTGTTAAAACACAAGCTCAGGCTTTTCTATTTTGAAGACCAGGTTTAGCCATGCATTTAAAGACTGGTGCTGGATCTGAATTTGAGGTTAGCTCAGAACACTTTCGTGGTTCAGAAATAGCTTCAGATAAAATCAGTTTTTGGAAGCTCGGCTGCTTTACAATGAAGTAGAGTTAGTCTTGCTGTTTCTGCCATAGAAAGGAAAGAGTCATGCCCTTTTCTTTCTCAATTTGTTTCTTTCCAACATTACTGCAATACCTGAGTTTCCCAGAAACATCATGACTGCTTCCAAGCTCAGGCAGTGTGTGGTAGGGAAGTCAATTTTTGGTTTGTATGTGGAGGATAAGGAAAGCTCCAAGACTTCATGAAACAGCTGCCATGACACACAGAAAGTTTGTTAGGGAGTCCTGAAACTAAAACTTTGTCTGCGTGATTAACTTATGCTAACATATATATATATTTTTTTTTTTTTTCCATAGAATCACAGAATAATCAGTGCTGGAAAAGGCCATCAAGATCACCTATCCCACCATAATCACCCTAAACCCATGTGCCACATCCAGGGGCCCCTTGAAACACTTCTAGAAGTGGTGACTCTGCCACTTCTGCAGCCCAGGACAGATTTGTCATCCTTCAGATTGCTTCCTAACAGGTGTCAGAGCTACAGGCAGGCCGTGGACAGCAGTCTGTGCTTAGTGATCCAGCCATGCCACTTCTTGCCTCCTTCAAGTATTGGGTGTAGAACAGGCCCTGAAAAAGGCCCCCAAAAATATCAGCCAAGATGACAAGGAAGAAAAGCTGTCTCTAGCTATCAAAATGAAAAAACAAGGGTTTTAAAAACTTTAACTGGTGCTGAGTAATCTTCAGCATTACAAGAGCATTTCAGCTCACTGTCTGTGTTTCAGATAAATGTGAGAGGCAGAGGGAAAAATGAGTGAAATAGAAACAATACTCCAATTTTTTTGTTTTTAAAGAAGACTCAATGAAACTTTATAAAAAAACTTTTCAATGAATTAAAAAATTTGGTTATTAATGAAACAGAATTTATTAAAAAAATTTATTCTTTGATTTTTTTAATAATATTAGTGTATAAAAGTGTACATATTGAAGAGAATTATTTTCAGTGCTCATCCTGAAGAAAAAAAAGCTCTAACATCATCCTAGAAAAAGTGAAGGTATAGGAAAAGCTGTGACCTTCTCAGAAGTGCACAGCCAGAGCACAATGGGCAAAAAGCAAATAACCAAATGGCATTTTGGATGTATAGGAACAAGAAACCCTCATAATGAGAGTGATTAAGCACTGGAACACATTCCCAGAAAAGCCATGAAATTTCTCTCCTTGGAGATTGTTAAAAGTCAGCTGATAACACCCAACACTTTCAGAGATTTCCTTGCATCAGGAAAACCTGCAACCTGCATTAGTCTAACTAGGAAATTTTAACTTTTTTAGACTTAAATGTGACTTTTTTAGTTACAAAACATAAGCCAACAGATGGAGGCAAGGATCCAGGCAGAGGCTTGTGTATAACCCTGTGTTTACTGGATCTCTGTCTTTGAAGAGTAAGGTTTGCCATCAGGCAAAGCCTCCTCTGCTGTCAGGAGCTTGTGAGTTACTGTGAACAGCAGAGGGACATATTTTTCTGTGTGAATTTCTTATTTCTAATTTTCTTTAAAATTCTGTAAATATTATAATCCTTCATGAAAAAATAAATTATATTTTAACAGTATCTTAGTCTTTTGAGGAGAAAAACCAGCTTTGATTTGAAATAGGTTTTTTTCTTTTGAGTCACAAAAAAGTTAAGAAAGAAGGTAAGCTACATGGCAGAACAGTTTTCATTGTTTTTTGTTAACTTCAATTCAGACACTGCTTTGTGTGCTTTTTTTAACTTCAGTAATAAGCAGTTAAGATGTTGCATATTTTAAACATATTTTCTAGCAGGAAAAGGGACAAAATTGAACTGGAAAGGGAGAAAGAAAAAAAAAGAGATTAAGAAAAATCCCAAGATAATAGACTTTTTTCCAAATCCTTAAGAATTCCTTTTTGCTAGGATACTTACACAATGTATCCTTTTGAAGAATTACATTGTTTGTGAATAATTTATGAAAGGGGATCTTAGATTAAAGCATGTTGAAATATTAATTGGAAAGATTTCAACCAGCTCTGACAAATAGCCTTTAGCTTCATAATGTTCATTAGAGTCTGTTTAGTTATCTAATCAGCAAAAGCAGTGAAACAGATTCCATTTACATGCCAGGAAGGCGAAGGGGGAATAATTCAGTGCTGGGATGCTAAACACAAGTGCTGCCTGGAAACACATCTACAAAAGTAACTGGCTAAATTCATGGTAATGGTCTGTATTTTAAAAGAAAGGGGGTTATCTCCTGTTGCAAGCAACATTAATTTTCCCTGTAGAGGTCACTTATCAAAGTGTTTGGCCACACTCCCATGCTGTTCAGCAGCAAATCTCTGGAAGAACTCTTCGGCAGGCCTAGGAATACATGGTGTCTGTGTTCCCTGCTTCCTGCTTTTGTTACCCTTAAAGCTAAATTGCTGCTGGATTCTTTCCAATCACAACATACTGTAGTGTACTGGCAGCACTCTAAGAATTTGGTTTAAAAGCCAGAAAAACTGGAAAGGATGACAGGCACCTGTTTAGAGGCAGATCTGACATCTGAAATTGCTGGTACCACAACATTTTCTGAGGAAAAAATTTCAGGCCTTGGTCAACCACAGTTAAAAACAATTTAACAAAATCTTTTCCCTGCATGCTTACTTGAGTGCCTTGCTGGGTAGCAAAGACTTCAATGGGTGCTTGGAATTTGTGATAAAGTACATTTCAGAGAGATTCACATTCAGATAAAGATAGGTATATTCAAATAGAATATTCTTCCTTATTATTTGTGTGATTAATGATGCAGGGATAGAATATGCTGTGACTTGAATGATCCCTGAAGGAACTGAGAGACTTGCAGGAAACCAGCAAGGGAAATGTGCATCAGCTCTAAGCTATGCATGACGTTTCCCTCTGAATTAAATAGCTGAAAGTGTACTTAAAAGGGTTTTCCTTGGGGAATTTTATGAATAAGAATGAAGATCCTAGGCAGCTTATCTGAGAAGCAAAATACTCTGTCCTGGACAGGAAGAAATAATATTTACTTTTACTTCTTTGGATTTGTCACTCTGGTGCTTATTGACTTATTTCACTGGGAATTTTATTCAGCTTTTAACTGCAGGAAAACATTTCCACAGTTAGCACTAAACATACACAGGATTTTATAAAGGAAGGGTAATGGTTATTTCCTACCTCTGTACAAAATCCTTTTGAAGTCAGTCCTTCTCTGTTATGATCTTAAAGCTTTTCCTCCGAGATCGTAAGCATTTTCTTGAAGGGACAGGCCTGCAGTTCTTCAGAGAGAATAAGAATATTAATTCTGTAACTGAAGTGCATCCAAATTTGAAGCCATGTTCTTGAATGCCATTAAAAGGAAAGTTAGGATGCAAACATCGGCTATGCATTAAGTTAGGAACCACTATTTCTGCACCATTGATTTCATTCTGGTAATAGCTGACACAGTTAAATCAACTCATCACTCCATTCTTATGCTGTCAGTGTGAAAACTTAGTCAGTACAAATAAAGTTTCAGCAGAAGGATGGTCAATGTGCCATCATATGAAGTGTGAGGGTAGCTCTCTTTTTACTGAGTAACAGAAATCTTTTTCTAGAGGCAAAAGAGATGTACAGCTAAATACAGTAAATTAAACTATATGTCATCATTCCCTCTTTATAATGTACATTTCAGTAATGCTGCAAAATGCACAGCAACTGTAAAGTTCATTGAGGAGGAAACTAAACACTCACCACATAAGTGTACTGCAGCTTGTTACCCAATTCTCCATCCTTGCAGAATGGCTTTTGGAAAGCATAAGACTTTATAACAGTGTCCTATATTGATTTCTGCAGTGTTGTAAATTAAATCCCAAAGAAATGTGCTTGAAAACATTCAGTGTTTCTTGCTTCACATAGAAACATCATCAAGAGGAGAAAAATGTGAACATCTGCTGTTGAGTTGCAGAAAGGACAAATCAGTGCATGAACCTTGGTGGAAAAGCAAAAGTCAGGGCAATGAAATAATGGAAGACAGAATTAAATCAGGCTCAAATAGCTTGGATGTGTTGACAAGATGTTGAGGTGGTTGGTTTGCTGGGGCTGATGTTCCAGATTGATCCCCAAATCATACTGCTGTACTGTGACAAATGTTTCCATTGCCAATCTAGAAACAGTCTTATAATTTCCCTGTGTAACACATTATAAATACAGTGTTAATGCATTTGTAGAACTGTGAAAGTGATGGACGTTAAGTTACTGAACTTTTAATGAGAAGTCTAAATTGAGGGAAAAGTAACTGGTCTTTACATATTATGCAGTTCCTGCTGTAAAAATGAGTCAATGAAAGGCTGCAGGCTCAGCAGTTATCATGGGCAGTCACTGGTGCTTGCTTCTGAACCTGGTAAGAGGCTATGCAGCAAATTGTACAGTGAGATTTCTGGATTTCTAGACACCTGTGGAAGAGATACAGACTCTTCTGCTTATGGTGAGCATGTGGCCTGCAGACAGAACAGAAGGATGTACGAAGGACTCAGTGATTTCCGGGCTAATTGCTAAGTGAATGGTAAAAGGATGGTCAGAATTTTTCACAGACTGTGCTGCTGTGTGTGCTTCACACAGTGGGTCTCTATAAAACTCAGCCTCTAGAAAACACCACTCTATTTCCTCTTGTTCTTATGGGGCATAAATTTAATGTCATAATGGATGTTAAGTGGTATTTTCTGAAGCTGGCTGGTTTGGCATTCACAAAAATAACTTTGCAATTTGACAGACAGAATTTTGTATCACACTAAAGCAAGCAGTATTTGACTACTGTTTGCCAGCAGTTCTCAAATGGGTATGTATTTCTAGAACTAGAAAACCTCTAGAATCTCTGAAATGAAACTATGTACAGGTACTCAATACTGAAATGGAAAAGTGTGTACATTCCTAAGATTTCTATTATTCCTCTTATCATTTCAGACCTCCAGAAGTTTCCTGGTAGCAATGGCAGAAATTCCCTTATCCCAGCATTTACCCAGGCTGAAATTTTCCATAGTACTTAACATGCTGCTACATATTCTCATTTTCCTACAAGTACATGCTCTGGGTTTCAAGTGCTTGTTAAACACAGCCAGAGTAACTTTGTGGGGAATCATCCCAGGAGGATCTCTGGAAGCTTGAAACAAAGAATTCAGTCTACAATAGGCATCTCTCAGAGTTTCCCAGAATAATGAACATGACACAAAGGATTTCTGTGGTTTGAATGCTTTTTTACCTGGAAGTGAGTTGGAAAAGTCTTGGCTTATTTATAAATAAAACATAAATGTTTGAATGCTTATGTGATCAACAGCATGACTTGCTCAAAGTACAAGACTGTAAAGGTCAGTTCTAATTCTCCTTTCCCTCACATCATAGAACAACAGGGATAATGTCAGCATTTATAACATTTTTAAAGTTTTGAAAGAAAGTCAGGATCAATATCATGACTGCCTTCTTGTGCAGTGTCTTTCACGATAGGATATTGCTTAATGGTGATCTCCTGTTCTGGCTTCTGCTATCCCTTAAATAATGTTGACAGTAGAGGCTTTGTTTTTTGGAAGTACCCCAGATTTTGCTTGCACTAACAGATTCAGCCAGAAGGAAAAGATCCATAAAAAGTGTGGGCCTGGTTCTTCTCTCCCTTCTCACTTTTTTACTGACCCTGGAAGAACTGATCTCACTGACTTACTGTGGAGCTAGCCCTGACTCAGTCAAGCCCTACAACACTTAAATTCCATTACACAGGAGATCCTCTTCCTGTTCACAAATTAAACTATAAGCACTTAATCAAGTCCCACTGGAGGCCCAGGCAGGTAGGAGCAAGAAGTTACTAGGGTGCCAGAAATTAAGATCAATCCAGGGCAGGATGAGCGGAGCACAGCTGCACACTAACACAGGAGTCATAAACCCACTTGCTTGATCTGCAAACAGTCATGGGGTGCTTTTTGCCATGAGATAAATCATACAGGGGAAAAAATGTGTTCCCTCCTCCTCCTACAAGCATTCTTGATTTTCAGGAAAACTGAGGAGTCCAAAGCCCTGATGCCTGCTCCTGAAGGCTTAAAGGACCATGCTTGAGGCAGCGAGGTGGTTCACTGAGAGGGGAGCATGCCCAGCCCTCACATGCTTGGCCACAGGACAGCAATGAAGGGAGGCAGATGTTTCAGCTCACCACATCCACAGTGCTTTGTGCTTGCTGTGCTGTGCTCTGTAATCCTGACAGAACTCCAGGCACCATTTCCTCTCTCCACCTTGAGCCTCTGTCCAGGTTTTAGTCAGTTCCCAGTCACTGTCTGCTTCCCTGGAGAGAAGCTCCCTGTGGATTAACCTCCCCTGCTTCTCCCCTGCTTCTACCTTGCTGTAGCCCTACTCTTCACTGAAAGCTAACCTCTATGCCATGGTTTACAGTGCAATTGCCTAAAAACCTTTCTGGGTTTCAGCCAAGTACATTGCAGACTGAACTGGTTTTACCCCAGCCATCATGGGAAGCACTCATCTCGACTGTGTGGCAGTTTGAACATTTTGCAGTTAGATCAGTGTGGAACAACAGGTGAAATAAAGTTGGGAGAGGCCTTTGGCAGAATTTTAGCTGTGCTGTGTCAGGTACTTTAATTGTATGTGGGCAATCGCTGATGTAATCCAGAACAAGAAGATTATGTACAAACCAAACAGTTATTATTTTACCAGGGTATGCTTGGCTGACCTCTATAAATACAGTAACAAACTTTAAGGCACTCTTTCTCAACCTTGTTTACAGTGGATTCTTTTTTAAAGTTATATCCAATTCATTAAACAAAAAATCTAACATTTAACTCAAGCTGAATTACCAACCACTCCCTCTATGGGAAAATATTTCAGAATAGACACAGTGACACCTACAGAAGCCACTTCCTTCTATAACCAGAAAACATTTTGGCCAGCAAAGACTTAGGCCCATACAGCACACCCTGCTCTTCTGGAGCCCCCATGGGTTCACCTGAGAGACCGCAGCATAATTCCTTTCTGGGATAAGTGGGAGGACACACCTTCACCTTGCCCAGGTACAGGCTAGGAGTGCAGCTGGGTCACACCTCTGGGAATACTGGCACTCTTAATGGCACAGCATAGGCCTGAAGGGAAACAGGGGATGGCGGAAAAGGAAAGATCCAGGAAAAGGATAGAAAAACACGCAGCCTGGGAGAGAGAGAAGCAGCAAATAAACATGCGGTGTGCAGACACAGAGTCCAAACTGAACCAGATCTGTTCACATGTCTTTTTCAGGTTGAAACCACAGCTGGCCTCAGGGAAGAGCCAGTCTGGAGAGAAACAGACTATTTTAAACTGCCCTCGTGCTCTTGCCCTTTCACAGTGAGTCACAGTGTTCTGCTGCTGCCAGCTTCAAGGCTTAATTCCCTGCTAGGACTTTGGTTGAAAATGTCTGGAGGCAGTACATACCTACTGACAGTGTGCCCACCTTGGCTCCTAGAGAAATTGGAGGGTGGGAGGGATTGGAGTATCCCAAACTATTGAAAAAAAAATCCCGAGAAAGGAAAAAATAAAACTGAAATGAAAAGGCTGCTCGGAAGTGCAAAGTGCAGTGTCAGCACTGTGCTTGCCTGTTGGACCAGCAGAGGTAGGGGATGCAAATGACTCCGAGCCACAGTGGGAGTTTTTACTGAAACTATGAGTGGCATAGTTAGAGCTGGACTGTAAAAAGTAGCCAAAGCAGTACTACCCTGAGAAAAACAAAGACAAGACCTTCACTGTAGAATTCTTTTCCTGGTGTGTATCTGGGTAGAGGACAATTTGAAGTCAGATTTCACATGACCCCTTACAGTAGGAAGTATTTTTCAGTTAAGTCCTGAATGGGGCAGCATCAGCCACATGGTTGGTTCCAGTCAGAGCATTTGTTCTGAAATAATCTCCTGTAGAAATGGTGGTACATAAAGAGCTAAAGCATGGGTATGCCAAAAAGCAAGAAAATGAATGTCCTGACTCTTATGGTACAGCTGCCTTTGCATGCAGTCAGTCTCCATCAGTGGTTATACAGTTGCCACTGTTTAATCATCTTCTAAATTCTGTCAGGTTTTGTCACTGTACAAATCTGACCTCATCCTGGTCCCCTGCCAGCGCCAAAGAGCTGCTCTATTTACCCACTGCTGATGCAACATGTAAACTCAAAAAGTTGGCAGTAAGATATTTAAGATGGAGGGAGAATAAAAACCAGTACTGGTACAGCAACTTATGCCTGAAACATAGTTTAAGGTAGTTTGCCAGTTTAATAAAAAAACCAAAACCCCTTTGGGGGGTTTACTCAACTTATGGAGAGCTCCAAGGAGTGCCAGAGCCCTGGGTTGGGATCAGGGAGGTTGAAACAAGCCCTTCCCTAACCCTCAACCTGCAGCATTAGTCCTGCTGCCCACAGGCCCTTAGCCTCAAACAGCCAGGAGGCACAAGGAAAGGCTTTTGAGCTGTGTGTAAATACAGGCTAAATGCAGGCTCTGCAACACTGCTTTTGTATGTGTTTAATTAGATTGAGTAGATAAATGTCCACTTGCATCCTGGGGAGTACAGGGAGGGACCCTGTACAGCAGGGACAGAACATCAGAGAGGTCTTAATGGGTCTAATGTCTTTATTAAGTCCTTAATTTTTCCATAATGATTTAGTTCTCTGGATGCTTGTGTAAGTATCCTTCTTTGAAGATTATGACCAAGAACTCAGTATAATGTGACCATTTCTTTCAGAAATATTCTCAGAGTAGTAAGTGGATAGCTTTTTTTTGGTTTGTTGTTTTTGTTTTGATTTGTTTTGTTTTTGCTGTTAATTTTATTTTTTCTTGGTTTGAGTTTGCTCTCAGGATTGCTTGGTTCCAGCCATATACTTTTTTTTTGGGACGTGGCATACTGGAAATAGACCACACTTCAGGATAAACAGAAAAAAATGAAATATCATAACTGGTTTTATGTGTATGCAATACGTGGTAGCTTTCATTAAGAGGGTGTGGCTGAGCTGCAGGGCATCTGGCTGCTCTGTTTGCCCAGTTTTATCTCTACTTCATAGATTCAGATAAAATCATGAAGAGGAAGCAAAGCGTGCTTTGAGACCTGGGCATGCTCAGCTGGGGTAGACCAGGATACACTGCAGCCGTGGTAAAGGCCTTTTTGGGTCACAGCAAGGCAGTGCCAGGCCTGAGAGATGTCCATGGAGCAAGCAGGCCTCCTCAAGACCCAGGAGAGGCTCCTTGCAATTTATTAGAAAGCCAGCAAACTGCTGGACGTCGTTAGAGCAAGAGCAGGAAGAAAAAAGAATGGGCATTGCACTGTCACCGTGCCTGGGAAGAGGGGAGTAGTGATGGGGATACTTGTTTTCAAAGCTCATGCTGGATTTAAAAGCCTCTTGCTTTAATATACAATTGTTAGTTCTTTTGGAGACAAGTTGTCTCTGTATTGGTGGTGGTACTGTGATTATATTTGAACATTGGGTTTGCACTAACAATATAACATTCTGAATAGTCTAATGAGTTTGAATTAACTTTAATACTTGGAAGCATGAGAGAAACCTCTTTTTGAGGTTGCTGTGCTTCCAAGAGCTAGAAAGAAGCTTGTGATGAGAGATGAACAATGCTCCAATGTGCCTATCCCTGCCCCAAACTGGGTCCAGTGTGCATTTTTCAGACATTTTGTTTAACTCTCGTTTAATCCAGACCCTTAGTTCCTGGATCACACAGACTGTCGTTCTGCAGCCTCTCCCACCCCAGAAGAAAGGCTGCACCACTCAGCCCTCTTTCCCCACAAGCCTTCTCCCAGACTCAATTCCAGTTAAGTCTGTCCCAAGTCCTAGCCTGGCTGTAGCTTTTGGGTTCCCCCACTGCTGCCTACCAAAACACCTCTGGTGGGCTGCTCTGACAAGGTCTGCACAGAGGAGGCTCCAAGAACAAAAGGTAGAGTACAGGCAGAAAAGGGAAAAGGCTATTTTTAGTCATGTCAGATGTCGAAAGGTTTATAGCAGGTTCTTTATAAAACTCTGAGATTTCCTGAAACTCTTAAAATTTCTTCTTTGAGCAACACCTTCCACAGAAGGAACAATCTTTCTGCATCAATTTATGTATAGACCATATGCCAGCCACCTATCTTAGCTTGGCAAACTTTTCCTTCAGTGCAACTTCTAGTAAAACTTTATGTTAAACAGAAAGGAAAATGTTTTATAGATGTCATAAACCCCCCACTTTTTTGCTTTAAGCCAAACCACAGTAACTTCATAAAATGAATTAATTTTCCATAATGCATCAGAGGTGCTGTGATCAATAGAGTAGAAAATAATCTGTTGTAAAATTCTGACATAAGAATTACAAAAAGAATCAGAGTACATGTAATCTGTCTGATAAGTAGCATAGTATTTGTTATGTCATAAAATTTTTGAAGTAAAAAATTACACCACAAACACTATCTGAATTTAACAAAAGCCATAATGTGTATGGTAAATAATTTATTTTATTATAGCGAAGTTTTTCTGTTGTTGTTGTCATTTTAATTATTATCTTATTATATCAATGTAATACTTTGAACAGTTCTTTTTCTGATCAAATCTTCCTGTTGTTCAAACATGTTTCTCACTGGCATCTTGTTGTAAGTCACTGACCTTTTTACTTGTTTTGACTCTTTTTAGGAGTGTAGGAATATGATGAATGATTAACTTCCTACTGATGTTATCTTACTCCACACAATTCAACTAGATTATTAGATTTTTCTTTTCTCCTCGCTAACAAGGAAGAAAAGGAAAGGAAAAAATACTTTCAAAATGTTTTCAAAATCCTTGAAAAGTCCTGGTGGCTGATTTGCAAAATAGTGAAAAAACCTTATCTCTTTTCTGAGAAATAGCAAAATAAAGGTCAAAGATTCAGCAGAAATCATTACACTGAAAGAAAATATATAAAATGCCCACATGAGAAACTTTTCAAGTTTGCCATGTTATCCAGGCTTTCCAGTGATTTTGATTGATTTTTGTTGTTGTTCATAAATCTGTGAAAGTCATTTATCACTCGGTATAAAATCCTTCTGAAATTTCTCCCCTTCCTCCGCAGATTGATGGCTGCGCAAAAATGTGCCAGTGCTCTTCATCATCCATAAATCAAGTTCATTAGCCACAGCTGTTCACGACACTCCAGCCCTTCACCAGGGCCAATGGTGTTACTCCCAGTGACACACATCAGTCTTATCCTTGGTCTAGTCCCCCAGTTTCCCCCTTTGTAACCACCAACCTGCTCTTCAGAAATACACAAGTCACAGCCTTTCCCAACCCTTCATTCTAGGTTAGCACACAATTGTTGTTCCCAGGAAAACAAAAGGCTCCAGGGATCTTCTTTCTCAGCTCCCTCTAGTGTGTCCACAGATTACAGAGGTGAAGTCAGTAATACTTTTTTATATTCTTAGTCCTAAAAAACCTCAGCACAGCTGAACTTTGCTCTGTCTTAAAATACTTTTTCTCTCATTGGGGCTTTTAAAACACTAAGTCTTTCAGTTTTAAATCAAACCTTGCCTGGACTCCTAGCAGTGCTCCTTCAATGAACTCCTTGGCTCAGCTGGAGCCAATGACCTAAGTCCTCTGGCCTGCAGGAAAGGCAGGATTACAGCTCTCATTCTTGCAAACTCTCTTCATTTTCACTGTACCCCTTCATCTTTATTTTTCATTTCCTATTGCTATTTCCTAAACCTCCTTTATTACTGGTTCATCGAAATTTGTCTCAAATTCTGTTTTCTTGGCATTTGTTGGTCTTCAGATGCTTCGGTTATAAATTTTGTGTCTGTGCTTGTTGTGGGTGTCTGTGTCCTGTTGCAAATGAAATCATCACAGCCTTTTTACTGGCTGGGTACATCTAGTGCAAAGTTTCACTGCAAAGGTATGTGTTTGCTCAGCTCCCTGAGCCAGCTGACTGTTCATTTTTAACACCATGTGGTGATTTTTGTCTTGGGATTTAGGTCATTTGAGGGGAGAACATGGAGAAATGGACACAAACTGGAAGTGGGGAAATTTGGGCTAAATATCGAAATAAATTCTTTACTGCGAGGGTAGTGACAATGGGTTACCCAGAGAAGTTATGGATGGCCCATCCCTTGCATGACAAGGCCAGGCTGGATGAGGAGTTGAGCAGTGCGGTCTAATGGGAAGCGTGGGTTCGCCATGACAGTGGAAGTTAGAGCTAGATGATATTTAAGGTCCCTTCCAACTCCTAATATTCTATGATTCTATGTTTTATAAAATAATGTTGCTTATGAATGCAAACAATTCAGGGAACTTTCCTTCTGAATGAAAACTGAGCTTCTGATACTGGACCCACTCACATTTTTGGTCATTGCTGGCCGAGTGATGCAACAGGCACAGTCTCACAGAGTGACCTTTCTCTTTGTTGGAAGGATGCCCATGCCTCCTCTTCTTCATGGCCCTTTAATTGGAGATGATTAAGATGCCATGATTTTGAGAGGACTGTTTGATGTGTGAATTGTTTTGGCTGGCTATCCGCAGGATGATATTGATGTGTCCTTAATGATTTCTCCTTGGATGGAATGCATGTAAAGCAGGAGCTTGCCGTTGTGTTCTGGAATGGAAACAAGTGAAAAACGGAAGGGAAATGCTGCCAGCCTGATTGGTGCCCTGCTGTCACCTCTGAAAGGGTAGAGGTACAATACAGAGAGAAAGATTGATTCAATCTACCTACTGGCTGCTGGGCCAGGCTGGGCTGTAAGGAGTTGCTTCTCTAGATGTAGAAAAGATGTTTATTCATGGCAATCTCCACTTAGAATGTACTTGTTATCTTGAAAACTGCCAAGCTGGGAAGCACTGCCCTTCCTGTTTTTTCTACATGCATTTACAACATAGTGAGGTCCTAAACTTTCTTTGAAATGCCACTAAAAAGTTTCTCTGTGTTGAATCTCTTTTCTGAGTCTTTGAAGATTCAAAATCGCTGCTTCTTTGGATAAGGAGCTTGCTAACAGTGGTACTCTTTGAAACTTGAGCCTTCAAATTGTTGACTCATACAGCACTTGGCTTAAAAGAGATGGCAGTTCTGTAAACTGTCGGTTTTAGTTACAAAAATATCCCCTCCCTCCCTGCAGGGATCAGGAAGAAGGTTTCTCACTTCCCTTCCTCACCAACATTCATGTTCACCAGAATGTTCCCTGTTTAATTCATACCTGCTGTTTTTTCAGAGTCCTGATGCCGTTAACATTTCTTCCAGCTTTTCTAAATGCAATGGTAGAAAACAATGGTTTTCTTTAGGGCATGGGATATGATGGACCAAAACTTAGCTACTATCTGAAAGCATAATCAGAAAATGGAATTTGCAAATATTGTGTCTCGTGGAAGGAGTTGCAACAGCATTATTTTGATTCCAGCTTTTCAGTATCAAATACCATCTTGAAAAACCAGGAGCTGTCTGAAGTATCTTTTAGAAGCTATATGCTGTGCCTGTCATACATTCTTAAGGCACATTGTTCTAAAAATATCTCAGGTCTAGATGATTTTATCCTAAACATGAGGGTAAATGCACATGCATACAAAAAGGCATAATGATAAATCTAATTTTAATTTTCCTTTGAGAATAAATATTATCAGTTATAAACTAGTCCCTAGCAATTAGCAATTCATTAAAATTTAATCTCCTTGAGTAGATGGTAACATACTAGATGTGAGTTATGATAACCATGTCTAGACTAAGAAGCATAATCATCTTTGCTCCTTACCTGTCAGGTGTGTTTGATAGCTCATATCAGATTTTGTAACATCACTTTGGCTGTTTTTAAGTTCCCCTCTACTTCCAAATTGAAACTGGCAAAGACTGGATGTGAACAAATATTCCAGCAGTGCTATGAATTGCAATGCCAGTGGTTCCTGAACAATAGAGTTCCCTGCTGAAGAGCTAACAAAGTTGTCTGGTGTCTCTCAAGCCCTGTTTTACTTGTCTTTTGGGAGTGGTCCTCGTGGTCAGCCACCTCCCTGGTCTCATCCAAGCCCTGCTGTGGAGGGAGCTGGCAGGAGGAGCGTGTGTGGAGCTGCGGCCAGCAGCCAATCTGCACAGTCAGTCACGCCAGCAGCCTCAGACTGACGCCTGGCCCTCCTGCACTTGGCAGATAGGCATAGCCTTTGACTCATCTTGTAACAACGTCCAAGGGCTTATGTGGTTTGTTTTTGCAGCTCTGATGCTTAAAATCAGTTTAATAACACAAAATCCTTCCATTCCGACTGACCTCTTCATGAGAGCTGGAGCTGTATTTGAAGAATACAGTTCTTGCTGTGGACCAGAGTTTGGTAAGAGGTCATGTCTGGATTGCTGTGTGCACCCTAGGGCTCCTGAGCCTGAGAAAGGCATGAACCTGCCTCCAGGAGGGAGTACAGCAAAGGCCCTTGAAGGTGGTTAAAGAACTAGAACATCTGATGAACAAGGCAAGGCTGACAGAGCTGGGGCTGTTCAGCTTGGAGAATACTCGGGGGATTTTATGAATGTGGATAAAAAACTGATGGGGGAATCAAGGAGCTGGATTCCTGGGTCTTCTCAGTGAAGCTCAGTGAAAGACAAGAGGTGACAGGCAGGAACTAAAATGAATGAATTTCCCTTTAAATACAAAGAAATAACTCTTTTAACCTGAAGGTGGCCAAACCCTATAACAAGTTACTGAGAGATGTTGTGGAGTCTCCACCTTTGGAGGTACTCAAAGCCTGTTGGAACAGGGCCCTGGACAACCTGTGACCTTGCCTAGAGCTAGGGATTGGACAGGGCAATTGCCAGAGATGCCTTCTAGTCTCGGGTGTTGCTTACAAAACACATGGACAACAAAGTAAATCTACAATATTTTTAACCTATTGCACAGACAAGGATTTTTGTGTCTTATATATAAACCTGGTAGAGGCCTAAGTGGAAAAACACCCAATTTAGTTGTGCTGATGGAAACTACATATGTACAAAACACAAACACTGCATGTATTTTATTCTTTAAAATCAGTGTTAGCTGTAAATTCTGATGGGCTTTCTCTCTCTCCCTCTCTGTTCCTGTGTCAGAATTGCTCACTGTGTCTACCATTTCCAACCTCAGTGTAGAAGATGCCACATCCCCCCTGCTGTGACAGGTGGTGCCAGCCACCCTTTGGGGCTTCCTTGCCCCAGCTCAAGCTCTGCTTCCACAGCCAGCAGCAAAAAGTCCTGTCCAAAAGTGAAAGGGGCAACTTCTGAAAGTTTCAAGATACAAGGGCAGCCCTTGTATCTAGTTCTACTGCTAGTTCTACTGCTACTACTCCTAGCCAAATATTCTCCAGTAAAATATCCAGAAGATTTTGAAGGCTTTAACATGTGAGCACATGTTTTAATGAATTAATAGCTGAGGGACTGAAGCTGACTTGAGGCTGCCCCTCAGGTCATAACTGAAGGTCATGAACTGAAGAGCTGCAGTGGTTATAATGTTTGACATTGGAATGATTGACACAAAAGAACAGGAGCTGCCAGGTCCAGAGGTGGTCACAAGGGAAATCATAAATGATATTCAGGAAAAAATACAAGCTATAGGAACCAGGAAGACTTGTCCTGATGCTAAAAAAACATTGTAGTTTTGTGTAGGAAAAGGGCAGGGATAGAAAATATTTTAAATAAAAATCATGTGCTTTTTCTGTGTTTTCCCTAGGGGTGGTGGAGTATTTTCATAAATCTATGACTAATTTTTTAGTTCTGGATGTCAAGCCAACTCTGCAATTACCTAAACCTTTTAGTATTTTTAGTGAGATTACTATATGGATGTTTTCGGCCAAGTTAGTCACACACATGAACACTTTTTTTTTTTTTGCTTAAGGTCTATTATTCATGAAGGTTTAGTAAATAGGGTTGAGGAGGCAAACCAGGGGTTAATAGTTAATAGTAATGGAAAAGCCATGTAATTGATGTGATAGGTCAAACCTTACCCAGAACTAGAAAAGAAAATAAAAATTGCTTTTACAAAAAATGCCTATCTTTAGATATCTAAAGATAGCCAAGTCTATCTTTAAACTTGGCTTCTTCTGTAAAAACATTATGAAAGATGGGAAGGTTTTAATGTAATTAACTGGTGAAGAGAGTAATGAGGCTGTTACTAAAAGGAAGTGACATAGCATGCTGGTATTGCCTGGCTGAGTGTGAACCTACTGAGTATGCCAGTATACTTTCCTTAATTATGAACTAGCAATACAACTTTGATATTAGCTATGTTGCATTTTAGTTTGATCTTTTAATTTTTTCGTAAGGTCATTTTTATAAATGATAGAATTCTTATAGTTAATAATGTATAAAAAATTTCATCTTTTTTCCTCTTTTTTTTTACTTCTTGAACTCCAAAGTATTCTTTTGAAGTCTTTTAAATCTGTGAGGCTCTATGAGTAACTTTTTCTCACATTCATATTGGAGTAACTCAGTTCTGTTGAAAAGTTTTACCAAGTATTGTAATTAATGATAGTCCTGTCAGATGCACACAAATATTTTCCATAACCCTAAGAATTGTTATGGTGTGTAATAAATAACTTTGTGAGTAAATAGCACAATTCTCACTCTGCAGACATTAGAAACATATTACTGGACAAAGCAGTAATATCTTACAGTAGACTATATCTTGACAAAGCTACTGTATGGATTTAGTTGCTATATAGCAGAGATTTATTAATTTCAGACTTCTTGGGTCCCTGCTTTTCATTTTTTTTGGTATTTAATATTATTTCTAGCAAACCTATTCCCAATTAAAAAGAATAGTTATAAGGGAGGTTTCCAGTTTAGAGCCTTTATAGACACCTATTTCATTGCTTCTTGTATTAAAAGCTGTGCTTGAGGGCTGTAAAATTTGAACATCAAGCTCATTTTATATGTATTGTAGTAAAATGTGATATTTATTTTTGATTACATTCACAGCTTATATGTTTACCATTAGGACATCCTGTATTCCCTTGGTAAGATTCTTAGTGGGGAACTTATTGAACAACATGGGAATTCAGAAAACAGAAAAAATGTGGTAGATGTAAAGTCTTATGATGCTGGCTGTGCTGTTTCAGTTTTTCTCAACTAGCCTCTGGAGACTATAAACCTTGGAACAACCCTCTCAGCTCTATTTGGCTCTCTCTCCATCTCGCCTTAAAACACAAACCATGAAGGAGTGTGATGGAACCACTGAAGATCTCTGTCTCACTCACTCCCACGTGGTTAAGTTGAAAGGACAGCCTTCTCAGCTTGGCTGTCTGGAGCAAGCATTTTGTATTATGAATTCAAAAACCTGACATTTTTGAGATGTGAATAAATGCCTTGCAGCAGGAAAAGGTTTAGCTTGATTATTTGTGTTTTTACCTTGCTGGCAGTGTTTCCAAAATCACACTGCTGTTTTGTTCATGGCCATGTTCGGAGCCTGTTAGTAAATCCCTCTTCGCTCATGGTGCAGCAGTGCTGAGATGCTCCAACCTTGTACATGGCTCCATACAAGCCTGTAATAAAAAGCTGAAGGTCTTTTTCCTCCTCTGAAATTACAGAAGTGAATAGGACCAAAATTTGGAAGGGCACAAGGCAGAGAGGGCAATAGATATGATTATGGTCTGTTCAAGTTTGAGCCCATTTTTGTGGGTAACCAAGGCAGTGGAGGTGTGGTGGCATGCTCTGACACATGTCCAAAGCAAAGCCACCCCTTCAGCCCCCGGGGGCACTTGCTGCTGACAGGAGCTAAAGCACACCTCAGTGCCACCTTGCTGGGGCTAGTGGAGACAGTGTAGGTTTAGTATATCTCATGGTTCTATCTTCATTTTGGTCCTGGACATGTACAGAATCAGACTGCAAAATAAATGGGATGGACTATGCATGCCAGCTGTCTAATACTTGCCAACATTTTGTCATTGGTGCAGAGACAATTTAAGGAGGAAAGCAAGGCAGGATGCTGAGAGTGATGGCTTGATTTTAATCACAGCTGTCTTCTCTCTGCTGCCAGGTGTGTTTGGCTGGTTAAATCTAGAGTGTTGAGCTGGAAGTGGTGCTGCAGCTGTGTAGTATGCTCTGCACAGAGCAGTAGGGCTGTGCCAGGAGCTGTGATAGAGGAAAGGTGGATTCAGAGGGGCTGGACCAGTCACAGCAGGGGTAGGAGGTTTAACCAACAGGATGCAGTAATATCAATATTCAGTGAATCTAGGCTCCAGAAAACAGAACACCTTAATTTACATGGGAAAAATAAGCTAATAGGTATATTAGAGGTATTAATTGGATCAGACCTTGTATTGCTACACCCTGGGAACAAGTCCCTCCTTAGCCAGCAAGGGATGAGTACCTGAACTCACATAGGGGTCTCTTCCTTTTGCAATTACTTAACTTAGAGTGAGTTTGACTTATGCACTGCTTTGGTGTTAAAAGGTGTTTCTAGCATTTAAAGCAAACTGAAAATTACTTGCAACTTAGAAAATTCTTAAAAAAGAAAACATTGGTTTTGCACAGATTAATAGAAAGAAAATGGTCAGTCATTCTTCCTCAACTAAAATGATCAGACTACAGAAGCCTTCTTTTTATCCTAATGTGTTCTTCTGTGGTAAACTTAATGTTTTCTTAAATATATTTTTGATTAAGGACTTTAGTAAATTGGGAAGGTTGGGGATTAGTTGGGTTGCAAAAGGTCCTTTGTAAGGCACAGTGTGGGACTAGCTCTTCTTATTTCAGGTCAAACATTAGTATAAAATAAGGTTTTGTTTGTTTGCCCATTTTTCTGGAAATGGCAATGAATGTGGAGTCTATTAGAGAGAAATTATGTGGCCTGTGTTACCGTACCTTCACCAAACACTTTCTTAGTATCTATTACCCTGAAAAGTATGTTTTGGATTCACGCTGATCAAATCATGTTAAGCCCTCATCATGTAGCTCTGCTGCATCATTTTGTGATCCATAGTGTAACTGGCATAATAAAGATTGAGATTTTTTGAAGTACGCCTCTCAAAAACAATTACTAGCAGACTATACCCTCTCTCACTTGTATATTGACCAGTTCTTAAAACTTCTGCTTGATGATAAACCTCGTTTTTCCTGGAAGCCTCCAAGTTCCCGTGGATCACACAAGCTGCACGTAAGGATATACTAGTCCCAGATGTTCATCTGTCTCTTCTTTCCCCCAGCCAATTCAGCCAGGTTCCTGATAAAGGGTGCATGAACTGTCAGCAGGTCCAGCTGAAGACCTGCATAACAGTATCAGGTTCACATGCTTATATTTTTCTTCTGATGACAATATCAGCAGGAGAGGGACTGTAGGATTCTGGTTTTGGAAGTCAGTAGGAGCAGTGACTGAGTAGGGACTGTGGCTGCTTGGTTGAAGACATCAATTAGTTCTCAACGAAGGGCAGCAATGGACTGAGCTGTCCTTATTTCTCATTAACTAAAATGTAGAGTAGGCTGAGTTGGAAGGAACCCTCAAGGATCATTGAGTCCTGGCCCTACACAGAACATCCCAAGTGTCACACCTGTGCCTCAGAGCATTGTCCAAACACTTCTTGAACTCTGTCTAGCTTGGTGCTGTGACCACTTCCCTGGGGAGCCGTTCCAGTGCCCAAGAACACACTGGGTGAAGAAAACTTTCCTGATATCCAAACTAAACCTCCCTCAAGCTCAACTTCAGGCCATTCCCTTGGCTTCTGTCACTCAGATAAGAGATCAGTGCCTGCCCCTCCTCTTCCCCTCCCAAGGAACTTGTAACTGCAGTGAGGTCTTCCTTCAGTCTCCTCTTCTCCAGGCTGAACAGACCAAGTGACCTCACCTGCTTCTCCTATGGCTTCCCCTCAAGGCCATTCTTCATCTTTGTTGCTCTCCTTTGGGCTTTTTTGAGTAGTTAAAATATCTTTTTTTACATTGTGGCACCCAAAGCTGCCCCCAGCACTCGAGGTGAGGCTGCCCCAGTGCAGAGCAGAGCAGGACAATCCCCTCCCCTGCCTGGCTGGTGATGCTGTCCCTGATGCCCCCAGGACACACTTGGCCCTCCTGGCTGCCAGGGCACTGCTGGCTCATGTTCAACTTGCCATGGACCAGAGCCCCAGGGCCCTTTCCATGGCACTGCTGTCCAGCCTCTCATTCCCCAGTCTGTCTGTACATGCAGGGCTGGCCCATCCCAGGTGCAGAATCTGGCACCAGCCCTTGTTGAACTTCATATGGTTGGTGATGGCTAATTCCTCTAACTGTTGAGATCTCTCTGCAGGGCCTCTTTGTCCTCCAATTATGTGTCATTGTAAAACTTAGAATTCCTTTGAGTCCTGTGTCCAATGTATAACACATTGGTATATATTTAATTTGATTTTTAAAATAGCTTTTTTTCAGAGGGAAAATATTGAATAAGCTCAATAATAAGAATGCCAGAACAATTTCTTTTATCTCCTACTGAATTCATTGTTGGAGGGGCAAACTTTTCTAAGGCAAGGTCTGGTTGTCAACCCCTATGCTGCCCTAGGACCAAATCTCTCCACATAAAAAATTAGTTTTGCATTAAATGCTTTACCTCTGAAGTGTTCGTGTTTCTTTTGCAGCTGCTGCATTACAAATGAATCTTGGAACAAATACCTAAGCCCAAGGGAGAGCTGGAATTTCAGGTACATTGTTATTCTCAGTGATTTCAGTGCAGTAATTTCAGGCAGCTTCCAGCTCAGCATGACATATTGTGGAATTATTTGTTTCAGGTAGTGAACCTGGATTTGTAAAGGGGTGGGCTTGCAAACCAAAGCTTGATAATATGTTTTTGAAAATTTGCTTCTTCTCAGCATAGCTCTTTCTTCAGGACAAATACTGATGTGAAATAATTCTTACCTTTGATTTGGAGCCTAATGGGGGAAGCTGGAAATCATTCAGGATCAAGCAATAGCATGACAGTATGGGCCATGGTGCAACACTCCTATGTGACCTGCTAGGGGTGGGCAAACCTGACTGCACAGTGAAAATGGGACTGGCCCCTGGGCTTCCTGCCAGCCAGTGCAGCCTGGCTGCTCTCTAGGAGCAAACAATAAAAACTGACTAATTTTGTTCCATTTACAAGATGGTGTCCTTTCCTGCCAAGGTCCAAGTTCTCAGGAAAAACATTTATTTATTGCTTAGCAATTTTGTAAAGGCACGTGAGTTCTACAAATAGAATAAAACCTGTCAGTGAGTGAGCATTATTTAGCTAGTCCTGTTTTCACTGGTGCTGAACCCCATTTTTCCCAGTTTTTTCCCATCTCACCTTACCCGTTTTACATATTAACTGAATTAATTAGTAGGGAAGGATTTGAGCCAGCTGGATTTTACTCTAACTGGATTACCTCACAGGAACATGCAATCCATCAGACAGGCTAAAGTAAACACTTAGCTGGTCACAGTCTTCCTACAGCCCAGCCCATCTAAAATCCTGTATGAGATCACTGAAATCTCTAAGTAGATTACATGCTTATCACTGTAATGCAGGGAGATGTTCTGGTAACACAACGTTTGCATCCAGCAATCAGCCCCTCTTGCCTCAGCCAGCCTCAGCTGCTGGGAAAAGGAGATGGTAAGGACTGGTGCTCTTTAGTCATTTAGAGCATTCTCTATCTAAAGGCAAGGCACATTTTGAGTAGAACTGGGATTCTCCTACTCTGGTTTTATGGACAGCTGTTTTATTGTTTTGAAATACTTTCAGGGATGAAGTTATTTTCTATTCTTCTGTCAGTGCAAGCCAAACATTGAAGGTGTGAATGATGAAACACCTGCAGATCTAACCACACTGGCAAGTGGAAATCTGTCAACATTGTACCAGCAACAGGTATTATCATCATGGGTGCCAGTCCTGTCAAACCTGCCTGTTCAAGTCTCTCTGCTTGCCCCTGTGAGCCCTCTGATGGGAACCCTCTGTAAAGCACCATCCCATTTTAGCTGGTTGCTGGCCTGGGATTCCCACTCCAGTGGGGAAAACCCTGTTCTGGCCTTCCAGCTACACTAACCACTGTGAGTGAATTCATGTGAATCATTAGTCTAATTTACTAAATTGCTCTTAAATAATTCCTACCAGCTGCACACTGCTCAGCATCACACCTCAGTGTCTATGGAACTCCTGTCTGCTGTGGCATGGAGAGGGTCTAAAAACCTCTGCACCACATGGGGCTCTTGCAGCTGCAGTGGGGATTTGCTCCTTTATTTCTGGTTGGAGACTGGATGTGCTGAGCCCAACAGGCAGCATTCAATGGCAGTTCTCATCTTCCTGCCTCCAGGGCTGTCAAGGCAGCAGCTTCTTTGTGTGGCAGAAATAGAAATGTTTCTTTTTCAGCCATCCAGAATATTCAAATATACTATACTGAGATTTGCTAAGAAAAAACACTTCTAAAATATTAAAATAGTTCCATGAATTAATACTTTCTCCCCCCCCACTCCCCCACTCCCCAAATGCAGAGAAGAACAACATTTTGGGGTAATCTGGAGCAATGAGAAGAGAGGTAGAAGATCTGCTTATAGCTTGCTGGAGCGACTTCATGGAATAACATCACTCCTAAATGTACAATTGCAACAAAATGATTTATAAAGAGAACAGAGGAAACAGGAACTGTTTAAAAATGGAAAAAATGTAACTTTTTGTGTTTTGGAACAGCTTTGAAGAAAGTATATTATATTGAAACCAAACAGCCTGGAAAATGCTTTGGAATTTTATTCAGAAGAAAACTGAATTTTTTTGGCTTTTATCCAGCTTAAAATAAAGTCATACTACAAAATATGAAAAGCTTTTCTGACCTAGAATTTCTATACTTTGTATGGCTGTTGTTGCATTATCCATGCCTTACTTAAGTTGCAGAAATGGGATGTGAAGGCTGCTGCAAGGTCAGTTTTTGTAAACAGGTACAAGGAGAATTTATTCTTCCATACATTCAAATTTTCTAGTCCTCTTCTTTTATTATTTTTTCCAGATGCTGAGAGGTTTTCCGCTGATTTCCTGTTGGAAGGGAAATTCCACTTAAATGTGGAAAGAAGGGAAATCAGAATGGGAAACCAATGCCAGATGAAAGCTTTGGTATCTTGTCAGTATTACACATGCGGCAGAGAAGGAGTTAAATTCTTCATAAGCAGCTGCTCAATTGGAGACACAGTGTAAAGCTCTATTCTTCCAAAATAATGAGAGTTTCCATGTGGGGCTTCAACACAGTGTGACTTATCTTTCTTCTGCATGAAATCCTTTGGATTCACCCACTGTAGACTCTCAGACTTGTGATCTCAATAACATTTTGAAGGGCAAAGAAGTGTCATAAAGCCTTGCTCTGTTTTCTCCCCTTCTGAAATAGTCCTTGTGAAGGGTGCCATGTTTGACCCCCAGCGGGTAACTCAGCACCACCCAGCCACTCGCTCACTCCCCCACAAGCAGGATGGGTGGGAGGACAGGAAGAGTAAAACTGGATTAATTAATGGGTTAAGATACAGACAGTTTAACAGGGAAAGCAAAAGCTGCACAATTAATTCACTGCTTCCCATGGGCAGGAATGTGTCCAGCCACCCCCAGGACAGCAAGGCTCCGACATACATAGAGGTGACTTAGGAAACAAACACCACCACTCTGAACTTCTCACCTCTTTCCTCCTTCCTCCAGCTTTATATGATGAGCATGCCACCACATGGAATGGGACATCCCTGTAGTCATTTGTGGACAGCTGCCCTGGCTGCGTCCCCTTATAGCTTCTTACACCCTTCCCTCCCCAAGCATCCTCACTGATGGGACACGGTGAGGAGCAGAAAAGGCCTCAATACTATGTAAGCACTGCTCAGCAGTAAGTACAACATCTCTGTGTTATCATCACTCTTTTCAGCACAAATCCAAAGCACAGCCCCTTACAAGCTACTGTGAAGAAAACAATCTCCATTCCGCTAATCAAAAGTAATCTGAAATTAAGATTTCTCTGACTTTCTTATCAGAGTGTACTTATGAGGTGTGATTCAAAGCACACTCATTCTTGCATCTGTGTTACCTCACCTGGCAGCCTATTGCTACGGAGATTGGTCATTGCAATTAACCCATAATTCTAAGTGAAGATATGCAATGTCCTAACTCCTTACATTAATTGAGACAAACTCCTTGGAGATGCCCCAATTCCTTCTGTTTTTCATTTAGTGCTCAAGCATTGTCTCACTTTTTTTTGCCCAGGTTTCTAACTTTGGTTTCAGGCAGCCATGCACTACCCCACTGCTGCTATGGAGATGCTGCAGTGGCAGTGGTGTAGCACACACAAGAACCCTCCCCTGCCCCACTCCCCTTCCTCACACAGCATCCCTCTCCACAGTGGAGGATGTCTGACTGGGTAGATTCTACAGTGGCCTCTGCTACAGCAACCTTCCTGGGTGCTTTTGGCAGCTGCTGTACCTTGGAGTAGCCACAAATAGCAATCAAATCTTCAGAGATACTCAGGTGTGCAGCAGTGAATTATCCAAGATGAACAGTGCTGCCTTGGAAAAGGTACCACTGCACTGCACATCTGGGTTCATGTAATGGGATATTACTTCTGAAGTTACACACTAAATGTTCTTGCAGACCTTTTGTATGATAAGGGTGGTTCCAGGGAAACAAATCTGTGCTCCACATCTTTTAAAATCTCCCTCTGTAAATTCTCAGTTGATACAGCACAAACCCTTTTAATCTGCTCTGAAATGGAAAGCCCAGATTCCTCATCAGGTGGATTTTCTGTTTGAGGTCTTTGCTGGTCCAGTTTCTCTTAGGTGTTTTCTCCAATAACAATTCAATACATATTTTAAATTACATGGAAACTCTTCTCTCCCTGGACACCTCAAACATTCAACAAATAGTACACATAATCAACAACATATCATCCAATTGCCAAAAGCTGACTATTATTCTGCATGATCAAATCACTAAATCCCCTGTGTCTGTCTCCTATCTGGGGCATGGATTTAAAAGGCAGCTGTATTCTGACTTCTATTCATTTGTTTGGAGCATTGCACAAGCCATGCTAACAATTACATAAATCAGCCTTTGTGTAATCTTAACTGATAGTCTTTATTGATCACTGGCCAAACTTCTTTGTGAGTAATCTGTATTTAGTTCTGTATTCATAACTCTTCTGGGTGCTATTACAAAAACCTGACCAATAAAGTCCTTTAAAAGAGTAATTTTACAATGTCCTTCCTCAAAATTCAGCTCATTGCATTAGTTTCCAAAACCACAGAGAAACATTCTTTAAATGAGTATGAATTAGATGGAACATCAGGGCTTTGTTTGACTTTGACCAATTTAGAATACTATGGCAGCAGTGTCATTACCCTCCCCACCACAGGGATAGCCTCAGTGCACACTGGTGCCCTTGCCAAGCCAATTGCATATCTGTGACCATGCTCTCCCACCAGGTTCTTTCTCCTGTTCCACCTTGTGGAACACAGCAACAGGATGGATTAATGGCTCATCATTTTTACTATGGTTATTTATTGCTGCCTTGCTGTGTGGGCAAAACAGATGCAAACCAGAGAGATTTAGAATTCAAACACCAGCTAATCCATGTAAAGCTGCTTGTGGATCCCTGAGTCAGCAGCATCCTGCTCTGTGTCTGGATGTAGGGGGAGAGAGCAGCCCTGCAGTCTACTGACACACTGCTCCACAGCTCTGCAAGCTGGATGCATGCGTCCACATCTGCCTTTCTCCTTAGAGTGGTCCTGCTGCAACTTCACCAGCTGAGCTGGCAGCAGGGATGGAGTGGCAGACTGCTGCTAGGTCACCATTTATCTTGTCTGATGCACTGTCAGTTAAGTGATCTCCACCAAATGTTGAAAAGGGGCTTTCACAGTCTGTGGGGAAATGGATCCCATCTGTCTCTGAGCAGTGACATGCCTCATCTTTGCTTATGTGATGGATTCTTTCTCATATCAGATGTTATGCTAGCTAGGCCTGCCAGCCACAAACACTTCAGTAGTTTCACAGGGACTGTGATAGCTCTTTGCTCAGCTGAGTTGGTTTGTCTACCATAGGCAGGATTTAATTAGTGTTGAAGAAATTAAAGAAGATGCCGATGAATTACTACCTTTATTCTTGCTCTGTAGGAACAATCTGATACACATTGGGTCTGCTGAGCTGTTTTAATGAGATTGCACTTGCATGTGAGATTTGATCCTAGGGCACTCTTGACCCATCAGCTTTAAACCCGTTGCCAACAGCCAGTAACTCATAAAGATTAAAAGCTCCAGTTTATTCCAAGCCTGGAAAAAAAATGAACTCCCTTCAATTTACTGGGCTTCCTCACTTCTTCCATCACTCATCTCTGGCAGAAGTGTTAGTGTCAAGACTCCATTGACTTTTCCATGTCTTTGGCTGCAGATGTTCTCAGCACATTAGAGCTGTTCTGAGGCAGTTGTGGTGAAAATAATTAGAACAGCATAGAATAATTTTCTTTGGGAAGCATCTTCAAGGTCACTGAGTCCAACAACTAATTGTGCATCAGTAAACCATGTCCCTGGACTTAGAGTTCTGTTCTTCCAATATACATTCGTGAGAGTATTGATTTCGAGTATATTCTCTGTCCTACATCAATATTTTCAAGGAATTTATTGTTTCTGAATCACTGGGGTATTCTATACTTTTAAAGAAATTCTACATATGCCCCATTTAGGCATGGATATGTTGTTCTTGGCATTCAGGTAGGATAGACTTAGTTAAGTCCTGTCTGTACCTCATTTATATTGATGCCACTTGGAATAAACTTACTGATTGACCAAGTTTGGCACTTAGCATTTCATGGTTTCCTATTGTGCAAGGCATTGGGGATAACATAGGGATGTAGAAAAAAATTGTATTTAGTTTTTATTTCTTTGGGACATAACCTGGGATCCAAATCTGTCCCTTTGTATCAGGTTTTTATGGCTTGTTGGAGTGTGTTTTGGAGGTGGAAAACTGTGGCTTGTCTTATACTGCAGGTCCATTTCCCTTATTGATTGCTTAAACTAAGAAACTGGGGAAAGAAACTATTTTTTCTTCCTATTTATGCTTTTATGCTAAAGAGACAAGCAACTGTGCTTAGCATTGTTTGTTCAGGCCGTGCAGTCTCATCCTGCTTCTCTTTTAACAGCTCAGACCAATTCTGGGAATGATTTGGAAGCACTCCCTGCAGCTGGGTTGTGTGAGCAGATGTGTGAAAGGCACCCTCCAAGCACCTCTGCAGGACTGTACTGCCCCCAAACCTGGCTGTCCCATCCTGTGTCCCATTCCAGCTGCTGCTCCTCATGGGGAGAAGAATGCTGATGCCAACAGGGAAAAATTGCCTGTCTGGCACCGTTTTGACCTGCAGTTCCTGTAAGCTGGGCAGACTCCATTCTGACCTGCAGATTTGCCTGACTCCAGCTAGCCTGCTTTGGAACCAGCTTGTCACTGACCTACTTCTTTTCTGTCCGTGGCCCAGCTTGGCTGCTTTCTTCACTGCTGCATGCCCTGGCACCCCGCAGCTCCCTTTCCATCTGCATGGTAACACACCTTACCCCACAACAACACATTCCACATTCCGTTCCTAACACTTATCAGCTCGTTCCCTTTGTGGAAAGATCACTGTAACCCGATGTGCTCCCTCTGATATTTGGCAGCATTGCCTGGGGAGAGGAGCAGGGAAAGAAAAGTTAAGAGAGAATCTCGGACTGCAAGGGCAGATATTTTTGCCGTTTGAATATAGTTTTCATTTCCCCCAGCTAATGCTGGAACCAGCCAAAAGAATTCCTTCTTATGCCAACTTGAGTACATCAAGAAATCATTTAATGCGGTGTCCAAGTTTGGCCAGGGCTGTTTTGATTTAGTAATGTCTCTTACGAATACCTACCAAAGTATCTAGTTGTCTAGTAATAACTTTAGCCCTGGCAGTATGATTTTCAGAACAAATATCAGGTTTTAAAATCTACCATGGATGTGTTTGCATTAGTTCACTTTTTGTCTTTCAAATTTAAGAGGAGGATTTGCTTAAAGGTGGACAGGCAATAATGTGATCTATATATCAAAAGAGGGCTTTGTTAATGAGGGAAAAAATAAGCAATTGCCTAATGTAAGAATTTAAAGAAATTTATCTATCTTTATAGAAAATTTTATATTATAAAATTTTATATTATTCCCTCTAGGACATTTTTAAACTCACAATACAGCTGAGCATTATGTTCTTTCTGCACATCTAATTTGAAGTGACTCTTTAACACATTAATAGAGATTTAAAGTGTGAAAAATTCAAGAACCGTTGAGATTGGGGTTTTGGCTAGGGAGCTTTAATCTGAAAAATTCAGGTCCCTGAAAATTTAACTTTTTAGTTTTGGAGATATTGCCAGCTACCTCAACAAGAGAAGGTTTCTGCTTCTTTATTTTCATTTCTTCTTATTTCAGGGATTAGAAAGTAAGGAAAGAGTTTCAGGAAAACATTCTTTGTGGGAAGTAAGTAACTTCTGGCAAGAATGAAATTTGATTTCTTAACAGGCATTTTGGAGCAATGAAGTTATCCAGCAGCCTATTAATATCTAACCTACTACTGCTGTGTCCTTGACTGTGGTTTTGAATAATGTCTGCCTCTGAATCTCTTTTTGTCCTTTTTCTTTCTTTGCTCTCCTCCTCCACCTCTGTGCAGCCCCTTTCCAAATCATGCAATAAATTCTCAGTCTAGGATACAAAGTCAAATCCATGTTTCATAAATAACACAACTCTTCCAGATTTTCCCTTTATTAGGGAAAAAGTTAGAGCCCTCTTAGTAGCCAACACACAAAATATAAATTCCTGCTGAAATAACTATATATTAAGGAACCCGGTTTAGTTATTGCTGGTGTCTGTGAATGTAATTTTCCCTCATACACTCTTGTTGCTATTGTAGCATGAACATCGCAAAGATTTGGGAGGGTGTTTCTTGACTACACTGTTTATTTCATTATTATAATTTAACTCCTAAAAATTAAGAATTTTCTGACTAATCTCCTTAAAACAGTGTTTATTTTTACAGAGGAGCCTCAGTTTGGACAGCAGCCAGTTTATTAATGCAGGAAACGTGTATAGAATAGCTTGTATAGAATATTTGCTATTGCCTGCAAAATTCAAGCACCACTAAAATGTTTCCAGTACTTTGATTGCAATACTAGTGAAGGTCTCACATTTTCCTTTTTTATTTAGTCACAAAAAAGAACACATTTTAGTTTTTAGCAAAGTTTACAGTAAAAGCATCACACACTTAGACTCTGCCTTAGTCTGCTATATCTGGTGAGTTTGTTCTATTTACAGCAACCACAGACATTTCCAAGAAACACTTATATTGACAGGAAAAATATTGCAAGTTTATGTTCTTGGTGGAAGCCTCAAAAATGACACATTTCACTTAGTAAATGAGCAATTAAATGTGTCTGGCAGTTTTCAATCCCTGGTAAGGAGGTAGAGAGCACTGGGGTTCAGCCTGCAATATGACCTCCCACTCTTGCTCCAGACACCAACCTCCACTTTATATATTAACAAGCCTATTACAGTTTTAACAATTATATAAGTAAGAGGGTCTGGGCAGTGCAAGGCACGTGGGATCATCCATTACCTCTGCAAATTGTCATTCAGTTATAATGCTCACTCACAGCTACTCTGCTGGAACTGGAGTCAGCTCATATAAACCTGACCTCAAGCTCAATTCCCTTCCCAGGAACAGATCTGCCCCCTTCTCATAGTGATTCACAAGACAGCAAAATCAGGCTCCTTGAGCAGAGCCTGAGATTTCTGCACTGTTGAAGAAGCATCCCAATATTTGGGACTGCCTTCAGCCCAAGAAAACATGCTTCATATGTGTATTTGGCCCTGGAAAGCCACCTTTTTTAAGGAGAGCCTGCTTGTGCCTGTGCATAACAGGTCACTGTTGAACCCTCATCTCCTTGATACCCACTGAGACACCCAGCTAGTGAAAAACCTTTACGAATTTAAAGACAGGCTAGTTCAGCAATGCAATGAAGTGGAATGGTAAAGCATAATCTGTTCTCAGTATAACATTCCTCATACTCCCATACATCTCAGCGTATCTTTTTGTAATGTCATATCAACTTTTCAATCCAGCACTCTATCCTACATAAGACTTGGACAATACTGTCAGGCACATGGTGTGATTCTTGGAGTTGTCCTGTGCAAGGCCAGGTGTTTGACTTCAGTGATCAGTACGGGGACCTTCCAGCTCAGGCTAGTCTTTGATTCTGTGACAATTCTGTGATACTTTGTATTATCATGAGGCAGCAGCTCCCAGTCTTTTGCTTCAGAACAGATTCTGTGCAAATTCTTTTCTGTTCTTGCTGAGATTCAAATACTTTTACACCTAATAGAAACAAAAAAAAAAAAATCTTACTGACAGATACCTTTTGGGTAATAATCTTTCAAAAAATTAACCTGGTGGAAAACCACTTTGGAAGGAAGGAAGAGGTGAAAAAACTTTTATCAAAATAATGCAACTGGAGAAAAACATGTGCACTTTTGGATATGCAGCTGCCCCCATTATGTCCTGAAGAAGCAGCTGAGAAAGATTTTTTATGTCCCAAACCTTATGAGTTGTTGTTCAGTTTCCTTTCTTCCAAATCTTAGTTGCTACATTTATGAAGCCTGACTCCCTAATAATTTTAGACCACCATGACAATAACAGCATTAGGGCCTCAAAATTTAGGATATGGGACAAATCTAGTGGAAGAAATCTAGTGGATTTCAAATCTAGTGGAAATACATGGAAGGCATTCATCCCAGCTGCCTGGAATTAGATTTGCAAAAAGGACAGAAGGCATTTTTATCTCATTTTTGTGTCTCTTGGTTAAAACACAAATTTAAATGCAGTGATTGCTTACCTATCTAGATAGAGAAATTGTCACCGTTGAGCAAGAAATGACACAGATTCACCAGAAGGCTGGTTTGCACAACAGCAGCTTTAATACGAAAATTCTCTTCTTTTATAGATAGGTTTGACACATTCTACTTGATTGGATAATTAACAAAAAACATCTTTCTCACAACACGTCCTTGAGAAGAACAGAAAGACGGAGTGGGAAAACACCACCTGCAGGCTGCTTATACTAACAAGTTATTTCTCTACAACTCCCTAAAAAGTCTCACAAGTCCACTGTGACAAAACGAATCCTGTTTTCTTGCTCTCCAACCAGGCACAGAGAAATCACTAATAGGCCCTAAATAAAGGTAAATTTGAAGGGTTGTTTTTTCAGTAAGGAATAAAAAATACACTCACATCAGCCTTTACAGAAAAGATTTTATGGTTGTCAATGGAAATAAATCCAGTTGGAAGCCAGGCACTAGAGGTGTTCCCCAGGGGTTCAGCGCTGGGACCAGTCCTGTTTATTATTGCTATCAATGATCTAGACAAGGGGAGTGAGTGTACCACCATCAATTTGCAGATGACACCCAGCTGGGTGGGACTGTTGATCTGCTGCTCATCCTCTGCAGAGGGATCTGGACAGGCTGCATCCATGGACTGAGGACCAGTGGTGGGAGGTTCAATAAGGCCAAGTGCCAGGTCCTGCCCTTGGGTCACAACAGCCCCAGGCAGTGCCACAGGCTGGGGCAGAGTGGCTGGAAAGGAGCTGGGGGTGCTGGTGACAGCAGCTGAACATGAGCCAGGGTGTGCCCAGGTGGCCAAGAAGGCCAATGGCATCCTGGCCTGGATCAGCCATGCTGTGGCCAGCAGGGCCAGGGCAGGGATTGTCCCCCTGTGCTGGGCACTGGTGAGGGCACACCTCGAGTGCTGTGTCCAGCTCTGGGCCCCTCAGTTTAGGAAGGATATTGAGGTGGTGGAGTGAGGGAAGGAGACCAGAGAAGGGCAACAGAGCTGGGGAAGGGTCTAGAAAGTCAGTCTTATAAGAAGGTAGTTTGGGTTCTTTAGCATGGAGAAAAGGAGGCTCAAGGGAGACCTTACTCTCTACAAGTCCCTGAAAGGAGGTTATAGCCAGGTGGGTTCAGTCTCCTCTGCCATGTCTCAAGTGAAAGGATGAGAGTAAATGTCTTTAAATTGCATCAGGGGAGGTGTGGGAAAATTACTGGGGCTAAAATCAGAGAAAACATGGAAGTCATATTCACATTCTAGCAGAATTAATAACAGTACAGAAATTATAGGGTGAAATGCAGATGATACTCCCTGAATGGGATTACCCACTTCCCAAGTTCAACCACTTCACAGTGAACATGACACACAATGAGTCACTCAAGCTCTCCTTAAATGCAAAACCAGTATAGAAGTAAGTTAAAATGGGGAGAAGTAAAAGAAAACTCCATCATAATTTCCGGGATCAGTCAACAGGGTGAACTTGTCTTCTTCCCCATAGGAATGCCTATTGGTTAAGAATTGCACTTCATGCATGCTGATTTATTATCTGGACCTAACTTTTACTGGTGATTAGAACTTGTCCGCTTATTGCTTTGAATATATTTTTGCTGCCAAGTACTATCACCATCAATCTTTGAACTTTAACATGTTACAATTTTCTACTATATTAATAAAGAATGTATTCTGTAATCTGTGATCAGGAGTCCTTCACAGGCTCCAGCAGTTGCTGGGAGCAGGTAACACACTTGACTGTGGAGACCTGGGAGGGAGTCTGTTGTTGTGTGTCCCTGAAAAAGTTGAACTGCCCCCCAATCCAGGGGGTCACCATCTCTGGAAGTGTTCAAGAAGTGCCTGGATGTGGCACCTCAAATTCAGAGAGAAAACCTTTCTAAAGTCAATATAGATGCAGAATACAAGCTTCAGGCTAGATGGTGGGTATTCTAGCCCTTTGCATCAAATCCCAAGGCAAGTGGATTTTTTTGGAGAAATACATCAAAACCTACTACACTCAGAGCAGACTCTGAAGATAGTGCTGTTAATTCTGGTACTTTCTCAAAGCACTGTGCATACAAGATATGGCAACATATAGGTTGGTGTATTTAACTTCTGAATCTAGGAAACTGGAAATCTGTACAAGATTTTAACTGTGTGTACTTGAAGGGAAACAAATAGAAAATTTGTGCAGTGAATATGCTGCAGGATATTTCATTGTGAGCAGTCAGTAATCAGAATAGTTCACATCCTCTGGTGATAATTATTATGCACAAGAGTTTATTTTGCATGAGTAGCTATTTCCAAAGTACAGGGAATAAATGCGGCTGTATGGATGCATAGGTAACTACACAGGCATCCATAACTTGAAATTATGGTCCTGATATCTCAGACGACAGAAAAAGCAATATAAAATAAAGGCTTATTCCATTGCCTTGTTCTGTGCCTGCTAACATCTGTGCATGCTCATTTCCACGTACCTACAGCAACCCGAGCTTATCTGTTTGAGTGAAGCCCTCACTTCTCCACAGTAGCGCAGTTCCTCCTTTATGGCAAGTTGCTCCGTGTATGGGACTCTCACAGGCACAGCAACTCTCAGCAGACAGGAATAGTAGTATTATTAGGCTGGCAACTTGCCTCTAAAAATATAAATATACAGTTATTTCCTGGTAAAACTACCATCAGATAATAGCTGTAATAAAAACCTCTCTTCCCACATCCATCTCCTTTTGCCAAAACTGTAAGGATTTTTCTACTGTTCCCTGACGTTTCAAGCTGTTCCCTAGCCCTCTGACGTTTATGGCTGCACAGCAGTGTTTTTCACAGTTAATCTCAGTTTAATATATAAACACATCATTTTCAGAAATGGAGGTCCAAGGGTTTCAGACACAGTCAAAATTTCCTTTTGGAGAAGCTAGCATGACTTCAGCATGGCGCCTTTAATGGTAAGAAAGCAGTATTTTTACCTTGAGATACCGCTGTGGATAACAGCTCTTGAGACAGAGCCAGGGTAAAGACAAAACACCCTGCCCTCTGAGATCGAGGCCAGGGGTCTCCCATGGCTGTTAAATCTCTGCCCTCCCATTCCCATGGACAGGGACTGACATGGTTATTATCATGCCTGCTTTCCTCCCAAAATGATTGAAGTTAAATTTGTCCTTTTCTCCTGTGACTTTGATGTGGGCAAGGGTTGAGGGTCAGCATCAGGGGTGTCGCAGACAGACCAGAGACACAGACCTGGGCCAGAAAGGGGACAAGCAGGACTCAGCAAGAGGGAGGGGCTCACCCAAACCGAGCAGCAGCCATGGTGCTTTCCTCTGCTTTCCAGAGAGGCACTTGACTGGAAACATCTTGTTTCTTCAGGAAACAGTGTCTGCAAAAGAATTTACAAATTGAAAACATGACCTGGCAAATCACTTTTAAAGGGTGCTAGCTCCAGTGCAGCCATGCACTCAAGTGTCAGCACTGGGCAATGAGCTCAAAGTGATGGCCTACCTTGTCTTAGGCACCCCAGAGTTGAAAATAAACATTTCTTTGCCTTCTGTGTGGGAAATAATACACCATTATGCTCAAACTCTTCTTTGTGAACTAAGAGAAAGCATGACACATACATAAATAAAGCCAAGAATTTATTGTTACCGCAACAAAAATCTCAATGGTCTGCTTCAAGATTCACTAATTAATCTACAATTCAAGACTGTAGATGTTATTATTGCAGGAGAAGGGAGACCAGGAATGCAGTTAGAGCACTTCTGTACAGTAAAAGTCTCAATCATAGCAATAATATAAATGTCATGCATGTATTTAATATTTTCTACCCCTTTCTTTGGACATATGCTCACCCTTCCACTTTCCCCTGGACTTTCAGGAACTCTGGACCAAGTGGAGAGGATAACAGCATCAACCATAGCCCCTGGAGTCGCTCGCTTTCTTTTGCTTTCTGGTCTATGGCTTCATTTTACAAAAGCACTTACTACATATAATAGTATTTATGTATGTTAGATATTATTTCCTTGTTCCCTTTGTTAGCTGTCAGATTAGATTAGTCCAGATCAGGATCTGTATTTCTAAAATGGACAACTGGAGAGTCGCAAGTGCCAAGCCTGTGGCCCATCTCTGTGCTCCACCCCCTAAGCCTCTGTGATGCATTCTGTACCTACACTTCTCAAGTCCTCTGCTGTCATACCACACCTCTGTTTCTTTGCCCTATATTGTGTGGCCTTAAACATTTAAGGCAACGCCACTGCTTGCTATGGCCAGCTGTGTAAAAGGACAACTGTACCACACAAGGAGAAACACAAAAAGAGGGAATTAGCCATGGGCACTTGGTTAACTGGACGTTAAATGAAGCAAAACAGAGCTGCAGGTGAGTCAAGAGATATTCAGACAGAGCAAACCTGAGGAGTCTCAGTCATGAGGCCTTGGAAAGCCCCTGCAGAGCTCATGGGTTCTTGCTGAAAGGCAGTACTGCATTGCAGGGATGCAGGTTTACACAGCAGAGAGGTGCTGTCTCTGGAGATCTTTGGGTTTCCAGAATAACTCTCTAATAGAAACACATTCACAAAGAACTCAAAACATTTCACAGACATCTTCCAACCACAATGTATGTGTAGGGACTGAGAAAGCTTGGGTTTTCTTTTAAAGCTGCTGGGTTGTAGGAGCAACTGAGGTCACTTGGTCTGCTCAGCCTAGAGGAGACTGAGGGGGGACCCCATTGCAGCTACAACTTCCTTGGGAGGGGAAGAGGAGGGGAAGACACTAATCTCATCTCTGAGTGAGCAGTGACAGAACCTGAGACAATGGCCTGCAACTGTGTCAGGGGAGGTTTAGGATGGATATTAGGAACAGGTTTTTTCCTGCAGTGATTCTTGCGGATGGTGCTGTGCAGGGCCAGGAGTTGGACCTGATGATCCTTGTGGGTTCCTCCCAACTCAAGATATTCTGTGATTCTGTGAAAACTCATGTGGTGAATTTCAGTGCTATCTATAAGAGGTTAAGCACAGCTGAAGCTCTTATAGATAAGCTTGGGTTAAGATGATTCCTGCCACTGTGGTGCTCTCACAGTCTGGGATGTTTGTGTAGCTGAAATACCTGGTGTCCTAAGTTTACTTCTTTAGATGTTTTTGTATTTCTCAGTCACACTTCCTGCACATAGTTTTGGCCATTGCTTTTGGAAAAGTATTTTTTTGTGGCTAAATAGAAATATTTTCAAAGGTTCTTTCATGTTGTTTCATCCTTAGCAAGGACAAATTCAAAAGTCTCTATTTCCAGTAGTTTAGCACATGAAAGAAAATTCTATTACTTATTCAGAAACTATTAAGACTTTGTTTTTTTCCCTGATTGTCTGATCAGTTTGACTGATCCGGCATGTTTAGGACACTACATGTGAACAGTGTTTAAGAACTAGAGCTGGCCTTCCCATGAGATGGCAGTTCTGTACCTCAGGGTGTCATGCTGTCCTGTACCCAAGGCCAGCCAAGCTCCCAGCGATCTGGGCCTGGACAACAGTATGGTTCATTTGCAGACTCCTGCAGGAGTTTCCCAAGCTGGACTCTGCCTCCCAGTCCAGCCTGTGGCACTGCCTGGCTCTGGAAATTGCTGAGACCAGCAGCCAGGCAAGGGGAGAGAGCGTCTGTGCCCTGGGATGCTCATCACTGACTTCATGGGCAGACAGCCAAAATACCCACTCTTTGTGCCTGGCTGATTCTCTTCACCTCTTCTGTTCCTGTTTTAGTTTGAGGGATAGGATAGAGCATGAAAAAGAACTTTGGAAGGGCCTTGGCATGACCTATCCTGGCACTACAAAAAAAATAATTAAAGAGGAACAGCAGAGGTTCCAAAATTATCCTCAACTCTATTCGCCTCATCTTTGCGAAACGCAGAACTTAAGTTTTCAGACAGACCTTTAAATGTCTTAATAATCTTTCAAAAATGTTTAAACAATTCCAACTCCAGCTGTACTTACAGTTGGCCTAAATTTTTCTTTCATACCAAATATATTTAACAGAGGCTGCATTATTTTACAGCACATTGGAATTTCAAATTAGCTTGATTTGCTCTTATTATTTCATTGCTTTTGATATGTCTTATACATAAGTAATTCAGACATGCTGAACATTGTGCAGTGTTGTTGAAAAGTAAAATGAAAAGAACAAAAGCCTTCTAAAGCATTCAAAGGCTGTAGTTTACTAATTGCAACGCAATATATGAAAAAGTCCTCCAAAAAATCACATTGTAACAGATTTGTATGTATTTAAACATCAGATCATTTAAAAAAAAATCTATTATTCTACCTCAGGAGACTTTAAAAGGTTTCTCGCATGCTACAGTTGCCCTATAATCACATTTCCAAAAAATGAATTCAAGACTGAAAATATAATTTATTACCCTAGAGTAATATATAATGTGGTGATTCATCTCATCTAAAAGCTGCTGCTTTCTTTGTCACCTTTGTAAGTAGCATTCATTTCCCTGCCATGAGCACAATTTACAAATTCATCCCAAGGCTCAGATAGCATCATTAGCATATATTTAGCAGTAGAAGACAGTGAGCAGCAGGTACAAATGGCTGGCTGATGAGCTAATATGCTTTGGGCACTCTTCCAGCTTGTATGATAAGAGAGAAAACACACTACTTCAAAGTCTGAGAGTCACAAAACAATTAGCAGAAGAGAATGACAAAATGACCTAAATACTCAGCACTGAATAGGAGGTATAGATAAACTGACATCATGATTATAATTCTAGTGAAGAGATGCATCAGTGTGTTATAGACTCATTTAAATATCTGTTTGTTTCTTTGTGTGTTTTGTGGTTTTTGTCTGTTTGGCTTCTTCTTATTTTTCTTTTTTAAGGAAGGTGCCAGTAATGAAAAATCAGGCATCTGCTGCCTACCATCAGTGTGGGCAATAAATATCCAACAAATCATAGCTGGAAGATACTGCCGTCAACAGGATTTTAATATTTTAATTTTATTGAAGGATGCCAGTTTCCTTGTATGTTGGTAAATAAATGTGCAAGAACTAAGCGAGTGTGTTTGTTATAATTTGTTTTCTTCCAACCTGAAAGTAGATATCTGCTACTGTTACTCAGTGACACCTGTATCAGCAAGCCCTGACACTGGCATAGAGTCCACTTCAAAATACACTGATAATTAACCTTCTATTATGCTAAAAATACGTATTTTGAAGGTGAGAAAGACTGTGTTGCAGTTTGTGGTTTACCCTAATTCAGCCTTGCTTGCTAGTAATTGTGACACTCGAAACCTTGTCACTGGTTTCAGAAGTGCTTGCTGCCTGAGCTAGCACCATGCAGGATCACCACAATTCATACACAAAATATTGGCTGTTTTATCAGACAGGACCATGCAGTGGGACCTGGATAGGCTGGATGGAGAGAACTGGGTGGAGAGAACCCTAATGAAGTTCAACAAGGGCAAGTGCAGGGTCCTGCAGCTGGGGAGGAATAACCCCAAATATCAGCTCAGGCTGGAGCTACCCTACTAAAGAGCAGCTTTGCTGAGAACGACCTGGGAATCCTGGTGGGTGAAAAATTGACAATGATCCAGCTGTGTGTCCTGGTGGCCAGGAGGCCCAGTGGGATTCTAGGGTGCATCAGGATGTGTGTGGCAGCAGGTCAAGGGTGGTGAGCCTGTCCCTCTACTTGGCCCTGTAAGGCCACATCTGGGTTGTCCAGTTCTGGGTTTCTCAGTACCGGACAGACAAGGAGGTACTGGCAAAGGGTCACAAAGTTGATGAGGGTCAGGAGCATCTCCTTATGAGACTGAGGGAGCTGGGACTATTTGGAAAAGAGAAGACTGAGATGCACATAAATCTAAGACTATAAATGCACATAAACATCTCAAAGGTAAGTGCCAAGAGAATGGTGCCAGAATTATTTTGGTGGTGCCCAGTGACAGGACAAGGAGGCCGTGAACTAAAACACAAGAAGTTCCACCTCAACATAAAGAAAGCTTCTTTACACTGAGGGTGACACTGAAGCAGGCTGCCCAGGGAAGTCATGGAGTCTCCCTCACTGGAGATGTTCAAAACCCACCTGGACATGTTCTTGTGTCACCTGTCTTGGTGACACTGCCTTGGCAGGGGATTGGGCTGGATGATCTCCTGAGGTCCCTTCCAACCCTACAGATCTGTGATTCTGTGAAAGACAATTTAAAGAAAAAAAAAAAAAAGAAAAAAAAAAAAGCCAGCCTTTCCAGTTGAGTATAAGTTCAAATGCGCCTGGCACTTTGAATTCCTAAAGAGAGGCTCTCAGCTTAGCTGGGAAGTGTTGGGTCTCACTCTTGGCATGTAAGTGTGGGGACTCAGCCCTCTGGAACCATGAACTCTCCTACCAGAGAAAAGCCAGCATGATCAAACAGAAGAAATTGAACACAGTTTAAGGTTTCAGTTTCTGGACACTACACTTAGGGGGCAGATGCTCTTCAGGAGAGCAATATCATCACATCCTCTAGCAATATCATCACAACTCTAAGAAACTCAGCTAGAGCAAGGTCCAGTACATCTGTGCTGATGAATTTTACATGCACCTTAAGCAATGAGGTATTTGACCTTACGAAGACCTGAGCCAACTTGAGGGAGGTGCAAAGTGCCTTGAAGGAGGTGCAAAGAGCACCTCTATTGGATCACTTCCAAAAACATAAACATGAAAATGTAAGTAGTTATGGAATTAGGCACATTCAGGATTGAGTGGTGGCTGATTAAGGTATTTTGAATATATAATTTGAGAATTAGATTCCTTCTTGAATGTAACCCCAAACATTCTTGTTTTGCAGCTCATGGCAGCAGGTCATATGTTGGCTTCACTGCACTCTGGGACACATCTCTGCTTTGGGCTCCTTAGTATTGTCCATCAATATTGTTCATCATCAGGAGAAGCCAACTTACATTATCTCCCCATTGATAGAGATTAGGTTCTGCTCACTGTCAGACTATGAAATTACAAATATTTGAGTCGGAATTAAAAATGAGCCAGAGAGTTCAAATTAACCACTGAAACAGTATTTCAGTGACAGTTATTCACAAGAGAAAAGAAGTATCTGACAGGTAAAATCTTGACAAAAGTTTTAATGAATTTTTAATACAAGTTCTAAGAATGCAGCCAGCCCAACTGGAGTAATGTAATCAGTGTAGAAAGGATACATGTATAGTAAGGTTATACAAAAATAGAGTTGTATCAGACAGAACATGCTGGATGCACCAATAATTAGAAAAACGTTGAGTCACCCCTATGCATAAACATGTAGATAACATTGCTAATTGCTGCAGATCACAGACTTGGCTCCACAGCTTAATTTTATCAACCTGTTTTTGCCAGTTTTCCTTTGTTATGCTTGTTCCTCCCTTGGGCAGTGGGGACAGGGACTGGTCTGTGGGAATACAGTTCAGCAGAGGGCTGTGAGCAGAAGGATGGCATAGTGTGCTGTGAAGGACAGAAGGCACATGGTGCCTCGCACACGTGGTGCTGTACAGCAGCAACACTGAGAACCATGTAGGCTTGAAAAGCCTTTTCTCCCCCTGCCTTTTCTGGTTCTGGGATTCTCGTAGATAGGCAGCTGTAGCTCCTACTGGGAGTCTGACTTGTACTAGAGCAGTGTTAGCCTCTAATCCCAGTTTAGAATGGATGCTAGTAGTGAGAAAAGTTTTTCAGACTTTGTATAAATTCTAGAATATACAAGAAATTATTTGGCATCTTTTCTGTGCAAAAATTTTCAGACTAGTTTGCATGTGTCAGCTTCATATGGGAATTTAGGTATTAGAGCTGCATAACTCCCTATGCAAACACCGGGCACTCTTGTTCAGTATTGAGCTTAATTTGATTTACTTTATTTCAGTATGTGAGCAAATAAGGCTAAATGGGAATAGCATGAATCCTGCATGAGCACATGGACATAAGTTTTAATGTTGTTTAGCTAATCTACTTTAGGTCTATTTTGAATGAAATTTCCTGACTATCCAAGCAGATAACTGTTTAAGGCCCATAAGGAATGCAGATCCTGTAAACCTAGCTTAAGGTGCCTGGCTTATGGAGAGGATCTCTGCATCAGGTGACTTGACTCCCTGAACAATTTGCATACACATTTCCCAGGGGGAGAAGCAAAAGAACTTATATAATTAGTCAGTGGATGGAATGAGCACTTGGGTAATGAGCACACAGCTCCTTGAGAGCTTATGCGCTTCCTGTACAGCTTCAGATGAAAGCTTTTATAGCCTGGGGACTAACATCCCAGACTACTCTTTGGGAGGTGGGCACCTACAGTGTGTCCTGCTAAGGAACAAGGTAATGCTGAGCCCTGACTGATGTCAGTGTGAATGTCATTGCCTTCTGCACAATGTCCTGGATAGCAGTGAAATAGTTTCACCCATGTGTAAGGGAATCCCAGCTCCTTAGGCCTCAGAGATCCAGGAACATATGTCTCAGGAACAAGCCTCTGTGATAAGTGTGAGCTAAAGCTTGTCCTTTCCTTGCTATCTCCAATGCATAAGAATGTGAGGGAGATTGTGAGATGACCTTGACGCCATTTGAGCATTTACTGCCAGAGGTTCCTCCTGGTGGGGCTGCTCCTGTATTTTAGACCAAGCAATAATTATTCTAAAGAGAAAATAGCCACAAGTGCCTTCTGCAGGATGTTTCACTCATTGGGCATTCATGATTCAGAATGATCCAAAGGGAAACCTGCAGCATCTTTCAGCTTCCCTCTTTGGTTGTCAGCAAACAGCTCCACTGTCTGCACTTGGGCTATGAGGAAAGAGACAATTACATCTCCCTTCCTTCTCATCTTCCTGCCCTAACGAGTTCCAGACAGGCTTTCCTTACCACACTGATACACTGAACAATGTTGCAAGGTGCAGTCTGCCCTTTATCCGGTTACTACTGTGAGCAGTTAAAATTCTTTCCTCCCCACTCCCAGGCACAGGGATTCATATTGCTCAACTTCTTCAACCAAATATGTTCCTTAACTGTGGTTCAAAGTGTGAGCAACTGGTTCTTGAACTTAGACACACTTCCCTGTCACTGCATGTGCTGTGGGGGTATGGACAGCAGAGCCCAGACACTTACCTATTTGAGACACTGCGAGACTGAAGGGTTGTTGCTGACAACCACCTGGGGGAAAAGACCGGCAGACAGGACAAGCTCACCACTAAGCTGCTCACCACTGCAGGATGATGCATTGGCCACATCCTTATGCAGGGTTTAACATGTATCACCATAACTTCATTTTTACTTCTGACTTTTGTGTCACTCAGAGCTTAAAGGCACCTTGCCACACCATTTACCCTAAAGCAGAGATACAGCTGCCTTTCAGCTACAGCTTCTGAATGGATGTTGCTCATGGAACAGTCTGAGCTGTCTGAGAGCAGCTGTCCATGCCTATTCACAAGTGACTCCCACAGAGACAGTGGCAAGGATAAGAAAAGAAACTGAATACACTGCATGTTTGAAATTAAAGACTCTCCCAGAGAAGGTAATTGAGCTTGAGAAGGCCTTTTCTTACCAACTAGCAATTCTTCATTAGCACATTCAGTCAGGTTTGCATTAATCTATCGGACAGACTTTCTACACAACTACTCATAGCACAAAGCAAACCTGGTACCACACTCTGACAGCAGGGACCTTTACCTCTGATAAACTTGCTTCACAGATCCTGAACAATGATGCAAGCAAGTGAGGTTTTCCCAACTATTACTAAAGTTCTGAAAAACTCTTTCTATATTTCTCACAATAACATTAAATGAAATCGACCCTTGATAGATTAGCACTGGCACAGATTTGACACAACAATTGAATTAGGACCATATTGGGGTAGTCATCTTGCCTGCAACATTTCTCTAAGCAAAGAAAAATGAAAAATACTGAATGTGGCAGCATCCTGCCAGATGGCACTGGGGGACTCTGACAATTATCATTTTGCAAGTGCTGTTTTGCAACATTGTTCACGTGTTTGCAACCAGAAATTGCCGGTGAAACTGAACTGCTGTTTGCAGCTCTTTCCCCAGTCACCTTAGGAAGCATTGGGGTGGAGGTGATGGGTATGGCAGCCTCCTGCAGGACAGGGAGCCAGCCAAGTACCCCTCAAGGACAGCGAAGGAACTAAATGTCTCCTGCAACTCTTACCTGAGGGCTAGTGACTAGAAATCAAAGGGAGAATACTCTTACAACATTACTTCACCATCTTTACTTTTAATTATAGAACTGACTCAAGGTTTTTTTCCAAGGACAATATCTTAAAAAACAGCATGGGGTGTACCAACAGAAATACAGCCACCTTAACTCATTGCAAATAAAACCTTGTACTGTCTCACCAAGCTCTAAAATTTTTAATGAATTTATGTGATGTTCCTCCCATGCAGCATTATTTTCTCCATAAAAGATTGTTAATTAAACATTCAAGAGTGAAAACACTCAAGAGAAAAAAGATGAAATTCAAAATTCCTGCTTTTATCTTTCACAGAAAGTTTTCATGCACCTTGGAAATGTCTTTTAAAACCAAAAGCAGTACCATTCTCCATTTCAAATGAGAATGTTATATTCCCCAAAACAGGGGATGGTTTTGACTAAAATTGCAAGATAGAGCTTTTTGACAGACAACTTCAAAATTCTGTATGTTAGATTCAGTAGTAAATGCGCACAGGAGGGGAATAGTCTGGGCTGCACACTTCTGGGTTGATGGAGGGATGCAATTTCAACTCACTGAGCCTGACATTCTTCCCAGTGGAGTCCAGCAAAAAAAATTCCATTGATTTCAAAGTGGGACCAAATTAAGTGGCAAGTCTATCAGTCAGTCAGTACAGGAGATGCCTTTTAACTTTACAAAATTAAGCTTTACTGTATCTATTACTAATTTGTATTTAAATTAACTCAGGGCATGCCTGAGCATTGCTGTCAACTGCATGAGTCTGAAGCATATCAAAATTACATTACTTACATATATTATATGATTTACTTTCCTCTGTGCAACACATACTATAATGCAGTGTTACATTGAGAAATTACTGAATTACAAGGCAGCATTTCAAGCCTTAGGAAATGCTAGAAGTAAGTTAGCCCATGTGGCTAATTCTGCTTTCCTGTGAATATACATCCAAAATGTGCTCATGATTCATCTCAGAAGGCCTTTATCATTCCATTAATGGAATGAACAGTACCTGAGTGAGAATCCTCCCTACTCAACATGTGGCCCCATCCCTTATTTCCTAAATTATACTCACACTTCATTCTGATAGTGCTAAATATTACTTTTCTCTGTAGGGATTTATTTTTTTTACTAAATCAATATCTAATTTCTAGGAGATTATACTTACATTTGCAACATTCCAGCAATATGATCTGCAATGGATTACAAATGTTCTCCAACTTGTGCTGGTCTACCTAAAGAAGTGAATACCTGATTATTTTTTTCCAGACAACTTTGCATTTGAAGTATTGCCTTTATCCAAAGCAGAATGTGCATAGCCTTCAATGAAAATAGTGAATTCCCATCACCTTGTTCAGTGTAACTCTTGGGTTTAAACTCAAGCCTACACAAAATAGAGAGCATATAAATGATTTATCTCACATGGCTTATATTGCATAGAGCCTGGGTAGAGACAGGGACAGAGTCGAGTTCTCTGAACACCATTCTGTCAAGTCTGACAGCGACCTGTACCTGATCTTCACTCTGCTGGACTTTCTCACAGTGCAGAGTACAACTGATGCTGCAAAAGAAGTAAGGATTAGCCAGACAACAACCTCTCTGAAAGACCTTAAGCTGATTAGGACAATGCTTTATATCATGTACGCTTAATCAGGCAGGGAAACAGTGCAAAAAGTTCTTTGACCATGTCTCATGAGGTGGTGTCTTGATATACTAGTTACCACAGGCAACTTTAATTCTGAAATATTTTTTAATTTTTCTTTTTTTTTTTTACTGAATGATTAATCTTAGTATTCCTAATACAGGAGTTTTTATGTGCACAATTTCCTAAATTGATCTCCTCTTCCCAAGAAAAAAGGCGTATAACAGAACACATGAGGGCACACCAACACCCACTGTGCTGCCTGAATGGGCTTGAATTATGGCATCTCCTTCAGCCCCAAAACCTACAGTTCTTCAACAGTTTTCAACTGCCCATGAGACCATTGAGCAAAGAAAGTAACATCTAATGATGGAAACAAAATATTGCTGTCCTCAACATGAGCAGAACTAAAGTTGGCCATTTTCTGCCTGCTCATGATGGCTATTTAGAAACAGCAAAATGCCTTGGATGATTTGGAAGCCCAAGGTATTCATTATGCACTGGAGGAAAAAGCTTTTGTAGTCATAGGGCTTTCTCTTCTCTCTATTTTCTTATCTTCATGTTCTTCTTCAGCTATCTCTGACATCCACCTTCTTGTAGCTGCCAGGCACAAGATCAAGCTTGTGTTCCAGGCTGCTGCTCCTGTTCTCCCGTGGCCAGGCCTAAAAAGCCAGCAGCACATATCGACAACTTCTTTCCTCAGCTTGTGGCCTGAGAGGTTAAGCCCCCACTGAATGAAGGGGAAAAGAATTGCACTCAAAGCCTCACTTGCTGCTGACTAGGTTAGACTCAAGATTGCCTGGAGCAAAGGGGAGTTAAAGAAAATACATCTGTCAAAACTGAGCACAGCAGGGCCCAGAGAAATTTTGAAAAAACTTGGAAATAGACAAATTTTTACAGGCTGTGCAGAAAGAACATCTAAGGTTGTAAAAGATAATGAATCTGTCAAATATCAAGTCCTTTCTCCAAAGTATGAAAGAATTAAAGATTTTCAGCCAAATTGTTTACAGAATGTAAAAAGAAAACACTCTTTTAAATTTTTTTTATTTACTCCTTTTGAGAAATAGCTGAGCAATGCTCATTTCAGCTTCCCAGAAGAATTCAGGTTTCAGCAGACAACCAGCATGGAAGATGCTAGCTGGAATGGTGAAGGTCTGGCAAAACAATCAGGTACTGCCAACCAGATGTTGTAATTCACCAAAAAGATACCTGTGCCTCACCAAGTAATGTAGGTATTTTCAGTGCAGGCAGCTGATAAAAGTTTTCTAAAACCAAACCAATTTTATTTGCAACAAGAATGTAGAGAACATGCACAAATCATAGGGGTAATTCTCTTCTGCAAATATCACAAAAGAAAAGGGATAGGAATCAAACATTTAATAAGTTTAGTATGCTGCTAATTTCTAACTATAAACCCTACAATTTGAACAGAAATATTATTCACAATCCACTTGCTGGGGATTTTATGTAGATATATTACCCTGATGGGTTCATTCCAGTGTTCACAGGATTCAGAACTTTAACACAAACCAATACCTCAGTGGATCTTCTTGCAGACATCAAACCCCAACAAGCATACTAGATTATTACTACTTATACTACTTACACAAAGACTGTGATGCATTGAAAATTAATTACTTGAATCACATGAAACAAAAGTGCTTATGATACACAGCAAATTTGCTTTCTTTCACATTTATTTAGTTAAATTGTTAAAATTCCTTTGGTGCTTCCACACAATATACATTCACATTACTGTAGAGTACACTTGGATCCCAGACCACACCACTCAGTAGTCAGCCAGTCATAAGTGGTCAATGTCATACTTGGTCCAAATACAATTAACACTGTAGTTCTTATATAGTGCAGCAAGCATTAATAGAGTTCAGGCACCCTACATCATAAAGTCATGCTGAGCTGGAAGACACTCATCAGGATCATTAAGTCCAGCTCCTGACCCTGAGGAAACTGACTCCAGACAGGAATCCCCGAGACACACCATATGCCAGAGCATTGTCCAAACACTTCTGGAACACTGTCAGTCTTGGTGCTTGGACCACTTCCCTGGGGAACCTGTTCCAGCGCCAAACACCCTCTGGGTGAAGAACTCTTTCCTGGCATCCAACCTAAACCTCACCTGACACAACTTCAGGCCTTGAGTCCCGCCACTGGTCACCACAGAGATGAGATCAATGTCTGCCTCTCCTCCTCATGAGGATGTTGAAGAGCACAGCAAAGTCTCCCCTCAGTCTCCTCTTCTCCAGGCAGCAAAGACCAAGTGACCTCAGCTGTTCCTCATCAGGCTTCCCCTCCAGAACCTTCAACATCCTCATGGCCCTCCTCTGGATGTTCTCTAGTAGTTTAATGTCTGATTTTGTGGCACCCAAAGCTGCCCCCAGCACTCAAGGTGAGGCTGCTCCAGTGCAGAGCAGAGCAGGACAATCCCCTCCCTTGCCTGGCTGCTGATGCTGTCCCTGATGCCCCCAGGACACACTTGGCTCTCCTGGCTGCCAGGGCACTGCTGGCTCATGTTCAACTTGCCATGGACCAGAGCCCCAGGGCCCTTTCCATGGCACTGCTGTCCAGCCTCTCATTCCCCAGTCTGTCTGTACATGCAGGGCTGGCCCATCCCAGGTGAAGAATCTGGCACAAGCCCTTGTTGAACTTCATATGGTTGGTGATTGCCTATCCCTCTGAATTGTCTATCTCTCTCTGGGGCTTCTCTGCCTTTAAGAGCATTCACAGTCACTTCCATCTTAGCCTCATCATCCATCTTAGTACTCCTTTGAGTTCTGTGTCCAAATGATTTTTGAAGACAGTGAAGAGCATAGGGCCTGAGATCAAGCTCTGTGGAACCCCATTGGTGACCAGTCACCAGCCTGATGCAACACTCTTTACTGTAACTCCTTGTGCTCCACCCATCAGCCAGTTCAACTTCAGCTCTATAATGACTGAGGAAAAAAAGGAAATGCTAATATATATGTAGACTTGAACCTTTCTGTACTCTGCAACCATCTAAACCAGGACTCCAGCCAAGATTTTCTGGTACGTTAAATTTAACAAATTACTACACTCACTTTTCCTGTGCTCAAATAAATTCACAATGAGAAAGTAAGGTGAAGGCCATGACAGTTTATTAGGGAAAACTGTACCTGTCTGATAATGTTGTATGAATACATATCACAGCTTGATTTCCTCCTGGACATGAACATGACAGTAATACTAACCTCCTAAAATACTTCTACTGAACCAAGATCAATTTCTGAAGAGGTCTTAATACCTCCACATAGAATCACCTTGATTATAGTCTGATCTAATTACTGTAAAGACATTTACTAAAACAATATCTGGCTCAAGCAAACATTAGCCATGGAACTCAGCTCAAACCTAGCTCACGACCCTGTCACATAATTAAATGACATATGGGAAAGCAGGAGTACTGCTGGGAAGAGCTGTTAGGGGAAGTGGTGAATTTTGAATGTAGACTGAGACACCATGAGGAAGGTAAAGAGCAAGTTAGCCCTATGACTGTGGTCCTTATTTTATGGTCAATCTTGTTTGCAGAACTGTTTCAACAGGCTGGAAACGGAGTCTTTCCTCACTGATTGTCCTTTCTTGTAATAATACTTGCTTTCCCCTCTTCATTATTCTGCATTTTACTACTTTATGTGTGTATTAGAAGCACCGCCAAACACAGCTTGTGCAAAACAGCCATCTCAAAACGTTTGGGGATGAATCTTAGAATCAAAACTACATTCTTAAGTGCTATTCCTCTGAAACAGAGGCGTGGGGTTAAACTACAAAACTTCACATGATCGTGTGAAAGAAATGCACATTTCTGCTGCACAGGTGAGGAATGATTTATACTTAACTGTAATTGTTGCTCAGCTTTTTTTTCCAGGCTTTTATTTGTTTAAGCTATTTTTGATTAATTCAATTAAACAAAAAAATAAACATTTTGCTTCCTCACAAAGTTTTGTTATTTTTTTTCAGGAGAAAAAAAGATAGGATAAACAAAAAACCTCTTTCATACTGACCTATAAGAAGGAAATCAATAGGTGAGAAATACAGACTTAATTAAAGGGAAATAAGCCATAAATCTCTTTAAAAGATAGTGTTTACATATCTATAAATGCACCCTGCTTGTCAAAAATACTTATACAAAAATTAAGACAATTGTTAATTCTTGAGTGTTACAAACATAAAAATGCCACCTGTTTTCCAAGTCAGTTTAGCCAAGCCTTCAGATAATTTATTTACTGATAATCCCCAAAAACTTTTAACTTAGTAAACTAATGAATCACAGTGGAGTTTAAACTCAGACAACTGGCAGTGCAGATGCAAGTCTGAAGTTAAACTAAATCAGCAACTGAACAAAGAGCAAATAATCTGAAACTTAAAAAAAATGTTGCAGCCACATAGCCTGCATTAATATCCCCTTGATATATGCAATTTTTATTAGGCTAGCTCTTCAAATTTCCACTTACAGTAATGCTGTATACAAAAAAAAAAACCCAAAAAACCAAAATAAAACAACAACAACAAAAAAAACCACCAAAAACCCCACCCTTTACTGTATTATTTCTTTCAGAAAGGGAATTAAGTGGTGTATTTTTGTACATGTGCTTTACACCCTAGTACATTTTACAACTAGTCTTGATTTCCAGGGAAAGTGCGAATAAATCTAACTTTTCCCCTTTGAGCTAACATTTGTTGTAAGAAAGTACACGCTTTGCAAACTGGATGGCAGCTGAATTTTTTTCCAGTCAATGTGAGGTTTCATCATCAGTTCTTGTCATAGGCACCAACCCTTCATTCATTTCATCATAAAAATGTGACTTACTAGAAAAGGAAAAATAGAGTCTAAAGGCACAGAATCACATAGCTGCTCTAGTAGGAGTCTGTAAACAGAGAATTGCTTGAATTTAGGAAATCCAAATCTAGGAAAGTAAAAAGGCATCTGAAGCAGGCATTTATCTAGCCAACTTCCTTAAATACCCAAAGGGCTTTGAGGTCTATGAAGTATGCACTAAGATACTGTATTTCAAAAAGCAATAAGGCAAATAGTATACTCATTATTTCAAAAAAGTTACAATGGTGTAGGCATACACAGTATAACTTAGTTACAATGCATGGTACTGTTTCTACTACATAGCCCTATAACTGTTTCCTTTCTACATAATCAGAGATTAAACCCGGGTTCCAGGTGAACACAAACCCGTTCTTGTACCGCCATCTACCACTGGCACCAGCTCTTCAGCAGCATTTGCTCTGCTGCCTGGGTCACGTTCATGCTGGGCAGAGTCCACAGATCAGAGACTAAACACTGTCATACTTGTGAAGAGCTTCTTCTAGCTTTTGCGTCACTTTTTGAAAAAAGAGTATTTGCTGTTGCAAGAAATGCTGCATCTGTGATTTAAAGTCCCTCACACGAATTTTGTGGAAATGATTAATTTCTGCGAGGGTTGCAAAGGAAATAATGTTACAGCGTTCTTGAATGCCCTCAGCTTTTTGGAGCTCCATCTTCCCCTCTTCCACATGTCGCTTACTCTCCTTTACTTTGGTAAGGGCTCCTGTGTAAAGAACAAAATGACACAGTTGAACTGTAAGGACCACGTAGACTTAACTACTGAACTTTAACAAGTGAGTTAGTAACAACAAGAATTTGTATAAGACTTATTCTCAGTGTACTTATAGGTGTGCATAGACATATGTGCAAATGAAAGACAATAAAACAAAAGATTTTTAAGGTAAGAAAGATCAGGGACCAGTGGATCCTGTGTAAAAAATAAAACTCAATATTTTTTAAGGCTCAGGCATACTAAAGTTACTAGAACATCCTATTTTACAACCTTAAAAATCAGATGGTGTCCTTCAGAGAATATGTTATCATTATACTTATAGAAGAGTAAGTGAAAGCACAAGAAAACTAGTCAGATCAATTTAAGTCTACATAAATACTAGAAAAATAACTTGTTAAGAATAACTTGTTAAGAACTGGACTATGCGAAATACCTCTTTTCCCAATCCTCATGAAATGTCAAAAGCATATCTTAATACACAAAATCTTGTCAAAACATGTTTTTGCTTTTACACCAGATATACTCCAAAACAAATTATTGATTACCAGAGAATCTAAAAGTTTATCTCTAAGTCACAGATGCCCAAGCAGACCTTATGCTTACACAGTGCTGTAAAACGTAGTACAAAAGCAGAGTTACAGAACTGACAATCCTCCCTCTCCAAATAGCTAATTAAGGCACACACATCCTACAAAAGCAAAGTATCAATAAAAACCTACCCAAAGCAGAGCCATCTTGAGACATTCATACTGGACTCAATTTCCCACAGAGCAACTTCTTAGCCTTACTTATTTTATTTATAGAACTAAACCAAATCAGACTAGTACAGCTTTTATCATCTCACTAGATTCTTGTTCCTGTAAATACTTGCAATATTGTAACTCTCGTTTCAGATTACACTTCTTACATGTGACTACAGCATGCTGCCTGAAGGCTAAGGGCAGTGTCTGCCTCTGGGGGCTGCAAGGCAGAGGCAGTGTTCCACACCTTCCTGGCTCCCATGGCATGACAGTGGGATGGCTAAGAGCTTGGCACGGGCTGCTTTTGCTGATTAACCTCATTATCTCCAGCCTGGCTCCCAAAACATCACTGAAAAACCTTTTCCACACGCAGTGGCGCTGGCTGTGACACTGTGCCAGAAGATCTGTATGTTGTTCTCTAAGGAGTAAGGAATCTGGGAGGTAGGGTATGATCTAAAAAAACACTTAATCCCTTCTCCTACAAGAAGAACACTTCTTTCAACAAATTTAGCCTTAGCAAAAATTTTTCTGTGCTCTGTGGGCACGACAGGAATCTATGCACAGCTGTGAAAAATTGAAATTTGGGACTTACTGGAAGCCAGATGTAGCTGGTTAAATAAACATGACAACTCTTCAGTTGTGATGTGGGAAACAGCTTTAGATGTTATTTCTAAAATGACTAAACTGGAAAAGAAATACTGAAATTCACAGTATCAGCATCTGAAAGCATAAGTAAGCTATGGAGCATGTATAATCTTCAGATTATTTTACATCAATAAAAAACATACATTACCAAACACAAGTGCCCTCCAGACTAGATATATTACGTATTTTTTTGCTATTAAAAATAAAAGGAAAGAGAAAGATTTAAATTAGTGAAGGAATCCAGTGGGGAAAGTACTGTATAATCATTAGCACTGCTCTGTTAATGCATATGGATCATACTGGTCCTGTAGTGGAAATTCTTTTAAAATCTGGACAGACTATAACCAGATGTCAGCAATATATGACGTAGCTCATACATATGCATAAGTATAAAGCTGTACCTTATTGCTTGTTTTTTGTTTTTTTTTCTTTTTAATGCCTTTAAATGAAGCTTTTAATAGTAAAATAATTAATCTTAAAATAACTCCATAGAGGGATAATATTATCTTATTTTAGGACAGTCAAAGAATTCTCCATAAACACAGAGAAAAAAACCCCAAACCATGTGCTTTACTTTAAGAAGAAATTAATTGTTTAAAAATGTCATTTTAAAGCTGTTCAGCATCTACTGAAGTTTGCAAGACTTAGTTTAGCAAATCCAAGTAAAAGTTATTAGTTTTCATGGCTTTGAAAGCAGCTTAAATGATAAAAAAATGCCCATTTTTCCCAAACACCTTTCCATAATCTACACTTCTCGTACTTTAATCTATGTCAGCAAAACTCTGAGCTGGAACAGAGATTTCTTGATGTGAAAGGTTCAATGATTCATCCTACAATGAACAGAAGACAGGGAATTGTGGAGTGGAGAGCAGCCCGTTGTGTATATCCCTCATGAAGAGAAGCGTCTTGCGCAGAGATGGCTCAGTAGGTGATGGTAAGTTTAAGGACTCCCAGCTCACAACTCTGGACCTGCTGTACCCCAGTCTGTACACTATGAACTCCCCCAGCTCCACCCTCACTAATCGATCCATCACACTCAGGGCCTACTCTGGCACCTCAGCTCCTGCAATCACCCGTGGGTGGGAGGCTGGGGTGAGCAAGACCCACTGGTCTAGAAGTACACCTGCAGAAATTTCTCCTGGTTTCTGATTTTAATTATGTGAATACCTAGTATTGGTTTGGATAACAAAAAAAAAAAAAAAGGAAGATGAATTAAAAGTAAAGAAGGCTGAATCACAGCAATTTGAGAAGAGGCTAAAACATATTTTAGGAAGAAGAAACAGAAGGAGCCACCTCCCAATGCATAGTAGCTCAAGAAAGCCTTCTGCAGAGTACCTGGGATAAATATACATCAGTGCATTGTGTATCCATGCCTGGGATATACACCAGTGCACTGTTCCCAAGGGGATGGAATACATAAACATTAATTCTTGGGCTTTTTTAGATCCAGATGTACAGATTCTTTTCAATCTTGCTCATGCGTTTAAAGACCTTCTGTCAGGAGTCACTTCCCAGTGATCAGGACTAGCTTTCAACAAGTGAAGAGGGCCTGGATTAAAAATGATGCAAAAAACTTAGCCACATCTATTTCTGTTCTTACAGGTGTGGAAAAGCTTTATATGAATGTTGTTTGTCACTGCCCAAATCCTTACAGTAAACAGACTCCAATGCTCACTGCAGCTAATGGTTTAAAAGAGACTCAGATTTCAGTTACTGTTTTGAAATATGAAATTAGACAACACAAGATGATACAAACGCATTCAACAAGGGACATTTGTGCTAGCAAAATCTGTGCTAGTGTATTCCGCTAGAAGCCAAGAAAACAGGGACAATGCAGAGTTCTCAGTAGAAGTAAATAATTTCAAGCCATAAAACAGCGTACTAGCAGCAGCTTAAATGGGTGCTGAAGAATTATGAGGAAAAAAGAAGTGTATCGAGACAGTAAGCTAGTCATGGAAACATGAGATTGCTATGAGGTAGGAAGAGTTGTACACATTCAGGAAAAGAAAATATCCTGAACCCAAAAGCACTTAGGTGTGGGTTAAACAATCTATTTTCACATCATCTGGAGTTTTATTCCAGTAACAAATGTTTTGAGATTGTGTGAAGTGTCAAATAAGGATGGGTCCATACACTCGATTTCCTTCCACAGAGGAAGTACATGTGTACTCCTATGAACCCATGCTGACGTACATGCATTTCCAAGTCCAAGCCGCAGCCTCCAGTGTGGCTAGAAGGCAGAAGTTTTGGGGTTCCTGTCCTCCAGACTGCAATTCAGACTGCTTTTTACTCAATTCCTTAGTCTCCCTAGGAAGGCAGGCTTGCCCTGTGCCTACTAGCACATGCAATCAGAAGCCAAAGAGCAGTGATACCTGCAAAGGATGTAGCATCTTTCCCTTTCCACCTCTTCCCAAAATACCCAAAAATCAGCTCTCAAGTGCTGAATGCAACAGATAGGAGTGAAACATCAGCTGTGTCCAAAGCTACTAATTCACACAAAGAATTCTTCAGGGCAGGAGCCCTTTTTTTGCTCTCTATTTGCACAGTGTTTACTACAGTAACATCTGTTTCATGGCAGGGCTTGCACCATTCTTAAAAAACACAAACAGTACATTGCTGTAGCAGCAGCAATTTAACTGCGTACAGTGATGCTGCACATGGATGAAACACAAGCATCAGTTCAATACTGCTGAATACAGCACCTGAAGCAGTGGCAAGCACCAGACTGGGGTCTGAAATCTGCTGTCAGTCTCAAGAATCTGTTAAGTCACCAATATATCAAAGTTTTCAACTTGATTCAAAATATTCAACTTGAAATATTCAAAATATTCAACTTGAAAACTCACCTACTTGTAAGAGCCAGCAGGTTAATTTTTTATATCCTATGATTGTAATGCCTTTATCATTGCAGCTATTAAAGTATCTCTTTCACTTCAGTGATAAATTATACTAAAACAGAGCAAACACATTTTTTTAATGATCTCTCAGCAGCTGTACCTCAGAAATCTTGTGCAAATAAAATTATCTATGCAATAAATATTTCATCTTTTACTATCAGCAAGCTACAAAATAATATTTAGTGCACTACTTACTAGAAGGTAAAACAACATACATTTCCACACCATTCACCTGTCCAGCATATTAAATACTCTAACAGGATGCATAATGTGTCCTTCAAAGCACCTTCATGAAGAGAGAGCTTTGCACTTGTCAAACAACTCCCTTAGGTTTACTTTTCTGACAAGAAATCTAAGAAACCATCTCTAATGGAAAAGGAAAAAAAAAATGAATGATGCTGCTTTCATAAAAAGATGCACAAGCAGATAATGTAACTAAAAATATTTTCTTTTTCCTTATTTAATGATGAGATTATTTAACTAGAGATCTTTGCTTAAAGATTTGAAAAAGCAAACCCTAGGTAGCTCACGTGCATGGAAACAACATTATTTCTAATCCAGCAGAGTGCTGCCAGAGCAAGTTGGTCTACATGGTTGTCCCTCTTACTCCAGATCTAGCAAAGATGTTGTTACAAGATGTCTCAAATGACTAATCCAATAAAAGAATGCAAGTGGCCTGGGGAGAGAGATGATGCCTTAACTCTCTCATTGGCTTAGCTATGTGATCCAGGTCAGCCCTGGGTTACACAATCATTAGCTCCAACACAAGGGAAATTGCAGAAGCATTTAAAGAGTGTCCTGTTTTCAGCTAGGGTAGAGTTAATATCGTCTCAGTACTGTAACAGTGCTGTGTTTTAGATTCAAAATGAGAATGATGTTGATAACACACTGATGTTTGGGTTTTTGCTATGGTATGTTTATTCCAAGTAAAGGACTTTTTCTGCCTCCTGTCTCATGTTCTGCCAGTGAGGAGGTGCACAAAAGAAAACTGGACATAGTCGGGCAAGTGATTGGAACTGACCAAAGGAACACTCCACCCCACAGTTTATATCCATGCCCAGGATATAAACTGGGGGAGTTACCCAGAAGCACAGCAGATCTGGGTTGGGAAGGGTGTCTGGCATCAGTCAGTGGGTGGTGAACAATTGCATAGTACATCACCTGTTTGTTTCCTTTTTATTATTATCATTATTATTAAAACTGTTCTTTCTTATCTCAACATACAAATTTTACTTCAAGTCTCCTCCCCATTCCACTGGATTTAGGGTGGGGGGAGAGAGAGGAAAGGGTTTAGTGAGTTACTGCTCGGTGCCTAACTTCCAGCTGTGCTCAAACCATGACAATGAGATAACACATACATGAAATCCAACTCTGAAATAATTCCCAAACTTCTTCTCAATTTAAAGTGAAATAGTAACATAACAGAGATTTTGCTACACTGACAGATTATTTTCTTAAGAACGCTCTGAGCAGTGATTAACAAAAGAAGCCTACACTGAGATTCTGCAAATTCTTTACATTTTCTGGCCAAGATTTATAACGGAAAGCAGCATAATAGGAATTTGCCTGAAATTAAAACCAGAAGACTTTTTCTGTGGAGACGGAACTAAAAGAAATGTCACAGGGAAAAAGTACCGTTACAGTTATTAATATTAGAATGAGTTGCTTTAAAAAAATCTATTTTACAGTTTTACACCAAAAAAAGCAAGTGGTTTTCAAACCCAAAGGCAAAATTCTGCCACTTGCTTTCGGTAAGTGCCAATTCAATAGTTTTCAAATCCAGTCTTTGCATTTAAAAGATGACATTCTTCTCCTTTAGCGCACAAAAACACTTCAACATTTCCTTTTCCATAGTGAAATGTCAAAAATATAAAATTCAAATATATCAAACTGCAAGTACTTTAGTATTATAGAGGGTTTTGTAGATACATGAAAATAGCTATAATGCTTTTAGAACCTGCAGCCTAACAATAATTGAAGAAGTGAGCTTTGTTTTTCATTGATTTGTTGCCTATTGCTCAAAAAAAGCCCAGAACAACAAAGTATTATCCTGTAAATTTAGGTTTATAAATCACAGCATTCTGCTGACATCTATATCAACACTGACTGACTACAGTTATTAAAATCAGACATAATTGTTTGCTCTTTCAGTTACCCTGATGCAAAGCTTATTGAAAGCTGACACTAAAAAACACATTCTTCAGTTCAAAATGAAGTCACTTTTTAATTTACACAACTCAAGAGCTCACAGACAGTCTTTGCTAGATATTTCAGAACATTAATTAGCTGTAACCTCATCTGATGATCTTAACTTATAAATTGATTTAATTAACATAAACCAAATTAACAATGATGCTAGAATGCAGTGTAAAATGTCATTTTTTCAAAATTACCAGGGTTACTGGTAGTCTAACTAATATCTTTTTAAGTTTTAATAGTATGATTATTAAGATCTGATTAGACTCATTGAGCATACATCTGTCAGTTAGTGTACACAGAGGAAGAGCATACAGAGCTGATTTATTTATCCAAATCTACAAGGATTGTAATCATATCTGTGCATTTTCAGAGAGTGTAAAATGATCACACTACTGAAAAAATATTTAAATCTCCACACTGTCAATGTGCATTTCAGTCCAGAGTACCCCAGAGGAATCAATGAGCCTTGGTGTGTAGCACCTCCAGTACCAATGTTTTGCTGGGCCATGCTACACCACACTGCTATGTGAGCAGATGCCATAGCTTGCCTTTGGAGGAGTTGATAACAGAAAATGAGAGCAACATGGTCAAGTAAATGAAAGAAACATCACTGAATTAAAATTTTAATGCATCTACTGCCCCACATAATGCCATTATAAAGTTTTTTAAAACCCCAACAAAACATAATGTTAGGTAGCCACACGGAAGAAGTGTGTAAAATGAGATTAATATTTTCCATTCAAATGTTGAATGCAGAGATGTTAAAACTGTTATCTTCGGATGCATTGTATGCTAGCAGTCTTCTAAACAAACAAATTACTTTATTTTAGACACTAAAGCATGCTTAAACTGTGCTTGTGAATAGTTTTGACTTTACAAGCACCTACAGTGATGTCTGAAAGGAGGCTCACCAGGAATCATTTGACTGTAAAATCCAGTTAAACTATGTGTACAGCTGTCTGTTATCACAAACATAACATTTTGCACCACAGCCTAGAGGCAAATGCTAACTAATGCTGGGTTTGCCCAGTTCTAAGGCACTCTGTACTTTTTGGCACTCACATGTACCATTCAAAAGACTTTTTCTTTGGTGTGGTTTCAGCTGGCAGTGCAGACTAGGGGGACCAAAAAGAGTGAAACATAAACTACACTGGTCACGAGAAACACAGTACATTTGCCCATTAGAAAGGTAGTCATGTTTTTTAGGACCACACTGGAAAATTTAGGCAATTGGAATTTTCAGAAGTACCAAGATGAAACCTTTCAGTCATTTTTAGTACTTCTCATTAGTTTACATCTAACTAGGGCATCAAACAAGCTTTCTAATACAGAACTCTACTTTTCCTGAATTGGAGTTGGTTTATTAGAGTTCAGTTGTCACAGGTTTTGTGAATTTTTCCTAATTAGGATGCTAGGAACAAGCACTTTGTTAGAAAGATGCTCCAGAATTTTAACAGCTTTTGTAAACATCCTGTTCATACTGCTGACTTCAAGAAAACAGCCATCAAAAATTATGCTGTCCATGGATAAAATAAATAAATTTTCAGTAGAAATGGTTAAAAACAAATGAGCAGAAATGTGTCATCCTTCTCCTCCTCTCCAAAATGGATGTGAGCACTATTACATTAAATGTTGACTTCTTCCAAAAATTTTGTAAGATTCATGGGATGTGGATGGACAGGGGAACTAGGTAACACTGTGTATCAACATCCAACTATTACTGAGAGAAGTAAGTATAAATGCAGGTTCCATTGACTCTTACATCACTACTTTATTGGAGCATAATGAAACACCTGCTTTTGGATGTTGTCTTCTGTTAAGACTAAAAGGGAAGCAAAGAACAAATACAACTTACGGTATTTGCTTGTCCACTATCACCTGTTTAGCTCCACTACTGTTGTAAGATGAGCAAATAAAACATGTACAGGCAGTTTAACATAAATTCATATAAAAGAGTTAAGATGCAAATGAAATGCAGATACTTGTTTATGTTATCCTAGTACCCTTTAATTGTCCTCTCTTAGATTTCTGAACCTTTCTCTGCAAGAGCAAAAAGAAGTTTTCTTGTTTGAAAAACTGCATTTTCTGCAGTTTCTCTGTATAAACAAAAAGAAGTAGAACTCCTGTAGCAGAAAAAAACATTCAAGGTAAGCCATCATTAATGCAACCAATTAAAATATGTTATACAAAAGCAGAACATGTGAAAATTTTAATGTAATGCTTTACCCACATTATTTAAAAGAAAAGCTTATCTAGTATACTGCTAGCTAGGCAGCATAGCTAGTCATGCATATAAAGATTCAAAATCACAAACATTCTAAAAAAAAATCAGAATAGTAAGTTGCTTTTTCTATGAGACAACAAAGCAACATAAACTCCGAATCACAGGATGAACCTTCTTTTGACATTGTTAATGAACTGCATGTAGGCATAAAAAGCATAGCTCAGTTCACTATGATTACAGAAGTTGTCCACCCATGATGTGTACCTACTTAAAACAAAGGCTGAGAACATCACACTTCTTCCTGTTCTGCTACAGTAACAACCCAAAGCCACTGGCAAGAACTGAACAGATTGTTTAAATGTTGGTGGGTTGTTTGGGGTTTTTTCCATTTTATTTAAGTCCTCATGACTTTTATGAAAGATACAAACAAGACTGCATAAGAGAGCATTTATTTGCTCTAGTCTGCTGATAAGGCTCATGTTTGTGGACTCAGCCAAATGTAATTTCCTATTTTTTTCAATTAAAATTTTCAAATTCTGTGTTATTTGAACCAGGAAATTTAAAATACATAAGATGCCAACTGGATAAGTTTACACAGTCTGCACTTACTGACTTGGCATTTTAACTGTTCAAACAAAGTCTAACAATGAAGTCATGGAAAGATGCGGGAAAGGCTGAAACATGTCCTTGTTCTAAAGGTGACTTACAAACGAAAAAAGTTAGTCAGCTTGTTTGTTTTTGATAATGTGCTAACGAAGAACTGGAAGAGCTCTGGGAGCTTTTTTCCATTTTCAGTCTACCAATTCTTGTCTTCCATGTTTGGATAGAAGCCCTATCAGCCAGACTAGGAGCACCCAGGACTTCAGAAGAACCAGCCCCCTCGATAGATTCTCCATATGTCTCTCAAAAGGCATTACTTTGTTTTTGAAATAGAATTCCTCTTTCTACAGTATACTTTTCAATTCTTCAATGTCTACACTGTTCTACTACTCCCTAGTTGCTCACAGAGTCCTCCCAGTAGATAAAGACTTACTGCTTGAGGCAAGCACATAGTATTGGGGCATTTTCTATGATATGACTACAAATCTGATGAAAATTTGTATTTATTTAAACATGCACTGCCTGTAGTCAAACCTAGAGATGTGAGCTCAAATCAAAACGTCTCCTGTTAGGACTAGAAGAGTAGACTGGAAAGACTTTCTGGTGTGTGGCAACACATGTAGTAGAGACTCTGATACCAGCAGGTTTTGAAAAAAACAACCCATTTGTGTGTTATTAGCCATGAAATGTCTCTGTTACTGAAAGTGTATGATACCAGACTAGTTTCAAAAGGTAATAGGAAAATGACTCATCACAACAGCATGAATCTCACTCCTTTAAAGAGCCACAGAGATTGTGAGGAAGTAGAAAAGGAAAAATAATCATACATTAAGAAGATCCATGTATCTTTCATAGAGACAGGGCATAGAAGTCCTTTTTTTTTTCTTCTTACTGTTTAATTTTCTTCAAGTAAAGGCATTGCTCAATTTTAAGTCGTTTACTCCTGTCCTCTGACTTCACACAAACTAAGGCAGCTGTAATTTTACACAGTTTCTAAATGTGAAGATTCTTTCACATTTTAGCTCCATTTCCTTAAGGTTACCTTCAAATATTGTGAGACAATATTGGGTAATGTGGCAGCAAGCAGACAGTGTTACATCATCACTGTGACAGCTATGGAGAGGCTGACATGGCAAAAAATAGAAGTCATCCTGGAGCAGTACATCCTTTCTCAGCAAAGCTCTTACACAGATGATGTGCCCATCTCCTCTTACTGCTGCACGGGTCATCTGGCTAGGATTGCATGCCTAGCTCTTACCCACCAGCTACCTGAGTTGAAGCCCATGCAAAGTGTATGCATCTGAGGGACAGAGGAGCAAAAAACCCTACAAGGCGGATAATAGGAAAAACAGTGGTGGGAAAAACCCTGTCTGCACAACAAATTTAAGAGCTTAGGAAGTAAGCCTAAGAGAAAAGCGTTGCTTTTATACTGCATATAAAGTTTTAGGTGCCAATATTAACCAGTCTGATTTATTCATTAATTCAAATACCACTTCGCCAGGGTAGGAGGAGGGAAAAGGAAGCTGAAAATATTAGACAGTTCCAGGTTTCAGTGCTGTTTGGGTTTTCTGGTGCTTTAGATTTTGACCCATTTCCATCTGAATAGATTTTTTACCTACAGTTTTGTAAATAATATAAAAATATATATGTAATATTTGTAAATATTCTAAAAACAGCAAATGCATTCTTTAAAGCCTATGTCTAGAATTAAGTTTGCTTCAGGTAAATAAGACTATTTGCTTTATTTTACTTTTCACAAACAGTGACCAAAAAACAGTAAGTCATTCAGGTACTTTTAAGACCAATTCTCTTAAATCCTCGAATGCAAAGGAAATGGAATTGCCTGTATCTCAGGAAACATTTAGACAACTTTTTCAGGTCTCTTTTGTAAAAACCATAGCCAGAAATTTCTTAAACATTAACATCATAATGTTAAGAGAGAAAAAATCTGGAAAGCAGAGATGAAACAGCATGTTAGTCAGTACTTCCTCCACTTTCATGAATCGCAAGAGGCCAATTATAGTAATTCCTAAAACAAAACTTGAAAGAAAGATATCCAAAACTCCCCCAACTTCTCTACTCTCTAGCGAGAGTAGAGAAGCAAATATGAAGACAAGAGAGCCAGACAAGGATAAACTACGATAGTAGCATATACTGTCTCCAATTCCCACAAGTGCATGAATTTTCTGAACTTGCATGGGCCTGCAGTGAGCATTTGTGTTGAAGATTACAGAAGTACGAAGATTGCATCAAGTTGAGCAAAGCTTTAGCAATTAATACGTAGAAATTATTTCACCAAGAATGCCTAGGGAATTTCCCCAAGCAGACCTTAAATGCATAAAAGAGAAGGTGTTATTCATTACAAATGGGAAGCTGCTTTGCTCCTCAAAATTAAAAAAACTGAACCAGTATTTCTTGAATGATACACCAGTTCTGCAATAGAAAATTATAAAATGAAGCTTAGTGTTTTGTGCCTCTGGAACTTAATATCCCTCTTCTGCAAATGTTTCGCCAGAGGCTAAAGAAAACTGTGTACAAGTGTAACTGTCTAATACGTACCTTCCAGTCAAAAAAACCCACATATATGCCCAAGAATATTTTCACACATGCACATGAGAAGCATCTACCTACAAGGAGCTGAGGGCTATATGCATGGAAGTATTGGGATGTTTAGAAGCTTGAGACACCACTCTGCCATTGTCTACCATATCCAGGCACTGGTTCTCCCTAATCACTTAATTTTCCAAATGAGAGCTGTGGAACAGAAGTCATTGTAAGGGACATATGCCTTGAGACTGATATGTTCTATACCAGCCTCAGTGGGACTCAAACCAAGTATTTCCAGATGGAAATGTGGGGTTTCCAACTTGGTACATTCTTTGCTATAGGGCTCAATTGAATGAATCGGAGACAAAGACTTGGGTGCATATGAAACCATGAAAGGTCTCAAAGCATTGACCAGTTGATCCTCAAATGGCATGTGGTACATAAATGTTCAAATATTTTGTCTGTTTCTTCTGTAGCAGTAACATTGACTCTTCCTGCAGAAAATTACTTAAACACTAGGAACTCAAGATGAAAGAAAAGGAATCTTGAAGAATCTCCGATTGAAGCTATTGCCATTTCATAAAATATCAATTAACAATATTAATAAGATAATTAACAGTTTGAAAATATTTCAGTCCATTGGTACACGTGTTTTACACAAACAGCACAAATCAGATTACATATGATGTCCTCAGCACAGAAGGCAGAAAGATCTGAATCCCAAAACAATTAAAAGCACAACAGTTAACACATTTTCCTGTTAAGATGCAGACAAAGCAACAGCAAGGCTTACATGGCTTTGGTTCATAATTCTAGAGAAAAAGAAAAAGCCCACATAGAGGGGAACTTTTATGTCTGTGGCTCTTTTTGTATAAGTTGCAGGAAGTTTTTACACAAAACCTCAGACATGCAGAGTTCTCAGTCCATAGCACAAATTGCACTTAGAAATCACATTCAGCAGCTCTTCAGCTAACTGCAGTACAGCAAAAGCATAACAGGACAAGAGAGTTAAAATTACAGAATCACAGAATGATTGAGTAGGAACAGACCCACAGGTATCACTGAGTTCAACTCAGCCCTACAACAGACATGCCAAGAGTCACACCAGGTGCCAGGTGAGGGTATGTCCAAATGCTTTTTAAATCTATCCGTCTTGGTGCTTGGACCATTTCCCTCAGGAGCCTGTTCTAGTGCCCATCCGGGTGAAGAACGTTTCCTAATATCCAGCCTCAACCTCACCTGACACAACTTCAGGCCATTTCCTTGGGTCATGTCATCAGTCACACAGAGATCTGTGCCTGCCCTTCCTCTTCCCCCCACAAGGAAGTTGCAAGCTGCAATGAGGTCTCCCCTCAGTCTCCTCTTCTCCAGGCAGCAAAGACCAAGTGACCTCAGCTGTTCCTCATCAGGCTTCCCCTCCAGAACCTTCAACATCCTCATGGCCCTCCTCTGGATGTTCTCTAGTAGTTTAATGTCTGATTTTGTGGCACCCAAAGCTGCCCCCAGCACTCGAGGTGAGGCTGCCCCAGTGCAGAGCAGAACAGGACAATCCCCTCCCTTGCCTGGCTGCTGATGCTGTCCCTGATGCCTCCAGGACACGCTTGGCTCTCCTGGCTGCCAGGGCACTGCTGGCTCATGTTCAACTTGCCATGGACCAGAGCCCCAGGGCCCTTTCCATGGCACTGCTGTCCAGCCTCTCATTCCCCAGTCTGTCTGTACATGCAGGGCTGGCCCATCCCAGGTGCAGAATCTGGCACAAGCCCTTGTTGAACTTCATATGGTTGGTGATTGCCTGACCCTCTACTTTGTCAGGGTCTCTCTGCAGTGTCTCCCTCCCTATGAGGGAGTCAACAGCTCCTTCCAGATTTGTATCACCGGAACATATTTAGTGTCCCTTCCAGTCCTTTTTCCAAGTCATGCATGAAGATGTCAAAGAGCACAGGCCTGTGGAGCCCCCCTAGTGACCGGTCCCCAGTCGGATACCACCCCATTCACTGTAACCCTTTGTGCCCAACCCATGAGCCAGTTCTCACCCTCCCCATGATGTGTTTGTCCAGCTGTGAGCTGCACATTTTGTCCAGAAGGATACAGTGAGAGAGAGAGCAATGGAAGCTTTAGTGAAATCCAAAAAGATCGCACTAATTGGTTTCCCTTGATCAACTGTGTGGATTATCTTGTCATAAAACAAAGACTCAATAAGCAGGACTTTCCTCTCATGAAGCTGTGCTGGATGTGATCAAGGACTGCACTGTCTGTCAAGTGTTTTCAAGACCTCTCAGAATAAGCTTCTTCATAACTTCTCCAGGCACTGACATGAGACTGACAGGACTGTGGAAGGGGTCCTCTTTCTTGCCCTTCTTGAGAACTGGGATGTTTGCCAGCTTCCAGTCAGCTGGGACCTCTTATGATTTCCAAGACTGCTCAAAAATCAATGAGAGGAGCTTCGTAATGATATCACCCCACTCTTTGAGGGTTCTTGAATGAATACGATCAGGCCCCATAGATTTGCAGGGATCCAGCTTGAGCTGGGAAGGTTGGGAGTCGATCATTCTCACACTCACGGTCCTCCAGCTCTATGCACAGACACAGGCAAGTTTTGGTACAGCTGCCTTTGTTCTTCCATCCATCTTAGGTCCAAGGGAATATGATCTTGGGTTTTATCAGAAGTAAGCAATATATTTGCATTATGTAGCAAAAAAAGCACTACTTCTAATTTCAGGGTTCATAATTTTAAAGGCATGGCCATTTAAACAATGTATCAGTCAGGCTGCTGGTTCCGCAACTTATAAGGGCACTTTGGGGTAATTTTACTGCTTAATGAGCTTATAAACTAGAAAATAAAACCCTTGAAGAAAGACATATCAACTCTATTTTTCAGATGATTTCTTATCACAAACACAGTTTCATAGCTGTTGACTATACAAACAGATATGTGTGTAATCTATAGGGACAATATTATTTCTCAAAACTGGCAACTATCCCAGACAGTAAATTTAAAACAAAACCTTTATGTTAAAAGAACACCAGACAGCTCATATTTTCATCTGAAGTTTACAGATTGGCATTGAAAAGCTGTACCTTCTTAACAGTACCCCTTAAGAGTAATAAACCAGCAATATGGAGCACAAAACATGACGCTCAGTTTTTGTCTAGTTTGCTGTCTTGTAACAGAAACAACAACAAACACACAACCCACACAACTTAGTTCCTGTCATGGCCATGTACACTCAAGAGACCACCCTCTCAAGCCCCTGCCATATTCCTATGACAAGCATGTACCATGGATGACACAGTGCTAGCTCAGATGCACTGGAGCAGTAATAGCTGCACACAGGGGAGCTGGACATTTCTCCAGTCTGCTCCAGAACAGTGCTCTAGCCCAAAATCAACTCTACATACTTCATGCTCATGCACTGCTCATTATTTACATGAACCTTCAGCAGTTCAGTAAGGTACACTTTACCAGTAAGTGTAAATTCAAATAGAACTACAAAAGAAATAAGGATGGTTTCAGCACCTATCTTATTATTTCCAGTCCTCTCTTCAAAGGTTTGTTTCCAAAAATATTTCAGTGAAGACCTCCATATAACCTAAAGCCTGAGGATGTATTATTTAAATAGTATATACAGTCTGCTGGATTTTTCCATCTAATACAAGTATCCATCCCTTTTTTTTTTCCCAGAAGCTTACAGATAATCCCATTAGATGACAACTCACTTTAACATGCTCTGCTCCCAAACATGACGCAGTGCCAAGGCCACTCATCTCTCCAAATCTAAAATATTTGAAGGCTGCTATCAAAACACAATACCACAGCAGCTAGCAAAGAAACTCCTCAAATACTAAGCTTCACACCACCCTTTCTTCTTCAAAATAAAATTAAGACTGTTTAAGTTTCCACTCACAATTTTTGATATTTGACAGCAGAATGGAAATTAGACTTTGATGCATACAATTTTTATGAAAAGCTTATTTTCTCAAATAACAACAAACTGTGCACTTTGTAACAATTCTCTTTCCTCAGATGTTCCCAGCAATGCATACCTCTGGACACCCGCCTTTCTGCTGTGTTGAAAAAACTTTTCCAACTCTTTTTACCAAACTTAGTGTACTGTTCCAGATGCAAAACCTCTGGAAATGTCATCTAAGGAGAAAAAGACTGATTTGCTCTGGGTGACAATTCACTTGGGATTTAATCTCCAAAATAATTTTCTACAAAGCTCATGCATTTTCTTGGGTAACTTATGGATACCCATTTCTGCAGAGCATAGGTAATGTTTTCTTGGCATTGGTTTTGCAGCTCAAATGCCCACACTCTCCTGAACTTTGAGTTGAAAACTACAGGTAAGGAACATAAAAAAAAAAGAATTAATGAGGGACTTACCTACTTGCAATGGTAAAGAATGTACAACTATCAATAATTTAACAGCAGCATCTCCTCATATACAGTATTTCAAACTTCTGTTTATCTGAACAAGTGTCATTACTTATATAGCAGATATTTTTTCATTTTTGAGTTTCTTTCTTTCTGACAGGTCACAAAGTACCTTACAACTAGCAATCTGAACCTGGACAGAGTGTTTCAACTAGAAAGATGCTGAAACAATAAGAGGTGACCAGTATCTGTTCATAATAATAAGGGCAAAGGTTGAACAACTAAGGACACTGTAGGTGACCATTACTCTTTCACAGGACACTTGGCTGAACAAAGATGCTCCAGCAGCCTTAAACATCTCATCAGACTGATGCTGCAAAACACACACCTCCACGTGCACCTTGAACAGAGTGGTCAATCAAAGGAGTACCTGCATCATCATCATATTACTTCATATTTATTACCTAACAGACAAAAGATTTAAGATATCTCACATACCTCAGAGTAATAGATGTTTGCATACCACTCGATTTCCAGGGTTTGTAAAAAAGCCAAATATTTTTTAACATATAGGCAGTTTAGTTTGACGTGGCTGCTTTCAGAAATACGCAGCTGAACACAGCAACCTCTGATCAGCAAAACTCCCAACTATGTTTAGGCCTTTGGCACAAAATAAAAATTGCCAGTGATGTGTTTTTTGTATTTCTAGTTAGAGTTTACCTAAGTAAATACAGGAAGATTGAACACAAAGCCAGCAAGCCAAACACAGGGCAAATTCCTATATCGGTTCCTAAATCGGTTGCATGCCACTGATACATAAAAGTTAAATTGTTTCAGAAAACACAAAAGGGTCTTACCTTTCTGCACATGGATGATGTCTGGAAAGTTGGCCAAATGCCCCTGATATAATGCTAACAAATCCATCACAGGATCTAGGTCCTGCCGGGGCTGATCTGCAAAGAGGTCCCCGATGGCATCATAGGCTTCTGCAGTGAAGGCTATAGCTTGGTTGAGGCCAGCTGAAAAGGCCTGCTGGTCCAGCTCAAATGCCTGACTGAGGCACTTGAAGGAGTGCCCCACCTTCTGGTATTCCTTCTTGAAACCAGTGACTTGTTTGCGGGCAAACTCGTTGGCTGTGTGATTAAGTTGCAGAGCACTCTCATCCATCTTCTTGGTGAAGGCTTTGAAGCCATCCACCTGGCTTTCCACCTCCTGCAAGTCCAGGCTGGCCCCAGGGCCTGTGGGGACACTGATGGTCAGAAAAAAGTTGGCACCCACCATCTCATCCTTTTCAGCCTTGCGCTTGCCCTGTTTCCAGGCCTTCTCATCCGTGCTGGGACAGGTGAGGAAGTGCTGGAAGGCATCGCACTGAGCCAGTACAGGGTGGCTGCACATGTGGTCCATCCACCAGGCCAGGCCTTTGCGACGTTTGGAGATGAAGTCCTCTTCAAAGCGGCCAGTGGCCTGCTTCTCTGGCAAGTGGGGCACAGAGATGACGGGGAACTTCTCAGCCAGGCGCCCATAGAGCCAGTCAAAGTGCTTGTAGCGGCGGTGCACCTGCTGCCCGGTGTGGCTGGGCACTAGCTTGTATGCGATGTAGCTCTTCATGCCCTTGAATTTGGTCTGTTTGGTGGGGTCCTCGATGGAGCACTGGAAGGGGTAGGGGTTCTCTTGCCACTCAGGGCCCCTGGGGCCCAGCACCACGCACAGCTTGTCCCCGTCCTTCACGAAGCCCGACGCCTCGCCCAGCACGAAGGCCTCTCCGCCGGATTTGACGAAGGTGGAGAAGCGATTGAGATTGCGGCTCACTGTGGCCGAGCTCTTGGCGGCGCCGCCGCCGCCGGGGGGGTGCGGGTGTCCCGGTGGGTGCCCCGCGCCGCGGGGGCCCAGGGACGGCTCGGAGCGGGTGGACAGGCGGTACCGGCCCGGGGCGCCGCCGCCCGCCGCCTCGTAGTCGGGGTAGGAGCTGCCTAGGGCGCCCGGCTCGTCGGCCACCGTGGAGCTGTCGTCCCAGTCGTCGTCCCAGTCGTCATCGCTGCCCTGGCTGGGCTGGTAGGAACCGCCGTAAGGCGGAAAGGGATACCCGGCGGGCGGCGGCGGGAAGGGCTCGGGCGGAGGCTGCTGCGCCGCCGGCTTGAAGGCGGCGGGGGGTGGCAGCGGCTCGAATCCGCCGACGGGGACGTTTGCGTAGCGGGCGGGCGGCGGCGGCTCGGCGGCGGGGGCGCGGATCACCTGCACATAAGAAGCCGGGAAGAGCCCGCGGTCCCCGCGGCTGTTGACGCCCTCCAGCCACCCCTCGATGTCCTGCTCGCTGCACAGGCTCAGCACCTCGTGCTCCCGCAGGGAGATCTCACCCGGGTTCTCCGACCTGAAGTCGTACAGCGCCCGCGCCCGCAGCGCCATCGCCGCCCACCGGGGCGCTCCCTGCGCCGCCGCCCCTCACCGCGTCGCGCTGGCGAGGTTGCCGCACAGAGCGCCGCCGCCCTGGGGCTCCTCGTCCCGTCGGCGGCCTGCCCGGTGCAGCTCCCGGTGCAGCTCCCGGTGCCGCTCCCGGAGCCGGCGGCGGGCGCGGGGCCGGGCCGGGCCGTCCCACGTCGCCAGTTGCTCTAATCCAGAGCCGAGCGGCAGGGCGGAGCAGCCGAGCGCGGAGCAGCCGAGCGCAGAGCGGCCGCCCCCATCGATGGGCCCCCCACCCCTCGCTTCGTACGCCCCCTGCCGGCCGCGGTCCCCGCGCCCCGGGCCCGGTGTCTCCCGGCCCCGCCGGGCCTCCGCCGCTCGATCGCCGCCGGCGCCTCCCGATCCCTCGAGGGCGCGTCAGCTCTTCCCCGCGTCCGGCCGGGAAGCTTCCCGAGCCCCCGGGTTTTCTTCCCGCGCTCCTGTGCCGCCGCCGCGGGAGCCGCGCCAAGCGGGTGCTGCTGGAGCTCCTCCGGCTGCCTGCTGCCTCCAGAGAAAAAGGATGTCAGGGTGCGTTTTGCTCTTGGATAACGCGTATTGTAGCCTTCGCGAAAAATGTAGTCGTGCCACTGATGTTGGTTTTCTGTGGAACAGCCTCAGTCCTGGTGCTTTTTCCCTGCGTGGTTATTTCCCCACCTGTTGCTCCTGGTCCTGTGTTGTCTAGTTATATGAATCCTGCCCCATTAATCATCTTTTACCTCTCTTTGGATCCCTAGGTACAAGTTTCTCTCAAAATTTCTACCTGTTCATGACAATTAGAAGGAAGTGTTTCAGAGGAGATGTTCCAAGTTTCTGGTCCCCAGGTCTTCATGTTTTGCGTTAGCATCCAGATTTCTTGCTTTTTTCTCTGCCATAGTTTAGGGAGTGTGTTACTTCATAGATTTGTGTCAACTAATTTGTCTTCACCTGAAAGGAATTCACTGGAATGCTACAAGACTCACAGTTTCCTTTCAGTGCTGGTTTTAGTGTTTGATACCTGGGGTTTACTTTTTACACTTCTTCTTCAGACCTTCATTTTCTCCACAATTATATCACATATTACCACAGTACTTTACTATTACTGTTGCTCAGTTTGTCTACTCAATTTTTTTTTAATATGTCAGCTCACCCCAGTCCAACACATTAGCCCCAAACTCCTTTAATGCTTAAATCTGGAAGTCTGTTTTATTTAGTGAGTACAGTGACCAAAGAAACACGTAATTCACCACACAACCAGCTCCTCGGTGGCCAGCCCTGTGGAACATATCTGTGTTGCAGCAAGCTTACAGAGAGCAATTCTGAGTATCCACAGCCGTGCTAAGGTGAGAAAGCATCAGCTGTCTCCTGAGAGAGAGCTGGCACCTGGTAGAAACACCCTGACCTGGTCATCATTGCTCACTGCTGACCGGCAGGCCCTGAGGGGATCCTCAAACCCTGCATCAGCACCTGTTAGTGCTCTTAGAACCACCACAGCTCTCTTTCCATCAGTCAGTGTTCTGCCCCTGCAGATGCACCGTCAGTGCCTGCCTTTCACACAGGTCCAGTTCTCTTCTGGTAAACACAGAGATAGCCATGGCAGCTGGCCCATAGCCCACCATGCTGCTGTCCACCCACTGGCCAGCTTGGAGTAAGGACTAAAACCACAACAGGAGGTAGATGTGGATCAGATTGACCTTGGTTTTAGATTTCATCCCAAATTCTGACTGCTGCAGATCAAGATAAGTGATTGGGATTTTGGATTCCTTCCAAAGTCATGGCTAATGTTGATCTGGGAAATCTTGTGCAGTCATGTGAATACTCACAGGTTAAACTACAGAAGAATAGTCTTTGATCTGCCTTCTCTATGCTACTTACTGCATTATATATACTTGACTGCCCCTGATCCAACTCCTTTCCTAAGCTTTTCACTCCTATTCATCTCAATTTCAAAATTCTTAATGATTAATGTTGTTTTCTCTGAGTAGACAAAGTTCTTTTTTGTCACATGAAGTGAACGGTAGTAGATGTGATGCTGACCAACTTGATTTGTTTTAAACAGACATTTAAGATTGGAAGCCATTGTACAACCTGGAGTGACAAACAGATGCATTGCACAAGTGGAAAGCTCATTCAGGAATGGGATTTTTCTGCTCCAAGTGGTCTGGCTGACAGTGCCTGTCAGGCTGTGGCTATCACAGCCATGGCAGGACAAAGGGACTACTTTGAGCTGGGCATCTCTCTTACTTCTTGGGTCTGGTGGAAGTGGCAGCTGTCCGACTTCCTCCTGCTCCCCTCAGTGCTCTTGGCCTGCTTTTCTCTAGTAAGTATTGGCTTGATGTTTGCATCTCAAATGAACAGAAGCAAAGGTGTCAAGTCCAGCAGGGACAAAAACTGCTACCAGGAGAATTTGAAGGTGTAAGATCTATAAAGCTAATGAAAATAGTATTTCTTAATTACACAGGTGTAATTTTAAAGTAGTTATTCCCTAAGATCTTTCAGTTTTATCTGAAGACCTTAACAAAAAATTATGTGACATTGAGTCATGGTTTTTCCAGCACTAACGCTTTCAATAAGGCAAAAATATGAGAGGAAAATGTGTGCTATGTTATTTTCCTAGGGATCAAAACTGCAAAAAGAATTTGGAACAATAAAAAGGTTGCAAATGACGTTTTCCGTCCTTTCCCACCTCTGAGCCAACTCTGATTACCACAGTGCTGAGGCACTCCGTTGTGGATATTATAAATAATGTCTTAAAACCATCAATTATTATTTTCAAGAAAACTAACCTGGAAAATTAGAAGCCATTCTAACAAGCATTTTTAAAACATTTGAAAAAAAAAAATCAGCTTCCAAAGTCCTCAATAACCATCTGCAGTGCCAAGCAGAAGAGCTGGATTTACTGAGCTTTGTTTCTTACTGTTTGGGCTAGGAGAGACAACGATTTCAAAGTAAGAATGGTACACAGTGACTTAGAGCATTTTAGCTGCACAAAGCATGTATCTCAATGCTTTGCTTGGTCATGAATTTCTACCATCTTCATTGGAAATTCAATTTTCGGAGGCAAAGTGAATGCTATTATAAAAACTAATAACCTGTAATTCAGTGAAAATGTCTATTATTTACTGTGTTCCTAGGGACCTGTAATTTGAGGGAGTGAAGCTGAAAGCCAGACTAAAACCAAATGGCTACCAAAGGCTATACATGGCTATCTCATTGTATGTGAGTTAGTTTTCTCAAGACAGCATTAATATGTGATAAAGAGATGTTTGCAAGCAGCATAATTTTTTTACTGATCAGGTGAAGAAAATTAGAGTAAAAAATTAGGACACATTTAAACATTTTTGAAAAAAAATGTATGGTTTTAATCTATCTTGAATTAAGAAAAAGTGAATGAAGAGAGGCTCTGAACTCAAATGTAATGGAAGCTTATATTGCCCTGTGTAACTTTTCATTGAAGGTATCAAATCTTTCCATCTTTATTTTGTTACTGTTCCTTTATGCTATTACTTTGCTGTTTTAGTAAGTAAAGCAAAATGAATTTTCATAAGAGAAGACGAACTTTGGTGGCAATAAGCCTTTTCTTTATGATAAGCCTCTTCTTTACTCCTCTGTGGACCCTGGAAAAAACATGTGTCTGGATGTTGAACAGTGCTCTAATAGGAAATACACTGAATAGTGCTTTTTGCAAGGAAATGGCTACAAACAGTTTGGTTTTCATCAATATAATTTCTAAGAGCAAATTTGATTAAATGCTTAGATAGTATATGTGATTTTTTGGGGATTTTGCTATTCGTGATAAATCTGTAGCTGGTGTTACTACCTTATCATAACTAGAGCTGAGTGTAATTTTTGGAAACCATACAGGTTGTTAATAAATTTCACTTAGTAGGGCAATAAACTGCTTCCATTTTTAGGTAATCTCTGACGGGAAAGTCACAGTTCGGGTGCCTGGCAGGCCTGCCACTAGAGGGCACAAAATGATTTTAAATTCAAAATTGAATAAACATTTCACTTGCTAAACATGAAAAGTTAAAGGCAAGTAAAGACTTTGAACTATCAAATCAGTAAATAAGGTGCAATAAATTTGACAAACATGTTCTTCTAGTGGTATTTTTTTCAGTTTCTGAAAGATGGAATATGATTTTATTTGAAATGTTTTATAAAATCTTACTTGAAAACATAAAATGGAGAGAAATGAAGACACTTTATAGTGTTCTATAAACTGAAATTTAGGAAAAGATTCAATGAGATATAGAAGAAAACAAAATATTTTTCAATCACAAGCATGAATTAAACAAAAGTTGCATTGCTTTTTTCAAACTATGTTGTGTAAAGTTAATTGATCAGAAACACTGAGGCTTTTGCTTGGCCTTTGCAATATGTATCAGGTATCTCAGCCCCAGTCTGTGTAATAGGTGGCTGTTACTCAGTTATTCTCCACTCTCCATTTCATATTACTTGGAATGCGTGTGTGTCTCCATTTCCTGTCTGAAGGGATAACGCTCCAAACCGTCTAAGGATGCTGTCAGGATAAATCCTTTATGTATGCAGTTCTCCCATGCTGTGGCAGGGGTGATATGTGCTAGGCTGATATTCTGATGGTGCTGAGTCTCTCATGGTTATGGACAAATGGGCCCATGCCAACTGCCAGTTCCTAGGCATGCACACAGAAAAAAGACTGAAAAAAGACTGAGACAGCAAAAGAGGATGAATGAGCCTGCTGTACTTTTTCCTGAGCTACCTAGGTCCTTAAAGGATAATCTCAATCTTACTTTTATCAGTCTAATACCTTTAGTAATAACAAATACTTGATAAAAAGCAAAACTGAGAGCTCAGTGGGTAGCTGATGTTGAGGCCAGCTTTATATCCATGCACCATATAAATGTGGCATGAAAGTAAAGTTATCCTAGCAATAAACCCACTGTATAGGATGAGCAAGTCGTAATATAGTGATAATAAAGAATTGAGCATTCATTAATTTCCTGCATGCATATTTCCCTGTGTTCACTCAGGACAGAGAAAGTGCACAGAAGACCTCCTTAGCAGGTCTGTGCTTGTGTTAAGAGTGAGGTTTACCATGGGAAAATAAATACTGATGGGTTCTAAAAATCCACAGGACTTGGGCTGAAGTTGGTCTGGTCAGTGCAGAAAGGTGCCTGGCAGAGGCTGGTTGCCCAGTGAAGGACTAGTCACTGGCAGCTCCTCAGTCATACATGTCAGTGGATCAGGATGGATGAGGCTTGACACTACTTTATGAGTTTTTACTGTCCGTCATTGAATTTTATGAGTGGCTTCTCAGTCTCAGCCTGGAAACCAGGACAAGTGCTCACTTAGGCAGCATACCAGTTTTGGTGGCATTTTGATAATCAAAGCATCTTCTATTTTCTCAGGGCTTGTGTTTAAGCTGATACAGTGCATTCTGTATCAGGACACAGTGGCACTTACATTAAGGTTAATTAATATTTGGGTATTTATGGGATATTTTTTCTCTTCAAGGAGAAAAATTTTGTTCATGTTGTTGCTTGAGGACATGGACTACTTGAAGGATGGCCAAGGAGTTACTCATTTGTCTGTGTCAGCTCAAGACATGGAGAGTTCTGAGAAGCTGAGTGACTCAAAGTGACACTATATTACTCAGTTTTAGCTTCCGTGTTTTGCTGGTCTTTTGGAGAACATATAGGCCTGCAAATATTGAGGTGGTGAAGAAGGTTCTTGCTGTGCTTGCTTAGGGCCATGTATTTGTGAGAAAGTAAATGACATTAATTCCCTATCACAGGTGGTGTAGCCTGGTGCTTCCTTGTTTTGAACATTTGTTTTAGGATGGAGTTCAATGCAGAGACATATTAGGCATCCTATACCATTAGTAAAATCCTAAGAAATTATAATTTCCTAAGAGAAACGGTATCAGAACCTGGCTCTGGTTTTTCTGTATGCAATTAGAGTGTTTATTGCTACCCATAAATACAAACTGTGCTCATATAAGCAGAATTATCCAAATCTAAAATACATTGTTATAAAAGGGCAAGTGAAAGTAGAAGTGGAAAAAATGAGTTGGTAGCAAGCAGTATCAATTGATACAAGATAAAGCTCAAAGTATATTAAAAATTATATGGTCAGTGGGAGGTCAGGACTTACTCAACAAGCAACAGAATCCTAGCAATAGGATTCCTAGTTTGAAGAGTAGGACATGAAGATGGCAAAATTACCAATGATGATACAGGCATCCATAAGGTATTAAATATATGCAAAGTTATTCAATATGTATTTCTGCTCTATGTGGAAAGATTATGCTTACAGTTTTTAATGTTGATGAATTAATTTGTGTTCTATTAGTAGCTAATAGCTATGACTGTTTAGTAGAAATTGCTATGCTTTTGTATCTTTGTAACTCATAAAAACAGCATAGTAGAAATTGTCCCAAGAGCTGTCCAGAGTATTGCTTTTAGTTTTAGAATAAAATTATCACTGAACAAATCTCAGGGGGCTAGGGGAAACCTGCTCTTTGTAGGCCATGATGATTATTAACACTTGAATAACTGATGGAAAGGTATGATGAGTTTTCCATCACTGAAGTCTTGAAATAAAGATTTGATCTCTTACTTAAATATGTGTTCTTTTTCAAACATATTATGGACTGGCTTCATGAGGAAATTATCAAATGAGATAATGCGCATTCTGTTCAGGGTGTCACACTAGGGATCATCACTGATCCTTCTGACCTTTAAATCTGGAATAAAATAAATCTGGCAACCTTATCTGTCTCGACACTGTAGTCATTTCAGACTGAGGTTTCTAGCAGGTTTAAGTTAAATATTGCTATGGTTATTATGATAGGGTCTAGAGTTCATATTTCTTCACTTAGTTGTCTCATAGTCTCCTAATCTGTATTGAGTCTCTCAGTTTCATTCCAGGATCAAGTCCTGAGGCTCCATATATACATTAAGGCAGAGGCTGTATTTATGGAGTGTCTTGTACGGTACATGCTATTCATGCCACCAGTGCTTGGGTAATTGTGGTAAAGTTGCAAAATATAATTGCATGCAGCTGTCACCAGAGCAGGTAGCTTATGAGCTTCTGTCTGCCTTGTAAGACAGAGTACAAGAATTATGTTTTTATTAGTCACACTCTGCGCTGAAAATCATTCCCCTTCATTAATTTTTCATTATAGCTATGATCAATGGAATCATTTTTAGTTAAGAGTTGGGCTTATTTAAACCCAACATCCAAATTCCAAATTAGCTTATTCAGACGGAAGCCATGCCTGCTCTTCGTGCTTACTCCAGTGTGCTTCTGTGATGTCTGTGGAACAGATGACTCCTGCGCCCAGGCTGAGAGGGGAATGGTATATCCTGGAAAGTGAGTAGTGGAACTAAAAATAAAGGAGTTAGTGCTACTGGAACCCAAAACATTCTCAGATCCCATCTTGCCTCTTGGGGGAAGTCAGACACATACAGAGAACTTCTCATGTGGTCCCTCTGGGCATCTGAATCAGCTGAATCAGCTGCAGGAGCAGCCAGCTTCTACTCCTGGTAGTGTGATGGTAGAGAGAAATGTTCCAGCCAGCCCTGGAGGCTGCACATTGGCACCTGAGTGAGGAAGTCTTGCTGGATCAAACCAACTCCATGCAGAGCCAGTGAGAAGAATAACTGCACAAATTATCTACTTTGTACTGATTCAGTAAACCAGTTTGAGCTGATGAAGACTTGACTAGGAATTTTGGGGTGACTAGTTCAGGTAGGGCACTTCCACTTTTATCCCCATGTCATTCAACTCTGCTAAGAACAAATGAAACTTTTAGAGAGTCTGACATGGATACATCTGCTTACATGATAAAATATACAATTAATAGATAAGATAATTGAAAAGATGTGCAATTAGAAAGAAGCATTGCTGAAAATAGTAACTGAAGTAGCTTAATCTCTTTCAGCCTAGGATACCAAGGGTTCAGTCCATCTATGTGTTTTTTTCTATTAACAATCAAAAATTTTTGAAGTAATTTTGAAATGTATTTCTCAGCCCCTAAAAAGGCTTATTTTACAAAAAAAAGTCAAATATTTCTTGCAGAAAGTTTAAATATTATTTCTTCAAATATTTTTTTATATATCTACTGGTTTTGACTTGGGATTGAGTGTATTTTCTTGACAGTAGCTGCTGTGGTGTGGATTTACCGGAAACAGTGTTGGTAACAAGGATGTTTTAGCTCTCCCTGAGAGAGCTGTGTGCCAAGGCCTACCTACCCTGGTTCTACAGTTTTTTGTCTCCTCTTCATGCACAGACCTGCCTGCTGCACCTTCTGTGCCTTGTAGCAGAGCTCAGCAGTCACATGCTTCATTGCCATTGCTCACTGGGGTCAGGGACAACCCAAAGCACAGTTAGCACACCAAGGAGCATGAGAGGAACTGTAAATTATTCTCTATTTGCACCGGTTCCATTTGTGCAAGCTATTGCTAGACATACTTCCCCTTGAAAAGTCTGGCATCAGCAATATTACCATGTGGCTAAAGAGGGTTACTTTTAAAGTAGATTGATGGGATTTTTGGTGAAAATGCAGCCCACCATGGCACAGATGCACTTTAGAACTAACCTGAATGGGGAGTCCTGAGCTGGAGTTCCATGTTTCTCATGTCTCTCTTAAAGCCCGAGTCTAGCCTTTTTAGCCTGAGCACAGCAGTAGAGAGTCTGAGTTTTCTGGGCCTGAGCTGGCACACAGGGACAGTACTTCTGTCTCCAGAGTTAGCACAAGTGGGGCCAGCTCACTACCCCAGTGTAGTGTACAGGTGTAACTCTTTAGACTTAACTTCTGTGTTCACAGTGTGGGGCTGTTGAGCTGCTGTCCTCTGGGTGAGAGGGGCCAGCCACTGTCTCTGGTAGTTGGCAAGACAGAGGTCTGCATCTCTTTCAAACAACAGAAGGTGTACTTAATATTTTCAGAAATATTTCTACTCACTTTAGAAACCAGTCTTGTACAGTTACTCAGATTAAAAAGTGATGTTTTGATTCCTGGATATGAAGTAAGTAAGGAATGTGAGACCTTCCCCTTTGAGCGAGAGTGTTGCCACCATGATACACTAGAGATTTCTCTTTTCCAGTGCTGCAGCTAAGTTGTTATTGAGTGACTGGTGAGTATCATGTCAGCCTTGGCTCACTGTATTACCAATATTGGACTCTGCAGAGAGATCTCAAATGCCCTGGGTGAAGCAGAAACTATAAAAAGGCAGCAAGGCAAAAGGCATTTTTGGGCTTTCTGCCCACAAGAATCTTATGGAAATTTATTTTTTTACCTTCTTTTTGAAGAATAGTGCCATGTTGATACATTTTCTTCTGTATGAAGGCATGTTTCACAGTGCTTATATTCATGCATTAAATCACCTTTATCCATTTGGAGGAGCAGTTTGATCAATTACAAAGGTAATCCCTGGCTTGGGAGCTGAGAAGGCTTGGTAACACTTAGTCTGCAAGGCTTGCACAGGCTTATCATTTATTCTGGGCCAGAATTTTATAGACAGACAATTTCACAGTTCCTAATTTAACCACATCAGCATGTCTTAAACCTGTCTTAAGCTGTAGCTGTACTGAAATCCTTTGCTGTTGATTACTATCTCAGTCTGCTGCCCATGAGCAATATTAGCACCTTTCTATGTGACATGCACATTCAGTTCTAATCAGATTATAAGTAAAATATCATATAAAATATGTGAGAACAGATCTTTCCAGATTATTCAGAAACTGTCTGCCAAGGACTTTGAGATTGTTCTGGTAAACACATAAAAATCATCCATCTGAGATCTTTTGGTAAATCACCACTTAAAAAAAGGAGGGAAACGGTTTCCTATGTTCTTCTTGGTGCTAAAATGCAGGAATTCAGTGGCAGGTCCATACTCCAGTGTGGTCCCTGTTACATGAAGACTCAGGTGCCAGGTCAGGGGAAGTTCCCATTTACCAAGGAGCATGGATATAGGCTTTTGTAAAGGTCTGTCTACAAGAGAAGGTAAAGTTTGGCTGGATTAATCTGTGCTATGTCTGGGTCAAGGTGTTCCAGTGATTTCTGACTGATGACATGGTGAGCAAGTACAGACTTGGGCACAGAGTGATGCAGAGAGACCTGCAATACCGAGCAATCAGATGTCACATTCTCCACCCAGTTTTGTGAGGCTGGCCTGTGTACATAAGCAGGCCTGTGTGTAACCATGGTATTAACATATATAGAACAGATGATATGATTTTGGCTGTATGGTCTAATTCCTTGCCAAGTTTCCAGTAGCTTAACCATGATCTAATTTGAAATAATTAAATGAGTTGTGGTTTTTTTAGAACATCTTTCTCATCTATAGGGTTATGAATATCATCGCTGCAATCATAGCTAGAATAGTTTTTATAAAAACTTGTAAGTTTAAGTGATAAAATTTACAAAACTCTCTGTAAACAAAAATCATCAAAGCAGATTACTCACTTGTGATCCTGAACACTATCCCAATAGTTGTGCCATAAGGTGGTGCAGAAACCATGGGTTTAAGCTTGTACAGGTTTAATAAATCTGGCCTGTAAAGTTTAAATTATACACTAGACCTGTATGTAGAAATCAGTTTAAGTCCATGTTACATCTTCTACCAGATTGTTGTCTGATGAATCTCCTAGACATAGAAATCTAGATCTGATTTGATATTTGATCTTAAACCAATATGCAAATTGAACACAGGCAATATGAGGGAAAAGTGTGGGGTTGAATAGAAATGCTGGGACATATGTTTTATATTTGGTTTAGTTTGTTAGAAAACATTACACTCTTGACTTCTGGTGTATTAAAAATATAATTGCATGTGATGGAAATTTACAATTCAGACTTTATTCTGCCTTTGCTGTACAAATTTCTTCTGAGTTTTAGCACAATTTATAGGTAAAATACAAGAATTGTACCACCCACTTTTCTAAAACCAATTGGTTCAAATATCTTTAAGTCTAAACAATAAAAATGCAAATCTTTCTCATAAATGGACATGTGCAGACATACAAGCTTAGAATTTTAATTTAAAACTAAAGGAACTCTATAGCTTCAGCCAGTGAGAGCCCAGGTTTTGTTCATCACAGTTTTCTTGTATTCCTAAAATTTTATTTGTATTCAGTTTCATTTGAATATGTTTTTGATTTGTCCAAACAGCAGATGGCTGTGATAAAGTGTCTGTTTTTAACTTGGCACTTTCCATTCCACATTCTTTTACTATTCATAGCACACCAGTCATAGTAGTCTCCAGTACACATAAAAGGAGGCAGTTCAACTTGCAGATGCAGTTACCCTCAAATATGTGAGTATTTACAAACCCATAGCATTATTTCTTTTTAATATTGAGAAGGCCACATACTAGATATAGAAGGTGGATATTTTTTCATCTCCACCACTCTCATGAAATGTGAGTCACTGGAACAGAAACTACAGCTGAGTCTGCAGCAAGGAGCCCCTGTATTTAAAATTAGATTCATGTGTTCCTATGGGGAGAAGGGGATTATCATTGGCAGAAAAATTTGCTCTTGAAGACAGAATTGTGGGATTTCAGCCTTAATTGTCAAGCAACATGGACAATTAAATACTCATCAGATTAAATAACAAGATTACCTAAAATGTGTAAGAAAAAAGGCATTTGTGCAAGAGCAATGTCTTTTTATTACTGAGGTTTCACAAAGAAGAATTTGGTGATTATTTTTAAGCAAAATTTTTTTCTGCAGTTTTTATGTTAAACAAAACCAATTTTCTAAAATGTCTTTAAAGTTTTTTCTTTCAAATTAATTTGACAGAAAGTATAATTTCTATTTATTGTGTTTTCAAGCAAAAAAAGTCAAGCAAATAAATTCTTTTTTCTTATAGTTTGAAACATGCAACACACTTCTAAAAATTAATCTCTTGAGAGTTTTTTGGTATAGAAACTTGAACTTCTAGGGAAAATCAGGATTTTTCTCTTGATGGTATCTTTCAGTTTGTGTGCTTTTCCAGAGAGAAGAACTTAATCTCAAAAATTAAAAAACAGATCTTTTGGTACCTAAATTTCCATTAGATTCACAACTTGTCCATTCCTTCTTTAATGTTTATGACTATGTATAACAAATGCTTACTGCTTAGAAATACAATTCTTGCTACTTAACTCAAAACTGTGCTCCATTTTCAATATGTTATCAAATAGATTTTTTTTCTTTACTCCTGCTGAGACTAGCCTGAATTTGCTACTGTTTGAACAGCCTGTGTTTTCAACCTATGTGTAGCTGGAGGCAAGCAGTGTAACAGTTCACATCAAACAGTAAACTCAGCATACAAAAAATATATACAAATAATTTCCTTTAATAAATACAGCTACTTTCTTACTACACCCTACAGCATTGCATGATTGATATAATTTTGTTACGTTAAGAATGATTTTATCTCACCCATAACTATAGACATGGTTCTAATTCTTTTCCACTGAGTTCTTCATTTCAACAACCAAAATGCCATCATGGCAGAAAAGTGCAGACAAGTCTTTGTTCTCCACTCCATCGGGTAATTTGTATTGTCTGGTGAAGCTTCTGGATATGAAACCATGCTCGTCCATCCTGGGTCCGTGCTGAGCTTTAATCAGGAGCCAGCCTTCGAAAGTCTGGATAATGATATCTTCGGGGCGGAACTGCACAACATCCAGCAAGACCTGAAAGTGTGTGTTTTCCTCCTCCTGGCTGCGCTTCCCGGCCCCAGCCGTGCTTTCTGTGGCACACCTTCGGTCGCTCGGTGCAGCGGTGGCAGGGCCCGGCAAAGCATATAAGAGGTGATTCAGTTTGTGTGCTTCCAGCTCTTGGTCCACAAACTGCTCCTGGTAGCGTACAGGAGTTTCCACCCAATGTCTTACGACAGCTTCTGCCATTGCTGAGGCAGAGATATCAGCTGCTACTCCTGCTGTGCTGGGAAACTGCAGAGTCACACTGAGCTTTTCCCAGCCGTGTCTCTTACTCACAGACCAGTCTATCAGTTGATGTCGCCTTTCACTTTTAGAACAGGCAGAGCTTAACATTCAATAGTGTCCTGTGCTGCAGTGCTGTGAGACTTGTTTCGTCTTTTATCCACTAACAATAGAGCACTATTTATAGCGCTGCAGTCGTGAGTGGCTTAAACACATGCATGGCTTTCATGCAGCTAAAGTAAAAGAAACATTTTAATGCACATCTTCTCATTGCAATATTGTGCAGTTTATAATTATGAATAAATGATTACACAAATAATGTGAATTTTTTTTATTTAAACGGAAGTTCAATACTTTTGTTTTTCCAAGGGATATGTGGCAATAAGTAGAAATTTGTATTTTTAATTGAATTGTATGTTCTAATTGAAACATATAGATAATAAGGGAAGAGTTTTAATTACCTTGGCAGCAGGAATCAAGCAGATTTCAGGTTAGCTAAACTTAAAGTTAGCAAGTACATTGGACATTTTTGCAGAAGCTGTGCATAGGTGAAATTTGGGCATGGTCAACCCAGGACACCATGTTATTGGTGGGAAGAGGGAACCATCTCTGCCCAAAAAGGGGGAGCCTGGAGGGCTGAATCTGCAATCTTAATGACCTACAAACAGAGCAGAGACATCTCCAGCATGTCAGGGAGTCAGACACAAGAGTGCAGACAGAACTACAATGAAAGCTCATGTTTCAGAGCTTCCAGAAGAGGGTAGAGTTATTTTCCCCCAGGGGCATAGTAAAGACAATTCTAAATCCCTAATGCTATCACGTTGTCCCATAACTCCCATCTTCTGTTGCTTAACAGCTTGAACCTGTGATCTCATCTACTGCATGTGTCTGCAAAGCAGGACTGATGACCTCCCAACTTCTCTGAGGTGTAATTACAGAGTCACAAAATGTTTGGGAATGGAAGTGACCTCTGGAGATCATCTATATCAACCCCCCTCCTAAATCAGATTCACCTAGAACAGGTTGCACAGGATCACATCCAGGTGGGTTTGAAGTGTCTCCAGAGAAGGAGCTTCTACAACCTCTGGCTTGTAATCTTCTTGCTATTCTATGATTGCAGGGCAATCATAGAATAGCAAGATAGATATATAGCTACAAAGATATATAATAGATATATAGCTACAAAGGTCAACAGTTAGTTTAACAAGAGCTAAGAGAAAAGTGCAATAAAGAAGGAAAGTAATTTCTAAATTTTAGTATGTTTGCTAGAATTTCACTCTAGCTGAGCTTGGTAATGTGAAGCAGAATGTGTTATGGCAATTAATGGTGAAGGGTTTTTTTTTTTGATTTGTTAGTGCAGTTAAGAGTTGCCCTAGAACTAGAAGTAATCAAATAAGATACTTTTATTCCTTCTTGTTTGGCTATTGTTGTTCAGAGTTCTGTCTCTCCCCTGTCCTTACATGTTCCATTACCATAGTTATTATGGGATCTTTGGTTGCTAATGGAGTAATGAAGAAAAAGGCAACTAAACTTTGATATTTATAAGATATTGACTTCTTTATTGCATTAATAGCAGAGCAGAATTACCAGATGTATGTGTAATTAAAGCTTTAAAGCTGCCATTTTATATTAAACTTATAAAGGCTGCATTGGAAGGTAAGGAAGTTTTCAAAGGTTCAAGATAACTTACATTAAAGGCTAACTGTTTAATTGAGTATTGTGAGAGAGAAGTATTGTGAGTAAAGTAAGTTAGGCTACTTTATTTAACTATTGGCTCTTCTCTGGAGTGTCCTCCAGAAATAATTTAAAAAATGCCATTCTGTATGTATGATTGACTCAAATAGTGATAAAACCAACCTGGACCATTGCCTGTTATCTGTTCAGCTGTTTTCTCTTTTGCTAGCAAACGATTCACTTGATGAAGAAACTTTAACCCTGAAGTAAAGCAGTATGCCTGGCTGGTTGTAATATTATGCTTATACAGATTCCTGAAAGCTGTTGCTGTCCCTAATTAATTCTGTGCCTGACTTATTTTACTTACAATTTTGCACTTCATTAATAAATGTACTGTACAGGAATATAACTTTTAAATTTTGTCTTATTTATTCCCATTATCTCTGGAAAAAGATACACTTGGCCATAGTTACACTTCACATGAAAACCGAAGTCACCATCTCACTGCAAGTCACTGTGGGACAGCTGTATCTATTCCCAGAAACAGCTGTGTTAGTCTTTCAAATGTCTGTGTTAAGTATAGTTGAAGCTGTCTGGTCTAATTAGCACAAAAGATTCTTTGAATACCCTTTAACTTCATGTTGTATGCAAAATGCTGCAGAAGGTTATAGGATCCCTTTCTACTCTGTTGTACAAGAAATCAGAAAGATTTTGATAATGAAGCTGTAGAGCCTGTTTCTGCTTTCCCATCCTGCCCTCTCCTCTGTTCAGGCCCTTCTCTCAATTTATCACCTGTGGTCTCACGATTTAGTACAATGCTTCTTATCTCTTTGTTACTGTCATGGGGAATATGCCAAGTGGAACACACAAACACCCTTGATTTTCGGCTTTCAAATTTAAACATGGGCGCAGTGCTGCGACACTGGGGCACTTCTAATGGTTATGGTGCCGTATTCTTCAAATACCTACAGCAGGATTCGGTCCAGCAATACGTTCTAATAACAGTTGATTACCGTTGTCTTTTTAAGCCCTCAGAGCAGATCCGGCAGAAGCAGGATCGATGTCCTAAACTACCAGCTCGGTGCCTCAGGTTTTGTTTCCCTATTTTAGCGTGCCGGCGAAGGCCTCTCTCGGCGCTGCCCAGCGGGGAGGCTGCCCAGGGAAAGCACTGCAGAGGTGCTATTCCGAGGCAGCAGCCGAGCAGCTTGGCTTCCCACGCCGTCCCTCGCTGCCTGCTGGTGTCCGCCTCCCCGCCCGTTTCCCAGCACGGCGCCGGGATGCGCGGGCACGGCCGGCCGGGAGCGCGCCGGGATGCGCGGGCACGGCCGGCCGGGAGCGCGCGGCGCCGGCTCCACGGGGCACAGCGACATCTCCTGGCGAGGCCGGGTACTGCCCCTGCCCGCCGGGCCGCGCCCTCCGCGGCAGGAAAAGCAAGCTAAGGGCTCTGCTGTCCTTCCCGCCGATATAAGCTACTTTCTCAGTATTTTGGAAGGGAATGGCGGAAAAAATATTTCATTCACGTCCTGGGCTGCATCCAAAGCAGCGTGGCCTGCAGGTCGAGGGAGGGAATTCTGCCCTTCTGCCTGTAGTACTGCATCCAGTTCTGAGGTCCTCAGCATGAAAAGGGCGTAGAGCTGTTGGAGTGGGTCCAGACGAGGAGCAGCAAGACGATCACAGGGCTAGAGAACCTGTCCTGTAGAGACAGAGTGAGACAGATGGGGGGTTGGGGTTTTACATCCTGGAGAAGAGAAGCCTCCAGGGGCACCTTATTGTGGCCTTCCAGTATGAAGAGAGGGCTTACAAGACAGCTGGTGAGGGATTTTTGACAAGGACATGTAGTGAGTGGTAGGACAAGAGGGAATGGCTTTAAAGGTTTAGATTAGATATTTGGGAGGAATTCATTACTGTGTAGGTTGTGAAACACTGGAACAGGTTGTCTTCAGAAGTTGTGGATGCTTCATCCCTGGAAGTGTTCAAGGCAGATTGAATGTAGCTTTGAGCCATCTGATCTTGTGGGTGGCATCCCTGCCCATGGCAGAGAGTTTAGAACTCAATGATTTTTAATATTTCTTTCAACCCAAACCTTTCTATGATTCTGTGATGCTATTAAATATATAAAGTAGGCATCCTGGTAAAGCTGTATTTTGAACTGCAGAAATCTAAGGTGCAAAAAATCATGAGTGTAACACATTTTGGATGCATTTCTTAAATAAATATAGGTTCATCTTACTTGACACAACTTTGAAGTAGTAGCTTACCCTGTCACAATCCTCTGTGTGCTTGATTCCCCAAAGATATATTTGTATTTCAACTACCACTGAAATTCAGTAACTGCTGAAAGGGGGAAAATGTGAAAAGGCTGGCAGGCTGAATTGAACAAGAACTCTTACAGAAGAAGCTAACAGGCTAAATTCACATCAGGGCCACGTAATTATCCAAATGAATCTAGATGAAGCACTGCAGTTACTTTTATGAAAGCACACAGGGATGCCACTTATTATCTACTTCACATGTCATTCAAAAGAGATATTGTCACTTAAGACTTTGCAATACATATGAAATGAAAGAAATAGTAGTTCCTTCCTTTCATTTTACCAGTGCTCTGTTATGCCCAATTGGGAAATACGAGCTTTGTGGTTGGTACCAAAGAGCTAGATAGTAAAATAAGATGTATGTGACAATGTAAATGGGGTGATACCTATGAAAACTCCATGGTAAAGAGTTATTTTCCACATGGCATTTAATATATTTGTTTAGAGTTAGAAATTTACCATCTCACTTCCATTGCTTTGAATCCATTGCTACTTAGAGCTAAGAGCTGTCTTTTTAGCTGGATTGTTAGATCTGGATCTGTGTAACTGCTAAAGCAATAAGCAATGTAACCACGAGTCCTGCAAGTGCCTCATCAGCAGATACTAAGTGTTCTGTTTTCAATAAATATTGAGGTTTTTTTTTTTTTTTTTGCAATGTCTCATTTCAATCACACGATGTTTATATTGGTCAGTGAATCACAACATAACTCTTTCTGCAGCAAGACTTCATGCTGTGTTATAAAAATTCTTGCAAGTAGTAAAGACTTGTTACATAGCCAGCTTTACTGAAGGGAGACTTCTGTTTGTGGGTCATGTCCTTCAAAACCTGGAAAAGGCTGGATCTGCTCAGCCTCTTGGAAAATCTCTCCAGGGCACTGATGCTCTCTTGTAATTTATGGGCCTCTTAAGAAGTGGAAAACTAATCCCAGCTTTTGCACTAAGAATCAAGTGTTTGCTCATTTGTTAGGAAGTGTTGTAAGAAATATAAGTAATCATGGGATGGACTATCATTTTGACACATTGCAACCATTATTACGAGACTGTTTTTTCTTGACATGTTGAGATGATAGAAGAGTAGATGAAGGATGAAGATGAAGCTGATGAAGGTTGACAGTACCACAGCAGCTGCTGTTGGAACAACAGCTTTACGAAACAGTGAAGGAACAAATACAATGTGTAACTGTTTATAGCAATGTATAACAATGATTTTTAAATTTCACATTACTGTAAAAGTTACAGTGATGTCATGCAGCTCTTTACACAAATCTGCTTGGTTATTCATGTGGCTTGTTTTTAAATATTTGCATGTATGCTAGAGGAAAATGCATCTGAGCCTCACAAATTCTTGAGGAATTCCTATAGAAAGCAAACTTTTTAGAGTGATAATAATCTGTTCAATTCTTGCAGACAAAACAGTAGAGAGGAAATGAACATTTAAAAGAGAATAATGTGCCTTAGGGGATCAAAAGCTCTGTTTTGCTATTGAAAGTCAGGTTCCAAAGCACTCTTACTGTAGAAACAGTCTTACTTTTCACCAGTTAGAAATCAAGTAGTATTCCAAGAAGAACGCCAATTTTCAGGTTTCCTCTTCCTCTGCCTCACTGAAGGTTTTACTTGAGACTTGGTAGGAATAGCTCAAGGCAAAGTAGTAGAGTAAGACTCTTGTATTTATTTTGGGCCTCTTAAAATTTCACAGCTAGTGCTGACATGTGCATTTAAGATGTGAAACCCCTATCCATGGGGACATCTTCAGCTGTGCATGTTTTCTGTGGACCACTTTAGTAAAAATAATACAAGTACTGAAAATCTCACCTATGAAGTTCTGGAAGAAGCAAAATTTATGCTCTTTAAAATGATGTACTCTGTAGGTTCTACATTCCACATAAATAAGCTAGTATGTAATTAGCACAAAACACTGAGTATCTCCTTTTGGTTTTTTGATGTTTGTTTCTTTCTTTTCCTAAGAACAAAGTGAAGATATGTGGTGTACTGATCCTCTGGATCTATTTGTCAAAGTAAGTGCTTACCAGAAAATAATTGAACTTGTTAAATGAATTTTGAGATTTAAGAAGTTGTGTGTTCAAAGAATCCCTAAAAACTCAGCTGAGAACTCGTTGGGGCTGAGTATCAACATGTTAGTCTGGAAGGTGACCAGCTGCTGATCCTGGGGTAGAAGTACTTTATCCAGAAAGTCTTTAAAAAGAAACTGCTGGGATTTGTGAAGGATTTACAGGAAGAGTTTGCTGTGGTCAGTGAATAATTCCTCTCTAGAATGACATAAACATGCTGTTTGATATCAATGTACCTTGGGAATTAACTACTGTGTCAAGCATCTTTAGCTGACAAGGAGCAGCTGGAGACTGACTGGGTAAGTAGTGAGAATGGAAGACTTACTCCAAAATCTCAAATTTAGGGTAACTGATAGGACATTGATGGTGTCTCAATGCTATTGTCTTCATATCAGGAGTTAGTGGATAATATGAAATTCTTAGAAGGAAAGTGAGTAAGTCATTGGCAAAAATACTGTCTCACCTTACTCCTCCGCATGGTGAAAGCCAATCAAAATCTGGCTCCTCTGTCAGTACTGTTGTTTCCTTTAGTGTTGGAATTAAAACAACAGTCTCATATTGTCCTAATTTCCTGACTTTGGTAATGCCAGAAAGGCTGCGGCAGTGGTAAAATCTGCTGCTAGAAATCCTTTTCTATTGATAGTTTTCAGTTAAGTAAGAGGAACAAATTCTGATATATAAACTACATAATCCTTTATCTTTACTGGACTTGCACTTGAGTGTGTATCAGTGCAGAATTTATGTCCTTAATGTTAACACTATCATCCATACTACTTCTGAAATCACATTTTCTTTCCTTGTATGCGTTCATTTCAGAAGACAGAACTTGACCAGACCTTTTTTTAAGATTACCAATTAATTTACTGTGAACCTTAATTTACAGGACATGGATAAGTAGGTTATTCCACATACATGAGTCAAGTATGCTTTAAAAGAATGTTAGGTCTGAAATTTAGAACTCTTTTTCTCCTATCTCTTATTTGACCTTCTGTTTATACATGTTAGAATTTGAAAAATCTAAAAATGTTTACTGGCCTGCTTTGTACACTTGCCTATTCACAAAGACCTCATGCCACATGTGTTGAAAAAAATTGAGATTTGTTTTTCTTCCTAAAAAAGCCTTTGTATCATATAAAATACTGGCAGAATCTAACTCAGTCTTTGCCATACCCTTTAAACAAAGATCTCTGCACATGTAAACATTTATTCAACATGACTAGAAACCTGCTTAGTAGGTAAGGTAGCACTTTCTTTTCATTACTACAATACTTTCCTTCCAACACATATTTGTCAATACATCTATTTTATAACACAGATCATAACTGCTGTGAAAATCTCTTGCTTGTATGTTGTTCTACTGAAGGTCAGGAGATCCTTGATTAAACTTTATTTTGCTAGGGTTTATGTTTACATAGCATGCTCTGCAAGAATTAAAGTGTTTGTAGTGAGGTCATGAGAGAAAAATAATATTTATAAAGGCAGATTTAACTCACATGTTATAGAAACAATTTTATTTTCACAGCAGAAGCTCTTTCTTCCATATTAATCTCTGCTGTACCAAGGAGGTAAATTTAGTCTGTGTAGGCTAATGGGGTAGTTCTGTAGTCAAAGATTAGTAATTAGTAATTAGTACAACTGAACTTGAATGTGATTACTTATTCTTAGAGAGAAGTTTTAAAAAATAATTCAGGTATTTATGAGGTATAAATGTTTACTTAGCTATTCCATATAGGTTGTAGCTTTCTTTGGGGCCAGTTAAAGCTACTTACAGATAGCAGACTGTGGACTCCATTGTTGATAAAGTGAAGAGGGGCTTCTTTGTGCAGGGATGAACAAAGCCACAGGAAAATAATTCGGAAGAGTTAATCATAAGCAAAACCACAGAGGGGGCTTTGACATGCAGTCAAAGGACGTAGCATTGTTGACATTTTGTTATCAACTCCCAACATACTCAGTTTTACAAAGAGAATGACTGATGGATGGATAAAGAAGATTGAAGTAGAATGAAAGACAAAATGTTCTAAACACAAGGAAATTTGGTTATTAGCATACAAGCAAGCTGTCATTCTGCAAACTGTACTGAGTGATAGTAGCTAAAGGCAGCTGTATATTGAATAATTCGCGGTTATCTGTCCAATTTGTCAACTTCCTACTCTCATTGCTATTCCCAGAGCATTCACTGAGGATATCAGCAAAGTAAAGGCTACAGGATTAAATCCTATTCTTGCAAAAATCCAGGACAGAATGAACCACCAGACAGTTTCATATAGACTCCAAACTGTCTCACCGCTATTCATTTTCTACCACTGCTGGAATTTTGCTGTGGAAACAAATAGCAAAGAAAACAATAACAGGATTAAGAACAATGACAGACTATTAAATCACATACCAGTGGTTCACAGCCTATGGCATTTTTTTTCCACTGGTTCAGTGTTAGATTTTTTTTTTGGCAATGGCTTTTCTTTTTTTTTTAATGTACAACATTTTGGAGTTAAGAGCATGACCTAGAGGAAGATGGGATGCTTTCTAGTTCCTCCGTACTTTGATATAGTTTTATGTTGTTTTTCATTTAGTTTTCCAACCTCAATCTGTGTAGTTTGGAGACAGGCCCCTTTTCTGCTCAGGAACAAGAGTCAGGGCCAAATCAGATGCCAAATCATGCTTCATTTTTCCTTTGCATAGCAAGCCATAGAGAGCAGTTAGCCATCAGTGTGCAAACAATAGTAATGAGTTCTTCTATGAACTATAATTGTGGGAGGGCTGACATGCACAGACTGCAGCGCAATAGAGATTTGGGATGAATATACAAACAACTGGTAATTCTGTAATCTAAGGTCTAGTCTAGAACCATAGGAAACCAGCAGCCTAAGTTTAGGCACTTAAATAGTACAAGAGCCCTCTGCTATTTTGAGAAATCAAATACAGTTTCCTGTTGCTATTGTTCCCAGAGTAGAAAAAGCATCCTGTTAATACCATAAAGAGACACCAAACTATTCTGCAATATGGAAAAGTGTGGTTTAGTTATCCTACTGTTGCAGTTCTACACTCTGATTATGTAGAATCATGATGTTGATATTTTTTCTCAATAGTTCAGTTTCTTTAATCTTTGAAGCCACTTTACATACACTGATAATAATTTTAATTTCCTGGTTTCAAATGTCACACATTGATTTCATGTATGTATTTTTTTTTTTTTTTAATCCATATCCAAGTGTGAAGCAAGCATTTAGACAGCTAGGTAATGTGGCCACAAGGTATGCTTGCTACATACCAATTACATGTCAGGTGCATGACTACTTGCAAAATTCAGTCCCATTTGAGAAGATAAAAAGCCATTAGGGCCTTCCAAGATGTAGTTGCTGCACTTGCCTCTTGTTACCCTTTATGTTCCCATCTCATGTGTAGGTGAGTTCATTAGGAGTTGTCTTTCCAACTCCAAGCTGACTGGCATACGAGACTGCCACATGTCAGCTCTGCCTTTTGTACCAACTAATAGGGAGTTGGTTGTCTGCATGTTTGAAACAATTGGACTGATGCCTTCTGTTACTCGATACACACCCCTGCAGTTATTACCTCCAGATGTGGGGAGAAAGGCTAGCAGAAAAAGCCATTAGCCCATGGTTTGTTCCACTACAGCAGGTCTGAGTTGGAATGTCAAGACCTACAGCAGCGCTAGGCACTGAGATCTGTACTTCCAGGAAATATTAAAAGTGGTCTGGCCAGTAGTTACTTGGTATTAAATATTACAGAATCCTTTCTGGTTTATATTAGGTGCCTAAAATCAATAAATACTTTGACCTTAAACTTTCTGTGCCTCATTCCTGCTTCTGAAAGAAAGCAATAATAATCTCTCATTTTAGTGGATTGTTGTGATAATGAACTGACTAGTATCATAGAATCATAGAATCTTAGAAACACAGTATCTGTGAAGAAGTTAGATTATGTGACCAAAAAAAAGATTTCTGTCCTCAGACAGAATTTGTCAAGTGGTGAGTAGAAAACATAAAAACATGAGGCCACATCATCAATAATTCTTTACTAAAGAGTAAAGAAGTAGGAAAATTTAATTCTGACTGATAAAGTAGTCAAGTGGAAAGTACTGTAGAGTTAGATAATTGGACAGCACATTATAATATACAGGCATGTGCAGGCTGAAATAAATGTGCACAGGAAATCTGAAATTTTCTTACTAAGTGTTTTTAAAATTTACTGCATAGCAGCCATAATTGTTAGGTTTCTGTTCCTCTTCTTTGTTTTTCACAAGATACAATTTGCTATAAGGATGTGAGATATGCAGAAAGGCAGAATCGCATTTGGGAATTAATTCAGATAGTAATGTACAGTTTTCAAAAATTAAGTTAGATGTGAGTACACTGTGACTTTTGTCTGCTCCTCTCCCTTGAGAATTACAATAAAATGAAATCTTTTGGCACTTCACTGCCTAGAGACTGAATCTGTTGGGTGTTTTCTGCCCACTGTTCCAGCAGAGATACTCCAGTACTTCCCCACCTGCAGCAGAATGATATTAGGAAATGTAGGCAGGATTTGGTAGGACCCAGGTTAAAATGTTTAGATTGGAAGTCTATTTATGTACCACAGAATTTATTGGGACTTTTACCAATACCTGGTTGTATGCAGTGACATGTCTTAGTCTTCTGAAAGCTAGCCACTAAAACAGTGAGTGTGTGAAAAGCATTACTTTTGCCTATGGCTCAGTTCTAAGTCAATGCATTATTATTCATGCTGAACTGCTGAGCAGAGTGAAAATGAAGAATTAGTGATCCACATTAATAAGAATCATTTGCTTCAAGCACAAACGGTCAATGCTTTTTGCTCACAATATAAACAGCTTTACTTGACTTGAAAGAATATCCCAGTATCCGGATAATTTAGTACCGTTACTTACGGGTTTTTAAGTGTTCAGAATAACAACAATATTTAGCTTTAATTCTCTGAATAAGTATTAACAGAATTACATGTTAATGAATTAACAAAATCACCTCCATTTTATTCTTAAAGCCTCCACATAGAAGCAAGAAATCAAATTTCACATTAGTTACACAGAAAAGTATTTTGTTGTTTGGCCAGGACTGTAAAAATTATATAAGATCCAGATCTACCCATATCCTTCATGCTAAAGTAAACCAGAAATAAAATACAACAGGTATTCCTTCTCATGTATTCTTCAGATGTGTTAAAGTCAAGGAACTCTATACTTTGGCTGCCGGCCTCTCCCTCAATGGAAAAATCTACAACAGGTTAATGAGAGTAAAACAGCCCTGTAAAGCATGCTTTGGACTTGCTTCAAGAGCTGAAATCCATAGCTATCACATAAAATACTTAGCCCTTAAAGAGCTTTTAGACAGCCTTACCATATTTCAGTCTGTTTTCCTGATTTGAGATATAGTTGTGCTGAGAGCATCATCAGCATCTTTGACACTATGATTCACAGAATTTTTCTCTGTGGAAAAGACCCACAAGAATCATTAAGTCCAACTCTTAATTAAGTAGTCTATAACAGGGATTGAATGTACAACCCTGGTGTAAAAAGGACCATGCTCGAGGCAACTAACCCAATCTCAGGGCCATTACTTGCATTTCTTCATGGCACAGCTTCTTGCCAGTTTTTTCCATCCTCAAGACTATGTGGAGGATGTTCAAAAGACAAACAAAGCTTATTTCTAAGCAGGAATTCTTCAATATGGGCTCAGAATATTCACACCCTTTTCTTATTTTTCCTCTCCTTTGGAATTGTAATTGCATGAAGGATAGATGAAAGAATTTCACTGAAGTGGCTGAATTCACATGCTATATTTAGACCCTTATTCTGGAAACACATAAAAACAGTGAGAAAAAGGGGCAGTGTTATTGTAAAGTTCCCACTCACACAGTAAATTGCCTGAGTGGAAATGCATTTTCAAGAGTACATGTTCTCTGTTGTATTTATTCCCCTACTCTTGTCTCTAATGCACCTAAGCTTCTTGGATACACAGGACTGTTCCTTAGCATGTCTGCAGCATTGTTTGTGCTGCTCAGATAATTATCACTAACTTGTTTTGTTACTGACAATATAGCTTTATTATCCAGCTGCTGAGACATTAGCAAGAAAGGATGGCTGGACTTTGGTTAGGGGCACTGCCTTGGGAGGTAAGAAATCCAATTTGGTTCTTATCTCTAGGGCAGGTTTTTCTCTTTGGCTTCTGGAAAATCACAGCCTCTTTATTCCACTTTCAAAGAGTGCAGGTAGAAGTATCAGCATCATAGCACTGTTTAGATTATTATTATTTTTAGGAGAAACAGTACCTTCTAATACACATATGCCAAAAACTTACACAAAATATCATATGAAGCTTTCAGAGGAAAAAGAACAAACAAGGAGGATCACAAAAATTGTAAGTATGAAGGTGTACCACTAGTGACAGAGAAGAAATTGAGTTTAATGTGAACATACCTTTAACATTCTTGATGAAACCAAAGAACAGCTTGCTGACTCAGGTATCAGAGGCAGACAGGAGAAGGGGTAAGCCTTCCTAGCTGCCCTACTATGGCACCAAGTATGTCTCTTGCTAGTGGGTGGCTGCTTGGGCATCATTATAATGCATCTAATATGACAGGGATACAGCAAGTGGAGAGTGGGTATTCAGAAAATAAGAAAACACATAGTAATTAAAGTTTGTCGAAGGGTTGCATTTGAATAGAAATTAAATGTTTTCAGCAGACTTACCATTTGTTGCTGTTGGTAAAGTAAATATAATTGTATTGTCCTCTGCAAGGCTATTGCTTTTGTTTAACTCACCCATAGAACATTAGTTGCAAGGAAAATACAAAAAGTGCATATTCATAGACTTATCATACAATAGTACTATTAATGGATTTTGTCTACAAAAAAAAAAAAAATTCAGGATGAAATTGCTTCAATTCAATTTAAAATTAACAACTGTACACTGAGCTTTCAGCCCTCTCTTGGGCAATGTTCATATTGAAATTGAATTTCGCATTCCTTTGGACTGAAAAGAGCAAAGGGACAAAAGGATTAAATATTTATTTTTATAATGCCTATACTGTAGAATGAATAAAAAAAAAAAGCCTCAGCTATTAGCTAGACAATATTAGGAAAAAATATTGCAGTGAAGGTAAGAGAGACAAGTGACTGCATATACTAATGTGTAAAACTGCATATGTGAAAAACCTACAACAAAGAATTGTGATTTACCCAATTGTGATTGCCATTAGCATAGTTGCTATAACCCTGTGATTATCTCTCTTAACTACATACTTGCAGTTTCCTGTAAATAATAGCATGGAATTTTAGTCAGTCACTTAGAGTTTACCTAAAATAAGGAGACTATAAAATGAGCATGCTGCCTATTCTTAGTCTGCAGTTACATTTTACTGTAAAATATATGGAATTAGTTTCATTCCTGAGTCTCTTCAAAACTTATTGCATATTTAACCATACAGACCTTTGCACAAAGTCTGTCAGCAGGGAGCCTTATTCTGACAGAAATCTAGTCACACATTTCCCTATCCTGAATCCCAAAGCAGGTTAGTAGAGCCAGCAAAGTGAGTGGCAGTGATGAGGAATGCTGAGAGATACTCTGATTCAAAGCAACTTGCTTCTGCCTGTGAACAGGATAGCTCTTTCAGGGTTCCTTACTGATATTTAAAATGAAATATTTGGCATCTCCTTTTAGTTCCTTTATTTGGAAAATACTAAGTGAGTTTTTCAATGCACTAATTCTGTGGTTTTAAATACAGTAAGTAATTGTGGTTATCTCAGAAAACAAGCAGTTAGTGCAGATCTAATCTTGTAGGAAGAGCAAGTTCCTTTTACTGTAGTTGTCATTAACGTTTCTATTCATTTGGTACCTCTTCCCAGGGAAAATAAAGCAAGACAGCTGAGCACATAATCTCTTTCTGGACTGAATCCTTCCCTGTCAGTGACCATCTTCTAATCTTCAGGGCACGGAAGCACTTGGTACTTTGTTAAATGGCAATAACTCTTACTCCATGCTTTTCATGGACAAATGGTTAGATAGCTTAGACAACCTTAAAAAGATTAAATTTCTTAGTTAAAATACTAGGGAGTTACAATAGACTTTGCCTTTAGCTGTTTTCTACACCTGATTTTACACAGCCCAATAAGCAGATTTAATTGTTTAAATAGGTTATTTCTGTCCAACTAGTTCAGTCGATAATGTTTGCCAACCCGTATTTTTCTTGAAAGGATTCTATGCATTTTACTTTATCATTTTTCATATGTTTGTTTGGGAGGGAAAGAAACATTTTCCAAGAGTTTTATTCTACAAGGAGGAATAAAGAAGAACATAAGCAATTTATGTATTGTTATAAGTTCTAGCAACTGCGTCATCTTAAAGGTACAACTGTACAACTACCACCAGCATCCAAAAAACCTCTATAAAAGGTAGTGATGGGTATTAGAGGCTTCCTTGACCTACCTCCAGATACCCAAGGGAAAACAGGGCTTGCTAACAAACCATTCAATTTTTTTTTCATGGAAGTCAGCTGAAATCTGTGGAGCCTTTTTTTCACCAATACCAATGGCAATGGCCAAGTTTAATTTTCAGGCACCACCAAAGTGAACAATAGTATGTTTGGGACCTGTTTTGCAAGATCTGCTGGGGTTTCATTTTTCTATAATCCCACGCCTTTTCACAAACCTGACTTTTTCCAGTCATCCTTCCCACTGAAATGTCCTAAAGCAAATTCCAGTTCTTCTCTCCCTGCTTTCAATCAGTTCTAAGGAATGAAACTCTCAAATATCCTTGTTGAGCATTGCTACTTCTCCACCACAGCAGAACTCAATACTGATTTTTTTTCCATTTATTGCAAATCAATCTTGACCTTCTGAGACTTCATAAAATCCTCTCTCTGACTCCTTCCAGGTCTCTATTCTGATTCTAAGGGGCCAAATTTTATTTCTCTTCCTCCTATGGAATTCTGTAAGAAAAAGGATTTAAACAAGCAGAATCCCACTATTATATCTCACTTTATCCCAGTTCTTGTTGCCACTTCCCTGTGCTTTAAGGATTCAGAAGCCACCCAGTATGCTGTTATAATCTTAGATGGTAGCTTCCAGTCATTAGGGAACAATATTACTGGAAGTATCTTCTGGGCTGGAAACAAGTTACAGTGGAGAGAGCTGTGAGAGCAATGGCATTTCAGGGTCAGCTGCCCATGTCCAAACAGATGGTGTCTTGTTTTCTCTAATTAAAAAATCTTCCATGCAGAAAGTAACAGTGTCAGATCTTGTCATGCTAATTTAGCCTAAGTTCAAAGATAAAATATGTACTCCAAAACCACACAGGCTACATGGTCAAAGTGCAAAATACATCTTTTGATCAATGTGCAATCAAGTTTAGTTTTGATTGGATAAACACATCTAAGCTACTTCACTTGTTTGCTTTACATTTTCCTCTTGGCCATGGATGAGGTATGCTGGGTAGCCAGCATTCAAGAGCTACATTTTCCTTTCAAGTCTGTCTAGCTGTAGAAGTAAGTGGATAAGACCTATGAAAATCCAGTTCAATGACCAAGAAAACTTCTGAACAAAGTAGCCATTACATGAAAGTCTGGTAGCTGGTGTCTTGCTTCTATTGAAAAGGGTCATTTTAGTAGAAACATGAGTTAGGTCCTCAAATCAAGTATAGCATCTTTGTAAAGATGAGTATAGGCTTTTCTACTTTTTCTGAGACAAATGGTCCCGCCTTCCAGAGAGATGATGTTCTTAGTATTGCTATAATCATAAAGGTTATGCTGAAGATTCAAATATTATTTATGTTTTTAAAAGTAGATTTCTGTATGTGACTTCAGAATGGGCAAAAATTCTCATTATGAAGATTATCCATTTTGCAGAGGCTTCCTTTCTTATTTCCACTCACACTAATAGAACAATTTCTTAAAAATCTGTGATACAAAACAAATAGTGAAAACTTGATCTGTGGATTTCTAAGTTAAAACTGAGATAAGAAAAAAAATTAGGAAGGACCTATTTAATATCTGTTTCTATAAATGTTGTCAGTAGGCCTTGAGGATGTGCTTTAAAGAAAAAAAGAGCTCCTAAGGATATGTTGCATAGCAAAATGCAGGTTTAATTATAACTTGTGTTCACATGCCTGCATAGTTTAAATTGCCTAATATGAATAAAAGAATTATATCTGTGTGAACTGGTAAGTGGCATTCAGACCCTAAGGCATGTGTTATTACTTTGTCCTTTCTCTTCCTAATGTACTACCTAGATGAGACTAAAACCTGACACAAAGGTATGCCCATACCAAGACATTATTTTGTATTATTTTTTAGCATTTATTTTATTATTTTTGCTGGGAAGCATTTTTCTTTTCATTTAGTACTCAGAAACAAGGTAAGTAAAGTCAAGAAAAACCTTGACCACAGAGATTTTGTATCTGATGTTCGAATCCAGCAAGAGATGAAATGATCATCTACACATATGGCTGCAATGCTTTGCCAAGCATATTCCTAATTATATTTACACTACAAGCAAAGTTTAGTTTTATGAGTTTGTAATCACACTGACTTCTTGGGAAGACATGAATTTTAAGGAAAACACTGTGCAAGTGTATAAGATGAGACAACACATTCAGTATAAATATGAAACATAAGGTCATATGGAGATTCCAATTTCTTTTGTTTCAGAATTATCTGTACCTTCATTTGCATTGAGACTTTATAATTGCTCTCACCATTTCATAATGTGCCATTATTGAATCTTCCTCCTTTGGAGGGAAGAGAAAGACTGATGCAGACAACAGTCATCCATATTCCAGGTTCCTGCAGAGCTTTATCTGTGTAATGACCTTCCTCTCCTTTGGACAGGCAGACCTGTGGGATGGGCACTGTAAATCTTCAAACACAACAGATGCATTATGTAGGTCATAAGATACATTTTCTTCTAGTAAAGTGATGGCATTTTTTCACACCTTAGTAAGACTATGATTTGAAAACTTATGAACTTAAGAAGTATTTTCTGAGCCCAAATAAGGTGAAAGGCTGTAAGAATTGGATCAGAACCCAGCCCATTTGTAATTTGAGAGACTGAGTATTGTGTCTCTCATTTTTTTAGGGGTAAATTTGGAGCACAAGTGTAATTCTAGCCTAGCAGAACTCTCATCATGGAAACAAAAGAAAAAGCTACAAAGGGACACATGTACTTGCGTGTTAACACTAGAGCAATGACCACAGAGTCTAACTGTACTGCTTCTACTTACATATGCATTCAGTAAAAAGGCAAAACAATCTGACCATGAGAGATAAATATTTGAATACTTTGTAAACAACATTAGAAACAAATGTACTACAAACTTTGAGCAAAATTGTAGTCCTCATAAAATGTACCCCACTTAAATCACAAAAATTGAAAGGTTCAGCTCATCCCAGAAAGCCAGACATTATGAAAAACAGTACTAGATTTCTTAGGGTTTACCTACCTTGTTAGGAGGGACATGAAGGTAAGGTACAACTTCCAATCCATCTCTTGAAGTTTTCCACAGTGCCACAAGCAATAGAGAATTAAACCTGATCAGAATTGTGAATTTATTTTTTTTAAATCTTCATGAGACCACAATTTTCACAAAAAAGAAATCAAGAAAAGATGCAAATGCTTTCTTAAGTGTATATGAAAAGAAACCCTAAAGCCCTTAGTCTAAGGCTTCCAAATTCCTAAGTCTCTTAAATACAGAAACTCTGCTAACAAGGCAAATATCTGGGGCCATTTAGTCTTCAAATTCTGCTAATAATTCAAACAAGGTTACCAGTTTAGGACTAGGACTGTTAATTACATATTTTATTGCTGTGGGACTGTTTAAAAACCTAACACAGAACAGCCATGAAATTAAAAATGAGCGCTACTAACTTGAGCTGTGGTGACATAGAAATGAAAAAATATCTTATGTAAATTCCAGCCTACTTGGCAATATAATCTATTCAAATTTCCTCATGGAAATTTTTTTGCATAATTTTATCAACAGTAACATTTTTTTGCTGCACAGGAAGGAGTAAATATCTTACATAAAATCAACTGTAATATTATAATCACTTTATTCATAACCCATTGGTTTAAATTAATTACTAATTGTAATTATACTAAATTTATATCAATGCAACTGCAGTGGGAAACTGGTTTCTACTTTTGACCTTGTTCCATCATTAACCTTTGCTTTTAGACTGCCTGTTGTTATTTTGCCAGTGAGGTTACCTGAAGGTCAGCCAAATATTTCAGGAAACAAGAGAGAGAACAGGTGAAAAATCCTTTTGCTTGTTTGCTTGTTTTCATATCTATGTGTTCTTTTACAGACAAAAAAAAAAAAAATATATATATAACCATAATACACATGGTGACCAAAATGCCAGAAGGAAGAAAAGCATTAAGCAAAGAGAAAGAGATTTTTGACTGAGAGGTTTTGCTTCTCTTATAGCGTTCATTCACCTTTGGCTGTAGTATCTCTGCATGTTGACATTTGCAATATATCAGATAAAGAGCTGAAAATTGCTTCAAACATTATTTACTCAGAGCACCTTCTCCCTTTCCCTGTAAGTTACATGAGTTTGATTAACAGCAGGTTCCAAGTCACTTACTGAAATTTGAGCTGCAAATAAAACTGCTGACTGCTCTTGGCATCTATTTAATATTCAAACTCTCTTAATGAAAACCTCATTCTTTAATTTCTCTGTCCAGCTCTTTTTACGTTTTTATGCCCTTACGGATATTTCTAGGAAATACTTTTGGTCACAATTGGCCACATGCATTTATTGTTAAAATGTATACATAGAAATCTATTACCATTAGACCATTCAAATATTTTTTCCTATCAGTTTTCCAGCTGCTGAACAACAGAACTCTTCTAACTAATCTTAACTTCCTATTTGGTCCAACTTCTTTTCTATTCTGCCAGTGAAGTCAGAGACTGTTTTATCACATCATTTGTATTCTTGAACTAAGCACAGTTTGTACCTTCTAAGGCATCCAATTCTAAATTTCTAGCCATAACAAATAAAAGGCTTTTGTAGCATTTGGGAGCCTTTATATTACTGTATGAGCATCCTAAATCAAAGAAGTCCACATTTTTATGTGAGGGTTTTTTCTACAGATTTTATTTTTCCAGAGTAAGTATATGGTATTAACCTGAAGGTAAAAATCGTGTTTTGCTTTCCTGTTAACTATCCTGTGAGTAACCAAGATGGGACAACTGCTGGTGTAACAACCTTGCACCATGGAAAACAAAAGTTGATAAGTATGAGTAAGGTAGCCTCTTCCAGTACTTTCAAAGATAATAAATGCTTTTTTCGCAACTTTAATTAGAAGGGTAAAATATCATGCCCCTCCAATAATTAATGTTCATAAACAGAGCTATCAGAGCTCCTTATATTAGTAAAACCCGGTGATTAAGAAAAACACCTTCTTGCTAATAATAAAAAAAAAATCATTTGCCTTTCCCCTATTAAAAACTGGGTGGGATACAGAGAGCAAGGGGAGAACAAACATACCATGGACAATTTGTCATATATACAGCTATGCAATTGGCTATGCAATTCCAAAAAATATACAAATTCCATTCAAATATGTTTGGGAATAGGCATATTCATTAGTATATACATTTTAAATTCCCATTTTGCCGATATCTACTAAGTAACAAATATGATATCTATTAACTAACACTTTATGTCAAATCCACCACCAGAGTTTGCTAACTGCTAGTGCTACAAATGCTTGAATTTGTCAGGTACTCTTAGGTTAAAATGTTCAAACTCATTAAATTGCAGTGTCAGAAGCAATGCATGATAGAATCTTGTACTCAGCCCTTCTCAGGGTCAGAGTCCCAGACTGATTATTTTTCATACAGGTTTACAGAAAATTATTCCTGCGACAGGATTTCACTGAAGATAAACTTGTGCTTCTGTGCGTAAGCTCACTTCCATTTTTGGAACCAGACTAATTACCTCACAGCCAACACATGACATTTGCTCCATTTAAATACTTTGATCTCTTTCTTCCTATCTTGACATATGAGTTCCTGCTGACAAGCTTCTTTATGAATATAACTTACATGCATTAGGTATATATATATATATACACCAATATGAAACTGAACTTCATTTTAGATGAAAGAAATCTTGCAGGACTTGCTAGAAAAATCTCCGCAACATCATGACTGCTATGTAGGCTGGACGGCATGTGCTACAGGACTTGTATTCTGCTTACATTCCACTATTGTTCAATGTTAATCTCCACTTTATGTAATAAAATTAATGCGCCATAAGGTTATGCAATGGCCAAAGAAATAATGTGTTTACAGTGAACAGGACTAATATATACATTTAAGCTTGGCTTCTCTTTTGATCAAGTTTGTGGGATTTTCTGTGTATACATGAGAAATTTCTTGATTTTTTTTTAAGTGATTTTGTGTTCAGATCATGAGGTTTTGTTTATAAACTAGAAAGAAAATCACATTTATAAAATGGAATAAACATTTTTCTTTGGCTATATAAACATACTGCATCTTCATAATCAGATGTACCAGCTTCATATAAAACAGAGGGGTCTTCTAGTTATTTTTCTCCAGATGTACATCAGTGCTAAGTAACTAAACTACATCTCAGAAATGTTATTATAACTCATGGCTTCTTTCAGAAATTCTACTAGCTTTGACTGTGATGTCTGTCCATGTTGAAATATCCTTCCCATTATTTTCCAGTAGCTGAACTGAATCTTCCTTCTTGCAATAAAAGCCAATTACTTCTTTTGCTATCACAGCAGCATCTCTGCAGCAACTCTCTAGATTCATAATTCTATTTTCTCTCAATCAGCTATAGAAGAAATAATTCCCAGTCCTTTCCTATTTGTCTAACAGGAAACAGTTCTGAAATATCTGCTTGTTTTTGATGTTCTTATTTCAGTCACCCTTCATTTAGAGAAGCATCGAAAAGCAGCAAGTCTCAGGATTGGTGTATTACTGCTAAAAAAAGAATAAATGGTTTTAATTGTTAAGGGGAAAGCACTGCAAAACGTTACAAATCACATGTGATGACACAATTGTGATGAAATCAGTTTCTTGCAGCTCCTGTGTTATTATTGAGAGGCCTACTTTACCCACCCCTGTAGTGGCTGAAGTAGTCTTTACATAGTAGTTCCCCCAGTCAAAAGGACATTTCAGGATCAAGAGACAGTCAGCAATGGCTGACTGCATGAAAAACAGTCAAAATGCTGAACAGCAAGAAGGGACGAGCCTGTATCCCTCCTTCCACCCATTACCTATTAAAGTCCTAAAATTAGTGAACTTCTAAATGATTAAATAAAAATAAAAATCATTTGTACTCATCTAAATTAAACTTAAGTTGCTATGCAGATGTATTTGATATTGAATCCCAAAGTAAAGAAAGGACTACCAAAGGAATCAATTTTTCTCCTAGACTAGATATATGAGGAAAATGAATTATCCATTGGCAAGATGAGTTTTGGGCAGGCACAAAGGGAACATTTTACCAACACTCTCTGGCCATAGTAACTAAGACTGTCCCCAACAGGCCGTAATTAGTTACAAAATTCAGAGCAGTAATTGTAATTTATGTTACCCCACCCCAGTTTACTAGATGTAGGTGAACTGCTCACCAATATCCTTAAAAATATTGATTCCCTGTTGCTCCTGTCTCCTCATTTACACCTATTTTCTTCTAGCTTCTTACCTACCTCTCCTACTTATTTTAACTACTCTCTGTTTTTTTTCCCTTATTCTTTCACTTGATGCCTCATTTTTAGATTTCCGACTCCACTGTCACACAGATGGAGAAGTTTCCTTCCATTTCTCCAGGAGTCAGGCATTCCTACTAACACCTTAAGTTTGTGAAAAAGCCTCCAGGTTAGGATGTCAGGTTGCAGTAGGAGACATGGGCGTTGTTTTCACGGGTGCTTCGAGGAACCATCAGAGAATCAATTAGATTGGGAAAGAAACCTATGAGATCATCGAGTCCAATCTGTGACCACGACCTCAACAATGACACTAAGTGCTATTTCCACTCTTTCCTTAAACACCTCCAGTTGTGACTCCTCAGCCTTCCTGGGCAGCCAATTCTAGTGTCTAATCACCTCTTCTGTGAAGAAGTGCTTCCCGGTGTCCAACCGAACCCACCCCCCGGCGTTGCTTAGGACCATGTCCTCTCGTCCTGTCGCTAGTTGCCTAGGAGAAGAGGCCGACCCCCACCTGGCCACAGCCTCTTTTCAGCCTCCTTTCAGGCAGTTGTAGAGCGTGATAAGGTCTCCCCTGAGCCTCCTTTTCTCCAGACTAAACACCCCAGCTCTCTCCACTGCTCCTCACAGGCCTGGTGCTGCAGTCCGTTGCCCTTCTCTAGGACCTGCTGGGTTGCGGGACGAGGGGGCCCCGGGAACCGCAGCCGCGCGGCTGCAGCGCTCCTACGCCTTTAAGGGCGGCCCGGCCGCGCCCCCACGTGTGCGATCAGCTGACGGCGCGTCCCGCCCCTGCCCGCCCCTGCCCCGCTCCCTCCGCCGCGAGGTGCGGGCGGCAGCGCGGCTCTGACAGCGCCGCCGGGGCAGCGCCCGCGCCCCCCGCCCGCTCCCGGCGCGCCCGCCCGGCCCCGCCGCGCCGAGCGCCCCGCGCCGCCGGCCCCGCCGCTCCCCGCGCCGGCGCTGCCCCCGCCGGCCCAGCGCCGCTGTCAGCCGGGCGGGCGCCCGCGGCCCCTCCGGAGAGCTCGGCAGCGCGGCGCCCGGCGCCACCCCGGTACATGGATTACCTGGTAGGTTCCCGGCGGCAGCGGACCGTCGGACATTTTACTGAGCGGCTGGGGCGGCGTCCGCGGCGCGACGGGGTGTGGGGGGCAGCCCGGGGCCGGGGGGCAGCCGGGTCTGGCCGCGCTGCCGAGCCCGGCCCGGCGGGCTGTTAACGGGCGATAAAGCCGCCGGGCCCCGCTCATTTGGCCGCTATTAGGTTGCTAAAGCCGTGACCCGGGTCGCTGTTTTTTTCCTAAATGCTGAAGCTTAGGGCATGCTTCAGTGAACTAAATTGCTACCGCGGACGGGATCAGCCGAGCGCCCGGGCAGCTGGTATTCGGGGGTAGTGTTTATGGCTCTTTAATGAATATTGGCTCCATTCGTCTGTGAAAGATCGTATCGCGGGCATGCACCTCAGCTGGAATTGTGGCTGGTGTTTGCACTCACCCGCGCATCCTCGGCAGGCAAAACCCCTGTGGAACGGCTGGCTAATGAGCAGGTGGCTTTGTTTTAGTATGGTACCTGCTTACGTGGTCTTTGCAGCCCAGCAGTGGGGGGGCGTAACGGGCACACCCCATCGCTCCAGTCCTGTTGGCATCCCATCGCTCCAGTCTTGTTGCTTCGAGCCCTATGCTGTGAACTGGTGCCCGCTCCTTCACCGTGAAGTGCTGCGAAGCGTCAGCTGGGGCAGTGAAGAGCAGGCATCTTCTGGCCGTCCCTGTTCGTTGTTGGTGTCAAGTGCGACCAGGAAGTGTTTGGAGTCAGAATCTTGACTCTGTCATTCATACTTTTTCACACAGGATGCTCACGGGTGTATGCTTTCAAGAGAGGCTCATCAAATGCAACAGAATCCCTGGAGATGCTCTTTTTAATGAACAGAATATTTGCCATGCTGAGATGAGAGCTGCATGCAGTATCTGGCTTTTCCTTTTCTGGCAGCTAACTAAACAGAAATGCATTAAATTAATACTTCGTTATTCTTGAGTCTATGGAGCTAAGATTTATTTTTGTTTATTGAGCCTTGCAATCCCCAAAAATGTTTTAGGCTTGCCTTTCTGAATTTTAATACTACAGAGAGACACTAGAAAATGAGTCCTGTGTGGCAAAAATGGTAGGCAGATTTCTCTTTAACAGCCTAGTTAATGAAATACTGATAATAAACTTGCTGGGTATCAGGTGCAGCCTCATAGCTCCTTGAGAGCCTGGAGCTGTTTCTTAGATTTTTTTTTTCCTTTTTAAACTTATGGCCAGATGAAACTTGCCATTCTGTACTTTTTCAAATGCTTGCTTTAACCTTTGTGACTGCTACAGGCTGTTGTGTGGAAGGCCAACCACTCTGAGAACAATAAATTTAATAAGCCTTGCAAACTAAGAACATGTTTTTGTATTAACTAAAGGGGGAGGGGATTAAATAGCTCTAGGTTTTTTTTTTTTTTTTTGTTTTTCCCTGACTCTTATTCTCCAGCCGATCCTTTTCCTCTTTTTTGTTGTGTGGCCTTCTTTGGTGTCTGTTCTAAAAAACCTCATTGGTCATGAGGCTCAGGCACCTCAGAAAGTCTGCTCTAACAACAATAACAAAAAATTATGATGGTGAGTTACACAACTGGTTGTGTAAAACTGTTTTTGGCTTGTTGTCACAGTCTGCCCTGGTGTAAAAATGGGCCTACTCTTTGTCTATGCAAGACTTGAAGTTACAGTGGGAATGTTCAGCTATGGCCATAGAACAATTGTCTCATTATTTCCATAGCAAAAAGAGCTGTACATGTTAAGAAATTTTGTGTTTTGTGCATTTATGTTCTTCCACATATGTGGGCATGAAAACACAAACAGAAGGTTTCTGGTTCCTCATGTGGGGCACCTGTGTTGCAGCCTGCAGGCAGTGAGGTTTTCTCCCGTGCTTGCAGTGTGAGGCAGAGAGCAAAGGATGAGTTGTTTCCTCTTACAGTAGTGCTGAGACAGAGTATTTGACGAGTTTTGGTTATCAGTGGGGCTGGGAGAGGGAGTGGAGTGAAGGAGGTGAGGACAGATGAGGTCAGGTTTGTTGCTGCATGAACTCAGGGGTCAGTGCATCTCCACAAGGAGTCTACCCTCAGCCAGCTCTTCCCAGGCTTGCATAGGAAGGTTCTTTTCCTGATTTTAGCTGGATAGGACTTACATTGATGGAGATGTCTTTTTTCCATTAAGAGGCAGATCCCAAGAAGTACTGAATATCTGAAGTGCCTTCCAATATCATCAGATTATTGAATGCATTCAAAACCTTCTCAGAGGGAAGTCAGTGGGAGCCAGCTTGGACTATGGCCTGAAACTTTTATGGGCAGATACCCAGAACCTCAGTAGTGCCTTCCCTGCTTAGACTGTGATCTTTGATTTATGGCTAATGCCATTTGATAATAAATTGCTTCTAAAAGAGTGTATTGTGTGATGCTCTGGTCTGTTTTTTCAGTTTTACATTGTAACAAAAAAAAGTATCACTGGCCTCTGTATCTTTGACAGCTAGGAGAGGCTCTTCAGCGTGGTGCCTCTTTTATTTTTGTGTTGATATAATTATGATGTTAGGAGTAGTGGGATTTTTTTGTTTGTTTATTTGTGTTTTTTTAAATCAACATGGCTAAACCAAGTCCAACCTCTAAAAAAGAATACATCTTCACTCAGAGACACCTTTTACTTACATGTGTTGTTCTCCCCGCATTTAGTTAACTCTTTTAAAACATACTGTGTGAGCACAGCTGCATCAACGTAGATTTGTAGGTTTTTGTGACTGCATAATCTAGGGTACTGTCTGCATCCTTCTTCAGCTTCATTCTTGCTACATTGTGTCTGGAAGGATTTTACTGTATTCAGAGACTTGTGTTGGTTGGCCTCTGTTCAGTAGACTATGCTTAATTTAAGAAGTTACGCCATGATGCATCTTGTGAAAAGCATGGCATGTGACCAGTCTTACAGTTCTTGCTTGGAGAACTTGTGGGGAAACAATAAAAATGCTTCATTTTTTTCTTATGTGCTGCAATTACAGTGTAGATTTTAAGCTCCTGAGTAGACTTTGACAATACACTTCTTCAGTGGCATCTAGATAAAGTTCTTACATGCTTCTGTTCAATGTATCAGCCTGATCTGTGTAGAATTTTTAAAAACTGCTTGAGAGAGTGATGTAGAAATTTGAATCTGTCTCTTCACAAAAGAAAAGTGTTATATTTGCCTAAGAGGTTTATAATAAATTGATAACCTGTTTAATTTTGTATTTTTAGCATTTTTATTAGGATAACTTATCCATAAATTATATCCCAAGATACTATGTACTATCTTAGTTGTAGATAAAAATATTTCTTGGGCAGGTATTGAAGAGCATATACGGACCTGAAATAGAAGATGGCTCTTCTTGGATGATCAGCTGCTTCAGCTGTAGTAATTTTTTTTCCCCTTTTCTGAGGAGTTAAACAGGAACATGAGTTCTGCAATGTCAAGAGAGTGCACGCTCCTAGTGTGCTAGAATCCTTGTTTCTTTGTTGGGGATTGGTTTCTTTTAACAAGTTTGGGTGGGTTCTTGTTGTTCTTTGTGCACTTATTAGCAGACACAAACTATTTTACTCCAGTATGCATGCACATGAAATCTAAAATTTGTTAAGTTTTTGAGTAAATTCAACTAAATTTTCAAATTTTAGATGAATATTTGAATAGGCCTTGAAGTGACTTAAGAGTTTCTGTTTTGTTTCTGAACAGTCTTGACCTCTCATTCTAGATGGTTAGTGTTCAGACAAAGTCTTGGTTGGGGAAAGCTGCATAATCCAAACTGGTGTTCTTAAAGTGTTAGGTGATACTTAAAAAACTTACATGTTTTTGAGCAATTTTTCTTTCTTGGGCTGCTTACTTTTAAGACCTTTCTTTTAAATAGTTAGGCTCTTTAATTTAATTGGACAGGTTAGTTTCAGAAAGTAGCTATATGGATTAGATCGAGATCACTTAGTGATTCTGGTATAGTTCAGATCCCGTCTTTCCATTGCTGTTGCCAGTTCCATTGTTTGGTATCTGCAGGTCATAGAAAACATTTTTTTCTCACACTGCAAATGCGTTAGAGAAGTGTATGTTTGAAGGTAAGAGTTTAACTTCAGTGAAACTTTGTAAACCCGTAGATGCTGTCCTTTGAATAAGGAAAAATGGGTTAAGGTCCATACTAGCAACTCTGTATTTTTCTTCTGAGGCACATGTGTGATTTGGATACATTGCCTGCAACATGAGCTGCCACAGTCTATAGGTAGGGCCACGTCTTCTTACTGTTTGCTGAACGCCCCTCTCATAGGAATTCTGCCTTTTGTAATGTAACAATAAGGAATGTTTGGGCTCTGTGTTGACTGATCTCTCAGCTATTAACAGCCTTGAAAACTTACACCTTCTGTAGAGCATATTGTCCCTTCCCTTTGGGAAGTAGATTAGATACAAGGATGAAGGGTCTGACAGTTGTTTCAAAATACAGATATAGCTGAGTGCAGGAGAGAAAACAACAGCTGTAAGGTGCATGCAACTGTGTTAGTGTTTGGATCAGATGAGAATCTTTTAATTGGAGAAGGTAATGCTTACCTAGGTTTGCATTGCAGAGTGAACACAGATGACATGAATTTAATATTTTTCAAATGAAACCAGATGGAAAGATTTACTTCACTAATGGGTTTTTACACCACGGGCCTAGAGCAGAATTAGTGCCTGCAGTATGCAGTAAGAATACTTGGTCTTCAATTCCAGCTCTTGCTATGTACTACCACACCATGTTGCTCCACAGTGTGCTGCTCCTGAATTCTTCAGTCAGACCTCCAAGCTGCAAGGCAACATGGTGAGGAATTTCACAAAAGGTTAGAAATGCAAGCTTTTAGTAAGTGAGAATATCTGCATTTAGTAAGGACAAAATATTCCTTCTAATACCACATGCTGATTAACATTTTTGGCTGCTTGTCAGTATCATCAGCTCATGTTTTTTAATACTGCCAGCTTGTGATGTTTATTCTTTTAAATGGAGTTCTGAAGTTTTGTGATTGTATGAAGATATTAGCTCTCCATTAATAAAAGAAGCATTTTTAGTTTAGTTTAAAACTAAATGTGGGCCCAAAGAGCTGTCAAGCCCTATGAAAAAAACCACAACAGTATTTAAAATCTTGTGCTTCTTTGTGTTTTGGCTCGCGCTACTCTGCATTATGTTGGTTTTGCTGTTTTGCACTCTGTGTGCAGGATAACTTTCTGAAGTGCAAATTGTCTGACTGTGACTGTATTAAAGTCCTTGTGGACATAAGCAGGGTATCTGCAATCTAACAAAAGATGGCTCATCTCATGCCAAGGCTCTTCAGCATACAGAATTTATTTTTCTCTCTGGCAGCCTGGTACGGTGACTAAATTAATTGCCAATGAGTGTGTAAGTAAGTTCCTTCTATCTGAGGAAGAGACACAAAGCAGGAAATGTAGCTGACAAGTGCTCTTACAGTAGATGCAGTCCTGCCCTAGAGCTTTGTTGCTTGTAAGAGGAGCATGAATCTTTGATGCTCTGCTGTATGTTTTGGTGGAGGAACAGAAGAAAAAATTGTTCACAGGACCCACATTAGCTTTTGGCATTGGAGAGTCTGAGTAAGCAAGATGGCATCCAAGATCCACTAAGAGCTGTTGATATGGGGGAAGTAAGTTTGCAGATTTCTTTTTTTTGTTATGACTTGGAGCTTTTGTATAGAAGAAACATCTGTTTTCCACATTTTATTAGCTTTTACAACAACTATTGCTTAGTCTTTCTTTATGTGATTTTGACTCTAATAGAGGTGAAAAACTTATAAACAATTAAAAATGAAGTAATAATTTTGTAGTCTGTAATAAAAATTTCATGAGAAATACAAATGAGCATTGAGAGCCCAGCTCTGGCAGTGAATAAGAGGGAGAAGTGAATGCAGAGATTACAAGGGAGTTTCACGTTTGTGTTTAGTTGTATAAACTGCATATGCTTTGGGTGGGCTGATGCAGAGACAAATATTAAGAATGCAGATTGAACCCAGGAAAAAAATCTAGTACCTCTTTTGATATTTGTAATAAAATGGCAGATGAAATTCAGTGTTGATACATGCAAAGTTGCATATATTTTTAGAAGAAGTCACATGGCAGTACAGATGCATGGATAGGCCCTAAAATATCATCAGTACTCAGGAAAGGGTATGAGGATCCTTCTTTAAAATGTCATCTCATCCCAGACGTCTGTCAACAAATTTCGAGTATTAAGGAGGAAAAAGAGAGAAAGATCTTATTTTTACATTGCCTAAATATAAGGTTTGCTCTTGTCTTACGTGCTGCATTTCTGGTTGCCTCATTTCAGGAAGAGTATTGAAAAACTAAGGAAAATACAGAGGAGTATTGAAAAACCAACGAAAATACAGAGAAAGGCAATTTCTTCCATACAAGCAGAGATAAGTAGCTACAGCCCTTCAGTCTGAAGAAAAGACAGCTGACTGGTATGAGGAGGTAATAGTCTAGATATCTTTTGAATCAGAGACTAGGCAATAAGCAATTTTTTTTCCATGTAGAAGAACTCACAGTTATAATCCAGGAACTGTTTTTTTGCATGAGTGTAGTTGAATTCTCACTTGTGCAGTAATGTTAGAGAGGTGAAAATGAGTAGACCAGGAATTTGTACAGTGTCTTCAAGGACAGGTCCACTGTGGGTCGGTATTAAACATGGTGTTCAGGTATGATGGTAGGAAATCCTGAAGTTGTGATTACTGGAACATAAGGATAGGTCCATGAGGTAGGATTCCCTGGATATCCTGATTCTTTGCTGTGGACTAAAGACATCCATTATTCCTCCTCATTGAGGAGGAATCTAGAATCAGTTCTGGGACAGAACTCAGTTAGAAAACTGAGATATTCTGAGTGGTGTCCAGGAGTGCTGTCCTGTGTAATCATAATTGCATTGACTGCACAGGAGGTGGGACTTTTTAATTAAGAGGTATTTATGAAGATACTTGCTCTGCTCCAGGGGCATGTAGCTAACAGACTCCTTCTGCTTGGAAGTGCTTCCTTAATGTGTGAGGAAGGGCTATTGGCTTTCTGACATCTGTGTTTTAACAAATTTATAACTTTTTATGTGAGGCCCACAACACTAAGTGAACCTGAGGCTGTATAGACAACCTGTGTAGAGGGATGATGCACTCTACAATGAGTGTTCTCTTTTCTCAGTGCTTTCTTCTTGCCTAAAAACTTGCATAATTTCTGGGGGTCCACAATTCTTGAGAAATGTCTATGCTGTTCTTGCAGCTATTAATTTTCTGCTGGCTAATCTGTATCTTTCATTGCCTGAGCCACTGCAGTCCTGGAAACAGTCATGGAAAACTGTTCTACTGAGAATATTGCCTAAAAGAGAGGAGAGCATTGTTCTCTGGTGCATCCACTTGATTACTTTTTATGATGACAAGAGAATTCTTGGATCTAGTCCTATTTCCTGTTCACATATCATTGCTTTTCCATCAACATCAGGTTTCTTCTAGTCTCTAAACTGAGATTTATTTTTCTAATTATTATGTACAAGAAGATTGGTATTTTAGAAATCTAATTATTCAGCATTAAAGGAGAATGTGAAAATATTTTCTGTGCCTTTTTTTCCCCTGAGAACAGTATTAAAAAGAATTCAGGGAGTTTAAATTATAAATGTTACTAATGGAATGTGCTAGAGGGCTGTGACATCTTGTGCAGAAAGGGGAGCCTTGGAGTTACTAGTTGGAGTTCAGTAGGCAAGGTTAGCAGATAGCAGTTCTGGTCAAAGTTCCTGCTGCCTTTACTGTAGTGTTGTTGTGTGTGCTTTTGGGTACCCACGTGTTCCTTACAACACATAAGCACTGAGAATTTGTTTCAGGCTCCATACTTAAAGGTACCTTAAAACCTGCATATTTTATACACTTGTATTGCTAATTTTTGCAATTTTATACTGAAAATTATGCAGATAAGAATACAGGTGGAAAAACTTTTGCCTGGAAGATCCAGCAATTCCAAGTGATTACTGGGTTGTATCACTTCATTATAAATGAGCAGAAGTGTACCTTGATCTTAAGTGTATTAAAGAAACCTATCACCAGAAAAAAACCTTTAACATCTTCCTTTTCTTGTTTTGCTTTCTGTTTTTGTGGTCTTGGAGCTTTATTCAGTGCTGTAATTTATTTGGATTATGTCACAGTGAGTTGAGATTGAGTTGAGTATTTCTGCTGGGTAGCAGAATTGACTGGCTTCTGCAGTTCTGTCAGGTGTTGAGTCTTTTGGTGCTTTCCTGAGAACTTGGTTAGGATCACCCTCCCCTTTTGCCCACCAAAGTTCTTGAGGCTAATGCTTTCAGCTTGGTGCTTGAAGTCATCAGTTGCAGAGCATGCTCTAATTAATCTTTTCAAAATCTGGTCTCTTGTAAATATTATGAGTAGGGATTTAATCCTGTATTTGCTGACAAAATAGATATTTAAAACAATGGCTTTGTGAATTGCAGACTGTGTGCCTGTGTCAGAGCTGAATGAGATTTTTTTTAAACACCAGATACTGAAATTACTTTTTACTGGTATTTGTACTGATAGCTGAATACTTCAAAAAATGGACAGAACAGATGCTTGTTGTGAACGCTGCGCAGCTGCAGGGCGGACATCTTTCTAAGTCATTATAAACAGCCACATTTTTACAAGGTATGATTAAAATAACAAATTCTTGGGTGAATAGGAAAGTTAGCTATGAGTTTGCTTTCCAGTGGGAGAAATTATTTAATTTTTGTGAGATGACCTTTTGCCTAGGCAGAAGGGTGCTTTTTGGCAGAGACGCAAACATATAGTGTTTGACATATTTAATCTGATGACTACATTATTTGCTTTAGACATGTGAAATCACATCTGTGAAGAATTAGGCTTTGTAGAATTGTGTCAAACAGGGTATCTTTCTTCCATAGTATTTGTAGGTATATTTTTACATTTTTTTCCTTTTATTTTCATGCTTACCGTGTAAAATCCTTTCTGAAAGCAACCATAAACTGTAAGTAAATTACATGTAAATTTTCCAACAATTGTTTTGTTGCCCAATTGTATGGTCCCAAGTGAGTTGCACAACCAAAGTAATGAAAGATTACAAGTGTGAAGAATAAACTCCTCATTGCAGCAACAGATTATCAACTATGTGTTAATTCAGTGGTCAGACTGATAGTCTGAAGGGTAGTATCACTAAACTTTTAATTATTTAAATCAATTCCTGTCACTTTTTCAAGGATTAAACTGAAATACTTCTGGGGAGAGAATGTAAATTTTCAGAAGAAAGGATAGGTAGATATAACAGATATTAATGGCAGTTTTGGATTTAGTGACCCTTTTTACCGTAATAGAATGTAGTTTATAAGCATTATCTTGGAGGCTTGGAAAAGGGATTATCTTAATATTTCACTGAGAAATACACAATGGAAACGTTAATCAGTACTGTATGTGACAGAATTCATGCATTGTAATAATTAAAGTAGCCTGTGGTTTCAGAATGTTAACAGTAGCAAACCCAGCAATGGATAAGTAAGGTAACACGGGCTGTATGTTATTTTATTCTGCTTGAAGCAAGGATCTACAGGGGCTTGCTGGAGAATTTGAACTGCAGCTTAGTTCTCCCACTAATGCATAGCCTGGAAGTAGTGAACAAAAGTTAAAAAAAAGAAAACAATTTATAATGCTGTGCTTGTCTAGAATAAAAGCAAACTGTATACATGAAAAAGCTATGCAGTTTGCTACTGCTGCATGTTTACTTCTCTTGCAAGCTGAAATAATAATTTACTTTGTATATAAAGTTGTCTGCCAGCAACATAGATTCTGCCAGGATACTGAAAATGCAAATCGTTCAATATATCACCCGGTGTTTAAGTATGGGCTTAAATTGCCACAGACCAAGGTTAAACATTAGGAAACTTTCTAGTAGAGAGGGTAATGAAGCACTGGACTAAATTGCTTGGGGAAATCATCCATCCCTGGAACCTTTGGAACAAGGTCTGCAAGTACTGTCAGGAGGGCTATGGTTTATGACCCCACCCCCCTACTTTGTGTAACTGTAGGATTTCTTGAAGTCAGTTCCTATTTCTCTGTCAATTTTTTTCTTCCTGGGAGAAGCTCAGAGCACAAGAGATAGACTTTGATGTTTGGTCTTAAAGCTGAAAATAAAAAAATCTACTTAAACTGAAATGGTGTTTCAAATCAGCATCTCCTTGTCATTAATAGCATGCTAGATTGCTTCAAGTAAGAAATGAAAATCAACTGTGCTGTTGAAGTTTGTTTTCAGGTTTTTGTGCTGTACTTTTTGACTTCCAGACAGTTCAGTGAAATACTGTTTGTTTAAAATTTAGATGTAATAGTTAACAGCAAATGAAAAATGTTGCTAAACATTTTTTTTTATTACTTGTAATTAATAAAATCTGTTGTTTTGTTCTTTTTAAATCCCAATCCTAATTAAATGGGTATTTCAATTAATTTTTTTTTTTTAGAGGGAGGGAGAAATTAGAAAGCAGATGTTGAAAAGATGTTTTGACTGGTATGTTTGAAGTCTGTGTTATCCAACACTTTATCTTAGATAATGTGTGAATTTTTAAACACGTAATGAAAATGTTCCACTTGAAGGCTTTAAGTTTTATCTTTCAAATACCTTATATAAAGTAATTCATCAATTACTCTTCTGAATAAATAATTGTAAGCTTAGTTTATTTTACCTAGTTGTATAGGAAATATGGCAAACTTACAGTAGTTTTTATTTTGGTGTTGGAGAGCTGCATTTATTTCCTGGCTTTGTTGTGCTAATTAAAGAAGGTGTTTTTCATCTGTTTCATCAGAAATTCGTAGTCCATCCTCAGCCTCTCTGGGTGACTGCAGAAGACATAGAATTGTGGCATCACATCAGATTGGAAGTTGAGCAAGTTGAGGGTAAAAACTTTTAATATGATTATTCCCAGCTTAAGAACAGACTAAATAAATTGTTCTGTTTTGGTGTTCTACTTTAGAAAGCTAAAGCCATAAGGCTCCAGAAATGTGCAGACATTAAATTATATGCATTATTCTGCTATATAGAAGAAGACAGTTTCAGTGATGGTAAAAGGAGAGAAAAATACAAACACAGAAGTTCTTTACAGTCCACTAAGAGGCCAAAAAGCACTCAGTTAAAATGATTCTTGCAGATTGTTTTTAAATCAGAGTAGATAAAAATAAACGAGACTGAAAGCTTACATGCAAATCATTAATGTTGTGTACAGACATTTTTGGGATCATTAAATAATTTGAGACCTATAATGAAATACTGAACTAGTGAGTGTGAAGGTGTTGACACCTCTACACTTAGCTGCTTCTGTATGAGAGGTAGTATATATCTGTATAACTTGAATTTTTATGGCATTTTTCTAAGGTTGTTTAATACACCCTTGAAGAAGGTGTTTCTTTCAGGGGAGAGGGGAGAGATGGGAAGAAAAGTAGCTCCTAATAAACAGCATTCTTCATAATGTTTTTATTTTAATTCCTTTAGACTATGTCTGAATGTATCCAGCTCTCATTTGCTGTTTGTAGAATTGGCATTTACACGGTAAGGCGATGTTCTAACTAAGTATTTTTTTTTAGTGTTAATGCCATTTGAGTGAAAATAAGTTACTTAAGTTTTTTAGGATTGGATTTAAGTAATGCAGATAGCAAAAAGAATTTGTCATGCTAGTTTGCATAAACAGACTACAGTAGATTTTTGTCCTTTCAAATATTGACTAAAACCAGAAGAGAAAAAGTATCCTCTACTTTAGTTAAAAAAAGGTAAAGAAAAATGCAGCCAGCCTTTTGAGGTAAGAAAATTTAGAATTCATGGACATCACTTGCTGAAAATTCTTGCATAATGTAATGGTTTATGTACATTTGCCATTAAATATCTATGATGTTTGAGTAATGTCACATATTAAAACATGTTAGTTAAATGCACATATTTTAAGTTTTGTCTGGAGAGCCTTAACATTTTGGAAATGCTTTTAAGTTAAACTTAGCAACCTTATATAAGAGAAATAAGAAGTTTACTTAAACTATGTGTCCCAAATATGCTATCATTTCTTTTCTTCTTCCAGTTGTTCTAATAAATGATGAGAACAGTTCGATGAATGGGGTTTTGTAGAAATTAACACATTACAATAATGTAGTGTATACAGAGCTTACACAATGTATAAGACTCGATAACTGAAATCATGCTTCATATCCTGGAGCTTTTGAAGTGGGAATGCTGCTCCTTCTGTTAACACTTTTCAGGAGTAAGCCTGGAACATACCACTTCATACAGTCAAAAGTATGGGTGAGTTTTGAACAACAGTGATGAGGGCTATGTGCCATCAGTAAGTCTTACTTGAGGACAGAATCTCAAAGCTTAACCTTGGCTTTTGGTCCCAGAGTTTGGTTCCAGGTAGTGTTAAATATCTGCTTGAGGTTTTATTCCCCATAGCATTTGCCTGCTTTCTGTTTTCAATATCTAAAAGTTTTTTAAATGGTGGAAAAGATGAGTCAAAGGCATATTTCCTTATGGTATTTAAATTTCTTAGGAAGACTTTCTGTCTAAAAATTACTGTGTGATAAGAGTATACTATCTTAAGGATCAGAGAGGGTTACAGTTTGAGGTTTTAATGGCTGCAAGGTACTCAAATGGTCTGCTAGTTCTTTAGAAGGCTAGAGTAAGCTGCTCAAATTAATTTGAGGGAATGTCCAAGTATAAATATGTATGTATTACAGACCTGGGTATGAGAAGGTAAAATGCAGTACATCCTCTGATAGTAATCAGTTCTGTTTTAGTTTAAAATGGGTCAAGTGTTGTCTATATACTAGAGTGCTCTGCTAAGCTGTGGCAGTTGCCATTATAGTGATAGTTCAATGACTGGTATCTCACGCTGACCTTTTGGGCAGCAAAATACTTAATTTTATCAAATGTTTTAAATTGAAAAATAAAACCAGCTTGCTTAATTATTTAAATTCTGAAAGAAACTGATTTCATTGACTACTGGTTCTTAAGGGGGGATAATGAGGAGATGCCGACTAGGCTTCAGAGCATTGGAGATGCAGTGTAATGGCCACAGTGTACGGGATAGGGCATGCCATGTAAAGTGCATTTGAAGGCTAAAATAGTTCCTTTAGGATAATGCTAGCTGCAGCGAGTACTTGCTTACTATTAAAATGCCTGTCACTGGAAAGGTGAGTTTCAGATAATCTGACTGGAAGGTAGGTTTGTACAGTTTTGGTATCACAGTAAACAGAGAGGCCTGCTGAAGTGAGAGCTGTGTGGAAAGACAGTGTGAGAGTTTCTGCCTCTACACCATACCCTGCTTGTGCTTGTAACTGTCACCAGATTCGTTACTCAGGTGTGTCAGATGTCTGGCAGCGGTCAGGTGTTGGGTGCTCCATACTGATGTCAGGAAGCAAGCCTCCACAAAACTCCGGTTCATATTTCCCTTCTAATTAATTCCTTGGGTGTTGTGCCTTCTGCTGCATGCAGTTTTGCAGATTCAGTCAATTTTCCATTTGCTAGCTGATTGATTTTTATCCAAAATCCAACCAGTCTCTCAGATGCCAGTCCTTAGCAGCAGCGTGTGTTCAGCTTGTACTGAGGTACTTGGACACTTCCTGTTCTGCATGTCCTCATGGAGCAGTGCTGCAAGTAAGGCTCTTAGTCCTTTGGACTACAGACATCTCAGCTGTTAGTCTGTTATCAAGCTGCTTATCAGTAACACTCTAAAGCACGCATTACATTGAATGTACTACACCATTAAATAGGCTTCCTGTTTTTATGGAATGTACAGATTATGAGATGGGGGAAGAGTTTATATGGTGAACTGTGGAAAAACAGCCTGTGCTGCCTGCAGTGAGGAGAAAACCTACATCTTTGCAAGAGTACAGGAGGAGATATAATGCCTGTTTCAGGTGAATTAACTAGATGAGATTACTTTTAAAGTGTATACCCTTGGAGGGAGGAAGAGCAAAGCAGAGGTGATTAATATAAAAACTATATAGATTTTTGTAGAGGTCTGAAACTGATAGATGTTTTTGTCTAGAAGGAAAACATTATCATAAACTCAAATGAAAACTTTTGGGATTAAGAAATCAACCAGCCAATGAAAATAAAACTCAACTTGTTTCACATAACTTCTCTCAGAAGTTTTTCAGGTGCAGGTTTCTGCCTCTTCCACCATACTAGTGTCTGCATCAGATGTGTCAATTGGATGTGTGGGAGCAGGCAGATAAATTTGTGAATCTGCGTGACTGTGGAGACTGTAAGCATATGAGAGCTTGTAACAAAGGCTATAATTTATTTCCTTTCTGTTACTGATTTAATTTTCTTCTGATCCTGTTAAAATAATGATAGAGAATTCTACGTACGTGAACCTCAGAGGGAAAATAGTCCACATTTGTTTGTCTTGTAAAACAATTTTTATGATAGAACACTTGCCACCTTTATACATATTGAAACCTTTATACTCCATCTTGTAAACAGTGTGCATGATTGTGAACCTACACATACAGTCTGGAAGGTTCTTTGATACTCTGTATTAGCCCTTGAGACTTTTTTCTTTTCATCCATTTGCATATAATTTTAAGCTTTTTTTAACAGGGGTAATAAATCATTCTGTCCCTAACCTTTAAATGTGACTGCAGGAGCATGCAAAATGTAATTTTAACATAACTTGTTTTAGATAGAAAGACAAGGACAAAAGCTTCTACAGGGGTGAGAACCATGCAAAAATACCTGAGGAGGTCTGGTGGAAGCATGGTCTTTTAGTGATGTATATTAGAAGGTAAAACACTGAAAAATGCATTTTCCTGTTTCAGGAAATTAGAAAGTAAGTTTTTCTTGGTTTCAAAATGTGGCATCAGTAGATAAATAATTTTGTTTTAAAGCAACACAAGGATAACAAAAAGTTCTCTGCAGCTCTTTCTGCATTTCTCTCTCAAATGCTGGGTATGGCAAAAGTGATGCACTGTGGCAACATTGCATCAATGCTGGCATCTTCTTCCTGAAAATCATGAGTAACAGATATTTTAGTAGCCTCAGAGCTTGAATTTGAATGTAATGAGAAGCGGAAATAAATTATGCGTTTTTACAGCTTTACTTACTATAGTTTGTATTTGGTTGGTATATTAAACAATGCAAATGTGCTTTTAGTTTTCTGGTTTACTTTGGACTTACTTACATTTGTCTTTGTTTATAATGATAAATTCATGTCTTGAAATGGTTTGGCTGGAATGAGCTGTTGTGCAAAGGAATTTGTCTGATGTTAGAACAAAACAGAAATAACATTTACTCATGAAGTGGTGGAGAGGAAGCTCTTGAAAGAAGAGAAATCAACTAAACCAGCAACTACAGGCAGCCATGAAATAGGAGGTAATCATGGGAACATGCCTGGGAGGTTCCTGGAGCCAGCCTGAGATTTAAGAGTGTGGAAAGCTTCCTATGAGACTCTTCCCCTCCCTAACATGGTTTCCCATTGGAAAATACGAAGTTAAAGTAATAACAGTGTTCATATAGCATATCCTGTCTACTCCTCCCTTTCCCATGTCGTGTCCTTGACATGAGTAGCATAACAAAAGCACAAAAGTGCAGCAGGAAAAAGTCCTTTTATGTGCTGCCCTTGGGGAAATGTGGATAATTCCATTCACAGTCACTGCTGATATTCTGTGGATAGCCTGTTGGAAAGGAAAGGTCTAAATGTTTTTAACTTCCAGCCTTAAATGAAAGGTTCTTGCTATCACCCCAGTGTTGGCAGTGACTTGCATGAGGTGGGACTGTGCCTGCTTTGTTGTTGCAAACCTGTGGACAAGCTGGTTGAACCATGCTAGTTGTGATTTGTGTTCCTACCAACCTAAACAGGAGAAAGAAGGGCAGAGTGTCCTGATGCGTGTGTCGCTCTGTGCATGTGAATGTTAGACACACTGTGGGGTTTGTACTATGAGCTGAGACTTTCCTTTCTACTTTTCCTGAAATAAAGGAACAGTTGTAACATTTTTTCAAATGAGGAAAGACAGGTGAAGGGGGAGAGAATCAAGACTGGGCCAGGAGTGTGGATCAGAGTACAGTTCTCTTCCCTGTCTCTTCACAGCATTCCTTGGTTAAAGTGAACTGAGCTGACATTGCTGAGAGTCTCTCCTTGTGGCCACAGCTCATGTTACCCGCCTCAAAGAGCTCAGCAGCTTCTTGCAGCCAATGCTGCTGTGGCACCATTGCTTCCCTGGGCTACTCAGTGACATACACTGGGTTTCCAGCTCTTTGAGAACCTCTGAAAATTAGTAATTGATTTTGCTGGGAAAGGTTTGCCAAATTAGCCTATTAACTTTTGTCAAAATATTAATTTTTGTCAGAATTTTGTTAGAATTTTTGTCTCCGTTGGACAAACTTGCAGGTTGGAATAGAGCTTTGTCCTGGGCTAGGGACTTTATGAATACAGGTTTTGTTCCGTCTGATTTGTTGCTGCTGACCGTGCCTCCTTCCTGCTCTAGAGAACAGCAGTGTTGTTCCACAGACCATTAGCTTTAGGGAGGACAAGAGATCATCATTACAAAAGTCTCTAATTTTTTTGTTCAGACAAGATGCTGTTCAACTTGCATTTATTAAAGCTGTGGGGTTACTTATCCTGTACGTAAGAGCTGTTTTGCTTCTTCCCTTTGGAAGTCAGGATTCCTAATCCTCATTCTTGCTGCCTGTCCAGGAAGCAGTTGTGTAATGTGTTGTCAAAATGTTGTATTTTGCCTTCATGGTGCTCCACATGGAAAATAAACTATTCCTGTTAGGCTCAAGTGATGCAGGGGGGTGATAGTATGAGCATGGAATTTTTCTGATGGCCTCTGCTGAGCATCCTTTTTTGGTGTAGTTGGCAAAGTAGCCTCTTTAATTTCATAGTGAAAAAAAATTAATATAGTAGGTTTGAAAGGTAATTTGTAAGTACATTGGAAAGTAAAAATATTCAGAATTTAATAGGACAGTCTCCTATGAAAAAATGACCTGTTTGAAATCAGAGGTGCCCTCAGATTGTGGACTTTGAAAGATAGCAGGGGATTCAACTAATGTTGAATTCGTGGCAAATTGCAAATATATTAGCTTCCTGTATCATTTGAATTATTGAGCGGGTGAAAAAACTAGAAGTGGCTCTTCAATGGAAGTGAATTTTTTCTTTCTTGTTCTATAATCCTGTGGTTGGTACCATACATAGCAATGAGATATGCAGAAGAGCAAATTGATTTGCAAGGTTTCCTGACTGGGCAATTCTAAGTTGTGATGAAAAGCAAGCTCCCTGTGATTATGGTCAAAGTTGCATGTCCTGCTGTTTGTGTGCCTGCAATCATATCTTCTACCTTGTACAGCTGGATAAGTAAGAATCTAAGAGGTGATCTGCAAGTGGAAATAGGGAGCTACAGTAATATGTATCACTCATAATACTTTGCATGTAGCTGCAGGGTTTTTTATTGCTCTGCTTTTTTTAGTCATAATCTTGCCAAAAACTGTGTTGCTTTTGTGTATGAGTTGTAAAGTATTTGTTGTTAGTCTGTATTTGCCTTTAGCAGCAACTGGAAAACCACAGAGCACTAGAAATTGTGCTTGCAGAATAATTGCATCTTTCACAAGACTCCATATTACAGCAGAAATGGGAAAAGTTTGTTCTGCAGCTCCTGAACTTTTGTTCTGTGACTCAAAAATTGCCTGTTAGTCTTAGAGTGAGAGAAGATTGCTTCTTTCCTGTGAACATGCATGCACTGTATCCTGAGGCCATCAATGATAAGTTACTATTATGATTTCTACTGTAAATAGTTCAACTCTGTTTTCTGAAGACATCCTGTCTTTGTTTAAGAATAGGTATCTGTTAAGGGAAGAAGTCATACAAGTGGATAGTAGATTTAAAAAAAAAAGGAAGTGCATCAAATGCCACAAAATTGAATCTGTTCATGAGTTAGCTTTTTTTTTTTTTTTTTTTTTTGTGGAAAGACACTTTTAATTCTTACCATCACTATACGTATCTCCATGGTGTTTTTAGTTTTTCTTCTCCCCTTAAAGTTAAAAATGTTTGCCTAGGTGTTGAAGTTAATTTTCAAAGTGGTTTGCTGAATATCTGTTGCTACAGCTTCTTTATAATTATAGTCTGCTGTCTTCAAAGTAGTTTAAGATTGTATTCATGTGTAATTAAATCCATAAATGTTTTTGGAAAGGCTGTTCTACAGCATCCTTTAGAGCCTTTTAAAGTAAATAGTGCTTTTAGATCTGCCTTATATTACAGTGTTTGTATTTTGATCAGTTTGATTATAGTGGATACAAATCATAAAGCTAGTTATATTTTGTCATATATGGCACTTTTGAGTGCAATTTCATTTTTATGGGAAGGATTTATATAGTACGAAACTATATTGAATTATTACTGTGTTTATATTGCTGGGTATTATGTTGTTTAAGAGTAGAAAACAACAGTGTTGAATAGATGTCATAAATTCATACTGTGGTTCCACTTTTATGACTGTATATACCAAAATTTCAAAAGGAAGCTTTTAAGTAAGTGTTACTAGGATCTTAGATGCCATTTTGGGCAATAGACCTTTAGGAAATAGTAAAAATGTGAGAGGTGGTGTAAGAATATCTTTTGTCAGGGAAAGCAAAGCTACATACAGCTATGACATGGTGTGTTGTAACCAAAATTTTAAAATTCTGTTTCTGGTATTGTCACAATTGCCTGTGTCCATGCAGGCAGAAATCTAGTACCTTTGTTTGCAGCAATGTTTGTCGCAGGGCTTCTCAAACTTACCACTTGATTTTTTGGCTTTATTTAATGCTACCAGTGAATGGTCTTGATCTACCTTGTTTCACTCAGTCCTTCTGGTGTCTTCAAAACCTCACTGACACAAATTATTTGTTGTGCATTTATTGTATCATGAAATATCCTGTGTTGGAGGGGGCCCACAAGGATCATTGAGTCAAACTTCTGGTGTTGCACAGGACACCCCAAAAAATTCTAGCATGTGCATTTTCAAAATCCTTCTTGACTGATATACTGTAATACTTTACACATTACAGAAAAATAATGTTGGTGGGTTTCCAGATACAGTCCTGCAGAGCTTCTCATCTGAAAGAGGGTTTTTTAAAATTAGAGTAAGGAAAGCACCAACAGCCAGTGGAATGAAATGTCCCACTTTCTCCTCCTTTTCTCCCAGTCAAAGTGTAATTTAAGAGAGGGACACTCAAGTCTGCTGTGTGTTTCCTGGGCTTCCAACTGGATGCTGATGACAGAACGGAGAGTAGCTGCTCTTGAGAGTAGCATTTTCAAAACTTCATTTTAGCCTTGGGCACATGCTGGCACCAAGTTAAACAGATCCATAATCTTCCAGTGGTTTCTTTTTCAAAATAAGACAACAGGTTTCCATGCCGTAGCTAGGATTTTTTACAAGGACATGTAGTGATATAGGACAAGGGGGAATGGCTTTGAACTGAAAGATTTAGATTAGATATTAGGGAGAAATTATTTGATGTGCAGGTTGTGAGGTGCTGGTATATGTTGCTGTGAGAAACTGTGGATGCCCATCCCTGAAAGTTTTCAAGGATATGTAGGATGGGGCTTTGAGCATCCTGGTTTAGTGAAGTATGTCCTCAACATCAATAAATATTGCATCTCAGGCAAAAACCACGACCCATCTTTTTTTTCTTATCTTTGCCTCAAATTCCATTAGTCATGGATTTTTTTAACCACTCTTTACACTCTGATGTAGTCAGACTACATACCTCTCACCCTAATAGAAGATAATTAATTGTACCCCCATTCTAAAAGTGCACACACTTCCAAAGCATGTGAGATTTTGTTTCTTAATCAGGCCTGTGTTGTGTTAGTGCTGTCTTGGAGATCTGCTTACTTCATTTTGTTGTCATTTTGGATTTATTGGAAGACATTCCAGTGCAATTCTCTGGAATATGTACGTGAAAGTATTAACCCTTCTGTACACAATCATACCTAGAGGCCTGACAGAGGTTGATACTCTGTTCCCTGCTGTCTCAAGTCTCTGCTGTGACATGTAAGCTACAGGCAGACAGGGATTACCTCAAACACATCAGTGTATTGGGAAACCATGCAAGATCTTGCCACGTGCACTTCTTGTCCGTGTGTGGAAAAAGAGGTGGGATTTGTTATGAAGTTGAATCTTTATAGGCAAAAGATCTGGAACCATGGGGAGAAAGTGAAGCAAATGTGTTGACCAAGAATTGACAAAGACTTCTGGTTGACATCAAGATTTGTGTTTCAGATGCTTTTGCCTTGCTCTTCATAAGAGTTGTGCGTTGTTTTTTTCTCTGCTTGAATTTATTGGCCATGGAAGAGAAGGAGTCTTCAAAGAGAGAGGCTAGTGAGCAGATTCGGTCATATAGTGGGATGTTAGAAGGAGTAAATCTTAATTTCAGTGGTTCTAAAATGCTTTTCACCATGCCGTCTCGCTTGACTTTGAACAAGAAGATGACTCTGAAAGGGATTAAGTGTGGAAATATACACCTTGTCATATCAGATTAAAAAGCAATGGCCACAGTAGGTGAGAATCTCAGATACTGGACCTCAGCCTTGCAGGAGAGAATATAGGGATCATAAAAGACAGTTTTTAATCAAAACAATCCATAAATAAGAAGGTCAAAACATATATTTAAAAAGGAAAAAAAGAAGAAAACCAGCCAACCAAAAACCCAACTTCAAGCAACTAGAAAACCCAAAAAACAACTACTATGGAGTAAACTAAGCTGAACTGAGGCTCTAGGACTATTGGATAATGAGCAAGAAAGCCACAATAAAAGAAACTGTTGTTTTAGGTGTGTTTTGTGCTGAGCCTGTAATTAGTTAATCTTTTACAAGCTATCACACTCCAGTAATAATTTAGTGGTTGACAAATCAGCTCTAGTTGGAGAATATGAATAAAGCTCTTAGTACAAAATCTGAATGTGTTTGAAATGCCTGTGGAACTCTTCCTCATGATGGTATTACTATTCCATATGCTTGTATTCCCAGATCTCACAGATAGTGGCTCAACTTTCCCAATGAAACACAAGCTATTTTGTTTTTCAGCAGGCTAAACTGAGGTGTAAAATGAAAAAGATTTACTGATACTCCACAGCAAGTTGTATGCAAGATCTTGTGGCTCTGAATCACAGTGTGTGCCTTGGGTGATTGGTGTCTGGGCATTTGAATACTTATAGAAGCCTTCTGCTCTTTTATCATTGAAATTAGAACATAATTAGAATCTGTTGTGATTCCAAATTTGATTGCAAATTCTAGCCTGGGATTCAGAAAAGATGGGGTTTGTGGCTTCTTTTGTGGGAGTTAAGGATTTTCTCTTTGAAAATTCTGTAGTGTGGGAAGCTCTTTCCTGAGGAAGGAAGATGTTAGTAATCTGCTTGAGTTCTTGAATAATATTACAAAGAATGCCACCTAATTTCATGTTGTCACTTCTCTGTTCTCCTCTGACTTCTTTCAAGCTTTCTTTACAAGGCTGCTTTTTATGAGATACGTGCACCAGGTAAGCTGGCATCATTTTTTTCTCCTAGCATCTGATTCAAATGAAGTAACCATTTTTTCCCCATAAATGTTAACTGTGATGTTGTGTGTGACCAGGGTACAAGATTTTCTGGTTTTGATTCCTTGTTCCCCTCATTGCTGGAATATTTTTGTTAAGAAAAGCTGCTTGTGTTACATTTCAGCATGTGTATTGCCTGCTTACTGTAGAAACTGCCACAAGGAAGGAATTCTTTTCTTAAGGAAAAGTGGAGGACTGAAAAGAAATTATAGAAGTGGTATATAAATTTTTACTATTGTATGCTCAGTATGTTGAACTATTGCACATCTCTGTGTTGCTGTTTAGGCATTGGACACTGCTGTATTCCTTAGCTCTTAAACTGGCAGAAGTAACTTTCTGTTGGTTTTGTCTGTGTTTTGTACTGAAAACAGACTCCTTATTTGAAGAACAAGGCTTTGAGTCTTGGTGGGGTTTTCCAAGATTAATTTGGGATACCAAAAAAGTCTTTCTGTAAAGGTCTTTTTAATTGCTGTTTTGGGTTTGACAAGGGTGAAATTTTGGAAGAAAGGCTTAATAGAGAAAAGTGTTTTATAGGCAGATGACTTAAAGGATTTATGTATTACTGATGCAAAACTTTGTGGCACAGACTGGTGAAGTATAAGAAGCTTCAGAAATAGGGAGTCTCCCTTAATGCACAAATGTTTCTGTTTTTCGTGTTCACATGATAACATCATAACAAATGGAGCTGAAAGGAGCAAGAGTCATCTAATTAATTCCTGGCTCAGAAGCAGTATGAACTATGACCAAACCAGTTCTGACCAGGCTGCTTTTCTGAAAAAAACCACATCAGGTTCCATAATCTCTGCTACAAACTCTTCCTGAGCTCAACTAGCCCTACTTTCTATACACTGTTTTTCTAAGATCTTGCCTAAATTTCCTGTTAATAATTCTTGCTTCAGTTTAAAATTTTTAGCTCAAGGTTACATGGGGCTTTGAGCAACCTGGTCTAGTGGAAGCTGTCCCTGTCTTTGGTGAGGAGATTGGAATTAGATGATCTTTGTGGCCCCTTCAACCCAAACCATTCTATCATTCTTTGTCTTACAGACAGCAAAAAATACACTCTTTGCTGGATTAAAAACTTCCTGTATGGCTGGGCCCAGAGAGTGGTGGTGAGTGGAGTTACATCCAGCTGGTGGCCAGTCATGAGAGGGGCTCCCCAGGGCTCAGTATTGGGGGCATTTCTTTTAAATATCTTTATCAATGATCTGGATGAGGGGTTCAAGAGCACCCTCACTCACTTTGCAGATGACACCAAGTTGGGCAGAAGTGTTGATCTGCTGGAGGGCAGGAAGGCTCTGCAGAGGGATCTGGGCAGGCTGCATCCATGGGCTGAGGCCAATGGAGTGAGGTTCAACAATGCCCAGTGCCAGGTCCTGCCTTGGGTCACAACAGCCCCAGGCAGTGCCACAGGCTGGGGCAGAGTGGCTGGAAAGGAGCTGGGGGTGCTGGTGACAGCAGCTGAACATGAGCCAGGGTGTGCCCAGGTGGCCAAGAAGGCCAATGGCATCCTGGCCTGGATCAGCCATGGTGTGGCCAGCAGGGCCAGGGCAGGGATTGTCCCCCTGTACTGGGCACTGCTGAGGGCACACCTCGAGTGCTGTGTCCAGCTCTGGGCCCTCCCTGCAAGAAAGGCACTGAGGAGCTGGAGAGAGTCCAGAGAAGGGCAATGGAGCTGGGGCAGGGTCTGGAGCACCAGTCCTGTGAGGAGCAGCTGAGGGAGCTGGGGGGTGTTTATCCTGGAGAAAAAGGAGGCTCAGGGCAGACCTTATCAGTCTCTACCACTGCCTGAAAGGAGGCTTAGCTGGGGGCAGTCAGCCTCTTCTCTGCCAGCAAGCAAGAAGAAATGACCTCAAGCTGTGCCAGGTGAAGTTTAGAGTGGATATTAGGAAAATGTGTACTTAATATCTGCTAATACCCACCATCAAAATTCTTCCATGGAAAGGGTAGTGAAGCTTTGGAACAGGCTTCCCAGGCAAGTGACTGATTCACCCACCCTTGGGGTATTTAAAAGATGTGTAGATATGTCACTAAGGGATCTGTTTTAGTGGTGGACTTGGCTGTGCTGAGTTAATGCTTGGACTTAAAGATCATAAAAACATTCTCTAACCTGAATGGTTCTAAGATTCTTTCCTATATATAGTAGTAAAGTTTGAGCTAAAAACCCATTTCAAAATGCAAACATCATTGGATGATATTTGGTTTACAGAAGTATGACTTACTATGTAATTAGATTTCCGTCCTTAATTACTTGCATTTCATAGAATCGTAAAGAAGCTCGTGTTGGTGTCACTGAAACTGCAGGGAAAACAAAAACTCTCCAAAACCTCTTAATTTTTAGTGTTAGAGAATTAAAGCATTACTTTATTCTGGCCAGGATGTGCAACAGAAACAATTTCATCCCCACATTGCCTGGGTTGTGCAGAGAAAATCATTTAATCACACATCTTTTTTACTGGATTTTTCAAATATCTATACAGTCAAAACCCAAAGAAATTAATTGGTTCAATGTTCATTGGTCCCAAGTTACACTGTTCTTGGTATTTGGTTTCCACTTGGTTATTGATCTCTTCACCTTCGATGGTTCTCATTCTTTGTTTTTTTACCTATCTTTTCCAAACCAGGAGTCTCCAGCCTTGCCAGGAGTGATTTTTGGAGCTGATGGTCATTAATGGTACTTATCTTTTGTGTATGTTCTATATTGCTCCCAGTCTGTTCAAATGTTAAGGTCATCAGGCCTGGAGTGGTGAAACAGTCCTTTGAAAGGAAACCTTAAGTCCTTTACCCCCAGCAAAGGTGAACAAAACCCCCGAATAAGTTGTATAAAACAATTTAAACTTGCTATAATTTCTAAGAGGATGTGGAAGGAACCTTAAAGATCATCCAGTTCCAACCATCCTTCCGTGGGCAGGGACACCTTCCACTATCCCAGGTTGTTGAGAATGCCTTTCAACCTGCCCTGAGCACTGCCAGGGATGGGGCATCCATGGCTTCTCTGGGGAACCCGTGCCAGTGCCTCACCACCCCCACAGTAAAGAATTTCTTACTAAACAGTAACTAAACTTCTTCTCTTTTAGTTTAAAGCCATTGCCCCTCATCACTCTCCCCCTTATTTATTTAGGTAGCTATTTTATTCGTTTACTTATTTTTTGTTTGGTATTCAGTTTTATTATTGTTTTATTATTACAGACAAAGTAACTCCAGTGAAGGTGTTAACTATGATCTTTTACAGAGAGAACTCATTCTATTTGTGATTTAACACTCAGAAAGTTGCTAAAAGTTGGAAATGTATCTCTAGGGCTAAACCAATATATATGATGTTTATGAAATGTACATTCTTTCTTTTTTACTGCTAAATATTTGAGCAAATTGTAAGTTTGTTGCACATTCTGGTTGCATGTCACCAAAGGCGAAGGATTGGCTGCCAGTACCAGGACTCGCCTCAACTTTATCTTCTGGCAGTTCTTGCTATTTTTTGTAACTAAATGTTTTGGTAACAAAACATTATATTACAAAGTTATCAGTTTTCTTGGTTTTTCTCTTAATTTGTACTTTAATTATATCATCCTACTTACCTGAATTAGAAGTTTAAAAATCTGTTAGAAGGGTAGTAATTTTTTATGGAGAAGAGTTTCTTGATTTCCCCCACCAGTTTCGGATTGCTCCTGTGAGCTCAAGGGGCAGATAGCAGTCCTTACTAAGTAATGTGATTTTTTTTTTTTTTTTTTCAGTGCTGTCATTATCAAAATGGCAAAGTTGAGCTATGTCAGATTGAGCTGGTTCAGTATATTTACAAGACCAGCTACTGTGCAGCTGGTTTTAGACTCTTATATCTTTGAAATACCCTTATACAGTTTCTGATCAGCAGGTCCTAACTGTCTTATAAGGTGAAATTTATGTTAAACTTCTCAATTTTGTAGGAAACCTAATGTGAATTCCCCTGTTTAAAACTGAAGTGGAATGAAGTTCAAGAGAAAGGAGAAGATGCTGTTTAGGGAGAAGTAATAATTTATTGTTTTTTAATTACATGACGGATGTGTGGAATAAGTCCTCAAATGGAGTAAAACCAAACCCAGAAAAATGAAAACCACAGGAATGAAAACTAATTTTCAAACAATATGTTTCTGTTGGCATATTTTCGAGCAACGTTTGTAAACAATTTGGTTTTGGGCTAGTTCTTATTCTGTAAAATTAAAACAGAAGCATATTGTATGTATTGTTAGATATTTTTATAATACTGAATTTTGAATGATATATTTATTTAAAATAAAGCCCAAGTATACAAGTCAGCCTATTTTCAATGAAGTGACTGGAGACAATTATCTAATAATTTGAGCAGAAGGCTATATACAATTTCTGTCTTAGTAGTACCTTTCCAATTGTGAAAGAAAACATTATATTTGTAGAACTTGGCATCACACGTGTTTTTTTTTCAAAAAGCCTGAAAGCAGAATGCTTTCATAATGGTGGTTAGTAGTATGAAATACATTTTACAGTGATTGTGAGATTAAGATAATTTCAACAAACAGTCTCTGTATGTTGAGGACTTCACCTGTGGTTCAGTATTTTTGAGGGTTGTTTTGGCTTGCTGTGTTTTTTTGGAACTTGTTGGGTTTTTCTCCTCTCCCATGCCCCAGCAGATAAGGCTTCTCTTGGTCTTCTTTTACAGAAATGCAGTATGTAACTTGAACTTCAAATTGTATTTTTGTGCTGAAATATAGGATTGTTCTAGTATATGACGTTCTACTTGATGCCAACAATGGTAATAAGAGAAAGAAAAAGCAGTTATGTAAGGGTCCAGGGGTGTCCTGTGCTAGCTTGTATCAGATGGGTGTATGTATTTGGAGTACCTTTTGTCTTGTAGAAAAGATCTGAAGATGAGGGTGCTTGAATATAAGCTGTAACTTTTTCGGGTAACCTGTCACTTTAAGTAGGCAAGTGTCCAAAGTGCAAACAAGCCTCAGTTATATTTCAGTGCAGTGCTGCTATAATTAAGCCAGGAAAAGGTCCTTAGGCAGTGCCCAATTCTGCCTTTTTCAAGGGTTATGAGTCTTGGGAATGTGTAGAAGGGTGTAGAAAAACAGCTATAGTTTGGCAAACAATAGCCTTCTCTGGCAAAACTTGGGTTTGTCTCAGTCAAGCATTTTGATCAAGCTACATAGACCTATAAACAATAACATGAGTATTTTTTCTATAGTTCAATATCCCCTTTATATTTCTTTGTTTAAAGTTTAAAGCCAACTGCTTCATGAGGAAATGATAAGGTTGACTTTATTTTTGTTGGGGAAATCCAGGTTGAAAGTTCTGAGTTGCCACAGGGTGTGAATTGGAGGATATAAGTACAGGGGCCCTCCCTATTTTAGCAGAAGTCTTTTTAAAGCTTTACACAAAGGGATCTATGGAACATGAGCTAAACTTTTTTTTCTAAATGGCTAAACAGGATGTAGATATAAATAATAATCCAATACAAACTTATTTTGGTGGAGCTTTCTCACACACAGCTTCTTGTATATTGAGAAATGCAGTTTCCTTTCAGAAACATTTTTTTCACGAGTTTCCGGATGGTGCTTAAGAAGAATTCATACCATTTAAAAAGTATTTGAAACCTCTTTTTCCAAGGTGTTGTAATTTTTTTTTTGCTAACAGTAGTTTTTTCTTTTTCTTAATCAAAAATCATTCTGACTTTTCTCAACTCTCTGCAAAATATTCATGGTTGAGCAAGAAAGAGGTCAGGTAGTGGAGTAGAGACTTCTCATACATACCCTGTTAATAAAAAAAATGTTTCGATTCTGTCTTTTTAGACAGCTCCTGTTCTTGAATACAAGGTGAATACTAGTTTAATGAAACTTTCCTCAAAATTTGCATGTTGATTTATTGTAACAATAGTCACTCTATCACTTTAAGACTCCTTATTTTTGTTTCGTTTAAATGTGTCTGCTCAGTAGCTTATCTGTGGTTTATTCCATACAGTCAAATCACTGTTGCTGACATGCAACATGACTTTCTACATAGCAACAGGGAAATCCTTTGTGAAGTTACCACAGACAGAGATTTAACAGAGAGGCAGTAGCAGAATGTAAAACCATTTCTAATTATGGCAGTATGCTTGACTGTTTAATTTTCATGTTGGAGATACTGTCCTACCTTGAGGGCAGATATCATGGTTGATGTAATCTGAAGAAAATAGGAAAACCTTTGATTGGCTATGATAGAGAGTTGGGAAATACCTTTGTATGAAAGCAGGAAAGAAATGTATGTCAATCTTGTTGACATTTTATAACATCTTGTTCAGACAGGCTAGTTTTGAATCACTGGGGTGTCTTCAGATTTAAAACACAGTGAGAGTGAATTTAGGCAGAGTTGGGGCTGGTTGATTGGTGTTTTTGGCAGCATAGTTTGTATTAACCTATTTCTTGCTCTGAGTATTGTTGCCACACAACCGGCTTTGTATATTTTTATTCTTTTGTATTCTCTTATATTATCTTATTCTGTAAAGTTATAACTAGCTAAAATGTTTATTTTTCCTCCCATTTGTCTTTTGTAGTTAAATTTGAGATAATTCTCACGGCAATACTACTCCTGGCTAACCTTATAGGTTTGCTAATTTCTAGTATAACTCCTTTCAAGCTGGACCCTCTTGCCTCAGCAGAAGTGTTTTCTCCTTCTAGTCAGGACTAATTTATAATGCCTAATTCTTTCTTATGAGTATCTAAATTGTTGAAGGGAGCCAGGATCTGGCTCTGTGAACCTTTGTCAGTGCTGGTAAGGGCTTTGTGCTTTGCCTTCTACATTTGCCTTACCTGGTGTTAGGGGTTTATGTTTTTATTTTTGCATTTCTGTGGCTCAACTTCCGCTTCACTCAGTCACCTGCTTTGATGAAATAATATGTTAGCCTTGTACTTCTGGAACTATGTCTGAATGGAAGGTCACTTGTGACACTCAAGCTAACCTGTTTTGTCTTTGGATCAAAATCATTCTGTATTACTGCCCCTCTGTTTTGTACAGACAGAAGATTTTGGGGAGGATTCTGAGACCTAAGAGGTGTATGCATGCAAAGTGCACTCATCCTTTCTTTGCTTCTTCCATGGTGGTTTCTTCCAATTGTTACAAATTCAATGCTTACTGCCTCAAGTGCTTGGTCTGCAAGGTGTTAGTAGGAATGTCTATAAAGTTTTTTTCTGTTTTTTTTCTATTCTTACCTTCCTTTTTTTTTTTTTTTTAAATTCTCTTCTTTTTTTTTTTTTTTAATAGTCCTCCTTTTAATCCAGTTCCTTGTCTAAACCCTGACTTGTTAGGCTGTGTCTTCTGTAAGCTACTGACTTCTAAAAGTTCTCTGTGACTCTTTAGTTATTATCTGGTATTTGATTTTTTTCCTAAAACATTTTCTCACTGAAAATTTATTCCTCAAAGACTATTTTGGTGTTGGCAAGCTTACAACATTGGCAATTTATCCTTTTTATTTCCTGGAAAAGTGCTAGTTTTCCAACTTTGGAATTCCTTTTTGGTAGTCTTTAATCTGCTACAAGGAACCGAGAGAAGACTTGAAGGTCAAAATATGTCCAGGGGTTAGGAGAACAGAGCAGAGTGAATCTTCAAGATTGAGATTGTCCATCTGCTTATTTAGGTAAATCTTTATATGAATAAACCTTGATGGATACCTGTGCTTGTGGAAGATGGAAATTAGTGACCAAACAATGATCCTATCTAGTCCTGTATTCCAACTGAAAGTAGGAAGAGTCAGCACAATGCTGAATCTTGAGTTTACCAAAAGGGGGCTTTACTTTCTATCTAGTTTGTGTTGAATACCTCTCATGCCTCTCTGAAGCTGCTGTGAGTTCTTACTTCCAGCTTTTTGAACACACACTGCTGATTGGTTTTCTTCAGTCTACAGTAAAACCTTCCATAAATTCAGGGCTATGGTTCTCAGAATCCAGTAATTTGTATTCTCAGATAATTTTTTAATGAAATCTGACAATGATTCTAGCTCAAACCAAAAACAACCCCACCTACCTTTCCCAAATAAAAAAAAGTAAGAGGGAGGTGAGAGGCAGGGAGGAAGAAAATTTGTGTTCCAGCCTTTTATCTGGTCATCTGTGGGATTTGGGAAAGATGCATATTCTTGTGCCAAGCAATTTGTTAGTTTTATGAAAGCCTTTTCTAAGGCATTGTTAGGAATGTGGAGAATGGAGGACAGTGGTATCAGGATTCTTAGTTGCCTGTTCTCTGGTTCACATGACTGAATTAAATTTGATTGTTGTTTTCTGAAATCAGAGTGTCTGGCCTGTGTTGCTTTCTTCATTTCCACTATGGTTAGGAGATGGTTTGCCTATGAGCTGGTAATTTTACCTGCTCTACATCCTAAATGTTGAGGACAGGTGTTGTTAACAGCCTCCTCCTGTTTTGAGGCGCCTGGTGGCTAAAGTAATTTAGCATAACTGACATCTCTGGATCTGTTTTATAGTAACCTTTGAATGAAATCAATGGCATACATGTTAGTGATTTGAAAACTCTGGTGTTCATTTCCATCTTTAAACAAATTGCACTTTTCTTTGAAAATTAGTACCAGAAGCAGTGACAATACTTGTAAGCAAATTACTCGTGTAGACATGGTCTGTTCTTCTTCCTGAGTCCCAGTCATTACTTTGGCTCATGCTTGTGCATTGCTAATTTGACTGTCTCATACCACATTCTGTAAAATTTCTGTCTGCTTCAGTTGTCTTGCTGCATGACTGGTCATAAGAAACATGTCCTACAGAGCTATTTCATAAAGCCTGCGTGCTTCTATACCATGTGAGTATTGCCTGAGGGCTTAACACACTGTGATTGCAAAGCAACGTTTGCTTATTAGAACTCAGAAGAGTTTATCACTGACAGTGTGTATAGTTTCATGTAAAATTACTGAGAAAAATCCTGCTATGTTTTAGAGAGTGATTATAAACCATGCAATTCTGATCTGAAAAATCCTAGTAATTTCCATCCTCTCTTCCTGGGTTTAGGTACTGTGAGACTGTGTGGTCCTTCTCTGCCCTTATTTTGAAGTGGACATTCAGCTATTAAATATAATGTTAGTTTATTTTTCCTAATGTCTCCAAGCCTTTTGCAGAAAATAACGGAGAATTTAAAAGAAGCAAATATTACCAGTTCTCCTTAAATTTTACTGGTGTTTCTCAAAAAAAATCTTCCAGACTAGTCTTCTCCATTCCCCAGAAGTGTCTAGCAAGAGCCTACATTACCAATGGTTATTCATCTTAACTTTAGCTGGTAGAAGTAGCTTCTTTCTTCCAGGTCAGGAGAATGAGAAACAGCTGCAGTTCCTGGGTGTAGGTGTCAGAAGCTCACATCTTGCCCTGAAGTGGCTGAGCTGTGGCCAGCTAAAGGTAGATGATTGTTCCCTAGATAATATAAGTGGATCAGTAGCTACTGTGAATTGTGTGGTTTAAATCTTAATTGGTATTATTGAATCTGTTGATTGTGGCAGACTCTGGGTGTAAAAATTAAAATACTATTTTGTCTTTTGTCAGATGTCAAATGAGTTGGTGCACAGAAATTGAACAGACTGTATCATAAGTTTATGATACTAATACATTATTTGAAAACTAATTCAGACGGCAAGTGGACTCTTGGGAAATGACATTGAATTGAATGTTATAAATATATAGTCTGACACAGCCTTGGTGTGTAAACCAATTTAATTGTAAATCACTGTAATTGTCTAAACTGCATATGAAGAGATTTCCTAGATACCAGTTCAAAGGAGGAAGATAATGAAACCCAGAAACTGAGTATAGTGCAATTAAAAAGAGAACAGATTAGCTGGGTTGGAAAGAGGAGGTCTGTGCCCACTTAACAATTAAGTGCTTCATATTTTAGTGAATTTGAAATAAATGACCAGTGCATGAATGCATGTTGAATGAAATAGCTACATATGAAGACTAGAAGAGAGGGATTTTATGTAACTCAGCAAAATAGTTTGTGTGTGTTAACTTGACACGCAAACTGAGAAGTGACAAAGCTATGACAAAACTATTAGTGAAGTGGACTGCTATGACTGGATAAAACTTACTGGTCCTTTCTTTTCTTTGGAAGAGAAGCAAATGTGGATGCTAGAAACAGGATAGTGATTCAGTTTGATAAATAACTGTTGTTCTTTTACCTAAAGCATGACAGAGGTCTTTTTCCATCTCTCTGCTAAAAATGTATGGAAATAAGATACCTCCAGCTCTGTTTAAAAACAAAAAACGTGAAAGTTTTTAAATCCTTCTCATTCTGGTTTCAAAGGCCACTACAGAATTTGGGACTCTTTTCTTAGAATAATTACATTAAAGAGGAAAATTAATTTTTGTAGAGGGTTGTACTTTTTTTTTAATATGTAGAGGAGCTTGATGCTGTAAGATCATGTTGGCATTTAACAGTATTTGAAAGGCTAAATGTTTATATGGGTATTTCATTATATTTGCCCTGAACAGCAAACAGTCTTAGAGGTATGAAACCTCAGATTTTCATGAGGTGGTCTACAAACAATATTTCAGAGCCTTACACATGCATCCGTCAATGCTCTGTTGTACATTTTGTCTTAGAAGCTACTGGCAGACATAGAATCACAGAATCAATTAGGCTGGAAAAGACCTTCGAAGTCATAGGGAATACCTTGTCAACTAGACCATGGCACTAAGTGCCACATCCAGTCTTTCCTTAAACACTTCCAGGGATGGTGACTCTGCCATCGCCTTGGGCAGGCTGTTTCAATGCTTGACAACCGTTTTGTGAAGTAATTCCTTGTGATGTCCAACCTGAACTTTCCTTGGTGCAGCTTGAGACTATGTCCTCCTTTCTGAAAATTCGTATGGAAATCTGTGTTTTACTCTTCTTACTAAAACATAATCTGTACATGTCTGTTTCTAAAAACAATCAGCTTTTGTGAAGTTGCAGTCTGTTTATTCTTAGCCCTGTTAGCATTTTCTACTCACTGCTGAAGGTTCCGTCCTAGGATTTAAAAAAAAAAAAAATTAATCTTCCCTCCCCTTTGACAGATGTACCTATTAGTAAACTCAGCCCAATTTTAACACATAATCAGCCATAACCTTCTGGCTACGATCCAATGCTGAAGATACAGCAGGACTTTAACAGCAGTAACTTTGGAACTGGCAGACATGTGTGGATTGTTCTGGTACTGATGACAAAAACCACTTCCCTATCAGTGTGCTGGCATCTGATTTTTTTCTTTTTCATTAACATCTAAAGCAATGGTCAAATGCACCTTTTATCTGCCTGGAATGGATGGAGAGAAGTGTGGTTACCTGTCTTAGCTGCTAGAACATAGTTAGACTGCCCCCATATCTGCTCAAGTCCAAGTCATCCAGTTTTGTTTAAAACACTGTCTTTGATAATTTATGCCTTGTCTCTTTCCAGGAAAGCGAGTGGAGATTCTGCAAGTATTCCTTTTAATCTGACACACAAGTGACATTCTCCCTCAGAAGACCCATACATCAAACTCTTCCAGACCATTCAAAATTTAGGAGACATTAGAATTGTCTGATTGCAAAGCCAGGTTATCACAGATTGGGAAATATACAAGCAAGATAATCCTGCCTAATTTGCCTTCTGTGTTTTATGTGTGTTTTGGTATTTAATTACCTAACATTGCTTTGTTTTCCCTCTTCCTTTCCCCACTGAATCCATGAGTCATTCATTGCACAGGATGGGTGGTGGTAATTTAATTAGCTACTGTTAACAATTGTGGAGAACAACTGAGTTAGATGTTGTTGCCTCAAATTCTTTTTTGCTGTTTGTTCTGAAGTAGAAATAGAACGCAAAGATAGCCATATTAGGTCAGCCTAAATACATTGATTGACCAGCAAAGTGTTTTACAAGAGCCATAAACAAATTCCTATGAAGTTATAAGAACAGGAAATGTGTATGCACTAACGTTACCCAGTAAATTACCAGTTTGCAACTCTTCTAAGCCCGAGAGATTTTGGAATTTGGTGTGGCTTGTGTTCTTTTATCATCAGTAGATTTGTGTCTCTGACTATGTCCAGCTTCTTCAAGAAGTCAGGAAGAATACATGGCCTCTTTTTCAAATAAGCTGGTGATTCTTCAGGTGAACTATCAGTTCCACAAGGAACCATTCATGTCCTTCTGAAGTTGTGTCTGATGAACTGGACTCAATGGCTCTTAAACCTTGTATGGGAAGAGATGTTTGCAGTTACCTCTACCACTACCCTCTAGAACCTACCTAAACTTTCATCTGTGTGTCAGACCTCTCTAAAATTCTCTTTTCCTGACTAAAGAAACTAAGATTGCTTAGGTTTAAGATTGCTTGAAGGAAATGTTATCCCATATTTTGATCATCCTTTTTTGTCCTTTTCCTACATCTCTTAACATTTTTGATATAAAGGAAGTAAAAATCTTAGGTATAGTCTTAGGTATAAATATGGTTATATTGAAACACAGATTTACACAATGGCTTGATGATGTTCCTGTACTTAATTCTAATTTTTTTTTAATCAGGGACTAAACTCCTGTTTTAAAGTGATTGTCATAACCCCAGATCTTTTTTCTGAGCAATAGACCATATTAACTTATTAGGACTGCTGGTATTTTCCCTACATGTAGATCACTTTATTTGTTGAACGTCACCTTCCATTCTGATGTCTTTTCAGTTTCACATTGTCCCTCCATGAAGCTTTACCCTATACTGTTTTGAGTAACTGGATCTTTCTTGCTGCTTGCCTTTGCCACAGCAGATCCGTCACAGTTCCTTGAGAAATTTTGCAAGTGGCCTCCATGCACCGCAGAACTGACCCTCTTTCCTGACACTTAACCAGTTACTTGTCCATACAAAGCTTTTCTTTTTCTGTCATGATGACTTGGGCTTCTTCAGCTTCTGAAGAATTTTGTAGAAAGCTTACTGAAAATACACCTTGACTATGCTTTTGTGGGTTTTTCTGTGGCAGTCGTGGCTACTGTCAGGGTACCTCACAAATGCTGAATTTTATTTATTCATCTTGTAAAACATCTTCAATTATAGAACAGTGCATAAAGTAGCTGAAGTCTAAACTGTTTAATAACTTACTTCCCAGCTTCAGACTCACTCATTTTTTTCTCTCAATTTTTCCCCCAGAATTCTCATCCTCCTGGAACATGCCGTCATTTCTGCTACATATCCATAATGCAGGCTGTAGCAATGACTAGTTCTTCTCTAAGTCATGTCCAGCTAAGTCATACTCCTGTTGGGTATCTAAAATAGCATGTATCTTTGAAATGTGTAAGTGTTCTAACAGAGCCATTCCATGGCAGAAATGATGGAATTACATTTACCAAGCTGGCAGTCTTCTGTTTGTAATGAGAAAATCTCTTGCCTTGTTCAAATTTCTACAGCAAACAATGTCGTATAGTCTATAGATTTGTAAAACAAACTAAATTTGCTGTAATTTGTCCTGTAGAGGTCCAGGATTGTTGCAGTGCCTTTGTCTCCACTGTCAAAAGACTTTAAGAAGGACAAATAAACATCACTAGCAGAGACATTTCTTTGTCCCCTCTAATCTGAGATTGGTGTCTATGACATCAGCTGGTCCTGTGGCACCATCAGCATTGTGTGGTGTATGGAGAGAACAGCAAAGGCCAGCAATGCACCACATAATGATTGATCCACATAATGATATGTGGCAGCAATGTGATAGCAAATTACTTTTCAATTTTATTTACTGTACTCATACACTTTTCCCAGGATTTGTCTGCAAATGCTGTGTAAATGATTTGTTTTCTTGCATTTTGAATGGCACATCTCCATTTTCTGAGAGAATTAAAAAAAAAACCAAAAACCAAACAGGTTTCTGTGGAACAGAAGACAGATGCATAACAGGAAACAACATGGAAAATTCCCCTTATCCCACTGTTTTACTGTAGTGGAAAAGTTGGGCTTATAAAGAGGCGGATTATGCACATAGATTTTTATTCCTATCTGGCACAGAATTGGATTTGATCACTGTGTCCTGACATTGTGAAAGGAGGTCTTCTGTTCCCCAGCATTTTTTGGTAGTCAGCACATGCTGGGGTGTGCCAACCCAGCCCAACCAGTGAGCCCAACCAGTCAAAAGGTTTCTCTCTGCTGCAATCTTGCAGCTGCAAGGGAATGATAAATTAAGTGTGAATGTGAGAGTATATATTTGTCAGTAGATAATAAAATTTGTCAATAGATACTTGTCTGATCTACTGCTGTTGTCATACAGGAGGTAGGAGGCAGAGGGTAAGGGAAGAAGTAGCAGAAAGGAGGTAGGAAAATGGGGATTTCAGTCACCATCCCCTCATGCTTCTGCATTTCCTCAGGTGAAATCTCAAAGTGTTTTTACGATTTTTATTAACACGGTAAGGTTTTAAGATTTCTACTGTTCCAGTACTGCCATCTGTAAAGCTGTTTTTCCACATACACATGTAGTTTCTTCATTGGTGTATTTAGAGTACCTGAAATACTTATTGAAGCTACCAAAGAAAACAGGAAAGGAAGGAAAACAGTGGGAGAGGGGAAAAGTAGATCAGTAGCTATAGAGAGTATATGTGGTAGACTGATTAGTAGCAGTGATGTATGTATTTGTATACTTTTTTTTTTTCTTGCAGTTGTTTGCATATCTTGGACATTTTTTCCATTGGCAAAACAGAACATTCTACAAAAGGTGGCTTTTAGGATATTTAAGTATGGGCCATATGGCTACAGCAGGAAAACTCGATAATTGACTTTGTGCACCTATGGAGGAAGACAGCCTTTCTGCTGGATCTTAAGTCGTGTCAGCTTCTTGCAGTATTGTATGTGTAATTGCTAATTATAATTGGAATAATAAGTTCATGTGTAGATAGAGTCTGTCTAAGTGAAGAACGGGGAGGTCAAATGCTAAATTTTATTTCTCATTGCCTTCCCTAGTAAATCTCATTTTCCAGTGACGCCTTTTTTAGCCCAGAGCATGATGGATGTAGGTTATGTAGTGTACCTAGTGTGGATGGAACTCAAGATGATGATGCACAAGTGGGGCTGATCAGTTACTGTAGCTCTGCTTCTGGATGTTGGACCTGCAGAGTCTTGAGGTTAACAACCAGATGAGATGGTGATTGTTCCAAGCTTTGGCAATCTGTGTAACCATATTTAGTGTGGGTTGATCATATAATGCCCAGTAATTGGTAAACCTGAGTTATCAGTCAGTAACTCAACTGATTATATGGTAGCCATTCCTCTTTGTGAGCCTTCCTCAAACTGTTGAGGATTTGTCCATTACAGAAATGATAGGTTGGCATTTTCAAAGCTATTCTTAATAATGGTTGGCATTTACACAGTCCCTTCCACTTGTTTTTCAAAATATGAGATTCCTATAATTTACAGACATCTTGGAAACTTTTGACTGTTTTGCATAACTCCTTGTATGACTGCTCTACAGCATGCCTGTTAGCTAAACGCTGTTCCCTCTCAAAGCCTTCCCACCTTCCAGTGGAGACTGGAGGAGTAACACCTATTTCATACACCACTTCCTATGTGAAGAACTTAGTAGCACGTACAAAGTTTTAATCAGTTTACTTGTACAAGTATCAACTCCTCTGTTCAGTAATCTCTGTCATGATGACTATACACAGCAGACCTTTTTAAAAGCAGACATCAGGGTTTTGCTAATGATTGGTGGGTTTGGGGAAACTCACATGTTCTGAGTTGTTTTTTTAAGAATTATGATGTACCTCTTGCTTTAGCATTGGAAATTTTGTTTGCTAACACAGGGACTCTGTCATCACTCCGCATGCCAGCAGCACATCTGCTTCCTGTTTTCTCTGGTACAGGTGAATGCAGGACTTTTTGATTCTACTCTGCCTGTGAAAAGTTCTGGAACTGATTTCTTTTCTCCCGATTTTAAAGAGGGAATTTAGTTTTGGTTCCAAAAAGCCTGTCTGTTTTGTGTCCAGTACTGATTTTCTTGAATGTGTTTTTTAACACTGGCTGCAGGTAGAGAGCAGCACTGAGCTTTTTCTCTTGACTTAGTTTTGTTACTGTATTACCTCCTTGAAGAGTCATGCAGTTCTTTTCATACTTCTGGTGACTATATGTAATGAGCAGTGTGATGTTTCTTATGAAAGGCCATCCTCCCTAATCTCCAAAAGCATAGAAGATGATACCATGCAGGCTTGGGGTTTCAAATTAGTAGGATTTTCACTTTTCTGTGTCTTTCTTCCATGAAAGTAGGTTTGAAAACATGCTGTCAGTTTATAGATTGAATTTGTAGGATCGGGTCACCCACTAAATTAACAAGATTAAGGTAAATGAAAAGTTAAGGAGCTCACTAGACATTCAGTTTTGCATTGCAGCTGGCCAGCACTGAGGAAGACACTACACCTAAGGACAGAAAAGTCTTGGGTGTCTCTAGTCTGACTTTCTGTTTAAAGCAGGGTCAGCAAAGATGCCAGACCACATGGCTCAGGGCTTTTTGCAGTCTGTCTTTAAATGACTTCCAAGAGCAGGGACCACACAGCACTTCTGTGCAGCCTGCACCACTGCTGCACTTTCTCCTTTAGGAGAAAGGCTTCCCTTTACCTCCAGTTTGAACTTGCTGTATTTCAGCTTGTGCCTGGTGTATGTCATTCAGCCACCATGACACAGCCTGACTCTTTATTGTCAGTAACCTGTCTGTAGGCAGAAGAGGGCTGCTGTGAGGTGCTCTTGAAGCCTTACCTTTCCAGGCTGAGGCAGCTCTGTACGTCAGGGTCACCTCACTGTGCAGGTGTTCCAGTCCCTGGGCTTCCAGGTGGGCCTGTGCTGGGCTTACACCAGTTTGGCAGTGGGAGTCCTGCAGTGGAGAGCCCAGACTGAGGACTCAGTATCTTGTCTAGGTGCTGTTCAAAAAGTACTGAATTATGGGGAAGCCACCACTTTCCTCCATCATCTGGTTGTGCCTGTACTACTGTAGTGATGTATTGTGCTGCCCTTGGTTGCTGCCAGCCCCGAGACCTTTTCTGCAGAGCTGCTGCCCAGGCAGGCCATGTCTAGCCTGCACTGCTGCCTGAGGCTCTGTCTCCTTGGGCAGGGCTTTTCTCCATGCTGAACTGCACCCTACCCACCCAGGTCCCTCTGGATGGCAGCCCTGCTCTCCAGTGCATTGGCTTTTCCCCCCATTTTGATGTCATCTGCAAACTTGACAAGTGTGACTTCTGCCATGTGACTGATAAAGGACCGGTCACTGATTTTGCTTCTGTAGTTCTCCACTTGGTTAGTGCAGTCCTGGTAGAGTACAAGACATTAACTGCTGCCTCCAAGCCAATCATCCAATCAGTTTTTATCCATCCTAAGCTGTCTGCTTAAGATTGTAATCATTTTCCTTTTCTCTTGCTCTGTGACCTTCTCAGGGACCAAACCTAGACTGATAACCTTGTAGGTCCCTGGACAGCTCTTCTGGGGCCTTTTGACGATGGCATGCCATTGGCATTGCCATGGGACCGATCCCCCTGCCCCCATCTCCATCACCACTGAGATCATCCTGGAGTGGAGCCTTTCTGTGGGCTCAGTCTCTCACACAGTCCCTTACCATCCTCTCACACTGCTGGAAGTTCTCCTTGTGAATAGTCTAGGGGTGATCTTTTTGGCATAGCAGTGAGGACAGTGGTTTTTCTGAAAGGGAAGGGAATGTGTCTGAGACCAGCAGAGTAGCAAGCAGAATAACCTGAAGCACAGCAAAGAGGCAAGCTTCAAGTAAGGTCTTCTAAAACATTGATTTTTAGTCTATTTTCTAACCACTTCTTATATTCCCTCAGCATTGCTATAATCTTTAAAGAATGTACCTTGAACACGACTTAGGTGTGTAGCTGGTTTAGATACACACAATACCTTGTTCCTGGTTATATGTGAAAGTCAAGGTGGCTATTGGACTTTTCAGACTTACTGTGTGAAGAAATCTTTGTATCTTTATTTCTGTGGTTTTCTGATACTGACAGGGATAACCCAAGAGACCAGGTTGTATTTTTAGGAGATGTTAATAAAACTTGCCCACTTTCTTTCTGAGGCAATTGAGTGAAGTGTTTCCTCTAGTATATACAGTATGTAAGTTTGCATGATTGTCCTGAATTTTCTCAGCTTGGTTAAACTGAATTTCTGTAGTTGGTTTCAGAATTCCCTGTTTAACGGATATGGCTTTGAGTTTTGTTAGGAAGAGCTAGGAGACAACAGCATCAGAAAATTACTAAAGAACTTGTTTAGCAAACACTTTTTTTTCAGATTAAAAAGCTGTACACTGTCAAATGCACTTCAGCAAAGGTATAGAGGGAATTCAGCAAGTGCGGCTCCTAAGCAGCCTTTGTCTCAGTACCAGCTCTGTCTTTCAGTAGTCGGCTGCAGTCTGGCAACAGACCACTGAAATTGCAGTTCACAAGTGTTATCAATTAAATGTATTTTTATGGAGGTTTGTTTAAAGTCTGTTATACACCAACACACCCACCTCCCCTGCCAAAAAAACCCAAACCAACCAAACCCACAAAAAACAAACCAGGAAACCAAAGTATTTTTCTTTTAAACCTAAATTCCTGTGGCATGTGTTGCCCCTAACACCCGCGCCCCGTTTCCTCCGCTCTCTACAGGATCCATCGTTTATCTTTGAATAACCAGACTTCTGGGCTCTTTTGGAAGCTTGGCCCGGTCTGGCAGCCTGCGTGGTAAAGCAGGGGTGTGAAAGCCGCAAAAGCAGGACAGAAGAACCGTGCGCGCCGCGGCCGCCTTCGCCACGGCCGTGGCGGTGTCCGTGTCTGGCCGTGGCCGGGCTGGCCGTGGCCGTGGCCGTGTCCGGCCGTGTCCGTGTCCGGCCGTGTCCGGGCTGGCCGTGGCCGTGTCCGGCCGTGTCCGTGTCCGGCCGTGTTCGGGCTGGCCGTGTCCGTGTCTGGGCTGGTCGTGTTCGTGGCCATGTCCGTGTCCGGCCGTGGCCGTGTCCGGCCGTGTCCTCCCGGGTGGCGCGGGCCGGGCGGGGCGCAGTTCCCGCGGCCCCCACCGGGGGGCGCCCTGCGCGGCGGCGAGCGGCGGGCAGCGCCCCCTGGCGGGCGGCGCGGTGACACGGAGCCCCTGTTGTCACCGAGCGGCCGCCGCCGCGTCCCGCCCCTCCCGCCGCGCCTCCGCCCGCCCTTTACACCCATCCCTCGTGGGGCGGGCTGAATGCAGCCCACTGCTGCTTCAAAACGTTCCGAGTTGCAGTTAAGAGTAGGATTCGTGTTCAGCCGAAGAGCTGGCCTGCCACGTTGTTGTGCAGTGGCAGGCCAGGAAACACTGCTTGCAGTCTTAATTTTAAGCTGTAGTTTAAGACAGGGAGCCCTCATTCCTACTGCCGATGAGTAAGTTTTAGATCCCTGCCAAAACGGAGAGTGTAACCCAGAGTTCTGTTATGAGGAGAAGGCTGAGAAGAGACTGGGACTAGTGCAGGAATTTTCCTGAAGTCAAGAAGATAGGGGAAAGTGAGTGTGTGTGTGCTGTGAGGTCAGGTGAGAGAGCTGATTTTGTTCGGGGTTTTCTCTCCACTGTTTTCCCTACTGTTATCATGCTTTTAGTACAATACAGAAAAATCCCCGGACTTGCAAGTATCTAAAGCAATTACTGGGAGACTTTGTGGTCTGAGGCACAGGACACTGAATGAAGTGATGAATAAAGCTTGGAGTAAGTGTACCTGTTTGTTAAGGAGAACAAGGATGGCATGACCCTGTGAGTCCAAGACTACAGAGAGGCTACAAAGGCTGGCAATAGCAGTGAAGACTGCAGAAAGGGAGAGTATGAGAGCTAAACTGGAGTGGTTCCCTTGGGGTGTGTGAAATGGTGCAGTGTAGCACCTCATGGGAAACAGGCAGTTCCTGCACAGTGGAAGTTTTGGGTGAGTGGGTGCCTGAGCCTGACACCTGAGAGGCAGGAAAATTAGCAATGTACTGGGGCAGAGGGATGTAAAATGTAGGAACAGGAAGGCAACATTCCTCCCTTCAGCCCCCAGCATTTCTAGGGTTTTTTCCTGTGGGAAGCCAAGAGACAACCACCTTCTGCAATGCTGCTGCTCTGCAGAAACAGTGACAATCCACAGCAATCTTCCTTCTCGGCTAAACAGGGGAGAAAAGGGGGGAACGAGAATACTATTGAGGATCCACAGTGGTCTGTTTTGTTTGCAGTTGTCCTACAAATCTGTACATCTGTTAGCCTCTGTGTGATTTGCCTTAGGTTTTTTGTGTTTGGGTCTTTTAAATTTGATTTTTTTATAGAAACGAAGCACTTGTGGGCATGTGAGTAATGCATAGTAGAGTGGTTACTCCCTGTAGCATTTGTGTGGGAGATAAGAACATAAAGACTGTCCTACTTTGTGTCTGCAATCTGTTTGGGGTCTCCAGCATTCAGTAAAACCATAAAAAATTCCCCATGCGAACTTGTGGCAGTTTATGAGGATTTTTCACAGTGCTTAACAGTTAAATTTGGATTTTAAACACTTTTTTTTCCTTACTATCTGTCTGTCTTTTTCCTAGCATTGCAGGTCTCTAAATGTGTTTGCTGGTGGGTGAATGGGTAGAACCTGTTTGGTTTTTTTGTCAATTATGGTATTCTGTAGTATCTCATAACAGTAGGGTTTTACTGTATTTTACATTTCAGGAGGGAGGAATCTTGTTTGTCTGTTTGTTGGTTTGTTTCCTTGGAAGTAGCCACTCATTTAGCATAACAAGTGTTTTTACAAGTGCATCATCTCCATATCATTGTGCAGTTTTCTCCAGAGAAGGAACTTTATCAATCTTCTTTTTCCAGTTATGGAGTATTTGCAGAAGAGAGAGAGCAAAACTGTCACTGTGATTTTTCAAGGCAGGGTTGTTTTTACATAGCTAATTATTCGAAATAGGTGCAAGATTCCTGAGACAAGCAGAAGTTTCCTGTGAATCCTTTACTCCTCTCTTTGCCATTCTGGCATTCCCATTATCTTGACTAAGTTATTAGGCACTCTGAAAAAAAGACATGCCAGGAAGATAGATTTGTCTGGTTTGCAAGGAGAACCTGTGTAAATCCCTTCTGGTTAGACAGTTGTGTTGTTGGTGGAGGCAGGTTCTGAATTGTCTCACCTTAGGTCTTGTGTTGCAAAGCTCATGAAGAAAGCTGATGAGTGCCAAGAACTACAGAGGAGAGAGATTCTGGATATATTTGAGAACAAACAAAGCCTAGAAGGAAACCTCAGGATGCAAACAAACAAGCCAGCGCTGAAATTCATCAGTGGTTCCAAATGTGAAAGAGCATGGTGTTTATCTAAGGGAAGAGGGTGGAGGGGGGAAGGCAAATGAAGATTGAGAGTTGTTAGCTCTTTAGTTAAGATTTCATTGTTCAACCATTGTTTTCAGACTCAGGGGAGTGAGAATTATCACAAGTGTCTAGATAGTTGTGAACTAGAGATCTTGTTTCATTGAAACACCTACTTTGTTCATAATTTTATGGACGACTGTTGTGATATTTTTGAAATTCTTTTCTAGGAAGATGTTCAAACCTGTAAAATGAGGGAATGGTTAAAATGAGACTTTGGGGGACAGCTCAGCTGCCAGGACTACTATGCTGCTGTGAAGGGAATTTTGCTCTGAGATTTATGTTCCCCCCCCCTCAGCTTTCTGCTTGGTTTGACATTGGAGATTAGGTGTGGGTATGTAGTGCTTGTATTATCCTGTTTACTTTTTTGCCAGATCTACAAGTTGGTTTGTGTTTTTTACCCATATGGGGGATTTCTGGCAGTTCAGTGTACATGAATGGTCTGTATGAGGGACCAGATTAGCACCAGGGGCTGATGGCATGTGAGAGACAGGAATGTGCAGCACAGAACAGACACAGAAAGGGGTGAGCCTTCCCTTTTGACACCACTGAGTGCCAGATGTCTCATGATATCTTTTGCTGCACCTCTTTGAGTTAATAGAGACTAAAAAATGTCCACTCCATGTGTCCTCTTGTTTCATACTGTGGAGGAAAAGGTCATCAGCCTTTATGTTGGCTGTAAATGAATGCTCTGTGTAGCGCCTCTTAGATCATTTCACAAATCAATACTGTCTACTTGTTTGTAGCAGCATTGTAAGCATCTTATTTGCAGCAGGGTAATGAAGTGTTGTATTGGTGTTGTTCTCAAGATTTCAAGAAAGTTTTGCATGAAAAGGTTATTTTTAAAAGTTTTGTAGAAAACAGTGAAAGGACAGCTAATACAAAGGAAAGCGATCAAGAGTGTTCTGTTCATATTATCCTGTTGCTAATAACCAATTTATTGAAAAAGATGCTTCTTAATTCAAATCCTTCCATTTCTTTGAAAGAGAATAGTGAAGTCTTAGAACTTATTTGAGAGATTATAACATTATCTGCAGTGGAGACCTTAGAGAATTTGTTCAGCTGCTGAGTGAAAAGTTAATTTGCCAACATCAAGTTTCCTCAAGCCTTCCTCATTTGTATTTTCTAGGCCTTCTGGGTTTTCCCCACCTGTTGCTTTATCATCTGTTTTTCTGAGCTCCTTTAAAGTGCTGATTGTTGGAGAAACAGAGGAAAAGTACAATGTTGAAGATGTAATACTGTAACTCAGAGAAATTTTAATGCTAGAGTTAAACTGTTCTAGAAATTTAAGCCCAGAAAACTGATCACTTTTTAAAACGGAGTTATTTTTTCTGCTTATGTATTAATTATGTGAGCCGCAGTGTTAGCAAGAGGAAAGTGTTCATTTTTCTGCTCTTACAGATTTGGGACGTTTTTCAGGCCTTGCAGTTCTTTCATACCTGCTTGGTTGACTCAGTAATCTCTTCTGAATCCATCTTTACCCTGTGTTTTTCTGATGATAACTTTTATTTAACTACTCTAAATCCTAACAAAAGCCTTATCTCATCAGATTATATTAAACATTCAGAAAGTACTCTTGAAATTATATTCTTAGTCTTAAGTGAGGGTGGGCTGGTCTTCATGAGGCTTCCATGAATGCTTTTGCACTTTTGGCATTTACCAAGAAAGTCTTGCCTGCATGTTAAAAACATTTTCCTTGTTCATGTGAAGTTGATGCTCTATTCATATTATTCTTAGGAGTGTCTGGTCCAAATCAGGATGTTCACCGAGACAGCATTCCAGTGCCAACTTTGCATCACCTGTTTCAATATAAGTTGCTGAGAAATTCTTGTAAGCTGTTCATTTAGCTTCATGCTTAAAGGAGGAGTGTTGGCTTGAACTCTGTTGTTATGTCTAAGAGACCCATATCATCAGTCATCAAGACACAAATCTTATAAGAAATTTGTGCCTAATTTTGTTCCCAGATGTCCTCTATCATACTTCTGGGCATTACTATTTGTGGTTTACTAGATCATCAATTAGTCTCAGTCTTTTCATCTTAGACAAATGCCATACTCTAGATTTTGCTACATGTGGGAGCTGAAGGACATTCTGTGGCACTAATGTGTGCTAAATAATCCTTAAATAGTGGTATAAAACTGCACAAAGTATGGACATACATCTTCTATCTCCAAAGTGTTACCTGAAACAGAAAGAATTTATCATTACTGGAAGAAATTTATCATATTTAAGGCTTGCTGTGGAAAAAGTGTGCTTAACGTGATATTTATATGTAAGTTATTAAATGTAAACCGAATTTCCAGAGGGAGCTTTCTTAGAATACTGTATTGTCTATTTAGCCACATCTGTTTCATTTTGCAGTTCTTTGGAGAGGGCTGACATTTGTGTTGTGGCTTACTGAGAGTTTCAGGTCAGGTAGAATTTGTTTGTTTTATTTTCTTTTTATCCATGTTGGCTCAATTTAAATTCAGATTTATCTCATATTTAAGGCTGTCTTTTGTTTATGCTTGTTTGGCTCATGAGAACATCTCCAGGACTCCTACAGGAGATGTAGCTCAGAATCATTCCAGACTTTTCTAACTAATATGTTCTGAATTTGACCTGAAAACATTAGGAATTACTTTCTGCATTTATTTTTCAGTCTCTCTCTCCTTTTTTTTTTTTTTAATTCCCACACTGTGCTTTGCACAAACTTGATATTAAATAACATAACAAACTACAAAGCTGTTGACATCTTATGTTTTCATTGCTAGCAAGTATTGTTTGCCTAAGATTTATCTCCTGAGAGGAGAAGGGATTGCTTTAGAGAAATATGCTTGCCTTCACTAGCCTAACAATTGGTAATCTGTTCCAGTGTGGGTGTGTATGCACACTCTTCTCTGAAATGTTTTCTCAGTCCTTAGGTTCCCTATAGTAAGTTCCCATATGGGAAAAGGAAGTGTGGTTTCAGCAGAAACTGATCTTTTTCTGAATGACAATTTTGGTGTCTTTCTTTCAAGCTCATTGCACTTAGGATGAATTTCCTCTACTGCATTGGTTTGAATAAAAGCTGTCTAAAGTAAAACATGGTCATCCAGAAGGAACCATTTCAATTCTTGAGTCAGTGCAGACTTTACAAATCTGTTTTTGTGGACACATAGACTATTTTTGGATCTAAATAGAAAAAAGGACAGTTTGTTACTTCTCAAAATAGAGTAAATAAAAGCTGTTAAAGTCAAACTGCTCTCTGTTTTATGAGCTGGTGCTGCTTGCTTCTTTGATTAAGTTGCTGCTGGTGTTCAGTTCTAACTAACTGACCTCTAGTTAGAGTTGGGCACATCTATTAAAATTGTAGGGATTGCATGCATGTGACCAGCAGCATAAGTTAGCTTGGAGAGCCTATTACTAGATGTGACAGGTGAACAGCATATCTCAACTTTTGCACCTGAAGTTCTCTAAAGTGATGCTTGCAAGCAAAACAGAATTTCTTCCATTGAAATCTGGATGTATTTTCTATAGAATTTGGTGAAATGCACCAAACATGGTACAAGAAGTTAAAGTTTACAAAAAGCTTTCTGAAGCAGACAAACAGATGAAATACACTGAAGTCAGTATGTTACATCCTTTGGCTCTGTCCTCTAGACTTACTCCATTTGACATGTGGGAGTGGATGAGCAAAATTCTTCCTCATTTGTGTCCAGCTGCAAAGGATCTTGTTGTGTCCTCTCAGTTGTAGCAGGAGTAGTGACAATCTCACTTTCAATGTCTGCAGGTCTCCTTCCTTTCCTTAACCAGTGCCTGTTGCTGGCTTTGTCTCTATAGCAGGGAGAGAAAATGAAAATTAAAAAAGGGTGGTGTTGTTCCCCCCCTGCCTCCTTTCTTTTTTCGTCTTGCAGAAGTGAATTCTGCTTCCACATATTTTGAAGTCCCTGTGACAGGCTAGGTAAGCAGGAAGCCTTTTCTGCTGCTCTGTCCCACAGGACATCCTATGGAAAAGTTTGCTTTTCTTCTTGGGTCTGACATGCACCAGAATCCTCCTGAAAGAGGTATTTTTCTCAGAATTGGAAGTATTGGAAATATTGCACTGTTTTGTTTTAAATGGGGAGTTATGCTGGTTTTGTACTTTATGCTGTTTGTTCTCTCTGGACGCCTTAAGATTAATAAGCTAAAATCAGCCTATAGCGTTTGTAACTTAGTGAGCTCTGTGTTGTTTGTGTCAGCTACTTCTCTGAATGTGAGCTATCTCTGTGTCTGAGATGCTTCAGCATAATATGGGCTTCTGTCAGCTCTGTGAAATGTTGAACAGCCCACAGTGGCACTGGTGGAACCAGGCATGGAACTACTCATCTCAAGGATGTGCACTGTTTTCTCTCTCTTTCAGTAAAGCCATGGTTGCCAGTTGTCCAGACAATATATGCTGGATATCCAAATCAATAGATGTAAATCCAGAAGGGTTTGTTCTGATCATGTTTATTATCAGATTAAGAAGATGATAATAAATCTTCAGATGTCCTCTAAACTACAGCACTATTTTGGGGTGAAGGTCAAAAAATCTAATTCTGATCTGAGTATTTTCAGTCATAAAAAACTCACTATACTCTGGGCAAGAAGTGCTAGTGTTTAATTGCCTCTCCTTTAATGAGTGCCTGTGGCATTTTTGATCCTCCTCTGTATGTTTTGAGGTAGATTGCTCTTGCTCTTTATCTTGTAAGGTGAATTTATGAGTTCCTCAACCCTTGAAATATCTGAGATTTTTTTTCCTCCACTTTCACCCTTATATTTTGTTGACTCTTCCCTGACCTGTTTGATTCTGTTTTTCTCCAGATTGAACACTCTGCTTTGCAGACATCAGGAAAAACAACAGCCATGCCATGGGATTGTTCTTGTGTCAACTGCACACATCATAGTTTCTTACTTTCCCAATTTAGTCACTCCCCAATCTCCAAAGCAGACATTGGTCCTTTCATGCTATGACTGATCCTTACAGATGCCCTTTGAAAATTAAGTTACCATGCCCAAAAACATTTTCAGAGGCTTTATTTCCTAGGGCAGAAAGTACTATCACCTTTTTGATGTCTAGATAGAAATGTGCACAACTTTGTTTTTTTTCAGGCCTGCCATTCATTGCCTGTGCTCAGAACAGTTGGCATGGCCTGCCATTTGCTTTCTACAGTTTTCTCTCTTAGAAACCCACTGCACATTCAGTCACTTTAAAAATAATTATCTTCCACAGATTTCCTTCAAGCAGTGTTTCTTTCAAGTTTTGCTGTGTTCAAGGTGCTGTGGACACCTAGAAATATAGTGAAAAACTGTTTTTCATTATTTTTTTCAGTGTTCTTTCACTGTTTATGATGATCTTGTGCTTCTTTGGGATGGGTGCTCCTAAATATCAGACAGTATGGGCTAGGGCCTATGTGATCACAGTAGAAATGCATCACTCCATCATGGTGCCTTGTTTTAAGGTATAGCCAGGAGCCCATAAATCAAATAAATTTACATAGTTTTAAAAGCTTTTTGTTGGTATTGTATTTTTCTAGTGGATTAAGGAAAATGCACTCAGTTTGGCACTGTAGGGTATTATAGAAGACTAAGAATATTACATAAAGACTTTCTTTTTTACACCCAGTTTAAGAACAGTAAATCTATTGTCTGGAGACCTGTTGATTGGCATTCATTGTGTAATTTATGTTAATTGATCATAATCAAGTCTTTCATCAGCTATTTCACTACATAAAAATTATTTTTCTTTACAAAATCCCCTTTAGGCTGACAGGCATAATTATTTAGTGCATCCAATTTGTCTTTTGTAAATATTGACATAGCAGTTCTGTTCTTGTTGTTCTTGTGAACTTTTCCAATTCCAGTTTTTCAAACCTTAATGACAGTAAGCAATACCAGTCTGGCTGGTACCTGTGCCACCTCTCAGCATGCTTGAATGCAAGCTATCCAGCTTTGCTGATGTAAAAGTGTCCAAATAATAGCCGCTGTTTAACATCATTGTGAGTTACTGTTGGAATGGAAACTATTGAATCATCATCATAAGAATGTTGTTTGCCTTTTCTCAGACAGCTGTGTACTGAACTTACGCTTTTCTTTGTTATTTTCAGGAATGCTACAATTTTCATCGAATAATGAATTTGTTCTCCCCAGAAGTAGAGGATACCTTAAAGACTGTTTGTCTAACAATTCTAGCTATTATCTTCTCTCTCTTACGTAATTCTCTTCTCTCAACTTACATAATTTTCTTTTAGCATTAGTTCTCAGAAATCATCTTGTGGTGAGAGAACAGCTGATACCCTGTTAATGAGGTGAGATGATTTTAATCAGGCTGCCAAAGATGAATTAGTATCTTTTGTATAAGAAAAATAAAATTACTGAAGTAATTTTCAGTATGAGCATCCTGTTGGTGACTGTTTCTGTACTATAGGCTGGTTTTACTTCTAAATCTAAACATAGGAATATACCTGTGACCTTAGATGATCACTATGGAAAGAGAAGAGCTTTGCTTGTGGAGGAAACTGTTTCCTTTGATTGGGTATAAAGAACAGTAAAGAACTTAAGTTATTATAAGGCTTCAGATTTATACATGACTTGTATATGTAGATATAAAGCTGATGGTAGATGTAAAGCTGATCATCTTTTTTCAGATATAAAAAGAGGGAACTACCAAAAGAAGCATCTAGATTTCAGTTAGAATTCTTTCCTTTTCCGTTATCAAGACTTTAGGTGTCTCTACAGGTAGGGTTTACCTTTATCCCTTTGTTGTGGTTTGACCCCAGCCAGCAGCCAAGCCCAGGCAAGTGCTTGCTCACTGCTCCCTCCACAGGATCCAGAAGAGGATCAGAAGGGTAAAAGCTGGAGAACTTGGACGTTGAGGTAAAGCCAATTTAATAGGGAAAGCAAAAGACACACACCCTGGCAGAGCAAACAAGGAATTAATTCACTGCTTCCCATTGGCTGGCAAGTTTTCATCCATCTCTAGGAGAGCAGGACCCCATCATGCAACAGTGTCTTGGGAAGACAAAACACCATTGCTTCAAATGTTCCCCCATTCTTTCTTCTTCCCCCTCTTTATATATGATCATGATGACTTTTCTGTTGCCAAGGTATGAAGTGTCTCTTTATAGGTAATGTTTACCTTTATCCCTTTGTTGTGGTTTAACCCCAGCCATGGTCTGGAATATCCCTTTGGTCAGCCTGTGTCTCTTCCTGACCTCTCAGTCCCCTCACCACCATGGCAGTAGGAGAAGCAGAAAAGGCCTTGGCTCTGTGTGAGCTCTGCTCAGCAATAGCAAAAACTTTTCTGTATTGTCAGCCCTGTGTTCAGCACATATCCAAAGCACAGCCCCATGCCAGACACTGTCAAGAAAGTTAACTCTACCCCAGCAAAAACCAGCATACCCTTGTTCATCAATGACTTCAAGTAAAGAAATAACTTGTAAGAAAAAGGTAATAATTTGCACACATAAAATCTAAAAGTTAACTTCTGTGGGTTCCAAATAAATTCTTCAGGTTGAATTTTACAGTCTGCCAGCTTGTATCTTAAAATCTCTTTGCAGATCTGTTGGAAAGATAGAATGATTAATGTGGTCAGCACTTCCTGATGGGAACTATATGAAAATTGAGTCTTTTTAGCTTTCCAGTTTATATAACCGTAGGGTGGTTTGGGTTGGATGGGATTAATAAGATCATTTACTTCAATCCCCTTGTCATGGGCCTGTACGCCTTCTACTAAAGAGGTTGCTCAAAGCCCCACCTAGCCTTCTTTTGACCATTTCTAGGGATGGGTCATCCTAAGTTCTTTGGGCAACCTGTTCCAGTGCCTCACCAGTCTCACTGAAGAGTTTCCTATTAATATGTAGCATGAATCTATCCCTCTCCAGCTTTCCTTCAGCCCTCTGAGCATTTTTGTGACCCTTCCTGGGTCTGCTCTAGGAGGTCTGTGTCCTTCTTATGTTGGGTGCCCCAGAGCAGCATGCAGTGCTCCAGGTGGGGTGTCATGAGGTCACAGCAGAGGAGCAGAATCCTCTCCCTTGCCCTGCTGGTCACTTCACTGTATGCAGTCCAGGACGTTGTTGGGTTTTTGAGCTGTGAGTGTATGTTGCTGGGTCATATTGAGGTTTTTTGGCTATCAGATGTCCCAAGCTGCTCTCAGTCTGTTCTGTGCTCAGCTTGTATTTGTGCATGGGGCTGCCCCAACTCAGGTGCAGCACTTAGTACTCGGCTTTGTTGAGCTTCATGTGGTCTGCACAGGTCCTTTTCTCGAGCCTGTCAAGACCCTTCTGGAAGGCATCCCTTCCTTCCTGTGTGTCACCTGCACCACACTGTTTGGTGTTGTTGAGAAACTTGCTGGAGGTACACTTGATCCCACCATCCTTTTTGCCAATAAAGATTTTCAGCCAAGCTGGTCCCAATATCACCTGTGAGGAGTGGCACTTGTTCCACCCCACTTGGACACTGAGTCATTGACTGCATTACTTTGCATGTGGCCATCCAGCCAATTCCTTACTCACAGAATGTTCTTCCACCACTATCAAATCCATTGTCCCCAGTTTAGGGACAATGTTGCCATGTAGGACAGTGTCAAATGCTTTGTACAAATTCAGGTGGATGATGTAAGTTGCTCTTCCCTCATCTACCACCCATCCCTAATCCTGTCAGAGAAGGCCACCAGGTTTGTCGGGCAGGATTTATGCTTTAGGAAACTGTGCTAGATATTACCATTTGCCTCCTTATTTCCCTTGTGCATTAACATAGTTTTTAAGAGAATCTGCTCCATGGTCTTGCTGGGAGCTGAGGTGGCACTCTCAGCCCTGTAGTTTCCCATGTCTTCCTTATTTCTCTTTTAAAAATGGGGACTCTGTTTCCCCTTTTCTAGTTAGTGGGAACTTCACTGAACTGCCATGACCTCTCAACTATGATTCACACCAGCTTAGCCACTTCCTCAGCCAGCTCCCTCAGGACTGGTTCCATGGGCTTGTGTACTTTCAGGTGCCTGAGATGTTGAACCTTGTCTTCTTCTATGGTGGGTGAGTGATTTTACATTCTCCCAGTCCCTGCCTTTTCCTTCTGCTACTTAGGCAGTATGGCTGGAAGATTTTTCGGTGAAGAATGAAAGCAATAAAATCACTGAGTAATTCAGTCTTTTCCTTGTACTTGTCCATTTCTTTCTGAACAGGTACAATATTTTCCCTGATCTTCCTTTTATCAGTCACATAACTATGCCCTTGATGTCCCTGACCAGATTTCATTATATGAGGGTTTTAGCTTTCCTAACGTGATTCTTGGCTGCTTGGTATTCCTCCCAGGCTATCTGTCACTTGGAGAAGGAAGTTACCACCAGCACATTCCAAGAACCTCCTAGACTGCATATGGTCTGCTGTATGGTTCCTCCAACCAGATATTCGGGAGGTTGAAGTTCCCTGTGAGGACCAGGACAAGTGAATGTGAGGCAGCTCCTGTCTGTGTCTAGTCAACTTCATCAGCTTGGTCTTCCTTGAGTGGCCTGTAGCAAATCCCCAGTGTAATGTCACTTGTGAAGAAATTAATCTGTATTTCTTTTAGTCTACTGTGACAAAAATGCTGTGACTTGCTTTTGTGGGTTCTGCAGAGCAAGTATATTTGCACATTCTCTGAAGAATTGTTTTAAGAAGAAAGAGGGGTAGAGTGTTTGCAGAGGTTTTTGGGAGAGTGTTTTAAGATTTTGAAGATTCTTGAGGTTTCTGAAAGGATATTCACATTTTGATAGACTCTGCAATACAGAAATAAAATCCCCAAACACCACAAAACAACAGCAAATGGAAACTGTCTGTGTAACTTCACAATATTCTAATTACAGATTTCACAATTGTTCTCAGCATTTTATTCCCACCTCAGTTGTTTTCCACCTCTACCACTTGTCACCATCAAGTTTCAAATTGCCACAGGTAACCTTTTATTGTTCTGGAATCTGAGAGACTTTAGTAACTATGTACTGTAATTATATGACACTTGCCTTGTGATTGAAGTGATTACATGGTTATTTTGTATCCTGCAAAACAGTAATAACTTTTTTGTTTTCATAATGAGGTGGTTCAATTTGTCTTCAATGTACTTACTCTGAAGTAAGATGTAAATGTGCTACTTTCAGTAGTTTCATCATCATTATTACCATGCGAGATGTGCTCCATTAGCAAAATCCGGAATCTCATTTCTTCAAATTTTGTGCATTGGTTTCTAGTGCATCAAAATGTTTTGTTAGTGGGAATAGTGCTTTTGAGGATGGATTCTTCAAAACCTGTCAAGCTTACCAGTTGCGCTTAATTTCTTTCAGTCAGAAAGGCAGTGGCTGAAATATGTCCTTGTGCTTATGTTCTGATGAATTCTTTGTCATATTGACATTGCGATTGAAATGGTTTGAACATGTCAATAATTTCCTAGCAACTCTTTTAAGTAGCTGAATGAAATACCTTTTTATTTGTTAGTTAGCTTGTGGATTATCCACAAGCTTTATTTGAGTCTATAGCATTTGGTAGAAATAAATTTGTTGTGCTAAAATTGGAAAAATTAATTTTTGTTGTTCTTGCAACACTGGGTATGTAATTTGTGTAGCCTTGTAATGTTTGTGCATGTGTGAAAATGGATAGCTTTGCAGGATACAAACAGATTAATGTTTGTACTCTGAAAAGGACTGGAAAACGGACAAAGAACTCCATAATCAGGAAGTGTACAGCTGTGTTGGTGGAAAAGCAGAAGAGGGCACTGCACAGCTACCTGGTGACTCCCTCTGGGGAGCAGCTGCAGCTCTCTTCCCTGTGTGCTCCAGTTAATTCTGTGCTCTGCAAGACATTTGAGTAAAGAAACACAGTCTTTTGTTTCGTATTATGTGGAGTTATAGAATTGCTGGAGGAGTTACTGGTGCAGGTGTCTTCCCTGCGACTGTCTTCTCAAGGTTCTGTGTCTGATTCTGCTTGTAAGAGGTGTAGTTTGTAAGCTGGTGGAGACTTTTTGGAGGTGTGTGAAAGGGTTGTGCTGCGACAGTGAGCAGTAGATGGCAGTGCTGTCCTGTTGCACAGCATGAAGAGGAGTCACTGGAAGTTTTAAGTCCTGAGAAACATGCCCTTCCCTACGAGTCTGCTGCTGAAACAGTGACAGTTGGGGCATATATTGTTCTTCCTAAACTAAGGTTATTTCTCTTAAGACAATACTCCATGTAGAAATTTGGAGGAGACAGGAGATTCTGTGTATTTCTAAACAAATGCTAAGTGCATGTGTATTCTTCAGTTACCTGTTTTGTACATGATTCAGACATTAAAGAGCCTAATGCTAGTATGATGCCACTTAATCCCATTGCAAAGCTAATGAAGAATTGCTGTGATATGTACACATTTTCACTCTCCTTCCCCAAGGGGAAGTGCTTGATTTCTACAGAAACAAGTGTTTTTTGTGATGCGCAGTTCATTCCTGTAAATCTCCCACTTCCCCATATTGAAATATCTCTACAGTCTGAAAACTTGATGACTCATAGTGTATCAGTCTTTTGAGTCATAAGTCAGGGCCAATCTCTTGGCTTTTCTAGTACCGGAAATCTTAGTGGAGATTTTTTTCTGTTTATCCATGAACACACTTTGAACGGAAAGACTACTTGATCACTTTTCTTTTTTTTTCTTTTCTTCTTGTTTAAAGTCGTCTGATTGCAACAATACATTTTTTCAGTCCCTCATCCTTTTTTTTCCTTTTTTTTCCATTTTATTTTTTTAAAGAATTTTTTGCTTGTTTGTTTTATTGAAATGCTAATCTTTTAATCTAAGTAATGGAAAAAAGGTTATTATAATTGATTCTCTCATGGCATGGCAGCAGAAAGTTTCTCAGACTATTTTATCTCAGTAACAGTCTGAATTTGTTTCTCTTCTAAAGTTGTTATTGAAAGCTGTATATACAGAACTAAGGTATTTAAATATTAAGACAATTATAATGTTCACAGTAGTATTGAATTAAGACATCTTGACCACTGTAGGATACTTTTTTAACAGTTTTATTTCAATGATGAACCACAATATAGCTGTTGTGACTTCATGTCTACTCTTACATAATTTTTCAAGTTAGATGAAGAGTTAAATTGTGTTTGGAAGTTTAATTTGAGTGATTTTTGTGTGTTTGTGTGCAGTTATACAGGATTTTTGCAGGTCCTTTAAAGTAAGTATGGAATTTATTTTTCTGCAGCAATTTTATGAAACTTTTAGGGATGTACTATTTTATGACAGGTCATTCATGTTAACATACTAGTTCTGGTTTTTGGCAATAAGGAAATTACTAACATCAGCTTATAAATGTTTAAGATGCATTTTTAATAGTTATTTAACTCCCATTGAACTGCTCATGGTGGCAGAAGTAACTTTTGCTGCTTGTCCTTTTTTTTTTTAATTTACAAAGAAAAGTATTTAAGGAGCTAGGATGGTAATTTTACAATGTTTTCAGTATGAAACACCACCATAACAGTATAGAGTCACAAAATATGCTGAGTTGAAAGGGACACACATGAATCATTGAAGTCCAACAGTATTCAGATTGCTTTCAAAAGATTAGAGAAAAAGACTTAAATGATAGGATGTCAGCTTTTAAAGATGGGACTTGTATCAAAATGGTTGTTAAAACCTGCCTTTGCTTCCTGACTTGGTATATCTTCAGGATCAGCAAACCAGCTTTACAGATAATTTTTCCAGAAAGACTGAGGACTATTTGTTGTAAACTTATACGTCATAAAAAGAAACGGAGTTAGCTAAGAAATACAGTTTCAGTGGTCACAAAGCTGGGAACAATGTAATTGCTGGAAGCCTAGTATTAGTGGATACTTAACAGAAAGAAATTGTGGGTTTGATGACAAAGCCAAATGATTTGTGCAGATTATTGATTTGGTTACATAATGCATTATATTTTAAAAAATTACAAGAATCTTTTGAAGGGCAGTATTAGAAAAGCACCCCAGAAACTGTCAGATATGAGGAAGGAAAAAAGCTCCCAGTAGTCTTTGGTTTTTTGGTTTTGTTTTCTTTTTGTAGTAGATGAAGCTTTGACAATTTAAAGTTTTGTGCTATGCTGTATAGTGTGTTTACCTATTTAAGCTGTGTCATGGAAAGCCGTGATTTGTTTTTCTGGAAGCAGGAAAAAATTGGCTTTTCTTTTAGTTTTTGCATGGCCAGACTTGCTCTTAGGTTTGTAATATTTAGAGAAGTTCAATAGGGGGCCCTTGACGCTTTGATCTAGTGCCATGCTGCAGTTTAATGAGAGAGGGGTTTTCAATATTGTCTGCGATATTGCAAATTCTGCCAGCTCTGTCTTAAATAAGAAAATGCAAGATTTACACCTCAGAAACCTTCTCCTTTTTCTGGGCACTCTTTCTGTTTGAAACAGGTAATTACAAAAACCTCCGGATCAATTTTTGTAAAGGGGCACCCTGATGGGTGCCATGACTGAAGTGTGACATGAGCCTTTTCCAATACAATGGGTGGCCTAACATTCCTCGGGAAGGCCAAGCTCATTAAATATTCTCTTCTTTTTTTCCACCCTCTCCCCCTCTTCATGCACTTAGCTTGAGTTGTGCTAAGTCTGAGGTTTCTTCACTGAGGACTTAGGAAAATTGCATAGAGTTCTCAGATTGAATTTTTTATGTGTATGACTTCATGATGGCATTAGCATGTGCTTTGATCCATGTGTGAATGGCACTGGGTCGGCTCTTATTGCCATATCCAGATGGTGTTACAGGGAACAAACAGTTGTGTTTTAGGATTTCTCAATAGACTGTCTAGACTGGTCTTGCAGCAGACAGATACAGCCACCCATCAAATTAGCGTTTGTCAGATTTATGGTAATGGTTCACCAAAGCCTTCCTGTCATTGACATTAAGATTTACGCCTCCAAAGTTATTTTGTCTTCCGCAGCGTGTAAAGTCTGATCATATGTATGTGTGTGATTATCTATATGTAGATGTATATTTGCATATATAAATTTTTAACTAAAGGGAAGAAAAGCAGCTGAAGAGAGGTAATTGCTATGGTGAGAGGCAGAATTTTTAAAGTATTTTTTTAAGAGGCTGATTCCTACAGCTGTATTGATTAGGGAAGCTTTCCCTCACCAGTTCATCCCCTCCCTTCAAATGATAATACGGATGTTCTGTTCTAGCCAGTGTCTCCCATATGCCCTTTTTAGAAAGAAAAACATGTATGTGGGTTACTACGGCTAGATTTTGCGCTTTCATGTTACACTGCAGTAATATGAGCTGCTCCCTGTACGCAGTGGGAATAACCTTTTGACAGGCTGTATGTCCATTCTCAGTGGAAATGTTTTTCCAAGTCTGGCCAGTGCTCCTTTGATCATGCCACCTCAAACGTAGGGGTCATAGCTACTATGCAATGTAAGAACCACTGATGGTTGACCAGGGGAGAGATGATTTTGAGGAGAGCATGTTTAAAATAAGCCAAATGTTTTGAAGTATCTTTTTCTTTCTTTTTTTTTTGGGGGGGGGGGGGGTGGGGGTGGGGGGGCATCTGTAATTTGTGTTGCAGTGGGAATGCTAAGAAGGAACATTGGGGAAATTTTAAATTATGGCAAGACATGCTGGTACATTTGATGGTGGAAACAAGAGGTGGTGTAAATTTAAAATATTGGAATTGCAGTGGCAAGCTCTGGGCTTTAACATGCCAGAGCATGTTTTGAAAGTGTTTTCCTGTTACAAGGATATTTCAAGAATAGCAAAGGGAGTAATGGGATGATGAAAGGATCCAGATGTTATAATAAACTATGTATTTGAGGAGCACTACCACTTAATGAAGAAACAATTTTACACAATACTTGAATTAATTTGCAAGTCTCTCCATGGTATGTGCTTTGGAAAGTCTATCCTCTTTTGCTAGGAATAATTATTGCTGGTCATGAATCAGAACAAGAATTCAAATAAATATAAAGCTATTTTACAGATAGTTTTATTGTCTGCTATTGCTATTTTTCTTGCTTTAAGGAGACTTGTGACATTGGAAGAAAGTAAATATATCTGGTAAATATGCAAATAAAATTAATTATGTAAATACTAATTGACAGGAATCAGCTCCAGGGGAACAGTGTTCCCTGTGCACTGTTTTGGGGACTCCTAGCCTCTCTGCTACACAGCTGCAGTGTATTGCTGAATCTTAGAAAAAGCAGATACTTTATATTTTGCAAATCTGTGATCAGAGACTTAGATAGTATAATATTTTTCTGTGTTTTTTGGTAGATTTCTGTGATTTATGTGTTCTGAGCATGTTTGACTGTTACATAGCTTTCCTCTTTAAGTTCTTTAGTGAAAAGAATATTAAATATCAAAGAAATAAATCTGACAGGAGAATAGGAATTCTTTTTATTCAAAGAAGGCATAGGGCTGTTCTTTCTTTTATTTTTTTCTCTTTTTTTTAGTATTTCTTAGGGATATTATCTATGGCTGGTGGGTCTAATAGTTTGTCAACTTCGTCTCTCTGTTTTAGCTTCTCCTGTCTCAGTGGCAGCATATTTTTCACTCTGCCTTTTAAGCAGAGTAAGAGAAACATTCTTGGTTCTGATTTTCCTTCCTGGTCTCCAGTTTTATAAAAATAAGCATATGTTGCATTCAAATATTTTAATTAACCTGCTAATTTTCAATATTAACTTAAAATTAACTAGTATTAATACAGCATTTAAATAATTGAGTAAACATTGTAATTTGACTATAATTTTGTGATTTTAGCTGGATGTTTTGAAACAGGTATCTACAAACAACAAATATATTTTATTTTAAATTTTTTTTTTCAAGTCCAGTAAATTATACTTGGTTACTTTTTTTATTCCTTGCTTTTGGTGCACTGGAGAACTATATTCAGCCTGGGAGACTTTAGATGTAAATTTTTTCTTAGAAGTTGAAGAACTGAGATTTTTCTTTCAACATACTTCTGGTTTTGTTTTGATATATTGAAAACTTGGAATGAAATATTACTCCATGCTGCCTTAACTTGTATCAATCAGCTTAAAAATTTTACATAGTTTAAATTTTCAAGAATTGTTACTTTTTCAGCTACTTTTACTTACCTATATACAAGATAACAAAAGTGTTTATATAAGCATTTCTCACCTCTATTAATGTGGTTTAACATAACTTTGTTGTTCATTGCAAATGAATTTGTCAGAGGTGGGCTAAAGGGTTTACATTTTTTTGTGTGCTTGTGCTTTGGTTTTCCTCAACCCCCTGAGTCTCACTTTTGGGTCAGTCTAAACTTACAAAAAGTAATAGAGGGACTGATAAAAGAGTGGGCCTGGCCAGGTTCCTGGCAGGATGGTGTGTTGGGCTGCCTGAGATCAGTGTGTTACAAACTGTTGTCAGTTCTGAGACGCAAAGACCCCTGATACCACTGCAAAGGATGGTTTACTCTGTGAGCATGTGGCTAGAGTAGAGAAGGAAAACCTAAGAGCTGCTGGGTGGTGGTGCTGGGAATTGCCATCACAATGGCCAGAGGTGCTCCCTTGCAATATGTCCTAGAAAGAGGTGGGCCACCCATGGTGCCTAACTCAGGAGATGTGCAGGCAGCAAGATTTAGAACTTTTTGTTGGCTTTGTGCTTGGGTGAGTCACTGTTTCTGTTTGTTTTTTTTTTTTTTAAGCTTTTTTTTGACAGTTGATGAACTGGGAAAGAAGGTGCTTCCATCTCCCCTCTCTGGTGACAATGTGAAGAGAGAAGTGGGAGTGGGGAGGAAACAAACTATAGCAACTGATGTGCGAGACACGGGGGCAGAGGAGTGGAGTAAGTGTTGAAAAGCAAGTGAGCAGCTGAGAGGGGCCTGATTTTTAAAATAAATTGGGACCAGCCTGTCCCTGCCAGCCCAAAGGCAGAAGCTTTCTGCAGCTTGCCTGTCTGAACAGCAGAACCAGGGCAGTCTACTGCTGGACTCTGCCTGGGCCACCGCTCTGAATCCCAGGTCCATCACCTGCATTCCAGAGGCAGTGTGGTCTCCAGTTCTGCCCCTCACTTCTCCATCTGCGCAGATGTTGACAAAAATTGGGTGAGGGGGAGAGCAGTGCTGCTTGAGCTAATCTTGCATTAGAAGAGAAATCCTGTAGGGCCATGGCCTAATTCCCTTGTCAACACACACTGCCCTCACACCCAAACTTGCAAGTGTTTTAAATCCCAGCTATCTGGCCTAGGTGGGAATATAAACTAGACCTCAGGTATTGTTTAACTGAGTCTGGCAACCTGCCTGCCGTGCAAATGAGGATACTGAGTAAGTAGATCTGGCAGTCCTTCAGAGCTGTCCCAGAGCTCTCCCAGAAGCATGGGCAGATGCTTGATGATTCCTTTCCAGTTAATGTGTGAGAGGGTTCTCTTTTCCCCTGACTGTAAAAACAAAGAAAAAACCACCTAGTTATTGTGATACACCTCTAGAGATGTTTTCACTGGTAAAGAAACAATGAATTTGGTAGTGATTACTCACCCTGTGACTAAGCTGGTGTGCGTGCTTTGGTCTGAGCACCTGGGCAGAAGTGGCAGTGAATCAACATGCCTGCATTGGATCAAGCAGTCTGTGGAAGTCTATTCAAATTAATAAGCTGTTCAAGTTTTTTTAAGGGCCCTCCCCAGTGATGGTAGATTTTTAAGAGCACTATTGACCTACACACTGTGTTTCGTGGAAAATGTTGTCGCTTAAGACTTGTATAAATGAAATATCACAGAAGGGTGCTGTGGGATTTTTGTTGCTTTCACAGGACAATTGAGGTGCGAAGGGATCTTGGAAGGTCTGTAGTCTAACCTTGTGGTCAAAGGAGGGTCAGCTTAAGGTCTGACTAGGTTGCTCAAGGCTTTGTTCAGCTTAGTTCTGGTCTTGAAACCAAGTGGAAGAAACCATCAAAGATAAGGGCTGTGGAGCCTGTCTGGGCAGTGCTGGACTGTTCCCGTGGGCAAAAAGCATTTTCTTCAATCCCGTCTGAACCTCTTGGGCTTCAATTTGTCCATTGTTTCTTGTCCTCACTCCATTTACAGCTGCATGCATCCCTTCAGAAAGTTCCCAGGACATTTATCTGGATATCTCAATTGCTTTAGATTGTCTCGAAGATTATTATGTGTTTATACGGCTGTGGCTTTCTTAGATTTTGTAAGTGAGATTTCCTTTAGCAGAGGGTGCAGCTCAAGACTGGACTGTGATTTTTGAGAGCTAGCACATTCCGTATGCCACATGTAGTATAAGTACAAAATAAATTTAAACAAATAGAAATTTTTATTTTTGGCAGTATTGTCATCTGAAACATAAGGAAAAAATGTGATGCCTCGATGCATTTGCATTAACAAATGCCTGTTCTGAAAGAGGGAAATTGATGTCTCTGCAAGTAACAAAAAGAAATGGGTTTATTTGTTTTATATATGCTGTTACATTTAAGGCTTAGAGTTGAGAGACTGATTTTAATTTCATGTAGGAAACCTAGGGCATCCACAAAGACACTAAAAAGTCACCAGAACCAAAAACCAGCAACATGTTAATATGCTACTGTTTTTACATAGCAGGGCAATCTGAAATTGATGTTAAAATATCCAGCTATGAAAACAGATGTCTTTATTCTCTCTGCTCCACAGATAGATTTTTCTTTAATGGCTATCAAGTAGGTAAGTGCTTAATGTATTTCTCTTTTGTTTCCTTATGACTTTTTGATAGTCATAAGGAAATATGAGTTGAGCTATATGCTACATGTATACATGCTGAGCTGCAGTCTAGTCTGTGCACAATTTGCAGTGTAATTAAAATTAATTTGAAAACACTTCAGGCACGTAAGCACTAATCTATGTGTGAGAGTTCACTGAGTTAAGCTAACTTGCATGATGTATGTATATAATGTATGGAAGTACTAAGAATCCACTTTGTAATTAATGTTTGCTTTCTTTTTGTGCGTTGCCTGAAAAGGCTTAAGTATCACTTGTTTGTGTGTAGCTCCACACAGACTTTTGAGCTGTCGAGCTTGTGTAAAGCACATTACTTGTGTTATTTTTAAATCAGTGAACCCCCGCTTTTAAAAAGGGACTGTGTCATGTTCTCTTCCTCTGCCTGATCCGGATGCACTGGAGCTTTTGCTGTCTTGCACAGTATCTACAATGGTTGCTTTCTAAAGACTGTGCCGTAGGTAGTTAATTTTCTGCAGCGGTACAATAGCATTTTTGATGTGCAGAGCTGCATGTGAATAGCCAGTATTAAAAATCTAGCATCAAGGGCAGAAACTATTTTGTAATACAAGGCTTGACTAACAAAAAGTACTGTTTACTGAAGTGAGTAGCTTGTTTATTAGAGCAGAAAAGTGGGAGTTGCTGGAACTGGGAAGACATGGGAAATTGGAACTACAGAATGGTCTTTGCCTTGATTGATCTACTTACCTCTGTTACCTCTGTTCCAGCTGAAAACCAACAGAATTGGATAAAATAAATCTGTTGTAAATTTTTTGCTCCTGCCCTATTTTTACTTCTATATAAAGCAGCATTTTTTTTTTCATTTTTTAAAAGCTTTTCATGCAACTTCTTAAATCGTATTTTTTGTTAAGAGAAAAATGTTGCTCAAATGTTCTGCTCAAAATGCATGGTAATGTGATATGAGTGCCTAGGGAAATTCAATATGGTACTCTGAGATGGTGCTTTACTTTTTCTCTTTGTGGGCACTGTACCCATTCCTATAATCACAATGCTATCACAGAGGAAATTTTGCTGAACTAATAATTGTCTCGCGGTTGAGACACCACCACAAGTATTTCACTGCTGAAGTCAGCTGCGGTGGAAATGAGCCTCCCTCCCCTGATTTGGCCCATAGCAATGATCTCTCAACTGCCATCATCACAGAAATTAATGGAGAAACGGATCCCCTCCCACGCGTTAGCATGAAATCAGGCCCCTGATCTTGGAAAGAATCTGCGAGCAGACCAGCGGGCCGCCTGGCGCGGGTGAGCAATCCCCACGTGCCGCTTCCCAGGGCAGGGTGCCTGTTGATTCAGTTGGAACGCCTCATCCCTGGGGTGTAGTGCTCAGTGATATTCAGCCTAGGGGTGATGAATACATGGATAGCTATGCTTGAATCCACATTCCTGGAGAAGGGGTGCAGTCTCCTGGACAGCCAAAGATGGTAAGAGTTTTTAGCTACTGTTACTATGTAAGCATCTAGGAGTACTACAAATAGTTCCTAATAAAAAAGCCTAATCAAATTCCTCCTACATTCTTTGGGATATGTCAGTCCTTTCAGTAGTCGAGTTTTGAAGCCCTAGCTTCCTAAGGTTTAAAATTGGCAATTGCAAAAAAAAAAAAAATCATTCCCCCCACAAGCAACAAATGAGCAAATCCCCTTGAAGGAATGAGGCTACACCATCCGGAAGATTCTCTTTTTCTTCATGTGTTCATTTTGGTGGATCCTACATATGCACAGTATATGTTGATACTGAAAATAAAAACTTGACCTTTACCATGCAGTACCTCTTAACCTGGGATGATGTGACTGCAGAATTAGCACAACTAAGGAATAGCATCTCCTCAGTATTGAAATGGTTTCCTTTGGTTGTTTGGGTGGAAGCATTGACCAAAGTGAGTTAAGCACTGATATTATTAGGCTATAAAAAACTACGGAAAAAACCTAATTGGAACTTGATTCCATATTCCAAAGTCTCTCCCTACAGACTCATGAATATAAATGATATTTAAAAGAAATTATTTGAATACTGGCTCAGCTGGTAAAGAGAAAACTGTATTTACTAGGTGGGGTATAAAAATCCAGTGAAATAACTCAGGAATCTTCACCTTCATGATGTTGAATACCTCTAGAACTTTTAGATCATCAGGTTTCTGAATGAAACTTTCAAGTGTTGCAAGTGTTGGGGATGAGCAAAGTTTATGTGCCCATTCATTTACAATGTGGAGAACCCCCAAGCTAATGAGCAGAAAATGCTGAAGAGTATTCCTGACAGTTCTGCCACATTATCTTCAGTGTAAAGTGGTTGAAAACTGCAGGATCATTATGTCAGTATTTTTTTGAGAGGAAAACGTGGTTGGGAAATTGTAACTGAACTTTCTCCCTTTGACAGAAGAGAAAATCAAAGGTTTTGTTTGTTCATTTTTAAAATAATGTTATCTCATATCTGTATTGGAAGAGGAGTGTTTTGTAGTGTTGGAAAAGTATTTTTCCCTATGTGTGGTTAATGGAGAAATCCAGAAAGTATAGGATGTTTGCTTTCTTTGCCAATATTTGTTTTTAGTATCAATTTCTAATGGCAAAAATGATGACATCAAATTCTTTAAAAACAAATCCATACAATCTGGTTTTTGTTTTCACTGTCCTAAGATATCAGTGATGAAGTCTGTTTCTAATAACTAGCTAATGAGCCACTGAAATAGCTCTTGTTGCTGACATTCTTTCTGGGAAGATTGATTAAATTCTCTAATATGCTACAGTAAAAAAGTAGATCTAGTGTGCAACCAGCACAGGAAACGTTATGAGCAAATTGCTCTTCCACTCATGGTGGTTCTTACACTGAGACTAATGAATATTGCAGGAATTTGGAATTCCGAATAGGACTAGTATGACTTTTCAAATATATTTGGAATTTGTGGAATGGCAAGCATGAGCAATCTTGCTTAATTTTTAACCCTAATGTAACTGGAAAAGTGGTTCTTTGAAATTTTTTTTGAGTTTTCACTCTGCTGGCCAGAGATACAAAGTCCATAGTCCAAGTATATGGAGATGGTCTTATTCTGCTTTAGAAGGATTAATAGTTTCAAATAAAGATCAAAAGAATGTCCAATATATGTAGCATGTCACGCAGCTTAATCTACCCTAAGCACATAACACACATATAACACTGACCTTCACTTGGCATGTTAGTGATGCAAAGGAGTTAAGAGTTTAGATTTTGTTTGAGCCTCAAGGTAGTGTTAATTCTTGCTAAAATAAGTCATCCACAATATGCACTTAAGGGAAATTCAAAGCTATTACAGCAGATGGCCTGCCAAAAATCATAAGTCATCTATGACAGTCTAATAATGTTAAATTCTTTGAATATATGTAAAAATGGGGAAACTTGCAGTCTAATTCCTGAAAATGTGGGAAGCACAGAATTGTATGAGAACACTAATGATCGAGTGGCACTGCCAATTCGCACAGTTCTTTGTTATATGTAGTTTAATTTAATGGGGTGTTTAATTGTTGATGGAAGTTCAGCAGTTTCTTCAGGAGATGTGTTTTTGTTTACCCTCAATGAGATCCTGTGTGGCACCTGCAAGGTAACCTTTGTCACTGTTTTTGTCTAGCCAGGCACCATCAAATTATTTTTAACCAGAAAATTATGAAGAGGTCTTTGCTATCCTAAAATGCCACATATGAGCTTGTTTTGTTTCCTGGTTAAAAGATTCATGATGGCACAATAATGCAATACCATCATTCTGCTTCTTGCACATAGGCTTTTTCACTTCTGTTTTTTTCGTGGTTGGTCTTTCCCACTGCATGACTTTTCTGATACATCTGAACCCACATAGCTTTGAAATTATGGAATGAAGTCCAAGTCACATGCTTGATATAGTTAAATTTTGCTAAAATATGTACTTCTACCACATTTTCTGTGTTGATAGGTTCACTAAGGAAATTCTTAATTTCTTGGTTCAGTATTATTTCAACTGTGGTATATCAAGCTGTCCCTGAAGAATTTTCTTCTGTGTTTGTCTGACACACAAGAAAAATTTTTCTAGGAAATGCCACTGAATAGTATGGTTGATTGAAGGAGAAAATATATTGCTATTAGGCTGGAATGTAAGGTTTAACAGAAGAGAAAAGCAGAAGACAGCAGGAAGAAGAATCATGATACATTTGTCATTAAAATACTTCAGTATGCTTGGAAGGTCAAGTAGGTTTGAATGTTTTTACAATGGAGTTCATATGTATGCTTAGTGCAGAAATATTTACCTTGTTTCATATTGTTGAATGGTGTTCTTATTGCTATCAATGTGATTTTTCTAATGTGAACATTTAGTAATCAATTTAAGGTCTGTTGGAACTTCATCTTATTTGTAAAAGATTATTTTTCCAAGGATTTTTATTGGGATAGGACTTAACTGTTTTTACCATTTAAGGCTGTACAATGTCCCCAGCTGAAAAAATCTTCAAACATTTAGACTACAGCTTAATAGTTCATTTTGATTCCTCTTTCTGGACAGGAAATTCAAATATGAGACTTCTCTGCTCAGTTGTGTCCTCTTACAATAAACTACTTTAAATTGCTCTAGTTCCCTTGTGCTCAGTGGACATAACAATCATGTTCTCATATTTTTTGGTGCCTTTAAAAACAAAACTAGCACTGAAATTTGCATTTTTTTATTGCTTTAGACTATGTTTCCATGCAGAATGGTTTCCTTTTGAAGTACATATAGGTTGAGTCAGTGCCACAACTAAATTCCAAATCTGAACTAGATAAAAGAAACTACCTATAATTATTGCTTTTCTTCTAGTCTGTGGAACTTAGACTCTTGGTTGCTTTATACACATTGCACTGTGGCTTGGATTATGCTGAACTTCAGTGGTATTTTACTAGAAGTGATACATTAATAGCAACATGTTCTTCCTCCTTCCTGCTAATTTTCTTAGGGTTTTTTTCCCTGCTCTTTCTCTAAATTTTGCATTAGCCTCAACTTAGTGAAGTTAGGCACATTTAAAAATAGGTTTCATAAAATTTGTTTCTAAGAATGAACTTAAAAATAACCTAATTTACTGCTAGTGTCAGTTGAAAATTTAGGCAAAGGTGCATTAGTTTTAGAAATCACAGTTGACCTCCTAATATGAAAGACCTTTCTGAGATTTTTTTTTTTAGGAAAATGAGATTCAAGACAGCATGTATTCTCTAGAATTCCTCATTATTTACTTAATTTTGAACGCTAGGCCTAGATATTTTGTTCTTTTCCATCAAATTTTTTCTGACTTTGAAGAGAGGACACTTAATGCTTTAAAAAAAGTCTGAGATATTTTAGTTTCCTGTGGAAAGGAACATGGAAAATTCAATAGGAGAAACAGTAGCTGTTAGCAAATGTTCAGATTTGGTCAGTGTGATTAATAGTAACAGGAGAACTTCTGCTTCATCATTCTGCCCAGCTGTTGAGTCTTGAGGAATGGCCAGTCTTGAGGAATTGCCTGACACAATTTGCCTCTATTCTGTTGCAGAAGATCTAGGGGCTTGTGCTATCCTTTGGGCACCAGAACTTTCGACTTGTCAGAGAATGCAAACAGCATTTGTTTCTAATTATATAGATTTTATAAAATGCTTGTGTACAAATGAGTAGAAGACATTTTTTTGCAGTAAGTACTTTAAAATCTGATCTTTCTGCTCTTGACCTGCAGAACTGGAAGTGACTGCAGTCTTGGAGGATCTCCTCTTTTAATTCCTTTGGTTCAGTATCTATCCAGAAGGTCCCTGCCACTTCCTGCTCAACTGTACAAGTCCAAGCTAGGTTGTCCAAGGCTGTAGGTAGAGCTGATGCCTCACTACGAGCTCTTACTCTGTTGGGCTGTGGGATGTGGGGCAGAGTTTTTGATACTAGTCTACAGAGGTAGTGTTTCTAATACAGAAGTACATCAACACCCTGTTCTTCTCTCTGTTCTGCAGACCTCTGACGTAAAAGTTCATCTATGTGCATGATGATTCTGCCTCCAGGTACCAGATAAGGATTGTGTGCAGTGTGCTAGGAAACCAAAGTGTAATGTCTCTTTCCCTGCTTTTATAGATTGCCTTTTCTTCCTGATTAAGCACTGAATCTCTTGAAGACATGATTTGTGGTTGTGTGCTTTTCTGGCAATAATCTTGACAGCATAATCTTAAGAATTTCTTGCGAGGATGAGGAAACCTGATCAATTATATGTTTCTTCAAATAAAGAGGCCTATATTATTATTACTTAAAAGAGTAAAATTCTTCCAGTGCTTTTTCAGTTACAGTGATTTTTGACATGTTTTAGAGCAGTTAGTTTCTTCTGACATCCTTGACTTTGTAACTCTGCTTCTCAATAACGTAATCAAGCTGTGCTTCACTCCTTGGTCTTTGTATAAAGTGGTATGGTATATTCCATGTCTTGTTGTATCTTTCCTTTGTAATAAATTGCTTTGAAGACTTACTTGTGAGCTGTGAAATCATCCTTTTCAGTGAAAAATCTCTGTGTCATGAATAGAACTATGTGCATCTTATCAAAAATACTGATTTAATGATATGTAGGTAACTGGCAGTTGCTGAAGTGTCACTGTTAAAGTTTATTATGCCTTTATATTACAAAAATCACAACTTCCAGTTCTTTATTGCAATTCTTTAGTAATCTGCTTTAGTAATCTTTAGGAAAGTGAATGTAAAAATTTAAGATTCTTAAAACAAAAAGTTGAGTTAAAGCCAGTGTACTGCTTTTACAACCAATCCTATGTCTTAGTCTCTAAAAGACAACTGTCTTCCATTTCTTAAGCCTGTTTTTATTCATTATCTCACTATGAATTATGCTAAATTGCTTATATTTCTCTGATAGACTTTCATCATTATGGCAATTCTCCTGGTCCTCAGTGATTTTTTCTCTCTAGCCAGCAAAAAGGAGTTTCCCAGCTTGGCAAGATTTATGCTGATCTAGAATAAAAGATAAAATTTTAGTTCCCGTAAGAAGCAGTGAGTCATTTCTTACTGAAGTGTCTGCAGCCACCTTAGAACAAGTATTAAATCTCCCACAGCTGAGCATTAAATCAGCTGAGGAACCAAGCATCCCGGAGCTGTGCTGTGTTATCTGAACAATATGTTAAGTGTATTTCTGCTTGGATTTGTGATTGTATTCATCAACATCAGGTGTATTCTTAAGTATCAGTCTGTTCCTTTTTTAAGTGACAAAAATTTTTATGAAACTGTTGCATAGTGATGGCCTGAAAAAAAACAAGACACTCATCACACTTTCAATGAAAGCGGTGTCATTGGGAAACAGATTGCACAGGAAGGGCTCAGGTGGAGGGTGTCTTTTAAAAGTGTTAGTTTCCTAGAGCTGGCTGGAGGCTGCACCTACTCAAAGGAGAAATATTTAATTCCCCTTAAAAGGCTTTCAGCAGTTCTGAGACTTAAAAAAAAAAAAAATCTGGCATAGTGATACACTCTCATGGTTTGAAGTGTTTCATGCCTCTTAATTGATAAAAAGTGGTGGTTGTTTCACCAGGAGAAATTTCTTGTCTTGGGCTGTCAGCGCCACAGAGCAGGCACACTGACTTACCCGTGAGTCTGCATAGCTGTATGGTAGGCTGTTTTGTGAGCAAAGCCACAATAATGGGTGTTTTTACAAAAAAATAAAGCTGGTTCTTGCCAACTTTCACCTAAAAATATGTTAAAATTCATCCATGGCTTTTCAAAGGCAGCGTAATCTGTTTGTCCAGAATTTGTGTACAGAATATTTTTTACCATTTATTTGGTTTTTTTCCCTTCCTATCTCAGAAACATGAATAGGCATTGGTCAGTACTTACTAAAAAAGAAGAAAAAAAATCCTGTTTGTGTGGTTGTTGTGTGAGTTTTAGTGTTTCTTTTTTTTTTTTTTTTTAATTTGGTTTTGTTTATTTTTTTAACAGTGCAAACTTGTAAAAGCAACTATTATCTGTAGTTGATACATTTCTCTGTAGGAGCTGTTCCCTTCCCTATCAGCTGAAAATCCCCATCTCAAACTGAGTTGTGTTTCCCAAAATTTGAGGCACTAGAAGTAGGGCATCTCTTGGCATTCTCTTTAAAATGGTTTAAAGGCTGTGTAGCCCTTGATTTATGCATGCTTAGGAATAATAAATTTCAGTTCTGATTTTGCAGTTCTAAGTGAACAAAATAGCCAATGGAGTCTTCATCAGCAGGGCGGCAGCTGAGAAGCTCCATGTAGGCAGACATGCCATGTGTAGGCAGAAAAAATATCCAAACTTGCAACTGGAGACAGGAGAAATGTGAAATGCCTGCGTTGGAGCATGAGATGTTTTCAATGGCTGTATTTTCTCAAACCTAGCTCATTAAGAGTTTGATTGAGGCTAAACCTGTTCTGCATTCCAAGAGGCTCTCATTGATTAAAATTTGAAGAATTTTTAATGATACTTGAGATTCATATGCCTTCCTCTAATTGTATATTTTGGATTAATGTTTTTGTGTGGGTTGGTCTGTTTCCTCCCATGGTAGTAATGTGCTGAGCTAGCCAAGTAAAACTGTTGTGCTGTATAAGGGGGTGGGAAGAGAGGTTCCTGTGTATATTCCCTAGAGTCTTTTGGTCAAAACAGGTATTCTCTTGAAGTTTCTCATTTTTTGTAAATATTGTGTTATTGGAAAAGTAAGAGGAAAAGGCCACATAAGATTGAAATAATTCATAGGGAACCTAATGCATAAGTGATATTTGTAGCCTGCATTTACCTAGTGTTTCAAATTCAACACTGGAGACTGGTAAGGCCATGAACTAGTAATAGTCTATTGGATCTCCCATTTGTGACTGCACTAATATTGGTATAATTCTTACTCCATTTTCTGGTGTTGAAAAGCAGTATTTTCTTTAGTGTTCCAAGCAGAAGAATGCTTTGGCCGGAAGACTTGCACAGTCTGCAAAATCAGGCTATCCTTGTTCTGTCCACCTCCTATTATCTAAATCCTCTGATTAGTTCTTGTTGGACTGTGTATATGGCTAATGCTATTTAGATGTTAAGAGCATACACTGTTTCTATTTTAGTAACTTTTTTTGCATCAGTTTCTACTCATGTCTTCTTTCCTTATCCCCTGATAATATTAGGGCAATCAAACATTTGTTGGTTTGTTCACTTCTCGGTTTGGTATGCATGAGCAGAGAGCATTCATGAGCAGGGATTCCTGAGCAGGTTTAAAAGTCACAGTTGAAATTGTACTTTGCCTCTTAATGTATTGCCACACTGTCATGATTGTGTTTAATTTTGCTTTATGGTATTTTGCAAATTGATTCTAAAGCTCTCATGTTTGTGGCTTCCCCCTGCCCCACAAATCCCCCTTTTGTTCTCCCTGTTTATTTTTTTGTTTGCTTGTTTGTTTGTGTGTGTTTGGTTTGGTTTTGGGTGGGGGTTTTGGTTGGTTGCTTGGTTTAGTTTGGGGTTTTTTACACAGTTTTTTTTACTTTGACTGATACTTATAATCTTGTTGTACTTACTCTTCTAGATCAGCTATGAAGTTGTTGAGTAAGACCAGACTTTATAGAAAACAGTCTGGACTACTGTCCTCAGAGATTTCTCCTCTTTTCTCTCAGATTTGATGTCAAGTGTTAGTTTTGAAATCTTTCATAAGAAGGATCAAGATGTGTCTTGGGCCTTAATCTCAGAGGAAACTTTGCCTCAAGTAAACATTAGTTATTTCCTCTTCTTTCCTCAAAACACTTAGAGTTTCTCTAGGTTTCTTAGCTTTTTGATGGTCAAGAGAAACACAGAGTCTGGGATTTAATTTTTTTTTTTTAAATGATTATGATGCCAAACAACTCTTAAAGCTTTGGATTAAGCTGGTTGGGAAAAATATACTGGAGTTTGCCTGTTTCTCTAATGTTACTCATACAATGGATGGAAGAATTCATATCTTGTTACTTTTTTCAGGGGTTTATTCACTGGTATCACCTGAATCCACCTTGAGATCTTCTGGCTGTTAGTGCATGAGGACACACTTCTCTTGTTTGTGCTTGGCTGTTCCCATGCTTTTTTCAACTATGTTTCAAATTAATTTGTGTTTATTTTCACTTAACTGGTTTTTTGGAGACAATTTTATTATATAGCTCCTTTTGCAAAATTCAGAAGTTTCATTTCACAGGGCATGATGTGTCTTAATTTGTTAATGTACTTTGAATTTGTCTGCAAATTTTAAGAGTAGGACAGCAGCTGTAAATTTTCTTGTTCTTTCCTTTTTAATTCATGGAATACAATGCAGGTCTTCATTTACCTCCATTTAGTGTACAGCCAGATTCCTCTTTGCACCAGATATATTTCTCTAATTTTTTTCCTTTGACCCATTCCAGCATGGGGCTTAAAGATGTCACTCTACTGTTTAAATAAATCCTCTTTTTGATATTGTTACCAAAGTTGTCCTATGTGTGCCATGTATGTTGAATACTAATGTGCAAGGTCTTATGTACTTGTGAATAGTTTTTGAGGAGGAAAAAGAAACAAAGCATGCTGTTTCATGTAGGTGGCATGTAGTTGAGTAGACAGCTCAGAAAAAAATTAAAGAACACCAAGTGGTCTATATGCTTCTTTCTGCTTTTGTGATCCCTCGTGAACAGAACAGGATTATTCATTCTATGCTGAAAAAAAAAAAATTGTTTGGTAACCCACCTTGTAGCACACATAAATTATGGAAAAGCTTTTTATGTTTTGTCTCAGAAACTCTACAGGGATGGCTTTTAGCAAGCCTGAAAGCTCAAAGGTGTTTTAGTTGTTTTATTTGTGTGTTTTTTTTGATGGGGGCGTATTAAGAAAAAAATGTATGCATCTTTTATCCTTACCAGAAGTTAGAAGTGACAGGAAAGTGTCACATCCTTAACTTTTGCACATTTGGGTGGTGCTGCTACTGCCTTTTTTGCTGGTATTTTTGATGATTCTTCAGGCTTTTTTTAGTGTGGTTGTGTGTCCTTAAGTTGTGAAACAAACTGTTTGCAAAGGCTTTCATTCATCTTTTTTTTTGCCTTTGTCTCTTGCTGTTAAATGTGAATGAATGGGTGGATTGAATGAGTTACTCTTGTGCAATAAAACAAGTGGAAAGCAAACTGTCAGAGAGGAAACAACTTGAGCAATAATTCTACACTTGATGGGACTTAGAAGTGTCCAAAAGCCCCCTTGGAGCTTGATTTGACACTGCAGTGAAGTGAGTGATTTTCTTCTGTTCAGAATACCACCTGTGCATGTACTTATAACTGTTTGCTGACTCAGCTTTGGTTTATCATAGCTGTCTGCCATTTAATTTTATGTAGGCTTTTAAATCATACTACTTCACTGAATATCTGAGTACATCTGAGAACTTGATATTTATTACTTCATTCTTTCTTCTAGTGTGAATGTAAGGGAGAATCATAATTTGGTTTTGATTTTATAGGGAGTGGGCAGGAGATTAAGGTCAGAGAGGCTCATTTTCCATTTTGGATGTGAGGTTTGTAGTTTATTTTGGCTGATGGTAGGGAAAGGACTCCTGTTGCCTTACAGCTTCTTCCAGGGAAGTTATGCCTTTGGCTGCATTTATTGAATTTTTATGATTCCTGAACTTTGGGTCAAGCCTTCATCTAAGAGCAGTTCATCTGATATCAGATAAAACAAATTATCTCCTGCAATTTGACCCACTGTAATTGTATTATCATGACCATGAAGTCCTTTGAAATTAAAGCTCTGAATGGCATTGTCGTATCTGGCCTGTCAAAAGTCATCCAGTTCTTTCTTCTTAACTGTATTTCCTCTAAGCCTTCTTGGTTGGTAGCAGAGTTATCAAATATGTTAAAACATGAATACGTCTCTGTCATTTTTCTGGTTTTAGTGCTTGAGCCTGTGTCTTGTGTCTAGTTCATCTGGGACTACAAGCGATGCTGAAAGTTTTTTAAGGCTATTGCTTCTTTTGAGGTTCCAGAATATGGCTACTCTGAAGCACCAAGAAACTTTTGATAGGGGATGGCAAACAATTACAGCCAATGAATACAAATGTATTTCTTCATGGTCAGAAGGCAGAATTTGAGATTCCTGCTGTAGACCATATGTTGTTGCTTCATCCCTGTAATAGAGGAGGATCTATGTGAGCCTCTTGAAATTCAACAAGGTCAGGTGCAAGGCTCTGCACCTGAGGCAAAACAATTCCAAGCACCTCAGGCTGAGCAGAGAATAGGTTGTGAGCAGAGAATAGATTGTGAGCAGCTCTGCTGAGAAGAATTTATGGGTGCTGCTGCATGAAAGGCTGGACATGACCCAGCCATGTGCACTCACAGCCCAGAGAGCCAAATATGTCCTGGGCTGCATCCAAAGGGATGCAGCCAGCAGTGTGGGGGAAGGGAATTGTGCCCTTCTCCTCTGCTCTGGTGAGACCCCACTCACTGCATCCAGCCCTGGGGTCCCCAACACAGGAAGGAAATGGAGCTTTTCGAGTGGGTCCAGAGGAGGCCTTAGCATCTCTTCTGTGAAGACAGGCTGAGAGAGCTGGGCTCACTCAGCCTGGAGAAGAAAATATTTGAAGAGATCTTATAGCACCTTCCAGCACCTGAAATGAGCAGCCAACAAAGCTGGTAAGGGACTTTTGACAGGGGCATGTATTGATAGGACAAAGGGGAATGATCTTAGTCTAAAAGAGGGTAGATTTATATAAGGTGTTAGGAAGAAATTCTTTACTGTGAGGTTAGTGAGACCCTGAAGCAGATTGTCCAGAGTGTTGTGGTGATTCATCCTAGGAAATGTTGGGTGCGGCTTTGAGCAACTTTGTCTGGTAAAAGGTGTCTTGGCTCCTGGCAGGGCAGAAGGACCTAGATGATCTTTATGATCCCTTCCAACCCAACCAATTCTATGATTCTATGATTTCTGTGAGGTAGGATATCACCAGGACTGTTTGCTCTTTAAAACTGCCTCACTTCCCTGAGAAGTTGTTTTCTTCTGTCCTTTTTTATATCATCCTGTCTTTAATGCCTATACTTTGCACAGGCTGATATAAAGTTGAAGGGAAGCAGATGCACATGGAGAAGGAGTGCTTTTGGTTCGATTTGTGGGCTGGCCACTCACTTCTTAGCCAGGTTAAACTAGAGGATTGCTTTATCCTGTGTGAGGAGTGGTGTAGCAGGTTAGGAGATGTTGAGGCTTCCATTGGAGTTCGGATCATTACTGGGGTGGAGGATCTCGAGTATAGTGGTCACTGCTTAATGCGGTTACGGACTGTCAGAGAAGGTGTCTAGTCATGATGCTGGGATTTTTACCCGTGCTGAACATGACTCAGGCTGGCAGCGGCTACATACATCTACATTCATCTCTTTCAGTGGCTAAAAAATGAACAGCAGTCTTAGGTTTTGTCCTTATTACTGAAGTCATATAGATGAAGATGAATCCTGTTTGGTTTTGGATTTTTTTAGAGATGTAACTACCTGTACAACAGTATGGATACTGAGGAGCCTGCAACTTTAGCTCACACTGTGAAATGCATGGAATTTTGTTGTACTGATTTAAAGTTAAGGTATTCATACAGTTAAAATTTAGTTTATATATCCTTCACTGCCCCCCCCCCCCCCCCAACCCTGCACAATTTATAATTTCATTCTGGTGCCTTGTGTGTTTTATTACTTGCATTCAATTATTCCACTGCTGTTCCCAGTTGTTTCCTATCATTAACATTATGACTGTCTGTCTTGTGTTATTGTGCCCCCCCTTCACATTATCTCTTCAAGGTTTGAGGTTCCTTGTGCTTGCTTGATCTCAGACAACATCAGAGCTATGAAACCTGCTGTGTGCAAATTTTACTTTTTTTAATAAATTCCTTGAATTTTATCAACAGCTTCAGGTGATTAACTAGTCCTCTGGATGTGTGTGCGAGTACTAGAAGTCTGTTTGTTCAAAGATACCATAAATTAAAATTAAATTGTAAAAGGAGACCATATCCATAAGTAAAACCAAGAGAGGGGGAAGGGAGCAGAGTAAGGGTTGAGCTTTCAACCTTAATTCTGTATTTCAAGAGTTCTGAATGCTTGGTTTGTTAGCATTAGTGCTGCACTAACTTAAACTATTTTTCCATGAGTGTGTGTGTGTTTAACCAACTAAGCATGAAATCCCTTGCTTCTGTTTGTCCCTATTAAATAGTGGCAACAAAAGAAACAGACAGGAGATGGGTCCAGAACAAAGCAGAAATAATGGAGTATTTCACCCCAAAAAGGAGAATGAAACGAGAAGTACAATGAGTAGGCAAAGACAGACTCAACAGCTGGAGGCAGTGTAATGTGTTGTAGAGAGTACTAATTCAGGGACATTTGCTGCCCAGATCTTCAATCTGTGATCTCTGAGCGGCACATACATCAGAAGTGTTTGGTCATCCCTGCTATAAACACAATATGCTTTTCCCAGAAAAAATCTCCATAGGGCTTTAAATGGACACTATCTAGGATTGTCAGCATTAATACTGATCTGCCTAAATCTCAGAATCATCTTGTTGGGTTGGAAATCTGTGAGGAGGAGTAGGACTGGTTAGCTTCTTCCCTTAACTGTTAAAAAATTATTATACATGCACATGCAGCATTTGTGTGCACTGACAAGTAAAATGAAATGAAAATTCAGTGCTGCTGAATACTGCAAAGATTTCTGCAGACTGCAGCACCTATTACTCCCAGTTTCCTGGATTAATCCATCCTTTTTTTCAAAAACTGAATAAATGCATAAACTTTTTAAAAGTACCTTAATTTTTTACTTTCTGTACTTAAAAATGTTTGTTCATTAAAAAATGAATTCCTGACTCTCCCTGCCTGCCTCTCTTTTCATGCCTATATCCCTCATCCAGTGGCTATAGCTTTAAGTGTGATATTCTCAAAAATTATGAAAGCTGACAATTTGACATGTCATTTCCTTTATACTAAGTAAGGTCTTACCCTGACCAGATGAGAAGGCTCAGAAAAATGTTCCGTTTTTGTTGCTAGCAGTGGGTTTTGAGTACATGACTGTATCCTAAACAACCTTTCAGTGACTGTGCCAACTAGCTCTGCTTGACCCTGTATTTGCAGTAGTCCAATGTTTCTTTTCTGTCTGCTCCATAGCTTCCTCTAAGAGGCACTGTTTGGGTTTAGAGTTTGTTTTGCAATACCTAAAAGGCATTATTTTTATTGCCCATTGAGCAAATCAAGTTTGGGAATCAATGGAGGAGACTTCCAGGTCTATATCTGGCAAGTTAATTTGAGCTTCTTTTATGCCTTTTGGGTTGGGTAAATGGAGTGGAAAGTATGCTGGTTTGGGAAAGAACTGACCACTAGTTGTGAATTAAGCAACTCTCTCAATGTTTTTGATGTATTTGTGTTTTGGAATTCTGGAATGACTTCTTTAATTACTGGTGCACTTTTCTGGCAGTTTTGTGGTTTTCAGAGCACATTGTAATATGTGATGACATCTTAAATAATGTGTAGCTCTAGTCCATGGTTATAAAATATTTCAGGATGCATTTCCTGTCTATAATGAAATACAGAATATAAGATGAAATTTTATTTGCATGGTCTGTAACTTCTGAATTTTCTACACCCCACAGATGCTGTGTAGCTACTAGATGCAGCTGCCACAGTTGTGACAGTAAAGGTTTAGTCTCTATAATGGATACTTAAGTAGCCCTAACTTTGTTAGGGAGCAGGTAACTTTAGGCTGCTGAGAGAACAGGAAGAGAGTGATCAGACTGTTTGTATAGTGATATTTCCAAAGGGAAAGATGTTCATCTGAGCTTGAGTAAGGGGGGTTGCAAAACAAGTTTATAAAGCCTAAATCTATTTTTACAAGCATCCTCTACAATGTACTCTAGAATTTCTCATCTCAGCTGCTGCTAAGTGTTATACACAACAGCTTAGGTTTCAGCAGCTTTTTGAAGCTGGAATATTAAAAAAACTGTTTTCATTACAACTAAACCAAGTTACTGAAGGAAATTAGCCTAGCAGAAGGATAAAGTCATGAACATAGCAAAGATAAGGGAATCATACCAAATAAAATACAAGAGTGGTCTGGGGGGAGCCATGTTCCTGTCTTCTAGGGCTCTGTCTGAAATTTTCATGCCTAACTGTGCTTAGTAGTGAAGGATAAGTGAGATGAGCCTACATATGCTACTTTGGAGATGCAATCTGACCTGGATTTTTGATCATATGTTTCATCCACAGCATATAAAGATTCTCCAGTCTAGGCTGGACTTAGAGAGTTTGCAGTAGAGAGATCCTGAATTTCACAAACCTGCCTGTCACCCTCAGAGCCTCCATATATGTTTTACAAAGAGCAGAAATTATCTCTCACAGAACTATATATTATTAGGTGTTGTCAGTGTCATGCTCAAGTGTCATGTTTGATTGCGTAAGAACCAACACAGTGGCTGGACAGAGAAGCACAGAATTCCATCAGCTCATCTATTCCTTGATGTTTTTCAATGTTGCAAAGATGCCATGATGACACGGACAAATGGAATCCTTTTAAAGACTGGCTAAGGGGGTCTGACACACAGCCTCAGGAGCTCTGGCAAGCTCTGAAGGATTTTATGTGGCCTTCAGCTTGATATCCATTAAGTGGAAACTTTAAATAAAGGAGTTTATCTTTTTCAATGAACTCAGATGGCCTTTCTCACTTAAGTTCCACAGTAGAATGTTTGCTGTGGCTTTGTAGAACTTGTGAGATGAGTATAAACTAGTAAATGGATAGAACATCAGTAAATAAAGCTAGTAGGCAAGTTTATTCCTTTGAGGTATGGACACATACAAGAGCAAACCTTCTTAAAGAAAATAATTTTTGAATCAAATCTTCATAGAGGCAAAGCTATTATTTTTAAAATCTGCTGCTTTTATTCAGCTTAAATATTATTGTGCATATTCTTGCTTCTTCTAAAGTGTTGCCTTTCACTCTTTTAAAAGATGCTGAAGTAGTTTTGTAGCTTTCACTGAATTTATCTTTTGCTTCTTCAAAGCAATGAAAACTGTTTTAGCAGCATGTGTAATAGCTTATCATCTATAGTGAAAGAATACAATTAAAGTTCTGTGTTGAGTGAGCTGTCCTTTTATAATCACATTCTCTCAGGACGACTTGCTCACAGGGTCAGACCCCACTGTTTGCATTAGAGCCTTACTGACATCAGTTCAGTTTCTCTGCTCCTCCAGTAGCCCTCTGTGAGAAAACCTGGGCAGTTGTCAAGAAAATCTAGGTTAAGGTTGTAAGGACTGGATTTCTTTTCCCGCAGTTGGTGCAGTGCAGACTTGTGGTTAAGATGGAAATAAAGAGCTGGGGCTATGTAAAAACAGAATGTGTGACAAAGGGCTGATTGCACAGACTTGCTTTCCCTTCCCTATTAAAGCAGATGTCTTCCTTTGATATAAAGGTGGCAGATACTGGGGAAGAAGTTATTTATGTCTATGTATATTGGGGTGGTGGAAGTCTGCCTTGGAAATTAGTGGGTAATTATGCTCTGTACATAAAATATAAATTTCCTAGCTTTCCTGGAATTGTATGCTTTTAGATTTTTACATTAAAAGTTTCTAAATTGCATATAAACAAAGAACTGAAGAACTTAATGAAGGCCTAAGGAACCCTTTGGAAAACTTGGCCTACTTTGGGAAAAGTGTTTTAAGAGAAGCGAGCAGAAATCTGAAGTAGGCTTTGTGTAAGAGATTTTTATTTGTTTACATTGTGATTAATTTATACTTCTCCAGGGAAAGTGAGATATCTATCTGGTTTTTACTAGATCAATGTCCAGAAAGATTTATTTGTTTATTTATTTATTTATTTACAAGCTGTTGTTCTGAGCTGAAATGCATGACAAAGCAAGCCCAGAAAGAATATTAGTGGAGCAAAGGTCTCTGATTCTTTTCTGTGATGACAGGTAGAGCCTGGTCAGTAGCTGCTCAGGATTGGCTCTGATATTCACACCAGGTATTGCATGAAATTAGCACAGGAAGGAAACTCATGCATAATCAGCTGTAGAGCAATATAGGACACAAGCCCATCTTGTGGTGTGAGCAGTTTGTGCTACTTGGGAAATGGACACATAGCTTTTTGATGTTTAGGTGAAAAGTTAACATGTATGCTTGTTTTTTTAAAGAGTTTGAGATTTTAGTTTAGGTGGTCTTAGTCTATTAATTGTTGACTTTGTCAAAATAATAAGTTGGAATAATACTTTTCTTCTCTCCAATGCCTTCAAGTTTATAAACTTCCTTCTTAGAAGGTTAAAGAAATAAACATTTGCCAATAAAGAAAACTAACCTCTTCCTTTTGTATTTGTTTTGCCTTATCCTGGCAGTGTTTTAGAGCACTTTGCTGCAAGGGACCGCCACCACCACGACCTGAGTATGACTTGGTTTGCATAGGCCTCTCTGGTTCTGGCAAGACTAGTCTTCTGTCTCAGCTCTGCAGTGAAAGCCCGGAGAATATCGTGTCTACCACAGGTAGGATGCTCCCTTTATTCCATGGTGTGCTGGAATTTTGCCCAAAGATGACTACTGAAACACATAGCAAAGGCAGTAGAGAACTTCAGCCTACTTATCTTGCTGTTGAAAGTACCTAATGGATCACTTTGCAGCTACCACTGCTGCAATACTTTCTTTCAGTATTTCAGTATGTTCATATATTGGGGAATATCCATGAGAACATACAATTTGAAATATGTTAAAAGTCGAAAATGTGTGCTCTAATGAAGCAGAACCATAACATGCAGTAGTACTGTACTGTAGACACACATTGAAATATTTCTTTCTTCTCGTTTTACTTTTGATTTTTAAACAGTCTCACTGTATATTGGAGAGAAAGGAAGAGAATATGCTGTAAAATAGGATAAGACAGTGATGCTATGAGACTATGTTTGGGATTTATTTCTGTACGTATTTTGTCCATGCTGCCTTGTGGTATATGCTAGTGACCAAAAAAAAAAAAAAAAGTAGTGGAAATACGATTTTTTTGTGATAATCACAGCTTTTTACATGAGCAACAGGCTTGTTTATGTACTAAGGGCAGATTGTGATCAAAAAATTAATTTACAGAAAGTTTCAGTGGTACTGAGGAGACACGTAAAAACTTACAGTACAACCACAGATAAGAGATATCTTAAGTGAAAAAAAATTTGAATAGGCATCTTGATAATGGTGAACCAGAATGCCTAATACTGAAAAGCATGTTTTGATTGAAAAAACCCAAAACAATAAACAAAAAACAAACCAAGAACAAAACAGCACCAGAAAAACCAGAAACAGACATGTGAAGTAAGAAGCTGGAAAGTTCAGAAAGAGGGCAGATTAGGTCATGGAGGTTGAAGAAATCAGGTTCAGTGGCTGCAGCAATTATTAAGGTTGGTTTGCTGATGGAAGTGATAGTGTTCTGCAAGTACCTTGTGTTTACAGTAACTTGGCTTCGTACTGTAGCTGTGGTTCATGGGCTTGAATTTCATGATTCTGCCTTAGCAGCCCGAACTGTTTTTCAGTGTATGTTTTCTTAATTTACAAGAATATAAGATTATTTAATACAAATGTAAGTAAAATGTAAAACAGGTACAAGAAAATAGTGTTTTTATTAACATGAATAGCTTCTGCGTAGTGATGTTACTGGCAATGTTAGAGAGATCCAACAGCTGTGAAAAGGTGACTAACTCAAAAAGTTAGAAGAAAATTGTAGAGCAATGAGCCTTTTAAATTTTTTTGATCCTTCTCTTGAGCTTTATCTCCAGGATTAAAACAGATTATACTTAATTAGTTGTGACCCTGAAATAAATAGAAACAGCGTGTAAATAGAAGTATAACTCTATCAGAGAAAGTAATGAAAATACTGCTGATTAAAAATTAAATTGATTTTGTTTTTCTAGAGAGGTGCAGTAAAATACTGCTATGTGATTAGGTAACTTGAGGAATGAAAACCAGCTCTGGAGAATACTAGGCAGGCAAACCAAAATGATGAACATCTAGGGTATTCACCTTATAATAGATCTTCTTAAATGTGGCATATCAGACAATATTGTGGAGAATCCAGGAATACAATGTGACAACTTCTCCACTCAGGCTTCAAGCTATAATGTATATTTTTGCTTTTTTCATCAATGCCACTCAGGTCCATTACATTTTTTCCCCTTTTTCTAGGAAGAGTTTAGGATTTCTCTAAAGATAAGATCCCCAAAATGTTTCATAGTTATTCCCTTCAAATTTTCTTGTACTTTGCTCTATAGTATCTAGCATTGATCATAGTAGGAGTATTGTAACATCTTATTGGTCTAACCAGGGAGAAAAAACATCTTGTTTCTCTTAAATGATAGCTAATAAAAGTGAAGTGAAACACATTTTCTCAAAACCTCTTTACTCATTTCACAGGTATGTAATCATGTTGAAACGACTTGTGCTAGATGGAAAAAAATCTAATGTCTGTCTGGATATTTTTTGCTGAAGGAGCATACATAATTTTTCCTTTATAAAGTATTATGTACGCTGATATGTATGTGTGCACTGAACATGCAAAATTTAGTGTATAAAACACTGGTATGGCTAGAGCCTTTCACATTCCCTTTCTTTTGTCTGTTTGAATTTTCAGTTAAGGGCAATGGTCACGTTTTGGTGGTGGTTTTTTTGTTTGGTTGGATTTTTTATTTTTATTTCAGTTTTAAGCAAAAATTAGGCTATTAGAGGACTTATAGATATTTCCAGTGTGCTTATGACCATTTTAATACATCCAACTATGGTCTGTAGAAGGATCTTCCAGTTAATAACATTTATAGAAAGAATTAATAATCCATTTGCAACCAAAACCTATGAAGTTTAAATGGAAGTATACAATGATTTTTATTGCACATTGTTTTTAAGGTCTCCTAAAATTTGCCGAATGATCACCTCATATTAGTGGTAGTCTGGATTGTCCACTTTAGCTCTAGATGCAGTAAAAGATGATTGTATAGAAGTATATTCTGGTAGAAGGCCTGGATGGAAATTTTGTGCTAAATTTTGTGTGCCAGGTACTTATAATTTAAAATTGCATTGCTTATCCTGATTTATTCTTGTTCCACTCTATGGCACTTCTCCAACCTCTTACCCCCTTCTCACCCCCTTTTAACTGACTTTTTAAATCCATTGAAACAGAATTTCTCAGGCAAAATCCTGGTTCTTGAAGGAAAAAGTTGTCTTTTTCTGAATATATGCAATTGTTTGTAAATGGCCCCTTTAGCAAATAGCTTACTAATGTTCTGCATTTCTCTTCCTAGGTTTTAGTATAAAAGCCGTGCCATTCCAGAATGCAATTTTGAATGTGAAAGAACTTGGAGGTATGGCATTTATTCCTTTGTTTATAAAACATGCATGTCTAAATCTCATCATAACAGTCAGTTTTTTAAATTGTTAGTTATTTTAAATTTTAAAATGGTAGATCAGTACAGCTGTAGTTAAAAATGTCAGCAGATGAAGTTGAGAAAAGCTGTACAAATTCTGACCTCAAAGAACAAAGGGTAAGAAGCAGGAGGAGTGGAAGGCATGTGGTGTATCTCTTTAATGTAATTTCTTGGATTGCAGTGGTTAAGTTACACAGAAATACAAACTGGACTGTAATTTTAGTATGGCTCATGTGGCAGCTCAAGGAAGTGTATGTTCCTTGTGTTTATTGTATGTATAAACTTTCACTTATGAGAACTGGCTCAGGTAACTATGTTAACATTTGTCAAAACCACTATATTTACTGCACCACTGAAAGTGTTGCAAAAGCAGCCAATTTATAATGAGTTATATTCTTTGAGAACTGTTCTCTTGTTAGATTTATTGGATTTTGGAGCAATGGTTGTTTTATGGTTGTAGGATTTTTTTAAACTTTTCTATATACAGGCAACCTATTTGTCTCCCAATTCTGACTCTGAGTCTCAAGTGAGGTTGTTTGTTAGAAGCAAAAAAACAGTCTCCTGTGGAGGGTTCTCATGGAGTCTAATCTTCTTCTAATTTAAAACCCACTTAGGTCTTCCTCATATTCTAGAATTTCTGTATATCTTCTTTATTGTTTGTGTAAATATAGTAGACTTAATATTGAGGATATTTATTAGATTTTTCAGCGAGATTGTAACCTCTCTTAAATTATCTGGGGTAGGGTTTGACTTGGTTCTTGAGGAAAGTTTCAGGAGATCTAGTTGCATAGCACTTGTCTTACCTGAACTTGTTCCATGGAGGCTTTGAGATAAACACATGTGGAAGGCATAGCATTTCCTCTTTACTACCACTGGTCCATGGATTTAAACATACATGTTCCTGTTTGAGCATGTATTCCATGAAAAAAAACACCAAAAACAACATCCTTAAATCTTCTTTCATAAAGGGACCACTTCTCGGGAATAGTCTAGATACTGCTTGAGTATATTATGTGCACTTAGTCATAATGTCATTTTTTTGGATTTTTTTTAAAATAGGGTGAATCATTTGCAGTCTAGTTTTTATGTTCTGCTACCTAAGCTATATGAAATATGTAATTCATGTAGGTAAATGCAATTTTTAATCAAGAATTGAATCTGTGATTCGATAGCAGATAGCAGATCCTTGTTAAAGTCTCTTAACATTTTCTGATCATATGGGTATGTGTGTTTTGAGAAATCTTATCTTAGTGGAGAGTTTTGGCTCATGATGAGGAGTAATCCAGAATACTTGATTTGTTGTTTTCATCCGTTTATCTCTTCTCAAAGACAGAAGGATTGTCAGAATTTTTTACTGCACCTTTTACTTCCTTTTTCCTTTGACCTGTGAGTGTTTGCAAGTCTGTATTTAAAAATTATGTAATTTGATTTCTGCAATGTAAGGTAATCTGATAATCTGTAATGTAATCTGCTAGTCTGTAATATATGAAATATTGCAGAAAAATACTAGTTCCATTACCTTTTCATTATCTGGTAAGAGAGCAAAAGCAAACTTCCAAAAGTTTGTTTAGTTCTGAAAGTCGGTGGTCACTAGTGGTGTTCCCCAGGACTCATTATGTCCCCAGTTTTGTTTAATATCTTAATTGATGGTCTGGACAAGGGGATCAAGTGCATTCTTGGTTTGGAGATGACGCCCAGTTGGGTGGGCGTGTTGCTCTGCCAGAGGGCAGGAAGGCTCTGCAGAGGGATCTGGACAGGCTGCATCCATGGGCTGAGGCCAATGGAGTGAGGCTCAACAAGGCCAAGTGCCAGGTCCTGCCCTTGGGTGACAACAGCCCCAGGCAGTGCCACAGGCTGGGGCAGAGTGGCTGGAAAGGAGCTGGGGGTGCTGGTGACAGTGGCTAAACATGAGCCAGGGTGTGCCCAGGTGGCCAAGAAGGCCAATGGCATCCTGGCCTGGATCAGCCATGGTGTGGCCAGCAGGGCCAGGGCAGGGATTGTCCCCCTGTGCTGGGCACTGCAGAGGGCACACCTCGAGTGCTGTGTCCAGCTCTGGGCCCTCCCTGCAAGAAAGGCACTGAGGAGCTGGAGAGAGTCCAGAGAAGGGCAATGGAGCTGGGGCAGGGTCTGGAGCACCAGTCCTGTGAGGAGCAGCTGAGGAAACTTCTCAGCTGGAGTATTTATCCTGGAGAAAAGGTGATTTTCTCACTCTCTACAACTGCCTGAAAGGAGATTGTGGCCAGGTAGGGGTCGCTCTCTTCTTCCTGTCAACCAGCGACAGAATGAGAGGAAATGGCCTCAAGCTGCACCAGCAGAGCTTCAGACTGGATATCAGGAAGAATTCCTTAATGAAAACAGTTGTTAAACATTGGAATGACCGCCGAGGGAGTCACCATCCCTGGAGGTGTTCAAGAAACAACTGGACATGGCTCTTAGTGCCGTGATATAGTTTACAAGGTGGTGATAGGTCAAAGGTTGTACTCTATGATCTTAGAGGTCTTTTCCAACTTAAATCATTCTGTGATTCTGTAGTCAGCATTTAACCTTTTAGCTGAGAAATGTGTTCCTGTTTGATGAGGGTAAAACCTGAGCTTTCTGGAGTAGGCATGGTTTCTCTCTTGCTCCTATATGAAAATAAACCAAAACATTTTTCGTTTGTCACCCTAAGACATCACTGTTAAATTTTGGTTCGGAATTTCTACTTCTGATGCTGAAGAGAAACCCATGTTTTGCCTGATTGCTGGGGATTTTTTGTCTTATTCCTGGATTTTTGGCTTCAGTTGTTATGCTATTGTTATATAATTTCTCTTTACTGTAGTGTGGAGGTCTTGTCCAGACATTTGATCTTGGAAACCTGGAGGAAGGCATCTTTCCTTAACAACCCCTGCCTGTTGTTACATGTTATTTACAAAGTGACATTATATATAGTTTTATTTTTTTGTTGCTTTGTCTTTTTAGATTTAGGTAACAGAATCTTCATATGTCATCATACAGTAACATATTAACAGCCAGTATTTAAAACACAGCAGAAGTTATACTGCTTAAGGTTCTTCTATTCAGCAGCCAAACATTTATATGAAACAGATGCTGACTGTGTAGTATCCTTTCTGTTTTGTTGAAACAGTATTCTTCCTTGAGGTTAAAGATGGTGGTAGTTTTTACTGTGCTGGTTGTCTCCAAACCTGATAATGAAGCCAGGTTTTATTTCTTCATTTCTACAGGGACTGTAAATTTTCAGGCAAAACATACAGAACATAGTCTCCTTTCTTTAATCTATTCAAGGACTGATTGTCTCTTCCTCCTTTAAGATTTAGGGACAGGGAACAAAATTTGGTTGTGCTCTCTTTGCATAAGTTTTTCTTTGAAGCACATGATTCTAGAATATTAAAAATTCAACACAATTTCTGTTTTTCTTTCTTAAGACAGGAATTTGTAGTCCTAACAGAAAATAAAGGGTTTATCCAATTTGATAAATAGTAAATGTTTTGTTTAAAAACCTAGAATTAGATCCTGAAAAAGTAAGAATATATGGAGAGCTTTCTAATGTAACATTAGGCTTTCTTGAATTACTTGAAAAGAAAGTCTTGCTTTATTTGCTGACCAAGGTGAACTGCCTGTTCTCTAAGTTTCTGTTTTGCTATACCAATAATCCCTTCCTTGACCCCAAGGAGCTAAAAAAATTACCATTTTTTGCCCCCAAAAATTTTAGTCTAAAAGATAATGTGTATAATTTAAATTATTGTGGATATGTGCCGTGCCCTAGTCCACATTCTTTCAGAATGTCCTATTGCCAGAACAATTGGAAATATCTGTCTTTATTATGTGACTCAGCTAAATAATGGTATGGAAAGAAACTACAGTTTTGATGATTTCCTCTTACAGTGCAGTAATTTGTTGTGGGAACTAAGGGTGACATTGTGTGTGATGAACATAGAGAGGAGTGGGAGAAGACTGTAAAAATAAGGCAGATGATAATGTTTGTTGTTCAGGAGATTCTAACAGTGTTTTGCTGAAAGAAGTTTGAGATGCTGAATGCTGAGGTTGGTCCTCAAGATAGATAGTGGAGGTGTAAAGGTAATAGGAAGCTTTTTCTTTGGTTCTAACAAATTCTAACCTCAAGACATGGTGTCCGAAAGCACCATTTATTCCGTGTTTTTTAATGTAATTTGCACTTGTAATGCTTTCAAAATGCAGAATATAAAGTTGTGGCTTAGATATTTGTTCCAGTTTATATCAAGATTTAAGGTCCATCCTGGTAGTCAGCTAATAATTTCCAGTTGTCTTTTTAGAATAAGTTATTTAATAATTTAGTTTGGTATCTTGTAAATGGAGGCTTAGAAACTACAAGTGAGATGCCAAATAATGAGCCATGTCAAATTTAAGAGAGTGGTTCTGGTTGTGAGCAGCTCTTCTTCTTACAGAGTTTAAAAATGCTAACAACATGCTATAGGATTTAATAATGTTCCCTCTTTTATTGATTTAAATATATTGTCTTTTTTTGTGTTAGGTTTTATGATACACCCTAAAGCCATTTTCTCAAATGCAGAGAGTACATGTTGTGTAGTCATACTGGAAAACTCATTTAAGACAAAAATCTGTTAAGTGCTTAGCAAGAGTGGAGTGGTTAATATCAGGAATGCTCTTGTCTCCAGTTGGTTGAACATGCCCAGGAAAAGAGATGAGAACTTGCCTTCCCGCTGCTGTTACTTCTTAAGCTTGATTACCAAAGTCATAAATTCACATTCTTAGGCCAGCTAAATTAATTGTCTAGGTGACAGCTTGAGAACAAATAGCTTTAAATAGGTTTGGTTAAACAGAGCATGTGTATTTTGCCTTAATTTAGAAGTAAAGAGCAACAGAAAAGCTAGTAGGAGGAGAAGCCACACTGTTGTGCAGTCCAAGTTGAATGGAAAATATGAAATTCTGGAGAAGACAGCAACAGTTGTCAGGTAGTACCTGCCTGCTGAAAAAAATGATGGACATGGGAGAAAATAATGTTGCTCTATTAATTAGAGTTTAAAATTCAAATATTATTGGGAAATTTCTCTCCCTTTGCTCTATGGAAGTAGAGTACAGAACACCCTTCTAGCAACATAGAGCAGCTAACATTTCATCAAGTTAGTCATCAGAAAACTGATCCCACAAGGAAATGCCAGCCTAAGTCATCTACAGAGGGATGAACTAACACAAAGCAATAAAATCTCCATACTGTACTTGACTAAAAGGCACTTGACACCTCTACAAAATCTGGTTGTGGAGTACATGCAATGCCATCTGCGACATAGCTGCATCTAACAGTTTACAGAATGTCTGAGCAGAAGAAATTTTTAGATGACCCTGTTGAGCTGTCCATGCTGTGAGTCACATGGATACATTCCACTTCCAAAAGCATTAAAGTTAGATCTGTTTGCTATCAGTCATGCTCAGCCTGCTGTTCAAATGGTGCCTAAACCCAGGCTCTGTCACATAGATTCCTCATTTCATAGGTAAGAAAGATCATTTACACCTGCTTATGGACCTCTTTAATGGGAGTCTGAGAAAGCTCTTATTCAGCATAGTGATCTTACCACCATTCTTCTGAAATACTGTGCTTTTGGTACAGTTAAGTTTTTTACAGTGTGGAAAGATAACCACCAGTTCATCTCATTGCAAGTAGGAACCAAGCAAGCAATGCCTATCAAAGCTGTGTAAATAGGATAAGCAAAATACAGAATTTCCTAGTTAAGCTTTTTGTGGGTGTGAACTGGTTGGTTTTGTTTGTGAGATATTTTGTGGAGAGAAAAGCAGAACATTTGGTTTGCTTAAAAGTCTCTGCCTCCTGTTGGGCTTGCAGTATCATTTTCTTCAGGCAGAATCAAAGGATAGAGTGTACCAGCTTCGTTAAGCATCAGAAACTCTACAAATATTTTAGGAACATCCCCCAAAGTTTTACCTTTGATTCTGGGCAGCTAAAGCTTTGAACTTCTCTGGGCCAATTCGCAAAAAGGCTAAACAGAAATACAGAGCTGTGATAGACTTGCCACTTCTTTTGTATGACTACTAGTTTGAAGTGCCATAGAGATGGACATATTTTGAATTTTATTTGAGGTTAGCTGCGCTGTTATCAAAGCTGTGACTGCAGCTCAGGGGAGGGTACATTTGAACCTGGCTGGGTGCTGGCCGCAGTCTTACTGTGGAGTTGTGCCTCTGCTTCTGAGACCCTGGCTGTCTCAGAGTTCTCTAGCTGATGCGGGAGAAGGACACAGATGCAGGTTATCTTGATGCCAGCGAGTCTTTGCTAGTCCTAGAGGGGATATTGTGTGTTTGTGAATTTAAAAAACAAATAACCCCAAACTCATGAAAAAACAGAAAAATAAGAGGTGAAGAATGGCTGTCTGTGCCACCTGCTGCAAACTATTAAATCTTTAGATATTTGGCTTAAATAGATGTTAAAGCATATTGCAGGGCACACATATCCTTCTCTTTCTTTTAAATGAATTTATAATTTTTTAAATTAACTTTATAATGAATTTTATGTTCTGACTAGAACAGGAGATACTTGTTTCAAATTGCAAGGGGTTTTTTTAACATGGTAGTACAATACACACAACCAAGTAGATCAAACTGACTTTCTGCAGGCAGGTATAAGTATAATGTTTTTAAAACTTTCAAGTGCTTGAAACCCGAATATTGTTCCAACAGATTTGAATATCAGAGTAAGGTGGAGATTCAAATTTGGAAACAGTATATAAGTTAGCTAATAAGGAAAATACTGAAGGCTTGACTTCCAGATTATTCTCACTGGGAAAGCTTGGAAGGCAGACAAAAGATGACAGAGATGGTTTCCATAAACTTTGGTTTGATAAGAAAAATAAAATGAGGTGCCATAAACTTATATGCATTTCTGATTTTGTATGTTTTGAATACAAAGGCAGACAATTTTTTCCTCAACATTTTCTATCTTTTTTTTTTTTCCTATTATGCTGTTTTTTCATACTATATTTGAATTGCTGCAGTGAATATAGCTGACTTGGCTATCTCAAAATATTCCTCTTTCTGGGGAAAAAGTGCCAATTTCCTGCTGCCATGTTTTGTGCATTGCAGGAGTACACTGCCTGAAAGCCTAGAGAAGGTAGGCTGTGATCACTTGGTCTTAGACCCTAGGAAGCAGAAGTCCTGGGACTTTTGAAAATGGGAGAAGGTTTTGGTTTAACATCTGTGTTGTTGCAGTAGCCATACAAAGTAGCCATGCAATGATGACTGACATTACACCAGTGAAAACTTTTGTGTCTCTGTGTGGGTGCATGGGACAAATTCCATGCAGATTCGTAGCAGGTATCTTAAACAGGATTTATAAATTTGTGTGTTGTAAAAAGGAGCCAGCACATTAAAGCTGAAACCCCAACAAACAACCAACAAAAAAACTCCCCTACTGTATACAGGATTTATGCAAGGGTGGAATACTGGGAAACCTGCCCAAGATAGATAAGGAGCAACCACAACTCTTGAGCATGTTAAGATTTCTAAGGTTTCGGGCATGTTCTTGGCTACTCAGGAAAATACATCAGTTTTACTTGTGAGGATATGATATGTGCATAAAGCCCACATAGATTTAGAAACATTTATTTTCCAAAGGTTTTCTTGGGGTGAGAGACTAGGGTATATTTACAAATTTTGCAAGAATGGATAAGAGATTTGTTTTCCCTTCTTTCTTACTACCCCACCCATGGACAGTGTTGCTCACAAAAGATTTTGTGGCAGAGTCCTTGGCAATTTTTCACCTTTATTAGAAATGTTCTGTTTAATATCAGTAGTGGAATGATCTATTTAATATTTTAATTAACTATAAAACCTTCAGAGTATGTAGGTGAGTGGATGATACCCTTGAAGTGGTAGAAAAGCTGTTTGCAGTCTGCATTCTTTCATGTGCTCAAGTTAACTGTTTTTGATGGGAAGGGAAAAGAAAGTTTTCCCCTCTATTTCAGACTATAACTTCTCCAGACCTGTGATGTATTTTGAGGTTAACTAGAGCTTTAATTTGCAGAGTAGACCGTCTTGAAGCAAGGGCTCTGTGACATTCATTGTGCTCTCGATGCAAAGTTGCTGCATCTGACAAGTAACAAATTTGATACATGCAAATTTCTTTCAGTGAATTTTTTTCTGTAACGCTGTGTTCTGTCCTCCTGAAAAAGGAGGGAATTTAACTGAAAAAGAGGGAATGGAAGGTAGCCTCAGACCACCACTGTGAATGAAGACGAAATAGAAGTATTCATAGCTGAAAGGTAGATTTGCAGCTCTGTGTTTTGCATAATATTCACAGGAGTGTGTACTTTGTACTTTTACTTGTGTGTACTAGTTCAGGTGCATGTTAAACTGCACATAACTCAAAATATTCCTCCCAGCTCCCAAGGGGTACTGTTAACACTGATGAAAATAATTAACAGTGTTAATGTGGGCACACTGTTCCTTTGACTGATGATAAAGAAAACAATATTTATTTGATATTTAAAAGTATTAAAATGAAGGTCTTTAAAATTACAGTTAGTTGAGTAAACCTTTCCTGTAGAAATGCTAAAGTTGAGGTTTTTAATTACAGCATCCTCTAATTTTTCTGTAAGGAGAGGTTTGGTTTTTTCCTCTTAAAAAGTAATTCAAGCCTACATTTGATTGAATAGCAGTTTTTCTTTTAGAATAAGTGGTGTGGTTGTATTGTATTTTGGATTTTGGTGGATTTCCCCCCTAGATTATTTGTAAATTGCATATTTCAGTCACATCACAGGACTCAACCCAGTCCTATAAGTTCCTTCATTGCTGAGGGAAACAAATCATATGCTTAGCCATGGGTAGTGGCTCTTGCTTATGTTTGAGGAAGCTGCTACCCTGAATATCACATTTTAGTGAACCTGTCACATAGCACATTCCTTAGGTCTAATGTGAAGTATGTTTTTCTGATGTTCTGGAGATTTTTTTTTTTTTTTTAATCTTAGTTTATTGGTTGGAGAAACAAGCATATGGTTCAAAGCTGTTAGAGAAACACATGCTATCAGGCTGACAAATCTAAGTGCCTATTCTATGTGTTACTATTGTTTGATGAGATGTTTTGGATACTAGTTAAGTTAAATTCCTGTTTTTATCTCATCAGTCTTCTGAGAGCCTAAGGATGTTTAATGGACACACATTATATTCTGGATTTCCAAAGATCTCAGACTTTGAATCTTCCTGTGTTTTAAACCTTTGGAATAGATGAAAATATTAGTTAATAGGATAATTTTGGTGAACTGCACCTAAAAACAACTGCTTGCTTTCTAAGACTGAATTTGTCATGCCACAAAGTGTGAATGGCTGAATACTTCATAGGCAAGTATTTCCTTCCAAGGGTAACTCAAGGATCACTCCACTCCACTGTTGTGAGGAAGGAAACTGAGAGCAGATTCTGTTCTCTGGATATGAAGAGTTAAGGCAAAAGAATATCAGGTTATTTGTCTTGTAGAAATTGTGACTTCCAGCTGCTGATAGCTTATTGATGCCAAGAATTGTTTTTCTAGTGCATTTGCCAGAAAAATGGTTTAAAATGGCACCCTAAGGTACATGCTTTATCAGCTTTTTCCTTGTCTCCTTAGTGGAAATTATTTTTATTCTTAAACCTCAGGTGATTTCCTCAAAGCTGAAGTGTAAGCAATTTCAGGGCATGTCATTAGAGTAATGGAAGATCCCAAAGAAAATACCAAGTTTCAGGGGACCTTGTTCTTATGGGAAGTTTGTTCTTATGACTATTCCATGGTAACTGACCAGGGCTGGGGAGAAAAGGATTGCTATACTTTGGTGCTGACTCTTTTGGGACAACTGATGTGGAGGAACAAAGTTGAGCTGCTAAAGAATCTGAACCAAAAAGATAGGACTGTAAGGTCAACAAATCAGCATACTCCTTTTCTGGCTTCAGTGTCCCATGTAGGGATCCAAGAGCTGCTTTCTTCCAAGTGCCTGGATATAAGAGGTCAAATGCTCTGGAGTTTACTACAGTTTTTCTTTTTAGAGTGAGTATGGTTACAAAGGTAAGACTCAGATTCTAGCAGTGACATGTGATTGAAAAGTAGCTGACTGATGCTTAGAGCAAGTAAGACAGATGTTAAGTTGCTAGGAAAAAAAAATATGTTCAAAGAACTGATCATGGTCTTGGTCTTTAAGTTCATAGAAAATGATTCTCTACTAGTTTTTAAAGTAATGTGATACTTCAGATGCCTGTGACACTGCTGTGTGTGGCTATGTAAATAGTGTCCCTCTGGCAGCTTGCCCTACTTGGTTCTGAAGTAGACAGCTGTTGGGAAAGACTGGGGCATCTAACAGATGCTATAAAATTCTTTGCAAGTACAGTTGACAGATATTCGTGTGCTACAGAAATATTGAATTAGCTTTCAATGCAGTCCCTCTTCTGTATTTATAATATTAGTCTTCAGATCCTGGTGATAAAATAAATAAAACATCCATCCTGTTTGGCATTTTTATTTTGAGTCTAGTTAAATTAACAGAGAGATTAAGCAAGGTCTTGATTAAGTTCTGTGACTGTTTGCATTTAAGTAGTCAGCTCTGTAGGTGTTTTGCAGAAAAAAATTATTAGGTATGACTTCAGTATTCTCTTTAGGAAAAAGTGTGTATGCTTGTGTGTTGACAGCTTGTGCTGGGTGCAGATACAGAAACAAAGTGTTCAGGGTTCCAGTGTGACTAGTAAAAAGACAAGAGTAACTCTATTAGGTGAGATTTGAATACTCTTGAGTTGCATACCTAAATTTCATGGAGCAAATGTTTATTTCTTCCTTCACTTGTATTTAGTGACTGTCTTTTTTGTTGCACAATGTGTAAATGAAGATAATATTTTAAGTATTGTATTGATCTTACGGTCATTATGTTGCATTAAAATCTCATTATGTTTCTCAGAAATTTCTCAGTGAAACTTAGTTGCACTGAAAAGTGGAATTTTATTATTTTAAGCTCTTGGTTCTTGTGTATATATGGAAGTTCACTTCTCACTGTCTCAAAATAAGAAAAGTGTCTACAAGAGGTACCTTCTGCACATTTCTGCAAGTCACTGTCTGGCAGACATGTCAAGTTTTCTACTAGACTATTGCTGCCGCTGTTCACTGTTTAGTGTTTGTCCCCATGAGTGTAGTGCCAGATCCAGACATACAAAGAATAGCCCATATCCAAATCATAGTTTAGATAGTTTGACAGCTGTCAAATACAATTTTTTTTTTCCTACCTCATTGCTGCAACATATGCTGCTCTCCAGGGGAGACAAAGGCTTTCTGTTGATAACCTTAGTGCTTGGCTTCTGTTGAGATGGCTGAGTGCTGCTGAACTGTGTCCTAAAAATTACTGTGGCATATAAGCCTATACAGTCACTCATGTGTCTGCTGTTGGGCTCTTCCAGAATCCTTAGTGTGGTTGACAGAGCAAAAGTAGTTGAACTGAATGCCTTTGCATGTAGTCACCCTAGCTCCTCATTCACTGTTCAACTCACTATTGTATCATCATTCTCCTCATTAAGTATCTAATTACTTTAATAGGCTTTCCTGACACCTTTTTTCCCCAATTATGAAGTGGTTGCCTGATGGTTTGGAGATGAACTGGAAGACCTTATCAGAAATGAGCAACTGCCATGACATAAGATGCAGGTTTATGACAAGGAGCTGCAGGGCAAAGTGAAAAAGAATGGGTAAAGGTTTAGGTATTAATGCCAAGATATTCCAGTGAGAAGGTAAAGGATTAGGCTCTGTGGTACTGTCAGCATGGTAGTTCTGCTATTACTCATTAATAGAGCAGAAGCTTTAATGGAAGAAAGCTGCTTTGAGTCAACTTCCTTCCTTATTTAAACAATGTTGATTTGACATTGGGGTGTGTGTCTATGTTGGATTTTTTTAATACTTTTTTTCTTTTTATTCTTTTAATGATGGTTAAGAGAGAAAATTTAGTTAATTATTTTGATCATTCTAAGTAGATGGTTTATTTTCACTTACAAGTGTTACATTTGTTGAACTTTTCTTGTTTTAATTAGTTCTCATTATTGTCTTGAAAGGAGCTGACAATATCAGGAAATATTGGAGTCGTTACTACCAAGGATCCCAAGGGGTAATATTTGTACTAGACAGCGCCTCCTCTGAAGATGATCTAGAAACTGCTAGGAATGAGCTGCATTCTGCTCTTCAGCACCCACAGTTATGTACTTTGCCGTTTTTAATACTGGCCAATCACCAAGACAAGCCAGCAGCTCGCTCAGTACAAGAGGTATGTTAATGTGTCAGCTTCTTGCCTGTTTGTATTTATTTTCTGCACGCCACTGATCCCCTATCACTTATTACCCTGACATCCTGGTTAAGGACTGGCCTCAGTTTCTTCTTTGCTGTAAGTACACAGACTAGTAACAGTCCCAGTCCCTAAAAACTTAGTCCACTGCACTCTATGCAGACTTAGTTGTTCTGGAAAACAGACAAGTAGTGCTTGGATACAAACAGATCTTTTGCTTTCACCATATTTTGCTTAAGGGAGGAAAGATGTTTTTAAAACTACTCTTGTGAAAAGCTGCTGGGACAGTGACTTTTTTTGTTTAACTTGGGTTTTTATTTGCTATTAGTTTTAATTTTGCACTGTTCCATTACTCCATTCTTTTACTCCACTGCTTAAAGCAATATGTTGCAGCCATAGTTGTCTTTTTTATGTAAAAGCTTTTTTCTGAACTGCTGTGTACTGATTTGAGGTCAGAGTTGCAATTCCTGTTCTGAAGTCCTGAACTGGTTCTCGTCTTCCTGTTCCAAGGAGTAATGTTTTTGTCTAATTTCTAGCTATCACACAGTAAATTATGTAATTGTTCTATTCAGTGTACCTTTTGCTCTTCAGTTTCTGAGAAATTTGCCTTGTCTACATTCCTATTATGTCAGATACATTTGAGGAAATGCTGAAAATTACTTTTGAAATTGTATGAAGAAGTTAAAATCGGGTTGTGTCATTCTGTTCATAAATGTCATTTAAAGGACTCCTGTTAAAGATTATATGAGAAATCTGTTTGTTCTGTGAGTGCAGCAGAGAGAAAACTGTTTCAGCACCTTACTGTATTCCTGCTCTGTATTTAAACTGATTCTTAGATTTTTCTTTTTCTGAAATACGAAGTTTTTAGACTTTTGGCTCAGAACAAACTGATCTGTAGGATAGCTGCTCTTAGTACAGTATAGTTGAACATACAGCCTTTGTTTCTTTATTGCTACTTATGTCTCCTTTCTGAGTCAAAAGAATTTAAGCTTATTATATGTTAGGAAATGGCATAAATGTGAGTGGAGTATAGCAGTGTTTTTAAGAAGAGATTGTGACAGCTTTGTAAACTACACTGTAAAATATTTTTGAAAATTGTTGGTCCTTTTCTCTGAAAATTCATTCTTAGGAGAAAGGAAAAAAAATGGCATTTGGATTGAAAATATCAAATTACATAAAAAAGTAAATGAAAGTTATGCACGGATAGAACCTACAAGTTCTAGGTCTTGATCATACTAAAAACAGACTTAGAAAAAAAGTAAAGAATACTTGAAGGAAATGTAATATGGATTTTGATATGTAAGTTTAATAATTTGGCCTAGTTTATTGTACAGCATAAAAGCAAATTTGGCCTACTTTATTATAGAGCATAAAAGCAAAAACCTCCCACTTAAAAAATGAAAATATCCTGAGACAAAACTGATTGGATTTTGTCATCCAAATATAGTCTATATGCCTTGGCTTTGACTTTTTCATAGAGCAATACAGATCACATTTTTCATCATCAGAAGGGCTGTTTCTTTTGTGATTTAAGTATTTCTTATTTTACTATATTTTTCATTTTTAAAGTGGCCAAATTTGGTTCAATATTAAGTGAAGCTTTTGGTAGCAAATAAAATTTAAGAAATGTTCTTTGTCCAATTTCATATTAATAATGAATGCAATGCCAATTGGTTTGCTGTACAGCAAATTATGCTTGTAACTCTCTCATTTCGCAGGTGAGCTCACATGGGTAGACTTTTGGGCCTGAACTAAATTTTCTGTGTATTTGGAGTTAACATTTCTTTTCTTTTCTTCTCTTTTCTTAGCAGTACCCTCATTTTCATCTCATTCTTCATTACCAGTTGCTTGAAATCTCAGTAGGGTAATAGATCTCTGTATGCTTACAATAGCATTTAAATGGGTTTCTACTACATGCTTTTATAAAAAAAAATCTTCCAGTTTATTATGGTAGCAGCCAAGTCTTCATTGCTAATGTATGAGTACAACAGAATGTGTGCAGAATACAACAGTTTTGTTAAATGTGCACTGTACATGTGTATTCTCGGGGAAAAACTCACACTGTGTCAAGAGCTCAGTGATTTTGAAGTTCTTTAATTAAGAGTAGTGGAAAGGGAAATGAAAAGAAAAAGAAAAAAAAGGAAAAAAAAAAGAAGAGAGAGAAATTGTCATGAGTTGTTACGTTGTCCCTGAAAAAAATGATCATCTGTGTTTGCTGTGTATACAAAGTAGAAGCCTTCTTTGCTCTTTTTTACCAATGTTGAAATGATAATTTCTTGCTTTCCTAAATGCTTTTCTGTGCTATTTTCTTATTATTGAGATGTGGAATAGAAGTAAAATGATAAATCGCAAGACCATTGCTTATATAAAACCAACGTATAAAAGTGTGTAACAAATGTAATATGTTGAGCATTGAGAGTTTTATTAGAAATTTTTGCAGAACTAAGTCCATTAATTATAGATATTTTCGTGATTTTTTTCATGTGTTAGAAGACAGATGAATTACAGTTGAAATTTAAAAATATGTATGCGTTCTTTTAGGCAACAAATTGCCTTTCTTTAATGGATATGAAAGGACTCCTTGGAGTATAATTAAGGAAAATGTCTGAGCTGAGTGGTGCATAATAGGAAATGTAGAAAAATATTTATCTACAACAAAAATTCTTCACAAAACTGTGCAAGTGCCAAACAGTTTCTGCAACAGATGTTAGTTATATTTTTTGTTGGGAAATGCAGTTGCTTTAGTTTTTCACAATGTTGTACTTTATTTAATGTGGTTTTTTTTCCATGCATTTTTTAGGTAGAAATGATACTGTAGAATCTATGTGCTGTAATTAATAAGCAATGTCAGGAATAGTTCAATTTGCAGCTATAATAAATACTTGCAAAAATATCCAAATAACTTATTTAATTAATGAAATGCAATTTAACCTAATTCATTTTGCAGAATATACTTCATATTACTGAAGTGACCAGGGAAAATTACAGGAGAAGCCAAGCTGAAACATTAATCAGTAAATGTAATCCTTTTTTCCCCTGAGTTCTGTTGCTAGTTAGCTGTTTTCTAGTTATATTTTGATTTTTAAATGAACTCAAGAAAGTAAACTTGGCATGGCATTTCGTTTCAGAAACTATAAATAAAGATGGCCCTCATATTTCTCTTATGTAGACTTCTTTGCTGGTTGTTCTGTCTTCCCATGTCAAAGATATTTGTAAGTTTTGTTTTTCCTGTGACAATAGCATGTATTTAGATGTATTTAAATATCTGCTAAGTGATTTCTACTCAGCCATGCTGAAATAAAGACTGCATATATTAACCAGGCAGTAAAACTGATAATTTTTTTTGTTCCAATGGGTTTGCTTGAGAATAACTTTATTTTAGATTGAAATTACAATAATGAAGAATTGAATTAATCCTATATAAGTCAGTTCGGACTGTAGTTTTGGAAAACTTATGAAATAGAAAATAAAAAATTTTACAAATGAGAAATAAATTTAGTTACTCAGCATGTGAGGGAAGGTGGAGGCATATCAGTTTGGCCATGGTTTCCAAAATACAGGCTGCAGTTCCAAAACAGTTTATCTAATTATAGTTTTTTTAAATAAGCATCTTCCTGACAAAATGTGCTTTTACTTTTCTGCACAAAAGTACTTTTGATTGTTGAAACTGGTTTTGATTAGTCAGATTTCTCTTCCAGTGTTAAAATATTGCAGGAGAGTAGTGGTGATAAAAGTGCTTCAAATTGTTTTAAAAGGCAACAGGCATTACTGTGATTATCAACTTGTTAATTTTTGCTTTGGAATGTCTACTACTTTGTGTATGAGTATCAGAAGCTGGATATTGCAGTGGATTTTTGTGAGTTGAACCAGTGTGCACTTTTCTCCCAGGTCAGAGCAATATTTAGAAGCTGCATGTATTGGAAGTTGTCTGTAGCCACTATATTTTAGGAGCAGGCTATTCTGGATGCTTTTCTGAATCTGTTTAGGACTCCTGGAAGCCATGTAGGCCTGGCCAAAGGAGGAACCAAATTAAACTAGTTTTTCCAGTTCAGTGGTGAAGCAGCTTCTTGTTTGGCAGTGTGTTGACTTTGGGATCTTTCTATTTTTATATTTAAGTCTCTTTTTAAGATTGTAGGTGCATTAGATGATCAGTGTAGATCCACTCTATTTGAACTATTCTATTCTAAGAAGAATATGTGAAGTATTCTGTGTTAATGTCTTCATATATGTGAAGACATTAATACAGTATAACCTGTTGGTGGGTTTTTATTCAGTTATCCAAAAATTCAGGCAAATAATAATTTTTTTCCTTATATTTAAATTGGTGACTGCTAGTAACAGGAGAAATCATTGAAGACCTGTTGTAAATTTCCTGTTTTTTTTAAAAAAAAGGTAGAACTTTTTAATATAGACTTACTAGTTAACAGTAAATCAGCCTATTCTCAGCCTATTTTAAGGTTATACCGGTGTTTTAAATATAGTTGTCGGGAAAAGAATAGTGTGGAAAGCTTATGCTGATCACAAGTGCTGGTTTTTTTTCTTGCATACAAGACCTTACTTTAAATTTGACTTGATGGGGATGTGAAACTCCAGCGGAGAGTCTTTTTGATTGTCCTTTTTTTTTCTTTGATAGAACCAAGATCTAAAAAAATCTTTTAAGAGCAAACAGTATTTTCAAAAGTGAGTGTGAAAGGTTTGTTGCTTATTTACATTGATTGTGATGCACTTATCTTTTTGAGATTATATGGATTTTGAATCACTGACAGTGTTTAATTAGGTTTTCTGTTAGCAGAATAGTGGAAGGTGCTCTCCTAATGAAAAGAGCCATCTTAGGTCTGTGAGGGCTGTTATCTATTACTCTGCCAGTTTCTTCTCTGTTGTTTATGTCTAGAAATAATTTCGTAGATACAGTGTCTTCTTGAAGCCTTAAATATCTTAAAGCTAAATAACTATTGCAGGAGAATGCTCAGGTTTGCCAGCATCTGTGGAGGCTCTTACTGGTGGTGGGGATCTGGAACACGCTGCAAATTGGGCTTTCTAGGCCTGCCAATGGTCTGAGTTGGCTACTTAGTATGACAGGCTCAATTCCAGGATGTAATCACTTCTTTATATTCTGGTGTCTTTGTACTGTTTTTCCATAATTCATGCTGTTTGTGGTTTCTGCTAGTTAGGGGAAAATGGTTTCTCTTTGGGAACCCTTTCAGTGTATGAGTAATAGATGTCATTACTAGCAATCTGAAAAACTGCATTGAACAGTGACTACTAAAGAGGTTTAGCTTCAGAGAGTATGTAGTATCTTAGCTCACAGATTTGAGCAAATGTTTTCTCCAGGAGCAGGTACTGCAAAAACTTAGCCTACAATTACGAGTGAAAATGAAAGTTTTCTCTGCAGTCTGTCCCATCCTCACCCTGGTCAAGCCTCTCAAATCTGAGTTTTCAAAGACCAGCTGTTAAAAATCTATGTGCTTTGTGACAGGGACGTCCAGAGCAAAGTTAAATTGGGGACAGATTTTTGGTTCCTCAAGGAACTGTTTCTGAGATGATTTATCTTCAGATTCCTGCAGTAGATAGCCAAAATATAGATTCCTACCCTGTTTTTGAGATCATAGTGACCTTAGTGACCTTAATATTTGCAATCCCCTCACTGCAAATACTTCTTTTCGTCCAAGGTGTATCCCCTGATATTTGAAGATTGTTTTGGAGCTGGACTCTGCTATTTTGAGTATTGGCTGCTTTCTTCACAACTGTGGCCTTTGAGGGAACAGAAGAGTTATTTGTCAGACTTCAGTTATGAGCACATTTGCAGGAGAGGAGAACATTATTAAACTAGTGTTTAGGCAGTATTAGTTTTGCCCTGCTTAGAACAATGAAGAAGTAACTCCTATTTACATTTCTCATATGAACTTGCATTCTGATTAAAAATTTCATCATACCTATTAGGAAAATGATTTAGATATAAAAGGATCTTCTGATAAAAATAATATATAAAAAATGCAATCTAAAATGCTAAGAAATTTAAATAAATGTGAGTAAATTCATATCCTAGCTAAATGTGAACAGCAAGGAATTTCATACAGTTGCAAAACTGAATCCAAACAGTAGCCACATATTTTCCTTGCTTGAGTTTGTGTTTCAATCATGTTTTAAAATAAACAAAGCCATAATAGATACAATTGTCAATCACTTAGTAAAGCTTAATATTGCTGTCCCAGTGTATGTGGGACAAAGAAACAAAAACTTAACAAAGAGCAGTATCTCTCTGAATAGTAAATTCCAGTTGTGCTCTTGACAAATATGTGAGTCTGCAAAGAAATGAGTTCAAAGACTGTCCCTAGAAACTCTGATTTGGAATGGTGTTCCTGAAAATACCAAAAAAACTACTCGAGCACACCTGCAAATATGCACATGTTACACAATGTACAAGAAGATGAAGAGTAGAAGTAGCTAAGACACAGGAGTAGAAGTCCTGTCCACATACACCCATTTCACAACAAGAAACTGTATTTAGAAAAATAAATCTCTTGAATGGCCCTTTGTAGTGCATGGTGCCAGGTACACGTCTGCAAAAAAAGCAGCTGCGTGTCTTGGAGTAGATTTTTAAGAGTATTGCTATATATAGCTTTGAACATCAGACGTGGATTTTTGCAGCACTATTTGGGTCTTCAAATGGTTGTTTTATATGTATATAGATGGTGTGTGCTTTGAGTACTTATTTCATCAGCAGTATTGGTTTACTTGCTGGCCTCTTTGCCTCCCCCGTCTTTCAGGTGTGACAGTCTGTCTGTATGACCATGTGATGAACTGGACCTGAAAATTGCTTAACTACTATCCTTCCTCAAGGTCTTATTTTAAATAAATTCAGATGAGAAGACAATTTGACAAATGGCATACAGGCACAAACAAGAGGTGGGAGGAAGGTGTAAAACTAGAACTGATGTGGTAAGTTGGAGGTGTGGGCATCTAAAATCCAGTGAGAGTTGGACCCTTCTACCTACCACATTACTTCTCATGCTTTTTTGGCTTATCCCTCTACAGTGAACCATAGTAAAGGAAGATTATACTGGAAATACTTTAAAATAATTTTTCCCTCTTACTTAAAAATGAATGTTCTAGAGTAGGTGTGCAATTACTTTTACTGGACTTGAGAGAGAGGTAGGAAAGAAGCATATATTCTCACTATGTTTTGAAAATTTAGCATCTTTGTTGACTTCCAAGCAAAGAAAGAAGACAGAAAATGTCATTCAAAGAGAAGGAGTTGGCTGCACTTGCAGAACTAAACACAATGGCTGTAAAGATAAGAGCATAGTCTCTAAAAATAAAAAGTTAATTTATGAGAGAAAGTTTAAAATGCTTTCCTAAACAAATCTTTATGCATAGTTTAGTAAATGTTTTTCATAAATATTTGTATGCTTACAATTGCTTATATGGTATTCAGTAAGAACTGCTATAGAAGAGCACAGCTTTTTACAGTTCTTTATGATTTTTTTTTGCTTGATAAAAATTTGGTTTGCTTTAGTAGAGAATTAAATGAAATCCTGAGGCCTGTTGGATACAAATCTGACCACACAATCATTAAGACTCTTTTGGGCCTCTAGGTCTGTGATATTGATGTTTTGGGGAATTCTTGAATGGTCAAAAATTTAATTACTGTTAGTGACATCTTACATGAACAAGAGAAGTCATATTTCTTTCAGAATTAATAACTATTACAAATGGAACAAAATAGTGGCTATATAACTACTTTCCAAATATAACTCTACCATTTTAGCAAATATGGTCTCAGGATCAGTTGAAAAATAATGGAAAAGTATTTAGTAAGTCATTGGATCAAGCTTGTGAAAAATCTTCTATTGTAAAAATGATTTAGTATGTGTTTTTCTTTCAAACACCCATCTTACATGGACATATGTATGTATATGTACTAGAATGAAATCTTGAGTTCAATAATACAAGCTTCTGCTTTTTACAAGATGAGGACTTATTCTTCTATTTATCTTTTTAGTGCTAAAATAAGTTTGCTGATTAAAGGCAAGTTAGATATACTGTGGACCTTGTATTTACCAAGGAAAAGATAATTTTTTGCAGTTGTACTACATAATTTATATTTGGTACTCAATATAACAAAGTAAATTTTAAAAGAAATGTTTTTCAAGTTGATTATGATCACATAATCTTCATTCCATTAGAGTAGGTATGCAGTGTATGAAATTAATTTCTGGCCACAGTCCATTCTGCAGGAATTACACACTCACACACATGGGAAATCATGATGAGCATCTTAATTGGTCATGTCAGGGAAGTTCAACAATAACCACAGCAGGAGGAAATCTATCTATTTTATATCTGTGTAAGTATTTCAAGATGGATTTTAATTATGTGCCACAAAAGTAGAAAATTTTCAGCTGCATCAATACTACCTACACTTTGACACAGCATAGGTTATTATTGTCTGTAATTACCCACACCCCGAAGACCTTGCCGGAAATATGTGTACGCAGAGTTTCATATAAACCTGCATCAAACAGAAGGTGCTCAGAGCTCAGCCTGAGCATGGGAGGCTTTCTGCTCCTTATGAAACTCAAGATTTCTGAAGATGCTTGAGGAGGATTTCTCTTGAATATGAGCTGCAGTGTGAGGAAAAACAAACCTGAAAATTGAGGTGTCATTGGCCTATCAGAGGCTGGTTCTTTAGATTTTTGAGGGTAAAATCCCTATGAGCGAAAACAAACCATAAATCTCTGGAGATGGAGATGTTGGCATGTATGTGAGAATTCATGAAACAATGATGTTTTCCCAAGTGACTGTATGGAGAAAGGATCATCTTTGCATCAGTGGTCTGGATGTTACAGAAACAATGCTACAATTGTCAAAGGCCAGGAAGGAAACACATACTACTGTAAGGTGAGATTAAATTCCTTCCAATCCATTCTGAGTTTTGAGCTCATTTTTTTTACCCTGGAATTCTTTCAAGCCTTTATGCTCCTGGAAAAATCTTGGATGGTCTCTGGGTGTGGTGGAAGACAAAAATCAAAGACTGCTGTGAGCTTGATTGCTGGACAGGACACTGCTGTTTTTGCAAATGCAATGAACCAGAGAGAAGGAGTAACAGGAGAAAGGGAAGGGGACTGCTGACAAGTCTCATGTACCTCTTTCCCTGTTACTTCCCAAGACTTTACTGGCAGTAAAGCAAAAGAAATTAGTAGAGAGCATTCTGGGGTTCAAACAAAAATGAAGAATGAAATGGGGTTCTGCAAATTCAAAGGTAGTGAAGGGCCCCACAGTTCAGAGACTATGAGGATGCAGTACTGTGAGTTTTTACTTAGAGAAAATTGGAGCCATTGAAGGCCTTCTTCTGTAGCAATATAGGCTGAAGAGTGTCCATTATTTCCACAGAAACCACTTCTGTTCAGTGCATAATGACTTTTGGTTTAAAAAGAGGAAACCATTTTCCCATCCACTTCTTGCAGTGATTCAACAGCAGATGCAGACATGCTTCTGAAGAAACATGAGTTATCCACTCCAGCATCTGGGAACAATTGTCTTCATAAGACTAGAAGCAGGGTTTTGAATATAACGGCATTATTCTAATGATGATTTGTTGATACTGCAGCATATCATTAGTCATGCTGGAATCTTTATAAGCATAAATGTTTTCTCAAAATAGTTTAAATGTTTAGAAAATCTATTACAGCAGTCTGACATGAAACAGTAACTTCTGTTAGAATCTGAACAGCCTGAAGTTTTGAGTTAGTCTAGAAAAGAACTTTTGGAAGGATCATACAAATTAACTAGTTAACATTTTTTAAAAAAGGTGAAGTTAAGCAATTTTTCACTTGAAAATGTGTTCATTTATTATTCAGATTTACACACATCATCCTGATATTTTTCCTACTGTTTTAAAACCAGAATATTGACAGTGTATTGAATAATCCATGGCTATGACTACATATTTCTCAATATCTTTGCTTTTTCTGATCTTTTCTGTTATATTTAGTTGTTCAGATTCTGATTAGTTGTGAAGTTGCAAGGGTCAGAAAGCCTGTGCTGTATTAATACTGTCTTAAAAGTGAAGACTCAGTATTAATGTGTGGGTATCCTTAAAGTTAATGCATGCTGGAGTTCCATTACAAGTATTAATAGGCATCTACTGCCTATTAATAGATGTGTGAGGCATCTAGCAAACTGATTAAAAAAAAAGAAAACCAACAAAAAGCCCAACCAGCTTTAGTGAATGAGCTTTGCTTAAAAGACATTTAATTTCATCCACACATATCTCCAGGGGTGGATAATTTGGATTATTGCATATAATGTTATATATTTGTTACAATTGCATTATTTATTTAAAAATAAGTTGTTTCATCTGTCTGTCAATACAAGCTTTTTCTGTAAAATTTTTTTCAATATTTTTTCATAATGTATTTTCACAGCATTTACAGTCTCATTTTGGTTTTTATGTTACTCTGGTAATAAATACTAGGACATAGTTTACCACATTTTATGAAACATTCAAGTACTTTAAGGATTTCTTTCCTTTGCTTTCCTGTAGCTTTGTTCTGTTGCAGTAATGCTTTTACAACAGACCATATATTAACTACGAATCTACTACAGATATTCTGTTCCAATTTGGTTACCTTTGTTCCTTGTTGCTAAATGCCTTTACTCATGGCTGAGGATAAAGGGAGTAAGAGAGTGAAATTTGAGTCACTCTCTAGGGCAGGAGAAGAAATCTTTTCAGAGCTGTAAACAAAAAGATGCTCTGCAACCAATATTCCAGGAAACAATCAGGTCCCTTTAGCTGCAACAGCATCTAGTGGCACAGTGTATATTTGTTATTTAAGAAATACATAACTCATTTTGAATAAGCAGTATTAATGCAGGTGATATCTATAACCTGTGTTTGCACGGACCCTTATTAAACAGTCAGTGTTCTTCATTGAGTAATTTGATCTGTTCTGTGAATTAAAATTTATTACTTAAAATTATTACTGTATTTTAAATTTTTTAAAATTTGGATTGGGCTTTTTTGTTTTTGTGGTTTGTACTTTAAAAATTTCCTAATGTGTACATAAAAGACCAACAGAGGCCTCAGACATGGTACTGTACATTCTTGAAGTATTGCACCTGCCTGCACATCTGTCATGTAGCAGAAGAGTTCAGACTATGTAGTTTTTGCTTGACTACCTTTTTTTGTGGACATGCTACTTGTATCATTTCTCATGAAGATCAGAACTATGATTTGTTTAAATTAAAGTCATAATTGAATGGAAATTGATGTTGACTCATTTTGGAATAGCTAAGTATTTATGTGATGGAGAGAAAATCTCCATTATCTTCCATTATTATTCCTCCTGCTAATTTTCTTAAAGTAAGTTTGAGTTTTATTAAAACCTCACTCTTAACACTTTAAGAATGCTCTTACTCTTATAAAATCTTCAGAAAAAACAAGAAAAAACATTTTAAAGCCAAAATGGACTGTTGTTAAAGTAGGGGAAAAAAGCTTAGTATTTTTCTATTCTGATTTATTATACAGAAGGCTGTTTTTTACAAAAAAGGGGTTTTTTTTTTCCTTCTTTTTTTTTTTTTTCTTCTTTTTTTCCCTCCACTATTCTCAGTCTCTTTTGATCATTGATCTGGGTGACCCCACGCTCAGGGGTTTTTTCTTCATTTGACATGGACAGATTTTTGAAGTATAGCTCTCCTTTGGGAACCTCGGGCAGTTCCACTTGACTAACCTGTGATCTAATGAGCAGTAATGCAGGGTTACAGTGACCATTTTGTTTGCTTTGAGGGAGGATGGCTAGACAGAGAGTGGGAGAGAGGCGGTGTCTGCTGAGAAAAAAGATGCAGGGTGATCGAACAGTGTGAAAAAGACTTGTTAGCCCACATTAGTGTGCCTGATTTACTTCACAACAGGTCAGGAAAGGCCAAAGGCAGGGTTGTCATTAAATTGCAAAGTTGAAAATCCTGGTATTCAAAAGCATTCAAATTTCTGAAAGTTGTAAATTAGAAAGTTTGTGGTTCATGTTGAATTTGGCAGAAAGATATACAGAAGTACCAGCTTCTATAAAACATGAATGGTACATTATAAAATCATGCTGTAAATAAAAAGAAAACCAGCTTTTTAAAGTACTTTCATGGTTGACTGTTTTACAATGAGACTGGGTGCGAAAGAAAGGCCAAACACTAACAAGGTCGTTGCACTTTCTTTATGAGCCCTGGGGACCCCTTAATTATGTGCCCGTGCTGCTTATTTTGAGATCTGTAGAATGTATGTGTACACGTGTTTGTATAATATATAATTTTTATTTGTCTGTATTAAATCCATACACATATGCATATACACATATGAATATGTATGTAAAAATAAGATTTTAGCTCTACTCGCCCAGGAATGTGGATTTTGAATCACCTGCAGCATGTTTCGGTCTTGAAATAGGCATAGATTTATCTTAAATTTACATTTACTAATGCAGACACACAAAAATTGTCTTTATGTACTAAAAAGTTATTTTTCTAATAGTAAAGCTTGCTTCTGAGCACTTGAATTGGATTTGACAGCCTGCTGCTTTAAAATTGCAAAAATGAAATGTTGAAGCTACCTATTCCTGAAATTACATTTAGTCTTCTGTTTCATTCACTTACTTGGCAGTGGCCTGAATTTCCATGAGTTGAAGAGTACAAGCAGTTGCATTGATAGCCTTTAACTCATAGCAAACTCTTGTCATTGCTATTTCTGATAGCTTTAGTGAAGCTTTATCAATAGCTTTATTTCTGGCTGGCTTTAGTGAAGATCGAAGTGCAGCCTTTTAGCTATATTATCATTGTGCATTGTAGCAGTAGGTAATAAAACAAATGGGTGGTCTTAGGGGTAAGGTACTTTTTTATGTCTGCTACCAGAAGTTTCACTAATTGATTCTTGCTTCTGTTGGCTGTCAAAAGCCAGGTTTTCACTATTGCCATACAACTGTGTTAAGTTTTAGATTGTACTGCATAGACAGATGTGATTGTCTTGATCCTTGTGTCTTTTTGCAATTAGAAATACATGAAATTAAACATTTGAAAACAGCTGACCCATAACTAAGACTCTATTTCTTACCTGACTTCAGGGGGCTGTGCTCCCACTGATCATCCAAATAATTTCACTGACATTTAAGGGAGTATCTCTTCTTGGTTGAAGGGAAGAGAAGACAACAAGATGTCAGGCTTCAGTGTTCACATTGAACATTAACTTTTGGTTTTAACTTGCATTGGATAAGTTGTTAATATATGGTGCCAGATTATTTTTGGTTTATCTTGGTCATCTTTTGTTTACAGTAGATGTAAGTTATAGTTTTACCTCCTGATAACCTGAGGTTTAACTGACAGTTGAATGTGGATAATAAAGTACATTTTTTGTATTCATTTCTCAACTCCATTTCTCAACTAATTTCACAGTATGTCATTCCTGTTTTTAACATATTGCAAAATTCACTTTTTATTGGAATTTGAAATAGGATTAGTGTGTTTTGAAACAGCATGGTGTTCAAAGTGGCTTGGTTGTTACTGCACCCTAACGCTAGTCTCAAAAAAAAATTGCTATGATATGTATGCTTCCATTTTCTCAATTATTTTGACTGGTATTTAGTTGCAGCAGCTTGGTGGAGATACATTCTAGGAAACTCTGCATGGAGCTAGCTTTCTCTGTAGCTTTAGGTCATATTAGTCAATGGAAACTTATTAGGGCATAAAATGATGGGGAAATGTTTAGCAAATCAGAATACTGAATCAAGGCACATTTAAGCCTTACTAGTATTCTCTTTCCATTTACTTTCTCCATTCCCTAAATAATGTTGTCTGTGCAGTCTCTATGCACTCTTTATTAGCTCTTCTATTTGATTTAATTATTCAGTTACTCAGTGTGTCTGAATTAAGTCATCTCCGCCAGTCTGCTTATTACAAAGCATTTGGTCAGTGAGAAGAGACTAATGTCATCTTGCTAGACTAATTTTTGTGGGTCTGTGTTTAGGAATCAAGACACTGGAGCAGTATTTCAAAATTGATTTATAAAAAACAGTCAGTTCAAGAGTATATTATTGCTACTGCCAGTCACAGGCTCTGGAAAAGTAAATATTACTTACTCATCTGAAGAAAAGGGAAATTTTCAAATGTTCTTCCTAGCTTTCCTTAAGATGTGAATAGCTTTTGCTGGTTGGTGCTTTAAAAACCACAAAAAGTCTACTGCAACATAAACTGTTTTCACATAAACTTGCCAGGTATTATATGAAATGATTAAGTTCTTTTTTGATGGTAATATTGTTGCTTGCTTCAGGAAGACGGCCAACAAAAGAAGAGGGGATACAGCCAAATGCAGGCTTCTGGAATTGTTTTTTCCCAGTTCATAGTTGCATTTTTAGAAAGCATTTCTTTTAAGACAGAGATTTTAACTTTTGCTATAGGCTTTAGAATGCAACATGCGAAGTTTTTCTTTTTTATCTGGTTATCATTACATAAAACCTCCAGCAAAACCTTCCTGTGGGTTCAGTTCCCATAGTCTATCCACTCTATAATCCTTAATAGTGTGAAGTAGTTATTATTTAATTCACATCATAGATAGGGTGCAAACACAAAGTTTAGCGAAACAAAAGAAGCAAAATATAAAAGTAGTTGCAGGTGCTCTTTTTCTAAAGAAAATGGGCGTGACTTCTTACATTTTTCTGAGGCCATTATTTGCATCTCAGTGCTATATTTGAGAAGTATAACTCTCAAACTGTTCTAAACTGGGAATGCAGTAGCTAATATGGTGTATAAAAGTGAAGTGTTATGTTCTGCCAATGGACTCTGACAATTCAGTTTTTAGTACCTGTAAAATAGGCCTAAAATGTTCCCCAGATGTATTTGGCTACCTCTCCTTTTGGAAATCATTCCTTCTATGCAATAGGAAAAAAATTTTCTTAACTAAGAAAACAAATTCAATAATGCCACCCTTTCCCTGCATAAATAAGAAGGTGGGGGTGGTAATACTATGTCTGGGAAAGGAAGCAAAAATGCATGCTTGGATATCCATTGCTGGCTGTTGTAGGGAGTGTGCTTGCCAGCAGTTTCTGGCAAGCTTATTCCTTCCAAATGCTCTCCAAACTTGCCAGACATTTAAAAAGTCTTTTGCCTGTTAGTCACCTTTCACTTACTTGTAGCATTAGAAGAAATGTTTATTGACTGAAGAACTGCCTGTTTTGAAATCAGGAACATTGAAATAAGTTTTTTGTTTTGTTACATGTTGTTTTGTTGATATTTACTTGACAGCAGGGTTTAGTTAGGAATATACTTACAGGCTGTTAGTAACCCAACTGGGTCATAGCTCAAAGGGTCTGCTCTTGTGGGTAGTAAACTCAGGGTTTGGCTGATGTTTTTTGTGCATGTAAAAGGCATCAGATCATCAATCTCTGACCCCTGTGCAGAGGGATGGATGCTGTAGAAGTGGACTGCATTTAAACAATGGCAAAGCACTTTCTCCACTTTAGTAGAACCTAGCTGCGAGAGAATTTAAAAATCTCGTGTGTCTGGCAGTGGGGCATGTAGGGCCTCTTTGTGTTAGTTTGGTTCAGTTGTGGTCTGGTGTTTAGATCCACTTCTGTATAATATTGATAAGGATGTGCATGGGTTTGAATCTCCCTAAGGCATTTGGGGACAAAACTAGTGGCATATGTATCTGAATCTTAAAATAGAGACTATTCAGAGAGAGAGGGGTTGGAGGGAGGAATCAGATACAGTGAAAGAGGAGAAACTTGCCTATTGTCCCAGGTAGAAGCATGCCAGAGGGGAGACTAGAAATCTAGCTTATTGGATATGAAATATTTTGCAAAACTGGCCTTCAGGAAGGGTCAGATTCATAATTGTGCTTCTGTTCCTCCAACTTAATTTTCTTCTTGTAGTTGCAAAATCTGATTAAAGAGACACCTCAGTTGTAAGTTGTTATACCAGAGATGTCTGTAGTTACATCTATGACTATATTGCACCTTACTTCAGGGTTTTTAGATGGGAGGATGTCTGGGTCTTTTTCATGCATCTTGCTCTCTGCACTTACATGTTTGACTGAAGTAGTAGTGTAGTATTGGAGCATGTCAGTCTTTTAATGTAATTGCTTGTCATCTCTGAGGTACTGAAGTAGTCTGCCATTATTTTACAGTAATTTAAACGCTGGTTGACTTATCAGGTAAAACCACAAAGCTAATGGCCTTTTAATTAGTGATTCCAATGAGAGTTTGTATGTTAAGCAGGAATTAAGAGCTTAATGCAAAAGTTTGGACAAACAAAGGAAAACATGACTACTAGCACCAACTGGTGCTATCATTCTAATAGTTGAATTCTTCTAATTTTCTCCATTTCTGACATGGTTGTTATTCAGGCTGCTTCACAGTGCTTTTATATGCATAGAACCTGATGTACACAAATTGAAGAAACACGGTATCAGTCGTAAGAGCTGTGGTCACAGAGAATCCCACACCACACATGTGTTGTTCTTGTGGTCACAGTATTGTTTTCTCTCACTGTAGGAGTAATGCAAATAATTTAAACAATAAATCAGTATTATGGTCTTCTTGTCCTGGCTTTGCAATTATTTCAACTTATGTTTTCTGAAAAGCAGAATTTCAAGTATTCTGAGAACCTGCAATGGGTAACTAGGAGTGCTTGAGAATACAGTGTGTATTGCCAGGGTATTGTGATCAAGCAATGAAAGAAGAGTTGACTAGCCCTCTTCAGGATTATCTATCAGACACTCACTGTGTTGACTAAAATACTGACTTAGCTGACTAAAATGCATCAAATGTTGGAAAAATCTGCTGAATTAATAACCTAATAACCTTATTAGGTTATTTTTTGCATCTGAAAATTGATTTTGTTTTTTGAATTAAAATTTGGTTTAAATTTTTAATTTATATCCAAAATACAGATTTTAGTGCACCTATATAGCTATATGTCGCTTTACAACCTGCTGGAGAGCAATAGCTGCAAATTAATTGAAAGAGGTAGTGATGGTCTCTGACACTTCAACATTGTCATTCAATGTTTTCTTGACACTTTGGAAAAGATTTTGATTTCTTTGATATCAGTTTGTATTCTCTTTTATTGCAACAATTAGAAATAAATAGAGCACTTTCAAGTTCTGAAATTGCATTCTTGAGTTTCCTGAGACATAGGAAATTTAGAGCATCTTCTAATTAGTTATCTGTTGTAAAGAAATTACTCTGCATGTTTGATTCATTTCAGTATGTATTAGTATTAGTATTTTCCTATGAAGGATGTCCGTCCTAGAAACAGTTGAGTCATCCTCTGAGTTGAATGCTTTTTGAGAACTATGTTGATTTAATATTCTCCATTTGTGTGATCATTTTCCTCCTTGTTAATCCAGCTATGGTATTAGAGAATGCAGAAATAATCCATGGACATTTTGCTAACATATAAGTCAAAGGCCATGTTCTCCTTACCTTAGGGATTTAAAATTTCCTGTTACCATTTAGATTATTTCAGTTGTTTCCATTTATTTTGCTTGAATTTATGTTCTTAATAGTGTATTAACTCATCTTGTGTGCAAAAAGAAATTATGTCTATTTCGTATTATTTCAGAATTCCCCTCTTGGGGCGATTATTCAGACTATTAGCTTGAATATACAGAATGTAATTGCTAATAGATAACAACTCTTTAATTTTGATTAATATGCAAAAAATAGTGTCAGCTAGCTTGTTCAGTGAATTTGTTTGCAAACTTTGATAAAATTCTGAGTTTTTCTAGCTGTGAAAAGAAAGATGTCAATCTGAATCCCAAGTCTCTTCTATGGAACTTAAATGTTCCTTTATCAGTTACTTAGTTCTTAATTTAGACCAATGACGCATTTCAGAAGGCAGTGCAAGTTTTGTTAAAGACTGCTATAAAGTATTACTACTTGAAATTTGTGACAACCTTGTACCTATTAAAGGAATTTGCTATTTGAGCTCCACAAAAGACTCACCAAGAAACTGATGTAGTTCTATTAAAATACGGGAAAAATCTGTCAGAAATCCTGCAAAACACCACAGGTTTCCACAAATATAGCATTTTTCAGCTGACTGCACTCTGGACAACTACTGTCTCTCATGTTTTCTTATCTGCAGCTTTTTTTGCTGGGACAGATGTGATTATTCACAGGATGTTTATAACTGTCTTGATCAAAACCACTCTGAAAAAATCTAAATTTCTGCTTATAAATGGAAAATTGAAGTCTCTTCTTGTTGAGCAAATGTTTACTTCTTGGCTATTGAAAGACTTTCAAAGAGTTTGGTTCTGTCACCTTATTATTTAAAACCTCTCTGACTTTACTTTCAATTTCTAGAAATCATAGAATGGTCTGGGTTGGAGAGACCATAAAGATCACCCAGTTCCTACCCCTCTGAACTGGACAGGAGTTCCAGCCACTAGCCCAGGTTGCTCAGGGCACCATCCAGCCTGACCTTATCTACCCATTTAGTGGAACACTTGCTGTTCCTGCAAAGGAAGAATTATGGCTATTACCACCATAAGCTTTTTGTTCATGAGCTTTCAGGCACTGAGGAAAATTTCCAAAATTAAATTTTATCATCATAGTTTTCTGTAGCAAGCATGTATCAATACAACTCTTCTAACCACTCAATTTTACTTCTTTCAATTGTGTGCTTGGTACTAGATCTTGCAAGGTTTTCCTGTACTATGGTACTATATTTAAGGTCCATATCAGCTTTTTTTGTATTTCATAACAGTAGAGAATGTTATTTACACATAGTATCTGAAGTTTTGCTTCAGAAGAGCCAATCTACATGTCTCTTGTAGTCTGTTTCTGAGGCTGGCAGGCTATTGTTAGAAAATACAAGAGAGCCTTTTTTTTTTGTCATGCAGTAGTAATCTCCTGCTTGTCTTTGCAGACCCGAGGTTTTCATCTTAAGTTTAAGAGGCAAATAACAGGGGAGAAGAGATGAAGAGGAGAAAAGCAAACTATAGGCCTAGAAAATTCCTTTTCTTTCTTTTTTTCCCCCATGAAACTACTTCTGCAGAAAAAAAAAAAATATTGACAGACAGGGTGTGCCAGCTAATGTCACCAAGCATTGAGTGGAAAGAAGAATACTAAAAAGCAGAAAATTAGAGCTGTGCTTGCCTGTTACCTCCCCAAAAGAATTGAAATTGCCAGCATTTGGGACTCCTTGTCAGAGGCTGAGATCCTCACCTGTCTGGGGCTCTGCAAATCGGCTCTGGTGACCATCATCCCTCAGAAATGTGTGTCTGAGAGCAATTAGAATTTTACCAAAGAATACTGAAAAAAAAAATTAAGTACATGTATGTCATGTAGTTTCTGAATTCTTTAAAGATAGAAACAAAGGCCACCACAGAAGCAAATTAAAGCCCCTGGGAGCTGACATGGTTATTGAAAGCTTTAACAGAGCTGCCCTGCCATAGAAACCTGCTTTCCTATTGTCATTCATTTTGGTCTCTGAAAAGAAATTTATGATCAAAGTTTTGTTTGAGCACAATGTAAGCACTCAGATTAGATTTTGGCAAAGTTAGACAGGGATTCAGATATTTTTTAATTTTTTTTTTCGTTTTTTTGGCAGTTGTGTTCTAGTGAGAGAAATGTTTCGCACTTAAAATGTTTTGCCCTTAAAAAAAAAGAGTATATGTTTACAATATTCTCTTGAATTACATTAGATCTGTGTTTCTTGTTTTATATCTCCTACTACTGTTTCATGATAACTCCAATCTAGAGCATCTTTCGTGGGCGATGTAAATGAAAATACATAAATGAAATAAAACCTGTGTATACTTAAAATATTTTTATTCTTACTTTGCTTCTATATATGAAGCTTCAACCTTGAGGATTCTCCAGCAAATGCCCACTGTGCAATTTTTCAGTTGTTATTGGCAGAACGAGGTTTTATTTTTAAGAGAACACTGTAATATAATGCTTTCTGGGCATAAGAGCTAGTGATGCATTGCTTTGTTGGATAACTTATAAAGTTTGCTTTAATCTGAGGGAGTCTTTTGAGGGAAGTCATTACAATCTTAGTGATTGTAATGACTTCTCCTACTATGATTAATTCTCACCTCTTTTGAGGTGAGAATTAATCATAGTAGGAGAAGTCATTACAATCACTAAGATGTATGAAATATAGGTTCATTTCTTTGTATTTACTGTTGACTTGCTGTGTAAGACTTTGTGGGAATAGGTTATTTCTGTTCTGCTTATGTCCTTATGGAAGAGTCTTGTAAGTGCTCTAAATGATAATGAAGATACGAAGTTTTGAATATCTTGGAAATTCAAATACAAGGAGAAGGAACATTGATTTCTGTGAAAGATAAAAGTTTCTTCTCCACAAAAAAAACCTCTAAAAGATTGTGACAGTGAAATGAGTTATTCATATTGATAAGAGGTAATTTAAAACAAGGATCAAGAAAAATCTGAATGTATACATTTCCCTTAACATACAGTCATGCTGGTATAGGCTAAAATTATGAAGTAGCTTTAGAAATGCTGTCTCATGATGTGATCAGAGCAACAAGCACAGTCAGCCAGTTTGACTCTTCTGTCTTGAATATCCAGGGGAAGTAGGAGAGTTAACTTAGTCCTGCATGTGAGGTTTGTAAAAAGGATGCGCTAGAAACTAAATAACGGATTTAGAAGTGTGCCTTTAAGATTGTGTTGTAAGAAAGAAATCACAATAGAGGTTCCCCCTCTGCTGGTAGAGAGTTCAATATTCAAGACATTGCAGTGTGTCTAGACACAGGTAAATTTGTTTGAGTTTGAACATATGTATGCAAAGAAAGAGCCACTGTTACACAGTACAAACTATTGCCAATCTGCTAAAAGAATTTTAAAGGGAGATATAGTACAACTGAAATTATCAAGTTCCATGTCCATTTATTTTAGCTGGCATGTAAGTAATTCATGTCAAGTGGCCAATAGGGAGTGCAAACTATTGTGTTGTCAGTACCTAACCAGTGACTGTTCAGCTTGGTATTTACCCATTTCAGTGCTGTTCAAGATTTTTGTCCTAGTAAACAAACCCTTTTTTACTTATCCTTTTTAAGAGATTTTCAATTTGATTTAATTAATCATCTGCTTAAAATATTACCCTATGCATACTTGTCAGGAGAATTTCTCAACTCCTTCTGTGGTGGGAAGTGCCTGTGCCAAATTTTGCATATTTTCTTTGAGTACTTGTGAAGAAGAGTGAAAATTTTAGAGATACTGGAGACAAGAGAAATAGATTATGTATGGTGAGAAGCAGGTACTGTTATCCACTAGAGCATGAATTAGCAGCAAAGTACAAGTGAAAAGACAAACAAAAATCCATCTAATTTAAGCTCTCTAAGGTCTGGGTGAATTCATGCTGCCTAGTGTGTCTGTCCTGAGGCTGGTATGAAAACTGTTGTTTCAGTAACCCCCAGTGCAATATCTTTTCCTCTACCACAGGCATGGTTGCTTATCAGGAAGGCAGATAATTCTACCGTCTTTTTACTGTTTTTTTCCAGCTCCTCTTTCTTATGTTTGGCTTGGTGAAAACTCACTCAAAGCTGCAGATATGGTGTTCAGTAAGGTGGTGAATCAGTTAATTCTTTAAAATTTTAAATATTTTTAGCTACTTGTTTACCTCTGTGTTTGTGTGAAATAAAATGCAAATGGTTACTACTTCTGTAGAAAATATGCCAAGGTTTCAGGTTTTGAAATATATAATGAAATTTTTGTATTTTGGTATAACAAATATTAATACAACTTTGAGTAAGTATTTGGAATAAATGTTATGACCTATCTCAAGATATTTCAATTTCTTGTGAATGTAATTAAGGCCCCATTACAACTGTAAATCAAAACCTTTATATTTTTCATGTATTCATATATTAATATGAATATAAAAGTTAAATTTATTTACACAGGCTTAATGTAAATGTGCTCTCCATACATCTAGACAGTGTAAGCAAGACAGAATAAAGTTTTATTCCCTTCACAGATGAAAATCATAAGAGGACCATGGATCATGACCATACTATGATCATTGAGCTAAACCAGAGTGGAATTTCTGATACCAAAGAAACAGCACCCTTTTAAGCAATGAGTTGTCTTGAAATTCTTATAACTTGTTTTTATAGCTTTTTTTACATTAGAAATGATAGGCAGTGGTAATACTTATTTCCCTTCTCCCTTTGTTTAATATAAGCTGAATGATTTTAATGTGTAAGAAAGCAACTAGGCTTTTTGCCACAAAATTTGATTTTGATTTTCATATTTTTAAGATATTTATGGATTTATAAAGTCCTTTTTGATCAATCTCTCTGTTCTTTTGAGGAAAACTTGCTCTGGCTTTTCAATAATTTTTTTGTATGCAACTATTGCTTTTTGTGGCGAATGTTAATCCATATCAATTGTACTTTCCTTTTTTGGTTACTTATCTCAGATTTGAATCAAGAAAAAGCATAACTTCTTAACCTTCAGTTTTATGCTTGCCTTTCAGTATCGTGTAAGTTCTCCCAACTGCTAAATCTATTACTAAATTTTGGGCAATATAGTTAGATATGAGTAAATTTTCTCATTACACTATCACCAAAAATAATCAGTTACTGTACAAACAAGGTCATAATTGTAAGTTTTCAGATAGGTTCATATTATTTTATTTTCTTTGAACTTAGCAAAATTTCATCTAAATTTTGAGGCTGGGTATTCAGAACTTGATTCAGAGCCCACTTATATATTAAATACTAATATAAACTGGTGAAGGGTAGAGTTGATTTGAAAATTTGGCTACTCCTGCAAGCATGGTAAGTTAAAAATTTTCCCTGTTTATACAGCCTTTGGCAATTTATGCAATGTGTTTTGTCACCTGTTTTGCTGTCTCGTGAAGAGCTGGAACTTTTATGAAGAAATAGAAAATATGACTTTGAATCCTTGACGTCTTTAAATAAATGCACATATTGATAGTGACAGATTGCTAAACTTGGCGTTAGACACTTAGTTGTGTTTCTTGCCAAAAGTAATCCAGATGTGCATAATTTATCTGCCTGCCATATGTGCACTGACATGTCTTTCTATAATCAACTGTCTGTTGAGTATTGTTAAACAGTTAAATGTTCTTTATCAACTATCTTTTTGAATAATGCTAATAACTCCTTTAAGGAGATAAGAAGCAGCAAGACCATAAAACCAGCTTTCTTAAACTGAAGAAGGCAACTTTGGTTTTTTGATTGTCAAAAAAAGCATGCAGTTTAAGAAAAAAGCTGTTGGTAAAAGAAGCGTATTTAAAGCCCATTTTAGGTGGTGTTATACAACTAAGGTGGATGCATATTTTATGTAATCTCATTATGATGGGACAGGTCTTTGTTGTGACTGTGTAAAGGAAGTTGCTATGGAATAACAACATTAATTAATAAGGATTTTTTTTGTATGAGGTGCTTGTTGAAAGGAGAAAATGAACTTAACTTGACAAACAGTAACCAAGCATGTCCTGGCATTAAGTTTAGAAAGATTTGTAGGAGGACATTTGTGTCATTTGGAGTATTTCATCATATCATCGGAAGAAGCAACTCTCATTTTATGGCATGTTTTGCAATGTGTGTTTATTCTTCATCTGTCTTTAGAAAGTTACTTATTGATTAGTAAAGGTGCATGACCCAAGTGTAAAAATTCCTGTGTAAAAAGAGTTTCTGTCCAATGAGTTTCCTACCCCAAAATTGTTTGCCAATAGAATTCTATTTGATCCATAGAAATAATCCCCCTTTGTTTCCTATAAGCTTATCCTTTCACCTCATTGACATAATGTTATCAGAATATTAACATGGATAATCTCACATTCATCAGTCTCTGAGTCAGATCCCAGTGCTCACCTCAGAGGTATATAGAAAGGTATATGGTGGTCATGTAGAGCAAAATTCACAGTGTCTCATGGTTCTGAGTTTTCCCTGAGGAGAAGGGTGTCTGGCGCTGTCTGATGTTCCTGTGCATACAGGTAAGTATTTATCCCTACAGTTATGTAGATATCTATCTGTTGTACATAGGCCTGTCTTTGTAACTATCTGCTTTGGTTTTTTGAACTCCCCCCCAGCAGTTGCATAACTTGTGGCATGATTAGCTGCTCTTCTTCATCATCCTGGGAGGTCTCAGTCATGACCTTTCCAACTGCTGATCTCTGTCATTGAGATGAGAATAGGTGTACATAAGCTGTTGAGAGCACCAACTGTGTGGTTCTTATTTCCATCAGGTTATCCACATTTGAGCAGCTCATCTTGGTTTGTGCTAGGAAGAAGCAGAGTGCATACATGATGTCCTGAAATTGGGTTGTCACGCTAGGCAGGTAATAGCGCAGCTATACAAGACCATCCTTTTAGAAGGTGTCTTTGCTGAAATGGTCTGAAGACGCCCCCTAGTTTGTAGAAGCATTCTTCTTGTTTGTAAACTTTGCTGTTAAAGATTTCAGCTTAAGTCTGACCAGTTCACATGGTCTAAATAGAAATACTGATTCAGTGCTCTGAGGTGTTACACTGCTGAAGTTCTCAAAGATACAGGCTGCATGGATATGTTGTGGAAGAGTACTGCTGTGCAAATGCCAGCAGTAGGCAGGAAGGTTGGGAAGCTTCTTCAGCCAAGTTTGTTGGGTGTTGCTTAATATTTCAAAATCATCTGAAGTTGCTAGGGCCTTACATAAGTTGATAATAAATTAACATTGATCCATTGCTGCTTGAAACCCTGTGCACATTATACTGTGCTATAGCTACTCTGTTAGAAACTGTCCTTTCAAAAAAAACAAGCCAAACTCTGAAATCAAAGCTGCATGGTGTGTTCTTAGCTGCTTCTGAGAATTGATCATCATATTGAGCTGTTTTCTAGAGAATGCAATTTGTCACCAATTTTTTAAGTTATGTAATGGTTTTTATGTTAATGTCTGATGAAAGACTAGTAGCATGCAAAATATGGGGAAGCACATTTTCTGAAGATATTATCATTGTTTCTTAAGAAGGCACATCTTCTTGCACTTGAGAAATACTGTGGAATCTATGTATCCTATAGCAAACCAGCAGTTTGCACCGGAAAGGAAATCTAACTTATTTCAACAGTGATTCCTTCCAATGTGAGTTTTCTTCAAAAGTGTAAATGATGTGTATTGAAATTTATATACTTTGGGATTGAGAAGCTATTGATGCTTCATTCTCTCATTTATTCTTTTTGTTTTGTCCTTTGTTATAATATTTAACAAAATGCTGTGAAATTCATGCATGCATACACACAGCCATAAAAAAAAAAACAAAACAAAAACCAAAACCCAAAACCTCCTACATTACCAAAAAATTTGTAGTTTTTGATATTTCTTCAGGTAACATATATCAGGGATTAATTCATTTCTTTATTAATGTGCATTCAGTGTAGTACTTTACCTCAGTTTTATAATTATTTCCTAAAATATACTCTTTGTTATTTTGTCACATCAGATTGAAGAAAACTGCTTCTTTATAAAAGAGATCCGGGTGAGAAAATACTTGTTTTTTTTTCAGAAAATTGTGAATTCTCAGATATGTATTGATACTTGCACTTTATGAAATACTGTGATATTTATCATTGTTTATATCTTAGCTAGTTTTCTAAACGTCTGAGAACCCTTTAGCCTCCACAAGCCACAGACATATGTCTTACATGAAAAAAAAATCTTTTGTTTTGATTAGTTATGTCCTGAATATGATAGAGCTGTCATTGTTATCCAAAGAATTATGCTCTGGAATCTTAATTGTTTATTTTCTTTCTTAAGCTTCTACTGTCTTGATTCTGTGAGACAAATACTCTCTTGAAAAAAAGCAATTTAATAAATGTTACTACAGTATTACTTTACATGACCATCTGAAAATTAATAATTGCTGCATTTTGAAATGCTTATCACTGATCATTTGGTCAGCACTGGGGGCGTCCTGGCCTCTTTTAATGTGTTGGTTTTGTCAGTTGTGATGCTTTTGGGGAGTCCTGGGTGGAAAGGGGGAATATTGAGGAGAGGAAAGAGAATTCAAAATTAATCTGAGTGTTTATGTGTATTTACATACATCTTCCAGACAGTGCTGCAGCGAGTATTTTCTGAAATAGCGTATATATGTGCATTGTAGTTCTGCTGCCCAGCAGCATTTAGTCAGTTTAGTTTGTCTTCAGTTACGTTTACCCAAAGACTAATTAAAAGTACTAGAAAAGTGGTTTTGGCCCATGAAAAGCTAGCCTGACAAGTGAACTTTCTCATTACATTTCCACCTATCTATCTTACTAAAGTAGGCAAGACTCTGGATTGGCTATAGTTGGAAAGGTTAGTTGAAAAGATTAAAGGTGACTTGTAAATGGAAAATGGCAACTTTGCACTTTTGAATTCTAAACACATCTGGTCTAGTGTTCTTCTTGCTGAGTGGTAGGTCTGCCAAGACTTGTTGCAGACTTTGTAGAGCAGTAATAATAAACCTGTTCAGAGGTTTAAAAGAACTTGGCATGCCATATGACAGGTTCTTGAGTAGTTTGTCAGAAGCCAAGTGTACTGTAATAGACCCTTTTTAAATTGTTGGCTTACACGAAAACTAGAGATGTCTGCATTTTCTCCTTCTTTCCCCCCTTCCCTGAACTACAAAAGGCTGATGAATTTATTAAAATGCTTCTTTAGAGCATGTTATTGAGCTGTGAAAGAGACCAATAGATAAACATTATTGTAAGCTTGCAGATGCAGTCTGATTTATGCCTGTAGGCAAGATAAATTTATCTACTTGTGTTAGAGGAGCTTTAATCAGATAATCTGTTATTGCAAGCAGTTTAGATCATGAAGTGAGTAGTTTTTCAACAGGCCTTTACAGTTTGTGTAGACTTTGCTGGTCCTGTTCTTCATCATGAGAAATATAAGACACACACAGTCAGGTGTAAGGAAAATAAGTAGTACACTTTTCACTCATGCCTTCAATAAAGTATATGTAACTGCAGACATATACAATATTTCTAGAGCAATATGCAGCCCATAAAATATTGTGCATTGTATTACAGAGAAAACAGCAGATGTTTGGATAACAACATTCTTCTAAAGAATTAGGAAAATGGCAGGAGAACTAAAACATGTACGAATAACATAATAAAAAATGTGGACCCTTTTTCCTAGAAGTAAAGGAGATTGAGATTATAATAGAGGCCTAAGCCTGTAACGTCCAGCATGAGCTTTCCTGTGCTGAAAAGATGTGTGCTTTTATGAAAAATGAGTTGTCTTACTGTGATGTACAAGTCTGTGTTGGTCTTCATTTCTGGGGTTTTTTGCTAGTCTTAAGGAACCTGCACTTTGCACAAGAAAATCTGTGGTTTAGTGTGTGGAAACCTTAATCCCTTTGACATCCTCTACTGCTATTCTGGGAAGGTTAAGCTTTTCTGAGAGCATCTTCATCTTATTCAAGATGAAACAAGAAGTAAATGCCACACATAGATGCTTTAAGTGGTTGGATGAAAATTTTCTGAGAAGAAATCCTATGTTCATGCTTCTTTCTTGTATACAGATCAAGTGTTTAACTTTCTTGGTGCAGGAATGTGTAATTGATCAAAAAACTTCAGACAGAATCACTGCAGTCTATCTGTGTCATTCATCTTGGTTTAAGTCTTCTTTCCTCTCTGTGTGATGGAGGTCCCTAAAGAGGGGATAGCTTAGAAGAAATCAGGAAAATCCCAGACCTTATTTATCTCTCAGAATCAGTCTTTTTAAAATTGTATTTTCTTTTAATATTTTTAAAAAATTATTTATGTATTGTGTACAGTAGATTTAACATCCTTAATTTTCCAAATATTTTCAAATCCTAATGCTTTCAATATAGCAGTATCTCCTCAATAGCTCCAAAAAAGTTTTTTGCAAGTATTTGTTGTTGATGTTTCAGTTGTTGGGTGGTTTTGGGTGTTGGAAGTTACTTGTTAAGTTGGTTGTTGTTTTCAATTCTTTTAAGCCACCAAAACTCCACTAGTTACAGGAAAAATTGTGCCAGTACTGACTGTTTTACATTATAGCATCCTGAAGAAAGCTGAGTTCCAGCTTAAAATAAACGAGGGACAAGACAGTGAGGAAAGAAGAGAGGAACTTGAGAAGCACAGGAGATTTTAGAGGATTAAGAGAAAATTTGAGGACTGATCAGCTAATCTACTCCACCCAGATAATATGAAAGGGAAAACAGGAGTACTCCCAGCAGGAATACTAATCTATAGTAATTGCAGTTAAGGGCAAAACTATTCATGTGTCTCCTCTCAGAGATTTCTAATGATTTGGTAATCTATAGTAATTATTATTTTTTTATTATAGGAAAAAAAATTCCAATACCCATTTTCCTTTGATCACCAAGAAAATTATCCAGGAATATAAAAATACCAAAATAGTTAGGAAAATAAAGACTGGTTAACAGGCCTCTATTCTTCCATCTCTTTATCCCCTAAACCTCTTGAATCTTCCTTCTCTCAGTAAAATGTAGACTACTGTAAACTTTGAGCAAATTGAGCAAGATTTTGCACCCAGGCAGAAATGGCAGGCATGAACAGTGGAAGCTGAGCTATGAGTTTGACTTGTGAACGTAATCTGATTAATTCGAGAAGTTTTTAGAATAAGGTTAAATATATCTTTCATAATTAATTTTGCTTGAATTTTAATACTATTAGCTTCTCTTAAAATAATTTGTAATGGAAATCTGCTCTTCTAAGAAAGTTTTTCATGAGCATGCTGAAGTATTCTGAAAATGAATCAAAACACACAAGACTTTGGCTCAGGCTTTAGAACATAATAGGGGGAAAAGTTTTCTGAAGGGATCAGTCAATTGCTTTTATTGCAGTTGTGCAGCTGCTTGGCTGCTCTTCCCATCTCTGCCCAGTTCTTACATAGAGAAGAGAAGCAGCATCTCACTGGGTCTGAGAAAGCATCTCTGCTTAGGTTCCTTTAGGTTCCTTTCAATTTCATAAGGATAGGATACAGAAATGGACTGAGATTTTTGGGTCCGGTGATCAAAGCCCAGAGTAAATGCTCCAAGGAACTATAGTTAATTTAATTGCTGTGTTACCTGAATGAAGGGAGGTGGTGTGTTGGAGAAATAAATGATCATCAAACCCCAACTTTTGTTCATTATATAATCGTAGAATGTCCTGAGTTGAAAGATACCCACAATAGTCATTGAAGTCCAATTCCTAGCCCTGCGCAGGACAGCCCCAAGAAACACTCCATGTGCCTGAGCGCATTGTCTAAACACTTCTTGAACTCTGGCAGGCTTTGTGTTTTTAAAATAGTTTGGCTCTTGGCTCTGCTCTAGGAAGAATTCACAGAAAGGGTGATTAGATGCTGGAATGGGCTGCCTAGGGGGGTGGTGGAGTCACTTTTCCTGGAAGTGTTTAAGGAAAGAATGGACATGGCACTTAATGCTGTGGTCTAGTTGACATGGTAGTGTTTGCTTTTAGGTTGGACTTGATGATCTCAGAGGGCTTTTCCAGCCCAGTTGATTCTGTGATTATGGCTTTCATTTGGTTTTATATGTATGATAGTAAATAGACAGGACACAGGATTTTTATGGTAGTGTTTCTGACATGGTTGTTCTTTCCCTGGGCTCCTATATCCCTTCTTTACTCCCTAAGCCTTCCTAGCATACTCATTGATTTTTACTGTATTTTCTTTATTAGCAGAAAGAGTATTTTGCAGTCAGTATGAACACCAAAGTAGTACTACTTTCCCAAGGAAAAGTTCCACTTAGGTTCTTGTCTCTTTTTTCCTGGTTGTCTCCTTTTTTTAGAACCTGCTAGAGTGCTTTGGTGGATTTTGTGGAGATGAAGTGTGTCAAGACTTGGTTAGCAAAGCAAATATGGAAATGTTTGCATATAAATGTTTCCCAAGGGTTAATAAACCTACAGTTATAATCAAGGTCAATCATAATCTCAGATCAACAGATGAAACTACTTTTAAAGATGTAGTTTCATCAGTTTTCCAAGTAGGAACAGGGATTGTTCCCTGCAGGAGAGAAGGAATGCACTTGGTTGTCCTTGTTGGCTCCACACAGTCTTCAACTCCTGCCCTAGTTGAGAAGCTGGTGGGCAGTTTAGAGCTCAGTAAAATATATGTGTATTTGATCTTATTCCGTTCAGAAGCCATTGATGTGCATTTATTATAACTGGAGGCATCTCAGCTTATGTAGCCCTTCATTTGCTTAGATCTCTTTGATCCCTGTCTCAGTCTGAAGCATGATCAATATTGTCTAATTTTTAATTTATATCTATATAAGAATATAAAAAGCATATTAATATTTATCATTGTTACTGAAATAGGCATGTACATTAATATCAGCAGAAAAATATTCTTGAGTTTATTGTTATCTATTCATTGAAAACTTACACGAGTGATTTTTGCACCCATGTCACATTGCATAATCGTTGGTAAACTCAGCCTCATTACTTAAATCACTGGCTTTGTGGCACCTCAGTGGCATCTTTTGTGGAATCTCAGTGGTTTTCTGATGTATGAGAATTTCACTGGGCCCCACTTACAAGAGAACTTGATATGGCATTTGTTATGCAGAATATGAACCAATGATGTAAAGCAAAAAAAATAAAAAGCAGTGAGAAGTTTCCTGCAACAGTTTTCAGTGTTCCACCAAAAAAATTAAGGTATTTTACAGTCTTTAAGATCAAATAAGAAATGCTGTGTAAAATCATCTAAAGATGAAGAGCATGTCTACACAGTTTTTTCCAGCTGCAGGGGGACTATGAACAGACCAGGTGTCATGCAGCCACATTGTTGTGGCACTGGGCTCAGGATGCCCTGGCACACGGCACACCACTGTAGGCACTCCTTTCTTGGTCTCACATAGTAGTATGGCTATACGTGGTTAAAGCTCAGGCCAGCCTTCAAGATAGACTTTAGATACCTAGATAATGGTCATTGCAATGTCCTAGTACAAAATATGTATAACAATTTAGGATTATATTTCTCTGCATATTCTAATGAAGCAAAATGAAGATCAGTTATTTAGGCATGTCTTGGCTCAGCTGAAAATTGGAACTGCTGTTTTAATTCATATCATTACTTGATACATACTGTGAAGAGACTTTTCTACTACTGGTCTCTGAGCCTGTAATTAATAGTGAACAGAAGGTTACACTACATTCAAAGAAATATTTTGCAAAGCTCAGGACTGTCAGAAGAGTGTTTGTGCTGCCTCAGCACTGCAGCCACTTGTGAGGGGAAACTTCTGTGGTCTGAATGCAGGGCTTGGTGCAGTGCTTGCTATTGTTGTGCAGCACAGATGCAGGGAAAAGGTGCATTTTACTGAGAGATTGAAGGGTGTCTGCAATGTGAAAAGTTTATTATTTTATTATTTATTTCTCCAAATGTCTTCTGAAGTTAAAAATGTAGCTGTGCAGGAAGCTTGATCCTTCATATTGGAGTGTTAAAAAGACACTGCTAGATTGGGATTTTTTTTTGCCGTTTTTCTTCGTACTTTTTTGGAAGTTCTTGTTATAGCTAAAACCCCCAGTAATTCCTATTTGTAAAGAGCTTTAATGTTACTTAGCTATTTCTAGGTGTAGCAGCCTTGACAACATTTGCACAGAGGCATCCAAAATCTGGAGGTGCACATTTGGGGAAGAAAACAAGTGTTGTGTTACATTAATTTATCTAGTTTTCTGTCATGCAGGATCACTCCAAACATAGGTGCCTTGTGATGTGATGTGCAGACTGCAAATAGCTAATTGACTCTGATCTCTGTTAATTAGTGCAAATAAATCTTATAATGAAGCTTTGAAGAGGTCATCTGAATTAGATGAAAGCTGAGGCTTTACTCAGTGTCAGAGCCTTGATGTTAATTGTTGAGTCCTGTGACCCAGCAAAAGGAAGACTTACTGATAATGTGGTCTTAATACAGGAATTTCTGTTGTTGTAGTATTTTAAAAATTGTGTGATTGTGTCACTACCTCTGTTTCACTATAGCCATACTTCAGCACATGATGTAAAATAATTAGATCGAAACAAACATTGTTTAAATTATGAAATTAGCTATTTTAATATAAAGAAAAAATGTAAACTTAGAATAGTGTATTTATAATAAAATAGCAGTTTGGAAACACAGAAATGACTCTTCTCTGACTGAAAAAGCCCTTGACTTTCTTTTTTCCTTCCTGAAATTTGAGATTAATCTCTAAAAACCTCACACACTAGACTGTTCATATTTCTGTTTAATCAACTTAACCTTCTAGGTGTACAGAGTAATACTTTGTAAGCTACAGTCTCATATAGTTAGTTTTTTTGATGCTGTATGATTTGTTCATTCTACAAAAATGCACTTACCTAGTTTTATAAATGAGCTAAATAATGTTAAAAAATTGCTAGTTCAAGTGTCAGATTTCAATAATTAGAAAGACTGCAATGAGGAAAAAAAACAATACAAACCCCAGATCAGCCCTGGTAGGGCCTCAGCTGGAGTGCTGTGTCCAGTTCTGGACTCCTCGGGATGTGAGAGACAGAGGTCCTGGAGTGGGTCCAGCTCAGGACAATTAAGGCACTGGAATGTTTCTGTTGTGGGGAAAGGCTGGAACTGGGCCTCTTCAGCCTCAAGAGGAGATGATTGAGAGGGCACCCCATCAGTGTCTGTCAGTGTCTGCAGGGAGGGGTCTGAGCAGGGACCGGCTCTGCTCGATGCTGCCGAGCAATGGGACAGGAGAGACAACGGGCAGAAACTGATTAACAGAAAATTCCACCTGAACGTGAGGAAGAAATGCTCTACTTCTTGAGTGACCAGGCACTGAAACAGATTGTCTAGAGAGGTTGTGGAGTCTCCCTCCCTGGAGATATTCAGGGAATGGTTGCGACTGGTTGCAGTCCTAGGCTGTGTGCTCCAGGATGGCCCTGCTGATTCAGGGAGGTTGGACCAGGTCACTGTGGGCCCGTCCAACCTGACCCATTCTGTGAGAACAGAAACTCTCAATCTCAAATAGGTGTTTTGATGCAAGACATGTATAGACTTTGATATATTTAAAAGATTTAGGTATTTCCCAGAGTGCAACCTAATAAGGACTGAGTGTTTTATGAACAGAAGATTATAGGTCATCCTTTCTGGAAATTCCCGATGATAGTGTTTGCTCTCTGAGACCTAGTAAGTTGAAATTGAAATTTGTTATGAATCTAGTTTGCCTTCTTTATAGGGACTTAACTAGTGATGCTAGACAGCAAAAGATTAGGCTTATAGCTCCGAGTTAAACACTTTTTTATAGTGTCTGTCTGATCAAGCTTGTTATGTTCTTTCCCTCAGATAGGCTGACTTTGTTAAAATAGAGATGGCCATGTGAGATACTCCTGTAGTTTCAGGATTCTTTTTCCAGTATTTTTCGTTCTCCGCAGATGTGAAATAAAAAAGTTATTTCAGAAGAGTTAGAGAATTAAGAGCAATTTTAGTAGACTGATTTTTAGACAGCATTTATATTTAAAACTGTTTAGAGAATTGCCACAATGTAATTTACGAAGTTGCTTTAGAGTGTAAAAAATATCTTTCAGCCTAAGTTTCCAATGTATTGATAGTGGCTTAAAGGACCAGTTGCTAGCTGTGGAATTTATCTTAATTTCCATGTATAATAAAAGATGTTTGCACATCTTGTTTGTTTGGGCATTGGAATTGTGCCTTGAAATCAGTGCTTGTTTCAAGGACACTTGAATGCATTGACGTTGTTTTGTTTGTCCTACACAGAAGATGAGGAGTTTATTTTCAACACAACAATATAAAATTAGTCTTTATAGCAATAGCTAAAATATATATATTTTAATTTTGATTAGTATTAGGAAGCAGTGCTCATTAAGGTGGCTAACTAGAAAAACACTCATGTGGAATAATTGTAGCTAAGTGTTGTTTATTAAAATGAATTTTGTACCTATATAATTTCTGTAAGTTATTACAGATAAAGAATTTTAGTTGTTAAAAAAAGCCAGAGATTTTTATCTTCCAAGTCTGCAAAAATTGCTAGAGAAAACTGAGTTGATATAGGTTAGTCAAGCCACTTTGTTTAAAATAGAATATAACCAATGACAAAGGAGAGATCTGCCAAAGGACAGTGGTGGAGTTTCCTAATGTAGTGGAGAATGTTGTACAGTGAAGATATGTGGAAACTCATGCTTTAATCTGCTGTGTCATAAAAAGTATTTCATAGAATATGGCCCAAGTCACATACCTGAACTGCTCATAGAAGGACAGAGAAACATGCCCAACAAAAATGCAGTTTTGTGAAATGCATTCTTTATGTGACTCAGCCATAGCTGGGAGAGTTTCCTTTCGTACCATGATGTGAGATGCATTCTTCACTGAGTCTGTGGCTTCATCAGATCTTTAGAACTTGCAGTGAAGGTCATGATTATTTCCTAATTGTTCCTGGGTGATGATTAAATTATCATTGGTCTCTATCTTGTTCCTGAGACCTGATTGCCAGACTAAAGAAACAAGGTAGGATAGGAAAAGTCCCTCAAAGTAGCATAACCATGTTATCTGATGTGGAAGTGTAAAGTAACTCTTGTTAGTCAGGTAGCTGTGTAGTTTGTGAACACAGGCATAGGGTTGTTTCTTTGCCTGTCTGCATTGTGTGTATGGAACTTTTTAACCAAATGCCATCCTCAGAGATAAAAACAAGCTTCCTTCTCACTGCGGAAAGTGAGAAGGAACAAAGTAGTATCTGTTTCCCCTGCTTTGGGCTCCAATTTTGCCTGTTTCTCATTAAAATTATATTGAACTATTTCCCCTTTACCAGCTGAAGATGGGTTGCAGTTTTTCTCTGTAGCTGCAGACTGGACCAGGGACATTTTGAATTTCTTTGGCTATGAACATAGTAAAAGTTTTACAGAAAAATGTCCTGATTAACTTAATGCCAAAACCACTGAGCTAATTTCTGGACACTATTTTGTAGTCAGTGTTCCAAGGATCATTCCCTAAGGACCATTTCTGTGAGGCCACTCTGTTTTGCAGACTAAGGGAGTATACCACCCTAGACACATGTCATTTTGTACCAGTTGGCCTCAGTTCCCTGGAAGTTACTCATGGACCTGTTTAATTTACAGTTACAGATGTTTTTGACAGGTTTGTTGTATATGAACTATTTTGGCTAAATATGTGCTATGTGGTACCATTCCACGCAGGGCGACAAGGAACAGGTAGTCAATAGTGACTTCATTTGGTTATGCAACACACACCTTCATGGGCAACAGGGGGAATTGCTCACATGTGCTCAATTATGTAGCCAGCAGCACATATAGAGTGCTGTGCTTCTAACCTGCTCAACTTTTGCGTGAATGCTGTTGCCCTCTCAACTCTCTGCTAATATCTTGCAGATGTGTGTAAAATATGTGAAGCTAATAATTTTGGTTTTTTGCTCTTTAGGAGGTTTTTATTGGTGCATTTTCATTTGCTCATTTTAGTTGAAGTTTTCTCTCTTTGATTCTCATGCGATTATCAGAATCATGCATCCCAATTCAGACGCGCATACCTATTTCCAAGACCCTGTCATACAAGTATTAGATCTTAATTAAACTATGAATTATCTGTTTCAAATATATTGGACTTTAAGTATAAAAACTGTTCTTAAAACTCCTGAAGATAATTTATTTTAAAATGTTGAACTTGTCGCCGTTCTAAACAGCTTCAAAACCCAAAAGAGTAAATGTGTTTAGGCATTGCTGTCTTGTTTCTTATGTGTAGGAATACAAGTAGCAGTGGGGTTTGAGGTCCTCTGTTCTTTTGCATGAGAGCCAGGGTTCTGTCCAACTACTCTCACCGCCTTGGCTATGAAATATATGGCTGCATTCCAAAAGCTAAATAGAACTATTGTGAGTAAATTGGTCTTTCTGGAAGTTTTATGTAAGCAAGAGTTAAGTCTTTGGTGTAATATACATCAGTTAGAAGTAAACAGGCTTTGATTTCAATGCTAGACACTGCCTTAAGGCAGAAGAAATTACACTGTCATACAGAGGATATGTAGCTGTTGCTATTTTGGTATTTGATTTCTTCATTGTCACATAGTTGAAAGCTGTCCAGGAGATGAAGAAGTAAGCTGACAAGGGAAGAAAATGACCAGCTTATGGAGTGAGGAGTAGTGTATATATGTAAGAGTTGTTTGTACTACGTGCAGCTTTTCTTCTATGTATCTGTTCATTCTCAGAGAAAGTATTGGCTCCCAGGGATAAAATGCTTCAAAAATTGCCAAGTAGCAAAGACTTAAAAGGGTTAAATGCTGATTAAATACTTTAGTAATCATTCATGAAGTTGGTTATCATCTGACTGATGGTAGTGCACTTTGCCATGATACAAAGATGTATTTTAATAACAGGTATGGCTTTTAATACACAACAGTGGCTGTCTTGAGTTTTGAAGAAAATTCCTGAAAGTATCCAGTACTGGAAAAAGGCCTGTCTGTAACAGCTTGTGAAAATATGTAGTCATCATGCTTGTCATTGTGTGTTTCTTCAAAAGACTAGAGGTGTTTTAGATTCAAGTTTATAAGTTGGAAATAGACAATCTATTAACAGGTTCTTTTAAATATATATGCTAGTGAATGAGCAAATGGCTAGTGAACTTAGGGAAATGTATCCATAACAACTTCTAAAAAAATGGTAGGAATATACATGAGGCATATGTAATTGAAGGCATCAGCAAATATTAAGAAATCCTGGTAGTCGCTGCCAATAAATCTCACTCAGGAAGTGAAACATATCTGACCTACCCAAGAATGAAGTATGCAACAATATTCAAAATCACCTTGCATCTCTCAAACAGATCAAAACAAACATCAATAGTTTGAGGCTTCAAACATCTCAGTAGCAGGGCAATAACTGCCTGCATTCTTGCATACAAATTGACCCTGCATTAAAGAGGGTGCTGGGACAGGTTTGTGAGGGATGAGTAACAGGGCTCAATACGTACATCCTAGTGAGGTACGTGTAGGTTGTGAAAGAGCCTAACAGTAAACTCATAACTGAGTTAACTGAAACAACTGTTTATGAGTTATTGAAGACTAATAAGGAAGGGAGGGCTTGTTCTGATTTGTGTAGTAATTGAAATTAGTATTGATGACATTAAAAGATGTCCCATTTTGTGGGATTCTTTTCTCAAATGATACTGACGGTGTTGGAGGAGAAAAGGTATAAAGCACAAGAATTACAGTCTTTAAAACCAGAGCATAACAAATTCAAGAATCTATTCTAAGAAATTGTTTGTATTGTGAATGTTAAGCAAAATGCATGTCCTTGAAGATACTTTGCTCTAGCTGTTTTGACACACTTTAATTGCATTTTCCAAAATACAGTGAAAAATTACTCCCAGTAGTTCTACAAGGGAACTGAACATTCTTCCTTTTAAACTGGGGTGAAGAGCCAAGTAGTGGGCTAGGGTAAGGGAAAGAAGAGATGCAATGAAACAAGCTTGTGGACTTGCATAAGGAAATGTTGTTTTGGCGCTCTGTTAAGTGCTGGCTGAAGCGCCACACTGGCTGAAGCTCCCCCTTCCCTTGTAATTGTGGTAAAATCACACCAGCAACACCTCTGCTGCTTTCATTAAGAACGATATAGGGAAGTAAATACTTAAATTACCACTTTATTCCATCAGCCTGAAGTCCTTGTTTTTTATGTTAGCAGAAAACCTTACTTACCACAATATTTCCTTAAGAAGTAGATCTTGGGCTCTGAATTCCTCAGGCAGATAGATTTTTTTAAAAAACAAACAATGTTTTGTTGAATTCAAGGGAACTGACCAAATTCATTCTGTTTGGGGAACTGATGCTAGAACAAGAGCAAGAAGAAAATCTGCAGAAAATATTCCTTGGACAAAGACAGCGAAATAGATAAATAACCTACCAATATCTCTGCCAAGCAGTTTTTAGTTGTAATTGTAATATCATATAAAACGATGGCTTTTATAGTGAGGGAAATGATAGGGTATTCATTTTGAAGTCTTTGAAAATTATGAGAGGGGGCAAAACTTAATTGCAAGGGATGTGCTGAGTACACAGAATATCACATAATTTTTTTTTTTTAATGTGAATTAGCAAATCCCTGTATTTGATCCCTGTACTTTAGTTTTGGAATATATTTGCTGGTAGTCTTAGTGTATACTCAAGTTTCCATTAGTGAAAATTAAGGAAAAAAAGGCAGTTGGAGCTATCTTTTGTGTGGAGGCTTAAATTATTTCCTTCGTTGCTGGGAGCAATTAGTTGCAGGAAACATTAAGAGATATCCCTGTCCTCCCATTCTCTCTCATCAGTTGTTGCCAGTAATTAGTTTTTAAGCAAACTAACCCCACAGCAAATAAAAAAACCCTCAAAAACCCAAACAGTTTCCTATTGTATAACTTGGTCATCACTTTTTTATCACAATTCTTTCTTAAGTACAATATCCAGGTAACACATATAAACCAAAATTGTTCCCCCCTCCCCTCGACATTGTGCTTCTTCAATTTATCCTAGTCAGAGTTCCATATTTTTACTTTAAGTCTCATAGTAATTTGACATCTAGTAAAGATTTCACTACCTGCCATTGTCTATTTTGTTAATAGTAGACACATGCTGCATCATTCTGATCGTTTTACAAGTGTTAAGATCTTTCACTTCAGATAAGAAGATATTTTGCAGCAAACTCATGTGGCTCCTATCTGCTATTATATGATTATTGTTTTTAAGCCATAAAAAGAAAGAGTTCTGTCTTCCAATCATGTTAGTGTTTTCTTTGACACCTCAGGTCTCTGGAAGAAGGAGAAAAGAGAACAACTTTCTTACCCTATCAGATTCAGACCATCCTTTTTTTTCCTCACTTTTGCATCTCATGCTGTCTAATGAACTGTGAAAATGCTTTCATCTACAGATTGACTACAATTTAGTAAAGAAGTAAACACTTCTTTACTTTAGTAAAGAAGTTTGTTTTCCAGTGTCTGAGAATACTAGTTTGCTTGTATACACTTAGAAATTACTATTTTCTGTGTAGTTACTATTTCTATTTAGCTAAATTGTCTAATGAGGTTGTAGATTTCTGTTGTAGAAAATTAAGTCTTAAATATTCATTGACTCAGCTGGAAAAAATGTTTCTGCATATATTATATATACATAAATAAAATGTATGTTATTTATACTTTTTAAAATTATGGTTTTAAGGCCATCAGCATTAGTATGTAATGAAGTAACTTCTGTCCATCTTCCTTATTAGCCCTGTCAAGCAGTGTCCATCATAATCATTTAACACATTTTCAAGATGCTGGTGATGCGTCCAAGCTAATTCCTTTTACATATTTTCCATAATTACTTCATCATTTAAATGAGATAATTATCTAGTATTTAACTAAGTGCTAAGAAATTCAGACTTCAAGCTTTATCTTGAAGCAAAGACTAATTAAATACTTCAGTATCAAATTATGTGTTTCTTACTAAATATTATCAAAGTGTCATCAAACTGCATTCAATTCTGCTTAAAAAAGAAAAGCAAAGAGAACATGGCAGACAGGTTTTGTAATGGCAAAATAAATAGCACATCATGTTGTGGTATATTTAAATTATGTCAAGCTCTATGAAGTAGATTGGGTAGTCTGGTGTCTTTCCAAAACAAGAAAAATGCGTCTAAAATTTTTATGGGATACTCGTTTTAATATCCTTGTGTGCTCACAAATGGTGATACCCTCTTCTAAAAGCACCTATGTTTGTTCCAGTAGCTGTCTTCTTAGAAACAGAGTTGCTAAGATAAAGTCTTAGTTACTGACCTTCCAAAGTGTTTAGTGTTTTAGGTTATCATATAGCAGTAAAAGCGGTTCCAGTGCCACTGCTTTTCGTACTAGTTCATGCTATATAATATTATGCAGTAACATTTTGGAAATTCTTTATACAGAACCCATTACAAAAATCTCACACCTTCCGCCTTCCTCATTTTGAAGGCAACTTGAAAGTGTTTTTCACTTGGCTTAATTAAGAGGGCGGTGTCCTTTTAAAATCATGATGAAATACATTCAGCCATGGTTCTGGGAATCTGGGAATTTGATCAGTCTTTAGCATCCAGAAACAGAACGATCTTTATAGTCACTGAAATTATTTCTTCTGTGGGATTGCAGTAAGGTCGCATTTCTCAATTTCAATTATTGATATGTATTTGTATACATTACAAAACCTGTGATGTGCATTCAAAAAATGTTAAATGTGAAATGAAAATTCCTACATGCTTTAGAAAAATTGTCAGTAGAAAAAAATACCCCAAAAATCCTTCTAATAAGAACATGTTGATTTAAATGAATTCCAGGACAAGTTGAACTAGAATAGCTCATTTTAAGGACTGAGTCCTTCTGAGAATGGAGCATTACAGATTAAAAATCCATACAGGTATTCTCCCAGAGAGCTCTTATGTAGAATGCTGCAGTTCATAGACTTCAAGGTCCTATGATGGGAAGTATATTTAATCCAGAATATGTGTTCTACAGTGATCACACTTAGGTAGAATTCCAGGTGTTATTAAAATACAAGTTCCTGAATAGTACTCAAGGATCAATTATTATTTCACTATTTTTTCATTACTAGTTTAGAGGATTTCAAGTCTTTCCTGTTGTTTTTTGGAGTGGTGTAAGGTTTTTTATATTGCAGAATCAAATGTGTGATGGTCTGGCTGGAGCACCACAACTTACAGCTCTGCCCTGCCCCACACATGTACATTGGGAGCCAGGCCTTTCTGAACATACAGATAAACAGTAAATTTTAAAGAAGTATAGCTGTGATGATGTTTAGGATTTCAGGTCTTCTGTAGAAATGCCCAGCAGCAGTATTCTAGCATCGTGCCTTCAGTTTCGAGAAGAAACTCCTACTGTTCTCCATGATTTTCAGTTATTCTTACAGGAAAAAGTACTGGAAGAGCATGCAGCCTGCCTCCCCTTTTTTCATTTTCTTTTGTGAAAGGTACATGAGATGAAAGCTAGCATCTTTATGGCCAAGAATTGTGTCTATCATAAGATAATGTCAAAGGGACAAGAAGGAGAAAAATTGTAGAAAACCGTAGATAACAGATCTTAGATTTTTTTTGCCTTCCTTTGGTCTAAGAGTAAGATTTTGTCTGCAGGATGTTTGTGTGAGAAGACTATGTTGAGTCAGGATACAGATAAAGGCAGTACAGTGGTGTAGTTATCCAGGTAAAAACAAATGAATGAACAAGAGTTTTGGGCATTCTGTGCCCAGACTGCTGTTGCCACGGAGCATGCCCACTTATTTATGTGCATCTCTTTTACCTGTGGTTAGAAACTGGACTTCTGAAATTATTTGGCTGGTTTATGCTAAAGATCCTGATGTCAGTATCTCAGAGAAAACTAAGTCCTACACATGTTGAGACAGGCAACTGAGTGAATAAGAGTCAGTCCCACTGTTGTCCTTGGCAGTGAGTGGGCTGCAGCATCAGAGGCTGATGGTTAGAGCTGTATATAAAGCCTCGATATGTGAATATGGGAAATTAAAATGTAAATACAGGAGCTTGGATTGGGTTGGTTGGTTGGTTGGCTGTTAGTTGTTTGTTTGGGTTTTTTTATTAACTTAACAGAGATATCCTATTAACATGTTTGTTTAAGGATGAAGCACTTTTCTCCCTAGTCTTTCCTTTAAAAGTAGCTTGCTCCAATTTGTTTTCCTGCCTTTATTTTCCCATCAAATCTACTTGGCTTTTGGTTAAAAATTTAAAAACCAGTCTTTTTTAAAGCCTTGAGTGTTGCTTTTACTGACCTTTGCAAAAAGAAGATGCTTTGAAACCCAGGAAGAGGATGAGTTTTTTTCATCAGCCTTTTATTTCTCACTACATGTGAGCAGCCCAGAAGAAAATTCCCAGGGAGGTAGGAAGGAAGACAAGGTAACAATCTCCCTAAGGGGAGGATGATGCCACATTCCCTAGATGTCCCATTAGGGCAAGGGGAGGGTAGGTCATCTCTAGTTCTCATTTTTGGGCTTGCCTGCATTTTTAAAAAGTCTGCTTGTTTATTTCTTCAGTTTTTATAAACTATGGCATGCTTCCGGAATTCATCTCAAATACTACTTGTTTACTGCTGTACAAGAGTGCATCACAAACACCTTATGAAAATCCAAGCTTACTCGTGACAAATGAGGGTAGATTTCTTCAGCAAAACACTCCAAAGAAATGACAACTTAAATACTTTATTTGAAGTTAACTAGTTAGAAAATGCAGTCTATAAAAACCTCCTAGTCTTGCAGTATAAAGAGCAATAAAATATGTTATTCTTTTAAATAAGAGGTAGTAATATTAAGGGAATAGGATTGTTACAGTTTTAGTCTTTGTATAAGACTCTGTGTGCAATCTTTCTTCTTTTGCAGGTTACTTTTAGAAGTTTGAAGACCATCCAGTGAAAACTAGTTGGTTTTGGATTTAGCATATTACATTATTGTGTAACTACTTTTACTGGCTCTGCTGCTTGAACTGAGTTGGTTAGATGGTGTCTGTTGCTTCCATTTCTTTTTGCCACAAGGTTTGTTAGGTTTTTTTACAACAAGCAGGGACATACTGTAGCTGTCAGAGTAAGAATAAATGCAAAATTAAAGGGTATTTGATAAAATAATTGGGTGACAGAACCTTCCTCTGTGTGTAGATAAAAATCAAAAATGGCATGTTCTAATATTCTTTTGACAATTTGATTAATTACCAGTTTATGAGTTCTAAAAGGGTTTGTCAATTAGAATAATGTGTGAATGTTATGTCAGCCTGAAGAATTTGACATTCAGACATGTACATAAATTAGGTTAGCTGTTCCTGGACCATAAGTTTGAAAAGAACAGAGATGGGGTATTTTTCTTCACCTGGTCATTTCCTTGGGTATCAGGAGTACATGTCTCTGTAGTTATTGCACTTAAGCAGAGCAGTCTGCCCCTTCTAATCACCCTTGCAGTTTGCTTTCCAGTTTGAAATGGCTCCTTTTTTAGTGAGCAGGGTATTTCTTTTTGATCTGTTTTAAGCTTCTCCTAGAACTTGACAAGCTATAACATTAACACATGAACTGGGGAAAACACTTCTCTTAAAAGAATACAGTTTGCTTATTCATATATAAGTAAGAGGCAAGGGAACTCTGTAGGTAAATAGCTACTACTGCTTTTTTCTTGTTTTCCTGCTTACTTCTTACCTATTTCCTTTTCTGTGGTTTTGTGCTACAAGGTGTGGGAATACATTATCCTGCTGTGAAAGAACATAAATTGCTTTATTATTCTTGTTTTTAAAATCAAATTCAATTCTCAGTGATCTGCTGTTCCATTATACAAAAAAGTCATTATTAGCACAGATCACTGTGAGTCTTCACAAAGGTAGGAAGGGCAGTGTTATGGTGAGAGATCAGCTATTAAAACTGAGAAATCAGGTGGGCCAGGAATATAGAGCATTTCTCAAGGTTAACAATACTGAAAGTTTTAAAGTACATCAACTACCTCTTCAGTCAGACTGACCTGCCTTGGTAGCCTGTGTAATAGAAAATGTTCAAAATATGGACTTGTAATACAATTATACATGCAGATGCAACATGAAACTTTCAGCTCAGCTTCTTGAAGGATTTGTGTCCAAAGCTTGTTTTAATTACATTTCAATGTTAAATTAACTTTCCTATGTCTAGACAAGTATTTGTACTGCACTATTCCTTTGAGGCTTTTTCTGCTCTATTAGTTTAAGAGAGCCCTCCCCACAACCACACCATTCATGAGCGTGCATCAATACAATCAGGTAAGAGGATCAAGTCTGAAGTGTTTAGAGAAGAAAAATAAATACATTTCGGTGATGAAAGAAGTGAAGATATAGTTTCATTTTGTCAGTAAATAAAGGGTTTAATAATTAATAGTTTATGCTAAGATAATCAAGGACTGTTGGCATTGATTCTTCTGTGGTTTTTTCTTCCCCTATGATTTTAAGTTGTTTAAAATCTGGACACAGGGGTACAGCATGGGACTACAGTTAATGTATCACTGCTTATTGGGTTTAGACACTTGCATAAGCTTGTGTGGTGCCTGTGTAATTAAAACAGAAAGTTGATTTAGTGACTGAAGAAAAGCTCCAAAATGCCTGGTATTTCTAGATTTTTTTTTTCTTGGCACTAAGTTTCCATGCAAAAGCACGTATATTAACTGGCTCTGTAAATGCCTCATTTGCCCTTTTGGTCAGTGGGTTGATAGCTTTCTTTCTGCAGAATGGCTGTTTGTTCAGTATCTGCCTATTTTCAATATTTTTGTAAATCTGAAGTTGAGCTATCAACTGGTTTTGAGGATATTTGCCTGAAATGTGCATCAAAATCTAAACATCATCTCCCTCATCTCCCTGATTCAAAAGAAGGGAAGGTCTGTGGTTTAGTATGATGCCTATTTACAGTTTTACCTTTAGAAATATTCTTCCTTTTTCCTTTAGTCAATATTTTTACTTTTCTTATTCATGAGCTCTGTCTGGCAGCAAAAAACAGTCTCACACCCTGCAGACTATGGGAATGCTCTGAGTACATTGTGGTACCAGGTTGAGAGAGGGTGGCTTGACAGCTGAAATTATTAATAGAATAATAATAATAAAAAAAAAAATCTGGAAGCTGAAGCTTCTGGAAAAGATGTTTGCTCGGAAAAGATGCAGGGCTTGACTCTTACTCTACTCTTAATCTAGACTGCATGAAGGAAACATTTTCTTTCTATTGAAGAAACATAAAACTTTACCAAAATAGTATTGATGGATAAAGCTTTCTCTTTAGGAAAAGCATCTGAGCAAACAAATTAAAAGGCACACATTTTTTGGGCCCAAAGTGTGCTGGTGGAAAACTTCTGTGGATTACACCAGAGACTGTATTGTGGCAATCTGGGAGCAGAATTGAACATTTTACTCTCCATAAGTATTTCCTATGGGCTAGAGAGGGAGTTCATACTGTGACTGACTTTATTAGAGTTAAAACAAATGAAAACAAAGTCTTTATATACTGGATTTCCCAGTGTATTTTATAAACTGCTTATGTTTGTTCACTACTGAATTTTAAGTTCAATGAATTTTGAAATGTATTTTAAAGAGACTCTAGACTTGTTGGTATTCATAGTAGACACATCTAAACATAATTAATCTCCTTTTGGCAAATACTGCATTCTGTAGTTGAGTTAAAGATACTCTTTGCTATAGAGCCTTAGGGATTACACCTGAATTTCATTAAGGAAGTCTAAATAATATCCAGAGGAATCTCCCCATGTAGAATTGCTCTGGACTGGTTAGGACAAGATGGGATGCAGCTCTCCCCCCAGCCCCCAAACCAGTTGTATTGTTTGCTTTTTGTAAGAATAAAATTGTATTGAGATGAACAGGATATTGTCTGTGAATAATTCAGAGAGTGAAGACAGATCTATTGTGCTGGAGTTTCATTTTCAAGGCACGATATGTTTCATAAGCATTTTTTTAAAATAAAATTGTCATATTTTAACTGAATACAAAGAGTTGATGTACAATACAAGATGTTGGGAAATAAATTAATTATAAGAACACCACTTAAAGCCTAGCCTGTCTAGGTGACTGAAAATTCATGGGCATTATTCACTATTCATATTATGTCCATTTTTCTTCTGTAGAAGAATTTTAATACCGTAGATTCATCCACACAGATTATTTGTTTATGAATTGGGTAAAGATTTGAAAATGCCCAAGTCTTCTATTTCATACTAGTTTTGCTTTTTGTTTTCTTTTTATTCAGGGGCAGGGAGTCATGATCATCTTAATTTTTTCTTTTCCTCCTAAACCTACTGCTGCGCTTAATAGAGCCCACTTTAAGAAGTGAGTTATGGATGACACGTGGTAAGGATATTACCTGTGCTTTATGTACTGCCAAATTGGGAACATTAAGAAGAAATTTTTTTCGTATCTGAAACAAAATGCTTGACGCAGATTTTGAGGTATTTCTTATCATTATTAAGTCCTGCATTTTTGCTTTGTTCAATATACAATAGCTGTCCTGGCCTTTTACGTTTCTAATTGAGAGAGTTGTCAAAGTCCAATTGATTGGTCTATTGGACCCTGTTGGCAATCAGTCCAATGCTTGAGTTATCTTAATGTTTCCTTTCTCACAACCCATTTTTGCACAGTAAAGAATGACTTTTGTCTTTGTCAGTTTCCTTCTGAGAATTGAGTAATGAAACTTCTCGAGCTCACTCACCAGGCATTAAAGTAGCTGGATTTGAAACTTCTAAACAAATTTCTTTTCTGGGAACACTTATGGTGTTTGTCAATTTGTTAAAGTTTGGACTAGACACAACTCCAGGATGATAGTTGTGCAAATGTATTCCTGCAGGCGAGACCTTTAAAAGTTTACAGAATAATTCCGGTTCTGTTTAAGGTTCTAAATAGGTCAGTTCAAGGCTTATATAGAGAAAACATTTCTTAAAAATCACAGCCTTCTGATGGCTTGGCCAACTCTTCCAGACTCTCGTGCAGTAATGTATTTCCTATTATTAAACTGATTGCTTCTGTAACTAAATGGATTTTTTTCCTCCCTCTGAATTAAATTGCCTTGCAAAAGAATGACACGTAGTGAAAGTTTGTGATTAAGGGCTCTATATCTAAAGTGAGATAGTGATAGTTGCCTGAAGATTCTGGTGTTTAGTACTATACATGATGTTTCAGAGTTATGAGGATCTCTATACAATTAATTTTTCTAAATAGTAATCTTGATAGATAGATTTATTATCAGTAGAACAAGTTCATGTTAGGAGGTCGTCACATTTAAAACAACTTCCGGCATTTTTTAAAATGTCTTATCAGAGCTGTAGAACTGGGATTTTACAAGATGAAGGCTTATAAGGGTTTTGCAGGCTGATAACTGACTATTATAAGGGAGTTTTGCTCCTGTTTTATCATGCAGACGGTGTCTAAATTTTTCAGAGGAAGTGCAAATTTGTTGTGCTATTGGTACTCCTTTCAATATTAATGCTTCCTGGTTTTGAAAGGATTTTTTTTTTTCCTCGTAGCTACTCCTTTCCTGAAAAAGAAAGGTAGAAAGTTGGGGGAATCTTTTGCTAGCTCCTTGAAAAGCTTTGGAGAGTTGAGCAAGTTATAAACTGTTGAAAATTGTCATAATCTGTCTAGCTTTTCCTTTGTACAGGGTGTTCCTGGATTCCTGCCAAAATCACTAAGCATTATTAGCACAACACTTGAACCATCTTAGTGTCTTGCGTCAGTATGACACACACAATTTAAACTCCAGACAGGACGCAGATAAAATAGTGGTGGCTACGGCTGCAGCTGCTTTACTCCCTCTAAATACCCTTTGGCCCAGACAAAGGTGTCCTGGGGCAGGTAATCAGAAAAGCATGAGATCAGGTGTCATGTCTGCTGACTGATGTTAATAATCTGTGTTTCCTAATCACTCTTTACTGAGGAAAGAATTCTGACCTACCCAAGGCTACTTGCTGTGAATCCTCACCAGCATCCTTCTTCTTCTGAAGGTGTCTAAATACACTGGCCCTTAAATCAGGAATAAAACCCCAAAACAGGGGGTTCTCATTCTCTTTTGCTCTTTGCATTGTTCTCTCTATGCAGTGTAATTAACTGCCTCATGGTAATGGTGAATTCCAGTGAAAAAAAATTAAACTGTAATTGAGAACGTCTCTCTTTCTAATCGGAAGATACAGAAGCAGATCTCCGCTTTTGTCAGAGTGTCATGCAAATTTCATGGGTGATGCTTTCTTCATTAGGTCTAACCTGCACAGAGAGATGGAGAACTCATTCTTCAGAGGCTGCATGGAATCAAGGAAACATCTTTACAGAAAATAGGGTCCTACTGATAAATGTAATTATTTTTGTATTTTAACGGCAGTTGAGAGGACAAAATTCAGTCTGCATATGCAGGTCTACCCCCCATTTTACTTGCTTCTGAGCACTTGCTCTTATAACATCATTGAAATTTCAGGAGCAGAGGATGGCAATTGGTGTGGAGTTGCCTTGTTAATATCTGAAGGGACTTCACTTCTAAGGCTTGGCTTTTAGAGGAAGACCTCTAATCTTGTTTTAAATTGTGAGACAGAGACAGTATTCTAGCAACTTGTTTGATGCACAATCTGTAGATATGGACTGCAAAGGAGTAATGCTCAAGCCAGCTTGGAGCCAGAAATAGCAATGGATTCTTGGAGAGATTTTTTTGGATTAGAGGAAGAATAAACCAGGCAGTGTCACTGCTGACTAATACAAGTGTGTTCTTTAACAGGGGACATGGTAGTTGGCTAGTTTAGGTTTCCATTCTTGCACTTGTTTCTTTTTCTCTCACCCACAAATATATTAAAATCCAGCAGATGAAAAGGTAGGCCAGATGAAAAGCTTTAGTGTCTGGAGGGCTGGGTTCAAGAAGAGAAAGCTTCAATGGTTAGGTTTGAGAATTAGAACTGCTGTGGTAGTCTTCTGCACTTTAGCAACTAGGTTGACAGTGTAGACAAAAAGCTGGTAGAAAAATCTAGAAGCCTTTAAGAGTTTGGGTGGGAAAGAGGGAAGCAAGAGAACAAAGCTGGACTGTAAAACAGCTAGACATAAAATGTGTCTCTTTCTAACAAAATGTAAATGAGTGGATGAGGTTGAAGAGAACGAATAAACAGCAGATGGAAATCATGCAGACTGTAGAGTCCAAAAAAATAATCACTTTGTCATGGTGTATGACTGCATGTATCTTTTTTCAAGGCTTCCCACGTCATGCGTTTGAGCATCTTCTCTAACCAGGTCATGAGCAGCCTTTTGATGATGTCCAGAAGAGTTTTGTTTTCTGCAGTGCCCCATTTGTTGTCGTGTTGGTAACATTTTTTTAATTAATAGTTTCACATTTTTTGGCCTTACCGTCCTCTGAGACTGAGTAATTGATTTCCAGCAGACCTACTTTTTATGTGCTCAAACTTAGTTTAGCATGTCCCAAAACAACAGGGATTTGCTGTTGTCTCCTGAAATTGTTTATGGAGATAGGAAAACAATGATTGTGTTGCATCTTTAATGTATGTTGCAATATATTCAATGATATATGATGTGAAACACAAGTAATTATTGCAATTTCATATTAAATGTTCCAAACTTTCAAGTGAAATTAAATCATCTTTTAATGCAATGTTGATAATGCTAGCAGATAAGGATAGGACGTGGTTATTACATGGGAAATGAAGGATACCTAGTGATACGTTCTATTACTTTGGCTGGAGTGGGCTGGCTGGCAAAGTTGGCTGCTTTTGAAAAGAGAGAGACATCTTACTTACCTATTTTGTAGTTTCTCATTTGACAAAGTGTGAAATTACATTTTATTTCTTTTGTTTTCCCTTTGGGGACTAGAGTTTGCTGTTTTCTGTCTTAAAGTTACTGGAAGCCTTTCTCTTGATGGATGTATCTGCACAGTTGCACATGTTTTCTATCATCACAGAACAGGTTTAATGCACCATGTTACAGTTTGGATTAGCAGTGCAACTACTTTATCAGAGTAGGTACTTTTCTGTTATAAAGGTGAGGAAAAAGAACAATTTCAAGTTGAGTCTTAAAGATTATGTACTTCTGAAGTTCTAAACACATAATTTCCTAGACTGAAACAGCAAGTTTCAATGTTTGTTGTTCAAAAAGAACACAGCTAGGGATCTTTCTTTTTAATTTCGATGGAAAGTTTCCTTGTACGATGGAAAAATATTAGTTACAACTTTCAGGGTATGATAAAGGAATGTTCAGAGTTCACATTTTCTATACAAATGCTTGATGAAAAACTGTTTATATACACAAAACCTTCTATGGATGAGAAGTATATTGGAATTTAGAGGACTTGGGATAAAGAATACCTGTGTTTACCCACAAAATTGTTTACAAAAGACTGAAGCATTGTGGTGGATGATGTAACATTAGGAACTATGCCAAGAAAGGTATCACATAAGGCCTGTCTACATGAAGAACTAGCCCAAAATATCTGTCAAGGAGTAGCTCTTCTACTCAGTAGCTCAGTAGCTCTCTGAGAGGATATTAAGATTGTCTTTTTTATTCCACTTTGAAAGTGATTTAGCTAAACCACAGGAAAGCTTTTAGTAAAAGTCCATGGGGGAGTTGAACGGAATAGGTGCACTACTTCTATGTTTTCAGAATGCCCTCCCCATGCAAATTTGTCTTTGCAGCATTTGCAGCATTTCTAGGAGAATTTTCCTTTTGGGTTCATGACAGCATACAGCTTCAGAAAACCTTTTAAGTACATTTATGAAATAATAAGCATAAAAATGAAAGCTCTTAGAAACTGATATGAATATAACAATGCTGGTCATGAGCAGTTAAGTATGCTATATAAACATTGATTATAAATTTCTGCCTCATACTTGATAGCAGAAATCAATTCAACCTGTACAACTTTCAAGATCATAAAACTCCTGTACTTTTGGCACAGAAAAGGCCAGAACTTTTCCAAACAAGCCAGATGGAAAGTCAGGTTCTGGAATCCTTCAGCTTTTAAGGCTGGATGTGAATAACAAAGCAAAACACATATCATGGACTTGGTCAGAAAGTCTAAAATATTTTAGCAGCAGCCTAGGAAAAAAAGTTTGTTGCATGTTTAATGCTCAAAAAGGTGGTGCTTAGCAATGTTTCACCAGAAGAACTGAAACAGAACAGAATGCAATTCAAGTTATCATCCTTGTCACAACAATCTCAACAGATTCTCCTAATATTAAAAGATGTAATTTTGTAAGTGCTTCCAAAGTAATGTTTGTCACTCTCATCAGAGGCCTTGTTATGAAGATATATCATTTTAATATATAATTTTGCATTTTAACAGTAAGAATAAATAACTTTATAGTAAAATTCCCATGTTTAAATCTTCCAGCTGTATATACTATACTAAAGTTTAAAATATGATTTACTAACAGAAGATGGTATAATTCATTATGAATCCTTTTAGAGAAGGTGGATTAAATGCATTCTCCGTGTGATGGAACTTTTTTGCAATCTACTGAGTCATTCACACTCTGTTCTCATGCTTTGCTCTGCTTCAAATGGGGTATTGCTGCCTCTTCCACCAGAGAGAACACATGTGCTGTAAGAGTTCAGCACAAACAGAGTACTGTGGAGTTTCTCAGTGGAATTATGTGCCTTTCTAATGTTGTTTCAGTTCTCACCTCCTTGGAAAAGATACAGCCCCTTGCCTGTATGTGTGTACTGTGTTAAAAGTATTGCTGTGTCAGAAATGGGGAAAACTTGGCAGGTTTTGGTGTTTGCAGTTTGTGACCTGCCCTGGCTGAAGCACACAGCAGCTCCTAAGAGGGCCCTGCAGCTGTTTGTGGCACAGGCGGCTGGGTCTGTTCAGCTTCATCTACATGGAAACCCCTCAGCTGCAGAGAGCCAACCATTGGTCTTTCCTGCCTTTTACATGGTAAAATATTTATCCTCTGGTTTTGTTTGTGAAATTGTTTTGGTAAATGTATCACTTGTATCTAAGAGAAGCCTTAGCAGTAGGACAAGAATAGCTATTCATGACTGGGAAATTGTCAAAGAACAAAGCTTAGTAAGAGCCAAAATAATAAAGAAATTGATCCCACTCCTCCACCAGTTCAGTCTGCACATATTATCTGAATGTGGTGTCAAAACAGCATGGGCAGCTATAATAGATTAAAACCGCTTTTTGTCTTTTTTTTCTTGAAAGACCAAACTTTTCTGTTACTGTGTTTGTGACTTTGCTTCAAGGACATAGGGCTAGACTTTACGGTTTGTTTAGCTATGAAGGGATGACAGACTAGGGGGGTGGTAAAGGGAGCTTAGTTTTGGAATGTAAATACATGTAGAGCTCTTCTCCTTTTGTTTAGCATCTCTTTAAACTAAGACAAAAAAAATCAGTGAATGAATGAATAGCAGCATGGTGAAATACCTAAATGTTTGAGTTAAAATTTTTGGATGTTTGAAATCCTATTTGGATCCTTTTCCCAGATCGCTGTGCATTCATATGCACTCAGCAGGAAACTTCATGGAGATGCACATTTGGGCAGAAGGTCTTTGGCGGTGCCTTTTTCTTAACTTGCGTCTTTTCTTCTTTTGAAGAAAGTAATGGCTTAAGTCTGACTGAAGAACAATCTTTTTTGTATGTTCCTTATAAGAATTTACTTATGGTTCACAGATTTTACCCACCATCTATGTCTGCAGTCCTTTGGATTTAAAACAGCATATATCCCTCTGCAGACAACAGGAAACGCCAAATTAAAGACTTAATGACATACTGCTGAAAGAAGACAAAAGGTGACAAATTATAAAACAGCCAGCTAAACTTTTAAAGAAAACGCTGGAAAAAATCCCACATTCAAACAGCTTGAAAAGGATACGGATATTGTTACACTTGCAGACATGTTAATAGAAATTAGACTGAATCATGCTGAATATTAACTTAAACATTTAAAAAGAACAGATTTCAAAAGATAGTATTTTCCTAGAACAATGAAAACAGCTTCTGGGTTATTTTTAAAAAGTGAATAATACGTTTTAACCTTGTTATTTGGTGTCTAAACCATAGACACCATTTTTGTAATTGTGGAATCAGTGAATATGTGACTTCTATCCTTTAAAAATTATTAACCTCTGTTGCTGATGTGAGTGCAGTTGTGTTCATTTCCCCTGCAGTTGTGGCTTGGCTGTGTTCTCCAGACTGGCAGCCTCTAGCTTGATTTACTGTGGGTGGAACATCCTTTGATCTCCTGTTGAGTTCTGGAGAGATGGTGGAAAAGGAGCAAGATAAGTGAAAAAGAGAAGGGAGAGAGAAATATACAGATGAAAAAGCAATGTTACAGACCTTTCCTCTCTAATCCTAGGGATCTTAATCTTCTAATTTATTTAATTATTTTAATATTTACATTCTTTGATGGTAAACATTTTATGTTTTAGTATCCTTGATGCCACAAACTTAATTTTGGAGTGTAGCACTTAGTAAATTAACAGGAGGTGCTGCTTTTCATAAGGAAATGGCAAAAATGTGAATAATTTTCAACTGATAGTTTTGAGAACAGTTGTGCTGTATTTACATTAACTTCTGCTCCCAGTTTACCCTAAAGATTTGTACTTAAAGGGTTACCAACTCTGTAGCTTACTCATTCAAATCTGAAGTCAGATCAGACGGAATCTGTCAGTAACTTCACACTAAACAATCACCATTATAAGACTCTGGTGAATGTTTTTATTCATATGCTCTTATAATTATGTTTTTATGTTTCTGTCACTGCCGCTGTAATATTAGAAATACACAGGACCCATACATAGTACCTATTTGACTGATAAATGCTGTTGACGCACTGGGGGGGTTTTGTTCAGTGGGTGGCTGGTTTTGGTTTTTGTTGGTTTTTGCAGGGGCGCAGGGAAGGGAGGGCATTTGGTTGGTTTGGTTGCAGGAGGTTTTTGTTGCTTTTTTTTTCAGAGGTTGGAAAAAAAAAGATAACTGATTGGTTGGGGATTCCTCATGGAATCCAATTGCACATTAAGAAAGAGAGAGCTCTTTATTCATTACTTCAATTCCCATGAAAATAAATGTTTAAATAGGAGTGTTTCCAGGCCTGTGTGAAGTGTTCTAACTCTGTTTATGATGATAAATTCAATTGCTCACCTAACACTTAAACGAGCATCTTCATCCTCTGTGTATGCCTCAAAAGAAGTTTTCCATATATATTTTATATAGAGAGATATATAAGTTCCAGTTATCTGCCACGGTGCTTAGAATATTCTGACCAGCTTTATCTTGTTTTTGGAATTTGTCTGCATCCATCTGCTCTTTTTGTTACACATGCATTCTAAGCACTGAGGCTGAGCCTGTGTTCTGTATATGCAGTATCTATTGCAATGGGTGCAAGTCAACAGCTGTGCATCAAGCATTGCAGTAAAACTGAGTAATTAACGAGTGTGTGTGTGTGTGTGTGTGTGTGTGATGAGCTGTGCAACACTAAAAAACACTGAGATGGGTGAAAGAGAGAAGGCCCATCAAGTTATTTTTTATTCATGATAGTGTGTGAGGTTGATTTAATTTCCTTGGCTTAAGACTAAACTGAAACATTTAACTCACCTCTTTCCATACAAAAAAAAAATTTTGCCATTGCAAAAGCACTCCTTTTTTGACTGCTTCAGCAGTTAAAAACTTGATTTTTAGTTGGGCTGGCTTTTATAAAAGTGGTATAAGTTCATTTGATATTTGTCTTTTAATACACTGCTTCCCACAATGTTTTTAAGCTGAAGTGGCATTTAGTCTTTAAAAAAATAAAAAGAATAGTCAAACTCAAATCATAGTACTTTCTTGATAGTCTGCGCTCTCAAGGGTATTATTCAGGCTAGTTTTGAAGAACTGAACAGCCACACTGTATTTATGTGCATCATAGGAGAAATACACATTTGTAAACTCTCTTGGGCTGTAACTGAGTTCTAATAGATGTCTGTACAGCAAATCATGCAATGGGGCCCCAGTTTCTAGTGGGGTTTATAGATTGTACCATGATAAAAAATAATAAAGGAGAATCTTCTTGTAAAGATAATTTAACCTCAGGGTGTTGCCTTTTTGTGCATGCATGTGTATATATATATATATATTTATATGCACACACACACAAACTCAGCTATTCAGTTATTAGAAGTTCAGCCAAAATTTTTGGTTTAATACCTAAAAATTTGAAATAGAGGAATGTTAAAATTTATAAAAAAGATTCCAATTTAATTTACAAAAACTAAAATGTGAAGATGAGTATAGAAACAGTTTTTTAAAAAAATTATTTGTTTCTCTTATTCATATGATGGAAAATATTAATTCAGATATTCCCTAGTGATTTTCAGTATCTGATAGAATTGGAGCAGTGCTTGAAATATGATAATCTTGCAGAATGGATGAGTAATCATGAACAGTATTTAGCAAGTGAATTTTAAGTTTTAAAATGTAGCCACTCATGTAAAGTCCTGCCAGAAAGCAAAAACAAAGATGAAAAAAATCAGTCATCTCAGATAAATCTGACACTAGCTAGAGCAAAGGGAGTTTCCTGATGGGTGTACTACCTTCTGACAGCAGCAAGGAAAGGGCCATTAATCCCGCAAGAGGGAGACAGTGAATGTGACTGCTGTTGAGGTGCTTGGCTGGCATGGCCTGGAAGCAGCAAAAGAGTAATAGGATTAGAGTTGTTCCTTCTTTAGGACTTTCCACCTTTCCATTTGTGGTTAGAGGAAGATGAGAGCCAGCTCTTAGCTCACCTGGGTCTTTCAGAAGCCTCTAGCTCCTAAAATTATACTTCATGGGTGTGGAGGACATCTTTTTGTTACATTTAGGTGCAAGCAAACAGAAGTAGTTTGTAGGTTCTGCTAAAAAACAAATAATAGTTACACCCAAAGCTAATTTTGTGTTAAAGGAAAGTACATGCTTTCTGAGCAAGTTCAGGTATAATATTCCAACCATACAAGCACAAAATTAGCTCTCTTTACAGCTATAGTTTCTCTTTATGCAAATATTATTTTAATCTTGATTTAGGCTCTGTGGAGAGAGCAGGGTGGTTAGTCCTAAAAACTGTCCTGTGTTTATGCCCAGAAGCTGCCTGCCCAGTGTGTTACAGCCACGACTTCAAAAGTCAGTTCACAGGAACGGGAAACAGTGTTTTTCCTCCTGTGCCATTTCGGCCTTGGGTCGGAGCTGCAGAGCTGCCAAATTGCTAGTCATCATGGCAGTGTGAATCAAGAGGTTTGTTTATTACTGAGAATGCCAGTGATTCTAGAAATTAAGCAAGACAGTCGACCAAATTGCACAGGCTGTCAAACTATCAAGTGGATGCCATCAAAGGGCATCAACTTTTAGTAAGATAGGGTCAAAATTATCTTCTGCAGAAAATCCCCAGCGGCATCGAAAGAATGATGCTGTGAAGAACAGACCTGCCACTGGCAATGCTCCAGCCCTGCAGATGTGAGGCGGAGGAGGTTCTGCACGATTAGGGGAGTGGAGAATACGCTGCATTCAGCCTGAAAACTCTGCCCTCGTTTACAATCCTAAGTTGCTTAATATGGGTAGAAGGTGGCAGGAACTAAGAATATTTCATGAAATTGTTTAGGCAAAAAGTGAAAGCAAAAGATGAAAACAACAAAAGTTGAACTGTGTTTGCATTAATTTAAAAAGTGATCATAGTTCAACCTATGCACAAAAGGGCTTGTCACTTCACAAAAATGCTTAAATAAATAAAAATCCATAATCTTAAACTGGCCTCATGAAAACTGTCAAACTGTGTTTTGAATGAATGGTTTAATGGTTGGTTTGACATATATTTTTGATGTCCTTGAAACACAGCTCTCTTGTGGTGCACCAGACATTTTAAAGTGGTTTATCACTGTTATCTTGGCTACCACCACTATTCTGCATTGAGCCAAAGGGACTCTTCACCACTCCAGTGGTTTTCTAACCGCTGAAATGCAACATAACATAAACCACCACAGCTTACCTTATGCACTTCTTGAAATGGATAACCCAGTTCTGCCTTGTCTCATTTCTTGAGGTAGATCAGGTGGCTTTGTGTAGATTCTGTTGGGTTTTTACCTCTTGGTGTTGGTCTCCCTCCATAAAAAGCCCTTGGACTCATATTTCTTACTTTTCATATTTACTCATACTTACTTACTCATATTTCTTCTTTTCTTAGAAAAAAAATATTTTATTAATAGTATTGTTTTAAAAAGTAGAATGCACTCATCTAGCTTTTCATCAGTTTTCTTGCTCTCTGGTATGAGCCTTTTTGACTCTCCTTATAGTACCTTTTCCTTGTGATGGCATCCTCATAGGGATGTTCCATTTAGCTGCCCTTCTGGTAGTTCATACTCAGCTCCCAGCCTCCTTCTTCTTGAAATTTGCCAATGACACAGCTCGAGACCTTAAGTAGCCATTTGTTACTTGGCTAGTGTCTCCTTCTTCTCTTTCCTCCCAGATGATATGTGTTCCTCTTGTGTTTTCACTCTTGCTGTGTTTGTGTAGCACTTATCAAAACAGACCTAAACAATGTAATGGATGTATGTGTCAATGATAATCAAAGCCACAGTGTTTAAACTGCTTTGTGTAGGTTTGGGTTTTCTCAGTGTTCTGAGGTGTGTTTGGAAACAATTAGGTCTTGTTTTTTGGAAAGAGATCCTTCAGAGAAGGAACAGTTTTTCTTAGTCCATGCTGAAAAATTCCAAAGGCAAGTTTTCTGTTGAGTGGTTTAAATAGTTCTGGGAAATGACAATCTAGATTAATTTTTCTACATTCCAACTTTGCATCTGAAAGATACTGTTACTGAAATACAAATTAAATAGCTAGTGTAATAGCCCTCAAACAAATGCTGAGTTTAATAGACAGGTCTGTATTATAGTTGCATCTCTACTGGGACACAGGTTTCAATCAGGATTTGTCATATGTAGAATGTATGTTTTGCTGAAACCATTTGCAAATAACTGCATCTGTTAGCTATTGGTGTCCTTGCTTAATTGGCAAGTTTGAAATAACTGCTTATACTTATGTGCTTCTGATTCTTTCTTTTGCAAAACAGATGAACCTCTGTATTCCAAGAATTGTTCCAAATCATATTTTCTGGCAGTGCTCCTACCTTTAGCCATTGTATGAATTAAAATGTGCTTTCCAGCCCTTGCCTAAGTTGTCAGAAAAATCTCTATAGAATTGACATGCAAACAGTTTTTGCAATCTCTTTTTTTTTTTTTTTTTTTTTTTTTTTTTTTTTTTTTTTTTTTAAGCAATGTTAAATTTTCTTGAGCAACATCTCATGTTTTGACTAGTGGAAGATCTAAAAATACACTACTGTATTGACTGAACTAATTACATTTCAGATCTAGCCACTACCATCTGGATCTCTCTCTTTCTGGTTACATTTTCATTGCACAGATTGCACATGAGTGATTAGTACCATGACTGAGTTGTCCAAATTTTGTTCTGGGTGTTAGCAGCAGCTCTGAAGAGCTGCACACAAGTCATCGTGCCCTTTCTCTTCCTCTGTGGATACTGTGTTTCAGTCAGGAAGTCCTCAAGTCAGCAGTGAAGTGAAGAAAGTGAGGACGGTCCAGTGGCAAATTGCCAGGGTAACCTGGACCCACCTTCTAACCAAGAGAGACTGCAAGGAAACTGTGTTTCTCTTGTCTGGCAAAGAGAAGGCTGAAATGCAGTAAGAATACTTGAGAAGCAGTTGGAAAGATAATGAAATCAATCTTTACCAGTCTTCTTGGTAAAGCCAGGTGACATAAGGAGTAATAGCCAGAAGCTGTGTGTTTGGTAGCTCAGTCTGGGCATTGGGAAAGGATCTTCCCCAGGGGAGCATGGTTGCACTCAGACAGTTTTCAAGACTCACAGAGATAAAGCCCCAACTAACCTGCCAGGTGATGGTGTTATTTCAGGCTTGTGCCTGAAGTCACTCTGAGATACAGAGGTCCTGTTACCCTTTGCTGGGGTTCCCTGATGCTCATGAACAGAGTTGAGTGAGATCTTGATTCCTGCCAGTGAATCATGGACAAAACTTTCTGCTCAAGGCAAATGCTCTGCCAGGCCACAGGTTTCAGCCTTGGTAAGTAGCTATTTAACTGAAGCTTCCTCAAGGTTTTCAACATACATATCGCTTAAACTGGGACTTTTTCATTCCTGGCTGTAGTATATAGCAAGTACCGGAGGAGTACAGTTTAGTTCTGATAGATTGCAGGCTAATGGGCATGCTGTCTGAAGGAAGCCTAGCTGAAGCTATCAAGTTGAGTTCGAGCTGAAGGCTCTTCTGCACTTGAGTGAAATGTTTGGTGCCACACCTATATACTAGGCAGCAATGCTTTCATGAAGACCTAAAGTAACTCTTAACAATACTGTGCACTTCTCTGTTCTTTCTGCTGTTTCTAAGATCATTTTAACATAGTCTTTTCTCATTCTTGTAACATTTATATTTTTGCTGTTAGCAGAATGCCACAGGTGCTTGTAGATAAAACACCGAAACTAGAGAGAAAACTGGATGGCATGACTGGCCCCATCCACAAAAAGCAAAGGTCTTTTATTTATGTACCTAATAAAGAGTGAGCTAGTGTTGCTTCTGAAAGATCTATGGTAAGTTTTCAAAACATAGGAGCATTTAAATTTTTTCATGTCACATGATTTGTTGTAGAAAGTGTTCAAAAAGCAGCAGTCCAAAGTCATGCAGTCCACCAGCATTAGCAAAAATGGTGACCTTTTTTTTTTACTTGAACCAGCCAATAATTTAAGAAGAAACAGATTTGAGGGGAGGTTGTCAACAACAAATAAGTTATGAAGAAGTGATGATCAGCTGGGAAGTATGTACTGTAGAGAGTTGTGACAAATTCTCAAACAGATCCAGTGATGTATAGGTTGAAAAGAAAGTCTAAGATACTGAATTTAACAAGCCATCTTGGTTTTTTTTTCTTTTTTTTTTTCTGCCAGCTATGTTCTTGTCCAGTTTCTTGTCATTTCCAAGCCGCAAGTTTTTGTTCCCAGTGGTTGTACTAACACTCCTGTTGGAGCTGGTGGATAGACCTGTCTTTGCTGTAAACAGAATCAGTAAAATTCTGTGTCTCTCAATGTACTTGCCCATTTTTTCCAGGGGGAGGTGTTTGTTCTAGGACATCTCCATGGTCCATTTTACACTGCAGCCACACTGTAGCATGGGAAGGCTGTAAACTTCTTCCAGCCATTCTGTTGCAGAGTGAGACAAATGGGATACTTCCCTAGAAGTGAAAACTTGCACTAGTTCTGGTTCCACACTGCTAGCAGTTTTCTGTCCCATTATACTGTTTGTCAGTCAATGCTACATTAACATCTAATACCATTTTCTTCTCCAATTATTTTGCTTGTGTTTACAAAGCAAGTCTGAAACATTTTTTTTATTTTTTTGTATAGGTCTGTTTTTTGTGTTTAGTCATTGGGCCAAAGCAGCTTCTCTTCAAGAGGGATCAAAAACAGTTTGTCAGTGATAGCATGAGGTTTATGACCTGCTCCATGGGGCATAATTAAATGTGGAATTCAGCCCCTTCTTGCAGAATAACTTTGACACATCTGGTTTAAACAGTTTTAGTGCAGTGAGGAGATAAGTAGAAGTTTCTTTGCACAGTAGATTAGTTTCAGATGAGGTATAGGATCCTCTGAAATTCAGGTTCACAGAAGAAGTACACCAATGGGACAGCCACCCAAGGAAAGTACAAAGTCACCTATTGAATTTGTTAAAATAAATGGTAGGCCTGCAGTGCAGTAAAATAAAAAAGAAAAAAATAAATGTCTTGTCACAGTCCCAGAAGGAAATGTAGGGTAATTGCCCAGAAAAAGAGAAGGACCAGTGCTGAATTCTTTTACAAAATCCCTATTCTTTCCCTGCTTTCTTTGCCAGAGCACCTCTGATCCAGTTTTATTCCATCTTCCCCTTCAGTATGTTCATGTTTTTACAGATATAGCACGTTTTATGGCACCCACTAAAGTTATCTGCTGTGAAATTCAATTATTTAAATACTTTGTCCTTTTGTTACCCTTTTCTAATGGATTGCCAATACATATTGCTTTCTCATCAGATACTGATAGTCCCTTTAGTAGACTTTACTATTCTGTAAAATGGTGATGAACACACAATATGGCTTATAGGTAGTGAAGTACAAAGTAGTTGTTTCAGCACTTTGCTCTCAAATAGAAAAATACAGTTTGTGTCTGCTTAGTATTCACTAGGCTATCCAGTGTTTAAGGCATGTTTCTGGTAGGTAACTACAAACATTCAGACATATCATTGCTGCATACATTTTACAAACATATTTGTCCTCATTTTGAGGAAAATTAAGATATGAAGGATAGGTTTAGTAATTTATGTGTGCATTAAGGCAGCATTTGTGAAGGCCTTATGAAGTCTTAAAATGAACTGTGTGTTTGTGTTAAAAAGTATACCTGATCTGAATTGCTGACTGCTGAAAGTTAGAAGACTGGCATCAATAAAGCATAGCACATCATCATGAAGATTAATTTTTACATAAATTATTTCTAGTTCACATTTGATTGCTTAAGCAATCTTTAGTTGTATGTCTTGTCAAAGAAGACTAGTTAAGAATCTGAGAAATATGATTTTTAGGTGGTCAGTTGTAAAATCTGTGAAGTAGCTCAAGAAATATCTCAGTTTTGCACAGACAGCAGAAATACAGCAGTTCTTGACCAAGAGTTGAAGTGATATAAAATACATTGAATGAATGCAAGTATGCTAGCAAGGTCCTTTGGTGTCTCCTGTCTCGGTGGAGGTAGAGGATGAAGATCTATGTGGCAGCAAAGGCACAAGGGTTATTGATGGGTCAGAAACAATGGAAGTACCTTAGGAATGGTCACAAAGGGCTTGGGGCTTCTTTCCCTCAAAAGATAGTGGGGTCCATAGTCCAGGTACATGTACATCACTGCCAGCAGCATGGGCAACAAACAGGAGGAGCTGGAAGCCTTTACACAGCACAAAAATCATGACATAGTTGCCATCATAGAAACATGATAGGAAGACTTGCACAACTAGAGTGCTGTAGTAGAGGGCTAGTAATTCTTTGCTTCAGATTGGCAAGGAAAGAGAGGCAGTGATGTAGCCCTCTACTTAAGGGGTATGTTTTGATTGTCTTGATCTTAACAATAGGGACAAGAGGATTGACTGTTTATGGATAAGTATCAGGAGAAGGATGACAAGGCAGATATCCTTCTGGGAATCTGTTAGAGACTGCCCAACCATGATGGGGAAGCAAATGAAATATTCTATAAACAGCTTGTAGAAGTCTCATGATCACTGGCCCTTGTTCTTGTGGGGAGCTTCAACTTAGCACCTGTCTGCTGGAACTTCAATACAATGGAGAGGAAACAGCCAAGTAAATTTCTGGAGTGTGTGGAAGACAACTTCCTCACACAGCTGGTGTGTGAACCAGTGCGGGAAGATGCCCTGCTGGACCTTCCTGCTCTGTGTGAGCAGAGAAGGAATGGTGGGTGATGTGGTGGTCAGAGGCTGTCTTAGGCACAGCTGTCATAAAAATTAGAGAGTTTTCAGTTCATGAACATGTTAGGAGGGGGTTCAGCAGAGCTGCCATCCTGGACTTGCAGAAGGCAAAAGAGTCCAGGAAGACTGTTCAAGGAGGAAATCCTGGAGGTGCAGGAGCAGGCCCTCCAGTGTGCTGAAACACGAGCCAGTGGTGGAGGAGACAAAACTAACTGAACAGAGGACTTTGGCTGGAACTCAGGAAAAAAGGGAGAGTTTATGACCTTTGGAAGAAGGGACTGGCAGCTGAGGGGGCCTACAAGGATGTTGTGAGGTTACACAGGGAGCAAATTAGAAGACCCAAAGCCCAATTAGAACTTAATCTGGCTACTGACATAAAAGGCACTTAGAATGTTTGTATAAATATGTTAGCAACAAAAGTAGGACTAAGGAGAATCTCCATTCTTTATTGACTGCAGCGGGAAACATAGTAGCAAATGGTGAGGAAGAGGCTGTGGTACTTAAGGCCTGCTTTTCCTCTTTAATAGTAATAATCTTTAATAATAAGATCAGTTGTTCACTCAGGACTATGAGGCCAGATGGGAACCCCCAAAGGGTACTGAGGGAACTAGCAGAAGTGGTCATTTACAAGCAATTTTGGCAAACTGGGTGGGTCCCAACCAGCCTTCCTAGAGGCTGGCAAGTATAATGCCAACCTTCACAGAGGATCTGGGGAGCTGCAGGCCTGTCATCCTGATCTCAGTGCTGGAAAGGTCATCAGCAGATCATTTGACTGCCATCACACAGCATGTACAGGGTCTGCCAGATATTGGGCCCAGGCAGAAAGGCAGATCTCTGCTTAGCCAGAGATCCTTGCTGATCTCTTTGTATGACAGACTGCCTGCCTGGTAGATGAGGGAAAGGCTGTGGACTTCAGTAAAGCCTTTGACATGCTTTCCTACTTCCCTGTGCCGGTGAAGCTGGCTTCTAATGGCTTGGACAGGTGTATTCTTCACTGGCTGAAAAACTGTCTGGATGGCCCAGCCCAGAGCGTGGTGATGAATGGGGCTACATCCAGCTGGTCACTAGTGGGGTTCCCCAGGGCTCAGTGTCAAGACCAGTCCTGTTTCCCTCTTTATCAATGACCTCGATGAGGGGATGAAGTGCATCCTCAGTCACTTTGTACCAAACACCGAGTTGGGTGAGAGTGTTGATTTTCTGGAAAGCAGGAAGGCTCTGCAGAAGGATCTGGACAGGCTGGACTGATGGGCTGAGCTTGAGGTTTAACAAGATGAAGCACTATGTTCTGCACTTCAGTCACAACACCTCAGGGAGCACTACAGTCTTGGGAAATTGTGGCTGGAAAGACACTGGAGGTGTCTGAACATGAGCCAGGGTGAGCCCAGGTGGCCAAGAAGGCCAATGGCATCCTGGCCTGGATCAGCCATGGTGTGGCCAGCAGGAGCAGGGCAGGGATTGTCCCCCTGTACTGGGCACTGCTGAGGGCACACCTCGAGTGCTGTGTCCAGCTCTGTGCCCTCCCTGCAAGAAAGGCACTGAGGAGCTGGAGAGAGTCCAGAGAAGGGCAGTGGAGCTGGGGCAGGGTCTGGAGCACCAGTCCTGTGAGGAGCAGCTGAGGGAGCTGGGGGTGTTTATCCTGGAGAAAAGGAGGCTCAGGGGTGACCTTATGACTCTCAACAACTGCCTGAGAAGAGGTTGAAGTGATGTGGGGGTTGGTCTCTTCTCTCAGATCACAAGTGACAGGACGATAGGAAATGCCCTCGAAGTTGTGCCAGGGGAGGTTTAGATTGGATACTAGGAAAAATTTCTTTACCTAAGTGGTTGTCAAACACTGGAGAAGTGGTCCATAAGTGGTGGACTTGACAGGGCTGGGTTAGTGGTTGGACTCAAGATCTTAAAGGTCTTTTCCAAACTAAACAAATCAATGATTCTATGATTTTTAAACTTATTTGGGAGTGTGCATGGTTTAAGTCAGTGTAGGTGGTCTAGGGAAAGCCATTTCAGATGCGGAAAAGGGGTAGTGTTTTCAGTCCCTTGTGCTCCATGTACAGTATCATGGTTCAAGCTAAACTGTTTCCAAAGTAATCGGAACGAGAGGAAGTTGGTTACTAGCAAATTAATTCGACCCGCCTCCTGTTGTAAATCTTTTACTCTCTAGAGAGGATACATTTTGTTAAAAAAAAGTAATTAAAAAATGTAAAATAGAGAAGTAAAGTAGAAATGTGTCATTCTATTATGTAATTAAGTATCTGACTTCTTTTTATGATAATACATTTGGGTGGTCTGTTCTTGAAACACTTGATTTGTTAGGAAACATTACCATTTCCGCAAGTAATCTCTAAGTCCTAAATATTTTGAAAAAAATTTGCATTGCGGTGTTTCATCAGTGCATTACTCACCAGTTAAACACTCTAAACTGCTGTCGCTTGGCATTAGAGAGGGCTTCCAGGTTTTTTTCTAACAGCAAAAACTGCTGTAAATTATAATATTGCTTGGCAGAGTGTAAAGAATAAATACTAGAAAACCAGATGATTTAAGAGAAAATAAATGGGAAGACTTGAATCTCATTTTACTTTTCCTTGGAAAAAAAGTCTCTCTAGTTTACAAAACATATGAAGTTTTAAATTGCCTTCAGCTACAATGTTTGTTTAGGTGTGGTGACCCTTTTGTATCCTTGTTGTAGATTCCTCTCAATCAGCACAATTCTGATTGTCCCCACTGGACGCTGAGGAGATTTAGTGGCTTGCTTGCTGCAATGAACCTCAGTGATTTTGAGGTTAGGCATGCTGCCACTGAGACTAGCATCATTTTAACTGACAGTGGCAGTAAGCTGCTGACTTTTTTGGATTAAAAAAAGCAGTTCCAATATACCAAATATTATGCTAATGTTCATAAAAACTAATAGGTTTTAATAGCATTACTACAACCAAAGTAATCTACCCCAAACCAATTTTTGTAGTCAGATGACTGTCAAGTTCTCATTCTGTGCACAAATGTTTAAACTTTAGGTACCAGCAGGAAACAGCTAATGCACTAGATACTTCCTATAGTTTATAGTTGGTGAAGGGTCAGTATTAAAGTGTTTCTGTGTTGCATTTGATGAAAGCAGTCTGTGATAATTTTTCCCAAGCCTGATTTGCAACACACTTGCTTTAATTTTCTAAATTCATAAACATCTATAGAATCAATTTTTGCAAAAGAAATATACTCATGGAAACCAAACTGGCCTTTTTAAAAATTACAAAGGAAAAGAGAAACAAAAATAAAACCTGAATCAAATTAAACTTATTTGCTTATAGTTTTTTAAATATCAACATTCTTCTCAGTTTATTTTCCATGTCGTTCCACTGCTATTAAGTTACAGGTTTGGTTATAAAATAGAAATGGTGATTACAGTTGAAGTAATCTGATGCTTGAGTAATTAGGAAATTTAGAACACTGTTACATTTCCTTCTTTAAGACATTCAGGAGTCATTATGCTATCATCCCTTTCTTCCAAATAAGAGTGAAGGCGGGATGTGAAATGAGAGCCCTTTGCTTCCCTCACTTTTACTCCATGCATGCTGCTATAGCAGCAACCAAGCTACATGGTGTGAGTAGTTAGAAACTCTAGCTGTGTCCTCAAAATAGGGATTTGGTCTCTTGCTCATGTGGCCTAAGCTCACACAGTAGAAGTGACCCGACGAGCACTTAGAAACCTATGAAGGGATCACACATTTTGTTCACAGGTGGGAATTGTGCTCAAGAGAAAATTCTCTCTAGGGAGAGAGCAAAATCCTCCCTCGTCATAGCTCAGAGACATGCTGATGCCGCCTGCTAATGCTCAAGTTTCTGCTGACTGTCTAGACAGTTTCCATTTGGTAACTCTGCTTTTGTTTCTTATGATGCACCGTGTCTGCAAAGACTGTGCTGATCACTGACAAGAACATTCTCTGTGGCTTGATTAAGTCAAAGTGATCAAAAACTGTAGAGGCACGTTTTCCCTATAAGGTTTGTCTCGAGTCTGTAGTCATATGCCTTCAACAAGTTGTTCATCATCCTTGAAGTTAAGAATAAAGGTTTTGATTTAAATAGGAAGATTTTACAGTGCATAGCTCCTACTGTTCACCATAATTTTGCCTGTCTTGAGGGGTAAAAATGCCCATGTGTGGATCTAGATAACTCTTTAACTATATTATTTCTCAAGACAGTGCAACTTAAGTGTGTACACTGTGTATTTACTGTTGTAGATCCTTGAATAAGTGAACTATTTTTTAAAAAACAGAAACCCTCACAATAAGACATCTACTTCCACTCCAAAAACCCACTCAGACCATCAATGACTATTGACCAATATTTCTGGGGGCTGGTAGTAAAGCAGATACCAACAGTTCACGAAAATGCAATCCTGTATTGGAGATATGAGAAAAGGGAGAAATATTGATGCCCTGTGAAAAAAAGGTTTTACTTTAGCTGCTGCAGACTCTTAACTTCATTTTTCTAAAATCCTGGACTCATAGGTCATCTGATATGGATACTTATTATAACTCCCTTTGGGAATGATACTATTAATTTTTCTTTAAAAATTAATTTGTTTTTGCAATAACAGATATATCTTCATAGCTTTGTTCCCTGATACCGAGAGAAGATAGTGGATTTCTTATAGCATAAAAAGACCATCTATCTTACCAACTTCGACTTGAATGTGTAAAAACCAAAATGAAAATGCAGCCGAGTCAGGTTTTGTGGGGAACAGCCATAAGCTGTTTGAGAAGATACCCACAAAACGCTGTTACTGACCCTGAACTGCAATGACATATTCAGCACTGCTTCTCTTTATTTTTGGAGCAAAGTAAAATGTGCTGGTGTAATCTACTGTTGAAGACAGTTTAAGCTAACCTTTTCTTTAAGCTGACATATACTAAAGCATATATAATTAACTATTTTATCTTCTCAAATGAGAGTGTGTAATGACAGTAGAAACATCTGCAGCACAGTAACTGCAACATGTAAAACTGTTGAGCAATAAGGTATCTAATATTTCTTGTTTCCCTTTATATCTGAGGTATGAAAAAGAAATGCGCTTTGTACCTAAATCAAGCGCTACGCAAGACTTGGGATATGTCTAGTTCAAGCATTATAAACCAGAATTCTTAAGTATTTTGTTAGTCTTCCTATGATATCTTGGACCTAGACAAAATGGTGTCTCTTACAGAAATGTAAGATCCTTGGTCCTATTTTGGATCATTCATAATAATTTTCTTTTTTAAATTCTAAAATATATGTTATTAGTATTTTTAGCCTGTTTTAATTCCTCCATTTGTTTTAATCATAATCCATGTAATTGCACATGAAGTGCTCCAAATATATGTATCTTTTTTCCTTTGGGTTTGCCATGATTATATAATTAGGATAATTTGAGGAAATTAATCAGTCTCCTCTTTGGGTCACTTACTTTAGTGCTGCATGGAAACATTTGTATTTGGATCAGATAACTTTTATATTACCATAGAAATGTCTAAATGTAAATAGATGTGGAACAGCACTGTGCCCTATGTCTTTAAACTGTATGAGCAATAGTGCTTCATAGAGCAGTTGGTGACAAGGGTTTGTGACATACTGAGCTGAAGCAGTGACCACTTTGGTGACCTGAACATGTGAAATAATGCACATCAGAGACTTGCAAGACTGCAGCATGAAGCTTGATCTCTTATTTTCACTTGGTGCCTCTGTTGCTCCATCAAAGTCACTTCAATTGCTTGAGCTAGGACACCAGCCCTCCAGCTGATCTCTGCTCAGCCTGTGGATGTGAGTACTGTGAGTGTGTCGGTTAGGTGGAGAGTCTGCAGAGATGCACTTGGGGAGAGAGGGTTCACTGGTGAGTAGAAAAACGTCGCAGCTGCAATGCCACACTCTCCCTCTCTTACCACCTTTTGAAGTCGTATACTGAACATGGAAGAGTAAACTGAGCTTCTTGTGTCTTTAAACCATAATGATTTCACCTCTTTGAGCTCACAAGCATGCTGCTCAGAAATTAGTTTGAGCTGTGCAATGTGCAGTCCCTGGGTTAATCTGCAAGAAGGCAAATGTGTTGAATGGATGAGTAGCCATGGGTTTCCCCAATGCAGTAAAATGAAATGTGACTTCAGACAAAACTTGTTAACTTAGTTGGATCTCAGCTGTTGGCAGTAAGCACTGTTCTGTTATTTGCTTCCCTTTTCCATGGACAGACTGTTCTTAAAGCTTTGTCAAGTAGTTCAGTGGATGTTTGCCTTTGTTGTTCAACAAATTGTGGAAAAATTAGTTTTATTTGGGGAAAATATGTTCTGATCAATTATAAAACTACAGCTGCAGACTGGTGCCTGGATTCTGTTAAACATCCTATATAAAACAGGACTGTACCTCTCTAAAGGGTCATTTGTATACCCAGGCATGCAGCAAAGCATTAAGCAGACATGCAAGTAAATCTCTCCCATAAAAAAGATATTGTGTTAGATTGTGTATGACCTGCAGCCCAAGACACTTTTATGAACTGCTTATCCATTGCCATCCCAACCCTACTCCCCTGTCTGGTACCAGCACTCATTATAAATCATCAGTGTTTCTCTCTCTTAATATTTTCTTGGTCTAGTTATATTCTATTTTTTTAATAGTACTTAATTTAATATTAATTTTTTTTTTTTTTTAAGAAGACCTTTTTGTTTTTAACTGAGTGATTTCCCTGATTTTAAGGATAGTTAGGGTAAGAGAACTGCTGCAAACTGTCTGGAGTTACTAAATGGCCAAGGGGGTGTCTGTCTGGGTGATCTGTATTCAAATTGTGTCATCTTATCCTCATTACTTTTTTGTGTAATTGTCTGGCAATTTTTCTGAAGGATTCCTTTAGCATAAATCATAATATATGATTACTGATATTTAATTTTTGTTTGTGTGTATTAAACCAGAAATATATTAAGTTTTGTCCTTGAAGTCCTCTTGGGTCATTCTTTTTTGTACCATTATGAATTAAGTTCTTTTTCTCCATCTTCTTTTTTTTTTTCATCCCTGGATTATTTGTTTGCTGGAAAGACCTGATGCCTGAAACTTAAGGGGGAGTGTTTTCCCCAGGCTTTCAAAGTGTATTTGTGTTAAATCACAGTATCCAAATTTTAATGTAGATTTTTTTGTCATGTAACCTAATGATGGTGGCATTTTTAATCAGTTTTGAAGGACCATTCTGAAACAGCATGTGAAATTTGAAAAATACTCCAAAAGGAGCTGTCTGACTAGGTCTGAGATACTCATTAACAAACATCTATAAATTCATAATTGCAGACTGGCTTCCTTGTTTACTATTTTTCTTTCATAAGGACAATGAGACATGACAGCTAGTCCCAGGGGATTACTGCACTTCTCAGCTGGTTGATGTCACTATGCCTTTAGACCTGCATCTTGCAGAGCAACCAAGGGAATCGCTGATCTCCCACAAATGTGCTACCTGTCACGTCTTATTGTCTTAAAGCAGACCCGTCTGATTACTGAAATGGAGAAATATTTGTGCACAATCATTTAAGCACATCTTAAAAAGACTGCCTCTGCTTCTGTAACAGATCCAACATTGAGACACAGTTTAAATTAAAAACACAGGAAAAACATTTTCTTTTTAAAGAACTTCATTTGTCAATCTGCATTTCTTCATTTGGATGCTGGAAAAATCCACCAATTTGTAAGTACATACAGGTCTTCCACTCTAGCAGAACTCTTCTCATTGCATGTTTTTTACTTGATATCTACTGAAAATTAAAATTCTGCTGCTTGATCAGTAATTTTTCAAGGTGAAGTGAAAACCCAGTTTCAGACTTTCTGAAATGTAATGGGTTTGAAGTAGAAATTGGTTAGAATTTGCATCTGGGTAAACACAGTTACTTTTTTGGCCTTTATATTAATGTGTTTTGGTACATTTATTATGATTATTTAATAAATACTAGGTTTGTGTTATAAATTCTTTGGTCTGATCAGGATGTCCCCAGATGCTTCTCAGTTGGCTGCTATGTTTTGGATTCTGGATTGAATTTTAAACTGGTGTTTGGATCTGCTCAACTGTGCCGCTTAAAATCTAATTGTCATTTTTGGACTAAAAGAGCAAGCAGGATTTTTCCCCGAAGGTTTGGATGTGTTCATCATTCAGCCTTAAAATTGTTAAGCTTGCAAACAATTTGAACTTGATTATTCTTCTGCAGAGCTGTGTCCTCCAAACAAAACTTAATGGCTGAAACATTTCTGAATTTTTCTGGGAACAGAATTGGGCTCTTACAACCTCCTTCCATGTGCTGAATTTTACTTAGGATAGGTATTGCTCATTTATTTACAATGATGCTTAGGTCTTCAGGCCGTATGTCTGGTTAGTCCACCGATATGACTCTACCAATGAGGAGCAGGTTTAGCCACCTGCACATGTGAATTCCTCCTGTGCCAGAAACCCCCAGTGTGGAACCACCAACACAGACCACGCCCCAGCAGCCCAGGAGGTCAGGAGGTGCAGCTGAAGGCTTCCAATAGTAGTAGAAAGGGATCAAAATTTCTTATGTTCAAAGCTGGCTTCAGTTTGATCGGTAATTTAATGAACACTTTACTTGTCTGACTCAGAAATAATTTGCATCTTGCTCTGGTATACTGAGATTCATGAAGTTTCTTGTGCTGAGAATCGTTAAATTGCACATTAATCACTCCGAATTCATTTTTGGTGCTGCTTTCCATTTCCACGTCACAGTCTCGCTCTCTGTAGCTTCCATCAGCCAGGACACAGTTGTTTGGGAAATGATGTATTTAAATTGTCAATTCCTTTGATGTGTAAGGCTTTGATACCTGCGCATCTCAAGGAGGTGTGTGTCACCCCCCTAGGGCCCTGTATCTGGGGACCCTGCTGTGACATGGTGTCCCATGCCAAGCTCCGAGTGCCCGTCACATCTCTCCACACCTGTCATTGATCAGGTGCTCTATGCACACCCTTTTACAAAGAGACTTGTCTGTCACTGGCCCCTGTCAATTGAATGCTTCTGCAAGATTAGCAAATTCTGCATTATTCTTCCACAAGTGCCTTGTACCCCTCCCAAATGTTAAATCCTGGGTCACTGAAGTAGAAATAAAAAACCCTAAACCTTATAATTGAGACAAGAAGCAGTTACTTGGACTAGTTTCTGAATATTTACTTTTATTACTGATATAGTAATTAGCAAATTATTAGTAATTAGTAAGATGAAACATGCTAGTTATCTGGGTTTGACAGATTTCAGGGAAGATAGCAACCTTTGTCTGAAAAAGTGACATTGTAAGCCATTCCAGCTCCATCTTTAATTACATGAAACTGGCTTCTAACATGAGAAGATGCAATCGTGCAAAGACACAAAATATCTCCATAATTACCAGTTTTATGAAGTACTTGAAAATGGTGAGAGGAAGCATATTGCAAATTTCTAAAAATAAATAGTTTGTAAAGTCATAATCATTATAAAACAGATTTACTCGAGGAGACAGTATTACACATGTTAAGGGTAGTCTGTCACTTACAGAGTGTAGTACATATGTGATTTCAAAAAGCAAGCCAGTAAGAGTTGTATTAATGATGAATTTTATTTCTGTTCTGTCATTTTAAGGGATTAAAAAATTGCAAAAATTAGAAAGGAATTTATAACATTTTTAAAAATTTAATCCTGAGAACATGTTTTTTAAAGAAAGCTTAGTTTTTGGCAACATGAACCTATTTTATTTTTTGAAAAGAAAGCAGAAGAATCCCCTTCATCAATAGGCAATCTCTCATTTTGACCACCCCACCAACTGGTGTTTTACTTTTTCTTTCATTACTTTTAAACTTTAATTTCTATTGCTGGCTATGTTGGAAAACTACTAAAATGCTGTCATTTTCCAGATAATGTTTGTAACTTTTTGGCACGTGTTCCTTCTTTCAAACCCCTTAGGATAATCCACAGTTCCACAAAAACATGAGTCAAATACATTACAAATTTCCCTCAGAGAATCTACATCTTTTCCAGCTGTTTGGATAGTCTGTCTAAAACCTGACCAGACCTCTCATCTCCCAGTATTGTTTTGTGCTTTTATTTTTTTGACTTTGATTTGTTCAATGTCATAATTTCTAAACTGAGCCAATAATTTCAGTCTCTTTGGTTTTCTTTAAAATATTTGCACTGGACAATAGAATGATCTTTTATCCAAAGAAAATTGCATTTTTTTCAGCTATTTCTATTTACAAGTGCAAAATTTCTTACCCATGTCAATGAACCCCCTTTTAAAAATCCTCCCTAGCCAGTTTCATGTATTATTTATGGATTAAAATATATCTCAGGCATACTCCTAAATAGACTTCTGCTTGTTCTGATTGGTTTCAGGTAGGTGAACAGAAATTATGAGTGCCATATAAAGTTCTTGGTAGATGTTCCATTTTAAATATGGTTCTGGCAACTGGGTAACTTGGTTTTTTTTAAAACAAAAAAGGAAAAAAAAAGGTATCCATTTGCAATCATTCCAATTAATTCTTTGTGTATTTTGTCTGGCAAGGTAGTATAAATCTAATTGTAATAGTGCTAAAAGATTGGCAAGCTACATAGTAAGCAGCCTTAGGCGGGAATTGGGCCTCCAAAGTTTTCCCTCTCAATTAGGAAAAATAAGCTTATCCCACAGTCTATGTACCTGTGATCATTTGTTTTCTTCTAACTTTTAATAAATCTTCGTTGATGATGGAGAAAGAGAATTATGTTAAGACAATGCAGAGTTGTACCAGTTAATATCAATAATATTTCCTGCTCTACTTTTAATTTGTTGCCTGCAATTTGTTGCCTTCCCCCTGCAAGGGGAAGAAAGCAGAGGAGGTTATAACCATAGTAACACTGTGTCCCAAATCTCACAATATATTAGATCATACTTATAAAGTGCTGTATTAAATACAATAGCCAGCAAGCAGGAAAGCTTTTGTCACTTGAGTTGCCCAGGTCTTTCTCACTGGAGGCACTTATTGTGGGTTTTTGTGCTCCATGATGGACATCAGCTGCTGGTTCCTCATGAGCAGGGGGACTAACACAATAATGGTTCTGTGACGTTACCAGCCACAAACTAATCTGGTGTTCAGCAAGCTGAGTGGCTTGTAGGACATGGTGCTGCTCTGCTGGCAGCCCTTCTGAGCTTCCCAGCTCTGTGCCTGGACCAACTGTGAAGGCCTCGATCTGTCTTATCAGTGCTGAGTTGCTGCTGGTACATGGCAATGGTATTCAGCTTTTGCCTTCCTTCTCCTTCCTCTTCCCTGACTTTGGCTGCTGATCCTCCTCTACAGCTGAGCAGAGAGAATTTGTCCAGTTACCCCATCTCACTTTGCTCACCCTGTTTGCCTCTCTGCTCCAGGATTCCCTGACACTGTCCCTGCTGTATGTTAGCATCCATCACATAACCCATGTGGTTGCTCATTACTCCCTTATCATCTCTAGACTTAAATTTTTGTCAAAAAATAGTTTGAAAACTATACTACTGATGTCAAGGCTAGCCCAAGCAATTAGAACTGAACTATTTAAGCAAATACTTGCTCAAGCAGTTATGCCAGCATATTCTAGGGAGAGAAAAACTCTGACATGCCGGGGAAGGAGCTGGCAGGTGGCAGTGACAGCCAAGTTAATGAATCAGTCTTCTCACAGAGCTCAGCTACAGGCAGCACCATCAGCACAGGCACTGCCCAGCACATGGCACTGGGCTGCCTTCTGCAGGCCCCAACCCCACAGTGTGCTCTGTAGCTGTGTGTTGCTATGTTCAACCACAGCCTGCTATGCTTGGAAGGTCAGCAGTTTCTGGGTTTTGTCCTTTGTCTTTTAAAGATGTTTAAAGAGTTGGCACCTGTGGGTCTCACCTCCCAAAAAACCAAGCCTACAAAAAATAAAAAACCCCAAACTTCTGTGGAAAAAGGTCTGGCAAACTGTAATGAATCCTTTCCCTTGCCTCCCTCATCTACACATAACACACTTGCTTTTGCATCCCCTGTAAGTGACTCAGCAAAACTTGGGAGTGAGTTTAAGAGCTGCCTAGGTGACTCTCTGTAGTACCCATGGTCTCTGAGCTTCCCTATACACAATAATTTAAATGTGCTGCACATTGAACTCTGTGTGTGTGTATTTCTAGTTTGGAGACATGAAAAAAAGGGTAATTTTTTGAAAGAAAAGTTGTTTTGAGGAGAGCTTTTTTGCATTGCTATGGAGCCTGAGATAACTATGGTCAGCAAGCCTGGACACAGTGAACGTTACTACTTCTGCTAAATATGTTACATGCAGGTATCCTCCTTATACTCTTTGAATGTGTATAGAATTATGTGTCGATCTTATATAATGCAAGTTCTGTTTCTAAACTGAAATGTAGAATGAGTTTTGCATACAGTGAAAATTTGAACCTACTTGTTAGCACTCAAATTATGCTAGTGACTACTCTGTGAATTTAGGATGTCTAATATAATTTTATTTATTATTTATTATGCTATTGGAAGAGGTAAGAATATTGACATCTTACCACTTTTAAGAAAGTATTACTGTTTGGTAATACTTTGAACTGCAAAAAAGTACAGTGTTGACTGTTTTGCAGAATAGGTGTTCTCTGGCTCTTTGAGCTGTGAGAGGCTTTTTGCTATAGTCTTCAGCATTTTCAGTGCTGCTGGTGAAAATATTCTTGTTTTGTGAATTTAACTGATTTACTGGGACGTAAGTTATTATTAATCTTTTCACTATAAAGACTCCATTTAGCTTCTGGCAGTATGCAGAAGTCATTATTGTCGCATGTTTCTAATTTCTGAAAATTAATGTTTTTAAGATAAACATGGAAAAAAAACCCCACTCTGGACACTTCATTAGCAGGAAAGTAGTTGAAGTTCTGCCATAAACACTTATGAAAAACTGTATAATACTGTTTGGCCCCACATAATTTTCTAGGGAATTCAGAGCCTTGAATAAGTAATAGTACTTTTATAATATTCTGTGACAGAGAATGCTTGTTATGTAAACATAGTTACTAAAGATACTAGAACAGATGTGTTTAATACTATAAATTGATCTTACTTGAGCATAAAAGTGACTGAAGTCCCTTTGAATACTTTTTAATACACCTAATGCTTATGCCAAAAGGCAGAATTTATCTGAACCTTTGACCTTTATTAAGTCTTTTTGTCTTGAGTGTGCATTTCTGAGCTTTGTCTCTAGTTGCAAGCTGCTTGCTTTAGAAAATCAGCCCATAAGCTTTTCTTAATATAAAATTCAATCTCGTTTCCAGTCAGAAGAATAATAATGCTAGGTGAGCAAGATACTGAACACTTGAGGTGATATGTTTCTGACATCTTGAAAGAAACCTGCATTCTCATATTTTCAATGTTCCATGATCTGTTCTGCAAAACACATTCTTAAAGAAATTGCTTCTGTAGTGGCACTTGCCATGAGGATCAGGAAAAATTGTTAGTGTTACTTTTGTTAATGAGTGCCTTCCCTCCTGTTAGAAGAATGATGATGGTGTCTAAGGATCAGTACTGGACTTTGTTCTCCCCTGAGGCCAGAAGGTCTTCAGATTGTAACTACTGGATAGTTCCTTATCTTTGTTTCTGTATTTTGGAGGGGTTGTTATTTTTACTGTAGGGTATTGAGCTTGCCTGTGTTCACATAGCCATGTCCTCTTGGTTAATGGCTGTTATCTTTGACAACAGCATCTGACTGATTTTAAGTATGACATATAAATCTCTGTCTGTAGCAGAAACTTCTTTTGGTTTCTATGATCTACAAAGAAATGGATTAGGGCTTAAACAATATTAACTATATTTTGGATTATTAAATATTAAACCAACAGCAGTCTACATTTTACCAGTCTTAATATTTTTTAAGTATTATAAGACAATAATGTCAACTATTTTGTCGATAGACTTTTTAATAGATTAATTAGGCAACTAGGAAACCTTTCCTAGCTACGCCAGTGTGTGCTCTAACAATGGCATGTTTGCAGCTTCCAGGTTAATAGTAACTGTAAACATGCTAGTGGCAGATGTCTTTTTGATTGGGTCATTGCACCTGCTGAATACTAGTTCTTCATCCAGCTTTACTGCTGTATTTGGGTATGGTGGTCAGGAAACTTGAGTGGCTTTGAAAAAACTTGAAAAAGTCCACCAAATTATTATGTTGACAAATTTTTGTTTACAATAGGAAGAAATCTTTTGTTGAAACTGAAATATGTTTTGTGAACTTGTGAGTTTAATGTCACAGCTCTAAAAAAGCTCAGTACTTTGCTTTATTTTGTGTTGAAAATATTGTTCTCTGCAGTAAAGTAATACAGATTATGAAACAAAAGTATTCAAAAAACTGTTGAAATGTTGTACTTCAAAACAAAAACTACAACAACAAAATTAAATCTAGCACCTTTCTCCAGCTAGTAGGGAGTGATTTTCTTTTGTATCCAAGACTCCCGCAATCTCAGTTTTTGAAATAATTGTGCTAAGATTTCCAAATATTGTAACTAAGGAAAAAGCTTCTGACAATACTATTGTAAGTTGGTTTTTTTTCCCCTACACTTGCATGCTAAATAAGATATGATCTTCATAAACTAAAATCTATTGAGTGATAGATGAAATTTTGTTTTCTTCTCTCAACCCAAGTGTGACTGAAGATTTAATACAGGAGGTATGATAGTGAAGTTCTCAGGTTCTGCACATGAGCTCATGACAATCAGTTAAACAGCTGAGGTCATGGAAGAACCACTTATTTTTTTAAAACCTTTTTTTTTCTCTACCATCTTCTTTAACATAGTACTGGCAGGACAGTATGAGCTTCATTCAGATGAATTAATTTAAGAGAGTTGGGTTCTGGGGTACCAAACCAGTCATGAATTTCAGAGCTCCCTTTATTATCAGTATTTAATTCTGAATCAGAAATTAATTCAGCCTTAGAAATGCCTCAATGCCTTAGAAAATTGCAGCAAGATAGCTTTTTTGGTTTGAATTTTCTACTCCCTGGAACAGGATTTTAGATTTTTGTCCCAGGAATGTGGTGTGAACTCTCATTTTAAAAATATGTGATTCTTTATTATTGTCATATCACAAGTGAGGTTTTTCTTTAAAATAAATATCCTTTGAGGAATTGTTTTTGAATATTATTTTCCCAAGAAAACAAAGCTCATGTGATGGTGTTTTCTGCATGTGAGCCTGACTGTGTGCCCTCCTAGCAATAACTTTTGACTCTTGTCCAACCTCAACATCTCAGAGCAGTCTTCTGAAAAACAAGTTCACCTTCATAACAAAGAATCAGTGCAGGACACAGAAAACCAAGTTTTACTCTCTCAGCTGCTTATGGAAATCCTTGATTCATATGTAACATATGGGTTTAATTTGTTTCTTTTCCAAGTCGGGAAAGGTTCTTTTTAAACTCAGGCTTGCATGACTTCGTCTTGGTCCAGACTGATTTGTTTTGATGGGTAGTTGTGAGATGACAGATTTAGTTGTCATACAGGTGAGCAAGCCAGGAGATCTGGCCTTGTTTGACATGAACTGTACAAATGCAGTTTCCAGCTTCTTTGTGTGATGTGGCTTGAAAGTGTGGACCTTTGTCTGATATAAGTGACCATATCAGCTGTTCTTTTAGTCTTTTTATTTCAAAAAGGTATCTTAAATTTTCTGTAATTTATCTGAGGATGTTTTAGATGGTATTGTGAGCGTGAGTGTCTGCTGTCCAGCATGATTAGCAAACCATAAATGTTTCCATCTTTGCCAGCCCAGTTATTCCTAGAATAATAGAATTACGGAAGGAGATGAGTTGGAAGGGACCCATCAGGATTATCTAGTCCAATTCCTAGCCCTGCACAGGACTGTCCCTAAGAATGGTGCCATGTGCCTGAGAGCATTGTCCAAATGCCTTCTGAACTCTGTCAGGCTTGGTGCTGTGACCACTTCCCTGGGGAGCCTGTTCCAGTGCCCAGCCAACCCCTGGGTGAAGAATCTTTTCCTAATATCCAGCCTTAACCTCCCCTGACACAATTCCAGGCCATTCCCTTGAGCCCTATTGCTGGTCACAGAGAGAAGAGGTCAGGGCCTGCCCCTCCTTTTCCCTTCCCAAGGAAGTTGTAACTGCAATGAGGTCTCTCCTGCCCTATTTCCTCCTTTATCTACCTTCTTTATCTCCTCCTGTCCAGGCTGAACAGACCGAGTGACTTCATTTACTTCTTGTGCAGCTTCCCCTCAAGGCTCTTCACCATCTTTGTTGCTCTCCTTTGGGGACACCGTCTATGCTTAATGTCTCTTTTATGTCTTTTTTTGTGGTGCCCAAACTGCACACAGGGCTCAAGGTGAGGCTGCACCAGCTTAGAGCAGAGCAGGCCATACCTGCCTCCAAGCTGTAACTGGAGAGGAGAGGTGCTTTTCTCATTTGAACTATGGATACCTTCTGCTTTCAGTTCAGTGTATCCCCTGCATTGGTCTTACAGAAGCTTGGGGAACTCTTCTGCTCCTACATAATTGTTACTTGCCAGTTTTTGTCTTGTTTTTGTAACAATTTTATCCCAGACATCCTGGTCTTCCACCTTGGCAATTATAATATTTCCCATGTGCCTCTCCTCTCCCCAGGGGCAAGTGCAGAGCTCTCAGGGGTCTTTCTAGTGGCAGCCAGGCGGTTGCAATTCACTTCCACTCCTGAGTTCCTCTTGACCTGTATTTTATCATTCACCTTTGCCTCAGGCCATGGACTTTCCTTAAAAAGTTATATCGTTACGTGGATGCTATTGTCATCTGCTACTTAAAACATAAAGGAATGATCATTCTAAATTAGGTTTTTAGCCTTTCCAAAAATAAATTGACTGTCTTTGAAAATCAAAGTACATTCTTTTTATTAGAAATAAATAGCTTTGCCAAACTGTCAGTAAAAATAGGAGTAGGATTTTTAGACTTATTAATATCCTGAAACTTCTATTTGCTAAACTATCAAATAATACTTGTTCAGTCATTAATTTTGATTTTTTATATTGAAGTAGTATGGAGTCATTATTAGTAGTATCTGTGATGAAAGTTTAAGCAAAATCTCTTCTTATTTTTCAAATCTGCAGTACAACAAAGGGTTGATCAGGTCCTGGTGTCCCCAGGCACACCATCTTTTTTTTTCTGTTCCTTTCATTTGTAACCACTTGACATGAATGATAAGGATGTTGGTAAAAACCTTCTGATAAAATTTTGGATACTGCTGTTCAGCATAAAGCAGTCTTTTTCTTTTAAATATATGCTGCGGGACCAACTCTGAATCTGGGTTGCACTTAGCACCTCGATGTCAGGCTTGTTCTGTTTGGTTTAATTTCCACCACAGCTAAAACACCAATGTTTTGTCTAGTAAGAAATGTGCTATGAGCTTCTGCAGGAAAAAGTATGTCTTGTTTTGTTTATGCAGATAGGTTTTATGGATTATTTCCTCCTTTATCTACCATCTGTTGTTGACTCCGGTTCTCTCAGTAGGTTCTTCCCACCCAACTCTCCCAACTATTTCCTTTTTTAGCAAATAGTATCTCTTTTTTTATGTGACCCTGAAGAATTCAGTCAGTTGTTCACTGTTTTTGCCACTCAGATAAAAAAATGCCTGAAATTCAGTGATTATAGTTTGTAAAAATAATTATATTGCTGACCAATACCCTCTGAGTGCCTAATATCTTTTCCTGGAACTGAAAGTGATTTTTTTTTTCAAGAATCAAAATAAAATGTCTGTAGAAGAAAGTGAGGAGAGTATGTTCATTAACAAAACGAAAGTTGTTAATATCTGAACTAACTTCTGAGTTAGAAAGAACTAAAAGAGAAGTAAGTTCCTAATATACGTGGCTTTGCTCATTTAAATTAGAACATGGGCTATGTATTTTGAAGGCAGACATAAATTTAAAAAAATAAGTGCTTGTACATGGCATGAAATAATTGAGAATTGTATTTCCCTCCTTTTTGTATTCTATCATTTAAAAAGGTCAATTTTTATGTAACATAGTGCTAAGCACAGATTGACAGATATTTCACATACTGGAAAGAAAAAAATATATAAATTTGAGAAATCTGTAGTTGCAATACCTAAACTGACCATTTAAATGTAATTGCATTCATTCCAGTTCATTGTACTAAACCATAGGAAAAAAAAGTTTATTTTGATTGACATCTTCACATATTGATAGTTTGGATAGCTCTGACATAAATTTAACTCTGGCATTAATAGGTGTGAAAAATATATTAAACCTTCCACCCTGTTATATCAAATGTGGTTTTTGATTCTATCATCTGGGTTATGCTTTTTCCATAATATATAGCATTATAGCATTATAGCATTATAGTATCCTTTACAGAAATGGTGGTAAAATAGGCATGTCTAAATATTGGTTTGGACAAGGAATAGATGCAGATTTTGGGAGAAATGCTTTAGAAACTGCATGTCATTTTGTATTTCAATAGCATGGAGGTTGAGCATAGCTTCATTTACTCTTAGCACAGGTGAACGATTAGGTTCTTGTCAAAGAAGTATAATTATGAGAGGAATAAGTCTTAAATTTGAATGATGAAGTATTTTTGATCAAATTGCAAAGAGATAACATAAAGGAGGGTTGTTTTGTGAAATGACAGTGGTATCCTCCAATATCTGTGTCAGTACATCTTGCTCAACTAAAATAATTTTAGTGTTAATCTGCTGTACTTACTAGAAGAGCGTGGTTTAAATTTAAATTTAAGTACAACTGTGATGACAAAGTTCTTTGTTTGAATGGTTTAACATCAGATGGTTATGTCCCCTTGCCTTCTGGAATGATACAGAAAGCATTCTGCTCTGGATATTGAGATTCAAGTAGTCAAATTGGCATGAAAATTTTGAATATTGAGCAAAAGTCAGGGTGAGATTTAGCTACCATCACAGTAAAAGCTGAACTTGTGGACCTGTTTTTTGTTCCTTGGTTAGTGAGCACCTGCAAATCGCTCTCTGTGGAGTGGGCTGAGTTGGTTGTTTTTGCAGTTGGTACAAGATCTGCCATGTCAAAGCAGGGAGTTGTGCAGCCATAGTCATCAAATATAGATGAAGTTTACCAAAGGCATATAAACTGACTGCTAAAAGATCAACCCTGCATCCGTAAAGACAAAATGTCAAAGAATGCATGCAATCTGAAAAGGTATATAATATTATAGGAATTACTCTTATTTTTTAGCTATACTATGACTTTTTGAGTATTCAGGTGTTTAAAAATAACAGTCCATAGAGCCCTACAACTGTAACAGATGAGCATAGACAACTTTTTATGACTAACACTTCATTTGTTAGCAGATTATCTTTCCAAATTGCTAGGTCAGCGTCTGCAGTGACTGAGGACTGTTTGAGGGAACTTTCTATTTTTTACAAGAAGGAATGTATGTAAACCCCAAGGGCCAATCTGGGCCAACTACTAGTTGGTTTACATCTCCTGAGACCTTCCTATGAACTCCATGTGGCAGGAACTTCTGCTGAAGTAGTGCGTGAATAAAATCTCAAGTTACTACTTTTTGGATCCACTATTGGGTGAATGACAGCAAAAAGCAAACAATGCCAACAACAGTAAAGTAAAAAAAAAAAAATTCCACTAACTACCATTTTCTTTTGTCCATGTGTCTTCAATCAGGTTTAGACAAGCTGAAGCATCATTTTTTCCTCACAAATTTGCTTGCAGTGAGGCAGGTAGAGGCAAGCAGAATTACTGAGTTGAGAGGACTCCTAATATGTCTTTGATACCAGATGCCTTCTACTTACCAAGAAGATTTGATTTAAGCAAATTAATTCCCCTCACATTATGGAAAAAATCTAACAGTGATTAAAAAAGCAGGACCCTACTGCTCTTCCCACCTTCACAAATCATTAAGCTGTTCAAGCAGGTGAAGTCAGTGGCGATTATCCAAAAATCAAGACCAGGCAGGTGATGTGGGTGGTTTTTTTGTTCACTTTTCTTGTGAAAACTACAGCAGTATGCTTAACAAAAAAAAAAAAAAAGATTCTTTGAGACAGCTGGTATAGGTGAAAAATAGAGAAAAATGGAGAATTCAGAGGCATTAGAGAAGATGAAAAGCATATGACCATGCTTCAGAGATAGTGAAAATATTCAGATGGCAGAGATATGGCAAGACAGAGACCTGGAAGAGAGGTTTTTTCTGAACAGTTCTTTTTATATGATGATGAAAAAAAGTCTTGGCGTATTTCCGCTTCCTTTAGCAAACAAACTTGTTTCTCCAGTGGCAGAATAGAAGTACCTAAGTGCACCCAAGCACAAGGCAGGACTTGCACAAATACCTGCTCTTTATCAAAGCGATGCTGATCATCCAAGTATCTTGAAGTGACTGTTAGAGCTGTAAAAATCTTGCAAGTATTCTCCAAAACCTCCTATTAACTCCACTCTCTCTCTCCCAATATGAACAAGAAGAATCTGACATTTTATCCGTTGTCAAAAATTAATCCAATTAAGTATTAAGGACTTCAGAAGCAACACCTTTTGATCTAGTGGAAAGTGTTCCTGCCTATGGCAGGGGGTTGGAGCGAGATTATCTTTAAGGTCCCTTCCAACCCAAGCCTTTCTACTATTCTGTGATTTATTGTTTAATGTTTTATCAAAACAGTACAAAATATTTTCTATCATAAGTATGAAGACATATAGTTAGTGTGATTTATCAGGGTTAGGTGGATGTGTGGGCTGTTGGGAGCTTGTCTCTCTGACTAGGTTTATGCGTCTGTTCTCATACTATAGTTTTTTTCAGTCACAAACATAAAGGTCAGACAGTGCAACTGAAATTTCCTAAGGGATTTCTAATTGCTGCTTATGACTTGGAGATCTGAGCCTGAAACAGGCAAGCTTTTGTGCCTCAAGCTGACTTAATAAGGAAATCTTAATGCTTTTCCAGATCAGGATGCAGCTTTGATTTCATTAACAGTATATCCCCATCTGACATCCTGGTTCAATTGTTTTGCTTGATTACCTTCATGTCATTTTATTAAATAATTTTTCTGGAAAGAAGTTCTCTTTAGTGCACAATACAATGTATATGATCATCAAATATATTACATTGCATAATTTTATTGCATATTATGATATTTGAGAGTGAAATAGCTTGCAAATCTTAACTCCTTCCATTAAATAATAACATGGTCTGTGATATTCCATTAGCTTTGCAGTTCAACCATATAAACCACAGCTGTATTAAATGAACATAGCACTTCCACTTCCACAGCACTTTCTATGCAAGTTAGGTGGTTGTTTTTGTGAGGTATTATGATATATAAAGAGGTGTCTGCTTCAGTATTTGGCCTTTGTGCTTAAATTTTTTTACTTTTATAGGCTTAAACCAGACCCTTTATATTGCTTTAATATATTTTTACATGCATTATAAGCACACCCACACATGCATCAGTTCAACATTCCAGCAAGGCAGCTGATTTTAAAAAAATGTTGTTAAACAAGTTGAACTGGTTGGCACATATCTGAAGAAAGAAATCAAATAAAACAGGCAACTAAAGAGAAGGGAAGTTGATATTGGCACATCATCACAGAGGTCTCTAGTAAAATCTATGCAAAAGCCCTTAAAATGTAGTTCTGCTTTGAAAAGTGGCTATGTAAAATGTCACCTTACTCAACAGATCTATTCCATGAATGTACTCAGTGTTGCATCCTCTTGCCTTATATATTTCAATTTCTTTTCTTATTAACTCCATGGTATCAGTACAAATCTGGCTTGCATTTTGACATTTGTGCTACCAAAGGTAAGTCACCTGACACAGTTTGCAAAGGACTCTGTGAAGTACAAGCTCTCTGTTTGATGAGCAGCAATAGAAGATCACACTTAAGCTGTCAAATTCCAAGCTGAGGTTGAATTAGTGGTACCATAAACTTAATGTATCCCATTTTATTTTTTTTTTTTTAAATTATCCCAGTCCCTTTAATATAAATGCTCAGATTGAAATTTCAGTTTCGTTGGGCTAGTATTTTATGAAAGAGCATAGAAAATTAATTCTTGAAATTTAAGCTTATGCTTGCAAATTGAGTCGATCTGGAGTGAAGAGAACAGCATAGGAAGAAGGAGCCATTCAGCTCTTTCTGGAATGACTTTTTACATCAGAAAAATACTTTCAGGTGCAACTAGTAAAAGTACTACCTGTATTACAGCCTTGCTGTCCTTTTTTTTTTTTAAGGTTTAATTTTGTAGTATTGAAAGTAAGTTTTCAGTCTTATCCTTTTCCCTTAAGTGTAAAGTTGCAGAGAAGATCTTTTTTTCCCTAATTATCATTTTGCAAGATTCATTTTGTCAAGGCAAGGGGCTTTTTTCTATCCTTTTATCATGACAGACACTTCATTAGACATGCTGAAAATAGAATTATGCTTGATCACGTACTTCTTGAACCCCTGAACATAGTGCAGGTATTCATTTGTGTATCTGCTTTTGTGCTTACTTAAGTTTCTTGCCCTTACTAAATGTAAAGTAGTGCTGAAATATGCAAATAAATGAGAGGTATCTAACTATGTGTTAGTCAGAACTCTTAAAATCTGATTATCAGTGCTGTTTGTAAATATGATTACCTGTCCTCTAGTCCACCTGAGTTTCTTTTGAAACTTTCATTTCTTTTATCTGCCCTTGTATGGTAGTGCCTTACTTTTAGACTATATGAAAGTAGATAAAGACATATCCAGAACTGACACAGACAGGAAGAATTTCAAATTGGACAACAAAAAATGTTATTACACAGACAAAAGTGTTATTACAGCAGTTTGATAGGCTCAGAGCTTAAAACTTGAAGGTATAATACTGTCTGAGTGTCAACATCACTATTTTCAATCCTGATGAGGAAATGGGATGTTGCAAGAATTTTGAGTTGCTTGATGTGAATAAAAATGGTTTCGGTATTTTATCACAAAGAAATTTTTCTGAACAGTCTTACAGTATGTGGGCATTGACACATTGTCTGGCACAATGCAAACACAGTTAACTGATGTCACATCTTCTGGTAGGATCACAAAGGCGTTCAAAGTTGCGTGGAGAGTGTTAGAAAGGCTGAAGAATTTATTTTGTGGTATTCTGAAAAAAGCTGAAACTTAACCAGGATTGCTGGGGTTTTTTTTTCTTGGTTGTAAATCTGTATGTTGTGGTGGCATGACAAACACTGTTCACATATTTCTGGTTTTTACTGTTGGGACCCTGGAAGCATACCTCGTATTTGGCTCTGGGGGCCAAATGCGGTTGTGTGGACGGATGAATTAAAAGCCGCGTACTTCCAGCGAGCCTGAGATACGCTGCAGTGAAGCAGAGAACATCAGCTGAGCTCACAGCCAGCAGTTTGCTGGTGATCCAAGACTGCATTTCAGCAATGGAAGGAGCCATCTGCGTGCAGAGCACTGTTCTCAGATATGCCTTTTATCCTAGTCAGCTTTACTTTGTGGCTCAAAGCTTTTGTAGTCCATGTGTGTGTGCTGAAAGAGGCCTCCACATGTTTGTCTCTCCCTTTCCTGCTCTTGTGATACAATAGCAGTTTGTTTGGGAAACTAAGTACTAGGTTCCTTGGGATAAAGGTAGGGGTTATTCATATACAGAGCTCATACTTTTGATGTGTTTTCTGACCTGGCTTTCTACTTATGTAGAGATTACCACAGGGAATTCATGACAGTTATGGGGTTTTTCTCCTCCTTTCAAACAAAAAAGTAAATCTGGTGAAAATTTTCTAATCTGGTTGTTGTTACCATGGCAACCTGAAATATGGTTTTCTGTGTTTGTACTATAAGCTGACTTGAGATGCTAACATTGGCTATAGTATCTTGCTTCCATTTCCTTTATAGTTTATCTTCCAGCATTCCCATGCCTAGCACTTCTGGATGGTATCTCATTGTACCTCTGAGAAATTGGAGTACAGCACATTGCCTTTGTCTCCAATTGTTTGAATCATCAGGAATGGGGTCCATGAGTTAAAAGCCATACAAGTCATTATAGTGATTACATGAAATACCACCTGAAATGCCATGTGTGTGTCACACAGATAGTAAAATTGAATGATCTGATGGTACCTCTCAACCTTAAATCCATGGACTGCATTCTTACTCTGAACATCAACATTTTAGTAGTTTTATGTATTCAGATAAGTAGTATTGAAAGTGTGGCATGTCATGTTTCAATAATGCTGGACTTTCATTGGTCTCAAAGAGAAAATGTTGCACACGGTTTTTGGGGAAATTTTTTTTTTCATTGTAATGTGGGATCTGTCATGGCTGTGCCAAAAATCTGTTGATGTAATTTCTCTTGCCAGTGCTTTGAATCAGGGATGGGGGAAAAACTCAAAATAAAAACATATGTCATCGAATTTAGAATTTAAATCTAAATGCCAGTTTCTCATGTTGGCCATAGGCATTATTTGTCTGTAAAAAAATAAAAATTACACCCACTACCTTGAGTTACTGTGACATGTATATTTTTCAATCAAGATATCCTATTAGGAGCTAAAGGTCTATTCTTTACTTTCATGTCCGTTTTAGAGACCTAGAAAGTGATTTGGCAAAACACTCCCCTGTAAAGTTTCAGGAGTGATGATTATGTTCTTTCTGTTCATTATAAATGGATCATCCTGATTTTCTAGCTACTTCCATCTCTTCCCTAAAAAAATAACCAAAACTGATAGCAGTAAATTATTTTGAGCTACACTAAAGTAAGTAGTTCTATTAATAATTACTGCAGATTTTTTTCTTCCAATCTGAAACTGGTTTCTGATTTATACTTTTGCTTTGAATAGAAAATGGCTTCAGCAGAAATAGAGAAGGGTGCTGTGTTGGGTCCAAGTACGTAGTAGCTTAAATAAAGCTTACAAAGGTCTAAAGTAATTGCCAGGTATTTAAATTGGAAAATACCCATTAAATGTAAAAATTAAAAAAACATAATAATAAAAAATAGTACTCTGCTGCTCCTGAGAATATGCACAATTCTAAGATTTCTATTAGTGCTAGACTTGGTGATATAATTTTTGGATCTTCTTGATTTAATTCTGTCTGTTCCATTCAGCATCGTAATCAAGAATAGCTAGTTACCATCCAGGATTGAATCCAAAAGTGTCTGAAGGAAGTCAGCTCTCTATTTAGATTTGATCTGTATTTCCATATGGTAGAGAGCCCAGATGATGTTCTTAATGCTAAACTTGGCAATTTTTCCAACAGGAATGAGGAATGCCTTATTATCATTATCAAAACTAAATAAAGCTTTGAATCTTATAAAGCAGCTGCCGTGAGACAGCCCCTAATTTGAAGGAAATTCAAAGTGTGGTAGTAATATTCAGAGCTATAAGTCCTTTCATGTCAGCCATGTTTTATGTCCTGAAACTGCTTTTGCTTTGATATTACAGGCAGACAAGCTCTTTCAGTATGTGTGTACTCTTGTGTATATTAACTTTAACTTTTGCGGCTTCTTTCACTCTCTTGAGTCCCTTGACACTTTGGGAAGTTCCTATCTCATTCCCAGCTGCGTTATTTAAATGCAGGTCTCCTTTCTCCATCCTTGTTTAAGTGCCTCAGGAGGTCTGGAGACTACTGATCTTACTTCCTGCCCACTTAAGTAATCTCCAGATAAATCTATTCCACCACTATTTTTAATTCCATAGAATCAACCATCAAATTTTAAATCTGTTATGTATTAAATGACTTAGGGTTTAGATGTTGATTAGGACTACCATTATAGTTTCAAATTGAGACTTCAGCCTCTTCCTTTGCAAGGTACAAAACTTGGGAAGGATTATGCTATTAGAGTTTTATTTAATGAACACACTAGTACTGTGGATAGAATCACAATTGAATACAGGCAATTTTTGTTAATGATGAAGTGGTATATCTGATAATGTTTTAATTTAAATGATAATTCATAGTCTGGGGTAAATACTCTGGCTGACTTCTACTTTCACTTCCATTTCAGTGTTCCTGATTATCACAAATAGTAGCAATTTACATGGAGTTTCATAGTCCATATTTTATTGACTGTTTTGACATGACATGTTCAGACTTTGAATTTTTTACTGGTTTTATTTCTTATGGGATTCTTTATTGTTCAAAAATGTTTCCATTTTCCTAAAATCTAGTATTTTTATACAAAGGTAAAGACTTATATTTTTGGGTGCTGCTACTTTGTCCCCTGTCATCTCTGTATTGACTAGGGGCATTTTATATTTTTTCAGTCTGTTTTCAACTTTTTTTTTTAACTCATTAAACCTTAAGACTGACACTTTAAAAGTAAGTGGTAAACATCTGGAAATTTTCATAGAGATGCTCAGATGTTATTAATGATCAAGTATAAATTGTCTGGGTTTTCCTATGCAATTTAGCTGATCTTGTTCAGAATTGTGCTTAGATTTGCATCCTTATCTTCACAATTAGGGCCATGTTTGAAGTCACTTTCTTATTAAAATAGTTTCTCCACTCCATTCACCTTGCTACAGTAATTTATACAGAGATACAGTATTGGATTAAGGTTGAACTTTTATTCCTGAGCAGACTTGAGAAATGTCTTGTTAGTTTTATTTGTCAAGTGTCTGAATTTTGTCGCTGAAAAAATTAATCAAGAGAACATGTAAAATGTGAAGAAGAAATAACTCTATGGAGAGGCCCAAGAAAAATAAATACATGATTAAAATTGAAGGGAGGGAGGATTGCACAACTGATATGTGGTAAGCTTGTACTTTTAAGTAGGTACAAATAACAATATCATGAAAGTGAGTAATCCCTTTACAGGCTGTCCAAAAGATGTTGACAATGTATGGAGATAATGGAAGAGCAAGAAGGATCAAATAGAAAGAATAATCTGGAAGAAAATAGGATGGGCTTTCTGGGACACATAAAGATAGGTTTTAAATCTGGTAAATATAATTGAGAATTATTAAAATATAGATAAAACAGAAATCCTAACCTGTGGAGAGTTGTGGTAAAAGAGAATATAAAGAAATTTGGCAGATATCATCAAAAGGAATGAAAACAAGCTGAAGGAAAATTTATTGAAAACTTCATTAAGGTTTTACTGCTTAATAAGGGAGGGAGAGTCATACAGAATGGTGACTCTCTTCTTAGGTATAGAAATCTAAGAAAATAAACTGTCAAATTATTAAACAGTTTAGATAAGCAGACAAAAAAGTTAGAAACAAGGGAAATGCACAATCTGCAGATGCTAAATTAAAAATGTAACAGAGATAAAAACCTTGGAAGGAGTCTAAGGTACAGACTTGTAATGGACTTGAGTCTTAAAATTGATCTGAGGATTACCTCTGTTTTTCTGTTGTTAAAGTGCATATGCTGTTACATATCTCTGTGGCTTCTTCAGTTTCTAATGAAGTTTGGATCTGGGCTTCATTCTTTAAGAGAGTGGGTCAGTTAATGTGATTACAGTGCTCTGCACACTTTTTCATCTTCATGAGACTTGGAGGTTTAATGGACTGGTGGCATACCTCATCTGCCAAATTACTGGTGGTTAGGGTCAGTCGAGTGAAGTCTCTTGATGTTTCAAGTCTCTTTTCTGCTGGGAAGAGAGAGAGGGAGACAACTAATTTGACTTAGACCCTTATCAAAGAACCTTTTTAAAATGTTCAGGGATTGACATTTAAAAAGGACGATTGGTTGATGTAAATGGTGAAATGAAGCCATGAGAATGTTGTTGTATCACCCCAAGACACAGGTACCCAGCCCAACTGTATCTTCTATGTCAGAAAGTAGAAAAATGAATGAAACTCTTTAGGAGCTATGGTAAGTTGTGTGTTGGTTGAAAAAATCGAAATATATAACTATGGGTGTTTTAAAATCGCCTTGTTCTAAAGAATAAATTAAAATAACTATTTACTGAAGTGCTACAGAGAACTGACTCTAAAAAATAAATGTTAACACATGGCATTTCCAGCAGAGCTAGTTTATGGGAAAGTTAAGATTAAACATACAGAAAACTTCTACTCTTAAGCCATAGGGTCATGCACCCATAATAAAGAAAAATGATGATGTAGGAGAGGAGGAGAGAAAGAAAGAGAAAGATACTTCTTTGTACTGAAGCAAATATACACAATAATGCAATTAACATCATGGAAGGACATAAAATATGCCTTGTAAGTGAATGAAAGGGCAGAATGATGGAAGATCCACACCAAGAAAAACTGTAATTGTTTGCAAAACAAGTGTATATTTATGGTAAATACACTGGTAATCAGGTAATGCTTTGGTAGACTGTCAGGTAGGCAATTAAAACAAGTAGAACAGGAAGTACCTTGCAAAGACCAACTAGAAAGCAGTGTGAATAACTGCTCATGTAAATTTCCAGGAGCAAAACTTGAGGCAATCTTCTTTGAGCTAGTGCAGGGTTGCATTCTTAGTTCAATGGTCTAGACAGCTGGGGGCCATTCTAGACTTCAGCCAATTAAACAAATTAAGAATGAGACATAGGATGCAAAGATTAAAGTCAATTATGAAAAGAAATGGATGAAGCAGATTGTATAGACAGAATTTCTTCATTGCGTCTCATCTGTTGAGCCTCATAGTATGGTTGTTACTTCCAGCAAGCTATTCTATGGTTATTTTGCTTAAATGGCACATCTAGTTTGATCTGCTGTCTGAAAGATAACAGGCTGCCCTTCTCAAGTGTCTGGAAAGCAGCTACTTCACTGAAGGTGTGAAGCAAATGCGTGAATATTAGAAGTGTGAAGAGTAGAATCCAGCCTTGCACGGCTACTTTGTGTGTTATTCTACAAAAGGACAGGTTTGTTCTCCTTCAGAACAACTCTGAAAAAATCTGCAAGGTATCTTTTCAGCAGTTTTGTTAATTACATAGGTGATGAATCTAAGGCAGAAGCTGAGAGAGCAAATTAATTTCTACCTCTAAGCAGCACAACTGAGATGGAGACTAATTTAAGAAAGAAGGGTTACAAAATAATATCCTAAAGCAATTCCTCTACATATTCTAAAATGGTACATACTAACTTTCGTGATCAGATGTGGTGGTGTTTTAAGATCTCATTCTATAATACAGTACTTTGTATATAGACTTGTGTAAAAGGTATCTTCATTTTCCCATCATTATTTGCCACATCAATGACTTTTGCTGTAAGTCTGAACAGTCTGTTTTTATTGACAGTTTAATTTAAAATATGACGTGGGATTGTTATTTAAATGAAATGCAACAATTGGGGATTAATCTTAGATGAAAGGGAGTTTAAATGGAAATAATCTAACTGGATGTAATTCAAACATTTTTAAAAGGAAAAAAAAAGTTAATTAGGGACAACCAACATGAATTTGTGAGAAGGCCAACCGGCTTAAGATGTTGAGATGGCAAACAAAGAAAACTGAGTGTATGTTTATTTTGACTTCCAAAAAGAATGTTAGAAATTAATCACATCCAATACGCTTGGCTAAGATCAGAAATCTTGTTGCCAATGTAATACGGTTTGTGAAACAGAAAACTCACCTTATAATGTTAAGCAAATCATAGCAATAGAATATAACAATTATTTTAATAGTCAGAAATTACTAGTGCTTACTGTAGGGAATGATTGTGGGTCATCTAACTTATAAACATACAAAAGTTTCCATTATTGCATCACTGTGGTTATGAATTCAGGAAATGAAAACGATATGATTTATAAAGTAAAGTTACTTGGCTGTGCTGTACTTCATGTGTTTGTTTTAGCATTTGAACAGACTTTTAGTGCTGTTCATTCAGTGGACAAATCAAATTTCAAGTATTCCTTTCCTGCAAAACGGTCCCCCAGGGAGTTTGAAGAACTTCTTCTCTCTTAGGGGAACTCTCCTGGCATCAAAATCCAACAGGAATAGAGAGCTGCAGGCTTGTTGCTGTCATAATCCTATCAACATGAGCTTTTTTCTTTTAAGATGGTCTCAGCAGTCTGTCACTGTATTTTGGAGGACTGGTTGATGCACGAAAGTAAGTTGGTTGGCAGAAGCTCAATCAAAAGAAAAGAAAGAAAATACTGGTTCTAGTTTAAGGGAAACTACCAGAAAATTTGGTGGAAGTATTCATGAGCTACAAATCCTGCTAGATTTCTAGCTGTTGGCAATGATCAAGTAGATCAATGGCCAAAAAAAACATTTTTCCATCTGTATTTTTATAGAAGACTGAGCGTGGAGTGCTGTAGTGCAGACTTCTGTCTGCTTGTGATTAGATGTTTGCAACATGAATTTTATTGAACTGCATTTTAACCCACCTTCTTAACCCAAAGCTGATAAGGAACATGGTAGACTGCTTATTGAAGTGTATTTACTTCCAACAACTCTTTTCATTTAAGTCAGCAAGTGGGGTTTTCTTGTCACTGTGTGGCTCTGGAAACTGGCATGTGGAAAAAAAATCAGTAAATATCCTAAGACTCATGATAAAATTATAAGTTAATAATGCTGGTGGTGTTCTTGGAGTGGTATTTAAAATATTGACTTTGGCCTATGGAACACCTGAAGGTTTAGAACTTGTCTAGGCAGTTTGTTCTAGCAGTGAGCAATGGGGGAGCTCAAACAAAAGATCCCCATTTAAATGAGAGCAGCAGCTGGCAATGCTCCCTCAATATTGCAATGCAGTTTTCTCATTGCCCTTATTTTTATCTTACTAAGTTTATTGCAGGGATTAGAAGAGCTTGTAGCGATTTTGTGGACTTAGGGTTTATTTTCCTACAACCACACTGAGACTTGTATGCCATTAGCAATGCTGAATCTGCCTTCATTCTGGATATGCAGGAAATTTCTACAGAATGAAAACTTTTGATAACCCATTTGCTCATATTCATATTTGTTTCTTTCATTTATTTAATTAAAAATCTTCAGTCGAGGAAGTTTTAAACCCAGCTTTTATTTAATGTGTTATTTTGATCTGTAGAGCATTAACTGTGGTTGAATGGACCCTCAGCTCAGGAAATTAATTCTTATTACCAAATTGAACATTTAGTATGAAATAGATACCTAACAAAAAGTGTTTGAACATTCAAATGAATGTCACTTGGGTTCAGATCAAAAATAATGTACGTTACCTGATGCAACTTTTGGAGAAAAAAATAACAGTTTAAAAATGTAGTCTTTTGCTTATGACTTTGAAAGAAAATATAAAGCAATAATTACTTGTAACTGTAAATCCTCTTAGCTTATGTGGATAGTTGACATTGCTCTTCCCTCATACATGGAAAGAGATGCAGAACAGTGAGTAAATCCCTTCAAAATCCATTATATGTGTCCTTCAAGTCCTGTTACAATGCATCTGGGTAATGTTTTGCAAGTCTTCGTAGACCTGGAAGGTCTCTTTACCTTTGTGTTTGACACTCAGACTGCAAGCCCCAAAAGCATGTTCTAGAGAAAAGCGTGCACGTGTGCTGCCTTGCATAGCCTCAGTCACAGTGTGACACCAAATTTGCTAATAATAAAAAGAATTGTAGGTGTAGCAAGCAAGAAACAGTTTGATTGCATAGTGTCAAGAGGCTAGATATCCAGGACAGTGTAGAGACACTCCAGCTGCATTAGATGTTTGTAATGGTAAAGACTTGCTGCATAAAGGAGAAGTGCTGTAAGGTGTGGTTGAGATACTCTTAAAGAATACAGGCTTGTTTGTGGTGGTATTTAGTTTGCTGACTGCTTGTAGTCAATGAGATTTTTGCTTATTGTTTCTAGTCTTGACAATAAATTAAATATTGAAATCAACAACTTGTTACAACTTACATCTTTCATGAGCAGCTATCTAAGTGACAAGCAGACATTGCTTCTGGGTGAGAGTGGGAGGACAGAAAATAGCTCACTGTTAGAGTATGTAGAAAAGGGTTCCAAAAGAGATTTAAAGGTCTACTATATGCTAGCCACAGCTTTTTTCTCTCTTTTTTTTTCATCAGAGAGTTTAGTTACAAAATGAATAATACCACTTAAGAGTATTATTTAACTTCATGTGCAATCATGATAAGATGAAACATTGCACAAAGTGATATGTGATTTGCAACACTGGCATTTCTATGTTCTCCATGATGCTTCAGCTTTGCCTTAAGGCAGCAGGACTTTCTTGGGCAATAGTAACAGCAAAGTTGTCTTTGAATACCAAAGACTTAAACTATCATTCCTCATTCATCTAAAGAAAGCAGTGTCTTTATAGGTCTAAATACTTTCTAATGGTTTTGTCCCCATTTCTAACAGATCTGGAGCCTGTTTTTCAGAGTCAAGTGTTTAGAATATCTGATTTCAGATACAGCAAAATCACTTACTATTAATTAAAATAAGAAGGTGTCTCTTATATTAACTAGTAAATAAACCAGAAATTACTGTCATCTGTAAGTGAACACATGGAAGATCTTGAATAGAAGGGTATCTTAAATATGAGGGAGTTAATTGCAGAAATAATTTTACATGCTGCAGGAAGTGCTTGGTAGGGGTGAGAGGAAAGACAGTTGCAATGGGATATGAACTTGCTACAGGTCAGCTCATTCACAACCACAGTCCTAGCCCACTTAGCCTTCAGCAAGCGCAAAATAATCTAAATGAGGTTAGTTCTCAGAGGATGTAAACTATCCTGAATTTGTCTTGGGCCAAGATAAACTGTCAGCATGGTGCCTGGAAACATAACACTTTGTTCCACAGTGACTTGTTTCCTATGTCAGAGCTTCTGCAATTTTTAAAACTAGACCAGAGATCTTGCTTTAAAGTTTGGTTCTAGTTCAAACAATAATAGCTGTGATTTGTACAGAAACTCTGTGGATTGTCTATAAGACCAGAAATTGTCACAACTGATGTAACTGTCAGTCTGTCAAATCAGTGATTGACATAACGGTTCTTTCTAGCTCAGTTACTTTTCCTGCAGAAAGAATTTTAGGGCCAAGTCTAGTTAACATTCCACACTGAAATTTTAAAGATTATTTTACTGTTGACTATGCAAGACTTAGTTTTACAGCACATATGTTTACATTATAAAACCGCTTTCTCAGAGTATTAATGAGTAAATGTGACCCTTCCCAAACATAGAGCTAGATACCAGAAAAAGCAACCAATTCACTTGTAAGAAATAGATTTCTGCATGATTACATATCCTAGTATTTTTAACCCTGAAGCAATACAAAATGTTAAGTTGAAATTGAAGCAGTAAATCTTTCCTTAGAAAGATGCACACTGTACTGTCTGCATCATTACTGAAACCATTTTACTTTGAAGCACAGAAGGAACACTTAATTTTTATTTACTATTATGAAGGAAACTCTTTCATTACAAGGGAAAAGAGGCTGACAAACATGAAACTATGGCTGTGATTTGGGCAGAGCTCCAGAGATGGGAGAGAGTGATGCTTTTATCTTCAGAGGGTCTTTGACTGCTGCATTTATTCCATTAATAACTCCAGTATGGTTAATGTCATACTTTGTGCATTTTTCTCTGTGTCTGGCCTTTGTATAAATTACAAGGGAAGGTATTTTGATGTTTAACTCTGCTGGGAAAAATGGTGCAGCAATATTCTGTGTCTCGTTTCCCTGGATTGCATGGGACACCATGCTGATGTTCTCTTTTGACAAATGTGGTGTTTTTTGTAATTTTATTCTTCCCAATTTGAATTTTGAACCCATTGTATTAAAAATCTAATTGAATAAAAATCATTGCTAGTTTGTGTACTTATGAATAGTTTCTTCTGTAATTTAAGATGAAGGTTGCAGTGAAATTATTTGAACAGACAAACTTAAAACTGTTGGTCAGTCTGAAGGACAGGTCAGATCCTACCAATGTGTAAATGAAACTGAGTAAGAAAGCTCTTTGACCTTCAGTAAAACTTTTGTGCTTTGTTATCAAATTTATCGTCTAAACACATACACTCATTCAGTTCTTATTCAGTAAGATTACTAGATGTAGGCTTACCTGTTGAATGCAGGGATGTAATAGTCAAAGGCACTGTAGGACTTATTTAGCTGTTTCTTGTCTTAATTTCTGCCAAATGGATGAATGGAGGATGTCTGTGGATATACATATATGCTGAACAAAATCATAATGATTTGTAAATTAATTTAAAAAAACAGGTGAAGAAAAAATCTGTCAGCAAAAATTATTTTGCGTTATCTGCTTTAGTTGAAGTGAAAGGATTCCATCTACACACACTAATTTATAGGTACTGGAGGAGAATAAATCATAGGACCTGAAACTTCCATGTCATTGGCCATGCCAGGATTTTTGGAGTGCTCTGCAATTGTTAATGTGAAAATACAGCCTACCTAATTCTGCCTTCCAAAAACAAAGATAAATGAGATCTCTGTGTCACTCTGTGAACAGTCTGATCTCATACTAAGCCTTTAGAAAGGAGATTGCTGAAACATGCCACTATCTGCTTCTAGTACATGGAAAGCTGTTCTGGTCAGCTGAAGACTGTACATTTAGGGGTTTATTATATCATACCACTGTCCTTCATAGGTTCTAATAGGAAGTTTCTTTGTAAGAGTTGGAGTATTCAAATAATTTTATGAATGTAAGTAATTTCACCTTCTGAAAGGTCCATCAAGGTGTTACAGACTTGTCCATACAGTAGTACAGACAAGGAAATACAGTTTCTAGTTGCCTCTGCTGAAAATTGGATAACCACACAATATTTACTTATCCAATACATTTTACAGTGATGCAGCAATGGTTAGATCTACAGAACTAATAGCAAGTATTTTAAAATATGGAATACTCAGTAATTCCATACTCTGAAGGGTGCTCTTGAAAAACTGAGGTGGTAATTTCTAATGGTTTGTGAACCAAACCTGAACTTTTTATTTCAAGAGTATATTTTCTGATATAATAAGATCTTATTTTGTGCAGGTATCTCTGTACAATGGGATTTGGAAAAGTCCTTCTGTAGTGAAAAATGCTTGTAAATCACAAAATCTGTGATTTGAAGCTGCACTGAAAAAGCCACGTGAAAATTCTGGGAACAATTTTGAGGGCATGGAGAAATGTGAGGGAAAATGTATGACTTCTTAACATCATTTTAAGACTGTATGATAATAGGAGTTTTGCTCCAGCACTTATTTTAATGGGACTTTTTAGTTTTTTCTATTGCTGCATAAAATTAATGTGCAAAAAATTCAGTAATGTCAGAGATCCATTTATCCATCAATACTTGCCTGCATGCCACTGGACATATATATCAGCCAGAGATTTTCAGTCTCCTAAAGATTTTATGCCCATACACCAAACAAAGCTAGAAAAATCTAGGACGGGGGACATGGTGAAGGAATGTGGTGAGCAGTCCTGTGCTTCAGTCTTGCAATGATACTTTCTGCAAAGTGAGCCTCTTGGCCCACACTGACTCTCTACTGAGAGCCTATGTAAAATCATATGGCTTTAGTTTTTTTTTTAATACCTAATGTTTATAATCTCTTTCATTCCCAAGCTTGTTGTTGGTGAAAACAAGATAAGGTTGAGTCTAGATTCTCACATAATGCTTTTAATAAATTCAGTTTACTTCTGTTATCCATCATGTGAAAAGAATCTTCCCATAACTGACCCAGGGCTGACTGCTAAGAAACCTAATAGCAGTCTGTAAATTTTAAAAGGCTGAGTTTTCCTCTTTTTTTATATACCCAAAGCAAGAGGAAAAACAACCAGGAAGTTTGGGAGGTCTAAGCTTTGCTGACTGCCAAGGTTGTATTGTCTGCATGAGTTCCTCCACTTTAGTTTGTAGCTCATCTGTGGATATCTTTTGGTAGTTTTGAGTGATGTTAAAACTATTTATGACCTTTCTCACTATGTCAAATATCCTGCACTCAGAAAGCCTCTGAAAGTCAAGTCCAACAGACAACTATCAAGAACACCAGGTTACAGCACATATTGCTATTGGTTTTTACTAAAGTCATGTTAATAATATAAACTAGAATGCTATGTGATAGAAACCTAAAAGCTGCTGTGCGCATCATATATTAGCCTAATCACTAGTGGTTTATACCTGAGGAATGTTCCCTCCTTTGCTAAAGTACTGAGCTGCACTCTATTGGCTCAAGCTTGCAATCCTCCCCTGAAGTGCAGGGATTTTTACACTTTTGATGGTTCAGCCTCACGCTCCTTTTGAAATGTTTATAGCTATTTTATGTTGGTAGAAAACTGCAGTTGGTGTCCAAGAGTTACTAATGATTTTCTATCTCTTTTTAACTTTCATTTCATTACATTCGGTTGGTTGGCTCCCTTGTCTGAAAAAACTAGACCTTTTATACCATTCCAGTCTTTCATGTTTTACCTTATTTCTCCTCATCAAATTTGGAAAAACAAAGTAAAAAACTCTGATTACTAGCTCTTTTCTTATACTGATGTTTTTCCTTATTTACCTTGGATCATGAGAGGAGTGTAGCCCCACAAGAACATTTGCCATATGCTGTTCCTTTGGCATTGCTTTGCCTATTTTTTTCTCTTTAAAAGGAATTCTTTTTGGTTTTTAATCAAAACTGTGCTCTCCTTCTACCATCTGAATATAATCTTCTTGCTCAAAAATAGCTGGGTTTTTGAATCTGATTTCATAAGGGTTGCTTTTCATTTGCATTCAAATATTACATAGGGTATTTTTTTCTATTTTCTTGCTTAAGGAAACTGATGTAAGATGTCATTGGGTAAAAGGAATTGCCCATACTCTGAGGTCTTTTGATTCTGGAATCAGTGTTTTTATGTGCTGCCATGTCCAAAAACTTCTGTAACTGTCTTAGATACTTTAGCATTATTTTGTGTGCTCAGAAAGTATGGAGCATTCTTTTTTTTTTTTTAATAGAAACATCTTAACTTGGACTTAAATTATGGCAAAGATGCCTTCTGATAATCAAAATTATTTTTAAATTATTCTAAATAATTTATTGTTTTAAAATATTAATAACACTTTTATTTATGCTCAATATGGGTGTTTTGATTGGCAAGACAATGTAAAGACAGGTATACCAAGTTGTTCTTAGTGAAGTATGAATATAGAGACTGCACGAATAACAGGTTCATGCAGTTCTCTGCACATTGGCTTCACTAGACAATTCATCACTCTGATGTTTGTTTCAGTTTGTATATAAAAGATCTAGGTATGATACACAGAATGGAAGTAGATTGTGTTTCAGATAAAAGCTTTGGTATGGAACTGCAAGACACTGACTGTTGCACTGAGTCACACCAAAGGATCATTTTTCCCAGTGCCCCTTTCTGACCATGGTTAGCTTGTAGTGCCATTATACCAGTGTAGGTACAGTGATGCTTCACCCATCATCCTATCCTAGTTTTGAGTGATCTGCAGGTACTTCCTAATCGTGCAGTGTTGCATTCATACCTTTCCACCTAAAAGAATGCTGCTTCCATGAATGTCTCAAGTTAATTATTGAATGCATTTGTGCTTCTGGCATCCATAGCACTCTGTGGCAGCTAGTTTCACAGTTTGGTTGTATTTTGTCTGTGGGAAATCCTTTTAAAGGACCCGTGTTCATGAGTAGGTAGATCATTGCATTGATGGAAATTTATACACCAAAAATACTAGTTGGGGAGACAAAATTTGCAGCATGCATTCTTGTTTAACTAGATCAGTCTGATGTGGTTGTATTTGGTTTTAGATGCCTAATTTTCCTTCGTTGAGCTATATCCATTTGTCATATGTTGTGTATGGCTTGTGTAAGAGGAAGCAGGAGACAGATATAGTGAAAACACTGAAGTTGCTTCTCCATAAGTTATATTTTGAAGTAAATTTTCTTCCAATAAAATGTTTTGTAATTCCAGATACAAATAAGAATCAAAAAATAGTTCTAAGCACCAAACACTCATCCTATTACATATTTTGGCAGATGAAAGTGAAGCAAATGCTCAAGTATGTGGGCTATCCTAAAAATGGCATTTTATTAGGACTACTACAAACATTCCATGTGTCTTCTGATGCAACAGTGTATGAAGTCATTTATTACTCTATACATATGTGTAACTTGCTGTTATGTATAATATGACATTTGGGGTGAAAAAGGAAATTGTAGGAGGAGAGAATTTTCCCTTTCAGCTCTATGAGAATTTGTTTTTATGTAGATGAGCATTTGCATATGAAGGAGAAAAACATTCTTTTTTTTTAAGTAAAGTGAAAGGGTTTGGACTTTCTAATATATAGATAAATGTAAAGAAAAAATGTCTGAGAACATGCCTACTGCAGCTACATTATTATTGTTGTTTTTAAGGGGGAGATATTGCTGCCTCTATATCCTCTTCCATCCTGCTGCAATTGCATTTGATTACAGAATCATACTTTGTCAGATATAGATGATTATTGGTGGGTGATTTTAGTGGCCAGTGATGCCGCATTGAAGAGAATTTCTCTCTTTCATAGAAATAATTTTTCTCTCTTCTAGTTGTTCTTATTTTAAATTACTTATTTTGAGAAACAGTTAATTTGCCTTTTTGGAACCTGTACTAAGGTTCTGCCCTGTGTGCCTGGCTGCCAGTAAGTACATGAGATAGAATCTTGTTGGTATGTGGGAGAGAGGGCTTATGCCTCAGGCACGTTTCCCTCTGTAAATTTCTGTTTCTCTGCTAATCTTTGTCATCAGCAACAAAGGACAGTGACCAGATTAACTGAAGTCTGTATGGACTCCTGCCACACAGTGCATGCTGGTGACTTTTGTGTCATACTTTTTTTAAGTTGTAATTGATTTTACATTTTCAGTTGGTTGCATGTAGGTTAGTGTGGTCTTCGTTCTGAGCATGCTGTGGTTTATGTTCAATGTGAGCTGCATTCTTTTTGCACTTTGTAATAGATAACAGTTATGTTAGTTTGATGCATAATTCTGTTTTATTTTTAGTTTTTGTGTGGATGCATTTCAGCTGTGGCCATCTATGGAAATGTGTTCTCTGCCCAAATGATTTACAATCTACTTCCCAAGAAATGATTCAAAATTGGGTACAACAAAGAGCATCAGTGCTATTTCTTTCTGTTTCCAGGTTGAAAACTACCTGTAGAAAACAATTTTGAAAGTGTCTTTCTAGCTACTGTGATTTGGTTTCATGTAGCTGCAGCGCTGTGGTTGCATACTGCTATAAAACCACAGTCACCACAGGATTTTTGGTGCTTCTGTTGGTTGTTTCATTGGAATAAAGGAGTGACTAATTTTCATTTTCTCATCAACAAAATTTTGAACCAGTTCAGCCTAACCTCCAGTTATGTTACATAATTAATATTTAGGTACTTCAACAAATGGTGTGATGTTCAAGGTCTAAACCCTGAACTTTGCAAATTCTCAACACCTCTGAAAACTAAGTCAGCATTCAAAGTCAGCATTCAAATCAGCATTCCTGGGTTAGGAATGTAACTGTAAGCATCTCATTTGACAAATCAAGCCTAAATTAATTCCTGATTATTTTTGGCATTCCGTATTGGTGAAATGTTAATGTCAGTCCTGTGATATTGTGCTCTTGACATTGTTGGCTGTTAAACTTTTTTCTACAGATTCTTCTGCAATGTCTTTGTGAAAAATGTGCTTCACAGAGCTTAGTACCAAGTATGGGGAGACAAAAATTGGCCGTCAGACAGTCTGAAGCACATGCAGATATTTTGCATTTGCTTACATTGGTGGTAAGGCAAAAGAGTAAGATTCAGCCAGGGTTCTTTTAGGAATCAGCCATTAAGAATATTTATTAGTGTTTAAGCCTTGATTCTGTAAAGCTCTTAAACAAGGACTTACTTTTAAAGATTATAAGGGTCCTATCTCTGGTCCTTAAATATCTTCAATTCTTTTTATGTATAAGTGGTACATTTTAAATATTTGAAGTTCAGCGTGTGCTTAAAATTTTACTTAGCATTCTATTTAATCCTGGTTCTTTTTAATTTGCTGGTAATCCTTTAAGAAAGAAATAGGATGCAGTTGGGAGGATGTGCAAGGCAACACACAAAGAACTATGTGGTTGTAGTAATTGAAGGCTTCTCTATCAGACTGCCCTTATCATAGATTTTGTTTGTCTAGTGCCAAATAGGTCATTGAAACCTAGTGTTTTTTCGTGGCTCTTTTGTGTTTCTCTCAGTTCTCTTCTCTTGATACCCAGCTTGAGATAACTTTTCTGTGGTAAATATTGACCATGAAAGACTTAGTAGGCACGTTGACTCTGGAAAGTGCTGTAAAATGCGATGAATTTTAACAAATAAAACTATGAATCTCTGGGTCTTAAAATTAATAAAAATGCTGATCTTTTATTTCTGTAGATAGGTTTTGTGCAAGAGTTGATTTGTTCATTCACAGCTGGTATTCTTTTCATGAACTTTCTATATGTGTTCATTTGTGTTTTGTTGGTTTTTTTGATTTTTTTTTTTTTTTCTGTGCAGATAATTTGAATGAGTCTCTGAATTCTTAGTTAAAAAACCTCTTAGTCTTGTTTATTAGATTCAGAGGAATTTCCATGGGGGTATTCTCACTAGGAAAAGCCCAGCCTCTTCAGGTTGACATTTCTCTCTTTTTGCTTAAGAGCTCTTTATTCTCAGTTGGGAGGTTTTGCACTCAGTCATACTGCTGTTGCATGAGCAGTCCGTAAGCAAGCCTAACCTGGCAGAGCGTCTCTTGTGAATGGTTACAGCTGAACTTGAAGTTGCCCTCACAGGGAGCAGGAGAGGACACGGTGTTTGTGAACAGTTCTTCCTTCATTATCACAGCATTGCTGGTGGTTACTGAGACTCAGCAGTCTTTTCCACAATATCTCTTTTGGAGCAACAGAGCTTTTAAAAGAGAGAATGAGCTTCTTTGAGCTTGAGATGCCTGCCTGGAGATACAGAAAGCCAGTATCCAGAAATAATTGCTTGGTAGCACAGTAGCTGTCTGCTTTCAGTCTCTGACTGAGTTGTGCTTTACCTTTCTGCATGCCTCAGTAGTCCTGGCGTGGACAAAGTATCATTCTGATTCTCCAGTGGGAGAAGCAGAAAGAGGCAGCAGCTACAGCAAACAGATTAGTAGTGCTTCTTTCTGGCTTTCAGCCCATTGCCTACAAGTTTCTTACTTTGTGACCCGTGGTATCTGGTTGGTTTCTAAGTACATTTCACTTTTTTCATTAGCACCTGATTATTTTTACCTTTGACAGGAGAAGGCTGCTGTCAGTAAAGAGCCATGTAACTTGTAGTGTTTAAGAGCCACAGATCTCTGGGTGGGAAAAAGAACATCATTGCCTGAAGGTAGAACTTCCACTGTGCTTTTCTCCTCAGAAAGGAGATTTGTCCCAGATGAAGAGCTTTTCCCACCTTTCCTGAAATTTGTGTACAGAGCATCTAGGAAAGCGTCAAGTCTTCATCTTTCCTGCAAATCATCTTTGCTATAGCTATTAAGGAAACATCTGTCAACAGCAAAAGGCTCAGAGAAGCAGCCAGCAAAGTTGGGACTGTTTTTTTAAATACTTTTGTGTTTGAAACTACTTCAACACCTTTCAGGAGTATAAAAGCACTACTGAAAGTAATTTGCAATTTTCAGTGGAGGTGCACGGAGCATAGTACCTTCACAGACTGTATAGATTTATTACTTGTCTTGGTGCTACCAATCACTTTCATTCTGTCCTTTTGCAGACATCACAGTTGCTTGGGGAAATAATTTCCTTGGGTTTTTTTTCTTGCCTTCTTTTACTGGTTTTTAAGCTATCATTATTGCTATACCATATTGAAATCAGTCTTGCTGTGATCTTCCAGAATTTTATATCGACTTTTAAGATATTTTTCAAAGTAGGGAAACAAGGCATTTCACTGTTCCTGTACTTCAATTTGTGTATCTCAAACTTGGTTTAATGTAATCCAAAAGTTTTATAGAACTAATGTTTGTATTTTTAATTGGAAAAATATGTAATATTTATGGTACTAATTAGGTAGTCACGATGTTGCTTTATATCAGAGGCTCTCAATGCATTTTTCATTCTGCTGTCAGTGGATTATTATCAGAGTGTATAAGGCTGTGGTGAGCAGTGAAGAATTACAGCAAGGAAAGACAATGCTATTTATCTTGCTTAATATAGCTGTGTTTCTGTATGAAGATTTCACGTCTCAGTTGTTTCAAATAGGAAAGTTCCTCTGTTGACTTCAGATGGTACCTGAATCTTTTTCAAGCAAGTGGCTTCTATTTTAGGAGTTGTTTGGACTTTTTGCTGTTTGGTTAATTTCTGTGTCTTCTTGGTTTGTGTGTTTAGGGAGAGGATGAGGAGAATGTAAGGGAAGCTCAGTACATAACATACATCTTACTATGATTTAATTGCCAATGTAAGTTCTACTACATAGTAAGCAGGAAACAAAAAAGAAGCATACATTATAATTCCATCTGAATTTGTCTGTTGTGGAGTTTATAAATTTTTATTCTTTGAAGTTCTTTTTTCTCTGGCAGTGACCCCCTCCAATTCTCTGTATCATTTTTATAGTCAACTTGTGGAGTCAACTAACATGAATGTGTGCAAGCTTTACTGACCTAGACTGGGTTAATCAAATCACTAAAATAAGCACTGGTTTTGCACAGCAGGGTGTTAGGACCCCAGGTATAGTTCTAAGAGGTCCTCCAGAATGCAGAGAAAATGTGATACCACTACAACACTTGCTGTAGTTTGGTGAAGCATCATTTTAAAAAAAGCATGTTAAGAAAAACAAGTTGTCCAGTGTTAAACTGAATTGCACATCTGTTTTCATTGAATGCCCCAAAGCTTCATTTCAGTCTGCTGCTAAAAGGCATTTACTTGTCATAGCTGTCTGCCAGAATACATTGAAATGATTTGAAAAAAGGCTTGGTGGAGTGGCTGTGAGAGGGTGAATTAGTTCTGTGTACGGCAGCAGCAGGTTGGCCCAGCAGACTTCTGACCCAGAAGGATCCTGAGTCACTGCAATCTGTTCTGTGGGAGATGGAAGGCAGTATGACCTGGCTGTTGGACATGTTTTCAGCAGTCGTGAGAAAACAGGCTGTGGGCTAAGTGATGCTATGGTTCTCCATGCTATTCCTGGCCTTGTGGGCTGTGGTGCTGCAGCAGATGGTTCTTGTCCAGTTGGGTGGATTTGAAAGATCAGAACAAGGTAAGCACAGGAAAGGCACTTGACTGGGGGGGAGAGGGGAAAGAATGAAGTGGGATAAACAAGCCATGTTTATTTTCTCCTTTTTTCTTTGAAGTTTTTTGCTTTCTATCTTTAAATTCTGTATAAATATATATAAATATCTTAACAAGTAAACAGTAAGACCATTTTAGTGGGCGAGGAGGACAACAAAAACCTACCGTTAATGTTTCCATAATCAGCTAAAGTTCTGACTTTCTGTTTGTATTTACTTGGAGAATCTTCAGTTGTGTTCATTAACTCTACGTCCACAAACTTCTCAAATGTGTTGGTAACTAAAATGAATTAATATTAGGTTTGTAGTGTCACTAAACTTAAATGGGAAAGCCAAAAAAAGATCCTGGAATTTCTTAAACATCCTTGGTTTTCTAAATACAGTCCTTTTGGTATTTAAACACAGGACTTTGCAACCAAAAAATCTGGCTTCTCAGGGCTTGAGTGTTTTAGGAAACATAAAATCTAACTTAAATATTACTCTATATTCATTTTATATTCTGTTAGGAAGAAAGTAGTATTTTATTCCTGAGACTTGCTATGAAATTCTTGACTAATGGGCCAGCTGTACTAGAGAATATTACATTTTGCAGCCACTGACAGAGAGGTAGTTCTACCTTGAAGCATTCATCTTCTGGACTGTGCAAATTTGCTGTGAATCAAACAGCTATTTTTACCTTATTTAAACAGAGTTTGGTGGGGTAGTTATGTTTTGAGTGTTTTAGATTGGGATTTTAATGTGTGAATTCTAGTTTCCCAGCCGTGCTTGCAATGTAATTATTGACATGGATAGTCTGGAAACATTTGGTTTTGATTCCTTTAGAAAATCTCCATGCTCCAGAGAATATTGCCTTGATAAATACAGATAAGAGCTGTGTGAAGTCTAGTCAGGTTTGGAGGGGTTGAGGCTTTGTTTGGGTTTTTTTTTTGTAGTTTTTTAGATGGTTGGTTGGTTGATTTTTTTTTTTATTATTATTATTACTCTACTGTCTAGAGTATGAATACTCTACTGTCTGCAGACTTTTTCAGCACTGTGCATCTGACACAGTATAGTTATATTGCTGTACACATTTAAATGGTCTATTACTAGTCTGCTGCCAGGCACTAATAAAAATATATAAACCCTCTGATCAAATTTTATTATTTTTCTCATTTTCTTTCTAGACAGTTTATGGTTCCACAAGAGTCTTTAATTCCCAGTCATGATGCACTGTTAATGGGCTTTAGAATCTAGTCTCCTTGGCTTCATGCCAAGCAGAAGTCTCAGCTATCATTTGAACAGCTATGTTTGTAACATATATGTAGCACTGGATTTCATAATATAACTGTTAATGTGAGGAAATGGCAAAAATTTGTTCAATGTACTGCCATTCTTTATGCAAAAATTTATCCATAAAAATAAGAGATAGATTTGCTAACAAAATAACAAAATATTATTTATATATACTTAGTTTTACTCCATTTTAAACCCACTGAATTTTTGGGTTCAAACTTACCTGAAAGGAAAAAAAAAAAAACCACTTAATATGAACATATCATAATTATGCAAAAAAGTTGAGACACGTAGATGAGAAAGCTTACTGTGTTTGCAATGTAAAATTCATTTTAGTAGTAAATACTGGGAAAGAACTTAATTTTAAAAATCCTAATTTTTTTATAATTCTAAATTACTGTAATTTTTTGCTTTCGAACATTTGATCTGGACAAGCTCAAAAAGTTGGCCCATGGGAATCTGATGATATTTAATAAGACCAAGTGCTGGTGCTGCACCGGGATCAGCACGTGCTGGGTATGAACAGCCCCAGAGCAGCCCTGCCCAGAAGGACTTGGGGTGCTGTGGGTGAGAGGCTGCACATGCCCTGCCATGGCACTCACAGCCCAGAGAGCCAAACGTGTCCTGGGCTGCATCCAGAGCAGTGTGGGCAGCAGGGCAGGGAGGGGATTCTGCCCCTCTGCTGTGCCTTCATGGGACCCCACCTGCAGTGCTGGATCCAGCTCTGGAATCCTCAAAATAAGAAGGACACCAGCTAGTTAGAGAAGGTCCAGAGGAGGCCATCAAGGTGATTGGAGGGCTGGAACATGTCTATTATGTGGAAAGTTAAAAGAATTGGGATTTTTCAGTCTGGAAATGAAGTCATCAAATTGTGTCCTTTCAGTCCCTGAAGGGAGCCTAAAGAAAGATGGAGAGGGACATTTTACAACGTAATTTTACAAGGTGGTGACAGGACAAGATAGAATGACTTTAAACTGAGAAAAGAGTAGATTTAGAATAGGTATTAGGAAGAAATTCTTTACTGTGAGGACAGTGGAGCACTGGAACAGGTTGATCAGACAAGTTGTGAATGATCCACAAATGTTCAAGGCCAGATTGGATGGAGCTCTGAGCACCCTGGGCTAGTGGATGGCATCTGTCCCCGTGGCAAGGTGGCTATAAGTACATGATCTTTAAGGCGCCTTCCAGCCCAGGCCATTCTGTTCATCTAAAGAGATGATCTAAAGAGAGATAGGTCCTCCTTTGTCCTCCGAGGAAACCAACCCTCTACACCTTTTTCTGGTGTTCCCTCCCTGTCAGTGTAACTTTTGGCTGGCTAACTGAGTGCAAATTTGGATGCATTCACTCCTCTGTAAGGAATTGATTAAATAGCTAGGTGATAAGCACTAATAATGCTCCATGTTTTCCCTAAAGACAAGGGGTACTAAGGAAAACGCAAAAGCATGTTGTAGCTCCTCACCAACTCACCTGTGTCATTCCCCTTCTAGGGTCATAAGATGTGCCAGATCCAGGTGCTGCCAGAGCCTGTTTGTGAGTGAGTCTATTTTAGGAGGCAGTTTTTGTGTAGGAATGACAAGTTTCCTGAACTTCTCCAAGGCACAGACTCAGAAAAGAACAAGTCTGAGCTGGTGTGAGTTCCTAAAAAGAAATGTTGTTTTTCTTCTGGCTAGCCATTACCTGGCTGAGCTTATTCCAACATACTTGGGACGGGGGTGGCTGGGAAAAATTGAAAAAAAATTGCTTGCAAGTCAGAAGTGAAGTATTTACCCATTTGAGTGGGACTGCTCAAAACTGGTAATCAAACACTTGGTGAAGTAACTTGCCATTTTAGTATTGTAATCTTTCCACTTTCCATCTGCAAAACTGGGAAAACAGTAAAGCTCTTGGGGATAGATGACATTTCCTTCATTAATATCTTGGGCATGAGATAGTATTCTTGCACAAAAGTCTTTAAGAATTCAATCGTATTTTTGAGAAAGAGAGCTGGTATCCCTATTGTAATTTGTGTCAATTCTAAAGCCTGTTTATGCCTCCTTAAATGATGCCCAAAGTAGTGGGCATCATTTAGATGTGGGCCCCCTAAGAATGAAACCAAGTGATACAGATGTAGAGAAACCAAATTTGCTGAACTCACAGTGCTCAACAGTTATGTTTATGTTAAAAAACACTCCAAGATCTGAATTTTAATTTATTGGAGACATAGTTCAAATCTTTTACCTTCTCTCTCTATATGATATATATGATTATCTATCTAGGTGTTCTTTTAGCTGAATATTAGATATTGTAACTGGGTATGAGGATGGTAAATGTTACCATATTGTTTTATTAGCCATACTTTTAAGGTATATCATGGTGATTATATGCATTTGTCAGTGGTACTGTTGAACTAGAGTAAAGTGAATGGTAAAGTGGTTTTCAGTTGGTACTTGCATTAATGAGTAAGCATGAATTATAAAAACACCACTCACATTGAAACTTTTCCAGATTCAGGTTGGTCTGAAAGACAGGGAGTAGTGTGGTGTTCCTTTAATATCTCAGTACTATTTAAAAAATTAATTTTTAAAACCCAGGATTATGACCCAAAATACGGACTTTATGGAATGAAAGATTTCAGCTGAAATGAATGGGAAACACTGGAGAGAAATGAGTAGCTGTGATGGAGTTTTTATGCAATAATGGCTCATACTGACCTCTTGCAATTTCTAGTAAACAAAATTAATCTAAAACTAATAATGATCTGAGCTTTCTGATTTGAGTTCTGTGTCTCCTTCTCTGTTTCTAAAGGAATATATATTTCTTTTGCTGTCTATCTCCTTCACCATTTCTTCTATTCCTACCTTCCTGGGTTCTCTTTTGAGCTGAATTATGGAAACAAGAAAATGAGAAAAAAACCTCAATCAACCAACCAATCAAAAAACCTAACCAAATAAAAAGAAAAAATATCCCCCAAATAAACAACCCACCTGCACTTAAAAATTCCCAACAAAAAGTCCCAAAAGAAACAACCCCCCCAAAAAAAACCCAAACAAAAAACCCCCCAAAAACCCAAACCAACCAACCAAAAAAAAACAACAACAAAAAAAATCCCACAACTGCACAATGGTGTAGACCTCTTAGCTCTCTTTCATTTATGTTGGGCATACTTGACTTGATTTTAATGTCAGCCCACAAATGGAGCTCTAGTCACCCTTTGTGACTCCAGCATTTGTATAGGGCTTCAGTCCTGCAGCATTTACCTTTGTCCCTGACTAACATGGACCACTCTACTGCTACAGTTAAATTTGGATAGGAAATAAAGTAGACTTTGCTCATGGCTAGTGAATGCTGAGAAAACTTGCCCCCTTATTCCAGGTGGCCAATCAAAGCTAAAATGGTGGTCATTTAGCTATGGAGCCTGGGAGTAAACTTTTTCCTATTTGACTGCTGTTGATACACCAAATTCTCATCCTTCAGCGTAGCTGCAGCTGAGTATTTGGTTGTCACTGGCAGCCAAAGGTGGGCTGGCAGCTCTGCAAGTGAAAGCTCTACTTTGCCACATGTATTTTAAACAAGTTCAGTCAAAAGGTTGCTAGGTATTTTACTTTGAACTTAAATGAGGAAAAAAGTTAGAGGGCTTTGTGAGAAAGCCTCTTCAAGAAGTTGGGCATAACTCAGCTTCTTTAGGGGTTACAATAGCGGTACTCTGTATGCAATTTTTGATTATCATAATCTGTTATAACAACCTTTAGTTTAGTGCTTTTTTCTTTGTTTGGAAGCTAATGTCAAAAAACCAATTCCTCAGTCAATAGAAAAGAACAAAAAAGACTTTCCAAGGTAGAGACTATATGGAAAATAATGAAAATTGTGACACAATTATATGTGGGGTACTTTTGCAGTACAGGCAGCTTTGGAAAGTGGAAAACTCCTAAAGGTGAAGAAGAGCAGTCACCCTTAGGCTGCCAAACATCTCAGCTGTATGTGGCTGTAGGAAGTTTTGAAAGCACAGGTGTGTTGTTGCGTCCAGTTGCAGGTTGGCAGCAGTTAGCAACTGGCTTAACTACTTACTTGCCATTAAAATTTATGCCTTTGTTGTTAATTATAAGTAGGGTCAATAAGTTGTTTTGGTTTGTCAGAACAAGCTCTGCTCTTAGCAGTGAAACTGATGAACTGCAGCTTTGTAAATGTCATGGGAGAGTGCTGTTGTCCAGACTCCTGCCCCTCTGCTAATTCATAGGTCAGTCCACTGCCAGTTTTTCAAAAGAGATTCATTTTTTTCTACAGTCCTATAGTTCCAAAAATTGTATATGTACTTGTCTAATGGATTTGTTAAAGTGTCTCCTTTTCATGGATTTGTAATAGCAAATGGTCTCTAATACATTTTTAATTAGTTGATTAAAATTAAATGATTAATTAGAGATTATCTTCTGTGAAGCAGAAGAAATTATGACAGGAGTAATCAAACATTAATTACTGAAGATTTTGCTGATCAGCTGTCTGCTGAACATGCTATACTGCAGGTGTGTGATAGGAATGATGCCTTTTCAGGCTTATGGAAAATCAGAGGCCAGACAAAATGAAGAGAATAAAAAGCAGTAATACTTAATGTATTGTCTGTCGTAAATGTGCCTTCAGGTACATTTAGGGCAGACAGAGCCCACCCAAAAATGGATGATGGGTCACAGTTTTTCTCACTTTTTTAAGTTCAGTCCATTTGCATATTGGGGGTTAATCTCCAATTACAGCTTCAGGTAATGAAGTCATTTACCCCAAGTTTGCTCCCCTCCCCCCAGCTCATTTTTGTTTACATTTCTTGGGGTCTGAGACAGTGAGGTGTCCTTGATTCCCAGGCCTAGAGAGGAATTGTTTTGCCTGACCAAAATGTGAAGACAGTAGTTAACACTGAATCTGGAGTTTAGAGTTACACACTAAAGAATTACAGGATTACAAATGTAGGAAAATATAAAAGCTAAAATCCTAAGGCATCAGGAAAAGTAAAACTTTTCCATAACTTCAACTCCAAAATAGGTAAACTGTACCTAGGTAAAATAGGTAAACTCAATCTGTTAGAGATGGAAAATGCTTTTTTCATATGTGTTTTTTTAGTGATACTGTTTTGAGGAGCATATTAACCTTCCATGTGTACTGTGCACAATAGTTCAAGATTTGTTTAATATGCATCTGGCATTATAGCACTATAAATGGAGTTGTTTATAGAAGGTGGTATTATCGTTCATGGTACAAAAGTGGTGGCAAATCTTCTTTAGATTTTACTTTTAGGATTACCACATTGTTGATTCCCTTTGCTTTCACCTCAGCTTCCCTGGTTTTGGTAGTTGGCTGTCAGTGCAGCTCTGCATCATTGGTTTTTAGAAATCATCTAGGGAAAGATAGTGTGCTTTGCTTGTTTTGTACACGAGGAATCATAGAACACATACCTTAGCAAAAAATTCAAGAAGTTAGAGTTTAAATTTAAACTATGAAGATTTTCTTTTTGAGAAAAAAATCACCTGCTATCCACTAGGACACCCACATGAAAAGTATTCAAGTATGAGCTGTCTGACTATACCAGTGACAAATAACTTGAAGTGTTTTCTGAACTAAGAACTGTTGTCCTGGATAGCCAGAGAGCTGAGCCATTCCCAGGTGGACTTAGAAGCATCCAACCCAAATATGAACAGGAGAGTTAGGTTCCAAAATAAATTATTAGGAGTAGACATTTGTAGTAGACAAAGCCAAATATGTTTTTCCTCTTCTGCTTTTATATCAACAGATGATGGAAGTTATTTAGTTTATACTGAAAATGTTGGAATGTGATAGTCAAGCAGAGTTGTCACACCTGTGTTATGCTTTCCTGGTTGTCTAGACATTCCAGCCTCCGTTCATTCCTGTGGATCTGAATCCATCACCTGTGCTTAATACTTACGTCTGTTGAAAAAACCTAAATACTCCTCCAAATGGTATGTCAAGAACATGCTCTTCTAACTTCAAACAGGCCTTTAATTCTCTTGGGTTATGTGAAGTATATTGGTGTCAAGATAGAAAGATTACTTTAAAGAAACCAGGTGTTCATTCTCTGAGATTTTTTTTTTATAGACTTGCCCATATATCTCCTGCTGTTTTCAGCTACATCAGCATGAAGAAGCATGTATTTTTGACTATGGTGCTGCAAGCTTTTCAAACATGTCTATGAAAGATGCCATCCAGTTTGCTGTAGTTGTTGCATGTCCTCCTTTGTTGCAATATGCCTTGCATTACCTCAATTTCCTTCTCTTGAAAATGAATCTTATTCCATCTTCAAAAAGTTAAATTTATTCTTTGAGTTTGAGACACTGATGCCACAGTTCACTCCTCTTTTCCTTACCTCAGTCATCTGTCATCTTTCCAAAGCTTCAAAAATCTCAAGAGAATACAATGAATGTCAAATGTGAGAAGAGTGCTGTCTCAGTAAGTTTGACCTGATCAGGAAAATTTTCTTCTTTTCTTCTCTTCTCTTTCCTTTTCACCCGAAATGACTTCTTCAGGAAACATCCAATCTTTCTGTAACTCAGTGGATCAAAGTGCTGCATTGTTGGATCTTAATCACATATGAATGGCTCCAGAAGGGATCAGAGCTCTCTTTGTTCATTAGAGGCTTCTAGGCCAAAACTGGTGCCAGCAGCCATAAAGGAAATATGTAGACCTCTGTTTGGTCATTCAGTGAACCATGTCACTCTAGGTTTGACCCCAACATCTTTGCACTAGCTTCCTTCTGCAGGAAGGTGGCCTAGATCATGGCTGTAAAATATATTAATGCTGGCAATTGTAGGCAAAGGGATATTTTTTTTGTCTGTCTTTTTGATGTCTCTGCTAATTTTTCTCCTTGCTGTTTTCTTCTTCTTCATATTATCAGCTTTAAGCACAAACTAGGTTCAAAATGTTCCAGATTTGTCTGTATCAGACAGGGCGTGGTCTACATCATTGTGGTGTCGCAGTGTCTTTCAAAGTGTAAGTGCTAAGTATGTACTAATACCAAAGTGTACGACCATAAAATTTGGGTTTTTTTCCCTTAAAATTTGCTTCTCTTGTGCTGAGTGTTTTGCCTATTGGTACTGGTTATAGGTAGATGGACTGCTCTATGAATAAAATTTTTTTACCAAGCGATTTTACTTCTTTTTAGCCCATCAAGACATTAGAAGAGCTTAACAAGACATAACAGTATTGGATAGCACATTAACAAGACATTGTATTTCTCCTTTTGCTTCAGCTGTGCATTTTTGGGCAGCCATTTTAATAATAATGTCACTTTATGTTTTCATGTGATACAGGCTGAGATGTTCTTGCTTGCAGACTAAGGTGTAGTTGATATGTAAAGTGCAATCCAGTACCATTTTTACACTGCTATATCAAGCATGAATTAACTGCATAACTGATAATAAACTTAATATCTCTGAATGTTTGTAGTGAAAAGAAAATAGAGAATGAGAAGCTGCACATTATTCAGGGTATTTGTGCACAAACATGAGTGTTGCTGTTTATTTGATTATCTGTCTGTTACTGACATGCTTTAAAATGTCATCCAGCGAAGAAGGCAAACCAAACAACTTAGCTGATCAATCATATACTCTGGATACTGAAAAGAAAATTATTGAACTGTTCATGTTTGTCCTTTAGATTAGAAAATTCATTGGGCAAAGTAAGTGACAAAGTGTTCACAGAAATAAGGATTGGTTTATATATATATATATATGCTTTGTGAGTGTCTGGGCTATGTAACTAGAACAGTATAACTTCAAATGTAGCTTCATTGGCTTTTTGTCTTCATATACTGTGTCCATAAAAACAGACAAGGCTAAAAGAGAAGGAACTTTGTGTTTTGTTTAACAGTTCTGGTAAAATTCAGAGAAGTCAGATATGTCAACTTTTATTTAAAAACTAAGTATTCAAATCCTAGTAGAAGCATTATGGTCTTGCACATGTTTTGTATGAAATGAGCTCTTTTAATGAGTATTCAATGAAAATTCTCTCTCAATGAGAATTGCTCTCATGCCTCCCACAAGAGCAGCTAAGATCTAATCAGACCACTGGACAGTGGATTTTTTTTTATAGGATCCAGTTGTACTTGTTTGTCCATGCTTGTCTTTAATCTAAACCCAGGTGATTTAATTTATACCTTCTTTTTACTGATAAATACTGTTAATGCATTTAAACTCTTGTGAAAGAAACAAAGGAAATGGTTTTTTGTTTTCTGTGACAGATGTCACTGTTCAATCTTGATTTTTTATAAGCGTTGTTGACTTTTCAGTATACTCTTCTTCAGATGTTGTCAAGTCCTTTTGCAGATTCATGCTTTCTAGCTGGCAAACATCAAGCTGGTACACTACCAGCTGGACTGGGATTTTTTTAATATGAAGTAATTTCTGCTCCCATGGAATAGACATCTTTAGAAGCAGGATGTTGTATTGCTTGTAAATCATCTACAGCCATTTTATATGGCTGATCTCTACTTACCCTCTCCAATTCCTACTGCACTGCCTGTGGTCTGACTGACATGATGATGACACTGCCCTTTCCATTAATCTGTCTGCAACTGGTCTTATAAAACAGTGCGGCTGGTGGCACTCTTCACTGCATGTTGAGTAAATTGCTGTACAATGTGCAAATACTTATTCATTTGAAGTCTCAAGGATTTGATCCCTCTCCAAAACAGTATTGCAGTAGGCAGCATTGCATCTTTCCCTGTTTTCCGGAGCAATGTATAAAACACTTTGTGTTGTTAAGTTTTTTTAAAATTGTTGTTAGTGCTCCATCTTGTAAGGAGGTGATTTCTTTGGTGAGAGGACAGTTGAAACATTACATTATTAATATTTCAAATTCAAGCTCTTTACCAAGTAGATTTTATTTGTTATAAGTAATGAAAGCATCTGAATTATTAGCAGCATACCATTAGTAAACTGATTCACTATAAAGCAATTGAACCATTTTTTAGTTATGGAAGCAAACATAAAACATTAGTTTCCAATTTCTAGTCTTTTCAGTAAAACTAGCATGATCTGTCTGTTTATGTAGGACTGTACTAAACATTCAAATCTAAAATATTATTGAAGAACATATTTTTAGTGGTGGGGGTTTTTTTTAATATATATACTTAAATTCATTACCTCCTTGCAATGGTTTCTTTTTCTTTGAAATCTGGACTAAGTAAAACTTAAAACTGGGTCTCTGAGCTGGAGATTGAGGAATATTCAGTAACCTGTTTCTAGTTATCCCCTTATGCCACCCACTGAATAATAGACATAACAGGGTAATAATACTAAATTTATCTGGAAGTGCCAAGAAAAAAGCTATGATATAGCGCTACTTTCAGACTACAGAAAAATCAAAACTCAGATTTATTTTTGGTGTTTATGGTTGAAAGATGTACTATTTGTTGTTTTATTGCCTATGTAATACTTTGGAGTTGCACAGGCAGTGGTGATATAACAATAGATAATATACTATACATCTTGGCATAGAAGTAGCAGAATAGTTTAATCATATTAAGCCTTTCAATTACTGCCTCACAAATGGCTATTTGTTTTTGATGGGTTTCTTATTCAAGTAACCCTCGACCTCATAAAATACTGAACTCATACTGCAACTTACGCTTTATAATGCCAGATTTTTCTTCTTTTCAGTTTATGCAGTTAACTTGTATCAAGTTTAAAAATAATGCTTTAAAAGAATCAATTTCATGGTGAATGCATCTAGTCAAACAACTCATTTAAACAACATCTTACTCGTGTGTAGCAGACCATTTTACAAGTAACTGAGAGTTTTACAAGCCTGTGTTTCAGACAGGATAATTGGTTGTTTCTCATATGTGAGCCTGAAATTCAAACTTGTTAGCTTCAATATACAGAACCTTTCCTGGCTTGGTAAGGAGTATTTAGTTAAGGTCTTTTTAGCTGTAGACATATATATAAATTCATTATCAAGAAGTGGTAAAATGGAACCAATTTTGAATATGTTCTATAAAAGCTAGTGGTTATAACCTTTTTGTTTGTCACTAGTAGTCAGCAAACTTAGCCTATGATTTCTAATGTAAAGTAAACTCAGTTAGGAATTGCAAATGTGCAGATTTCTGATTTGTGTTGAGCACTGGAACCTCAGAATTTAAAGAGGTGATTTTACTTCTATTAGACCCCAATTTTGAATAGATTGGTTGCTCTCTAAGGTAAGTGGATAGTGCTTAGAAAAATCTGTTGCATTAAGATGTTTTAGTCAATTTATATTAATCTTCTCATCCTCATAAAAATTTAGAGCCAGCTAAACATTTGCTATATTTGATTTCATCTTCAGTGCAGTGCTTACCCCAGGTGTAATGCTGGGGCCTGTTGGAAAATCAGCAAGTCACATCCAAAGGTGGAGGGAAGGAGCTGTCTGTCAGCTTGCAAAAGCCAGGTTTCTCTTTCTGCTAGAATCACTTGACAAGTACCTGCTTTTGTTTTTCATTGGTACAGTGATGATAATTGGGGCATTACTAGGACGTAGCACCTGCCTCCAGGTGCTTTTCTTCAGAAATAATCAGGCTTTTCAATGACTTTAAAGGTATTCCACAGTTGTCATCTACAAAAGAAAGCCTTAATTCACTTAAGTAACAATAGCTTTATTACAAAGCTCCTTCAATATTATTTTCAGTAACGCTCCTTTAAGAAGACCATAAATTTTACAAATGCTGTCAGTCAGAGTTTGTCTGTCTTTGCAGAGATGAGAGGGACATTTTATAAGGGCATGTGGGGATAGGACAAGAGGGAATGGCTTTCAAGTGAAAGAGAGCAGGTTTAGATTAGGTATTGAGAAGAAGTTCTTTATTGTGGGGAAGGTAAAAGTTTGAAGAGGTTGCCCTGAGAAGCTATGGATACCCCATCCGAGAAGTGTTCAAGGTGGGATGGGACTTTGAGCAACCTGGTCTATTGGGAGGTGTCTCAGCCATGGCAGTGGGGTTGAAATAGGATGATCTTTGAGGTTCCTTCCAGCCCAAGCCGTTTTATGGTACCTTGGGGCTGGTTTGGATTTTTTTGTGTCAAGGTTGATATCCTTCCTGAGGTATCGGTTTATCTCTCTTCTTTCTTGTATGTGCCACTCTTGATCATTTAATCTCTTTCCTTGAAGTGTGGATCGATATAATGTAGGGAAGCGATCTCTCAATGCAGTAAAGAAAAATATCCATCACTCATTCTCTTATCCCTTCCCATGGAATATTTTTACTAAAAAGATTTTTCAGAAAGTTAGAATTCTCTGCTACAACCTATGCTAACGGCAGGAATAATGCCGGCACTTTACTTAAGTTCAAGAGTCAAGCAGCATCTCATTGCATTCACCCATCTCCTCCAAATCCATCTGGTCATCCATGTCTTTTCCACCACTGCTGCAAGTCTCAATGAAATTTAGTTTGCTAATATTACTTTCCATTTACTTGACTTAAAACATCCTCTCTTGCTGTAAAGTGCTCACTTTTTTCCCCATATCTATGATTACTCATGCATATCTTATCATTTTAGGGTTAGTGGCAGATTTGTTTTGCACATGCATGTTCTCCTGTGTACAGGACTGTGTCTGAATTGAGCTGTGTAATTTTTCTCTTGGTATCCTTTTGCATTATTAAGAAAACTGAAAGCAGGGAGGGGGCCTTAATCAAGCAAGCCCTGGTCAGAGAACCTGGGGCGGTTCTGCCGTAGTTCTAGGTGGAGAATTAAAAAGTATCAAAAAATAGATGAGTCTGTAGCTGCCTGGAATAGTAGTTTAAAGTGGAGGCTTGCTGTGAGTTTGGAGGCATTAATCTTCTCAGAGACATGGATCTAGAAAACACAAAGTACAGACTTGCATCTTCTAACCACAGGGCAGAAAGAAATCCTCAGAAAGAGATCCCACAGAAGTTGCTGGTGCTGGAGCAGCTGGGAAGGTCACAGAGCCTGTGGCATTCTGACAGCCAGGAACTGAACCTGGCAGTGGCATGGTCTCTGGGAACAATTTTTACTTAACAAGTATTTTATGCAAGCTTTTTCGAATGGATTTATTACACAGTTTCTGCTTTTGAACAAGAAATTATTAATTGCAGATAGTTCAGGCCTTCTATTGCCTCTGTGCAGACTTTGCATAAGAAATAGTTCTCCCATTGGCAAAAGCCCTGAAGGGAGGTTGGAACCATCCTATACTAACGTGCTGTGCTCTGTACCTGGTAAGGAGCGAGGGCAATAGGCACAGCTACTGTCTGTGTGTGCTGGTGGGAGTACACACCTCACAGAACCACAGCTGCTGCTGCGTGACTTTTCTTTTGTGCTCAATCTGATGTTAACTTGGAAGAGTGTCAGCAGTGTGAATGTGAGGAGCCAACCACAAAGCCCTTAGAAATCCTGCTCTTTGCTGCTGATACAAGGGTACATGTCCATACAGTGTTTTGGTGCTTTGCAGACGCGGGCACAGTATACAGAGGTTATTTGTTCAAGTACTAGATTTGTGTACATGTTCAGGCAAATGCAGATGAATCATCACATATGCACTTCTCCAGAAAATACTGCTTATCTGCTGTTGGAATAGAAAACATGCTATCTGCAGAAAGGATGTCATAATAAGGATTGATCTTGGGACTTCTCATTACTCTAAAGGTTATTTTGACACTCAACATCGCAGGTAAACTTTTTTGGGTTGGGGAAGACAAAATCTCAGTACTTGTGTCTCAATCTTGTTACTAGTTCAAACCACAATCTGTAGACAAAACTAGCATATTTTGCTGCTGAAATCAGCATACTCTCTTGGTAGTTTTATATTCTGAAGTAAACCATGAGTAGCTGCAGTCTATTTAAGAAAAAAGGATGCTACAAAAACTCTAAGTCTCTGAAAGATGTTTCCTAAAGGTCTTGAGTGTTGAGTCTCTACTAGTTACTTGAATTCCTTAAGCTATTTAACTGAAGTTATAACAAAAACAAACCTGAGTCAGAGATCGTAGAGAGGAGTTGACTGGTGGTATAGTAAAATTTTTCAGTAGATTTCCTGTAAAATTATCTTTGGATATGTTCCATTCTATATATTTTGTTAAGAGATTAGAACAACAATAGTAACTTAATGAGTTGTCCTAAGGTTAAATTGATCTTATATGCAATCAGTCATTTTCAGTACAGCTTAAGAATATACTAGGATGTGCTAAGAATATTCTAAAATAGAAAATAGTCCTTATATGCAGCAAATTGGCAATTTTGTGTCTGTGCTCTATGTGGAGGAAGAAAGATATGTGAATTTTAGATGTCCTCCGAATAGCTGTCTTTAACCAGGGCTAATTTTCAGCATTACTCTTTAAGATTTTAGATTCTAACACTTTACATATAAGTACGTAACTGTCAGACAGTGTCTGTGGCAACCCACAGTACTTAATAAAACTCAGTGGGTAAGAGAGAAAGCAAAAGGAGCAGTAACTTAAAGTGACGTTTGATTTTCAATTCTGAGTAATTCTTTGAAGTAAAATAAAGCAATAAAGTGGTATTAAAGAAAAATATTTTACTATGCTTTCATTGCATGCATTTTTGTACGTTATCCTCTTTTCTGTTCTTGTTTCCTTTATCACTCAAGATGTTCTTTCACTCACTCTGAGGCTGGATAATTGTGAGTCCTTATCTTGTTTTTTTGGTTATATGGTTATATGAATCTTCATCTGGAAGTCTGGTTTTCCCCATATAGGTATGCTTCTGCTCTTCTTGTGTTATTTAGATTTCTTCCAGTTGTAAGAAAAGCACATGCTTATATGAAAGGAATATCTGCCCCTGGGTGAATTGGACATGGAAGGCAAAGTATAGGTGTATGTTTTTGGCAGCTACATTATTTACTGTTTCTTTTGTACAAAATAACAGAATCTAACAAAAAAAATCTAATGCACTGTAGTGCACTGTTGTGTAACACAAAGAGTGTGTGCAAAGAATTGATGGATCCTAGTAGCTTCTCAAAGCCTTTTTTTGCTTCCATCCACATACAAATCTCAGTGGTACTTCTGCAACCTCTGCAATTTTCTGTCCTCACTCTCATCCATCTTATTTTTCCAGACCCATTGTAATCTGACTCTGTCTATGTGTAAAAAAAACCACCCCAACTTTTCTGTTTTAAAACCCTTCCAGCTCTTTAGCTCACTCCCCCTTTTCTTGTCTCCTGCTTGCATTTGCCAATACTCTGTGCTCTCTGGAATAGTGTAGCTCTGTGGATTTGTCAGGCATCCTATTTCTTCATTCTGAATAGTTAGTTGTCTTCTTTAAAATACATTTCTTTCAACTATCACTTGTAATCTGAAAAGTGTTGTGACTTGTGGCCACTGGAGATAACAAGGATGGAAACGTGCACAAAGCACTGTGTACATTACTTTAAGTGACTGTATTCCCCTTTGTAAAGACTTAGAAGCCAAAAATATCATCCAGCTCTCTTACAAAGCTGAGTTGGATGTGTTTCAGGTAGTCTTTTATAAAAGGCAAAATCTAAAAAAAAAATTGGAAAGCTGTACAAACTAGAAATACCAATTTGTAAAGCATTCACCACTACTTGTGAGATGTACTAAAAAGCCTCTGATGGTAATGGTTTTGTAATCTTGTCTAAAGAAATTGCCTACCCTGCTACGACACAGAAGTGCTGAGGAAGACAGACTTTTTTTTTCTTTCAATTTTACTTCAGCAGGTAATATTTTAAACTTTTTAAAAAAAGCAGCTCAATTACATAAATCTGATTATCATATGTACTTAACGGACTCATTGCAAATTTTCAACGTTGTGCATACAGACTTTTGGATTCCTTGGCACATTAAGGTCGGTGAGCAGTGAAATATATATCCTCAAAGAGCTAGAGTATAAAAGCCTTTCTGTTGCTGATAGTATTGTTGGACCTCAGCTGGCATTCCTGGGAGTAGCCCTGTGCATAGGTTGCTCCAGACCACAGCACATCACCATTCCTTCTCATCAGCTGAGGCACTTTCATTCCCCTCCCTGTTGTGTAAGAGATATTGCATATGGAATCAATAAACATGAGGTACAGGTGCTTTAGGAGGAGTGCTTATGATGCATAGGTGCATTACAAGGATCCCTCTAGACAAGGATGAGATCACTGTTAAGAAGAAGCATACGAGAGGCATACGTGAAGTATCTTTTTAGGAGAAGTGAAGTGTCTCTGTAGGATGAATAAATATTACGAAACTTTGGCTGAGAGTTGTGCATGTTACAGCTGCTCTAGTCAGACAGGAGGTCCTTTTTAGCCAAGTGGGCTGTCAGATAAGAAGCTTTCTAGCTGATTTTTCAGGAAAAGCATGGATGTGTAAACTCCTGTATGACAGTGGATTAAACTAGTTGATTTAAGATTAAGTGGCTATCAGTCCACTCCACACAATCCTATAAATCACTGTACTCAGAAAAGAGCCAGCAGAAAAGTTCATGTAGCAGCTCAGGAGGCTGTGCAGTTTGCAGTCGAGCACACCGACATAAGCTAGAGTGGATTTCAATTTACTTTTTAGCATCAGTGGTGATTTAAGTAATGAGTTCTACTCTATGGTTAGTAGGTCAACATTTGTGGTTTCTATTTAATTTGCCAGAATTTCCTTTCTTTTGTTTTCTCTTTTCTTTTTTTAGACATGACTTCTTTTACCTCTAATGCCATCCTTTTCCTTACTGCACTTGGTGAAAGCTTTTTTTGTTTATTTTAAAGTCTTCTGGAGCAGTATAAATATACTGTGAGCCTCTAATTATGGTATTTTTTTCTGTGCCACCTGCAAACATATTACTTTTTTAGCTGCGTAGTTAATTTTCTTTAAGTTACAAATTTTATGTAGTTTCCCTTTTTAAAACTTGATGCTAAGTAAAGTACTCTGGCTTTTTCTCTTCTCCAAATATATTGAATTTGCACAAGAATTGTTATAGGCAGCTTGTCTGTTGTTTGTAGAAACAGCAAGCAAAATTCCCTCTCTCTGCTGCATCCTCTAAATGGTTTTTCCAAAAAGCAGATTTTTATGAAATCTGAAAAGATATTATCAGCGTCACAGCTCAGTGAAACTTTCACAATGTTAATAAGGGCTACTCCAGTCTCCCATTATTACTTTTTTTCTTGTCCATGCAGATTTGGAATGGATGAGTGAACCATGTCTTTTGGTTAATGCATGGATTCAGCAAATTAGATTATTTTAGTTCAATTCATACCTTCATCAGTCACCCTTTTGCAGTAATAATTGGTAAATTCTTTGAAAGTCTTTCAAAAATTTATTCTAGTGGGGACACTGACAAGACCAGGTAGCCTTTGACTGGCTATAATACACATTTTGTTACAATTTTTTTATCCCAATAAAATTTTTCAGTAAAAGAGCAATGAATGAAAAAGTATTTTATTCATTAGGTTCTCCATTTACCAGCCTGGTAATGTAAGTGACTATCTGAATTCTCTATTTGTTTACAACAGATTAGTCACAGTGGGCTGGAAGCTTTTCTATGTTGATGAAATTTGGTAGTATAATTTTGAATTTGAATGAAAAATAATGCTTTCAGTCAGCTTTTTTTTTTTTTTTTCATGTTGAATAATAGAGATTACTCTTCTCATATATTAGAACATCTAAGTTTTCCTATAGATCTTATGTTCACATGGGTGGTGAACTGACTAGATGATGACGTTCATTAATAGAACATAGAAAAGCTTTCAGCAGGGCCTGGTTACTCAGTTTACGTATATCAATTTAGTAACATCAGTTCCACACTGCTCTGATAATTTACACCAGCTGAGGTTCTGGGCACTGATCCTTTTTATTGTGTCTTGACTTTTCTAGCACGTAGGTTGAGCAACATTTGATAACCATATGTTTGGTGTATTGTGCCAGTAGAATAGGACTTAGAAGGTGGAGTGTGGGAAGAGTGGGAATTGCATACGTGTATTGTTAGATTTTATTGACTTCAGAATGTGGCATAAATACAATGTCAGGTTCTCTATAAAACAAGGCCCCCATGTGGAGTCAAGACATACAGTGATATCCTGTAAAAATTAGTAAAGAAGTCTTAAATTTAGATATAATTGGTTTTATTTTCTTCCAAGATTATGTCTTTAAAAATTTAGTAATCTCAAAGTCTTGAAAATGCAAAGCCACTATGTAAATGTGCATCTAATGCACCAGACTTCTGAAACATGTTTGAGTCTTTATATTTCACTTCAGCATCCATGAACAGGCAGAAATCTTTTCACTGTTTGTGCAGAGGGGAAGACAGAAGAGCTTCTCTTAGGAGCTCTCCCCTTTGTGCTAGTGTGATTGAAGGGAGCTGTAAAGCAGTAACTGCTGATTATGCAAGAGCTACCTAGGTGTGTGAGTATTCAGTGAATTTCAGCTTTCTTTGGACACTTGGGTGATCAGTGTACATCCTCTTAGGAAATCTGCAGGGAATGAGTGTGGATGATGGTCAGTGGGGCAGAAAGGAACTACAAAAACAAACATGGATGGAAAGCTGAGTGCATTCCAGTGGAAAACTCATCTGTATAAAAAGAATTGGGCATCTGATTGTGTCAATCTTTTCATGTTTCATCTGTTGCATGTAAAAAATGGTTCTTTTTTCAAGTCTAAAAAAAGTACTTGCTTTTAGAACAGAATGACTTCTTCTGAGTTGATGGGAGAAGAAGTTACAGTACATTGGAAAATATTTGGGTCTGCAACCTTCTTTCTGGAAGTTTCAAAGTCCAGAGAGCCCACTCGCAAAACCTTGAGGTTTAGCAAACTCCATTGTGGTATGAAGTTTAAATGAGGAAGTTGTAACGCACCACAAAGTGTCCCTTGGGTTGTGAAAATCCACTTCTGTGCTACTTCTGGTTTAGTTAGTTATTATTTGTAAGCCGGTTAGTGTTGTTTTTCTAGACTAGTATTAGACACGATCATCCAACAAATCTTTTTTTTTCTGCAGAAGGTATGAATGAAATAACTCTTACTTGTGAATATAAGCGGTTGTGCTTCCATGCCAGTATCAAACCCTCACATTTTAAAAACAACTACCTAACTAACACTTTCATTTCAGCATTCATCTAGGACCTATTACTGCAGATACTCTGAACTGTTCCTTAGTGGAAAAAATTATGACAGCACATTACTAATTTGGTAACATTTTGATTACACAGATAGAAGCAGAAAAAATACATTTTGATCAACTTTGTGTATCCAAATAATTTATCATCAAAATTTGTTTCACTAAATCTGTTGGCATCTGGAGTCACTGAAACATAGCTTAAAGGCATTGTATTTTCCTTGGCTAGAGGCTACCTTGGTAACTTGTGTGGTATTTGCCCACAAATACACAAGACGCAGTACTACTTACTGCCATCATTTCCTTGAGCATGTGCCTCTAGTTGTAAACCCAAGTGCTGTCCTTACTATGAAATGACCTTCCTTCATAAGGCAGAGCCCTAATCCAAGAAGCTGTGTAAAGAAGATTGGGGACTGACTTCAGTGAGCTCCAGGATCTGATGGCAATAGTCTTCCAGTAGAGGGGGTGTGGTGGACATCCTCTGGGTTGTGGGTCTGAAGCATCTTAGATTACTCAGCCATATTTGTCAGCTTAACACCAGCGGGCAGCTCTATCCGCTAGCTGCATTGACACCTTGCTTTGTTATCCTTCCGTGCAGCTTTTACTTCCTCCCCTCGTGTGACAGTCAAGGAGGCTGCTGCTGGAACAGGCAATAGAGCTTCCTTACCCTGCTTTTCCAATACTGTGATCAGTGCCATTGACTCAGCATAGTAACGGGGGTAAATTCAAGCTGCTGGAAAAGTTGCGATACATCCCTTGTAGATGTTAGTATTTTGGTTTTTATGGCATATAATTGTACTAACATATCAGATACTGTTGTGGCACTGAGATAGCAATGCTAAAGGGTTGGTATGTTGCTATTAAAATACTGGTTTGTTGGAGCCCCATTTATTTTGACTGGTATGTTTTCTAAATTTGTTTGAGGGGAAGTGAATGTCAAGTACCGTGTTTCATTTTCAAATGTTTGTGGTACAATTCTACTTCAATACAGAGAGATTTAAAATTTTTCACAGTGTTGTTTATGGTTTAGCAGAAATTCTCATCTCAAAACCACCTTTTTTTCCCTAATATTTGTTACTAAACATTCTGGTTGAAATTCCTTTCTAAAAAAATAAGAAAGCCTGCCTGATCATGGTTGAATTTTGTATTATGTGAGTTGATACAACTCAGCTTATTTTTTTCTATTAGAATTCATTAATAGATAAACAAAACTGTTGTTTCTCCCAAGACACTACAAGAGCTACACAGAGATGTTGCAGTTTGTATAGGCCATTTTTTTTTTGAAAGCCATTTTTTTATTTCTTTCCTCTTTTCCATTCCTTCTGCACATGGAGCCTTACACAGTGTGGCTCCAGTTGCCTGTCTGGGGCCTCTACTGCCCACCATGTTGTGAGTAACCATTCCTGTAATTGTGCTGCATATTTTTGGCACAGTCTCTGCTAAAAGAAAATTAAGAGTATTTTGCAATAATTACAATGAACAAAAGTGTGCAAAATAAGTCAGGACTAAATATTTCTGTTGATATATGGACAGTTGCAGGAATCGAGGGATGTAGTTCTGGATGTAAAAACTAAAATTCTATTGGACAAGTCAAATTGTAGTGTAAACTGTTGGGTCAAATACCTTCAAAGACTAAAATTTTAATGAAAACAGTAAACTGTGGAGCAGTATAACCTGCGGGCTGCTGTTCTCTTCTAAGAGACATCAAAAAATTCTTTTCGATATTGTACTTATCATTTTGAAAAGTGATTGGAATATACTACAAAATTAAAGTCTTTCCTTTCTCAGTCTTTCTGGGTCTGTATTTGTGTCTTGACAGTGGTTGCAATGTCGGTAATGACTGATGTCTCCAAGAAACTGCATCATGTTTCATGTATAATACTACTATCCTACTAACATTAATGTGTCAGTCTTCTATGTTTAATTTTAAAAAAGCTAAGTAATTTTGGAAGAATTTTTATTTTTACAGGATTTTCTTGGTCACAAAGAGATGCTGTGCTATAGCTCATGTTTGACTGGAATGTTTAGGATCTGTAATTCTGTAATTTTTTTTTTATGTTTAATTTGGGAAGTTACAGTAGTATGGTGACAAATTCTATATCTTAAGTGTTTACCAATAAGTGTATAATGAAACATACATTTTTAGCAATGAAATACAAACACAATTTCTTATTTACTTTTGCTGTTTTGGATATGTTTTTGAGCACACATTTTATATGCTTTGCTGTTTGCCTCAAGTCAGTACAATTCTTCCTCAGACCTCCCATGCTGTTAAATGCATGGGTAGAATGGTAGTTTCCAAGCACCCCTAAAGAAAACACTTCCAGGTCATGTCATATAACCTGTATTATAAGAGCAGCTGTGGGTAAGATTCTAAAAATGAATATCCTGATTTTTTTACATGTTTTTGATCGATTTAGTTTGGTTTGGGTTTTTAGATGTGAGACAGAGAGTTGTCATAACATAATACATTGGTATCTCTCTTTTTTCTTAATAGATAAAAAAATATTTTGAACTTGAGCCACTTGCACGTGGAAAGCGCTGGATTCTTAAACCCTGCTCCTTGGATGATATGGAGGCAGTAAAAGACAGCTTCTCCCTTCTAATAAACTTGCTAGAAGAGAGAGACTTCGAACCTTCAAGAATGTGAAAGCCAAGAGAAAGAAGAGGTTCCCACGCATCGCTGTACCTGCTCACTCTGTCACAGCTTAATTACAGTGTAGTATCAAGGCTGAGCTGTGATATGTGGTTCATACAGAGTTAATGCAGAATGTCCTTTGGTTAAAATAAATGTTCTGTGAATCAGGAACACAGCTATTTCCAGTAAAGTTGTCTGCACTACTGAAGTAAAAAGTTACTCTTTGTTTACCACTATTTCTGCACACTGCATGTTGCTTCCTTGCACCACGATCATCCTTGGTAGAAAAATTTACACGCACAAAGATAACATAGTCCATAAAGGAGGAATTCCACGTGTTACCTTGAATTTTAAAAACAAGTAATGTCTAAAGAATTTATGAGTCTAATTTAGCTTGTTTATTGACCTCACATTATGGAAAAGCACAGCCCTGAGAATCTTAATAGGATACCTAAAATACAAGCAGTTTCATGTTAATTCAAAGGTTATTCCTGAGGTTTTACTAAGTGGAAACACAGTTGAGGTAGTGGACTCCACAAGGTAGTTGAGTCTCTTCTAAAGTCACTGCAAAACCCTGCCAGAGGCAGTATGGTATTTTGCTGGAAGTTTGCTGAAAAGTAAATTAACAAACAGATGTGAACAGATAACAGTACTTGGGGAAATCAGCTGACATAAACAGGTGATCTAAGTAAAAAGATTTTTGGAAGTATGTGAAAGATTTTAGAAATATACAGAAGTTGAATAAAGTAATAATTTTCATTGAAAGTAGTTTTCCATAAGAAAAGCAGAGCAAATATCTGTTAGTTCATCTCTGGAGGCTTTATTGCTAGTTAAAAATATAAGTGATTTTAAATACTTCCTTTATCACTCATTCGTAGACTACCACTGTTATTGTAACATTGCCAAGGCATCTATCCAGTCATTAAGGGTCTTCCAGTGTTTGTACTATAAGCTTCTCTTTTCAAGGGGATTATATCTTGTTCTTTCAAACTTCCTCTGGCCTAAATGTTACTTAGAAGATGAAAAAGTAGTCATTGGAAATAACATTTGTAATACATTTAGAAAAAGTTGATTTGGGTCACGTAACACAGTCCACGTTTCCTCTTTCCATGTTTTTCCCACTAAAACCAGTATTTTGGCTACCTTTTGTTGATTTCTAAAAAACTCATAAACTGATTTTGTCCATTGAAGAAACGTGCCAGGCCACTGGTTCACAGTGACAACAGGGTATGTGCAGATCAGTCACTGGACTGATGCACGCCTTGAATGCTGTGCCTTGCACATTCAACTACCCTTGTGCATGGGTGTCTGCAAACACAAACTCAAGTGAGGTGTCATTAGTTCCTCATCAGCTCTGCTTCTGTCTTGAAACACACAATGCCTTGTTTTTGGGGCTTTAAGCAACATTTCTTTCCACTCTGAGCATTTATCTTCTGTTTGAAGTTTATTGTAGTTTCTTGCTAGTTTATTTGGGGATAAGAAAATAGTAAACATCAGCTTTTGAAGGCTCATAAAAGCCATTTATCTATTAATTGTAATTTTGCTCTTAGTTAAACAAAATGTTTCTCATAGGTATTTTAGTTTACTTTTCAATTTCTATTAATTTCTTGCATTGCTCCCACTGTTGTAGCTGCTTTCTATCATCAAAAGGAAGCTGGGAAAACTGGTAAACTCCTTGTTTAATTTTGAGATGGAATAGGCAGGAAGCCTGAAGGGCATGTCCTTGCTTTGTTTTATGTTCTCTTTCCTGTCAGGTCAATCGTCTCACTGCTAATACTCCTGGAGACAACCAAGAACTGGAATTGTTCATTTTAAAGCACAGAGGAGCCCTGCTTTGATTCAGTTCTCTCTGCACACTTTAGTCAGGACCCAGCTGCCTGTCAGTTTCTCTTGTGAGTGCTAGGGAGGTTCTCTTCCCTGGATTTAAAGAGGAGCTGGATCTAATTTACATTTCCAAACTCCCTCATTGCTGACATGAGCTTAAAGGCTACAGAGTCCCCAGATTTCCACAAGGCCCCCAAATTTCTATTCTATTTAAGGGCAGTGAAAATAAGCAGGGAGGAGGAGTAGGAGCATTATTTCCAGAGAAAGCAGGCAGTTTGGGGAGAAAAAATGAGAGATTCCAAGCTTTGACTGCTTTTTCATTGGCCATTAGAAGATGTGAAATAATATCTTTCTACTATTTGCCCCTGCTTTTGTTTAGTTATGGACCAAAAGGTACAGGAAATGAAAATAAGCCCAACTCTATTGCACTCTTGAAACTGTACTTATTTCTACCATCAGTGAGTTTGTCTGGTCCAAAACTTTGGCGGCTCCAACTTTTGGTCGTGATCTCCTGGCTATGCACTGTTTGAAGGTGCTACATAACTTACATGGAAATGCCCAAGAAGTCCTTGATAATGTGGTTTTGGAGAATGCCAGTGGCTGTTTAGACTAGGACCTTTCCATAACTAAATGATTTTTCTTTAGGCAAATGTCACCTGCACAGAAGCAGTGATTTTAATTTTCAGAATTATTTCAAGTATGCTTTTTCTTACTAATATAGTGATCATTCCTCATCACAGGTTGAAACAATACCTCATAACTGCTGAAGGCTAAGACCAACACTTTACTTTGAATGTAGTACTTCTGTGGTTTTGTTTTGTAGATGGACTTAATGGATGTGTACCTTTTAGATGTCTATAAACAACTTCACCTTTTTATGAGGGGATAACAATGTTCATAGCAGCTCCTGTCACACTTCCATGTCTATAGTGTTGTTGAATGCTCGGCTATGGTAGAATGTGTAAGCACCATGCAGTTTATAGATAACCAGTCTTAACTGCTTTGGGGTTTTTTTGTTTGTTTGTTTAAATCTTTTCACATGTGTTTGTCATTTAGGTGGAATAAACTTGGGCACTAGGCTCTACTTTCCATGCAAGTTCATTAAGGAGTGAACATTGTCTTTTTAAAAAAAGATATTGTGCTTTAATGTTCTTTAGCCATCTGTTAAATTACTTTGTGTGTGTGTGTGTGTGTGTGTGCCCACGCTGGGCTTCTTCTCAGACCTGTGGCTGTCTGCGGTGTCTCAGCCGTCAGAATGAAAACATTATCAATCAGTATCCAACAACAGCTGGTTTTGACAACCTTCTGTCTGCTGCCTAATGCTTTACAACTCATCAGTAAGGCTTCTTTGTCTGCCCACTCTGAGCTGGTAATTTTAACTGCTTCATGTTGTGTCCTGTACTTGTACTTTTGGCATTTGTATGGCTTAAAAGTTAAGTCTTAGTGGGTTTTGATATTCTTTCTTGCTGTATAATGCTCCATGTGTATCTCAGCTTGCCTATTCAAATGCGCTATACAAAAATCTGTGATGTATTATTTCGTTTAACTTCTTGCATTTCATTATATTTATAGAAGTTGCAGATTTTTGTACCGTATTACTTAATACAGTTGCCTTTTTGTAATGGCAATTAATTTATATTACAAAAGTTTGTATCTTTACTGTAGTCAAAAGTATTAGTTAACTGCCATATTATCTTGACTTTATACTAAAAATACAGTATCAACAGAAGTTGACCCAATCAAGTGGTCAGCTGCTGACATGGGGAACTTGTACTGTTTGTGATTTATACATGATTTCCACTATCAAAACAAAACAAAAAAAAAAAGAAAGAAAAAGAAAATAAAATAAACACTGTGTAGAACTGACTTGGTAAGTTTTTGTTTCTTGGCTAAGTAACCAGTTTGGGAGCATGGCATACTACCTTGATGTGGATTCTTCAAGTTAAAGTATTTACTCATAAGTGAAAACAAATGCTACTGTGTAATTACTGGATTACTGGTACATCATACATAGTTGCAAATTCACGTACATATGTATGAAATAGAAACTTCCAAAATCAGCTGATTTCTTCCACAGCAAGATGTTTTCACTCTGGAAGTACATCTGAAAGATATTGCAGGTTTATTGATGAAACAGGGATTGGAATAATCCCTACACAATTACCCCATAATATTAAACTGAGGAACATGTTTATGTGAATTTAAATTCTTTTAAATAAATGACACGGCAAAGTACACATACAAAACAGAAGTTACAGAAGCTGAGCAAAGGAGTATATTCTAGGAAAAATAGAAGCTTGCTGAAATGTCTCAATGTTATCCTGTCAAACACTATTTGTGTAGAAGGTGCTCTCACAATGCAATTGTAACAGCTGATGGAAGAACACCACTGCTAAACCAGACTGGAGTTGGTAATGCAGTTACTGAGGCATGCTTTTCTCATGTCACTGTTTTTTAAATCTGCCTCTTGATCAAGACTAGGAATGAAATGAAAGATTTGTAAACTGAGAAGTCTTTTTAATTCTTTTGTTTCATACTAATAGAAACTGAAAACCAGCTAATCATGCCTCATTTGATAGCTCTTAAAAGAATTTTCATTAGCTCATTAGCCCTTTGACCTAATAGTTTAAACAAATAAAAACATCTGTTTGTGTCAGCTGTAGGGTTAGTCATCCAGTGCCCAGGTTAACATGAGGATAAGAAGGAGTCCCATACCCAATATAGAAACAAAAACATACCTTTTTCAGCATCTGTAGTTGAAAAGGACACCTGAAATCAAGTAGGCTGTACTGAATTCTGTTAGGGGAAGAAACTGAAGAAGACCATTACCCTTTTCAGTCATCTGCCCTCATGAGCGAACTGACTAATTTCATTGTGTGGGTTGGACTGAAGTTTAATTTAAATAGTTCTGAGACATTTATTCTTAATTCTAGCTATTTATAATGTATTTTAGCTTTTATCACAGCTATGTTTAGAGAAGCCAAAATAGGCTATATATAATGCTTGCTCATTATGTATGCATTTCATAGGAAAATGTAATATGTGGTATTCTGGTGGGTTTAATGGGATATCATGTTCAGCACTTCCATTTACAATGTCTTAAATATACCTTGATTTTTAAATCACCAAGTCTCTTTAGGAAAGGCAGATATGTGAATTTCAGTATTGGTACTAACAGTAGTCGTGGAGCTCCAGTTACCTGTAGCAGTAAACTGGGAGAGAACAGAAGTATTCTAATCTAGTCAGGTTTAATCTTGTCAGAAAACCCAACTGAAGTAATCAGCAAAAGGCCCAGCATTGGTTTAGGATGATTACGGCAAGAGAGACAGTCTTTGCCTGAAAATAGCCTGAATTGCCTAATATTCTGAGTTGGAAAGAACCCACAAGGATCATTGGGTCCAACTCCTGGTCCTGCACAGCACCATCCCCAAGAATGGTGCCGTGTGCCTGAGAGAATTGTTGGGAGACTTGAGCTCTGTCTCACTTGGTGCCATGACCACTTCCCTCAGGAGCCTGCTCCAGTGCTCAGACACCCTCTGGGGGAAGAACCTTTTCCTGATATCCATCCTAAACATCCCCTGACACAACTCCAGGCCATTCCCTCAGGTCCTGACACTGGTGACTAGTCAGAGAAGAGATCAGGGTCTGCCCCTTTGCTTCCCCTCATGAGGAAGTTGTAGACTGTGATGAAATCTCCCCTCAGTCTCCTCTTCTCCAGGCTGGTTTTGATAAAGACCTTATTTGTAATAAAAAGCTGTTGCAATTAATTTCTAAGCACAGAAACATATCCTCACACATGAAATAAACTGTATATATAACTATATAGATGTCTTTGAAAACATGCCCACTTGCTAAGGAGCAAGAAACATGAATTGTACCTAAAAATGACAACAAATAAAACTAGCCACCACAGTACTTTTTCCATGTATCACCTTGCAGAAGTGAAATACTGTGGTTCATTTTATTACCATGCAATGCAACTATAATTTTTTGCATTTCAGTGTGCACTAAAATGCATTTGTATGTAGTAAGTAAAAGAAGACAAAAAATCCTTTTGTGGTTTGGCAACTTCCACATATGAAGAGCTGCCGTCTTTCTAAGGAAGCATTGAACATTGAAGGACAGGAACTTTGTAACTTCGTTTAAAACAGTGCCAGCTGAAATGCTAAATCATGGAAATCCCAAACAAAAGGTCTGTTGCTGTTCAAATGCATAATCCCAGAGATGGTAGGCAGGAGAGAGGAAATCATGACTTGCATAAGAATGTTGGAAAACCAAAACAAGTTTGATGGCCAATCACGCAGCAAAGTATTTGGTGTTTTCACAATATGACAGTCTTGAATTAAGAAGGTTGATAGATATTTCAGGATCAAAAAGGCATCCTGTGAAAAAAAATAGAGTGTAATTTTATAGTAGATTACATTTTGGGTTTGTTAATTTTGACATAATCCCTTGAAAGCAGTAATTCCTGCTGTGTATTAAAGTTGGCACATTAAAAATCTCATCTATAGACATGAATCCACTTTGTGTTCTGTTAACATACGCTAAAATAGCATTTTCTGTCTTTTGTTACCTTCTCATTTATTTGAAAGCATATATCCTAGCATTTCCTCACAGAAACTTATACCCAAATTGCTGTATTATTGTAACTTTTGAAGACCCCATTTCTGATAGTATCAAATTTTAATGATTGTGAAAACAAATACCTGTTTGCAAAACTACATCAGAACTATTTTATTATAGCATTGCCATGTATGGTATTTTTGTAGGACCTGGAGATTCAAGATGTGAATGGGATTGTCACCATTTAAAATTAACACTGATTAAATGCAGTATCTGGAAAACTCTGGAAAACTTTTTTCTTTTTTTTTTTGTCTAGCAGGGGAATGAAAAATACAATATCATCCTTTTCTCAATATTTATCTTGCTGCAGAGAAGAAATTAGCACTTGTTTTCAATAACGTGAGTTTTAACAGCATTTAACAGTCCATTTTTAACAAATTACTTTGTTTGCCAGCTAAGTAGTTGTAGTCCTCTCTGGTTTACACGTGTGTCAGAATTGAAAGAATTGAATTGAACTTCCTTCAATTATTTGAAACTAAGGTTGATTTTTAAAAATGCTAATTGCCTTGTCTAAAATATTTTTTTGCATGGTTTGCAGGAGTGTGATTGATGCAGGAAAGTTCACTTTTGCCTTTAAGATATAGAGCATGACCTTTTGGTTACAGTAAATACAGTACTGCAAGTCTGTGAAAGTCATCACATATACTAAAGGTATTGAGACCATTTACCTCACATTCCTTTCTATTAGCTTCCACAATTAACATGATCCACAGCTGAAAAAATAATTCTGGTTGTCAGTGATAAATGGGGTGGAATCGTCAATCACTGAAGTTGACAGTATTATTTTTAAAAGATATTGCAAACAAATGTTTACCCTAAGATAGCAGTATGTTGCTGGGGCTTTTTTCTTTGGGGTTCTCTCATTTCATTCACACGGCATGCTGACTTCAGGGCTCATTCTCAGACTAAAGAGAGCTTCTTTTGCTTTTCTTGACTTTTTTTTTTTGTTTTTTAAATTTCTGGAACATTAAGAACACCCAACATCCATGTACCAAAGTCTTTTACCTCTTACAGGAACATTCCTGGTAAACTTCTGAGATCTGAGACAGAACATCAGCTCTTTGTTTATTTGTTTTCTTTTCTTGGTATGATGTGCAGACCTGAGATTTCAGTTCAGGCCTGTCTCCACTAAGAGGTGCCTGTAATATAGGATTCTACTATTATGGGCTATATAAATATCTTGCCTATTTTTAGCACTTGCTTTTGATCTCTGAAGAATTTTAGTATCAAGGTCAAATATGGTGGTTTCATATGTAGATGTATTGGTGACAAAGACATTTAAGAAAATGTACGCTGTGTTTGTAGATTAGAAATATCTTGTTTTCTAGGTTCTCAATAATGAGGATAAATCTTTCATAAAACTGCTGTGGGATGGTAAATTTTGTTCTGTCTGCTTATGAGAGATTCAGAAGGCAGTTTTGCTTTTAGGTTTTGGTTCAAAGCAAATTAAACAGAAACAGTTTTTTCTTTCAAGTGTGGTGCTTTATGTGGATACCAGTGATTAGCATGCTCTCAAGCACTTGGTCTGTGAGAGCCATTTCACATCTAACCTGATTAAGGCCTGAGGAGGTGTTCACTAGAAGTCAGTGTTTCCAGTTAGTGACTGAATCCTTCTAATTTCTGCCTGCTGTGACATTTTAAAACCCCTTGATGTTCACACCTGTTTGCACATCTCTCTCCCGTGTCACGCAAGTGTGTCCTTGGAGCGGGTGTTAACACAGATCTGGAATTCTCCTGGCACCCAAGGACCAGTTCATTCATGGTTGTCATGTGACACAGTATTCTGTTCTTTCTTCATCAGAGTGTGCATGGAGGCTCATTTTCTTATCATCTTTTGTGTTTCCATATCTGCTTATTTTGGGTAGGAACTCTGGTTCATGCAATAATTGATCTTTGATGATGGGTTTGTCTTTCATCAAAGCAGGAACTATTGCAGGAAGATAGTTCTGAGACTCTCTTTTATGATCAAAATTACAGGTTACAATACAAATAGCTAGAAAATGTAACTGTTAGTAGATGGCTTGGAGTATAACTAAAGGCCAAGATCAAATGTGCCTTGCTCCAGCTGACTATACTGAAAGTTGATTTTCATTTACTAATGTCAGAATTAAATCAGAAAAGTTGCCAAAATTAGATAATGTCTGATTTGGCATAAAGAATGCAGAAGGTGAGCCTGGTGAGGTGTGGGCTGCCATTCTGAATGGCGCTGAGACCTCAGGCACTGAGGCCCCCTCAGGGATGGCCATCTAGCTGAGCCTGTGACCCACCAGCCCTAAGATATTTGTTTGCCGCAGAACTGAGGGGAGACACCGGTTTGAGGAGGCCTTGGCAAGGGCTCTACCTCCCCTGGTAATGCCAACCCACGTGCTCCAGAGCCACGTGCTGATGACCTGCAGCCAGTGCTCCAGTGGAGCCGCTGCCTGCTAGTGGTGCCTCTGCCGTGGGAACGCCGCCGGGCTAGTCAGGAACTGTGTGGGGCTTACAGCCAGGCACCAGCCATGCCTGGCTCACCGAGACAAGCACTTTTCAGGGTGACGAAAGAAATACTGAAATGGGAAAATCACTGCTGGTGGCATGCCTTCACACCTGTCATGCTGTATTACAGTCTCAGTCTTTGATTATTGGTCCCATAAAGGTGTCATTTTCTTCATGTTATTAAAGCAATTACCGTTATTACACTTAATTTGTCCTTTCCGAAGGGAGCAAGAATAAATGAGGGAGGATTTGCATACAAATTGAGCCTGATGTGGGGGGAAATTGCAGCAGGTGGTGCGGCTGCGAGGAGATGTTATACAGGAGCATGGCCAGAGCTGCCCTCCTCCGCAGCCCTGCGCTGGTGACCCTTTGAGGAATGTCTCACAACTGTCTGGTGGATTCATTTGAATGAGGGACAGTTTGGCTCACTGTCATCCTGGGCAGATCAAAGCCTGTGCCTTGGCAGGCTGCATGGACAGAGGAGGCATGTGAAAGGTCTCCCCACCCCCAGGGCAAGTCCTTTTTCCTGGCACTGCTCAACCCTCCCCACCGGTTCTTGCAGGGGCCTGCCCATTCCCATGTATCCTGTCACAGGCTACCATGAATCACTACCATAAATAACAAAGATGCTAATTTTTGGAGTGCAACTCTATGAACTTCTTCAAAAAGCATTTTTGACTGTAATCTGTTCCACCAGAAACCTGTTTTATCTCTTCATCTACATCTGTTACTCAGTACTAATCCTCATATTACGCCCTCTCAAGCATTCCCCTTGCATACAACATTTTCAAAAGCAAACACTTTCCAATATGTTTCTGCATTCTTAGTGAAAACAAACAAACTAACAAATAAACCTAGATGTCAGGGTGTTCAGATAACATGCAATGTGTTTTTATTTAATGTGAAGAGATACAAGAAAAAAGACATGTTGACCTCCCTCCAGTAAATTTTCTCAAGAACATTGCAAAATACATGTAAACTCCCTTGGCCTATTCAACCTTTCCAGATGCATCACTCTCCTGGGTAGTTAGACAGATGTAGAGTCAAGTGGGAGTGCAGATAAGCATGTTGGATACCACCACCGTACTGAAATATGTAGACCTCCATATGGTAAGGTAAATGCCATCATTTTTTCCCCCATTTTAAAGTTTCCTATGAGGAAACTTAAGCCGTATCTGTGGTTACAGAACAAAGGAAAAATCTTGTTACATGCGTTTTTTAAAATATCTCTTTCATGTAATCATTTATGGGCTGTGATAGCTGGAGTACATAAATTGTTTCAATATTTATTTCTCCTTCAGAATTGCTCGGATTTTTCTTCACCTGTCAAAATGACTTGCTTCTATTGAGCAGTGTCTCTATTACATGTCTATATTCTGTGGTTACTTTAAGGCTACAGTATATCAGATTCAGTTTCTTGAACTGAAAGTTGTTGAAAATTCAGAGAGAAAAATATTATCAAAGTAACTCATTAAGAGTACTGTAGGAAAGATCCTTGTATATGAGAAAATATGTTGAAAACAATAAAAAATATGACACTGATATTTCAAAGGATGCAAATATGAGATTACCAGAACTGTTTTAGTGTCAGATACGCATCACTATAATTAACTTTATTTTGGAATTTTGTCATTAATTTTGGAATTTTTTCAAATATTCTCATTTCTCTGTATGTCTTTGTTACACGTCTTTCCAAACTGCACATGGTGTGGTTTTGATGCCCAGTAAAATTCCCTGTCTTCCTGCAGTTATCCCAAATATCAAAATTAGGCCAGGATTGGCCTATGTTCATCCTAAAGCAGTTTGTCAACCCTTTTATGGGGACTTCCAGCTCCCTGTGGTGCTGATGGTCTCGCAGGTTGGGATTGTACCTTTTCCCCTCCATCTGTGAATTCACTGTGTATCTGCAGCATTCACACAGCATGGAATGAGTGTGCAGTGGATGAAAAGTCTTCCATGAATGAAAAGACAGGACAAAAATATTTGGAGCAAGAGAGCATTTCCTTAGCAGAGAATGAGTGCAGGGTGAATTTAGGAAATCTATATTACCTGACTAGAGGGGGTGATGAGTATCAACTTCCCTCACACGGGATAAATGTAGTTCAGAAACAGAGGCTTAGTTTATTGGTCCATCAGCTTCAAAACAACCTTGGTCATGGTATCATGGATGTGGGTCTTGAGGATCAGGTAGAAGAGGTGAATTTTTTCTCTCTGACTGGCCAGGTCACTCTCTATGCCTTTTTTTGCTAGGACAGGCAGGTTTACTTTATTTTTTTCCATCTCAAGGCCATCAGGCAGTTCCCTGAATTGGTGGGTCTGGTGTCTGCCCAGAAACTGCCTGGTTCAGAGCACTGGTCCTCACCTTACCTATTCAGCTAAAAGCATAAAAACCAACTAAACTTTTCTAGATTTGTTGCTTCATTTCTTGGTCTTCCACGATGCGGGATAAGGCCCCAACATCCAAAGGATGTGATTCTTTCTTCTCACACAGCCACAGTAACTGTGAGGCCTGGGAATGCCTTGAGCAGTGACTTGGCTGCAGACAACATCTTCTCCATGGAAGGTGGTGTCTGTGGCACAGCTCAGCACACAGGCTGCCTAACAGCACAGCTTAGCCCCCTTAACCATATGGCACAATGCCACGGCACATCTGCTCAGACCATTGCCAGACAACATCTCAAAATAATTCTGGGAAATAATTTCTTAATTGACAGTTTATCTCAGATTCTCTCTCCCCATCTCAAGCAATTGAAATCTTGCTGGGAGAAAGGGCACTTTTTAGAATTTTGCTTACAAGTTAGTGCGGAGAGTGGTACAGATGTAGTACTGTCCTTCAAGGATGCCAGTTTTGTCTGGGGCCTTCCACAGAATCTCCACTCTCTGTTGGATATGAGCTGAGACCTGTTGTGCTGCTGACATTCAGACCATCATCACATGAGCAGTTGTTTACAGGTGTAGGTAATAGTTTGAAGCATGAATATTTTCAGACAGAAACTGCTGCATGACCTCTAGCTATCCTGCAATCCAGACAGAGCAGCAGTTAAAACAGATGAATTTGTGTCAATAATTTCCCATTTTTATCTCGGTTTAATGGGGTGCCTTTGAATGTCTGTCTGGGCAGTTACTAGCTGTTAGCTCTCTAGGGAAGATGTTTTGTCTAATATAGTGATCTGTTTCTATCAATTCTCCTTCTCACATCAATATTTAATCAGTGCCATGTTTTGTGCTGTTGGAACATCCTAACTTAGCTTCATTATTCTAACTATAGCTCAGTCTCCTTTGTCATTCAAATAGCTTTACAAGCCCACAGCATTAAGCCTCACTCCACTCTTTACAAAAGTGGGGACTTTTTTTTCTTCAATTTGGCAGAAAGAGAGATCAAATGCAGAATAATTTTGACCTAAAGATCATCTGAACTCTGAAGCAATGATGGTGCTTGAGCATAGGCTCTCACTGCAGTGCTTTCCCTATGCAACTAAAGCCTCCCACAGATGAGACCAGCAAAGCAAGTTTGTAATCCTTTCATGTTAAGCTTCCCAAGGCACTTTCACTTTGGTAACTCAATGAAATTTCTCTGGTAACAAGGGGCTCCATTTCATTAATCACAACTAGCATGCGATCCTCTTGCACCTTGCAAACAGTTATGACACTCTCTTCTGAAGCTGTTCTGCAGGGCAGACAAGGTTGTGTGCCCAGCATGGCTTGAGTTTTAGTTTTGTCAGAGAGTCCTTTGGGAAAAATCTGCATTTTGCATTGTAGTACTATGGTTTTAGGTAGGCAATGTGTACAACAGTGTAATTTCACCTGGTACAGGCATTGTATATTTACATCTTGGGTCACATTAAGAAGATGATGGAATTATGGTTTTCATGAAAGACTAATTTTAAAGAGTCTTTTGTCTAAACATTTCATAGATTTATCCTTTTATGTGGTCTGTACAAGAAAGGATCTGTTGCATGCAGTTAATTTCTTTCAGCTGCAGCTAGACATTCACATATATCTTTTAACCGTGAGATGCCAAACCCAGTAAGCCATAAAGAAAGGTTATCTGTTCACAGTTTGGAATCAGTTCTATTGCCTATTTCAAACCCTCACTATTGGATTGATGGACAGTTATTTAAATATGCCATTTGTTTTTTGCTATAATTCAAATCAACTATTTTCTAATTTTGAGGCAAAGTTCAAAATTATTCTATTTAAACAGAATTGTGCTATGTGACTACTTCGGCCTCAAATATTTTGAACTAAGTAAAATTGTTTACAATTTTATCAAAAAAATAGGGAAAGAAATTTTTCTTTAAATTGAAGTTCTTTATGATTAAGTAACTTATTTTCAAATGAAAATATACTTGTAAATTTGATGTGCCATGATATTACATCTCTTCTGAATATGATATATCCATCTGTACAGTTATCCCTGACTCACCAGAGCTGAATGGCAATTGAACACTGTTCAACAGTGAGTCACCAGTGCCACTTCTTGCAACCCATACTTGGTTTTTCAATAGGTCTGTTCCTAGCTACTGCTCTTCATGATCTGAAAGGACTGCATGCAGATATATTGCAGCAGATGCTTGTTTTAGGTACATGTGGAGAGAGTATGTGCCTTATTTCATTCTGGTTCCCCTCTGGAGTAGTTTTCTCCATGCTACTTCATACAAGATTAAGTTCAATCCTTCTTATTTTCACTAATGCTTTCCAATGAAATGCCTTGGGATGACTAACACCCAGGTGAGCCTGCAGTCTCCATCTGGTTTCTTTGGTGGTGAATTTTTGAGGGGTTTATGTCTGCCCTTACTCATCTTCAGCCCAGGTGTTAGCACCAGTGCTACTGCCTCAGTTTCCACTATGGCAATGTAGAGCAGCAGCACTGGGAACCAAAAGTTCTCACTGACCAGTGTATCCTTTTCTCAGAAGAAACAAAACAGTCTAAATAATCTGCCACACACTGAAGCAGTATAAACTTTCATCTTACTTCACAGTTTTCAAGATAAAATAAACTGGTTTCCTGCTTAAATTTAGCTTTCTTGTAAATCTTCTAACAGTCATCAATCTTCTACAGCTTGCACACGCCAGGTCAGCAAGCACAGTAACAGAGGCTCACCAAAAATGAGATAAGTTTACTGCAGATTCTAAACATGTGGCACAGTTTTTGTGTTGTATCATTTCAATTTTGTGATGTTATCTTTTCAATTAAGAGGTTGCTGTTTCTTTTGTTCATGGAGACAAAAGCAAGAAAGCAAACACGTAAGAGGCAGACCCTGGTTTGCAGTATTGAAATAGATGAAATAGATGAAACGTTTCACTATCTTGACTGTATCAGTGCACTCAAGCTGGATAAATTAAGAGTCCTCTGAACCTAAATAAAGGTATATGAAATGCCTTCTTCAATTATGTTGAATATGAACCAACTCTAAGAGGTTGTATCTAGTATGTCTGTATTCAGTCCTGTTTCTTCCCCCACATCCCCCTGCTGCCTTTCCCTGTTAATTCATTTAAACAGGGTTTCTTTCTGCTCAATTTGCATTCAAATGGCTGTCAGGGGAATTTATGGAAATAATATAAGTGCTTTTATCATTGTGTATTTAGTCACATGTGCTAATTTTCAAAAGATGAACTTGTCTAGCACCTTAGCCAAAGAAAGAGTGATGCGCCAGCCTTTACAAGGCTGCAAAGCCATGAACTCCCAGACCAGCATCCCAATTAATGATTTTTTTGGCTCAGCTGATGTATCTTTGTCTGTTGTTTTAGATAGCTCATCTTATCCCATTTCTGGCAGATATTTTCTTCTTCATCTTCCTCTTTTGCAATGGAGGTAGCACGAGCTACCCATCTCAAGATCCAGCACTCACTGGAATCCCTTTCTTCTTTGTCTTTAGCAGTAAAACACATGTTTACTGAGTTTTGGAAATTTCACTGTGTGTGCTGTTTCTTTTCCTTAATTAGTGTTAGAGCAATAGTGGGGCACAACTCAAAATTAGCAATAGCCCTGCAAAGGCCACCATGAAATACCAATGTGTACCTCTGTGGATTGATTCTCAGAAAGCTGAGTCTGCCCCTCCTTTTCTCAAAGTCACAGTCAGCAGATTCCCCAACCCTAGGTGTATTTGGTAATAGCTTCAGCAAATTCACAGCCAAGACCAACTTAATTTTGAGCAAACCTGACATCGCTGGCTTATAAAATTGAAAATGTAGTTATACCTTGGGCAACATAAGATACTTTTTGGTCTGGCTCATTAAAGACCCAAGTAACTTGCTCTTTTTGGCCCTTGATGACAAATGCTTCCTCCTCTGGCTTGTTGAAAATTGGGATAATCAGTAGAGAAAAAGACTTCCATAAAGCATGTAAGTTGTTAATGAAAATAGTTGGTGACAGAAGTATGGTAGCTTTTCAGACAAAATGGTAGACATTTATATTTTAGATCTACCATTAAGCTGTCTTAGTGGCAGATTATCCACTTTATTTTCACATATTTTCTAGAAGAAAGGGAGGAATTGTGTAAACATGAAAATGATATATTTCAAGCCTTTCAATCTAGTGAGTTTTAGATAATTTTTGTTACTCTGCCCTTTTTTGAAAAGTATATAATTTATATAATGCCAAAAAAAGAGGCCCCATTCATTAAGTGAGTGTGAGTTACTGATTTAATTATGAAATTCCTGAAATGGTGGAGGGTCAAAGGGAGAGTCACAGAAGTTTTCAAATCTGTAGCTCAAGAAAAGTAATGTCATGTCCAAGTATATTTAGTGAATGATAATGCAAACCACAGACAAATACAGAGGAGAGGAGAGAATAAATTCCCTGGCTCAGGCTGGGAATGTATTGAATGCTTAGAGCCAGAGAAACAATAATTTAGAGGGGAGTATTTCCCTGGATTCTGCACTACTAATAAATCATTGCTGGTCATGCAATTTTTAGTGGTCCCAACAATGATTACATTTTGCATACACTGGTCACACTTTGAGCCTACATACTGTCCTTTGTTCTGCTCTCTGCATTACTAATGCTCCAGGTGCTCTCAGGTGCTGAGGAACAACATTTTTGTACAAAAAGGAAGAGGTGTGAATTTGTCTTTATGCAACACACTCATACATGTACATATGCCACACCTCAGGTCCAAGGAAAATATTATTTATGATACAAGTTTTTTCAGAATTGCCATTGTAAATTAGAAAAAGACTTTGTAAAATAGGTAGAAATCTTAAAATTTAAATTAAATTCTATTTCTGAGCATATTTTCCTTGTAGAGAGGACAAGAAGCAGCAAAACCTGCCAGTCTATCTCAGATGGTGTGAGTATGAGTTGCCTTGTGCTCATAAATGACTTAAAATTCTTTGAAGAAAGGCAGTTACTAAGGGGAAAGTATCATCTATCTGACTTGCAGTATGCAATGTCTTCATCTTAAGGAATTGTGACTCTGGGGTGTGAGCAGAGGTACAGAATATGCTGCAGTAAACTGGGGGAACAGAGTCTGGAGGTGGGTGCTGAGCCATAAATAGCACAAAGCCTGAAACATTATGGAGGAAGGAATGAGTACAGCTCACTCATTTTTTCCCAAGGAAGGAGTATATGTGCATATTCCAAGCCACTGGAAGAACATTCACTAATGCATGCATTAGTTTGAAAGGACTGTTGGGTCTGAAAACCCTTCTTCCAGAAAGGACAAAAAGTCAAAATACCCAATGCCTATCAGGGCAAGAACTTACCCAAGATTAATTGGTGGAGAGTTTCAAAAAGATCCCTATGAACATCTGTGGAGGACATGGAGTGCTTTCTGGAAGGCAGAGTTGTTCCTCCATCCCTGCGGAGCTGGTGGAAGGACAGCCCAGAGACTGCAGATGAAAATCCTGGCACCAAGCAGTAAGAGCCTGCTGAGAGGAACAGTGAACCAGCCGCCAAACCCCAGCAGTGATGGAGAAAACTTTCTGCAGACTACAGAAGACTCTGCCAGGTGTGCTGGTACTAGGGAAGCGACTGGGTTGACTGGACCAAAGCCTGGAAGCAAGGTTTGATCTCTGTTTGAAAATCCACCAAAATGAAATGTCAAGACACATCTATTGCAGAGCGTGCTTACTTAGGTGTTGTCATGGTATTGAAGAACTTTTACTAATTGAAGCATCAGCAGAGCAAATCATAAATCAAAGCTGGGATTTAAGTTTGTCTCTTAAGCAGCTCACTAGTGTGAGCTAGCTGAGCAAACTAGAGTTTCTTCAAGGCTGAAGATATGTAGCAACAGAAAGAACAACAGGGCTACTGACAGTGGAAAACAAAAATGGGGATAGTAAAAGTGCAGAACAATGTTTCCAAGCTGAATTGGCTAGGTGCAAATCTATAAGGAACTGAGAGGAGGACAGGAAGTGACCTTCTAAGTTAGAAATATGTGAGTGCAGAGCAATTTCTTTGAGTGAAGAAGTGAATGAGTTTCTTCGACTACAGAGCATTTCTTTAAGTGAAATGTCCAGCCTCTGGGTTTCTGCAATACAGATAAAACTGGACTGAAGATTACACCAGCCCACAATCATGCTGCTTGTCCCCTGGTCATGTGCAGCAGCAACCTGGTCCTACACCAAGATCCAATTTTGTTACAACTTCCAGCCTGATGTGTTTAGTTGAAATAAACTAAAAAAAAGAATTGCTTAGATGAAGCTTAAAATGCTTTTCTTTATAGAAGAAAACCTCAGCTACACCAAATAATAAAGCCAAGTGGAAGATATAACCTATTTGGGCATCTCAGTGTTAACATTCTCCCTTGACAACACCCATTTCAGAAACATTGAACTATTTACTGTCTCTGAAACATCTGGACTTTCTACTTGTTTCATAAGTCTCTAACAAAAAATATCTACACATCATCCATCAATCCACAGCCACATTCTTTTCTCACCCTATCATGATTAGATTCTTTGGGAGGTTTTAGGGGGTTTTTTTCCTAATGCTTTTCTCCCAGTTTTTCTTGGACATCCTTGTAGTAATTATTAATGGGCTCGATATATGCTCATTTTGAGCCATCAGAAACTAAACTAGTTTGTTATATAAGCTAGAGAAATGGGGACTTTTGGGGATCTGGCCTCTTTCCTTAGCCATAACTGTCCCATTCTGGCAAAACTGAGACAGACCTCAATCACTGTTTGGAGAAAGTCCACCTCCTGTTAAGATGTGGAGAGCAGTGGTGCAGTGTTTTGTCCAAGATAGTTTTTTGGTAGGAACATCCGGGTCAGTGCCCTAAGTGAATGGAAACACCTATATGACCCCTCCGTAAAGGAGAGAGGTGCTTACTCCAAGCCAAACTGTTACTTTGTGGAAGAAAAGCTGTGTAGCCTCTGTGGAAGTCCCTCTCAAAGAACTGTGCCAGTAATGTAAGCAGTCATTGCTTACCTTAGCTACACCTATTGTGATATTAAAGAGAATTGCATATCCCATGGTGGAAGTGCCATTTTCCTTCCACTTTAAAAGTCATGACTGGGGAATCTGCCCACCCCTGGGGTGGGGGAAGGTTTCTGGCAGAAGGATGAGGACAGCATGACACCAGTGACTTTAAGCAGACCCCTCTGGCCAGCACATGTTCCTCCACAGTTTACGCCGCTGAGTGCTTTGCCTTTCTCCTTCTCTTTTGCACCAGTGTCCTTTTTCCACATAACTCTTCAGCCAGATAAGTCCCCTGACCCAGCTCAGTGTGCAATTGCGTATGCGCAATCAGTGCAAGACACTTGTAAAATTAGTTAGCTGTGAAAGTGCTGAGCCGAGACCAGCAGGGAAGTCAGGAATCTGGCTGAGCCATCGGGGGCTGCCACGGCGCGGTTTCGGGTGGGCGAGCAGCCCCTCGGGGCGGCCAGTTTGCTGCCAGGTAACGAGAGGAGCCGGCTGATAGCGGAGCCTTGTGTGGGGATTGTTTCATCTGTCAGGCTGCCAGGGGATACACAACAATTGCAATCTCCACTGCTCCTCCCTGCCACGAAGATTAGGGGAGTTAGTCATGTGGAGCTATGAGGCTGATAGGAGAGACGATAACAATGCACAAACATTAGACTGGTGTAACTATTAAGGAAAAAAGGGATGGTTCAAGGATGTGTGTAATTAAGAGTAATGTCTTGAAGAAAAAACATCTTTTTTGTATGTGTTACTATTTTTATATGACCTCTGCCTGGAACTCAGAAAGTAAAGCTGAGGAAGAATCACAGTCTTCTCAAGAAGTATTACAAAGTGAGACCTTGCTCTTGAAAATAAATCAGCATGTCAGTTTTAAATTTATTATTTTAATTTGTTTGAATACCAGATTAACAAAGAAAAAACAGTTCAAAGAGCAGACCCTTCTTTCTGATAAGCCTGTGAAATAGTCCTGTAAAGGAAGATTGAGATTTTCTTTTTTTAGGGTCAACAATAGTAGAAACCTTGCTGTGATTATCAGATAATTCATCCACCATCAGTAACAATCTTGTTAATAAATGTAGTATGAAACAGAATATGCCTGAAAGAAGGAGTGAAGAAAGTAAGATGATTTTATTTTTTTCTTCTAATCAATTTTTCTACTAGGCACAAAAAATCAGAAAAACACTGGCAAAAATACCTGGGCAAAATAGCTTTTTATCAAACAATTAATCAAAGGTGCCCTCTGAAGTCCCACACCGTGGGAAGGGAAGATGGCAGCTCCTCAGTCCCAGGCTGGAAGGTAAAAGAACATGCCCTGTCCATGTGACATGGGTAGTGAAGAGGGGAGGTGTGGTGAGCTGGGCTGGGCAGAGGTGTCCCAGGTGCTGCTGCCAAGCCCCAGTCAAGCTCCAGCAGTTCTTAGCCCATTGTGTAACACTCACCAGCCCAAAGCCAGGCCAGCATTTTAAGCAGACATTTGCTTTGGCACAAGGTGCTTGGCATGACTGCACATGAAATCCAAGTACTGGCTGCTCCTCACACAGGGTAACTCTAGAAGAGGCAGAAAAAGGACAGAGAGGATACAGGTGGGGGAAAAAGGGTGAGGAAAAGAGCAGGCAAAGGTGGTGAGGAGAGGAGGAAGAAGGGAAACATAGGAGGGCATCAAGGGGAGAGAAAGCAAATCAACAAGACAAGTGGACAAAGTGAGGAATACTTTATACCAAAAGCAGACTTCAGGCCTATGAGAAACTTTATCTATTTTATCCCAGTGCTCATCAGAGCTTTCTGTACTGTGCTGCTGCTCCTCTGTGCCTTTGCCCAGTGAATTCTGTCAAGCAGCCAGCTGGGTATGCACCGTGCCTCTAACACACTAAGGCAGAGCCAGCTGCCCTTCCAGGCTGTGCTGGAAACTTGGGAAAAAAAGAAAGAAAAAAAAAAAATTCTGTTCTGCGAGTCCTGGTGGGATTCCAAGTACTTGAGACAGAATGTAGGCTAATGTAATGGGGATTTAACATCTCACCATTACTAATCAAAGTTATGAGTTTGCCAGCAAAGCCATCACAGACCACCTTTTCAGGCACTGAGAACTTTGCTGTGATCATATGTTCTGGGAGTAACAAATTTTCTCTGTTTGTAAAATAAAAAGCCATTTTGAGTCTGCTGAAACAGTGGAAGCTGGGATACACAAAATGTGAGCATCAGTGAGGAATGGTTGGAAGGTATGAGAGCAGGAATAGTGTCTTCTCACACCACCTTTAATATATTTAACAGTAATGGGAACAGAGATTAACACAGGACTCTAACTTAGGCAACTACCTTAAATTAGTAAACTCTAGAGGTTGCTGTAAATTTAATTAAAGGCTGATATAAACAACCATGATTTTCACTGTCTTCTGAAACTGGATAGCCACAAGCTTTGGCAGATGACCAGAAGAACCAATCTCATCAGTGTATATCTCAGAGGTGCCTTACTTCTGCTTCTGGGAGATAAAACACCATGAATCATGAAGAAAAGTGAATGAAGCTGATTGTGAAAACTCTGCAATGAGATAAAGGGAAAGAGGCACTTCATTAGGTAGGTAGGTACCTCTAAGATTACTAAAGGACTGAGAAAAGAATAACCAACTTCTTTTCTAAAACTGTAAAACTAACAGAAAAGTGTTGAGAAACGGGCTTCTCTTTGCCCCAGATTAAGCATTTTCCAGACAGGGTTTACAAGTGAAAACAGGGAAATGATCCTTCCAGTGTGTTAAATATCCCATACACTTTTTTCTGTCCTTCAGGTCCCCTCGAGTGTGGCTGCAGCTCACATGCTTTCACAGTGGGCAGTAACAAAAAATGTTCATTATAAAACCTGATGTTGATGTCCAGTCTCTGACATAACACTACTTCCTGCTTTGGGGAAGGTACCCTTGAGCAGTTGGAAGCTCTTTTTCCCTCTGAATAAGACAGAAAAACTTGGATTTCATGACTTTTCACAGACCATTTTAGGAACAGAAGCATGTGCAGCAGTCTGTCTTAGTAGTCTCTGAAGTAAGGATGAGATCACCCCCTGTCTCATTCACCTGATTTATGTGCACCAGGACATTTCTGTCATGCTGATAACAACATGCTGGCTTCACACGAGCTGCAGAAGGGACAAGGCCTGTGGTCACAGCATTACCCAGCAACACTTCAGAAAACCAGACCCAGCACTGGGAGTTTTCACTGCATCACAGCTTTGCGGTGTGAGGGGTTTTTGAACCAGCATTGCAGATGGCTCCTGCTGGACCATGGGCTGATGTATCAGTAAAATTAATCTAATGTGAAAAAGATATGTAGCTGTAGTAAATACATACATACATGTATATATGTGTATATATATATCTATATATATATGCACAGTAAGAGAGGAGAGGAGAAGGAGGCTAATGAGTTAAGGATTTTAAAATTAGACAAGATACAATTCACTGACAGTTGGTCTCAGTAAAGTGGCCAGCCTAATTAAAATATCATCAATAATCCATTAGATGACTGGCAATAGTTTATGTGCAGCAACGATTTGTTAAAATAGCTCCATGTATTTCATAGCAATGGAATTTACAATTTTGTTCAGAGGGGAAAATAAACAAACAACCCCTTTAGTTTTGAAGAAGAACTTTAAATATATGGTGTAATCCATTGCAATGTCATGTGCATAACTCCAACGAGAATCTGAAACAATGCCTCTAACTTGTGTGAATTGATCCAATTTATCTTAGTCCTGTTCCCCAAGGCTCCAGGCCCCTGTGCTCAGCAAGGCAATGGCTATGCAATTTGGCATTTCATCAGGGTGCCACCAAATTCAGCATTCCCTCGTGGAATTCCCTATTTTGCTGCAGGCAGTTGCTCAACCTTTTGTTTTCTGTCTTCTGACTTGCCTCTTACCTCCTCTCCTTTCCCCATGGGGAGGAGGTAATTGAATTCCAAGGCATGCTCCCTCTACTCCTCCATGGAGTCAGGCAGCAGGGGGTTGGAAAGTGACCATCTGAGTGCAGCCTGCGGCCAGGAGCAGAGCAAAGCATATTGGATCTCATGCTGGGCCTCAGAAGGAGCACAGCAGCTACAGGACCTAGGCAAGGGCTCCTGAAACTGGCTGCAAGAGCCCTGCTTCCCTGGCAATCATGAGAAAGGAGGTTTAATTTCTAATTCCAAAACAACACTATGGGAGCCAAGACCTTGGGTATAGGCTGGGGCCCTATGAAAGGATGACAGAAAAAATCCCAGCCTTAGGAGTTATGGGGGCGGGAGGGTGGTTTTGCAAAAAAATCAAGTGTTTCTGAGTCCTGGTCATCTTCCCACTCTGTCCAAAGCTTGACAAAAAATATTATATCTTAGGACAATTATATATAATTTATTTAGTTTTTTAAATAGCTACATAAATGCTTGTGTATGGAAACCTGTTAATTTCCTCAGTACTCTCTCACATAAATGGAACTAAGTGACATTTTGGCTTGTGTTGCAAAAACTAAAGGGGTGCTTGGTGACAAACAGCTTTTCTGCTTGAGCCCCTTTCCTACCTTTCCCAAGTTTTCACTCTTTCCCCTGACAGACCCACACATATCCATTCTCCATTTTAGCAGTTACACAAATGGGCCACAGCAAGTGTTTCCCCCCAACCCAGCACCTTCATGCTGTCCCACTCCAGCAGACTGGATCTCCCACAAGGACTGTCAGTCCCCTGCTTGGAAGATGAGAGATGTTGCCTTAGTGTTGCTTTCTCTCGTGCTGAATGAGGGTCAAATGTGCCCACACCTGTCCCTAAGCCCTGGTGCCCTTCCAGCGTTTGTGACACGCTGCCTTCTGTCACACGGACAGCAGGAGGAGGCCTAGAGGGCACCACTCGGGGTTTTCCCAGCTCCAGGTCTTGTCTGGGACCCTGCAGCCCATCTGTGCTGATGTGATGCTGTGTCTTGGCTGTAGCATGCATTTTCAGCCAGGACTGCATTTTCCGCCTACACTTGTAATGATACCTTTCATTTTTTTTAAATATTAGGGAAAAATATTGCCTTGGAACCCCTGGAAAAAGCTAACACATTTTAAACTGTTTAATTAAAATAAATATTAACAAGTTTTTGAGGATGAAGCAAAGGGAAAAATATTTTGGGGACACGAAAATGTCTAGAATATGGTAAAATGGAATTTTGGCCCATTTTGCAAAGGAAAAGGTTTTCTTGTGGAATTCTTGCAACAAAGTAGTTTTGAGAAAAAATTTTATTGACTACAATATTGTCTTATCTTTGTAAAACACCATGCTATGAGTTTGCCCTTTGTCTTCATGACTTCTTTATCCTATTAGGAAAAAGATAAAGTAGTTCTTGCACCATGATCACTTTGTCTCCTTCTCATCTCACTATGACAGAATGAAATTGGAATTGAAGGGATAGGACAGGATCCTGAAAGTCATCCCACTCTGACAGCTTCCAGGTCAGAATAATAGCCAAAGGTGTTTGCAACAATACAAATTCTACCTTTAGATTTATCAACCTTCAGGAGTTTGAAACCAGCTTTTAAAACATGGGTTTCAATATAGAGCAGTGGGGCTGAAAAAAATGGTGTTGTTTTTTCTTTACAGGAAACATCAATTGCCAGGATGTCAAATCTGTGCTGGGAAGTGGAGTGAGGGGCACAGGGGCAGTGAGGTGCATGTGGAGCCTCCTTCCATTTGGCAGTACAATTCCAGACAACACCTCTGTTGCCCTTGGCTGTGTCACCCTGAAGCCTAACTCGGCCTTGGAAGCCTCTTGTTTTTTCTGTAGTAGAATAAAAGTCTAAACAGATCAGACTTTGTTTTGTCTGCCATGTGAGCTTACCACCAGTGATGTTCTTCCAGGCATTCTTGGTTTGTGATTGCATCTTCATGTGGAATAGCAGCAGAAGGAAAACAAAGCCATGACAAAGGCTTTTGTTTTATGCACCTGTGTGTGTGTATCTGCACACATCAGTGGCTTACCAGACACTGCGCCTGGATCCTGCCAGGAAGTAGGAACAAACACTGCACCAAAATAGCAGGGAACAGGACTCACAGAGAGTGCAGTGGTGTATTGTGCTAGTGACCCATGATTTCAAGTAGTTTGAACTAGGCTGCAAATCAAAGCATGGCTGCAACATGTTGCACTAAGAATCTTCAGATAAGAAATTCCATTTTGAGGCCAAATGTGACAACAAACTGTAAAGATATATTGTATGAATTAGCTAAGATTTGACTGCATCCCCTACTTTGTTAAAACACTGGTATGATGTTAAAAAGTGATAAATATTACAGATAAAGGATATGCACATAATTAACAGAGATTCTCTTGCTTTAATCCTTAAAAAGAATGGAATAGCTTGTTTCAGGTTGTTTTACTTGTAAGATCTGGGTCCTGTAAGCAGTTTTACAGAGGCTCACCTTCATTTCTGCCAGGTCTCATGAACTTAACTGGTGAAGTTAAATGTGCATGTAGAATTTGATCAGGGCTCTTTAAAATCTTTAAAATGTTCAGTAAACAAGGCCAAATATAGAAATACTAAGATTTAATCTGACAAATAGCATATCAATTTGGCTGGACTACATTTGCAGAGAGAATTTTGTTTAAGAGCCTTCAACAAAATACAGTAAATATCTTTAAAGTCCTCTGTATTTCTTAACAATGCAAATGCCATCCTTCTGGGGAAGGGGGAAGGGAAATGATGTGAAGACCTGTTAGTTTCTAGGATGTCATGCTGCTTGTTTTTCACAATATTGCCAAAAGGTTTTAATTGCTGTTTTTTCATTAGTTTCTTTGTTCACTCCTGAATCTTTATAAAGTGAACATATACCTGATATGGGATCCATTTTCTATAAATTACCGTAACTAAGTTTGGTTGCTCTTTTTACCTTTTTTACAAAGTTTGTTAGAGGTTTAGTGTTGAGAAATGTATGCAACAAACCTAGAGTAGAGAATTAATTTGAACTTTGAAATGTCAATATGGGAAAACATATACTGATTTGATTTTTACTCTAAATGTGTAATTATGCTTCATTTATTAAAACACAATTATTAGCCCAACATTAAAAAAAATCAACAGTTGGACTTTATGAAGTTTTTACTAATTTAAATTTCTCAAGCAACTTATAAAATTTTTAAATATTGTCTAAATTAGATGTTATACTGTCAGTAGTCCTGTGCAGCTGAAACAGAAAAAATCAGAAAATAACAGCTGCTTGCTTAAAAACAGTAAAGCGTCTGCAGATTCCCCTATTAAAAAATCATGGTAAATAAATATAATACAGAGTTTCGTGATGCTTTCCCTTTAGCGATTAATTGTTCTGTTTATGTCTCATATAGTCCTAAGAAAGGCATAGAAATTAGATGGACCAAAAAAACCCCACTGAAATGGCTGCTATTCCTCCACCTTGTTCTAAGTGCATGTATAAAATCACATTTTCTTTCTATAAAGGGCCACTTAGGTCTGAGGAGAAATATTGTAAAAAAACTGCAGAGAACAGAGCTATTTTCCTCTCACTGCCAACTGAACAGGTCTATGTAATTGCTGAAGGCACAGTCATCTCCTATTAACTGTTTTTTAGGCGCCAGTTGAAATACAGTGGTGGTGCTGATGTTTAATCTGGGATAATTTTCCTTACTTAGAAGGTGGTGTGACACAATCCACGGTTTTAAGACTTAACTGTGATTATTTCTGTTGTTTGAAAAGGAAAAAATAGAATTTTATGACAGATACATCCTGTGTCAAATTGGCTCAGTGCATCTATTTCAGACAATTGTCTATCAAAGGGCAGAAGGTAATTTGGCAACTAAACACTCCTAAATATTTAGATGCCTAAAAAGTTGTAATGTTAACTTTTAGTTCACAAGGTGCCAGAGTTTTGCCTGTGTTGTGGACTGCAAACTTGAACAGCAATGTCAGCTTTGTGCTATACCACTAGTATAGCTCCAAATGAAGTTTTAGTAACAAATAGGGACAAATTCAGATTTATAGCATGCGAATCCATTTGGGACATGAAGCAAATTTTACAAACTATCAGAGGCTGCTTTTTAAAATGTTGTTACTATTTCTAGGTTGCTGTAAATGGTATGACATGGGTGAAAGACATAGAAGAACTTGACTTGATATTCTGGGATTAAAAAAAGAATCAAATGTCCTTTGCAAGACAGTCGCCATCTGATTTCATCGCAGATGGAGGAAAAAAACCCTTACGTTTTAGTCTCCCATGCCCCCCTTTATATTCTACAAGAGAAAATGTATCATGTTCTCCGAGTGGGAGATGTATCACATTTTTAAAGAATACTTAAGGGTTTTCTGCTCTGCAGAGAGAGATTGTAACACATAAATTGTTAACTCTGCAGTGATAATGTGCAAACAGAAATAATCATCCAGAAAAAAAAAATCAATACAAGCATCTCACAGACAGTGAGGTGATATTAAATGACAGTATTAACTACAGATGTTTTCATTTGAGTTTAAACATGTCTTGCTTTGATGGTAGCTGTAGGAAGGAGCTGGAAGAGAGTAAGCAATACTTTCTCCTCCTCACTTCTGGTGTTTAACGAGCACCCTAGCCACGATGGGTTTTGTTGGATGAGGCTACTAATTATTTTGTAGTCAGAAAGTGCTCTATAAAAGGCATAAGAGAGTAATTCAATGCAGTTTCCTTTTATCTGCCTTGCCAATTGATGTCTATACAGAGCAAGCAGGGCTCCCCAAACACATCAGTCTGTTTCAGATACACAAGATTAAGTAGCAAGTGACATTCAAGAGCAATCGGCCCACCCAGGAGGAGTGAAACCAGCGGAAAAGCTGTCAGATTCCGCCTTTTCTCCATTAATCTTGAAGCTTTTCAATGCTGCCAGGTCGCATCTCCATCAAACAAGCTGGGAAGAGTGTCGGGCTATTTTCTTTAGTCTCACCCTCCCCTCCCCATCACCCTATTAACCCCTGCCATGCCAGGTTCTTCTGGTTTGGGAGCAGCTCTTATGTTAACACCAGTAGGTGGGGCAGCACAAAGGGCTGGATGCAGCCCAGTGTGGAGCTTTTTTAGGAGCAGGACAACATTTAGGTGGTTGGGAAAGAATGTGGCAGGGGTTTCTTCTGTGATGGAACTTCAGAATGCTTATGCAAGAAGGTCGGAAATAGCAGGTGTGTTTGTCTTCTGTAGCCAGAGTACTTCACGTAATGAAGTACCCTCTTCCACGTTGGTCTGGTTTGGAGTGAGCTGTATTTTCCTTAGTGTAGATTAGAAGTGTGGATTAGATGTGTGCATTCATGCTTTCCTTCATTTGCAGGTGATTTTTTGCCAATTCTAATTGAGTTGGGTGTGTTATGCAAGATCCAGGAGCTGCCCGTGGCACAGATATGAACCTTGCTTTTCCCTGGGGAATTCCTACAGCGTGCTGGACACATGGTGTAGCTGTCAGGCTGGCGGCAACCTTCAGAAGTTGAATCATAGAAGCAGAGGATGGCTGAGTGGCCGGAAAATGGCACAGATTGTGAAGTGTTCATGTCAGGAGTAAGTGATAATATATGTTGGAACTGGAGCCAAGTGACTGTGTTCCTCTGATACGACGGGATGGGCCTGGCTGGAAGGAAAGAGGCCTCTTTACTTGAGTTCCTAGGGGTTGCATCCTGAAGAACATATTCAGAAGGGTGTGATTTTCAGAGGGAGGTAACTATTGTGGAGGCAAAATCCAGGTCTGAGAAACTAAATCTGTGAGTACAAAGAACAGATATAGCATGTAAAAGCAACAGTGCATCTCAACTGTCTCTGACAGCAAATGTCTTGGGAAGAGTGTATGAAACATACAGTGATAGCTCCTTGGATAGTCTTCTCGTTTGCGGTAACTTGTAGATAAGGAATTTCCCTATATTGAGGTGGCATCTCTCTCCCACCACCTCCCCCTTTTTGCTATAATAATACAATTGTAGCGCTTACTTTTCTATGTTCTAGAAACCCCTTATGTTCCTTTTCCACCAGTGATATTTGAATATCTGACAATCACAGACACAGGGACAGTGGATTTGTTTCTAAAATAAATCAGAGGGTGAGAATCATGGAAGATGTGTGCCTCTACCCAAATCACATACCACTGTCCCCTTTCTCACTTTCAAGCAGAATTGAAGCCAAGGAGAAATGGCCAGGGAGGAGCTGCAAGTAAAATTATTTCAAGTCTTAAACACGGGAGGCGACTGTTCTGTCCCCAGGAGGAAGGAGTACCAGGAGGACGTGGCCATAGTCAGTCTGCAGGGAATGTTTACTTGTATCCTAACCTGGTAGATGCACCTTGGAAATGTCTACTAGATATTTCACTTTGAATGTTAGAGAGGGGGACATACTTCCTCTAAGCTATCCACTCCTGAACACCATTTGTAATTCTCTCTCTGTGCTGTTACAGTAAAAGGAAGTGATAGGATTTAGTTTGTAGGGTTTTTATTTTAAAGGAATTTAAGAGGATTTTTTTACTAACGCAATCTAGGTAACTCCTTGTTTCTCCCTTCTAGCTACTGTTAAACCAGATGTATTTTACTTAAACATGCAGAAAGTGCATTAGAAAATATAACAGCTTTTCAGTTACTGCTGTAAGTATGCTGCTAGTGAGTATGTTTCAATATGTTTGGGTTCTTAAGCTATGTTTGTATATAACAAACCTTCATTTTTTTATAGAATTCTGCCTTTAATGGCTAGCTGTGCATAGCTCATTCTCCAACTCTTTTTTATCAATCTCCTGTAGGCCAGTTGTTTCAATTGGTCATTTTTCACATAAGGTGCAACTCATGGTAACATTTGTCAACTGTATTCTGTATTAAGGCAGTACAATCTGCAGCAAATGGGGCATTAACACATTTAATGATTATGACAGAAGAATCACATTTCTGGAAAAGTGGCTGTGTCATTCTCAAACATACATGCAGAGGGACAAATAGCGTGTGACATAAAGAGAAATACTGTGAGGGGAAACAGCCAAAGATGAGAACAGGCTGAACACTGTACTTGGAAAGTAACAGCTGTATGGCACTGGCATAGAGGGAGAAACACCTCCACTATGACTTTTTCCATACTGGCAAGTAAACATCCATATATATGCAAAAATAATGCATTTTAGGTAAAGAAAATTTTGTATGTCAGAAGAGACAAAGACTTTAATACTTATTCAGTTGTAATCTCAGAATGACTGGTTGAGGCTGGATAGCATCTTGTGCATTGTGACCCAGTGCAGTGTCATCTCATATAGTTAGCAGGTGTGATTACGGAGGCCTTTATGAACAATCACCACACTTAAGGTGAGTCATCTCCCCTCTGCCATTGCACTGAACATGCAAGCAGAAACATATGGACGTGCTGAGATAGTCACTAAGGCACTTAGTGTTTACTATTCTTTGGCTTGGACTCAGCAGACAGAGCATAAAAAAAATAATGACATTACAGTGCTGGTGTAAGAACTGAATAGACCACTTGAATAAGACACTCCCAATGCTCACGACTCACCCATGCACCTGGCATTTACCAAGCCCACACAGCCAGTATGTCCCACTCCTAATTTTACACAATGGCCAGACATGAAGTTTTCCATTATGTTCATCTATAATTCAATGACATTTATCTTTACTAACAACTACAGTAGCTGTCTGTTCTCCACAATGGATTACTGCCAATATACAGGAACGAATGACCTTAAAATGTCTCCCCTAAATATCTCTCTTCAGCTCCTTTTCCCATGCACACTCCTCACCATACTCCCCACCTTTCAAACTGCCTCCCCACTCCAGACTGAAAAATAAACTGTTATCAGTTGCCTCCTTGTAAAGCAAGATTTGTCTCCTCCATTTATTTTTCTCTTTTTTTTTTTACCTTTATCGCCCATGTACTTTTCCTACACTATTTTCCTGCCTGTTGTTCTATTTTTCTGTTTGTTTGTTTTCCTGTCTGGTTTGTGTTCCCAGTTAAGGATAACTGATCTGTTTATAGCCCTTATGGCATCTATACTCACATTATGTCACACCTTTCCATAGCTGTAACTACTTTAGTACTGCAAATTGTCCTGGTCTTCTCTCATCTCCATTTCCATTCAAGCCTTTCATCATCTACCAAGGAGTTTAAGCGCCAATGTTTTTCCTTTCAGTTATTGGAGTTGTATTTCTTCACAGCTTAATCTTTTTTTATAGGCATAAGTCAAACATGAGGTTTGGGACATGTTGTTTGTGCCTACTAGACTATGCTAATTAAGGCCACAAGACCTTCCTGATGCACAGCCTTAAGTGGTACTTCTGTGAAATCCTATGGGATCGCAGTATATAACTAATTTTGGAAACAGTATTCTTCCTAAATTTCCATGAAAATTCCTGCCTTAAAAGAACAGGTGGGGACCCCCCCTCCCCTTCCCCCCGACATCAGCTTCACATGGTGGTTATGCGTCCAACTGTTAGCCCAGCATGGCCAAGTCTAATACCAAACCACGTTCCCAAGTGCCATATCTACATGATTTTTAAGTACCTCCAGGTAGGGTAACTTCCCTAAGCAGCTTGGCCCAATGCTTGAAAATTTTCTCAATTAAGAAATTTTTCCAAAATTTCTATTTAAACCTCCCCTGGCACAGCTTGAGGCCATTTCCTCTCATTCTAACACCTATTACTTGGGAGAGGGGGCCGACCCCCACCTGGCCACAACCTCCTTTAAGGGAGGTGTAGAGAGTGATAAGGTCTCTCCTGAGCCTCCTTTTCTCCAGGCTAAACACCCCCAGCTCCCTCAGCTGCTCCTCACAGGACTGGTGCTCCAGACCCTGCCCCAACTCCATTGCCCTTCTCTGGACTCTCTCCAGCTCCTCAGTGCCTTTCTTGCAGGGAGGGCCCAGAGCTGGACACAGCACTCGAGGTGTGCCCTCAGCAGTGCCCAGTACAGGGGGACAATCCCTGCCCTGGCCCTGCTGGCCACACCATGGCTGATCCAGGCCAGGATGCCATTGGCCTTCTTGGCCACCTGGGCACACCCTGGCTCATGTTCAGCTGCTGTCACCAGCACCCCCAGCTCCTTTTTCACTGGGCAATATTCTTGTCACTCTTCAGTATTCCTCTGGGTTTATTGTGACCATTATGATCCATTTCCACCAGTTTATCCTTCCTGGACCTGTGTTGCATTAACAAAAAGCAACTAGAAATTACAAGTTTGAGAAAAAAAGTTCATCACATTCCTGCCTCTGTCGTTCTTTGATTCCTTTTTATTTAGTATTTCTACATATGCAGAGTTCAGACACATTTGTCTTAAAAAATTAAAATTATTTAATCTAAAGCTGTAATCTGTGACTAAAAGGATCTTGCTTTAACCAAAATGATCTGTTGAAATCCACACTACTTTTCCAGAAGCACAAAAATAGCTTGGAAAGAGCTAAATTACTACTTTATTCTCAGTCTCCTTCTAGTGTTTCCAAAAAAAATTTCCAATTATCACCCTTCAGTGTATCAAGAGATTCAGAAATGTGTTTTCCTGATAAGGTGAAGTGATTATCTAATGTCTAATACTGGAATAACTGATGTATTAAACAATTGCCAGCAACAATTCCATTCCTTGGAACAGACCAACTCAGAGATAAGTGAAAATGAGGGTAAGTTTAACATCTAATCTAGGTATTTATTAAATTCACCAATGTTTTCCATGTCAGTATTGGGAAAACATAAGTAAATTTTTGGCAGAAGAAAATATTTAGAAACACTGCAAGACCATTAATACTCATTTCTATTGGGGATCATCATGTTCTTGTGCTGATTCTTAGGGCAATATGTTCCAATAACATTTCATTCTTTGTTGAAAAGCTCAAAGGAAGTTTGATCCCTGACATTCATATACACACAGTATAAAGAAAGGGAAACTGAATTTTCCTTACAATCTCAGAGTCCAACAGAAAAATGAAAGTCATGAGTCTGCCAATGAAAAGAATAAAATTATTCATGTGCTGTCTGTTTCTCTGAAAGGCTTGCTTGTAATGCTTGAAGGTTGAAAAAAATTAGGGTACCTATTCATCTGTGTTGCATGAGGTTACATAATGAGTAACTGATCTAGAGGACCTCTTACCTGCTTTTATAGCCAAGCAGAGGCTTGGTTATAAAAGAACTCTGGGGAAATGAGCATAATTTTGCTGGAAAAATCTAGATTGACTTACAAACAGATCTGGCATTTTGAAATTTAGTATGAGACCATTTTGATCTGCTGTGAAGTATTTCGGGGAGTGTGGAATAGAGTTGGGTGGTTTATTTTATCTTTATGAACCTTAAGGTCTTCCTTGATTCACAGAGATGTACATAGGCAAATAAGACTGTTGTTTCAAAGCCAGCATCCAAAAGAGGCAAGAAGACAATACATAGAATATCTAATAGAGTTCTGAATTTCTCCAATCATATACTCATCTGGACTTTAACATACTTTTACTATCAGATTTTAAAAAATATTTGTGATTTTTCATAAACTGTAATACTTTATGGGCTCTTTGGAATTCTTAGCTCCAATCTATTTTGCTGGTAATATTTTTATTTATTTATTTGTATTTTAAATTCTATTTTAGAGGTCTTAAATACCTTTCTTAGGCAATATAGAAATAGTTACATTTTCTGTTATTCCACTGCAACAGTGATAACAGGAGCTGTGGACCACAAAATGCACAAAAACCAGCAGAGTCTGTCTAACACTGAGAGTCAAAACTGAAGTCTGGACTTGAAGATGGATGTATCTCTACAGGTATCCTCAACCACTTCATTTTTTGTTTACATTTCTAAGCCCTCCTCTCCTTACAGTTCTAGGAGAGAGCTTGTGCAAAGTAATAAAAGAAAGACAACTCAGAGCTACAACAACTGGGGTTTCAGAGCAACCACTGTATATTGCATTACAGGACCCAGGAGCTACAACAAAACTTCAATTTTCACGTAGGACGTATTTTCTAATAGAAGAGTAAATTGACATTATTCTCTTGAAAGTGGAATTCTCTGTGTTTCTGTGGTGGAGACGTGATGTGCTCAAGAATCCACACAGGATTCATATTCTACACACAGGTTTCAATTACTGCCTTATTTAGAAATCACAACTTATCTGCAGTACAACAGTAATGCAGTAGTATAGCAGCATAAAATAATAGACCTGAATTATATGCCACCTTTTTTCAGAGTATTTCAAAGAAATATGCTTCTCCCTGCCCAACGGTATTTTATTTTGTGAGCATTGTACATCTTCCTACTGAGTAATCATGCCTGCTTTAATTGTTACTCACATATTGCCAGTCCAAAGACTAAGAGCATTTCTTGAGACTTCTTTAGCAGCACTTTGATTTATTTCTGAAGAAGTGGATTTTAATTCCAGAAACCATCACAAGCTCTTCCTTGTAATGGTGTTGTAGAGTGGCAGGGCATTCAACAGGAAGTCTTATAGTAGACTTGTGAGTGTAAATATGTCAGGCAATGGAGGCTTTAAAAACAGTATTGAAAAAAACAAGAGAACAGACTATTCATTATACAGATAATATCAATATGAGAATAATTTGTTGTTATACCTTGGAGTGTAGAAAATATCCATTACCTTCTGACTTCCTAATGTGAAGTGTGCAAGTTCTGGGACAGCCAATGAAATCCCCAGAGACGGCTATTGCACAATGCACAGCAACTGGCTGAAACATTCCATAGACTTGGGGCCTTAAAAGACCCCAAGTCACGGAAATGTGTCACATGTCACCTCAGTTTTTGCAGACCCCTATGAGGTTACAGACTCCATTTGAGGCACAATGACAAAGACTGAGCAAGCTTTATACAGCTCTGCTGGGAACAGTCGCCTGGGTAAGAGGAGCCCTGCGTTGTGAGTTTGCTTAGCCTACATGAATGTTGCCCAGCCGAGAGCTATTGATGAATTCCTCCTTTTATGGGAATGATATTTGCCATGGACCTTTTCTTAATCTTGTTCACCTGACAAGTATTTTACAACAATAATGTTGACTGGCATGTAGATTCTTTCTCATTAAGAATTAAATACATTTAGAGACTGATCCTTTCCTGGTTAATTTAGGTCACTTTTTCTTGCCCTAAGCTTCTGCCATGCCTCATGACAAAGGCATCAGAAACACCCAACAATAAAGAAATACACCAGGTGGAAAAGAACATAAGTGACAGGCAGTGCTCAGCTGAGTTAACACTACTTTTTGTATTCACTGGTTTACCATTTTGTATTCACTGGTTTACCATGGGTCTTGCTCCCTGCCTTGGAGAAGGCACTCACAGGGTCTGTTTTTCACTACAGCATCATTCTATCTTTTTCTGGTATGGGGCTTGAGAAGTTATCATGGCCCATAGTATCGACAACTCAGTTTTAATCACACATGAAATGCATAAAGAAAAGAAGGCTTGCTGATGTTTTGAAAGGCAGGGCTGTCTTGATCTGGCTTAGGCCGGATTCTATCTTGGCAGATGATGTAAAGGCAACAATATGAATACACTTTCTCTTAGTCTACCAGCTCTGAATGCTCTTAAAGATACCATGTTCAAAAACACAGCAGCAAATTCATCATTTAACAATGAACAGCCAGTCATGCCCTCTTTTGAGGATTTCATCTGCAGAGCTTTGTCTCACTTCTGGAATCCTTCAGCTTGCCCTTAATGACAATGGGGATTTCGGCAGAGCACTGAGGATTGGTTAAACACTGCTAAAACACTGCCATTTTATTCTTATCTTTTTATTTCCATTGTTTGTATGCTGCTATTTCATATGATAGTCAAGGGTTGTTATTTCTGACAACTCAGATAATTAATCTCCCTCCAACAGCTCTTCCTGTGCAAGGAGCAATCGTTTCCTCTTCACAGAAACACTCTAACCCACCATTTTGTGGCAAAAAAAAGCCCCTGCATTTCAGTTAAAAAAGAAAAATTGTTTTTCTTTGCATTCCAACTTCATCACGCATTTCTTTCTCATTGTCTTCCAAAGTTGCCAGCGTCAGTACCATGAAACATGCAGGTTTAATACATCTGTGATAAGCAATCATTTGATTTCTTGATACAATTTCGAAAACACGGACACACAAAACAAAAGTGTTGCAAATGCCATCTGATTGAGAGGTAGTTTCCAAATCCACTTCAATGCCAGAACGGAATGGAATGTCTTGTGGACACAGCCAAGTCTCAGCAATTCATAGAATTGTTTAGGTTGGAAAATACTTTCAAGATATCAAGTCTAATCATTCACCCATGTTCCTCTTCCCTTCCCTTATCCAAACTATAATATATACCTATGTGTATCTCACCTGGCATCTCCTTCTGTAAAAAAAGTACCTCAAGAAATCATATGGCAGTGCATTTAATGTTCCTAGAAACTGTAAGTAAAGCAGCTAATTAAAATAGCCATGTAGTGCATAGTAACCTGTTCATAGAAACTGTAAGTAAAGCAGCTAATTAAAATAGCCATGTAGTGCATAGTAACCTGTTCAGGATATTACTGTTGTCAGTTTTTGAAAACTAACAAGTTCAAAGAATAAATTTTGTTACAGAACTTTGGAATTTCAAGCTAAAGCTCACATACTGTTTGGCAGTCTGACAAAAATGGAACTTTGCCTGGATTGGAATGAAAATTTGATGAAAATTTACTTTGCTTATGTATTTGGCTACTTTTAGAAGAAAGTTGTTGCTACTGTTGTGGAGGAAAGTAAAGCCTTTTATCCACTGGAAACAGGCAGCTTGAAGTTTTAACTGAATTGTCAATATTAATTTCATTAAAACCTACATATTTAGTTATGGTGGTTAGCTCTAAGTTGCAGTTAAGTGATTAAGGAAGTATGCTTTCAAGTAAAGTTTATACTTTTTATAATGCATATTTCTTTCTTCAGCCCTTAAATAAGGACCTGAACAGTAAAGCTATCAAAGGAATATCTTAACACTTAGCCTTTCCTAAACAATTTGGGCCTAGCAAATCAGCATTTGTTTCAACAGTTGCGATCCTGATACACATTGACTCCTGTCACATTGCAGTTTGCACTCCTGATGAACAACTTCCCTTTCTCCTTCATCTATCTTATTTGTGACTACAAACAAATAAGCATCAGATTGGCAAACTGTGTTGCAAATGGAAAGTAAATACTAGTAGACCAATCATCACCACTGGCACTGTTCTAGTAGGAAAACAACTCCCATTTGTTATTTATTGACTATATTCAGTCGACTCTCTACTTGTTGTTTTGAAGTTTATAAGCCAAAGTTTGTAGAGAGAGGTGACAACACTTTCAGGCCAACTGATGATAGAGTTTTATTGGAAAAAAATACCAACTCAATAAAGAAAGTGAAAATGGAGACCTACCCTCAGTACTTTCAATGCTCTAAATGGCTATCTGTTTTATTTATGTATGTATTTATTTGTTCTAGCCTCTGGACATGTCTCGCACATTGAAATAAAACTACTAAACCCAAAATACTTCAGTGGCATCAGAAGGCAGTTAAAAACTACTCAATCAATTCCATGTTTGATTGCAACTTGTTAATGAGTTACAAATTACTTCCTTAAGAAGTAAAAAGAAAACAACAATAAAAATCAGAGCAGCAATTTATTTTTCCTAGTTTTTCGCTGAAAATTTTCAGTGTCTCCATTTAATAGATTGACCAGACTGGTATTCCAGACTCCCCACTTCAGATATGATTTGCAAGTCACTGCCAAATTTACGACATCTTTTACTTCTGAGAAAATTCTTAGGCTGTGATCTTTCATACTTAAGCAAATGCTGGTTAGGGTTAACTGCACTTTGTGGCAGAAACATGTTTCATCAGCTCAATGACAACAACCAATTACAATTCCCATTCTGAGTTATGTTTTGACTTTGCATTGGGCATGATTTATGCATAAAAGAAATTAAAGCCATGGCTACCAAAAGGATTTGGCAAATGACAAGCCATTGACCTGAGAAGAGATTAAAGAAAGAGTTTGATGTGCTTAGTTTGTAATCAAATCCTAGAAAGGAATCTGATAAGGTATTTTAATTCAGAAAGCCCTTACCAGAGAGGGAATATTGGTTAAAGCACCAAAGTGGAAAGTTGTATAAACTGGTTATAAATAAAACCAGTCTGTGAATAAGACTAGAGTTTTGAAGATAAACCATTCTGGAGTAGCATTTGAAATAATGACCACAAGGAATAAAATATTTTATGCTAGCAACTGACAAGTGTGTAAGTGGGACTTGATGACAGGATATAAGTTGTCCTGTTGTTCAAAGCTAAAACTTGTGATTTGTATCTTTGAGAGGTTAACTTCTTGTATCTGTAAGAGAGCCTTGAAAGGAGACTGCATTTCCATATATCTTTTTTGTACCATGTTTTAAATACTTTAATGCTGCCAGCTGTTTACCTGCAGGGGCCAGATTTACATTTGCCTTCAGTGTATAATTTGGCTTTTGGGGAATGAAGGTAGACAGGGTTACTTTCTTTTGAATCAACAGAAAATGGCCACAGAAAGTGATGGGATACTGGGGCAGAATTTATTAATATTTTCATGATATTGAAAAAAAAAACCTCTTGCCTGCTTCTGTTCAAAGAAGTCCAGAGAGGACCTTGATTGTCAGATCTGTACTCACAGATGTTCCTATCCTGTTTTCAAATTGGAGTTAACAGTCCTGTTCTCTGCCTTTATACATGGGGTTAGGCAGTGCTTACTTTCTAGATCCACTAGGCAGTTTCTCTTGAAAATTATGTCCCATTGCTAATGCCATGGTTGGGACACTGGTGGCATGTTTAATTTTTCCAATTTTACTCTCACATATTATCCTCTGTGGTAGTTGGTGTGGTTTTTTTGTTTGGTTTCTTTTTGTTTTTCCTTTACACTGAATCTGCATTTACAGCAGATATTTTTGTAGACAACAGCAGAATATATATCCATGGTTGGCTGTGATTGATTCCAGGTCCCTCAAGACTTGTGTTTCTTATTATTTAAGTTCACCAAAGAGTTGTTAAGCCTCTGTGAGTGTGACGAGGTGGAAAATGTTTCACGCCCTAAGGAACTTAAAGCATAGTGAACTGCTCCATATGTCCTTTCCCTGAACATTCTGAGATTGTGGAGGTTGCAGAGGAGATAAGTTTTGGTTTTTGTACTGTAGGCACTCTTAACTCTCTTGTAATCATCCAAACTCAATTTCACCAACTGATCAGCTAGAAGAGTAAATTCTAGCTTCTGGGGATGCAGGCTTGTAATATTCACTTCATCTAGGTTCCATTCTAAATTCAGCATGTAGGCATGTTGGCAATACATCCAGATTTGGTCTTTGGAGAATGATGATGTGAGGTCAGAGTCATAGTTTTCTATGCCAGACGGCGTAAAAAACATCTCAGCAACTTACTTATCACTGATATTTTCTGGTACCATTCTAAAAGCAATGTGAAAGATTGGACAATGTGCAGTAGGGTCCCTGCTCAGCTTTCCAAGATGTCATTCACCACCTCCTATCCTTCGTCTTGACACTTGGAGAGTATAGGCCACTTCTTTTATTGCTTCCAGATGTATAAAGTCAACCTTTAGTTCTACAATTAGATTTATGATGAGTGAGACATTTTTTGGAGGAAGAACAGTCATTTCTACTAACCCAGCTCATTCTATGTATTCATCAGCACCTTGATGATGCTGCCACACACATAGCAACAGGAAATCCTACTTTCCCTTGAACATAAGAAATTCCAGAGCTAAAAACGCTTCACAATATATTACAAATTTTCTGTTGAACATACTGACTAACCAGAACAGTTATTCAAGAAAGGATCAGTCTTGGGAAACTACTCTGAACCACCCTGCTGGAGCTAATATGATGTCCATTCACTGAGCAGAATCCCAGAAGATCCCAGAAAGGAACAATAATTTATGTATTCTTAGCTATTATTGAGTTAGTAGCATCTACTTGGAATTACAGCTCAGCTGCGGATACAATGGGATGGGATGTAGAGAGAATACCAAGAGCTGGATAACAGTATGCAGACATCAAACCAGTTGGACCCCCTTAGGGAAACATTTGAACATAAGCTCATTTGATTAGCAGCATTTCAATCTTTATTTTGCTGAATAGCAAACATCACTTCCTATCACTGGATTAGCATCTGCAAGGTACTAACAGTGAAACACACAAACACTCATTCAAAGGAGACTCCACTGTTGCTCTGATGATCACTGTTTTATAGCACTAGTTTGTGCAGTGACTCTTCACCTGCTGCACACATGCCACAAATGCACAGTCAGAATACTTTGTCCTGAGTTGTTAGATGGTCTTCAGTGGAGTCCCAGATATTTCCTTCATTTATAATTCTGTTAAAAGCTTTGAAATAGCAGAGTACTGCCTACGTGAATACACTACAACGAGCAGTTAATTTGGGAAAATTGAAATGAGAGAGAAAAGGCATAATATATTTTACTTCTGGACATAACTTCATTGGCAGGAGGTAATTACTTAGTGTCTGAAGATTAAAGTAGTGCTTTATCAAAATAAGCATACAACCCAGACTTGTCCCGCAGGGAGCAGCGTTTCATAAATACATAAACAGGTGGCATAGCGCATACTCCAAAGATGGGAATATTTCCAAAAGAAGTTGCAGAAGCTTTTATGAAGTAAATCTTTATCTGACTGGGGAGAAGGTTCTCATTTAGCTGTTAACATAGAGTACTTGAGTTAGCAATCCATATGGGTTCATTTTGGGAGAAAATCTGTAGTACTGCTTGCAAAATGGTTTGTTCTTTCTCTCTTTCAACAAAGCTAGTCACCTTAATCAGGGCTGAGAATGTTTTAATAAGATCCAAGTAACTGTAAAGTGTTCTGATCATAGAATGGTTTGGGTTAGGAGGGACATTAAAGATCATCTAGTTCCTACCCTGCCAGTACTTTTCACTAGACCAGGCTGCTTGAAATCCCATCCAGTCTGATATTTAACACCTCCAGGAATGGGGGCTGCCACAACCTCTCTAGGCAACCCTCAGAGTAAAGAATTTCTTCCAAATATTCAATCTAAGCCTACTCTTTGTCTGTTTGAGGTCATTCCCCTTTGTCCAATCATTACATATCCATGTGAAAAGTCCTTCACCAGCTTTTCTGTATGCTCCCTTTAGGTATTGAAAGGCTAAGGTATTCCCAATGTCTTCTCCAGACTGTGCAGCCCTGACTGTCTCAGCTTGTCTTCAGAGGAGAGATTTTCTTAACAGTAATGAAGTTTTTGACATAGAAAGCTACAACTACTTTAAGGAGAAATTTTGTTTTAGAATTAAGGTAAGGTGGACTTTTCTTGGTTTTCAAGAAGTAGAATCAAAATGCTCATGAAGAATCATATATTTGCACAAAGATTTAAGAAACAAAAAGAGTTACAAACCAGTCCTTGTACATTTCACCTGTACTGCTAAGAATGAAGGGCCCAATAACTGCAGAGTGTACACACAGTAATGCTTTTGAGACTATAAGAAGCTGGACTAATAGCTGTTAAATTAAGCACAAATAAACCTTTAAACTGGCTCAGACTACTCAGGTCTCAGGGAAACAGCAGGGGAGCTTATTTGGATGAACGTAAGATTGCAAATCTTTTTATCAGCATCATTGCAGGTGAAGGTTGTGAGAACAGCCTTATATATACTGCAAGAGGATTGTTCCACCTGATATTCTAGAATGCTTTAGTCTCCAAACCAGGATGCCAGGCCAAAAACGCCTGCACATAACAAAGACAAAATCTGGCCTCAAGAGAAACAAATGCACCCCATGTCACATGACTAAGTATTCTCAGATTCAGGTTATTATTGCCCAGGGACTTCTCTAAAATTGAAGCAAGTTTTACTGATTGCTATTGATGCTCTGAAAGCCAAAGTTTACAAATTCACTTCAGTAAGATGGCATTAGAAATTTGATTTCTTTTTCTTTCTAAACCAAGATTTTGGCAGAGAACTGTGAGGCAGCATATTCTGTCTGTGATCTGGCAAAGAAGATATTCTAAATTAATTAGAAGTGGGTGGGGAAATATTATCCCTGAGGACCTTGCCTGGAAATAAAACCTGGAGCTTTTGAAGTTCCTTGAAAAGAAAAACAGAAAAATAGTAAGACAGAAATAAACTACAGCCATTAACAGTCACAGCAGCTTCCTAGGAAACATTAAGATCCACAACTGAAGTTCTCACTTCAAATCAGACCTGGGTCATTCCTACACAAGATGAGTAAGTATACCATCAGTATCTGTTTTCTTGTTTCAGTCTCTTCTCTAGAACAGTCCTATTTCTGTAAATAACTGGGTATTGTGTCAGCAAAAAAAAGGAATTCCGTAGCCTAACAGGGAATTCACCTGGGTTGTAGCAGCAGCATGTGCCACACCCTTAACTGCACCTTCCCAGATACTGTATTTTCCTGCTACTGGCTGCTCTCATGCACGTTTAGTGGTTTTGATCTGAAATCATTCCCAGGCTGCAAAATATTTCAAAACTAATGTTACTTCAGCCAGAATTTTTCCCCAAATCACAATGATTTCAACAAATCAACATTTCCCAGTATTACCTAATTTTTACAGAATATTTCCAAGCTGCCAAGACTCAGAGAACTTTTTACATTGCTGACAAGTCAAACAGCAGGGCGGTAATAGGTAAGAAAAAAAAATCAAAATGATGCCTAAAACCAAAACTTTTTTGATTTAGCCTGCCACTAGATTAGTGATATGCTACAGATAAAAAGAATTAAGAACCTAGACACAACTAGCAATTCTAATCACAGATGAGACAGTTGGCTACATTGCCATTTTATGCCCTCAGGAGATGGTGAAGGTCATTTAAGTGCACCAATGTGGGACGCTGAGCCTACTGGCCAAAAAAGAAATTCCAAACTCCATAAAACACAGCAGCAGAATAGAGCACACAGAACCACATCACTCAAAGACTGACTGATTCTTTACGGCAATGCCTATGGAAAAGAATAAAAGGCCCAGGAGGCGCCAGTAAGAACTGGAATTTTGTTTCTGTGACACCATTTGTTTTCTGTTATGGGGTATTTGCGTCTTAGGTTAACATTCCTCTGAGATAAGGCCTCCTACCTGGTAACATTCATCCCCAGGCCAGGCCACTGATCTATGCCCCTGGCACGACACAACTGTTTCTGTCTGAAATCCAAAATATTTCCAAGAACCACATCGCTTTGAGTAGTTTTTCCTATAGGGAACTGGTCAGAAAAATGGTCCAGTGAGAGAAAAATAAATTGCAATCCTGGAAAGAGACCCTGAGCATGTATAAAAGACCATATGGTAATGATCAAAGCTGAGGAAAAACAAAAAGCTGCTTTCCACCTGCAAAACAGAATTGTCTGAAGATAGTGTAATGGGAATGCTTTGAAGATAAGCCATCACGTAGTGTGGGAAAAGGAGGCAAGAAGTGAAACCTGGTATTGAGACAATTTCCTAAGGTGCATTCTGTGATTGGTGGGTGGTGGAGCCAGGTGCTGATTATTTTCTACCTTGTTCTAACATGTAAAAATCAGCAAAAGAAGTGGTAATTGTATTTGTTTCCCACTTTTCCTCATAACCTACTTTCCAATGTATAGAAAGTTGGCAAGGGTGGGTCTAAAACTTATCTTGGCTCTTTCTTTCAAATAATTTCAGGTTGTAAAATAAATCATCTGCCCTTTCTGAAAAGAAATTCTTATATTATCTTCCTTTTGGTCTTCTGGCTTTCTTCAGGAAAATAAAGACTTGATTTCAAACATTGGGCCTTCAATTTCTCTCTCCTGGGATTCTTACTTAGCCTAAAATCGGAAGATAGGCACTGATGTGAAGAGACTATTTTAGAGGGCACATCAAGAGGACTGACTACACCCAACTTTTTCCACACCATTGTTGCATTGACTAGTAGCATCTATGCCTCATTGAGAAAGCATATGGAATTTTGAGACATAGGCAGGACTTTGACACCAACTAAACTACCAGTCTGGAGGAAAAAATTGACACCAAAGTAAACTACTAATCAGGAGGAAATAAAAAAGCAAAGAAAAAATTTCTTAGCCATTCTTAGTAACAGGAAAGGATGCTTCAGCCATCATTTTTTAAACAGGCAGAATAAAAATCTGAAGGAACTTGAAATAATACAACAAAATATAAAATATGTATGTAATTCAACCCTAAGCTGAGCAAAGCAAGGAATTTCAAATATAGAGATATAAATCCAACAGTTTAATCATCACTCAGATGATATTTAATTCAACAGTCATTAATTATCTCTTAGACGTGAAGAGTGGTATTGATGACTGAACTTCAGGTGTTCACACCTGAGATGGCAGTCATTTAACTGGTCTCTGTTTACAGTCATGTAAGAACAAAAGGTGATTACGGTGGATCTGTCTAGCTCAGGTCCTGTTTCAGAAGGGGAGCAAATGTAGACAGCTGTCTAGCTTTGCAGGGATGCCTGCTGAGTCGTGTTCCTTTGCTTATTCTGATAGCCTTCAGCCATTTGTGCTTTAGGGAATTCTATGCTGAAGGTGACTGCTATGTGTTTAAAAACCCTTCAGGGTTTTTTTTTCCCCCCCAAACAACTTGTTTAGTCTCTCTTTTGAGACATGCACTTTTAACATTCATTCACATCACACCCACGGCAATAGACAAGAAAGTATTTCTACAGCTCCATGCATCTTACCTCTTCAGATTTCTGCACTAGCTAAATCAATCTAAATCCACCAGCTACTAAAGGAACCCAGTAAGTTCCTCATATTGTGAATATGTGCAAATATCCTCATGTTGCGAACAGGTGGGCAATTCTCACTTCACCTCATTTTAAAACAGATACTCTAAGATTACGGATTTACAATTTTACTCCAAATTACAGTGATGGGCTGCAGCAAAGTTGTTTCCAATTTACTGTTATTTTTAACATTTGGATTATATTAACAGTAGCAAGTTTTGCTTTTTTATAGCCTAGTTATTTTAATGCATTTTAAAAAAATCGTTTTACTTAGATAGTTGCACCTATGCAAGTGCAGCCTGTGGAATTCAGTTACTGTGCATTCTCAGTGCTGTGGTTCAATATTCTGGGTTGAGGCAAACATATATTTTACTCCAAAGTTTTGTTTTACGCATAACTGCAAACAGCAGTTGCAAACTAAGAATAACTAGAAATCAGAAATTACCCCCCGTTCCTCCCCCCGCATTTAGTAGTTTATTTTGCAGTGTCTCTGTGAAGCTCCTTAGATTGTTACAAGATTTTATGTCTGCTCTAGAAATTGGGTATTATGTATCTGAGGGCTGTACTTTGGGGTGTTGACTGGTAAAGGAATGTTGCTACCATATCCCAACAATAAACCAGAAAGACAAAAAATGCACCATTGGGAAGCTAAAACCTGAAAGTTCCATGCAACAGAGTAATGAACAAGGCATTCTGAATATAAAGGGCACTCTAACTAGCATTTCTCCAGTCATACTCAAAAATATTTTCTCAAGCACTGTGCAGATTTCCCAGGTGAAGCAATAAAAGTGGTCAGGTGGGGAAAGGGTAAGAAAGCAAAAATAAATTTAATTTATTAATTAAATAAGCAAATTGTAATTTTGACAAAATTATCTGGCAGCAACACTGGATCATGTAAACAAAAATAGTGAAGCATCCAAGAACTGATCAAAAAACAGTGCAGGAATAAGCACAGAATTTATTAGGGACTGTTTGTAATAAGAAGTGTGTCCTGGTTTTAAATTTACAGTACTTCTCAGTTTGATGTTTGACTTCTCTTAACTGGTTAAGGAAGAAGGCAGCAATGACAAGCTTGCATTCAATTACAGAAATCATCTCAGTAGACTGACTACAACTTTGCATACATATTCCTGTAACAGACAACCAAGGCATGCCAGAAGACAACTGCTTCACTTGATAGACATAAGAATTTTCTCGTTTTCTCTACATAATAACAGAGAAATTAAAATATCTTCCAGTATTTATAGGCACAGTACCAGAATAAATAAACACTTTTCCTCACTTCTTGTTAGTGACATATTTTTAAGAATAATTGTAGTTATTTATCAAGACTAGCCATTCTTTTACCAGAATGTTTTAGGAGGAAAACTGTACATGTACCTTCATTTAAGTATTTCTGAAGTCCTAGAGAATACTCTTGAATCAGTGGAATTTGCTTACATGTAGGTATCCGAATATGGTAACCTGTTTTAAGAAACCTGATGATCACTAAAGATCATGATGGTCAACAGTGAATGTTGTTCAGCTTCAAAGTTGGAACTGTTTGTGGTCACTTCTTCACTAAGGGATGTATTTAATTATCACAAAACACTGACAAAACACAATAGCATACAATGTTGCAACACCATACTGGCAAACAGTACAAAGAATAGCCATTCTGAGACAGATCAGGATAGACACCTGAGCAAACCCAGCTTCGGCTATGGCTGATAAAAACAGGGATACTCCAAGGATCCAGGATACTCTAGAATACTTTCCTAGCTGCAGCAGCAGCAGTTAGGTCAGGGATTTTACTAAACAGAATACTATTTTATATTTAATGCAGGTTTTTATAACATGCATTTCTTGTATTGAATCTAGTGTAAAGCTAGTTTTGGTAGTCAAAAAATTGCCAATGAATTTCAAAATCTGCTATGTAAAAATGTACTTATTCTCATGAGATTGTTGATACACCTGTTTAAAAGCCAGTGAATTATACAGTTTTCGCTGGATTACTTGTGATTTCAGAGGCCACCCATACCTCAACCTTCTCTCCTCCATTGTAGAGATTTGCTCCTCAAAAAAAAGATACTTACATCTTCAGGTGTGCTGTTTTCTCTGTAACTTTGCAAGAGACCCTTTTGAAAGCTCTCTGCAAATCCAAATGAACTACGCAAATCATCCTGCCCCATAATCACCAACTACAATGAAGAATGTGAAAATAATTATTTAGAGAGTTTTTCAAGATGTGGGGAGGAATGAAAGAAAACCCAATAAACAAAAAACCCCAAAATGTGTCACTTGTTATTCAGATGAGACTTTTAGGAAAAATGTTTAAACCATAAGTTATAGCTACACAGTTTCAAATTTCAGTTACTTCCAGACTATGATCTTATTCTAATCAATTTATTTGTACTTATTCTAATCAACTTGTCCTAAAAGGTGTTAAATTAACTTTTTCTGTGCAGGAGGCATTCATGATGGGAACCTTTTTACATTCCCTCATGATGAACATGGATGTGAAGAATCAGTATTTTACATCCACTGAAATCAAGATTTTAATACCAATTCAAAACTATTTTGCACTTCCTTTTAAATACCACATACCTTGTAGAGTTGATGGGAGTGAAAAGTAGTAGCATATGGAAGGAAAGATATTGTGATGCTGCTTGTTTCTTTGAAGAAGGAACTTTAACTAAGACTTGACAGGAATAATCCAAAACTCATTATGATATTCTGGCTGAGACAGCAATGACAGATAATAAGCCTTTTTCAGAAAACTGGCGGCTCTGTGGAACAATTTGCTAGAAATGGGAAAGGACTTTGTCTCCAGCAGCAGCATACTGCCTCCAGTACTTCATACAACATAACTACCGAAACCAAAGCGTAAGAATACTTCAGCCCATTCTTCGCACAGGGCTTTCCACAATAATGGAAGCTACAAAACTGGAATGAAAACACCTCGATTCTAAAACAGCTCAGTGAAAGAATGTAAATGTAACATCTGCGGTACATTGCTCTGCAATACTGCAACTGCCTAGTAATTCTTTAACATTCTTTTGCTATTGCCATGTAAGGTGCCAAGACACGTGACCTGCAAACAAATCCCATTGGGTAAAGAACATATTCAGTCTACTTGTGAGCTTTACATTTTTTCTTCACCCAGAAATGATTTTTTTACTTTGACAGGTTTCAAATATTCCTCCATTTAAAAGCTTAGATGCAGCACAGCTAAATCTACCACCAAAATGAATTTGTAATTTCACTCAACATTCTAATTCTCCTCCAGATGAATTGCTAATCTCATTCATCATAAATGACCAATTATGGTAGTTTACTTGTTGTGCCTTTTGACATATTCAAAGTTCAGGAGCAATTTTACTTATCCAAATACACTGTGCAGTACATAGAAGTTGGAGTTCACCTATCAAATATTCACTTCTGAAGGTACTTAACTAAAGACAGCCAGATCATCTTGTGCAATTTCAGTTCCAGCCTAGAGTTGTAATAATTTCATAAATTAATGAAAGAGTAAAGAGTTCTGATCTCTAAAATATATTCTTGCTGCAACTGATTCTTTCCAAGCTCATGCCCTCAGTACTGTTTCACAGGTTTGAAGACCATAGTGACTACAGTCAATTCTATTCCCACTGTCATCATGGTCATTCTCAAACCATGCAATAGGATCAAAAAATCCAAGTTCCAGGAAAATGATTAAAGGAAAAGAAGATCAGAGCTCAAACACAAAGACTTCAAGGTGGCATGAATTATACACAATCATAAACAAAGAAACAAACAAAAAGAATTCTTCCTTAGAAACAGAAGGGGATTTATCAAATTCTCCTTTTAAGTATTTACATTATATTTCCAGGAGAAACAAAGAAATAAGAAACTGTGAAACTGGTTTTAGTTATGAGAAGTATAAATTAACAGACAGCAATTTCATGAATTAGGTGTCCAAAGATAATGCTAGGTATCTAACACTAATCAGTCAATTCCAGGGACCATGCCATTTCAAAAACTAAGCTGTGTCTCTGCTGCATTAGATACCCATGGATTTCTCACTTTGATAATCTGATAAAGCTTGAAGAACATTAAATTAAGAACTTGCTGCTCTTTACTTGGAAAAAACAGAAGAAAAACACTCCAATGAATGGCTTTTGTTTTTACTGTCTTCTTAGTAAGATAAGCATATTAAGCTGAAATGGAATACAAAGGAGATGCAGTAGATTCTGGCTGTTAAGATTCCAGTTTGGTGCACTTTGGCATTCCTGGAGGACTTCAGGCTCCACTGCAAAATGCAGCATTCCAAATTCAATAGAAAATGAATTGGAATAACAGTTTTTGTCTGTGATAGGAAAATAGCAACTTCATCCAACTGATTGATTATGCTGAAACTGGGTCAGAACCAATGCCTTATACAAAAGCTAGCTAGCATATAGGGGGCTGGTTAAAGTTGAAACAAGAATATACATCATATAATAATAAAACCTGGGCAATACAAGACAGTTTTATGCCTTCTTTTTGTTAAAAACTAACACGGCACTCACAACATTACTTACATCTATGTGGAGAGAGCTGTTTCAACTGTATCTTTTGTGACAGCTGGGATAAAACTTTCAGTTGCATAGGAAAAAGGTGTACATTTGTAATACGTTTTACTGATCATGAGCCAAAGCCATAACTTGTTAAGTTAAAGCAAATAAAGCAACAGCCAAAGACATATAAACAAAGATTTCAAATATAACATTACGCATTTTTAAAACTTATAATTTAATACCATTTAAGACAAATTGAGCTTACAATGTATACTTGCTGTTAAGGCTGAGATGCTATCACCACATCTCCTGTTAAGCAACAGGAAACCTCAATTCAGATAAACATGTAACCAGCAATAAAATACCCAGAACTGTAATTATGTAATTAGTACATGCTAATACTCTGTGAGGCACTCAAGCATTCTGACTTCATTTGTGAATGTTTAACTGGCTTAGTTTCACTTTTCAAGAACATCACAGAGAAACAACTACAATCTTAATCTTTCAGACTAAACCTGCTCCATAAGCAAAACAAAACCCAGTGCTTTCTCTTCCAGTCATGAATGCTTCTGGAATAATGACTGTTTTAATTTCAGCAGAAAGGAGTTATATAATATACATTTATACAGAAGAGTCTTGAGTTATACCCACCCTTTGCTCTTCAACTGCCAACACTGTCTTGTATAGAAAGAAAAAAAAAAACAGCTTTTATTGAAAGACTTTGTCTATGCAAAGCTTACTGAACTTAATAAACTTTAGAAGTTTAAACAGGATAGTAGATATAAAATAACCATCAAAGATCAATCATAACCTCTAAAGTTGCAGCTGATTTCAAACATTCCTTTTGATAGGAATGTACAGCAAGTTTTCAGAAGTATGAACACTTCAAATCTCCTCTATTTATAGGGAAGTTTGTAACAGGTTCAATTGGAGACATGAAAACCATTTTAAATAGACATCACAAGATGCATCTGTAGTTTAAAGGTCAAATTTATTAGGAGATTAAGAGATGTATTGTACATGGACTATAAATACAGCACAGCTGACTTTATTCCCAGTCACACACTCAATGCCAGCCTATTTTGTAGACACTCTTGTTCTTTTGTTCCAAGAAAAATTTGCACCGTAAGACTTGGATTTAGGCTTTGGCATCTTCTTCTCTTCGACATCATAACTCCAGCCTAGAGGTTATGGGGTAGTGGCAGGGTGAGACAAGAAACAATGAGAATTATATTCTCAGCATACAATATACAGCAAATCCAACTTAAAGGCTTTAACTTTAATATGTTTTTTTTTAATGTAGGCACCCACTAATCTGTTCTTTTCTAGTTGAAACAGAGAATATAAAATGGCATGAATGTGGCAAATGACCATTCTCTGAGAAGGCAAGACCTAACCATACTACAGACCTCCATGCAAAAAACCTGACAGTCATTAATGAAAAGCTACCCAGGGAAGATTGTCTGTCCTGTAAGTTTGTGGCTCCACAACTCCACAGCACACAGAAGCACTAAGGCTCTGTGTATGTTGGCACAGGAAATGAAGAAGGTAAGAAAACATATGCCATAAAATAACATACAAAAGATCATTCTCAAAGGCTGGGAGATAATGAAGACCCTGGAAAGCTAATAAAAAAGAAGAGTAGGAGGACCAAAAAAACCAAAAAGCAAAGAAAAAACTTCAACATTAGAAAGGAGTTTAATACTTAACATTTTAAAGGACTTTAATACTTAACATTTTTTATAAGAACATAAAAAATTAGGAGTAAAAAGAAAAGGGAATGAAGTGATAGAAGACAAGTAAATTATGTGATAGTTAAGCAAGAGAAATGCTTAAAAATGTCAGAAAAGAGGAGGTGGAGACATTAGTGTTTATGTAAATCAAAATGCAAATTGATTGCAGCCTCCAGGTGCCTGGAAAGTTGCCAGGGCAGCACTCAGTATTCCGAAGTTTGGTCTCTTTAGCTGCAATATTTCACTCAAAGTTGAGATACTTCTGTTGAAGCCAGAAGTGGTTAAATACGCAGTTTTAAGTGATACTCATAAGACAGTACTTTTCTTGGTTTTAAAACTAAAAGTTGCAAGCCCTAAAATACTTAACATATATCTGATTTTTTATACTTAAAGTGCTCACAGTAAACAGTCAAGATACAGCTGCGCATCTGCAAGACACACAAGTTGTCACGTCACTGCATCAATTTTGCGTATTCACAAACGTCACACAAACATTTTCTTCATGTTTATTAGTCTCAACCAGTGTTAATTTCCAAGTTAACTATTCTCTGTAAGAAATACTGAACAGGGACTTTAAAAACATATTCTTTCCATCTGTGAAAACACTGGCTTTTGCCTCCTGTTCTGATTAAAAAATATAAGCTTGAGTAAACAGCCAGAACTAGATCCAGAGACAGACTGCAGTATTGCAACATTCAGCATTGTAACACCTAACATTGAGACACTTGGCTGCTGGAATGGAATCTACAGCCCCAAGGTATTGCTTCATCTTTTTATACACCAGATGGAGAGGGGCCGAGTGCCTCTAAAAGAGATTTGCAACTGCCAGCACAATGACTTGCACTGCCACAGATAGCCAAAATGCATAAAGTCAGTTACATCTAACTAATGACTGCAAGAGGCCACCATTTGTGAATAGATTCCACACTTTGGAACAGACTCTTTCAGACCAACATTTTGAGGTGTTCACGACAGAGAGCAGAGGTCACTTTTATAAAAATACCAGAAAGCTGGGGGAAGTTACTCTTGCCCAGAGCCCTGCCATAGAAGCCAAGTAGACAGAAAGCAGATTTCAGCTTCTCTGGAAGAACACCCTCACCACCTGTCTAAAGGTTATTGTGGAGTTGAAAAACCCTCCATCCTTGCTACTTAAGCTGTATGATTTTAAACAACTGCTTCAGTGATTCAGACAGGACAAAAAAAAATTAGGTCAACAGAATTTTTCATTCCTTCCAGTTAAAATGTTACCTCCTTGCCTAGAACTCAGACCATCCTCAGCTGTAATTTTGGACAGCAATGTTTCCTGTTACTGTATCCAGTGCTGCTACTCCAACATTAGAAAACACATCAGATGGGGCAGGCAGAAAGACATCTCCTTAAGTTCTTAAGTGAGAAAGAACTTTCAAGTTCACAAACTGTACCAAAAAAACCTGCAATATCTAGAATTTTCAGAAATTACATTCCAGGTTCTTAAGGAATTTTATAATAGAAAATTTGTGTGGGTTATACAGGAGCAACAGAGAGGCAGTTATTTGTGTTCCTAGACTTAGATATGTCTCAATACTATCTTGGTTATGAAGCTAACTTCCAGTGTATATGTGTGCCAAAATGTCTTTTAAAAAGCAGAACTAAATAATGTAAAATTTGTATTTCTAGCTACACATGATATTGAAAATATCACTACAGAAAAAACTATGCACATATCATACACATAAATAAAAAATGAAAGTAAAACTTCGGCAAGCCAGTATCTACAGAGAAGTACAGTGTATTTCAATTATGGTAAAATTAAGAGTGCAAGCTAAGTGAATATTGATCTACTAATATTAATACCAAGTCATAGCCTTAGTTCAGTTGGTTTCATGCACAATAGAGTAATTTCTAACTCAGTGAAGGCATAAACTTTCTACACTGAACAAATGCATTTAACTTAGTCTGCATTTTGAAAAGACAAAATATAACATGTACAAAGAGATGACATAAGCAGGTCATTACATTAGTTTTTTTCTCCTGTATGCTGAATTGTTCAAGAAATAATATGAACAATACAGAAGCATAAGTGCCAAATTCTCCCAAATTTTATTTGTTCATAAAACAGTAAAATAAACTAATAAAATCACATAGATTATCCAATGCAAATTTGATTCTATCAATTTCATAGATAACAGAACATATTTTTCAATAAAATTAGTACTACTAAGCCAAAAAAACTTCTGTCTAAAGAGGAACAGACAAATTAGATTCTAGCTTTTACTATTAAAAAGTGCAAGTAAATTTAACATTAAATGGTTTAATTTCTTAGATGTACAAGTTATTGGACTTACCATGTTTGTGATGCACAATATCAACCTCTAACAACTTTGCATCATTTGGTCTGACCAAAGAACTTTACTGTTTACCCCAGACTAAATATAGTTGAAAGCTGCACACCACAGGGAAGACTTCTGAAGAACCTTACACTTCATGTGCATTATTCCTGGCTTTATCTCAATGCAATTAATCATCTTCACATCCATAGGGACTAAGCATCAAGCTTAACTTTTTAAGGAAAATGGAGGTGATTTAAAAGAAGAAAAAAAAGAAAAAGAAAAGAGAGCAGCAAAAAATTCATGCTAACACAAAAAAGGACTGTTGAATATTCAAAAGGTTGAGATTATACGTATTGTTTATGGCACCATCATTCTGTCAGGAAATACAAGGCTAACTAACTAAGTTTGCAGATATATTCCCTGTGATATAACATTGCCTTCTGGGGAAGTCCAGACTCGACAATAGGAAAAACTTATTCCCTGAGAGAGTGTAGTCATAGGAACAGGCTCTCCAGGGAAATGACCAGGACAGTAAGTTTCTCAAAGCTTAGCATCTGGGCGATGCTTTTAGTCACACGGTTTGCTTTTAGGTAGTCATGTGAGGACCAGTGAGTTGGACTTGATGATCCTCTTGGGTTTCTTTTACAATAAATCTATGCTGCAAAATAGCCAAAAATGAAGTCCAACATGCTTACCTGGTAGTCTTTTAATTTTGGTTTTTTGATTATCAAACATTCACAGGACCTCTGACAGTTTTCCTTACTAAGAACTGAGATGCTCATGTTAAACCTTCAGGCAAAGATCACATCGCCATGCAGATGGAACACCAAGCCTGGGATACACCTGAAGTATTAACTTTCCTCCAAGACCCGAGCAAGGTCTGATTCAGCTCCCATTTAAAACAGACAGTTGCAAAAGAATTTTAACATTTATATTACATTTTAATAATAATAATGGCCGAAACACCTAAATTCAATGCCTTCAGCACCACTGGAAATATCCCCCCTTCCCATTTTCCTCCTCTCCATGTAGAACACTAGTCTACCAACTCCGCAGAACAGAGGGAAGGTACTTTAACCTGTACTTATTCTGCTGTTAATACTTTGAGATCAAGATTGCCTATGAAGGATGAACCTCTCATAGCCCATAGACACAATACGTACCATTTTTTTCAGCAAAAGCAATGGCATCTTCTTTAGTAGAGAAAGTAAGAACCATGTTGGATAAAGGATCAGCTCTGTAAGTAATCAGATGACAATTTTTAGGCATATTGGAAATAGAAAAAAATTGTATCTGTATCTCAAATGTTAAATCAAATGCTGCATTACACAGCTCACAGTAGTATGCCAACTCATAAAAACACTCAACAGACTTCTAAAAATTATTTTCAGGGTCAACACTTACTTTCTTCAAAGCATTGTTTTACTCTTTCAGTGTGTTAGACTCCCCTCACAGCTACTTGCAAAAATTAACTGGGTTATTAGGCACACACGTCTAACCACTTGCTGAGGTTATAGTAAGTGCTCTGAGAGACTGTTTAAATTAATCTGCAAAATCCCTTTATTTTTGTAAGATCTGGAGGTCTAAGGTAATTCTGAACATTTCAAGGAGACCAAGTGTCTGCAGAATAGCTAGGCGAAGAATAATCCCGGACAGAAAAGAACAGAATACTGAAGTGAGTAGAGAAGGAATTAAACAGAAACTGCAAAGTACATTAAAAAAATATTGAGAGTTCTGCTTTAGCTGAGATCACATGACCCCCCCCAATTCAATCCTACACAGCAAGCAGATCACAGGCCACAACTGAAAATGAAGCTCCAAAATGCAAACTGCTAGCTAAGTAATTACATAGTGGTTAGTTTTAGATGACCAGCTATTCCTCAACTGCATGAAAGAAGCACCATAAAGGTTTTTGAAACAAATTAAATTCTCAGTAAAAATACAAAATTGCCTTATTTGTTGCTATAAAAGCTCAATTTAAGAACAATGACAAAGGATGAAAAAAAAAATAGAGTTCTAACTCTTAAAGAAATTAGATACTGGTTGTAGCAACACAAAGATAGATAAAACCTCCCTGTGACAACACTGCCTATGAGCCTGGGAGACAACTGGAAAGACAAGACCAAATTGCAACAAACTATTGAAGGAGCTGCCTCTCAACTGCTCTCTCTTTGAAGCTAGAAGGATAAATGAAGAGAAAAGACTAAAGATACACTGAACTCTCTACAATAAAGGGCAAAGCCTGTGACTGGAGAAGGGGGAGGGGAAAAGGGGGAATCTCGCTTCCAGCAAAGACAACAGTGTAATTTTATCTGATGTACACATGGAAAAATGGAGTTCACTATATATCCAATATATTCCCCAATAAAAAAAATCAGAAACAAATAAACAAAAAACACACAACAAACAAACAAAAAAAAGGATAAAGACAGGAATTACACTTTTGCAAGCCACTGTGATAGGCTCTCTTAAAGATATTAAAAGATTTCTCTTATAACAGCATCTAAGCGAATTAAGAACTAAGAATTAGTTGATGACATGACCATCATGAGTGGAGAATCAAGTGGCTCCAGTATATTGCAATATTGTGACAACTTCTGCTTATTGTTATTCTCTTCCGTAATTGGGCTTGGAAAAATCTTTTCAACACTGCTAAAAAGGAACAAAGAAGCTTTAGGTCTGAAGTGTGATGAGAGACCAGTGCCTGTTCAGAACTGCAAATATGGCAAAATCCTTCCAGGACAGAAGCAGCTGGGAAATGAGAATTGTGCAGAAATTATTAGATCTGTTTACTGTGCAACCATCGTTCATTCAATCCAAATAGATTTCTGGTTTATTTCCATAAATGAGCTATCTGTGTGAGAAAACTGGATTTCAGGATGTCCAGTATGATGTCCTAATAGTGTCAGCAGTACCAGTGTTGCAAAATTTACTATGCCTACCCCCAATTGTTCTATCAATCACTGAAAATTAGGATTCCATGTTTTGTTCTCCTATGAGATCTCATACAATGAAAACTTTGCACTTGCCACACTTCTTTGTTTACAGTTTTATATTAAAAAGTGTACCGAAGAAATGTATTCAGGCATTCTCATAATGAAACCTCCCAATTACAAAAAAACCATGCCATGGGTCCATTTTACTTAGATCTGTAACCGGATAATTTTCACTTTAAAAAAGCCCAATAGCCAAGAAACAACAAGTGCAAAAAAACTCCAGCCCCAAATAAGACTGCAAAATGACAGAAATATAGGAAAGACCTACAGGTCCTTCCAATATACTCAAGTATATTGAGTTCAGAGAAAAAACGGCTTTGATATGTAGACTCTAGAGCTCTTACCCACTAATCCCATTACATTATTCAAAAGTAAATGGAAAACTGTCTATGAAATGTTCTTTGCAGAAATTAAATCTCAAGAGAAGAAACTCTTCTTAGGTATTTTTGGGTGTCAAATGGTAACACCAGAGTTTTCAGAGTTAGTACACTTAAAATTTTTAAAAGCATGCCTTAAAAATGAATGGATTCAAACTAATTCACAAAACCTTTAAACTACTAGCATTGATTCTCAACGGAGCACTTTTTTTTTTATCCTATATGGAGCCTGCTTACCCGTGAGAAATTTCTCTCCCTACCTCAAAATAAAAGCATATGTAGAGCCTTCTCAAATTTTTATGAGATATCAATGCAACAGGAAGACTTAATTTCAAAGTAACTTTGAACTAAATTTCTGGATACATTTATGTTATATATATATAAAAAAATAATTTCTGTGACTGGATTTGGAATGTTAATCCATCTCAAAAAATGCATCCTGAAATTATTTCACATTTAAGGTTTTAGAGTTTTTTTCACAAAATTTTGTGTCCTTTGATTATAAGTGCTAATATGGTAGCAGCCAGATATTTTCAGTACACATTTTCTGAAGTATGAAAAATAATCTCTGGTGGTTTATTTCAGTTTATGTCTAATTATTAACTATTGTGAATATGCTTCAAAGGAGACATCGTAGCTCCAAATCGAAATTACAATATTGTCAGAGGAATTGCTGGTATAGCTCTCAGGGTCTACAGGAATTCTAACCACACTGTGAAATGTAGTACTGTATTCATATGAAGAAAAAAAAATTAAGAATTAGATGCATACAAGTTGTAATTACATTTCCAAAATACAGTATATTTAGCTAAGAGTAGTACCTTTCTGGATTTTTCATGTATTTAAAAGATTTTAATGCTAATACTGACAATACTTTAACAAACAGAATAATATTTTAAATAGCTGGGCTTCTTCTGTGTTTTTTTACTAGTTATGACTCCTCATTTTAGATCCTCAGGATAAAAAAATTCAAGAAATATTGTTGTTTTTGTTTAAAAGATGCAACTGAGAGCAGAGAATTATTTACTACTTTGTGTAACGAATGACTTTCTGGTCCTGATGCTGGTCCTGACACAGTAACATCATCACAGTGTAATCACTGAAATGTGTGGCTGTTAACTTCTTTTTCAAACTCTTCCAGATGATGTTGTGAGCTTTAAAAATCTGCTTTTAAACTTAACAGGTCATAAATCATACCACAAACAAACCCAACCACTTACTGTAAGTACAGTTATAATACAATCAGATTTACAGGTAGAAATATTTAATATTTCAAATTTAATTACCAGTGAGAGCCAAATATAGAAGAAAAGTATTTTCAAATTCAGTAAGTACTCACGTAGATGCCCAGCCCATTAAAGGGTTCTCCCAGCGCTCCCTGTTATCAAATTCCATCTTCCATTTCTTTGTATTGTTAGCTCCTGACTGCATTGCATTACGTGCTGGAACAAAAATGTGAACTTTTCTGGTTTTGATGTGCTCATCTGGAACACCAGTTAAAGTAGTGATATCCTAAAAAAAACATAATGTGATTTGTTAAAAAAGGGTTCATAAGAGACTTGTAAAATAATACCACTTTTTACATAAGTTCATGTTTTATTTTTAAAGTTACAAATCTGAAAAAAAATTTAGAAAAAGGAATTACAGTTTCAGCTGAACACAGCTGAAGGTGATACATGTTAGGGCTGCTATTACTCTGCCTCCCCTGGCTGAGCTAGATTTTGTTGGATCAGTTACCTGAACTTGTTCATCTCCCATCTACGCAACATCCACAGCCAGAGGAGGGACAGGACATTCCCCCCATCCTTCTCTGTTCACAGCTGCAAAGTCAGGATTGCTTCAATTTGCACCAGCTAAAGCAAATGTGGAAAAGTACAAATGCCTTCTTCCTTCAGGAAAATATTAGAGTGCTGACTGAAACACAGACAAATTCCAAAATATGAACCGGATTATTCACCAAAATACTTGCCAGCCAAGTATGCACTGTAGTGTAAGTGCTTTCCCTTGGGCTTAACTCTGTATATTGTTAAGAGACACCAACACCTATGGTGACTCAAAAAGCTATCCTTAGCATGAAGGAAGAGGTAGAAAGTAGTATCTTTTGCACAATATGCTACTGATTGTTTGAGACTACAGAGAATGTGCCAGAAGTCAGCTCTTATCTCTCTAGTCATTTATTATTAAATAAAGTTGACCCCCTCGTCATGTTTCAAGTTATGACTCAGCATTTGACAGCTCTTCTGTTGACGTTCAAGATCAACAGAGGGACATTTGATGCTGGTAACATTCTTCAGTATATTTGTGAAGGACAAAATGATTTAGGAAAAAAAAGATTTGTAACATTGTATATAATCAATAGTAGGATGCCCTCCTCTACTAGGGAGGGATAAGGCTTCAAAATAAATGGAACAAAAATAAATCCTTCAAACCAGCCTAAAAATATTAACTGACTTTAACAAAGATAAAATAGTGAAAAACCTCACAAGAATTGCTGTGAAAAATTACCCTCAGCAACATCTGATATAATTAATGTGAACATTTTTGCTAAAAACTAAACAGTAATTATGCAAAATTAACCTGTCAGTTCACCCTAGTAAAGACTGAAATCAAACATCAAATCCATCTCTAAGGAGGTTAAACTACTCCTGTTCCTTACATACTTAAAAGGCCAGTGGGAGCTCCTCAGTCTCCCTTCTTCCCTCCCCTCCCTTCCCCTCCCCTCCCCTCCCTCCAGAACAAGTAGTAAACTGGTGGAAGTCCAGAAAACTGCAGCAAAACTTTGGGCATATTGAACTTATCTTGACAGTATTGCCATGACTTGAACAAAATGAGAACTTTAAATGGAACACTGTCGTTTTACATAAATGTACCTACTAACTTTATGGGATTTTCCTTTGCGGCAAACTTGAAACTTTCTGATGCAGTCACCAGATCATCCTTTGAAAAGCAGCAGTGCTCATTTACAATTTTGTTTTACAAAATTTGGGAGATCAGTCCCTTAAAACTATAAAAGGGAGGAAGTTTAAAGCATTTGACTCGCATTTGCAATTACGACAGCAGGGGCAACAAACAAGCACCCACACTAGCTTTCCAACTTCTGACATTTCCACCCAAACTACCACAAAATACTGTCGAAGTACCTTAACAATTCCATTATAAATGCCTTCATTAGGACCAAGTCATTTTAATATGAGTCTAGCAGTGACACGAAAGAGAAGCAATACCAGAATGTTGCAACACCTATGTAAAAATACTTTCTGACAGACTGGCACTTCTCACTGCTGAAGCTTATACTGCAGTTCAGGAAGGAATTTGCTTAAATTTTTCTGATTTGAATTAGCAAAGTGCTTTGTTTAACAAAAACGAGTTTTCACCTGCAGTAAACTTTGGTGAGGATTCAATGTTTCAGCTTGTTTATTTATACAAATGGGTTGAAATATTAGCCTTTATTTCTGTATTTAACAAACATGAGAAAATGTAGTAATAGTCACAAAAAATTATTTTTCTGCTCTTTAACAATATGGTATGTGCAAAAATGCTGGGGTTGTTATCATCAAATACTTTCAGACACGTAAACTTCAAAATAGCCCAAAATTATTATATTTTTTTACTATTATTACTCTCAGCAACTCTTAAGTCCATTATGAATTTTATGCTTCAGTTTTAGAAGTTTTTGAATTCTTCCAGAATAATCTGGAACTACTAAAATAAAGATACTACATTATTTAACATTATGGACATATACTATTTTGTCTTTTGAAGACTTAATGCAAGAAAATCATAAAAATATTATACCACGCATACAGAACACAATCTAAAAAGAGGGTTAAAATCAGCAAATGCTATATTTGTGAGATTACCATAGTAAAGAAATGCCTAGACTTGTTTATTTGGATGAAAGTAAAATGAAAACCCCAAACATACCCTTCAAGCCATGTTTTTTGGGCACTCAGTTGGCTCTAAATCAAGGTTATTTCACTAATAATATAGGCTTAATCCCATAAAAATCTTTTCAAACTGAAAATTAAAACCTGCCTAATTTCCAAAACTGAAATATCTACATGGTGTTGCTAGCTCGCCATGCTTACATTCATTATAGCTAGAGTTTCCATGCCTTCTAGCAATCATTTATTGATATCTTCCCCATTTTAAAAGCTGGCAATTGAACAGACAGTTGTTAGGACAATGAGTTTCTGGTTGCTGAAGCTCAAGTTGTCCTGACATAAAATCACTGATTTTTGCTTGCTGTAGACATGTAAGGTACTGTAGCATAGCTGAGCTGTTGCCAAAGATATGGAATAAAAAGGCTTGGCATCTATCACATACTTGACACCTAAAGAGCACAGAAGCTCTAAGATTCCTATTCCCTGTAGGCGCACTCTTAGTCTAGACAAACTGATTTCTCACAGTTTTAAAATGCATTACAACACTCTATTGTGATCATTTCATCCACACAGCTCCAGCTAGTGACAGAAGAACCTGTCCTTTAAGCGACATTTCAATGGGCTAAAGCTCCCGCTCCAAGATGCCATTAAAACAATATAATACTTGAAAAGAACTATGCTGCATTGGGTTGAACTCTTAGCTGGGTCTTCAGTGCTTTGTTCTGAGTTTAAGTTCTCATTGAAACTACCTGTGAACCAACTTTCCAAAACAAAGATATTTTTGACAGCTGGTTTCACATTAGTATCTCTTTTTTTTTTTTTTAAAGTGCTCCTTCATTTTGCTGTATTAGCAATTTAAGACAGTAGTGAGGTATTCAGCATTTAAAATCTTAAAGGTATTAGATGACAATATAAAAGACTTGAGAAATGAACTTTATAGGTTTACTAGAAATTAATAACCCTGTTTCACAGTATTAAAACAGGCTGCCAGCTAAAAGGTGCATTCTGACATTCGTTTTTCCTAATATATATGTTATTTGAATAGTAAACTCTGTTTTTGGGGTTTTTTTGGTAACTCAAGAAAATTTTAATACTAATTTTGAGGCATTTTGTCTCTTTTTGGAATAAGCTCAAAGGGACAACCCCCTTTTTAAAAAACAGTGGAAATCACACAAAATTTCTTAAAAACAGGGGTTTTTCTTTATTACAATTTACATTACTTAAGAATGTTTGTCATGGTGGAAAGCCTGCTAAAGCTGTTCTAGAAAGGGTAGTAACAGATGAAATGTGGTATGCAGCAGTAAGAAAAACTGATTCATAGAGGCAGTGTCAATGAAAGCACTATTCAGCATGGAGATGACTTTTAAAGGAAACGAGAATTTCCTTCTTTTAAGTAATCCATTAATAGCAGAAATTCCAAGGGGACAAGAAATGGAACTCTCTAATTAAAGGAGAGAGCCAAAATGATTGAAAGTAGCTCTGAAAACAAATGGTTTTGAATTGATGGGTCAGGTGTACATAAAGGTGTTATGCTTCTTCTATGGCATTTCCTTCACCATGAAGACAGAAACTGTACCTAACTACTACTAACTACCTACAGTTTAGCACTCCCACTTTTTTTTCTTTCTTTTTTTTTTTTTTTTAATAAAGGAAACAGGGAACAAGTAATGGGAAGTTGATGTCAAAACACAGAGAAACCTCCCAGCAAGCTTCCAGCAACCACCCAGGATTTAGAGTCTTGCTAGCCGCTCTCTTTTCAATACCAGAATTTCACACATTTCAATGACCATTATGACTTCAAAGAATCAAATTTTCATCATTGTCCGTCATCTGCCGGTTGATTTGTATAAAGCAGTTCTTCTGCATGCATTCCAGACAAAGGGCTCCTTACTTTCGTGGCTATATATCAAGTTTAAAAGTTCTATTTGTGACAGTTGTGTCTGTGGTAAATTAGGGTAACACTGAAGGAGTGCAGCTGCTCCACAGGAACCTCCTTTTTGGCATCATTTCACTTAAATAAAAACTGAATAATTAGCTTCTGCCTTTATTAAACCACAAAAATGCCACTGGCCTTAGCAATTACTTCCGGTTGCCCCACCTACTTAACCTCAATAGTTTTACACTTGTTAGAAAGGAAAGTAGAAGTTTTCTGTACTTTATAAGAGTTTACAACAGCTTGCTTTCTTCCCCACCTCCAACATGTTTTACCAGACTAACTACGTAAAGTTTTGCTATAAATCCATGTTGCAATTCACTTTATTTAGAAGTTGTTATATCAAAGCACAGAACATCTTGCATAATACCCACAAAGTAACTGCTATGAAAAAAGTTTTTTATTTAATGTGCTCCGCTGCTTAACTGTATGTCAGGATCAGAACATTTATGTTTCTACATTTCAATACAATATTTTTGAAGGAAATGTAAGAGAACAGAATCTGCTATGTAAACTGCAAATGGAAAAATGGAGCAGAATGAACTAAACATGGTCAGACAACATTTATCTAACAGCTACAAACAAAACAAGGGGAAAAAGCATATTTGCCCTTAGGAAAATGTGCATCACACAGGATACAGTTTTCTTTCAGACTTGACAATCATTTTGCATTATCACAGTAAATGATGAACAGCATGGTATTACTCATAACATATTCTCCCATGTAGCCATCCTGCAGAATGATTAATAAAGAAGCTAAAAAAAAACCACCTAAAGAATTGTATTTTTAAAAAGAAAACCAAACATTGTAAACAGGAAACAGAATTTGATAATAACAAAGATTTCATGAAGGTTTGCATTTAAAGAAAATTTCTTTTCACAAGCAGCTTTGTAAAAAACTAAAGAGAAACTCAAAATGCAGAAAAATTTCTGCTTCTACCAGAAGCAGAAACTGTCATGTTACTGGAATCAAGCTAAGTCCACTATAATACTTTTTAGCTTGCTGACTGCCATTATGCAAAGGAATTGTCAGCATCCAAAACAAGCACTGGTAGCTTCAGGATTTTTATCCATCAGTTTGTAATTCACAGCTGAGGCAATACTATAGCAACTATAATGTCTGAGCATTCACCATAGTTGCAAAAACTCCTTGAGAACTTCCCTGTTGCCCTGCTCCAATGGCTCACTATACTTCCCCAATATTTTACATGCTTAATATTATTCTATACTTGCTCGTATGAGATACTTCAAATAAAACGGCATAACACATTCCAAACACCATTAAAACAGCATCCCTTTGAATCTGTGATTTGAGAAAAACTCTAGGAAAGAGCAAATGGGAATAAAGACTGGAACACGACTTCACAACAATTAGTAGAAAACATCCTTCTCACCTGCCCTTCTTTCACATCTTTAAAACACTTCACTTGAAGTTTGGAATGCATCCCCAAATTTTCTAGTCACATCTCCTCCAAAAGTCACAGAAAACTGGTATTTATAAAAGTGATTACAGGCAAGTTATAGGAAAAGCTGCTGAGTTATGCTTTTGTTGGTTTAAATTAAAACACTGAAAAGAAAAACAAAAATCTATGATTTGCACTTCTCAGTACCCTCACAAGACTCAAAACAGAGAGGCATTTTTCTTAACACACTTGCAAAATATACCAACTATTTAGCCTACATTCTGATAGACAAGTAAACAACATTTTACAAACTTAAAAATGAAACAGTTGAAACACCTAAGTCCCACTTTCAGCACAGACAGGCTATTTCTTGTTCAGTATCATTGTTCTGCCAAGAAACAATTGCAAGAAACAAAAATGTATTTTTTATTAATACTGTATTTTTTTTCTTGTAACAGTATGTCTTAGCTGTGTAGATGTTGACTGGGTAAATAAAAAGATGTTAAAAAGAAATGAAATCAAATAGCTGGGTTTACACTTTGGTTTCTCTCTATATCTCTATTAAGAAAATCATTTTTAAATAGAGGAAAGCAGGGGTAGTCAGGGGCAAAGAGTGTATTTCATAAAAATAAATGATGCTACTAGTATTCAGAATTCAGTGTAGATGCGATGTTCTTCAAACTGACAAAATGACAAACAGTATGATTACTTGAACAAGATGGAAAGAAGTCTGAATTACAGATGATCTTGCAAATTACTTTTTATTCTAACCCAATAATATTTAGAGAAAGTATATTTACTAGAGCTCATCCAAACCATACGTAAGCAAATCTTTTGCTTGCACACATAGGCCAGTGGCTAGGTCTTTTCATGAGGCCCTTTAAAAACAGTTTTTTACAGCGCACGGATTTCAAGCACTCTACTAAAACTTCAAAATGCTCAGATTAAAAAACATGCAAGAAAATCAATTAGTGAAGAATAAGACTACAGCCACATTTTTATATGACAGACTTTCAAATCAAAGAAGAGGCAGTCTTAGTTTACCTGCATTTAGAAAATGAAAGAGGGTAACCAAACAATTGAAACAATCTGATTTATCTTAGAATAATTTATATTATGGTAACACTTCTCTGCTGTACAACCATAAGCAACTGCTCTTACGGACACTATCACTCAGTGGAAAACAAGAGAACAGGCAGGAAAAGCTTTGAAAGAAAGCAGACAGAAGTACGAGCAGATAGACACTACCTAGGATAAAGAATTTTGTACCTATTCCCCCCATTAGTTCTATTTTGTATATACTATTAAATAAATAACATATTGTAGTTAACTTGTAGTTCAGTGATGGCATATTTTTCAAACATAATTTATTCAGTTTGAAGTATTTATAATACAATCCTAGCATAAGTCACAGTAAAGCAGATTGTCTTGCAAAGCTAAACACAGTATTTCAATAATATCTTGGTGAATTATTCATTACAGATGATTTATAGTCTATAAAATGCAATTTTGATCATGGACACCAAGAGCCTTAACCAGCAGTTCAGGATGAGGTCTTCATATCTGAGGTGAAAGCCAAAATTCAGGCTACTCTTGTGCACTGGAAATAATTTCTGTATTTTTCGCGTGTTTCACATGCCATTTTAATAAAGTACTTACTTTTAACTTTCACTAAAAGTTAAGTGTATTTACAAAGTAAACCATAAAGCATATGACTTAAATTAATTTTTTAAGATTACTGTTTTCCAGGAATAAGAAAATTAAAAATTATCATCTACTTTATGCCCATCTAAAAACCTTACAATGATTCCTCTGAAGGACCAATTAAGAAAATTTCCGAATAAGGCCTCAGTAGAGTTCCCAAATTCAGGTACCAATTGTTTCATAATCTTCAGCCTTCGGAAAGGGTTTCAATTGATGTTAAGTATGTGGCTCTTTCTCAAAGCTCCCTTATCCACTGAAGCTGCAAAAGACCCAAGGGAGCAAAAGATCCAGAATCTGCAGGGAATTAGGAAATTACTTACACACAGGCAGTGAAATTGCTGCTGTGAGGCAGGAACACCTTGGTCAATTAGTAATCTAACCTGGACAGCAAATATTCTAAGGTCTGAGCTACTGAGTACCCATTTGGACATACCACAACATCTTAGGAACTGATGAACTCTGCTAAGATTTTTTATGACGAAATCACAAGAAAGATTGTCACTAAGTGTATGAAATGTTAATTGTGAATTCAGTTTTAACTAACTAACTAACTAACTAACTAACTAACTAACTAACTAACTATGTCCTAGGGCTGGAAGCTAGAGCAAAGAATACTAAAATTTAAATCTCATTATTATGCATTTTTTAGTGTTCTTTTCCTTTCACCTCACAACTACCAATTAATTAATTCCCTATTGAATGGTAGCTATGGAGCAGCATTTAACTTTAAGGTTTAAAAATTAGCAAACTATTTAGGCTTCTGTTTATTAAGATAAAGGTACTCCTCAAAGGTGAGGGTAAAAAAAAGACAAAAAGTAGTTTTTAAAGTTTAGCTTGACAGTTCTGTCACACTACTTTATGGTCTGCTACAAAAAAGAGTATCAAGAAATTAAACCAATGCCTGCCTTTATTGTGATGCATGTTCTCTATTCTTCTCATCTCCTTTATAGAGAAAATTATTTCTGTAATAGATCTTTGCCCATAGAGTTACAAGTGGTGTGAGACATAAGAGAGAAAAACAGAAGCAAATCTCCAATCAAGAAATGCAAATTTAGAGCAAAATCCCTGTTAGTGCATGCTTTTTAGAAGAAGAAAAGTTGCACTTCAGAAACTACAAGGAAATCAGACCTGTTAAAAGCTGCCCCTTACCCTAATGCAGGATGTAATGCTTCTGTGTAATATGCGTGCACTTTAGAAGTTGAAAGGAAGTGCTAAATAGTGTACATAATTTCCATACACAGCAGGTAGTGAAGCAAGAAAAGAACTGACACAGTTACCCTCATTAAAGAGATGCACAATAGAGAACTGTTATGCAGTGTTAGCATATTGATGGTCTATGCATCAGGGATGTTGCGGCTATTAACAGCTTAAATGTTCACTGCATTTTGTTAATTAGTGCATATAGCTTTTAAACCTTAACTGTGTTTTAGAAGGCTCTTTTCTAGCAGTAGCAGAGCCATTACTTCCTGATGGGGATGGAAAGAGTTGATGGGTCTTCAACTGTTTCAATGTTATCAATAAAATACACCTTAATACCACTGGAGAAAATGGGTTTCTTTACATTTATCTATACAGCTAGTTAAAATTGACCGTTTCAAAAATCCCTCTCTAAAAAAGCTGAATTGTAACTAGAACATATTAGCATTACTGTGCAACTGGTTTTAGCTAGTTACCTCTAAAAGTCCATTCCTGTGATTAGTGTTTTGGCCTTTGTATTATTGGCCTTTACTTACAGGATAGAAATCATGGTTTTATACTTTCTAATAAAATAGAGAGAAATCCATCATCAAAGAAAATCAACTTGATACACTAACGTTTCCTTTTACTTTTGTACTGCTGTATCAAAGAAGAGTACAATGTGCAACTGTGTTTACTAAATGGTGATAAATAAGTAAGAATCTATATTGGAACCAGACATCAGAAAGAAGATATTCAACTTCTGACTCAACAGATGCAGAAGGAGTTGACTCAACAATGCTTTCAAATAGAGTCAAAAACAAAACAACAAAAATGTGGTCCTAAGAAAAAATACAAACCAGAAGAATAAAAAATAAAATATTAGTGCAAGCTACAATATTGATCTTAAAGCAGCTTCTGCCTGGTTAACATGATACTCAGTAAGAACTTCAAATACACGATTTATACAGATTATGTATGCCTACACAGGAAAACAGTTGCTTATTTTCATACATGAATTAATGTGCACATCCAGAAAATGAACTGATAGGTAAAATCAACAACTTCTGTAGAAATTTTAATCTGAATTACTACCAGTCATCATTTTTCAGAACTATCTGGAACATAATAAAAAAGTCTTTTAAAAAATATTGTCTTTGGAACGTCTTACCAGCATTTTGTAGAAATTCCTTATAGCTCAGCTTCTTATCACCTGTTAACCAAGTTTTCAGGGTAACAGGTAATAGGATTAAAGTTATCTTCCAATCAGCAAAGACTTTCTTTTGCCTTAAACTTAAAGTGAGTAGAACTGACTATGCCAAAAAATATATGTAAGAGACTAAGCAATTTCCCTATGGTATGTGTTTGACAGCACAAGAACTTAAATGGCATACTAAAACTCAAGTTCTGAACATCAGAATCTCCCTCCATGGTCCACGTCCCCACTTAATACAGGTTAACTTTGCCAGTTTGAGAAAAGACATATCAAAGTACTGCAAAGATACCTCACAAACATGCCATCAAGAATTTGAAAAACATCTGATTCCATCATTGATGATATGAGTCAGAAAGCACTGAAAAAGCCCCAGGCTCCCTTGCAGCATGACCAAGATGTTCAAGGATTCCCATGAAATTACCAGGCTTTCCACACCAAGAAAGCTTTTCCCTTCTGACTTGATAAAATGGTTCAGCTAGAACTTCATGACTAGAATCAGCTTTCATGTCCGTACAAGGAACTTTCTTAGGGTTTGTGGTTTTCTAGCCTTTCTTAGGCTAGGAGTTGAGTTTTAATTCCAGAACTTAGTACTACAGAAATGGAGAAAGACCCACTTGAATGCACAGAAAAACTAGCAATATACAGGGAATTTATTCAATATTGCTGGCAACACAAGAAGAATTCATGTCATCTACAGTAATATTTCATAACATGGGATACTAACTTGGGTTTTAGAAAAGGTTCAGATAATGGAACTGTTTTATGAGAACATGGACATACCCTCCTTTAAGAACAAAAACTATTGAACAAAACAACTCTAAAAAATGAAGTTACTTTTTACTTCTGTTGATTACTTGGTTGTATCAATGACTTACTTTTATTCTTTCTAGCCGATTAGAAACATGGTTTGCATATTTAGACTTCCAAAGCCAAGTAGGTGTTTAGATGTTGAATAACCATTTGGAATCCAAACTTAACACAATGATGCTCCTCTAATTTGCTCTGAGCAGCCATCACAGCAAACTCTTCGAAAGCACTATTCTTTCACAGAAAATTAAATACAATGTAATGAAATGAAAAAAAAACACCCCTATATACTTTTCAAAAAAACATACTTTGACCAAGTGCTCTAGATTGAAGCCTTGAAATTTTTTGCATAATAATGCTGTATGAAGGAAGCCCAGACAAAACAGACACTCAGAAGGGATGTGTAACCTCAATTGCAAGCACTCCTCCTTCCAACAGCCAGCAGAGAGAGCACTACTATGTAACAGAAGAAAAGACTCTCAGACCAAAGAATTACAAATCCTTTACCCCAGCCTAAACCCAAAATAAACCTTCATAGGGATGAGAGAGAAATTGCTCTCATGGATACAATGATCCTGTCACTTTATACAGGGTTCTGAGCTACCTTCAAAATGTAGTTTTCTAAACTGAACACCAGAAATATCTTCAACTGAATTTTAGTAATATAGCAATATTTACTGCTCTTAGAAGACAGATAAAGGTGATGGCAATTTCTACTTGGACAGTTATAGACAGCTTCTTTATCACAGGGAGTAACTTGCTGCCCACAGACATTCTTACAGAAAGCACTTTATCACGCAATTGGGTTTTCTAAACCACTGCAAGCCTCATCGAACTACAGCTGCTTACAAAAACAAGTTGTAGCAAGGAATACAGACTGAATTGAGCTAGGATATTCCAACTAAGAAGGGATTTAATTGCCAAACAACAAAACATATTAAACAAGCAGTATTGAAAGTATGTACGTAACTAGACAAGTACAGTAACTAGACAATTACAATAAAAGCTCAGGTGTAGTTACCAGTTTAAGCCCAAATGCAAATACCAGCAAAAAATATAAAGAACAATATGTTTAATAATTTCAATTAGAAACAAACAAAAATATAATGTTTAGAAACAAATATATACTCTGGCAGACCAGAATGGTGTACATTAAGTAAAAAAGGTATCAGCATCTCCAGAGTCATTAAACCCTTCAAATATTGCATTTCACTTAATCTGCTTTTTAAAGTTAAACAAGGTTTTTTCTTCCCCAATGTAGTATTTAATCTTCACTGGGTGAGGGGAGAGTGGGCAGGGATAGTAGAATATAGAAAAATAACTTTTTCATCCATTATGTTTTGCAGCAAAAATGCAGTTTCACACATAAACTATCAGTAACTGCAGAGTAAAGGCCTTTAAACAGTTAACACTATGCAAGTCCACTCTTAAATTAGACAGTTTTATTAATGTAGACATGCATTTTTACTTCCTAATGGTCTTATCTTTTGAATATTTCACATTTATTGAAATAATTGAAGTTTGAAATAATTCTATAACATAGTTTTATATCTTAATCAGCCTCTAGCATCTTTCAAACATCAGAGTAAACACAGAAGTGTAGATGACTCAAGGCAAACAAAACGCTTTTTAAAATCTTGAATCTCAAGTACAACACAGTTCAAATAAGCTGGTCACCTGCTTACTCAACACAACCATGATCGAAGAAAGTACTTCTCCAAACACAGGCTTCATATGCAAAGCCCTTCTGCGCAAAACTAGAAACTGTTTCTCAAAACGTATTTGCAAAGTAAAGGATGGAAAAAAAATCTTTATTAGCCTAATTTTACGTAACAGCTTTATTATTTTTTATTAATTTTCTACTATTCTGAAGGAAAATGCAAGCTGCTGATCTAATTTAGACAAAAAAAAAAAAATAAACAGAAGGAAGACAAGCCACAAGAGGAAGATTTGAGGCTAGGGGGAGGGATTGAGTAAGTCTAAACCACCAAAGAAATTACAATCCTCGTCCTGTGTATGGTTTGAATATGACAAGTCCTTATCAGAGCTATAAATATAAAGTACAGGAAAACTTGTCAGTTAGATTCCTCATCTACAGAGCAACACTGTCCTGAATTGAATCCTTTATGGTAGCCACTTGAATAAATACTGCAGCTAGAGTGGATTAAATGAAAGATTATTGCAAATTCTTTTATTCCATTAAGGTAATTTAGGAGCAGCTTCAATTCACTCTAAAGGAATTAACCCACAATGGGTTAACAGCATTTTGAAAACCAAAACATAAAACATCCACTATATCCTTATTGTTTAACACAGTGGTAATGCTTGGAGAATTCTTGGCTGAAACAGCAGTTTCAATAAAAGAAAATCTAGTAAGCCTGTCCTTAATAAATACATACTTTGCGAAGTGTTTCTCTTCACTGAGTTGCAAAAACAGCTCCTACACACAGTCTTCAATGCAATGTCACACTGTCTCACACATAATTTTACGACACATTACTGCTTTGGTTTTCAGAGTAATGTATTATATACTCTCAGTTCTTGGGAAAGCAATGATTACACTTTAAAATGCATGTTAAAGTGTGATTTGCTATGTCCTTTGTTTCACAGGATGGTAGACTATCAGACGGAGTTTTGAAGAAGTTTCATCATTCCAGACTATTTTTCACTTGTTTGTATATTTTACTTTGAGCTGCAGTATTATCACTGTTTATTATAGTTAAGTCTAGGGTTCTTTAATCAAACAAAGATTATACAATTTCACTAATTTTTAATCCTAGCCAAAATTGGGATTTGGATGGTGAACAAACTATGACTCAATCCTGAAAACACTGTGTGATGTTTGCTAATAACAAAGTCTTCTAGAAAAAATGGACTGGAGTGTTATCACAACTTTTTTGCAGAAAAGGTTCATATTCTGAGAATCCAATACACTGTTACTCCTGGATTATCTAGCAATAAAGGTTTAAAACAGACACTAAATCATACCTTTACACTGCCAAAAGGAAGCTGCTAAGATTCTTTACACAGATATCACAACAGTTATTAGAGTCACAGGAATCACTGTAAAGGCCTGTAAGATAATTGAATCCAATTGTTAACTCAGCACAGCCAAGCCCATCACTAAACTATGTTCTGAAGTGCCACATCTACACATCTTTTATACATCTCCAGGAATGGTGACTCAACCACATCCCGAGGCAGCCTGTTCCAATGCTTTACACCCTTTCCTGTGAAGAAATTTTTCCTAATATCCAACTCATTTCCTCTTCTCCTATCAACTGCTCCTTAAGAGAAGAGACCAATCCCACCTACGTCCTCCTTCCAAGTAATTATAGGAAACAATGATGTGTGCTCTGAGCTTCCTTTTCTCCAAGCTAAACACCCTCAGCTCCCTCAGTAAATATCATCATTTCCCCAGCTCTGTTGCCCTTCTCTGGACTCACTCCAGCTCCTCAACCTTTTTTCTTGGAGTTGTTCTGGAAGGGCCCAGAGCTGGACACAGCACTCGAGGTGTGCCCTCAGCAGTGCCCAGTACAGGGGGACAATCCCTGCCCTGGCCCTGCTGGCCACACCATGGCTGATCCAGGCCAGGATGCCATTGGCCTTCTTGGCCACCTGCGCACACCCTGGCTCATGTTCAGCTGCTGTCACCAGCACCCCCAGCTCCTTTTTCAGTCACTCTTCCCCAGATTGTGGTACTGCTTGGCATTGTTGTGACCCAACAGTGGGACTTAGGTCTTGTTGAACTTCACACCACTGGCCTCAGCCCATCAATCAGCCTGTCCAGATGCCTCTATAGAGCCCTCCTACATTCTAGCAGATGAACACTCCTGTTTAAGTTGATGGCATGTATAAACTGACTGAGGGTACACTCGATCCCTGTGACCATACCATTAATACGGATATCAAACAGGACTGGCTCCAATACTGAGCCCTGGGGAATACCATTTATGATCAGTACCAACTGGATTTAACTTCACCCACCACCACTCTCTGGACTTGGCCTTTTAGAATGTAACTCTTGACCATCCAGGCTTCCCCTGAGTGAAAAATATACCCATCTGGGCCATAAGCAGGTATTTTTTTTTCAGGAGGAAGAAGTGGGAAAGGATTTACTTAAATTCATGTAGGCAACATCATGGCCTTTCCTTCATCCACACTGACTTACACCACTGGCCTAGGCTGCTGAACAGTATATACTCATTTTGAGTGTCCTTTCAAAAGTATGAACTGCTCACCCTCAAATAAAGGGTCAGATTTTCTGAGCCCAGTTTGGTTTATACAAGTTATCTTCAGTGAATTACACAGTTTGTCTACAGTTTGATGGAAAATGGTCCTTTACTGAGGTTCAGTACTAAGACTTCTGAACCATTACTTAGAAAAGCTTAACCAGCAGTATAGACAAAACAACTTCAGGACACACGATGAAATGTTAATAGCCTCTTTCTGTTCAGCCTTTCATGCTTGTAACAGTCTGCCCCTAGATGTTCTCACCATGCTGAAAAAACTATTTTAGTACCATTTAAACTGCACTGTGTAGCTCTGCCTGGAATGCTTAACCCTGTGCAGCAACTCATTTTATCTTGGCCTGATACAGAATAAAAACACCTGTGAAGTAACTACAACTCTCCAGTGACCAAGCCCTAACTGCTCTTGCAATAATTTTTGCATTGAGCTACAGACCATATATATTATTAGCTGAATATTCTGCATTAGCAATGCAATGGACAATTTCTGACAGTAGTTCTAATTTTGAAACATTCTTGAAATATCATCATTTAATCAATAAAAAAATCCTTTTATTGACAAATATTTATGGGAACCTTTTAGCTGCAAACAGCAACTTCCAACAAAGTGCCTGACTCCAGGCTGAATATCCACAATGCAGCCTTATCAGCACTGACTGGGAAGCCTGCTTAAAGGCTCCCACACATACTGAACTGGCTGACTTTTAGCTACACACAGTATTGGTGCACCCTACTTACAACAACTGAAACAAATCACAAGAACTAGAATAGTTCAAATCCCCATTTTCAGGCAAAACCATTTCAAGTTTTTATAACTATGATATAATGATGAATGTTATACCATATACACAAACAATTAAATAATTTGGAACATTACCTGAATGAGATTTGCTGCTGACAGCCTTTGCCCTCTATAGCCCAAATTTCCTAATGCAAGCAGGGTCTTGAGAGACTACTTTTCACACAGCTATTTGTCCAGACTCTTGGAATATGACCTAATTGGTGGCCAGAGAATTAAAATGTGATGCAAGAACTGTATTTCTACTGAGCTTTGTCAATTTTGTATGTTATTTTATTCAGGTTTTACAGTTCATTAAAAGTTATTTTACTCAGTATTCACTGAAAACAGCTAATAACTGAGAAGAAGATATAAATGCTTGGATATGTTCTACATAAGCTCAGCATTTAACTCCTTTTACATTAAAGAGACACACCTTTTTTCTAGTGTGACAAATGAATGTGGTTTAAACTATTGGTTTTCCTACTATTTAATTTTCTGTTGTATTCAACAGAGTAGAGTCTAGGCTGTAGTAAGGAAGTGATCGACTACTGCCTAATTATTCAATCTCAGGATGCTCACACATCTTCTATTTAATTTGTGTTTCTTAATACAAGGAATATTTTATCACTGTTAGAACAGTCATTCTGTTGAACAAGTTCTAGCATATACATGTACACATATGAATAGAAGATCTACAAGAACACTGGAAATACAGATTCATTACACTACAATATGCAGTTAAAAGTTTTCATCAACCTTAGCATTACTTTCCCAGCCTTGTAAATATCAAGTCACAGAGGAATTCAGTTTCAAAATAAGTTACAAGAGGAGAATGGCTCACAAGGATTGCCATATCCCCTCTTCCACCTGTTCGTGCTCCTTCTGAAATGCAAGTAAAAGATGATAAGGTGATGTCCAGTTAAAAAAAAAAATTGAAATATGGCAAAGATGAAAAATCTGTCAAAGTATGATATAATGATTTCTAATAATCTGTAATGGAAAAAAAAGTATTTTTCAATTAAATGTAATGCAACAATTTCCAGAGTACAGTTTAAATACAAACTGCCTGGAAATAATAGTTTTATGCTTTGTAACTTTAATTAACAGAAAACACCTCACCTGTAATATGGTAAATTAGTTTCAATTGGTTGCAATTAATCATACTTAAAATTAGGAAATATATTGCAGCAACCTAAAATAAGGTACGATAGCACTCTATATTAAAATGAGATTTAACAGGTGTCTCGAGAACTTCTTTTAATATTGAAAGAGTTGAAAAGAACATCAAACCCTGAGACAATTTTCTTTGCTAATGGCATATAATTTTTGCCCACTAAAAGAACATGAATTTGCAACATTATGGAAACTATTCCTAAAATTCAATGAAATCTACAAATAAAGTTTCTAATTTTCTGTCATTTTGTTTCAGGCCCTATAATAATCTAAAAAACTAAAGAAAGATTATTGCGTTTAGAATGTGGACCTATGTGCACAACCTTGTAAGAAAACACTATTCAGTCTGACATTTAACCTAACACTTAAAGAAATAAAGATAAAATAATTATTTAGATACATTATATGTATCAATGTAAAAAAAACTTCTAAATGGCTGCTAATATGAGATCTCAAAAAACCTCAGTAAATATGAGAGTTTTCAACTTGATGACAACATATAATGACATTAGAAATATGTACTCCATGTACAGTATATTTACAATAACACTAAAGGAACTGAGTAGCTGTATTTCAAACTAGTTTTACTAACTCAACTGGAAGCGTAAGCTCTCATAGTTAAACACGGTAACGTATAACACTAACTTTGGATAATGTACATTTGAATTCAATATAGAAGATGGAAGAATACTTCTTTTTCTGGGTTTGTCTTTGCATTGTAGTTTTTTCAGACGTATGTATCAATCACCCAAGGCCACAACAGGGAAACATGATACTTTTCAGGCAATATAAAAGCTGTATTTAAATATATATATATACATATATATGTATCTTAACATTAAAGAACAGTACATTTAGAAGTCATTTAGGAAAATGTACATCTACTGACTTGTTCAATCTTACTTACACAGTGATTCAGGATCTCTACAAATTTCCTGACCCCATTGTATGCAACTAGACTAGCAAGACAATCCTATCTGTGAGAATAAAGTAGTATTTTTTCCCTAATTTTAAAATCTAAGATTATACTTCTTAAATTCAGAAAGAAGTTATAATATAAAGTAACTGATTATTTTTTTTACTCGCATGTAATTAATATTGCTACATCTATATACAAAGCAAGAGAAAAAAGCCCTAAAGAACTGTTAAAGTGTGGGGTTTTCCAACAGCCTGTTAGCTGTTTCAACTTGTACATATCATCATCAAATGTACAATTTATAAATATAAATTCTGAAGATTTCTTAGGTAGTTCATATAGCTTCAGGGATAAAAAAAAGATAATGTGAACTGTCTGGTACATACGATAGGAACATTGTTTTCCTGGAGATTCAAAAGCGATATGAAAACCAATGAAAGGCATGCTTCTGCTGTGATGCGCTCCCCCCAGAAGTCTTACAAAAATTATGCTATTGAATAATGTAAACATAAGTGTCAGGTTGCATCTAGAGTAACAGACCACACATTATGGAAGAAGTTACAAGAAAAGATTGCCAAATTTCTGATCTGCTACTGATTAGCAGAAGAATGTTATGCATTTGTTTCCAGTTGTAATCTAACCTTCATGCATATTCAAAAGCTAGAGTGTATGTGCATAGTAACAATATTCTTCTGTGATATATCCTTACACAGTATCTTGGGTACCAATGAAGAAAATTTGAGGAAGCTGGCAAATTCTGTATAATTTCACCATACAGAAAATATGCATAAACTTAAAAAAGAAAGAACTTGTTATTAATTACAGCTCACACTGGTCTTTGACTAAAATATAACAATAATAAACAAGGTACTCATCATTTTACATTGTTTAACACTTTGAATACCATAATTGTTCACATACTTATGATTTACTGATGTTCCACTTTTAAAAGTGTATAAAGGACTGTTGCTTTGTGGTTCACATTTATACAGCTTTCCTAGAAGAACGCAGAATACCATACTGAATGCCTATTGTGCAGAAATAACCCTGAAGGCTGTATCATAGTATTCAGTAGAAAACCCTTACCAATTTTTCATCAACTGTGATGAGTTGCGTGTCTCGAGTTTGGTTCTGCGCCAGCCGCCATGTGGAAGTGCTCAGTGACCTGCAGTGCAAGACTTGAAGTTAAAAAATGATTCATGCAATGAGAAAATAGAGGCAGACAAATCTTACATAAACAAGTTACTTTAACAATATCCGTCTTGTAAAAAAAATTGAAGAGGGAGAGATGAGGGCACAAAAATCCTTTTTCTCCCCAATTAGTTCTGTCTGCTGAGTTTTTGGCAGACTCCCACTTAGCAGTTCACAACAGGCTGCACTTTATGTCAGCCTACAGGCTCTCTGTCACAGAGAGACTGCCAGTGGCAAGGACTGTACTGCTCTATATGAATGTACAGTAGCTGGTTTGTCACGAACAGACAGAAAAATACAAGGCTGCTGCAAGCATTCTGGAACTCTGATCCTTAAACTGATGGCATGTGAAGAAAAAAATCCTAAATCTATTTGTAATGGTAAAGCTCCAATTCTACACTTCAATAACAGGACATTAACATAATTCAAAAAAACCCAAACTAATCCAAAAAATGACTAAACAAACTCTAAGCTGATCTGCAAACACAGTTTTAAGGTTGTGAGTGGGCAAAATGACTATCTTGCTTAATTTCTAAATAATTTTGTGTCAGCTTATTCATTTCCAAGAAATACAATTTATCTTCTTGCATAATTGCTTAATCTGTAAGATACATATGAAGACAGAGAACACTATTCCACATCACTGAATTAACTAGATTTGCACTTAGCTTACATGATGTCACTAATGACAGGATTAGGCCCTTTGAGTACAAATCATCTTTTGGCAAAATAATGCAACAGCAGGTGAAACAAGCCAAGAAACCTAACTCTCTGACCTCATGATAGAATACCAGGTTGGAAGAGAACGCCAAAGACCATCTGTTTCAACCTTTCTTGGCAAAAGCATGGTCTAGACAAGATGGCCCAACACCCAGTCCAGCTGAATCTTTGAATTGTCCAACACTGAGGAACCCACCACTTCCCTGGGGAGATTGTTCCAACAGCTGACTGACTTAACTACACTGTGAAAAATTTTCCTTGTGTCTAACCAAAATCTCAACAGGAGTAACTCGTACCATTAGCTTCTTTTGCATGTGACTCACTGTAAAAAGAAGTGTCCACTTTCTGTGTAACCACCTTTTAAAATACTGGAACATGGATACATCTTCTCTGCTCAAGACTAAACCAATCCAGTTCTTTCAGCCTTTCCTCATGTGCCAGGCTTCCCTGTCCTTTGATGATCTTTGTGGCCTTTCTTTGGACCCCCTTCAGCCTGTCCATGTAGTATTGCAGGTATGTGAAGAAGTGCTGAGAAAAGTGGGATCATAACTTCTTCATCTCTGCTGGTTATGCTTTTGTTGATGCAACCCAGCAATCTGTTGGCTCTCTTTGCTCAGAAGCAACTGTCCACACAGACTGAGACTGTTTTCCTCAGGACCCTCAGTCCCTTACCCCAAAGTTAGCCCACATTCAGGTAAATCCCAGACTATACTGCAGTTCTGGATTATGATTTCCCAGGTTGAACAACAGCAATTTGCTCCAGCTGAACTTCATAAGGATCTTGTTAGCCCACTCTTCCAGCCTGTTTAGGTCTTCTTGCAGGGTGAATTTTCTTTCCAAAGTGACAACTTCCCCACTCAGTTTGGTATCATCAGAAAACTTTCATCAGGGTTTGCCAGGATCCCACCATGGATCACTTACAAAGATATCAAATAGTGCTGGGCCCAAAGCTGACCCCTGGGGACTCCATCTCTAACAGGTTGCCAATGTAAAAAAGGAGCCAGGCACCACCACCCTCTGAGTGCTGCCTGTCAGCCAGTTCCCCACCCACTGCATGGACTACTTCACTAGACTGTAACACAGCAAATGTTCTCGGAGGAGGCTTTGACAAAGCTTATCAAAACCCTTGCAGAAATCCAGGTAGACAACAATCAAATATGTGCTTCATATTTGATTAAGGCCATTTTAAAGAAATAAGGAACAAAAATGCAGGAATTCTGTTTTCTCTACAAGAACCTTCTGAAACTAAGCAACTGCAACCAAGTTCGGTTAAAAAATATCTAATATAAATCTATAATTTCAACACAGATTACATTCTACTTAATTATCTTCCCTCTGCCTTTAACAACTTCACAACATCTCCAAAACACACTTTATTAACTCATCTAACTCTGTGGCACAGACATGCAGATATATTCCCATTTAAAGTAACAAAATCTGTCAGGAAAGTTACTTTGTTTCAGAACACAGAAGTTTTTCAGCGCAAGGAAGCCCAATAATTTCATAAAAACTCAAGGTAACTACTTTGTTAGCTCAAATTCTCTGTACCAGAGAGCTTCTGGCTCAACACAGCCAGTATTTTTTAACTTGTGCATGTAAAATAATACATCATAAAAACAGAATAGAGAGATACTGGAGCACTCGGAGAACAGGCTGTTACTTGGTCCTTATTCAAATACACACCAAGAGAGATGTTATCCTAAGCGCATGCTGAACAGCAGCATTATACTTGTGTTCCAGATTTAAGTAGCTAAAGCCAGAAAACATTCAACCTTCAATAAGGAAAAAAACATTGTAACAGGAAAATTAGTTTCTCCTCCACTACAGTAGCTTTACTATCAAAGTAATATTCTGCAGGTATTCCTGGAACTTCATGTGATACAGTGTTCACTACATTACGTAATGTCTGTCCAAAGAAACACATGGGATTATGCAATTTAATTCTTTCATTCTCTAAAGAAGACTAATCTAGACTATGAATCAAGAAGTGCTCTCAGTTTGTGGAAAGGTCTGATCAATATGTGAAGATTCAGATATGTAAAGGCTGTAAAAAGGCTGATCAAGATAATACTTTTTCTTGTAATATAATTCAGTTATTAATAAAATTTAGCACAATTTAGTTTGAATGTGGTTGAGAGTGACTTGTTTTGTTTTAAACTGGAAAAGCATGAATCAGCTGTAAAAAGTACAAATGCCATGCCCTTGAAAATTATTTCCACTCAGCATTACATCATTATATATTGTTTTTACTAATGCCATGATAAAGAGCAGAGTAAAGACCCCACCAGATTAAAGGTGGGCAGAATCTCCTTCTGAAATGACTCCACATTTTACACAGAGGGAGCTGGCTTCTTGCATGAGATGACTCTGTCAACTGGGATAACTTCCAAGGCATCGGACCTTATAGCTCTCCATGATATTTTAGCTATTCCTCAAAAGCAGATGGACAGCTTACTAACCTAAGTCAACTTCTCCTCTTCATCATTTTTCAAAGACATTTCTGTTAACTACACAATTCTGGAAACACAAAACTGTTACTGGAATTTACAGCCTTGTACACTTCTTAAATGAGCTGCCTTCTGTCCACCCCTGGACTGCAATGAGTTGGACAGAACACACTTTGTCTAAGAACTTGCCAATTGAAGAGCGGTTGAAAACTAGCTTTTGGACTAGGAAAGTAAATCTCAAGTCAGTGGAGGAGAGACCTCCAGGTGAAAATACGCCTTATAGATGACAGGCTGACGATATTTTTATTTGCTGCATCTCTCACAGGAAAGTAATATGAAGTCTGGAAAAACCAGCAACTCTGAAATGTCATGTGAACTGAAATACTGCTATCTGAAAGTTAATAGGAAGTGTAGCTTGATTCCGAGAATGCCTGTTTAATTTTCAGCAGGCTTCATTCCAAGTGTGTAGCTAATGTCGGCACTAATCTGAGGACAGAATCAGGAAATGCACTTCTTTCACACAAGGCTCTCTTCTCAAACTCCCACAATGACAACTTCATAATATCTATTATACCTTCAAGTTAAATGAATTTTCAATCTAAATCACTTAAGTTAACACTAGAGTTAAGCCTTTTATTTCATCCTCAACAGTATAGTAATTCTCACAAAATTATCTATTAATATTTGCCCACATCCACCTTGACTTTTAGGTAGCTTTTCTGATGGATAAGCTTGCAGAAGTATAGCAAAAACATTTTGCACACAGAACCACACAATCACTGGATTGGAAGAGACCTTCAAGATCATCGAGTACAACTCAGCCTTAACACCTCAACTAGAACTACAATTCCATTCTCACAAGATCCTGCTTTTTCCTATTACTAACCTCTGGAAAGGTAATCTGCCTTTTTCCTTTCTCTCTGTGCGTAATATAGGTATACATTACCCCATTTTGCTTCTTTTTGACTACTTATGCTTTTTTTTTCCCCTGTTGAAAGATCTTGGGATGAGCAGGAAGTTCTACTTCTACCCTGTTCCAAGTCTAATCAAACTTTGATTTAGAATTATTGTACTCAGAATACTTAGAATAATTACAAATAGACTGCTATATAATTCAGAATTTCAGAAACTATAGAGAAAGCTTAACATGTAGCTAGCAACAATAAACCTTGCTATCTTATAGGCTCATTAATGACCTATTCAGAACACATACCAAATGAACTTCCTTCATGGTTACTATCTAATAAACAAAGTGTGACAAGGCTCCAAGTTGGCCAGAGCTCTGTTGTGAATATGCCCAAATGCTTTCCTTATAGTGAGCTTGTTAGTGATGAATAAATAGGCATTCAAATGTAAAATCTAGGTTTATTGTAAAAGCCCGCCTTTTAACCCAAAAACTCTTCAAAATTATGTAAAACAAAAATTAAGGTTTACTAAAAAAGTCACCTCTCTCCTTTATACTTTCCCACAGTATAGCAGCTCCTTTGTCTTTTGAGTCCACCATTTAAATGTCATTTCATTTATATTTGTAAAAGGATTTTCTCCCTGCCCCATGCCATTGTGTTGGGAATCTCAATCCCTCAATCTTAATCTATATGATCTTATACCATTATTTTACACTACTGTAAATTAAGATTATTGGTAGTTTATGACAACTTCATTATACTAATTTCTACAGTTCATTTAAACTGTAACATTGTTTACCAAAATTTTGTCTTTTACACCAATCTGATTACTTCGGCATAGGCTTTTTTATATATATACTACAAAACAATGTACTTTAATATATTTCTGGGTCTCAGTGTTAGGAATTTTAAAAAGGTCAAAGTAACATTTTCTTCAACTGTGCACAGTTCTTTAGAGAGGCACTGTAGAACTGGACATTGCATCTAGAAATAATTTTGGCTACCATTTGTTATTTCAGAGTCTCACAATAAATCTAGATATGTAAAATGTCTTTTAGACTGTATACAGAAGACAAGAATTGATATTTAGTAAAAACTAAACTACACGGTCTTCTTATTAAATACTTGTAACTCTTACATCAGCTCAGTAACACAGAATGAATTAATGAGGACTACCAGAAAAAATATGTCTTTGTAAAATTCAAAACTTTCTGTAGGTACCATGTGTCCTGAAGAAACAAATGCTGCGATCAACTAACCACGTATTCCATGATAAGTGTGTATTCCCCTTTGACCATCATCTGTAGTTACACCAAAGTCACAAATGGTTTTCACATCTCTGATACACAAATGAAGGAGTCCAGCGAGAAGCCACTGAAGTTCTTCAGTCTACTGGAAAATGACAATATTCATAACAGTATCAAGTCTCTCAACCATCTTTTACCACTGTGGGATAAGGACATAGCAGCTCCTTGTTGCAGGGAAGATTCTTAGGTCTTCACTTCCCTTCTTAAGTTATAGGACCCAGCTCTGCTGAAGACGTTAACCTCCATTGAACAGAAAAAACCAAACAGTGAAAAAACGGTCAGTGGATCTCTTTTGTGGTATCTGAATTAAGGCATCTGACTTGAACGTATTACTTGGTTGCTCTAGGTACACATATTCAACTGCTAAAACTCAACAAATTTGACCACTGTAAATATCTGCTAAGTAACGTACGTTTAACCCCTACATAGTAAGAAGCTGCCATATTTACACAGCATGAATTTGCCTTCCACTGAGAGCGGTGCTGTGACTGGAATGTTATACAACATGCAGATGTGAAAACTTGTATCTACCTGACACAATTCAGTAGATGGGACTTAAAACCATTGCACAAAACCTTTTCCTTAATCTTTTTATGCAACACATCTGGCTGTTTGATCTATTAGCACCCCCTTTTGGTCAACTGTTGGAGATGTGGTTAAAAAACCCAGGTATCACCAAACAGGTAATCGGATCATAATGTATAGGTAAAACAAAGTCTTGAAGAAAGCCCCATGTACCACATGAGAAATAAAGACAGTCATCAAGAAATAAGTCTAAAGGATGTTTTAAGTATTTTGACACTGAAAGACCAGGGCACCAGTGGATGTGAATATATGTATATGCAGAAGCCACGATGAAAAATGCAATAGACTGAATATTCTTAATTTTTGGAAAACCAACCTTGTACTATTGCATTTAATATTATTACATTTCTAATAATATAAGCTTCAGAATGTACAGCCACCATAAACATTAAATTCTGAACAAAAAGAAACACCACCAGCTAAAAACTTCCACAGCACCCAACCCAGTCATACACTGTGATTAAACAGACTAAATACAAATCTGTATGAAGTTCTGGCACATTAAACACAGGAAATAATGATACAATGTTAAACACAATACAGATCACAGTATTCAATATAATATATTTTTATTTAGCCCCAACATAATGCATTTTTATAAAGACAGCTTGCAAAGTTAGACTTGAGAGAAATTAATTTAAATACAGTGCAATAATGTTTCCTTGGTATTTAAGTCACTACTGTAGTTGAAGTGATAGTGACTTAACACAGTCAATGGTATTTTATTTTTACTCGGTTTCACTTACTAGTCTTACTACTTTCCAACAGAAGTAAAATAGGGAATATAGCGCCAAACACTGCCTATGGCGGCATGTAGCTCTATTTTGTAGCATGAACTTTAGGAGTAACTTTCATGTTCAGACAAAAACAAAGTTCCTCATTAATAAATAGTATTTTCATACTCTGATAAGTTGGCTGATAATACTTTTTCCCTTGCCTACAAAATGATGTTAGACCATTCTGAAAATGTTTCTAAATGGATGAATGTAGTGTTAATTTATCTAAACTACTGAAATTTCTGTAGTAAATTGCTGAAATTATATAAATTGAAATATAAAGACACTGCTTTTACTTCATAAGTTCACCTGCCATAAATTATTTTTTTCTAGTTGTGTGTTTGGAAAACAGGGCAAGAACTGACTATGCTTTTCTGTCAGGCAAAACTTATGAAAAGAAGCAATGGTTATATAAATGTACTAAATTAACATGGAAATAGGCATTTGACTTGTGGTTTGGAACTTTGAAGCTAAATGTTAAGTTAACCTGCCTTTACAAATACTAAACTACAGGCCTGTCAGTCTCACTTCAGTGCCTGGTAAAGTTTTGGAAAAGACCATTCTGAAAATACTAAAAACACCTGAAGAACAATGCAGCCATCAGCCACAGCCAGCACAGTTTCATGAAGGAACAGTTCTGCTTGTCAGTTTCCTTTTATGACAAGGTAACACACCTAGTTGCTTGAGAAGCTAGATGATGTGATCTTTCAGGATCTCAGCAAACCTTTCAATACTGTCCCTCACAGGATCCTTCTGGACAGAATGTTCAGCTCGCAGCTGGACAAACACATCAAGGGATGGGTGAGAACTGGCTCATGGGTTGGGCACAAAGGTTACAGTGAATGGGGTGGTATCAGACTGGGGACCTGTCACTAGAGGGGGGGTTCCACAAAACTTCATCTTGGGCCCTAAGACTTTCAACATCTTCATTAACAACCTGGATGCAGGACTGGAAGGGATACCAAGCAAATTTGACAATGATCTTAAATTTGGAGGAGCTGTTAAATGCAGAGAAGCTGCACAGAGGAATCTTGACAATTAGAGGGAGTGACAATCACAAACCACATGAAATTTCACATGGGCAAGTCCTGGATTCTGCACCTGGGATGGGCCAGCCCTGCATGTACAGACAGACTGGGCAATGAGAGGCTGGACAGCAGTGCCATGGAAAGGGCCCTGGGGCTCTGGTCCATGGCAAGTTGAACATGAGCCAACAGTGCCCTGGCAGCCAGGAGGGCCAAGTATGTCCTGGGGGCATCAGGGACAGCATCACCAGCCAGGCAAGGGAGGGGATTGTCCTGCTCTGCTCTGCACTGGGGCAGCCTCACCTCGAGTGCTGGGGGCAGCTTTGGGTGCCACAGTATAAGAAGGTCATAAAGCTATCAGAGAATGCCCACAGGAGGGCCAAGGAGGTATTGAAGGGTCTTGAAGGGAAGCCACATGAGAAGCAGCTTGGTCTGTTCTGCCTGGGGGAGAATGAAGAGAGACCACATTGCAGTCTGCGACTTCCTTGTGAGGGGATATGGAGGGCAGGCACTGATCTCTTCTCTGTGGTGACAGTACTTGAGGGAACAACGTGAAGCTGTGTCAGGGAAGGTTTAGGTTGGATATCAGGAAAAGGTTCCTCACACAGAGGGGGTGCTGGGCACTGGAACAGGCTCCCCAGGGAAGTGGTCACAGAACCAAGTGAGACAGAGCTCAAGAGGTGTTTGGACAAGGCACTCAGGCATGTGGTCTGCTCCCTCCTGTGCAGGGCCAGAAGCTGGACTCACTGATACTTGTGGATCCCTGCCAACCCAGAATACTCTATAATTCTTTTAAATAAGCTACATTTTCAAGAAGTGAATACGTCATCACATAGAAAATAATAAAATTTTAGTTATTTTAGCTTCTACTTTAATTATCCCACAGGTGAGAAAATGCTGTTGACCTACTATATTCAAACAAGTATCAGCTGAACCACTGACAATGTAAAGAAAGGGTCCTTCCAGAACTACCACAGGACCAGAGCACTATATCCACCCCTGCAGCCCAGTGAATTCCTCAGGACACAAGTCAGTTCTGTGAAGACATGAACTGCCCACCACCAGTTTTCTTCACTTAATCAGCTTTCTTGCAGTCAAGACATAATAAGAAGGTTAGCTCTGACCTAGTACCATACCTGACTTTCTCTGACTCAAACAGAGTCAGCCAGCTAACTGAGGTGACATGGCTCCATGTACAACATAGACCAGTCCTTCAGAAGGCTCCACATGAGGCAGACAGTATGTCCAGGCCGGCTCAGCCACTCCTCTGCCACTCCGGCAGACCTGGTGTCTTTTGAGATTTTGAGAGTAAGCATATGCATAATGCAAACAGCTTGAGCTGAGGAAAAGTTCAGCCAAAAATCCACTGAGCTAGCCTGAAGGTTTCAAGGCAGTGCACTTGCAAGCAACAGCTGCACATCCTGAAACAGTTCTCTGCAAGTCCCAGGCTGGTATCAAAACATTTCTTGAAGTTCTTAGATGCAAAGTGAGTCATTACTTGCAACTAAACTTCTAAAAAATGTCATGTCAGTGCTCCTTGACCCTCACATGCACATGACTCAGAGCACACCATGGTCTCTGACAGATTACAGAAAACAGATTAGAAACACTTTTGAGAGAGGGGTTTAACATGTTAAGAACAAAATTACTCAAAATTATTTATACATTTTTGTTGTAGAAATAAAATAACTCATTATAAAAGGAGACCAGGTATACTACATTTAGAGCAATATAATATGTAATTTGTAAGATGTCCGACAGCTATCAGGTCACAGGAACTCTGAATTACTGCCACCTGTACAGCTGCTAATAAAGCATTTCATTACACACTACTCTCCAAACTGGAACACCTAATCTAAGGAATTAACCTCAGTTCACAATCTGAAAGCAGCAGGCTGCTGAGAACCAGAAACTTCTTACAGGCAAGTTAGCTGGAAGACATATAATACTAGAAATGTTGCACAGCTCATAACAACTATCAACTAAATTTACATTCTCTAGTTAGAAAGCGTAATAAAGTTAAAAAAAGAAGAGAGAAAAGTTGTGTAGGGTGTAAAGATAAAATACCCAGGTGACACATTTGCTTTGTTTGTGCTTTCTAAATGTCAAACTCCCCCCACACACATATTCAGGCATACATAGAACTTGACAAAACTAAAAACTGTGCTCTCTTTATAGAAGAACAACAAAAGTCAAAGGGTTTCATTTCAAAACTGTGAGGAATGAAACTAATGTCCTACATCCCACCACTGTCTTATTTTGTGCATTTTGAAAAAGAGCCTTTGAATCATGTTAACATTAAACAGAAAAACAAAGTAAAGATTCCTCTATGTTTGCATAGCATGATTGTGTATTTCACCCCTATCATGAAATGGCATAGCATGGACCTGTATTTCACCCCTATCCACTCCTATTGATTTAGCCCTTCAATCTGACTGCATTTACCAGCTTAATTAATTCTTATTCTAATAATCTAAGGCCTATAAAACATAGCATATATATCGGCATATATATATGTGCATATCTATGTATATATACATATACATACATACATAAATATATATATATATTTATATATAAATAAAAGGCAACTTTTTCTTATTTAATGCTCTCAAAGACTTGAACCATAAAGTACAACAAAAAAAGAAATCCTTTAAAGTGTTACTTGAAAAACGACATCTTGGTTTATAATGGTTCGTAAAAGTCAAATAAGCTGTTTGGCAAGAAAGCCTTAGCTGTTGGGCAGCTATGACAGACTGTATTTAAGAGCTATATAGTAGTACAAGACAGGGAAAGCCAGATGCTTTACCAATGGAACATGACATACAGGTTTCTTTTCAAAACTGTATACTCTTAGGAGTTGTTCTAGATGAGAACGGGATAATCTAGGTAATATTACTTTGCATGATTTAATTTCACACTTGCTTCGTGAACTTCGCCTTGTCTCAGCTACCTTTCTCTTCAATTTCCTTTCTGACACTAAGCTTTTGTCCTCAATTCCCCTTTGAACTGTTGCCATTCCTCAGTTATCATGTACCTTAGCTACACTCCATGTCACATACCTTAGTCACACTACTTGATCTGTCAGCCCACATGGTTCTTGTACAGCTCTGAGGAGAAAAACCTCCATGATACTTCAATAATTTTTGACTACTGAGTTACAAGCAGAGAAGATACACCAATGGTACCACCTTACATGCAAGACTATAGTCTGAGTTTTCAAGCACTCTAACACAGACAGTCTGAAGACAAACTCTCTCAGACCACGCATCAGGACACTAAGGGCACCAGCAAGTCTTAATACAGGGCCTCCATGAACATCCTGTGGCCCTGGAGTTCCATTTAAAAGCTCAACTCCGGGTCTTCAGCCCTTGCTGAAGTGGCATCATTAGGTGTACCCACCTCCAGCCCTGGTCAGTAAGAGCACTGTCCCTGCTAGGGTCACCCTTACTTTCCAGCCTGCCTTACCTTCTGGAGTAGACAGCCTTTGATGCTCCTTGACACTTTGCTTGTCATTAATTCCTATCAAATAAAATACAATACTGTTTTTTTCCAGTCTATGCAATTTATTTGCACTTGGTTTTCAGCCTCATATTGAAACAAAGCAAAGGACTTAATTTTTATGTAGTCCCTCTATAATGACTGATTTTAAATCTTATCCTGTTTTAAAATGATACTAACCACACTTTCTACAACACACATCTGTCTTGAGATGAAAACAAATGGCTGGCTGCAGTGTAAGCAACCTTTTTGTCTCCCACAGGAGTTTTGAAAAACAAATTACCACACCAAAACTTTAACTCCTATTCTACACATAAGTGCAAGCAACAATGGCACTAGCTAGGAAAAAAAAACCCCTTCCTTTCTTTTGCATACTGCATCAGCATCTGCAGTCTTGGAACAATAATCCTTTAAACTGATGAAGGACAAATTATTGTGCGCTTCAAGAGAAATATAATGAAACTACCAAGCTACATAAATGAAGTCTATATTCAAAGAAAGCTTGGATGCTCTGTTTTTCCACAATCATTGGATTTAATTTTATTCCCATCTATCATTATTTATTAATGTAAATACACTTCAGAAGCATTTTTGAGAACTCACCTTTGAGAATAAAAATAACTTCATCAGCTACCCTATTTGTGTGTTCACTTGTGCACCAACCCCTCTACACCAATCACCTCCTTCCTCACTAGTACTATCCTTTCTTACTTTTCATATTCTTACTATCTAATCAGCTGTTAGCTCTCTCTCTAAAAGGAGACTGCAAGTATTGATATTACTCATGCTTTTATAAAGCCTTAAGGCAACACTGGTGGTTTCAAAGCAAATCTTTTTCTTGAATTTAAGTTCAGATAACATGCAGATTATTTGTCTCTTTCTCTTGTAGGCACAAACATTGGCATATAAAAAAATACCACTCTTGCAGAATTTTCCTTCCAATAATTTACTACAGCAGATGCAAATACTCCTTGAATATGTGACAGAATAGTCAAAGCTACTGCATTAAGAGCTTTCTGCCTTTTTCCTTCATTTAAAATACAGCAGAACGATGATACATGGTAACTTCTGAAAATGCAATATCCATAAAAATCTTACCTTAAAACTACTGAAATTTATAAAAAAAGATGAAAAACTCAACAGCTATAATCTGCAACAAAATTTTAGTTTGGACTTCAATTTAATTGTCATCACTACACTTAGAGGATTACTTCATTAACATTTAGCAGAAGATTACTTCAATAGACTGATCACAAATGACAATGCCAGAGGTGTTCACATATAAAATAAACATTCATAAAAGTCTAAAAATATTTGTATCAAATACATAAATTCTGACTTTAAGAAAAGGAACAGGACTTGTTTATGAACTCTTTCATGTTAAGACCCCAGTAATAAGCAGCGGCAAGAACTGTTTGCCCACACACATTCTGGAGCTGCCTACAGACTCTCTCGTTGAGTCAAAAGTTACTGTATTTCTTCAACATCAGTCATGGGTCAAAGGAAGATTCAGACAGAAACTACTGCAGCCAGAAAGAGCTAAGTAAATAGTACCTAAACATACTATTACACTGCCAGGAGGCAACAGCTGCTCTTTGAAACTCAGACAGAAATACTGCCATTAATTTCTTAGGAAATACGAAAACACACATTACAAAGAAGATAATGTGAACTGCTCAGCTGACCTCCTGCTAGTTTAGAGATTTCTTTTATTAGAAACAAAAAAGGATGTGATCTTAAGACACTTCAGAGGTATATTTTTTAACACACTCAGAATCAAATGCTTACAAAAGAATTTTTAAAATGTAACAAAATCCACTGTACTATCATAAGAATGAAAACCTACACATGGGTAAAACATATATAACATTTAGCTATTAAGGATCATCCAAATTTACTGAAATTATTAGCATAAAATAGTTGTTAAACTTGGAGTTTTTTTAAAACTAGTTGTAAGTAGGTTCATGTTCCCCTGCTAACTATAAAACACTCAGCATTTCATTCTTAAAACAGTCAATTTCATCTAAGACAGACAATAACAAGGTCAATTGAGTCAAAATGCTCAAACCTATACTAAGGCAAAATCAAGGTCATTTTTAAAATCCAAATAGCAGTATTTTTTCACTGTAAGTTAAATCTGTTCAACATGCTATATTAAACCTACATCAATAAAGCAAATTTTATTATTTTGCTAACACAGATTTGAAACACTGTCCATTGACAGTTGGCATAATTATTCCCTTTTCCTATGTATCCATCTGGAATTTCATAATCTTATTATTGACTAATTTATTTGACAAAAAATGTGGTTCAACTTAGTGCAACAAGTTCTACAAGTTCTCAACCTCTGAGATATCAAATATTTGGTATTAGGATATACCAACATGAAAGTCTTTTCTGTAAGAATGTTTGAGGGATTTTCTTGAAAACAAAGGGTCATTTTTCAAATGCAGTGTTACATTCTATTTAAAATTGCCCAGTCCCTGAAGGAAAGTATTAAGTCCTTCTGTTTTAAGATACTATTGCCAACAAATTTCACTTCTACCCTCCAAAGGTTTTTTTGAGGGGTTGCTTGTTTGTTTGGGGGGCTTAATATATCTCCACTCCAAATCTTCTAAGTAGAGAGAAGATTATTAAGTTCTCAAATCTGTAAATTTTTGAAAAAAATTATTATCACATGTAAAAACACTTTTTTAAAAGTATGTCAGACTTCATGTGAGCAAGCTACAGTTCTGATCCCACAGTGGTTAGTTGCCACAAAACTGGTCAGAAGAGCATTCAGCTGTTTTAATGGAGATGCAAGCACATTGCTTATTTACTGGTTAGCTTTCAACAAAATATACTTTATACATCTGTCTGCTTGTCTCTGTTTAACCTTTACTTTCTGAAAAATGTTATTCCTCCCCTCTGCGTTTCCAATTCCAAAAGTGAAGGAACTGAATGTCATTAAAATAAATCACCCCAAGTTATATGACCAATAAGAAAGAGCAATCTAAGAAGCCTTATCAGGAACATCTTGCTGTCATGATGCCAGTTCTACTTCTCCATAAGACAATAAAAAACCAGCCACCTCCAGAACAACACATCTCCTCCTTGACCCCTTCTCCAACTTTGGCTCTCCCAAACTTTTTTTCCTATCTGCCCCTCTTACTTGCACATCTTTCTATCCATCCTCTTCCTCCTCTAGATATACTGAAAATATGCAAACTTTCACAAACATTACAGGAATTCCATACACTTTAAGAACTCAAATGAGATTAATCTGAGCTCACCACTAAACTACACAATACATAGTATTTTTCACTTTTTCATTGTGATGGAATTGTTCACATTGACAGAAACATCCTACTGCTCCCATGCTTCATTAAATCCAACATCTTCATTCTTCCATGGGGGCCTTTCAAACCTTACTCTTTCCACTCTAAAAGAAACAAGGAGCACTACTAAACCCTACTTCCAATAAAGCCAAACAGAGAAGGCAAAACGCAGGAAATCTAAGACACTATTCTGGTTCAGCATAGTCACTTTCATACCTTAATAATGGTGCATACCCATGAACACAGCAGACATGAATAAATTATCCTGTTGCAACTACTCAAGTAATGATGGATTAGCAGTTTTGGGATACTACATAAAATACTGCAAAGGGACTGAAGTCATCCTACTTAGAAATTTCCCCTTCTCTTCCTCAAAGCATGCAAAATGGTTTGTTTTGGAAAGGGGGCTGTACTTCACAAGAGTCAGACACAAGCCATTGTCAAAGGACCTGAGACTATAACAAATAACCACTGATACTGCTTTCAGTCACAGTGAACAACCAAGACTTAGCTCTTAGACCCTCTCTTAACCAATATTTGAATCACTATTTGAACAGTGTGGACAAGAGTTAGAAGGAGTTGCTTTTAAAGGAATTATGCACTTCAGGCACATGAAATACCTACTCCCAAACTATGGCTTCAGGGTGTCTGCAAGACCAGACAAACACTCACTGATGCGCTGGAGCTTTGTTTTTAAACTCATGCTCATTAAGTGTACGAACTGTAGCAGATTTCATCTTTTTCTCACCTTGTCTGTGTCCATTTGTCCCTCCATATCTTTCACCTTGAGTCTTCTCCAATGCTCCATGTCATCACAATCTCACAAGCAAAAAAAAAATTGCTGGAAATTTATTCCAAATTTCAGTTTAATCCAGTGCTATTAAGAGTCTCAGTAAGATACTGAGACTCACTGTACTTGCTCTGATACCCATCACAACCAAAATACATACTTAAGATAAAATTGTAAAATTCTAGCCAAATACATATTTTAAAAGCCTAATACATCTTTTTTTTCCTGGTGAATAACCAAAACGAAACTATCTATAGACATCTCTTATACAGCTAAGGCAAGACTGCAAAAAGACTGCTTTTTCTCCTGGTCTTTAAATATTCCAGGTTCTCTATGTAGATTATATCAGTCACTGGAAGTAATCTTAACAAAGATAAATGATACAGAACTATGTTTTTTATTAATGAAAACCAAAGCTTCTGATGTGTCTGAGCCTGACAACACCACATATACTTTTATATATTGTGTGGTATAAAGGAAGCAGCAGACATGTATAACAGATGGACGAAATAATAAATAATACAACTTCTGCAACATGCTACCTATTCCAGACTTGACAAAAACTTCACACTGACTAGCACTAACACTGGTAAAATAGTGTTTCTATTAGTGAGATTCAGTCAGGGCTGTACATCTTTAAACGGCTCTTTGCTCTACCCAGACCTAGCTCCACAAGGTCTACTATTTTAACACTGCTTGGGTATTGACATGCAAGAAAAATGTAAATATTATTACATGAAAACCAAACCCAACTAAATAATAACACAAACAATAACACAAAAGAGTAAGCTATTATCTTGCAGAATTAATTTTTTTTTAAAGTTAGTAAGCATTTTCTCTATTTTTCATGGAAGGACAGGATAAAAAATTAGGACAGGAGTTTTTTTCTGTTTTAGAAGTCCTTTATTTTGCCACAAAAATGGCCTCTCCCTCGTTTTCCTGAGGGGGAAGCCTGCTTATAAAGATAGTAACTGAAAACTGAGATGTAAATGGCATCCCAGATTTCCTCAATTTTTTGAAAATTATTGAATAGCAGGCTTTGTACTATACAAGTGTCCATAATTCTTTACTTTCATAAGCTCAGATATCCATTTATGATTGTGTCAGGGACAGAAGACAGGTATAAGGCCTGCCATATTTGTCTGCTGTGGTACAGGAAGACAGGATAATGTAAAAGTCCTCACGGTTAGTTGGTAAGACTAACCTTCAGTAATGAAACTATGTATCAAGTCACCGGGTAGGATTCATCTTGTGAAAGGGAAATAACACACAATAAAACTGTTGTTGGCATGGATCATTGGCTGTTATGATCTCATGCGTTGGCCCTACATGAGATGATGCTGGAACTGGCCACTCCTGGGGAGGTGATATAAGGGGTGGTTCTGGGGTGGACAGAAAGGAGGAGATGATGCAGTTTTCATTTAGGGGATGTCCTGAAGGTGCACAGCCTACCTGCCCCTCCTGCCCAAGCACCACGCTCCATCTCCTTCTCCTACTCAGCAGCTTCTCAAACATTCAGGGGTTGGTATGTATTTATGCAAAAGTGACTAATAAAATTGATTTGCTCTGCAATTCCTACTGTGTCCTGAGTTTTTTATGCATGGGCATCCTCCTGAACCCATAACATTTGAATCAGCAAAACATTTGCTGTCATACTCAGAGTCTTTACAACACCATTACAACAGGAAGGGAACACATTTTGAAAAAACACTAAAATGTGACATGAAAAATTCATTATCATGAAATGCAGAGAGTGTGTAGCCATACTACACCTACACACAAAACATTCTTCTACAGCAACAGAAATTAATTCTGAGTCCAATATATTGTGAGAAATGGCTTCTCAGAAACACTCTGAAGTGGCTTGGAAACAAATATCTGATTCCCAGTTCAACAGGAATTTGTTCAAAGTTTTCTTTTCCAGCTTCAACTGTCCACATTTCTAATGGAAGGAAACACTGCAGTCTTTTGGGTGAAACTAGTGAGAGCATGTCCAACATAATTTCAAACCTACTGAAAACTTCACAGATCTTACAGCATGAATACTTCAAAATATGATTTAAGCAAAGGAGACGCATTTACTTTCTCAATCAGTTCAAATATCTGCTGACAGCTATTAGGCTAAAATAATGAGGGACTCAGTAACCACTGCTTAAGTGATTTAAAACAAGCACTTGGGACTTCATAAAGATATGAGGAATGTTGCTGCATGTTCTCTTAATTTCACACTGAACCGTGTGGAAAAAGCCAGTACCAGTTTAGAATCATTGGGCAGCTTGGGTATGCATACATTAAAGTGCCTAAGTATGTTCCCAAATGAAGCAGTACTTGTGCTAAATGATGTCATAAAATTTCCAAGAACCAAATATAACTGACAGAAATCAGAACAGAATCTCTCTTGTAACTCTTGGAAAGTGATCACATTATTATTTAATTGAACTTCTGAAAACTGGAGAACTATAAGAAGTTTCACACGCAAAAATCTACATAAAAATGCACTGCAAATAAAGATACATCTTGAGTGTTTAAAATTTAATCCTACAGTCCAAACAATAAGCTATATCATTCTCACAACCTAATTTAAGCAAGTTACAAGAAACTTGCATTAAGTTTTACCAGTCAAACTTTACTCTAAAGCTAAGTAAACAAAAGTGTAGAGCTGGAGTGATATAAGAGTCATTCAAATGCCCTCACAGTTGACAGTTCCAGAATCTTCTTTGGTCATCTCCTAAGAACACCAATAATTTTTATTGTTAGTAATTGTAACACCTGTATTTACTTAAAGATACACATCCAGCACACTGGTTACAAAACGTTCTTTATACAGTTTGACAATGACAGAGATTACTCCACTAGTAAATTAGACAGACAAATATTTCCAAACAAAGAGATGACTTGTACCAAATAGCATCTGTCAAAATACTTTTCTGAAAGGAAACCAGTATTGCAGGATTTATATATCCAATTGCAAGATATACAACAAACTACTGGCTTCTCAAAGAAGTAGTCTTTTGGATAGCTGCTGATCACTTCAACTGGTAAACAAGCTTTAAGTGGTCTTTGGTTTATCTAGGTTTTTGACGAAATACAAAGAATTACATGCTCTGCATGAAAGATTATACAGTATGTATCAAAGGAAAATAAACAGTTGTATACAAGAAGCAATACAAAGTAAAAAAGAAAGAGATACACTTTCTCCTGTCTACTTCTGTCTAATTTATCACCTCACTGAGCCCTAGGAAGACATTTTGAATTTGAAACATAGAACCCTAAATACTTTTCTTTAATAATGCATGTTGACTCTCACTCCCAAGTAGGGAGACCACACAGGCTGGTTAAAAATAAAATTTCATAGAAATATTTTTCATATATTTTTATATAAAACAGTAAGAAAAGAGAGAAAAGTGAGAAAAGATTTGTGTTTCAGTGCCTACCTAACCAGGAAACAATTACTTTGCAAAATTTAGGCAATAAATGACAGTCCTAAGCATTCCCTCATACTGCCAAAACAATCTTATTCTGAAGTGTCTTTTCCTTATTCCATGGAAAATTTCTCATTCTACCAACAAGGACTACAAAGCTGTGTAAAAAACTTTAAGAGAAACTCATAATGCTCTCCCTCTTCTCCAAGAAACCTGCCAACCTATGATCAGGTCACTGTCCTACAGAATGTGAAGCGTAAATTTCAGTCCCACTCCGGCCAATGTCCTCAACATCCCAGTTACTGAAAATGCTAAGGGACACTAATTTTTCCTCACTCTCTGTGGCAAGCAAGGAATCTAATGCACTGCTTCAAAGAAGAAATACCAACTGCAGTGTACCTACCTCATATTTCCATGCTTCTCATAGCCAGCCCTCCTACATCCTACCATTTTTTTCAGAAATAATTACTTGAAATGTAGAATGGCAGGACTTTAAAACAAATGAACAAAATTATTTTTAGCCTGAATCACTTGACTGATGCAATTCACAACATGGGACAGGCAATAGTTCTGTCAACACCAGAGGAGTAGAAGGGCAGAAAGAAACAGTTGGAACATGAACAGTGAGTTTCTGGATTAGTGTAGAGGAACTCCTAAATTCATACCCACAGATTTCAAAGCATTTTTAGGACACTGACAATTAACTTTCAACACCATAAAACAGGTGTCATTTTAGGAGGGAAAAGGCAACAGTAGCCAATGGGACAATCAGAGGATCAAAATGTGCAAAAATAATAGAGCTATAGTTCTTTCTCTGCACATACATATAGTTTTCTCTGTGTGTTTCTATAGGCACACACACATATTTATATACACATATTTTAAAAACCCCCGCAGATTAAAAAAAATAAATTACTAGAACTAACCTGTATCTGTTAAAATCTAAAGACTTAAGGAGCACAAAAAGCAAACCCTCCAAATCACAACTAAAAGCATTGAGCTACATTATTGTCCTGACTAGGATGGGGTCTTACACAAGCCTCGGACCTGTGAGATGCACAAAAGCAAACACATGTACACATCTTCAAGTCGTGGTTGGGTCACATACTGGACTTCTAACACAGGTCTCTGCATTAAAAAAACAAATAATAAAGTGCCACCTAAGATTATACAGCCATTTCCAATATTATTTTTAGGGAATTGGCGAAAAAACAGATATTCATTCTCTGAAAAAGTTAACGTGTTTCCAAGAGGGGATGGAGAGGAAAGGCAACAAGATAGAAAAGAATATAGTCGGGTGCAAATCTTTGGGAAGACCGCTGGCGAGGTGACGCTCCCCGGCAGCGAGGCCGTGACGACCAGAACCCAACCTCCAGGTACCGCAAGGACATCGGACGGGCGGTCACCGCGAGGCTGACAGCAAGGACGGGCAAGGACACGCACGGACATTCAGGAACAGGCAAAGACACGCACGGGCACACAGGGACGGGCAAGGACGCGCACGGGCTGACACGGAGGAAGCCTCGGCCCGGAGCTGCTGCCAGCCCGGCCGCCCCCCACCCACATCGGGGCCTACGCAGAACCCCCGACTCAGCTCCCGGGGCGGCCGCGGCGGAGGCCCAGGCCCGGGACGGCCTCCTCGGGCCCCCGCGGGCGTCGGGGTGCAGCGGTGCCCTCCGGGCGGCCGGCGGGGAGCCCGCGGTGCTGGTACCTGGGCGGCGGCGGGCGGACCGCGGCCGCACCGCTCCTGGCGACGAGGCCCCTCAGCGCCGCTGACATTGAGAGAGACACCGCCATGATTCTCAAGGCAGCCGCTGGGAGACGGCGGCGCCGCAGGGCCAAACCTCCTCCGCTCGGACAGGAAACGCGAAGGCGAGGGCGGAACGAGGCGGCGGGAAGGGCGGGCAGGGACGGGGCCTGTTGTGGGGAGCCGTGGGGAGCGGGCTCGGCAGAGGCCGAGAGAAGGGCACTGCTGGCCTGGAGGGAAAGCAGAACTGAAGTCCGGAGCTCCGTGGAGGAGACATTCACGTGTTTGGGGTGCAGACGGTCCTTTTCCCCAGCTACATGTTTGGCCCAGAAACATTTTCTGGCAGCGTTGGTTGTGACACCATCTTCTTTATGGGCAGAAGCTGAAAGAGTGGGAAATTTAGGTTCGCTATTAGAAGGAAATTCTTTACTGTGAGGGTGGCGAGACACTGGAACAGGTTACTCAGGGAGATTGTGGATTGCCTAATCCTTGCAGTGTTCAAAGCCCGGTTGGATATGAAGCCTTCAGAGACCTGGACTATGGAACCGGAGGTGTGGCCCTGCCCCATGGCGGGGGCATTGGGAGTAGACGATCTTTAAGATCTGTTTCAACCCTTAACTTGCAGATTCTGTGACTCTCGATGGCAGGACAAGCCCCAGGGAGTGCAGGTGTCTGGGCTGGCTAGTCCCCCTGTGCCTGGACACCTCCGTCCCGGGCACAGAAGCTGTGGGGACAGGCATTTTTGGCCCCATTCTTTCCCATTACATTTCGCTGACAAAATGATGCACTCTGTACAAAGACATGAACGTGTTAGTACATCTTCTTGCTCCTGTTAATACAATACTTCTTAGTTTTGCTGTCTGAAATGGATTCACATTCTTACTTCGCTGAGATAGGGAAGCCTCTAACATACTGTGGCACTTTCAGGAGTTCTGTTCTGTTTTTAAACCAATTCCAGCCATACCTCCTATATGAAAGCAAGGAAGACTGACACGACCGCTAGTCTCTTGAAGTGGAGTCATATTTATAATGCATTAACTGTAAACCGAAGTAAATAACAGTACTCACGCCCTGTGAGTACAATAATGAGGGTTCTCTGTACACGGCTGAAGAAGACAGATGGCTAAAAATCAGAAGTCAAGTATGATTCTGTTCAGTGCCAAAAGCTCAAATGACATAAAGTTTCTAAAAACACATGGTGCAAAAGCAGTGTTAGAGGAAGATCTGCAACATTGTGAAGAACTGAAAAGTTTCTGGTTCTGATGGTGAAAATAGATGGTATTCTTGAAATTATTCAAACTATTTTTATATTAAAAATCTGATTACTTTAAAAAAAAAAAGCTTAAATGAAGTTTCAGCTTTAATTTTACTTTAAAAAAAAAGAAAATATTTAGTATATTTTAAAAAAAAGCTAATAAATTTGTACAGGAGGAGATGTTGGTTTTGACTAATTGTTTCTGCTTTGCTCCAGGAGAAGCCAAGCCATGTTCTTGATTTTGACAGCAGGGTTTGACGGGGTCAGATACAAAAATTCTGCACAAGTGAGTAAATTCAACATTTTCTTGCCCTAAATGAAGGAAGACTAACAAATAGTTTTAATGAAAAACTAAACAAACTTTCATCAAATGTCTTCTGCAGTATCAAATCAACAGAACATTAATTTTCAGAGCAACACCCATACACTATATAGTCCTAATGAAATGTCAGACCTCGAGCCATTATTTCATAGTCTTTGTATTAGGCGGTGTAAGTCATCCAAACTTTCCACTGTAAAATATGTAATTTTCTATTCTTTCTTCCCATCAAATATTTCTGATTTATGGGGAAATGAAAGTGTATGCTGTTTTTCTCTTTCAAAACAGAAACAATGGTGCAGAAAAAGGAGAAAAGTGAAAAACCTGTCTGGGTAGCACAATAGAGATACAAAGTAACAACAGCAATTTATAAATTTGTGAGTTTGCAGACATGAGTATTTAAAATTAATTTTTCAATTGTTAACATGTTCAAAGTCAAATGTGGTAAGACAGATAACAGGAGAAATTTTCTATTAATGATGAATTGGAACAGTTTATATGGGGTAGTGGTGTCTTTTGTTTAATGCAGGTGGGAAAACCCCAAATTTCTGAACCTGGCAGGTTTTGTCCAGTGATTTTGAGGAAAAGACTTGAAAAACTGCTTCCCACATTTCTTTGGGATATTTTTTTTCACAGCTGTACTAGTTATCAGCCTAATAATGCATGTCTCTCACATCAAAGCTTCAGTCACCTGCAGAGAAGACACAGCAAGAATATCTGCGTCTCACAAAATTTGTTAGTTTTTCTCTCTTCCAAAGTCTTTGTCCAGTGCATGACTGATGGCAGCATTCACACCAACTCAGATTTACTTCATCTAATGCAAACTTTTCTCTTTTATGGTGCTTCAGCCAGGAAAAGTGTTCTGTCATTTATGTAAGCCAGGGAAGATTTTATAGCCATTTAAAGGCAGCAGTGGTTTGGTGAAGCCAGTTGCCTTTGAGGGCTCCTTTGTGAGCTGAGGTAAATTTTCTGAGTCTGTCTATCAGCTGACAGACTATCATAGCTCAGCTGAAGATCTTTTGGGCAGATCCAACTTTGTGTCCTCTCTCCCTGCCAGAGAGGAAGCCAGTGGTTTGGGCAGCATGTGAAGGCTCCTGTGTTTCATGTAACCCAGTTCTTCAGACTCCTACCCTCCCTGCTGCCTCTGCTCTGGGTGGGTAAAGGACAGAGGTAGCACATGGCAGCTGGAATTTTAAGTTGCCACGTTATGAACTGAATCTGCCAAAGGAGGGTGCCAAATTCAGGAGCTGCTTTTGGCAGCTGCAGGGACAGGATGGTCCTGTGTTAGATCACAACTGATGGGCTTGAGCATGTGTGCAAGTGAACGTGCTGCTAATTGCTTGCACAGCCCCTGGAACTGTTTTGACCCTGACTAATTAGCACCATCCCAAACAATGTCTGAGCACAGTCTGGGAATGAGCATGGGCCTGGGACTGTTCCTAATAAGCCCTGTGGATGAGGCCTTTCTGGGTTTTGGGTTGTTTTTTTTGAGTAGGGGAGAAGAGGAAAAAGAGTTTAGCTCCACGGATGTGAGCTGTGCCATGTAAGCTGAGCTGCATCAGGGGTACAAAGGGATCCTTAGACTGTTTATTTACTAATTTAAATGTAACCATAGCGTTCATTTGTTGATGAAGTATTTTTGTATAGTAGTCACAAAATGGTGAGAGACTATTTCAAAACAAATAACCATAGCTGTCCAGAAACAGCATTTGTGGCAATTCCAAGCACACAGTTTACTGTGAAATTAATATGCACCAACAGTCCCTTGCAGTCTGGTGCCTGAGAAAGGGAGAGGCATGAATTTTTCTGTCTCCCGCTACTAGCCCAGGTTTATAAGTAGACCTGTAAGATACTCCTACACAGGTTAAATGTGTACTATTTTATCTGATTGGCTTAGATTTGTGTAAATGTATTCACACATATAATACAAAACCTTTTTTAATTATCATGTCTTAGGTTAAACTAGTGAATTTTGGTGCATAGCAGTCTTAGAAGATAGAGTGTTAAATGCCATATTCCTCAAAATAGTACAGTGCATCAATTTTTTGAGGTGACTGCAGAACTATCATTTGAAGTCAATACTTTCACAAAGGCTTAAACTTTTCATTCATAATTCTGGCTGCAAGCTGATCTTCTGTCACTGATATACTGTGAAGCACTGTCCCTCAAGACTGAAACAGTTCATGTGCCAGCACTTATTGTGCTGTACAGTATGCTCACAGTTCCTATTGTCTCACTCTATGAGAAAGCATATTAGCTTAACTGTGAGAGTTAGAGTCATGTTTTCTCTTCACATATGTGAGCTGCACACATTGTGAAAATCGGAGAGCAAAATTTAACTTCTTACTTTTTTTCTGCTAGGCTGAGGTTGCACAGCCTTATTTCATGCCGAAACAAACCAGTTCTGGTGGAAATAATTTCACAGTTTCAAGTAAACTACAGTTAGCAGTGACCAGGAGAACTCTTGAGCTATTTCTTAATGTATTGTTGCTTTGGATTAGTTTGTTTTCTACTGGGTGGCAGAGAGGAACTATGTAGGAAACAAAAGCATCAGTCTCAATCTCGTCAGTCTAATGGGGCAAAGAACTGGTGGAAAAGGGGTACAAAATACAAGAAAGCTGATTATATTGTCTAGAGCTGCATTAATTCCCAGTTTCATTTTATTTGTTGGTTGCATTGATTTTACATACAGAAGCTATGATTTCAGTGTTGGATATCTCTCAGATTCTACTCTTCAGACAACTAAGCGTGACAATTTAACACAGACTAAATAATTAATTTACTTTCATAGGACTAGGGTTTCGTTTTTAAAATACTATGTTTTAGTTTTAGAATTTTGTTTTGAAAATTTTATCTTTGTAAAAAGCTTTCTCTGTAAGTAGTGACTCTTTTGGTTTCATTCTGTCCCAAATAATTTACTTTGCTGATGAAATATCAGCTGCACTTATGCTTGTAGGGTTTTTTAAGTATTTGCAGTGGGACAGAGACTATTCCTATGCAATCCTTTGCAAACCTTACAACGCTTTAGGTGTCAGGGTAAATTTAAGGGAGAATTTGTCCCAAATGTCAGTTTCTGCATTACAAGATGAGTTAGCATAAGAACATGATGTTTTGGGATTTTAGTATTTATTTACATTCTCTGTATGGCAGGCAGGTTGGAAAAAAAGCTGATGGTATTCTCAAAGTCTATTTGATTGCATATGAGATGTAAAGTGCAGTTGGAGCTGTCTGGATTTAATTTTTCTCCCCCTTTGGTATGGGGGAATAAAATATCTCAGCTCATACAGGAGAAAAAAATTAAAACCAGGCAGAGCCAGCCCCATTGTAAGCTTCACATGCAATCAGACGTTCTTGCAGAGAAACTCCCCTTCCTGGCTGCACTGCTGCCACTAGTGAAACACAATTTAAAAAAAAAAAAAAGGAAAAAAGAAAAAAAAAATCACTTTTTATACTCGCTGCTTTCAAGTTAGACATTGACATGTGAACCAAAATCTTCTTTTTAACTATTGCCCGGGAGGCCACCAAAGAATCCCAGCTGACCCCCTGCCATCAGAGTGAGTGATGGTCGGCTGCTGGTGTTGCAGCTCACTTCCCCCAGGCTGCCACCCTGAGAGATCCCACCATCCACCGTCGGTATGAGTGACATTAGCCCACTGGGCTTTGAAAACACTTTTCAGGTCGGTCATTGCGGAGAGATAGCTTCCTTCACACACACCATCAGGGTGAGTGACGTCAGGCCACTGGGGTTTAAAATACAGACCCTCAGGCTTGCTAAGCTGACACTGCTGAGAAAACTGCTTTTATTGTTGTACATCAGCAGGGACCTCTTTGTCTTTTTTTGCATTGTTTACTTAGAAGCCAGCCTTCCCATTCCCCGACTCCCACCCCAGACAATTATTAACATCTGTAGGGTAATTTCTATGTCTTCTTTCTTTCTTTCTTTTTTTTTTTCTTTTTTTCTTTTCTTTAACTGGAGGTAAAACTGATTTCAGTCTTTGAATTTTAATAGCCCTCTGCCTTCTCATATGATTTTTGAAAGATCCTAGGTATGGTGGTATTTGTTAGTGGAAGAGTCTTAGAATAATAAAAGTAAAACAGTTGTTAGAGATCCTAGTCCTTTAAGTTGTCCAGATCAGACAATCCTTCACTGATAATGATAGTCATTCTTTCTTAGCTTTTTGTGAGGTTCTTGGAAAATTAATTCTTCAGGAAATTATTCCCTCTAGTCTTGACATAGTATGACTTCCCTTGTTCTTGTAGTTCGTGCTGCAAGAAAGATTTCTCTCTTGCTAAGTGTTATAGAAGTTTTTACCTGACATTTTTCATAGGTTTTGAACCCTGATGAGATTTTAGAGGCTTTCTGAAATACTACATGGTATTAGTATTAAAAAAAAAACCTGACCTAAACTGGTTAATGTGGAATAAAAGAATTTAAAATCACTATTCTGTAATATTGTTGGAAACACTATATTATGTAATAATATGTAGAGTGCAGCAGAAGTTCAATTTTTCTCAATATTGTTTCTCTTACATTAAAAATTAGGAAATATTTCTTGATATATTGGTGAAAAGTAGTGATTTATTTATATCTATGAGATATATATTCTATTAATATATATTATAGAGCTATATTATATCTAGTTTTGTATCTATTGATATATATTCTACATTCTGTGTTTTCCATATATCTGTAAGATTTATATTCATATGTAAAGGATTTTGATTCTTTATGGAAATGGGAATCATAAGTAAACTAAATAAATACCTGCATTAGAAAATTTAGGAAAATAAATTATGAGAAATTTTATTTTGTTAATTATTAATTTATTTAAAGGTACAGAACTGTATTGAAACCAACATTTTAAATCTAATTCATGACTTCATTTCCTTTTCTTTATTCTGTGCAATTTAAAGTTCTTCTCTTACTGATCTGATTTTCATTGGGATGTATAAACTCATTTTAAACTCAGTTTTTCACAGGAGTAGTGTTAAGAGTACTACTGCTCTGTGAGAAATTTGATCATTGCAGATAGTCTCTTACTTCAACTTGCCTATTTATTGAATGGCATCAACTACAGGTAGGTACTGAATAAGTCCAGCTGCTTTGAAGAGAGGCTTTTGAATGTTTTCACCAAAAGCAGTTGTATTCAACACAAGGAAAACCCACGGAATTAAATTCATATTTCATCTGAAATGGAGACTGTTATACACAGATAGGTCTTTTCCACTCAGTTCAGTGTTCCTGTTGAGTTTAACTAATCTGGATGGCAAAGTCAGTCATACTTGTGCCTTTTGAGTCAGATATTAACATGTCAAGATTTAATTGGAGAGGTCAAACTCATCCATTTGTTATTAAAAGAAGGCTCTTTCATGCAAATGGTATGATCATTACTTTTTCTCTTCCTGCTCTCCAATGACACAGTTAAGCATTTGGTAGATTAAATGGCTTGTGAAATTACCTCTTATTAGTTCTTTTCTAATGGTATCAATTTATTTATTATCACTTTCCATACCTTTCTTCCCAAGCTTTTTCTGGCCTCTAAGTCTTACACTAGCAATTTTCTTCCTTTGAGTAATTATTTTTTAAAAAACTTGTTTTGGAGAGATTATCCTTATCCTAATCCATGAGGAGAGCAAAAACAAGTTTAAATGAGAGACAGTTCATCAAAAAGACTTGTAATCTCTGTTGTCTCTCTGTATTCTTCATGTCAGTTTGGAAAGTATCATTAAAACTCCCCTTCTTTCAGACTACTTTTCTCATGTATTTTCTATTTTATATCAATGAAGTGCTGTGAAAAGCAGGCAGAAAACTGTAATTTTAAATATTTAAAAATTAAAATTTATGTTAAATTTTCTCCCCATTTGATGGACAGCAAGCTAAATACTACTGTAGCTCTTAGATTTCTTTCTTTATACTTTATTTGCCATGTCACACTGTGGAGACTCTTCCTCATTTTCTATTTTCCTCATAAAAAGATAAAGGGTAGTAGTATTTACTACAGGAGTGTAATAAATTCCCTGTCCAGATGTACATGTCAGTGATCACAGAAATTGTGATTTAATGACAGATACAATGAGTGTTCTTTAGGGTCTTTTGTTAGTTTAGATTTAGGTCACAAAGTGTATTTCCCAGGCTGTCATTCTAAGAGGAGCCAGTCTCACAACATAAACGTTGTTTTACTTTTTCAGAACACAGGCTTTGTAGCGGCATTGAATTAAGAGTTTTCGGAACTTTTGCAATGCTCCTAACAATCCCTTTTAAGACATAAAGATTAATTTTTAAACACTTTTTCTGCTCAAATCCTCTGCCCATGTTTCCATATGGTTTCATTTTAATGCCTGTTAATCCATACTATTATTGCTTGCCTCCTTTTACTGGAATTCACTGAAGGAAAGTGCTATTAGGGTTTTCCTTTTTGAAGAGGAGGGTAGTTGTTCTGAAAAGAGAGCGCAAGATGAAATAAAAGAGTACATTTATGAACAAAATGGACATAATAATAAAGGTTTTCCATTGAATCTCTGTGGTCTAGAGAGGACCACTGGCATTCTGAATGAGAACAAAGGCTCCCAGAAAAAAAATTAAGACATTAGCAAAATTTTCAAATTTCATCTTATGTCTCATATCTCTAATTCAGATGAATCTTAGAAATGGCAAAAAAACCTATATCTGTTCACAAAGATTATTTTAGATAATATGTGTACAACTGTTTAAGTAGTATCTGACAGCAGACAATTTCAAGGCCTTTAGCCTTATATTTGGTTATTCAATATTTACATTTTAATTTATATTACCTTTTTTATATTACCATATTGAAAACCAAAAGCATTTTTAACAGATATTAGTGTAAAATACTTTGTATGTTGCCTCATATATAAATTATATAGAGTCCTTCATGCATTCAATTGGGCTATTCATAGCCCTAAAGAAATTTGGAATGTGCTAATATACTTCGCTGAATTGAGGCCTCTAATTCCAATGACCTAAAAAACCCCTTCAAGAAACAAGGAAACAACTAAAAAAAAAAAAATTACAACTTTCAGAAGAAGATCTAAATAAAACTTGCCATATTTTATATCTTGGAAAAAACAAGTGCAAACTTTTGCAGTCTCTTGAAATATCCCCTTTATTGACAAAGTTGTGATTTGCACTTCAGAAAACAACTAGATTCCTAAAGTACAGTGAAAATAGAGAAGGAGTTTTCCCTTTTCTTAGTTTTCTGTCTTTAAGAACACGGACAACAATGTTGAAGCATCTTTTTACATGTTTCTGAATTTCAGTTCTTAGGGATATTCTTGAAAATATTCCAACTTATGAAGTCCGTACACCACATTCACAATTTCTGTAGTTTTATAATGAGCAATGTTTGATTTTCCAGCAGGAAAATTATATATCTGGTGAACCCCTAGAACTTTCTATATTGGTACTAACCTTTGTTAAATTGTTACCGTTTTACTATAAAATGGGGGAGGGGGGAGCAGGGTGAATTTCAGGAATGCTTATGTAAATTATTTTTAATTTTACTTTGATTAATTATCTTTATGACCTTCTCATCACCACACCTTTCAGTCTTTAAGGTCTCCCCGCAAAGGCCAAGCCCATGGTTTCTTTCACGTACTTATTCTATTTTGGCTGTTATCTCTGCAGGTTAAAACTTTCTATCACTGCTTGAATTTCTGTGTTCAAATTCTTTCCTGGAATGCTTTAAAGGTTTTGCAGTGATAGCTTCTCAACATGCAGGTTATGGTCCTTGCAAATCACATTTCCGGAAATAGAGTCAAAGTGTTTTGGTCTTTTTAACCAAGAGTATATAGGATTAAAAAGAATATTTTGGCACACCCAATCTCCTCCTACTTTAGGCAACTATATCACATAAACTTTGATAAAATTCCATCTTAAGATGATCTGGACTAATTTTGCCACTTCGCTCCTTACAGAGGTCTGTTAAAGAGCTTCATTGCTCATTGTGTGTTGTCCTGGGATTGTGTTTGTCTTGAAGTTTGTTCATATCACACTATTGTCTTGCATCACTTTTAGTTGTTCCTTGTCAGGACCTAGTACATCCCTCTGGCTATCCTGAGCAGCCAAGACCCCTTCCAGAGCTCTCAGAGACCCTGTCACAGAGCCCAAAATGCCTGTGGTTTTGATTAGGACCTGTGGAGCAAGTTACCAACCTTAGATGAAGATCTGCAAACCACGAAAAATTAAGTAGAATGATAGTGAATTTATCACCGGGTGAAAAAGTAGATTTTGGTGTTTTCTAGAATGGAGGTTCAGAGGGCAAGATGGAGGGATCTGGGCATGTCCAGCCTTTCTCCTTCTTCTTGGCTTCCATCTTCTGCTGTGATGTTGGCACATTCAGATTGGTTTAGAGTAGAAGCTCAGTGTTTAACATAGGTGATAGGTATTGGAAAGCAATTATAAACATTGTACACATAGTTTTTAGTGTAAAGACATAACACCACCTTGGGGGCAGGCAGAGTGCCTCGAACTGTCCTGCTGAGCAGACCTTGGCAGGACGGGAGAAACAATTTTGTAGATAAGATACAAGAAACAACCTTGAGACTGAGAAAGGAAGAGCTCTGACTCTTCCTTCAAGCGCCGGGCTGGGAAAAGAGACTTTCTAACTTTGCTCAGGGTCACTCTGACCAGCTAGAGACCCCGACAGTTCCTCACCTGCAGTCTCATTCTTTTGTCTGTTTTCACTAGCCAATTAATCATGCTCATGTAATTCTTTCTGGGTTGTGTGTGTGTCTCTATCTGTACTATTAGCATGTATCCTAATGTTTGTTATCAGCATCTGTTTACTTGAATTTTGTTTCAAGGTAAAGTGGACAAATATATTAAACAAGATGGTTAAGAGGCAGTCAGGTGGGATTATTTTATTTTTCCTCCTTTTGTCTTTTTTTTCTTTTTTTCCTTACCAGCCTTTTCATCTTTCCAGTAATCCCCACCTTCTTCTAGCAAACTACGAATTTCCCTTATGGTGTCATGGCATGATTTTTGCTGATGCCCAAGTGGATTATCTCTGTTTCATATCCTTTTTGGGAAAATATGTTGTTCATTTTTAAATATGTGCAATGTTATGTCTGATCAGAGGTTGTCATTATAAATAATAATCTCATCTATAGGGAAGCCTCATGGAAGCTTTTCCCCCAGGTCTTAAAGACCAAGAATTTTAAGGTAGAGATTTGCCAGAATGTCATTCACTTCTTCTTTTTGCTATGTCAACCAGCTTAAAGCTGTAAGTCAGAAACTAAAATTTGCTTATTAATGGAAAAATACAACATTGGGATTTCTGAAACTGTAAATATCGGTGAAAGTTTAAATGCTTTGATGTAAAAATAAGCTCCAAACTCATAATTTCTAGGGAATGTTTTTATTGGAAGTTGTTTCTAGTCTAATCCAATTTCTTGGGTTTGTATTACTCATTCCCTTTTTCACAATTCACCAAGTCATGCTTTTTTCTGGCATAGGTCATCCTCCTTTTTATAGCAAAAGTAGGTGGAGAGGAGTCAGTAGAAAGGAATCCCAAAAGGTCCTTTTATTTCCATACCATCCCATGTAAATATTTGGAGGAAAATTGTATTTCTTTGTAGTATCCTGGCTGCTTGATGTCCCTTTCACCAGTTCTCGATGATAGGTTTCCAGAATTAGAATACAATTGCCATGTAACCTGTCCAAGAAGGACTTGAAGACCTCTTGCAAACTTTACAGCAGCTAAAACCCTACCGAATTATGGTTTTTGAGTGCAAACTACAACCAAAAAAGGGTCCCTGTTATCTAGCAGGATGGTTATAGTAAGCTTTCAGAACTTCCATCCATTTAGTCTTAATTTTTATGTATTTTTTAAAATATGTGTGACTTTTTTTTTTTTATTTAAAGATCATAAAATCTAGAGATATATATGATTTCCATAGTAAAGCACTTCTTGACGGTAGCTTTTAAAGGTATACAAGTGGTCTAGATACCTTGGTGGAAATAAAGATGACGTTAAAAAAAGGCAACTGGCCCACAAATCCTTGTGTCTACAGGAAAACGGAACAGCCTTCTCTTCCTCCATGCATGGACCAAGTAAGTTAGATCAAAACTTAATTTTAAGGTAAGATATTTTCTTGACAGTCGAGATAATTTCTTGACAGATTTCTTTAGCTGCAACAATTAGGTCTGCTGGATTAAATAATGGATCTTAACAAACTGCCTCCTAAAATTAGCCTCAGAAATGCACCTATTTTACAAGTCACTATTTTGTAGTTTTCTTGTGCCTTTCTAACTGGTTACATTTATATTTCTAAAGTTGGGACTTCACCTTTGCCAAGGCTGATTGCCCACTTCCTTTGCAGTGCAAATCCAAAGTCAAAGCACCAAAGTGGTGGTGGCTGTCTGAGACTCTCAAACAGTTCTACTCAAGACAGAATGTTATTCCAATAGAAAAATTAGAGAGCTTATCTTGTTGCAAGAGAATGGATTTTCAGTAGAACACCAGGCTTTGTGCACACAAAGGGACTACATCTTTCACAAGTGGAGGACTAATACTGCATGGAGCGCCTCTGCTGACCTGGATGCTCAAATCAGGTGCAGATTTCTACAGCTGGCATTGAAAGGAAGGCTCAGAAGCTGTAACTTCATTAATTTCTATTTTGTTTGGGTTCTTTTTAACCTCAGTGAATCAACTAGTTCCTGCTAAGTAAGCCTGCAAAATCCTAATGAAAACAATGCAATTGTCATACTGCTCTGAAGTAGCAAGGCAATAGCTTTGGCTCTGCTTAGTTACTTCTGGAAAACTGGAGTGCTTTTTTTCCTCAAGGATGCTCCAAGCAGGTAGCTTTTAATCAATTCTGTGCTGGAAAGCCACCTTTCTGGAATTAAAAAAAAAAAAAAAAGACGCATAAGCACCTGTGATTTAGCTCCTCTTATTTGCTTCCTAGGGCTAGTAGTCCATCTGGCTATTTTAATATGCTTTGTCATGAATTTTTCCTTTTTTTTTTCTTTCTTTTTCTATTTTGATATTTGCTTTAACCTTGACAAAATTTCTGTAATCTTTTCTAAAACAGAGCCTCATGATTTATTTTCGTTCAGAAAGTTAGATAAACTGTTTTCATGCAGAAAGATCGGTGACACACAAGAAGGGAAATGTGAATTATCTGCCCACATCCCATAGTGTAGATAGCATCTCAGACTGAGCTATGCACCTGGAATATTCCTAGTAATATCAAGAACCCATGAGGTGTGTCCAATAGCACTTCATTCCTTCTCATTCCTTGCTTCAGTCTGCCTAGCAATGTTTGTGCAGACAGCAGCTCTTTAATTTAAGGATGAAAGAAATTATTCTAAGCAATTTTTTACTGAAACTGCTTTGCTCTTGAAGTAACATGTTGATTCCATGTACAATTGAGACTGTGTTATGCAGTTCATTACTCAGAATATCAAGACAGAATTGCCTAATAAGAGGAGCATAAGACAAGATGATTTACATAGCTCAGTTGAACTTCAGAGTTTGCATTTCTGAGCAGGAGAAAACGCCAAGATTCCATAAGGCAACTACTTATTCCAAATCTGGCATTTCTCCTATTCAGAAACACAGATTGTGAAGTTCACTGAAGTTACTGAAATCAATCAGTTTTTTTACTGAGTATTTTAATAACAAGCGCATTTTCTGTTTATTAGTGTTTTGCTTGTATACTGTTTGCATATTAAGATATTAATTGAGTATATTCACTTAACTGCTGTCTCTTTCCTGATTCTCCAAGAAAAATCCCTGTGGTACATTTAAAGGAGTAAGGAACATGTTCAGGTTGATACATGCTTGTCTTTGCTGGAAAATTAAGATGAATATCATGCACAGCTCATTTGTGGCTTTGTCTTATGTCATTCCATCAGTTGCAAGTTATACAAGTAATTTCTAGAACCATATAAATGAGGTGTTTCACACAGACAGTGTGTAAACCTGACCTCAACGTTGTGTCTCTGTGAATAGATAAAGTGGGCTCTTCTTTGAAGCCAAAGCCTGTATCTATTTGGCTTTTCCTCCTGACTGTATTAACTGTATTCTTACTGGGGACTATCCTTGGCCTGTGCAGGTCCTGGAAATGCAATTTTGAATTGTGGAAGAGAGGTAGTTGGCCTGAGACAAGAGTATGCCAGGATCCTTGATTACAAGTTCTCGGTACACTCTCAAACCTATGCTGTGACCCTGCTGAGCTTATCAATACAGTATTACCAGATTTTTTTGTGTCCCTGCCTGCCTTAGGATACTATCCAGGGTCCCTTTCTGGTTCTTAAGCCCCAGCGCAGCTCTCTGTACTGAACTCAGTGGCTTAAGGATATGTGTCTTCACATAAGTGGTGGAAGGGCAAAAACCACCTCCTTCCTCAGCCTAGATTTACTTAGTGGCAGCAGCACTGCTTTGCAACCTGGGGAAAGGAAAAAATAAATGTAATGGTGGATCTGTCAGACCTTCCTCATGAGCAACAGTTGTTACACGCCCTCTACTTTGTTGAGCCACTTGTTCTCCCATTGTAGGCTTTAAACAAAGATCTCAGCTGTGATTTGCAGGTTTTGTGAAACCCACAGAACCTTTGAGGTTTCAGTGCGCAATCTGCCTGAGACAAGACAGCACAGCAAGTGATTGTATGTGCAAATAATGACATTCATTTGGTTTCAATATCCAGATAGTTTGTGCAAGCATTTTTCCATGAGTTACTGAAAAACTGATTTTAAATATTTTAATTTCATTAGAAAAGATGAAGATTTCCCAGTGACAGACATATTCAACTCTCCTTCTGGGGATCACATATGTCAAAATATTATGTTGTTTGAGTTGGTTTTTTTTTGTTTGTTTTTGTTTTTTTGTTATTAGCATCATCAGAATAAAGTGTGAGAACATAGGTTTTGGGCTTGATACATTCTGTTGAATATTTTACAAGACTATAATAAAAGATTATTTGGTATGTTGTTATATTATTTGCTACTGCAGTGAAAAACAGCTATTAAAATATTTATAAGTGGCTGTGGCTACTTGCCCCTGCAAAAAATCAAATTCTAAAAAACAATTTGGTTTCTGTGGTACTTCCAAAAATGGTGTGTTCCAGTCTGGTCTGTACAGATAGATACATTTTACTGACACTATTATGTTTACTAGCAATGGAATTTAATTTTTTTTTGGTCATGAAAACTGTCCTTTACATTACCTTTCTAAAGATGTAAGTACGCTGACATTCTTGATGAAGATACGGCTCTTGCTTCACTGCCAAAACCAGAATATACCTTTAAAACATGTTTGAGCTAGAATTACCATTTCTAGACGAGGATAATGATTTGCTCTATGTGGGATTAATTAAAAGAGGTGTTCTTCAATGCAGATAAGACTTCAGTTTCATAGGACATAGTTCTGAATAAATAAAATCCTCTCTGCTTGGCAGCAGCCTTACTGGCTCTTAATGACTTTTTCATGTTTGTCAATGTTTGTTTTTGCTATGTTTCTTAAAATCCCCAAGTTCTTGCATAACATGATTGCTTCATAGAAGCCTATATTTCTAGTATCCGTAGTTGTGGAGAAAAAGCTTGAACATATAATATTATTATACAATCCCGACTTCTAACAGAAGAAATAGAAGGATCTGAAATGTGCAGTTTTTTTTTAAATATGGTAAGCTTTAAATGAAGTTCCTTTTTTTTGAAGCCTACCATTTTTAGGTTTAACTATAATGGCTTCTATAAATTTTATTTGCCTCAGTTAATTTCAAATGTTTGGATCTCAGTTGCCAATATGTTCAGGCAAAACTTAAAAACGTAATTTTTAATAGGGTTGCATTCATTAGAAGAGCATTTTTTTCAGATATGGAGACTTCTGCTCAATTTTGTAGCTGTTTTCTCTTTGGAAACTGATTTCAATAAGTATACTTGTCTTTCTAAGATGTGCTTTGGGAGCTAAAACTTGGGAGTTGAACTCTGTACAGATACTGGTTATTAACATTTCAAGAAGTGTAGATTTGGAATAAATTTCAGAAGCACAAGATGCCCCACCATTTTGTGAAAATAAAGTGTCCATGATCCTCCTCAGTTGTAGTATCAAGAAAGGTCTTTCTGCCTCTCTGTGACTGTACACATCTGTTAATTCAGAGATTTAAATGTGAAATCCAGCACTCATGGACACCAGGTGGATATCTGAAAGTCTCTGAGAAATTTGTGCTTCATAAACAATCCTGTGGATTATTCACAGCCATGCCTTTTTCCATGCTTGTGACATAAAAAACATGGATGAAATATTTGTATCAATAATTAATCTTGGTATAAATCAACATGAGTAACTAATGAATAAGAAAGAAAGACATGATGCTGCCAAAAATCAGCTGTTGATGCCTCTTCATTTGCTGAAATGGTATGATGCATATCACAATTGTTCTGTTACTGACTATGGAATATTTCTCTAGGTGAAAGTCAGAAATATTATCCAGCTCCACAGTGAAAGCTGCAGTCCTGGCACAGTATAATTTTAGGTTAAAATAAATGTGCATAGAGCATGAGAAATAAGAAGATACAACTCTTTATATCTACTTTACATGACTCTTCAAAAGTTCTTACATGACTTAAGAGCCTAAGGGCTCAATTCACTTACCCACACATAGGCATCTTTTCCTATTCAAAACTCATTGGCATATCAAAGCTCCCTTGTGGGGTGTCAGAAATTACACTGGAGCTATGGAGACTGTCTCATTTGGGTATAGCAGCTGAAGACCAACAAGGATATTCTACAGTGCCTGAAATGGCACTAGATTAATATGTCCTGGCAACTAAACCTTCAAGCCTTCACCAGTTTGGGCTGGATTCAATCTTAGGATCTGTTCTTGAAGAAGGTATCTGTGCCACTTCTAAGTAATCTCAGGCTTCAGATTGGTTATCCCTTTATTGAGTATTTTTTTTAATGTAGTAACTCTTTTCTTAGCCAGTATACTCATTCTTTGCCTTAAGATTATATAAGCGATGAGTGACACCCCCCATGTTCCCCAGTAACAAAGCAGAGTTCAACAAAACCCAAAGATTTTGCTGCATGCCACAATGATGACCTGGTGGTGTGATCGTACTTCTGAAAAATGGCACAAGTGGGAGTGATTTCTTCTGTCCAAGGACTGTGAGAGAAGGGCTCTAATCTGTAGATTGTAGCTACTAATGGATATTTCAAAGAAAATGGTGGATGTGTCTTTACTGCATTAATGGCCTCATTTTTTCAAGATATAATACTCAAAATTCTGAATGTAATTCAAAATTTCTCTTCACGTACCTGAGACATTTACTTGAATCTGGCAATAAATCAGTCAGAAATGAGACTTAACTCTGAGAAATATAGGCACCGGTAAAACCTTTGTCCCTCAGCAGTGATTAAACATACCATCCACGTAGGGGTCTCACCTAGTAGCACAACATCAGTGCTTCCCGAAGTTTTCCCTTAGCAACCCTACTTCCAGGGTCACAACCCCACTTTCATTTTCACTTCCAGACTTGTGGGCCCCAAGTGGGATCATGACCCTAACTTGAAAACTGCTCTATAACACATTGAAAAAATTAACATACCAGCCAGTAAATACATCAGCAAAACAAGCCCATCCAGTCTGCCCAAGACCCTGCTTGTCTGCCATCCCTAGGGGCCTTACCTATTAAACCTAGGGTTTCAAAACCAAGTATCTACTTGTGAGCTTACATACTGCTTTGTGTATGTGTTGCCATTGTCTTGTAGTCTTCCGTAGTGCTATTTAGCTCAGCGTGGTGTTGACAAATACGTGCTAACACTTCTGAAAATATGACCTCCTTTTTCTTGCTCATTCATATGTTGGAGGTGCTGCTTAGATTTATTATTTGCACATAATAGAGTTCACAGTTATTGTGTGTCAGAAACAAGATCTGGAGAGTCTACTGTTCCCACAGCTGGAGCAACACATACACATCTGGTAAAACTGCAGCTTAAATTGTATTGTCCTTAGCAATTAATCACTTACACTGTATTCTATTGATTCTCCTCCTCCTTAACTCCTACTGGTCTTTACCTTCTTCTCTTTTCTTTTCCTCATCTGTCTTCTTCTCTCCATTTCTTAAGAGTCTCACGTTTCATTTTTTAGCATCTTGTCCAGAAGTGCTGGGTTTGGATGTGGACATGCAAAATTTTCTACTTTTCTTGCAGAACATTCAACCACTACATTTCAAAGAGCTTTGCACCAGTTGTGAAAGCACACAGGTTAATTGAAGTCTCAATATCTGCCTTTTACAGTGGAGAGATTATAACACAAGGTTCATTACCTACAGTCACCAAAAAGTCAGTGGCAGAGAAAAACATGAGTCTCCCATTCCGTGTGGAATCCCATGGTGGACTCCAAGCAACATGGTTAGCACAAGATAAACCAGTAGATGGCACTTCAGCGTTCATAGCATTGCTCGTGCATCTGAGGGTCTGCTACAACTGGACTTCACATGCAACTCTTAGCACAATTTTATTTCTTTTTGCTCTTATGGTCTTTCTCCTTGTACCTTTACTCTGCCATTGTCTTTTTTTTTTTTTTTTCCATTTACCTTGCTGTGACACTTTCCTGTTTCTTCTTAATTTCTCATATTTTTTTATGTTTGCAATGTCTGATTCAAAAAAAACCCAAAAAACCCACCCCCCACCAAAAAAAAACCCAAAACAAAACAAACAAATGAAAAACGACCACAAAAAATCCCCAAAACCCACCAAAAAACCACCAAAGAAACATGAAAGTAAGAAAAACAAATCTAATAAAGGAAATATGACTCACTGATTTTTTTTTTTTTTTTCAGAAAATAGATTTCTAGATCCTGACTAGTTCATCACTCAGGAGAATTGGGTGGTGGTGAGTAAAAGCAGTAAGGTTAACTCTCAGATGTTCTGAAGACTCGCCATGTATTTTTTGCTGAGTGAGGTGAAGAGCTCTCTGTTAACTTGCAGTGTTATCTGTGAAGCACACTACATGTACTCAACTCTGCATTTTAGACTACCCTTGCTGCACACAGACTGTGGCTATATACTTCAGGTTCTGGCTTTTTTTCCAGATAGAAAATGAGGATTTTGTTTGGACTTCTGTTGTGGGCTGTGGCTGGGTTTTGCCGCATCTGCTCATGTGGTGCTGCTTGCCACGTGGCTGACAGTGGCAAGTGCCTTTCAATTAAGGGTGAAGTTCCATCAGACCCTGTAAGTGGAGAATGCTGGGGAGATTAATAAATGAATTGTCACAGCTTCCAGGCATGCTGGGTTGAGAAGTACACAAACTCTAGAGTTTGTTCGCTGGGTAAATTTGGAGCTCCGGCCCTGTATATTTATAGGGATGGGCTCAATCCTTTTTATTTCTCATAAAAAGAATGAAATTTAGTTTCTTTTACGTTGAAGTCCACATGTGGAAATACTCATTATTTGTATATCTTTAATGTCATGCATTTTAGGCTTTTTGCAGTTTGGGTGGAGTTACCATTTGAAACAAGGATTTGAATTGATCTGACTAAACCACTGTAGGTGGGAAAAGATTATGGAAAACATCCCTGAAGAGATTTATTTACTTGCTCCAGCTGGTATTATCTATTATATTTCCAACTGTCTTGTCTTGGGCTTGGTTTTTCTTTGGCTTTCCTTACTGTCTTGACCAATCTAGCTGGTACTAGTTATTGTCTCTTTGAGAATTATTGTCACTAGTAAAAAAAAAAAAAATTGTAAATCCAAACAATAGCATCATTTTAAACTGCATTTTAACTGTTTCTCTCATTTTATTGACTTGGTTTCACTTAAAAATAAAGACATTTTATGCATTTTCTAACATTTTTGTCTGCTACACATTCTATGCAGCACAGAGTAAATATTCTAGGGATAAGTGCCACTTTCCTTGAACTCACTAAACCTGGTGGGAAAATAGCATTTATGGGAAATTTTAGTATCACTTAAAGATCGTATAATGGAAAGATGTATTAGATGAGGAACATTCTGTATTCCTACTGACAACTGCATCCTAGATATGTGATGATATGGTTGCTCCTTCAAGGCTGCTTAAGGGAATTATTTCTTTTCTACTAGATATTCCTTTCTGATTTTGGAGTCTGCATGACTTGGAAGTAGGTAGGCATACCTTTTCATAGTATCATAGGATAATCCAGCTTGGAAGGGTTGTCAGGAGATCATCTGCTGGATTGTACTAATGTGGAAAAATGTTAGCCCTACATGAACTTCTCCTGTTCAAAGTTAAGCACACCTTGTCCTGCTACATGGGCTGCTACAGAAAGCCTGGCTCTGTCCACACCATGATCTGACTGTAGGTGGGAAAGGCTGATGTGCTTCCTTTCTGCAGGCAGAAGCAGCTGCATTGTTCAGACTCCCCCAGCAGGGCCTGTGTCCCAACCCTTGGGACACTGCAGAGCTCATGTCTCATCAGCTCAACCTGTCTCCATTATCCAATGAGTTGCATAATTACCTATCTCTCTTATCTATGTAGTTTCCTCTGTGACCTTTTTTAGCAATACTTCTAACTCAGAAATAAGATGGAAGCATATTTTGGTACCTTTGGTGGCCACCATGAGCCCATCAGCCTCCCATCAGCCTCGTAGTTCCAGGTGCTTCTTGAAATTAAAATAAGTACATTGCAGGAAGCTCAGCAGAAGATTATAGAAACACTGTTATTGAGTAAGAATACTTCAAATTGCTAAGGGATCTTGGAAAATTTATTAAAACTGTTGTTCTTATATAAAACATTTTGCATACAGCCATGGCACACTGGGTAATAATGATTTTTTTTAAAAATACTGCTTTCGCTATGGATCTCTAAAATGCTACTAAATATACCAATTAATAGTGAATTCAGTTTAAATAGTTCAACATTTTGAAAAATTCAATTTTCTTTATTTAATAGTTCAAAAATCTTTTAAAACTGATGGCTAAAATTTGGGTCTGGAATATGCATGCTGTGATTTCATTTTGAGAAGTCCTGAGTATCTGTAGAATTCACTTATACAGTGGGAGGTTCAGATGCTATAACTGAGTGGCACTGAAAGAAATTCAGCAGGATTTATGCACTCAAATCTGTACTTCAGCACCTTGGGGGACTCATTATCCTGTAGCATCTAGGACATTAGTATGGACATTAGTCCATACTTCCTTCTCAGTTTTCTGATATATTAGCAATGTTCAATCCCATGGTGAAGTTGACCAAGTCCATTTAAAGATTATGAGATTAAAAGGATGTAGTTGTAAATGACAGAAAATGAACCAAACCTGTGGGTTTAATACCAAATCAGTCTCTGAGCCAAACACTTTGGCTTGCACTTCTTGTTTTTCTCCACAGTGTGATAATTTCATTAGCCAGACTGTTTAGAAGTAACAAATGAGTGTGAATTATATAGGTGATCCCAAATGATTATGACCAAAATCCAACCAGTAGTTTCTATCATGTATTTATATCCATCACGACAAAGAAAAAGTAAAAAAACATTGAAGAGTTAACTTGTGCAAATTATTTTTCATATACTACCTGCAAAACTCATGCTGCCGTAGAGGGTCCGATAGGCCTTGAAATTACAGGAACATCAAACAAAAAATGTTTTATCTTCAGGGAGTTATGAACTTCACATCTGATACCTTGTGAATGGCTTGGTCTATATACCAATGCTATTACATGCTTTCACCAGAAAGCATGGAATCCTCTTTCTTCAAAGGGATAAGATACAGATGTTTCTGTGCTGGTGATTCATTGTGTAGTAAAATGTCACTGCCTAGAGAACAGCATGGCATACTGAAATTTAATTTCACCTGATTCACATTTGGAGGGAAAGAAGGAAACATTTCCATTAAAGTTAAAAAAAAAAAAAAGAAAGAAAAGGAAAAAGAAAATGAAAGAAATAGCAGCTGTTTAAAATTTGTAGAGAGGCTTGGAATGTAGCCTTAGTTGATGTGTATTGCAGGGAGAAGGAAGCAAAGAGGTAAAGGTGCAAAAGAGGTCTATAATACTGTTCTTAAGTCTGTCAGAAGAATGCAGCTATCAGAAATGCATTTGAGTGTGACCAAAATTGAGTATACCCTTTTGCCTGTGTTGCACAGACAAATACATTTGGAATCCAGGGCTTTAGGGGTAATATTCATATTGTTCAAATGCCTCAAGCTGAGTCTCTTACAATTAAAGTGATTTTACTTTAGTGCCAAAATGTGGGGGTCTGTTTTCAAATACATGCACTCTGCTCCAAGTTACTTTCTTGCATTTGTGAATGGAGTTCACAGACCTGGGATTCAGTACAAAAGTATACTCCATGGTGATCCAGGAGTTTCAGAAATGTGATTTACAGCAAGGGGAATATGTATGCCAGACAATATAAAACACTGAAGAGAAAGATGTTTCTGAAAATTTAATTCTCTTCTGGTTTTAGGAGTTTGTCCTCATGGCTTCAGAACTTCTTATACCTTTCTGTACTCAAACATCCAGACATCTTTTTTCTTCATTTAAACAACAACCAGGGTAGCCTGTGCATTAAGAGAAGAAGCAAAACAAAACATAACAAGACAAATACACACACATGCATGTGCAAACACAACCCCCCCCTTCTTCACACTGAGGAAATAAAAACCATATTTCCATTTCCCGAAAACTTCCCCATGTACAAGCCTTGAAGAAAGGAAGGAAAAAGTAAACCCTCTTACTCCTATTGTAACTATGACTCAATGTTGAAAAAGATTTGAGATTTGTAATCTTGATTTGAGATTTGTAATCTTTAAGCAGAGAGTTAAACATGATTTCATAGCTCAAGGATGGAGACACTTACCTGCTGGGGGAAGGAGGAAGGGAAGCAACCTGGATTCTGGCTCCTGCTTCAAGCACTATTTATGCATGTTACTCAATTACAAATGCAAAATGTGTAGGCAGTCCCTGGGGCAATAACCCAGGACTTCCTCTTCAAAAGGTGCACTATTAGGGTTGCAAATTATCCTCTCTCGATGAATCTTGCTTCCTGTCCAATAAAGAAGTATGGCTTGAGCAGGCATGACAGACAGTTCTCCAGCCTGAGCTTCACCTTGAGTTAGTGCTGGATGCACTCTTGGGAGATGTAGGAAAAATTTCAGAAAGTGGCTAGCAGTGAACCTGCATCTCCCAATTCAAGAACAAGTGCCTTATCTACAAGTATGATATTATGTAAAATGTTGGCTATTGTGATTCCACAACCTCTGCATGTGTTTCTGGGAGAAAGTCTCTGGGGCTGTTGTGATATGACGAGACTGGTCTATGGTAGGCATGCTCAGAAGATGCTTACTTCACAAGCCTCTCAGGATATGCCACACCTGTGCATCACAATCAGGCTTTGGTGCAAGGTAGGTTTCAAGATTTTCAGCTGTATAGAAATAGCAGTAGCAATGAGAGGTGCAGTTTCAGAACTTTAAAATAATTTGATCAGCAAAAACCTGAGGTAGTTTTTTTGTGGCCATTTAGCATGTATGTGCTTGTGTAAATATACCTTGGAATTTTTGTTTCTTTTTTGAATTTGTCCATTGGTGGTGTTCTCCAAGTTATTTTGTGAACCAGCAGCAGGACATAAAACAAGAACCCAGAAATCCTGCTCTGCTACAGTCTCTCTATAAGACATGTAAATATATTTACAATTAAAACCAGTATTTTAATGTTGTTGTTTTGTTGGAAATGAAGTAGCTGGCATCTAACTGAATATAGGAAAAATCTTCTCTCATAGTCACTCTATCTATTAAACAGGTTGTTTCTCTGTCATTGACATGTATGTATTAGTTCCTTGAGTGGCTTTCCAATAGATTCTTTTTCCATATCTTTGTTCTCCTGGCCCCTGTTCTCTTTTATTTTGAGTTCTATTCCTTCAGGAGACCAAAATCCTGCTCCCTTTATTCTACTCACCATGTACTTCCTTCCAAAGAGACTATTTATCTAAATGAGGTAACAGGAGGTAACATGAGGTAACAGAAGGGAAAATATTTTTGCTATTACTGTGAATACAATATTATAAATTAATGCTTGTAATTTTTATATATTCAGAGGTGAATAAATTATGGTTGCTTTGGGTAATGCTAAACAATCAATTACAAACTAGAGTCTTATATACAGTAGAAAATATACAGAAGACTATAGCAGGAAATTCTTCAAATACTTGTATTTAAACTTAAAGGGTAAATAACTACACTCAGACCTCAGTTCAGAAAAGTACTTAAAAAACCATTGAATAAGATGCATAAATAAAGTTTTATGTTTTGTGTAATATGATAGAGAAATTTTTGTTAAGTAGGGCCTTTCATGCGATAACAACATGACCAGGTAGCGCTGAACAGCATTTTGGTTCGTGCTATGCTTATGTAGATTACCTTTCCTCAATTCATTGCAGTAGTAGCCAATCTCAAACAGTGTCCAGTCTTAATATAGGTTGACCAAAAAGAATTTCTGAATTAAACTTCCTCTTAGGAGAAAAATAATTTCCAAGTGATAGTGTGTCCTCAGATTGTTTGTTAGATTTCTTTTTTTCTTCTTTGCTATTTATTACACATCTTGAATTTGAGCAAGTAGATCCTGCTTTGCTTTTTTCTATTGGTCATCTAAATGGATAGATGACCAATAGATAAAAATGATAGATGACCAATGGATAAAAATCCAAATGCCTATTTGAATTGTCCTAGAAATATGAAAGTAAAAGATGTCTAAAAAAGTGTGGGGCAACAAAGAGAAGGGATGCCATCCAAAGGGATCTGGACAGGCTTGAGAGGTGGGACCATGCAAACCTCAGGGAGCTCAGCAAGGCCAAGTGCAAGGTCCTGCACCTGCCTTGGGGCAATCCCAGGCACACCCACAGGCTGGGCAGAGAAGTGATTGAGAGCAGCCCTGTGGGGAAGGACTTGGGGGTGGTGGCTGATGAAAAACTCACCATGAGCCAGCAGTGAGTGCTTCCAGCCCGGAAAGCCAAGGGAATCCTGGGCTCCATCCAAAGCAGCATTGGCCAGCAGACTGAGAGAGGGGTTCTACCCCTCTGCCCTGCTCTGCTGAGACCCCTCCTGGAGCACTGCATCCAGCTCTGGGGTCATCAATGTAAGAGGGACATGGAACTGCTAGAGCAAGTCCAGTGGAGGATCATGAGGTTTGTAAGATGACTGGAGCATGTCTCCTGTGAAAACAGGCTGAAAAAGTGAGGATTGCTCAGCTTGGAGAAGAGAGGGTTGTGTGGAACCCTCACAGACACCTTCCAGTATCTGAGGGGGCCTACAGGGAAGCTGGAGAGGGATTCTCTGACAGGAACTGGAGTGCCAGGGCAAGGAGGAATGGGTATACACTGAAGGAGAAGAAACTGAGAGCAGGTGTTAGGATGAAATTCTTTGGTTTGAGGGTGGTGGAATACTGGAACAGTTGCCCAAAGAAGCCGTGAATGCCCTATCCCTGGCAGTGTTCAAGGCCAGGTTGGCTGGGGCACTGAGCAATCTGGTCTAGTGAAAGATGTCCCTGCCCATGGTAGGGGAGTTGAAACTAGACAGTCTTAAGGTCTGTTCTAACCCAAAACATTTTGTGATTCCATGAAATTACAGACTTCCTGTTGAGAGGATTGAGTGGAAAAAAAAGACCAATCTCTTCTCCTCTATCACTGTAATTAAACAGTAATGAACTAGAGACATTGTTCACATCTGAAAAGAGGGTTTCTTATACCAATGTGAGCTGAGAGCTTTGGCCTCAAGTGGTGCTGCATGGTGCAAAGAATCCAGAGGGCTAAAACCATTCAGAACGAAAGACTAAGGACTGCCTCTAGGGAAAATTCCACTTTTTATTTTTTTTTTTCACTCATCATTTATTTACAAATACACATTATAACTTTTATATACATTGCACATTTACATGGTAGAAAAGTACAAAACTATATATTTAAATGAATTTATATTTAACTCGCCATGTTTGAAAATATAAAATTGCATCAGAAAAAAAGTATTATGAAAAGCAAGAAACTTGAACTGATAAAGCTTTGATATAACTTTTAGCATCACACTGATTGGGAAAGAAAATTTTGAAAGCAGTACTGCAAGACCATCTTAAAGGAAACACCTGATAAAACACTTATGCATGTGACAAAAAATTAAAACATTAAAAATAAAATAAAACCTTTATTCGTATTACAGTTAGGCCTGTAGATGTTATCAAACTTCACAATCCAATTTCTTTGGGTTCAAAATTTGTATAGTACATTATAAACTCTCAATACACTGAGATCATTTCAGTACACAATGTGATGAGAAGTAGAGAAAATTAAGTGTAAGAAGTTTCCTTAAAGATTGCCTCACTGCACCTTGACAGTATACTTTAGTCAGATACAATGCCTTTTGGTCAGTCAAGATTCCTTGTAAACAAAAACACAGGGATCTTTTACGTACAAAACCGGCAAAAAGAAAATCCAATAAATAAATGTAACAGAAACTGACATGCAAGTTTGTTAAAGTGGAAAAAAGTTAACATCCATGAAACGAAGAGATGAGATCATGTGGGTAGGCTCTAAGGAATGGACTTTCATAGTTTACAAGAAAAAAGAAAAGCTTTACTTTACAAGCAAGAGACCTCACAATAAATAACACTGCTCTTCCCGTAACGAATAAATTTCTTCAAAAAACAAGGTGTACGGTCAACCAGACATTTTATGTATAAATTATAAAACATGACACAGTATAAATAAATGTCTACGAGACTCAACTATATGTATACTTTTTTTTTCTCCCCAAAATAAATAAGCATACACTTATTTACAGTACGGACATTGATTTTGTGCCCAATGGCTGTTTCAATAGTGATGGAGGTTTTACCACTCTAGAATGGAAGATATAGGAAAGCTGTAGTCCTGGTCTTCATCTTCCTCTTCATCTTCTGGGTCTTCATTAATTGCTAGATGGGGGAATACAGGGGAGCTGTTGTTTAAATAAGGACAACAACAGCGCAGAAGCAGCTCAGTGCATGTTTTGAAAGCCCTCTGAACAGCCATAATACAGCGTTGCATTTTATGCGACTTGTAGTGAGATGCTCTTTGGCATCTGCTGTTATGCAATAAGGTTTTTTTACACATAATCTATGAAGTCATAACTGCAGAAAGTTCTGAAGAATCAATGGCTCAGGTTTATTGGCAGATTCCTGAAATCAAATAAAAAGCGCTCTGGTGTTTTAGTTTAATTGCTTTGTGTTCTTCATTCAGAGTTAGTAGAGGCAACTGTGCTAAACCAGGTGCCACGTACTACCTTTAGGCTTGTTCTTTTGGACCAAGTTAAGAGTTTATCCAGGTGTTAATAAAGCAATCAGCAAAGCACACGAGAGCAGACAAAGTACAAAAAAAAGTCACTAGAATTACACTCCTCGGGCAACCCCTTTCTGATAGAATGGCTTGTCCTTGGAACATCCCCAAAAACTCCAACTTGAAGGCCAGCTCGTTGTTGGAGATCTATTGCATTTTTATCAGCAACCAAAGTGTGTGCGTGAAAGATAGATACTTATATTCTACTGTACCTTGAATCAATAAATCAATCTTTCTTATGTTTAAAGGTGTAAGTCTTCATTACCTAGGTATCGCCTTCAGAAGCCTTAAGTGTCTGCAGAGTTAAAAATCTCACTTACAATTGCAAGATCCAGAGTGCTTAACTTCTAGAAGCACACCCATGGAGCAAGCTGCCTCTTTCATGGCACACTCGCTTGGGTAAGTTGTGTTATCGCTGGCACACACTGCTTCTTCTGACTTGCTTTCAGGGCACAGCTCATCACAGAGGGCACACCGACCTCTGCCAACCTTAAAATCCCACAAGCATTTCTTCCCAGCACTGCATTGAATGTCTTCACAGGATTTGGCTTCTAAAAATACACACAGAATACCAGAGGTAAGTGAAAAGACAAAGCAAAAAGCAAAGCAAAGACAAGCAACCCCCAAAACCTCCCTTTCCCCTGTGAACTGTGAAGAAAGAAAGCTCAGATATAGTAGATGTGATGATACTTGCTGATTTTGCTCAAGCAAGTATTCTCTTGGACAACAGTGCCTGTCTATATGTGGGGGAGGAAAGACAGCTGTGCCAGCAAAGCTTGGCCCTGGGAATACAGAATTACATTTGCCTATTGTACATGACTTTCCTGCTCCATTTCATGTCAGTGGAAATTTGGCTCCCCAAATTAGCAGTAAATGCAGGATTTGTCAACAGGTCCAGCATTTCTAAATCTATTATTTTTAAGCTAACCCACAGACAGCAGTTGTCTACAAGATTTGAAAGGAAATTCACCTCAGCCCATGCAAACTTAAAGCAACCTGAGACTCCCCCAAATTCCCCCAAGCAGTTTTGGGGAGCAGAGGCTGTCCTGCAGGTGCTTCTTCATAATACACTGTGCAATCCATCCTTTCTGGAATCACTTCCAAGACAGAATGTCAGGTTGCACAGAAATTATTTGCCTATCTTCACCCACCCACTGTCTCCAAAGCCCACAATCATTTCTAAAGAGGAAAAAGTGATCAGATGTTTTCAATTAAGTTAACGTAGTCTTTGCCAAGACCACTTGAAGACAATTGTTTCCAGGAATACAAACCTATTGAATATGGTGACCTTATTACATCGTAACCATCTCATCGTCTATTTCAGGGAGGCTATTTCTCCATTGGATACTAATGTCAGCACTCACAGCCATAGCAGGATCAGGCCGTCTTCTCCCTCATGCCTACTGCAATCATTTCCAGGACTAAGTTCACCCCAGGCTCTCCTCTTCTGGGAGGGGAGCACTAACCCAAGCTGCTGAAGTCTCTCTTCTTCCCCAGCACTAACTACATCTGTCCACTTACATACACTGGACACTCTGAAACAGGTGATTGAGGAAGGCCCCCACACTGAGTCTCCTCCAAAGATACTTACTGACACATTTTCCTTCATAGGCTAATCCAATGGATCTTCCCAGGAGGCAGGTAGCTTTCCTCAGGTGGCAGGCACTGGCGTAAGTTATGCCGTCATTCCCGCAGAGATACTGTTCAGGGGAGGTAGGCTCTGGACAAATTCGGTTACATGTCACGCAGTAGGCATTGTTGGTTTGGTCAACCACACACGTGGAGCTGCCTGGGCATAAGACATCCCTGCAGGTCTCTGAAATAAAGACAGAAACACAGTGATTAATAGAAGATACCAGGATCCCAGTGAGGAGTGTATAGGTGACAACAAGAACAAATGACCACATAAAAGCCTTTAGCAGCTCTCCTCATTTAAGGGCTGCTGGAGGATGCCTTCATATCCCAGGGTAGCTGTGTGAACACAAGTGCTGCCAGACTGTGGGGAGCTCTCAGTTCAGCTACATCCTTGTCTGCTGAGCATGGTCTTGTTACTCTCTCCCAACCTGGTTCCTGTGAGGAAGTACATCCAACATCTCCTCCCTACTCTCAGACAGACACCCTTTGGCATTTGAGGGAGATTGGATTAGATTTGCAAACCTACTTTTGCATTTGCCCTGATACTGGACTTCAAGTTCGGGCTGTTCTTTACATCTGGCTTTGAGAAGGGCGCACTCGTTCCTGTAGGTTTTCCCATCTAAGCCACAAACAGGGCCCTTCCAAGTGATATTAGAGCAATCCGGAGCACAAACACACCGAGGTTTGTTCTTCTTGTTCATTTTACATTTCTTCCCGGGTCCACAGTCCACATTCTCGCATGTTTCTGATGGAAGGAAAGAGGCACCACTTTAGTACCAAGCGTGCAGAAGAGACCTGGTGTCAAAACTGCTTAAAGAAAAAAAGATACTGTGAACCCAGAGCAAAAAACACCGTTCTCCCTCCCGTTCCAGAACACGTCGCCCGAGGTAAATTCCCTCCGCCAGTGAGGGAGAGAGGGTGTCTCCCCTCCTCCTCGTGATGTGCAAGGCGGCTGGCAGAAATGGGGGTCCCCCCCGCGATCCCGGGGCTGGTACGAGACGTCCCTCAAAACCCCGACGAGGAAGGAGGTGAGAGGACAGCGCAGCCCCCCTCCAACTCCCTCCCCGCTCCTCCTCCCCCAGACCAGCCCCTGCCGGAGCCGCTCCTCAGCAGGGAGCAGCTCGCCAGCACCCCCTCACCTTTGCACGGGATGCAGTTTGGGGCTCCCCCATTAAAAATCATCCACTTAAAAAGCGTGTTGTCGTTGACGTCCTCCGCCGTCCACGACGTGGTCAGGCGGCCGCTCTTGCAGCACTCCTCCTTGCTGAGGTCGGTTTTGTAGAGGACCTGGCAGCGCCCGTTCCGCGCCTGCCGGAGCCAGCAGTTCCCAGCTGTGGGGCGGGGGGCGGGGGGGACACCCAGACGGATCAGTGGCGGCCACCAGTGACCCAGACACAGCACGTGCGCCTTGCCGTGACTTTTACTAGACTGTTTCCTTTTATTTGTCCCGTTTCATAACCCGCAGCTACTACGGCCCATTTGGAAGCGCAGTTTAAAAAACAAACAAACCCTCCCCCCCACCAAAACCCAACCAAACAAAAAAATCCTCCCCAAAACCACAAAAGAACTAAAAAACCCAAACCAAGAAAACAAAACAAAATCCAAAACAAAACAAAACAAAACAAAATGAAAGAAAGAGAAGACCCGACCAAAACAGAGCGAGAGTTTTTGGAGGTATTTATTGCATATGTAGAGCAGAAGGAGCACTGCCGACACGTGACAGAGGCTTGAAAAGGATGTGCATTTAAAAGGGAATAAAAAGAAAATCGCGCTTGCAAATTCCTTCCTCCTCCCCCTGCCCTCTCCTCCTCACCGCGGCTGCACAGCAGCATTGTTTTAGTGCCGCACAGTTTCACTCCCAGCCCATTTTGCAATCTGCACGAATTGAGAACATTTGCTGTTAGCGAAGTCTTTCGAAATCGCCACATTTTGCTGTTTCTATTAACAAATGTCTCCTTCACTAAAATAATTCAGCAGAGTTCCAAAAAAAAGTACATAAAATACAAGGACACTTATAGTAGGAGGTCCCTGCAGAGTTTGAAAAACCGATCAAGCTGGAAAAGTTATAGGTGCATCCCTCCTGCAAACATTTCAGAGGAAAGTACACTGTCCTTACACCGGATAGAGTGGGTTTTCTTGGAGTTATTTTTTGCCTTTTTTTTCCCCATTAGTATCCCTGTTATTTGTGGAGTCAAGCCAAGAACATTAGTCCAAGTAACTCCCCCTTTTTTAGCTGAAGCATTTTAGTTGAGATGAGTCTCTCGTGAATAACCAATGTGACTTCTCCAGCAACTCAATACCAATTGATTCTGCTGCTAATCCAACCAGGGCTCGATCCTGCCTCCTTACTCCGATGGGAATGTACCGCAGCGAGGGGTCAGGATCGGCCAGAGATGTTGCTGGGTGGGGGGGAAGACACCCCCCTCCCCCGAAAATCATTGAACAAACAATTCCCTTATTAAAAAAAAAAGTTTTGTGTCTTACAGTTGCAAACATAAGATTAACTTATATCTATATCGGTACTGGGGAAGGGAAAAAGAAAAGAAAGAATTATAAAAGAAGCAATGGCAAGACGTCCAGGTTGTGGCTGGAACATGGTCATGAAAAGGGGGAAAACCCCCAAACTAAAGATCAATATTCCCTTGCGTCGAAAGAGGGCTCTTAAGAGTTATCAATATCAGGTTCAGGTTTGTTTTGTTTGCACGAGAAAGAAAAAAACCCAACCACCAACTTATTTAAGCATACTCTTCAGTGCAAGAGAATTTACAACGCTAATATTTACTCAGACACACACTCCCCCCGAAAAAAAAAAAAAAAGAAAAAAAAAGAGTAGGGAGGAGGAGAAAATCCCAATATTAAAGTCAGTAAAATGACCACTTATTGGTTTCTAAAAATGTCAGCTGTAATCGTGGGGTTCTCCATCACCACCTCTCCTTCAGTCAGTCAGAAGAGATAAAAATCTGAACTAAATTACCAACAAACTTTGTGCATTCATTCGGCAGCCGAGACTGGGAAAGTTCCCTCACGATGCTGCTCTTCATTCATGCTGCATAATAACAACAAAAAACAAGAAACATCCTATCTGTCCTCTGTGCCTTTGCAGAGCAGTGCAAAGATCCGATCAAAAAGGGATCTAAGTGACACCTCTGCACCTCGCTACAAAGCCCACAGTTAACTTCTCTTCTGTTGGACCTTGGAGAGAGGCGTCTAACACCGCAAGCAAACTAAACCGTGCCCGAAAGACAGAAAACATTAGTAATAATAAAGAAACATATCTGCGAATAAACAGTCTGGTCTTACCCTGCACTGTGTGATCTTCCATGAAGTGGCACAGAAACATCAGGATTAAGAGCATGCCCGGGTGGATTCTCTGATTTAACATCCTCAGTATAGCAGGGAGTGAGAGAGACGCAGAGACAGCGTGAGGGGGAGTAGGGAGAGGGAGCGAGCACTAGCCAGCCTGCTTATGATCGCTCTATTGAATGAACGTCAGGCTCTGAATGCAGTCTCTCTTTAAATCTATACGGGGGTCCTAGCTGTCTGCGGTGGGCGGTCTCCTAATGTGTGTGTGTGTCTGCTCGGGGGTGGGGAGATTTAAAAAGTTCAGTGTGAATCAGGTGACATTTTCCACCTTCTGGAAACCCTCTCCAATTATCCGCTCTAGGTGCACGCACACACAGGCGCGCACCCGCGCAGCCCGCGCACCCGGAGCCGCCGGCGGGGGCAGCGGCGGGAGCAGCCCGGCCCCGGCCCCGGCCCCGGCCCCGGCCCCGGCCCCGCCGCGGAGCCGCCGCGGCCGCGCAAGCGCCACGGGGGGGCTGGAGACCCGCGGGGGGTCGCGGCCGCCCCAGGGGCGCCCCGGCCCCTCCGGCGGGCGGGCTGGGGGTGCTACCGGGGCGCGGAGCGGAGCGGAGCCCGCCCTCCCGGAGCCGGCTCCGCGGGCGCGGTCCCCGCGCGAGGTGGCTGCGGAGGATACATCCGCTCCTCGCACCTCCGCCGGGCGGGCGGACACATCGCTCGGCCCAAAGAAACCCCAAACCCCGATCGACCAGCCCCAAACCTGGAAAACCCCAAAACCCCAAAAGAAAGAAACGGCTAAAAGTTTAATACCTAGGGCCGTTCCCGGGTGATAGGCTTTTCACTGGGAGAGCCCGGGAGGACGAGACGGGAACGGGGGCGACGTAGGCGGTCTCCTTTCAGAAACAGAAAGATTGCAACATCGATAATGAACTTCTAGGGCACTAGTTTATTAAGCACAGTCTGGCATTATTCTCCCCTTAGAAAAGTTGGCGGTCTCTCATTTATAACATTTTTTGGCACCGCTGAATGAAACTGAGTAGGCGATATTTCCTTTTATACAAAACGATTACTTAACGGAAAATGGTATTGTTTATTCAAAAGCTGCCTTTTAAATTTCGATTCTTTCGCTTTTCTGAGCCACCAAAGCACAACAGACTGCGAAGTATGCAGACAGGAATGCCCGGACAGTGCCGGGTCAGGGGCCGGTGCGCCGCGGCCGCCCGCGCCCTCCGCCCGGCCCTCCCCACACCCCTCCTCCTCGCTCCCGCCCCACGCCACCCCCTCCCGACTGCCCCCTCCCCACAACTGCAAATAACTCAGTGATAACAGATTTTTTTCCACCAACTGCAGGAGATAGTGCTAATCTTTTAATAAAAGATCCCATTACAATGGGATCTGTCTGGACAGACTATAATAGATCCAGAAATACAGCCGTGCTAATATTAGAAGACAGTTGTTTGGGTGCCTCAGGCCGGGCCCTGGTCCGGCTTTGAAAGTGGGCATGAATCACAATGTCCCTCGGTACCACCTGCGGTCACACGCATTAAGGAGCAGACTGGTAAATGATTGACCTCGCTGCATTTTTGTTGTTGTTGTTGTTGTTGGGGGTTTTTTTTTTTTTTGTTATTATTATTATGATCCTCGTCCTGAGCATCGCCCGGGCGTTTTGAGCACTTCAGAAGCTCCGGGACTCAACATCCTTTTTAATCTTTTCCCAGATTGGTGCCACTCTCCCCCTGCCCCCCGCCCCTGCTGCCGGCTGCCGGAGCCGCGCTCATGCGGGGTTGCGTACTGCCCTCTACCGGCGGCGCCGCGCAGCGGCAGCGCCTGAGCGCCCCGGGCCCCCGAGCCGGCCCTGCCCGCGCCGGGGACGGTCGCGGGCAGCGCCGGAGCCCGGCCGCAAGGTGCTCCGGGGCCCGCTCCGGGGGCGGCTGTCCCCGCAGGGCTCCGGACACATCCGCTGCACAGGTCGGGAGGCAGCACGGCCCCCGCCGGGGCAGCATCTGTGCCGGGGCTGGTCCGGGGGGAGTCCCGGGGGAGACTCGGGGGGATCCCGGCGGCAGCCAGGGGAGCGCAGGCGGCTGCTCTCGAGCTCGGCGACCGGGCTCGGCTCGACTTGGCTCGGCTGGGCACGGCTCGGCTCGGCTCAGCTCGGCCGGGCTCGGCCAGGCCCAGCGTGGTCCAGCACGGTCCGGCACTGCACAGCCTGGCTCGGCGCGGCACGGCACTGCCCGGCTGCCTGGAGGGCTGCGGGGTCAGGCTCACCTTCCCGTGTTCCGTTTGTGTATGTTTTTTACTAATTGGCCAATACGCTGTTTATCCTGAAAATGTTTTCAGTTATAGAGGGGCGTTTTCAGGCCGTGTTCCTGGAAATGAAACACAGAATGGGTCGATAAGGTTTACACGTGCTTTATGCATGCATCATCGGGAGATCAATATGATTGCGCTGGTATGGAGATTTGTATCACACCTGTTCTCTGACATCACTTAGAAACAGCTGCTGTTTCTTTCATTGTTTTCCTTTTTTTTTTTTTTTTTTAATTTTCTTTTTTTAAATGCTAGATACTGGGTTTGTGAGTAAGAACATGTCAGGGATATATTATGTAATCAGAAATGCTTTCTTCTTTCTCTGTGTGTGCCACTCTTTATGACTCCTCCGCCCCTTTCTGCTTTGCCAACAATCATATTTAAATTACCAAAAAAACAATAGCGTCGATCTGTAACTGAACTGTCAGGCAGCACAAGAAAAGAGTGTTGTTTTCAGTCTGACAGGTTTCACAACTTCTTTCTACCAAGAAATGTATGCATTTTAATATAGGCTTTTGGATGTGAATCCAATCTTTGCAGCTGGCCCTGATCTTGGAATAATAGAGTCTTTAAAAAAACCCCTTATATACTTACATCTCAGACTTTCACAAAGTTCAGATTTGGCTCTCAATTTACATATTTCTGTGTTCTACTTCTAATATAGCTATGGCTTCAGTTACAGCTACAGCAAACTCCATAATACAAAATATTAAGTGACTGGCCTCTGAATAAAATACGGAGAAGGAGGAAAAATAATCAGCAAGTTACCTTGTCAATGGGCTATTAACATACACACACAGAGATACAGACACACACATACATACACACACGTACATGGAATATTGACTTTGTGATGTCAGTATTCACTGCGCTAGTACAACATTACCTTTTACACCCTTCCCCTTACTCTGTTGCCTAACAGAAGAGTGGTTGCTGGTATCAGGAGTGGACCATCTTGGAACCCCCTCTTTGATAAGGAACATGTCTACAATAAAATTTTTTAGGTTGTGGATGGGACTCCAGGACAAAACTGATTATTTGGAATGGATCTGGATTTTGATCAAGTGCAAATGGGTAGGCCTGTCCTGGTAATCTAACATTCAAGGGAGCAGAGAAAGACTAAGACACCCTCCTGTGGTCCTGGATGTATGTATGAATCATCCCATGCAGTTTCTCACACAACTGGCCTCTCCCACTGAGCAAGTACTCAAATAAAGGTAGAACGTCCTCTTCTGGTAGGAGTGAAGACTTGTTACCTTGGTTTGTTCCCATCTAATTGCACTGATTATCACAGAAAGAAGGACCTGTTTCTGGAAAACTGCAATTTAATGTAGTCTCCCCTCATTTGCATCTAAGATATTGAATTTAAGGACCTTTCTGAGTACTATTGCATGGTACCATTTGAATATCTTTCCCCCCACTTTTTAAAAAAAATTTTTAAGTATAGGAGAAGAAGAATTACAGTCCTTCAACAGCTTTTCTGTAGAAATTTCAAGTGCTGTTTCTCAGCAAAAAGTAGCATAAAAAATTGTATTACAAAATTTGATTTCTTAATTTAACCCAGACATTTTGTGAAAAACAAGCAAACTAGTTCCTGATAAAACTAAGCTCTAAAATATGTCAACTGAATTCTAATATCAGGTATTGGCTATGTGTGCTATTCCACTGAAATTATTCCTGCACATCAGTGAGACTGTTAAACATACAACTTGCAGTGCATGCTCTTGGGAAGTGTTGTTCTTATCGGATGTTGAACAACTGTTTTTTCTTTTTTTTTTTTTTTTTTGTTAAATTGACTAGAGGTTATGTCTGCTGTCAGGTGGTGGGCAATGGACTGGTAAAGAGGTAGTAGGGATCTTACCTAATAAATAACACTGCTAAAACTGCTCATTCTGGCTCATACCGCAGAAAGGTCATGTAGACACGTGTCATTCATGTTTTAGGACAGATAAAATTGATGTGTATGTGATATGAGCCAAACTGACTCCTTTCTTACCTTCTTTTGGTAGTTCAAGAAGTAGTAACAGAAATGTGCATCCCCCTACAGTTTGAAGGATACCTACCTCTAACTGGAAGTCCAAGCAGGACAAGATGTCTTAGACGTTCCAGAGGCGTTCTCTGTCTTGTGCTGGCAGTACCATGGACCACCACTGAGGAACTGCAGCAAGTCTTACTATTCAGTACCCATTGCAAACGGGATGTGGTGTGGCAAGACCAAAAGGTTTAATGTGCAAGTGGAATGAAAACAGGTTATTAAACGAGTTGCAAAATCTTTCTGGATTATTGAAAGCTTGGAAAAAAGTGTGAAATTCAAGTAGAAAATGGTATTGGAAAAAAAGAACTGTAAGGAAGCTCTTAAAAACATTAACTATCTGAGGAAGCAAAGTAAAAAATTATGAAGGAGTCTACTGATCTATTGCTTTCCTGATTTGTTGAAGAGGTGCTCTTCTGTATATTTTCAAACAATATTAAACAACTAGAAATGTGCAACAGATGGTGGAATTTCTAGGGCAAGTCTCTCACTTAGTTAGGATTGCAGTGTTTTCAACAGCAACGGGAATTCTGGTGTACATTCTAAGTAATTTTTAAAACTTAAAAAAAATTTAAAGGAAAAAAACCCATAGTTATTGTGGGAAACTTGCTCTTCGCAGTTCTTAGGATTCTACTGCTGTAAAGAAATGCTAGAAGAACAGCACTGCCAGCTCTAGACAACCCATTTCCACATAAAGGCTTAAGAAGTGGCCTGGTAGGAGGGAGCATGGAAATAGCAAAACTGTCAGGCAGAGCGGCCCCTGGAAGGCCATTTCAACCTCAGACACTCTGAAGTCATGTGTTAAGCGCCGAATGGCTCTTGCCCAGCTTCCTGACAGGCAAATTGCCTTTTCTGCTTCCACAACTATTCCAAGTGAAGCTATGTCATTCTTGGTGACAAAACTTCAAATGTTTAGGTTGATTATGGGTGAGGAGCATGGTGCTTTAGGAATGGCTAAATGGGGTTATGTGTGGGTATTGTGCCTCTAGGGTCTGGAACATTTTGTAAGGCAGGCTTCAAAGAGACATGTCAGTTGGCAATCACTTGCAGCTGAACCAGGGCTGGAGACTAAACCAAAGATAAAGAGGACAGACATAGTTTGTAAACAACTATTGTGAAAATCAAGTGAATTTTTGCCATTACTTTATGTTTCTTTTTGTTAGTTTGTTGTCTTCTTGTTAGAGTTAATGTGAAGGGTGTATCTGATTATTTGTAAGTGTGGGGTCACATAACTCTCTAATCCAAAAAGAGCCTGTGTTTGACTGTAGGTCCTGGATTGGAGCTTAATGGAAAAAAAAATCACTATTAAGCATGGTAGTCAGCTTTGACAAGATAAATGTAGTAAGACAAAAAGGGTAATAAATGGAGGATTTCCAGTTCAATGCATATATCTGGTGATGTACTGGGTCTTGTTTCTAGACTGAGAGTGCAAGTACCTGACTGCGTCAAAGTTACAGCCTTGTAAGGGACAGATCATTAACTTCTTGCTGTGAGGTTTATATTTACTTTATTGCCTATCTAGGAAGAGGATCAATTTTAATGGTTTACTTTCAGGTATTAATAGAACCAAATGGATTTTAGACTGCTGTTTAGTCAGCGCCAGCTTGCTGGGACGTTATCAAAATTGTCCTACATGGTACCTGTCGGTAAACTCCAAATGCTCCCAATGTCACCTTCTAGTACTGCCTTAAATGTGCTGGTCAGAAGAGAAATGAACTAGATGTCAGCAAAAATGAAGTTCTAAATATGACTATCTGTGAGAAGGAATTTTAGAGAAGATAAGGTCATGGCTATGATGGAAACAAAGAAAGGCTTTTATCCCAGTTGCGGTGAGCTGCTTTATTTTTATGAGCAGAAAAGGAGCATATTTCAGGATCTTGAGCATCATCACACATGTATCATGTCCCTTTACAAGTAATCAAAATTTTTGGTCCATTAAAAAGTACATTTTTGCTATCACAAAAACAACAGTGAATTTCCAAAATAATTTTTAATACAAATTGAAACTATTGTACTATATTAAGTACTATATTAAGAAATGATTGTACTATATTAAGAAACTATTGTACTATATTAAGCTCTGCACGTGCTTCTGTTGATTTGTCCTATGGCAGTGCTAGCTAGTGGTATCTGCAGACCATCTAAAGGCTTATTTTAAAGTCAGACTTTTATGAAATAAATACAAATATTAGTTAGCAGTTTGGGAAGGATGAAGATCCAGGGTAATTCATGCCTTGTTTTGGGACTTCTTGCATAAATTTATTTGCAATGGATGCTCTGCATGGATCACTTAGAGTTTGTTGGCTACACAGTGTGTACTGTGGGCATTGTCTCCCTTCAGTAGCATTAAAACTGTGCTATTTCCTCCTAAAACTCCCCTGAGCAGGGCATCTAGTGATCCCTGTGGCTCCTGTTCTGTCCACTAATGTGGTTAGTTTGCATACACTTTCTTATTCTCTTGCTCGTGAGATGACTTGAGTAGCCACAAGTTATGGATAGAAAAATATATCTCCAGGCTGCCAGTCCTTACAGTACCCTTTCTCCCTGGCTGTCTGGGAGAAGAGGCGCATTTTCTGTACATCAGGCAGCAAGTTTAGTTACAGGTTGGCAAGGCAGTCCAGAATGCATGGGTTTGAGCTTCTGATTTCTTGCCCCTGCGCTGACTCTTGCCTGTTCTCATGATCAACCTAAACAACTCTGGTTTCCACTGGTCATCAGTAGGAGGGATATCTGTGGAGCATCAGACTCTGAGAACGTGCTCGTCCTTAACAGGTCTTGTTATTGTTCAAGACTATTGTGGGAGCAGGAAGAATTAAACATGGAGATCACCTACATCTCAGGTGAGAAGGTTTGAGAGGTAAAGGCAAGAAAAAGGCTTTAGCCATTTTTCCATATTATATATTTTTCCATATTATATTCCAGCTGTTGCTACGGAAGTGTATGGTAACATATCTGGTAGCTTTGTACAAATAACCTGGGTTCACTTGGACTTGACAAATGAAGTTAAATAACTTTGCTCAGGTACAAAACAACATCCCAAAGGCCTGGGGATAGCCCGTGGAACAGCAGGGATAATCCCCAAATCTCAACTAAATCTGTCTCCACTGGCCATTTTTTCTTGCTGCTGTGTTACCTTATCTCATTTATGCATGCAGAAATCCTTGGAGTGGCCCCACATGTTAAAATGTGAAATGATAAAGAAAAGCTGATTATTAAAATAAAAGTTGTTTCATTAATGCCTCATAAAATTCCAGCATTGAGGATTTGTTCTATATTGTCTTCTTTTTAGTTATGTCTATTACATTTAGCATTGATCCATGTTTTTCTTTTTTTGAAGATAATAGAATTATGAGGTTTGGTCGTGACGTTTGTCCTACTTTGTTTCATTACAGGCAGTAGAAGGTGACAGTAATGTGGCCCAGAGTCCAAGTATTCCCTTGTTCCTAGCATCTTAGTTTTCCCCTAACTGTGCAATCTTGAAACTTGAATAATTTCCAAGACAAAATTCAGTCTGTTTCTAGTCCTTCACTCACTGACCATGTGCTGCAGAGCTCATGGAGCTTTCTGAGCGTCCTTCATGGTATCCAAAAGAAAGATGAAATTCTATGGTGGTGATGGTGAGAAGGCAGTGTGGAATCCTTTAGAGCTTTGTGTATGAAAGCCATGTCTGCAAATGGAAAAAGTCACACAATTTTTCTGTCAGAGCTCCCAAATGCCTTCTAACCTGAGTGCTAAAATATGTAGGGTCATAACCAACAAATCTGGAGGCTTGGCAGGTCCCTGTTCTCTGTAATGAAGACAGTAATGGTTAAATAGAGGATGCCTTAGGTCCCACACCTCTGACTGGAGGTTCTCATGAGTCTTTGTTTTTCATGGTTGCTCATCTCAGTGAGCTGCAATATTGCCAAGGTCAAATATTTGGAATGTATGCGTGTCACAAGGCTTGATTCAAACAAATCAGCTTAAGTAAGTAGTTTTAAAACCAGTGATCTTTCTTTCTCGTTTCTGTCTATCTTTCTGGTTTCTGGGATGTCAATCACTCTTTTAAGTCTTCCTGCAGAACAATGACATTTCCAAGTAACTTTTTAAAAATTAAATCAGAGACTCTAATATGTTTTCAGGATTCCAGTATCTAACATTTTAAGAACATCTTTGACAGAAAGACTAGTTTTTCCAACCAGGAAATGTAGGCCTGCAAGGTGTGGGGCCACACTGTCCCTAAAAGGTGTGAAGTAACAATAGCAAAAGTGGCCTAATTTGTGGAAATATGATTGTCAGAGAAAGACACTTTTCTTCATTTTCATTTACAAAACTCGAAAGCTTTTGGTGGAGGAGCAGGGGAGAGAGAAAGGAAGGCATAGCATGGGGTAAATAACAAAATAATTAGAGTTCTAGAGAGGACTGCAAAGTCAAAGAATCAAATCAAACTCATGCTATTAGGTTTCATTTCGTGTTCATGGAATTTTAGCAGGAAAAAAAATTAAAAGGGTTCTTTGCAGCGAATACTTATAAGGGAGGTTTTGAATAACAATTGAAAATCTGAAAGTGTTCTGTTTTTAAACAATGTTCACTATTTCAAACTGACTTATAGCTACAAAGAATTCACAAAATAAGAGAGACCTCTTGAGGACTTAGAATGAATTCCAATAGCTTGGTTCTTCTTAGATGTCTTTGATGCATGTGTAGTTTACCTATTGATAGAATAAAAGGGAAAGAGAATAAAGAAAAGCATTCCTGAGAAGGCCTAAGTCAAAACTGATTTTGCATCCATTAGGTGGAAAGAAAGTCTATACCCCAGTTTGTGCTTTACCCACAAAATTTTGAAGCATGCTTTAGTAGCCTGCTACTAGTAAAACACAAATCCTTAAAAGAATTCATTCTGAAGTATCTCAGAGATGAAGACATAACAAATCTAGACAGTGAGAGAGTAATTTAAGCATAAAACTCTGTATGCTATTTGGCTCAAACCGCAATATCCCAAAATTCAATAGTGCAAGTGAAGTAACTGACTCTTTTAAGGAAAATACCACCATACCAACAGTGTAACTTGCTGTGTCTGGAACCACTTAAAATGAAATAAATATACTAGTTTTATCCTGTCTTGTTTAAAGATACACATAATTTTTAAGATCTTTTTTAGGCCTCCTAAAATCTTTGTTTTATCCTGCAGCAGGACATTAGCAGGTAATACTTGTCTTATTCTAAGTTGTTATAAGAGTACAGTATTAGAGTGCTGATTTTGTTGAACTTGTTAAAAAAAAAAAAAAGGAAACAGAAAATCTCCAAAATGTGCTTGGAGCTTCTCAGAATTAAAATCATAATATTTTCACAGAAAAGTGAGATTAAATTCTGGACAAGTTTCAGCCCTAAATTAAAAAAAAGTAACAACTTGACAAATAGATGAATGATAACTGATACATTTATGCCTGAATGTAGGAAAAGAAGATAGGGATTTATTTGCAATTACTTTTCTGTCTTTATAGTTTAAATATTTTATTTAAAATGATAAAACACTTGTGATTCAATTACAGCAATGTTCTTTTGGATGCAGAAATGAGATTATCTTCAAATCTGATCTCTCTTTTTAGAGCATTCCTGCTCAGACAAGATGCACATGTAGAAGTGATGAGGGTTACTAGATCAGGACCCATCACTTTCTCAGTTACATGGTTATTATACACGGCCTTATATTTAAGTCATATTTGCCACAATTTTGTATGATGCAAATACATTTTCTCTTATATGGCTTTTTTATTTGTCAGAGCAGAGACATTATTCAGCACTTTCTTTTAGTGTCTTAGAATCAGTCAAATTTTCATGTTCCTTAGGCAGCAAATTCAGGCTGAGATTTGTAGGAGGAGATTTGATGGGGGAGATTTGAAGGCTCAGAGACACAGACAGAGAAAAGGATAACATTTAGGGGTTTTACTGCTTCTCAAATTATTCCTGCGAGAAAAAATAGGGGTGTAAACGGGAGGCTGTACCCCTGTATTTGGAGAAGGACAATTAGCACTGCAATGAAACAAAGCACACTGCCTGTTTCTGCCGCTGCTCAGGCTTGTCTTGTCGGCATAACCCTCTAGTGGAACTGGTTGGGATTTCAGTCACTTGTGGAAATGCCTCCAGTGTTTTCCCTCAGCTGAATGCCACCAGGAATGCTGTCCCTTGAGACCACTCTGATAGCATTTGAGCTCTGGCAACCTGAAGGCTTTCCAGAAAGAAGATGCTCAACTCAACATGCAGCAATCCAATTCTGCTGTATCCATTGAGGAGTGTTCCAGGGAAGTTCATGGGAGCTCTGGATCTATCATGTGTGCTGCCCTCTCCCATGTCCTGCCTCAGCCTAGCTAGCTCATGTCACACTGCAGGTGGTTGGTCTCCATTCTCTAGTGAAGCCTCACCTGCTTTGCTGTTGGTTTCTGAGATTTGGTGGCCATTTTCCTTTTGTGGAGACAGCAAAAAATAGCAAATATTCATTCAGCTGAGTTCCTAGTAAAAAAATCACCTGCAGAGATCCCAAGAAAAATGGAAATTCTAGAGGATTTCTTTAGGGATATGTGTGGCAGCGCGTTTTCCTGAAAATTCAGATTGTCAGCAGGTACTCATTTTGATCCTGTTTTCCATGAATCACGTTTTCACAGTATGATGACATCTTGTATTGTTCATGGAGTGCCTTCCTTTCCCCAGGTAGCTGCTCCAAGGAAAGCTGGAATTTGATGTGCATGGATCAGCTGCTTTTCAGGAAATAATTGTTACCTCTGGTTGGACATGTTAACTACTACCTGAGTTACAGGGTTTATTCATCCCATTCAAAATAGCTGGGAAACAAGGAAAGGGGTTTTATTTCTCCTGGGCCTCAGGCAGTTAAGTATTTTGCAAGAAAACCTTCAGGAATCCACTCCTAAGCAATAATGTGTTGGATATAAACAGACTAACATTGTACACATAATGTCAATTTGCAAAGAAGACAGACGGATTTGGGGTTAAAATAGAATATAACAGTTGGAAAATCCCTACTGGTCTTTCTTGTGTCATTCTAAGAAGGTAGTGTAATTTGTTTTGTTCTAGGTCACTGTAAATTTAGGCAAATGATAATATACCTTCATGTCAGTTGGAGTGTAATTATGCATTAAATATTTGGTCCTGGACTATTTTGGAGCACTCTTGTCTAATACAGAATGTGCACCAGGTAGCTGCAGAGAAAATGCAGTCACTGACACTGGGATTGTCTGTGTGATAACCCAGATGAAGGAGAATGTGCCTGCGTGCTGTGCTGGTGGTGGAAAGGGAGGGAGCCTGCTGCTGTGGGGAGGAGGAATGTGCTGTCACATCCCAGTCCTGGCAGCACATGCTCAAAGACTGCACAACTATTGCCTTGTGACTGTTTTCCTAAGCTACTCACCAACAGTGGGGCAGAAGGGAATTGGAGGAGTATGAGTTTCTGTGCAGGTGAGGGTCCCAACCAAGTAGGTGGGGGTATGGAGTGGCTTTTCTTTTCGGCCCTGAAGTCAAGATAGACTGTGGCTGTAGAAGCAGCTGCAACTCTGCTGTTAATGCTTTTACTCCTTGGACACGTCATGGTAGGTTTTTCTAAAAACACTGGTTGTTTTCTATCCCAAGCTGCTGATACCTGCAGCTCTTTTCCCTCTCCCAGTGAGATACTCATTCCAAGTTCAGAATTTTGCTTCTCAGTCTAACTTAAGTAAGGATTTCTGTATTTCAAGGAATCCTTGTAAGGTAGCTATGCAATTTCTTATCGTTCAGCAATGTAGAATGACAGGCTTAGAGTACCTATGTCATCTGTAGAGGTGAAACGATGAAGGTCTGGCATATGTCACCCATTTTACAGGTGGGTCAGCAATTAAGAAAATGCAAGAAAATTGGTCAATGGACTTTACAGATGCAATGCACAGCCAGGCATGACAGTTATAATTAACATTTCAGCGTGACCTAGCCACCTATATAATTCTTTACACAGAACTTGTAAAGAGCCTTGTGGAAGCACCATCTGCTGATTCCCAATAAAACTACAAACGCTGTGGAAATTTTCTGCTGCTGGTTCTGTGTTGAAATGGATTGAGTGCTACATACTGAGCTTCTAGCTTGGATCCAGATTTGAATTGAAATGAGTTGTTTATGTTGCTCTGTATTTCATGTAGTACTTTTCTTTCCCTATACAAACTAATGGAGAAAAACTACTACAATCTGAACTTCTCTGTGCTTTCCAGACCATCCCATATAATCTATCTGATACTTTTAATAATGACTCTTTGTGATATTTATAAACATCCTAGGACACTCTACTTCCTGATTACTTACATGATAATTATCCAAAACCAAACCACCTAGGTCTAGTACAGGGCCAAGATGCAGTATGCCAGCTGACAACACTAGAGTCAAAAAGCAGTGACTCCTTTACAGACCTGTTGTCCATAGTCATTAATAAAACAAAGAAAAAAAAATTGTCAAGGAAATAGTGGTTGAATGGATTTTCATAATCCCTCCTATATAGGAGTGACATGAAATACATTAAACCCAGAAATAGTGGAGGGGATATGATATTTTCCTGTACTGAATCATATTTGAGAAGAACCAGGGCATCTTGACTGCATTATCAGATTCCTTTTTATGTATGAACAACTCTGCTTCATCTTACAGGATTTCATCTGAAGAGCTCAAGAGGGGAACATGCATTGTGCTTCAAAGTTAATGAGAATACCCTTAAGTAGTGCTGAGAGCCACTTCAAAACACTGCAGAGCAATTTTACAGGATAGGTAAAACATGACTGTCTTCCTCAGACTAGTTGTATAAATAAAGTTTGTGGGGCTATTCATGGGAGTAGAGTGAGAAATATTTGACCCATGATCTTACATATCAAATATCTTTATGTATTATTAACAATCTATAAAGCTGGACATAAAAATGTGACTTGTTAATGCCAAACTTATGTCATGTGGAACAGGAAGAGAAAGAACAGAGTCCTTCCTATATGGTTTGACAAGACCTTTTTCAATAAACTTGTAAGTGTCCCATGGCCATAGGTGCAGATTATAAATTAACTTAGAGGCAGGTGTTTCCGTGGCTGCAGGGAAACTTGTGCCAACATGTATTCACAGACTCTGTCCACAATATCCACACAAAAAGTATGTGCCAGTGCTTGCAGTAGACTGCAAATGGAAGCAAACTTGTGATGCTGGAATAAATTTTCTATCCACTGAAACTAAAACTGGAACCATAAATACTATAGCTGGAGGATTATATTTGATCTTTGCCACCATTAAGATTCCTATCTCAGATGTTCTGCTTCTAATAGTCCTGTTTCAATATGTAAAAGCATAAAAGGTAGCATATTTTCTCCCCTGTCTTTTTGTTCCTTTCTCTGTCTTTCATACACGTGAAGATAAATGTTGAAAGAAGGTTAAAAAAACCCCAGTTATTTGACTGGGACACAGAAATTATGACTCTGACTGGTCTGCTGCCTGCAGTAGAATATCTCTGACAGAGATCAACTCTACCAGAAGTTTCTAAAGGGATCAAGAGGCCCCAGAGCAGACAAATATGGAATAATGTGACCACAGAGGAGATTGTCCATGGGGGTAGTCAGTGATGAGTCTTGTGTCTGAACTAAGCGTCGGTGTTCTCGTTCTTACAGAGTGGTCTGTCTGCCACATGTAACTGTGGTGGCTTTGACTTGTCACCCAGTCTAAGCCTTTTGAATCCTCCTAAATTCTTTGCCTAATTTTCTACCCTGTAGTAATGAATTTAACACTTAAATAAGCAGGTCTTTTCACTACTCCTAAAAATAACTCCTATTTTTGATGGAAATGTGAATTAGAAGCATGTAATCTGGGACCATTGCCATTTCGATTCTTATCTCTGATGATTTCCAGCATTGAATTCTCCAGAAAGGAGTGTGGAGAAAGTTATGATGTATGGCACAAAATGTTTGGAGTATTAGTTGGATGGATCTCTGTGCTTTGGTGATGCTTGTTTGTCATTGTGAGCTGCTCAGCACGGTTCTGTGCCGAGGCAGGTTGGTGATGATGGAGGGGGAAAACAGAGGGATCTTGAGCCCTTCTTTTTGCACCAGGGACTGCACTGCTCCAGTGACAAGAGAAAAGGTCCTTTCTAAAGACAGCAGTGTTGTCCTCCTTGCCCACCCACGTTCTTGTCGGAGTGGTGTGTGAAGCTGGCAGGAGGCTGGGCTGCAGCAGGGTTGGGTGAGCCACTTGCTCACAGGGAGGGAGGGCAACTTGCTCACAGATCTCTTGCCTTCCTGAGCAAGCAGGGGTTGCTTCCTAGAGATGCATGAGCCCCTGAAAAGCCACACTTAGGGCTATGTTATGGGAGAGCTTCCTTTTGAAATGGGTTGCCTTTTAAATGTAATGGTCTCCTTGTTGTTTTATGAGGACAAAGGGTAAATAAGATTATTTTTGTTTGTTATGGAATTGCCTAGTGACCATCTGTGAGCCTCATTATGTCAGCCATGGTTCAAATTTAGAGTAATAGATATCTCCTAATGCTCGTATCACAGCATCTAAATAGACCAGACAGATGAAGGGTAAGAAAAGTGGCAGAAAATGAAAGCAAATAGGAGTATTCAATTTACACCCTTAATAACATTTAATTTATGGTGTATGCTTGCCCTGTGACTGCTGGTTTTATTTATTTCCAGGCTAAATAATCCTAATGTATTAAGACTATAGAATCCTTCTTGTGACTGTAACATTCTTATCAGTTATCTCCAGTAACTTTTATTTCTGTTAAATATTTCATTAGGTGGAGTAATCAGAACAAAACATAATATGTGACATGAAGACACACCACTTATTTGCATAAAAACATTCAGATATTTTCAGTAATATTCCTCATTACTTGCTGACCAAGGCAGTTGGAACAGATGTTTCCCCTGAGCTATACACAACAACATCTAGATGTTTTTCTTGAGTGTATGAGCAATGCAGAAGTGGTTCAAATTATGCTTGCCATTGTGTATTGCTTCCTGAATTAGTGTAGTAATTTTATTTATTGTCTGCTCATGCTCTGTGAAAAAACCTCATGTTTTCCACAAAGCACCCTGTTAATGGGGATGGTGGAAGGCTTCCCCTCTCTAAGACTGCAAAAATGGTGCCTTTTTAATGAACATTTTATTATTATAATAGATATTTTTTATTATTATAAGCAGCATTTATTATTAAATTATCATTAAAACTTTCTTTGCTGCATTTTTTGGATGTGGAGAAGTTTCCAATAGCAAGGAATGGCTATAGAGAGCCAAGACTTGGGAGGTTGTGTAATTATTACATACTCCTCATCTTTCAAAAGACAAGCTAATCTACAGGCTGCCATTCTGCATAAAAAGTACACTTGGGCTTGGTAATTGACTTCTACTTCCCTTTCCCTCTACTGGATCTTTGCCTGGGGGATCATCAGCCACACTTTCCATGGTGATTGCTAAGGGTGACTTTCTTCCGGACCTTTTCAAACAGACATTTTGGGCAGTATAAATGTAAATAATTTAATAAACTCCAGCCAGCACTTCCTAAAGCTAATACAACCACAGCACAGTGTTTGTAAAATAACACTGAAGCCAAATACACTCAGCTTTTGTCACTAGGTACAGATGTGATTCAAACCAACCTCACCAACCCCCAAATGATGCATCAAATCAATAGCTCACATGTACTTGTGGGATAGTTGATCTGCAGAGATAGCAGACATACAGTATAGCACATATATCATTTGTTGTCACAATATCTGCACTTCTGATATCTTGAAAAGAATTTTGCTTGTGGAAATGATTTATCAAGAAAATCAGTATTGTTGTGGTGTTTCTTATGCCTTTTTGTCAAGTAACAGAATCACAAGTTGACTTCTGCACCTGCACATACCCTTTATTTTACATTTTGAGGCACAATGAAAAGAAACAAAGCTGCAGTGTCCTACATTGAGATGCATGGAGCTGGCTTCAAGGCAGTACAGACCTGTATGAAATGAGAAAGTTTGAGGGCTTTGTGAACTTTTATAGAGGATCAGAAGAAAGCTGTTTAGCACAGGTGTTTCTGTAATTGTGATACATTGGAAAATTTCAGCATGTTCAAGGGCACTTATGCTGTGGCTACAGCTGTTCTAACTCAGACTGCAAGGACGATGTGGTGTTTTAGTGCTAGCACACTTGATTGTGTAATATAAAACAAGTAGGAAAGGAAATATTAGTTAAACCAAGGTGGTGCCCCTTTATTCCCTTTTTTTCCTTTTTTTTCCCCCCTCTCCTTTTTTTTTTTAATGAATTTTTATCCATTCACATAGAAAAACCACAGGCAGAAACAGCGTCATGCCAAGGAGACTGGGATGGAGAATAGCCAGACATCTTCTAACATCTCTGCTTCCTCCTGCTGTTCATATTCCTGTGCACTTAGTTTCCCTGAGCTAGGAAGGATAAAGCACAAATGAAGATAGACCAAGGTGGGAATGTTTCGGATCTCTTCCGCAACATTGGAATATGGCAGTATAAGTTAGTCTTCTGCTCCCTGGTTTGCAATTTATTCCTGTGCTTTTGAAGGATTTTCTTGACTTGCAAGGTGATTAGGTTGCAGAGAACTAGCTTGAAATCTATTGAGTTTGTAGTGTGTTCATCTGGTGATCTGAATTAATTTAAAAACAGGCCATGACATTAACTTAGCTATTATCCAACCTTTCTATATATAGGGCAACAGATTTATTTTACATGGAAAATGAAGATATGGTCCTACATGACAGTCCAGTCTGTGCTGGAAAAGATATTTATGCAGACTGCACTCTGAACTTTCAGTCTGCTGGTGTGGGAGCTGGTTTAAAGAGACCTCTTTGAGTGGCCAGTCTGATCCACTATCTAGCTAACTTCTCAGAAGATAGTAGGTTATGCTGCAGTGTGTTTATTCTAAATGAGGTTGTGCATCTGTAGTCTCTTAGGCATTTCCACAGCAGTTCAAGAGAAATTTAACAGCAGGTAATAGACTTTATTCCTAGTTGGGCAATGAACAGTGAAGCTACTGAAATACACTTTCTTACTGAACAGTGTTTTGTGGTTAGATTCCCAAGTGCCTAATAAGTTAGAGACTCATGCCACAACCTTTCCAGGGACACTGATAGAAACTATTTTCTCATTCTGGCTATCTGTTTCCATGAAGCTCATAAACACTTAACATCTCTGAAAGTAACTCTGCTCTGCCATGTGACTTATTTAAGTGGGATAATGGCTTCAAAAGCTCTGGAGGATGGCCAAAGTTGGTGAGAGAGAATACACAAATGCAAAAGCACCTGTGCAGACACGCATACACAGAGCACTGTGTATGTAATACACACCACAGACAGGCTAGTAAGCCTAAAACAAAGGAGGCCAAAACATAAAAAAGGGAATGAGGAACAAAGCTGGTGAAACTACTGGAGCAAATTCTGCAACATAAACAAAAACTTTAGTCTGATCTCATTTTACTGATACTTATGTTTTGGGTTTGTTTGTTTGTTTAATTAATATTGATGTGTCTACAATAATTTCAGTGTCATTCATTGTCTTATTCACAGTGGTATAAGTGAACAGTCAGTCAAACCCAGCAGGATGAACAGAATGGGAATCTTGGTAAGGGATTCTGCTCTAACCATCAGTGGTGTGACAAGGGTACATTCATGGACAGTTTTATTATAAAATCCACAATAATTTTGAAAGCCAAACATTTTGCAAGAACTTCAGTGGAATGATGATAGTTTATGCCAGACACCAAGCAAAAGAAGAACATTAGCTTTCTGATTTTAACTTCATACTACTTGCTTATACTTTTCATTATTCCTGGAGTGACCCTTGACAGACGTCATACAATGTTTGGAATTAGTGCCACCTGGCTTTTATTTCAAAAAGTCAAGCTTTTAGTATGCATTAATTAGCTAGCCTCCTGAGGTTTGGAAAGATGAAGTGGGTAGTCATTCTAGTGGTGATTTCAGCATATAGCAAATTCCACTTTGGAGGTACCTTTGTAGTTAGCCTAGACTAGTAGCTAAAGCAAGATATGCTGAATTTGAATTGCTGATACGAGGAAGGATCAATATCACCTACAGCCTGGCCAGCTGTGTCAAAAAGGTCTTTCCCAGAGATTGTTATGTTTCATTGGGCTTGAAAATTCTTACTGCTTACAAACTACCTACAAGTTATCATGTGTCTGGAGATTTTATTCCTTTTTAGAGATTTGCAAAGTGCTGCTAATGAAAGAATTCCTGTTGGTTGGTTTCACTAGGCAAAGGTTCATGCTGCCAGCATGTTTTGCTTGTTGTGTAGCTACAAAGTGCCTTTAGTGGTCACATATCACAAGATAGTCATGATACCCTAGTGTTTCCAGAGTTCTATTATATGTTATTATAGGTACAAATGGCTGGGTAGTACTTTCCTCAAAGAAGAGTCCTGAAGCAAGGAAACTCTGAGAGACTGGTTTTTGTCACAGTATTGTCTGTCCTTTGAACAGTGTTTCACATTAGATGGTTCCATAAATCTTCTTACAGGAGGGTGATAATATCTTTACACAACACACAGAAGGTAACATCCATCTTACGTTTCTGTCTTATGATTCATACCATTTGTATGTGAAGTTTCAGTGTGGTTAGAGGCTGACAAACATATAATTGAACTTTATCTAAAAAGTTAGTGAGATCTAGTAGTTATTAAAATTAGACAGAATAATAGTGTGTTTATTTGATAGGCATTTATTCTATCAAGTCTTGTGTATTTTCTTTTAAAGGATTATCGCAAGTAAAATTGAAACATCATTTAACACATAACTTACAATAACTTAAAGCTAATAACAATAGCAAATCACTTTTTAAGCCTATAAAAACCACAGCAGACCGGTAATCTTACCACTGATGATAAATTGAATTTTTCCATTTCTACTACTACACTATTAAAGAAGAAGAGTTAAAGACCAGCCATTCCATATGGGTTGAATATTCTACCCTTTCCTGGATGGGAAAGGTGTTATTTTCTATTCTTATTCCTTTAGCAGACATGTATGTAAAAAAGCTACATCTTATTTTATGGAGGTTGGTGCACACATCTGTTCGTTTAACTGTGCTGTACTGTTGTCCTACAGTTGTCTTCAGGGCATTAAAGCAAAATCAGTCCTGCAAAACCAACTTACTCCACTTGCTTATTTCCTCTCCCTGAGCTATCTTTCTTCACTCCTCTATCTGTCTTCTAGACTTATTGGTTTATTTAAGTTCACTCAAAGTTGAACTTTATCATCAGATATTTTTGGGCACTCCATGATAAAAGTTCCCTGCTGTATCCTACCTCCAGGTGGATATAGAAAATTAGACTTTTATCTAGTCCTGTGAAGTTATGTAGCACCTTGACTATAATAACCATTTCCTAAAAAGAAAAAAAAAAGAAAAAAGTCAGAAAAGGAATTTAATATCTTATCAGACAGTAAAATCAATGCTAACTGGTCTGTAAGTGGGTTCGTGACAATTCAGAGATCTATGTTGCAAGATTCCAATCTAGTAAACAGTTACACTAGTACTGAGATATTTGCCCATGGGCCTTTAAAAGAGATGCAAATGTAGTTGACCTTCTTGTCTCCTCTCGTATGACCTGGCATACAAGAAATATTCTGGAAGAATCAATGAACATTAGTAAAACCAGAGAGCAGAAATCTGACCTCAGAGATGATAAGCATGTTGTGAATGTTTTGATTGACAGAGAGGCAGACAGAGTTGACATATAAAGAGTTCCATGGGAGAAAAAAATGCAGGAAAAACTGAAAATAAAATCCAGAAAAGCTATTTAGGAAGACATGTCAGCATTCACACTGAAGCAGGAGAGAAGGGATAAGGAGCTATATGTACAGGGAATGGAAGGCACACTAAATCCTGATGTTATGTGTGCAGTGTTCAAATGAGACTGAACCATGAATTGAGCATAAAATAGAGCTTGGATTTTCTGGAGTCCTGGTAATGGAGCAGAGTTAGGAGATGCTGGCTGGTGTTTTGCCAATGGTGTGTAAACAAAAACAATGAAATGAAGGAAGACAGGAATGAGGGAATTCTGCTGTTGGCGTGATTTTATAATGAAGAAAGGGTGATTTTTTTTTTTGCTTCAGGTGAGCTATTGGTAAAACATAAGGCAAAAAAAACCCAACCCCAATGACTGTTTGGAGGCAGCTGGCAAAAGAGGACATGAAGATGTTGTAGTTCAAAAAGCCAGATGATGGGAGGGCAAGTGATGCAATATTACAAACCTCTTACTCATCCATGAAAGAGCAAAGGTGAAGGGGGATCTGTAAGGAACAAGGCATGGCTGAAATCAGTGTTTCTGAAAGAACAGTGAAGAGACAAATGACTCTAATGCTTTGCCCTTATAAGACAACATACTGCAATAAATGGTTTTAACTGAGGTCTGAAGAGGAACACTGTCTGAGAGGCTGCAATTTTCCTTTCATACATGAATTTATCTCAAGCTGCTGGATCTCAAGTAGTACTGAGACATCCAGGTTCATCTTAACTAAACATGGGTTGGAAGTATCTGCAATAATGCCAAACATCAGCTCTAAGTCAGAGATTTTGCATTCCCTTTTCAGTCAAACTAATTGAGAGATTACATTTAACATCAATGGTTTAGGTACAGAGTCTCAGGTCTACATGCAAGGGGTATGGACAAAGCTTGAAATTGTTCATCTGCCTGTCATGCTCTAAGGCAAGTCTTGAAGTTTAGGTGTAACTTGTAGTATAATTTTGTAGTAATAATTAAGTTACATGCTTTACTCTCACAATTTTTGAATCTATAATTTATTAAAAGTTACTAAATACTAGTGTGTCACTTCTCAAGTTGCAAAAGGCTTTTCCTGTTTCCAATGCGTAAATATTTTAGGTTGAAATTAGCAAAAAAGTGAGAGGAGAAGCAGGGAGAAAATATGCAGAAGTAAGTCACAAAGAGGTACCAGCCATACAGCCACAAAAAGAAATCTGTCCGTAGCAGATTACCAGAGTCCTCCTTATTTTGGAAAGCAAAAAAGAATAATGTTACACAACATATTTGTTTTCACATTTGTAATAAAATTTTGTAGAAATGGAAAAATAATTTGTTTTTATGGAACTACTATCAGTCTGTAACCCAAAACTTCTTTCAATATTTAAATGTATTAATATAAACCATTCATTCTGAACTAAGTAAAAAAATATGTCCAAAATGGAAATAATCCAGATAATGTGGTCTGCTTTCTTTTACAAGCCTCAAATAGCTTCCATTTTGCTAACAGCTTTATATCTGTATAAATGTAGGTAGGAAATGTTTGTAACATAAAGATGTATGGCTGCTTTTTACATTTCTGAATGAATTGTATGCCGGCAGTGTGTTAAGTGTATTATACCTCAGTTTGACTGACTGTGGTGTTTATTTCTTTGTAGAGTCATCAGAGCGTTACAAAAAACCATCTTCTGAAAGCCATTGAGGACTACTTTGTCATCAGGCCAGTTGGATCTCATTTGGACTGCTTGTCATCAGCTCTCTGCAATAGTTTATTTTGTTGTCACAAGCCCAGGCAACCTTTTCTGAGGTTTGGCCTTTAGCTGATTGTGTAGGATTCTCTTTTAATCCAGTAGAGGATTTTGAGAGTGCTGATCTGAATGGGTAAGCAAATAAAGATTTGTATTGAGGGGAGCACCAAAAGTTAAGCACATGCTAGACACAATTTTGCAAAACTTTTAAATGCCATTCTTTGGAACATCTCAAATCACAAGTCAGCATTAAAAAAAAAAAAAAAAATCAGCCCCCACAAAATTTTCTTATTTTGAATTTAGTACCACTGAAACATATGACACTGTTACTGTTTGTACTGCAAATTGAAAGTGCTGTAGGTCTGGCTGATGGGAACTGTGCAATCATCTATACATCATCTTGTAAAGTCTTTAAATTGTCTCTCACAGCTCTTGTGGGTGACACAATTGTAACTAAATCCATGTGTATTCACATTGAAAAACATGTCCAGAGTCCTGAATATGTTGTTTCCTGCTTCAGAAAGAGGACTTCCTTCTCTGAGCACAAAAAGCATTTCTGTATTTTAAATCATGTACCTGACTATCTGGTCAGACATGGTGAACCTACCTAATGAACAGTTGAAATAGACACTTTTTATTTAAGAGAGCAGCTATTGTCTACTTGTCATCCATTTCCTGGGTACATGCAAGGCCTGACAGTGCTCAATGCTGTCCCAAAATATCATTTTTCTTGTCTGTCTGGATTGTCTTAATTGTCAGTGTATCCCTAGACTGAATACAAACATCATCGAAAAAATTAATTGTTCAGAGATTGTAGGAACCAGTAATTCTCCATAGTGCAAAATATCACACTGCATAAGGACCTCTACCCACACATGTTAGGTAGGAGAAAACAAGGGAAGTGTTTGAGTGCATAAGAAGAAAAAGTTGTTGAAAAAACTGTCCACAGACAGAGCATTCTGACTGCAGCCTTGACTGACTCTGGAGTCTCAGTGATCACCACCAGACAGGATCTCCACCAAGTGTGGTTTGGCCCAAGAGGACTACTGTAGTTCATACAAGTTGCAACAACAGGAATAGGAGGGCCATCTAAACCAGATCAAGGAATGCAACAAATGCTTTTAGTGCTGCTAAATAGCTCTGAGACCTGGATGAGTTCAGCTATTTGTTCTGTCTTCCATCTTTTTGCCTTGCTCTTCAAACATTTTATTTTCCACAAAACCCAAATGCATCCAATCACAGATGTTAAACCGCCTCTTTGTGGTCTGTTCCCAACCTCCTTTAAAGATGAGGAAAGGGTAATTTCCTCATTTATCTGATTGGAATGGAATGTGTGGGAGCAGCAGGCAAGCTGGCTGGATACAGGTTATGTTCTATCCAACACCTTTGTTAAAATCAATTTAGAGACACAACTCCTCAACAGGAAACAATTTTCTAGTGTTTAACTTACAGTTGCAAAATCTTCTAAAAACTCCAGCAAAAATCTCTATTATAAATAATTTAACGTGTAAATCATAATATTAAGAAATTCCTGTGTTTGAAGTACACCAGTTGTTTAGGGACATCTGTTTAGAAACACCTTTTGTCTTTGAATTTCAATGATTTTGTCAAACTTGACTTCATCTGCTGTGTTATCTTCAGAAGTTTTTGTTTTTCCTTGTCTATGTTTTCAGTGAGGGAGGGCAGGAAGTCAGAAGTGATTCATACCATTTTGGGATGTGCTGCTTTTCCTGACAACATTGATTACAAAGCTGAGCCCACTTGTTAGCAAGTGCAACACAGAGGATGTTTTCAGATCTATCCTCTTATTAATCACTTAGTTCTTGTAAATAATCTGCGCAAGTACATCCTTAATACGTCATTTGCACTCTAATGAATAGAGTGTAGCAGGGGCAGCTCAGTTTTGAGAAATGCAGCCCAGAAATTTTTATGTGTGTTTTCTCACCAGTGTGGCCCTTTTATTTCCATTCTATTTAATTTGTCTGAGCAATCATTTCGAATTTTAGAGCCTTGATTCCAAATACTTATTTTTTTGCAGCTATATTAAAATATATTTCCACCCCCCTAAGAAGGGCTTATTCAGAGAACCAGGCTTTTAAAAATCAGGAAACATGTATAAAAAGAAAACTATGAAACAATGTGTGTCTGGGTTTCCACTGATATTTTTACTGCAATTATAGAAAACTTTGGTATTTTAATAAGGTTTTTTCCATTCATTTGCTTCTTCAGCTTGATTTTTTCAGTGAAGATATAAACCCTGCATTTATGACATCAGATTTTTTGCCATGGAATGCAATGTACTATCACAAATACACTGTTATTATTACATGGCAATTTCAAATCAGACGTTAAAATACATTCCAAGTTAGAAAACAGGATTTTAAATCAAGAATATATGAATAGGAGAAAGAAATTATTCTTCTCAAGTGCTGAGCAGCAGCGTGATGTTCCACAGACATAGCATGAGGCATTTTCTGACTTTACAGAGCTCACAACCCGATGCAGACAGAGGCATCATAAAGGCCACTTGTAATACGCCTGTCGGGGATATAGACTGGAACTGGTGGTGAGACTGACAGTTGTGGGTGTGTTGGAAGTAGGGGTGGTGAAAAATAGACAAAAGAGATTTTTGAGAGCCACTGACTTAGAGGTACTCTTATGCACTTCAGAAGCAAGATGAGCTAAGATAAAATAGGGTGAGTTCGTATTTACACAGCTTCTCCAACATGTGCAGGCGACTGGACTATGGAATGTACTTCAAGGGAGTTAGGGAGTACAGCATAACAATTGAAGGAGTCTGGGCAGGGCAGAAAGCACAGAGGGAGAATCAGTGGATATTAGTGTAGGGGTGTAACCACAGCTCTATTGTGCAAATTTTGAAGGGCTGACTCTGCCCTGGCACAAAAGGGATAGTGAGGAATTCAAAGGGATGAGTACTGTTTTCTTGAATAATGAGAATAGGAACTGAGTCTGAGCAAATGAGAACAAAGAGAAAGAGGCTAAGGTAAAATATTATGGAAGCAGGTATAATGAGTGACTAAGGCACAAGTAAGGCTTTTTGTGGCAGAAATGAGAAACAAAGGATAAGTGCTGGGAGAACACAAAAGAAAAACCACAGGATTTCCCAGGAGTTTGATTGCAAAGAGGTTTCAGGTAGAGACACATAGAACATGAAAACTCTCATTCAGATACAAACAGAGCTACAAATTTATAAGCTTATTGAAGGCTTGGAATCCTGTCTGGGAATGCAAAAGAGAGGAAAATACTGAGATGTGTGAAAACAGTGGGTGGAAAACAAAGACAGCCTGCATTTAGATGGTAACCAGGAAATAATCAGGGAAGTATTAGTGTGGTAATGGAGAAAAATGGGAATGCTGGAAAACCACTGAAGGAGATACCTCAACTTCAGGAAGAGGAGCTGTGGATCCAGCCACCCTCCCACAGATAGATCCTGATGTCTGTACTGTTTTTAATGCTATGCTTTTTCTATTGTAGTGAGTCCAGCAACTCCCTTGGGGAACAGAGTTCTGAACTAATAACTTAAAAATTTGTCGAGGGCTAACTTAACTGAAAATAGAAAGTGTCAGGACAGTGCTGTGCATATACACTGCACACATGTTACACACACATACACATGCCAGGGAATGGGTTCTTCCTTCCATTCTTTTCCTAACTAGGTTTTCTCTGTGGCAGATATTTTCCAGCTTGGTGCCAGGCAACTTTCAGTAGTGCATAATGATGAAAATATTTGCCAACAGTTTTTAAGCAGACAACCCAGAAATTGTAGCCATTTAGCAGGAATAAACCAGGCTATTCCTGATTAAAACCTCTGACTTGTTCAAAGCATACAGCCCACTTTATAGTACCAGCCTTTCCCTAGATTGACATGGCAGTGGCACTGCCATGGACATATAGGGACAGCTTCTTGCTGCCATGAGGTATTGATTCACAAAATTTAGCTGAAACTGTGCTAAGTCAAAACAGGAAAGGATCAGATCTGCCCTAACTATCCATATATGGATTTCTCTGGTGGGACACTGTATATACTGCCTCCAGCTTGGAGCTCTTGCTGTGGGCTCAGCACAGGCAGTGTTCAGTTCTTGTAAAACAGCCTCAAAGAGTTAGCCTGAAAACTTACTGGAAAAGATGCACAAAATTAACCTGCTTCTCCTTTCCCCCAAGGATGGTAACACATGAAAAAGAGTTGTGTGTTTTATCAATAAAAAAATGCAGATGTAAAATTTTGTCGGGCTATTGAGACACCTCTGTAATAACTTAATTTTTTTAAAAGCATTCATTGTACTTGATCTCATGTTAGCAACACATTCAAATACTGGCAGAAATTATTATTAATTCCTTTGGTGTTTTTGTAACAATGTAAACCATGATGAATTAATTTGGTACCAGTATGGATGTCATAAGTACTTTATCAGATTTCCAACTCAATACATGACTAATTAACTTACTATTATTTTAAGGAGTTACCCAGATGTGCTTATGATAGAATTAAGGTAAACAATGACTGATGCTCAGTCGTTATGATTAGAGCAGCTCTACACAATTTGACAAAACCTCATGTGCCTTTCAATATAAAGCACCTGCCAAGCCACATGTGCATCAGATTTCTCAAATTCCTTGTCACTCATTAATACAGATGTAGACCATATTTTAAAAGTCAGTGTGTAGACTGCCTTTTTCAAAAGGCAGGCAGGTTTTCTCTCAAAACCCACAAACTCCGTAACTGAAAATTTTAGTGACCCACTTGTCTGCTAGTTAAAATACTGTTGTCATGTGGTCTACAGTTTTTTTGCACCCAATTCAGTATCCTATGTCAACACAGTAATAGCATGCCTAAAAATGTATTTTCATAAATGGTACAATTTAGGTTTGAGAAAGACTTTTTTACCTCAAACTTTTCAACTTTGTACCTTTGTCAGGTTGTTTCCTACTTCAAATTAAGTAGGTTTTAGTAGTGTTATTTTACTATTTCTGAAAATCTTCAAGGAACCTAACTACTTCTCCAGGGGAACTATACCAAAATCTAATACGTCAAAATGTCAGTACATAATTCAACCTAATTGCTGCATATTTGGTGTTTACATCTTTGGATATTTGTTCAGCTTCTTATTTCTGCAGACAAGCGGGTCGGAATTGTAGTAAATTATTTAATAAATACCAGACAACTTGGTTTGCAAATTATCTGGGGCGTATCTGATGATTTTTGCTAACTATGTGTTCGGGCTCTGTGATTGAAGAATGTCAGGGCAGTAAGGGAAGACTACAAGGGGGTGGAATGGCTGGTTTGCTACATTTTAAAGAGTGTATCTAGTTAATTTAAGATTGAAGAGAACAAAAAGCTTCTTTGTTTACTTTGGCCTTTGGTCTTGGATTTCAAAGGTGCAGAAGTGTACATATTGCAGACTGTCTAACTTGAAAGGATTGAACACAGCCATATAGAAACCTGGCCATTTTTATTTTGAACTGTACTGCAACTTCTACTATGAGTGAGAGATGAGGAATCAAGCAATGAATTGAAGAAATAAATGTGAGATAAGAAAACGTTCCTCTTGCTAATAGAGACAGTGGTACTGATCAATAGTTTGTAGGAGCTCGTGGTGATCCAGATAGGATTCATCTTTCACCATGTACTATTTTTGCTTACAAAGTTAGAATTTAACAGTTTCTTGTTCCTAAAATCTTTAGGTGCATATTTTATCTGTGCTCATAATACCTGTAAGTCACTTTTCCTTCTTGACTACATCTTCTACAGAACCACAGAACTGCAAAATTGTTTGGCATAATGTTGACCGAGTGTGTAGGGTTGAGTATTGGGTGAGAGTACTACATATGAAATCGATATTAATTTCAGTGCTCTATTTTGTTCTTTTATTAATATCTAGGACTTATGTGGCACTCATACCAGAATTTCAGTTGGGCTTGTGTGCTTTGATGCTTTGAAAACCCTTTACACTTTTAAAGGACAAAAAAAATTTAGAAAAACAAGCCACAACTTAATTAAAATTAATAGTATTTTTTTACATATTAATATGTTTTTATTTCTTTCATAGTCATTTTTTTTTCTTTTTCTCAGTCTATACACAGGTAAAGGTAAACTGAAGTAAGCATATCTGACAGGATTCAAGATTGTTCTGGCATTCTTTCTTCATATGTCCTTTCCCATTAAAGTGCTGCTGCAGCATCTAAGTTTATTGAATGAAGTAGGTGAGTATTAATGTACATCTAAGTGATCCATAACTTAGTTCTCCATATTTTAGCTTTTTAATGGAACAATTTCTCTTAATAGATGTAAAAATGCTATTAATACTTTGAAAATGCAGCAATTTTCAAATTATTGTGTTACTATACCATGGGAAGGCAATTGTAATTCAATGTTGCTACACCATTTTCATGAACCATGAGTCTGCTACCAAAACTATTTCTAAACAATGACCCTTTCAGCAAATTGTCCCACAAACAAGACTTCTATAGGCAGATTGGAAAAAGGAATATAAAACCAACAATGTTCTACCATTCCATGAAACTGGACTCTATTTTGTAAGAAGTTTGTGACCTAGAAAGAACTTTACTCTTAAAAAATACAACCAAATATACTGCAAAACAAAATCCTTCTTTCCTGTGAGTGATGGCAGTAAGGGATTGACAGTTTATTTTTTATTTACTATGTGTTTTATTCAACCCCTCAATGTCAAAAGATAAGGAAATTCTGTAATGGAAGATATCCTGTTCCTCGTGGACTTAATGCTCGTCTCACAGCCTTGCATATTCTACTTCTGTGTTGCCCCTGTTGGGAATTTTACCTGAGTAAGCATGAAGAGATTCGGGCTGTTTGCTTTCAGTAACTTTGTAGACATAGAACATTGAATTTTGCCTCTTGTATTTGTCTCTGATGTTTGACTGTGGTCCTTGGGAGTTGTTTTCTCCTTGCTCCATTCTCAGACCCTTCCATGGATAATTTTAGTTTATCCTTGAACCGAATTATTAAAATGTGGTTGAAATCTAGAATGGTGCCTGCTTGTGGTTGTCCACCTGTACTCCCCCATCTCCTCATGACCCTCATGCCCACTTGGCCTATGGAATTCTGAGCAATTCTAGTGCCTGGATATGCAATGCTTGAAGGACCACTGTGATCTGGATATATGCTTGCTACTGCTCTTCTGAACAGGATTCCACAAACCCAATTCCCTGGGTCTTTACACTGCTTCAGTTGCCTCAGGGGAACAAGTCAGGTTTTAGAGTTGTTTTACATGATATTGTATCTTTCTTCTCAGTCATTTTCTTGGTCTGTCCCTACTTTGTAATAAGCAAATGCTGTAAACTTCTTTAAAATTGAAGATTGAACATTTCTAAATATTACAAATAGTCATAATGCCATTTTCCCATTCCAGCAGTTCCCGCTGCAGCTGTTGTTTAGCTTGGAATCAAAGTTTGGAAGGGTTAGACTATATTTTGTGCCCTGATGGAAAGTGGTGCTAATAAACCACCAAGAATGGGATGTGTTGGTACTTGCCCCACTTCTGTTGCTTTAAATGCTACCCACCATTTGAGGCCATTCACTGTCCCTTGAAAATCCTGATTAGTTGGAATCAGGAAAAAAGAATCCTGTCTGAATTTCTGGGTAATACTTCAAAAAACATAGATCTGGTCACTTGTTAGGAATTCTGGTACTATTATATCATACTGCTTTCTCATCAGGCACCTTTCAAACCAGTCCAGGAGGACTGGTCCATGATGTCCTCAAAGTTTAGCCTTAGAGTTTGTGATGAGGTGTGGAAAGTTAAGGCAAATAGAAGCATCTGACAATCCAAATTCTCCCCTCTGAGAGTTACAGATGTACTAGAAAGATAGGGATTTCTCTGTCTTACTACAGTCCTCTGCCTGGATCAGTGCCATTTGAGGTGGCTGTCTGCCAGTGAGGTCTGTGATCTTTTGATTTTCTTCTCAGTGTGAACCATCTGCTCTTTGAGTCCTTGCTACAGCTCAACTTTTTGAGCAAGTTTGAAGTTGGCTACACTTTTCTCAGTCTCCCTTATTTTCCAGGAAACTCTCTAATACACAAAACCCAGATTGTTGATTACCTCTTGATTTCTCTTTACTACTGAATGATGGGTCCATTTGTTATTGATTTTCCTAATGAACACAGGCAATTTGTTACTAATGAACTGAGGTATTTTTCCTCCCTCTTTTAAGTTTTTCTCCAAGGTTTTCCTGGGAAATTTCCAGATGCTGCTATAATTCCTTATGTGGAAGTTTCAGCCTCTGACTTGAAAGCATCTTTGGCTGTCTTAGACTTTACTATGCCTGACAGGAATCTCAATTTACAGTTTCTTCCCCTGGGAAAATTCTAGACTTCCTCTTCAAAAAGGATTTCACTACTAACACAATTGTTACTGTTTTGGTATAATAGGTAGCCATAATTTGTAGTTGTTCAGACTGGTTCTGTTTTAAGAGCAGATATGTAATATAGCCATGTACTTTTTGATGTGATGCTCTCTATTTACAAGGTGTAAAAAAACCCCTTTCAGATTCCAGGAAAGGTCCTTCAAGACAAAGAATTTTCAATGTTCACAGATACAAGTGTTTTTTTTAGCCAGTGCTCTGATTCCATTAGCTGTCTTTCTTTCAAAGCCTCAAGTACTTGTCTTGATGTCTCTTTTGCTTTGCTTGCATCTGGCTATTCCTGTCCATGAACATCCAAACTTTAACTAAACAGTAAGTATATTAATTGAATTTATAGAAATTTCCCAGCAAAAATTTTCACCATCTAACTCAATTTCTTATTCAACTTGTGTATGGCTAGAGGTTTGAGCAGTGACTCACAAGTTTCAGCTGTTTTATAGGCATTAAACTATGAAGGACTACAATGGCTTCTTCTGTATCCTGTATATGAGGGAAACCTCACCAGTGTTGTCTCACTCAGCCTTCACCATAACAGTAAGTTTATTTCTAAGCAGGGCTGCAACAGATCACAGCTGTATAGTCTGCCACAGAACTGCAACAGAGTTTGCCTTAATGCATCCTGATTCTAATGGTTTTCTCAACAGCAGTCCTCAGAAAAGAAGTTCTGTGGCATCTAGTGAGTTAAAGTTCACCTTTTACTTCTTCTGCAAGACACGGATTAATGGAGACAACTGTTCCCTGTTCAGCCAATTCTTTGATCAGTCAGTGAAACATGAGATTTCCAATAATTGCAGCTTCACACTGTGTTTTCATCACTTCCTGTGCCAGTAAGGTATTGTGTTGGCTCTAGTTGGCAGTCTTGAGAGAAATAGACTTCAGGGTGTCCTCTGTAGCAGGAAACCAGGGGCTGCCCTGTGCTCAGCTGGTTCCAGTGGACCCACGGCAGGACATGGCTGAGCCCACCTGTCAAGCTGGTGGCACCTCTGGGAAACAGAACGGGTATGGGCGCAGAGGAGGACCAAAAAAAAGAGTAAGAAACAGTAGGTGCAGAAAATAATACTTTTCTCCTGTATGTGAAGACAAATAATTTCTGTAGGAGGGTCCTGGCCAGGGCACAGGATCTGCTGTCAGTCAGTGGAAATATAGACATACAGACATCTTAATCCTGTTTTAACTTGTCTTGTAGTCACAATTAGTAAAAATGAATTCAGATTGTTACATGCCAAAGGTTTAGATATGACACAGAATAGCCTGAATTTAACACATACCTAATTTTAAAATAAATTCTAGAATAAAAATGCTATTTATTGATCAATAGTCATGTGAAATGACCCCTTCCAAATAAGATTACATTTCTTCTTGATTTTTTTTTTAAAAAAGGTTGTATTATTATGTGTTAGTTACTGTATGAAAACATTCATATTCTTTTTCAAAGAAGGTTTATGGGTCATTTTATTGAAACTGCCTTCCTGCTTTCTTTTTGTGAAAACACACACAGACACAGAGACACATACCCTTATTTGTGATGTTTACCTCCAATCCCAAAATGACTTGGCTCTCACTAGGAAGAATTAAATTGCATAAGTTCAGTGGAAACCTAAATGAACTCTCCCTGCAGATGGAATAGTTCTGAGAATGTCTTTATCCTGGAGCTGGAACACCATGTAGTTTTCTTATTGAAATCTGTTTACTTTTGCCTTAACTATTCTGGAACTTTTGTTCTGGCCAAAAGCAAATCAACACCATTCAGTCCTTTTTATTTTTTATTTCATTTTCTGATGGACTTGTGATAATACAGAAAAAGCTTTTCAAAAATCTGTTTGTTATTATAACTTCACTCTAATTCCTCCCATTCAGGAGATGGATCTTAGTGTCTCAAAACACAAAAGGTTCCTAAAGATCCCAGGGATTTAAAGGAATTAACACTGCTTTTGAAAATAGCTAGCCAGCCTTTAGATACAAATAAAACAAAAATAAACAAAGTGCTTTAGGAAGCCTATAATAATAAAAAACTTGTCATTTATTTGTTCTTCCTTTATACAGACTTTATCCTATTTATTCTTCCTAAAAAAACGCTGAAAGAATAACATGGAAAATATTTTTTGTTAGCAGACTCCAAACTTCTACAGAGCATAGCACAATGTAAGGCATGGGAGAGCAGTTCAGTTCTGCTGCCCCTTTTGTTGCTGCTAGGCTGCATCCATTTTCCCCAACTCACCTTTGATGTTATGGACACTTAGTGTTTTATGTAAATTCAAGAGAAATAGCAAATAAATGTTCAGAAGTTCTAACATTACTGGGCATCTGTGGTATCATAATTACTTGATTGTCCACGCAGTACACCTATCCAGATCAAGTATGATTCAGTCTTCACAGTGTGTAAGACAAACACAACCAAATGATGGCAGACAATTTAGACAGTCATTTAGTGATGAGACAGAAATAACCTCCTATATCTTTCATCATCAAGGCTTGTAGTTAGAACAATGATAACTCTGCTGGTTTTTCAGTTTACTGGTAGATTGAGCTAAATATTTTCATTTGTATTATACAAGTTTTGAGTTATAGAAGAATCCTAGAGTGAAATAAATTTTAATTGAATTTTACTAATATATATTAATTCAAAACCTCATGACTAATTCATATAATGATAGTTTCTAGGTAAAATCTTGTCAGATTTAAAAGACTTTATGATTTTTGTGTTAGAGGTTCTTTGAATTCTGTGCATGTAATGCAGAAAAATATATCCTTTTAAAAGGTGGTTTTGTGAGCATTTTACAGATTTTGCAGGTTTTGAAAAGGAAATTACAATTGCACCACTTGATTTGGTGAGATAATTTTAAATATAGTTTCAATATAAGTTACACCGGGAGGTGTCAAGGTCTTTGAATTTTAATGACTTATTATTGCTTAATATTTTTGTATGGTCCTCAGGCAATTTCACAGCAATTGTGTGATTTTTGTTTTTTATTTTAAAAATTTTAGGGCAGAATTTTTATATTTCTCATATTTAGCTGTGCATTACTCCTAAAGCATCTCTAATGGTCTGGAGTAAGGTGATTTTCAGCATGGGAAGTGGTAAAAGGATCAGCTCTCAGCATTGAGAACAGTAATAAAATACAGACCTAATTAATAGAATGCTAGAGGTGTATGAAGACAATGTTAAATACCATTTTATTCAAGAGAAAATAAGTAGATAATGCCATAAATTTCCAATGTGTCCCAGTTAAGCAGCTTATGCAGAAGATGTTATTTGTGGGAAAAAGAAAGAAAAAATAAAATGTTCAACATTTGAAAAGAGTTTGAGAATAATTCACCCTAAAATTAAATGAAAAGCTTACTCAAATAGGCATGGCTATTTGTTCAGAGTTTACCAAGACAGTGTCTTCATCTCTGACATGGTTGGAAATGCAATAATTAATAATAATATATAAATGAACTAAATGAGTTTTATCTTACATATACATAAAAAAAACTCAAGCAGATAGTACACAAAATCCTAATATAACTGGAGCATTCATTAAAAAATCTGACTATATTGCAGATAATATAACAACAGTTTTTCCATCAGTGTTGAGGGGCATTAATACAGTCCCTCACAGAGCTGCAAATTTCCCAGGTGTCTGACTTCATTTGTTTTCATCTGCTCACAGACAGGTTAAGGACCTAGTGCCCATGGCTTTCTCTAACGCCACTGCTGTGTTGGTTACAGTGAAGGAGGCTGCCTACAGTTTTCTTCAGTAACTGAAGAAGTCTGGTAAGTTTGCATGACTTTTGCATGACTTTGATTTCTAAGAGTGTCTTTATAAAGTTACTGTGAGAAACAGAATTGCTAAAGGATAACAACTCAAGACCTTTCCCTGATTTGTGGAGATGCCAGGGTGCTTTGCTGAGATGGAGGAGGTGAGTTTTTGGGTGTGCAGTGGCTAAACCACTGATCTGAAAAGACAGAGGGTGAAGGATGGGCTATGGGTGAGACAGGAGAGGGTCCTGTGGAGTCGGCCAGGTGCCTCTTGGCATGCACAGTTGTCCTGCCTTGCACAAAACGCTGCTATGGGGGTCCCTCCCCTTCCCAGGGAGGTACTGGGACATGGACTGTGGCCTGAGAGTGTTCATCTCAGTTAACAGCCATAATGGGCCATAATTGACTCAACTGTGCTGGTGTGATGGGCTGCTCTTCTGTCTCAGAAGGTGTCAGGGACTACCAAAGTGTCCCCACCCAGGGGAGGTACCTGGGCATTCCCACCTGAACCAGAGTGGATATATACCCAGTGGGTTTTGTGTTTCATGGATTTTCCTGTGGATTTCTCCCCACACTTCTTCAGGACTTCACCCATGACCCAAAGGATTGAGTTTTGACCAAGACTGTGAAGCAACCAAGTCTTGGTGTGGAGCCTACAAATGGTGAGATCTTCATTCTCTTGTCCTTTCTCTCTCTGTCTTTTGCCTTGTGCGTGTTCTTGGGTGGTGTTATTGCACTTTCATATTGCAATGCTTTCATATTTTTATAGTACTATAAATAATAAATTAAACAGCTCCATACCTTCTTCCCTTTGCAACCAAGATTTTCTGTAATAAACTTACATGTGTATATTACAAACACCAATCACTTAGGCTCATTCACTCTAATCCACCCCAAGGGATCTATTAATAAGAACCCGACTTGCCCTTGCATTTGGTGGCTTGTACCATTTTATTGGTATTGTGATACTGGATCTCCCTGTATGTTGTGGAGTGATTAGTGTGGTCCAAAGATAACTTAAGATTTTCTCCTGGTAAATATTCTAACTAACCCCCAGGGGATGGTGGAGAATGGACATTGACCCTCTGTGGGTTGCTGAAAGATATTCTTGCCAAGGATGAGTCAGCTGGTGACTGTTGTCTCATTGTGAAATTATAGCAATAATTTTTCTCGTCTTGCTGTTACGTGGGCACATCAGACCTACTGAAAGGTTTCCCATAATAATCTGGTCCTGTTGTGTTGTGTCAGGTTGTTCTGTTCCCCTCTCAGTTTGTATGTTGGATTGTTCTGTTTCCCCCCCTTAGTTGCAATGGTTCAAGCCTGTTTCACTCTGCCCTCCTCCCCACTGCCTGTCATCCCTGCTTCCCCCCACCAGCCTTATGTATCCTTCCTTTGGTCCCTCCCTGGTGCCCTGTCTGTCACTTGGCACTCCCTCCCTTCCCTCTAGAAACTTCTAGCTGGAGCGTCGAGTGATTGGATCAGGGACCAGGACCGCTCCCTCGATGTATTCCCGTTGGTCTGTCCCTAATGTCAATCCCTGCATCCCACTCCCCTCTGGTTTCCCATTTGTCCAGAGGTAGTTTCCTCCCCTGTTTCCCCTGCCCCCTTAAAAGCCGCTGCATTTGTGGGATCAGAGCTTCAACCGAGAAATTTTATTAGAGCAATTAAAGCCTGATTGTACCCTCGGCAGGAGTCAGCTCCCTTTCTTTCTGTTGGCTGTTGCGGTGAGCCCCGTCCGATGCAGGGAGCTGCCTTCACCATAGCGTGGGGCTGTATCCCTAGGCGCTGTCTCAGGTGAGACCCGAGAGTGCCTCTGCTGCAAGCAGTGTGCTGGTTGCTTGCTGGGCGAAAGGGGGAGCACAAGCCTCCCCAAGACAGCTTGCTGCTTCAGTTTGGCACCCAACATGGGGCCCGAGGGCATCCCCGGACCCCACGGACAAGGCTCGCGGATCTTTTGGACTTTGCCTCTGGATTTCCACTTTGAGCTTTGGCCGGCAAACTACCTCTAGGTTGAGCAGGCCCCTTTCTGGTGGGTGGCGCTCCCTGAGGATCAGGAACGGCAGCTCCTAGCACCTGAAGGAGTCGTTCCCCCAACAGAACCACTGAACCCAGGTTTTTTTTGGTCCTCGCTGGATTTGGTAAGTGTTCTTTTTGCCCTGCCTTTTTAGTCCTTCTCGACCGACTTTGTGTTTGGTCTCTTTTTTCTCTGTGCCTAAAAGCACCTCACTGCACAGCTTTCTCTTTTTCTGACAGGGTTTGGCGGGGCTCTGGCTTTCTTTTCTTTAACCTTTTCCTGGGGCAGTGGGTGGACTGAGTTGCACCCCATAAAATCCTCGTAATGGGTGATAGTTTGTCTGCAACTCAGAAGAGAGCTTTTATCCAAGTTGCGGGAATCCTTGTGGGGGGAGGTGTTCAAGTTCAAAAAAGGGAGTTAAAAAAGTTAGTAAGCTGGCTGTTTTCTCACTTTCCAGAGGTTTCTCCTGACAAAATTTATGACCCAGGTTTCTGGGGAGTTGTCACCTATAAATTACAAGATTTGGTTAAGTCAGTTTAAGTTAAAAATACATTTTGTGCTTCTCAAATTAAACTTATTTTGCAATCTGCCCCCAAATTACGAAAACAGCTGTCCTCACAAAGTTTAGTCCCCAGTCCTACCTGTACTCCTTGTCCTAACCCTCTTCCCTCCCCTGCTCGCCCTAAAGGTGGGATTTTGAGAGGAGCAGCTCGCTCCAGCACAGCGCAGGGTGTCCACCATTCCCCTGGCTCCCCTAAAAGCTCCCCATCCCCTTGCTCGAAGAGTTCTGGCCAGACTCTCCGGGGATCCTCTCCTTCCCCCTCTCTCCCAGTTAGAAAATCCCCAGTTCGCAGACCCTCAGTTCAGTTTTGTTTGCCTCCCTAAGATGGCTCCCATGGAGCTCAAGATGGTGGAAGCCACATGGCTTTTCCCGCCTTTTCCATTTCTTCTCCCCATAATCCTTTTCGCCCCTCAAAAAACCCCTTCCTGTCCCTTGGCTCCTCCCAACTTCCCTCAGCCCCTCCCTCAGCCCCTCCCTCAGCCCCTCCCATTCCTCCTCTCTCCTCCCAAACTCCGCCCTCTTACCACTCCCTTGGGGCGGAGTCACAGGAAATTGAAATCTCCTCCCATTTTCCTGGCCACTCCTCCTCCCCTCTCAGCTCCGGTTCCCAAGCCCCGCCTTCCAGTTCCCATGCCCCGCCTTCTGGTTCCCACGCTTTGGAGTCCGGGGGGGGGGGGGGGGAGTAGGTGGAGACCTGGGACCCGGAGCTGGCTTCCGTTCCTACAGCAGCTCCTGTCACTTACCATCCGGAGAGGGAAGGGAGAGCTCAGGCTCAGTGGACCCTTTTCCCACATCATGTCATCAAAGAGCTGTGCAAAGCCCAAAAGGATTTCTCCCAGGAGAGTGAGTACTTCCGGGGAATCCTGAGGGCCACTCTGACTGAATCAGATGTGACCCCTGCCGACTTGCAGCGGCTTTTTTCATGCCTGCTAAACCCAAACGAGTTTGTTATGTGGGAAGCAGCATGGAAAAAGGAAATTATGGGAGTTTTACCATTCCTCTGGGACAATCCCCAAACTGGGCATGATTTTGATGGGGGGACTATCTCCACCGACCATCTTTGTGGGTTGGGGAATTGGGCCGATGGCTCATCACAGGCGCGCACAATTCCTCCCGAAGTTTTAAGAGAGAGTGCAAAGGCAGCAGAAAAAGCTTTCTTTGCACTTAAACCAGCAGCACCGCATTTAACATATTCTAAGATTTTTCAGCTACCAGATGAACAGTTTGTTGCCTTTGTTGAGCACCTCCGCAAGGCAATTGATCTTCAGGTGCAGAGTGAGGAAGCCAAAGCTGAAATTCTTAAGGAAGTAGACTTTGCCAATGCCAATCCAGCATGCAAGGCAGCCATCTTCAGCCTGCCCCTGGATCCTCCTCCCACCCTGCACCACATGTTGGAAGTGTGTGCTTGCAAGGTCACCATTTCGCCTGTGGACTTTGACCTGAAGACCAGACAGCCACCCCGGAGAGTTGCTGCTGCCGACACTGCTGACGCCTTGCCTGCAGATTCAGCCCCACCGGTCGACCATCAGCTGCACCCCTGCACCCCAGGACCAGCCCAGAGGAGAGCCGCTCCCTGCCATCTGTGTGGGAAACTTGGGCACTGGATGCCAGACTGTCCTTTAAGACTTCAATTTTTTGAATTCAGAAAGGCACAGAGAGAGCCGGGAAACACGCAACCAAAAACCTAATTTCTGAGCGCAGTTCCTCCCTGCGCCAAGACACAAATAATGCGGGACTAATAGCATTGTGCAGGGAGGGAAAGGGAGGAGACAAGCCGAGCCCGCCTGTGACCACAGCCAATTGTGACTATTCCTTACCGGACTTGACATATCTAAACTGCATTCAACCCAAGCCAATTTTAACAACTGTTTCTAAAGCTGTCCCTTTTAGGTTGCAGCTGACTGAGCCCTTTTACATTAGAGACACCAACTTCCATCTTGTGACCGTGTGTCCAGAGTTGCCAGGTACTTGGAAAGAAGTCGGCTGTAAGTATGTTGTTTTTGGAGACACAAAATTCACACCACCAGAACTTAATATCGTCCCAGGTCTGTAGACGTCAGATCCCAAAAAATTTTCACTAGGGTTGTGTTGTGTCTGTCCTCCCATCTTCCTGCCAAGGGGTCAAGTTTTAGCTCGGGCCATTCCAATGCCTGAGCTGACGTGGAGCCTAGAGCAGTTTTGCACCAATTCACAGGACACTCACACAGTTGCCTGGGCTCAAGTTTTAGGCTGAGAGAGCTTACTTGCTCCCTTTCTAGGGGTGGGGACCATAAGACTCTGCGGGGACTTTTGGACACAGGGGCAGATGTGACGATCATTTCCTTCCGGGAGTGGCCATTGCATTGGGAGTTGCAAGATGTGACTGGACGCATCCAAGGTGTCGGAGGCATCCAATTGGCACAACAATCCAAGAGTGTCGTGCAAATTAAGGAGCTGGATGGGCAATTGGCGTCAGTACGCCCATTCGTCTCAGATTATATGGAACCCCTGTGAGGGAGGGACCTTCTCGCCCAATGGGGAGCCAAAACTGACCTTCCAACAGCTCTTCAGGTTTTTCAGGCAGCGGTCACTGAAGAGTGCCCTATCCATAAACTGAATTGGAAGACCGATGAACCAGTGTGGGTATAGCAGTGGCCGCTCAATAAGCAAAAATTGAAGGCACTCAATGAGCTTGTTGAGGAGCAGCTACGCAAAGGCAACCTGGTGGAGACCATGTCAGAGTGGAACTCCCCAGTGTTTGTCATCAAAAAGCCCAATAAAGATAAGTGGCGGCTCCTCCACGATCTCCGCCAAATTAATAATGTTATTCAAGACATGGGTCCCCTCCAACCAGGGATGCCGTCCCCGACGATGCTCCCTCGAAATTGGAATTTGGCAGTTGTATACATTAAAGATTGTTTTTTCCAAATTCCTCTACACCTTGATGATGCCCTGCATTTTGCCTTCACGGTTCCCACCATCAACCATGAAGCCCCAAGGAAGCGCTACCATTGGCGTGTTCTACCCCAAGGAATGAAGAACAGTCCTGTCATCTGCCAATGGTACGTAGCTTCCTTGCTGTCCCCAGTTCGTGAGACAGCCAAAGACACAATAATTTTTCATTATATGGATGATAATCTTGTTTGTGCTCCAACAGACGACATACTTACCCATGCACTTGACCTGACAATCAATGCATTGATTGCTGCAGGATTTGAGCTCCAAGAAGACAAAATTCAACGGATGCCACCCTGGAAGTACCTGGGTTTGGAGATTAGTAAGCAGACCATTGTTTCACAAAAATTGGCAATTAAAACTAACATCAGGACATTGGCAGATGTCTACCAGCTGTGTGGGTCTTTGAACTGGGTAAGGCCTTGGCTAGGCATTCCAACTGATGACCTAGCCCCTCTTTTCGATTTATTGAAAGGGGGAAAGGAGCTTAGTTGTCCTAGGTCTCTTACCCCAGAGGCACAGGCTGCACTGGAGAAGATCCAAAAGTCAATTTCCACCAGGCAGGCCTGCAGATACCAACCGGGTCTGCCATTCAAGTTTATCATTTTAGGGAAGCTGCCACATCTTCATGGCATGATTTTCCAGTGGGACGAGTCTGTTAAGGGCAAGGACCAAGGCTTGGGAGACTCTCTCTTGATTATAGAGTGGGTCTTCCTCAGCTGTCATCGGTCCGAAAGGATGACATTGCCTCAAGAGCTGGTGGCAAAACTGATCCGCAAAGCAAGATGGCAGACCAGGGAGCTTGCAGGTTGTGATTTTGGCTGCATTCACATCCCCATCCAACTGAAATCTGGCCAATTTAAATTAAACACTTTTGAAAAACTACTCAGCGAAAATGAAATGTTGCAATTCGTCTTGGACAGCTACACCGGCCAAATTGCTGTTGATCGGCCGGCCCACAAAATTTTTAATCAGGACGTCCAATTTGCTTTCTCATTAAAGAGTGTCCAGAGTCGAACCCCTCTGAAGGCTTTGACTGTATTTACTGATGCGTCTGGAGCATCCCACAAGTCAGTGATGAATTGGAAGGATCCTCAAACTCAGCAGTGGGAGGCTTGACATCACTGAGGTAGAGGGATCACCTCAGGTAGCTGAGCTTGACGCAGTTGTCAGGGCCTTTGAGAAGTTCTCTGAACCATTTAATTTGGTCACAGATTCGTCTTTTGTAGCTGGTGTAGTGTCCAGAGCAGGAAATGCCATCTTGCAAGAAGTGTCCAATGTTCCATTGTTTAATTTGCTCTCAAAACTTGTCACATTAGTTTCCTGCTGAGAGCAACCCTTTTTTGTGATGCATGTCAGATCACATACCAACCTGCCGGGGTTCATTGCGGAGGGTAATCGGAGAGCCGATGCCCTTGCCGCGCCAGCTCAGATGGCCCCACTCCCCGATGTGTTCACTCAAGCTAAGATCAGCAACCAGCTGTTCCATCAAAACGCCCCTGGCCTTGTTTGCCAATTCCAACTTACCCGTGAACAAGCCAAGGCGATCGTGGCAACATGTCCCCAGTGCCAGTCCCATCAAATACCATCCATCAGTTCTGGCGCCAACCCCAGAGGGTTGTCCAGTTGTGAAGTGTGGCAGATGGACGTGACCCATGTTCCATCCTTCGGCAGTTACGTCCATGTTTTGGTGGACACTTTCTCCAGTGTGGTTTATGCTTCTGCCCATACAGGGGAGAAAGCCGTTGACACAGAAAAACATCTCGTGCAGGCTTTCTCTGTGCTGGGCATCCCCATGGTCATCAAAACAGACAATGGCCCAGTGTATAAATCCAGGGAATTCAAGAGCTTCCTGCAGCAATGGGGGATAGAGCACAAGACCGGCATCCCCTATTCCCCAACAGGCCAAGCCGTGGTGGAGAGGACCCACCAGAGCCTAAAAAGTGTTCTGGAACAGCAAGGTACGGCAGTGAAGGTGGAGTCCCCCCAAGTCAGATTGTCCAAGGCCCTTTTTACGATGAACTTTTAAAATTGTTCCTTTGATAATCTTAATCCACCCATAGTTAGGCACTTTGGTCATCATGAGCAGCTGCACCTGAAAGCCAGGCCCCCGGTTCTTGTTAAAGATCTGGAGACCTGGAAAACAGAAAACCCTTTCCTTCCCAAAAGGGTGTCTGCAGTCGATGCTGTAGCTCAGGTAGAGGAGGCTTGTTGGAGGAGGAAGCGCAAGCCCTTTGAAGCAGACCTTGACATATGGGAATCAAGCTGAGACCTTTTAAGTTTAGTTCTTTAACTTATTTCTGTTTCATTTCAGTGACCCTGACCCAATGGCTCCATCCCTCACTGCCTTCACCATCTTTGTGGCAGTGTTTTGGTCCCTCTTACCACCTTCGGACCCGTGGATTGTTCCGCAACCCAAAGCGAACTGGCTAGGGGACATTTTTTCGGGATGGGATCTTTCGGGACGGGCCGAATCAGTTTTGAAGATTGTATTTTACGTTATTTTAGTTATTGTTTTAGTGGCTTCTTCAATTCTCTGGAGATTGATCAAAAGACTGATGAACAAAATGATGCTCCCTCCGAGTGTCAACCAAGTGGTGAGCCTTCAAATAGAAGAACCATCAGCTGAAGAAGTCCAGTGGGCTTCTGCCCCGATGAGCCACTCCTTGTTTGGGGACGTTTATCAAGACTCAGAGTTTAACAACCAAGTTCAGTTTACCTCCTTTCGATTTTTTCTTTATTTTTTAAACAAAAAAGGAGGAGATGTTGTGTTGTGTCAGGTTGTTCTGTTCCCCTCTCAGTTTGTATGATGGATTGTTCTGTTTCCCCCCCTTAGTTGCAATGGTTCAAGCCTGTTTCACTCTGCCCTCCTCCCCACTGCCTGTCATCCCTGCTTCCCCCACCAGCCTTATGTATCCTTCCTTTGGTCCCTCCCTGGTGCCCTGTCTGTCACTTGGCACTCCCTCCCTTCCCTCTAGAAACTTCTAGCTGGAGCGTCGAGTGATTGGATCAGGGACCAGGACCGCTCCCTCGATGTATTCCCATTGGTCTGTCCCTAATGTCAATCCCCAGCATCCCACTCCCCTCTGGTTTCCCATTTGTCCAGAGGTAGTTTACTCCCCTGTTTCCCCTGCCCCCTTAAAAGCTGCTGCATTTCTGGGATCGGGGCTTCAACTGAGAAATTTTATTAGAGCCATTAAAGCCTGATTGTACCCTCGGCAGGAGTCAGCTCTCTTTCTTTCTGTTGGCTGTTGCTGCGAGCCCCGTCCGATGCAGGGAGCTGCCTTCACCATAGCGTGGGGCTGTATCCCTAGGCGCTGTCTCAGGTGAGACCCGAGAGTGCCTCTGCTGCAAGCAGTGTGCTGGTTGCTTGCCGGGCGAAACGGGGAGGACAAGCCTCCCCCCAACAGTTTGCTGCTTCATGGTCCTATTCAAAGGTTCTCCCTAGGAGAGAGCCAAGCTGACCTTCAGAGGGTTAACAGTGAGAAAGACTTAGCTCGAGGTGGGTAATGACTGATTCAAAAGGAATGATTGCCCAGGGTGAGTCAAATGGGCATTTTCCCCTCTAAATATCTGTCCATGGTTCAGAATTACTTGTACATGCTGTTGTATTGGTTGTCTTTAAATCAGTGTGGAAAGAGACTGGCTGTTCAGAAATTCACATTGATATGATATGAACTTTATGAAAGTCAGAGAAAGCATTGCAGGAGCAATTAGAGAAGGAATGTTTACAGTTAGTTGTGGAGCATGAAGGAGTTTGTGTGGAAAAGAAAATTAATCTATTCCTTCATCTGGCTTTCACAGAAGTAGAAAAGCTAAAATCAAAAAACTGTGAACTACAGGACATCAATTTAAGTTGCTGTGGACTAGTGGGCATTAATAAATCCTTGTACTCTGCTGGCAAATTGGAAGAGTTTAGACAAAGATATCAGGAGGACAAAATAATGCATCTGTGGCTTCCCTAGGGGAAGCTCATAAACTACCACATGGACTGTCCTGCACAAGGGAGAAGCTCTGGCTAAACTTCAGAAAACACACAGCTGAAGGGCTGATGAATCAGACTCAATATGTGTGAAGGGTCTCCCTAACTGGAGATCAGATTCTCTTGAGTCAGGCTGAAGCGGGAAGTTACTGGTGACCAAGGGCCTTTCTGGCTATGAATTGTAACCGAGCACAGACCCTACAAAAAGGGGAAATCCTCACACAGTTAAAACCCTCATGACACCTTACAGAAAATGTACAAAAGACAATTGATGCAATTGTCCAATTAATGCACACACAATTATTGGCCCTGCAATGACGTTGGTCTATGGAATTGGAGGCAGATCCTCAGAGGTTTCCTGTCTTGATCTGAGGCTTACCTGATGCACTAAGAGTCCAAGCTAAACAGTTACCAGAGTGATTTATGGCAGTCCCTAGGCCTGGAAGAAGGTGTGCGCCACTAGGAATTCCTGGTTATAGGTAGCCCAGGAATTAGTAACTACAGTCCAATAACTATGGGTCTGTGGTACCAGTGGTCCTAAGCCAAAGATGAATATGGGGAGGCTAGAGCAGGTCCAAAAACCTCCCTTGACAGGTAATTACAGACAAAATGTGTCAACTAAAGGGCAGAGATAGAGTTCATGGTTGGAGGGTGTTGCAAAAGGAATTCCTCAGGAAGTAATGGAGAAAGAACCCAGCACTATCGTGTAAGGCTTGATAAATAATTGGGATTAGATCAAAGAGCCTCCTATGGGTGACCCCCCTCAGGAGTCCAACACTGTGGTCCTCTCAGCCCCTCCAGATACTGAACTAACCAATTTAACCATCACTGAGACAGCAAACTGGACTCTTTGGTCTCAGCACATGCGCTGAAGAATGCTTGGTGGATTTATATGAGAAGGCTAACAGTAAGCAGCCGGGGACATATGATAATCAGGTTTTCCCTAGTCCCTTTTAAATCCTTGGCTACTTTGGTAGTGGATACTGGAGCGCAAATGTCAGCACTTCAAATTGAAGTTGCCACTGATTGTGGCATTAAGCCAGAGTAGAAAAGATATGGGTAATTAATGCTTCTGCTAAATCCCAGCTCCAGTGAACAGCTCAGGTGCAATGTTGGTTATCAGAGGATGACTCAGCCACAGAAGCTGTCATGATTGTGGAGCCACTGCTGGCTAACATCTTGGAGTTGGATCTATTAAAGGGAAATGCCTGGACAAAAGACAGAGGGAGAGGACAGGTGTTTGGCCTCCCATCTCCCTCTGCTCCTCTACTCGAGAATGCTGCGGGTTTGCCTCCTTCCATAATAACAGCTGTGAAACCCTGCCTCACTCCTTTTAGGAACGTGTGAAGAAATTGCTCCAGTAATTGCAGTATTGCAGGAGGAAGGGGTAGTTGTCCCCATCCACTCACCATATAACAACCCTGTATGGCCTGTCCATGAACCTAATGGGAAGTTGTGGCTGAAGGTGGATTACTGACAACTCAGTGCTAACACTGGCACTTTAACAGCTGCTATGCCTGAGACAGCCAGATTGATTTCCACAATTCAGGAATGGGCCTGATCAATACTTGAGACTATTGATGTCAAAACCATGTTTTTTATGGCTCCTTTGCTGAAGGCAGACAGGGATTGTTTTGCTTTTACCTGGGAGGGGAATCAGTATCCCATTACTCAGCTCCCTCAAGGATACTGACGTTCCCCTGCTTTGGCCCATCACGTACTAGCATAGGAGTTGGCGCAGATTGTCCATGAAGGAGGAGCTAAAGTGTACCAATTCATTGACGATATTCTGGTGTGGTGGCTCTGATGTCACCACAGAGGGCCAGACTCAGATTCAGTTTCAGGAGAGCCTGAAACTTCTTATTTGCAAACAAAAGGTACAGCTTTGTTCCTCTGGGGTTAAGTTCATACTTATATGACGAAAAGAAGGAGCCGTGTGTATTCCCCCTGAAACCTTAGAGCAAGTAAAGAGTACTGTGAATAAAAAAGAGCTCTAGCGTGTTTTATGTTAATTCACTTTTGGAAGAAGACATTTTCCAGACGTCTCCATTATTGCTTGCCCCCTGTATGATCTAACACGGAAAAGAGCGGTTTGGGCCTGGACCACCTCCCCCCCCACCATGGACAAGGAAGCTCCAACACTACTAATTTGAAGGCAGTGTACATAAGACTTTAAGGCCAATACATACCACAGACCCACATACATATGTGGCAGTGAGGACCTGAAATTCCCACCCACTGGGTTTTATTCTTTAGCTTTAAAAATGCTGAGAAGCCATATTCGGCATGGGAAAAGGGCCTGTCTGTGGTTTGCTTAGCCCTGCAGGTAGCAAAATACCCAATTTGATAACAGCTGATCTTTTTGTGAGGAACTTTTAAAGTTTTCAAACCAGTGCTGTCTGAACCTCCTTCTCTCCCTCCCCTCCTGAGGGATAACTCTGTGGGACACAGTCTGGAAACGGTATGCATAAATTGATCGTTATTGTCACTCTCACAGAATAACTGAGGGAGCCCCAAAAACATTCCACATTCAAAAAAAAATCTGCTAAACAACCTGACTTGGCCCCTCCTCCTTCCTGATAGGTGCTATATAAAACCTGCTCCCCCTTTTTAACCTCACCTTAAGGATATTTGATTTACAGATGCATTGGTCAGACGAGAGGGAAAAGCATGGAAATACTGAGCAGTGGCTCTACTACGGCTAAAGTTGATTTGGGGAACAGGGTGGGGACAGAAGAAGGGAGTGCCCAGGTTGGGGAATTATAGCAGTGTAGTGTAGTGTATTTACAAGGGAATCAGACACCGAGGAAGACGGGTACATTTACACAGATTCTTATGCAATATTCAAAGGATGTATGGATTGGGTCCCCTTTTGAGAGCAGAATCATTGTGAAGTAAATAGAGTATCATTGTGGCAATGAGAAAAATTGGAAGAAATCCTAAATATTGCCAGACAAAAAACCTTTTGTGGGGTAGGTTCCTGCACACCAGACATGGAATAATCCTGCATACCTGTTGAATAATCAGGTAGATACACTGACATGATTAACTAGGGTAGCAACAGGAGGAAAAAAGGAAAAGTGTGAGCATCTGTTGGAATGGTTACACATAAAAAAAGGCCATTCAGGAAACCAAGATTTATTTAAAGAAGCAATCACTAGAGGGTGGCCAGTGACTAAGGAACAATGCAACACAGTGATCTCTGCTTGTGCCTGCCTGTGCCACACTTGGCTGAGAGATCATGATCCACTGAAAAATCATCTCTGCTCCTGACACAAAGCAGGAGCTTGGTAGGTAGACTATATTGGTTCCTTCAAAACTGCTAATGGAAAACAATGCATACTGTTTGGGGTTGACATAACATCAGAACTAAATCTGGCTGAAGTTGTGCAACAAGCTATGTTAAAAAAATTACTGCAAAACCTCTGAAGTTAAGGTTCATTTGACTGCCCAAACCAAAGTCTATCCAATCAGATGACACAAACCATTTCACTGCCGGGGTCGTACAGGAGTTGGCCTGAGAGGAAGAAATTTAGTGGCCACACTACATTTTATCCACAAGCAAAGGGTATTGTAGAAGGCACCAATGTGCCCCTAACGCAAAAAAAAAAAAAAAAACACCTCATAAGTCTGTATGGGCCTTCAGAGTTTCCAGTGCAGTAAATAAAATTACTAGTTGATGAATGGTTGCCCCTGAACAGCATTTTGCCCTGAATCTCCCAGTATTACACTGGGTTAAAAGGAAGATAAATATCCTGTAAACTCACTCCATTATTCAGGCCAATCTCTATTGATGAAGCTACCCTCTGGTTGTACAGCAACCAGTGCCACACACACTAAACCTCCAAAATTCCTGGCCAACCATTATGCATGAATAGCTGCTGATGCACATGGAAAAGACAATCATATCAACACTTGACAGGTTTTTTCTTCTTTTTAATATTTAATCAAGGCCCCAGCTTTTCTTAACTGAACTTATGAGAATGTAAGCAGTTTTCTAGAAGGACAGGATCATCCCTCCTGGAACTGAGTGATGAAGATGTAGTCAATTCCTTAGCCAGGCACGTATCACTGAATCCCACCCCGTTCTAAGAACATTAATAGAACAGGAAGCAAACACTGCTTTTGCGGTATTTCAGTATGACACATTGCATCATTATGACTGAGTCACAAACGGCAAATGTTTAATTGTGCCTTGCAAAAATCTGCTTTCCAGTTTAGTATTGGTTGAGGTAATTTTCCAAATTATTTATTTCATTGTTTACTGCTTAATTTTCTGAATGAGGAAAACAGAGGTGGAAATCCCTCAGCTGATTTCAGCAGTAACATTTAATGAGCTCTGAAACTTAAAAATGCACAGTGCATGTGCTTCAAACGGCATGTTTTTCCAACCTCTCTCTTGAAGGTAAGGTGGTGACTGGATGATGGGCACAACACCCCAAGATGTCTGATGACATCCCTCCCTGTGCTGTACAGCACACAATGTGTTGTGTTGTCATACTGTCTGCTGCCTTTGATCTGCCCTGGAACATGAGATTCTTTATGGAGAACAACCAGATGCATCATCCAACCTCCAGATCTGGATCTGTAGAATTCCTAATTAGGGCAAAATATTCCTTTGTATTCACCCTGTGTGATGCATCACTCACTGATGTAGATAGGTGCTGCATATTTTATGCCTGTATCCAGTGAGTGAGGACTGAAGGCAGAACCCTTTTTCTCTGGCTTCTTCTTTAGCAGATACATGGGCACAAATTGACTGACTCATCCATTGTTTGACTTTGCATTGATCCTTTAGTTCTTAGTCTGAAGAAAATAGTTAATAACTAAAACATATATGAAGAGTGTTTGCTAACAATTATTTTCCTAATCTAACGGCACTTAGAAGCCATGAACCATTTTATTTAAAGAGAGGGATACAATTATGCTATTAAAACAAGTAGAGAAAGGTCCTTCTTTCACAACCTGCATAAGCTTTTTCCCTGCTCTTGAGAGAAATTGAAACCAGAATAACAGTCACTGCTTTGCTGCAGCTTTTCTTTAGGTTTATTATATGAATTTTTGTAGTTTCTTCCTGTTGAAATTAAGCATGTTGGATGGGGAGACTGAGAGCATTAGATGCTAGCTCTTCTGCCTACATAGGAATTGAGGTGGCAGGTAAGAGCATCCCACACTGTCAGGCAGCACATGAATGGGAATGGGTGAACTGGTTTTGTGAGACAACTAGACAAAAGAGTAATTATCACATGAGAGAAATCATATCTCTTAGCATCAATGAGTGGCACATAACAGGATCCACCTGTCTCAAAGGGGAAAAAAGAGTTATTAGACCTGTTGAGAGAGCTTTTAACTAGGTTTTAAGGGGGGTGGAGACATAACCAGTCTTGACAGAGATAATGTTTGGGAAGGGGAGAACTATTGTGACCACCCTAGTAGCAAAAGGAGACTTGTGATGGAATACCTTGAGCAGCACAAGCAGAAAAAGGTGTAATCACAAGACAGAACTATAGAACTATATCCCTACTGAGATACACAATCAAATATCTCTGTAAAGTGCTTGTAGAACATGGAGTATGAGGAACAGACAAGATGAACCAGAGATCTATGTGCAGTCACAGGATTTTGATCTCGCACTTACAGAGACATGATGGGATAGCTCACATGACTGGAATGTTGTTAGGAAGGGCTACACCCTGTTTAGGAAGACAGACCAGGAAGGTGTGGTGGTGGAGTTGTCCTTGATGTGAAGCAACACTTGGAATGTCTTGGGGTGCATGATGAGTGCATCAAGAACTTACGGGTTAAGATAAAAGGGCAGACCAATGAACACCCACTGCTGTGGGTGTTTGCTGCAGGCTGCCTGATCAGGAGGAGGAGAGGGATGAAGCCTTCTACAGGCAACTGGAAGGAGCCTCCAAATCACAGGCCATGATTTTTGTGTGGGACTTTAACTATGCTGACATCATCCTGATGATGCTTGTTTGTACCTTCCAACTCAGAATATTCTGTGGTTCTGTGACATCTGCTGGAGAAGCAGTACAGTGAAACACAAACTGCCTAGGAGGTTCCTGGAAAGCACTGATGACAGCTTCCTGTCACAAGCAGTGGAGGGTCTCACAAGGAATGGTGTGCTGTTTGACTTTATGCTAACAGGGAAGGCCTTGTTGGAGATGGGAGGCCTTGGCTGTAGAGACCATGAGATTGTGGAGTTCAGTGTTGGGTGAGGAGGGAGCAGGGCAGCAAGTAAGATCACAACTGTGGACTTCAGGAGAGCTGCATTTAACCTCTTCAGGGATCTTCTTGGAACAATCCCATGGAAACAGGCTCATGCAGGAGAAGAGTACAAGAGTGGCAAGCTGCCACTGAGATTAGCTCAGCTGATTTGAGCATGGTGTTAATAATGCCAGGGTTGTCAGTTCAATCCCATATGGGTCATTCACTTAAGAGCTGGATCAATGATCCTCATGGGTCCCTTCCAAGTCAGAAGATTCTGTGATTCCATGATATTCAAGGATTACTTCCTCCAGGCTCAAGAACAATGCATTCCAATGAGAAAGAAATTGGGCCAAAGAGGCAGGAAACCTCCATGGATGAACAGAGAACTCTGGTCATTACTCAAGTATAAGCAAGAAATACAGAGGAGATGGAAGCAGGATCAGGCAACTTGAATATAGGAGATCATGTCAGAGTAAGTAGAAATGAGACAAGGAAGGCCAAAGCCCATTTGCAATAAATCTGTCCAAGGATGTCAATGACAACAGGAAGGACTTCTTCAAATACATCAATAAATAAAGAAAATCAAAAGATAATGTGGGCTCATTACTAAATGGAGGGAGAACCATGGTAGCAGAGGATGAAGAGAAGTTACTGAACACCTGCTTTGCATCAGTCACCACTGAAAAGATCAGCCCTGGTCACGGATCAGGGAGGGGTCACTGACCCCTGAGACCAAGGTAAGGAATATTGGGGTGAAGACTGTCCCTGGGTTCAGGAGGATGAGGTTAAAGAACACTTGACATAAGTCCATGGGTACTAACCAGATGCATCCATGAGTGCTGAGAGAGCTGGTGGACACCAGGCTGTGGCAAAGAGGAGAAGTTCTTAAGGGCTGTAAGAAAGCAGACATCACCCAGTTCTTCAAAAAAGTTAAGAGGGAGGACCCATGGAACTACAAGCCACTCAGCCTCACCTCAACCCCTGGAGAGGGGATGAGCACCTAATTCTGGAGGCTATCTCTATCCACATGGAAGACAAGAAGCTGATCAGGAGTGGTCAACATGTATTCACTAAATGTATGTCATGTTTGACTGGCCATATCATCTTCTATGATGAAACCAGTACTTGGATGGATGACAGGAGAGCAGTGGATGTTGTCCACCTTGATTTCAGCAAGGCTTTTGACAGGGTCTCTCACATCCTCATAGGAAAACTCAGGAGGTGTGGACTAGGTGAGAGTACAGTGTGGTGGATTGAGAACAGCCTCAATGACAGATCCCAGAGGGCTGTAATCAGAGACACAGACTCTAGTTCGAGGCCAGTCACTAGTGGTGCCCCTTAAAGTTTAATGCTGGGCCCAGAATAGTTTAACCTGTCCATCAGTTGCTTGAAGGAAGGGGCAGGTGCCTCCCCTGCAGGTCTGCTAATGATACAAAGCTGGAAGGACTGGACAATACCACACAGCACTGTGCAGCCCTTTGGAAGGACCTTGATAGATTGAAGACTTGGGCTGAGAAGAGCAACCATAGGGTCCTGCATCTGAGGAGGAATAATCCCCCCACCAGGACAGGCCAGGGCTGACCTGATGGGAAGCAGCCCTTCGGAGAAGGACCTGGGGGTTCTGGTGGACAACAAGCTGTCCATGAACCAGCAGTGTGTTCTTGGGGCCAAGAAGGCCAGCAGAATCCTGGAGTACATTAGGCCAAGAGAGCTGATCCTGCCCATCTACTCAGCCCTAGTGAGGCTGCAGTCTGGAAGACTCTGTCCAGCTCTGGGCTCCTCAGCACAGCAGGGAGATAGAGTTCCTGGAGTGAGTGCAGACAAGAGCAACAGAGATGATCAAGGGACTGGAGCATTGCTCTCATGAGGAAAGGCTGAGAGAGTTGCAACTTTTCAGCCTCAAGAAGAGGTGGCTAGACAGGGACCTCATCAAGGTCTGTCAGTACCTGAAGGGAAGCTGTCAGGATAATGGAGCCAGGCCTTTTTTGGTGGTGTCAACCAATAGGACAAGAGGCAATGTGCAGAAACAGATGCACAGGACTTTCCACCTGAACATGAGGAGGAGCTGGTTTACAGTACAGGTGACTAAGCACTGGAACAGACTGCCCTGAAAAATTGTGGAGTCTGCCTCACTAGAGATACTCAAGAACCATCCAGATCCAGCCATGTACCATGTGCTGTGGTATGGCTTTGCTTGAGCAGGAAGGTTGGACCAGATAACTCACTGTGGTCCTTTTCAACCTTATTCATTCTGTGGTTCTGTGATAACCTCTCCTCAAGCAAGAGTTGCCCAAATCTATAGGATTATGGATCTTCCTTTAGCAAAGACAAAATACACAGTGAAGCTGTGTTTCCCTCGGTAAACTCACCCAAACCATTATCAATATTTGCATCTTTGAAATCTTTAGCTGACTGACTGTTAAGGATCTTATGGGTACTGCTCTGGGCTCTTGATAAAAAATACATTTTCTGTGTATTGACACATTCACAATCTGTAAGATGAAAATACCTCCATGCTTTCCTCAGCAGAAGCTTGACTTGAAGGAGCCAGACTTCAGGGTTACTTCATTCAGCCTATGCCCTCCATGAGTTTGTGATGTGACTTCACTGAAACTGTGAACAATGACACAACTAGCTATGTGAATCATAACAGTGTGACTGAAAAAGGTGTGTTCTCATTGTATCAGCAAATGCTCTGGATGACTTTGTGATATGGTCATATGTAGGCTGAGATTGCCAATTTATTTCATAAAAAAGCAACAATGATTTATATTCATCATCCAAAATCTGTAGGAGCTTATGTGAATGTGTTGCTAGAAATGCAGCTGCCAAGCACCCATCAGTCCCCATGGCTGCCTTGACTGCTGTACAGGCCACTGCAAACCACTCAGTATCAGCTGGAACTCCTCAGCGTGTATGAGACAGAGACAGCTTCAGCAGGAAAGGTACAAATGATATCATTTCAGAGATAGAAAAAGTAAATTTTTAACCCATATGGGCTTCTACCCTCTTGCCTGAGTACTTGTTCCACATTGATTTCTGGAGAAATTAGGTGCTTAGGCATCTGTTTGTGTTTTAGCAGCTCAAATATTGAAGAAGAAGGCAAAACCTTCTCATCCTGAAGTGATAAGTGGGTTGCCTGTCTTCCTGGGAAGGATCCTCAGATAATGGTAGAACTTCATGTAAATGAGAGGACCTTCTTGCTAAACATGTCTAGAGAATCAGGGCCTCTGAGGGGGAAGAGCTTCAGGAAAGCACTGGAGGCAGTACAAACAGGGAATCCTACTCTCAGCTGCCAAAATTGCAAATCTGGAAGTATTATTCATGACTCAGAATTGCTCATTATCCAGATATTCTTCACATGTGCTGCATATACTCCTAGGGTGGAGGTTTTAAAGTGGAGAGAGGGAGAACTGTACATTTCCCAGGGTTCATTGGAAATAAAAGGTCATTACAGTTTTTATTTCGTACTATTGAATAATACATATTTAGCAAAAAGTTAGCCCTGAAAACATGTTAAATGCAAGCAAGATATTAAAAAAAAAGAAAATAAAGGAGAAGGAACAGCTGAAAACATTGTAGGTCATTGCAGCTGTGTTGGAATCAGAATGGTTCTGTCATGGACTAATGAAAGATATGTGAATAATTCATTTCATATTTATCTACTTTAAGGTCATGTACAACATTTATTATCATAACATTTGAGTGCCTCACAGTCTCTGTTGTTATCTTCACATTTCCCTTGTCAGATCCTATTATTTCCATTCTACAGCTGAGCAATCAAATCAGCCAGCAATCCAGGGGGGATTTACCCTGCTTTTATGCCATTTACAGCACCTAAGTCAGGCACTCAGCCCTTGTGAGGAATGCCTGTACTCAAGAGGGAATGTCAGGTCTTGCCAGAAGGTGCCTGAGATGTACCTGACTTTTATCAACATACAGGAGGACTCTAAGTGCTATGAGCTGGATGAGATGAAAGTGAATCTCTGGGATTTGCCCACAATCTGACAAGATGCTTGAAGCAGGCCATGAAAACATGCAGCCTCCTAGTTCCATATCACTGACCTAGCTGCTCCTGCTAGCTGTTTTCTGAGAAAAGTTTATGATGTTTTATGAAGCTCAGGACAATCTATGTATATTACCAACTTCCCAGATGCCTTTGAGTTGGCACTGATACATGGTTAGAAGATAATAAACTACTCTCCAGCCAGCAGACTGTATGCTGTAATATGTTATGCAGTACAGTCCAGGATCTCACTACAGCTGGAAGTCTATTACTGGCTTGCTTACAGTGTGTCTTTTTAAAGGCAGATAAACTGTAGCCTGCTCAGATTTTATAAACATGTTTTCTTCTTCCCAGCTGTAATAAAAGCTGGCCAAAATTCAGGCTTACAGAGACACCAATTTAAGTCCAAAATGAGTCTTTAAGTTATGTTATTTAAGATTTGCGTGCATGTAGTCAGGAGCAGAATTTAGATTGTTATGTTTAATCTAGCTTGACTCCTTTTAATTCTTTCCTGGTGGGAGGATATTAAAGCTTTCAAGAGTCAGTCTTTGTTCCAGTTTGTTGGTGTACCCATGGCAGGTTTATAAATTTTATGTTTCATCAAATTGGAACGACAACCACATGCTGTAGGATTTTCCGCCTCATTACACAAACCTTCACTGTGTACTCTGCTGAGCAAATGTCTAGATGATCTTGTGTCAGGTGAGTAAAATTTCATGAGTTTAAGTGTAAGTCCCAGCTTGCTTAGATTGATTCAAACCCCGCTTTTCCAGTTCATTCATTCTGGCTTCAATATTGCTTGAGACTCCAAAATTCTTATGAGTCTTGAAAGGCTGGACTTCTTCCCCTTACTCCTAGTATTGATGATTTTTGACATATTAAAAATTTTATTTTGAAAATAAAAATACTTTGCATTAATATAGCTATTAAATTTTTACTATTCTTAGTGATTCTTTTACTATTCTAAGTGACTTGCCCAAGGCAACAGAAGGAACTAGAGACAAGACTGGATTAGACACAAAGTCTTTCTGGCTCCTTGACTTAAGCTCGCACCTTTAGACAAAGCTTTTCTTTCCAGGATTGTAAAATTCCTCTTTCAGGAATTTCTAATACTCTTTCAGTTTTAGAAAATAAGTCCAGTAGGTAATCTTCTGAAAACTGTAAGCTGAGCTCATTGAGATTTGACTTAGAATTTCCCAGGTGGAGGAAGAGATCAGCATAATTTTTTCCTGTCCAGCACTTGGTTCTAATTTAATTTGCGTCTTTTTATATTGTCATCCTTTTGCTATTTTAATTATTGTAACTTTAAAGACTGTTTTACTTATTTCTATTCTGAGTTTCGTCTGTCTCTTAATGCAGCCTTTTAGACTATTGTCTATTTAACTGAGAATCTAATGGTTGGTGGCACATTATGGATATGAATGGATTGATTCTTAATTTTCTTCTGGTTAAGCTGAGGAGTTAATCAGGACACCTACACTCCCTCAATGTAAAGTAAATTTCCAAATTACCTATTCATTCTCAAGGTTCTTTCTGCAATCTTATGTGAAGTATCCACCTATTTTCACAATTACGTACGCCTGAAAAGACAGAGCAAGTGGGAGGAAACTGACCAAAGGTGAGCTACTCACTCAAGAGCCCTGTATGCCACTGATGAGAGACAGTCACTTTGAGGACAGAATTAATTTTGCAGATTTCAGAAGTCTGCCCTAAATGAATCACACCTAAAAAATGCCTGTTTCTCACTCATTACTATAAGGAAGGCCATGGTGAACAATTCTTTGAGGATGATCTGATTTAGGTGGTATTAATCCTACTTAATATTCCAAAATCCAGGCAGACTCTTTTCAGGAGAAATAAAACATTTTCCTGGTGGAGATTGCTTTAGTGGGAAATATAAGGGGTAATTTCCTATTCTGCGGTGTGGTGGGGAAGCTCAGCCCATGGTTTGTGAGGTGTTTGCAGCCTTGCGGGGTAAGTTCAGTTTGTGGCCCTTCAGTATATTCTCTGGGGCAACTTCAGAATGAATTGCAGGCTGGGCAAGTTCTGCTGGCAGCAGGGCAGCTTGGTCCCCAGTGCCACCTCTCTGGGCAGCCCAGAAGCCATGCAGCCCTTTGGCACAAGACATCCCCCCAGATTTAACCAGGGAGACATAGAAGTTGAATGCTGCCATGTGTGAGTGCCTCTCAGCCCTGCTGCATGCACAGCTGCCCAGCACTCCAAGTTCCCGTGTACTTGTTTCAGCCTACTTGCTGTGCACATGCATGCTTGTCCCAGACATTTGACAGGTAATGCAGCTGTAGTAGTATTTCTTTTCTGTCATCATTAAAAGGTATGCAGCCTGTCCAGGCAGATAACTTAGATGTTGTTGTCTATCCCAACAGCTGATTTTCTTCCAAGACCACAGAGTATCTTTTCTAAGTTGTTGCTTACCAAACTGAGCCTTCATCATCTTTAAATATGGCCTTCTTCTCATACATGCTTGATTTTCTATTTGTATACATACAGTTTTCTAGCCTATGAAGTACCAAATAACTCAGAATTTACTTGCATCAGTGATTTCTCTCTTTTCCGTCTTCTATCACTGCTCCAATATTTGCCTGGGCTGTAAATTTTAATGGTAGGAATTTTATGTTTCACTTCAGGTTGTGAATAGAAGAAGTCCAAACAGAGGGGAACAAAGAACAGGCTGTAGAGCAACTTTAGAAGGAACAGTAATTCTTACAGCTGTAGGTTAAGGCTTATCAGTCAGGCTATTTTAACCTGTATAGACCACACTTGGAATCAGAATCATTAAGGCTGGAAAAGATCTCTAAGACTAGCGACTCAGCACTGCCTAGTTCACCAGTAAATCACAGCTCTTAGCACCAAAACAACAAGTTTTTGAACATTGGCTGGGATGGTGATTTTACCACTTCCCTGGGAAACCTGGTTTAGTGTCTTTCTGTGAAGAAATTTTTCCTAATATCCAACCTACACCTCCCCTGGTGCAAGTGAGGCCATTTCCTCTTGTCCTATTTCTATTTCTCCTTACCTGGGAGAAGAGGCTGACCCCCACCTGGCCACAGCTTCCTTTCAGTAGAGACTGACAGGGTCACCCCTGAGCCTCCTTTTCTCCAAGCTAAACACCCCCAGCTCTCTCAGCTGCTCCTCACAGGACTGGTGCTCCAGACCCTGCCCCAGCTCCATTGCCCTTCTCTGGACTCTCTCCAGCTCCTCAGTGCCTTTCTTGCAGGGAGGGCCCAGAGCTGGACACAGCACTCGAGCTGTGCCCTCAGCAGTGCCCAGTACAGGGGGACAATCCCTGCCCTGGCCCTGCTGGCCACACCATGGCTGATCCAGGCCAGGATGCCATTGGCCTTCTTGGCCACCTGGGCACACCCTGGCTCATGTTCAGCTGCTGTCACCAGCACCCCCAGCTCCTTTCCAGCCACTCTGCCCCAGCCTGTGGCACTGCCTGGGGCTGTTGTGACCCAAGGCAGGACCTGGCACTTGGCCTTGTTGAACCCCACTCCATTGGCCTCAGCCCATGGATGCAGCCTGTCCAAATCCCTCTGCAGAGCCTTCCTGCCCTCCAGAAGATCAACACTCCTTATCTAGTTTTGTTTCAGCTGTGAACTGAGGATGCATTCAATCCGCTCATCCAGTTAGTTAATAAAGATATTAGACATTAATAAAGATATTAGAGCTGTCCTAAATACTGAGTCCCAAGGAACACCACTGGTGAGTGGCCCCCAACTGGATATAGCTCCACTCCCCACAACTCTCTGGGCCTGGCCATCCAGGCAGCATTTACCCCTTGTACAGTGCACCTGTCCAGGCCTTGAGAAGCTAGTTTCTCCCAGAAAATGCTGTGGAAAATGAAGTCAAAGGTTTTACTGAAGTATGGATAGACAACATTCACAGCCTTTCCCTCATCCACTTTTCCACATTCCATCCCATTCCATAACTGATTCAGGTTGTCACAGAAGGAGATCAGGTTGGTTAGGCAGGACTTGCCTTTCCTAAACTCAAAATGGCTCGGCCTGATCCCCCGGTTGTCCTGATATGCCGTATGATGGCACTCATGATGATCTCCATAACTTTTCCCTGCATTAAAGCCAGACTGACTGGTTTGAATTTCCCCAGACCCTCCTTCCCAACTGTCTTCCAGATGTATTTGTTTTCACAATCACAAGTTTATGTAGCAGCCTATCAAACCTCTTTCAGAATGATCACATGGAGCTCCTAAGTTTAAAACAATTGCATATGAAAGTAGGCAGACACACAAATATTCACATTTTCTTAAAATTAAATTGGTTTGGAAGAAGAAACTGTTCAGTGACTTATAGAAGACAAATTACCTTTTCTCTTCACAAAGCACTTAATAGCATCCAATTATATAAAATACAAAATAGTGTAGACTGTAGCACAGACAAAATCCAGGTAATGGAACTGCTGGTAGGATTTCCACAGTCTGGCTGGCACAGTCATCAAAAAGCAAGGAGTAAAATTGTAAAGGTAGACACAACTTTACTTCATCTGTGATAACTTGAGTCCTCTGGTTCACTGAAATTATATATTTGAACCCTTTTTTCTGTACTATTTTACCTTCTGGTTGCATTAACATCTGAAATTACTTGGTTAGCCAGACATTACACAAATACTTTTAGTGAGACTCTTAAGTCTTCAGACAAATTTCAGTTCAGACTTGTTCTTCCTAAAATGCCGCAAACTCTGTTCCGTGACTCTAATTTCCATTAGTTGTACTGTGACTAAATCAAAATCCTCATTGCCTTTAAGATTGTGCTAAAACTTTCCTGGACCAGGAAAGTTGTGTAGATCTGTCTTCCATCTGATTGAAAACTGAGCAGGTGAGCTGGGGACTCACAGATATCTTTATCATTCTAGAGGTTAAAATCTTTGTAAACATTCTTTCTCATTATCTTGCCTGATCTGCTGATGTTGTAGTTGCTCATTTTATAAGATCTGTGCATCTGGAAAAGTTATATCGTCTACATGTAGAAGCATAGCCCTATCATTCCTAATGATATTGGAACTAATCAGAGCTATTTCCCAAAAATCTCTGAGCATGATTAAACAGAGCACACTAAGGAATTTTTCATGCAGAATGGGAGACTGTTCAAAGCACTGTCAAAGATACTACTTCAAAGAGAGCAGATGGGAAATGTATATTTGATTTCCACATGGAATGGAATGAGGAACTGAAGGGTTCCTAGACCAGCCCTAAGCTGGAGGCAGGATCAATAGCACTGCACTTCCAGGTATGTCTGTCTGACCCACTTATGGTTCCCCTATCTTTTCTCCATCTGCAGTGAGAGTGCTAAGGAGTCTGGTATTATTTACAATATGTTTGCTACACCTGTCAGAGATTCAATGGAGATTTAATTCTAATACAAGCCAGCACAGGTAGAATGTAAACAGCAGAGAAACATTACAACTGGTTCTTGTTGATAGACAGCCTCCAAGTGAATTTGGATAGCTGTCCTAACTAAAGCCTGATCCTCTCAGAGGAGAAGCTCAGTAGCGACACATTACCAACACATTGTCTAAGAAAGAATGAAAAAGAATGAAGAAAATTCTGGCTTTTTTTGGCACTGTGCTCATTACACCAATTAAAATTACTGGGTATAGAATCATAGAATGATTTGGGTTGGAAGGGACCTTAAAGATTATCTAGTTACAAGCCCCCTTTGCTTAGCTCAGGTTCTTCAAAGCCCCATCCAAACAGGCATTGAATACTTCCACAACTTCTCTGGGCAACCTGTTCCAGTGCCTCATCAGTAAAGCAGTAGAGAATTTTTTCCTCAGTATCTATTCTAAACCCACCCTCTTTCAGTTTAAAGCTATTCCCACTTGAATAAAAAGCTCCCAGTGCAGGAGAGATGGATATAAAGATGATTTAGACTTTTGGTCATTTATATAGTGACAACTCCCTCTCTCCTCTTATTCCTCATTTTCTAATTGTGCTTCCCTGGAGGTTCCACAAGTATATCCATCACAGTGCTAATTTTGCATCTTTTGGCAGGATCTTGCATGATGCAGTCTACATTCCAGAAAAAGAAAAACACTGGTATTCATAATTGCAATTTTGATGAGCTGTGTGGCAGCTAAAATCATTATGGGTGAAATCTGATCTATGCTTCCAGACCACAAAAATAACATGTCTACATTTAAGTAGGGAGGGGAGCACTGATTCACATAAAATACAGCTTGAATCATACAAGAATGAATGCTTCTTGAAGGCTTACAAAGTTAGGTTAATTATTCTCTTTTAGTGTGCATTTTGATTTCCCATGAGGCTAGGAAAATGTAGAAACACTGTCCTAACCACAATAATACTTGTCTTCACCATGTTTCTAGCCCACAGAAAGGCAAGAGGTCTCCTTGAGAATCCCTATCCCACCAGACTTCCAGCCTTGTTTCCATAGTAGAGGGCAGGTAGGTCTGCTGAACTTTCAAAGTTTGCATACACATGTCAAAACCAGCTGCAAAAGCTGTAGGTGATGTAAATCAGCATAATTCCACCGATTTAAACAGAGATGCATCAACATTCACTAGCTGAGCATCTGGCTCCTCATCCCAGCTATTGTTCCAGACATGTGTGCACTAAATATTTCACCGTATTTTTCTGACATTAATAAAGTTTTTCCTCTTACCCTGTCCCTCACTGCACTTTCTAAAACAACTCTCTTACATATGTTTGTACTTTACAGCTATCATTTCCATTTAATAGCCATTATTTTAATTTTAAATATCAAGCTGTTTCTAAGAGTACATGAGTCATTTACCTGGGTGGAGAGAAGTGTCATATCAGATTTTGTTATTGATTTTGACACTGATGTACACCTTTATGTTACACCTTTAAGTATTCTTTCATATAGAAAAAAAAAATAGATAATCTTTTTCTTGCACAATACACGAGTGTTTTCTTAAAATGTTTATAATTGCAGACTAATACAATTATATTTACCAGCTGGCCAAACTTTCAGATAACAATAAGCAACTTTCCTTTAAAATGTCTTCACGGTTTTGAAACACACTTTTTCTCAGCTGGTCTTACCCCTGTGGAAGAGTAACTCATCTCATTTCATACCCTGGTTACAATACTATTTGGAAGGAGTTCAGGAACAGATTCTCATCCTTAAGATCTGTATCCCAGAGCAGCACTCTTACATTAATGTGAAGCATGTGGCTAAATCCCTTGAAAGACTCTTAAAACATCAACCAATTTTTTCCCCTCTTTTCCCTATTACCTTTTGTTTTATTTTGGTTTGTTTTTTGTTTGTTTGTTTTTTGTGGATATTTTTTCAATATTTCCTGGCTCAGCTCCTACTGTTAATCATATTTTTTCCCTTAGTATTCTTTTAAAAAATAAAGAATAATGGGAAATATAAATTTGAATGAGATTTGTCTGATAGTTTTCAGATTCTATTCTCTGAATTTCTTTAGACACCCTTAAGAACTTAGCCTGTGCCCAGCTCCATAATACAGTTACAATGGTAAGAGTACATGCAAGTTGACTTGGTTAAAGAAGCTTCAGCTGGGCTGTCAAGCTTTAATATCCCTCTTTGACTGCAATGTAGGCACACCCACAATGTGGGAGAGGAAACAGAAGTAAAGCAATATGCCCAAGATTACAGAGGAAGCCTGCAGCTGAGCAAGCAAGGAACTCTGGACTTGTGGCTTCAGGACCAGTGCCTTCTCTTCCCTTCCAAGAATTTGTAGGAAGTACTCTACCTTCCAAATTTCAGGCATAATGGGTTTTGTAATTCTGGAATTTAGGATATATTTTGCTTTGATTCCTCTCACATTCTGCTCTTTGTTTTTTTTTTAGCATTTGAAATGTTTGTGAATATTATCTACCTACTTCTCTTAGTGTAAACTAGGGATGTAGAATGCCTGCAGATTTTTTCCTGTACTTTAAAAATTATATACATAGTTAAGACTGGAACTTTTTTTTTGCTGTTTTTTATATTTTCTAGGCCTGAGGCATCCTGTAATGCTGTAGTTTAGCTAGTGAATAATAATTTCCTTCATTTTCCACCATGACTAGTAAGTTAGAACCAGTGTTAATGTCAATTAAAAAAAAAAAGTGATAAAAATAAAACAATCTATAGTGCTTCTTAGGGCTAATAGGAAAAAGTAGTAGGGAATCATCCTCAGAGATTGTTCGAGAGTGATGTAATTTTGCTGGTACTCAGACATCATGGGAAAGAAAACCTTAGAAATGCTTAAATATAAAGCTCCAGTTGATTTTAGGAGAGATTGCACATTAGGGTGGAATTTGGCCTTTCTAATTCGCAGTGGTCTTATGATCAGATCAGGCTTATTTCAGCTCCAGCTATACATGCTCCCTCTCCAAAGGCTCACTGCCATGATCCTTTCCAGGACTGCACAGGAGGGGCATTTATAATGGAAAGTGAGGCACTGTGGCATAGTTGATTCCCAGTTCTGCCATTGTCTACCTGAATGACCCCAAACAAGTAATTTTACCTCTTGAGTTTTTCCATCTGTACAGCACTTTCAGATTGGCAAAGGAAATATGCTGTATAAAAGTAAGGAATTATTATGGAGATGCTTTAATGAAGTTATTTGTTTGCAATCAGTTGCTTGTATCAGATAGTATGTTTATATTGCCTCTTTACACTTCACAGCAATATTTTCAGTTTCATCAGTAGTAAAAACAGGGAGAACGTGACTATGAAGATGAGTCATTTGATCCTCTAGGATACAGAAATTATATCAATTATGCCTGATAATCCTTATACCTGTCTCAGCCTTCTGGGAAAGAAAACTCTTGTTTTAGTTGGTCTTTTCTTAAGCAGTGGGAATTTCCCAAGTAATGTTATTTAAATACCATCTTCAAATATCCATGCTAGTTCCCAAGACTCCCACTTGTTCTGAGGGTACAAACAGCACAGCACATGCATTTCTCTGGATCAAAGCAAAGAAATGCCTAAAGGTTTAGTTTACTGGAAATACCTGGTTGGTTCTGATTCTCCACTTTCCTTGGGGGCTTGTACACGCAGTAGACAGACTACCTGGAAGACCACGGGATGTGGAAATACACAATGTAGAGTGATGTTATTGCCATGCAACAGCTGTCCTTGTTACTTTTATTTAGGGATGCTGGGCAGGCAGAGACTTCAGGGGCAAAGTGTTCATCCATTCACTTTCTTCCCAACAAATTCACAGAGCAGCCAGCAATAGCAGACCATTGAGACTCCACTAGCCAGCAGAACTTACTCAGAAAAAGAAAGGATGTGTGGCTCAGCAAAAAATAAGGCTTTCATAAAATTATTTTATTTGGATCCTTGCCTACAAAATCTCAATAGTTTATATTCCCAAATGCCCCTTTGGTCACTAAGACAATATCCAATCTTGTTTAAAGTTGTTCTCACTAGGAGAATATTTTTTCTATCATCTCACAGAGGACCATTTCACAACCTGATACACCTCATTCTCACATTCATCCTCCTTTCATTTTCTTAGTATTTTCATTCTCCTAAAATAATTCCATTCTTATCACACACCTTTGAAATATTTATCCATGTGGTCCTTTTTTCCCCAGTTATGACAGATTGAGTACTTAATCTGTATATTAAAATAAATCCTGTTCTCCTCTACTTTTATTTTATTGTTCCCTCAATCCTCTCCCATACATTGATTTTTTATTCAGGACATAAGCTCCTAAAATGTAGTGGAGTATTGTGAAAAGGACTTTTGCTATCCTGCCCTCTGAGGATGTAATCTTTGCCTATGCAATTCACAGCTGCATCCCTTTTGGATGTTATGTCATGTTCCTAATGCATTTCTCATTTCTGTCCACTCTCACCTCTGGACTTCTTTCAAATTACTGTTTTCCAAATTCCTCCATTCATCTGAATATGCATTATCTTAAATTCATCTGCCTCATTAAAGACTAACCCTTAATTTCTTTGCTCCTGTTCTTTTTCCAAGTCTCCTTGGATCTGTTACTGCTATTTTATAACTTCAATATATGCAACACTTACTTTAATATTATTTGGGCTTATATAGGAGTTCCATTAGACAGAACTGATCACAACGACCAAAAAAAATTCAAGTGATAGAACGTAATGAAATGAAAAATCTTGATGATGTTATCTTTGATGAAGTTTGAAAGTTTGCAAAGCTCATTCTACAAAAATCAGGAGGATGTTTCTTCTTACTACAGACAGGAAGACTGATATTCAAACAAATCCTCTGTGAAAATGGTTTGAAGAAGAAGAATTTTCCTGATGAATGCTTTCTGATTAGGGAGTGGTTTTGTGAACATGCAGCTCTTGTTAATCTCCTTGGGACACTTATTAAGCTAAAAGCAGTATGGTCAGACAGTTGATATGTCAATTACATTCATATTGAGAGATTTTAGCTTCTGGATATTTCCAACATATCCAAAACTAAGAAACAGTTGAGAAGTCTTTGTTAAAAAGGTTTGGAGAAAAGATCACATTGCATGCAGCAGCTGTTTGCGTGGATTACCTAGTCTAGCCGTTCTGTCAAGGCTAAAAAAAATACTGTCTGAACTGCAGGGAGAAAACAAGTCACTGAAATATCAGTGAAGTAAGGGCATGTTACAAGCAGAATGGCTGGACTTCCTCTGTCAAGCTCCAGCTTGGGCAAGTAAGTAGGACAATTCTAAACAAAGGCCTTGTTTGGCTGTCCCATTTAGAGGAATGTTCGGAATGAACAAGCTGAAATAGTTATTTTCTAGCTCTGTTATAGAGCCTTCAGACATGTGTTGGTTTTCACTGTGTATTTATAACAAATCATACAAATCTATGTACAAATCTTGGGGTTTCATTTTTTTACAATGCTGGACTTGGGTTTGCTGGTTTCTCTGTGGCCTTCCTTCCTTCCTTCCTTCCTTGAGATAAAAGATATCTTACTTTACCCTTCTAAAATCTGCTAAGAGGCATATTTATCCTGAAAGTCCTTTGCACTCTGGTTACTCTTTTGCAAAATAGAAAATTTTGGCGGTTTTTCTTAATCTCTCTCTAGCGTCCTGGTTTCCATTTCTAAGCTCTGGCTTTTCTTATTTAAATGAAAAAACACATTAAAACTGATCACAGGATTTCTGCTACAGAACTAGGCCATCTGTTGTAATGACCTGAAGATATAACAATGACAAAACAGTAATTAAAATATGCCTAGTGACAGTCTCTTGAACCTAGAGGGTACATAGTGAAGCACGTGGGAAAATATTCTCTTTTATAGATGTTAATTGGTCAGAAATACAGTGAGCAAAAGTAATGCCCACTAAAGAGGCTTAAATTCAGAATATTTTTGAGTTTTTGTTTTGGGCTGGGATTTTTTCTTTTTTTTAGTGAGTTGGTTTTGCTTGTTGGTTTACTTGTTCCGGTTTCTTTTGTTTTGGTTTTGAGGTTTTCATATTATTTTTGTTTTTTTGTTTTTTTTGTTTTGCATTTCCATTGGAAGTACACATATCACTGGTTTCAAACCCTCTTTACTGAGGTAATGAAGAGGATGTGGCTCCCTGTAGTCCATCAACGCTACTTCTAAGCCAGCTGAAGGAAATGAAACAACCCAAGATGTTCTCCTTTCATCAGAACGTGACTATATGATACATTGACAGAACATATAAGGCTGATGTGCCTCTGTGGTTGTCATGGTCTGAACCTAATTAGTCTTGAACCCCCCAAATGGGAATGATTATATTAGCTGTATCAACATTTCAGTTAGAAGGAGAAAAAATCATGGAATCACTAATTTTAAAAGGTTTTGTATAGAAAAATCCATTAGTATTTTCTATCAGCCACTCTTTGAACCTAAATCATCTGCAGAGCTCTAAAAATCTAAAAGAGGCTGCAGCCCCAGAAGAAGTAGCAAGGACCATGCCTTTTGACTTGTGCAGGGACAAGGGCTTCAGTCTTCCATCTCTATATATGAAGAAGAGTGATTTATCCTGCCTGTCTCATGTGGGTGCAGTTAATATATGCAAAAGTTAGTCAGGTCTAGACCAGCCCTTAAGCTTTCTGGGTTTGCAGTCTGCTGGAGATTTCCCAGTGGACATTCAAACCCTTCGGAAAAATATCTTTTAGTAGGTTTTCAAGTCACGTAACAGAAGGCTTATTTTTCATATCTGCCTTTTGTTGACCTCTCACTCCATCCCAAAACTCTGGAGGCAACAGTATGAGCATGACTGGATGCAGAAAAATAATTTAATTCCCATATCTATTTAATCTGATTTTAGGTACTGGCACAAAGTTGCCAGGTAGAACTGACACATTTTTTCCCTCTTGTCTAAGCCTCAGTGTTGTATTCAGAAAATGTCATATGCCAAGGGGAAAAAAAAAAAGTTTACTTCAGGCACTGATGAGTTGGTTGTAAAAAATCAGTTACTTTCTTAGAGATGCATTTTTATCAACTCCCTTCCTGGGGTATTTGGGGCACAGTCTCACTAGAACTGTTAGGACATGTACACATTTCCCTCTTATTGTTCATTACAAGATAATATAACTCTAAATTGGGCTGGTGATTCACCTTCCCCTGAGGGGCTGCAGTTATAAGAGTTAATTATTCACCTTCCAGTCATGGAAAGATTCCATGCAGCTGTTGGTATTGGTCTGTCTTTTCTTCACCCAACCACACCTACTGAACATCAAGGAACTTAGAGGGGGAAGGGGTTGGGGTTCTTTTTTCCTTTTTTTTTTTCCTAATTGACCAGGAAAGATTCTCATCTGTGTGTGACTCAATAGCTTGACTATGAACTCAGGTTTCATGAATGTGGAGAAATCTCACTGAACTTTCACTTACCTCCCTGAACTTATGCTCCCTCTCTCTGTTTTAAAAGAAACCAAACAAAACAAAACATATTTTGCACTGGATGTGGCTAACATTCCCTGATCTAATCTGGTCTGCAGTTCACATTTTGAGTAAGAGATGTATGCAATATTAAGCACCACTCCACAGGACTTAACTCTAGCTCTGTAAAGTTATGCATTACCACTCCTCCATTTTCTCCACTAGCTGGCCACATTACAACTCATCAAGTCATTAGTAGGACCCCCCTGCACTTGTGTTTTAATTTCATTTGTATGAAATTAAAACAGCCAACTCTCCCTTCTGAGCCCTTGTTCGAAGATACAGCGCCCTCCTTTCTGCTTTGGGTTTTGAATGGCACCGCACCAGTCCCAGCACAGGTAACTATCTCCCTATAAGCACACGTGCACGCACACACACACACACACACACACACACACACACACACACATGCACATGCCCACAGGAGCTCTACATTGTTTTGTTCTTCCTATTTCTGTTCTTGTCAGCTGTGTCTGCTTTCACTCAGCACTTAACTCTTTCCCCATCGGCAGCAAACCTAATGATCATTTAATGGCAAGTACAGAAACAGTCCTGGGAGCAGAGGTCAGAATCTGTAACATTCTTCTAGGCACCAGGCTGCAGAAACATGCTTTCTCTTGTGCTCTGCATCCTTGGCTGACTTGGTCTGAGACCTTTTCTGAGTCTGCTTAGTGGCAGCAGCTTCTCAAAGACAACAGTTTCCTTCAAAGAGATTTGTGGTTGAAATCAAACAGCTGAAGTATTGTCTAATACAGTGGCCATCACCAGTCTCTTGAGAGGCTGAATGAAAGTACTTGTCTAGGAGAAAAAGTTTTGGGGAGTATGGTTGCAGTGTGAACAGGAGTGTCCCAGCCCTATTGTCTCCTGCTGGCAGACCTCACTCACCTCAGTATACAGTCCCCTGCAAACCCCTTTTCTGGAAGTTTGGCTTTCCCCTGATCTTTACGGGCTGCTTGTCCCCTGATCTTTATGGGCTGTTTGATGTGTCTCCTTGACATGGTGCAGCGAGACAGGCACGTACACACTTGGTGTCTCCTGCCTGGGCTGTGTCTGGCCCCCATGTCTCAGCTGTGCCTGTTCCCTGGAACAAAACCTGTCTGGGCTGTATTCCCACATGAGACATAAACCAAGCATAAAAAAGGAAACCTAAAGTGTTTGTTGGAGTAGGACAATAGCATAGTGAGATTTAAACAGAGAGGGAATTGAGATGAAGACTGACTGCAGCAGAATATTAGATATTTCCCTGGGAGTCATACTCAAGATGTAACTCCCAAATCAAGAAGAGAGGATTTAAAAATCAGTCTTTTGTATTAGTATCACAGACCACTGCTAAATTAACTGTATTAATAGTTAAGTGAGCCAGAAAGTCTTGCTTCTGGCTGCCTTTTTTGCCAGGACTAGTCCCATCTGTGTGCTTTGAATGTATCTGTCTGCTGGGCCTTGCATAAGGGGAGGAAGGGAGAACCATTTTAATCCTGGGTTGAAGCAGGTAGTTCAAGCTTATTACAAGTTTTACAGCAAAACACAGACCTGTGAGTGTGTGATTAAGCACCTGCCCTGGGATTTGGGAGATTAGTGTGAAACCTGTGTATTGTCCCTGAGAGTCTAAGTTGGTGAGCAATATCAAAGTATTTCTTGTTTTTAAAATTCATTCTTTAAAGTTAGATTTTCAAAGGTATTTTTATCTCCGAGAAATGAAAAGATCTTTCATGAGTATCAGTTGGGATTAAGTGATCTGAAAGCTCTAACACTGTATGAATTACTTAAAATGGCTTATTGTCACAGAGTATTTTTGTCTTGGTAGATTTTTTTGTTTAATAGTGTTTCCGAATGCTGCTAGTTCCGCAAGAGTACATGCAGTATTCCCTTTACATGGGGCCTACGTGTGGCTTTTCAGCATTCTGGTTATATTAGTTTTATTTATTTCCACTACCTTCTGTTTATAGTTCCAGTGTAACCTGTGAGGAGAAGCTGAATGACCATCTCAGCTGACTGTTAAATACTTATGGGCGCTTCAGTGTAGAACCCTTGTAAAATCACGTTCTCCTAGGACATTGTAAAACACTGCCGGGCAGCTCCCTACTCTGGTAACACAGAGTATAATAAACAGAGATGGAGGGCATCATAAATTAATTCCCACAAAAATGTGCTCAGAGAACATAATATCAAAGTTGCCATAAAACATGTTCACACTTAGCTTCAGTATCATCTAGTTTTCCATTTCACGTATATAAATAGTATTTTTTTCTAGGCAAATAGAATTTTTTTAATGGAACATATGGTCTGCCAGGAAATACAGATACAAATGACTGTCTATGTCTTCATCATTATTACACTTTCACTGGAAGGTTCAAACTCCAGAAAAAAGCACATATAAATGGAAAGAAAAATTGAAACTTTCTGCTCCAAATGAACTTTCAGCTCTAAATAATTCTAGCCCATATATTTTCATCATCTGTTTCAGGCTGAGTGTCTGATCTATCAAAAATACTTCAGCTCTTGACTGTCTTTAACTTTGTGACTAGTACTATTGACTCCTAAGGAGCCACTCATAGCTACGTGTATGTAAACAATGTACATATGTACAAATGTTTATATATACACATTTACTCATTAAATGTATATGCAACACACATATATTTAAATTTGTGCAGTAATTATACACATTAATAAACATCCAGATGCATAATGTATTAGCAGAATTTGAGCCTTAAAAACCAAGGGAAATTAATATTGTGTTCCAAAAGGAAGAGTACTACTTAGAAGTTAGGGAACAGAGATCCCCAAATATTTTAGATGAATGGTGGAGATTCACAATAAGCACTTCTTGTACTTCATAACTTTTTTTTTACTACAAGTACTGAATAGGGACCTCATTAAATTTGCCCAGTGATTCTGACTTTTCTGAGCTGCAGTGAGACACAAGTGTTAATATGATAGATTTTACTGTTTAATACAGTTGTGGCAGTGGTAGAAAATAGCTTGGAAACCATGCGTATAAAAGGTTTCTAAACCTAGACAGAAAGCTTGTATGGCAAAAGTGTAAACGGAATTTGTGTTACCAGATGTGTACAGAGCTGCTATTATTTGTTCTTCTATATTTCTCCTGCTGTAACGACTTCTGCCAAAGTGCCAGTAAAAATAATTAATGATGATTTAAGAAAGTGACTGGGAGAGTTAGCAATTTGTTAATCTTGTTTTTACACTAATGATTGAAAAGTGCATATTGTTTTATAAGAATGCTGTGCATCACTTCATTTTTCCAGTTCAAACTTTTAGGAGTAGGCTGTGCCCAGTCTACATTATAAATGTTATTCCCATATAGAGCAGGTATCTTTCTTCACCTTTTCCCATCAGTTCCATGTCAGGAGTGTCCATATATGATTTAGGTGCTCATACAGAGCTTCTGAGTCATCTGCCAGCTGACCTGTGCAAAGATCTTAATCTTAAGAACTGAAATAATGGCCCTTGATTCGAGCTCTTGGTAGAACAAATAGAAGTAGTTTTTACAAATCTGCCCAGAATGCACTGTTTATCAAAACTTAAAACCAAACTGCTTGCTTCAAGGCAGTAAGTGGAAGTCCTAAACAGTGTCAATGTCTTGTCAATGCAAAACATCTTCTTTACAGGTAAATGTAACAGCAACTGCTGATCAACAGGTTCTTCTTCTGGCACAGACTTCTGTCGTGTGTCCTTTAATTGCCTCCCCACACAGGATAAATAAATGTGGTGCCTTTAATTTTTCTGCTTTCTCCTTATGATCAATGGCAGATTGTCAGAGACCTCCCCACCAGTCTAAAACCAGGATTTTCACCACAGGCATCCCTCTACAGCGACCTTTACCTGTTACTAATGAAAAATACTATCATAAGTAATAATAACAACGCAGTGATAATAACAGGGCTGATAATCATGTTAATAGTTATAGAAAGAGTAGTAACAACAACTAAAAACTGCAGCAAATAATAATGCACCATCTCTGAAATAAAATTATTGCTGAACCCCCTATAATTTTTTAAAGAAGAAGGTATTTAATTGGAGCTATGCAAGGATTAGAAAAGAACTTGCCATTTGCTGAAAATGAGAATTTATTAAATTCAGCCTACCTGGAAGAAGAAATAGACAACTTAAAAGTGACTCAAGCCCCAGTCAGATGTAGAATAAAAATAGAAAATATTTATTAAGCACTTAAATCTTGTGTTCAGTCAGCAAATTTCCTAGTATTTCTGTGTTGCCACACAGCAGTGTGGTTTGTGCCAGAGGTGAGACCATAGCACCATCGTTGCATGGGGTGGTCATTGCCACCTGAACACAGGTGGTCCAAGGTAGTTCCTTGTTGTCAACCTGGGTAGGTGCAAGACCAAGCATGAGTTGTGACAGATCTGATACAAAACTGAGGAAGGTTGTTTCAAAACACGAGTGGGAAGTTAAATGTATCTGTACTATGAATATTAGCAAATAAAACCACTGAGTTACGTCTTAATTAATGTGGCACATTTCCCCTTCACACATGAGCTACACTATTCCTTTTAATGATTGTTTGAGGAGGGTAGGGAAAACCTGGTTTAGATTAGATAGGCTAGTTAAATTAGAGACATCACAAGGTCCTTGCAGGTTACGGGAGATGGCAAGCAGAAAAAATTAATTCTTCTTGACTTATGAATAGCACTTTATTGCAGTCATGATGTGGCGGTTGTAAAGTATACATATGGAATCAAACATAAATCAATCTGGTAAGCCATGAAGGTGTGCTGACAAAGACTTTATCTTAGGCCTTGCAAACTTGCCTGGGACCTCCTGTGCTTATTTGAGTGGGTAAGACATTCTGAAGTTAATGATGCAGTGATTTCACTACTATTGGTTCAAAGACTGTCAGTCGTGCCAGGATATGACAGGTTGTGGCTGGGGCATACTGCACCCCAGTGACACACAGCTAGTATAAAACCCAGTTAGAAAATAGCAGCACTCAGAGAGGCTCAAAACTACACCGCATAATAAACCTGTCTCAGCAGTACCAGAGACCATAGGAGAAAAAAGGTGACTTAGACTTAGACTAACATTTATAACTGTTTCACTGTTATAAATATTGCTGTGTCATTCTTCTCAGATATTTCACATGCAGTCCAAATTTAAAGTAAGTTCAACAGAGACAAGAACCACTATGAAGATGCAAAATCAACTATGAATTAAAGGCTCTGGTACAGTATGCAAAATATCCTCACTGAAACCTGATGCAGTTTTCTCAAAACTTGTGTGTGTATGTATCATTTTTATTCTGCCTTTTTTCCTTTTCAACATTGCGGAAAGAGTACAGGGTGAAAAAGAAAAAGTTATTAAACATTACAAACAACACTACTTTAGAAGGTTTGGAAACTACACGAAGCACTTTGCAGCCTCATTCATCCTGTCCTTCCTGCACCAACCTTTTCTCTTACTTTCTTACAATTTCACAAGGTGTTTTTCTGCCTATATTAGTTTTCTTGTTTTTAACCTTTATATATATTTGCTGAAGTCTGGACAGTTCCAGTACACTCGCACATAGTAAACATGGCATTTCACAATTCTCTCTGTGCCTGGATACAGAAAACGGGCTATTTCCTGAAAAGTCAGTTTCACTAAACTAAACCGTGTGGGCTACTAAAAAAAACCTTAGATGGAAGGGCCCTCAGTAGTGTGGGTCATACTAACAGCTTTCTCTTCTGCTTGCTACTGGTGGAAAGTTCCCTCCTTGCAAAATACTTGTTTTGTCCTTCTGCTTGGAAAAGGTATAAACCAGAAGGTTTAAAAGATAAAAAGGTATAAACCAGAAATATGCTAGCCAACGCATTACTTTTCTGTGGTGAATTTGGCTTCTGTACACATCTGCAAGGCAACTGTGAATCAGGAATATATTGATAGTTTGCAAAATATTTATTGCCTTATGAACTGATGTCTTTGAAGACACAATTTTTGAAGAGTACTATGCTTTGGTTTTCTGGTGTTTGATATAAACATATTCTTTCTAATCTCTCAAGTTTCTTTTTTTTTTGGGGTTTGCTCAAAGGCACGTCAGCCAAAACCTGTAGATTTGTCTGTTGTGAAGCTGAACCAGTGAGGAACCTCTGACAACTGCAGAATTTCAGGCTGGAAGAAAAGCTGCGCTAAGTGGTGTTTGCAGCCCAGGGCAGGCCGGTGCTCCTTGGCAGGGTGGCTGCGTGCCAATGCAGTGAGACACCTTGCACCTTCATTGGTATGGATCCTGCTTCTTCCAGGCACCAAGAGCTTTTTTGCTCAAGCTGCATAGAGAGCACAATGCAACTTAAAATCTTTTGTTAAGCATAATGCGTGCATATGTTTCTTCTTTCCTACTGTTCTGCAAATACCTACTAATGCTGCTCTTCAAAGCCAAGGCTGCTACAAAGAGCTGACTTTCTTCCACCAAAAATGAACCTTGACATGTGAAAAATTCCCCTGTCCTTCCTTTTGTAAAGCAGGTATGGGCACACTACTGTTTGCAGATGATCCTTTGCTTCATTAGTAGGGAATAATAATAAATACAGAAGCAATGCATGTTATTACATCTAGTCAGTAGTCACACTAGCCTTAGTAGAAGCATAAACAGTCTATATTTTACAGATTTAAGCACTGGGAATGTAGCAGCCTACAAAAAAAGGAAAAATTTAAATATGATCCAGAATATTTATTTGCCTTTATAATTTTAGAAAAGATAAAACTTGCTGTATTTTGATTAATTGTCCCTGGAGAATGTTCATAACTAAATGCCAAATTTTGAAATCGGCAGTTTAAATGCATAATAATAGGAAAATAAGTAAGAATGAGATCATATGAGGTGCTTGTCCACATAAGACACACAACATTTGAAGAAGAGTTAAATATGCATAGACCATGTTTAACTGAAGCTGGTGGTTTGCTGGACCATGAATTTCTCCTCCTTCCTCATTTGTCCTTATCCTTCTCCAGGCTGCCAACCTCTGTCCCTAAACGCTTTGGGGACTTTTTTCCGTACCTGAGGTGGGTGGACTGAGCATAGCAGAAGAAGATCTATATCTGGGAGAAGCCCTCACATGGATGAATGCTCCTTACTCTTGCAATCTAAGAGCAAGCAGTTATTTCTAACACTGTATATCATAATGCTTTGATAACTGTTTAAAAGTTGTGTGTTTTTGTGACTGCTGGACAGGAATCTGGCCATGGCCTTCAGCTGTAAAGAACATTTTCTGCCTACTGAATCCACTATACCCCGAGACTGAGGGTAACCAAGTTTTATAATCCCTGGTAAATGGTATTTTAATTGAAGGAACAACAAGCCTTAGGCACAGGATACATTTTCTAAGACTATCGATATAATTTCAGAATCCCGACCCATCCCTTTCCAAATTCCTTACAAGGACTTTAATGCCTCTGTATTTTGACTAGAAGGCAGTAATTATTTAGGAGTACAGCAGCAACACAGCACTCAACAGATTAAACACCAAATCAAATCAAATAATGCATATCCAGGCAGAATTTTTGGGTGTATCCAGCTGTCAGGATACCTGCTCATAGACCTTTCTGGAGGACCGAAATGACCATCATTAAGCTGATGAAAATTCCAGTAAGAATGTTCAGGACTGCTTTGTAAAACTGACTAAAATGCATAATTTCAAGAAGAAATATGACCTTTTTTTTTTTTTTATTTTAAATCCCCAGACTATGGCTTGTCTTGGAGCAGAAGTTTACTATACGTTTCAAACACTACAGCAGTAAGAGCAGAGCCATTCTGGTCCTGTAGATGCCAGATGTGAGGACCGAGGCCCTGAGGAGAGGTCAGGTGTATTAGTTTGAAAGCAAACCAGTGGGAGATCCCAAGTCAGAAATACAATTTATTAGGAAAATTAAAATAAATGCAATGATATAGAAATGCAAACAGAGTCAGAATACAACCTGACACCCGCCTGGTTGGTCAGGGTGTAGGTAACAGTCCGATTAAGTGGTGGCTGCAGTCCTGTTGAAGATGTGATTCTGTTGAAGCAGTGATGCTGTAGATGTGTTTTTTCCTCCTCTGAACTTCCAGTGGTGCTTATGGAGCTCTTGTCCTCTGGGAATTCAGTGGATAAGGCTGTTTGTGATGTTCCAAATCTCAGATTATATCCAGGTAGGAATGCTTGGTTCCTCCCTGTGGGCAGAGCATCTCCCAATACGATGATGTAATTTTGTCAGTCATGCAGTGAGACTCAATGGCCCATTAACAGAAAAAACCCATGGAGTTATCAGGAATGAGTCATGAAGTACATAAAGAACACTGCCCCACGTGGTTTAAACAGCTTATGGAGATGGTGATTGAATACATACTTTTGGGTCTATCTTTCATTGCAACCTAAGACCACAGGCTAGGGGGCACTAGCAGCTTCTTATTATACCCTCCTGAAGTTCCAGCCAGCTCACTCCCAGCCTATGAAAACCAGGCTACAAAGCTGATGGCAAACAATAGATCTTACTGTAAAATACGGATTCTGGTACCACTTGGTGTGTGCTTGGGCCTTTCTATAAATATAGCCACACACAGACCTGTCCAAAAGGCACTCATCATCAGGACAATAGTGATAAGACAAAGTAAGGGAAAATAAAGCGTCAATAAAGGAAAGGGTAGTGGCATCATCTTTAACCTGCTTTAAACTTTAGTGGGAAGGTGGCATATTTGCAGATTAAGACCCTTACTTTCCTTCCAGTTTAAAATAGCTTATTGTATGGAAGAGAGATGCCTCACTCCTGCTTTCTTTCTGAAAAAGAAGGTGGGCCATTTCTGTTTTGGCAATTCATAGTTTTTCAAAAATAGTGACTAACTGCAAAAGAGAGAAAAAAAAAAGCATATTGGGCTTTAGATTTAAAAACCTAAGAGAACTTGAAAAATAGAAGGAAAAAAATACCTCTGTCTCCTTGTTGCCAATGTGGTCTTGGAGGGGACACTTAATAAAGGTAAACAAGGATTTCTAACGCTCTGTGTTGTGCAGCCTTTGAGCCCAGTGAGTTGAAACTGTCTTGGCAGAGAGGACCAACTGTAGGATGGGAACATATATCTGGAATAAAATGCAGGTAAAAACAGTACCAATGTGTGCTTTGAAGGCAGAATTGTTCTTACTCTCTTGTAGCATGTCTGATTTTGGAGGTTTGCCTAGAGATGGAGTCTCTTCTGGACTATCAATAAAGGGATCTAGTGTACTACTTGTAGTTATTCCAAAGGATCAATTTATGATTCCAACAATATTGAGCCCAGTTCTCTTTCCTTGGAAATATCAGAAATTCTTAATAATATTCTGTAGTTACCATTCTCATCTCCATCAAAATTTCTTTGCCAAACAAAATACAGACTCACAGAGCAATGGAGTCAGTAATGGATGAGAAATCTTTATTGACACTTGTATAATACTTTCCTTCTTTGAAACTTTGGCCCGAGCCAAAAATACATACACCTGATCAGGATTTTGGAAGACAGGATGAGAAAATCTTTGGTGATCAAGATGAGATAATTTTTACAAAGTTCCATAAAAGCAAAAATGTGCCTGGGAGATAGCAGGTAAGCAAGACATCCTAAGAAGAAGTTTTGTGGCTTTTTGTTTGTTTTTGCTCATTTGTTGGGTCTTGGTGGTATTTTATGTTGCTTTGATGGTATTTTTTTGTTGTTGTTGTTGTTGTTTTATTTTGTTTTTAATTGTCACAAAAGGAGAACGGAGCAATTAAATTTGGAAAAAAATATAAGTCCTCCAAATTTAATGTGGGAAAGCATTTGTGATGTGTTTTAACTACTGTTTTTATGACAATGACTTAAAGAATGGTAAGTATTACTTGCTCTGAAAACACATTATTTTCAGAATTAATTAATTAACTTTTTTTTTCCCAAAGCAAGCTGGTAGAACATAATAAAATTGGAGTGAAATGCTTTAAAGTCTTACAGGCAAACTCCTTCATGCAGACATATATATTTCCCTGTAATTTTTTGAAACAATAGTTAATTTAGCTATGTGTCTAAGAAACATCTGGCAAGTAGAGTATTTCAATACACATGCCAGGTGAGGAAAGGAAACCCAGGCTACAGAAAAGAAACTAGAAAAATACCAAATTTCAGTCATTGAGCAGGGAGTCAGAAAATTAGGCTTTAAGCATTCCCTTGCTTAGTAGGCCTTGACAATGGATGGGAGCTCTGGCTACTTTTCTATAGCAATTAAAAAGTGACATAGGAAAACAGAGGAAGACAGCCAGCTCACCACACAGAGAGATTAGAGCAACCTGTTTTCATTGCTTGGGACCACTGCACCAACAGTGTGCAAGGTGTGTCGTGAGGGTGGCTGACAGGCCAGTGTGCCTACACACATGACAGGGAGGCAGGGAGGCACTTAACAAAAACGTTCTTCTGGTGGCCAAAACATTCTAATGAGACGCTGGTAATGAGTTCTAATGAGAATTTCCTGGTAAGGGTGAAAATATGTCAATGCCAACTTTGTGGAATACTCTGTCTTGGCAAGGAACTTACAATGATTTTGCAAGGGGGAATTAGCAATATGCCTAGCTGCAGTTAATTTCATATGACCAAAGTGATACATATGACAATGATTTTGGCAGGTAAGACGATAAAAGTAAACATACTTAGTATGATTTTGGATAAGCAAATCATATAGGATAGTGATAATCATTTGGGGATCAGTATTTTTTTGTTGGGAAATATAAAATTTTCCCCTTACTAAAATTTTCTCCTTAACATTTTTAGCTTATTGCTTAGCAGTAAGCATTAGGAAAACTCACATAAAGGCATTAGCAGGGAAATACAGGAAGATCCCTTAAAATACTGCAAAATTTCTTTCACTGAAAGGTCAGTGTCATGTACCACCAGAAAGAAAATATCACCAGAGTAATTTTTAAATTATAGTAGTGCTTTAATTTTATATGGTAAGACCACATGCATCTGAAAAAACCCACCAGACCAATAACCAATAGAAGGAAAGTCAGTGAATAAGAAATTCATAAAATAATCTTCTCAGGTATAAGAAAAAAAATTGTATTTTATTTACTTTTTTTACTAAATAAGCAATCTTTTGTCTTATTTGCATCTTAATCAAAGCCAGTTTATGGTCAAATACAGCTCTTAAGGAGACTGCTGAGCTGAAATACATCAGGAGAATCTCTGAGGAATGGTTGTTTTGGACAGCAAAAGGATTGTTTAAGAAACACTTGAATATTCAGATCAGAAAAAGACATGTAGCCGTGGACTCCTTTGAAAAATTCATAATAAATCAGTCTTGCAGTCTCAGACCTCCAGCATCCGTCACAATCTAATTAGACAATCACATCCTTCCACAGCATAAAGCACCAATTTGGAATAGTGGTCTCTGAGAGTGAAGCATTCTTCTTTCAGGAACTTGTTAGTGAACTTCATACTGGAAGTGATCAATCTGAACCCAAACTGACAGTGTTTAGATCAAACCATAACCTTTTCCAGGAACATATTCAATCCTAGGAAGGATGTCTGTGAATAAATTCCATCAAATTAAAGACTGCAGAATGCAATTGTTCATGCATGACTGTACACATTGCTTAAAAATGAAGGTTATTGGTAGCTAATAAATGCCTGAAAGCAGTTTGAAAGCATTCAGACAGAGATAAATGATTTCCAAGTATTCTTTGATTTAACTGCCCACATAATTTTTATTGTAATTACATTTAATTAATTTTGGAAGTGTAAAAATTAAATATTTCTCATACTCTACCTTTGAAAGATATTTCATATTCTTATCATTTTTTTTTTCTTAAAAACAAGTCATTTATCACAGGGCCAGTCCAGGATTACACCTGGACTTCACTCACAAGCCTTGAGTAAAGGTCGTCTGGTGGCTGATGTGGTAAGAAAACACATGTAGTCCTCAACAACCACCAGGCAAACTTGAAGACAAACAGTCCTTGCAAAGGTGGAGTAACTTACTCAGTCTTTTATTTTCCTTTCCTCCTGCTGGATTTAGGCTCCACATCCCCATTAATCACTTCTGCCTAGCTGTCTCTTTGGTGCAGAATCTCCTTCCTTGTGGCTTGGACTTCCTGAACTCACACTTTGTTTCTACTGCTTTAGATTACACAGTGACTGCTTGTAAGTCAGTGTGGAATGAAGCCGTTATTAGAAAGAGATGCTCTTTCTAATTGTATTGCTCCAGCAAGTGACTAAAAGCAGACATTTAAATGTGCAACAGATGAATGAATGTGTCTTGGGATAAATATCTTATGAACTGGAAATCATCATCCTGTCCTATCCAAACAAAATTTCTGTGTGCTTATGTGGTGAACTCCTGTGGTTTGTGGGCAGCTGATTTGGTAGGAGTTATGAAAAGCTCACAAAGTTAGCATTTAATCTTCATGGCCTCACAGCCTTTATACAGATGTTCATTCTTAAATGTTGCATGGATATGTGACCAATGTACATGCAGCATTTGAGACCAAATGTCTGCAAATCTTAGGCAATGAAAATCATATTTTGAAAGCAATAGACACCTTACAAATGTTAAACGCAAAATTAGCATTGAATTGCAAAGATGACCAGGAATGCAAGATCAAAAACAGGCAGGGTTTTTTTTTGGTTGTTTTTAATATTCCTGTATTCTGGAATCTTGAACATACTTTACTTTTTGAAATATTAATATTTTGTCTATTTTTTTTCAAATTAGCTAGCTGAAGTTGCAGGTCTCCATATACCTTTTGAGATACTGTCTCTGCTGTATATATATGTTCAGTTCCTATTGCAAATTTGCTGATGTATAGGGAAAAATTGCCTATCATAAAATTTTCAAGGCTTCTAGATACTTACATCAAAGCAGCATCTAGTTAGATTTTTAAAAGCTCCAAAGTCAGTTTAGGATCTAACTCCTGCTAGATACTGAGCCCCAATAGGCTGCACATTAATTTTATGTGAGTGCCATTCCCTCTGCTTCAGCCTGCCTGTGTTCCTAGGGACACCAGGGCTAGCCAGCCTTTGGAGGCATTATCAGTGCGGGGCTGAGAGTCGCATACATACTCTCTTCAGTTCTCAGCCCTGCAGCCAGGTACTTCCATACATTGTGAAATTCAGTTCATCATTGCCAGTGAAACTTTTTCATGTGCCCCAAAGGAAAGAGGAGAAAGTAGCAAAGAAAATACAGAATGTAAATATTGTATTTATTTAACACTAAATACGGATTCCTTTTAATCCAAACTGCATTAATAAGGGACTATAGTATAGTTACCAAGTTGTAGAATGATACTATAATGATTCCAGTTTCCAAAATAGATGAGAGAACTTATTAACTAGCTTTACCTTTGTCCTACGAAATATACTTTGAGCTGTTTCACATGTTCTTCAATTAATGAAATTTTGGATCTTATCTCTTTGTTAGAGTGATTCATGCTCAATACTTTGAATCAATTCTAAGAAATTAATGCTTCTCTGGTACTTTGTAGTGAGACAAGGTATCAACCACAGTTGCGTCATATTAGTGATTCATTAGTCAGACTTCTGATGCCGAAGCCAATCTCGTGACATTTGTATGGAAAACTTCTGTTCTTTGTTGGTACAGTAGCTCAAACAGTTCAGTACTCTCCAGTTTTCATTTAACATAACATTAGTGACTCATTTGTTTTTTCAGTTTCAAGTCTGTTTGTCAGGGATTTTTGAATAGTGTTCTTCTTACCTAGTAACTCGGTGTCTCTAAATTGCCTTCTATCTTTCCAGGCAGTGGTTGTTAGCAAGACTGGCCTATGTCATGTTGGAAGGAAATCCATCATTTACCAATTTGAAGTAGGAGCTGACAAGAGGGCTCAGCCATGTTTTATTTCAATGCCTGAAAAGGGGTTCTTTGGGGTAGCATTTTGACTACAGTATTAAATTGTAGAAACTGTAATGACACCCAAGGCAAGCCAGGGATGATAAAAAGAAGGTGTGAGTTTCCAACATTCAGTGCTTTTTTTAGTTCAGTCTTAACTCTGACAGCATGAAGGTGCTTCTCTGTTCAGAACAGAGGAAGAGAGAGACACATCAACACAAATGCAATGAAAGAGAGGGGGCATAAAAGGTATAAAAGGAATCAGAGAACATGATGTAAGGTTGACAGGGATGAGTAGCTCTGGATTAAACACACCAAAAGTACTAAATGCAGTCAACAGCAGTTTTTGGTAATCCATACAGAAACCTGTGACTTAAGAATTGGGTTTTAATAATCCAGGCTTCCTACAGGTGTATAATCTAGCTGCTCTGATAGACAATTCTGGCAAGGTGGCAGCAACTGATGAGAAGCCTGAGGTACTCAACAACCTTTTACTTCAGTCTTCAGTGGCAACCTCTCTTCCCACACCTCTTGAGTGGCTGGACAGCAAGACAGGGACCGGAAGAGTGAAGTGTTTCCCACTGCTGGTGAAAATCAGGTTCATGACCACCTGAGAAACCTGAATGCACAAAAGTCTCTGGGAACTGATGAGATGCATCCCAGAGTCCTGAGTGAATCAGCTGTTGTAGTTGCCAAGACAAGTCTCCATGATATTTGAAAAGTCATGGCAGTCAGGAGATGTGACTGTAAAAAGGGAAGCATTTAATTCATCTATTAAAAGGGTAGAAAGGAGTACCATGGGAACTACAGACCTGTCAGCCCTATCTCTCTGCTGGGAAGATCATAGAACAGATCCTCTCAGAAGCTGTGCTAAGGCACATCAAGGACCGGAAAGTGATTTGGAACAGCCAGCACAGCTTCACCTATGGCAAATCCTGCCTGGCCAATCCAGTTGCCTTCTGTGGTAGAGTGAGCACATTGGTGGACAAGGGAAGGATTACAGATATCATTTGTCTGGACTTTTTAAAGCCTTTGACACAGTTCCCCCCAGACATCCTTCTCTCTAAGTTGGAGAGAGATGGATTTGAGGAGTGGACTATTATGTGGAAAAGAAAGTGGTTGTACAGTCCCATCCAGAGGGTCATGGTGAATGGCTCAGTGGACATCAGTGACAAGTCACGTCTCTCAGGGATCCCTACTGGGACCAGTGTTATTAACTACTTTCATCAATGACATAGACAAAGGGCATCCTTAAGCAAGTTTGCAGATGACCCCAAACTGAATGCTGCTGTGGACACACCTTAAGGATGAGATGCTGTCCAGAGGGACCTGGACAAGCTGGAGAAGTTGGCCCTTGGGAATCTCATGAGGTTTAACAAGACCAAGCCCAAGGTGCTGCAGGTGTGTCAAGGCAACCCCTGGTATCAGCACAGCCTGGGGATGAACTAAACAAGAGCAGCCCTGCCCAGAAAGACTGGGGGTGCTGTGGGTGAGAGGCTGCACATGCCCCAGCCATGGCACTCACAGCCCAGAGAGCCAAACGTGTCCTGGCTGCATCCAGAGCCCGTTGGCTTTGCTCGGGCAAGACCCACCAGGAGCACTGCGTCCAGAGCTAGAGCACCCAACATAAGAAGGACAGGGATTAGTTGAAGTGAGTCCAGAGGAGGCCACAAAGATGATCAGAGGGATAGAACACCTCTCCTGGGAGGAAGGACTGAGAGAACTGGGATTGTTCAGCCTGGAAAAGAGAAGGCTTTGAGGTAACTTAATTGCAGCCTTGCAGTACCTGAAGGGAGCCTACAAGACATATGGAGAGAAAATAGTTTCAAGGGAATGTACAGATAAGAACAAGGGTAAATGGTCTTAAGCTGATAGAGTGTAAGTTTAGATTAGATATTAAGAAGAAATTCTTTACTGTGAGGATAGGGAGACACTGGAACAGGTTGTTCAGGAGCTGTGGATGCCCCATTCCCAGAAGTGTTCAAGACAGGTCAAATGGGGCTTTGAGTAACCCAATTTACTAAGAGAGCAAGGCAGAGGAGTGAAACTGGGTATCTTTAACATCCCTCCCAATGCAATGTACATTGTGATTCTATGAGAGTCAGAAGTTCCAGGTGTTAACAGTTGCAGTGTGATAGCTAATGCAAAGTATTTCATTTTGATTCTTCCTAAGACCAGAAAGGAGAAAGGTCCAACACAAGAAGAGTGTCAGGCCCCCATGTGGGGTATTTATTTTGTTTTGGTTAGATGTTGTTCTGATTTGAGTTTTTCAACAGAAGTTTTGGAAGGTATCATGCCAGTATTTACACTATCATTCAGGGTGGACTATTAATTTTGTTCTGACTGACACAAAAGTTCAATAATTCAAAGGTTATAGTGAAAAACTGAAATGGAAAAACTCATAACAAACTGAGAAAAAATGGAAAATAAGCAGATTTGTCCTTCAAAGTTTTCTGGACATGGAACCCATAAATCTAGAAACTTAGATGCAGTTTTTGTGCTTTCTCTGGCATTATATAAAACATAGCACCAAATCTATTTTATATTATACAGTTCATCCAAAATATACCCTAAAGCAAGTAATAAAATGGAATGCACTTAGACACACCCAATTACACTATAAAACCAGAATGCTATACAGCAATTAATCCAAGGTAATTCATAAATCTAACCAAAACCACTGAGAATAAAATAAATTAAACATGATAATTTTGATTTGGCATTTAAAATACAGTAAAAAAACAAAAAAAACCAAAAAACTCTAGGGGTACTTTTTGAAAACTCATCCTTCTGACTTGCACCTGTAAGTTACAAAACCAAGTTGCTTTAGTAAATGCAAAATTCTACTAAAATAAGTTATGTCACAAACATGTTTCTTTTGAGTGTTTGCCTACTACACTGTACTGACACGTTGAATACGTAGATCAGCAAATAGCATACATGGCAGGGGCTTTCTCTTTTACTGATTCCTGCCAGGAGCAAATGTCCCTTTTTGACATTTGCCAACCTGCATGCTCCTGCAGGCAGAGACATCTGAAATCCAGAGATCTGTGTGTTTGGGCCAAAGTCCATTGGAGTCAATGAACCTCTAACCATGGACTTTTACAGGCACCAGATCAAACAACAGGTTACCTAAATGGCAAGAGCAAGTCACTTCAGGAGCAGTGCCGCAGCCAGCAATGGTGAAAGTTTCAAAACACCCAAACATTCCCAAACACCAGGGCATGGACAGAGCAGTCCTGGGCATGAACCTGACTTGTCCAGCCTGTGCTCCCGAGAGCAATTCTGAGGTAGGTACACTTTAGGAGTTCAGTGGTCCAGAGACTGCTTCCAACTGACAGTTTTCATGCAGCCAACCTGTTTTTGGAGGCAAAGGCATAGTCGTGAGCCATGTGGTGCCAGTTGGATTTAGTACCTGGAAGCTCCCAGCCACAAGTGTAGACGGAATTGCTGTCGATCAAAGAATGACTCTCACAAAGGGTTTGATTAGGAGGCCATGGCCCAAACCTTGCTGAAGACTGCATCTCATATGACCATTGTCTCAGCAATCCTGGCTAGGAAATAGAGTAGAACTTAAAATGGGAATACTATCCCTCTCAGTGCAAAAGGTACAATAAAAACAGTATATTAAGAAACTGAGACAAGTAACACTCAAGTGTTTAGCCTACTTGAACAACAAGGGCTGTTGTAAATCTTCATGTGAAGGATGGGAAAAACTAACATGTAATCGTTTCTCTGTTTATAATCCAGCATGCAAAGATAAGAACGTATGGAAAGTGTGTGGTGGCTGGGAACAGAAGATCGTCACATGCCAATTAAAAACAGGGGAGGTCTGTAGCACTGAATTGGCTGCATTTGCACAGTAAGCATCATCTGATAGAAGTGAGTTGAACTGCAGTGATCAAGCTTACATGTTGCAAAAAGCTGGCAGTGGTAGGCCCAGAGCAATGCACAAAATCTCCTTTTGGTGTGTGTATGTATGAACCACATAAAGCAATCCACAAGCACAACTCTTAATAACTCTTAATATTATCTCTGCTGCCTTTGTGTGTGTGTGTGTGTATAAACTAACCTCTTGATCACTGTAAGCAAGCAGCAACACAAGCAGATGAACACATTGATTTAAGTAGTAGCTAAAGAGACCTTTGTAAGAGACCACTGTGCTCACCTCCTGGAGGCTGCTTGCTGGTAACCCCGGGGCTGGAGACAGCTCTTCTGAGTGTCTCAGGAGTCATGGGCTACAACACCAGACCCTGCTGAGTTTTGCAAGGGTAAAGCCAATGCTATCACACACTGTGGGCTCTACAAGTGCTTTTGGAGAATAGTGAGACCAATATGGCAAATGCTGGAACTTGATCACTTAAATGGAGTTTAGAGAGTTCAGTGCTTCTACATGAGATGGTAAGGTCTGGCCAGGCATGGCTGATTCACAAGGAGCTCAGATACAGACTCAAATTTACCAGATTAGATGTTGAAGGCATGAAGATGTTACATGATTCCTCCTATTTAGTAGGACACTGAATTTTTGTGAAATTCATTAAACTAGTATGATGTGGGCCTAAAATAAAAACATACTCCTTGGTGAGTGGTTGGGTGACTGACATCTGCTATATTTATTTTGGAGAGTGGTTCAAGAGCACCCTGCTGGATACTGGTGCTGGCTGGCACTCCGCAGTAGCAGTGCCAAAATGAATGGAGCCATTTTTTTCTTTCCTTGTTTTTTTCTTTTTAGTATTTCTTTAATATGAAGGAATCTTGGCAGTAATTGGAGAAAGACACTACAATAAATTGCCTTTTGACTTCAAATGGTCAATCCCACTGATTGCTTTGTTGAACAATGATACACTTAGTATTTTGACCAGGTAATATGATGAGAGGAACTAATAGTGCTGTTGGGAATAAAAAATTATGGCTGTCTGCACTGAAACAGGTGGTATAAATATGTTTCCAGTAATTCCATGGCTGTATAAATTGTAATGTAATTACAGAGTTCTTTAGATGTCACAGCTCTATGAACTATCACCTGTGGATTCATTTAAAACAATTGCCTCCCTCTAGTAAGGGCAAAATTTTCTGGAATAACCAGCAAGCACATATGTCTGCTGGAGTCTGCAGCAAATTAAGGGATTAGTAGGTTATGATTTCATAGGTGACCATTTTGACATAGCCATCAAGCCAAAGTTTTGACATTTTGTACGGGATAGTGGATTCTTTTGTCTCCTCATTGCCATGAAAAGCTGATGAGTGGTGACAACTCAAAGTTACCCCTGTGTCTTCTAAAGAAGTGGAAAAAGAGATGAGGCATCACTGGCAACTACTGTGTGGATACCAAAGCTTCCCTTGCTTTTCACAGGGCTTTTGTCTCCACAAGCAGTGTCTACATAATAATTACTTAAACCTTTTCTCTTATGCAGTTATATTGTGAGAGCTATATGAGCTGGACACGTGCTAGTGAAGTGTACAAATGAGAGGAGCAGTAATTTAACCTAAATTAGGACCAAGGCTTCGGGGTCATGCTACATGGCTGTAGTATAGTCTCTTACTTCATGCAGGAAAAACCTGATTTTGCTAGGTTGTGCTGTGCTATCCTGGTATCACTGCCCCTCTGCCATACACACAGCTGTAGCATCAGTGATATAGAATCCCTCTTCATAGTTGCTCTTCTTAGAGCTGATTTTCAGGATAGGTTTTCATTTAAAAGAAGTAGCTGACCTCATGCTAACTCCTTTTACCACTGTGAACATGAAGTTTCTCCATCTCTGAAGTAACTATGAGTGCTGAGGCCTCTGTCAAGATGATAAAATTAAAAGTGAGAGTTGGTCAGGAAAAGGAAATTGCACATGGTCTCAGGAAAGAGCCTTTGGTGGCCCATGGGATCGTGTCTCCAATGTTATCTGCTTTTGTCAGAAAAGGTAAAATAAGGTCATCTCTCTCTGCTATTCTTGCATTCCTCTCCTCCCTCCCTTACTCCCTAACAGAACAGCTTTTCTCAGCCTTAACAGACTTTATTCAGTAAAATGGAAAGTATCATCTGGGAAACAGACAAGTGACTTTGACCTATTGTTCTCTTAAATGCTAAAATTAACCTTGAGTATCTCATTTAGTTTTCTAAACTATGTTTGCTTTATATTGATTTTGCAGTTTGGCTTCAGGGTTCTTTACACATGTAGATGTCATTAACTGGTTGACCGATATGGAAAGAGAGGGAAACACTCATTGTTTTTGTGGTTGCCCTCTGACAGGTACACACGAACTGCTGTACCCATCAATAAGGACACCAGAGCCAGGCAGGTCATCAATGTTTGGCTTGTTTGTGTGGGATATCTTTTAATGATTCCAGGAGGGAAGGCTTTTATTATGCTGTCCCTTCTAAGATAGTAAAGCAATGGGTATATTTTGCTAGGAGGATCTCATGCAACAGGAAGTGGAAAGCAGAAGAAGCAACACTAGGGTCACCCACCTTCTCACCACGCCTTGCCTTGGGCAGCAAGTCCATTGGTTCAGTAACCCAAATGCTGTCAGCAGAGTACTAACAAATTCTGCAATATGGACTTCACTGGATTACCAACTCAATAGCAAACCATTAATTACCAAGAGTTTGTTTTCACAGACATGAAGTACATGGGTGTATGCTGCCTACGCTGCCCTACATATCTCAAAGCCACAAAGACAAATATCCAATGAATAGGCCAGAAAAGAGGTCAGAGAACAGGAGGTTACAGAAAAATTACCTTGAACCACACTGTGAGCCAAAGACTGTGGCAAATGCATATATTTGTCATGAGTAGAGTTTAAAGACCTGGACAAAGGACTAGAATGGGTAAAAGAGACAAACTTAAATAAAACTGATGGAGGGGGCAACTAGTACTAGTTCTTGGTTTGGGCTAAAAGCCAGTGTTTCTCCTTTATGGAATAGTAACTCTGGAGAGAAACTTACAGGCAACAAGAGGACTTCTGTAGGAAATCTGGGTCATGGGAGACTGAGGAAGGAGTTTGTCACACCAGCCAGATGGAAATGCCTGGCTAGAGCCATATATAACTTGTGATTTACTTAGACACAAGTTATTGGGCTTAAAACAGGGTAACTAGGGAAAGTTAATGGCCTGTAACATACAGGAGATGAATCTAGATGATCTAATGGTCCCCTTTGGCCCCCAAGCACTATGAAAGAAAAAAGTGGAAAATTTTACATTTCTGTATAAACTTTTTATCTTGGAAGGATATCAGATTTTTTTATTAATCATAGTAACCATCATATTTAGCACTTATGGTGTTCTATGTGTTTTTAAAGAAGTACTGAAATGTGAGCTCTAAAAGCATCAGTGTATGTGTGTGCTTGCCTCTGGAAGGACCAGAGGTATGAGTTAACTGGCATGTTAAGTTTAATGCCCAGCACTTGGTTCTCTTTCAAAGATGGACCCTCAATGACCCCAGAGAAGACCAGACCTCTGTGTTGCACCTTACCCAGATGAGATATGATGCCTCGAGTACACAATTGCAATGAGTGCTATAAGACATCAGTTGAGCTCTGGATCACTGACATAGCTTCTCAAATCAAACGTGAACAGCCCTATATGATACAGACTTGTATTTCATTGCAGTTCCCATAGGTTGGGAGTGGGAATTTATCTTTTCCTTGCCCTTCACAAGAATGCAAATTGCACCCTGAGGTGGCAGTTAGAGATATGAACTTGCGTGCAAAACTGAGAATTAGGACTGGAAGGCAAATTTAAGTCTGTTTATTTGTTTTTATAAGGAAGTATACTAAAGAAATTTATGAGAGAAAACTGAAAGATCAAATTATGTTGCTCAGGATTTCTCCTTTGTCTGAAGACAACACAACCCTCCAAGTTTTGTTCAGTACTGAATCCTCAGTATTAACAAAACAGGTGTTGAAGAACATTTGTAATAGGACCAATGTTCTATGTGCAGTTTCTGTAAGACAGTACAAAACACCTGCCTTTCCCTCATGACGTCAACAATACCCTGTGGGCAGTGAGCTGAAATACATATGTCAACCTGCACCTCTGTAATTGTGACATAAGATACCCAGACACTGAAATATAAGAAAAATCTCTGCATTTCTGAATGTAAAGGTTAAAAGGTCTGCATCTAGGAACAAAGTCCTGGGATATTTTATCTATTATGCAGAAGCATGATGGAAAAACTTAGAGTTACCACCAGAAACTCTTGTTAAAAAACGATTTTTTAGAAAAAGCTCTTACAAGTCTTTTTTATTGTGCCAAGCCTAATGCTGCAATTATTGGCTTGCTCTGAGTAGGGTGGAAATTCTGCTACTCTTAGCTAGTTGCATACAGTAAAGTATTCCTATATATAGCTCTTACACAATTCTACAAGTATGAGGAGAAAAGAAGCTGATCCAATCTAATACAATATTGTGCTGCATGTTTCTAGAAACCTTATGAAAAAATTTGGCCGATGGACTGCACCATTATGTTAATTAATGGATATGAAAATTGGTATTTTAGTTAAACAATTACTTAGAAGGTAATTTTTCTTGAATGTTATGTGCTGGAAAAACTAAATATGTGTCAGAAAAAAACAGATGCATGTCTCTGACAGACAACAATCAGAAGTGACTGTTGAATATCTGTCTATTGGTTTCTAAGTCTGCTTGTCATACTGGAGTATACTAACCAGGTCTATACTGGGTTTTTCCACTCCCAAGCTGTTAAAGTTTAAAAAGTTAAAAAGTTTATGAAGCAACTTTCTCTCTTTTTCTAATCTGTCTGCCTAAGATTGTTCAGTGCACTTGTAAGGGTAAGTATGTTAGGATTTGAGCAAAGTGATTCCAAGGAGATTCCTCACAGGATTTATCATTTTATTTAGGGCGCTTATTCTGAGGTCAGGGGCAATGCATACAACTTACTGGGGACTTCAGGAAGGCTGCTGTGGGCAGCTGCAGTGTTTGTGGTCATGGAGGGAGGCACACAGGCTGTGTAAATATTACCAAAATGGACCTGCAGCTGGAACTGCTTCACAGATCCACGGAGCTCAGGGCAGTCAGTGACCAGCACCAGCAAGACACATGTTGGGGAATGCCTGGGGCTGGTCCATTTCCAGCTCACTCCTGTCTGCCCAGAAAAAAAAGCTTGGTTTGGATGAGGACAGTTCATTCATGTTAAAGTTTTGTAATGTTCTGAGTGCAAGTGATTAGTGGTGTTCTTAATTAAGACCAAAGTAAATTAAAATAATTAAATTAAGTCGTGAAAAGCATTAAATATCTGACAAGCCTTACTGATCTTGTATTGGTGCATTAAATTGAGCAGGATGAAGACTCGTTTGGGAAGAGACCTCTTCCAAGGGCAGGCTATTGCTCAACATAAATTCAGTTCTGAACTGTCTAGCATTCCCAGCTCATCAAGAAGCTACTCCAGCTGCTCAGGACCTCCAGGTTTAAGCCACCCAGAATACAATCCTGTGTCTATGCAGGTAACTGGACACAAATTACATAAACAGTTAATTAGGATGTTGGAAGAAAGAAAGGCTTTACTATCCCGTCACAACATGGTGGAAAAATTGGCTTATGGTGGAGGAGTATAACATACAGCATTGCCAAGAGCAAGTCAACTCCAGGTGCAAAAAATACAGTACAAAGTTTAACTCAAAGTAGCAGTAAATTGCTCTTTTATTGACTAATGAAGGGACAACGTCAGGAGTGCTAAGAACTAAAGGGAACACTGATGGACAAATTTAAAAGGTCAAAATTTATTTAAAGAGACACATGGCATAATTAGAACTCTTGGAGATAGAAAATACAATAACATCATTCATTCTGAGCTTTCTGCTTTTCAGAGTGGGCCATATTGAAAGCAAAATTTTCCTATAATTTTGTGAAACAAAATCAAATGTTAGCAAATTGTCAGGGTCACCAGTCTTTGTTTAGATGGCAACAGAATGATTTACAGTATTTTAGATAGTGCTTAAAAGTATCTGAGAGGAAAACGTATGGATGCATTTTACTTTTTCAAATAACATAATTCTTAGCTTACTTCTAATGTTTCAAAGATACTTGAACTAAAGTTCAGCATCTGCTTTGATGTGTGTGGCCTCCCACACTATTTCTTCAGATGTATTATGTTGCCCAATGTTTGCATCAATAACATCTTTCCAATTTGTCTTGGCGAGCATTATGTTAATTATTAAGAAGAGTTACTTTACTGTTTTGTAGGTCAGGTCCTCATGACTTTCTATCTTAAATACACCACCAAATTCCATCTTTATCAAGTTTCTAAAGCACCTAGCATTGGATTTAGTCCATCGCTTCACTGAAATAATATAATGGTTTCTACAGACTTCAGCAGAATATTGATTGTATCTAAAGGATGCAACAAATGATGGATTTTTCTTCCACAGCATACGCAAAATTAAAGCAACATTTGTTTCAGCTGGTGTACCCATATTCTCTTAATATTCTGAGGGAAGACCAGATCTGTCAGATGTAGTGTGATGCACACTATCATTTGCAGATGATATTTTATGATTTTCACCTTCTGTAAATATAAGCATAACATAGTTATTTTTCTTGTCACTTCATAATTATTATTCATTTGGTTTCTTGTTGCACAGAAAATTCCCTTGAGGAAAACCACTTCGGTGTTGTTTTTCTTTTTTTTTTTTTTTGTTTACAAGTAGTAGGAATGAAAGGACAGATTATTGGTAAGATAAAAATAATATTGCATTATTTTGTCTAGAAAATTTCTTTTAGACAGAAGTTGTTACTGTCTGTATGGCAGTGTGCATTACTCCTCTGTTGTGCTGTTGTAGCAGAAATTGAGAAGTCCCAGAAAAACTTGATTATAAAATGCTGTATGCATTCATGCAGGGGATTAGGATTGTCCACATCCTGCCTGAATATAGGGCAAAAATTTGTTGTAGGGTTGCTGTCCTCCATTTGAACAGATGCTCCAAAAAAGCTTGTATCTGGGCTTCTTCCTCATAATCACAATGGACTCAGATCTTAAATCCTTCTTTTCTTCCTTTAAAATGTAATTTGATATTGTGAAAATAACTTCAGACGTAGTACCCAAAATACATGCTGGAGAAAGGAAAGAGAGGAAAAAAGCTATTAAATGGACAGCATTGGCCAAAAAACCAGATGTGGAATCAAATAATTTCCAATAAACTACAGAAAAAAGTTTAAAAAATTTTGTAAATCCTGTAATTTCTTTGTGCGAGTATGGTACTGCTCTCTAGCCTGTAATTAGAGTTTGTTCATTCTAACCTGAGATATTTTTTTTTCCTTGCCTGACCCTAGTGAAAAAGGCTATTTATGATTGAAACACAAAATAACTGTGCAGCATTTGGGATACATACTTTATAGTGGCGCTTACAGACCAAATTCAGCGCTAATGAGATCAAGTGCAACTCATATCAAACAGTTGTGTCTCCTTGGCTGCAATGAAAGCATTTAAAAATTACTTTCTCTTGCATAGTTTTCATTCCATGTCTTAAATGAAATAGCAGAATATTTATTTTAATTCTTCTGAGGACATTAAGAGTGTATAAAGTTATATCAGACGTTGCATGGACTTCATATAATGAATTCTGCTGCAGTTCTTGCCTTTAAATGTGAATAGGATATTATTTATTGTAGATAGCTCCAGCAGCATAATTGTGTTTGTTGGACTTGTTGCTTACTGTATACAGCTTTTCAATGTTTTTTAAAGCATTATATAATTGATATGATGTTTCTGGTGGTCATATTTTTAAGTAATTTTGTTTCCTTTGTAATAACAAGTACTGGCATTTGTCTTTTCCTTGGCTCAACATGCTGATAGAGCAGTAATAGATCTATTGTGAAGTTCTAACATCCCTATTTTTTTTCCTAAGTTGTTGTGCCTGAAACCAACAAATTCAAATGAAAAAACCCATCCAAGTAGGATAAACATATAACTTTATTTAAATTATTCAAAATTATTCTTTGGAAAGCTTCACCCCAGACATTCTTCATTTAAGGAGACAACTAGGAGAAAAAGGAAAAGAAAAAAATAAGAGAAGTGTCTACATAAGGCTCTCCTGTTCTTAATTTTGGTTGAAACCATGCATACCCCTTTGAAGTATTGGCTGTAGTAATACACACCTTATTCCTCTCTGTGCCAGCCATATGAACCTATTTACATTGTAAGATTCAGCCAGAGGCCAGGAAAGAGATATGTACAGTAATTCCAAACACAGTCTATGAGGAAGTGCCTCAAAGATTTTCATAAAAGTCAGTGACACCTATCAAATGGCATTAAAAACATGTAAGCAGGCATGGCCATGATTACCTCAAACTGACATGATAGTACCTGTCTCAAAGAAATTGCACTTTATTGAATTGTCTTTAAACATTTATATAAAGTAACAAAGCCAGCAAAGTAGTTTAAACTTCCACCAAAACAGATGTCTAAGAGTGACTGTGCTTTGAAATATAAATGAAGTCAAGGGTCTTCTGTTGCTTTTGAGTAAGACAAGCTGACTGAAAAGCAAAACAATTTAAATGAAAAACATTGTTTTTCTGTTGTGGTAGTTTTAGCCATAACTATCTGTCTGTCTGTCTGTCTGTCTGCCTGCCTATGTAATAAAAGTAATCTGTGCTCTTAAAGGTAAAGAAACAGGATTGAAAATGCACTCCAAAGACAGTCTTTAGTGCTTTGGAATTACAGGAGTTATTGTTTTCCATCTCTGGATCCCGCTGCAGTACCAGGAACCACATACCCTTATAAGGAATTACATAAATTTCAGCAAAACTCACTGAGTACCATCAACACACATTCTAGGTATGATGCTAAATATTTTGGAGATTACTTCAGCTACCTAACTAGGAAGAATGACAGTCTGGTGTATGTCATGAATCTACTGTAAATCATAAATCTGACACAAATTATCATAGTAGAAGGGGAACTGAGATAAAGCCATACACTTTCAGTGGTAACAGCTTTGGATCACCCCAGAACATATGTGTGTGCTTGACTTTAAGTACTGAAACCATCTACATTCTTCAAGGGAAATATGTGCTTGAGGGGCTTTTTGCTTATATCAACCAACCTTTGGAAAATCTGTGTTTTTGGAATATTCCAGGACAGAATTATCTGGGACTGAATTTTCTGGTAGGATTTTTTTTTTTCCCCCACATTATACAATATTGACAGCATTTGTCACTCTGTCATTGTCAACAACTGATTGGGCGTAGATCCCTGGATACTCACACTGCAGCACTTTTCTATCGTGATCTCAGTCTGTGTACGAGCATGTGTTGAACACATTAAAATGAATCATCAAAAGGCACCAGGTGCATGGAGTGAACAGAGACATATAAAAAAGCACGAAAGTCATAAGTAAGTGCTATCATGCCTTGTTTTCCATGAAACAAACAAGGGAATGCTGCACCATTCCATATTTGTTATGGTTAAGGGTTTATTTAGCTCCCATAGTAATCCAGACCATCCATAGTCCAAAGAGTTTCATGTACTTAGGTGGGGGAGATGATGGAATCAACTTCAAAAGTGCTAAATATCCATCAAATAGTTTTGCTGTGGGCTATGTCTTCATGCACTTTGTAACACTTACCCAAATGCCAGAATTATTTCACTATAATGCCTCTGATTGAGATGACAATTTTTGCTCTGAAGCTTGATCTCTGGTGTTTGGTGATATTTGGTTTGTCCAAGGTTGATGCCACTACCCAAACTCTAGCATCCCTGAGCATTTATATGGAAATAAATTTGCTAAGCTTCAAGTTCCAACCAGAGCTTCGCTTGCTTTTGCTCTGTGTACGTTGCTGTATTACAGAGAGGTATACAGGGCTCTTGGGTCCTTTTCTGGGTCTCTATCCTTGTCTGTTCAGCCTCACCTTTGGATTTAATCTGGGAAGTGATTGTGGTGAGAGGATGCTTGGTGGATTCTCTACAGCCCTAGCCAAACCTCTGTCCTTTCACAGAGGGAGATGACCTCCCTCTAGTACCTTACCTTGTCTAATGCTGGTGTCCCACGTAGTAGTCAAAAAAATCAGCAGCTAAGATCATGGGAAAAAGCTGTAACACCAGTCTCTGTGCTAACTTTGTGCCAGGTGACTGGGACATAAGTTCTATTATTTATGCCAGAAGCTCTGGAACTGGTTTTCAAGTGGTTTCTTAATAATTTTCCTGTTTACGACTTCCAGCATTACTAAGAGGTCTCAAATGCCTAATCAAAGTAAAAATTAGAAGTGCAAGGTTAGTTGCTTTCTGAACCTATTCTTGAAGTGTAAATAGTAAAGCATCTGGGAGTGACCATAGACCTTTCATTTGCATTACGTTGATATGCAAATCTTCTAAAAGCAACCAAAGAATATGTTCTAGCATTACTGCTGGAAGATTCAGTCATATCCTATTCACTTTGTTGAAGGCATGGTGAAATGCTCTGTATCGTCACACTGAGCTGTGGTTCTGCTGGAAGAAATACTGTTCCTTAGTATTACTACCATAAATTATTCCTATTGCTGTCATTATTGTTCCTGCAAGATGTTGTCAGTGACAGCTGATACCATGGGCCTACCATCCAAGCTCAGAGTATCAATTCCGGAATACACAAGTGGCCAATTCACTTCTGGAAATTCCCTCAAAGTGTCCCCTTTTCACATATATGCACGGCACAGAGGAACTGTATTGGTGGTCTCCAGCCTGAAATTAGCTGGATCATGTGCCACCCTTGCTGGAGAGGTGGGCAGCAAATACCAGCTGGACAATTCACGTCAGCCACTTCTAGCAAAAGCTTTTCTGGAGAGTCTTGTCTACATCATTCCTTCCTTTCTTTTCAGCTTTATGCTGCCAGGTTATGCTGTTACTGAAATGCTGTCAGTGTGGTGGATTTGCTGGGGAATGCTTAAAAAAAGTTAACCAAGTCATGGTCTCACAAAGTGGTACCTGAAATCCCAGAAGTTAGAAGCCTTGCCTTTCTGCTGGCAGGCAAGCTAAGGTCCCAGCTCTGGGGCAGGAAGGACAGTGACCATCATCCTAGTGTTGTAGTAGCACAGCCAGCTTCTTGCCAACCTCCTTGCCAGCCTGTCAGGCTTTGTGTGCCTCATGCAATGGAGGGATTTGGCAGCCCTGTCTCATCTATCCCCTCCTCCAGTGCCACATTGAGAGGATAACAAATAGCCTTAGGAATGAGGCACTAGCTGAAAATACAAGGTTTCAGTTTACCACTGCAAAGGGCTGACAACAATTCTGTGTGCATCACTAACCATATTTTTGACACTTTAATTTTTTTTATATCCCTGCTGGCAGAAATCTATTGTTCTGACCCTTCTCCTTTGCTATGGATTGCACAAGATCATCCCACCCACTGCGGGGAGCATGTCCCAAGTGTGGCATATCTAGTCCTTGGTCCCATTGCTTCTCAGAAGGAATCAGCCAGATTCAGAGCTCTGCTTGCTCCATGCCCATTAACAGATGAGGTCTAAATGGAAACATCCGGATAGGGATGTGACTGTGTCACAAACAGCCCTACAAACTAGCAGTATATTCTGGGTCCAAGACCTGAAAGTGGGAGGATGCTAAGGAAAAAAGCCTTTTTTTGCTGTCCTCTGTAGGGGCTGTATTGTATTCTGTGTGATGCATCTTCGTATCTGGGATTCGAGGGGACAACATTTGTAATCTGATGAAAGAAGAATAATAATAGACTGCAATTGTAATGAACCGCTGTTGCACAGCAGTCTTTCGCCAGATCTGAACCAATTTTCTTAAAGCTTAAGCAAGTCAGCAATCATAAAAATTAGCTCATTAAAAAATGGCTTCAAAATCAGACAGGGAACTGCACAAATCTGTGGCTGCTAGACACTATCTCTGCATGATCCCATCAGCTGGCGGGCAAGGCTGAAGCAAGCTTGCTACAGCCCAATATTGAACAAAAAAAGAAAAGAAACAGTCTTATTGCACTAGGGTGCACTTTGGAAAGAGAGAAAGTGAAAAAAGAGTATTATTTGACATATTTCATTTAAACAGGCTTCAGTGGAAATTTAAAGAATTCCTTGCATGTCGGTGGCAGAAATATATGAGTGGTGTATTCAGTCATATACCTCTCATTACATTTCTATTTCTGTTTCTATCCCTATCACTTCATTGTTTCTCAGACAAAGCATTAGCATTCTTTCATTTGTCTAATAAGAAAATATGATATTTATTACTAAGAGGTAGAGACTAGAGACAGAAGGTGGGGAACTTTCATCCAGGGAGACAAGTGCTCTGTATGAATATTACTTAATGTGGAGCCATGACTCACACACAATGTCATTTTAACAACTTTCTGTGTTTAATTTCCTTTTCTTTAACCAGTAGCCTAACAGAACAGCATTCCAACTGTGGTCTATGGACCACCAGTGGTTTGCAGGGCTCTCCCAGGTGGTCTTGGAAGTTTAATGTTTTGGGAACTACACTACACCCAACAGATCTCAGGGAAAAGAACCAAGTGGTCCAAAAGGTGATTTCTTTCTTGCTGTATGAATGGTCTCCAGAGGGGAAAAAAAAAGCTGGATGGCCATTGGAAGAGAGACCTCTTTAATTTTGGGGGGAAAATTGCTAACAGTTGAATTTTAGACACTGTTTTACATTCTTAGTGTCTATAGGAGTCAGAAAGTTTTAGACCTCTGCAAATGGAGACAAAACAGAGCTGCAGATGATACAGAACATGACCAAATTGCTGCAGAGAGTCCTGAAAGCCCTGACATTTCAGGGAGATTTTGAACAGTTGAGTCTCATTACTCGGGCTCAATTTAATTTGGCTTGTATTTCCCAGGTCCTGCTAGGTCCCAACATCCTCAAGGGAGAACTGCCCTGTGTTTCTTCTCCCCTGATCCTTAAGAGGTTTGTTTGGCAGGTGGCAGGTAGGAGATGATGGAGCAGATGGTATTCTCCTTTCCAAGGCCACATGGTGTGTCTCTCCCAGAGGGATTGCATGGTAGCATGTGTCAGCAATGGACACACTGTCCTGGGGCTCAGCAGACGTAAATGCTGACCCTGTGAAATGCAGGGGACACTTGACACTCTGCTCATGACCTTCATACACCCCTGGGGTGACTTGAACTTGGGTTGCACTTGTGGGTCCATCCAGCACATGGCAGTGTTATTTTGGGGTGAACTCCAAACGAAAGGATGCCATCTACTGAAATCCCACTCATCATTCCTGCACCACCCAACCTCTGTGTGGAGACCCTCTGCAGCACTCGCTGACCTAGACTAACCCTGCCACAGCTTATGAGATCCAGTGAGCTCATTGCCTGAGGGGGGAGGCTGCAGGCCAGATGGGAGAAATGTAATACTGCATAGTGTGTGTGCTTCAGTGCTCAAAAATGCAACAGTTTCCAGAGGGTAGAGAGAATGGAGGAAAACTGAAAATCTCTTTGCATATCCCAAATTAGACCTTGCACTGGAAGAAAAGAGGACAATATAACTAGTGTACAGTGAAAGAACACTTCCAGTAAGAATCGTTTAGCCTATTTCTAGCAATGAAGTATGTCCTGGGAAATTTCCATTGCATTATAATGGGCTTAATTAGAATTGTTATAATCAAATATGTGCATTTGGCAGAGGAGCGGGAAGGGAGAATGCTACTGTTGCAAGGTTAGCTGTGTTGGTTGTCATTTGCTCATCTTATCAAATAGTACCTCCTCTGATGCTAGGCTTCAATTTTCCTTCGTGGTTTCCCAGGCTCAGAATCAATTTGGGGATGCTCAGTTTTAAGCATTAGTCCCAAATGACCAAGTCCAAGTAGACCTGGGGCACGCGGGTGTTATATAGACTCATTAGTAAAGAAATATTAAATACAGAAATACATTCTGATTAAGGTATTAGGTCGTGGAAGACTGTTTGTACAGTCTAAATATTTTTGCTGTCTAAATGCTAGATTGACTTCCATCAGATTGGACCTTAATGACTTCAGTGGGATTAAATTTAAACATCATGTAGCAATTTCAAGTCTTGCAGTACTCCTGGGAATCTCATAACTACTCAAAATTGCTAGATTAGATTCTGGTGTGATCCTATCTGGCATCATCACTCTTGGTTTCTCTCTTGCTTCAGAGATATTTGGGGAATGCTGGAGATCACAGGGAAGATGAAATGGGAGCTGCAGGAGGATGCCATAAAAGGGTTCAGTCTTTTTGAGAAGAAACCTTCATACAAGTATTATATAATACTACTTTGTCCTTCTATGTTATGTGAGGTTTGACAGGAGAACGAGGGCTTCTTTTGACTCTTAGTCAAGTCTTCACTCTGAAAATGTTTTTAGAGCCACAGATCATATCTATATTACTGGCATGTCTTACCTGAAAAAATGCACTGAATTATTAACTCTACTTTCACATAACTTTTTTTTTTTTGTAACATCTAAGAAATTCTTCATAAATTCTTCAGAATAATTTTCTTCTTCAAAGTGATTAAAGAATTACACTCTGTGGGACAAGAAAAGACCCCAAGGGCAAGGACCAAGGGCCAACATTAGAAAACATAAAAACAATAACATATCAAAACAATCAGCTCTAAAAAAACCTCCCCAAAAATTAAATTTTGATATTTCTTGTAACTTGGCACAGAGAAGGTCCAAAACTTAAAATAATTTTAGAGCAAAATTAGGCTAAAAAAAGACAGTTAGGAACACAATATACCCCAGGGACTCAGGAAGTTCCAGTTTCTTTTCTATAAAATATTTACCATACTTGCACTCGTAACAATGCCATGGATGCCTTCAGAATTTCAATCATTAGCAGTAGACCATTTAAATACAGAAATTGCTTTAAAAAAGATGTAATACAACATGAAAGCAAATTCATTCTTCTCTACAGTCAGGAGATTAGAAGATAACTCGCCAAGGAAACATAGATATATATCACATTTGGCTTCTAGACTGAGAACTAATATTTTTTTTGCCAGATTTTAAACAATTTTATTGTAGTTACTAAAACAATACACCACTAAGCCACCAAAATGATATTTTTGGAATGAAATGAACATTCAGTAGAATTTGATACTTCCAAAGTACTGTTTGTAATCACTTGAGAGAGAAAATTTTGCCTTTTTTTTTTTAAATCTTCCTGTGAAGTGAAAGGAATGTGCAAACCAGTATGGGCTAGTAAAGCATATGACACAAAGCTTGGCTGTACTGAAGTCATAATTGGATGAGACTATGATCCACCCACAGAAATAATACAAATCCTTTAACAAGAGACTTAAGAACTGTTAACTAAAGCCAACATAGCAACAAGCTTCCCCTGAAAACACACCTTATCTCAGGAAGTGAAAACTATTCACTGCCTAAATTTCAATTAACTTTGTCACGCTTTTCAGAACCACAGCAGTTCAAGCTTGATTCACGTTATGATGACTGATAATTGCTTTTACAGGTCTGATTTAGTGGAACTGTGGAAAATGTCTTGCCAAACTGTATTACATGGGTGAAAAACATTGAATAGACAGCTAGCATGTCTCATACCTTCCTCTACTCTTCTCTCTTTTTCTTCCCTATATTTTGCAACCTTCCATAGAGGTTTATGTGTGTGCATCTGTGTGTGTCTTTGTGTCCGTGTCAGTAAAGGCCCAAACATTAGATCACAAGTTCTTGTTTATATAAGCTTCAATTTACCCTTCAGGCAGAAATTTAGAGATTTCCAAACACACAGATGCTTGCCACTATCCAAATTCAATTTGAAATGCTCTGCACAACATCTCCTTTAACTTAACTAACCTTGTATTGTTCAAATACTTCATAATGGGTTTTGATTGCCAAATATCATTACTAACTTTGCCATAGTTAACAAAGTTAATTGAAACACAAATAAATAGAATTCCATAAAATGTCAAATCATCTGAAAAAAATTGTATTCATTTTATTAAACACACAAATCTGATTTTACAAATAATTAATGTGCTAAGTTATTATGGAAAAAAACTATCAAAAAAACCCAAAAGAAAATTTTTCTACCTGGTATGATCTAGACCCTAGGAAAGACCCTAGAGGACTTGAAGGAATGGGGCATTATCTGTCAAGAGTCTTGGGAATATAACTCATTTGTACAAAGCAAAACCTAAGAAAGGGATGCTAAAACACCAGGAAACAAAGCAAGGTTTTTAGAGAATAGCCGAAGAATGCTCCCCTTAGGGGAAGATTTGGAAGTCTCTGGAAGACAGAGGGAGAAGGGCCAAACCTAGCATGCTCTGGTAAAATTGTCGGACCATGACATACTGCAGTTTCTTTTGATGAGCACGCTGTGGAGGAAGCAGTTCTGCACTCTAGAAATTATGGAAATAGGAGAAATTCAGGAAGAGAGAATCAGTGTCACTAACCTCCAAAAAAGCTCATGCTGCAAATGACACAGAGAAGTCTTCAAGTTTTCACTCTTTATGGATTAATTTCAAGAGAATACACAAAAAAATACACAAAGAAGATGTAACTTAGTTACAGACATCATTAATTTCCACTTTGCCCGTGTTGCTGGAAAGTAATGCTGCTTTTGACTGTAGAGGTTTTTTTCCAGACACAACATGAATTAGAAAGTGGATGCATATAACTCTCCTAAATACCATGAAAATCCAAGTCTGTAGCAATGTCACTGTCTGCTAGATTCATCCTGTGTTGAATCAGGAAGTGGTATTCTGCCTGAAGGTCTTTCTTCAAGAGGTTCTCCGGCTCCTGCTTCTCCCTGGTTTTCCTGGGTCTCCCAGAAAAGGAATGAGGGATCAAAGTCTGCAATTTCCATCCTGTGAATCAGACATGAATGAACTCAATGACAATTAACTGACCCAGTTTTTACTGTTTGTAATTTTTCTCTAATGAGTGGGTTGCTGCAGAGAAAATCTGTGGCAGAAGTTAGAGTTGCCTGTGGCTATGCAGTGTCTCCTCCCAGAGATGATGCTGTTTACATCTCAGTGAAAGGCAGAGAGGATGCACTGGGTACAGGGCAAGGTACAGTAGGTAATAATGTGTGCATGGGATGATGTCTCAAACAGCTGAAATGCTGAAAGTTTACTTCCTAATTTAGCCAACAGTAACTTGCTCATCTACCTATACGCATTTGATGTGCATTGAAAATATATTGCTCATGCCCACAGGATATCCAAATACTGTCCTTTTCTGTCAGAGCATAAATTTATTGCTGAAACTGTTTGATAGTTTGAAAAACGTAAGCGCAGCATGTTCTCCAAGATTCAGAGCAGCATATGTCTGTCTATCTTGTTCAGAGTTATGCCTGAAAAATGTTAATGTTCCTGTATAAGTAACGGCACGTAAAAGGGTTTTTGTTTTAGGCATGTTTTACCCCTGGATTTATATGGGCATGAGGTAACACCTACTTTTTTTTTTCTTCAAAGAGCTAATCCACATGCATAATTGAAACAAGTCCTTATTTTGCTCACTATAAATATGTACCATATGTATCTCTTACAAATGTTATATTTTGTAGCATGGTGGGATTTGCTAGTACCTGTGAGTTATGTCAACCTTCATCCAAAGGGAAATAAAAATTAAGAAAATTGCATTGTGCTATATTATGTGTCCTAGGCATAGTCACAGGCAAGTCTATAAGTACAGTAAACAGCTACATTATCACCCTATTGATTTACTTTGCGCAATATGATGGTTTGATTGCTGTAAACAGGAATCATGCCACTAAAACAACAAACAAAATTGATTGTACTGAAGCACACACATTGTAATTTCCACTGACTTTTAGGCTTGCTCTGGTATGCACTCACTGATCACGAGGTCATAATCTAAGAAAAGAGTAAAGATGTGAAAATGCTGTGAATCCACTGCGTTGTACCCTTAAGAATAAATTTTATGTATTGGGCTATTCACAGTTTGAAGACTGTGAGTTTTAAAGAACTAATCACATGACAGTGCCTTGGCTTTAGCTAAATAGACACTCTGGAACTTCCTTCAGAACCTTTCTGATACAATACAAGTTAACCCTTTTAAAAATAGAGATGTACCACAGAAGGTGCTACTACTTTGGGTGCAATCTTATGTCTTTGAAAAATGCTATTACAGGATCCCAGATATGGACCCCCTACTCACTGGGTCCAAGTGACCCAATAAAAAGCCTTTCACCCATGTTCACCAGCAGAAAACCCTGTGTGTAGCCCTAGAGATATAAAACAAGCTAGAAAAAAAACCCCACAGCTTCAAAGCTTTCTGAGATGTTTATCCTCTCATTTGTACATCTGCTTAAAGTCTCTGTTTTCACTTAATATATTAAAAAATACAACCAAAAAAATAGAAATGCAGCTTGTGAACCAATTACTAACGAGCAAAAGTATAACAGATGCAAACAAAGAACTGCAGTATTTTTCACCATATGTTTCAAATCAATCTTATTCCTTCATCAGTTGGAAACAAAGCATAATGTTGTGGTTCTAACAGTAACTAACCTTGATCTATCAAACCACAGAAAAACTAGCAGTACTTTGACAAACCACTTCTTCTATTTATTACAAATAGTTAATAGGATTAACTAAGATTCACTATTCATTTAGAATTATGTTATCTAATTATTCCCATATCGACTCCTTTACTAATTGCCCTCTTCTGTTCAAATTCCTTTATTGCTCATTTACTTGTCTCTACTCTATTCAGTTGGCATTTTGTTTAACAGCCTCAGGTCTGGAATTTCAGGTACAGAGGTCTGGAGGTGAATGGGGTGGTGATGGAGAGGAGGACCTGGGGAAAGGGCTGTGCAGGACTGCAGCTGCTTCCCCCTCACATGCCACAGACCGTGCAGAGCACTGGGGAGCACCAGTGCTGTGGCTACAGTCCCTGACATCCTCCTGAGAAATCCACCCACACATAGAGGCACCTGCACTACATGGTGTTTTTACTGTCTTTAAAACAAGCCATTCATCTTGAGGTTAATGGCAAAAAAGCTCCAGACATTCCAGTTGCAACAAGACTACCCTTGGACTTTGACATGTGTTGTAAAACTAGAGGCTCTTTCTTGACTTCTCTTTTCTTCTCTCTCTTTTTTTTTTTTCTTTTTTCATTTAAGCTTTTATTTGACTTTTGTACTATAGAGCCCAAAATGCACTCCACATCTTTGAATCTGTCAGCACGCAAGGGGCCTGAGAAGACAGCGAGGCACTGAAAAGAACCACACAGTTTCAAGCTTCAGGTGGGAGGCATGACTGAATAATCTCTAGAGATCCCTTCCCACTGCTGTTTCTGTCATTCTCACTTGCAACTTCCCTATAAATGCAGAGATATGTTAGTAAGGGCTGCAGATGCACTTTTGTCACCTGTCTCCAATGTGTGCTGCAGTGGCTAATATTGTGCAAAGGTGCTTTCAGCGTGGATGTCAGGGTCTCTTTTACCACCTGTAAGCAATCAGCCACAGTGCCAGGATATTACATGCTGTGCTCACAAACAACTTGCAGGCTTGTTAAGTACAGCTCCCTGTGCACACGGTGCTTTAAGCAGTGCTAGCAGGGGGATCTCCACAATGTCACAGCATTTACAGGCACAATGGCGCCAGATCAGACTCCCTGCTCTCTCCCAGCCTGCTGTGCTGAGCTCTAGTGAGGCTGGTGCTTGGGAGGGCAAATTTGTTCTCTCTTGCTTTGAGGATGATTGAACTGTAGAATCTGAGTGCTGTAGGTCTGCCAGATTCCAAGCTCTCTGAACCACCTTTTCTTGTGTTTGCCAAACTTTCAGGATCACTGGCTTATATTCATGAACTCAGTGAACTTTGCACCTAAAAATGAGGTGAGAAAGCAGTGATTTTTAATGTAAATGCTGTATTCAGATCTAAACAGGGCTTTAGGCCAGGTTCAAAAGAGGACTTAAGCACTTTATTTGGGATCTAGAAGCTAGAAGTCCAAAACATTATACTGAAAATACCTGCCTATCCCTGAAGACACCTGGGTTTAATAGGCAGTTGACCTTTTTCAGCTTAAATTTTCCTCCAGAGTTTGTGTATCTAAATTTATCCACTGTGGCATAGTCAACCAAATTTAGTTCCGTCTTGTTTATGAGATGATTCAGAGTTATATGTCCTCCCTGTGCGAGACATGTCCTGCCACCAGACTAAACCAATCTGGGTAAATGTACAATGCACTGACAAGACTTCAAAGTTTATGGAGCAAAACACAGTTCAGTAGTTTAAGTGGGTAAGCGGCTTAGCTTGGTAGGAGTTCTGAGTTCTGGTTTTTGCTCCCATGACAGTATCTTAGGTGATATTTTTATTTAGGTGATATAGTTAAAATACAAGAATGACCATGGAAACTGGCACCCAAACTGTGTCTCTCAGCCCTAAGCCTAACCACTAGACTAGGGACTCATGCTCTGCCTCTGTCACTCTGTCTGTCATATTCTGTGCATAGCAGCCCCAATTTCCCAAAGGGGTGAGAAGAGTACTCTTCTACTTCCCAAAAAAGCCTATGAGGAATATGCCACCTCCTGATGATCTCCATCTTCTGAAAAGCAGGAAAAGGGGGATTAAAATATTCTGAGATGAGAAAAGAATTGAGTCTGTTTCCTTTTGAATGTTCTCACTACTTTTGAAGGGGGCAGAACAAGTTCTAACAATATTTTTAAAGAAACAAATGAGCCCTGCCTAACTTTTTAGAAACATTTACCTTCCAGAAAGAGTCCTGGCCATACATATCATGTGTGTAAAAGCAATTTTTTGCAGCCTGTAGCAAAGGCTAAGATCTAAGACACACAACATCCTTAGAGTTTATTTTTTGTCCAGCTCTTGGCAGCTGTGCGCTCACTGACATAAGGTAGATCCTGGCTTAGCTTGCTCTTAGGTTTTAGATTTGGGCATTCTAATGTACTTAACTATGCATGGATCATTTATACACAAGTAATTTTGGGGTCTAGTTTTCATGTGGAGGTACCAGACATCTGAATGGGTTTGAAAACTAGACTGGGTATGTAAAATGAATAAAGTCTATAGAATGGGAGCAGTAAAATTTCATGTGTTTTCAGCCTTTCCTGTCTCTCCCTTGCCATATGGCAATGAGAGAGATATAAAGGCAAGGCCATGGCTCCAGAATGAGTCCCATTACTTTAGCCTTCATTTTCATGTTCATCTCCTCCCTTCCTCTCAGGTAGGGCAGCTGAGATCACGTCATCTGAGGAAAACCCCCTTTCTCTTCTTCTCATTTACCCTTCCCACTGATTAAAATACAATGGTGCCATGCTGATGTCACCCAGACGAGCTCTGTCCCAGCCTCACTGGGTGCTTGTATTGGCTGGTGCAGAGCCAGAGCCCTTGTTATAATAAAGATTCACAGACAGATGGGTTTGCTCTGCCTGTCCTTGCAGACAGCAGCAGCACCCATGCCTTGGTTCTTGTTGCCAAGACTCACAAGAAAAGCCCTTTGCTCCTGTTCAGCTGAGTAGTGAAGGGGCAGAGTCACAGATAGAGGGACGCAATGTCCTGAACTGAAACGAAACTGGTCAATACATGCACGTGGAGAGACTGAATTACAAACTTCTTTTCTGTCTGGTGTCAAGCCAGTATTAGCTAAGCAAAGGTCCAGCAAGAGTGCCATAACTATCTAATTACTGATTATGAAATGGGGTAACAGAGCTTTTCTGACTCTACCTATTGGTATACCTCATGAACTGAGGGCCAACATAATATTTTACATAAAACAAATCCAGTAGCAGTAGTGTCTATGTCTGGGTTTCTTTTCTTATGTAAACATAAAGGAGGGGGCATTGCAATAATCCTACTGGCAACTGTACATTACTACCTACTTAAGTTGAAAATGGGGCACATATTCATCATTTTTGCTCCTGCTAAAGGCATGGACATTCTCTCCAAGGAGAGAATGCTGGAGCTTAACCCCATATGCTCACATGCATGCTGCTCTTATCCAGTAGACTAATTACTTCAAATTCTCTTCTGATTCAGCAAGATGTAACCAGGTCTCCAATACTTAGTTTCCTTCATGGCTTTGGTTTCCCTGAAATAAAAATCCCAAATATAATAACATGACTGGAGTTATTGTCTCTTAAACTAATTTTGACAGACAGTATTATGGACAGCTGTCATGGTTAAACCCAATGACATCTACGCCCCATGCAGCCACTCACTCACTCCCCCCATGGTGGACTAAAAGTAGGTTTTGATACAAGGAATTCATTCACCACTTCCCAGGGGCAGCCAGGTGTTCAGTCACCCAGAGGATAGCAGAGCTCCACCATGTGTAACAGTGGCTTGGGAAGACAAATGCCATTAACCACAAACATCCTCCCCATTCCTCTTTTTCCCCCCAGCTTTACATGCTGGCTTGATGCCATATGGGATAGAATATCACTGTGGTCAGCTGAGGGTGGCTGCCCCACCTGTGTCCCCTCACTACTCCTTGTGTTCTCACAGTCTACTTGTTGTTGGGGTTCAGTGAGGAACACAAGAGATGCCTTGCCTCTGTGTGAGTGTTGCTCAGTGATGGCTAAAACATCCCTGTGTTATCAGTACTGTTTCCAGCATAAATTCAAAACACATCCCCATATCAGTGAAGAAATTTAACTCTACCCCAGCCAAAACCACCACAGCAGTTCACGGGGTTAGTGTCACTATCTTTGAATGTCCGGTCTGCCTTGATTCTGTCACTGATTATTAATTACAGGCTGTGACACTGTTTTTATCAAACAGAGATCTCCATAGTTAAAAGAAGGACAGTTTCAGGTCAAAAAGGTTCACTTTTTTTCCACGTGAAATCATCTTACACACATAGAAGTTGTCCATCCTCAAAACACTTCACTTGATTTTTCTCTCTGATTTGATATTCCCATGTTTAACACAATTCCTGCGGTACAAAAAAGAGCATATGTCCTACAGTGTATTCAGAGGAAATTATCCCAGCCAAGTGACTGGCACCCCACCTCTGAGTGGCCAAATCCTGCAGAGAACTCTGGGAGCTGACCTTGGCTAGATGCCAGACATCCACAAAAGCATGTCCATCAGTCCTCTCCACAGCTAGATAGGGGAGAAAGAAAGATTCACGGGTTGACATAAGGTCCAGGAAAGAAAGATTCATGGGTTGACAAAAGGTCCAGGAGAAATCACTGTAACAATTTGAATTAAAGTTATTAATTGAATTTATTATCAACAAAATCAGAGCAGGATAATGGCAAGTAAAATAAGACCTTAAAAACATCTTTCCCGCAACCCTCCACCTTCCCAGCTCTACATCATCCCCCACGTCAGCTCAGGGAGACAGGGAATGGGCATTGCAGTCAGTTCATCACACATTGTTCCTCCCTGCTCCAGCACAGGGTCTCTCACGCAGGAGAAAATTCTCTATGAACTTCTCCAACGCGAGTCTGTGCCATGGCCAACCGCTCTGCACAAACTGCTGCAAGATAGGACACTTTTCCATGGGGTGCCGTCCTTCAGGTACAGTATGCTCCAGCGTGGGTCCCTCCAGGAAACCTGCTCCAGTCATGGACTCCTCTTTGCGCAGGTCTGCAGGTCGCTGCTGGAGCCCACTTCAGGTCAGGCTTCCCATGGGTTTACAGCCTTCTTTCAGGCATCCCTCTGCTCCAGTGTGGGCTCCTCTATGGGCTGCAGGTGGATCTCTGCATCCCTCTGGTCCTCCATGGGCTGCAGGGGCACAGCTGCCTCACCATGGACTCACCACAGGTTGTAGGAGAACCTCAGCTCCAATGCCTGAAGCACCTCCTGCCCCTCACTCTGCATCGACCTTGGTGTCTGCAGAGCTGTTCCTGTCTCATATTCTCACCCCTCTCTTCTCTGGCCACAACTGTGCAATAACTTTTCTTCTTAAATATATTATCACAGAGGTGTTATCATCACTTCTGATTGGCCCAGCCTTGACCAGCAGCACAACCATCTTGGAGCCATCTGGAATTGGCTCTGCTGGACATAGGGGAACTTCTGGCAGCCTCTCAAAGAAACCATCCCTGTAGCCCCACAGCTACCAGAACTTGGTCATGCAAACTCAATATATACAAAGATCAGGGGTTTTGGCTGCAGGCAAAAATTTTATATAGACGAAGTAGACATTTTCAAAAATAGGTTTGGAGTGAAATTATTCTTATCTATCATCTTTCTATAACATAATAAAAGCCATGCTATGCCTTTAATAGAAGGAAAGGATTAATTTTTGAACATAAAGGGCATTGAAGGCAAAAAATCATGCAGTGTCCACTTAATTTAGAAAATATGTATTTATATTGTTCATTCCTTGTAGCCATGCAGGATACATTGTACTCTTTAAATATCCTGCTTTCCTGACACCATACAATACCAGGAAGTTGTAGCTGTTGAGTACACGGGAAGCCCACAAAAGTGATCAGAACACGTCTTCCATGCAGCGATATAGCCACATATTAAAGCAACATGATATGGATGGTTTAAAGCAGAAATGGCAGTAGACAATGCATGCTTTCTCTTCTAGGACTTCTAGAACTTCACTTCTAGTGGTGGGAATTGATATTTACAGTGTCATTTTCAAATATTGTCTGCAGACAGTATGGCTTCACAATGTCCAAAGTCTTGCTTGTTGAACCTCATTTCCTTCTATAGAAAGGTAACCCACACAGTTGATCAAGAGAAGCCAGCTGATGTGATCTTTTTGGATTTCGGTAGAGCTTCCATTGCTCCCTCCCTCTGTACTCTTCTGGACAAAATGTCCAGCTCACAGCTGGACAAACCCATCATGGGATGGGTGAGAACTGGCTCGTGGGCAAGTTTCAGTGAAGGGGGTGGCATCAGACTGGTGACCTGTCTCTAGGGGGTTTCTACAGGGCTACATCCTTGGTCCAGTGGCCTTCAGCATCTTCATTAACCACTGCAATGCAGAACTCTAAGGAATGCTAAGTGCATTTGCCAACAAGACTAAACTGGGAAGAGTTGTTTACTCCCTTGAAGACAGGAAGGGCCCTGCAGAAAGATCTTAACAAATTAGAGGGCCCCAATCAACAACAGTATAAAGTTTAATGAGGGACAGTGGTGGATTCTGCACCTGGGATGGCCAGCCCTGCATGTACAGACAGACTGGGGAATGAGAGGTTGGACAGCAGTGCCATGGAAAGGGACCTGGGGCTCTGGTCCATGGCAAGTTGAACATGAGCCAGCAGTGCCCTGGCAGCCAGGAGGGCCAAGCATGTCCTGGGGGCATAAGGGACAGCATCAGCAGCCAGGCAAGGGAGGGGATTGTCCTGCTCTGCTCTGCTCTGGGGCAGCCTCACCTCGAGTGCTGGGGGCACTTTTGGGACCCCAATATAAAAAAGACATTTAACTATAAGAGTTTGTCCAAAGGAAGGCCATGAGTGTGGTGAAAGTTCTGGAGGAGAGGCCTTATGAGGAGTAGCTGAGGTCACTTGGTCTGTTCAGCCTGGAGAAGAGGAGACTGACAGGAGACCTCGTTGTGGCTTTCAACATCCTAATGAGGGGAAGTACAGGGGCAGGTACTGACACCTCCACTCTCTTGACCAGCAACAGGACCCAAGGGAATGACCTAAAAGCTATGTCAGGGAGGGTGTAGGTTTGATATCAGTGGTTTTCACCCAGAGATTGGTTGGTCAAAGTGGTCACAGCAGCAAGTCTGACAGAGTTTGGACTGAGCTTGGACAACTCTCAGACACATGGTGTGATTATTGGGGATGTCCTGTGCAGGGCCAGGAGTTGGACTTGATGATCCTGACTGGTCCCTCCCACCTCAGCATGTTTTGTAATTCTATGATAATAATCTCAGAATTACAAGGAAAAGTAAAGCATAAGCACAAGCCCAGATTGTCCCACTGCAGGTGAGAAGACATCAATTTCCTGAAAACATAAATATCTTTTGCTTACTGTGTTTCCTTCAAGCTAAAAGTCTGTAGCTTTTGTATCCTTTGGACAAGAGTCATGTTACTTGGAGATACTTGTGCCTCAACTCAGCAAACAGAAGATGCACACTGGAATTACTATTCTCTTTAACAAATTCATTAATTAGAAAAACTGTGAATGTTTAGCCTTTTAAAAAAACTACCCTAAGTTAATTTTCTCCATTTCAGCAGTATAAAAAGAACAAAAACCTCCAAGAAAAATCTGTACCACTGTAAAGGTAGGAAACAGTTGTATGATGCTTCTAGATTATGAAAATTGATTTTTTTCTTAACTGTTAACACTACCACAATACAAAAAATCTTAGTGAAGAAAAGGCAGATTATAGTTTTCACACATTTTGGGAGGCCCTAGAGATAGGAGGAAAATGTGAGGCCATAGGTAAACTACCTCACACTAGGAACAGAAGCAGAGCTGTCTCCAGCAGGATTTTACCCCATGTTTTTTCCAGTTCTTGCCAGAGGAGCAAGTCACTGCAGGCATGGTATAGACATAGGGCTGCTTGTGATAACTACCCTAGCGTCTTTTTTTTTTCATGGAATTGGCTCCTTCATGGCAGCAGGAGTAGGACAGTTTGTACTTACTACAGAATATGATATGCAAGGAACAAATACAGAGCAATCTAGCTAATGCACGGCCATGTGGTAACAAGTTTATATGACAAAGTCGTAGCATAGATGAACTCAGTGAACTTGGATCCTTCCTAATGAAGACAAAACAACTGCCTAAGTGTGCAGCAGGTCTATCCATCTTCCAGGATGACTTTCCTGACACAAATCACTCCTGTGACTGAAGGACATGCCCACTAAGAAATCAGACACCACCTTTTGCAAACAGTATCTCACTATATCAATTCCTGCTATATGGTTTATCTTCCTTTTATCTGTTGAAACTGTAAACTTAAAGAAACTTTCCTTAGCCAGTGAAGTCTTCATATTTTAGTCGCTATAGGAGAGCTCCTTTATAGCTGCTGAGGGTGAGGAGAAGGTGGCAGCTCTACCTCTTCTGCTATTGAGGTCTTCACTGAAATCTCACAAGACTTACCTGATTTAGAGAAACTTGGATAATCCCAGTGGCAGGAATAAGTACTTGCAGGTAACATTCAAAGACTGTGACTACTGCTAATTATGTTTTTTCAAAATCTCTTCAGAAAATACCAGTCAATTTGCAAGTATACTTCTTGCTTCTTAGTTCAAATCTTAGTTCAAAAGTTGTTACTAGAAAAAGCTACACTTTAAATTAATGTTTAAATTCTAAACTGAATCCAGTGGTGTTCTCAGTGCAATATATTAATTGGATGCCAAAGCAAGAAGGATATTAACAATATGACTCAGAAACTACTAAGTTCTTTACCCCAAGGGAATGCTGCTTCTATATTTCTGCCATAGTATGACATTGCAATATCTTAAATAGTCTGGTTCTTTCATTTCCAGAACCCCAAAACTCAGGTGTAGTGACACTTGTCTCCTGCAGAGAGGTGTTTTGAGGTTTTAGAAATATCCCATACTGAATCAATATAAACACTACAAAATGTAGCAAGATGGACTGTCAAACCAGAGAAGATGAAATCAAACTGTTTGTTCTCTATTCAAGAATTAGGGATGCCAACAGCTACTGCAAACTAGAGTGCACCTGTAGCTCTTGTTGAAAATTGAGGGATTTCTATAATTAAGAATGTTAATTCAGATTACAGTTTTCAAATTCATAGAGACTTGAAAATGCAGAGGTTATGTTCTCATTTTTAAATATAGATACCCATTGCTATGAGTAAATTTTTAGATATATATGTGATCCATAATTTGTGTATTTTGCACTTCCATGTCCATATTTCAGAAATTCTCTTTTCTCCAGGAATGCTTTGCAGGTGGATGCAGCCTGCTTGAGGGCACACAGTAACATTAATACAAGTTCACTTGTAAGTGAACTAGTTAAGTGGTTAGCTTGAAGATGGACTGCTGTCCAGCACTGAAGCTCAGTGTCCTTCTGCCCTTCCATGCTGTCATTACTTTTACGGGTCCCCTCCCTGGGCCCTTTCTAGGATCCTTTCCTGGTTTCAGCTTGTGCTAATGAGCTTTTTTATACGCAAGTTTACTCTACTGCAGATGGTATTTGTCCACAGCCAGAAACACTTCCCAAGAAGTATCACAGCTAAGTAAATAAGTTCAAAAAACATCTTAGTGAAAATAAACAGTCCAATGAAATATTGCTCATATCAAAACAGAGATTAGCAAGTATCAATCCCTATGAGCACCACAGCTGATTCCTTTTCACATCCCTCCTCTTAGTTTTAACAGTCTGATCTAGTACACTAGAAACAGAAATTACTATATGTATGTGTGTGTATATATATATATATGATTTAATGAGACTTAGTATTTTGATCTGCCAAAACCTGCACTGCATTAAAAAAAAGATATAGTGTCCTTCTCTAAACTGTACCAGATAGAACTGTTCATTCAGAGTGTAGTGTACTTCGCAGTGCATGAGTGTGGTAACACATGCCTTTTACAGAAAGTCCTGGACATGTTTTTTATCATATAGTTGGAATTTATTCTTTGTGTGCAGGCCATCAATTTTATTTATTTTGTCTTCATTTTAATTTCCATGTGAAGAAGAAAGAAATCGTGGCATACTGTTTATATTTCATTATAATAATAGTTTCTGAGAAAATATGTCACGCTTCGAAGAAACGATGGTAGGAAGAAAAAGGAACAGTTTTGTCATAGGTGAAGACTTACTATGAAATGTTACTGAACACCATTTTCTTCATATCAATACCTGTTTCTCTTGGTGAGCTTTAAGAGTGGGCATTCACCCCTTAGCATTGCAGACTTTATGTAAAGATTTGGCTCCTGCACTTGACACATTTGAGAGGAACAAATTTGAGATACAACCATAATGAATAACACATTATCATCCAAAAAGTGAGGCTAACGTGTACTGCCACCAAATGGCCAACTAAATGAAAAGCACATTTCTCCTCTACACCAGGCAAAATTACTTTATATATATACTCTAGAAATTACTTACGTTGTCTGTTCGAAAAACATGGTTTTATTTATAAAATGATAAAATTGATACAGCACTTAGTATTTCAAGAACAGAAAATACAAAGATAGGTGTTTCAAATCCAAAAGGAAATTAATATTCTATCAAATGAAAATACCTAATTTTTTGAAATCCCTTTCATCTTCATTCTCTCAGTTCAAGCCTTTATTACACCATTTCCTCACTGAGATCTGAACATCCCCATCTGTACTGAGATTTGTCCCTTCACTGCTGCATGAGGGAGCCTTTTTTCCCCTTTAGTACTTTTCTACAGCTTTTGTTCCACAAGCCTACCCAGCATTATCTTGTCAGGGATTTGGTGTCCCCTCATTGGGACAATAAAGAAAAAACCTATCCAATCCATATGCTCCCCCATCAGTCTGCATGGTTTTGTCTACTAAATTCATCTTATTGGCTTCAAGTTCTGTTTCAGGACTTGCTCTTGACACCATCTGATGGCTGATGACAGAGCCGCAGTGGGTCAGTGACCAGTGCTCTCCAACACCATAGAAGTCCCAGTGCATGATGTAACATTGTTCTTCGGTGACCAGTACCAGCCTACAGCAACTACTCACCCTGATGCCTATCTCACCTTGTTTACAATACTACATTTGTTTCCTAAATTAAATTTTAAGTTTTCCAGCGAAAAGCCTGTTTCTTCTTATATGTTTCTATGGTGTCAAACACAGCAGGACCCTGATTGGGACATCTGGCTACTATTATGAAACAAAAAAATGAATCGTGCCAATAGTAGCTGGGACTTGAGGAAAAGGCAGCAAAACTTACTGTCAGATTTTGGTGTTCACAGCACAGGAATGTAAAACAGGCATCTCCTTTCTCATGGTCTCAGGCACAGTCAGTCTTAATAATGGTACTTGGGCTAAAAAAAAAATAAAATCAACAAAAACCCAAAGACTGATATATTAGGGGTGAGGACTACTCTAGTGCAGTACTCAGTACATGGGAACTCGGGGGGACTTTCAGACATTGTCCTAGTACGCCAGTGCTACCCCTGCTTTAGAGATGGAAAGGTCAATCCTTATCCAAGATAGCATTTTGCAACGGATGTTGAAGTGGGTGCTGAGCAGTGTGGAAGAGCAGCATGACCCAGCCAGCAAAATAGTTAAATCTTTAGTCAGTGTAGTCCTTGGGGCAGCACTGTGTCTTCCATCTGCCTAAGAGGTTTTATTTATTTACCGGCACCCACATTAGCACTAGAGATAGAGGTGAGGGAGAAAGCTGCCTCTGGCACGAGCCTCTCCCTCTCTGAGTCTGGATGGGATCAGATGAAAAAGGGGAAGTAGAAGCTGTGAATTAATAAAATATGAAGGATACAATAAAATGCTGAGATGGTGGTACTTGGAGAAGGCATGTGACCAGCTTGGGATAACATATTTTTTATTTCCCAGCCCTAGTCTTTACAGAAATAAAGCTGTCTCTCTAGCCCAAGTTTCTTGGCCTGAGGGACCCAATGGTGAGGACAAACCAAGGGACAGTGAAGGAAAAGGTGCAGATGAAATCCGAGGCAATGGGTAAAAGTGCATTTGTGAGGTGAATGGGGCATTGAAGCTGTCGCTGCAAGAATGGTAGAGAGAGAGAGAAATGCCAAAAGAGCAAATTTAGGTGCTCAACAGATGATTAAAATGGCAAGAATACAAGAAAGTATCTATAAATCCTATTGGTCTTTAGGTACAAAATAACTTGTAAATATTAAGTTAATTTTTTAATGAAGGAGGTGCTGGAATATAAGCACCTGCAGCCAATGACATGCTCCAGTACACCAAACCAAGCTCTAGAATGCTCTTCTAGACAGCACAGTCACAAAACTAGACTGGGTTAACACAATGTTAATGCTTGTATTTAGGCATCTGAGCACACCTTGTGTTTTGTAGACTTATAAAGGAAAGTTAATTCCATTCAATTAAAGATAGTTAGGAAAAATTATATCCTGGATGGCAAGACATAACAAATACTGAGATCTTATCCTATGCTTGTCTGTGGCAACAGCTTGGGCTCAAAAAAGAAATCAAGTAAAGGGGAGACATTAAAAAACCATGGAAAAATCAGTCTCAGTTAGCACATCCTCTGGAAAATGTGTCACTGTGATGGTTCAGGATTAATTAGAGTTCTGACTCTGCTTTAAGGACAGAAAGCCAAGTATCAGCCACAATAAAACAATACACATTGTATATAATGTGATTACCTCAAATACAACTACTGTAATGTACTGAGAGGACTCTTCCAGACTTTTGGTAACTATCCTGTTGCACATACAACCCTTCTGCAACTGTAGCTAGTAACAGAGGCTTGAGCACCAGGCCCTCCTCCATATTGATTTATGGGACAAAGAAGTGTTGCCTAAAAAGCTCGGGAAATAAAGCCTCCCAGAGAGGACAATAGGTTTTCTTTACAAAACATATGTGCTGAATTTCCATGTTTTTACTCTTCTCTGTGGGTCTACTCAAGATGTATTGAAAGTTAATCACTTTATCATTTTTCACATACGACTATCAACCGTCCTGGAAAATAATACTTCTAGATTTCCTGAAATAACAATGTGCTTTTGCCCTAACTGAAAGGGACGAGACAGGGGGTGGGGAAGAGGAGAATAAAAAAAGAAGTCTGAAAACGAAAGACTTGTGCCAGACATGCCGGATCTGTATTTGCAATACCCTTGCTTCAGGGTATTTGGATGCATCCTGAATTTTGATTCAGACCATTAGAGAGACAGAATCCAACTGTAAAAGTCTGAGATCTGAGCTTAGCGTGTATTTGGATGTAGAGTTTTGGCTGACCTATTTAAAGGATGATGTTGTGCAACATACAGCTTACTCCATAATCTAGGCAAGTGCCAAGACATATTTAATAGTAAAAAAGTAGCCAAGACCTAAAAGTTTGGTCCTTTTAATTTTTTAAAATAAAAACTGAAAAAAAGAACTATATATCATATTGTAGAATTTCACAGATATTTTCCTGTAGAAGAAGTCAACATTTCTCCCAGAAGAAAACAGCATTCAAAGTAAAAAAGGACAATTTAGCCTTATTTCTGTAAAATAAGACAGATTTCCTGGGGTTATGAAACAACTGTGAGGTTTCTTTTCCAGTAAGCTGGAAGAGGTTAGTTAGCTACCACCTAGTACCATGTTTGGGCAGCCTCACCTAACAAAGGTTCAAAACCAAGACCCATTCCCAGAGCTATACTTTATTTCAGTTCTTCTCTTGGACTCTGCACAAAAGCCAAGAGGGTTCAGCCACTATTACTGTCATTTCTATGTTCTTCTGAAACACTGGATAAAAACGTGAGTGTTCTAAGAAGCAATGTGAGGAGTTAGTGTGCTGAACAGCAGGGGAACTTAGCAAGGAAAAGGCATCATCTAAATAATGGACAAGGAATCAGGATTTTAATCTGTTTTCTGCTAATGATTTCTTTGTGGCCTGGAGGAATATTGTGTATTCCATCTGCCTTTGCTTCCGCATGTGAGCAGCCCAGTAAGGGATAATGATCTAAAAGCTTGCTCTAAGAATTAGTTAATAAGGGTGTTGACAATGTCAACTAGCAGCTTTGTGTAACAAGAACGTGATCTCGAGCCTGAATGAATCTTTTCCTGATGAAAAGCTGGTGTACAAAAAACAGATTTAATCAAGAAAAAAAAATGTTGTTTGGTTAAACCTGAGTGTTGAAAACACAGAAAATCTACTACTAAAAAAACCATCTCCAGGTTAGAAATGCAGACAGAGTATTCACTGCTAAAAAGCAAGGCCCTGCTTGTAAATATTTCTAAATATTTACACCATACCCCAAATTTACTCAAATACAGACCCTGTATAGTCACAGAAAATAGGTGCAGTTTGTAGATGTAGTAGCTAGCATACAGATAAGCACTATCACACACAGAGTATTACTGATAAAATACATTAGGTGGGCTGGCTGATGCTGAGATTCTTCTTCTCGGGAGTTGACATATTCACTAAATTCCATCCATATTTGCAACATCTTGATGGTAATGGGCTTGCTTTGGTTTCTCTTCTAAGAAAAACACCCCATCATTTCTATTGGGGTATTCAACTCTCTGGTGAGCCTCAGAGCATACCTCAAAACATCAAAAAATTTTTAAAAAAAGTAGGGGGTAAAGCAATCAACTGAACAACATCTATCAGAACCCACTAACTGTGGAAGTCAGAGTTGCACAGATGGTGGAGAGCTGGGAGGCTAGTCCTGGGGGAGGCTGTGTGCTGCTCACCCTGCTGCAGTGCCACAACGCCCGCCCTCTATTAAACTCTCCTCCTGATGGGGTGGGAATTCTTATGTTCCTAAACCACTTATGGACAATTCATAGGAATAATGGAAATTTAATTAATGGAATAAAATATGTGCTGTAAGTTAGGCAATTGTGTCTAGCATGTTCTCTGAAAGCTTTTTGCACTCAATTTCAAATGACTCCAAAGTCAGATACAAAGATATAATTTTTTATTTCCTCTGGCTCTCAGGATTTTAATGTCTAAGTACTTTACCATCTGTGGCGTATTTACTCTCACAAGACTACTATGATATATAGAGGGACTATTAAATCCATTTTAAGAATGAGAAATGAGAGCCAGAACAACTCTGGGATCAAACTGGTGACTCAGGCCTCAGTAGGGTATGAACTGAAGCCTTCCTTATCATCGACTAAAGCCTTAATTATGGCATGCTTCACCCTTCCAGTATTATCTTTGCTGTGAGGTTTTTTAAGCTGGGGAATTCTGTAGAGTTGGAAAACATTCAATGAAAATTATTTATTTCCCTTTTTAAAAATCTGGATGGATTTTCCTAGAATGGAGGATATTGGCATGAGAGCAAAATCTGAGATAAGGGATATAGATTTACAACCATAATGTGAAGGTAAGTTTTGTGGTATCAGTGAGATAGATATTCAAGTGAGGCCTGGAGGAGGGAGGGAATGCAAGAGTTTGCTTGAAGAAGTGAGGAAAAAAAATTACATAAAAGCAATACCTTACAATTTCTAGAAGTGTACAAAATTTATGAGCCCTACATGGCTCTTAACTAGCAGTGCTGGTTCACTTGTCAGAGCTGCAGATAGGTTTAGTTTTCCAAACTGACCTGTAACTCTGCCCCTGCTGCCCCTCACTGCCTTCTCCTATGTTTGTCAAGACCTGAAACATACTTTTTAGGCACTAGATGATATTACAGACATCTAAACCACTGTCCATCATTATTACCTTGGTATTTTTGCTGATATCCATGAATTCTAGATTCTTTAGTTACAATAGGTTTTAACTGAATCACAGTATAATACTTCCAATTCATATTCCTTACCTTTAAGTGTGGACTTTATGATTACTTCTGGCCTTCTTCATGTTTATTTCAGATTCCAAACTTCATTACTGTAGTTTTGATATCCTTTTCCACTGAATCAATAATTACATGCAATGAGACTAATCCCTATGATACTGTATGGATAATTCATCACCAGCTTAACCTACTGTCATGAACTGTTATTTCCATTTTTAACCCTTCAGCTCATTCTCTTCCAGTGAATTCACAAAACTTTTTAAAGTTTTTGAGAAGCATCAAATTATTCTCTCATATTTGACTAGATTTCCTATATATACAATGTCATAAATATCACTGATGCTGATTTACATGCTGCAATAAATATCAAGAAATAGAGGATGCTATGATCCTTCTATCTCTCCCTATCTTGATATGATCATTTCCATTTTTCAGTACTTGTTTGCTGCAAAAACAATGATCAGGCTGCAAAATGTGCATGCAGCACATTCACTGAGCCCATTGATAGGGAGTGCTGTTAGCCCATAGCAAATAGACTTAATCTTCAAAGCAAAATGTTTGTTCTTTTCCATGACTTTGTGACTAATAAAGGCTAAAAATCCCACACAATTACCACACATTGAATAACTTTTATTGCATTTTTAAATCAAGAGTCATAAATCTGCATAGTAAATGCTTATGGCTTACAGTTACATTTCCTCTGATATTCTCATCAATATATTCATGCTGTATCATGAACCATTGAGAGCAAACACAGCACCAGTCTTGCCACTGCCAGTATTGTATTGCACTGAATGGCACTGGAACTCAGATTCACACACTCTGGTGCGACAGGATTCTAGCTGGACATACCCGTGAGAGACTGAACTGTTAAAGGATAGCAACACAAGACCTTTCCCTGATTTGTGGAGATGCCAGGGTGCATTGCTGAGATGGAGGAGGTGAGTTTTTGGGTGTGCAGTGGCTAAACTTCTGATCTGAAAAGACAGAGGGTGAAGGATGGGCTATGGGTGAGACAGGAGAGGGTCCTGTGGAGTCGGCCAGGTGCCTCTTGGCATGCTCAGTTGTCCTGCCTTGCACAAAACACTGCTATGGGGGTCCCTCCCCTCCCCAGGGACGTCCTGGGACATGGACTGTGGCCTGAGAGTATTTATCTCAGTTAACAGCCATAATGGGCCATAATTGACTCAACTGTGCTGGTGTGATGGGCTGCTCTTCTTTGGACAATTCCAAAGTGTCCCAACCCCAGGGGAGGTACCTGGGCATTCCCACCTGAACCACAGTGGATATATACCCAGTGGATTTTATGTTTCATGGATTTTCCTGTGGATTTTTCCCCACCACTTCTTTGAGACTACACCCATGACCCAACAGATTCAGTTTGTGACCAAACTTTGACCAAGACTATGAAGCAACCAATTCTTGTGAAGCCTGCAAGTGGTGAGATCTTCATTCTCTTGTCCTTTCTCTCTCTTTCTTTTCCCTTGTGCATGTTCTTGGGAGATGTTTCACTTTCATATTACAATGCTTTCAGATTGTTGTGTTACTCATAGGAAAGATGGATCTCTAACGTCTTTACAAACAACTCAGCTGGTGAGGGCCTTTAGGAGAAATGGGTGTTAATGTCTTTGAAATGGGGCTTAATGTCTCTATCAACCTCAAGCCACACAAGGTTTTACAGAAAACAGACAGTCTGACTACAGTTTGAAGTACTGAACTTTAGGGCAATAGACAAACTGGTCCATACTAAGTCTATTGTGGGACTCAGACAGCCTGGATTTACAAACTTTGGAGGAAAATGACGTGTTCAAGGGGGAAATATGTGGTAGGAGGTTTGGGAAGGTTTACCTTCCTAGTACCTCAGCCAATGGGGAAAGGAAGAGGACAACAGGTGGTCAGGAGTTTAGGATCAAAGGAGGCTGCATCCTCCAAAACCTTGAGAAACTACACGAGTGTATGCCCCAGTGGACTCTCCTTTTATTCAAATTAAGTTGCAGGACTCCTCTGTCTCCTTCATGGACACTGGCTTTTCATAGCATGATTTTGTGCACATAACTGTATGCAATAATAACCAAAATGCCTACATACCTGCTTTTCTTTGCAACAAAATTTTTCCATAATAAACCCTACATGTGTATATTTATGAACACCAATCATTCAGTGCTGCTCACTCTAATCTGCCCCAAGGGATCTACTAAAAAAACCTGGTTTAGTTCTGCAAAAGCTCACAACAATACCCAAAATTATTTTTGTTGAATTACACCTCATGGAAGAGTTAGAATTGTCCAGTATTTGGCGCAAAAATGCGAATATTTTAGAGCCAACTCTTCATGACTAACTGCCATTTCCTTCTTTGAGTAAATTTTGAAACAATTCTTAAATATATGTGGGTTTTTTTCTTCTTTTTTTGCTGCTTAAGGTGCTGTTTCTGAGAAAAGGCAAAATAAAGTTACAAGAACTTGTGGCAAATTAAATATTTATGGATACCCCTATTCCTATTACTGATTCATGTATTTACAAGAAGTCCTTTAAACACGTTGACCAAATGCAAATGCTAGTAATTAGATCCAGCGTCCCTAAGCATTCCCATTATTGTTTCATATGAAGACATTTTTCTTAATTTCCCTTACTCAAAAAAGCTGTTATTCCTGGCATGGTATGGTTACCCTATTCTTCTGTAACAGTAACTGCATTTCAGTGGTGGGTGAAGAATGATTTTTATATGTATAGTCTAAGTAAAACTCTTTGCGATCTGTCATGATGAAAGGTGCTCTGTGTACAGCACTGTTATTAACTTATTGTATTTCATCAGGTTATTCTATTTCACATCATGACACTCTACTGAGAAAAGCCTTGACAAAAATAAATGCTGTGCAATGTCATCAATTGAGAAAACAGACTCCTTCAAGAGGCAATGTAGCATGGAGATAGCAGGCATCCCCACCAGCTGAGACTGCTTTTGCTGGAGTGTGCAGGGATGCCTGTGGTTTCAGTGTGTTTTAGATGTAAGACATGGTGTTCTTAATGTGAAATGAGATGTAAAATAGAAACAGAATTAGATTTCCAAGAATGATTAGTACATCAGCTTTTGAAGCAATACCTTTTCAGAACTACTGAAAACAAATATTTTATTGGTTAATGCAGTTGGATGCAATTTGACAAATTATGCAATGGTTTTTTGAGCATTTTAGCAGTCCTAATAAAAACCATCTGAGTTCTAAAATAGAAGACTTCCATTAAAATATTAATTACTTCAAGAGATAAAGTAAAATTTTCTATACTTCCATTAATTTTACTGGAAAGTCAGTGCCTATTTCCTTTAATAATCCTTTTTTTTTTTTTTCCCTAGCTAGCTCTTTGTAATAATATAAATTTTATCATGGAGTTTTAATAAAATTTATAGATTACTATTGTAGGTAAAGTAGAAATTTTACAAAGATTAAACTTAGGGCCTGATGATTTTTCAACTTGTGACTGTAACTCCTGAAATCCTAATCACATTCAACCAGCTCATGGCTCCTAGATGTATTCTAGAACAGCTCATTTTAATGAAAACTAGACTCAGAACAATATCTAATGGATTTTGAAGTAAAAAAAAATCACATAAACGCTTTATTACTTGTTTTGCAAACCTTTATGAAAACAAACAAGTACTACTATGATTAATTCATTGTATTCCCAAGGCGTCATAAATCTACAGGCATTCTGTGACAATATAATAACAAGTTTTGTTTTGAAGGTTGTAGCTAATACTCTAGCTAACAAACTTGCCTTTCCTTAAGGCTGAATAGCAGATTTGTTCCAAGCCTGGAGCAAGAGGCAGAGCATTGTGCTCTGCCACCAGCAAAGGCCAGGGCTGTGCTCCAGTTCTGAGAACAACTGTCTGCTTTGGCCACCTCAGTGAGGTGAGGAGGCAGTGATTACGCCAGGTCTCTGCCCTTTGAAGGGTTTCAAGAGAGCCAGCCCAGCATGCTTTTCACTTTCAAGCTACCAGGTAACCCTAAATTAATTTTTCTTATTTTATTGAAAAGAAAAACTGTCAAAGATGGATCAGGTTCTCTGGTAATCAACACTGTCCTTAAAACAGGAGAGTTAAAAATGAACAAAGATGATTTTTCTCTTCATCTTCCTAATCCAGCCCTATGCCTAAAAGTCTTTCCTTAGCGCAACTTAAAACAGCTTGAACATTGCTCAGAATTAAACTAGACTGAAATAGATCTTCATAGGCTGCATTCTAGTAAAAGAACTAACTAGTAAATGTACCATAGACATAACTTCTGCAGCCATGGATTCAATAGCCCCTCATCACCTGCACTGGAATAAGTGGTATCCAGGTTACAACTAACTTTGCAGTATGCTAAGGAATAGTCTGCACTTCATTCACAGCACTTCTTTGAATGCACAGTGATGTAGTGTCAACACAGAAATAAAAACCTGTGTCCAAGTAGGTAGTATAAGTTAAACTAAAAACTAAGGTTTCTCATTTCAGAAAGACAGGCAGCTATACCAGAATATTTTTACCACACTTCTGGTAAAATCTCATAGGGTACTATTCTCAGCCCCCTGTGGCTGTAAGCACAATGGGTGGACTAAGCATTCGCCCTGCATATGCTGCTTGGCATTAAGTCAGACTTCTTAACAGTATCTCAGTGGCATTTTCCCCAGGCCAATTTCCTTTGTTGGGTTTTCTTTTCTTTTTTTTTTTTTTTTTCTTTTTAACAGGAAAAAATATATGTCACTGAAGAACCACATGAGAAACAGTCTTAAAATTCTGACATATCCTTCATCTCAATGGAAATGCCCCCAATGTTTCATACTAATGAAATTATTGTAGGGTTGCATAAAAATGTAACTTCTTAATAGTAAATGGAAGGAAAACAAGAAAAAACATACTTGCTACCCTAGAGTGAAGTACAAAACTCCACTGCATCACTTTGTTAGAAATGTCTGATGGAAGAGAAGAATATCAGCCATGTAAAACATCAAGGATGAAGATGAAGAGGTTTCAGCAGGAGGGAAAAGGAAGTGCTGGCAGAGATTGCTGGACAGCTGCCTGCCCAAAGGCCTTGGAATTAAATAAAGGTGGATTTAAGGTATCTATCCATTCAAGTCCAAGTTTTTCTTTCAAGTGAAGGAAAAACCACATAAGGTACAAAGCAGCCTTATCTCTAACCCAAAAAGTTGCGTTAAGCTAACACACCACAAGCTTTTGCAAATTGCCCCAACTGGGATCGTTTTGGCAAAAATTTGGGTTCTACAACACTGCAGAACTGCCATAAAAGTTAACAAACATTTTATCTTCAAATCAAATGAATCTGCAAGTAACTGAAACTTAGCAAATATAACTGGTTGGCAAAGAGAATGCATAATTGCAATAAATACCAAATAAATTCCATGCATTTCATATATATTTCATATAAAGAGGCTCTCTGAGGCCTTGAATATACTCTTGGCTTAAGGCTTTCATATTCCACCTACTTCCTACAACACTCTAATCTTCCATTAATGGTCAAAAGTTTATTTTTTGTTTATTACAATTACATGGTTTTTATGGGTCAAGCACGAGGCCTTAGGAAAAATGCTGGGATAGAAAGGAGGGGGAAGCAGTTTGAATGTTGATGAAGAATTAATTTAGAACTCAGTTCTTCCAGGCTTTTAAGGATGTTTTCTTTCTGGAAAGACATAAGAGGCATTAAATTCATGTGACCTCTATGCCATTTAGGACAATGCTTTGATTTTTTTTACAATGCTTTCTGTTTTATCTTTTTTATTTGTTTAATTTAGAGGTCTTTGTTACTTATTAGATGTGATGTTTTAACTCTGCTGTAATTACTGGCTTTTCTTCTTTCTCACATTTAGTTTATTAATGTTGTTACTTAGAGCAGATTGTTTAAATATTTTGAGAACCCTTCAGGGATTGATAAAGGGCAATTAATATCAACTGTTGATATTGTCTTTTCTTTTTCCCCCCCGCTCCCTAGATCTTATCTTTAATTTAGATTAAAGGGATGAGAGAAGGAAAGGAATTCTAGTCATTTGGACTAGGATTTAGAATGTAAATGTCTTCAAAGTTGTGCTCAGCTGTTTTGGCTTAGCCTTCTGCAATGACAGGGACCATCTGAGGACTTTGGACTTGAATCCAGGTTTGGATTCCTTGGAAATGAACCTCATGCACAGAGGCAAAGATAAACATACAAACATACACACAAATGTTCAGGCTGAACAGGGCCCACCTCTAATTGCATATTTACAAAATTATTCTGGTATCATAACAAGGTTTGTAGTAGAATAATCATACATAAAGACAGATGGTCAGAGAAAAATTGGGAAACCCCTAAGAAAAAAACTGAGTCAAAATTTGTAAGACACCCTTCCCTCTTCTGTTTGCCAGTCTGACGTATAAATCTAGGATATTAATTCCTTGAATATTATGAATGAAATAAAATATTTTTTAGAAAACACTGAAATTTTAAATGCTAAAATACTCTATGTGTCTAATGAGATACAAAATGACTCCATATGTTGGCTCAGCAGTGAAAAGGAGTGCACCAGATCCACTGCCCCTATTCATGCATACAAGCTTCAATGAGATAGAAGGAGTCCCAAATCACTGCAGGACATGTTTGCGGCAGATTGAAGTCTTTTCCCAGAAAAAAATTGTGAGTAACTGAGAAAATTGAGAGGAGGTAGAGAAAGATCTCTGATCCCAGAAGTGTGGGAGGCTAGCAAGATGCACCTGGTATTGACTGGAGGACAATTATTGAATATTTACAAAATGACAGCTAGATATACAAACTGGAAATACTTAACCAATAGAGGAAAAAGAAATTCCTACAGAATCTATGCATATCAGCCATAATTCACCTTTCTGATTTTAGCCAGCTTTGCATTTGTCCCTTCTTTTCTCATATTTTACTTTTTCTGTACTTCCAAACTACTTTGTCACTTCATATTTGCAGGGCAGAATAAAATCCAAATCAGACTCTGAATCTCTTGGATGATTTTTGAGCTATTGCTGGATTCCATACTGTAACAGGGTGGAAGGGCTGGAGTACAGAGTGACATGGAGATCACTTACTTGCACCAAGGGAGACTTCACACAGCTCTGGACTTTGCCTGGAATTAGGGGTTCTACATTTCTTGCAAAAACCCAGATGTATATTCTCATAACTAAGGACGTTCTATCAGTCCTCATTTTCCTCTCTTCTTCCTATCTTTCACCTCCTCAGTTCAGCATCTCTTTTTTCTCTTCTCTGTCTGTCTATTGTTCTGCCTCCAAAAACTGTTCCATGCATCTGTTCATCTGTGGTCTATGGTTCCTGCCTGTGGGCAGGTTTGGACCTCGGGACATGCCAGGTAGCTTTCTATTGTTAACTTCTCCACTAAAGAAAAATTAATTAGCGCAGAGTAGGAACCCACACATTGCTAGTAAGGACAATGTCGTTGACATATGAAAATTGAAGGACAGAAGCTCAGGGAAAAGGTTAAACAGGCCAGGTCTGTGTGACTCCTAGGAAAATTAAATTATGGATTCAGACTCTTTGGATTAGGGCTGGCTTTGTTAGCATTTGTGCTCTCTCTGGTTTCATCTCACCTAACTCTGGGTAGCTAGCCAGAGTCATTGTTAGTTCCCTCTTGAAAGAGAAGGGGATGCCTCTTACTCAGCTCAACCCTAACACTTCCTGAAAAAGCCTGTTTCTTAACAGACTACTAAGACAGCCTAGTGCAAATATGATCCTAATTTCAGTCCCTCAAACCGAGAGAATTAGATCTTTGCATTCAGTTGTGCCCACAAACTTTAACTCTGAATGCATCAAATTGAGGAAGAATGAGAACGTAGACCTGCAGGCAAGAAAGTGGTGCAGCTGAATCCTGTGTGACAGTTCAATTCAGCCAGTAGCATGGCGCATGTCATTGCATCATCTGGCACCCCACATTTGCTTTTTGGGACATACGGTAACCAGAGAAGCCACAGTGCTGTTCAGTGCTAAAGGCATAAAAACGTGCCGGTCTTTGTTTCTTACATCCCCAGAGACTCAGCCAGCAAGAAACAAATGTTGAGAGGTCTGAAAGAAACCCACAAAAATGAGTCAAATAATGGAACCAGGTCTTCTACTCTCCAAGGAATATACACAAACAATGACATTTTCTGCAATTTAGCAGTTTACAACCTAATGGTTGAGAAAAAATCTGGATGGGAAGAGTCCCACAGGTTGGGCTAGCTCTGTCTGTGGATCAGCATTTTGTGGTCCAAACTCATTACCCAGACAAAAAGAAAAATCCAGACCATGCTTCAGCTAAAGAAAAAACATGAACTTGCTTGGGTATTTTTATGTATCAGGGCTGATTTCAAATTTCTGATACCTCTGACCATGTGAAACTGTAGTCAGAACAGTGAGTACACAAAAGTATTTTGGTATCCAAGGTACACAGAGACAATGGCCAGCTTTTGTTCTCAAGATTATCTAGATCAGAGCTAACCCCTTTTAAGAAACTTGTGTTAGGCTGCTATAAAAGTAGTTTTTGTAGAAATAAATTAATTTTCTATTCATAACTAAGATTATTCAGTACTCACCGAAGGTCAAAAGAAAATTGCTGCACTTTTAAAATCACATTTATTTGTAAAAATCCTCAAAAATTTCTCCTTCTCAGTCAGTTATTTTATTTTACTAATTCATAAAGGCCCAGGTCTGAGTAGACAATAAATGCCCCTGAGCACAAATATCTGCTGTCAATTGAAGTGCAAGAGTTGAAGAAGTTAGCACTTTCTGTGTAAGTCCTCAAAATAATAGTTCTTCAAAGAGAAGAGCTGATTTCAGAATGGAGCATGGGATATCACCCAATCCAAGAACCTGCTCAGACCAGGACTACCTGAAACATCAGTTCAGGCTACCTAATGCCTCACTCAGATGAGCTGAATGGAGGCCACACATCCCTTTTGGCAACCTCTTCTAGTGACTGCCTGATCCCACTTGGAAAATATTTTCCTTAGCATCTTGAAGGGGTAATCCCCAGAGTAACTGCAGGTGTCCAATTATCTTGAACTGATTAAAAGGTTGAATATTTGCATTACAAAAAAATATTTCCTGGAAGGGATAAAAAAGTACTTTCTCTCTGGAAACTTTAAAAATTCATGTTACAGATATATTGTTCTTCCATTTATCCCTTAAGAAAATTGTACTTGGAAGAATAGACCCTTCAGAAATTGGTATAGCTGGAAACCCTGGAGATGCCATAGAAAAATGAAAATAAATGGGACAGATAATGGAGTTACTAAGATTTTTGTTTCCTACTCATAAATCTGTCACAGAGTAACCTATGCTTTTTGTCTTATACTCAGTGGAATTGGAAAAACTGAATTGAAAGAGATGTCATTGACATCTACAAATACACTCCTGGCAGTTCATTCTATTTCAACGCTGACAAAATTTCAGTGTCTCAAAAGCATCCAGGAAAAAACACCCGATTACTTTAATGGGAGCTGGCTGCAGAGACCTGTGATGAGACCACTTCATTGTCAAGGTCAATTTAAATCAGTTATGCCCTTGATCCCTGTTTTGAGAGACTCCTTTCCCCATGACTAAATGTAACACTGATGTAATGGCCAATGCCGTTGATAAATGCCAAGAGCTAAAGGCCAGTCATATGAGAATTACCTAGCTGCAAATTTTCCTTCAGGAAAGGCACTGAACATGGAGTAGTTGCAGTTTTTTAATATGTATAATTGCATATTATCAATATCTAACAGTTTCCTGTCACATACTCTGTAAATTTGTCTGTCCCACCAGAAGTATTCTAGCTGCCTGGGATTGCACGGTGAAATAGAGCTGAGGAGCTCCATAGTCATGCCCCGCTCTGGGGATGCATACTGAATTCCCAGCACATCAGTGACCCATCCTCCCTTACACGAACTGCCTCAGCTGTAAAACCTCCCACAGAGAGGGAGAAAGGCCACATCCATGGGACATGCACATGAGGGGCACTGAGGAGGTGTCACAGTCCATCAAAGACCCACAAAGGTCTCCCCAGACTCATTGCTGAGGCCTTGCAGCAGAGCATGTGATACAAAGTGATGCAACAGATTCAGAGAGATCTGCAAGAGACTGTGTCAAACTGGTCCCCCTCCTCTGGGGAGGTACCTAGGCCTTCCCACCCAGCCCAGGTGTGTATCAATCCACTGAACTCAATGTTTCCTTTCACCATCAAGAAGCTGTCATGGAGACCATCAATGGGACACCATTGGGATCCTCAGAGTGGTGATATTTTCTGCTTAATCTGTTTCTGTCACTCTCTTTCTTGCCCCCACCTCTATTCTATTTCTTTCTCTTTCTTTATTTCTCTCTCTCTCTCTCTCCCTCTTGTTTACTGTTAAGTAAAACCCACACTATTCACTTTGGTATATGGTACCATTTGCACCTTAATTCAGGCAGAGGCATTTCTGAAAATTTTAATAGCAGAAATTTTAATAGTTGGAATTTTAATAGTTATAAGGGGGCTAGAAATCCACAGCTCCAGCAAGTTTGGCTGTTGAAGAGGTGCTGGGTGTGGCCCTTTGTGACGCAGGACACAGGTGTGTTGTGTCAGGACCCTTGGTGATGTGGGGCATTGTGGTGCCCAGAAGCTCTTGTGATGTTGCAGAGCCCCGCCCTGCCAGGGGGGTATTTAAGGGGTACAGAGCCAACCCCGTGCTGACCAATGCCATGAGAGCTTCCATCTCAGGAAGAAACAGCTCCCAGGATCCCCCTGCATTAAAGGACATCTGAGATGGAAGAGGACCAGGTAAAACCCAGCTCCCAGCCCCCCAGTCCCTTGGCCAGCCTTCAGAAAGACCAGGCCCTCAGCAGGCAGTGGCTGGGAGTAAAGGGCAGCTCAGTCCTGCCCCTGTCAGAGACTGAGAAGAAGGGGGCCTTTGTCAATGTGGATGAAGAGTGGAAAGATGATGCAGGTCAAGAACTTTCCCCAGTGGGAAATATTTGTGGCCAAGAGCTTTGCCTGTGGGAGGAAATGAGTGTCCAAGAATTTTATCAACTGCAAGAAGAAATGACATCCCAGTGTGAGGTAGGTGTGACAGTTCGCTGGGGAGATAGAACACAGCAAGAGCTGTACCCCTGGGAAGAAAACATGATAGGCCAGTACCCATGGCATGAAGATGATAGATGCCAAGAGTGCTCCCAGTGGGAAGAAGTTCCAACATACCAAGAGCTGTCCCAACGGGAAGGGGAGGGATACCAGGGTTTGTCTCTTTTGCGAGATGTGCGAGGCCATTCACACATGTACCAGTTGGAAGTGAGCAAGAGACACCCACAGTTATCCCAAGCAGGAGACAACAGTGACAAGGAGTTATCCCAAGGAAGAGGCTACAGTGTCGAAGAGCTGCCCCAATGGGAAAAAAACAAGAGTGACCAAAGGCAGTCCCAAGAGGAAGAAAGTGTGAGCAGCCAGAGGCCGTGCCAATGGGGAGGAGTCATATACAAGACTTGGGACAAACCCGTGCAGACAAAGAACGATGAGGATGCTGAAACTTGTGCCCAGCAGAGGCCAAGCTCTTCTAGCAGCATAGGCACTCAGGTATCAGGAGAGGCAGCCTGTGAGCTGCTCAGCACCTCTCCTGCTCTGGCAAGTCACCCAGAGGCTGAGCCAGCAGCTGTTGGTGCCATGGCTGGAGCTGCTGAGGAGAAGCCCCCTGAGCCTCTGGCTCCCAAGGAGGAAAAAGCACAAGATTCTCCTGTACTCAGTGATGAGGTGCCATTGGCAGGGACAGTGAGACCAGAGACAGAGAGCCCAGAGAGCCCTACCTCACACAGCACCTCAGTCTGCAGCCAGGCTCTGCTGGACTTAGCAGGGCACATCAGCTCTGAGGTGCAGTGCAAGGCTGGGCTTGAAGCCCAGGCATCTGGTCAGCAGCCAGAGGAAAAGAGGGACCTGGAGCAAAGCATGGCTGCAGAACTCGAAGCAGTGGCTCCAGCAGAAAGGAAAGAAAGACCAATCTCTGCCCCACTCAGCCCCTCCTGCCTGTCCAGCCCCTCACCCAGATTGCTGGGAGCCCAGGCATCTGGTCAGCAGCCAGAGGAAAAGAGGGACCTGGAGCAAAGCATGGCTGCAGAACTCGAAGCAGCAGCTCCAGCAGAAAGGAAAGAAAGACCAATCTCTGCCCCACTCAGCCCCTCCTGCCTGTCCAGCCCCTCACCCAGATTGCTGAGAGCCCAGGCATCTGGTCAGCAGCCAGAGGAAAAGAGGGACCTGGAGCAAAGCATGGCTGCAGAACTCGAAGCAGTGGCTCCAGCAGAAAGGAAAGAAAGACCAATCTCTGCCCCACTCAGCCCCTCCTGCCTGTCCAGCCCCTCACCCAGATTGCTGGGAGCCCAGGCATCTGGTCAGCAGCCAGAGGAAAAGAGGGACCTGGAGCAAAGCATGGCTGCAGAACTCGAAGCAGCAGCTCCAGCAGAAGGGAAAGAAAGACCAATCTCTGCCCCACTCAGCCCCTCCTGCCTGTCCAGCCCCTCACCCAGATTGCTGGGAGCCCAGGCATCTGGTCAGCAGCCAGAGGAAAAGAGGGACCTGGAGCAAAGCATGGCTGCAGAACTCGAAGCAGCAGCTCCAGCAGAAAGAAAAGAGAGACAAATCTCTGCCCCATTCAGCCCCTCCTGCCTGTCCAGCCCCTCACCCAGATTGCTGGGAGCCCAGGCGCTCAGTAAGCAGGAGGAGGAGGCAGACAGGGAGTCATCTCTGTCAGGACAGGGATTACAAGGTGGACAGGAGAGAGAGAAGGGCACCTTTGCTGGGGAGCTCGAGCTTTTCCAGTATGATGATGAAGAAGACTCAGAGATCTCCCAGCAAGAAATGAACAAACACCAAGAAGTGTCCCAAGGGGAAGCCTGCACGGAGCCAGAGCTGTCCCCAGGAGAAGCTGGTAGCTACCAGGAATTGCCCCAACGGGAAGCCTGCACAGAGCAAGAACTGTCCCCAGGAGAAGCTGGTAGCGACCAGGAATTGTCTCCAGGGGAAGCTTGCACAGAGCAAGAGCTGTCCCCAGGAGAAATTGGTAGCTACCAGGAACTGTCCCAGGGGGAAGACTTCAAAAACCAAGAGCTGTACCCAGAAGAATCCAGGAGCTACCTAGAATTTTCTGACTGGGAAGAATGTATGGAGAAAGGGCTTTCTGAGGAAGGTGGTAGCTCCCAAAAACTGTCTAACTGCGATGAATATAGCGAGCAAGAGCTGTCCCCCCAAGTCAGTAGCTACCAAGAACTCTCTGATTGGGAAGAGTCCACTGGCCAAGAACTTTCTGAAGAGGAAGATTCCATTGGCCGGGGGGTGTCCAAAGGGAATATTAACAGACCTTCCATGCAGTCCAGCTGGGAAAATGACAGTGATAAAGAGCTCATGCAGGACAGCTGGGAACACATGAGTGTTCACAGCACTGAGGTCAAGCCCTTGCTGCAGAATGAGTATGAGTGGGACAATCTGAGCGTCCTTGAGCTGTCCGAAGAAGAAGACAGAGACAAAAGACTGGGACATTTCACAGAGGACAGGCTCCCAGGGTCTGTCCCTCAGGAGGCTTGGGTTGAGCCATATCCCCAAGTGCCGCTCTCTGTCTTGCCTCCCCATGTGAAAGCCCAAGCCCCCAGAGGACCTGAAGTTTCTCCTGCCTTCAAGAAGCAGGTGCCAGAGGCAGGCCCTGCCCCGTACATCTTCCCCAGCAACTTAGGTCCCCAGCTGGGAGCCCAAACCCTCAGGTGGCAGCCAGCTCCACACAAGAAACATCCCTCCTATGTCAGACCAGCGCTGCGGGTGCTGTGCAGACAGTTCTGCTGCCCCTGCCTGGCACCGAAGCCTGAGGATTAGGGCCTGCTGCTGATGCCAGCCTGGGCCCTGCAGGTGGCAGCTGGCACACAGTCTGCCTCATGTCCTGAAGGAGCCACATGGGCTGCTGCTGCCAAGACATAGAAGGGAGGCAGGGATGCCCTGGGAAGAGACACACCTTTAAGTCAGGGCGACACAAAGAAATGGCACAATTCCTGGTGCCTTTATGTTAATAAGCCAAATTATACCATCCCATTTCCCCTCCCCATTTCTAGAATGATCCTCACTTCTGCTTTCCCTATTGGTCCTCATTCCTTACAGCTACTCCCCAGAATCCCGGTTGGTTGCTACCCTCTAACCCTGCCTCTGTACCACCCCTATTCCTTCAACCCACTGGCCCTCAGACCTGATGCTCCACCTTCCTTATCCCATATATGAGCCTGGACCCTGCTTTTTTCTTGGTTCTTTGTCCCATGTTCCCTTTAGTGTGCTGCTAATAAAGGCCACTGCAATACCATACAAAAACCCCCTCCCGTGTGCTTTTCTCTCTGTCGACCTTCAAGAAAGAACGTGTGGTGCAAGTGTCTGGTGTGCAGAGGTATTTCTTCTCCAAGAGGACATTCTTGGGAAGGCAGTAGTTTTGGCAGCTCCTGCCTCACCACCTCAGGTGGCAGCCAGCTCCCCACAAGAAGCATACCTCCCATCTCGGACCGGTGCTGGAGGTGCTGTGCACACAGTTCTGCTGCCCCTGCCTGGCACTGCAGCCCAAGGATTAGGGCCCTCTGCTAGCGCCAGCCCGAGCTCCGCAGGTGGTGGCTGGTGGGCAGGCTGCCCCACGTCCTGAGGGAGCCACACAGGCTGCCTTTGCCTGCACATGGCTCTGCAGCCTCAGCAGTGCCTGGCTGCTATGGAGCATCCCAAGTGAGTGTTCTGAAGACCAAATATTACTGATGTCGCCAGGCCTAAACCAGCACTCCTGGGAGACATTTGGTGGCAGGTGGCTCAACGGTGAATCACAGAGAGTCATAAAGATGGGAAGAGATCTTGAAAGTCACCCAGTCCCACCATCACCCTGGCACCACCATCATCACCCTGAAACCATGTCCCCAAGTGCCACATCTGGACAACTCTTGAATGCTTCCAGTGATAGTGACTCTACCACCTCCCTGAGCAACATACAATGCCTCACAACTCTGTCAGGGAAAATTGTTTCTGATATTTAATCTGAACCTTCCGTGGTGGAACCTTCCCTGGAGGAAAGGCCATTTCCGCTCATCTTGAAAGGATTACCTGCTGATCCTTTGGGATTTTATCCATGAAGAATGGGCACAGACAGAAGGTATTGCTCTCAGGGTCTCACTGCACACTGCAGGATTGCAACACCCACAGCTCCTTCAAAACAAATGAAAGGTGGGTTTAAGAAATAGTAGTAGTAAAAAAAAAGAAAACCCACATGAAAAAAACCCATACAAAAAAATCACAGAGAAAGAATAAGAATAGGAATATGAATAATAATAAAATAAGATGAAGAAGATGAAGAATTACTACTACTAAATAATAATAATATGAAGAAGGAGAAGAAGAAGAAGAAGAAGAAGAAGAAAAATAAGAAGAAGATGATGTAGTAGAAGAAATAGTAGTAGTAAATAATAATAACAATAGTAATAGTAATAGTAATAGTAGTAATAATAGTAATAGTAGTAGTAATAATAATAATAATAATAAGAAGAAGAAGAATAGGATGAGGGAAAAGAAGTAATAGTAGTAAAAAATAAAAATAAGCAAAAGAAGAAAAATAACAATAATAAGATGATGAAATAAAATTAAATAATAGCAATAATTATTATTGATGATAATATTATATTTATGATAACAATTATATTGGTGATAATAATAATAATAATATCAAGTTAAAATACACATACATGCATATTCTAGAATTACAGAATGCTTTGGATTGGGAAGGGCCTTAAAGATCCTCTAATTCCATCTGATTATCTTCTGCTCTCTTTCTCTCTCTGAGACCTCTTTCCTATTTCTTTCTATCCCTCTACTTCACATTTCTTGTTAAATAAAATCCATGTTAAATAAAATCTGTGTGTTGTTGTCATCATATGGTCTTATTTGTGTGCTTTGGTTCAGGCAGAGGAATCTCCCCCTGACTGGATTGGAACATATTCTCTGCTCCACGTGTCATTGTAGCAGAGGCGCTCCAGCTCTCTGAGGACCTCCATCACTCTCCTCTGAACTATTCTATTCTATTCTATTCTATTCTATTCTATTCTATTCTATTCTATTCTATTCTACATTCTTCTTATGCTTGGTCCCCAGACACAGATGTAGTGTTCCAGGTAGGGTCTCACAAAAATGGACTAGAGGACCATTTGACCTGCTGCTTTTCGCTTCTTTCCATACAGCCCGGCCCATATGGCTTTCTGGGCTGTGAGCACAGATTGCCAGCTCATGCTGAGATTCTCTTCCATCTGCAACCCTAAGTCCTCCTCCTCGGCCTCTACCCCCCTCAACTGCCTGTCCCCTGCAAACCCTGTGCTGAGGGTAAGGTCCATACAATCTCTGTGTCATTAGCAAAACGATTAAAGAGCCCTTGTGCCAAGGCAGAGCCCTGAGGGACCCCTCTCATTCCTGGTCTCCACGTGGACATGGAGCCACTGACCAAAATTCCCTGGCTGCATCTATCTGCCCAACTTTTCATGCCCTGTATAGTCCACCCTCCAAAGCCAGGCCTCTGCACTGTGGGGCTTGGGGTGTCATGTGACACTGTGTCCAAAGCCTCACAGTGGCTCTGGGCATACCAGCATGTCAGAGACTGAAATGTTATGGGTAATGGCTTAAGCACTGCTAGGAAGCAATTATTTTCCCATTATGGCAAAATTGTATAAAGAAGCTGTGACCACTGAGGCCCACCCATCCTAGACATGACTGGAGCTCTGGACTGTGATTTAAGCTGTCCAACAGAACTTGAGATACAATAGTGACACTACTGTTTAATTACCTCAGGTTGAGGGACAAGTAAACAAGACTGAGGGAGAAGAATGCATCCACAAGAAAGCCAAACCCCGCAGCTGTCCTGAAAATTAGCTCTGGCTAGGTTTGGCCAGGAGGAGGCCAGAGCCCACAGGCTCATCTGCTGAGGCCAGGTTTGCACACACTCCCCAGCAACCAAAACGGAAGGAGAAAAGTTTTGGGAGTATAAGGGCATAACCTTGGGTCTGAGGCAGTAACCACGATGCACCAGCTCTGGGAGACGTCTGTGACAAGCATATGTCAGTGAATATCCATCCTCATTTCTCATCTAGAGAGAGCAGTGTTATGTTTCTCCTGTAAATATATATATTATATGTGTCTATATATATGTGTGTATATATATTTATATATGTAGTCTCCCTTAGAATCACACCCTCCATGAATGTTAACAAGTTCTTTTAGGATCTTTGTGCTGTTGTGCTTTCTTTCCATCTTGACAAGTGTCTAAGATTATGGTGATCTAGGCTGCTTTAGTCTGCATGACAGTGAAATTAAATAAACTGGTTTTAAAAAGGATACTGGGTTGCATCATTTTACTGGATGATATTTAAATTTTCCTCTTGGGGTAGCACCACTGTGAAAACCCTGGGAAATATCATAGTTTTAAAGGTTGTTACTGTACTTTAGCTCCTAAAGAATGATATACAATGTGTACTTCATAATTTACACTATTTTATGCCTATATATGCTTATAACTAAAGCTATGACATTTTCCTCTGCATTTACTAAACTGTAGCAAAATCTCTGAAGCACCAGTAGTCTGACTTTAACAATAGAAAGTCTTACGCAGTGGTCAAGCTAGAACTGAAGAAGCTCCAAGATCAAAATGTAGAAAGAGTAGTAATGTAAAGTCTTTGAAAGAAAGATATTCTACTTTTTTTTCCAGCACTTCTTGACAGTGTTGCTCTGTCTCATTCATGTGATGGAAATATATGGCTCTTCTATATACAGTCCTTTCAAATATTGGCCTTTGAAAGTGGGGACATTAATTTTCCTTCATAGCTGCCAAAACCAATGTGCTATAATTTGCTCTATCCACATAAAAGAGCTGGAAAAAAAAAAAAAGAAAATAAATAAAGAAAATAAAAATAAGGGAAAAAAAGAAAAAATAAAATTAAAAAGAAAAGGAAAAAAGAGAGAAAAAAAAGAAAAAAAAATCCTTTGTTGGAAGAGACAGAAGACAAATCTCAATCAGAAACATACAAATACAATATCAAGGTGAAAATTTTTCACAGTTTTCATGTGTATCTGAACTGGTCCTGTGCTCTGCATAAAGCATTACATTTTCTTTATCTCTGCTGTTATTCCTTTTAAAGGGAATTGTGACAGGCTGAAACAGGTACAGAAATAATCAGAAATAACTTGAGTTTAATTAATGCCCTGTAACTTTCAGTTTCACAGTCTTTGACATGGCAAGAGAGTTTACAAGCCAGGATTATCACATATCAACAGAGTGAAAAATAGGCAACACAGTAGAAGTGATTCAAAAACAACTGCTGCTCATGTACAGTATATGACCTGTCACATAGATGCTGGATTATAAACTCAAGTCTTTTAACTACAACTCCTGCTCATCTTGCTGAAAAGAAAAAGCATCACTAAACTGAGTAACAACTTTTGGAAAAAGAAAAACCAAACATCTCCATTATATATCTATTTGAATGCAAAAGAAAGATTTACAGTAAAAAAAACATAGATACAGGCTTCCACTAATCATTTTCATTTATGTGTGGATAACTGTGTGCATTATCCAGTCTTAGTAATAAAGAGGCTACAGCTGCACATCACCAGTTTTAAATTGGTCTAATGCCAGCACTGTGTGCAAATAAGATGGGAGCTTAGAAGGTTCTGTCTAAAAAGAGACATTTTCCCCTCAGTCCTGAGAAGCATTCTCAAGATGTAGCAACAGAAGCACTGAGGAAAAGAATAATTACCTTAGGGTCACTGGAGGAGGCTGTGTAGTATTTGAGCTCCTATTAAGTTTGTTACAGATCACATTTATTTCCCAGGTCTGAGATCTGAGTACTTAGCCCAAAGGAAATTCCATATCATTTTCTACTTTTGAGAGTTTAATTTTACAGAGAAAGCTTTATTCCAGATTAGTTGAGTAATCCATAGGCTCTGTTGTAATGCTAGGAGCTTACTTAATACTCTAGCAATTTCTCATTGTAACTTCAAATATCATTTTTTTTTAGTTTAGCTAACCACTTGTGAGTCTTTAATTTGACAAACCAATCACAGAGTCTAGATTTATTCTCAAAATACAGGGTCATTTTACTTTTCAGGAACCACTCCTACATCTGCACAAAACCATGGCCTGTGTCTTGGAGCTACCAGCACCCTGATTACAGCTGCATAGGGCAGCTGATGATGTGCATGGACAGCAAAATGAAAGGCACTCAACTTCATTAATTTAAACCTTCAGTTCTTTGACAACAGCATGCCTACCTTCATGTACAAGTTTCTGACACAGTTCTTTGAATTTAATTTTGAGAGAATGAGTACATTCTGGAATCAGACATCTGGAGTTCTTTTTAAGTCTGGGTTCAGTTATCTATTCTTAAATTTATGGAAGACTAACAAGACTTTATCAGTAGTGAGTTTCTACTTACATATCATTGTTATTTAGCAACCCTTAGTTAGCAGACCCATCAGCAGTTTATTTTGGCATGGGCTGATGAAATAAATGATTCCACTTTCCACCAGCTAGTTCCTACCCATACCTTCTCTCGGGAGCTGGCATCAATGTTCATGCAGCTGCACAGTGAACTGATACACTTTCTCTGCAAAATTTCCTTTGGCTGAGCCTAGACATCTTTCAGCAGTTACCACATTTGATCATGACTCTGGCCACTAACCAGAAGTACTCTCAGAATTAAAAATACTATATGTGTTTCAACTCTGTGTTAGAGAATATCTACTCAGGCAACAAATGCTTTTGCTAGTCTTTTAATACAAGGCTAGTAATCATTAGCATCAGGTTGAATGAAGTGAATCAGTGCATTATCAAAAAATGGGGGTTATCTACAATACTTTCAGGGTATTCTGAATTTTGAAAAGACTTTCAAAATTTTCAAAATTCTTCAAAAGAGACATTCTTCAAAAGAGAAATTACTGTCCTCATTGCAGAAAGCACACAAAGGTGTCTGAAAACTCAAGCCCACATATACTATGCTGCATACAATAAGCTGTATGTATGTTCTTGCTGTTTAGATGCATAGGCTTAAGAGGAAGTGACAAAATTATTCTTAAGATTAGCTGTAAATTCGGGCCAGCCTGGAAAAAAAATGAAATTCAGTAGTAGTTTTACCCTTGGAAAGGCAGAGAGACATTCTTTTAATTTAATTAATATTTACTTGCCATTGCTACTAGTCCTGCAAAATTTGTCTGAGGGTCACCAGGTCCCTATAAAAGAGCAGAGTTTGAAATTCCCAGAGCCCTGTAAAACTGCTGTACATGAGTACAGAGTAAGATTCTCTCAAGCTGGTACAGGTACCATTTCTGGCACACTCTTGAAACATTCTGTAGCAGATCTACACTCACTGCAAAGGTGGGGAAAAAGGGCTACTGCCATCTGTCCTTCAAAGCAAACACCAGCCAGAAGCAAGTATGTTCAGGTCCTGCTGCTGCCTGGAAAAAGAGGTTGTAGGTCCCTGTCAGTGCATATATTTATTAAATACAACTGCTAAAATATTAATAAAAGGTAAAAAATTTGAGGAGTCCAGAAGTCCAGACAGAGGAAGTGGAGGCGAAAAGTCTGCCTTGAGGCTGTGCTGGGGAAAAAATGTGGGACATTCCCCTAACTGAAGAAAAAAAAAAAAAAAAAAAAAAAAGAAAAGAAGGTAGCAGAGCATCATAATTCTACTTGAATATTTAAATATAACTTATACTAGCAAATGTTTGCTCTTGCAGGCAGTTTGATAAAAGTTGCCATAACAGCAGTTCACTGCAGTAGCTTTACCAATCATACCAGTAGCTGATCTCCATGGTAGAGATATCTGGTAAATCAATCAGTGTTAACCCATGGAAAACATGTTAGTGCTTTTGCTCATGGAAAGATTACTCTTTTAATAAACACATTGTTGAGTTTTGGAGTTTTCCTATTAATTTTAATATTAAGAATTATTTCAAATATGTCACTGGAAAATCAGAAGCCTTTTAGGAAACTTAAGGTTCTGTACCACAGAATAATCATGTTGTTAGCACAGCTGGATTTAGTTTGGGAAATGATCCATTTGAACCCACTAACTGTCATTTGGGTATCGATATGCCAAGGAAGAGGAGCTCTTAAGTATACAGAAAGATCCATGCTCTCATTGAATACTTATTAGCAAAAGAGAAGAGTTGAAGAAAACACCATACACGATTCCTGTCATTACCTCTAAATTTTTTCCAGAGTTGCCACTTCCCAGTACAAGGATGTCTGTGTCTTCAATGTATGCATTTATCTAGACTCCTGTCTACATCACCATTTTCTCCTGTGCCACACTGGTGTCATGACTTGTGCGTTACTTTTAGTACCAGGGTCTTCATGTACCAAATATGAGACAGATCAACTATTTTAAGTTTCTTATATAGAATTACAAGCCATGTAGGAGGTGGGTCTTGCTTGATTGACCTCTACAGCCTTTCCCTCATCCGTAAGTGGGTCACCTTGTTAGAGAAAAAGATCAGGTTAACCATCCAATGTCTAGATATGGCACCTAGGGACATGGTTCAGTGGTGGAAATATCACTATTAGGTTAATGGTTGGATTCAATGGTTTGAGAGGTATCTTCCAATCTTAATGATTCTATGGTTCTATGCAGAAGACATCATTATTCAGACACTATTTATAAATGCACACCACCACTTATAAATCAATGGGACTATTTCACTTAACTTTGTCTGTCTCAAAGTTTTGTGTCTAATCTCATCCCAGATGATCCTTCTACAGTCAGTACAACTGTACAGTTACCTGAAGACAGCAGATATCTTACTCAAGATAAGCATTAATTAGATTGGTATAAAAACCCCACTATCTGAAGATGTCTCTTTCTCTTCATCAACTATAAGAAATACCCAGGCAACAAATTAAGGTTCATTATACTGGACAGCTAAAAGTATATCACACTACTCCTATCCTTTCTGACAGATCCCCTCTCAGAAAGTTCCTACAGAAATCACAGCTACTCTAGCCAGAGTTGCTACTGCTTTGTGCTACAGCTTCAGTTTATAGTCTTTTGTTTTTCATCTTTTTCTTAGTTCTTGTTGTTCCTGCAATGACTTTGAAAGTTTCTCTAAGTTGTTTGTACTACTTAGATGCAAGAGGCTGTGACTCACATGTGCCAAAAATCCTGGCACAGAGTGTTATCAGCTTTACAATTCCCCTCAGGAGTGTTCAGGTATGAACACTCTCAGAAGTGCTACTGACCGTCTCAGTGTTTTACTCAGCAACAAACCTACATTTTCTGCCTTATTCCTGTTGGCTGAGTGTGCATGCTGAAATCTTAGGTCCTCTTTCATGCATCATTAGATTTGTCTTCTTTTCTAAGGATATGGAATTTTTGTACTCTATTATCAGCTACATTGAGATAAAATGAGGTCAGACTTCTGCTAAAAGTGATCTAGCATCTTAGAAATTTTCTGGTGTTTCCAAGGCATCAGGCTTTTCAGATAATGGATATATATTCAGCTAATCCAGACTTCTAGATGGCTGGTCAAATATTCTATGGATCAAGCAGAACTTCTTCTATTGTGACACTTGAAACACTTACTGGCTATTTTTTCCATTTTGATTTTAGAAAAAAATATGCTATAAAGTCAACATTTTGCATCAGGATTTTCAGTAGATTAACATTTTCTCTATTTTTTAGTACCTGTTCCCATGCTCAGGTTACTTCTCATGCTACAAAACATGCTTGTGTCTGTATCTGTGCTTCAATAAAGACTGAGGGTAATTTAAAACCTTTTCTAATTTTTCCAGCCCTATGGGCTTTCTGCTGAGAAGAAATTTTCCTAGGCTTTCTCCACTCCACTCAGAGAACTCCGTTCTATCATCATAACTTTAACATCTAAAAAATGGCATTTTGTTTCTCTAGGGAATATATATGCCAGTGGAGTATATTCCCCAAGACCAAGATCAGCCCCAGAACCCTGATTTCTCCAGTTCACACCAACAGTCAATGAAGAAAGAGGCTTGGCCGGGGGAAACCAAGAGAAGAGGGTGATTTCTTCAAAATCAGTCTTTGGAAAAACCTGGGGGTTTCCACTTCTTAGAGTCTAGAAAGATTAGCTTCACTAAGCTAAAACATTTTGTGAATGTACTCTTCATTTTTGAAGCATTTGTGACATCCCTGACTTCAAAAGAAAAAGGAAATTTTTCTTCAAAAAGCTGTCAAATTGTTTTCAAAGAAACATAACCTTTACATCTCTTCATGTTGTATGCACTTGTCTCTGTCAAATAACCCTGCAGTCTGCTGGGGTTCCCTTCCCTAAGCAGGTAACAGACTGATACCTCCTCTTTAAAGCATGCAGTCTGCTGGTCCCCGGGGAAAGCCTCAAGCCTTTGCAGGTTTGATTGCCTGAAACTTTAGGAGATGGGAGAGGAAATGAGATTGTAGTGTACATTGGTCAAGGTTCTTAATATTCAGCAGGGAAAGGAAGTGGACAAGATTGGTCTTGGATCCTCAGCCTAAGCCAGAGTACAGTCGCTGGTACTCTGTACATGTACAGAGTACATCAATTACTCTTTTCATTTTTTTTAAAGATTGTATAACTTTTATTAAATATAAAAATAAAATAGTAAAAATAACTTGATTGTATCCTTGCCTACAAAAGGAATGGGTGTTGGCTGCGTATCGTTGTGAGTTTAATAAGAATGAAACAAAAACCTTGAGATATTTGTTCTGTTTCCAAAGCTAAGAAATACTAAATTTTACCAATTTTAATGAATGTTCCCTTAAATTCTATTATATAAACAAATTAAAAAATAATTTTGAGTTTATTTATTTTAAAAACTTAACATCCCCACACATATGATTGAAGTATATTTCAAGATTTCTGTTGCATGTATAGTTTAGGGAAAGTGAAAATATTGCTGCCCTAAGAATTGAAAAAAAAAAAAAAACAAAATCAAAGAACTGTAACATTTAGCAGCTTAATCTTTAGTCCAGCTCTGTAAAGATGGAACAGCCATTGATAAACATCATGATCACTTCGGAAACAGATTTCACACCAGTCTGAGAATAAGATGTCAGCTGGTGCCCTCATGTGGATAAGTGTGCCATTATATATAATAGAAAATGAAACCTTTAGTCAAAATAAATCCACAGAAACTTTAACATCTCAGATTTGCATACAGAATTTGGACAGATGGTTTAAGAGTCTTTCATTATTCACTTGCAGTACAGGCAATGCCATTTAGTTAGTTGTAAGCAGAATTTGCTACCTGGATGCCAGTATACAGCACAGCTCTTAACGTAAATTTTGAGTATGAAACTGAACTCATTCTTATCTGCTGAACCACAATCTCTCTCCCTCAAAAAACCCCTATGGACTCATATTAAAATGCAAACGTACCAACTGACTGGCTTTCAGAATTAATCACACAATGTTTTTCCAGAGTTTTGAAAAATTTCAACAGAATATAATCTTTTTAAAGAAACACCTTTCCTATTTACAAAGGAAGCATTCCAGTTGTCAGCCATCACAGAGAGGAGCTGAATATGACCAGGGCATGTGGGCTGGTGGAAATAATGCCTTTCTGATCAGCCTCATTGGAAGATATTATCAGTCAAGATCTAGGCATAATTTCCTGGAAGTGTGCAAAACAGGTGAGTGAAAAGCATAAATCCCTTTCAATAAGAATACTAATTCAGCTTCATACATGCACTGTGTGGTGATGAACATCTGCAGGGATCAGCAGGGATCCTGTGGATGGCAAGTAAGCAGGTATGAGAGCAGGCAGGATGCAAGCTGCAGCCTACCCCCTGCTAGAGCCAGAGCAGGTACACTTCTTCTGTTTGCTGTAAAACTGTTCCTTTGGAGTGCTTATAAAAGTGTATGCATTTTTAACTCTCTTACTTAAAATAATTAAACTCTAAGTGTAGAATTAATCAAGTTGTGCAGCATTTTACAGAACCAGCTATATAATATTTACATCTTAAATGTAAGGAAAAGATCGAAGGCAAACCTTCTACAATACTTTAACAGATATCAAAAGAATCATCATGTCACATAGCCACAATTTAAACCTAAGATAGACTGCCATTTGCAGGATATTCTATTACAATTGTTCTGTGTGTGCCCCCAGTGGCAGCTAAAGACACTGACTTGCAATAAAAATACTGAACTGAAATACTAATTTGAAATAAAAGTAAGTCAAAACTTCAGCAAAACTTCCTTATTCAAGCTGAGTAAAGCAGCTCTAATGATTATAAATAATGGAAAAACAAGGTAACTGCAATCTGTAATTTGACATTACAAATTATGAACTGGAAGAGGTTGTCTTCTTTTTCATCTGTCACCCACAGATCTGAGTAGTTCCTGGGGAATTCCCTTGGCTTCAGAAAAACTGATATTCTGAAATGCTTACTTCATACAGTGTTTCAAATTCTTTCACATTATGATAATTAGAGTGCCAACAATGTAATCTGGGAATGCAAACCAACAACTATTATTTATCTGCCAGTCTTTCATGTCTCCCTGTTCTAGGTGCTTTACAAAAGGGCCTACAAACCCACTGAAATACAGGAGCAATTTTCTTTCTAAACATTATTTCAGATATCTAATTTGATAGTATTCCAAATTCTTTGCCCTATAACAACTTTTTTAAAGAAATTCAAGACCTTTGCAGGAAGCAGTGTGTTTTTGACAACACAAATTTTTTTTCCAAGACAAACGACAGATCTAATCTTTTAAATATTTAGATAATCCAGATCAAATATTAGCCAGGCAGTTCAGTACAAGGCAGTTTCAAATATGAGGTTCTATGTGTTAAAACCTGCAGTTTCCTTTGGCATTGAAGTTTGCAGAAACAGTTTTTTATGCCAGCATCAACCCTGAATGCCCTAATACCCTTTCCCATCATTCTTCAGAGCATATGTTGTATGACTTAATAATCATCCAAAACTCCATAACTGGCTTTACTTGAATGATGATGGTGTGATTTCTAGTTTAATACAACCTCGAGCTACCTTTTTGGGCAAAGGACTGTATAAAAATGAAAGAAGTAATCTCTAAGAATACTCTAGTTGCCAACAGAAAAGAAAAATACTTTATACAAACCCTGAAAATTTGTGGAATTTTTAAATCTCATTGAAGAAGTTACACATTTCACTTAATGCTGTTGCTCAATAAAAATAAATTCTTGTAGAAAAGACTTGTCCATAAATGAGACAGTTGAACAGAAAGACTTGTGTGCGTATGAATTATAGTTCCGGACTGCTTATACTCTGCCTTAAAGCTGTGTATTCTTTCTCTGTACTTGTGCAATGCAATTATATTAGAAGGCCCTCTTAAAACTGGGTGATCTATTGGTTTAGGGAGCTAAAGATTGATTCCAGATGTAGTCATGCTCTTCTAGCCCTTCAAGAAGTAACTACTGCACCATCTGTTTTGTAATAGACAATTTCAAAGAGTGCCAAGGGAAATGTTAAATACATTGGTCAAACGGCCACATATACCTCACACACAGGAATCCTAGAGGTCACAGTGTCTCAGACAGATTCATATTTTCAAGTTTTTCTCTCAGTTGTTCCACTATGGAAACTCAAGTAATAGCTCTCCTTCCTTCCAAAATAGGAAGATGTTTTCCAGATTATTACCAGTGTTGACATGTATGATGCCAAATTCAGACCTGAATTCAGTGGAATTACTGGAATTCACAGTGACATGTCTCCTATACCTGCCTGATCCTTGTAGATTATTCCAAATGGTTTTTGGGGTTGTTTGGGTTTAGGAGGGGTTGGGGTGTTTGTTTTAGCCTTCTTTTCCTTTGGTTGTTTTTTTTTTCCAAATGAACTCTGTAGAAAAAATTTAATGCTAAAATTACTTCAGATTTGGCTGGTTGCCTAAGGAATATGAAGAGTGTGTGATGTAATGAAGGGTTATTCCATGTCATGAGTGATAATTTTTCTTTTCCCTAGTTATTTCAGGAAGCTTGAGGTAAAGGAATTTTCTTTGTTCTTCTAAATAAAGTCTTATGCATCAACATCTCAAAAAAAAAAAAAAAAAAAAAAAAAAGAAGAGCACTCAAGTCTGACATCAACATGGCCTAAATTCTTAACAGCAACAAAACTAAAGTAAGAAACATTCTCTGAAGATTTCGCAAGTATAAATCTGAACTTCAGAGCAGCAACTCATGATTTATACCAAACAGTCCTGAGAAAATGTTTAAAATGAAAACAAAAGGAAACAGAAAATCTGCTAGAAATTAGACAATCACAATCTTGTGCAGTCCTAGAGAGACTTTTTTTTTCTGCAACGACATGAGGTAAATCATTGGTAAAAAGAATTAAAGATTAACAACATGTCTCCAGTTCAATCCTCTTTGGTTTTCCCAGGGCATCCAGTCATATTTTATACTAATTCTTGTAACAAGTTGTTACAAAATTAGCTTAGGACTAGCAGACAGACTAGTGTACCTATTTAAGTATTGCTGACTTTGCTGTGGCTCTCTCTATTAAACACCACATGCAGAATCTGTGCTTTAGACTGTAAGCATAGTGTCTGGGCATACTCCAGCTACATCTAAAAGTTCAAAGTTTCCTGATGGTAAGTAAGATTGTTAGGTAATTGTTAGGTAAAACATCCCTATCTAGAATATTCCTTAGAACTGAACTTCTTTAAGCTGCTATTTGGGAAGTGTAAGGATATTCCACATATAAAGGAAAATTTGCGTTTTCAATATTAAACATTATTAAAACAAAGAAAGGTTGTGAAGTGGATACACCTGTTTTGGAAGACTTCATAACATAACTTTTTTGAAATTGAAAACATCTGAAAGAAATAAATTCTGAAATGTACATACACTACATTCTGGCTAATGTACATATTGGCATGGGAGAATACATACACACCTTTCTGCTACAGCGAAGGTCCCTTTACCTAGGACAAGATTTAATTGAAAATAATAGACTCAAGAAGTAACAGAACTAGATATTATAAATTGCAGATACCCATATTCCAACCCAAAACCTCCAAGAAGAAAATGGTACCTGAAAGAGAATACAGAACAGGAAATATTTTAAGGGAATATCATAGAGAGCTAGTCTATATCATAATGGATAGTTTTGAATCCTGGTCTCTACAGAGCTAGCATATCTCCTCCAGAGCTATAAAATTATCCCTTATTTAATTTTAGGTTGGTATCTATTCTCTTCCTCCAAAAACACCAAAAAAGCCAAAGAACCAAACAATCAAGCAAAATCAATCTGGATAAAACTCATTCTTGCAAGCCAAGCAGCGTAGTTGCCCCACCTCTTGCTGAGGCTGATGTTCCGGGAAGATAAGACTTGATCTTCCTGGAAGATAAGATAAAGAGGTATTTGGGTAGAATTTTGTTTTAGCCACTAATACTACACCTCACCTTAATTCCTGGTTTTGATTAAGGATGTTTAACTACTTCTTAGTTGTTCAAGAACATAGATAATGGATCATAAGAGTCACAAATTATTCTCTATTCCTCTGCTTCCTAGGCACATAATCTACCTTTCAGTAATCATACAATGCAGAGCTGAAGGCTGATCCATCCTTTGAAAAATACTCAAGAATTGGTTTAGGTGAGTTATTTCTTGGAGATCAAAGTAAGAAAATCCAGAAATTCATTGTCAGTAACACATCTCTCCTTATTCCACAGTTGTTCCACCCTAAATTTACAGATAAATCCTTCAAAGCTCACTGTTTTCTGGGTTGAGATGCTAATTTTCTCCAGCTTGGGGCCAGGACTCCTCCATTTCACTGTAAGAACACCTATTATGGTACACCTTTTGTATGGAAAAAATGTGCCAGCCACTTGCATGCTACTGGCTGGGTCATACACACCATGTCAAAGTGATCTATTCCATCTAAGATGTATAGATCCAAAATTACTCAGCCCAGAGAAAAAAGAAAGCAATTATTTTATTCACTTGACACATGCTGTGTTTAGGAGAGTTCAATTTGTAACACTAGTTAATCATTCACAAAAGAACAGTTTTAAAAAGTAACTTATTTGTTCCTCGCAGCAGAGGATTAAGACACAATGTACTGAATAACTGGTACAATACAATTGCTCTGCAGAAATGATTGTATTTCTATCACACACTTTCTGGAAAGCGTAATCACTTTAACTTTCATTGTGTTTGTAACTCAGAGGCAAGAATTATTACGCAGAAAAGTCTGCTTCCTTTCTCAGCCATCTTTTTTGTTCTTTGAGGTTCTTAGGTTTTTTGTTGGTGTTGGGTGGTGTTTAGGTTTTTTTTTTTTTTTTGTGGTTTGTTTTGTTTTTGGTTGTTTTTTTTTTTTTTTAAGACAGTGTTGCATCCAGCAAGGATTGATGTTCTTGTCCAGAGAAGGGGAACAGAGCTGGTGAAGGGTCTGGAGCACAAGTCCTGTGAGGAGAAGCTGAGGGAGCTGGGGGTGTTTATCCTGCAGAAAAGGAGGCTCAGGGGTGACCTTATCACTCTCTACCACTGCCTGAAAGGAGGCTGTGGCCCGGTGGGAGTCAGTCTCTTCTCCCAAGTAACATGCAACAGAACAAGAGCAGACAGCCTCAAGTTGCACCAGGGGCAAGCTTAGTTCGCATATGAGGAACAATTACTTCACTGAAAGGATGATCAGGCTTGAAACAGGCTGATTAGGAAAATAGTAGAATAACTGGCCCTGGAAGGGTTCAAAAAACCTGTGGATATGGCTCCCAGGGATATGGTCTAGTGGTGAGCACAGTGGCGCTGGGGTAACTGCACTCAATGATCTTAGAGGTCTTTTCCAACCTTAACAATTCAATGACCACCAGCCCAAATGACAATTACTGATCATAAACTCCATGGCACTGATGACAGGAGAAATGTATGCGTACGGCTTTACAAACAACTAGATAACCTGAAAGAACCAATCAGGTTCTGAAAGAATGGGTGCGGGGGTACATGCTGGAGGGGAGATAACCTAGTGTGCAGATCTCTGAAAGGTTGTGTCTTCCTAGAACCCCACCCAATGGGAGAAGTAGGAGGGTGCTTAGAATAAATGGAGGATTTGCCTGCTAAAAACTGGAGAGATTCTAGATGGGTATGCCTCAGTGGGATCTCCCTAGTTTTCAGTAAATTTGATTTTTTGCAGGACCCCTCTCATTGTGGACCCTGGTCTTTGGCAGCATGATTTTCTGCACACTGTTTATGGCTGTGGACTTGCCTCTGGTTTGTCTGCCTGGAGGAGCTCCTCCATTACTGTTGTGAGGTTACTAGTGTCTCCAGACAAACACTACAGAAATAACCCTGGCCACCCACAAGGAGTAGTTTTGGCGCACGGTTATGGCGTGTGGAACTGCTGTGGGTCTCTGGGCAGCACTTTCTACACACCCCGGTGAGAGCCAGCTCCCTCCCACCCTCCTGTCCTTCCTGCTCTGGTACCGCAGACAGAGGTGAAAGAGGCCCTAACCCTGAAATCCTGTGTCAGCATTGAAACGGATCCGTGGCTTTTACACGCCAACTATACCTGTCCTGTACCTTTACTACATGTTTAATACGTAAGGCTGTGGAGGCGTAATGTTTGTGAACATCTGCAATCCCGATGCGTGCGGAGCTGCCCCTGCCGTCCCCAACAATGAACCCTGAGTTTTGGGGCAAAGCAGCGCCATCCCACCTCCGCCACCACCCGTGAGGGGAAGGAACCGGCGGTGCTGGGCCCGACAGCGGGAGCGGACCCGCGGTGCTCCCGGCCAGGCCGCAGGGGGCGGTCCAGGCCCCGCGCCTCTCGCCCCGGCGCAGGCGCCGCCGTGGGCCCGCGGCGGAGGGCAGCTCGCCCCGGGACGGCGGCTCCATGCGCTGCCAGGTAGGTGCCACCAGCCGGCCACCCCGGGCCGGTCCGAACGGAGGCTCGGCCGGTGCCGGGCATGGCGGCAGGGCTCCCGCTGCACCTAGCCCCGATGGGCAGCGGGAGCGGCCTGGGCGGCGGGCGCGGAGCGCGGATCCGCGGTCACTCACCGCCCGCCGCCCTTTCCGCCTTTCCCCCGCTGTCCTGACAGCCGGGGCAGGAGGGACGCGGCTGAGCCGATCGGCATCGAGACCAGCCTGGGAAAGCTGTTCTTGGCGCTCTGTTTCGGTTGTATGCTGGTATTTTGGGAGCGGTTTTCTGGGCAGGCCCTGAGTGCTGTTTGCTCCCCGGGCAGGTCTCGGTGCTGTATTTCGCCAGGAGCGCAGAGCTGGCGGGGCTGCGCTGCGAGACCCTCTCGGTGCCACGGGAGATCACCTCTCTGCAGCTCTGGGAGGAAATCGTCAAGGTCCACCCCAGGTATGCAGCAAGTTACCCTTGAGGTGCACAAAGAATCGTGGATTTTTACAAAAATTTTTGTAATGCAAATTCGGTGTTTAGTATTGGGCTGGAACATATAGCAGTACTTCAACAGAACAAAACCAATGGTCTTACCTTCTTTTGGTAACCCTAAACACTAATTTTTTTGTGTTTTGCACAGCTGGCAGTGTTGTGGCTTTTTGTGTACACAAGGAAAGCCCAAGTGCAGGAGATCTACCCAAAACTGGGCCTGAGAGTACACATGGCCCATTGTCCAGGAGGGCTGTGATGTGGTAACCTGAAAACCGCCATGTTATTAGTCTGTGGAGAAGATGAGATGTAGCAAGGAGGGATCAAGCGCAGCCAGGACGATATATAAGAAATAAATTATAATATGCGGGTGTTTCTAATTTCTTAGGTTAGACATTAGGAAGAAGTTCTTCATTGAAAGGATGCAAAGACATTGGAATGGGCTGCCCAGGGAGGTGGTAGAGTCACTGTCCTTGAAGATTTTTAAGGAAAGATTGGACTTTGTGCCATGGTCACTGAGTGCTTCTCAAACTTAATTGATTCTGTGATTATCTATACTCTGAGCCATTGGTCTGAGCCTACGGCACACTCTGCAAGGCAGGTCAGAAAGGGAACTGAAGCCCCCACAGGCTTCCAGCCACTCAGCCCTGACAGAGCAAATATGTTTAGCCATTTCAGTGCTCTGAAAAAGACCCACTCCACTGCTGCTTGCATTTCATAAGGAGTCTGGTCTTGAGAAAGTACTTTGTATGCTGTAAGGATCACAGCAGCATTGGTACTCTTGGGGGTGTTAATAGAAAGGTCCCCTCTGTTTAAAGCTGAGGGAAGGTGCTTAGTCCTGTCAAGAATGAGTCTGATGGACAAAGGTGCAACACCATTTTGAAGGGATAGAAGGGGGTAAGAGAAAAAGTAAGGTATAAAAGAGGTTGTGGTCCTGAGTGCTCTGGAATTTCCATAACTTTAGACTTTGTTGTCCAAGTCTTTGTTTAGGAACAAACTTTCTTTTGTAAAATGCTGTCAAACACCGTGAAAAAAAAAAAAGAACTATTTAACATTGGTATCTGTTTCCAAGTGAGAAACTCTTCACAAAACACTGGACCAGGGACCTATCCCTCACAGAGAATTGAAATAAAGTGTGTTTGGGTGCTAGAGGCAGTAGGGAATGCATATATTTTACTTTGCAGCCTTTTTGTCTGTCTTAGCGGCAGCAGCAGCACCGTTTGTCGTTTTGCTGTAATTTGTCAACTTTGTCCTTTTATGAATGATGACTTGGGGCAGTAGAATTTTCTGGAAAAACTCAATATAATTGTAGGGCATTGACCACAGACTTCTATTCACATTGCTAATGGATATTCAAATTGCAGCTTGAGCATACTTGACAGTGCTTTTCTGTTCCACACATTTTCCCCAACTAATTAGCTGGCAAGGGACTTTAATTAGAGTCTGTCCTTCTAATGGGCACTTCAGTTTCATGGTAGTGCATAGTTCTTTAGTGGCTGCTTTACTTTCAAACAATCCCTCCCTTCAGTCTGTTCTCTGAATCAGTGCTACTGTGTTTTGCTCAGCCTTTGCCTTGACTACTTTTGTCTATCTGGCTGGTAGGAAACAAGATGATTTTTACTTGTACTCCTTTGATCTGCCGACTTGTTTTAGGCAATACAGCTGAGATGGTTGTGCCAGATTTTGTAGTCTCAAAGAAGTGTTATCATGCCTGTGCCATCTGAAGTAAAATGCACTTCTTTTTTTATCCTGTCTTACTGCTGTGGCCCACATGCTTGCTATGTAATTGCATTTAGTCATAGAAATTTTTCCCTGCCTCATGATATCCTGAGCTATGGACTCTCACAGCCATATCTCACATAAAAAATCTGTAGAAGATCTGCCAGAAGACACATCGCATTTGCTCTCTTAGTTCTGTGGCCACTCCTTATCAGTAGCAGATTTCAGACCTGTAAGTACAAAAGACTCAAAGCCTCACAAAGTCTGAGCACACACCAGAAAAGCAACTCTCTGACTACTGAATCTTCATGAGATCTCTTGTACAGCATACCACAATGCTTCTTGATGTGTTAGAAAATTGCTCCAGTCCTGCCAGACTGCATCAAGGCGGTATTTCCTTCTAATCCCAAATTGGATAGTTGCTGCCTCTTGAGTTACCAACGTTTTTATTGTAAGCTTCTGAAGTGGCTCTGGTGTGGATTGGTTTGTTCTGACATGGGCCTATGGCAAATCCAATTCCTGATTTCTGAAAATTATACTGATCTAATTTCTTCTTAACCATTACAAGAAAATCCAAGATTAGGAGGTGTGTGTTTGTTGTATTTTTGACAGTGTCTTGGGAGTGAAGTTGTGTGAGTCTCAGTGGTTTTTACCTCAGCTGCCCTATACTGAGCACCAGTTTGCTGTTTAATGAAATCTCATGGTTAAATGCAAAGATTGTTTGGGAACTCATTTGTGCTCTTGCCAATCTCAGGCTTGCTCTCATCCGGGATCAAGTGGTATTTGCTGTTCGGCAGGAGTACGTGCTTCTTGGAGATCAGCTTCTGGTCCTGCACCCTGGAGACGAGGTTGCCATCATCCCACCAATTAGTGGAGGCTGAACCTGCCCAGGTTCTGTTAGGTAGGTATCACTTACTGCCTATTTTCTGTGGAGTGTAATCCTGTGCTAAAATACCTCATGAATTCTGTGTGATGTTACAAGAACCTTTTCTTCTTTAGGTCTAAAGATGTGATTGCAATTCTCTCCCTCCACCCCAATACTCTTTTGAGAAAACCCAGCTTGTGTTTCTGTCTGGTGAGTGCATTTGTGGTGAGCAGAAACTATAAGCCAGTGCACCAGTAAATTATTAACATGTATGCAGTAAATGGGAGACACTTGCCAAAGAGGTCAGGCATTGCTTTGAATCTGGGTTTTAGGTCTTGTTACCCTTTCTGGTTGTTTCTTCCTACCAGTGGAAACTTGACTTGCTTAAACAAAATAATGAAAAATTTCCTGCCACTTTTTAACAGAAAAGATAATAAAATAAAAATAATTGTCTGCTGCTTAGAAATTTTGTTAGTTTGTTGCTGTTAAAAAGGTGTCCTTAGAATAGCTTCATTTCTTTGCCTGCTTTCAAGTGTCAGTCTGTTCACTGCAGCTTGTTCTGTTGCTGCTGATCAAATTACTTCTCATTCTTAGGTGATCTGATGACTGGCTTCTACCAGATAAGTTAGAAGTGTCTTCTGTGTGTCTGTAACAGACTGATTGTATGAGGTCCTGAATGTCCTGGAGAGCATACCCAACTTTAGGATTAGAACTCTGATCCATGTTTATCAGAAATCTCTGTCTTAAACTGTTTGATTTGATAAGTATGAGGGATTGACAATCACCACAGATTTACCACCACTACACAGTGGTCTGTGCTGGTTGAATATACTGTTAAACCAGGGCCTCGGGATAATTAGAGTTTCATCCCACTGTACCAGACTTTCCTATCAGAAAGAAATATGTATGCAATAAAACCAAGTCATTGCTTGTTATTTGCAGTTAATATTCTCCCAGCGAGGCTGCTGAGAAATGAATTTCACATGCAGACTAGTCTCTTGGGCACATAGATAGTGCCTGTGTTGTGCATAAATTGGGGCATGAGCACTGGATAAAAAGCAGTTGGCTGATGCTAGTATCTTCAGGAACAACAACAGAGTCTGTTTGGTTTCAGTTTTTCTATTGTGATATGGAAGAAAGCGAAGATGTGCCAGAAGATTTTATCAAGCTCAAGTCTGAAAAGCTCTCTGTAGATGAAGTGTCAGAGCTGGTTGTTTCACCATACTGTGGGGCAGTGTCTCTGTTCATTGGTGAGTTTAATGTCTGTGAGCTAAGTCACTAGATATGTTACTAGTCTAATAAATGTAACTTAAATGTCCACATCCCAAACTTGTAGTTTTCAAATAAATCAGTTCCTGGTCTGAGCCCATTCTGTGTAGAAAACAGGTTCTGAATTATTAGAGCAAGACCATGGCAACTCTTAAATAGCTGCCATGGACTGAAGTGGTGTGGAACTTTCTGGCTGGTATGACTATCGTAGGACGGAACAGAACAGTAGCTCTGGAGTAGAGAACTGCCTGGGAGATGTTCTCCTGTCCCCTGGGATACAGCTTGTTCATGGAGGGAAATGGAATATTGTGGCTATGACGACCACATGTCCACACCTGTATGTGAGGGTCTGTAACTCGGGTCTTAGTTGAAAGTGAAGTACTGTTCTACCAGTGGACTGGTGAAGGTCAGACTGGTAGCTCTGTACTGTCCTTAATGTACATGGCACACACAGGAAACTGCTTTGTGCTTAAACCTTAGTGCTACTAGGCTCCTAAATACTGGGAATTTCAAAATTACATGGGCAAATGCCATTATAACCTTGTATAACCTTACCAGTTACCACAGAAGATGTCCCAGCCTTGGGCACTGTGGGCTGCAGATCTGTGTAATGTGTAAACTGAATTCTCCCTTCTCTATAGTAAAGATTTATCCTGTTCAAATACTCTCATTATGCAGCCTTGATTAGGGGAGCTTGTTTATATTTGCACAGTGCTGACCTTGACCATAGAAAGAGATCCTGGGTTTTTACTCTGAATGAATATATAGTGTATAGTGTGTATTATAAAGATACAATATGTAGTCATTTACTCAGTGCTTTTAGTTGATAAATCATTTTTTGTTTAGGTACTACAAGAAATAATTTTGAAGGAAAAAAAGTGATTCACTTAGAATATGAAGCATATACTTCAATGGCAGAGACTGAAATAAAGAAAATCTGCAGAGATGTTAGACAGAAGTGGCCTTCAGTCAAACATATTGCAGTGCACCATAGACTTGGGTATGTATGTCCAGACCCCATTATTTTGCAACTGGAGTATTAATCCTCGTCTGCTGCCTGGCTGGGCTTGCATAGTTGCAGAACCCGCAGGAGTTTTTAGAAACTGTAGTGCAGCAAAGCTGGCTGCAGGATCAAGCTCTTGCTCTGGAGCTAAGTTTCAAAAATTTTGTTTTCAAAAATGTGTTTATTGGTAGGGTTTACTGGAGTCCACACTTAGCCTAGCAGGATCTTTGATGCTGATGTGATATTTTGAAAGTGGGGGGAGATATTTCACTCAGCCAGGGAAGGCTGGAGGCTGTTGGTTTATTTTGTTTATTTTTTAGAGGTATGAAGTTGGCAGCGCTTTATTTTTTTCTTTTCTCTCCTGTTGAGGGGCTACAGAATGTTGTTATTGTCATATTTTAGTCTATTTATGCTACAAAAAGTCTGGAAGGTTAAGCTGTGGGGCATAGCAGTTGCCAGCCATGCTTGTGGGAGAACCTCCTGTTTGTTCCTTGAGTCTTAGATAAGCATTTTCGTTTTGATTCAAAACGTGGAATGCTAGTGTCCTCTTGGGCCTTCCCAGTTCAGGGAAGATTTCTTGCTAAAACTATCAGGATTTGCAGAAATCCTGAGGAAACTTGGGATGTGATTGGAAAGGGTGAGTAAAATAAAAGGCCCGAGGGGTAGTTTCCCTAGATTTCCTCTATAGTCAACAGAGAGGGTAGCTGTCATGAGGGCAGCTCAAAGTATTTAGACTGATATTTCTTCCTGTGGACTGGGCTGAAGGAGTCTTACTATAGAGGGAGGATTGGGAGGCAGATTTTGAGAATGCTACAACTGCAAGGAGAAACACAGAATTTTGTGCTTCTGTTGAGTTTAAAACAGCATACCAAGTAGGAAGCTTGAGAATCTAAAATCAGACTTCATCAAAAATTTGTTTTCATTGCAAAATCTGCAGAGTGTGAGGCAATTAATTTCTTCTTTCACAAATTCTTATGCAAACTGAGATGATTTCTTAGGTTTTTAGGTAAGAGCTGGCTGTTCTAACTTGTTATTGTTCATTATTAAGCCAGCTTCCAGTGAGTTTGTTACAAGTTAACAATTTCCCCCTCTTAATTCCATAGGCTTAATTTTAAAAAAAAGAAAGAATTGAAGACAAAAACCTATGTCTGGTGGGTTTATTTATTCTAAAGTGTGGAATTCTAACATCTGGTACTGATTTTGGTTGTGGTTTTCTTTCTTTTAAAAAGTGTATAATCTTTTGGATGTGGTTTGACACTTGCTCAGTATGAATGAGTCAGGAGAGCATGTGGCCAGAATACTGACGTGACATGGCTACAACTTTTGGGTGCTCTTGATGTTAAGTGTTAGCTAAAGCTGCTCTTGTTCCTCTTCTCTCCCTAGTGTGGTTCCAATAACTGAGGCAAGTGTAATTATTGCAGTCTCCTCTCCGCACAGAGCAGAATCCCTTGAAGCTGTAATGTACTGCATCAATACCTTAAAAGCATCTGTCCCTATATGGAAAAAGGTATGTTTGGGGACAAAATCAAATTTAGGCCAATGCTAATCTTAGACATCTGGGCTGCCTTAGCAGCATTCCAGGCAGTAGCAGCTGCTCCTGATGGGTTGTCAGTGTCTAGCACCAGGGAGTTTCCTCTATTGCAGCCAGGCCCATACATGGCAGGTCGATCTTCTGGAAGGTTCTCCTGTACCTGTACCATCTAGCTCCTCTTTATTTTGAAGCCATCCTAGGGTGAAAGCAAAAGAGGCCTGAGTTGTCCTCTTTTGAGTAGTAAAACTCAGTTTTGCACAGACTTGTGGAAGAATTTGAGTCAGCTTTGGACAGCATTGCAGTTTAGAAGTAACAAGAGCATTTCTTGCCTCTTTTCCCCTCATCGCTGTAGCCATGAGAAAGCACAAAGCACTAAGCAACAGCACACAATGAGTAGAAGTCCCAAAGCTAGTATAGGCACACAACAGTCTGTGGAGAAACCGCCCCAAGTCTAGAAAGAGCCTCATTGTATAACCTCAGTGTTGCATGCAAATAATGAGCATTATCTCTGCCTCCTCTCCTTGGCAGAATTTGGTATGTGGTTAACAGTGATATTCCCCACATTACTTCACTTTTCTGATACCTCCTTGAGGAGATGGAAGTTCTCTCAGAATAAATAATCAGGGACTCAGAATTTGCTGCTTAGCACTGGACTGCAGCTGGGTAATGCGGTCTGTCCTTAAGATCTATTCGTTATGTATTTGTGTATCAATGTAATTTTTATTTTAATATTGACATTTTGTTACATCTAAATTGTTGTCTCAAGATGATGGTACAGTAGGTTAATGTAGCAGCATGAATGCTGTGTATCTACAGCTATTACATAATTTCTTCTATATGTCTTTGTTGAATTGACTTCAGCATAGGTAGGCCCTTTTAAATTCAGTGGGGATCAGCCCGGGGTTCAGCCAAGTCCATATATTCTAAGGATGCTGCCCTCTCTTCTTCTTGCCAGCCAAGTGCTGTGCAGTCCTGATGTGATCAGTAAATGATAGTGGGATGGCTGTTGAGTTGTTTGGCCTGGTTTGTAGCTGTGTGTAGCAGACTCACAACATTTCCCATTCTTTGTTTATATTACAGGAGATTTATGAGGATGAATATTCTTGGAAAGAAAACAAGGAATGCTTTTGGGCAAATTCAGAAAAATAATTGTACTCTTTTGAAAATAAAGACTTACTCTTCCTAATGAACATATTTACCTTTGAGTTTTACAGAGAATCTCTGTGTTTCTAAATGGTTCTAACAGATGTTTCAATTTCAATAATTTAGTTTGGACTGAGTGAAATGAACGAGGATTAATTAGGGGTTTTCGGTGTCTTGACTCTCCTTTGGAATTGCCTTTTTGTGCATTTTTAACATGGAGTCAGTTTTTAAAAGAATCTTCCCTAAAATTCTTTGTTGCAGGTTTAGACTACTCTATGATAAATACTGTTCTAATTCTTTTACCTTGATAGTCTGTGTTCTCTGTCTTCATGGGAGGTCACCACAGGACAATTGCATTTTTTTCAATCTTGAAGTTCAGAGAGGTTTAATTTTATATGACTGCAAGCTTTATGCTATTTTGACATTCTTGTAACATGAAAGCTACTCGAAGTAGATGAACTGTTTTAGTGCAGACAGAGAAGAAAATACAAACTATACCCCAGAGTTACTAACTTTTTTGTAGTGCTTATGTTTCAGTAGCTCTGTCTCACAGAAAGGTTTTTACTGTGTAGCTGATATTATGCGTCCATTGCATTAAAAAAATATGGATAGAGATTGATTCAAAGTTAAAGCTAGTACTCTACCAGCAAAAAGAACTGTCTTAGCAATAACATCCCAATGTGTAACTACTTAATGATGTCTAGACAAAATTTTGAAGGTGACTTTTTGGTTGTGTAGTTGTGTGGTGCTGCAGGAAAAAAAAACCCAAACCAGCTATTATTACAAATACACAACTATAGTGTAATTAGGTTCAGTAATTTGACTTCATATGTGTGGGGATTAAAAGTCATCAAATTGAATAGTTTTTCAAAGAAAAGAGAGTTATCGAACTTAATGCAATTCATATATGCTTTTATATTCACATTTAAAATTTTGTCTTATTATAGCTTTTATCTTGTTACTGTTTTGAAAACTAGTTAAATGAACTGCATAAATATGCCTGAGTTTCACTGGAAATATTGGGTTACCTGTCCGAGATAATTTTATTTTTTATTCTATTGTGCCATGGTAGTATTTAGATGCTAAGAGTTCGAAGTCCCATTGTGTATGGCATTTCTGCTTATGCTGGGAGGTAGTGTTATCTAGTCATCATTATCAGTGTAGACAAGGTACCAGTGAAGGAAAATAAGGTCATGCAAAATTATTTGCTCAGTTGCTCATATATATGTTCCTACATCATATATAGTTATTTATAATCCAGGCGCAAGGTCATACTCCTGAGTCAGGGCAATCACAAGTACAAGCTGGAGGGAGAACGGATCAAGACTAGCACTGGAGAGAAACACTTGAGGGTATTTGTGAACAGAAAGCTCACTATGAGCTGGCAATGTCCACTTGCAGCCCAGAAATCTGGCTTTGTCCTGGGCTGCATCAAAAACAGCAGGACGAGCAAGTCAAAGGGTGTGATTCTGCTCCTCTGTTGTGTCCTCAAGAGACCCCACTGGAGCACTGCATCTGGTTCTGGAGCCCCCAATGCAAGTTTTTGTTGGAGTGAGTCCAGAGGAGGACCACCAAGTTCATCAGAGGACTAGAACACCTCTCCTATGAAGACAGGCTGAGAGCTGGGGTGTTTCAGCTTGCGGAAGGCTCCAGGGAAATCTTATATCACCTTTCAGTACCTAAATGGGGCTTAAAATAAGTTCGGAGGGGGAATTTTCACAACAACATGTAATGTTGTGATAAGCCAAGGAAGAATGGCTTTAAGCTGAACTGAGGGTAGGTTTTGATCAGGTAATAGGAAGAAATTCTTTACTGTTAGGGTGGTGAGGCACGGGCACAGGTTGCTCAGATAATCTGTGGATGCCCCATCCCTGGAAATACTCAAGGTCAGGCTGAATGGGGCTCTGAGTAACCTGGTCTACTGGAAGGCGTCCCAGCCTATATCAGGATGGTTGCAACTAGATGATCTGTAAGGTCCCTTCCAACCCAAACCAGTCTTTGATTCTGTAATCATTACATCACACACTAGTGAAGCCTCAGCTGTATATTCTATTTTATTGTGTCTGCAAAAATGCTTCTAGCTGTACAAAGTAAAATGAGGAAAGTAGGTGATGATCTTTTTTTCCCCCCAGGGATTTTAATCACTTTTAATACTTAGTTACTGTATCTGAATTAAGTAAATTGTAAGGAAACATATAGCTTCAGGCAGAAACATCGTTAAACTGTGCTTATTAAATTATTAATGTACTTTCCTCAGTGGAAGTCAGTCCTTCATCTGCAGGACAGCAGCTGCTCCTTGCATGTTTACAGATACACACTCTACAAACCATGTGGGCCCTATTATCTAGGCAGAGCTGGTCAAGTACAAGACTGAGTTTTCCTTTTTTTGGAGGTTGGAGAGAAGCCCTCTGCTGTTTGAATGTCATTTTTCCTGGGAATTGTACAGAATACTGAGCACAATCACTTGCTTTGTGAAAGAATTATTTTTCACTTTGGAAGAGAAAGAAATACATGAACTTTATCATATTTGGTGTTCTTTTTTCCATGTTTATGTTTGCTGTTACCATGCAACTAATTAGTGTATTAATTTCACAAAAAGAAATATTTAGCTTGTTTTTCAGTGGGTATTTTATGAATGAAGCTAAACTTGTGCAGTGGTTCCATACTAGCGTTATGCTCTGATACAGAAAATCAATGGTATATCTTAGTTACCATTGTTAAATTCTACTTGGGACCCCATGATCAGGGGCAATTCCTGAGCTGCAGTAGTGTCTCTTTAGTGCCTTTCTAGCACTGCAGTCTCCTGGTAGATTTTTCCAGGGTGACCTTAAGTGCACCTTCCCCATCAGCAATGCAGCTGGGAAGGAGGGTGCAGAAAAGAAGAGAGAATAATTGTGTACTTCCCCACAGTGACCAGGAACAATGAATGGAAGAGATGTTGTACTGAGTCACAGCTGAGTGTTACAATGTGTGTATGCTGCCATGGTAAAGACAATGAAATGTCATTTTTTGTCCCTAGCTGTGCATGAGGCAAGTACTGCTTTGTTCTGGAACAATGATATATCAGTCTTGTGTAACTTTGGTTCTTCAGCTGGCATGTAAAAGCGAAATGGAAATGTTTCTGGGAGGGATGGTGTGCTAATTAGAGGTAAAATGTATCTCACTGAAATTTAAGTCCATGCTCAGAACTCAGTATTCTGTCTCCCTCTGTAGGGCTACCCTCTCTGCTACGGTAGTATTATCATAAAAGAGCAGATTACTGTGTTCTAAGATAAATGCTTAAGCTGTGTCTGAAGTCACCCAGAAGCATTTCCAAATTGCCAGGCCAGGGGATGAAACCCAGCAGTGTCTTTCTGTGTGTTAGCAAAAGATGTGGTTGCACTTCTTGCTGTCCACATGCAGAACTACGGTGCCAGATGAGGGCTACTCTGTGTTATGGTGAGGTCCATTGAGTAGGATGATAGCTGCAGACTTGTCCATCTACAAGGAAGACCCTGCTTTCTGGAATGAGTCCAGCTGTTTCTCTTCCTTGTCCGTGGTGAAGGCTAATCCCACCTCTCCATAAGACCACCTGTGTTGAGTTGGTGGCTCTGGTACATAGAGCAATGTTCCCAGACACAAATGCTACAGACCCAGAGGGTCACCCTGTGATTCCTGTAGAGATCTGCCAGCTGAGGGGTGTCTGTGGAGGTGCATGTCTTCAGAGCAATAATTTGTCCTTCTGAAAAGATGCTTTAGTCTTCGCTGGCAAAATTTGAATACACTGATCCACCGCATTGTCTGGCTGAACATCCATATACCAGCACTGATTCTTTTAAGAGTTTCCTTTCCTGATTTTGAGCATTGTGCTATGTTCTCAAGACAAGCTCAGCCTGATGCATATGGTGAAAACAGCAACTGATGGATTGTCATGGAATAACATGGGGGAGGAGGGCAGGGGAGGGAGGGGGTTGTTTTATAAGTGGCCTTCCCAGGAGATGGCAGCCGAGAGATTGCTGAGCAGGAGGAGCGGCTCCTGGCCTGCTCAGGTGCTGGCCCTGCAGGGAAATACAGGCCCTCGCTTTGGCTGCTGCTTGTGAAAGTGGCACTGCTGCACTCAGGAATGAAGCCTTTAGATGCTTGACTTTGAACTAGATTTTTGGCCTTTCTCTCTGTTCAGTTTATGCACAGCTGTTAAAAGTAAGTTGTAGTTTATAGAGTAGCACATTATTTGGTGCTTCAGAAGCATTAAAAAGAAAGAACTTCTAAATCTAATTATTAATAAATTGTATGTTAAAACAGACAGTGTTGCCCTTTCCTCTTTAAAATACTGTGAACATAGTCTTGAGCATTAAGTGCCATTAAGTACAATTAACTGTCCTGTGGAGGTGATGAAAAAGAGTTCAGAATAGATTGATGACTATAAATTACCAGTTTCTTTGCGTACCTTAGGCCAGTTTTTTGAAAAACAAACACACCATAAAGTTTTATTGCATCAACTTATCAAAATTAGCACCCTGATGTATCTTTATAGCAGTTCTTTTTATAAAAGTTCCATTTTGACTATTTTAAGAGGCAAGTGCATTTTAAAAACTGCTAGCATACTAAAATCTGTGATTGCCTACAAATAATTGACCAATTAACTGAGAACAGAAAGGTTCACTTAAAATGTAGGACTCAACTTTTCTAAAGCTGCGAAAATGTACACTTCATTAACTTTCACAGGCAATAAAAAATGGAGGTAATTAGCTATAGATTTTGAGATGCATTTTTATACCTTCATTTTTTAGTCTTTAATTTGCAAGCTTTTGTTGTATTTTAGTTTTGGATGTGCTTTAACCCCAGTCAGCAAATCAGCCCCACCCAGCCATTCACTCACTTTGCCACTTGTGGAATGGGGGAGAGAATAGGAAGAGTAAAAGTGGGAAGTCTTGTGGGTTGAGATGGAAGACAGTTTAATGGGGAAAGTAAAAACTGCTCATGCAAGCAAAGCGAAACATGGAATGAATTCACCACTTCCCACTGGCAGGCAGGTTGAGTCAACCCCAGGAAAGCAGCACTACATTGCATGTGACAGTGGCTTGGGAAGACCAACATCTAACACTCCGAATGCCTGTGGTCACTTGTGGGAAGTTGTCACGTCTCTGTCCCTTACCCACTTTCCTATGCACCCCCAGCCTCCTTGCTAGTGAGATGGGGTGAAGAGCAGCAAAGGCCTTGAACCTGTGAGCCCTGCTTAGTGACAGATAAAACATCCCTGAGTTATTAACAGTTTCCAGCAGAAATCCAAAACACAGCCCCATACTAGCTACTGTCAAGAAATGTACCTATGCCCCAGTCAAAACCAGCACATACGTAAGTCAATATATAAGGAATCTGGCTTGTAATTCTGCAAAACACTTAGACTTGCTAAAAGGCAGAACTCTGTGCCTTAAGATTAGGTTCATCTGATATTCTATGATGGAAGTGTTAAAATTGGTAGCCTACTTGAATGTTTATGTACCACTGTTAAAAGTATGGAGGAATTGAAAAGCTCTGTGAAAGTGTGTAGTTTTCAGGTTGCAGTTTCTGACAATGTTGTTTTCCTGTTAGCCAAGTTCCTCTCTCTCTTCTTTTGCCACAATGTTCCTGCTGAAAAACTGAATCCACCTCTTCCAACATATGGTGAGGTGTAGCCAGAGCCAGAGTCATGACATGCTACTGCTGACCAATTCTGTAAATAGACAAAGTGCAGAGACTGGCAGAATGGGATGTAATTTTAGATAGCAGTGATGATAACCCCAATGTTTATAGGAAGGCCTGGCCCTGGTAATGTTTTGACACCATCTACTCAGCTAGATCTTTCCAAATATTTTGTGCTTATGTGAGCTGGGCTGCAGCACAGTACAGTACAGCTTACTGGTTATGTTACACTCTGGACTGTGATCTGCAGGACTTCAGGTGCAGTGTCTTTTTCTACCTTGCAGAGTCATCCCCTTAGGCTCTCATGGTGTGCTACTGGGATAAAGCCATATTTGCCCCATTTTATCCAGTGCTTTTTCAGTAGCATTGCTTCTCTTTAGGGTGCTGTCTAAAAATAAATGAGTCTGCATTCAGCAGTAGTCTTGGGTTTTATTGCAGTAATGCTGTTAGGCCCTCAGACAGGCCACCACAGTGATACAGTCCCTGCTCCCACAGAGCTTACATGCTAGCTTTTAGAAGTCAACTTTATTATAAACTTTCTTGTATATTCCAAATTTGTACATAGGATCATATGAAACCAACTCAGATTTTGGACTTGATTCTAGTACTTTAGGCAATCAGCAGCTAGATTTCAAGGCCAGAATCAGATACAACTTGAGTTTGCTGAAGGTATTGCTGACTTTTCTTGCTGTAAGCACAAACAGAAGTACATGCTGAAGCTGAAAATTTCAGGGTATTTAAAACATGCTGCTTTAAAAAAGTAAATTTAAAAGAAAAAAACAAACCAAACCCTTGCACACAATACAAAATATACATAATATTTCCAGTATTATTTGCGGCTGTGCCAACTTAAAAGTGCAATAGACTTACCGATTACAAAAACTGAATTATCCATTTAAGTATTAATTGTAAAGGAAAAATAAACTAGTAACTTGGAGTGGTTAGGTTAGGATACAAAAACCTTACCCATTGCTATGTCTCCCCTTTATTTTGGAAAAACAGTATTGTGTCCAGGCTGGGAAGGAGAATTATATTGTCCATGTCAAAATATAACCCAGTGAAGGCTAGTGAATTGAATCATTGCTACCTGATTGATAAACTGTTAAATCCCCAAAGAAGTTGCATATTGGATATTGACCTGTACCTCCCACTGAAGGCAGAAGAAGGAAATCTGGGTCAAGGTCTGAATTGCCTGGTAGGCAGCACCAGAAATTGAAAATTCTACCATCTGGTGTATTGTGAAATTCCCCCTCTGTTCTGGAGTGCATGACCCTGATTATGTAGGAGCTTCCCACATACATGGCTGTAGGGGTTATTTTTTTCTGCACAAGTTTATATAAGAATTGAGGCAGACACATTTTTTCTTTCTACTCTCAGAGCATTTGCCCTCAAAGTTTGTAATTACAAGTCAGGAGCTTATTCTTTAGATTTATGCAATTGCTATTTTTTTCCCGACTTTTAAAATATTTGTTTTGGTCACAGATTCAGCTGATGGCAAGAATCTTGTTTGATAATTGATATAAGAAACTGAATTGTTTTTCAGAATGTTAGAAAAACCGCAACAAAATGTCCCAAAACATAACATTTCATAGATACAAAATAAATTCAAAACACATATAAAACTACACTGAGCATAATCCAGCTGTTGCTGCAAATGAAGCTGTTATTTGCCAAAGAGATGGTTGGCTTTTGACTGATTAGCTATTAAAAAAGACTGAGTAAAACTTTCAAATGTGCTTAAGCCTAGTCCCTCAGAAAATAATGGAAAAGTGCCTAAGCATAATTACAATCCAGCTTTGGGGGGAAGAAACCATGATTTTGTGTTCTCAATCAGGCACATTTGCATGTTTTACTCTTCAAGTAAATCACCTCAAGTTGGAAACAATCTCACTTGCATGGCAGCATACACACGAAAAACACACACATCTCTGACAATCAATTTTAAGTGTAACTGCCAGGCATGAGAGAGAAAGGCAGCCAAAAGGCCAATTCCCCTGACTGTTACCAGTCTTACAGCACAGGCCTTTATAAGACTGAGCTTTCATTATAACCAGGCAGCGTAACAGCATGTGATAAACTTGAGGTGTGTAACCAACACAAAGTCACCCAAGTGTTGTGCTTAGAGCTCATTCCAGAGCACCACAGTACTTCACCGTATAAGTTAACTTCATCAAGACATGAACAGGTAGGACCAAAAAAACGTGACAGGTAAGGAGGTTGTACTGAACTTTGGTCTCCTGGAGGGCACTGAGATGCTAAAGAAGTAAGTGCAGTAAACATTTTACAGAGCTTAGATCTTCACTATCCCCTTTTGTAACGTGCATAATTCCTCAGTCAGCTATCCCCTTTAGTTTACTCTATGCTCTTAGTCTTGCAAAATCTTTCAGTACAGAATTAAAGGCAAGATCTTGACTGTCTTTCTATTTATGTCAAAAGCCAAACTGGTATCAGAGGAACCGAAAGTATAAAGGCCAGCATAAGAGTAGTACTGCTTCTCAAGATGAAAATGAGTAAAAACATTGCAGAGAACATGCTGTAAGTGATTATGAAATTCATATTTTCTTCTCAGGGAGAAAGTATGCAGAAGAGTTATACATACCATTTGACAATACTTCCCCAAAACAAAATCCTTCAGTAATTTAGTTGTGACCTTAGTGCAAGAAATATGGTGAACTTTTTGAAGACTTTGCCCAACCAGCTGTCCAGTAGCACCCAGACAGACATCTTCATACACAGTTCCTAGTTTATAGATTAGTTAAAGCAAAGGTTTGCTGGTGGAAATTATTTTTCTAAAACAATAAGGATGGAGCTAGTCAATGAAAAAAATGACTTTTCTTCTCCCAGTCTGGAAGCAGTGTTCACCACACATTCATCATCAACTTAATAGAAAATGTCCTTTAACACATGTGGTACTTGTCAACTGAATTACCAACTGATGCTGTTCCACAATAATCTGAAAAAATTCTTCTGTTTCACTCTGCAGTGGATCAAGAGAAGGGCTGCTGGAACAGTATGTTACTGTATACTCCGGACCTGCCAGTTCTAAGGGTTAAGTTTGTTTGAAAGGCAAAAATTTTCAAGAAAAGGCATTATAAATCATTTTTGAAAAAACCAAACTGTCCTGCAGTTACTCTTACAATAGAGTAGAATCTGTAAAATATTTCATCTATCAAGACACTTTCATTAAAAATGTTTAAATGTTACTAAGCTTTAAGGCACTCCAGCTGAAGAACTGACTGATCACAACTACTATTGGTGGCTCAGATCTCCTGTTTATCCATGTAACTCATCTTCAGTCTTTGTCCTTTGTGAGTTCTGCAATTTCATCAACATCTTCTATATCCTGTGTCATTTTCTCGTACTGTCTCTTGAAGAAGCCAAGCTGTGAGAAGTATTAAAATAACACCACATTGCAGTCAGTCACTGATAATGCATTACTCAGCAAAACTAAACACTGTGATGGTAAAAATGCACGTGTCCATGAATACACTATAGAGTTTGATTTTTAGACAATTCCTGCCTCTAAAATGAAAGGAGGTGGGTCCTAAACTTCTACCTGGTGCAGCTAAATGCTAGAGCAGCAGTGCTGATTAGCCAGTTTTCTCCCTGCCAAATATAGGCATTTCCATGATGCTTTGGTGTGCCAAGGAGCACTTCAAACACCAATGCACTGGCACACAGAAAAATTCTCCCCTTTTTCTATGTAACCTCTGTAATTTACTTTTTGCTCCTGCCCCTTCTTTTGTCTGTTCTTTTGTCCAATATATATCCTCTCTCACCTTGTTTGTAACCCCCACCCTTGTCCACTAGGAATATCATGGGTGTTCAGAGCCCAGACAGGATATTATGGAAAGAGGCAGACAGTGTTGAAAGGAAAAAAGTAAAAGTCACAGCCTGTGTTTTGAATGATTGGCAGCTCATTTAACATCTTCATCTTGCTGGTTTCTATAAGGACTTGTTTCATAAACTCTTCTAAAGTATGTCAAGGGTGTAATGTCAGTGCAGTACTATTCAAAGGATCAAACTGCAGGTGTGGTTTTGTTTCATGCTAGAGAAGGGAGATTCCAAAGAAAATAGCCCAAATACATTTATCCCTTTCTGGTTTTAAGATAGAAGTACCTACTTACTTTCCACAAAACAGCAACCAGGACCAACAGCAAGAGGAGTCCAGCCAATATGCTGCCAATCACAACACCCACTGGTACCTCAGCTTTCTCATCCGGCTTCATTATTGTAACTGGAATCTGAAAGCAGAAAGATTGTGTCTTAGGGGCTAATGTGAACTGCAAATAAGGTAGGATTTGTAAACCAGAGATCAAGAATGCCTGGACTGCACATATTCCAGGATCACTGACTGGAATACACCAAGCAGTTACAGCCCTGTCACTGTGTCCATGGGCGCCTGGTTGCACTGTGGCACACGGCAGTGCCAGCTAAGGACTAGAGACCCTCATCACTCTTGGCCATGCATAACAGGCAGAGGACCAATCTCTTCTGCCATCTGCCTCTCCATTAACAGCAGGCCTTTCAGAGGCTCCACACACCATCACCATGTAAACCAGCCATGTTTACATGAAGGCAGGAAATAGCCTGGTGTACAGCCCCAAATTCAGACTGCTGGAGAAGCACTCCTTTTCATCAAGCGTGTCAGAGCCTGTTATCTGTGCTCAGCAGCTGTAGGAGGCAGTACTAATCACTGATGCCAGACACCATAAATTCTGCTGAAATTCCAATCCTCCTGCTGGGCAGGTGCCTCAGTCTCCTTTGCCTGCTGTTCCTACCTTCTGTGAAACCACTAATGACTTGACAGTCTCATAGTGATCTGTGTTCTCCTGGGTCAACTGCATGAATTTGCAGGAAGATGTATAGGTCAAACAGGAGCACCTCTAGCACACCTACATTTCCTGAACCACAAGCAATACCAGAGAGCTCCCAGAAGAGCATTGAGTGTCTGAAAGTTAAGTTTTCAGGTGATACCCTATCTAGCTGGATTAGATATAACCAAATATATAATTACATATAATAGAGTTTCTTGGAGAGACATTGCTGTAATATTTATGAACTGTCAAATTTTTGGATTTAATCTTGGAACAACATGCAGTTAGCTGAAAGTTTTTTTTCCTTCCTGAAACATGATAAAACAAGTCACACTGGTTTATTTTCTCAGGGTGGTTGTTCAATGCATTTGTCTGGAGTAATTTAATCTTAAGCTTTCTGGGAAACTTGCACTAGACTGACATTTCAGTGATTTAAGTAATTTCTGTTGGAAGGCTCCAGTGTTGTGCTAGGTGTGGTTATGTGTATTCATTTCACCAGGGCAGGATGGTTTTGTCTATTTTCTAACTGAATGGCCATAGTGATGATTCTAGCAGGTTAACATTCTGGCCTCCAGCTGGCAGTCCTTTCCAACTTGGAAAAAATGTGAAAGCTTTTAGATAAAAACACCTCAGCAGCTTCCCCACATAACATCACAAGGCAATAGTCATTTATTTGGCTAAACAACAACCCAGTTCATCCAGTGTAAAAAGCCAATTTCACATATGCAGTTTGCCTAGTAGTGCTTTCTGCATTAGATTAACAGTGAAGTGGCTCTACTGGAAAGGAAAATTGATGCCTAGGAACAAATTATCTTTCCTGAAGTAAAACTGTGGTCAATAAGACACCATGAGACTGGGATTCAACTCATCTGGTGTTTATCTAAAATATCCTCCTTGACTCCCAAAGGAGGATAGGCTTTTCTAAAAGCCTAATTCACCCTAGTTATTTTCAGGATCAAATTTAGGATGAGATGAACTGCATTTCAGAAATACCTGCTCTTTCCAGGGACTAAGGTATATAGAATATGGATGACTAATGCAGATATTAAATTGGATGAATGCTACTACATCCATCTAAATCAACAGGGTAAGTAGGGAAATAAGCTCTGCTTGCTTCTATACTGTCCTGTTCCCAAGGAAGTGTGAAGGGCAGATTGGGTATCCTGTTCGCCTGACAAGAAGTACAGTGCTGGGTACTGACTCCAGGTGTCAAACTGTCTGCTTTAGGGAGAATGTACCTCCCCAACCAGGCACATTTACCTAGACTTCTCACAGGGCAATAGGTTGTTGAGTGAAGGTCAGGCTGGAAGTCACCAAAAGCCACTTTGTTTCCAAGGAACCCTGTGGAAAACTTTCAGGGTCTGTTCAGCTATTGCCTCAAAGGTGTAGAAGTCCCAGCTGCACATGTGTCAATGGCTAGGGGAGGAACTGACTTTCATTTGTCAACTATCATTTGAATAATTAAATTCTAGTTCTCCTGAAGTTGCCAACAGAACTTCTGGTAATGTAGATTTGGCAGTACCATGCTTCAAATGTGGAAAAATACTTATTAATACATGGTTTATGAGTTACCTAAAAAGTCTGTGCAATTACCTGGAATATTTACATTGTATAGTAATGAGCTTCATCTCATAATAGAAATAATACTATGCCAAACTGAAGCATTCAGAACACTTCAAATACTGACATGTAATTTTTCTGTGAAAACACACTTCCTTTCTTCTTCAGGCACTGGAGGTTTTACTGATTACAAAACGGCTTATTTAGAGGTTCTTCACAAGAAATAGAGTGATCCATGAGAAACCAATTATTAAAAATGGTACTGGATGATGACTGTATCACACAATGAGAGAGATCAATCTGTAACTGCTTTTGTGCACATTTAGTTGAATTCTCTATTGCCTATGAATGGGCTATGCTGCACATTCTTACAGATATTTGACTCATTTACTCATTTGCATTTTGCTTTTTAATGGCCTTGGTTATTTTATGGATAAAACAGGCTATTAAGTCCTGCAGAAATAAATCTGAAATTAGTACTGCAAATGGAAGGGTGTTCTTCTCAAGACAGACTAAGACAATAAGGTGTCCTCTTTTTTATTACAACAGTACCATAGTACTACTATATTCTTCCAGAGTTTTTTATGTTTGTGTATAGCAGATAGAAAGCTTGGAAGAAGAATTTAGTACTAATAAAGCAGTGGTATGGAGACTTCTCCTGAGATTAGCTGTGTCCACACTGTCCATATGACAGCTATTCCAAATGCTAAAAATATTCCACATTCCTTTACAAAGGAGATTATTTTCTGGAGATCTTTGCCAAACATTTGTGCGGAAACCTCAAACCATACTCTTATAGAAGTAAGACTATAAGTCAGATTTGTGAACATGTTTCCCAGAACTCATTTATCTATAAAAATTAATTCCATTGAAGCAAGAAAGCCAAATCTTGATCTTTTCATGAACAGAAAGCTATCTGAATTTCAGAAGTTTCTAGCTGACATTTTCTCAGAGTTCTACAATTTATTTGAGACCTACAGGTTTTAACTATGTCTGGTTTATATAGCAGTGGGCTGAAATGAAATCATTTTAATAACTTTAGGCACTTATATATAGTCAAATGACACATAATTTCAGCATAATCAGGTTGCTATGTACTCCTAAAGGACACTGGAAATGAAATACTATCACTTTAATACAGTCAAAGATAGAGAAGTTGAAAAAATATACTGAACTATCACTTACAGTTAGGGTATTCTCTCCAATGATGAATAACTCAGGGTTATTTGTATCAATTTTTGCTTCTGCAGAAAGTTGTAATGTCTGGAAAATTAACTGAAAGAGAAGATTAAAACAACTGTAAAGCTCTGTTAATGGCAACTCAATTAAAATGAAGATATTCTAAAAGTCCTTGAAGTCTCAAGTCCTTGAAATGAGGACTTCACAGCCAGATAAGAAAATCATAGTATTAAGAAAATTAAAATTATTTTAATATTTTTCCCCAGCCAACATGTCAATCAAAGTAATAATATATCAGTAATTCACTTAACAATGACATTGAGGAACTGGTTTTTCTTTTTCTTTAATGTACAGTTCAAGCAATACAGAAGGAAATATTTATGTAACCCTTTTTAGAGTTATTTCAAAGCTGTCACTGCTGTTAGCAGGGAAGAGATGGGAGGAAACAGCAGTGAGAAAAGGAGACAGCAACAAAAGACAGATGGGAATATATCTCTGGCCTTTGAAAGAAATGGAAACTGGATGTTCTTTTACTTCCCCTGCTCTCGCTTCTATCCAATGCTTCTGTTTTTCCCCATTTATTTTTTCCTTTCACTGTGTGCTCCTCTCCACGTCTCAAATTCTGACATAGCTCTCTCAGCTTAAACAGAGACGATGAAAAAAATCTTAAGCCAATTCCTATTAGAAAAGGGACCTTGTGCCAGATCCCACTTCCCTCTCTGGATATACTGGGAGGAGAGGTGCCTGGCTGTGTAGACGCTGACAGTTCACTGCTGCTCTTCCACAGCACCACAAGGAATGGCCTCAGGTCCATGGGAGCACAGGACCACTCTCTCCAGCTGACCCAAAGGCAATGCCTGCTCTGCCATTTTGCCTTCTCAACCATTTCTCTGTGGCAGGGCCAGGTACCGTGGGCAGCTGTGGGTCCGCAGTGGCCAACACACCAAACTGACTGGCTCTGCAATGTGAGTTATTGCATCCCTGCACTGTGGCCATCTGCCCAGGTGGTATGTCCTGCACACCTAAAAGTTGAGAAAAACACCTGAGCACTATTCAAAACACCTCAATTCCTAAACACATCTTTTCTTTTCTTAGCAGGTACTGGCAAGCCTGTTATGCCCTTCTCGGACAATGGCTGATTGCCACTAAATAAAAAGGCTGATGATGTGCCTGATAGAGTGAGTGCTTGCAAGATTATTTGTGCTCAATTTTGACAACCAAATAGAAAATTACAAAATGGGAGACGCGAGGAGAACTGTGACATATGAACTTTCCTTCCCATCAGCCAGTGATGGTAAACATTTCCTTTTGTTCAGGTCTCCACCTTCTGCGTACCTGACAGCACTAACAAATGGTCTTGACCCAGCTGATGAGAAAAATACAAACGCCAAAGACAGACAGATGCTTTTCGTCGCACACTTCCATAACACATTTAACAATATCAACCTGACCTTTTCCTTTTAAGAGTAGAATGCTGGAGCTGACAGCAGCCCTGCTGTTAAATGTCAATACCTGCCACAAGAATCACCAGACACACTAAGGAGACTGCGTCATGTTCCTGACACGTTGGGCAAACCCAGGACTCCAAGATAGTTTGGTTGGTTGCCTAGCTAAGAAGCAAATATGGTCTAACTTCAAAAGTCTGGTAACTCATGATGAGTTATATCCTGGAGGCCACAGGGTGATTGAAAATAGGCAATTGATGGCTTTTTTAAGCATCCTGTAGGTCTCTAAGCAAGGACTGTTTCTTTGACACCTACTCTAATAAAAAGAAAAAATCAATTAAAGATGTTTTCCACACTCTCTCTATATCAAATAGAACTGGCAGCACTAACAAGGTTTTGGTATTTTGATGTGATCTAAAATGATCACGATGTAGGCTGTGATGTTCAAAAGCTAAAAAGCATGATTATTTTACAGGCTATGATGATACTGTGTTCTGCTGTCCTATGATGAGTTTTGTGGAAACTGTAGTTCCCTAAGAATGAATCTAACAGATGTAGGAAACATTTTTTTTTCAGCTGTGAAGGTTGCATTATCATAGCATTTTCTTAGAGTCTGTGCTGGACTTAAGTTTTATCAGCTCTGTTATGCAGCCTCACTACTTTCAGGTTCAAGTTTTCAATCTGGAAAAACAAAACCAATATAAAGTAAAGGAAGGTCTTTCTAGACTGAGGTCTCTGTACTCAGTGAGTACTCTGAGAGTACTCTGACAGTACTCTGTACTCTCTTAGTAAGATCTCTGTACTGGACTTTGAAAAATATCAGTAGTTTAAAAATACTTGAGTATTGTATCCTCTATAAAGATGCAGCTGATACTCACGGCAGCAAAGGTTCCATTCCAGATTTGGGTGGACACGTTCACAAAGTACTCTCCCTTCAGTGCAAGGTCTTCCAGTTTGCATGTGATGGTACTGCACTTCACGTTCTTACAGTTCTTCCAGGGGAAACAAGAAGAGCAAGCAAGAAGAAGCAATAGCATGCATTAAAAATACACTTTGAAAAGTATTCTTGCAGCATACAGAATTTCTGCCCTTGCCTTTGCCGTTCTGTGCATACAAATGAATCCTTGCAGGCTGTGCTAAAGCAGATGCAGTATCTGTGAGAACATCCATAGGCTGAGCTCCTGCTCTGTAAATGAGGAATGCCACCCCATCACAGCTTTCCTCCCAAGTACAGCAATGGGCTCAGAAGGTCAGCTCTGCATCCCTCAGCTCAGAAGGTCCTGCTTACTGCAGCCCTGGGTTTTACTCACCAGTTCTTTGGAAGCTCTGAAGTTCTCTTTCATAAAAGATGGAGAATAAGGTCTTTTCCCTATCTGCAGTGGATTTATCTGAGCATCACAAGTAACACCTCTGACCTAGGAAAGATGACAGGAATGAGACAGGATGACATGCTACTTGGGAGTTTATACTCATTGTAGTAATATACATTTCTGGGCTTAGACAGTGGCTGTTAAAGGCTGAAGTGTGAACACTGAATTCTTTAAGAAACAAAGAGTATGTGGCTGTGGTCAGAAGTAAATCTTATGACACTTTTTTTTTTTTTTGGTCCCTAGATTGACCTGAAGGGCTTTTCCTCATCTAAAATTTTCATTTTTACAATAACTTTCTCAGGAACTTGGAGAAGGGCCTAATTGAAGAGATCCATATACTCCACATCTGCCAAGAAGTAGCCCAGTGTACTGTTGGCATTGTGGTTCCCTCTTTATGAGGAAGGAACATGGAGAAAGAGCATGGATTCTCTTAAACTAAGCCATAATACTGGGGAGATAATTGATGTTTATAGTACTGATAAAACCCCAAAACACAATTCAGCTCTGTACCTCATCTGTGGTGACTGCAGTTAGGTACATGAGTGGGTTGCCTTTGCTGGTCAGTTCAGGAAGATTGATTGTTACAGATGCCATCTTTACTGGAATACTTCCTGTTGTTACCTGCAAAGCAAAAAACTCAAGAGTTAATTCAGGTAGCTATGCATAAATTATTTGATACAGCAAGAAAATTAGAAATAATGGATGAGTATGGAAGAACTGGACTCCTTTTACATCAATTTTTTTTTTTACTAAGACACTGGGGTAGTAATTTTGTGAATAGTAAAGCAGAAAGTATATTGTATAGCTCCAGGTTCCTGTCTGTTTTCTTAGCAGAGTTCATATTAACTGCATGAAATATGTTTTGAAAAGCAAATATTCTGCCATGGCCAATAGGCCTGTTTAGTCCTTTGGAGTAGCAGTTACACTAATAGAAATGGAACATCATTTAACTTTCTTCCACGTTGCATATTTGGATCTAAGTTTTTTTCTGTGTTATGTAATAAGCACTGTGCTTTAGTTCTTGCATCAGGTTTGAGCCCTTAACCCTTGACAAACTTCAAGTTTCAAAGTCCAAGCCTGCAAGCACTTGTTTTTCTTTATCAAGTTGTCAGGAGACTGTGAAAACACAGTCTAAGCTGGCCTGAAGTTAAGCATTAACCATCTCCTAAATATGTACACAGTGCAGGACCAATCCCTCCCCCATTCTACTTGTGTAAATGTCATCCTTAACCTTATGAAGACTCCAAGAACTTACGCTATTTGCAAATATTTTTTTTCTTACTTGACCTATTCAAAAGCTTCAAAATCAGACAATGAAAGTAGGAGTGTTTTTTTAAACAAGCTTTTGGGAGCAGGCTACAGAGGGAGCTAAGGCAACTTCTTGAACCAGAACAACAGACTTACTAACCTTAACTGAGAAGTTGAACGTGGGGCCAATATCTTCAAAATTATTCACAGTGGAAGGAATGTTATGACCAGAGTATACTTCATAAAAGTTGATATTGGCAAGCCTGGTTAACAACCATAAAACAATATGTTTCAATTGGGCAGCTGCTTTGAAAACATATGTTACTGGATATGTCTTTGTGAAACAGGTCAGAAGTACAGAGAGGGAAGTCAGTCATTTAGATTGTTGTTTTAAATTTACAAAGTTGTTTAAGAAAATGGTGGGCTGAAGCCCAGAGCTGGAACAAACATGTGAAATTAAGACAAGAGAATTGTACATGATACAGGCTCTCTCAGGCTTCTAGACCCTGCATTGTTTCAGGGCCATACTGCAAACTCCTTCTCTGTGCACAAACTGCAACATTCACCCTTGCAGTCACCTTTTTACTCAGGAAGGGCCTTCCTGGCTGTCTCCCTTGGTACATCTGTAACTGGCTGGGTGTGGAAGCACAGGTATCACCCTGCTTGTGTAGATGGTACATATCACATGGCCCTCATAGTCCTCTTCGGGTCACATTATTTAGCAATTATCGGGTTTAAAATTCAGAATTTCCGAAGTAACAGAAGGGTGGTTTCAGCCCACTGCAGCATGGAATGGCAGGTGCATGATGGAAGGGCATGGTGCAAGGAACTGGGGGTGCTTGAGGAGCTCAGTTAGTCAGAACCACACTGAAAGGCAAGGAAAACCTCCCTGTGCAGTGCATCACACCCACTACCTGCTACCTGTGAGCAGCTCCTCTGCTAATCCGTGCCAGAACTGTGTCCGCTCTTAATCTTAGCTTTCATTAGAAGACTAATTTGAGCAGTCAAAAAGCAAGCTGGTGAGTGAGTTAACAAGAAATAGAGGCTATTACAACTCCTACATCAGCTCTTCCTAGCTCTTCTTGTTTCACAGGGAATCTATCATCTTTACCGCTCTCCCTGTTTAATCTGGGTAACATCTGTGACTACAATCCAAATTTATTGAGTGTGCAGTCTCACAGATGTGCTTCCTCATCAGTGGTGATCCTCCATACTGCACTGTGGACCCTTTTTGAACCTCCATACTTTCTCCAATGGGCCCTTTCCTTGAGGGACTTGCTCACAAGGACTCCAAGGAAAACACATGACATATTGTCTGCTATCTTACTGCTGAAGACACCAGTCCTTCCAAGATGCTGAGTATCAGCTTCCTAGTCCTTTCAGAAGTCTCTGGAAAGACATATTGCTACATCTTCTCCCAGAAACTCAGAAAATTATCCCTAGGAAGACTTCACTTCAGCAAAACAATACTTTTTTCTCAACTCTTGTAATTTTAAGGGATTACTTCTTGGCTGCATTACCTGCCTCAGGAAAGAACAAATTCCAGGTAAATACTTCCTAAGCGAAGTTATGCCATGGCTTAATATGCATTTTATTTAATTCTTTTAAATTTATTATCTCCAAGAATAACTAACCATTTTCTGGCAGTAGGTATTCCTTCATTCCTTGAAGTGCATATGAAATTGAATTTTTTCATATTCAGGAGATGCAGCTGAATTTAAACCCTTGCTTTCCCTTGAATAACTTTTATAGACTCCATTCCTCGCTTCTTCTGAAGCATTTCATTTCAGTTCATATTTCTCAGTTAATTAAACCCGCTGATTCAAGTTTGCACCATCTGAATTTCCTGAGAAGCTAGCCCTCTGCACAGATGCTCCTGCAGTCTCTCTCACTGCTCTGGCGAGGTCTCATGCAACTTTCTCAAGGAGCTGAAAGAACTTGCACCACTGACGTAAATGTTTTTCTGCACTTAAAATAATCTCAAAAATTCTGCATGACTCCAAGACAGGGGCACCTATTCATGATGCACGGCCTCAAATATTATGAAACTACTTCTGCAAAGAAGATTATAATGCTAATCTTCTGTATGGTGGTCCCTATTCCAGCTCATTCTACACAGCAGCCAGCAGTTCATATAGCTATGGTGATCTCTGAATATTAATTTCCTGGATCCATAGTTGCTGTATATTTTGAAGCAGCTCCTTCTTTTTAAAATTTCTGTTATTCTCTGAATATCTACTGGGTTTTTTAATATCCATTTATATTTACTAATTTTTGAACACTTTGGAATACAAAAGCATTTTTTCACCAAGAACTGGTGACCAAGTGCATTATGTTGATCCTAGAAATTCAGTATTTGGGAGAGATAAATAAATCTATTCTTTGAAGAAAATTCAAATATCCTACTTTGATCCAGGAGTGACACCCATGTATTTTTGTTTCAGTTGCAATCTAAGTTAAACTGTAACTGAAATAATTCTTTTTTGGAACAGTAACAGACTAATTACAGTTTGAGTACATCCCAAATCACCAAGTGTTTCCAGGGCTCAAGGTAAGGACTTTCAAGAGCACTATAAGAAGGTAAAAGGTCGTAAAAGGCTTTTTGTTGATCTACTCAGCTGCCTCTTCTTCCCTTCCCAGGGTAAAGGATCTCTCACAACAGCCCTGACTTGCCTTCTACATGGAGAAGAAAGGGCTGGCACCAGGCAGGGGGGGTAGGTTTGAGCCAGAATCTGGATGGGTGCATGGGAAAACAGGGTGTCTGATTCCAGTGCCAGTGCAGCTGCAGCAAGGGAGAATCTGCCAGGTGTACCTCAGGTTTTAGTTCAAATCATTATCTCAAACTGCTAAAAAGTTTATATTCTTGCTCCAGGTTCAGAAGATATGTCCATAATTTTTTTCTTTTTTTATTTCCCTCCTTTACTGAGGGGGGCATATTTTTTCTTTTGATATTCTTTTGTTTAGTTTTGATCACTGTAACTCCAGATTTGATCCCATGTCATTACATTTGAGCAAAGAAGCCCAATGTTATTATACAGTATTTATGTTACCAAAACCACATGCACTGTTTGGCCTTTATATCACTTCTGTTCTCAGGAGCATCTGTAACAAGTGTTTGGAGGTAAACAAGGGTCCACAATTTTCCTAATTTTTTACATGTAAGTTTGGTTGGAAGGATGGATAAATCTGCTACTACTGGTGAAGAAGAAACTTCTTATGTCTTCCAAAACAAAAGCAAAGCTTCACTATTATTTTAGTGGCCTTTCAAGATTGTTACTTCAAGTAGCTTGGCAAAATGACCATGTCTGTTTCCATAAATCAGCATACCTTGTGAAGTGAATTTCTGCATCATATCGCAAAGGAATTGATAAGGCCACCTGGTTGTCCGAGTCTTGCTGTTCCTTACTTTCACTGTTCATCAAAACACATTTGAGTCAGGTGTAATAATATTGTTCAAATAAGCTTTTAATACCTAACTTGCTTTCATACCATTATGTACTTTACCTCCATGCATGAAAACTTAGAACTGCCACATTCTGAAGATTTTTAAGGTTGAAGTCAAAGCTAATATCAAAGGATACCTATGGAAGAGACAAGGAACACATGGTAAACAAGTTGGTACAACTTCCCAAAAGACATTATTCATGTGTGTAAAAATGCCCTCTGTATCTGAATTCTCTACAGATTTCTGTGTAACATTTCAGTAATTTCTTAATACTCAGAATTAATTTGTCCTTACATTCCCCTACAAGTTGGCATTCTTACATGAACATGAGTTATTTGCATTTTTGAGTTGTATACATCTAGCCGTAAGCTGCAACAAAAGGTGTTCACAATTCCTACAATTTAACCTCTAGCATTGACACAAACTTTGTATTCATTCTTTTCTTCCATTTGTTCCAGCAGGTCCACTTTGGGCAATTCCATTAATATTCAGAACAAGCTTAACTTTCTATATATGATTTTTTCAATATTATTTTATGTGTTCCGCCACAGGACATCATGTTCATCTTAGGGCGGTGTGGGCTTCTCTCCTCCCAAAACAATACTGCTTTCTTGGAGAGATGAGATTCATGGAGCAGGTGAGGGAGTTACCCCAGGTTCACAATGCCAGAGGCATTTGATGGTAATTGTGCACAGTTCTTAGCAGCCTGCACATGATGCTGTATGCTTCTCTGCCCACAGCTTTCATTCTCCAAAAGTTACATAACTGCAGCAGCATTTGGAAACTGTAGGTTCTGACAAATGAATTTTGAGAGCCCTTTGTCCTTTAATCTGACAGGGAGTCACATATTTTAAGCACTAGTGTGCTTATTTTAATGCCTCTGTTGTAAAATCTAAGAAACCTTTATCAGTAATAAATGCAGAGTTAGGAAAAAAACAGCAGCAGAAAAGGTTTTGGGTATCATTCAAAGTTATTTAAACATGCTAGCTGTACCTGTTGTCCTGTTCTGAAAACAGGATAGCTTATTTGGCAAATGACTGTACTTTGTGCTGTTCCTGTTTGACACGAGACTTCAGTCCCATCACTCTGTAGAGAAAACAGATGAAACACCATCTTATGTCAGGTTTTGATAAGGCAGAGAGGTGTGGACCTTCAACAGCATATGTATTATAATAAGGAGGAGTGAAAATAGGTGTTATGGCAGTAAATCCTAGAGATGCAGCAGATAGGTGGGGCATAGGCAGGGCCAGGAGAAAGTCACAAGGAAGGTGGGACAAGGACCATTCCCACTTGATTTCTTGTGGGCTGCAGTCATCTTACTAGAACTTTGTGTTGAGCTTGGAGGAAGGAATACAGGCCAGAGAGTACAGGTCAGCTCTACCACTAACTTCTGTAAGTCCTTTTTTCACAGAATTTTTACAGAACTTTTGCAGACATATTTACACAGTCTTAGAGCTAGAAGAAATGAAACTTTCTGTAGGAAAATCTGACATACATAAGAGTTTGTTTACTACTTTCCAGAATATTGCCTTGTCATCATCCTTGATTCAAAGACAAATTCACAGACCAGAGCCCGTTATTAACCCTTGGAGAAGAATTAATTAAAATGTACTGTCTTTTGTAAAAAACATTCCTACTAGACATTTACCATTCATGAATTATGCTACAAAAAACCCCCCAAACCCTCAAAACAAAACCTCCAAAAAGACCCATACATACTCAGTTTATGTTTTTCTTCCTGCCTTGAAGCAGGCACATTTTTGGTCCAAACTTGACTTGCAGGCTGAAGTGCTTCTACGCAAAAGGGCTTTTAAAGGAAAAGAAAATTCTAGCTCCAGTGTGGTCTTTTGGCAAGAGTGAAATGAACAATCTTGCTGCACAACAGGATGGGGAGGTAGAGGGGCACCCCCAGCGCTGTGTGCAGTACTTTTGCCAATTCATTGTTCAGAATAATGCTGCTCTTGGGCAGGAATGAATGCTATTCCTCCTCTCCCTTCAGTACAGGGATTGCTCTGGATTTCACCCCCAGGATTATCACGCACCTCTCCAGTAGGAGCCTGACCATATAAGCCAAGCACTGAAATCTACATTTCATACTTCATGAATTGGGAGCAACAATTTGAATTATAAGTATACTGCATTCCCCAAAATAGTGTGCATATTTCCTCTCTTTTGCTTTCTCTAAGATAAAATTTGTTGGAAAAAGAGTTTTTGGTATAGCCATCATGTCAATCTGATTAACTGTCTAGCTGGAACACATGGCCTTGGCAGTAACACTATTTCTAGATCCAAAGTCTGTGCTTTAAGAATTCATCATCAATGCTGCATGTCTGATTTATCAAATACAAAATCCCTGCAGCACAGCAACTTCTTCAGGCATGCTGCTGGGACTTAAGAAGATGTGGGTGCCAAGGCCTAAAGTGAGGAAAAGATGTCTGAGGTGAGATCAAACTCGAAAAGTTGCCAGCTTTTTTGCTGAGTTGGAAATATCTCTCCTTGACCTAAATAAACTGATCTGCTGGGGGAATAATTCTGGTATCCAAGAAAACAAATTGTGAGAGAGTTTTGTACACACATTCTTTTTGGAATAGGCACTGCTAAAAAGGAAAAATGAAAATTAGTCTGAGAACCTCAAAAATCAGGGGCAATAACAGAAACTGAGAAGTTGGGAACCACGCACCGGTAAAGAAGATGAAGCAAAAAACAAGTTGTCTGAAAATGTAGCCTGTATTCTGGTGTTATATGCATTTTCCTTTTTATTTCTCAATTTCACGTTGAATGTTAGTCTTCTGTTTTTGCTGCTGACAATAAACTGTTGTTTGCTGTTGGAAAATAGAGTCCATTGTTGTAAATAGAGGTACTAGAACAGCTGTGGATCAGGAAAATGTGTTGCCTGAAGCCAACAACAAATAACAAACACAGCAAGACATTTCCTACATTGTACACACTTAAACGCTCTGCTTTCTAAACCCTTTGGCATAAGAAATTCTGTGAAGGTGTTTCCTAAAACCAGATAGAATTATTGTATTCCAAAAGTGCGGGACTTTGATTATGTGTTGTCAGAGGGACTGCTGAATTTTCAAGGGGTCAGCCCTGGTGGGAAGGTGGACAGAGTGGGCAGCACACATGGGCAGCTTTATCTCTGTGATGCATATATACACATATACATCTGACATGGACTTAGAATGCGTGCAGCCCAGATAGCTGACCACAACTCCCCACTGGCACAGCTACTGCAGGATCCTCACTGCTCCCTGTAGACAACCGAAGATGAAGACAGCTGCTGCAGCTGCTCTCTCATTGTGCTCCCTTTCCCAACAGCAGCCAGTCAGACACAATTTGTCCAAATACTGTGTCCTCATCTCTAAGGTACCAAAACTTGGGTTTGTCTAAGCTGACAGGAGTCCTACTTCTGTGTTTGTGTCCCTATCCTACCTCTTTTTCCTTGATTAAATTTAGATTAAAATGCCATTTCTTTTTTTATCCATGCTGTTTCTAAGTAGGTGTTGAACTGGAAAGGCTTTCTCCTCTAGAAATTAATCCAAAGCCTACAGATGAACCAACTGTTGAAAACACTGGACCTTAACAGTTCCACTGATTCAGCTCTTACCTGTCATCTGCCTTCTGCTGAACATTCAGAACCAGATCACAAATACAAAGTTCATCTTCACCACAGTCTTTAATAAAAGGAATCTAGGAAAAACAAAAACATTTCCTGAATGACAGGGCTCAACTTTTAACATGATCTGGAGACACTAGAGTGCAAGCACCTTCAAGATGAAGCACATTCTTGGTTTGCAGATAAGAAAATCCCTCTGAAGGACATTAAAAATCCTGACAAGTGAATGAGTGAACTGAACAATGTGTTGCTACATGTCAACTGATCCAGTAATGGTACAGACAGGTTAGTCTTCAATGACAATAAAGGTGATGTAGTCATATTCATTCCATCTCTCTTCTGTGTCCCTTTTTACTGTAGAATAAACTGAAAGAATTAATCTTTGCCATCAACTAGAATTTCACATCAACAGTGATATGGTTGAACTGACATGATTGTTATGTGCTACGGTGGCTGATGTGTGTGTGAGCAAGCTCATGTAATACAGGCAAAGGTATGAAAGGAACTAGGGACATCCCTCCATGTGACTTACACAGAGCACCAGTTTTCACTTGCATGCACCTCTTCGGTGTTTGTGGGGGCCTCTCGTTATGGATGTGTAGGGCCATGCATTCCTGAATAGTAAATCTGCATACTTACGCTATAGGCCACAGATGCTGGAGAAGATATGTCCAGGACAGGGCTGGAGCCAGGATTTGCCAGGCCAATGTCAATACGCAAACCAAGTGAATTCACGGCATCTGAAGGCTCCTGTAAAACACACATGGTTCAGGTGATCGCTGCCAGCACAGAAAACAGGGTAAAATTGGCAATTTCTATTGTGAATTGAGAATGCGCAGTAAAATAATACTTTGCTCTAAACAAGGAGAAACAACAGTTCAAAACTTAATTTCTTAAAGAAAATAATTTTGTGAGATTGACCAGTGTGGTCTCCTCTAGATTAACAGTTTTCAGTGTGATTTCCATGACTGACCAGTGTGGGCTCCTCTAGATTAACAGTTTTCAGTGCGATTTCCATGATAAAACTGATTTTTCTAGGATTCCTGGAGACTGTGCACATCACAGTAACTACTATGGCTACGGAACATGCAGACTGTCTGCAGCTGTAGGAGGTGGTCCTCAACGCCATCACCAGGTAGCTTTCATTCTCATCTAGCTGCAGAAGTCAAATTCCTATTCCACTCTGCCTTACCATCACAAAGAGCATCTGGGCCTGAGTGACACTAAAACACAGTAAATGCCATGTTTCCTCTTTTTTCAGTCCTGGATGAATCATCTTCTAGCCCTGTGGCTCACTGCTCCACAAGGCACTAAATGTGATCAATAGGTCACTGCAAACCAGAGCAGGGACAGAAGTCCTGTACCTGACCTAGCATCATGCAACAGAGCTTAAGACAAGTCTTAGGTCTCTGTTCAGTCTTTGGTTCTGGAGAAAAATGGAGACCTGCTTATTTTTATTTAATTCCTTGGTGTGTACAAGGGTTTAGGATGCATGCAAATTCTGCCTGAATGTTAGTTTGAAGAAAACATCTGCATGTATGTTTTAGTTCTTACAAAACAGTCTACTCAGAGGGAAATTAAAATCTATTTAAACTATAGACCATGGGCTCCATATTACACCAAAGCTGAATAACACAATTAAGAACCGTCTTTCCTATCCTAAAAATCTGTACTGAATGTGACAGTTCTTAGTTTCTATGAAATCATAATCTTATTAAGTATTTTTCAGCTGGGCGGATTTGGGAAACATAAATAATTCAGTCCACCATGCATGAAATTCACATTACAGACAAAAAATTAATCCATGCTTTCCTCTGATCTTTTGTTATGCAAGAATACTTGCAACTGCACTTACTTGTACACTGAAGACATCATGAACACAATTCTCTTCATGATGCACCACAAGATCCCTCTGCATGTACCTTTCATTATTTTCTTTGAAAAATGCTCTAGAAGTCACTCTGGAGGACTGGAGATCTGCATCCAATGTTGCATTGTACTTTATAGCTACAAGAAGAATAGCAGAACATTTTTGACTGATCATGGTTGCCCGTGATCTCATTACTATGCTCAATATTACAGGGACCAGGCTTTCCCAACCACACTAAGTATTTCATGTTTTTCATAGCTAAACACAGAGCAGTTTCAAAATGAAAATACTTTCTCTTGTGTTTTCCAAAGTAGTCAGACAGGTTTAGGTCCTGATCTGCAAGGGGCACATCAAATGGCAATCAATCCAGCCTCCACTGCAGATGTCTGAGCCTGCAGCTCAGGCAAGAAGCCAGTCAGCAGGGCCAGGGTTACTCTAGGTAAAGGGGCCTTGCAACAATATCACTGAACTCAGAGGTAACTTTAAACAATCTGCATCTTCTCTTCAATCACATAATAATTTCTGCCACCTCCTCTTTGTTTTATGACTATTCTGTTGTGAAAGTTCATTGTTATTTTATAGCTTAAAATCATGAGCTCGTAAAGGCACTTTATGTAGCACTGAAACAGTCCAACTCGTGTTGTCTGTGAGACTGAACTTAAAAACTTCATGGGACCCCACTGATGGTCACAGAAATATTCATTGTGCTCTGAAAAGAAGAACTTCCTCCCACTAAAAACTGCTCTGACCCTATGAAAAACATTTAATTTTCTTTTTCTGAAGAGGAAAAGTATGCAGTCTGTTGTTGAAAACAGAAGGCTGGATGAACCTAGCTCCTCATGAATTACATTTCTGGGGAGTGTTGAACAACAAGGACACAGCTGTCCTCTATACTGTTAATTCCCCACTTTTCAAAGAGTATGGAGCCTGTGATGAATTAGGACACTTTCTCAAGCACTTAAGTTATACATTGATTTTGTGATTCTTGACATTTAATCTAACACATATTTAGACTTTCCATTACTCATTTAAATAATGGACTTTTGCAGAAATTAATACAAGAAAATCATTGAAATACTCTTACCCACTTGATTATTTTTCTTAGCAGGTCTAAATGAAGCCTGAAAACATATTTTGACAGTTATATCTGTATTCTTGTTCAGCAGACTGATTTTCTCAGGTTTAAATGAAGCAGTTATGGACACATTTGCAATGCCTTTTGACCTGAAAAATATATTTTAAAAGTTACATGGGGTTTTGAAGCACAATTGGTAACACAAAAGTTGTTATCTAATACTATCTGTAAATGTTAGTATTGATTTTTTGGGGTTCCCAATGTAAACTTATTTTAATGGCACTGGTAAAATTATTTTTCCTTAGGTATACATGAATTTGTTGATATAATTGCTTACAGCAATAACAGTATGTATTTTCATGTTAGTGGCTACTTGATGACTTCAGCCTATGCTCTAATCAATCCCTCAAGGTATCAGAGAATGAAGCTCTCAAACTATTTTCTAAAAGAGTAACCTTCTGCTCCCTTTAGAGCTCTTCTGGGAAGGTGAGGATGGATAATTCTTCATTTTATTTAATAATCTAATTTTTTTAAAAAACAACTTTAAATGTAATTAATCAAGATTTTGAAGAAGAGTTTCAGAGGAACCCTACATGTAAAAACAAACACTTTAATCAAAATGAAATGCATTAATCAGCCCAAATGTCAGAGTGAAAGAAGAATAAGCATCTTCATTAATCAAATCTAAATAAGGGCTGGTACTTCAAGGAGCATAGTTTTCTTTAATGAAATTCCCAGCAGCAGCAGCAGTCAAAGGTCCAAACTGACCATTCATTTTTAATTATCTTGTTTCATTATGAAAGAAGTAGCAATTCACTGATATTTTTCTTACAATGGGGAGCCTCAGGCATGAAGACAGGCAACAGATAGGAAAGGAAACAGCATTTGAATTTAGCTCCTCAAGGAAAGAGGGGAAATCACAGCCTACTTAAGCAGATGATTTGGCTTCTGTGAAACCTTTTTAAATTTTGTGAAAGTACTCTGACTCCTGTGCCAAAAGCAATGGGCCATTACAAATGTGTTTCTTGCCAGGACTAGTTGTCAACTCTCTATTACTGCTCTCTGTCCTTACCCTGCAGGACCACGCTGCCCCCATACCAGCCTATCAGCCAGTAAAGGTCACGCAGGTTGTGTGAGACGTGGTTTCATCTGTCTCAGGCTCAGCTATCAAAATTATACTCTGGCTACTGAGGTACACAGCCTGCTGTTACAAACACCCTCCATCAAGCCCCACTCCCTGCTGCTGTCCCTTCCCTCTGGACCATGTGTCTGCACAGCAGTAGCATGAAGACGTCTCCTGGCCTTCTCGTTCCTGGCCAGGCCCCTCCCAGCAGGCTCTGCCACCTGGCTTCCTCCCACATGCCCTGGCTCTGCCCTGTGTGCTGCCTTGGCTTTCACTGGTTTAATGATAAATGCCTAAAAGAGATTTAGTCATTTTTTAGCTAGTTTTGATAGCAGTGATGAGGCAGTAAGTGTGTTAGCACTGAACACATAGAACAAAAGAGCTTTTTAAATTTCCTTATTTTTCCTGTTGAATTAACTGCATGTTCAACTGCTGCATCTGAAGCACTAACTGCTTCCTCTCTAAGAAAGAGTATACTAACCATAGCACAACCACATTTCCATCAGCACCAACTGATACGTCAGTAATGCCATCGTCATCTAAGTCTCTATGGCCATCTACTGATCTTCCAAAGAATTGGAGCTTTTGTCCAAAAGCAGAATCCGATCCTAAGATTTTCTGGGAAAGAGAGTTTGGTTACTGAGTTTGCCAAAGCATGCGTAAGTCCATAGATAGTAGCCTGATTAATAGATTTTCACTGATACTCCCTGTATATGCAATGTATTGTTTAAACAAATTGCATTTGTGGGTGTTTCTCAGATGCTTTTGTAGCACTTCTTTCTCCTCTATTGGAGCAGACAAAGGACTAGATTTTTCTGTCTTGGGAGCAGATCAACTAACTGACTGCTGTATGCCAGATACAGCTGGAAACTTTTTCCATCTCACATTGAGCAACTCAAAGAATATGAAGCTTAATAGGAGTTCTAACAAATACTTGCTGCAACCAGAAAATCTGCATTGAAAGTGACAATAAGATTTCCACTATAGCATACATGAAGACCAGTGAAAGACCTTTAATACTATGCATTTGTAATTTGCAGAGCTGAGATTTATCTAATCTTCATTGCTGTACATAAACACTAAAAACCTGAAAATAATGGGTGTCAGTTTTAGGATAGTAGTTGACTTCACACTCAGGCATCAAAAATGGCTCAGAATGAGCACCTTGCCCAAACTTTTCCTCTATATGGTTCATTTATAAGCACCACAACATCAGCCTCAATATGTTGACAACTGAAAGGAGGAGAGGCACAAAATGTGAAATAAACCATGAGAATAACAGTATTCCTTTAAGTGGTTGAAACAGTAGCCAACTAAAGCACAGAAAACCTTCTGTTTTCCTCTAGTAGATTTAAAGGCACAAGTACATCATTACACAATACAGCTATACAGTAAATACCTGAGAATATTTGGTACGTATAGTCTTTTGAAATCCATTATAGATGTAAATTGCTCCCGAGTTTTCATTTTCCAGTGGTGCACCTATTACAACATCATTAGAACCATCCAAATCAATGTCTGCAAGGGCTGCAATTGCTGATCCAAAGCGTGCATTTTCTGACCCCTGTGGACCTTCCAAGAGTTCTTGTTGATCCAAGATTCTCTTTAAAAATTGAAAAATAAGAAAAAGCAGAAACACAGCTATCATTGCAGCATATTAGACCTAGGAGCAGTATCTATGTGCATTGTTTTTTGTTTCTGTTTTCCAGTACATTCCCCTCAGATAGCTCAACACTGAATTCCTTCCCCATTGTATTGCCCATTCAGTTTGCATTATGTCTCAAAGTCTTGGCAAGAATTACACAGCAAAATCAAAGCATGCTATGCAAAGCACTAACAGCAAATATAACCATATGTATGAAGCTTAAATGCCCTCTCTGTCCTCATCTGACTGTTCTGAAGTTTCACAATACATTGAAAAATACAGTTTCCAGTTTTGGATTACTGGTTTTTATGCAGAGGGAATGGAAATTATGTAACTGGACATAATTCTTTGAAACAGAAATGGAATTTCCTTACTAAACTAATGCAAAAAACATGTGTCCAAATGGTAAACTCCTGACCTCTCCAATGCCAATGAAAAAAGAAAGATTGCAGATCTTCATAGTTAAATAATCCCATTTACACTAGATTAAAAGCAACTCTGGCAAACAGCATTCTCACCTTTAACTTCAGTTACCATCCTGTGCTTAAAATTTTAGAAATAACAGGCAAGTTATTTATTAAAAATGACTAGAAAAGTATTACTTGCGCAATGGGGACAACTTGCACAAATCCAGATTATTTTTAAAAAACATTAAAAGTACCTTTCATTGTTCTTAAAATTTAAACCCAACATTTGACAACAACTAAAAACTGTAAGATAGTCTTCCAATTTATTTGGTTTTCAAAAACAAAGGAAAAAAACTTTAATTTTTCTTTCATATCTCATGTCTGATACCACAGGCAAAAAGTTCAATGTCAGCTGCCAACTTTCAGCTCCTCCATCTACGTTGAAATTGTTTTAGGTTAGTTTCCTAGGACACTCTGACTGAAGTCCTGCTGAGGAGCATGGTTCCTCCTCTCTATTTATTTGATTGCAATTTACCTAGTAAAGAGACCATTTTCTGTTCTCTCTGATGGATGTCAGATATTAATTTACTTTGCAGACATCCAGTGAATGAAAGACTGTTCAAAAATGCCAGAGGGCTCAGTAAGGTTAATACATATATTCTGAAAACACCTACTATGGGTCTGAATAAAAAGCACTGTCAGGCAAGCATCAGACATGTAACTAAGCTTTACTGAACAGAGGGGACAACAAGAGTTATGGTAACCATCCAGTGTTAGAGTCTATGAAACAATGCAGAAAGCTGGTAGAAGAGCATTTCTTAGAACTGCTTGGGGAATACTGTCAGGCATTGAATACAATCACCAAAAACAAATGGCAAATTACTTAGCAAAAGCCTTGAGCTAGGTTTTTTAGAGATACAGCCAACCCATGCTTTATTAGCATGAAGCACATTGCCTGACACCAGGACCAGGGAGACATGGAGAGCACCAATCCCCTGACCACTAACAGTGCTTAGCTACTGCCTTGCTCATTGGCTCCAGTTTGGTCTGTTCCAGCTGCCTAATTCCCAGGTTAAATGCACAAGCTGTTCTGGGGCAAGTTTGCAGCTGCTCCTGAAAAGAAGAACATGTAAGGCAGCATTGGAAAAGCCTCCACACACATCCCTCAAATCAGGAAGGCTTGGTACCATGCATCCCTGCCCTTATGCCACATCCCAGGATAAGCACGTGCTCAGTTTCTTGTCAAAAAAAAAAAAAAAAGTCACTTGAAATATTTCAAACACTTTGAAAAGATTCACTAACTAGTGACTTTGAGGATCTGGGGAGGCCAAAGGCCTTTTAGCATCCATGTGGCCAATCTGATTTGAAAGAAAGTAGCCCTAAGCAAAGCAGGTTTGAGCCATTTTTACCTTTGTGATGGAAAACATGTACACTCTCCCTTCTTCCTTCTTCAGATCATTCATAAACATTGGTGCACCCACAAGCAGCACGTCTGTTACAGAATCCCTGTCAACATCCACTGAACACACCACACTGCCAAAGTAGGAGCCAATCTGAAATCAGAAGCAAATGGGCTGTCGCTGTATATGGTTTTTGTAAATCATGTTTTAGCACCTGATTTAGAAAACTTACATCCAGTAATACTCCAATGCTACTGAATGTTGATTTATTAAATTCTCTGCAGCATGCTCCATTGTTGAAAGAATCATATCGTTATACATATTTAACTATTTCTGTCCCATAGCTGCTGCTCAGCAATACAAATGCCAACAGAAAGTAAGATATGCGAGGTATATATTTTTATAACTGCACATGAAACTACCCAGCCTCTGATCTACTCTCAGATTTGTCTTACTGATGATACCAAAACCACCTAAAACTATTCCTCTTTTCCAAACAGAGAAAAAGAGATTGAGCTTCCATACCTATCTTCTGATGTCATATACTTCAAAACTTCTTAGGCAGAGCAGAGTTTACTGTCTTCTGATTTGAATTGTTGACAGAAGAATACATTAGTTAGATTTGTATATTATCTTTTGCCACTAATTGGATGACTTCCTAAAACACTGTTTTAGAGTACCAGCTAACCTCACTGAAATTGACTAGTGGCAGAGAAAAGTTCAAGTGGATTCTAAATGCTCTGAGACAAAGAGGAATTTTCCAAACAAATTGCAATTTACTGCTGGGTCAATAAAAAAAGATTCCTGAAAGTCTGTATTCATGACCAAAATATACTTGCCTGCTCGCCTCTCTGTGACTGCACAATTGCAACATTACCATCACTGTCAACATTATAAACCACCACTCTGCCAGTGTAGTTGGATCTTGGTGCGCCAGCAACAAAATAGACAGAGCTCGCAGTTGAGAGAACAGCCACAGAATAACCTGGGTATAAAAGTAAACATTTAACATGTGTGAGAGATCTTTAACTACAATTTATCAGTTGGTAATCCATAAAAGCACAGAGGAGGAGTCAATCCAGTATGTTAACTGTGCAGAGTGACGATTCCAGATGGGAAGTTATGCTGTCACATATGCATAAAATTTGCAATATTGTCCTGGAGAGAGCAATGACACACAGATCAAGTTGAAGCAGGTTTACAGAATAACACAATAGCTTTGCCTATTCAGTAAAATGTAGACCACAAAAATGTCATGCTTGTGAAGGAGACAGGAAAAAAACGTGCAGAGAGTATCCTTGGAAAGAAGAAATAAAGAGAAATATGAGATGAACGTTTGAACCAGTCTTCAAACTAGGGAGGAACACCTAGCTTCTGCAAAGTTTGCAGTGCATTTTCCCACAGCCCACTAAACCACAGACCAGTGGTTTCTCGGAATAGAAGAGGCTACATTAACAGCTTGTCAGCTGAAGAGTTGATTGAACTTCTCTGAATATTTTAATCCCCATCACGATTATTCTAGCATTTATTTGCTTTCAGGAAACATCATTTAATACCTGTAAAAATGTAAACATGTATTAGCAGTATAAATCTAGCATTAGTACATACTTTAGATTTCTGTGGTTTAGTTCCAGCAAATTTATTTTAAGCAAAGAAAACAAAGTCATCCTTTATAAAGTCTATAGTTAAACTCAATAAGAAAATGCCAGTGATGGGACAGAATATGCAGATCTTTAGCAAGCTGCAGAACAATATGAGGAGAACAGTCTAAAAGGAGTATGCCTTGGTCTTTACATCACACCAGTCTAATTCAGATCTTTTGTTCAGACATAGGATGAGAACAACTTTTGTGACTGAAGTTCAATGAGCAACAAAATGAGGTTTTGTATTGCAAGCTAAGTACACACCTTCCTAATCAACACAGAATACAATAATTTGAAGTGAGTGGGTGCCACGCAGAGCAGGGTGGCAGAACAGCTGAGCAGGCTGTGATGCTCTTGCAGCTCTTTAACTTATGCACTCCCAAGCTGGTGAGAGAGAGCTGGTATGGAGAGCTCCTACCAGAGGACAGAAAGTGGAAGGGAAATAAAGGGACAGAAAAGGCAACAACATTAAAGTTAATACACTGAAACTGCCTTGAAGAGAAAGAAAATTACCTGAAGTTTTAAAAATTATTAAGAAAATGAAGTAAGAGAAAGTCTGAAGAGCTCATACATGCAAAAGAACTACTGCTCATTTGCTTGGATTTAGATTTATTCATTTTGTTGGATGCAAGTAATGTTGAGCCATAGGGGGAAAAAAGAATGCTAGTTGCAAAGAGAGCATATTATTAATACCTTTAAGAAAGTCATAGATGCTTAATGTAGTAGCATTATTCAGGGATGAAAGAGCAGAGCAGGCACATTGAAGGTTTACAAAAGCAGTTCAATGAGCTGAGAATACAGACTGTCTTTATTGGGTCACAAAAGCATGTCAAAAATACATATGGAGATTATAAGTAGAATCTCTATTAAGTGGCAGTAATATTCAAAATCTCTAAACTGAACTGGAAAAAGCCAAGAAAACAGCAAGCACATATGAAACAAAAGAAAGTCAATCAGCTTCTCATCCACATGAACTGGGGAAGAACACTCAAATACTGTAACAGAAGCAACTCATAATGATCAGTATGATTCACTAAGCAGCCTTTTCAAATCCCATGATTTATTATGTCTCTGTGACTGCTGGTTTTGGCTGGAATACAGTTAATTTTCTTCCCTGCAGCTGGTGTGGAGCTGTGATTTGGATTTATGCTGGAAACAGTGTTGATAACACAGGGATGTTTTAGTTACTACTGAGCAGCGCTCACACAGTGTCAAGGCCTTTTCTGCTCCTCACTGTGTCCCACCAGGCAGGAGGCTGGGAGGGGTCACAGGGAGTCGGGAGGGGACACACCAGGGCAGCTGCCCACCAGTGACTACAGGGGTGTCCCTTCCACAGGGTGGCATGCTCACCTATAAAGCTGCAGGAGGAAGGAGGGGACGTTCAGAATGATGGCGTTTGTCTTCCCAAGTCACACTTGGGTGTGTTAGAGCCCTGCTGTCCTGGGGATGGCTGAACACACCTATCTGCCCGTGGAAAGGGATGAATAAATCCCTTGATTTGCTCGGCTTGCATGCTTCACTTTCACTTTCTCTGTCTGTATCTCAGCCCAGGAGTTCACACACTTTGACTCTTTGGACACTCATGCATTGACACTCACTCCCCTTAAGAGGACTGCTTAGCTGCCAGCTGGGGTTAAACCCCACCAGTGACAAAGACTGATTTTTTTTTCAGCTTACCACTTTGATATTATTAGAAATTTTTTTAAAAATCAAGTTTTTATTCAATGAACTATTGACTTTTGACGAAAAATTCTTTTCACATTCTCAAATAATTTCTTAACACAAATCTGGCTAGGGGAGAACTTTCCAACTTCTTCAATATCTTAATCAAGGTTTCATACATTTCCAGATTTGTATTTCAGCCCCTTACCTAGATATGAGCTATGATTTCTGTCCTGTAGAATCTTCTCAAACACATGGCTTGGAAAAGTGGTGGCTCTGTCTGAAGACTCCTGAACTACTGTTCCACTCCAGTCATAGGCCCCAACTGCACCCAGCAGCAGAACATCCTTTAAAAAATAAAAGTCTACATTTTAGAACTACCTGATTTAGGAAAAGTGTGAGCAAGCTGAAGGTTCTATGCATAATTTCACATCACTGGGTTTAAGGCAGTGATGCAGACTAAAGCCTTCAGGCAGTTGACTGGAGCTGCTCATAGCTGCTCCTTAAGTGCAGGACTTTACTGCCCCTTTAAAAGGGATTATCACCCTTTGGCTGCAAGAGGATAAGTGACTGTTTAGCTCCTGTGGCACTGCAACTCATGATAAAATGGTTTTATTTAAACACTGTGATAATTTCCTACGTCTGTCTGTCCACGCTGGGGCTGGCTTGCTAAGTCCATGCTTTTATGCACCCATGATCCTCAGAAGGCTGAGGATCACAAAAATGCAGCTGTACAAAAAAGCTAAAGCCCCTCTTCTCGACAACAAAAGTGCCAATGACAGCACACAAGAGCTGATGCAAATAGATACAGTTTAATTCTTTACATAAGGAGATGTTCTTGAGAGAAGAGTTAGAACTAAAATACAAGTTAGCATGGCTCATTATACAGAACACTTCATACAGAAACACCTAATCTTATACTTGTACACAGAAAACAAACATAGTTTAGTTTATTCAAGTTATTAAAATTCTTCCCTAAACTGCCATACTGTTACAGAAAACTGCAATAAAATTCAATGTGTAATTTTCCCGAAAAAATGCCCATATGTTTATCTTTTTTTTTTTGCCATTTCTTATCATCAACTGCTTCATAATTTAAAACTTCAATTTGTGCAAATACAAAGGACTTTTAAAAAAATTATTTCATTCATCTTTAAGGGTTATGAGAAAGAAAAAACCTTCTTGTATTTTCAGTTGAAAGCTGATTGAACCACATTTGGATTTTACAAAGAAAATTTATTTGATAATCTTAGAATTGATTAGCACTAAAATATATCTGATTTTTTGGTTCTAATTTTTAAGTGAAATATGCTTTAAACTAATATAATTAATTTTATAATTTATAGAGAAATTATTTTCAGATTTGGTTTATTTATATTTTGGTGGCTGCCTACCTAGCTTTACAATATAGCTAGTCACAAACAAAGAGGAATTAAATTTTCCCTGCTACATGAACTCAGAAATCACTGAAATCATTGTATTAACACATCTCAAAATTAGTATATGAAACAAACTATAATACAATTATACTTATTAATATATATTCAAGTAAAAAAATAAAAGATAATTTGATATTCTGCTTGTAGAAAGTTCTTAAAATTGGACATTGCGTTTTTATTTCTCTTTTCTTACACTCAGGTGTACATATGTATATCTGTTTGTATCATTAAAGAATTAAACTCACATACCTTTTTTTGTGAGTAATATGCACTGAAGCCCACCTGTGACATTTCCATTTGGAAGGTATCACCTTGATCAGTACCTGGAAAAACAGATATGCATATATGTTTATCTCTATGTAACCACACAAAATCCAGTCTTGCTGCCTCTGAGTTTAGCTAAATAGGGGCTGTGTATATCCACCAATCTGGCTAAAGCATTTACAAGCAATGGAAACCAGAGCTGATAAACTGTAGAAAATTTGGAGGATTCAATTAAGGCAAATTGATAAGATGGAGCCAAGAGTCATGCTAAGTCTCTTCCAAAAAAAGGGCAGAAGATGATGGTCAAGATGGTTTGAATCAGTTTGCACAGTCTTGCTATTGTGGGTGGTCTCTTTGTGTGTTTTCTAGGAAGCATTAATACCCTGAAATTAACAACTTTAATGACTGTATATTCATAACTTCCAAACAGAATAGAAATTTTTATTTTCATATAGGACTCCTAAAAACTGTTGTAATTGTCTTGAAAAATACTGTGAGATCCATTTCCTAAGCTAGATGGATAGGAATTCAGTGGGAGTGCTCAGCAAGAAGACCTCTTTCCTAGCTTTGAGTAGCCATATGGGCCTAGTAGAGAACAAATGAAGGTGAAAGAGAAGGGAAGATTTCTTCCTCAGCACAGGAAAGTGGCAGACACAAGCTTCTTAGGGAGTTGAGAGCAGGCTACACATCTCCAAGGCAAGGTCTCAATTTAACTTAAATTTAAAAGCTGGCTTTTGGGACAGCCAAAGTATCTCTGTGTCACTCTGCAACACCTTCCTCTGAGTAAGACACAGCAGTGTGGGTGGTGCTAGGGAGGGGGCCTGGTAGGCACCAAATAAATTCCATTTTCAGTTCTGTAATCAGTAACCTAGTCTTCTGGTTTGTTTTGTTTGGGTTGTGAGTCTGTTTTTTTTGTTAGGTTTTTTGTTTGGTTTTGGGGTTTTTTTGGTGGTGGTTTTTTTTTTGTTTGTTTGTTTTGTTTTTGTTTGGTTTTGGGCTTTTTTAAATTTAAAAATAGCTTAGGATTCACACAGGTGAAGCTCACAAGCATAAAGATACCTTTATTCTTCTGGTGGTAACAAATACATTTGGCTGCAAATGGAAGAACCCCCTTGCCTGAAGCCCATTACATGACAGACATTTTCATTAGCTGGGGAACGTTTTCCCCAAACTGAATAAATTAACTTAAAGCTTAGGCTAATAAGGGGTGAAGTAGTTGGGGGAACACCTATGAAAACCAGAGCCCACTTGAGCAGGAAGGAGCAGGGAGAAGCGTGTAGTTCCAGCTACCCCTCATTTTTACAATACTGCACCAAACTGAAGCAAAATAAAATCCTAAGCCTGTCAGCTGGGAGAATCTGATCTAATTTTTCAAAGGCATTGAGTGTTTTACCTTCTATACTAAAAATGCGTTCTCCAAGTGTTCCTGCTTCTTCCAGTAGTGCAGCCTCAGACGACACATTGAAGAAATACTTCTCTGTTGGGTGACTAGCAATTCCCTTGATTTCTTTAATTAAGTTTTTAGTATCAAGTTCATGCCTTATTAGGTATCCCAAAACCTTGTGTAAAGAAACAAACAGACAGCAAAATAAGAAGAGAGAGAGAGAGAGAGATCATGGTGCTATTCTATTTCTTCCTGTGTTATTTAAGCAAATATTCTACATAGTTTAAAAAAAAGTTACCTTTGTTCATATTACTGAATTGCTTGTTACAGTTCATTCCTATGCAAGGGACCATTCATAGAGGGAAAGCACATAAGGCCCAGCAAGGGAGAAAGCTACTGAAGTTGCTCAGGCAATTCTAGTCTTGCTTTTTCAGCCAGTGAAAAGATCAGTATTTCCCTCAGTTCAGAGGATTAATTTGGCTTTGCTTCAGTCTCACCAGTGTAACACTGTGTGCATTACACATCACTTTTGTGTAGAACATATACTTTGATACACACATAACAAAACCATCTTTCAAACATGCAATAACGTATAATTTCAGTATTACTTACAGCAATGCCAAATCTGGTTATATTGTCTTCATTGCATTTACCTATCACTGTTTTCAAGTTGGAGCCATCGTGTGATTCACCGTCTGTCACAACAACCATGACTTTTGTGGCTGTCGGGCGTCCTCCCGACTCAGCTGAGAAGGCGTGCTGTCTGTTATAAAACATTGGGTTTATCACACATCAGTCCATCATGGATGGAATCCAGCACATACACTGTAATGGATATGTCCATCACTGAATTAGAACAAGTTGCTTCTGTAGTGCATAAGAAATGTAACCAAAGAAGCAGAAAAAAAATAAAAATATGTAGGACAGGAAGGACTGGATGGTGATTCTGATAAAAATGTAAATTCCAAGAAAAACAATTTTTCTTTTCTTTTTTGGTACAAATATTTCTAAAAGAAAAGGGGGGTGTATCAGAACTATTAAAGTTTTATGACACCAGGAATTGGCATCATCAAGTTCATACAAAAATGGAACAGAATTAATAATAGACTTCTCAATACTACTGCAAATATTGACTCAATTGATAGCTGAGCCTGCTCCTAAACCAAATTCTCAAGTTCTTTTGATTCAGCTTGTATTTTGGCCCAGAGTTCTGTACTTGATAAAACTTCAAAACAGCATCTTCTTGTTGAGAAATGGACCTAGTTTGTATATATGTTCAGAGTCATAAAACATTGCTTTAAATTTTCCATATTTTTTCACACTCACAGTGCTGCAGTGATAAACTGACAACAGAGAAGAGGTTTTTATTTTCTTTTATTTTCTCTGCAAGCAACCAAAGCCTGATCTGCAAATACAAATGTTACTGGGCCCACTGAATCCCTGGATAAACTTTGCTTCTTCCAGTGGTTTTGTATCTTTCCTAACACCTTGTCCACTCTGTTTGATGCACTATCACATTTAGAGATCTGTGACATAACAAGCAATTCTGCTGGGTACCAGAATTCCTTTAGAGTCGACTTCAACTCAGTGGTTAACAATATGCTTTTCAGCAATTCTAGTTTATAAATCCCTGCGCCAGTCTGCATGGGACATTGTAAATGTACCTGATGGATTCTGCCTAATGCTGGGAACCTACTCCAGAGGCCCTGGGCACCTGGACTTCCAGCAGGAATGAAATTCGTGATGTTCTCACTGCCATGTTAGGAAACTTACAACAGATGCACAGTAAACCACCAATGCATCTCACCTTGCATTGTCAATGGCTTTGAAAGTATTAGTGAGATCTCCTCCCTTCTGAGATGTCCTCTCCATTGCTTTAACAACCTCATCCTTGGTTTGATATGTGTTCAAGTTGAAGACTACTCGGGGATCATTAGCATACTGAATTAAACCCACCTATGCAATAAAGAAAAATGCTGTTAGATTATCATGCTTTACAATTAGTTACGTAGAGTCACGATGCTTACTTATGCGTCAGGCTGGTGTAAAATGCAAATGCACAGTTCTCTTTCAACACATATAAAACCAATTTATATTAACACATTTGAAAAGCAAGGAAAGCTTAAATGCTCTTGCACTTTGTATAATTTGTTATGGACTACAGTGTGTTACTGCAAATGACCTGAAATAGTAGACATTTAATGTTTACTTGGTTACTTCTGGGAGGGCTGAGGGATAGCAATAATACAAGGAGCTCTGGGAAAAAAGAGAAAATAGCAATAGCTCTACAAGCTGACAGCACCTCAGTCTGATCTCTTCTAAGAAGTCCTAAAGGTTAGTTACTTCACAGCACTGCAAACCCTACTTGCTTTTTAATATGGGTGAAGCTAAAGACGGAAGAAAAGATGAGCATTTAAAACAAAGGCAAAATAGAGAAAATGCTAAAGGTGAGGTTCAGAAAGAACTGAGCAGGAAGCCTAGCTTTTAAGCACCTCACTTCCAAAGTAGCCCAAGGAAGAAGGCAGTCTTTGGGAGAGAGATTTCCAGTGCCCCAGTCTTTGTTCTCAGAACTTTTTAGGGAAAATGGACAACTGTAAAGACAGAAGATGTTTAAAACAAAAAAAGGCAATAAAATTTTCCTTACCACAATCAAATCTAAAGGAAAAAAAAAGCCTCAAAGATCAGTGAGTAAACCAGCAGGAAAAGTTCCTGTTTTAAAGATGCAGCAGTTGGAAAGTAAGAGTTGTATGAAAAGCCCATTAAAATCTGCTCTACTTTTATCACATCCCCAAAGGCTATTTTCAACAACTTTTATGTCTAATGCATGAAAGAGATCTGACTCCCCTAGATACAACACAGACTTCTATTTCATTTAATTTATATTTTGGATCAAATTACTAATCCCTTTTAAAATAGGATAACCATGAGATAAAACTCCCAACACTGAGTAGGATAACTGTGTAATCTGTGGCTTTCAGTGAGGTACTGTAGTTACACAAAATCACACTTGGTTTCCTTTAAAATTGCTTGGTTTACTTTTTTTTGGGGTTTTTTTGGTCTTCCTCAAATATGTCTTTGACTTACCTGGGTCTTGTTAAGGCCTATGTCTAAGCCTTGTACAAATTTTTTCAAAAATGCCCGCACGGCATCCCAGGGATAAATGCTGTTTGACTCATCACAAACCACCACAACATCTATAACAGAGGAACACTCTAGAACAAAAATAAGAAGTGGGCATTAAATGAATTTGCAGTCTCAACATATTCCTCAGCTAAATCTACAGGTGCATATTTAGCTCTCACACAGGCAACACTTCAGATCAGGAGGCTTTGCCTGAATGAGAACTCAATAAGAGCATATGTAGGTTTTGAGTCTGCGCTGATGCAATGCCTCTGAATATAGAGGATTAAGATCATATTTACATCACCATCGGATTACAATTTGTCAGTCTTTACATATAAATCCCAGGACTTTGATTTGGCATACACTTTTTTATTTATTTTTTTTTTAGAAATCAAAATTAACAGTCCCCCACAGTGTCTCTTGATTTTGTTTGATATGTTTGGTTTTAGTTTTTTTTTTAATTGAATGGGTTTTGCACATGTTGCCTTACTTTGAACAGCTGGAGAAAAGCTTCTTAAGATCTCAAAACTTGGACTGATTTCAGAACAAACTCCTGTTGCATAGTATTGTCTTCCACACTGCTGCGCCCACAAAGGACCACAAGTCTTAAAAAAAAACAAGAAAAAAAGAAACGATAAAAATAACAAATATGTACACCATATCTACACACCAAACCACCACAAGCAGGCCGACAGCGAAGCTCTAGGTCACGGGGCCAGCCAGCGCCGCCCCTCTCACACAGGTCCCTAGGGAGCGAAATCCTGGAATCCTTCTGCCGGAGCTGCCGCCGCCCGTGCCGCGCACCCCGCGCTGCAGCGCCAACGGCGGCCGGCAGGTGGCGGCAGCGCCCCGCGCAGGCTGGACCGGGGGAGGCGCGGCGGCGTCGAGCGGGGACCCGAGCGGGAACCGGGACCCGAGCGGGAACCGGGACCCGAGCCGGGAACAGAACCGGGAACCGGGACCCGAACCGGAAACCGAGCTGGGAACCGAGCCAGGAACCGGGACCCGAACCGGAAACCGAGCTGGGAACCGAGCCAGGAACCGGGACCCGAGCCGGGAACAGAACCGCGAACCGGGACCCGAACCGGGAACCCAGCCGGGAACCGGGACCCGGGTCCCGAGCCGGGGACCGACAGCTCGGACCCCTCCGAAAGCCTCGTCCCAACGGGAATTCACATCCCATGTACAGGGTAAAGTGCAGCACCTCCCGCCTCGCACGGTCTCACTCGGCTACACCGGCGGGAGCGGTCTGCCCCTGGACGCGCATCCCCCCCGGCTGCGTGTTTCGTTGGCTTCGGGGGAAAATGAGCCTGCTTCCCTGCTGGAAACGACCTCTGTAAACTGGAGAATTTTCAGCCGCATCATCCTGCTGTCATTTACGTCTTTCTACATCTTTATATGTACTGATATCAACCACATATTAAGACACTATCTTGCCGTGAGAATATAGGGGGAGTTGTGTGTGTGTGCGTGGGTTGAGGTGGCGAGTTGGTGAGTGTATTTCCTTCTTAAAAGAAAACATTATAAACTCGAGGAAATAAATGTAACCTCTACATAACCTCTCTCCAACTGTTCTGTGAGAAATTGTAGTTTCCTTATATATACACTCTGGTTGCACCCACCTTTATTTAGGAAAAGAGGGACTTTTCTCAAGAATAGTAGGGGCTAGAAAAAAGTAGTTAAATTCAAAAGTAAGTCGAAAATGAGCGAAATCACCCACTTGGTTTCCCAGTGAGAGACAACATCAAACTATCCTAAGATATTTGACCAGATGGCGGATTTTGTAGATGAGAAAGGAAGTATATCCACATTATCTGATTTTGAGATAAGTGCTTTTTTTAGCTGCTACACAAGGCATGCTTAGTTCTTACTGAAAAAGACAGATTTTTAGAGAGGTGAAAGGTACAAAATAAATCATCTATATGGAGCTGGAAGAGGGTTACTGGCCTTTAAAATTAATTAAAATAAAATTAAAAGAAATTAAAAATTATTTTTAGATCAGTCTTATTTGCCCATTTTCTAACTTTTTCTTCTGTATGGGGGGTAGTTCAAAACTGTGATGTTAACCTTTGGAGCAAAACCCAAAAATGTTCTAACAATCTTTGTTTATCTTCAGAGGAACAAAAACGGGGGGAAATTAATGTTCTAGCGCTACTTAAGTCAGAAATTTAAGATGGATCATTACTGAAGGGGAGATCACATATCAAGGACAGATGAACTTGAAAGGCAGAAAGTTAAAAAGGGGTGGATACTTGCCCCTCAGGACTAAGATTAAGACATGTGGGCATGAACTGGAAGGTCATAGAATGGAAGGGAGAGAAGCAGATGGACTGGGTGCTGGATAACTGCAGGGCGTCTGCAAACATGCAGCCAGCATACAAAGCAAATATGGCTTAAAGATGTGTGATGAACAGCTGTTGAGTTGGGGAAATACCAAATGCACCGTATAGTGCCTGGGAAAGACTCACATGGAATACAGCAGAGACCTGGTCACTGATGTTTGAGAGAGATGTATTTTAAAAAGAACATTTCAGCCAAAAAACTCTGTATTTGTTTAGCAAGGCAAAGGAGAAAGGTGGCTGTGGGCTGTCAACAGAGAAGGGAGATTTTACATGCAGGGAGATGAGAGCTGCTTCTTCCAACTAAAGGCACAGCACTGCCCAGTAAACAAACGGATAAAAATTTAGATGGGAAATCCAGAAAAACCTTGTTAACCGTCAGTGAAATTCTTCAGCACCTCTCCAACAGGACTAAGCATGCCTCAGAAAAACGTAATGAGCGTGTGGGAAATTACTGCCCTGCACTTGGAATACCTGTGGGAAGCAATTCCCTGGCATCAAACAGCATCCCAGCAGGACTGGGAGCTGTAGCACAGACTTGCCGGCCTGGGTCATGCTCCCAAGCCAAAGAGCCCAGGGACTGAGCACGCAGCACAGACTGGGACAGGCAGATGGAGGCTGGGAGAGGCCTCAGGAGGAAGGAGAACAGTGAGCTGGCAGGAGGAAACCCTGAAATAACCCACAGAGCCCATCACAGAGGCCAGCTGCCACAAAGTCTTGGAGCAAAGTCCCGTCTGGAAGCAGCTTGCAAATACGAGCAGGCTGTCCACGCAGAGTGAGGTTCAATACCTGCCACAACTAAACCAGGGGCCTTTTGGTATTTGTTGAGGCTGAGTCACAGATAAGCACCTGTCTCCAGAACCTCGTTCTCCTTATGTCAAAAAAGAACTCCTGTTGATGAAGACATGACTGTTTATGTCTTAGAATTCAACCTGGCTTTTTGTGGCATTTTTCTATTTTTTTAAGTTTAAGGAGAATCAATCAAAAACATGCAGATCAGGAAATAGTTCTTAACTGAGAAAAGTTCAAATATTATAAGATAATATAAATTTCCCTGCATGAGATATTTTAAAACACTCTAGTTACTCATACTGACTAGAAGTGGGTGTGCATAGGGCATTAAAAGTAATTGAAAGTATTATTCAAGTGAGAGAATAAGATCTTTTAATCAAGGCCTTTTCAACCACAAGTCAAGAAAATTACTGTTGCTATATTTTTAAGTTATGAATAACTTTACTAATTCTATGAGGACTGCTAGAAAGGTTGGAATTAGACATACTTCTAAGTACCTCATGTACTACATGCAACTACATGTTAATGAATATAATAAATACCTGAATACTTTTGTGATTACTAGGAAGATGCAACAAAAAATACAAAGCTTAAGGACAGCCTAGAGCTCTTCTCTCTGAATTTTATTGTTTTATTTAGGTACTGCACATGGCTACATCTAACTGAAATACACACACCAGGAGTTTTCATGCTTATGATTAGAATCATAAAAAAGCATATTCAACAGGTATTCACTTCCTTTCAAGTAAGAATTCTGTTTTGCGGCTCCAAGGACAGTGGTTTGTGAAATACACACTGAGAAAATGCCTCTTCCAAGCTCACTAACCAAATAAAAGGGACTAGATATACTGATATCTCAGGAGAACAGTGCCTGTGCAAGTATGAATGATAGAGGAGAGGTTATATAAAGTCCATTGAAAGCACAATCAGAACTATACGAGACTGCCTCAAATAATTTAATGGTGGAGATATTCTTGCCTATATTGTCTCACTTAAATTACTGAGACATGATGTTTAGATAAACAATTAAGGACAGACCTCCCAATTTTTCCTGCATTAATGATACATTTTACAATTGATTTTGGAACCTAGGTAATTGCAGTGGGATGTACTAATCCATGCTGCATAATAACATACATTTAGCCTGGACGTATGAAAAAATGTGGATAATTCTGGTTTCTTGATTCTCTTCATAAGTTTCTGTGTGTACTGCATATGATCTTGATACATACCAGAAATCCTCCAGTCTTTGAGTTCTGTATCAGAGTCAATCCAAGGTTCATGTCCTTTTTAATTTCAGTCACATTTGGAATATTTATTAAAGCTGAAATGAAATAAAATTAAATTAAGTAATGACAGAATAATAAATAAGATGTAGAAGCAATTTACTAAGTTAGAATTAATTTAAAAAACTTGATTTTTCACAATCTAAGGTGCCTTTTCCAAATGGCTGCATGCAATTCTGAGACAAAGAAACAAAAGCCAATCTTTGGGGAAAAAATTGCTAACTATCAAATATAGATATCAATTAAGTATGGCCAATTAGAATATCTGCCCTCAAGAGAGCTGAAGGCAAAAGAGAGGAAGAAAAAAAATCTACCTATTGCATGTTTTTGGCTGGCTGAGTAGCTACAGTTACATTCCTCAGGACATCAGACTCCTCTGATCCAGTATCAGGCTTTAGACAAAAAATTGGAAGGGGCAGCGGAGGGCAGAAATTATCTACACCAGAAATAAACACAAAGGAGCCATCTCAGCACACCCTGCTGCCTCATACTGTCACTGTATCCAAACCTGAACTCCATTTTACAGCTAGTTTGCAAGCACAGACACACAACCCTTCCTGGTTTAGGGAGGACAGGGACAGGCACCTGCCCCTGGATGCCAGCAGGGAGCCCTGTGGCCACCAGCCGCTGGCTTTGGGACCCACAGTGCTCCTGCCCCTTGGCTGGAGGATAAGGACCCCAGGTGCTCCAGGGGGTGACACTGAGACCCTAGTGCCTCCAGCAGCTGGCACCACCTGGCCTGAGTCCAGTGGCAGGCACCGTTTTTGCTCAGGCAGACAGGTCTCACCAGAACTGAGGCCCTGCAGCACACACACACCTTCCCAGAATCTGAGATTATGCAGACTGCTAGTTAAGAAAAGTTTTAATAAGGTAGACTGGCCTCATACAAACACAGGGGAAAACTGAACAAGTCCAGCAAGACACTGTTCGTTAGAACGTACCTTGTAAATTCAATTTTTGGCATGTGTTTTTGGAGACACCAACAGGACATGCATATATATCTCCAGTTCTGTTCGCAGGATAGCCACTCCAGGGTGAACCAACCAACAACCTAAAGGAAAAGAAACTTGATTATGTCCTTAACGATACCGAAAAAGTTCAGCAGCAGTATCGCATGGCACACTATAGGTAACAGAGGCTTTCATGAGCACTCAGGTTTAGGAGTCTTCTCCAGAACTGTTCAGAACCTTTACTTGCATGTCAATACACTGCTCTGGATTCACCAGGGGCAGCTTTGGTGAAGAAGAAGAATTGGGGAGCCTTTGGGGATTCATCTGCCTCCAACACGTGTAGTGTTTTTAATGTGACATTATGTCATAGGTCAGAAGAAATACAGCGAAGGTACTAATATATATAGACACGTAAAAATGTAGAAATGTATATGTTGGGGATCGAGATACATATTACTTATTGTTCTATCAGTTAATGGTTAACTGATTCCTTTTGAGTTATTCTTTCTACAGGATCTGCTCAGCAACAATAAAACACTTATGTCTGAGCTTGAGCACTACCACACCTTGATAACACTGAGTCAGAAAGATAATACTGCAGGTGGTAACAATCTACAAGAGAGTTAATACTTTCTACAATAAGTTAATACTTATGATAATTTTGCCTGCAATACAAAGTGATTCATCTTCTCTGACTCATTTGTTCATCTGCCATAAGATTTCCCCCCAACATCTGCTCCTCAAGACTCTTAATCTTTATCTGAAAGCCTTCACAAAACTGTATAGTTCACCTTCTTGGAATACTGCTTAATACTGCTTAATACCTATCTTTCATCAAAAGTCTCTAAATGATGATCTCAAGGTTATTAAAATAAAGAAGATTATTGAAAAGCAGGGAGTATGGGTATTTGCTCCAGCAGCAAAAATGACATTATTTTCAAACAGAACAATCCATGGTAGGAAGTAATGTATTTTGGAGACTGTAGGAAGACAAGCAATGGGGCCCCAATACAGAATGTTGAATTCAATTGGAAATCATCTTTTGTTAGTCCGTCATTAGGTTGTTTAAAGCAAAATTGCTATTCTCTAAAATTTTCTAGGTAGCTAAAAAAAACATACCTTGTGCTATTAAAAAAATTGTGAAATTATTATATTTTAAAGCAATTTCTATATATGTCATATTAACTGACTAGGGATCATCTGATTTTACTGCTGTGATGTTAGTTTGAATAAAATGGTTATAACAAGAAAGAGTTTTAGATGCACATGGGTTTCAGACCTTTCTAGTTTGCTCAGAGAAAATACTGCTAAACTACATTTTCTTTTTTAGGTTTACTTCACCTTGATTAAACACAAATAACGTTGTTTTATCGGTTCAGCTGGAGGTTTGGTTTCAGATTCTCTTTCTTGTGTATCTGGATATTTTAAGAATGCCTAACTCTTTCTCAATTACCTTGCTGGAAAAAGGTGATCATGCAGGTAGCAGGACAGGACTTTGTGTACTTCTACCATCTCTAAATATGCAACTTAGCTTCATATAAACACCTCAAAACAATTGCAATAGCTGGGAAGAGACCTCTGATTTTCTTGTTATTTTATGAGTGCTTCTGAGCCTTTTCAGCACAGTGGAAACCAGAACTGCCACAGCTCAGGACCAAGCAAATAGAGTTCATAAGCAGCTACTGCACTGGTCATGTGCCAACAGATAACATAATCTTGCAAATACTTGCAGTGACACAGAGGGCTAGAGCTGGTCAACAGTGGGAGGAAGAAGGAGGAGGAAGAACAGGAGGTTACACTCTCCCGCCTTGCTAGGTACTACTGAGTTGGGTACAGGCATAAAATGCTAACTGGGCTGATGGGAGAGAAGGGTTAGGAGTTTTTGTGGAAAGTAGGAACTTTAAAATGGATGACAACACTGCGTGTGCAATATCTGAAATTGGAACAGCTTTCCAGCATTAACTGTCACGCTGAACATTGCACTGTGCACATTTATAAACACTTGCATTTTTTTTCTGTTTCCCAGAAGACAAACATATTTCAGAGTCCTTGCAGGATGACAGCTACTGTTCAGTGAATGGCCTTGTATCTTGGAAATACCCACTGCAACTACTCCCATCTAGTCATGAAACTCACTGTGAATCTCTGTGTTGTGCTGGCACAGCTCTGCAGCCACAGGTTTTCCTGAGAACCTGTGAATCTCTGTGTTGTGCTGGCACAGCTCAACCTGTGCAGCCACAGGTTTTCTTCAGAGTCCAGAGCACACAGTTTCACTCACAAGAAGGGTGAGTGAGAAGGAGAAGAGGAACAGAAGCATGCTTGAGCACTAGCTGACCCCAAATCCAAGCCTAACTCCAAGCCAACTCCCAAGTTCCACCCCTGCTACTGGCACAGAGACAAACATCATCCCTGCTCTAGTGTTTACTAAAAGCTGTTCTCTCCTTTTCAGCATGCATACTTTTGCTCATTCCATGGGCATTATTTGCCTCCCATTTTCCCCGTGCTCAACATTAACTGCAATCCAGACATCTGCTTATTCCAAGGAACTGGCCCTTCTAAAACTTGATAGTCACAAGACAATTTTGCTTTTGCTACCCCTGAAACTTACCTTGGGGTTGCTGCATGGTACAAACAGGAAAATGTAAGACAAAACAATATGAACTTTTCTCATTTTAAACCCAGATTTAAATCTATGCCAAATAAAGAAATTTAAATTTGTCTTTCATTTGTCTTGCACTCCTAATAGTTTACTGGGACTAATTTTATTAATTTATTTTTCTGTATTCCTTGTAGATTTGCAGAGTCTGTGAATCTCAATGTCATACCTATATTGCAGGCCAAAAAATGCCACTCCATACACAGAATTCACACTTAGAACTGACTGTTACTGATGGTGATTTTCAGAAATGAACAAGAGCTATTAAACCCGTTGCATTATTTCATTTAACTAGTCTAATCTGTCATCATTATGTGCCTGAGAAAAAATTATTAATTAACTTATGCCAAGCTTAGCCCCCTACTTTTGCCAGCCTTAAAGGCTCTAGGAAATAGTGTAATTTCTATTTCTTTTGTATTCTTTGCCTTAATTAATATTTAATACCAGTCTTAATCTACATAAGAAATCAGAAAGTCCTACTTACCTTTCAAAATTAACATAAACCATTACAGTAGGGAGTTACACAACACTGCTCTGGGAAAATGCATGTGTCTCTTTCTGAAACATCAGAAATGAAGACAGCAAGGGAGTATTTGGCTAGCATCCTGCTAACTGCAAACAGTTTTTTTTTTACTGTAATTAGACAGGATACATGAGACAAAGCAAAACAGAATATATCAGCAAAGAGCGCAAGAACGCAGTATTAAAACACGTGAAAATGCTTGTTTCCAAATGAACTGTATCATGTACAATGTATTAATTAAGGCTCTTTTTCAGCCATGAGTTAAATATTTATTTTTACAAAACCTCTTTATGTGTCCTTGCAGACCATCATTACAAAATACTATAGTGAGTATAATGAAATATTGCTACTGATGTTATTATTCATCTCCCTAATCATTCTCCAACACTGTATACAAAGCAATGGCACTAGGAAGTCAAATGAAGTTCAGCAGCAATGCCTTACCACACAAGCTGCAGGAGTGGCAGATCAAAGTGCAACAGGAATTATTTCTGGGAAATTACACCATGACAAAGCTAGTAATCAGCAAAGTGTGACGTAGCAGAAAGCAAAATCTGAATTCATAGTGAAGGGCTGAATTCCCAGCTGTTGTCAGAGCATGTTTCGTATTTTCTGGTTTCTTTATTTTATTTCTCTCTTCTCATGTACTTGCTTTTTATTGTTTTGTTTTATTTGGGGTTTTTGTTGTTGTTGTTGTTTTTTATTGTTTTGTTTTCTAAACAAAAGATGGCTAATAGGAAAATAAGAGTAGAAAGAGCCTCTTAGATCATCTGGCCCTTTTCCTACAATTACAGGAAGTGGTGAGTAAATATGAAGACTAGAAAACTCTTCCTGGTCATAGATGCTTCTCTGCACACACTAAAGCACTTCTCACCATCTAAAACTTTTGATCCTTTCAAGAAGAATCAGAAGTTCAAAAACAACAGTGAACTATGGCTCACTGAGAGAGTCTGAGTGACAAGTCACTCAAGAAGTCCTAGAAAAAAACAGTCAGAGCTTCTCCAAGCAGGAAAAGGGCAAACTGTGGTGCATGCAGTCAGGGAAAATAAAACTGGGTAAAGAACTCAGCATTAGCACTGGCTCTGGCACTGCAAAGACAGAACTGCAACAATGGCAGCTTCTGTTAGGAGAAAAAAAAAAATCAAAAAATTACCCTCCTCAAAAGAAATGGCCTTCCTCATTAAAATCAGAAAGCTTTCAAAATGTACTGATTTCAATAGAAGTTCATACAGAAATGTGTCTTTTTGGCAAAATATCTTACTGGTCTGAAAAGGCTGCACAGATCATCAGGAGAAAGGACACTATATTTGGTGTCCAGTGAAAAGTAGGCAATGATTTTTAAAACTAAAAAAAAATCATTGGTAGTGCAATAATTATGATACATCAGTAAGTGCACTGTATATTGTATCATTACTGACATGCGAGATGAAACAAAATATTTTAAGATAAAAATCCCACAGTATAAATTCAAAACCAAAATAATTTTAAAAATTGCAAATTCTAAGCACACAGGCACAGCTAAGCATGTGTCTGGAGACACATGTGTGTAGGAAAAAGCATTTCACAGCTATCTACAACTATTTCAATCTTCCTCACCTGAGACAGCTACAAAACCAACTTTCAGCATGGAGTAAATATGATTATCTCTGAAGAATATACCGTCAGTTGCTGTTCAGAGCATGCACATCCAAGATGTACTTGATAGGGTATAATCTGGCTTTCTAAAATATTTACTTATAAAGTAACAAATTTTAGTTTCAATTTAAGATTCAAATGCAGATGACCTCTAGACAGGGAGAACCACTGCATAAATTGAATTATGTTTCTGTGGTGGCTAATTACTTGTGGGGCCAACTGCTTTTCTAATTGATGAATTTCATTGGTATTCACAATTTTCCTCAAGTTTATTGAAGAGCTTCTGTTTTAAAATTCCCACCAGAAACTGTGAAAAGCTTGAGCTGTGCTTGACTTGCAAGTTTGTCCTTATTTACGAGCATGACATCAAAGCTCATCAATGCACAGTGGATTAGTGCCTAATTATCCTGGACTGTCTGTCTCTAACACAAACAGTCTTCCTTGGTGGTTTGGGCCACAGCATCCCAACATGTACCAGACTATTCAATAGTCCTGCATTCCCTTTTGGACTGTCTTCCCTCTTTTCTCTGAACTCATCTCCAAACAAAAGTGAAAACCAGTAACAATTCTGCAAAAATTCTCTCTTTATCATTTCTTTAGATCATACTGCCTCAGGAGATGTACCTCCCAGAAATACTGCTGAATAACATAACTGGCATCTGCTGTATTTCTGTAGCTCTCCTTTAAGAACTGGAGGTTTTTTAAAGGTGTATTTTATATAGCACCCTGTAAACTTATTTAGCAAAATTTAGGAAGTGATAAAATTTCTGGTGGACCTCAGATTTTGGATAACCTCTTCTGGGGAGAGATGGCACCCCAGCAGCACATGGTGCTGTGAGCAGCCCCCTTCTCTGTGCATGGACAGAGTTTTCTGATACATCACATTCTTGCTGCAGCACAGTGACAAACTCTCCACAAAAGCATATGATGATAAATGCTCCCCTCAGACAGAAAAATCACCCTGATCTTATCTCAGACTGTTTATCTTGTTCCCAGTTCTGCCATGTCAACAAGAACTGTGCGCATGGACTGTAGCCTCCGCATGGCTCATTGGAGAAAACAACTCTACTGAACAACTTGAAAGAGATTGAATGTTCTGTTTGGGTTGGGGTTTATTTTTTGTATGCTTGGTTGGGTTTTCTGTTTTGGGTTTTCATTTATTTGTTTGCTTGTTTTTTAATAATGGATACAAGATGAAGCTTTATTGTCCCAAGAAAAAGAAAACAGCCTAGAAATTAAGAGAACAAGACAGTAGAAGATGACTCACTTTTTTTTTTAAGCTTGCCTAATGATTTTTTCAGTGGAAGACTGAAAAGGGCTTTTCTTCATTGAAGAGTCTCTAACAAGCCCTAGTTACTTGAACACAAGCTGATAAAATTTCCCTGATTTTTGGAGATACATCAGACACCATGCTGTGAAAGAACTAATGGTGAAGTGCCTACATACAGAAAAGTTTACCAGATTCAAAATATTCATATACTTAGGAGAAGATTAGTCAAACTCCATGGTCATAAAGGTCTTTTTCAACCTAAATGACTCCATGATTCTGTAAGGTAGGAAAACTTAAACCAAAGTTACTTTTTTTTTTTCCTTTTATCCAGTACACATTATTCAGGAAATTGGTAATGGAGGAGTTTTTATATTAGAAGGAAAACTAAGAGAGGGAAATATAAAACATAAGTAGCTTGAATGGATCAGGCAGCTATTGCTTCTTCTGCAAGCTTTCAGAAAAACTCACTAGAAGTATAAAACACAACAATTTCTCCATGTACTAGGCAAAAACGTTCAATTCAGTACAGGCACACATTTCTGTTCTCCTTCAATGGCTTTACACAGAAGTTCAAGGGTCTTTTTGGTTGCTTTTTATTTTTTATTGTTTTTTAAGAGATCTCTGATCTATGGGTGACTGAACACATAATTAAAGCAGGCAGAAATGTGGTGAGAAGCCACCACAGCATCAGATGAAGAGTGGGGGCAGGCTGGAAGCCTACTCAGCTGAGGGAGAGACAAGGCCGAGGTTTTAATTTAGAGGCTAGAGCTCAGCCCTGCTCTCGCTGTGTCTCCTGGTCCCTGGAAGCCAGCACTGCTGGGAAGTTGGGGCTGTACATCTGTGCGTGCAGCCGACGGCAGCAGCGCCGTCACAAACCTCTCCACTGCCTCCGTCACTCTGTGCCGGCCCTTCCAAACTTCAACTGCAAAATACCTTTTCACCTGCTACATCTTACTTTCTCTTTACTGAAAAGAGGGGGTTGTCACGAAAGCAGAACTGCCAGTTTGTGGCTGTCTGGGTTCTGACACAGCTCCTGTCCATGGAGGATGACCAGTCTGAAGTGTCTCAGCGTACCATAATACATACAATCTGGTGTGGCTTGCTCTAGACTTAAACCCATGCATACACAAACAGCCACTGAAGAGTTCAGTAGCTCTCAACTGCTTTCAAAGACTTACAGTCCTTGCACATAAAGACACCTTAAGATTTGTGCCTGCTGAGGCTGTGGAAGAGGAAACAACGCGTCTTCCACTAAATGCGCTTACTCCCAATAATATTTTAAACTTCTTCTTGAAACCAACATTACTAGAAAAAATATTTTACTAATTGCTCATCAAGCTCAGTGTTGTGGCAACATAGGATTTCAGGTCAAATTTTGTGGCTGAAGAGATGTAGCAAACGCAATACTCCGCTATGATTGTGTTATCATAAACATCCAAATACACCATCCCTTGCAAAGCAAACAGTTATTACTGTATCAGACACAACATTATATCCATTTAGTTTAATTTTAATATTAATAATTAGAACTCACTAGACCTAATAATTTGTTTTGACCTTAACAATGTTAAAATGGAAAAATATCCCATGGATATGTAAAGAGTAACAAAGATGCTCTGGGTACACAAAGGAATGAAATGCAAGTTAAAATTCTAGAGAAACTGTAAGCCTAAGAAAATTAGAGTATTGGAGATGAAGTAAAAGATTACCATAAGAAAGACCTCGGGTTAAGGAAAGACATGGTGTTAAGGAAAAAAGCGTGAACCATCACATGCACATACTTTTAGAATACCTCAACTTTTGGTTTAATAACATTAAGTATTTACTTGTAAAAAGATAGCTGTAATATTAAAACAAATTAGCCAGAATCCCTTTAAATGAGATGTGGAATTATAAAAGAAATATTAAGAGTTGCAACATTTTTTACTTAACCTTTTAGTTGGACATGAACCAACCCATTTAAGCTGCTTACCATTTGCCTTGTTCATTTATAAACTGTTGAACTGCATATCCAAACTGCTCTCTTGGTGGACCAGAAAATATTTTTGCTTCCAGAAGCCCAACATTGTAGGCTTCACAGCAGTTATGAAGAATGCCTGTTAACAGAAAGATTATGATTATAAGAGAAGCAATTAAAGAAGAATTTTGATCCCAGTGAAAAAGGCTCTTCATCTGCGACAGCTCCCCCAACAGAAGAAAATAAATACAGCCTTTGACACATGCTTGAAAAAACAGTGATTTTGCCACAGTACCCTGGCCATGTGAAATGCCTCTCTAGCACTCTTTATGTGTGTTGTGTTTCTGTGGGCAGAGATCAGTGACTCATTCACTGTTTGTCTTAACAAAAATTACAGCATTACTAATGGGAATGTTTTAGCTGAATAGAGGCAAAATGTGTGATTCACAGGTCTGTTATCCTCCTTTACCTTCAGGCACAAGTTAAGCTTACAGCACTGCAAACACATCAACAGCCTGCTGAGGTATACCAGAATCACAGCATCTTTTAGGCTGGAAGAACCTTACTCAACCACTGCCAAATCCACGAATAAACCATGTCCCCAAGTGCTACAACTACACATCTTTTAGAAACTTGAAGGGATGGTGATTCCACCACTTCCCTGGGAAGAGTGCTTCAATACTTGACAACCTTTTACAGGAAGACATTTTTCCTAATGTTCAGTTCAAACCTTCCTGGTGCAACTTGAGCTCATTTCTGCTTGTGCTATTGGTTGTTACCTGGGAAAAGACACTGACCCCTACCTGGCCACAGCCTCCTTTCAGGCAGTGGTGGAGACTGACAGGGTCACCCCTGAGCCTCCTTTTCTCCAGGACAGACACCCCCAGCTCCCTCAGCTGCTCCTCACAGGACTGGTGCTCCAGACCCTGCCCCAGCTCCATTGCCCTTCTCTGGACTCTCTCCAGCTCCTCAGTGCCTTTCTTGCAGGGAGGGCCCAGAGCTGGACACAGCACTCGAGGTGTGCCCTCAGCAGTGCCCAGCACAGGGGGACAATCCCTGCCCTGGCCCTGCTGGCCACACCATGGCTGATCCAGGCCAGGATGCCACTGGCCTTCTTGGCCACCTGGGCACACCCTGGCTCATGTTCAGCTGCTGTCACCAGCACCCCCAGCTCCTTTCCAGCCACTCTGCCCCAGCCTGTGGCACTGCCTGGGGCTGTTGTGACCCAAGGGCAGGACCTGGCACTTGGCCTTGTTGAACCTCACTCCACTGGCCTCAGCCCATGGATGCAGCCTGCCCAGATCCCTCTGCAGAGCCTTCCTGATCTCCGGCAGAGCAACACTTCTGCCCAACTTGTTGTCACCCGAAATCTGACTGAGCGTGCGCTTGATCCCCTCATCCAGGCAACTGAGATATCAAGGAAAAACTGAGCCTTGGAACACCACTTGTGACCAGCTGCATCCACCAGCTGGGTGCAACTCCATTCACCTCAACTTCTCAGGCTCAAATGAAATGACCTGACTGTACCTGCTAATACTGTTTATAATTGAGTCTGTGGCACTGTAATAAAAATGAGATTATCTGCTGCATCAGAAAACCTAAATTTTTGCGTAATTTCATTATCATGCCAGAAGCCTTTGTTTTCAGTCCAAACAGTCTGAACAGTTGTCCAAACAGGAAAACTTAGAACTACAAACATGCAAGGTAGAACAGCACTAATAAATCGTGACATTCAACACTGCAACACTACTTAGCTGTGGTTTTGTTCTTAATTGCTTTTCCTTGGGCATTTATGTACCTGGGAATAATGGTGTGCCATTCCATGCCATTTTGGAAGGAACCAGCAATGTGGACTGGGGACAGAATTGATTTTGTAGCACATGGGGATCCACTCCTCATCCATAAAGGGCCTGATTTTCTTTCTGATCAAGAACTGTAGGTGGATACCTAGGAGTATATGCACTGGGAAGGCTGCAGGAAAAAGACCAGATTCCCCTGGGGGACTCTGCTGTGAGAAGGTAACTCCTTCCCCAGTGTGGAGGTGGAAGGACTGAGACAACAGTGGAATTCCAGGAACAAGCTACAGCCCAGCTGAGGAACACCTTAGAGCTCCTGAAAAACCTCAAAAAATGGCAATGATGGAGGAAATAATGACTTGTGATTGCACTGTGCAGCTGCTCCCTGAGGTTCCCAGATGAGGCAGGTTCACAGAGCTGCTCATGGGTTAAACAACGTCTCTCATGTTTCCCCTCCCTTCCTGTGTGCCCAGACAGAATGAGTTTTATCTGCTTTACACACAAATATGCCTCACCACAATTATTTGGTATGAGTCATTGTGTAGTAAAGAAACAGCTTCTTCAATAATCCCTTACAACAAGGATACTTTATGGAGAGATGGCATCTTAAAAATATAATCTCAGATTCTAACCATTTCCCTAGTTTTGATGGGCAGAGAGCTTACTGTTGGTATCATCTTCTCCCAGGTCTCAGGAGCAGCTTTGGAAAAGAGGTTAACAGGGTTTATATCAGCATGAAACAGTCCATCACAGTAGCTGAATTGTAATAGTAATAATGATAATAAAATCATAGTGAAAATATTAAAATCACAACCACAGGTTTGCAGGCAAAGTTCACGACCTGTAAAAATTGTCAATGTATTTTGTACCCTTGCCCACAGAATTCAAAACACGAATATCACTAAAGAAGACTAAGACTATTTAGAAGACTAAATACAACTGTAAAAGAGTTACTACTTTTTTTAACCACAAATTCAAACAGGAAATCATATATTAGTTATCTCAAACAACCACATCTACAGCCAGCCTCTGGAAAGCAAGAAGTCACCCACTACTAGAAGTATAGTTCCTTGAGAAACATCCTTAGAGATAAATATATTTCTTGAGTCAAGCTATTTAAGACTGGAGAAGAGGATGTGTGCAGACTCATTACTCTTTGTTTTGCAAGCCTTTTGACACTAAACACAACCTCATATAATCACAGTTTATGTCTGGGTTTTGAGGACAAGGAATGGTGTATTGAGATAGTAACTGACAACTGCCAGTAATTCCTTTGTGATCTAATATACTTGAATTTTATAAAAACATCTTTTTCATGTCATATCCTGAGGGATTTTTGGTGTCTGTTGTTAAATTGTAATACCCTCAGTCAGAAATCAAGCATGATTGAGCAGTTTCCCTTTCTCAAGAGGCCAAAGGAGACTACACCACAGCACCATTCTGCATGTAAATACTGAAGAAGAACCCTCCACATTCTATGTTGCACATGAAAATAAACCCTGGCTTTCGAACTTGAGAGATGGAAGCAATCTAAAATTATAAACAGCTTCAGTCTGACCCAAAATCCAGAGGCATTTAGAGAAAAACTCTTGATTCTCTGGACTGTTACACACTTACCAGCAAATCACACTGCAAGCCAAATGGTTACATTGCTGAATGCACTGGACAACTTTGGTGCAAATACGTGGAAGATGTTTCTAATTTGTGCCCAGGGTGAGAGTTCTGTTAAATGCTATAGGCAGGGAAAATTTCCTCCAGAACTGGGTGAAAGTACAGGGAGCAAGTATGACAGCCAGCAGCCTGAAGGAAAGTCCCCATGGCTCAAATTCCCCGGGGGTGCTGTGACAAGACAGATGGGCTCAGCAAAACGTGTGGTAGCTTATGTGTTGCCTGTTCAACTCCTTCCTTGACCTCCCACCAGTGTGTAACACTGATCCCTGAACCTCTCAGGGCCACTGTCTGTAATCCTATTTTCTCCAAGATGGGGGCTTATTCCAAGGAGCAAGGACACCTGTCCCTGCACTGGGAAGCTTCAACTCTTTGTAGCTCCCCTGGGCTTCACCACAGCTTACAGAAGCAATGTCCTTTTTCTCTTCTCAAGGCATGACACATGAACAATTTCACCCATCCTTCTCATTTACCACTGGGGCTTGATTTTATTCTTTTAATCATTTGCACAAGTGCAGCATCAGAGCGCTGCTCTTTGAGAGCAAAAAGGTACAGCTGGAATAATGGAGAGGTGTCTGCCCGATCACAGGTCTCCTCAAATCTGCCTCTATCATGTTCACTTTCTGGACAGGCAGCCAGTCAAGGAGAGTGAAAAGAGAAGAACAAAAAAAGCAATCATAAAACCCAGCCTCTGAAGACACACTGTTATCTGCAGTGTTCTTACAGATCAGCCTAGTTTCAGCACATTTCAGTTACATTTTAAATTCCTCATTTTTATAATCATGAGCAGATTTTTTAGATCTACTCCACACAAATCTTAGTTGGCTTGGGCCCAGCAAGTATATACTGGCAATAATATAGTAGGCATTTTTCCTGCCATTTTCCTCCATCTTATATAGTGCTTACACTATAAGGACATCTTTTATACATTTTGTACATCTATCAATATAGTATCCATAAAAAGAAACTCAAGCATTTGCACACAAAAAAGGAGAAAATTATAATTTTCCTCTAGACCTATTTTAAGCTTGTGCAAAATAAGAGGGTCTCTTATGCATTAAAAGGGTGCCAATCATTGAAGTATCTAGGTTCAAAGTACTGTATATTCCAGGCTGGAATGATTCAGTATCTGTTGCTGCCTTCAGGCAATGAACTTTGATAATTTAAGAATCTTGAAATAAAGAAAACTAATTCACTATCTGGATTTTAATAGCTTTTGGTGACAGACTTCTACTTTGTGACCTAATGATCATGAGAGATTGGTTGGGCAAGTAAAAATCCGCTTCCTAACTTCTGTCTGTAAATGGCACTTTATTTACAGTCAAATAAACAGACTCTGTGGAACAAAGGAAGCTAGATACAAGCCTAAAGCTTCTGAAAGCCCCTCTGCAGACTTCAAAAGCAGCAGTTCCTCTCCACTGGGAAAGTTGCTTGGGCAGTTCAGTTTAAAGGGATCACCTTCACTAAGTAAAGCAGTCCCAACATCTAGCTTCAGAACGGAAGTACAAGAAAAGAAATCCTAAAGGGATAAAAGAAACTCTAAGCTTTCTAATAAACTACAATATCTCTCTGCATGGGATTGTTTTTCCCCTGGGAATTCCCATATTTAAGCAACTGCATTAATGCAGTGTGAGCCATGGGAGCTGCACTGTAGTTATATAGCTGGTTTTATAATTTAACACCAAGATTTTTTTTTCTCCTAGCAGGATGAAAAATAATGCATGTTATGACTGGGCACCTTTAAGCCTCAACGTGTGGGAATTCCTTTGTAACTATAAATGACATATCTAATGATAGCTCTAATGCCTTCTGTGTGCTTCATTCTGTTTGCACTACAAGCTGAAGCAAGTTTTAATGAAGTAAAAGCTCATATTAGGTACACCCAATTCATAATTGTTTTGATTTTGTAAGCAAAGTTCACAGCTTAAAGTGATCAAGCAAAAAATGTCTGTTTGATAATCAATTGTTTGACGTTAAATTATAATAGCTGTTTTATTGAAGCCCCTTATTCAGATTAACATTGAGCATAAAAACATCAACAGGATAAAAAAATGAAATCTGATTTTCATGTATTTGATTATTTCATTTGGTGGAACAACTTTGTAAAGCTCTAATAGAATGTACTGAACATTTTATTAGCCTGTATTCTGCATTGGAGATATTATAAATGTGTCATTTTATTTTCACTCTAAATAGTAAAGATTGACTTTTCAATCACGTTTTACTACATTGCAAAGGTGATGTGCCAATTTTAGATGGCAATAAATTACAAAATACCATAATTAGACTCAGTTATGCTAAGTTTCACCTCTTATTAAAATATCCAGTCAGAGGCATTCTCTGCTGTTGTTATTTATAGCTCCCCATCAAACAGGTCTAGCAAGGACAGTATCAATAAAAAAAAGAGACAATGGACTTTGACCACCGAGTCTGTAAGGATCCACCACACACTAAGTTTTAAATTTATCTAATATTAACCTTGCCAGTAGGAAAGTTTGCCTCTTTACCTTAATGCCATGGTGTTCACTTCTTTGAACAACTACTAGCTATAAATCAGAAAAAGTTTGTTATATAACCTAGCAAAGTGATCCTTTGTCTTTGTGAGTGAGCATTTGTGTCAGTCACAATGCCAGGAGAGCATCCTTGGCAGCTCCCCTCTGCTGGGTAGCACAGCCACAGCAATAACCACTGCCCCTCTGCCAGCTCCAGCAGGGCGGCCGACCCCGAGAAACCCAAACCTGAGGTCAGCAGCATGCTGAGGGATTTGGGGGTGGAAGGGGTGAGCATGCAGTCACCAAGGGAAAGCAAGGCCATGGCCTGGCATTAGGCTAAAACCATGCACTACGGTTTTTCATCTCTAAGTTATTTTGGGTGGAAAAATAAATCAAGAATACTCCACTGGATTATTGGTTGCTTCCTGAATTAGTTTCTTAGATTGGCAGCCATTAAGATGTGTGCTGCTGACATTGCCTTAATTGCTCAGTCTGGCCTTTTAAAAAATATCTATTCATTACAGAAGAGGGCTTTGCTTTACTCTTTTATGTTATACTGCTCCAAGATTGCCACTACAAATTCCACAAAGAAAATTTTTCTGTTGGGCTCAAAGATTTCTACCTCCAAAGAACGCACATCAGCAGGGCCCTGAAGCCTGTCAGACCCTGCTGAGGACAGAGAAAAGAAAGGGGTGGGAGGGATGAGAGAACTTGTAGCTGTGTTGTTTTCCACTGACTTCATCCCACAATGGATGCACACTCTGGTTCAAGCTTTCTCCATGACTGAAATATTTCTAAGGGCTCTCTTTGGGGTAGATTTTCAGCTATTTTCTATTGTGCAAAGTCACACTGGATCTCCTTAGTTGTCAGGGAACTTGAAAAAGCACTTTTGTCTCCGTCTGATACCCAGCTGGTTATTTTTTCATCCCTCTGCAAAAGTTTGCTGAAGTTGGCTCACAGATTCCAGAGTTAGAGAGGGAATACAGGCACCTACAGACCCCCTTCAAATTATAATCACCTACTGTCCTTGCAATATTAGCCAGAAGGTGGAATGAAGGCAGGAAGGGGAAGCAATAAAGTTATGAAAGAGGGTAGTCAAGAAGTATTTGCTTTATATTGAATATATTTAGTCTTACTTTACTGTTTGAACAACATTTTGGTTTAAGAGTAATGTTACTCCCTTATTAGTCAGAACATATATTATCAGAGCAAGAATCCAACTGGAATTACTCAAGTATTCTTACAGAAAGAACTACCTAGCTTTCAAAACATGTTGTGCTTTGAAAGCTTTATTGACAAGACTGTGGAAACATAACAGAAAAAACAATCAGCATGCAGTTAATTTAGGCTATTGAATTGCAATATGGATGTTCTTTACTGTAGCTTTCAGAAGCCACTGAGCAATTCTCACTGCAATGAGCAAAATCTTCACAAAAAAAGAAACTATTTTTTCCTTTTCTAATGTAATACTCCAACTATATTGGTTTCACTGTTTGGGACTTTCCTACAAATGAACATAAATAAAAAATAACTTTTTCATCTGCCTTTAGAACACTCACAAACGGCCGCACGGAATCCAAACCAACATGCAAGAAAAATATAGGCCCACTTATAATTCAATCTGGAAAGGCATATTAGGCTTTACCCAGGATGGTCAACATAACTGAAAACAATTTCTCATTAGTTTTCTCTTTTATATTTACTTTTCTACTTTCTGTAGTAATTTTTTCTTCAATATGCACACCCACAGCAGTAGATATAATGGCATGTAGATACCTTCGGCTCATATACTAAAACAGCAGTTTTATAATCACATTTAATCTGGTTTTATTTAAATCTGAACACACTTCTTATAGAGAACAACCTCCTAAATAAAGACAATGTGAACCTCTACAGGAATCAAAAATAATAAAGAAAGTGATTGGCAAGACACTGCTTTTTATACTGGCCGTTGAAACATTGTATAATCCTCACTTCAGTTTCTTTGTCACTATTTCATATGTTTACAGAAGCTTGAAAAAGGCAAGTCTTCCTTTTACTGCTTCATCTACCTGTTTTACTTTCTGTTGTCTTGAGACCAACTTTTTCTTCACAACAGCCACAATATCTCAGGCTTCTTGATAATTAACAGAAATCATAAAATTTAGAGTAGAAATAAATTATAGGCAAAAAAGCCTCCCCCAAATCCACCACACGGAACAAAAGAGAAACTATGCCTCATTTAGTAACAATCCTCCCACCCTTCTTCCTCCCCTTCTTTTCAGCAAGTTTTCTTGGCTTAGTTGGCTGACTGCTTCTTCCTGGAAATAGGTCAGCTTCCAGCCTGAGAGCCTCTGTGTGTGTGAAAGCCTGAGACACTGCCTTTCCCTTGCAGTGGTCCAAAATGCAAAAGCTGCACTGAGGAGTTACCAATAATCTCCCATAAAAGCAGCCTAAACCTGAAAGGACACGAATTGTGACTGAAAAGTTGCAGAGACTGTGATAACACAACAAGGAGCTGTCTATTTTGCTGTTCTGACACTGCTGCAGAATAAGAGATCTAATTAAATTTAACCACAACTTCATTAGTTAGTCTGCAAGACTTGTCTTTTTCCTGGTGACTCCCTACTTGTGGCCCAGATATTGCCCTCCTTGGCTTCCAGAGCAGACAAATAAACCACTCTTCATCTGTAGTTAAGAAATCCAGACAACCTACTATACACACAAGGACTGGTTCCAAAAAAAATGCTTAGGAGCAGCTCCTGCAGGACCGACAACTTCTTATGAGTTTTTAATAAAGACAGCAAGTATTCAAGCCTACTCAAATGTATTATCTTGGCATGTTTCCATCCATGTTTTCAGTGGGGAAAAGATTTATTTTACAGAAAATTGACTTAATTTCTATCTCTTTGTTATGACATGGAGTTTTTCTTTTATCTTGGTACTAACAGGATTTGTGAACTTTGTCCTTAGAATACCAAAATTTTTTTTCAACACCACAAAGAGATTAAAAGTATGTGAGGGTAACAAGCTATACACATACATATGTTATTTATGCAGTTGTCACTGGCCTTCACAAGTAATGATGATAAACACAGAAAACCATGCATGCTTCCCTATGATAAAAACTGGCTTCGCAATTGGCATTTCACTCCAGCAGTTTCTCCTCCCTTGTGTCCACATTATCAGTGGTCGTGTTTTCTCTTTTTTAAACCAGGAATATTTCCAAATATAGTCAGAGAAGCATGAGCCACATGAGGAAATGCATGTCACCAGACTGAAAGCAATGTGACTGCTATCTGTACACCCTATATGCCACATTTGCTCATCTCAGCTGCTATGAAAACATGATTGCACAAAGCAAAAATGCAGGTTTTCACACAATGGGAAATACCAAGAAGGGAAAGCATGTACAGGTATCTGTACTTCCCTATCACACTCTAGCCTTAATGAAAATTACAGTGCGTTACATTATACTGTGTGTTACGTTATATCACTGTTCAATGTGACCTGTAAGGCTAGGCTAGAAAAAAGCTGAGGGACTTGCCATCACCATCCATCCCTCTGCCACTCCAGTGTCACAGCCTACAGCATGAGGACTGCAGTGGGTCCAGTGACCATTCCATCATACCATTTTTAGGACAGCATGTTTAAGACCCTGTTCCTCCCACACAGCTTCTGAAGCTAACTGGAAGCTTAGCTCCGTACACTGTACACAGACGGCCACAGAAATAAGAGCAGCTTCAGCTGTAAAAAGTTTGCTACATCAGCTTCCTGCAAGAAGAAAAACTCCGAAGCACCACAGGATATATAACACAATACTTGGAAGAGCTATAATTATCAGAACATTTGTTCTCCTATGCCAGAAGTAATGACTACTTTTCTCCTTTGATTTTAATGGGAGCTCATGGCTGGGCATCCTGAATGGTAGGCAGGTGGTCCCAATCACTCACCTGAAATTGCGCCTTAATGCACCTTGAAATGATCAATTCTGGCACCAGATAGTGTCTAGGCAGAATTTAGGCACATTAAAATCAGGAAAACAATCCAGGAAGCCCAGACTTCAGCAGCTGGCTAACCCACAATGAACCTAAAATTAGATGTCACTTAGATGTCATTACACAAAGTTGCACAGAAGTTTAGAATATGAATCAGGTGTAGAAGCAGCCCCGTCTAAGAGCAAAGTATTCTACTCTACTGTTAACCTACTCTGATACAACAGTAAGAAGCAATGAAGGATTTTCAACTTCATTATTTTGGCTTGTAATAATTAAATTATTTAACTAAATAGCTATGCAACTTTCTATGCACAACCAAATAACCAAATGTGAATTGTATGGGTAGTTGGTCCCAAACAGCCAACTCAGAACTCCTTCCAGCTAAGTGCCCAGACATTAGGCCAAAGGCAAGATGTATCTTTGCCTGTCTGGAAATATGAATATTCATCCATTCAGTATATGGGGTGGAGACTGCTTTGTTGCCAGGGAGAGAAGATGCTTCTGGAAAACGCTGAGAGGTGAGTCTACATGACCACTAGCCTCAAGGGAGAACTAGACCCATATTTCCTAGGTGACTATTACTATTACTTCTGAAGCAGCTACCTCTCAAAAAAAAAAAAAAAGCTGAATTGGACACCTCTCTCCCAGAAGTCTTCCCCATTCTTGACCTCATTAGCAGGAGGCACCTCAGGATGGTGCCTGAGAAGGATGGAGTTCAAACACCCTCGATCCACCTCTTAGCTGCAGGAATCTTCCTGCTCTGCAAGAAGCTGGCTTTTTGTGCATTTTGAAGTGCTGAGTCTAAGGCACCTAACCCTGCACTCTGGGGCAGGGGGACCATGTTTTAGGTGAAGTGGGGCTGCAGCAGGCACTCTCCCAGCCTTCAGTCCACACACCATATGGGGTCTACCCAGATGCCAGTGCTCAGGTTGGTGACAGGATACTGGAGTTAGAGTTCAGAAGCAAGTTATCTTTTTTTTCTTCTTTTTTTTTTTTTTTTTAATTTGGTAAAATGAAGCCATTGTACATTTTGGGGTCAGAGAGAAGGGCCCATGTACATTTAAGAAGAGTTTTCTGGAGATAATACTTGCTTCCACAAAAGCAGAACAGTTGCTTTTTTGTCTTCAGAGAACCAAAGTCTATTGTAGCTCTCAGCTTCTCAGAAGGACAACTCCAGACTCTCAAGTACTTTTTACTGTTCAATATGATGAGCTGGATTTTGGCACCTTGAAAAGGAAAACAAAAAAAGAAAAAAAAAATGCCCACCAACCCCCACACCCCCCACCCCCCCAAAAAAAAAAAAAGACTGAGAGTAGAGAAAGTGAAACGAAAGGATATTTGGCTAGAGTTAAATGGATAACTATTATTAGCAGAAGGACTATGTGAGAAGCACTGCTGGATTTTTTCTCAGTTTATTGTTTTGCCCATTTTACTAAGAGTTCCTTCTTCATCATTTCTGCTATTTTATATTTGACCTAAATATATTTCAGACATGTTTAAATGGGAACTTTATTTGGTGAGCACAATTAAAGAATGTGTTATGCCACTTAAATTTTTTCTATGCACAAAAGTTTATCTAAATTATTATTTGAGCAATTTCAGCTAAATCTGAGTTTAATATTTTAAATTCAATCTGTTCTATGTGCATCTAAAATACTGCATATAAAGACAACTGAATTTTATACTACACAGTAGGAATACTAGATAAAATAGTTTTAAAATTCATTATTATAGACTGCTGTCATTGTCTTATTAGAATTTACTGTTAAGAAAATTGAATCACTGAAAAATTATTTATTAAAATGCTTTGCTATTCTTTAGGTAGCAATTAATATTCTCTTCAAACAGAAAATTCAAATGAGAATACAGGTACAGAGACATTTGAGTCACACACCCTCCTCTGCAGTGATATTTGGTAACTATATAGGATGCACTAGTTGCCTCAGGACATAATACTCCACTTGCTGCTGCTTTGAACAGGTGCCTCAAGGAGATTATTTTGTGTTTTACTCTCCTTATTGTAGCATGTCGCTATAAAGAAACCAGGACACAAATTCTTGACTTGAGTTGCCCTGATTTGACACCTACACAGCTAAGAGAATGGGACCAGGCAAGAATAAGTTTAAGCCTGAATAGCAGTAATTTACTGTTTTGTTCTTTAAGCTGAATATATAATGAAGTAGAATTTCTCAGCCAGTGTGCTTTCATAGCTGAAGGGAAACTTGAACACAACAGGGACAGAAACTGAGGAATTATGAGAAGTGACTGCTGTGCATGTGGAAATTTAGACACACTGATAGCTAATCCACTGGTTTACCTACATGCTGCTGCCCTACTGCAGGCAGCAGAGAGCATGGCACAGGCATATCCCCCCAGAAAGTGCTGGGTTGACAACTTCTAGTAACAGCATCCTTAGCTGCACTAAGCATGCAGACCTAGCACAAGGCAGCTACTCCTCAGTCAGGTAAGAATGCTGATCTTGCAGCTGGCTGGGGTAGTTGTTTACCAGGTAATCCAGTGGGTGAAGCAGCCTGGTCATCTGCAGTCTTATCATCACACACAGCTTTGTACTGCAGTCCTAACAGAGCATCAAACACTACCAGCTTTTCTTGCTTAAGGTCTCTTATGTTTGAGAAAGATAGCTAGACAGGCAGATAGATTAGCTGTCATAGAGATAAAAGGCAAAAATTTAGTTCAATCCTTCACACCCATCCACCCTCCCCCTCACCTCTCCATCCTCAAACTCCACTATTTCCTTAGGGATTTTCTACTGTGCAAAAAACTTCCTCCCTGAAGCCTACTGTTGACAGTAATTTCCCCCAAGATTTCTTTATTGTCTGTCCTTTAGAAATAACCAACCATGCTATGCAAGGAAATTCGTGTGATTAAGGAAAAAAACAAAGGCATGCAAGTGTATGATATAAGGGAAGAATGATAAACTTGGAAGCAGGTTGCAAAGGGCAAAACAAATCAGGAATAAGGCAAGAGTTCCATCAGAGCTGTGCATAACTTCCAAGCCCTTCACCCTGTCTAACAGCAATTTGAAAGGGACAAAAGAATCTGTGACATTCATCATGTGTGACATTCAACCATGCACATGCCATTCAGTTGCACACAAAATGTCTTTGCTCATCCTCCATTCAAAGAGTGTTGATCCTTCTTCTTTTCCTGCTCTTTCAAGTCCTGAATAATATGCTAGTCTGACTATATTTTTACAGCATGTGCATCTCCAGGAGAAAATAAAATTTTCTCCCCTGGGGATCCTGAAATGCTACTGAGGGAATAATTCAAAATAATGATTACCAACACTCAGAATATTGAGTTTATTTGGCAATTCAGAAATCACAGCCTTATTTGCAAGTGATGGAAACACTTATGTTAACACCACTAAATGCCTTTAGTATTCACCACCCCCAGAAAACAATTGCAGTATGAGCAGGAAGAAGATTATTGCATATTGCCTCACAAAGACACAAACTCACATTCGACCAATACAGACAGAAGACATCATTTATCCAGTGTAATTCACACTCACTTATTTTTATTATCCTTTTATCAGTGCCTTAAGAAGGGATATGTCCCCATAATTATTTAGCACAGATATATGTCAGTTTTCCACCTAAGGGTTTATAAATAAACATCCTTCTCTGTTATCACTTTTAAGAGAAAAGAAAACTAAAGCTCAGACAGTTCTCTGATGTCCTTGAGTAATTTAAATTGGAAGAGTAGAGCCAAATTATTTACACAAAAAAGTAAGCTTATCAACTTGTTCTGTCTCGCTGCACAGGGTCTGAAATCCCAACACTGTGTAGTATCCAGACCACTATGTGATCTAAAAGCTCCAGAGAAAAGAAGCTCTAAACATTAAAACTGCTAATGGAAATGTCCTAAGCCAAGCAGATAACATGTGTTGGTATGCAAGTGCATGGCTATGCCGATGAGAATCCAGTCTGTGTCCCGTCTGCATTTCAGCACGGTCACCATGGAAATGGGAACCAGCCTGCACAGAGCCTAACAAAGGAAACCTTTAAATGAAAATAACAACACTGGATAGAGGCTGCACAAGATTTCTGCTGGGGAAAATGACTTGCTTTACTCATCTGGAGATGAAGAAACTCCTTTTACCTGCATTAATTCTAAAGGAAAGTACTTTATTCACACTTAGCTGTTTTGACATTAAGCCATTACACTGCTAGTTCCAGTTATTAGCCCTCATGAAAATACATCGCATGAAGTACATACAAACCCCACTTTCATTCATTCAAAATTACAATAGTGACGAAAGACCACAATGAATAATATTTATATAGTGGCTAGGAAGCACAATGAAAAAAGGAGTAGCTGTACTTTTACTTCTTTAACTTCTTAAATTAAAGTGCTGTGATACTGAATCAAAAAAGCAAAGAACAATTCAAATGTTGTTCCAGAGAGCAGCAGCACACAGTTAAAACTTGTTGGTAGGATCTCATGTTGACTTTGACCACATTATGCACAAATAAATATTAACTGTTAATGTGTTTAGGTGTCTGATGGTAATAGCCTGTATGCTGTCTAAAGTAAACATAATACAAAATACAAGTCCTGTAATGCAGTATGAATGAAGCCTTACTTCAATCTGCAATGCTGTGAGAGGCAAAACTCCAAAAATAATACATAGTAGGGCTGCTACTTTTTGCTACCTCAGAAAGAAGGGAGAGACAGGTTTACTTAAAGAAGAGTTCATGTTTAGGTCCTCCTTTCAAGCCATCTCCAGATTACAGAAAAATTTTTTACATTAACATTACTCACAAATATGATAATAAAACATCAAGGTATCAAAAGATGATCACAAAGAGGGAGAAAGGCAGAAATCAAAATAGGCTGTACAGATTTAACTTGGTGTGCATGATTGCATGTTAAAAGCATTTTCACCCCAACTTCTAGCTTCATTTATGGCACCAAATGTTCTGTTTCCATTTGCTGTTCAGTTATCAGTTTAGTCCATTCTGCTTTGTACATTGCCATGTCCTTTAATGTATATGATTTTAATCTTAGCAGCTTCCTTGTTGATTATTGCCTACATATATTGAAGATAAACATTTAAGTATTTGCATGTGACAGAGGATTTATTTTTCAACACTCAAGTGAAATGAGAGATCATCCTTACCTCCATAAAAAAAGTACTTACCACCTTGGATATCTAGTGATACAGCTAAACCCTTATTTTTTTCACATTTAAAATATGATTTCCATTTAGTTCAGTCACAGCTGTGAACACAGAGCAGTTCTGCACATCAAGATGCACTTGCACAACTAGCTCAAGCCAGTGGAAGTGACAGCTACAAGTGAAAGAGACTTTTCCAGCTTTCCTCCCTCCTCTGGCCACGAGTTCTGACTGTACCCTATGCCAGCACTAACAAATAAATTGCTCAAGTGAGCAGAATCAGTTTAGCTCATCTCCAAAACTAACCTGGCTCAAAAGGGGGAAAAAATTATTTAAGTAAATGGGTCCCTGACCTGTTCCCAAGACTAAGCCATAGTGATATCACAGAGAAACTGGTGGAAACAAGCAAACAGGAGTGGATGAAATGTCCTTGCAGCGTCAGCTCCACATTCAGGTCAGCTTAACCAGAACGTGAAAACGCAGCTTCAGTTTTGAGAACCCCTGGCTGAGCAAAGAGAAAGAGAAGAACACAAAAGCTCCAACCACATGTCAAAGATTTGATTTAAATGACTCGTCTCAAATTGTACTCAGCTTTTGCAGGGACAAAAAAAAAAGAGAGTGAGAAAGAATCCACTTTTGTAAGGAAAAAAGATAAATTTATTTCTCTTAATCCTACATTTCATCCTCATTCATTAGAGCATTTTCTAATTTCAAAATTAAGCAAGGGAGGAGTTCCAGCTCATTATCTGACCACACCATCTTTCTCTGTTCATAGGCAGTGACAGCATGGTGTACTGATGTGCAAAAGAGACAAATCCAGGTGGCTAACTTACTCTGGGCACTTCCCAACTTTTGCATGTCAAATGCCATTATTACAGCTTCGATCCCAGTTTAAACAACAGCATACTGGAGAAAAAGAATCCGTAAGTAGGGTGGCCTATTCCTCTATAGGGCCTTACAGCCTATTACTTACAAGAATTTCCATCATTGGAAACTCTCTATTCTACACAGACACACCAGTTTCAGGTAGAACTGTTTTCTCCTTCAGTCTGCCTGGGTCCCACAGATAGACTTGAGAATTCATGGCACTCATGTGGTAGACCTGTAGCCCAAAAGGCATAAATAACCCTTGTGTCGCTGCAAGTGTTCATTTCAGAATTAAGGGTTCAAGGGATGTGTACTTCACAGAGTGGAGATTTTATGAATGTTCTAAGAGTTGTATTGTTCACATCCTGGGTTGATGGAGAAAGGTGCATGTTAGGCTTCAATATGCAGACTTGCTGAGATAGTATAGGCAAGGTCACCCCAAATTTTACTTCCTCCCCTATGTATGGCTCACCAACACTATCACTTGACAATTCGCTCTGAAGTTAATTATTCTTATAAAAAGGAGAACAAGCTGGTTCATCTGAAGCCCAGGAAGCAGTTAAGAGCAGTACAGACAGTCAGGAGACCACCATCCAGAAGCAGAGTGGAAAGTAGAGTGACTTAAACAACAATGGACATAGCTTTAAAAATAACAAATAGCATGAGATGTCAAGAGAGAAATTTTTTGTATTTGCAGATGTAGAATCTAAGACCTCACACAGAAACATTTGACTAAGGTGCACGACAAGGTGGACATAAATTAACTTAGAATCTAGCTGATAAAAATGCATTTCTTTCCAGAGGAATACAGTTTTGCACAGACTTATTACCTGGCCAGATTTAGGTAGACAATGCAAATAGTGCCTTCCTGCCAAATTTCAAATATGTCCTCTGAAGCATGAGGGCACTAGAGCTTTCCAAAGAAAATGTTACCAGAATTGAGCCCAGGAAAGCTACTGTATTTTCCACTGGCTTCGCTCTCAGAGAGAGTGGGGCTGTTTTGGCTCTGACTTTTAAGAACAGGATAAGGAAAAAAAATGTATACTTAAAATGTAAATTTAAAGAACTGGACGTGGCAAATCTATCAGCACGTCCAGCATGTAGCAACAGAAAAGCTTCTGGCTTTGTTGCATAGGTTGTCCTGTTAATGCATCATTTATTCCTCTTGACATAACCTACTTCTCTATGCTATACACTTTTTGGTCAACAATTAACAAGGTTGGTAGCAAAGTCATGCTATCAAAATGATAGCTCTGATTCAGATCTCTTCTTCTTGTATCATCTACAAAGTCTTAATGACTTTCCAGACACAGAAGTACACATCAGCAAGGAGTAACCCACTACTTCACTGTTGCACTATTTTAGTTGAATTTAGAGACACAGCAAAGCACCCCACGTGACCTATTTAATGCACCTGATAATTCAGAAGTTAATATACTGATATAAAATCAAGGGTGGAATAACTTGGAATATTTTCTGGAAGTAAAGACTAATTCAGCCAAGCTATCCCAATTAAATTTAAGGATATCACCTTTGAAAGTAAACCAGTTCACTAGAATTCAAACAACTTGAAAATTATTGTGGGAGAGCTACAAAAGTACCACCATAGCAGAACTCTAAAAAGACTGAAGGAAAACTCTCCTGTCCTGAAACTTTTTGTTGCTACTCCAACAACATCAAAAAAGGCCTTAGCAAGTATTAACCCAGTAATTTCATCCACTAACATCAAAAGTCATGACACATCTGAAATGAAAATTATGACAGCTTTCAGATGTAGAAATTGAGATAAATCATGGGTAGTGCCTGAACAAAGTAGACCTATCCCACTTCTGTCATTCAAAATGCCAGGGGAATTCTCCTCTCACAATCAGCCCTTATCTTCTGCTTTCAGCAGTGCTCTAAACCTTTGCAAGTCTTAAGACCCCATGAATTACAGTGAATGCTAATGGTCCTGGTTTTCAGTAGCTGTAACCAGGAGAATAAAGGATAGATTAAGCAAAAGTACAGGGTGGAATGTTTTGCCCACTGGTAGTTTACAGAATTTTTTTTTTTTTAAATGCCAAGTTGTTTTTGTTCTATATATCACATCACAGGTTAATATTTTTGTATTTTACTTCATACCCTGCAGCCACACATTCCACTGCAGTGTTCGCTATAGTTACTGAAAGAACAAGTTAGAACAGCTCATCAGCGAAATCTCATTTTCATGCTGCCTCTTTGGTGACTTGCTAATTAAGGGGTTTTGAGAGTATACAGTAATATTAAAACTCTAAAACTGCCTGGGAATTTGCTCATGGCAAGTGAATATGATTGCTTATAATTCCCAGGAAAATAGATGTAATGGTAATTAAGTTAGCCAAGAGAAGGAGGAGATGGTTTAAGTTTCCCTATCCTTGTCCAAGGAGGGACATCTGCCCAGCAGTGTAGTAACAGATCTAGAGGACTCTTGCAAATAGGAGCAGCACTCACAAAGAGAACATTATCTTCGCGCTTAACAAGGTATAATCATCGTATAATCCTAAATTCACACATCAGACTGTCCCCGTTCCCTCCGCTCCAGTGCGCACAGAGTCCATTTTCGGGAAAGTGAAATCCACGCCACTCCAGGAGTTTAACCTGCTTTAAAATCGCCGCCGAAGCACCGTGCCCGCCCGCAGCCGCAGGCCCCCGGCTCGCAGCCGCGCACCCTCCGCGCCTCCCTGCCCGGCTGCCCCCCGCTCCGCACCTCGCGCCCGCCGCTGGATTTTCCCTCCCTCCTTCCCTCCTTCCTCTCTTGCGTCCCGGAGCGGCGGGACGGACAGACGTACCCAGCGCGAGGAGAAGAGGCGGCAGCGCCGTGTCCGCGGAGCCCATGTCCGGCGCGCTGCAAGGTCGGGCCGGGGCCACTCCGAGCTGGCTGCTTCCCAGGGCCACACTGAGCGCCACCTGCTCCGAGCCGCCCCCAAATACTCTTCCTCCTCCTCCTTCTTTTCCTCCTCCTCCTCCTCCTCCTCCACGCCCCCTGCGGTCCACGGCCGCGAAGGGGCCGGAGGCAGCTCCTCCCGTCTCCCGCCCCTCGCTCCGCACCCGCGGCGCAGCCGACGGTGCTGTTCCCTGCAGGCTGTGCCGCTGGGTTGCCCCACTCAGTTCCCTCCTGGTTTTGCTGCCTGGAGGAGACCCCGCCACGGTCGGCCCGCCTGGCGCTGCCCAAGGCTGCGTGCCCTTGTCATGGCTGCGCTGGAAAGGGGGCCCCGCGATCGGGACACCCACCAACCCTGCCCTGGGTACCCTGGGCAACAGCGGCTTGGAGGGCTGGGGATGCCTCTTTTTCTTATTAAATTGCACATTTGATGACGCTGAGTCTATATCTTCTTCTTTAAATTTCTTTAAATGAAATTTTTTGCAGAATATACCCCAAGCTCTGCAGGAGTGAAACAGGATCCAGAAGCCTTGCGACGCAACTGTCTCGAACTTGGCAATGACGGTGAGGATGTATTGTCTAGGCAAAATAACTGCCCGTGTTTCCTTAGATGCCAGGCCAATATCCAGGTAGACAAAGAGAATCAAAACCAGTAAAAATAGGGAGATGAGGACTTTGACTTCCTAAGAAATCAGAAAGGGTTCTTATGCAAGGTGCTGTGAAGCTTTCAGTCTACTTAGCCTTGTCAGCACTGTTTGAATACTGTATGTGCAGAGTAGTTGAAAAACATGCATTTTCTCTATCTCACAGTTCCAGTAAATACCAAAATTTATGGCACTACCTTTTCATATGGAATGTATTTCATTTTGTACCACGAATTCTGCTGAATAATTTGAACTTCTTGGCATTAACATTGTGTAATGGAAAAGACAGTTGGCCTGGAAAATTGAAATAAAAAAGCTTTCTTCCTTCACCCTCCTTGCCATCTAGGTCATGACTGTTAGGTGTGACACACTAGATATTGTTTAAGGAGCACCTGTATTCTCTCAGCTTCTTATTTGCTTTTAGCCTTTAGAAACTGAGCTGTAAATTAAAATGAAGAAGTTTCTCAGCATTTGTCAGCAGGTGGTTTTCAACAGGGTTTTTTGGACATGGGTTTTATATGGACAACATGTGGTTAAAGAAACCTCCGCCAGGATGTTAAAATCCTCTTGATGGAAGCGGAGCAGGGACCTGTCCTTACGCTGGATTCTTTCATGTATTTACTTTATAGGACACACAGGACTGTTATCCAGCCTAATTCAAGAGCTTGTACATGGATGCACTGTGAGCACTTCCCGAGACACTGTCATTGCTGAACTCCAAAGCCCTTCCAAGGCCCGTGGTCAGTCATCACCTGGGACAACTCACAAGTCTCTGGGAGCACTCTGTTTCCTTTGCAGGGTGTCACAGAAGCCCTTCAAACACCTCAAGCGGTATTGAAGTGCAGATATTGAAGCAGCAGCACCAGCTTCAGCACCCAGACTGGTCCAGTGACCAGTGGGAAAATTGTGATGGGAAGAGCAACCATGGGAACTTTTCTTTCCATCTGCACTGAGTGTGTACGTGTATGTGTCATTCCAGGACAAGAAGGAAAACCTATATTTCCACAAGGAATAAGAACATAATTAATAAATACTGATAAAAGGACAATAAAAAATAACAGCAAAAAAAATCCACATCATAGAGAAAAATGGTTTCTTAATAAAGGAATAAACCTAGACTTGCCCTCTGCCCCACCCTAAAATAACCTCTGCAGACTAATGTCTCAGTTTCTTAAGAAACAATGTCTTTGATTCAGTTACATCATTCTAATTATAAATATATCCTTAGGATATGAAACTTTCTTTCTCATCCAGATACAATGCTGAAGAATAATTTCTCACACACAAAGGCTGTCTCCCAGGGTGCTGCTCCTAAGACCAACATTCTTCAGTGTTTACAAAGAATAGGCTGTAGGAGAATAAATACTGTGAAAATTACTGTATTATTCAACAATACTCCCTTAGATGAATGCTTTTGTTTTAAACAATTATAAGCCATTTGATAACAACTTTCTCATATAATCCTGAACTGTACTTTGCATATTATAGGAAACAAGAGTTTTTATATTGCGCAATATTTCACCTTTTTTGACTCCCTTCAGAAATTTTATACATATATTGCACACATTCAGGGAAATTATTATTTATTATTGTTCACCTACACTGGTAATTAAATTACTCAGAGAACAGTTTGGTTAGTGCTCCTTATCTCTGCACTATAATATGGGGTGTGATACACACCCTTTGTTGTACACGTGTTTGTTGTTTACTGATGTTTTACAGCACCTTGTCATGTCTGCTAGTCATTGATCATAGGGACACTTGCCAAAACCACCATATCTGCCCGAGCTTATTTGCAAAGTTTCAGGCTTGGTTCTATGCAAATACAGTGTGCACATTGGAATAAACTATTTTGTTATCAAGGGCCAAACAAACTTTCTTGTTCATAGTAAGGACTGTGTGAAGCAGTGAAACTGTAGTTATCTTTTCATCACTATGAAAAGATAACTACAGTTTTTGCATTGTCAAGAAAAAATAGAAGTTGCAGAGTGAAGATAATGAAGAAATCTTGCTTTTAAAGTTATTCTGGTGAACACATACTTAATGATCAATTTTACAATTTATGCATGTTATTCTAGCATTTTAATGTGATTAAAAATGTTCAAATTAATGCCAGCCTTTTCAGAGAAATATGCAGGTATCTCCATTTTTTGTCATTTGCAAGGGCTGACCAGAGAATCAGAGTTTCTGTGGTATGCAAAACTCAGCAGTTATTTGTTAATGTGTTTCTCGGAGGGAATCTTGGAAAAATGACTAATTTACACACAAAAGGCCAAGATGAATGGCTCCAGGTCACTCTTTGGTTTGTCTGGAGATGCTAGAGGAAAGGGCTGCAAATATTAGTTATTGTTTTTAGCAGAAACATGGTGTCTGTAACAGAAATGTTACATTAAATGCTCCACTGAAGGAAAAAGAACAAGCTACTAAAAAAAAACCCCAAATCTATAAAGGAAATGTCAAAATTAGCTGTGAGGATGTAGTTTAGACACTAGTAATAATTCAGTTTTGAAATAAAATTGGAAAAAGTCAAAAATACACTTGTGGCGTTTTAGGTGTCACGTAGGGAATAAGCAGAGGACAAACCAGCACTTTGCTCTGCTGCTGTGCAAGCCACACATTTTTAATGCTTTTTGCAACTTTGGTTCAATCATTTCAAAGTGCTACACAGGAACTTTCCAGTCTTTGTCTTGATGCACAGCACCACTTCCTATTCTGGAATACCAGCATACACTTACCTGTCTCTTGCTGTATTGGCAAAATAGAACTGTGTTTTATCCAGCACAGAATATATACACATATTTTTACCAATTCTTTTTTCAGCTAAGAAAAGCTTAAATCTGTCATGTGGAAATAATAGGGAAATAATAGGAATAGGATGCAATGAATCCAGTGAAGAAGAGTTCCATTCACCTGTGATCTCAAAAGTGAGGTCCTACAGCAAAGCTAACACAACCTATGTAATTTCAGGGTCTCTGGAGGAGTTGATGTGCTCCTCCAAATACCAAAGTATTTAACCTTAATACAACTCCAATAACCACATGAACTCTTAAAAATAGTGTTTATCTTTAAAATATTTATCAGACAGGGTTTAGAAGTACCCAATGAAAAGAGAGGAACCTCTATTTCCTTAGAAATAGAAATATACCTTTGTTTACGTTTCTGAGCATTTTTATTTTGGAAACTTCATAATTGTTTGGATTTTTTTGGAATTAAGATCTATAAATTATTCCTTTTTATTTGCCTACCATCAAAAGTTGCTCAAGAATTTGGTAGATATTTTTTAGCAAACCTGACTCCCTTAAAAATTTCCACTGAATCCCTCTGAATTTTTAACTAATTATGTGGGAAATATTTTAGTCTTGCTGCATTACTTTGGGACGGATTTGTTTTCCCTCTTTTTTCCTTCTAAGATTATTAGCAATTTAGATGTATGAAGCTAATGAAAAGTAATATTGAATATAAAAGAAATCTTTTAGTATATCTGCAACTGCTGAACTGGACCTATTCTCTCCTGGTTATTTGCTACATTTTGTAGGATTAGCTACAAACCTTGAGTAAAAGATGAAACATCAGAAAGATGGTGGAAAAAATGTGGTAATGTGATCATTTGCTGTCTAGTAGCCTCTAAAAAAGTGTTCACGTTATCACAGAATCAATTTGACTAGAAAAGAATTCTGAGATCACCAAGCCCATTCCAATGTCTAATTACCCTTTCTGTGAAGAAATACCTCCTGATGTCTAATTTCAACCTCTCCTGGAGAAGCTTGAACTTCCGTCCTCTCATCCTGTCACTGCTTGAATGGCAGAAGAGACTGACGCCCATCCGGCCACAGCCTCCTTGCGAGGACTGATAAGGTCTCCCCTGAGCCTCCTTTTCTCCAGCTCCTTCAGCTGCTCCTCATAGGACTGGTGCTCCAGACCCTGCCCAGCTCCATTGCCCTTCTCTGGACTCTCTCCAGCTCCTCAGTGCCTTTCTTGCAGGGAGGGCCCAGAGCTGGACACAGCACTCGAGCTGTGCCCTCAGCAGTGCCCAGTACAGGGGGACAATCCCTGCCCTGGCCCTGCTGGCCACACCATGGCTGCTCCAGGCCAGGATGCCATTGGCCTTCTTGGCCACCTGGGCACACCCTGGCTCATGTTCAGCTGCTGTCACCAGCACCCCCAGCTCCTTTCCAGCCACTCTGCCCCAGCCTGTGGCACTGCCTGGGGCTGTTGTGACCCAAGGGCAGGACCTGGCACTTGGCCTTGTTGAGCCTCACTCCATTGGCCTCAGCCCATGGATGCAGCCTGTCCAGATCCCTCTGCAGAGCCTTCCTGCCCTCCGGCAGATCAACACCTCTGCCCAACTTGGTACATGCTATGGATTTAGTAAGGTAATACTCAATCTCCTCATCCAAATCTTTTAGATATTGATCAGGATAGTAAATATGTGGAAGCCCAAGAGTGACTGGCCCCAGCTGGATGCAGCACTGTTCATCACCACACTCTGGGCCCGGCCATCCAGCCAGTTTTTAACTCAGTGAAGGGTGCTCCTGTCCAAGCCATGGTCTTCCCGCTTCACAGGAGTGTGCTGTGGGAGACAGTGTCAAAGGCTCTTCTGAACTCCAGGTAAACAACATCAACAGCCTTTCCCTTGTCCATCATGTCTGTCACCAGGTCAACAAATGAGATCAGCAGGGTCTGCCTTTCCTAAACCTGTGGTGGCTGGGTATTATCCCTCTGATCCCTACAGGCTGCCCTGTCAGTGCTGTGTGATTGCACTCAAGATGATCTGTTCCATAAGCTTCCCTGGGACCAAGGTCAGGCTGACAAACCTGTAGTTTCACATACCTTCCTTCCAGCCCTTCCTGTGCATGGGAATCACAAGGATCCTGTGGACCTCCCCAGTCAGCCAGGACTGACAATAAATGATGAAGAGTATCTTGGCAAACTCTACTGCCAGTTCCCTCAGTACCTTGGGGTGAATCCCATCAGGTCCCACTGACTTGTGGGTGTCTGAGTGGCACAGCAGGTCACTGACTAATTCCTCCTGGATTGTAGGGGTCTGTTCTGCTCCCCATCCCTGTCAAGCAGCTCAGGGGGCTGGTTGCCCTGATGATCACTGGTCTTACAGTTAAAGACTGAGGCAAAGAAGGCATTAAAGACATCAGCCTTAATCCTCATCCTCATCTTTGGAACCATATTTCCCCCACTGAGTTCAATAAGAAATGGAGTTTTTCCTTTGTCTTTCTTTTGTTATTAATCTTTTAATAATACATTCCTTACCAGCTTGCAAAAATCTTATTCACTTTCTAAGAAAACTTGTCCTGGGGGAACCAACAGGCTAGCCCTCAGAAACTGAAATAAAATCAGAAAGTTCTTTGCATGAAGGGCTGGCAGGATGGTCATGAAAGAGGGGCCATGTGCTAAGAGATGACTTGCCCACTCCGAGGGTTGGTGACACGTGACTGAAATGGTGCCATTAGGCCATGTGCAAAGGTGTACATGTTTCACCTTCTGTAGATTTTATTTGGTCACTGGTGCTGTTTCCCCAGGTCTCAGTACTGGGGCCAGTTCTGCTTGGTATCTCCATCAATGACCTTAACAAATGGTTGTGGGCACTCAGTCTGTTTGCAGACGAGATCAGTTTGGGTGGAAGTGTGGATCTGCTGGAGGACAGGAAGGCTCTGCAGAGGGATCTGGACAGGCTGGATCCATGGGCTGAGGCCAATGGTGTGAGGTTCAACAATGCCCAGTGCCAGGTCCTGCCCTTGGGTCACAACAGCCCCAGGCAGTGCCACAGGCTGGGGCAGAGTGGCTGGAAAGGAGCTGGGGGTGCTGGTGACAGCAGCTGAACATGAGCCAGGGTGTGCCCAGGTGGCCAAGAAGGCCAATGGCATCCTGGCCTGGATCAGCCATGGTGTGGCCAGCATAATTGAGGTGGTCATCCTCCTCCTGTAGTGGGCACTGCTGAGGCCACATGTCAAATCCTGTTTCCTGTCCAGTTTCAGGCCCTTCATTCCAAGACACTGAGGGAACAAGCCCAGAGAAGGGCAATGGAGCTGGGGCAGGGTCTGGAGCACCAGTCCTGTGAGGAGCAGCTGAGGGAGCTGGGGGTGTTTGTCCTGGAGAAAAGGAGGCTCAGGGGAGACCATATCAGTCTCCACCACTTCCTCAAAGGAGGGTGTGCCCAGGTGGGGGTCAGGCTCTTCTCCTAGGAAACCAGTGACAGGATGAGAGGATGGAAGTTCAAGCTTCTCCAGGGGAGCTTTAGATTGGAAATCAGGGAGAATTTTTTCACAGAAGGGATGTTTAAGCATTGGGACGGGCTACCCAGGGAGATGGTAGAATCACTTTCCCCGGAGGTGTTCAGAAATGACTGGACATGGCACTTTGTGCTGTGATTTGCTTCATAAGCTATTGTCAAAGGGTGAACTCGATGATTGTGGAGTTCTTGTCTTAATTATTCTATCATTACTTAATTACTTAATTATTCTATCATTCTATGAACTATGGATTAGCATCACAATATGAAGCACATTTTACTCTCTAAAATTTGTTGGCTGGGTGTTATAGGTAATTTTCCAAATACCGGGAATTCATGACATATAGGAGCCAGGACACAAAGGAGCCAGGACACTGTGTTAATTTTGGTAGATGCTCCAAATAAACAGCAAAAAGCAATTCAGTAGTTTGTGAGATTCCTGAGAATTTCAAAATCTTCATCACCATAACTCTTTTTTTTTTTTCCTGGTTAATAGGGTCATTGGAAATTTTACCTGAACCCTAAAGGTTTTGAGATGCAACAGCATCTATTCAGGCACAGTGTAAAAATGCTGAGGCTGGAGTAATAGGCTTTTGTTACTGAGATTTTATGAGCTGGCATCTAAGAAAGTGAACTATTAATGGCTATTAGTTTGGACCATGAGAAAACTGAGAAAGATTTCGTGGTGTGTTCTCCAAAATGATAGAAAGTAATTTACATTTCTCAGACTATGTCTACTGTCACAGAATTGCTAAACTTCAAACACTCTTCAGGGAAAAATGAGGATATCCTCTGTTTTTCATCTTAACCATTCTGATGGAGTGAAACTGTTGTAATGGAAAATAATATGAAGAAACTTTCACTAGAGAAAGAGATTCTATTCTTTTATCCCAGGAAGAATAACAATACCCTGAACATGAATAAATCTTAAGGACCATAGGTAATACTGAGCTAGATAGGTGAAGCTTTGCAATAAATATTAACTTCCAATATCAAATCAAGCTGAACCATAACCAAGAAATGTGTTTTCACCACCACTGAAAGTGAAAGAGTGGGTGAAGGGGATGGACAAAGTGTGCCAAGACAAACTGCCTCGCTAGATCTGTAAGTTAATCTACTTCAAATACTTCTGCTCCCTATCCCATGTCTTTGAAAATCCCCAGGACATGCAACATTCAGAGAGCCCTTGAGGAATGTCTGTCCTTTCTGAGAATGCTCAGAAACTGAGAGAAGAAGAAGGGCAGAAGGGTAAGAGCATGAGCAGGGAAAAGCAGAAAAGTAGCTCTATACCCCACTGTGCTAAAGTCAGAATCAAAATCGGCCTTTCTAAGGTCTTTCAGTGACTTTTTTTTTAATTGAATGAACAAAATCCAATTATCTCTGAGGTGTCAGCCCTCAGTCTTTCTAACTAAACCATGATTTCACTGATTATAGCTCATTTTATCTCCCACTTTTAAAAGCAGAATCCAGTTGTGCTGTCTAAATTGTGGTATCAGCCATTTGTTCCTAAAACTCCATCAGCACTTTAATCTGTATGACTCTTTATTGTCACAGGCCTCAAATCACACCCACTGCATGAAATGGTATTATCTCTGAACTGTGAAGTGCTAAGGTCTGCTTCTGATAAACACAATGAATTATAATCCAATTCTGTGAAAATCACACATCACATTACAGTTCCTGCTGTGAGAAAATGATTCTGGTTATTCATTAATTCCCCTGAAAAGCAATTTAGGCCAACCAACCAAAACTAGAAATGGATTTTTTTTCACCTGATTTTTATTGAAATGCTCCCACTGGCAAGGTCCAGCAATCTCTTAATCAGATACATACAGAGTAGTTCATTTGGTAAGCACTCCCCCATGACTAGACAGGATGTTGATGTTAGAGAACTATGATTCAGCATCAAAGTAGTCTTCGATGAGAGAACAGTTATTAGAAATTTTGTAATGTTTTCTAAATGTTAACGGTGATATAAAAAGAATAATCTTTGTCTTCTTGGAAGTTTTGATACAAACATTTACTAGGTCTAAGGACATTAATGAAAATAATTTATAATTATGCAAGACCATAAACTATTTGGGTTACAGGAATAAGTTGTACAGAGGAATCTGTGGACAGGAAGAATGTTAGATGAATGAATGAATGTGTCTTTCAACTTTTATTTAGTGTCATGGAAACAACTCTATGCCAGGAAGTCATATGATCTTCTAAAAAGCTTTCAAAATGGGTATAAGCACAAAGTCCATGAATCTAATGACAGTGTATTTCTGACAGCTTGACCACATCAAGCTTTCCTGGATGTTATGCTGTGCAAGAATGCTTGTTTCAACAATGCCTTTCTATTGACAGTTAGATTAATCTGTTTTTAGATACTGAGATGAGTTAATATCATTCTTATATCAATAACAAGCAAACAAACTACACAGGAGACTTGTTAGACTCTTAATTTCTTTTTTAATCAATAAAGCACATAGAATACTTTTACAGGAAAAAGAAAATGCTGTGCAGAATGTTGTGGTTTTCTTAAAAAGTATGTAAATCCCCGTTTATTCCTGTTAAGTGGTATAGTTAAGAGCAGTACAGTCTGATTACCTTTTCTGCTTTTATTTTTGAATGATCTTCATCTATACAATAGGCAATTAGAGAAATTAACCAATTAGGTTATGCAGAATTCATTAGATGAATATGACCCTAACTCCAGCCTCTTGGTGCCAGGTGAGATGAAAACCCTTGGCTTCAGTTCAGGGTGGATTCCCCTGACTCAAGCTCTGAAGAAGAGGAACACTATGCTCAAAATGATTCAGCACAGGATATGTACTAAAGGGCTCAGGTAAAGGGTCAGGGTATGTGGGCTGTGTCTGTAGTAATGGCTCATAGTAATGACTTAGAGTGAAACCAGACAAGCAAAGGAACTGCCCATGGAGCACAAGCAGCTGCTCAAGATTGCTCTAAGGGAGCTGTTTCCTAAGATTTGTAAAATCATGTATGGGATCACCAATCTCTAGAACAACCTGATATTGAGGCAGGAGTGTGCAGAGAATCCCTGCCCTATAGAAAAGTAGCTTGTCCATTTCCATTAAGTTACCTACTTCAGTGTTGAAGTTAGGAACTGAGCTGGGTGGGCCAGAATCCTTTCGTTGCCTAATCTCTCATTACACACCCAATTTATTATTAATTTTTACACAAATTTGCTTCAATAAAAAACATTTATCTTCATAGTTATTAGAATCCCACTACAACCCTAATGTGTCTATTTTTAGGAATAAAACTGGTTACATGATGTAAAATTAGGTTCTGGTACCTTTAGTGCCTGCCAAATTTAAGTGAGATGTTCCTGATACTTGCAATATTGCTTTCAGTAGGTTTTTGTTGTATATCATGAAAAGCAGTAAAATACTGCTCTTCCAGTGCTGTGTGGAAAAGATAGTATGGATAAAAATAACAAGTTTACTAATGGCTAAGAATTGTGTAAGAATAATGTGCTATAGTGCTATCCCCTTTACATACTTGTATGTATGTATGAATACTTATCTTTTAAATAGATATTATAATTGAAAACATGATAATAGGACAAATGTGAAAAGAGAGAAAGCATCATGAAAGAGGAAAGCAGTGTGGTTATACAAAGCTTATTACTGTTTTTACAGTGCAAAGAAAGTCTAAAATGAAACACTGATCTTAAACATACTCTACATTGATAAATACTATTGATTTATTTTTGCATAGTCTTCATCTAGGGAAATAGACTGTTCTTTTTACTTATATACTTTTCAGTTAGGCTGATGCTTTAAAATAAGATATGAAATGTCATGGGAAAAATGAAAAGCTCTGGTTAACAGCTTGTCATAACTAAATAGTGAAAGACTTATTAAAAGTATGCTGCCTAAGAATTACATGTGTCTTACACAACTTGTGAGTAATTTCATGAAGCCAGGAAAAATGACCTCATTGTTAACAAACTGAATGAATAATAATAAATACAAGTATTTCCTCATCTACCATAGATTTCCTACGTGTGCATAGGTGAGTCACAATTCCTTCAAAATTCTGTTCCTTTACAAACTCATTAGAGCTTAACAACACTGCTATGCCTTTTCAGAGATACTGTGAGAAAAAAAAATTACAATTTCAACGTGTTTGAATGCATTGGTGACAAGTGCTATTTAATTCTTTCAAACAAATAGGCAAAAAAAACCATTTTCCTAAAGTAAAACCTAGCTGAAATCACTGCTGTGATTTATCTTCACAGTTCAACAAATAAATTTTTGGTTTCTTTCACAATTAATGAAGCAGGGTTTCTATCCACAATTCCTCTATGTCACTTTTCTGCTTCCATTCCTGTGTTCTGTGCTCAGACCCCCTTCAGGCAGGGGGCCCTTCCAGCTGTCCAGATGAGCACAGACACCACGTCCCACTGCCTCAGTAGATCTCCCAGGCTCTGCAAAGCACAACCACCCACAGTGTTCCCACGGAGGGCTCTGCCCTCTTCTCTGAGTCATACTGCTACCTTCAGCAGACTGCTGCTATGAAATAACCACCTTTCCCACACACACGAGGAGAAATTGCCAACACTTTCAAACTCAGTCCTACTTGTTGCATTCACATAAGCCAGCCTTTCCCAATAGCTACTTTCTCTAACTTAGGGACTAAATAAAAGGTACTGAAGAGGGACAGCACCTTTCAAGCAATGAAATACCTTCTGGCACACTTTGAGAGTTTTACCTGTCAAGCATGTTCAACCCAATCTATATTCTCTTCTTGAAAAATAAGTGTTTATAAAATTTATCACTCTTTTTAAGTTATTACTATAAAGACAGTGATAAGCAAAAACATTTTGGAAAACTGCTTTTTTTTTTTTTTTCTTCGGTGATATTTGTCCCAAGAGGAGGAACAAATTTTCCTGGCTTCCTTAGCAAGGCAAAGCTTTTCTGCCAACAAGTATGTCTTACAGAACTTAGAACACCTCCTCAGCATTTTCTGATCTACTGGCAATCAATACTGAGTCATGCTGAGGCAGCATTACACTTTGCCAGCTTGCATCCTTTTTCTCCTGTTAATTTCATGTGGCTCCAAGAAACACAGGAAGCTCTCAAGGTCATGGCACAGCCATGAGCCTCAAGGAGAGATCCTCATGGGAGGAAGACAAGTGCATGAAAGAAAGGAAGAAACTGAATGATCTAAATAGAAAGAAAAAATTTCTTAAAGAAACGTTTTGCTATCTACATTTCAGTGTATTCTCATATAAACTTTTAATCTTTGACACAAAATAAACATCATTTTTTAAGTGCTTATTTAGTATGCAAATTCTTCATCACTTCTTAAATTCCTAAGTAATAAAGATGAGCTGTGACTTATAATACTAGAAGAAGCTTGCCAGTGATGAATTTCCTATCTGTGCTCTTTTGTTAATTTTCATTTTGTACACTTTAAATTCATTGGATTAAATAGCTACACAAGAAATTTACAGTGACAGTTTATGAAGCACCCTGCTGGCTACTCCAAGATATACAGCAAGAGTCAAACTTTCAGGGTGCCTCTAAACATTTTCTGCATAAATATGGACATTTCAATTTGCAGATAAAATTATGCCCCTGCTTATTTGAGTACAGTGTGCAATCAGATGGGCTTGAATGATTTGTGCATTTTTAGGCCTGCCAAAAATATATTTCAAGTTCAAACAGTTATGTGATTTAATGGATCAGCCCTTTATGGTCCTTGACCATAAAAGTCCTTTTATGGTCCTTGACCATAAAAGTCTCTTTCTTAGAGTATCCTTCATTCAGCTGGACATGCTAAAATGAGCAGAAAGAGAAATCCATGGTATATCATTAATTTTCACCCAATATTCTGGAGGTGCTTCTGTCTTCTGAGTTGCCATTGCATCAGCTATCACAGAGCATTCTCAAAGTTTGCATGTTCTGCCTTGTGAATTGACAATCTACTTCCACAGAACTGACATTAGGAGGGAATTTTAAAAATTATGAATTTTCCTTTTGAAAATCATAAGGTAATAAAAAAGACTGGGATTGCTACATACAAGCAGACCTGTTGTGTAATTTGGAATGAAAAATTATTCCACATACATAGGTATATAAAAATATGATTACAAACTTTCTGTATTCAAAAATGTTAGAATCTTTGAACTCAGTTACTCTCCAAAAATGAGCAACGCTGAAAGGTATATTCATGAAGATCACAAAATGCTTCGAGGTTGTTAATTCTTTTTTTGCATCATTTCTTTGCATGTGTGCTTGGTTTTCTCCTTGTTTTTCTGCTTCTTGGGTTTTTTTTGATGCACCAGCATTTGGAAAGCATTGTAACCACTGCATATAAGTTCATAATTTTACAGTAACATTTTGGAGGCAGACCTGAGCAAAAAATTTCTGGTTTTTTTAAATTTTCTTTTTTTTTTTATTTCTCCATTTTCTTCTTTAACGGCCTTTTGAAAAATCCAGCCTGCAGAAAAGAAAAAACATTATTAAGAACTGCTCAAAGCATACAAACCATACTAGTTACATTTATGTGTTTGGTTCTTTCTACTATTTTAATACTTGCACTGCTGTACAAAGTTAATGAATATTTTATCATGTCACTCTTTTTCCTGGAATAGAAAAACTAAGTGCAGTTAATATATAGTGGAGTGATTGCTGAATCATTGTTTTGATCACATATTGCTAAGGGTTAAAGTGCTTCAATTAATATTTGGTACTCAGTTGAATAAATAATATTTTATTTTATAATGTAAAAATTTTCGAAAGATTATGCATGTTGAAATTTATAAACTGTAACCTTCTAACTTAATTATGAACAAAATATTTAGCCTGGGGAAGAGTGCCCACTTGTGGCAAGACTTACATCACAGGGCCTAGCATCTCTTGCACAACAGAAAAAAAAACCTAGTTGAAAAAGGTCACAGCAAAAGCTTATAGAAAAATCCCTTAATAAACCCTTGCTTGTACTATATTATCTTATTTTTCTTTCCTTAGCATCAGGGCAACATAGATTTCAATCAGGAAGCACTGCTCGCTCCACATCAGAAAAATGCAGTGTAATTAGTTATTTTGTAATTTCTTCAGGATTTCACGTTTACTTTATCTACTACTAGATAAAATTATTTTCTTTGAGGTTCTAGTTATAAGAAAGAAATGATGGAGAATTTCAGCATATTTGTTTAGGCTCCTGAACACAGGGACGTGCAGCTTACCTTCCACAGAGCAAATATAAGCAGTGCAAGAATCAAGAGTCCAGCAAAGATACTCAGGAGGATAACCCATAAGGGGACTGTACCCGGTGGGTGTTCTTTGGAAATCTTGATCATGGTCTGCAAAGTGTTCAGAACATAAGAAGTAAATAATATGTCCTTCTGAAATATCAGAACAGCCACAGCAATTAATCTGTATGCAGTGATATCCCAGGATACCACTTCATTTTACCTACAGGAATTAGTAGGAGGGAATTAAGAAAATAATCTCCAGCATGAAAGGCTGTGTTTACACTTTTGTAAGTATTTTGCACTTTTGTAAGTATTTTGTAAGTGCATTCATTTATGAGAGTGGCCCTGCTACAAGTCAGTAATCATTGTTCTAAAGGACACAGGACCAAAATCATGAGCAGTGGAAGAGTAAGCTAAGGAGTTTCTTCAGTACACTCTTCCTCACTCAGTGCAAGCCTCCCTGAAAGATGGAGGTAAGCAAAGTGTAAAAGCCTGTGCAGACACTAACTTGATTTTAAACATGGCATATCTCGTGTAAACCCAACAGAAACAAGTAATATTCACTTTTAAATAAATGTGACCATATAGGAGTTTGAATTAACTAAAGACTTTATTAGAGACCAACTTTATACATGAAAAGAGCATTGAAGAACTGAAAACTAAGCATGAAATTAAGTCCCTAAAAAAGTTAAATCTGAAATTCCTTGTTTCTCATTATCTGCAAGCCTCTCAGCTGTGTTTTTAATCCTCGACTAAATTTTAATCTGCCACTTAAAAGAAATTTCTACATACAAAACCAGCTAACAACGGACCACGAATTTTTGCAAATAATTTTCAAAAATATTTTGTGCAAGATGTAGTTCACATTGAATATTATTATTCTAAATTTTGGACTATAAACAATAAAAACTCATAATAAGACTTCTGCCTAAAAAAATGGACACTGTAGTAAGCAAGCTCCTCCATGTACAAGTTATCACAAAAGACCAATGTTTAAACACTATAAATGCTTGGAATTGAGAGTAGTAAAAGGATGAATAATACCTCTAACAAAATTTTAGACATTTCTATTTATACCTGATGCCACTGCTATCATGTAATATATTTCCTTATCTACGAAAATCCTAATGAGTGTCTGAAAAATAAAGGGTCCTGTTTCAAATATACATCCTGGGTAAAAAAGTAGAAGGAAAGAATAAATAAGGAAATAGTAAAGAAAATACCAAGTATGATCAATTTGAATTGATTCAGAACAATTTTCAAATAATATTGATTCCTTAAATTAATCTTAATTATATTTTTAATTTACATAGCTGCAGGAAGTATTTATATTACAGCAAGCAGAAAAAATCAGATAGTACTTATCCTTATCTAATTACATTGGAGTGTACTGGGCTTTTGGTTATTTTCTGACTAATTCTGACATTTCTACTGTAATAGAAAATCACTTCTGTTTAGAGTAGGTTAATGCATTACTAAAATTAACAATCAGTTCGTTAGTAATGGATGAAAAAGAATGTTTCCATAGCACAACAAAATTCTATGGAGAATAAATACATCAATTATCACATTCTTACCTCCAGTTTTTGATGGTCATTTCTCAAAATCAGTGATGAGTTCTCACTCCTAAGTAATGCTTTTACAACAAGGGTTAAGCTGTGAATACTGGCCTGAAAGAAGAGAGTAGTTGCTATGGTTTACACTTAGGTATTTTTAGTAGAAACTTTTGTAGCAATGAGAGGAGTGAAGGAAAAACTTAATGCTTTGGGGGGGATGCTCAGAAACATGAAAGTCAGTGAAACTGCTCATGTATGTGACCTCCAGCACACATTATTACTTGCAAGACAGTAATACTGCTCTGAAAGGGTAGATAGCAGAGATTTCAAAAGAATATTAATCAATTTTGGAATACTAATGTCTCTCTTTTGTTTGTTTTTTTTTACATCAAAAAAATGCTTCTAGAGTTTAGAAATCTTCACAGACTTACTTTAAAAATATGTGCTCCTTCTTATATCTGCTGGATTAGACTTTGTGGGTGCATAAGTAGCTATTAGGAAAGGACCATCAATACAGAATAAGTAAGGATTGTCTTCTTACCATGGTTTTAAACTCCTGCTAAATTATAAGTACTTTAAGGATAAGAAAGTGCATGTGACCCAGTTTTAAGGAAATTTTAAAATAGCAAAAGAAACTATTTCAAATACTAGAGGAAACATTTAAGAAATTGAGAGGCACAATTTTACTAGATATTAGAAACATTGGCTTACGTTTCTCAAATCTGAAAGTATTCTGAATACTTTACTTACTTTTATGATGGTAGGTTTCCATACTCTCAATGAAACATTCACTTGATATATGTCAGATGGGACCAGGGCACAATTAATAGAGGCACAGCTGTATGTATCACAGTCCTGTTTGAAAGGGACCAGAATGAGGTAATAGGAAGAGACTTTTCACATCATTAAAATAAAACCACGTAAACTACTGTATATACAGATCACTTGCTATGATACCCGTAATAAACTGGTATTAATTACTATAGCTTTTTATGTAAAAATGACACTGCATTATGTAAAACAGGTTGAGAAATTTATGCTGTGCTAGAATAGACTCAGTTTTTGCAGGCTGGCAAGCCCTGAGGAATCTCTGTAGCTGCAGCTGTAGAGCGAAAGTCATCACAGAACTCCTAAGGGAGGCACAGCTTGCAAGAGCAAGTGTTTTTCTACCAACCCAGCTATGGCTCTTCTGAAGTGTTTTGTAAATCTTGGGACACCTGAATCTCTCAAGCAGGGAAATATGTGTGTGTGAAAATTCAAGTAGCTTTACTTCCTAGTATCACGTCCTAGCTGGGAGTACAGCAGGATTATGTTGTAAAAAGTTGGAAACCCTTAGCCTAGACTTTTTTCACCTCTGTGAAGGACAATTATAAGCATGGTAAGATACTCTTCCCATGACATGGTTTCATTTGCACCAGAAACTCCACTTTCACCTCTGTGTGAGGACACCTTCCCCCTGACAGGCTAACATAACTACAGCATCAAAATCCCTTTGTAACTCTTTCATCTAAATGTGAAGGGCTAGTCTTTTCCAAATGGGATCATCAATTACAGTTGCATGGAAAACCTGCCAGGTCTACTGGATGTCTAAAGAAGCTGAAAGGGACATAAGAAGCATTTAAAATATTACTATTTATTAATTACAATGGAAAAATAGACAGTAATGATTTATTCAGCTGTCAAATGTGCTACTGCTATTTGCACATTTTTTAATTAAACACCGAACTATCTAAATTCAGTTCCACATTGAGTTTTGCAGCCAAATAAAAGCCAAGCTCTAGTCAACACAGAAAAGGTTTTCTAAGTGATTAAAACAAAGTGTGATTCCAAATGACCCCGTTTCAAAACAGCTTTTACACATCTTTTTCAGAAGTTCTCAGCTCCAAGATCTAAATTAATGTCTGGGATGAATATATATAATATGAATAGGCTCACCATAATTGTATCCCTTGTAGGTTCTTTTATTTTTGACAACACAAATGGTTTCCCAGTGCCAATCTTTAAGGGATCAACAGGGTAACTACTTTGGCAGATGGCATTCTGTAAGCAGAAATACAAATAAATATTCCTATTGTCTGAATATGCAATCTGGAAAAAAAAATTATCTGGAAACAAGTCAACATTGATATTATTTAATTTTTAATAACAATTATAATGTCTACTAGCCACTAAAATAAAATAGCATATTGCAAGAATGCAGAATAGGAAATGCAGATGTCTTTGTATTGAAGTATCATTATTCAAACAGCACATGAAATATTTATGAGATAATTTAACCTAAACTCTATGCAGCTACTTTAACACCTGTACAAGCAAACAAGAGCTTCCTGCAAGATGACCATTATGTGAACCAGCAAGAGTTGGTTATTAAATGAGCTAAACAGCTTTTGCATGGGAAACCACAGAGCTTCTGCCCTAGCAAGCAGACAGGCAGGTTAAGTGCAGGATGCAGAATCCTCACTGGCAATATCCAGGGAGGGGGAGCGGATGCTGGAGCACTGATGGATCTCTCCGACTGCTCCACAGGTAGCTAGGAAATCCTTTGGTGTCTTCAGTGTGGGGGAATTGATTTTTTTCAGTCAGGTCGTTGACTTTCACACTGCTAGCATGGAAAGGATTACAAATCCTCTGTAATGCACTTTGTCACACTACTATCACTAGGTGTAGCTAGCAGGACATGAAATTGTCTTAGAAAAAACAAGATTTACTGAGTTCATATGCAAATGTGTCAAATGGGGTGATTGACTAGGAATGACAATAATGAGGAAAGGAAATCAAGAACAGACACAAGTTTTTTTGTATTCTAAATATGGGGTTTTTTGCTCATTTGATATTTGCTCTGAAGTGAACCTCATTCATATATTTTGATTTATTTTTCAGTTGGGCGCAAAACTAAGTGAAATTATTAGCAGGGAGGTTCATGTGTCTATGTCTCTGGGGGAAAGAAAAAAAAAAAGGAGGTTTAGGTCACTACTTAGTGAAAGCTGGGTTTTTCAGCCATGTAGTTATTGATATAGCTCTAGATGTAACATCTACAGCTCTAGAATAATAGAATTTGTTGGAATTGTGATCTCTGCCAGTTGCACTGGAGGACTGAAATGGAAAAACTCAAATGAGGGCTGCAGTGAAGAGCATTTGAAACATACGACCTACCATCCCCTTCAAGAAGTCTCAGTGCCCCAGAGAAGGAAGAAGCCAGAGGACTGCTAGTGCTGGAGAGCAGACATGCATTAAAGTTAATTTCAGTACCCAAAAGAAGAGAAGTGACAGAAGGTTGGGCTCTAGATGAACACAGCGGTATTTGAGCATTTGCAATAAGCACTTCTGACAATGAAAAGAATATGAGGTTCACATCTGAGTCTGGGCATCTCAGCACTTGCAATACAACAAACTAGCCTTGTAACAGTACAGTTATTGTTCAACACCATTTTATATCTGCTTGTTTCCTTTTATGAAAATTTTTCCCTATGTCTTCTTGTGCACCTCTGTACATACTTTTAAAATAGCAGTATCTTGTTATTTAGACTAAAAGCAATACATAATCCTAAATGTTTGCAATTTGCAGTTCCTTAAACATAAATTTCAAATTTAAATTGATCATAAAAATAGAAACTCCTATCTTACCTGGGAATGTGACAATGCAGTAAGGTAGAGGAGAGTGTTTTTGGCAGCTGTAACATTGGGAAATAAGATCTGCAGTGTGAGGTTTGGCATTGGAAAGTGTTCACCTTTTTCAATCTATAAAAAAAGAAAAATGTGTTGACTAGTACTTTCCTCTTTTTGTTGGAATTTGTTTGCGAGTTTTTTCCTTTACTGTGTTTTTATTTTCTTCTGCTCCTTTTTACATTTTCACAGTTAGTTATGCAAAAAGTACTTTATAGAGGAGAGAAGCCACTGTACCAGTGGTGGCTCCTGCTGGTTCCTCCTCAGGTGTGCTTGGGTAATTGCTCTTGTGCTGACCTGTTCCTCTCTCCTGTTTTCTCTGACGACAACAGGACATACCTGTAAGCAGCAGCTCTTTCTGGAAAGTCCTGCTGTGGTTGAGGATTGGAATTCCTAGGTGGAATTGCTAGCAGGGGAATTGGTGATACCACCTCTGAAGTGGACAAACTTAATAAATGCTCAAGAACCTTTTAAACTTTTTTCCTCCTGTCTACTTATTTGTGATTAGGTGCCTGCAAAGATGACTTTTACTTTACAAGATCATAAATGGTATGCTCTGCAATCCATCAGCTTTTTGACTCAGAAAACATAGACTGGCAAATTAGATGAATAATGCCTTAGACATCCACAGCAGACAAAGAGAAAAGGTAGCAGAGAAAAACACTGTAGTAGCCTAAAAGAATAGGAAAAAACCCTTTGTCATTGCTATTTAGTGAGAGCAGGAATTTTATCATATCCCATTTTTTACAGATGAAAGTTGATTTAGAGACTTTTATGCTATTATATGGGACACTTGATCAGTTTTGGATTTGACACTGTGAAACAGGATGCTCTCAAGATAACAAAATTCAGTTTTGCTGCAACTTTAGGTCAGACTTTTAATCACAGAATCATAGCATTGTGGACTAGTTTAGGTTGGAAGAGACCTCAAAGATAATCTAAAGTTCCAAGCTCCTGCCATGGGTAGGGACACCTTCCTTCCACTAGAAGATGCTGCTCAATTCTGGCCATGAACACTTCTAGGGTGGAGCATCCACAACTTCTCCAGTGCCTCACCACCTAATATCCAATCTAAATCTACCTCCCTTTCAGTTAAAAGCCATTTCCCCTTGTCCTACAATTACCTGTCCTTGTCAAAACTGTTTCTCCTGCTTCTTCTGCTCTCTTGAAGCCTCCCATCAGGTACTGGAAGACCCCAATGAGGTCTCCAGAGAGCCTTCTCTTCTACAAATTGAGTAGTCCTGACTGTTGCAGACTGTCCTCACAGGAGTGGTACTCCAGCCCTGTGATCATCTTTAGGACCCTCCTCTAGACCCACTTCAGAAGGTCCATGTCCTTATTTTGGGAGTTCTAGAGCTGGATGTAGTAGTCCAGAAGGATCTCACAAGAGTAGAGTCCATTGAATATCTTTCCCATGTGATTTTACTTTGCAGTATCCATTCAAGCAGGATGACTACGTTCTTGGAGTGTGGCATTTACCATTATAAACGTGACAGGATTTTGGAAATGGCTGTTCTAGCCTGCAGCAGGGGTAGTCCAAGTTCTCATTTACCCAGGCATGCTGTCTTTTCCCAGCTGAGAATAGAAGGTCTAAAACCCACCAGAACTACTCTGCAGGAGACAGACCATCTGAGACCTCCTAACTCAATGTGTTTCAAAGGAAGGAAGGAAAAAAAAAGGTTTTAAGCACAGCAAATGCATGTAGAGGGTTTAATGTTTTGTATACCTGCTATTTAGGTAATTCAAACTGAATGGAAAAAAAAATTAAGACAGTACCTATGTCATACACTTTTAATTGTTTCTTACCCTATAATGCAGAGTAACTTCATCCCCGATCTGCTCTGTTGTGTTAATAGCAGTAGGGACAGTATCATTTGCTGCAATTATAACATGGTGCTCTTTGAAAACACTGTGGGTTAAAAAAACACACAAAAAAGTAAACACACAAACTTCATAAAAACCCCTAGGAGTCAATAATATAGGTATTTTTATTATTTCATGAATTTCAGGATTGGTCTTGCAATTAAAAGTGCACTGCTGCATCCACTGAAGTCCAACTGCTGTGCTCCCTGAATAGGCCCCACTTTTTACCACATACATTTAGAATGCTTTGTTCAGATATAACAACTAAAAAAGAAAATACTATTCCCAAAATTAATACTTTAGGGTCTGATTTTGCTGTCCTTATTCTAGGTGTGCAGTTCCTTATCCTGGGCATTGACATATAAAACAGGCAGGATCCTGTAAAAGACAGAATCAAGCAAAACCAGAACAAAGCCAGCATATTCTAAATTCAGCCTTATTCCCCATAGGACACACAAAGTCTGGATCTGAACCATGAAATACATGCGAAATAAATTTGGCTTAATTATTTACACCTGAACACCACAAAAATGTTGTTATCCAATAATATACAGAATGCTTTTCAGGGAAGGAATCTAACTGAATTCTGGCTGTTTCTGAAAATAAAATGTACTACAAGACCTGCATTAAAGTATATGTCTGAACTTAAAAAAAACCAATCACCCAAGAACCTAAAATTAAGGCTAATTTTTGAAGATGGAAATCAAACATCACACCATGCAATATTACAGCAATACAAATCCATGGCCATCAGGAAGCTGGAAGTATTTGCTTTCTTATGTAATACTTTCTTATGCTTCCTTCATTCCTGAAATGCTTTTGAATGAATATACCAAAGTGCAGGAACCAAGCAAAAGCTGCTGTTGTACTTGCAAACTGCAGACCAAATTTAAGTAGAGAACATGGAATTTCGTCAAGTTAGGGACAGTAACTGCTCCACTATTTCATTATTTATCTTTTCACTGAAGGCTGTACTTCCACTTTATGAGCTTTGAAGCTTCTGCCTGTAGATACTGAGCACATTTCAAAAACAAAACAACACTATATTCTGTGAACTACTGCAATTTACTGTGCTAGCAAGTGAAGTACAGAGAAGTGTCAATACCTTACAAATATTAATCCTACTTCATATTTTACTGGAATTGTAACATGTCCTCTGTTGTCACTCAGGGTCTCAGGTGGTTCTTCACTGTCACTGAAACAAAACAACGTACGTCATTCAGATCAGACTGCTGGGTGGAAAGGGATCTTAGAAAATGAAATACCTACAGATCTGGGTATGAAAGCATACTACCCATTTCCAGTTAAGTACTGTCTCCTAAAGACAAATTAAAAATATCTTTTACAAAAACTAATGATTTAAGTCCTGCACCAGCCCCAGCTCACAGATGCATCTTTGTTAAAATTACAGATGGCAGGTGACTGAATGAAAACAGATCAATTAAAAGCCACACCATCACTAGGTTTTGTAGGGACAGCAAACACCGAGCGCAAGTGCATTCCTTTACCCTGTCAGGGACAACTTCTGCAATGCTCTTACTCTTTGAAGGCCAAACTTTCTGTTAACTGTGATTCATGCTAAAGTATGCAGTAATTCTCTAGGAGAATAAACCTTTGCTGAAGGTGAAATAACTGGAAATTATGACTCGCTTGTAACTCTAAAGCTGTAGAGAGTATCAACTATTTATTTAGTCCACTTAATCCACTACTGCACTGAATGCACCCATAAGGGTGCCAGCTCTACAGAAAGTTTAACTGTAGCTTTACAGAAAATTTAAGTGTTTGTGAGCTCAGAAGCCACTCATGTTTTACTATGAAACACAAAACTTTGGAGCTTTCAAAAAAAAAAAATCAGAAGGCAGAGATTGCAACTAACCTTGTTGCATATACATGAATAGTAGCATTTTCCAGGAGATAGGATGCGTTGAATTGGAATGATATTTTGAAGGAAATCTGTGTAGAGAAAACATTACACATTTTGAAAGAAAAAAAAATATATACCTTACAGGGATTGATATAACGAAAAATGTACCAACTTTTGCTTTTATCTAGGGAATCCTTATTAATATTTTACCAGTTTTCTATTAATCTGAATGAATCCACTATTTGGAATTTTCCCCAACCAAGAAGGAAATCCAATAGTTATTACTTATTAAAAAAAAGCCTCAAATTTTCACAAACCTCAGGAAAAAAATTTATGTAGTGTAGTAGAAACACATGGCTAAATAATTCTTAACCAAAAGCAATTGGTCTTACAAGCAATTTATCAAAACCTCTTTTTTCTTCTAATAAAAAAAAAAAAAAAGCTTTAAAGCCTGGCTATTCAAAGCCTGATTATTGCAGTGGAGATGAGCTGCCTGTAATAGGCTGCTGGATTGACACTAATATACAGTAGGACTCCTAGAATACCAAAATAAATGTTTACAATGTAAATAAAGGAGACACCACTAGGTATCAAAAAAAATCTGATTGTTGTTATAATCAGGGAAAATCTATCACAACTTGGAATTACAAAAAATTTAGGAACACTGTCCCAAATGTTCTTCCTCAAATCTGACACTTAAGAGTAATTTTATATGAAGGAAAAGTTTTCTTATTTGTCACTGTATGAAATTTTCAGCTCAGATTTTTATCTTTCCTTTTATGTGTACAAATCTTTATTACAAAGTGATCCACAGAAAGTTGTCCTATATATAATATTTATTGCAAAAAGCAGCTTTAGAAAGGAATATATTAGGGATCCTTATCAGTGAATCAGAGGTTAATTGATTTTTGAATTCAAAGAAAAGTGTGAAATTCCTAAATTTAGGGTTTTACAGCTACAGACAAACTTACAAGCAAAGCAGGAAAGGAAAATGTGAAAAATCCAGTAAAGCTGTGAATGGAACACTGTGGGCAGAGACACTGGACAATACACTTATTTGGCTTCAAGAAGGTAACAGCTGACTTTATCTCTACAAGTCCAAGACACAGGCTGGAATGTTTGTGTTGGAGGCAGTGTAAGAAGACATCTCTCACAGTCCTCCTGGAGCATGACAGAGGGGTAAACAAGAAATTGCCAGGAAAGATTGTCTTGTTTGTATGCAAATTGATATTTCCCAATTCAAGATCAAGTTTGGCTTTTTGAAGCCTTAGTTTAACTAAAGCTCCCTTTCCATCCCAACAGAGATGCAGACATCACTGGAGCTGTTCAAGATGGAGTTTGATTTTAAGTGGACTACTTGCTGGAAAGGCCTCTCTTTCCCCACTGAGAAGAGGTGAAGTCTTGATGCCTGATTTTGGCAGATCTGGGTTAGCACTTCCACACATCTTATTCTGTCTTCAATCAAGGAACTACATTTTATATACAAAATAACTAAACTTATAGGCTCCAGGCTGTGGAAAGCCTCAAGACAGACACTTCTGGCCAGGTGAGCCATTTGTGTCACTTGCATTCTGACAGTGTCAAGGATGGCAATATGCATCTATTACATCCTCATGTACCACATCTGACTGCCCAGCTACTGAAAATCTGATGGTTTTTCATCTGGCTTTGTGCCTCTGACCTCAAGGATAGCTTGGGAAACACACATGGAGAGTTTTTGGGATGAACACAAGAGAAAAGAACTTCAGAAGTGATATGGACTGCCCTGCCTTTAGAATTACATAGGGCAAGGAGAACTTGCATGCAGAGGGCTTTTTACCTCTTCTGAAGGTTTCAGAAATGGATATCCCACTTTACAGGTGATGTTGTGATTAGATTCACAGCTATCTTTCTGTATATCCTGAAGGGAAAAAGACAGTGAAATCATGGCTTTGTGCAAACTCCTTTAAAATTTTGACTGAGCATCACAGACCTGTTGAACACTGCCACTTTTCACTGTCAATATGTTGTGAGAGTCAAAGCCTTAGCTGAACTAGAACAAAAAGATGAAGCCACAAATTCTGCAAGACAATTTTCACCTATGGACATTTATACCAATTACTTGCCATTATGCCTTTCCAATGACAGCATTTGGAACAGTCACAATTATATGCCTAGTGGATATCATGCAAATTAGACATGGGGTCTAGCAGTCAACATATCTGTAATTACACAGCTTTCAAATTTTGGAAATATGCTCTCAATGTAGCAATAAAAGTCACATTCATACTCCATCAATTATTGCCCTAGGATCAGCAACAGTGCTATGGATCCCTGACTTCTCCTAATGCATAGCATCAGGACTGCTGACAGAAAAGAAACGGCCCTAAGTGCTTCCCATCTGAACTGGGGTGTATTTGTACCATATCTGCTGAGGCAGGAATAGAAACAGCCACTTTTGGAAATGCTGTCTGAGGTACAGTAAACACAGGCACTGATATGTCCTGTCCTACCATGACAGTGCTTTTTCTACACATGTGCAAAAGGAGAATTTTAGAGGCTCAGGAGTTCTACTGATAAAGAACAAGGCATTTCTGGCTCTACAGATGTACATCTGATGTTTGTCTAAGAGGCAGGCACTTTTCTGTGTGGCATTGTGAAATTTACATCTGTATTTTATGAACAGGGAGTCCACTCGTGTCAAAATAAAGACACTCCTTTGGAGGCATAAGCAAGAAGAGCAGCCCTGGGAAATCTCTTTCAAACAACTGAAGTGATGCCAAAGCGGAAAAATTAAGGTTTAATACAAAGGCTTCCTCATATCTCTCTAGCATTATATGTTATGATAATTGTGAAAATGTAAAAAAAATCCTACCTCAATGCCAGAAAAAATAATATTTGGAGAGTACTGAACCAAAACTCTGGTATTATAAGCACTATCTTTTTTGTTCTTCACAGAGAGCTGGATGGTGAACTTATCATTGCGCGACTTTACAATGAATGGAGAAGAGCTGTAAAATAAAGTAAGAATGTTGGACATATTAACTGTTGAACCTGTTTTCAACATAAAGAGAAACTTCTTTCAGTCTCCAGACTATCTTGTTTCTTAATTAGAAAGGAAGCCCTGGTAGAATTTATGATTCATATAGAAACTTTGTACAGATATCAAGCAATACAATAAACCCAGTGCAGTTACCTGTCTCCAGCTATGCTTGCTTTTACAGTCAGAACAAGATCAGAAATGCATATATTTTTGGCTCCACAATCTTTTGTGAAAGGAATCTGCAAAAAATAATATGTTTATTCTTAATTTTATTACATTTATTATCAAATACTTGCATTTTAATGTATTATCTAATTTTATGTAAGACCTTCTGTTTAATGATCAAAGAAGTCTTCCCTGATATTAACCAGATAAATATGCCAAAATCTTATAAAATGCATGGGTGAAATATAAGCTTTCTCAACACTCCCTTCTAAATTATTCCCCTGGATTCTGAAAAGAGGCATTAATGGAAATATGAATGATGGCAAGCACCACCAAAGTAAATAGGTAGCATTCTGCTCCACCTACCTAAAACCTGGCAATAAAATTGTTGGTAACTCCCTTCTATCTTCAGTCAGCTATGGACAACTTTGAAACACCAGCATGGTTCACAAGAACATTGAATCAAACTTTTCATTCCTGAATACTCATTTGGAGAAAACATCTCCTGGACAGGCTCAATGACCCCCCCCTTTCCAGACAATTTGTGGGCAATAGTTTCTGCTCTTGTGTAGGCTATGATTTGTACCTTAAATAAATTGGCTATTGATACATAATCTTTCTGACTTACATATTCTGCTATTGAATTTGGCAAGTTGCTATCAAGAACGGGTCCACTCTCTGGATCAGAAAAATTGAATTCCAGCAAAACCTTTACCGAGTCCTGAAAATCAGGCTTATCCTAGAACATAAGGAAAACAAAACTGCTGTTATGGAAACTCACTTTGGTATCTAAGGAGGTTAAAAAGACTCAAAAATGCTGAGGTAAAAAATTTTCCTGTCACATTGTTGCCATTCTTCTAGAGAAGCATCTGAATGCTTGCAGTTAATGATGAAATATTCAATGTGCCAGGAATTTCTTATAAATATTTACTAAGGTTTTTGTGTATTTTATTACAAAATTTCAAATAGCCTGAGCATATCCCACAGACTTTCCTTAAAGAATATCTCAACTATTGACTCACAGACTTTTTTCTTCTAGTTGTGGTCAAAGGATCAGTAAGATAAGCATCAGCAGCGTGACCTTTTGTGAAATCAAGATTAGGCCTGCTGTTTGGTGAAGAAAATTCTGGGTATCATTTACCATTAGTTTTGGATTCAGACACAACTGTGAAGTTTTAAACGTTTTAAATGTGCTTACAGTATGCAACTCCACACATTAGCTACAATTTCAGCAGATTCATACTCACAGTTGCTAATTATGCTTTGCATGAGTAAATACTCTCTATTCCAAGCCTAAAAGTTTATTTAGTGTATTTTATTGGGAGTAATTGCACCAAAATGCAAACTGAAGTTCTCTCACATGCTCCTGCTGAGTTTTGAGTGCACCTGAACTGCTAACCATGACAGCTGCTTGGTTCCACCAAAAGAGGTATGCTCTTTCTTAAGACAGACACAGAGACATAGCTAAAACAACTGCATATAAAAGTAAATTGTTAATACATGTATAAATAAATAACTCTAAGTTTTAAACAAATTTTATGTACACTTAAGATTCATTGTGAACACAGATTTTGTTGTCCAATTTGCAATTAATGGAATACATACTTGGGTAACACTAGTGTCAACATGAAAAAAATACTTTAAATGATTTACTTGCCAACATGTAGAAGTTATGTTTCGTACATTCTGACCCTTTGATCGTTATATTTTTTTGCATTTTCCTCTCATGGCTTTCTGTGAACAAGCTTCGAGATATCTGTCTTTGTGCATCAAGGGTAATCCAATACTGCAGACCTGCAAAGGAGTTTGAGATCAATTTTATGAAGCACTTTGCCTCTACACATTCTTTTTTCCCAAAATATCTTAGATGCACTTTGAATACTGAATTTAGAAGAGCTGAATTCAATTTTTTAATTAATAAATGTATGCAAGCATATAAGTTTTAGAGCTTAAAGCTTCCATAGCTTAGTGCTTATCTACTTACTGGATTCAAATATATCTTCTTTTGACTTTAGTCTTGTCTTAAAACAAATTGTGGCATCTATGCATATTGTTTTTCTTATATTTATCTGACAATTCTGTTGCTGAATATTGATGCTTTTAGGTAAAAATTGCATGGAAACATTTACTTCAGCCACATCACGAGACCTTAGGAAAAAACACAAAGAAAGTGCTTGGAAATAAGAGCAGCAACATTTTTAAACTTAAAAATGAACAAAATATGCAGCATTCAACATTCAGATACAGACATAGAATCACATAGGAATCATTTAGGTTGGAAAAGACTTTACGATCATTTGAGTCCAACTGTCAAAAATTTTACAGCTAGAAAGAAAAAAATTCCTTAATGTTCTTTGGAAAATACCAGAAGCATAAAATCTACAACTGAAGTGAGATTCCTGTGGCACATGCTGATGGCACCATGCTGCAGTACAGTAGCTGACACAGTATTGGCCATGTTGTGCCAATTAAGAGGCCATCTATTATTTCATGTTTTCTGTCTTGGCTGTGTGATGCTATAAAAACAACTGGCAGTTGCAATGCACTTCTCTGGCACATTTTCAGTCTGCATTTGTCTTTCTCCATTTAGGCAGATTACTGCATGCCTGTTAAGTGCCATCACAGAGAGAACTCATCATACAGAAAACTGAAAAGTGAGCAACAAAAAGAGGAGGCAAAGAAATGTCCTCAGCAGCCAAAACATATAAAGCACTAGAGCATTTTTTAAAGCTCAGCCATCACTCAGGAGGGAAAGCCCCTGAAGAACTGGGGACAAGAACAACACGATGGTCTAGAAGAGTAATTAACTATATATCCTATACCTAATACCAGTAAAAGAGGAATTATGGAGGAAACAGTCACAGGATTTCTCCACAGTGCTGTACTTTTTTCAGAAAAGATACCAGGTGAAATATTTCCAGAAGCATTTAAGCAACTCTACAGAGTCAGATCGATTTTAAGAGAGACTGAAGGCCTAGACCTATCCTTGACAGCATCACAGATGAGCATAATATTATACATAAGTTGGAGGATAGCAAACCATCTCTAAGGTTGTGGTAGACAAACAGCCTAATATTTGTCCCCAGTTTGTTTAACTTCAAATGTCTTTCGCCCCTGCAATGCATTCCTGTCTCATCCCTTAGTCCGATTCAGGTTCCTTTTGGCCATGAGATGCAGCATGTCAGTGTACTAAACCAAAGAAATTTAGCTGGTAAAGTAACTTCCTTCAGAATTGTGGTCTCAGCAATGCTGTGAAGGATATCACACTGTGTTTACACATGGAACATTTAGAAAGACACTACTAGGTGAAGTTCAGGAGAAACTGGGAGCTTGAGAAGGGTAGCAAGCCTTGACAAACTTGATCACCTACCGGGTGAGTTAGGTGAAACAGCAGGACAGAGAAAGCAAGGAGCTGGGTTAGCAATTTCCTTACCAGAAACAGAAATAGTTTTAGTTGTAGTTTAGAAATGAGGGATTGAATGTCATACTGTTTATTTGTCTTCTCCCTTAAAAATTATATTGCTCACTACTAGATCTGAATCATATTCATATGAAGGAAATGAATTGACTGTTAAGCAGAAGGCTTAGTTTAATTTTACAGATTTTCTGTACAGACTCAAATTGCAGTTTTCCTACTAAGAAATAAAATCAGTTTTCTTAGTGACCCCTTTACATTTGAACCTGTTCTTGATACTGTTTTTAAAATAATATGCAATATACTGTGAAAAAGAGAGAAATTCAGTTTTTTTCCTATTTTACTTAGTGCCAAAGTGGAATCAGTTTCTATTTTGAAGGTGGTCTAAGAGGACAAGTTCTTCCTTCTAGGCTAGCAAGATTTCTAGAGCATCTCTGTATTTATAACACTATACGTTTAGTTTAATGCTCATTCCTCTAGAAACATGTGAAAAGATGAATATTTGCAGTCAGTGCGAAAACATGGGATGAAACCAGTAACCTTACAAAGTCCAAACAATCGTGCATGCAAGTTACGCTGGTATCCAAGTAAAAGTTTTTTTTTTCTGTCCTGACAGTTGCTGTGATTTTCCGTACCAGAAGAGGGCAGCCCCACCAAGGCCTCCGATGGTAACATCTATCAGCCCGTCATCGTTTAAATCCATTTCTCCGTGCACAGATTGGCCAAAAAATTTCACTTTTTCCCCATCTCCACCTGATGCAATACGCTGTGAAATGCATAAAGAGGTTAATGCAGTGCACTTAGAAGGGTTTTGTAACAGTCAAGATGCATTTGACGGCACTGAGATGGGGTTTAGGCTTTTTAACTACGTTAAATTTTCATTACAATACCCCTAAAATAGTTACCATGGTGATGAACACACTATAAATTTTCAGATTGCAAAATATCTGCTTTTCTGGCTGTTTAGAGCATGTCAGAAGGTTTCTAATAAAACCATTTGAGTATATTCTTTAACAATATTAAGACTCAGTTAAATCAGTATGAGTATAAAAGCATAGAGCAATTTAAAAAGCTGTTACAACCGGTCAAGCCACAGCCTCATTCTGTGTTGGAAGACAGGCTTATAAACTGAATATACATTAGAGAAGCTGGCAATCTGCGGAGTTTTACTTCATACCTGTGAATATTTTTTACTGATTGCTTTGCCACGGCCGTGATAAATATAAACAGCTCCCCGATGGTCATCCTCCAAGGGAGAGCCTATGACAATGTCATTGTATCCGTCCAGGTTGAGGTCCTTCACTGCAGCAATCGCAGTCCCAAAGCGTGCTCCGCAGGGCTCATTCTTAAGAACTTTGCAGGTATCCTGTTTTAATGGGGAGCAGCACGTTTGCTTTACGGGTTCAAGACTCATCTGATATTCAAACTTTGTCTGTGGAAGAACAGATTTAGTGTTTGTGAATTTGCGCCAACATTTCAGCAATGCAGACTTTTAAGAGCTCCTGTCCAGAAGACAAATGGATGAATTAAACAGAACAATTACAAACTATTCCTGGTGATTACGTGCACTGTAGAAACTGTGATTCTACAACTATAATTCAAGTGTTCTTTCTGAGCAGCAAATGGCAATAACATTCTTGCTCCTTCTCCTTCTAGATGCTTCTGCATATTTCTTGAAATTAGAGGTTCACAGGAAAGCACAGTATCATAACAATGTTTGAATGCTATTGTAAGTAAACCACTTCATTCTTTAGGGAGTGTAAAGAGTTTTTCTGAAAGCAGTCTCTTAATCTGAGAAGCTAGCCAAATTTCTAATGAAACACAGATGTCAATACTGTTATTGCAGAAAAAAAGATAGCATTTCTTTTACACAGGCAGAATTCTGCCCCCAATAGACACATACACTGTGGCCTAACACACATCTTCTGATCCAGTGTGTATACTGGACCAAAACCACACAGATACTAGGGCATGTAACCAATCTTTCCCATGAATTCCACGTCAGAAATAAGCAGCAGCAAGCAGTTACTGCATCTCCTTTATTTGGAGCTGGGTAACAGTAAGCACAGGAAAAACAAATTTCAAACCCCACACTACTGGAGGACATGGAATTATTGTTTTCTCACCAATCCTATTCACCAGTAATTTGTTGTTGGCAACATGCATGTAGAGACTGTAAGAATTCCTTGTCAAAAATATAGTCTCTCCAGGTCTTTTCTTGAAACAGGATTTTAGGAAATCATCATTGCTAAGACATATTTTGATAATTGTTAAAACAGTACATGAGGAGAGGAGAGGAGACTTGAAGAGAGGAGAGGAGACTCGAGGAGAGGAGAGGAGAGGAGAGAGGAGACTAGAGGAGAGGAGACTCGAGGAGAGGAGAGGAGAGGAAAGGAGTATGCAGACAGTGGAAGAAAATATTTAGATAATTAATAAAGTGAAGAATGTGTGGTATAATCCTCAGTCTAGTCAGACATTTAAAAGCTGTTGGATCTATGGGGTTTAGCTCTAGGTTGCTAAGCAAGTCACAAGGATACTGGAGGTCACACTTTTAGGATGGATGAGCCTTACCGTTCCCTAATCCATGAAAGCAAAAAAGAAGTGATGGAAAAGTAATCCTATATATTTGTATCTGTGCCAAACCTCAGCTTTTAAGTTACAGTACTTATCTACATAATATACTCCATTCTCAAACAAGAGTTTGAGAATGGAGTTTTAAATTAAGTTTTAAATTAATTCCTTTTCAATAAAAATAATCACCTTACCTTGTTCAGACTGTAAACATATACTTTCCCTTGCTCCTCTTTCTCAGTTCCCATATACATAGGAGCTCCAACAAGAAGAAGGTCTGTAAATGAGTCCCTATCGATGTCGACTGTGGTAATAACACCCCCAAAGTATGATCCAATCTGTAGGGAAACACAAAGTATACATCAGAGACAGGGTCAGCAACATCATGCTGCATTTCCTTTTCAGAGACCTACTTCTTGCTTGCAACATATTAACCACTAGGTATAAATTTTCTTTACTAGCTAGATGTTTTTGGTATGTTTGTCTTTGGAGCTTGTTTTCAGTTTTAGCATTTGTTGTCTGAATTTTTTTATTAACAAGTGGGCCATTCAACTTTCCACTCTTCTGAGTTTGAAAGGATAAAAGGGTGCTTTCTACCTGTTATGGGGAGTATGACCTCTTAAGACAGCACTGGAATAAGAGTATCTTGGGGAAGCTAGTTTTCTCTTCAAAAAACAAGTAGAAAAGCTTGCACAAAAGCTCTGAGACAGCTCAGTGTACACAGTCACCAAAATTCTCAAGTCATTATTTTCAGAGGAACAAAATCTACAGGAAGAGATAGATACATTCATAGATCAGGAACAAGCTATAGGATTTATCTGATTATATTCACAGACAAGCAAGATACCCTGCACTTCCTTTACACTTAACAGGAGAAGCTGAAAAATCACAGATTCACAGAATGGGTCAGGCTGGAAGGGACCTCAGTGAGTCATCTGGTCCAACCTCCCTGCTGAAATAGGGTCATCCCAGAGCACACAACACAGGATTGTGTCCAGATGATTCTTCTGGTTCTTGAATATCTCCAATGAGGGAGACTCAAAATCCCTCTGGACAATCCATTCTGGTGGTCACCCACAAAGTAAAGCATTTCTTCCTCATGTTCAGGAGGAATTTCCTGTGCACCCCTCACTGCCCATGGCTCTTGTCCCATTGCTCAGCAGCAGCGAGCAGAGCCCGGTCCCTGCTCTGACCCCTCCCTGCAGACACTGACAGACACTGATGGGGTCCCTTCTCAGTTGTCTCTTCTCAAGGCTGAATAGGCCCATACCTACTTTAGTTCATTTATGCTAAAATGTTTGTTTGATTGAATGATCGACTGACTGATTGATTAGCTGAGTTGCAGACATCAGCTACAGATGAAAATTAGGTAACCTGAATGCTCCTGAGACAAGCTGATACTGCAGCCTGGGGAGATGAGAATAGGTAGGTCTCTCAATTCTCATAAGCATAATAAGCATAATATTATCATGAGCATAATATAATCTTAATAATACCATCCTTAATTATGCAATTACGTGGAGATTTTTCCTCCTACAGTAACAGCTTTCAGTGAGCTGCTACCCAGTGTAACAAGCAACTATTCAATACTTCAGTCTATCCCAGAAGATACCCTTGCACAGAACCCTGCTTGTCAAAACTCTTTCCTGCCAGTGACATGCTCTTCCATTCAGCAGACAGAAAAAATTTCACATACAGAGATGGCAACAACCACCTTGACACTAATGAAGATTTAACCCTCAAAGACAAAATTCCCAAGGATCTACTGTACAATCCAATTTGCATTGCAAATTATACCAGAGGATCTGCTGAACTTTTTCTTCTGATCTTGCTTATAATTCCCAGTTTCATGTGCTCTTCTAATGAGTTGTCATTTGAAATACTTATTATTTCTTCTCCTATATTCCTTTTGTATGTTAATTGTGAATGCATACTTACTTGTTCTCCATTTAATCTCTGAATCACTTGCACCTCTTTTCCTTCCATCTTATAAATGATAACTTGGCCAGTGTGATTGTATCGTGGCTGTCCTGCTATGTACAGCACACCTCCAGGTGTCAGTGCTGAATTCACAGTATATCCTAGGGAGCAGAAAGAAATCAAGATGCAATACACACAGAATGCATCAGAAATACTCGCTGTGATTCAGAGCCTTGTAAGGTTTATTCCATATTTAGCGCTATTCATGGTAGAGAGCAATAGCAGTTAATGAAAAGGCCTTTTTTTTGTTTACAGTCTCAGAGTGAGGAGCATCCCTGAGTTATTAAACCCGTTCCCAGGCTGGTGAGCCATGTTCACTTTGCCATTCTCACACAGTGTAAGAAATAACTCATGAATAGCTGGTTAAAAAGCTGCTTTCAAAGAACAGTTGTCCCTGGCCCACTGTCAAACTCACAGAGTCTTCAAAAAATGATTCTGGGGGCATTTTGAACTCTATTGTTTAATATTAACAATAGTTTGACAACTTTGGTGAAGACTTGAAAAATTTGCCGTGAAATTAAAACTGAAAGAGTTGCAAATATTATGGGAGTTTACAACCTCAATTTGAAAACTACATTACCATATTAGAGTTGTAATTAAAGGCAACAGCTAAAGGCACTTGGCAATGAAGAAAGTGTACTTAGGGAAAAACATAAAAATATTCTAGCATTGATTCTTTGTCAATGGAAGTATGACTTAAATGAGATAACAGAGGAAACAGAAGCATGAGGTATAGAAAGCAAGACCTAGAGGAGAGAGCAAGGCCACTGAAGCTTTTTGGCAGAAAAATAACCTGCCAATATGCAAAACATCATTATTAAAAAAAAATGTTGGTCTTGCTGGTTTTGTCCATTGAGTGACAGAATACAGCCTAATTTTAAGCAAATATTTGGACTTAATATTGTATAAGACTTTTTAACTATCAAGGCATAGAAAAACTTAATAACAACACTAGAGGAATCTGTGAAATCTTCTTTGAACAGATTAAACATCTCTGTTGGGAAAGTCTAGCTATAGTTAGGTCTATGTTTGGACTTGTTTTCTAGTTGTAAGAGTTGCTACTTATTTTTTAAAAAGAACATGAAGATCAGAGAGCAGACTTGCTCCCAGGCTCCTGGCATATAAAATATTCTGCAACATACTTCTTTTGAATGATCTTTGAGAGATGTCTTGTTGCATTTGTTGAAAAGTGCTGCAAGGTGGGCTATTTCTCTTACCTAGGTAGGCTGCGAGAGGTTCATTTCTCTCTGAACGCCTGTCACGAAAGGTGTCATTAGTTGGCATAGCAATACCAGTGTCTTTCACCATCAGCACTGTGCCATTCCAGTCATATGCTCCAACTGCTCCAAGCATGATCCAGTCCTTAAGGAGAGTGAAACAAAAAGCCTGTTCTCTATGTGAATCATCTTTTCTCTATGTGAATCATCTTAAGACATTCGTGGTTCAGGATGCTGACATTTGGGTAATGCTTCCTGCGTACTTACAAAGTTAGCCTTGCTTTTCCTATTATGGTATGGATCCTACAATCATAGGTTCATAGAAAGGCTTGGGTAGAAATATTCTGAAAGATCATCCAGTTCCAACACCCACTGCCATGGCAGGGATGCCACTAACTAGACCAGTTTATTCAGAGACCCATTCAACCTGTCTTGGAACACCTCAAGAGACGCAGCATCCACAGCTGCTCTGTACAATCTGTTCCAGTACCTTACTTTGCTCCATGTAAAGAATTTCTTCCTAACATCTAATCTAAACCTCTGCTCCTTTAGTTTAAAACTGTTTCTCCTTGTCCTATTGCCAGCAACCCATATAAAAAGTCATTCTCCCTCCTTTTTATAAGTCCCCTTTAAATAAATAGAAGGCTGCTCTAAGGTGTCCCTGGAGCCTTCTCTTCTCCAAGCTAAATACTCCTATCTCTCTCAGCCCGTCTTCACAGGACAGGTGCATCAGCCCTCTGGTCATCTTTGTGGCCCTGCTCTGGAACTGTCTTTCAAGTTAAAACATTGCCCCTTGTTCTGTCACTCAGGGCTCTAGGAAAAAGTTTTTACTTAATCTTTCTTAACATATTTTTAGGCTATTTTCTTGATAGAAAGTGCTATGGGAACACTAAGTTTAGAGTTCATGTGAAGTTTATATGTACTCTGTCAAGCTTTTTTTGTTCATAGATGCTCTTTACATACATTTTATAAAAAAGGTAACTGGATTACAGGACACTCCAAAACTTCCAACAGCAAACAGGACTATACAAAGAAATCCGAAACATTTATTCCAAATTAATAGAACCACCAGCAAAAATCTACTTTGTAAAATAACTTCTATTTTCAACAGTCTGTTTACCTGAGAATAATGAGCACTGAAACCAGCTTGAGACATTTCCATTTCAAAAGAGGAGGCCTGCTGATCTGTTGTTGCTGTAAATGGAAAAAAGTAAGTTTAAAAAATAAATTTGTTGCGATCTGAAAAAGTAACTGAAAAGTGCTTTGAAAATGATCATATAATTGTAAAGGATAGCATAATTAACTAATCTATTCAGTGACTATAGATTACTATACAGTTTTATAATAAACACAGAAATAAAGACCTATGTTGAATGCTACTATTAAGTATGGGAATTTCCATTTTAAGATCATGTCTCAGAACTTGTCCAACGAAGTTTCTGGGCTAAAACTGACCAGATTTGAACTCAGGCTGATGGTAAGTATGTTTGGAATGTTTGATTAATATGGTTAAGCCATTTTCCACTTGAGCTAAGTGAACAATAAAACACCCTGGCCTTGTATTCAAGCAACTAAAATTTCGTAGGCAGCTGGAGGAACTTTAAATGAAAAACAGTTGATGTTTGTATGAACCTTTGCAAAAACAACATAGGAAAATCTCTGCTGTCCAAGATTCATAAGCTTCAGCAAAATGCTTGGGAATGATAATCCTGCCCAGACAATTACATGAAGATCTGATTCTCTTAAATGATTTTGTATAAAAAAGTTGTATCAGGCAATTTTGTACTAGCTTCAGTATCTTGTCAAGTAGTCATATGCGTATTATTAAACTTTGATGGGCTGTTTTTCTTCCAGGTAAACTTGAAATATCGTCAGAGAAGAAAAAGTTCTGCCTTTTTCTCTACTTAAAAGAAAGATAAGCAGCCTATAAAAGATAATAGTCAAGCACTATTTTGCTACTCTAAGTGGCCAAGTAAGGGAACTATATTCTGCATATTGATTCTTCCTTGAGAGCAAGATATGCTAACAGTAGTAGAGGCAAGCTATGAAATCTGCTCTGATACTTGTCCAGGAAGAGTTCACAGTTTGCTACCAGCTGAGTGCTGCAGCAAACCTTCAGCTGTGTGAATGAAACTGAGCCAGAGCAAGCCATGGTTGCATGAATTTCAGGCATCTGGACTATTAAATACTACTGAACTTTTCATACTCTGGAACTAAACCCCAGCAATTCATCCCAGGGACATGATGGCTTTCCTGATTGTCACAATTACAGCCAGTCGTAGGAAGGAGACATGATCTCAAATACAAAGTGTTTGGCATACAAACGAAGACTATCATGTTTCACAAGATGTAGCTGCTTTGCTAAGTCTGAACAAGTCATTTTTAGGCATAAAACCCTTAAGCTGCACATCTGCTGATTAACAATATTTTCATGCAGTAAAGGATGCTCCTTAATGAGCTGAGAAAGACAGGATTCTCACAGCCTGAGGCAGAGGACAAAGCTGGTACTGTTGGAGTGTGCAGCTCAAAATACTACTTAGATAATGGCCCTTAGCCTAACTTTCCATTCAGTTTTAAACTGCCAAGCATCTTACAAAGGATATTTTGTGAAAAAACATTTGTGCCTGCCTACGGGTTGGATAAAACATAAAATTGCTGTTAAAAGCAATGTCCATGCCATGAGACACAGAGGCATATGAAAAAGATTATGTGTAAAAATCCACTGGCTGTCAAGCAGGGGTTTTTGCTGGATTTGATTTTTCAAATCTCTCTCAATTTTTCTTCGAATTTTTTAAAGAACCAAAATGAAGTTAAGAAATCAAAGAAAAAAAATCAAATGTACTACTACACTAGCAAGAAGCAATTTAGACTGAGAATTTAATCAGATTCAGATATCAAATTTCAACAACCAAGGCTCTTGTAATGCATAGAAGCTACTATGAAGAGAGCTGATTAATCTCCAGTTAAACACATCCAATAAACTGGCTTGTCAAAAGCTGCAGGGCACAGAATTAACCTGCTTGCTTCCACCACCAGAAGAATTCATGCATGGACATAGTTGTGAATCCAGAATACAACTGAAAGGTTTTGGGAAAGGAAAGGAAACTATGCCTCAAGAATCAGAATAAATTGACTTAGTATTATCTAGCTCAGTATTAACTAACTGCTGGAGCAGCTTGACCTTGCTATGATTTGACAAAAAGCTAAAATCCCATTTTCATTTCTATTCTGATTTCCTTGCAGACAGATTACATGACTTCTGGGACTTAGGTTGAGGAGGGGACATTTCATGACTCATATTGCAGGTGTCTTATGTAGAAATCTTAGTGCATCTCTAAGTTTCTACATAAAATCTGCAAACCAAAATGCCTTTTGGCAGTAATGAAATTAATTAGATTTTCAAAAACTCAGTCATGATAGGTCTCACATCCTTCATCTGTTGCAACATTAATTAAATTCTTATTCTATATTCATTATAGCTAATAGATGTAAATAACATTTTATTCTGACAATGAAACACAAATACTTTTCTCACTTTTTTAAAAGTACAAAGGACAAATTGAAGACCAAGTTTTCAATTTCTGTTTAAACACCTATATTCCCACTGAAAGTGCATTCTTCTTAGTACACAGGGAATTATGAAAAGAGCACCCTATTCAATTAACTTTGAAGTACTCAATGGCCCTAAGTAGGCTAAACTTTGAGCTTTAGAGAGATTAGATTCTCCTCAAATTAATTTGTTGCAAAGCTGAGGAAACCAAATTGTCCAGAAGGTAAAAAAGAACATATAAATGATATTTTAATAAACTTTTTATTGCTGAAAATATTTAGTAACAGCTGAAAACATTAATATTTGACCAAACTAAGCAATACACTAGAAAAATCTAAATATGTCTGAGAAATACAACACCAGTGTAAAAAAACCCTGAAAATATTCTCTCAATTTTGTACATTCAAGTCAATATTTTCTTTTGTTCCAGCTATAAACTACACTATTCTAGCTACTTGGAAAGTTGAAGTGTTGGAAAAAATAGTCCAAATAGATCGGTGTTTTCTTTGTACTACATGAATCTCTTCAGAATTGGCCAGTATAATTTATAACTAATAAACTCTGTCTCCTGTTACCAGTAGTACTTGAAACAAACAGTGGTTTGGGCAGTGTTGTCTTGTTTGGATGGAGAATGTAAGCAGACATTATGAAAGAATGACTTTGCTGTGCTACAATCTGAATACTGTGAACCTTCCCAAAGGAAAATCATATCTTGTAAACTCTTTACAGCAAGTCCATGTTAAATTGTACAGCAAACTAATATGCTATAATTAATAATTAACCAAAAAGAGACCCTAAACATTTAGGAAGAAAACCAGATGATCATGGGGTAGTTGGGGTATGATCTGGAAATGTTTTTTTACCTAAAAGAGGGCAACTTTCTATTTATCACATTAAAACAGTTCTGGTTACTTATCCTTTTAGACTATTGTCTCCACAAGCTCCAACTCCTAGGCATATAGTCACATCTGTATCTACTATTTTGATGCCTAGTATAAAATATTTTTATAACCAGCCTGAAAGAAATAATTGTATAATAAATTTCACACAGCAGAATGCATTTCAAAGGAAGGTAAAACCAGGTGTTCTATTTGCTTCAGTTGTAATACAGGCATAAAATAAAATTTTAAATAATGTCATACCTTCCAGGGCAAATATTCTCTCTCCAAGTGCTTCAACAATGGTTAAAAGAGCTAATTCATCTGAGACATTGAAAAAATGCTTTTCAGTAGGCTTACTGGCAATTGATTTTATTTCCTCTACAAATTTCTCAGTACTTAAATTTCCTCTGCTGTAGCTGCCAAGAATCTAAAGAAAATAATAAAAAAAAAAGAAACAAAAAAAAGTCAAGCGTATATTTTATAACCTGTTTAAAAAGATATAATTGAGGTAAGTCATCAGAGAATGGTCGAAAATCATATCTAACCTTAATTTGCTTTGTGAAAACCTCTCTCAAATTGATTTGAAGCCATTCTTTCTCAAGGAGAACAGAACTCTATGATGGCTCAGTTGTTTTTTTGAAAATATCATTTGACAGGAAACAAAGCAACAGTACGGTGTGATGTCTGCTATCCTCAACTGTACTTTCCACCCCTTCTTCACAAAATTGTAATAAATCATTCTCTGATTTGTTGAAGTAGGCCATAATTTAAGTAAAAACCAACATAACATTTCCCAACCCAGACTACAGTTTCACTGGCTTCTACATAACCACCAGTTCTTATAACATGCTACACATGCAATTAATGACAGGTGGATTAGGCACAGAATAGTTCTTTATTCTGTGAAGATTTGCCCTACAAATACATATAAGAACATCACTTCCATTCAGTGTTAACAACTTCAACACAATACAAGACTTTAGATTTGGTTTGCAGTTTTAACAACACTGCTGTACCAATTCAGGATACCTCAGAAAAAAACACCTCACTTCTCTTCATTCCCAGACAAAGAGACATTTTTCATATGAAAAAAGGCTCTATAGATTAAACTTGATTTGAGAGGGAGACATAAACTAAATTCCTATGCTCTAGCATCTCAGCCCACTGGAAAAATAATTATTTGGTTCTAAACAGGGATTTTATTGCTAAAATTGTTAGCAGTGCCAAGGGCAACTTTATTCTTTAATTATCTCTAATTTTATGAAGACAAACACTGAAAATCTGTGTGCTGCTGGACTCAACTTTTGTTTTATATCTTTCTTTAAATTAAGTATAACATCTTTCTTTAAGTTTCATGGTTTCATACCACCTCATTTTACCAAAAATATAAGATAGCAAAACAAAGAAAGGTAACAATGGAGAAGCAACAACCCAATGTCCCTTCAAAATTACCAGCAGAAATAGAAGATTTTTGTATAAAATACACAAATATAGTGCAGTATTAACACCAAATCCATTACTAATGCTTTCATATTTCTTGATATGGGTTAAACTCTTTCTCACTCAGCTACTGTTTAGCATGCTTAGACCTGACATGCATGACAGCTTTAGCTTGCAAGCATACAACACAGACATAATGAACAAGTATTTTTTGATGGCTTACATTTGCTTTTTTTAAAAACAGGTAATATTTCTATAGAAGTTGCTTAGAATTGTATTAGTTCCTTTGCTCAGTGTTGCTTTTAACAAAAAGGATTTGATTTAAAACTGTTCCTCAAACTCTTCCTCCTTTTTCCTCACAGAGACACACACACATCATCACAAGGAAGACAGACAAATTGCTTGTCTTATTTCCTATAAAATCAGAAAGCAAATTTTTAACGTTTTTTCAGCTTTTTCCTCTCTGAAATAATTATATTTCCATAAAGATTCTGTGAAATGAACTTCTAAAACTGAAATTACATTTAGAAGATGGAACATGCTTTTAACATTTTGAATTTTCCCATTAAATTTCACTTACCGCAATAGCAAATCTCTGAATGTTTTCATCTTCACAATCATCAATCACTTCTTGTAATCTGTAGTTGTCATGTGATTCCCCATCAGTCACAATAACCATTACTTTTTGTACTCCTCTTCGTGCACCATGAGCCTCAGTAAAAGCTTCTTCCCTAAAGGGACCATAAAGTGTTTTGGAGAAAGGCAATGTCAGCATTTAGCACATGCATCATATTTGCATAGCCAACCATAAACTACAATATTTTATATTAACTAGGAAGCAGGAAATGGAGATTAATGTTAAGCATGAACAAACAACTGCAATTGGAACTTACATGACAGTTCACAGCCAAAGTTTCACAAGCATTCATTCATCATGCACTCACTTGAGAGCAACAGCACAAAATACAAACCTGGATAGTGAAAAATTCTTCCCCTCTACAAATAAACTTCTGGCACTTCAAAACTGTTTTTGGCATCTTAAAAGAAGACCCAGCCAACACCCTACCTTTCCAAAAACCTATGCAGAAAACCCTCACCTACTTCCACCCTACAGCAGCACTTCAAGTGGTCAAACTATTTACTCAGCTACCAGCACACCTCTGCACACCTATGTGAATTAACACTGGGTGGTGGGGACGTGGCAGAAGTAGGTTGCAGGTAAATGGAGGCAGACTGGGGCACCCACTTGAATTCCACAGTTGCAGGTGGGCAAACAGGCTCTGAGGTTTTGGGTAGCTGTTGGCTCAGACTCTGGACCTAACAAGGCAAGGCTGGATTAGGGCTCTGGAGGAGAAGGAAGGAAGCAGGGCTACCTCTTTTCAGAAAAATACCACAGAATTCTAGGACTGGCCACATGAGTGAAAGCTGAAATTTACCACTGAAAATGGCCAAGGGGGGAAGACTGTGAGAACAGAAGAAGGTTTTGATGACAGTTTCTGTATATACAAGCCTGCTGTAGTTTGTGGTAGGCAGGGGCTTTCTGTACTAGATGTGGTTTCTGAAAACTTGGCAATTCTCAACTGGCTCTGCTTTCATGAACTTGTCTGAACTCCCCAAGCTTCTACTCCTATGTCAGGAAACCCTTATTATATAAGAATTCAATTATACACCACATCAACAAAACTTTGGTCTGATAATCCAATTGTTCATCAGAAGGATGCTGCATATTTCATTGAATAGTTGTTTGTAAAGAGTGAATGCAATCTTTTGTACAATAAAAGCATGCTTTTGTGATGGAAGAAACAAGCCCATAAAGAAAAAGGATACAAGGACAATGCTGTACAGTTTGAAATTTCCTGAGAGATTGACATTTACTGTCAATTCTGTGAAAGTCAGATTTCATTTTTCTCATTAAAGAAGCATTTCTAAATATTGCTATTGCTCCAACAGGTCTTTAATCTCCCAGTGATTGAGAAACTTCAAAGACTTAGGATAGAAAATTTTTATGCCTTCTGACAAGTGTAGGCCCAAACATTATAGTATTCAGCTTCAGAATGAAAAGAAATTAACGATAAAAATTCTATTTGTTTTGTTTTTCCTCTGAAAAGCCTGACTTTCTTCATCCCTCTGATGATATTGCCAGCCCTTTGCTTAGGCTTACAATCTATTATAATAATTTTCCTAATTCCTCCATTCAGAAGACAGCTGTCTTTCATACTCAATTGCTCTAGGTGCTGGATAGAGTCCCTTTATCCACCTTCCTCACAAATTATGCTTGCTTAGCTAAAATGACGTTGTACATTAGCCACCCCATGTTTATAACACATAAAATCAGAACCACCACCCTGCCCTGTTTGTTTCTCCCACATGAAGGACAGCATCTTGTGTGCATACCTGGCTGTGTCTATTCCCAAGGCTGTCATGGTTTGTGTGCCGCCCCGCTGGCGTATTCTTGAGGCTGCAGCCATCACATCTTCTGTTGTGGAGTATGTATTCAGGTAAAATTCATGGACTACAGTCTGTCCATACTGAACAACTCCAACCTGAAACACAGAGGTAATGTTTAAAATTTACTGCCCTTAAAGTAAATTTCCCTGCCTCTTGCAGTAGGGTGAATGTCTGTTTGTACTTACAGCCAGGAGAAGAACTGAACACTTTGTATTTTACTCAGGATGAAACACCTATATTAGTTTGAGCAAGACTAGCTAGATGACAGTCTCATGAAACATTTTGAAATTTCTAAATTGCTTCTATTAAAAACTGGAATAAAGCCAAAAGCTGTCTCAAGTCCTTGGTTTTCCTGACTTGAGGCAATCTGGATGGGAGCTCAGATCTCCTCTAGGCCAAGCAGACCAATGCCCTAGCCATCAGTCACAACTCCTCAAAAATGTTTTCCTTATGGCATACAAATTCATTGCTCACTCACAATTCTCTTCATTCCACTCAAATATAATATTTCTATATCCAATAGTTGATTTAATCTAAATTTAGCCTAAAACAGGAAGACCCAATTATTCTTCTCTTGATGAAGAGAGCAGGGACATCCATGACTTGTATGTGATATGACTTGCAGGAGATAAGTCGAATTATCACCTGACAAGCACCAGAGGGTAAAACATGGGCTTTGTGATGGGGGAGAGTAATGTAAAGCCTATAGATGACCTCATCAGAACAAGTCTTTGTCTGGAAGATTAACACATGGGATTGTGCAATAACCACAAAACACTTGAGGAAACCTGCTGCAAAACCAAGAGTGGAATAAAAAGATGAAGCAATATTCTTAAATATTAATTAATTTCTCCCATTCATCTCTGTCAGTTTTAATATTTTGGCAGGTTTCCGACAGCTTTTACTGGGAAGAAGTCACACAATGTTCCATTAGCATATTTCAATTTTACGTTACACATGGCAATTTATAGGTGTTATTTAGGATAATGCAGTATTGCGTAGCATTTATATCTCACTCATCTATTATTAAAAGCACTCTAGCATTAAGTTATTGAAGATCAATAAGACCTCTGGGATGTTTCTGCCATCATATTACTTTAGAAGTGGCTTAGTATGTATTTTACAATTGCTTTACAGGGTTTTTTTTGGAGGTATTTTCATAGCCTCTCAGATTCTGCAAAGCATTTGTTTGCTTGCAGCAGAAGGGTTAGAATTGGATAAATATTTCACAGTAAACGTCAATAACATGATCATTATGAAATGCTAGTTACAAATGATTACGGGACTATAATTATATTGGCATGTGATAGCAAAATCTATGCCACTGAATTTCTGTATCTTTTTGAAAACACAGTCAAATCTGTAAGAACTAATGTAGGCTCAAACTTATCACAAGTTGCTGCCTTTCAGATATTTGTCTCTTGGAGGTATGCCCTCTTCCATCTGCAGTGGAGAGAATGCAGAGGCTGCAATGTTCCTGTGAGCAGAGGGCTATTAACCCTGTTCAGTGTTTACAGAACCAGCCAGGGCACACTCTGTCTCATCACTCAGAGCACTCATGTGGCACTGAATAAACTACAACCTGAGGATGAAATTTTTAACCCGTTCCTTCCAACGCAACTATTTCGTGGCATATATCTAAAGTGACACACCATTTTCTGAATAGGATATTGTTAGTCTTTTAAAAAGACAGACAGCTGTGAACTGGTGATGAACAAGAGATTTGCATCATGCTTGGTTTTCTGGAGGAGGAGCAATGGCTTAAAAATTCCAGTGTCATGCACCAATTGTAGCCAGAGACTACAGTATGCTGGGAAGCTGTTTGGTATGGATTCATGGTTCCTTCTCTGCAGCTTTTGAGGTACCATTAATGAAATAACCTACTGACTGCTGCCAGTGTGAAAAGCATCTGCCAGTCTTTCATGATTCTAGAGACCCATGTTGGTGCTGTCATTTTCCTAAAAAAAGATTACAGACTGACATTGAGTTGTATCATTTCCTGTTTGAAAGGAAACGTCCATGATCACAGCAAGTACACATTTTGAGCATTTCCTTCTCAGGAAGTGAATGGGAAGAACATCTGAGTCTGAAAACTGCACTGTGCAGCATAGCTTGTAAATCAGGAAGGAAGGGGGGCATGTGGTTATCTTATGGGATACAACTGTCATGTGCGACCCTTCCTTAGCACTAGCTTTGAAAACACTGATCATCGTCATCTACATATTCCATGGTCTCAAAGACGATCCATTCCTCAATAAAAGGTAACAAAAAGCCTCTGAGGAAATGCTACTAGGCTTCATTTTACAGTCTCTTACAGGATCACAGGATGATCACCTTGCAAAATTAGAGTTATAATCTATTAGACAGCACTGAAGGTTTGAACTTATGTAGCCTTTTTATCTTATGAAAAACTAAAAGTGACACATCTACATGATGCATATGTGCCTTTATGGGACTTCAGCAAGCCCCTAAGAATGATGCTTACAGGCATCGTATGTTTTGATTTACTTGTTTAATTTATATCTGGAAAATGCCACACTGCTACACAGAAGGACATAATTCTGCTCTACCCCAGAGAACCTATTATTTTTCCCAGCATTCCTGACCATAATCTATTGAACATTCCTGTAATTCTTAAGTTTATGTTCCCTTCCCTAGCATTCCATGGCTTTTACATTACACAAGGGAATAATTCTTTAATTGTCCACAGTTCCTGTGAAAAGTGTTGTACAAGTGATGGACTGTTCTACTTTGGAACAAAGCAGTTCTCAGGGCTACGATTTATTGTTGTCCCATAAATGAATACAGACCCTTATTTGGAAAGCACATTCTGGCTTTCCCAATAAATTATTAAGCTAATCAATTTGGCAAAAAACAACAAGTAAAATAACAAAATGAAAGGAAAACCATTTGGTACATGAAATCATATGTTAGAGTTTTCAGCATTGGGATGTGGAGAGAAATCAGGAATATTTTTGGATGTACTCATAATTAAGGTAAAAGAAAAGCAGAGATGCCTTGGGAAGCATTAATAACTAATATCTTTTTTCATAAGGAGATCTTTTTAAAGGCATCTGAACAACAAAAATAAATTAATTCTCCCCCATTTTGTTTAAGACACAAGTTACTTGTAAACTCTTGTAAGACCTTTCTTCATCCTTAATATTTGTAATATCTCTTAAATACAATTCTGTTCTTCTGAAGACAAAACTAATCATAAGATATGACATGGCATGACTTATTAGTGTACTGATACAGTCCCTTTGGAGACACAGTAAGGTACGGCCAAACATCTACAACTGCCTATGCCATATAATAATGTAAAAATAGAAATGGTCTAAAGATTTCTGAAGGCCTTTCCAGCATAGCTTTAAAGCTAGAATTGAACTTGTTCAAGTATTCTGCTTTCTTTTTTGAGAGAAATCCACAGAAAGTTACTCATATGTAAATGGTTAGAAACCTACCCTTCCATAGTAAAAAGATAATTATCTCCAAAACAGTTAAAAATGATGCAAAAAAAAGGCCAAGAGAAATATTTTGATTTTGTTCCTACTTCTACTATTTCTACATCATTCCTCCTTCTTTTTCCACTTTTTTATCATCACTTTCCATTTACTTTTTTTATCCCAAAACTCAAGATATGCAGTTTAATCATCAGTATAATGTTGCAGATTATCTGGAGAAGAGAAAGAGGAAGGGAAGGAAAAAATACCATAAACTTTGACTTTCTGCATCTGAAACTTCAGGCTTTTATTTTTAAATCTGCCAAACATGGGACACTGTGCAATTTCTCTCAACTTGCTACAAGTCTAATGACCATTGTTCATGAAGGAGGTAAGTGGGGAAAAAAAAAAATCTCAAAAGCCTCTAATCAAAACACAGTTTTGAACAAGTCACACCCAATCTGCTAAGGAGGTATTCTGTAATCACCTCATTCCTTTCCTGTGCAAAACAATCTGAAGTCAGAGAAAGTCCACTGATTTTTACATACACAGTAATAAAAAATAAATTGGAAAAAAAATAAATTGGAAAAAACAATTTAAACAGACAAAAAATAAATTATTCTTCCTGTGCTTCTCTTCTTGGGCTCCCAGAGGAGAGGGGATAAATAAGCCTGCTCTGTTGTTTCTCCTGGTCCCTATTGTATAGTCATTTAAACATTTTTTCTGAGAAAGCAGACAGAGTGGGTGGGGGACAGAGTATAAACTCATTACTAACTTCACATGCAGCAGGGTTCCCAAGCAGGAGGCTCAGAGGAGAGGAGAGAGATGAGATGCATTCTGGGGAAGGAGTAAGGTAAGAGGGACTGAGAAAATTCCACTGAACTTTTGTCATCCATTTCCAGTTTTTGAGCCTCTCTCCTCCTTATCCCATTCTTATCTCCCTCTCAAATGTTTCTGCTCTGTAGCAATGCCAAAGAGCAGAAAGCTCAGATGCCAAAGCTGACGTCCTCAAGTGAATATGTGTACGTGTGAGAAGAGGGGTAGCTATGCCAAACTGTGGGCACAAAGGATTTTGTAGGTGGAGATGGGAGGCTGCTGGAGTGCAGGCCAGAGCGGGACCTATTGTGCACCAGCTGAGCCACGCAGATGAGGCAATATTCCAAAGCTGAACATAACAAAGGTGTGGCACTGTAAAAATTTAAGAATTGCTGGGTAAGGAAGAGGAGTGAGGGTGCAGTGGAGTTGATTGCCCTGTGTACCACTCCCATGAAGACCTTTAGGCAGAAGACAGTGATTATTTCCATGCAGCCAATGCCCTACACTGGGAAGTTCAGATTTAAGTATTTCAAAATGATACATGTTTGAGTAATCATCTGTTAAGGGAACAGAAAGATTTTTTTCCTTTCTGCTGGATTTGACAAAGTGTTTTTCCTTCTTCCTCACAATATCTGAAGAAGAGTCTGTTTAAAATAACAGGATATGATTGCGATGTTGACCGTTTACAAGTTATCGGCCAGTATTCAGTATAGACCATAAAGGGCCTGGGTGGTAACTTGAAAACCTCAATTAACATGGAAAATTATGCATAACTCTCTGGAGATAGAGATATCCTTTACATCTTCTCACAGCCTCCCTTGTGAAGGCAGGAACTGAATGTTAGGAGCTAAACCAAAGTTGCAAAACTGCCTGTGGAATATAATTTATTACGGGAGGTCCTGGAAAACCCTTGATTTTGGAGGCAGAAAATAGAGAAAGAAAGGAAGAAACAGTTTCTTCTGTTGCTGTCAATAAAGCTTTTTGTGTTAATATGTATCCCAGACTCAACTGTTTTCCCCTTCCCAGAGTTCTTTTAGAACTGATATTTACATAATCTGTTAAGCAGCGTGTGGGACATATGCCAGATCCTCAGGGGGTAATTGGTCACAGCTCCATTAATTCTGATGGAACCACGTTGATTTATAGCAGCTGGGAATTTGGCCCTCTCCACTTATTATATAAATGCAGCTTCTGCCATTAATAACATGCAGCTAAACAGCCACTCATTAATTAGGATCTCAGGGTTTAAAAGCTGCATGCCCAATGTTCCACAGCACTAAGAATGCTGCTCCAAAAAGCTTACAATCAAAAGCTGTCCAAACCAGGCATGTGTGCCTCAGAAGAGCAGAAATGACCTTTGTGCAATGAAGTACAAAGGAAGACAAGAAGGGGCTGCGGAGAGGAAGGAAGTGGGAAAGGACAGTGTTCAAGCAGCCTCACTTAATGCACTTAACTTTTGTCTCTAGGTTAGGAAGTTGGTTTCTCCAGACTGCCTGAGCAGTGGGGGGAGGGATTGCTGCTTGATGGCTGTGTACTGACTCAGTTGTGGTTTTAGCTATTTTGCTTTAGTATCCTGCTGCTCTAAGTTCTTGGAATTGAAGAGGTCCGTAGATGACACTATTATACCAATTCCTGTAAATTGCTTTTTCTTCTCAAATTAAAAACACCACAAAATATCTACCATGTTACCTGTGTTTGCTGAGGACCTATATCCATGTTTCTCAGGAGGCTGTTCAGAAAGTCTGTGACACTCTCCCATGGATAAATGCTGTTGGACCCATCAAGGACTATGACAATGTCCAACTGGGTTTTACACTCTGCAATACAAATTGCCACATAAGAATTGACAAGGATTAGACTTTTGTCTCAGCTTAAGCTACTTCTGTCATTAGTAACAAATGTATACCATTCTGCAGTGTGGCTGAACTGACATGCTTGATGACAACTATCATTTTCAACTTTTGCATTGTACTTCACATAGCCTGTGTTCCCTTTATCAAGAAGTTTTCTTGTAAGCAGAAATTTAAGAATGGAAGAAGATCACATAACTGGGGCATTTACAAGTGACCCCTACTTTAGTCAATGTCAATCTATTCTTCCACAATTTTTTCAGAGGACCAGGTCTTTAAGATTTGTATGTATATTACTAAACTGGGTTTGTATTAGGTCTCAGTATGCCGTCATTATTTAAAAGGAGTCTTTTGGCCATAAGTTAAAAACATAAGCAACTATTTTTAGCAATTGTGTTTGGATGTTACATAGCACTGTAATGATTGTTTATACTGAGACAAATTCCAAAAGTGGGAAGAATTTAGGTTATATACAGACAATGAAAACATTTACTTAACTTGGTAATGCTGGTAGCTAAGTTAAGCAGTTCATTTTTTTCAGTATGCCTATGTGTATACATTTGTCTTGTTTGGCACTCTTTATTTTTGGACACACGGGAAAATTACTGCAGCATGCATACCTTGCACAGACGGAGCAATGGCCTCAACAGTTTCAAAAGTGGAGCTGACATTAGAACAAACTCCAGTTGTGTAATGCAAACGTCCACATTTATAAGCATAAAGTGGTCCACATGCCTTTAAAAAATGAAAAAGGGTGAAATGTTTTTGTTATGATATCGGAGAAAAAAACAGCCTTTTAAAATTAGCAAAAAGTCTTTTCTTACCAGAAACCCTCCTTTTGGGTTAGTCACTAAGGTTGTTCCAAGAGTCATGTTTTCTTTTACTTCCACGACATTAGGAACTGAAGTATAAGCTATAAATAGATTAAAATGTTAAGTATTTGGGAACATAAAAACAAAATGTTAAATTATATATCCCCTAGTATGGAGCTTCCAGCTTCTAAAATAAAACCCAGACTGACACTGGTTTCATCAAATATTTTAGCACCCTTCCCCCTCCGTCTTCAACTGCAACAATCAAGAAAAATTTCTGAGCCTGGCTTTTATCCCAGAAAATTTGTCTGGGTTGCTGTCTCAAATAGTTTTCCTGAACCGCAAGAAAAGGAAAAAAAGTAAAAATAACAGCGCAAAGAAAACAAGATACTACTACACATAGAGTTTGTTAAATAGGAAAAGAAAATTCATTTTTTTACCTTGTCTTGCTATGACTGACTTAATAGCTTTTCTATTTGTTACTATTATGTTGCATTACTGACATTTAGGTTTTCAAGGAACACAAGGAGATAAAAAATATCACAACAGGCAGCTTTAGTGAAGTTCATATTAAACAAGAATTTCCTTCCAGTCTACATTGGGTATCTCTTGACTTGACCAAGAAAATTATTCATATTTATCTTTGGCATATTAAGATGCATCAGCCTAGTTACATTTTCATCAAAAGCTTACTGATGGCATTATGAGGGCTCTTGGCTTCAGAGAGCTTTGGAAAGGGTAATCCATGAAATTATGATCCAAGACCTTCCTAGCTCAATGGCCAGGCCTGCCAACCACAGTCAATTAATGTCAGTCATAATAAAGTTTTGATAACACAACCAGATACCCATTCTGAAAGTATGAGCATGTTTTCCACAGGCTAGTGAGAAGCCTTAAAATAGATTGTTTCCTAATGCTTCAAACTCAACTTCCTTCACATTTAGCTCTGGAGCCCCAAGCAAATTTTCACTAGGAAAGTTGTGACACAGCTTTATTTCCTTTCATACCTGGTAAGTTCAGTTTTATGCAGGGTGATGGGCTGGCCCTTCCTACAGGGCATTTGTAGACATCGCCTGTTCTTTTCTCAGGTTGGCCAACTAGTGGTGAACCAATAAGTACCCTGCAAATTAAATAAGTTACCTGAAATGCCTTATTTCTAACAAGGCACAAAAGTGAACAAATAAAACTTACAGAGAGAGGACAGCTGCAGGAAGCTCTAAACTAGCAGTACAAGATGGAGAAAAAGAAAAGTATCTACTATACCAGTCCGGATGCAAGAGAAATAATAAGGACATGAAAAGGAAATATGCCTATATAGCAAATTACAGAATATAATAACACTTTAAAAAAATCCAGAGGAAAACAAAAGCAAAATTCTTGGGTAGACAACAAGTCTTAGAAGTAACACAGAAGGAAAGATATGCTTTATTTAATATGTCCTAGATCTTTACAAGATCTCAGATGAAAACCTATTTTCCACGCTCAGAGACTAAATGCCACAGGAAATGCTCATAAGCAATCAGAGGAAGAATTTAGTCTTAAATAATGTGAAGCAGCACTGTAAAAGAGATGTTCTTACCCATCATTAATAAAAAAAAGGGTTATTAAAAGAAATTTGAAAATTGTAAAATGCAGAGAAGCTGAGTGTGCCTGACATCCCCTGGGAGATGATCAATGGTCATCAAGTTCATGCCCGTGTGCTGTTCCTTTCTCAGAAAGAAAGAGCCACATGAAGAGTGTTATGTGGTCTAAAGGCTTATTTTGTCTTTTTGCATGTGGGAATCCCCAAGTTATTGAGAAAAAGCTGCAGTCAGGTTCAGAGACCATTTGTTGCTGGAAAGCTCTATCAGTGCCCTACAAGTTGCAGTAGAAAAATACTCTCAAGGCTGTTTTGTTTATTTTTAACTATCAGCTTACACATTTTCTGCTTTAAATACTGACATGCTAAAACCATGCCAACTTACAGGAGCTCTGAAGTTTAATTTCAGAGTCCAGATCTGGCACGCTACTTTATATCGCTGTCTGGCTACTGGTAGATCCACCATTTCCAGCTCATATTGTTGTTTGCTTTTAAAAGGTTCAGGACTGCTTACAACAATGCAGCTTACTTTGCAAAATCCCAGCTCCTCGAATAGATTTCATTTCCTCAAGGTCTAAATTAGCTCACAGAAGGTCATTATTCTTATTCTCTCATGACCCTCATACAAATGTGCATTTAAACATCCTACAATTGCAGCGGTCAAGAACTAGCACATTCAGAAGGCTCTGTCGTTTTATTTCTCTGAGCACTGTGTTGCAGTGGCAGTCAGATTCTCAGAGTCTGGCAGACCTAGCACTTGCAGTGGTGATTGCTCACCACAGAACAGTCTGGCCCATCTGTCACACAGCCTCATGCTGCCTGTCATTCCTGTGTGCCTGCAGGAGTCCCTTCATTTAGCAAGAATTGTCCAAAAGCTCTGGGAAAACCAGAGTCAGACGCAAAGAATGACAGAAATCTCTTCCCCAAACCTTTCACCATGCAATTGTTATTTCAGTCCTCCAGCCCAGTCATCAGTCTCTGGGGTTTAACAAGGGAAAACATAGGCAGGTGTTTATCAAATGAGCAAGAAGCAATGAGATGAGTGAGCATGCCAAAATACAGCCTCTACTTAGAACAACAGGAAGGAAAAGAGAGGTTAAGATTAAGGCTCCAGGTCCCCTGTGCAAATATATTACCAGTTGCAAGACATACTTAGCCCTCCAAAAGGGAAGGCAGAGGGAGTACTGTACAAATGAATATTTTGACAGGTAAATCCTCCAACCAAGAGAGTTAAAAAATTCAGTTTAGACAACCCCTGACAGAAAACTTCAGAAAAAAAATTAAAAAAACTTAATGCAGAGATAATTTAATTGTAAATACATTAACAGAAGGAAAAGGTAAAGACCTCATTTGGTGAATGGAAAAAACAGAGCTCAGGCAAAACACAGTACTTTCTCAGTTCCATCACTGAGGGAATCTACTGCTTTTGTGAAGTCATTTATGTATTTTAGGAGATAATTGGAGGCATACATGTGGATCTTTTTCTCTCACAATCTTTCCAGATTTCCTAAGGGCTGCACATAAGTTTAAGAAATATGCCTGACAGAATCTGACCCTAACATGAAAATAAAAGTACAGCACCTGAGTCACTGAACACCTGATAATTTGGAGTGTTCAGTTGAAAAAAAAAAGAAAAAGAAAAAGATCTTACCATTTCCCTTCCTCATTTTCATACTGTTGGACTGTGTACCCGAACATATCTTCTAGAGGCCCACTGAAGGTCAGTGCATTCTTCACATCAACATTTGAAGTGCAAACAAGGTGAAAGAAAGCTTTAAAAAAAAAAAATTAAACAAATTAATACGTAGCAGTACAAATAAACCCAAATACATCTAAGAAACCAACATTCAATTATAACTTAATGAAAAGTACAAGACATGCTGAAAGTGGCACTTGGGACTCACGTATCTCAGATTGTAAGAGATTTAAAACATACTTCCTCATACATAGGCACATAACTAAATTCAGAGTTGTTAGCAACTGGACTTCTGTACTCCAAACATATTTTTCAAACTCCCATCACTCATTTTAAAATCAGTTCCAATGACAGGAAGTAAAACATTATCGCCTTTAAGAATAAATAACTTTTTAGTTATTTATTTAGTTTAGTTATTCTATTCGCTCCATTAATTTCTAAAGCAAAAATTTAATACAAAATGTTCCCTCATTCAAGTAATTACTTCTAAAGGTTACTTAAACTGAGAAATTACTAATTTTTAACAGAGAATTTTTGAAGAAAAAACACATAGGAAAAGAATGAGGAAAAGCTTTCAGATGTACTTAATTTTAATCTATATTAGAGAAAAATAAGTATATGGTTTTCTCTTAATTCCTGTAAACCATTTATATTTGGAAAAGAATAGAATTAATTTTCTATGCTGTCTATAGTATCTATATGTGATTATTTGCAGAACTCTGATAATTGTGCATTTAGGAAAAGTTGCTATACAATGGTGGTCATGGACTATGAAGAGATCAATCAAAAGAGTGAATGCTTCTTCTGACTGGTATCCCATACCCTAAGGTTCAGTGATCATCACCAAGAAAAATACTGCAAAAGTTTGACTGCATAGCGAGTTTCAGAAAAATTTGAGAAAAAGGGTAAAAATCCAGCTTGAAATGATACCTATAACTTCAAGGCCCATTAAGAAGCAAAATCCACTATTTGTATATAAAAATAAGACTATTTATCTTTTCTGTATTTACTATTTCTTATAGTGCTCTCTTCCATCTTTGTCCAGTAAATCGGTTTCAGAAGTAACCACTGACTCTACTGCTGAAGAGCTGTATATTTAATTCACAAGAGTCAAAAATTAGGTGAATTTGGAGAACATTAAGACTGCTTAAAACCACGCATATACACAAATTTCATTTAATTTTAAAGAAGCATTAATTGAGCATTTGCTGACACTTAACAGTTACATAAAAATACCCAAATACCTAATACTTGCTGCAAGTCAAAACTTCTATATAATTTCCACTGCTAAACGACATCTGTGTTATTCACCATTGAGTTGACAAAATTCTCATGGAAAGCTTGTTACTATAATTAAGCTCCCAAGTGGTCAATGCTAATCTGTCTCTCTCAGCATCTTACTTCCTGCTTAATGCAGTAAAATTATCACAGAAGACCATTTGTCATTTAGTAAGTATTTCCAGTTTCACTGGACAGCAAAAAAAGGAAAAGTTTAATTTGTGTTATTTTAGTTTTTCTTCCTCCAGTCAGAGTCAGGAAATAAAAAACAGTGAAAAAAAAAAAAAAACCAAAACAGAGATTAGTTCTTCAGAAAATATTCACTGCAAATGATAAGAAAAAATTAATCATTGACAGCATGATGGGAAATAATTACTTGGAAAATAATTTTGTCTCCCTTAAACATTTATGCTTAAAGAATCTCTGCTATGCCTGTTCATGTGCAATAGGCATTTTTCTCCCCTATTCTCAGTCATTCAAGTGTAATTAAAATGAACAAACTCAATTTTTAGGAATTCAATCAAGTTATCATTAGTACAAGTCTTCTTTTGTTAAGTTTCAATAAAAACAGAAATTTACTACTAAAAGAGTAAAACCAATTGCTACTATTACTTTTCAAACCACATAAGGGATTGCAACGGTGTCATTTACACCCACACTCCACCTCCTAGACAATGAAACAGTACTAATGAGTCACCTGCTAAAGTGACTACATTCATTATTTAGTTCAAGAAGAAATGTAGAAGCAAAATATACCCCTGATAACTTCTCTCTTAATGATCTCCAGAGGTTCATTCACTTTAAGGACAGAACATCCTTCTAGAGGCATGCTCTTCCCCTTTCTCACCTTATGGTGATGTTCAACACATACCATGATATGAAATACCAAAGGCCACAAACTCCAGCCCTTTGGAATTTGATTTCTCCTGAAGCAGCCAAAGGTTAGGTGGGCACCCTGTACTCTGCTCACTTCGCCGTGACATCCTCCACCATCATTTTATCATCTGCTGATAGATGAGGAGTTTCATCACAGTGATGTAGTATTGACAACTATGGATTTTTACTCTGTAGTCATTACAGGAATCGGTCTTGAAGTTTCCTGAATTGGTTATGTAACATTCACAAAACTCTTAATTTTAGTGCATGTGTTTCTAATCCTCATAACAGCTGAAAATACGAAATGCTAGTAAGCAGATGAGTAAAAAATGCCAGGTATTTACTACCAACCACCCAAATCCTCATGCTTATGAGTAAGGTCAAATTAGAATCAACAATAATAATGCTTTCTTTTAAAAAATAAAGCTAGACGAACCAAAAGAAGCTAGATGGGCCAGACTGGTAAGAAATAAAACTGAGGTGGTGACTCCAAACAGCAGAACAAACCTGTAGACCAAACCTGTAGACCTTGTTGGCAGCCTTGTTTAGCCTTGGAGGCTAAATGTAATGAGCTTAATGGGAATCTGAGTAACTCAATGGAAGACAAAACCACTGCAGTTTACAACCCACACAGAATGTACATCTGGTTCAGGAAATCCCTTCAGCTGGAGAAGAAGAAGAGGAAACTGGAAGAGGAACATAACATATGACTGTGTGGTTACTTTTTGTCTGTAGCTATCAGCTTACACGTACTCCTGCAGACATGGTACTGGACAAAACATGATCTTGTTTGCATCCAGTGCGGCTGTGCTCTTACGCTCTCATCTTTCCCTTCTATCTTAGCCAGAAGTCAGACGCACACAAAAACTCTCTGGCATATTTTAATATGCAAATGTACTGCATGGCCTTCTCTGTGCTCTATGTGCTTTGAAACATCATAAGCATAATGTTTTTGCATGAAAGTAAGGGTCATGATAAGCAGTGTAACATTAACTTACAAATAATTAATGGTATATTTAATTATTTAAAGGGAGCTTGCTGCATTTTCCACAGATCCTGTAAAAGAAATCTTACAAGCCAAAGAGATGTTCAAATCTGCAGTTGGTAAATGGAGAAGTGGAGTTTACGGTGACCTACATTACACATCTAGCTAACAATAATCTACTGATTTATGGCAACTTGGCTTTCATGATTTACTTCATTTTTTCATAGAGAAAACACTGTACACAGGAGCTAATGATTTAGAACATATAAAAATATTACTGATTGTGACTGTGAAAATTATATTATTAATAATATCTACCTTGAACTCTTTCAAACTTCCAGTTTCTGTCTAAGATGGCATGCATTCTCTACTATTTCTAGCTAACTTGTGTATGAATTAAGAAGAGTATTGGCAGAAGCACTGGAAAAAGGAGAACTACAGGGAAGTTGGAGAGGATTCTCTTCAGAATTGTGGGAATTGAGGAGAAAAAAAATCGTAAGGTACATAGCATTTGACTTAATCCCAAAAAATATGGGTAAATTAGGATTTTGAACTATTTCATGTTGTGTTACAGAATGACTGTGAACAGACCAAAATCGACTGACACAGCTCAGAAATGCAAAGTATAAAAGTTTCTCAAAGGTTAAAACTGAAGTTCCAGTTTCATCTTCATGTTCTACAAGAAACAAGGCACTGCAGAAAACCTGGGACAATGTCCCTCTCACTACTGATTCGCACTGAGTGGAACATGAGCTGATACGTGTGCCATTCTTTGCTTAGCACAGCTTGTACCTATACATGAAAAGTTAACACTCAGTCACCAAGACGACAACACAAATATTATTTCTATTACAAACCTGGAGTAGTAGCTCATACTTGTCCAGTAGCCACTAATAAATTCTTTTCTGTTTTATTTAATGAGTTCTTTTAACTAAACGTTTGGGCTGTCTGGATAGTTACTCTGCCTCCAAACCATGCAAAACCAGATTTTTCTGGGACTTGTTAACAAGCATATTGCCGGTCTGGCCACTCTAACCTTACAAACACAGAACTGGCACCCTTATTTTTCTAAAAAGATTGATATAAACACAAGCCAAACTGCAGAACAAAGTCTAACACCTGGTTCTTTACTGATGAAAAATAGATCACCACAAATCAACCACAATAAATGGCAACATGAAGACCAATTTAGACAAGAGAAGAGAATAAATTGAGTTAGGGTATTTTAACTGTGTATAGTCTGTAGCAAATAACAACTGCATCTGCTATAAATAGAGATTATCCCAAGAAATACAAATGTTTTCTTTCAAAAACAGGAAAGGATGAATTAACACTTAGCATTGGACAAGGCTAACACATTGGCTGTGCACTACTTCTCCCTGCCAGCATGTGGTTAAAAAGTTATTTTTTGCTTCACTTCACACTTACTGCTATAGCACTTGTTTTTATCAATTCATCTGCATTTTGCAGGAGACTGAAACAAGGCAGCTCTAGGTGCACCAAGGAGCACACCAAAACAAGTAGAAATGTTTTTCATAAGTATGCACAATTGGAAAACATTGGGAAATTAAAAAAAACTTTAAAAAATTAAGACTGTCCCCATCTTGGAATATAAGAGAGAATGCAGAAATTTAAGCTGAAGACTAAAATAAGTTTAAAATGTTTTATGGAGTTCCCATATCTTTGGGTATCTTGGAAAATAAATGAAAAGAAAAATTGCCTTACTGTGTACAGCATGTACTACAATCAATGGTATTGTAAATATATTTTAAAAACTTGCCAACAGAACAGGTGTGCAATACAGTAACAGGGAACCGTGCACGTATGTGATCACAATGTACTGAGGTGTTATTAGAAAAGATGTCCTAATTGTAAGACAGTAACTGACTGCATTCAAAAGTATTTTACATTGATGTTGCAAAGACTGCCTGCCTCATCATCTTAGAAAACCTATGAAATGAATCAGCATAAAAGGATGCAAGTGGGGTCCTGGTAAATTGAGGGAAGCACTGTTGTGGCCTCCCACAAAAGCTTATTTTCAAAATGGTGGCAAACAGTATCACGCTCTGTAATTTGAAAACTCTTTCACTTGAGGAAATTGATACCACTGTGTGTTGGCACCTGCAAGCCTGAGCTGCAGCTCTCAGCTAGCTGCAATCAAGCCAGCTGCAGAGAACAAACTGTGTCCTCCAGTACACGCAGCACTGAGCCTCAGGAAATAAAACCTCCCCAAAGCTGGATCCTTTAGCTGCACCAACACAACACTGTGCTCTTGGGTCAGGGCTGGGCTGCATCTGGCTGGAAGCAAGGAAGATGAAATGTGATTCTACTTGCAAAGTAGAACTACATAAGTGCTGTTTTTAAAATAATAGCTCAAACATGTGAAAGTGGATTATTTGCTGGACCAGAAAATCTATACACTTTATTTTTTGCTTCACTTGTGATAATGTCACTGCCGAACTACACAGCCTTTTCCTGTGAAAAAGAGATTTAGCCACTGACATGCCAAGTGGAAGAAAATACGACAGCATTGTACAATTGCTGTCTGTGAGTTCAGGGGCCACAGTGCTCTGGTCTTACTGCGGAAGGCCAAGGAGGTTGAGGTAGGAGTTCTTGTTGCATTCAGTTCTGCCTGGCTAAATATCAACATATTTCAAATAAAGCTGTATATATATTAAAAGAATCAATTTCAGACACTTTTTCAGTTGTGCTTAAATCGAGCTTTTTATTTTTCAGGGCTACAAAAGAACTTTTGTATGATTTTGCCTCTGGCATTTTTTCTTTAATCTTTAACCTTTGAAGAGCAAAAGACTGACTTTCTGGAAAGAGACTGAATAATTAATAAACTACTTCTTATGAAAAGTAGATAAATACCACATAGGACCAAGAAATACATATTTGAAAGCAATTCCAGATGCAGTAGCCAAATGCTTTTCAAAACCAATTAAATGCTTTGTACAACCCATTAAATAAAGCTCTCTTTGCTGGCTTTGTACTAAGTATTTTGTGCTGGAAAATAGCTTTATAATGCAGTATCAAGTCTGAAAATATACTGAATCAATGCTTTGTAATGCAGCACCAAATGAATAACACGATGCAGCAGGCAAAACTTTTGGAAATATAATAGCAGAGACCAAGAATACATCCCCTACTCAATTAGCAGTAATGACAATCAAACTATTTAGTGCAAAATTTGGAAAGTGGCCCTCTCATCATCACAATCCTTTGCGCTTTGCAGTTTCTCACAAAAGAAAGGAAAAAGCCTTAGAAATATGCAGTCACATACAAAGAACTTTACACGGTCTGCTTCTTGATTTGTGCAGATGTACAAAGTCTTTGCAAATTTAGCAGCTTGATGGAAGTAAAACAACTCCTACAAATTGTTGCATCTTGTTTCCAACCATTTCTAGTCCATCTTTTGGATGTAGTTCTTCCATCAACACTTAACTCCACACAAGTCCCTACAATTTTTGTATTCCCACAATGTCCATCCTCTTTTGCTATCAAAGACCATTCCTCGCGAGCACCCCACTGGAACTTTCAATTCCTACCATATAGCTTTATGTGTAAGCCCCATGGTCCAGGCAGAAACCACAGCTAAAATGAACATAACATAACATAACATAACATAACATAACATAATTGTTTTCTGAAATAAAAACCATCAGTAGGAGTCAAATAGGACATTTAATTTGGTTTTCTACAGTCAAATAAGACATTTAATTTGGTTTTCTACAACCACTTTCAGTTACGATGAATCCTAGCTTTTCAGGCTGATGTTCTGTAAACTCGCCACTATGTAGCCTTCTTGAAATCAGCATGGTAGGTCAAGTACCCCTTGTGCTGCAGGAAACACAAGATACCAAGCCCCAAAGCCACTTTTTCATTTGACTTCACACTGCTAGTTAGGCTGTTTTTCCACACAAGCATACTTTATGTATTACAGGTCAATTTTGTTGCCCTTAGCCTAAAAAATCCCCACCTAAGTAGATCCAATATGAACCTTATTGTTTCTTTTAAACAAGAATGATGGTAATTGAGTATCAAGAGTGTTATTTTTCATATCATGTGAAATAATTAATGAATATTTCTAAGTTTTCATTTCATGTTTCCTACAAAATTAAATTCTGTGACACTCGCTTAATGGGAGGAAGCCAAACTTATATTTTTTTTTCATTCTTGACCTAACAGCTGCTGTACCTTTTCTATCTTATCAAATCATATATATCATGTCACTTTGAACAATAGTTCCTCTAACTTTCTGTCTATGATTCAATCCAAAGATATACCTGGCTTGTGCAATAGGTAGCACAAATGATTGAGAAGGTCAGCCTATCACTGGTTAAAAAAATGATATGATCATCCTTACATAGTGCCACTTTATTATGGCGAGCAATTGGTTATAGTTGTAAATTTATCTTTGAATCAGAGGTGCATTTTATAATACAGAGTTTTCAAAACAGAATTTACTTCAGAGTTGAAGCTCATAAAAAAAAACATGCACAAGGCTGTAGAATTATTTCAAGAAATTTCAAGGCAGAAAGCGAAATATGTTTTCAACAGTACGAGTCATTTGTGATTCAATGGAGGTTTATTTTGAGAAGATGGAGACTGGTGACTTTCACCATCATGCAACATGGCCTACATCTTTCACAATTTTAGTATGCTAATACAGGGACTATGGAAAAAGAAAGTCCTGAATACTCATGACACTGGTGAATTCTTTGATTTGAGGAAATCACTACTTGTCAGTGTTCAAATTTGAATTGAAAACGACATTGTCACATATTTTTAAGTTTCTTTTGAATCCATGCTTTGTTTTTTTCATTAGCAACTTGCAGGCTATCTTTGGAAAAAAAACTGTCAAAAGTGAGAAAAAAATGCTGAACACTGCAGGCAAATCAATGCACTTCTGAAGATAGATATATTGCCACTGTGCTGTTATTTATGCATAAAAAAAATCTAAACAGACTTTAAGAGAATGTGAACTACTGCACTAGAAATGGCTCTCAAACAAGTATCTCTGTCTGGTAAGCCTAGGCTTCACCAGTCTACTCCGTCAAATTTAAAACCAACTATCTATAAAATGCCCCAGGACAGAGATTCCTTTCAAACTTTGTGGGAAATGGGATAGTCTGAGAATTGATGCAAAAAATAATGCCTAACTGAAAACTCATGCAACTATCTCCCTGCCAGGACTGCTCCTTTCTCTCCCTGAGAGGGGACCTCTCAAGATTACTCCTAGAGGAACTGAAAGACTCCTTGCAGCAGCACATTCTCAGTAGGTCAATAACAGCATGCTAAACTCTGACATCTTATCTAAGTGCCACAGAGGACTGATTGTCCGCTTACAATCCTTTGGACATAAGCATTGACCAAGTCTAGAACCAGGAGAGGATCTAGCTGGACTGGGATTGATTCCTCTCTGAAAGGAGTTTAGAAAGCAAGAGAGTCCTTTTTGAACCTGATGACACAACAGCAAAGTCTCCCTGACAGATTTATCTTTCTCTGCCCTCTATGCTGTCAGTCAAGTGCACTTTGCCATCAAATCTTATTAAATCACCATCACATTAAACACTGAATTTTGTCAACTCACTGTCTTATATCAATAACGTATATTGGAGTTTCACTCTTATGAGTGAAGTACATCACTCCATTTGTGACATGGATGAAGGAAAATTGGTTTTTTGCCAACCTGGCATGATTCCTTTACCCTTTCATTTTCTCCCCCAGTTGTTTTCAGAGATTTTCAGGTAATTTTTCTCCAAGTCTTAAGCTAGTACAACTTTTTCCATTCCTTTACTTCACAATGACTACTACCTTCTGTCTTTCATCGCCTTGGGCTGAGCATAATCATTGGCTTGCTCTCAATCAAATCACTCAAAGCTTCAGGAGCAGAAGAAATCCTCCAAAAGGAAGTGCAAAAACCCTGACATGACCCTTTCACATCCAGCTAGCTAGAGCATCAAATCTAAGCCAGTTTTTACATGGTGCAACAAAAACATAGACTGTCTCTATAAAATGCATCAACATCAATTTCGCAGTGATCCAATTTCTTTTGGAGTACAATGAAAGGGAAAAGATGGAAACTTATAAATACCTAGCTTTTCCTTTGGTCTTAAACAATTTTGCTATGCAGTGATTTGGGGGGAGAAAGCCCAAATGCAGGAAGAAAACTCGACCAAACAAAAATGACAGAGACAAATGGGGCAGAGACACACTTCAGAATTAAATCTCAGATATGTATATTAAAAGAAAAAATCAATTTGCAATGCATAGTCAAGATTTATAGAAACAACTTACCTATTATTTCCCATAAAAAAACAGCTATCATAATTTTCACTGTAACACAACAGTTCATTTTTAGCTGAACCACATTCTAGTACAATAAGAGGAAAGCACAATGTTTCTGTAGCTTCTTATGTCATGGCTACAGAGAGTTCTTTTTCCCTGTTTGTATGTATTCCCATAACACAGCAGAGACCTGAAAACTCTCAAACTTTAAAGTGCTTCTTAGCACTAAGACTTTATTTTTCAGACAGACTTGTTACATAAAGCTAACAGGTTCCAGAAAAACCATAAATCAAAATAATATTCACTAAACTGAATTCCATTTAAAAGACACAAGGAAATACTGCAACACTCTAACACAGAAAACACCTTTACTTATGTTAAGTACCTTAGTAAAGTTGAAAAAATTAAAAAAACAATTAAATAAGTGCATATGCAGCTTTCTGAGAGAGGAGCTGGAAAGTAAGGGATAAAACCTACTGCTGCTAAAGGAAAATTTTGAAGTTTAGAAATGCTTGACATTGAGCTGGGACTGAAAATATGAACCATCGTCCTAATAATTCCTTTTTTCTATTGCCTATGTTAATTCTTTGCGACGGATCAAATGCACTGTCAGTAATATTGTTCAAGATTTATTTTTTTAAAACTTTTTCTCCTGTTGGTAGCCAAAAAATTGCTACTGTGAGAATATAGTTGATAAGAGATTGCTACAGGCAATAATGGAAAATAAGCCACGTATTTGTTGAAATGCTGGAATTTCTCCATGAATGGTCCCCAGATGCTAGTGCTCTCACATAAGGTCAGATGATAATGCCTCTTCATCCCCAACTGCACAGAACTGAAATGCCTGCAAGGAAAGAAAGCCTGTCCTGCATAAACATCAGGGAGCAGGCACTGTCTGTTTGCACAAATCAGGTCTGATGTGGTCATAGCAAAATCCTGAGCCTGTTCCAAGCATGTGCCAGCACGGGTGATCACAGTAGCGACTTTCTATTACGACATACAGAGCTCTCCTTGTTTGAAATCATGACTTTTCACTGCTAAAAGAGAAGATAATCCTCAGCCAGTTTGTTTCCTTAGTCATCTCTACTGATGAATTAACTGTGATGAGAAATTTTTTATTGTACTGGACAGTTTAAAGAACATGGCTCTGTGATAACATAAAGTGTACACTTAGAATCGAGAAATCCAAGCAGATAAGAATGTGGAACAGCAAATTACCACAGTGATCACTAAATTAAATTTTCCATGGACTTAACCATAAAAATTTTCCATGGACTTAACTTTTCTAGCCTTTACCAGATTCCTAATCTAGTAAAGGCTACAAAAAACCACACACATATAATGAAGAACGCTGCAGCCTAAGGAAAAAAAAAGTTTACTCATTTGGTCAAAGAATACCAAAACAATACCTGATATTGCACTAGTCAATTCATAAGGCTGCTGCAAAAAATATTTTGCAGCTTAGCTCATTTTATGGTCCAAGATAATCACAAGGACTCTCACATCTTGATGTGTAATATGATAGTAGGTCATCTTCAGTCTGTCTTCAGTCTGCTCACCTGTGAGGTGAGCATAATTTACAGGCAACAGATAAAACTGAACTTTCTGTAAACAGAATCCTATACCAGTGAGCCAGAACTGGCATAGTGCTCATCCGCGACCATGAGAAAAAAAGACAAAATCAAAATGCCAATATTCCATCAGTATCACTCTTGAAATAAGAACAGAAGATGTACCTCTAACAAGAAATTTACTTCCTGAAATAACTATGAGGGATATGTTTGGAATAGAATATGGCCAAGACTGGTGATTATTTCATTGTCATTTTACAGTGCAGTTGGAAAACAAAGCAATTTTAAAAACTGCAGTAAAATTTTACAGGCTTTTAATATTCTTCTTTTATGTAGTATATTTTTATGGTCAAGATACTTTTTATTTAAGTGAAAAGCTAATAAATTCTCCAAAAGCCACCTCATCATATATTATCAATACTGACTGGCAACATACTGAAAACTTTAGCATAATATGCATCACCAACAATATCTACTAATTTTTAAAGACTCTGGCACTCAAGTATCAGTAAGAGAATGAACATCTCTTATGTTGTATCATTGCTGTAGGAATAAACCAGTTGAAAGCACTGCAAAATTAATCTTAGGGTTTTTTACTGCAAATGTTAATTTTTATTCATCAATAAACAATTCAGGGAAATTTGGAACCAGCCATGAAGAGATTATAAAAGGAAGGTTTGTTTCCCCCCCAAAAATTAGAGCTGGATTCTAGAGGTAGAAAAACATCCTGTTTTTTAGATGCAGTTTAAGATACGAGTTTTGTACATGAATTACTGGCACTAACAACTTTCATTTCCCACCCACAGCACTGAAGTACACCCATGATTTTAAAGATATCTATCTGGACCAGGCCTATTCTGGAAGTATCCTTGTGATACCAGGAGTTCCATAAAGAACCTGTTACTCTTTCTTTCAAACATCTGTATCACCCTCACAGAACTACCATGGAAGTTTAATAGTGAGGAAATTGTCCGAGCTGAATTGAAATTTCCAAAACTAAGATCAGTTTTGAGGTAATTTAAAAGTGACTCAGTCTTTTAAAGGGAACAGGATCTGCAAGTCTTAAAAAAAGGACCTCCTAAAAAGGTACAAATGAACTTTGTGCCACCAACTTATATCCCATAATACTACTGTTGCATGTATGTACTACCTTACCACAGATTTAACATCAGTCTTATGCAAGTAGCACCTCAACTACAGTTTCAGCAGCAGAGTCTGGCAGATCACTTCCAGCTTTTCCTTCCTGCCCAGCTATGAGGCAGCACAGCAGCGCCGATGTTGAGGTCTTTTTGTTCTTTTTGGTCTACAGCCCTTTGGATAACACAGTTGCTTTTTCATGGGATACTGCAGTTGCCTTTGTAAGGAACAGACTTTACCAAGCTGTGATGATAGGTACAGAGGATTAACTCATAGCTGCTCACTTAAGAATTACTGGAGAAAACATGCTTTCTAAAGGAAACACACTTAATGATCAATGACTTCAGTCTAATGCCTGTTTACAAATAAAACACCCAAAAATATTTTTTAATAGCCTTTACGCTCCTGGCGGACATCTAACTGGCAGAGATGGAAAGGAAAGTACTCATTAAGCCCTTATCAGGTACCTAATATAAGAATTTTTGCATCATTAGCTCAGACAACTAATGCCTGTCTCACAGGAGGTCAGTGTTATGGTGAAATCTGGATGCAGTGTGAACATTTGTGCTAAGAACTGAACAGATACAAACAGGGCAACATAATGCTCTGATGAAATAAAACCAGCAAGTGCTCTGCCTCTGTTCCAAGCATGGGTATAGAATTTATTCCTATCTGTTGCTGGTAACTACATCACATTTCTCAGGGCAAATTCCATGTAAAAGTGACCTTTTGCTCTGACTTTTTCTGACTGGAAGGCTGTTCCAACTTCTCATTTTTTCAGTAGTAGGAACGTTCTGCTCTCTAACATACATTTATTTTTTGCCAGTTCTTATGTCAAAATAAAAGTGCTTAAAGTAGAGAACAAAGTAGTTTTAAAAATGTTCTAGAAATAAGCAAAAAAGCTCAAATTCAAATTACTACTGCCTAAAGCCCTAAGCATTTTTTCAGTGACAATTTTCACACTCTTTACAAAAAAACCCACATCAGTTATAAATTTCTATTACCTATTTAGAAAAGAAAGACAAGTCTTCAAAATTACGAAAGGCTGGACTCACAGTTGTCAACATTAATTCTGTTTTTTCTAAACACTTCTCTTTGTTCATAATAAAACACTTTATCTCATAAGAGCAATAAACAGGACCATGCAAATCTACACTTGAATAAAACAAATGCAGAGAGCTTGAAGCAGTTTAGGTGGTCATAATTTACCAAGAACACAATGCTCAGCTGTGTACTAATAGAGTTTTAACAATTGATTTCTGGGGCTCTGTTGAGAAAAGGTTTAAAAGCCTGTAAATTGACTGATTTGACTTAGCAGTTTTTTTATCTCAGCTGAAATGACCTGAAAACTGTTAAAAACCACCAACAAACCTTGTTACATATGGCTTCATCTGTCTTTCTCTTTTTCTTCTCACAAGGTACCTTCTCAAAAAGTCTGTAAGGTTTATTTCAATCAGCTTCTCTTGGTTTGAGCTTTTTTTTAATTTCTGACTAGAAATTTTTCCTTTGCTTATCACACAGACTGCCAACAAAACACAGTGAGGTGTTTGTTTCACGAAGCAGTATTTTTGAAAAAGAAGGTGGTTTTCAGAGAGGTATGCAAGGAAAACAAAGACAGCCTTTCACAAGTGTCAGATACAGCAATAGCAGGGTGGCTGGAAATTACTCCACAGTGAGAGGATTAGCAAGGTCTCAATATCTCTAGAGTCTGTCTCAGGCTCAAAGCTCCTCTCCCCCAGACACACACACACAGAGCTTAATCACATCAGCTGGCATCTTACCCTCAGCCGAGCATGAGTTGTTAGAACTGAGTTCAGATATTTCAAACATTTACTAAGTCTCCCTTTGGGGAAGAAGTCACATACCCAAAACACCATCTCATGTTTTCCATTAAACCACAGCTTTTCATCTTTCCTCACAGCTCTGGAACTTGGAACAGCTCTCTCAGGAGACAGCTGCTCTTTTTCTGCCTCTCACCACTGCTGTCCCAGTAGCTCCTACATACAGCTTTGCAGCGAGGGCAGCCAGTGTCCCAGGAGACTTGACTGTCCTGGCAGACTGCCATTGTCCCCCCAGCACTGTTTCTGCAAAGTCCATTTCAGCTTCTCTAAGACAACCTTTCAGAACAGAAATTTCCACACAGGAGAGGAATAAATTATATGGGATACACCAGTTCTCTTTACCAAATGGAAGTGGTCTTATGGTACCTGTTTGGGCAAGATAAACAAATGCAATTAATTTAACTTTTCTCGCACCTAAACAAAACTATTTATCCAAAACACTTGAACAATGCAGGTCAAAGAAAAAGTGATTTTCTTCAGCAAAACCTGCTGGAGCTTTCAGAGCTTCAGAAACCATTAAAGGAAATGTCCATGAGCATTTAAAAACTGTCAGACTTCCTGAATTTATCATTTGCTACCAAGTTCCTCATACAGTAAACAAATCTTCCAGTCTTGAAGATAATTATCAACCCTGCATCCTGAGCCAATCCTGCAGCTATCAAAGCAACTACAAGCCGAGAGTCAAGTTAGCTTTTTCTCTTACTGAATACACACACACACATGTTCACATACAAACCCTTTCAGTAAAAAGTGTGCTAAAAGTATTTGTCCTAATCAAACAAAAAGTACTGCATGGTAAAGAATCTGCCCATCTTCAAAAGCAGATTTGCTGGTAGCCATCAGGTCCAAAATCTTTTTGAAACATGGAACACTATTCAAGGATTTTTTTCTGCAAAGACTACAGATAGAAATGTGTTTGGTGGGAACAATCCTAGTTTTCAATTATTTTCCTTTCACATTCAGACCAGAAATCTGAAAATTGCCTCCCTCATCCCTTCAGACATCATGCCTGAGCCAGTTGTGATTTAGATATCTCAGACAAGATATAAGAATATCTATTTGCTCAATGTGGACGTTGTACTTAACAATGACACTGACAAAAAGGGACTACCTTTAGCTAGTGTTAGCTAGCACGTTAGCCTATTACAAGGAAAGAGAAAATGGCTTTAAGCTCTGTATCTTCTGTTCCATTTGACTTCTTAAGCCCCTTACACTCTTTCTTCGCTATTCCAGGCTTGGCTTTGACTAGAAATTCCATTTTGGACCAGAGAAAACACTTCCCATCACGTCTGGTATGTACATTCCTAAAAAGGAGGACTGGTTTCAACTAATTAACATTCTTTAATGGAATAGCTGCTTTGCCAGAGGATTCATGATCAGCTCTGATTTGACTTTTAAGTAATTATTAGAGTAGCATGACAGCAATTACATTAGCTGTAAACGTAGCATTTCCCAAAAAGAGGGCAATAAATTAAAGACTGATATAGCAAAAAGCTGACAAGACCTGGCAGGGCTTGAAAGTTGCTGCTTCATGTTGCATTTCCCAGAAGACACTGACTTGGAAAGAAGGGCTGCTCCGATACCACTCCCCGCTCTGTTTCTTATACAGCTCTCAAGTGGGACAAAAGGAAGAATTATTTTTAGACAACAGAAAAAACAACTATGATTTCAGAAACCTTTTCCTCACACTTATTTTAGGCTAAGACACCTTAGGAGTAAATTTTTTTTTCACAGGAAAGCCTACAGAGCATGTCTGAAACAGTCAAGTTCACAAGTTGAGAGGGGATAAGCAGTTTGGTTGTTAGACTGAAGACGTCTTTCCTTTAGATTCTGTATCATGCAAACAGTTACCCTCAAATCCAAGTCAATGCCCTCTTTGAGTCAAGCATAAAATATGTGGCACGACTAAACATTACACGTATTCAGCAAGTCTTTGGGCAACTGTCACACAAGAGGCTTCACAACCTGTGTTTACTCTTTCCACTGCTGAAAAAGCCCAGGCTCAATCCCTGTCAGAACCTGAATTAAGAATAATTATCACAAGTCCAAACGGTTAGGCATTTTCTTAACCCTAAATTTGCAGACTAATGAAACATCAAAATACTTCTTTCCTACACAAAATCTGAATGAACCCTAACAGCAATTTGTGACCATTACAGGAAAAAGACAGACACTGGAAAATTATCTACTGCCATGGCTTGTTACCACTCTATCCCCACTATCTGTGAATCAAGTCAGAACTGAGAAATCTTCAGATTAAAGCAACCGATGCAAGAAAAAAAAAAAGTCTTAAATTCTGCCTATCTAAAAAGTATATAAGTACTTTTCTCAAGTAATTCCTTTTTTTTTTTAATTTTTTTTTATTATGTCTCCTATAGGGATTCAGATTTTAGGTTATAAACAACGATTCCTAATTGCAGACCTTCTCATTGCTGCTTCATATTTTAAAAATTGCTTTCTTAGGTCTTTTGTAGAATCAATAGACTACACACTGTAGAAATATGGCTTCAAGTAACACATTCTGACAATATGGGAGTTTTTCCTGCAAAACTCAGTGTCTATTCCTTTATGAAACAGGCTCCTTTTCTTTAAAAAGAGACCTATGAAAGTCTCAGAGAAAAGTGAATGAACTGGATGATCTAAAATAGGTATGCATATGAGTACATTTTTCTAGACCTATAATCCAGCTTCCATAAAGAAATTTGAGAGGCTCAAGTGATCTATTGGTCCAATTAGAACTGAGCTATAATATACCTTCACTGAACAAGGCAAAAAAAAGGTCAGCAGCTCAGAAGTTCTAAGACATTTTCAGAGCGTAAGAAAATTTTAAAATTCAGAGCGACTTAACCTGTGAGAGAGTTGCAAATGGAAATTTAGACATTTACACAGCTTTAAAAACATCATGTCTAGTCCCATCACAAAATAAACTGAAGAGCTATGGGCTCTTGTTACATTGGTGGTCCAAGGACCATTTATTACTAGCATTTTACTTATGCAAGGGTAAAGACAGGAGGAGGGAGATGAGGAATTCCCTAGTCAAATATTGTTAAATGCTTTACAATTTTACTGAAGGATTCATCTTTTATTTTGCCTTGTAATCAGGATTATTTTGGTCTCTAGCTGGTAGCGACCTTGCATTTTGCACCAAGCTTTAGCTGATTAACAACCACAAAAAACATACATGATAAGTGGATTGAAATGCCAAAGGTGACAAAACTAACAGACTGGGGCCTGTTCCAAAATACAAATTTGCAAGAGAGGTAAAAGAATAACTGAATAAATTTATTTGAAGCACTGTCTAGCACAGCAGGGTTCATGATCAATCTAATTTCATACTTTTTTAAGCTTTCTTCCTACCAAATGTAACAAGCTTCAGGAAGTCCTACAATGCGTCTTCATTAATTCTGAACACAGAAAAACTGGAAGCTAAACCATGCCAATAATTCACAGAATTATGCCAGAATATAATCCTAAACTAAATGGAGACACTTCAAAATAGTTTTTAGTTTAGTTCCAAACAATAGACAAAAAAAAATATTTTCCCATGGCCGTAGCACTCACTCCTTAGATTTGCTGTTAGCATGCCTCTTCTGTGCAAGTGTTATCTATACACACAATCTAAAGTCTGCATTGAGCAAGGAACTTTGTCAATACGGACTTTTCAACTGTTCAAAATTCCTTGAAACATGGAAGATACTGGCAACCCTGGAAATTGGCCAGGTCAAGCACTGAACACAGCCCATTTTCAATACCAAGCCCTTATGCTGTTTCCCGAAACAGGATGCATTTGTATACATAGTGATTGTAAATTTATTTTACAACAAAAACGCCTACCAAAAAAAAAAAAAAAGTATCCCACCCTTCCAAACTTCTTTGGGCAGTTCCATGAGTATTTCTTTCAGAGACATAACATTATAGCAAAAGTTAAAAAACAAAAAGAAAAGAAAATTACACAAAATATAGTCAAGGCAGAATTTTAATTCTAAGTGTAAATAATTCAAAGAATCACTATCATCACATTTTCTTAGCAGATGAAACAAAAATGCAACAAAATGGCCACTTCTTTTCCTTGATGGCAACTGGACGCACAAACCACAAAACCGCCATTGTAATTATGCAGTACTCAGCAAAAACTCTTCACAACTTCTGGTCTACAGTGGAATAATTGGAACCAATCTGGTTTGATAAAATAGCAATCCATCCCACAACTAAAGAACAGTGATTTGTCTCTCAGAGAGTTTGTTGAGAAAAACTAAGAATTTCTGGTGCACTGCAAATTAGAGTATGTCATTTGTGTACAGCTGCAACAAACTGGCATTACTTACAAAAAGGGAATATACTACTATACCATCCTATATGCTATAAAAGCTTGGAGAAATGAATTACTCGTTTTGATATGAGTTTATTTAAGGCTCTAATTTGCTGCCTATAATTAATATTTCCTGGTCAATTTCTTCTACTTTATGTTTTTAACATTAAATTAGATATAACAGGAATCACGGTGCTTTCTAGCTAAAAAGTGTACAATAAACTTAAGCAAATTAAAAAAAATAAATTAATTTAAGCAGTCTTACTGCAAAACAAAGCCTACCTGAGCACCCTATGACTTGTGGCACCCAACACCATTCAAGACAAAAATGTAAAGTTCAAATAACGTAATTTGTGTGTAAGCTGACTTTAAACAAGTGTCTCAATGGGCTTGTCTTCAACAAAAGAAGAACTGAGGTGTTACAGCTCTAATACAAGTTCTTTTCAAGAATTTCTTAAGACTGTGGATGATGTAGAAGAGGGGAGATGGCTTTAATTCAAAAATACTTCTCTATCAAGAAGTTTAGATTGGTGCTTCAGCTACCAATAGATAGTACTAAATTCAGAGGATAGGCGTCCTTGAACATGGGGGCTATCCTTAAAAATTATTTTCCTAAAACTATTCTACCCAGACTAGGAGTTTTGGTAGTTTTTTTTTTTCCCCACTCTTTTATTAGTTCCACTCTTACTTTCTATATTATAGAATTCTTCTGTGGTTCCTGTTCTCATCTTCCATCACATTTAAATATGGAATGCCTATTTACACACACAAGCCACGTCATCAAACCTGGGTTTGAAACAATACAACCACATGTTACGTCTGAATCTGTAAGCAGTTTTTGCTTCCTCAACCTAAGATTTATGGCCCAGTGAAGAAAGAAAACTCTTTCTGGCTCTCAGTACTTTGAGCTGATCAAATAATTGAAAAGGTAATTTTCACTTTTACAGTTTCCACTATCTTAAGCTAAAGTTTGATTTATAATTTTGTCATCTTTATTTCTGTATCACTGGTAATATAGGTTTTAAAGAGGTATACAAACAGAATACCAGATTATCAAGTTACCTAAACTATTGGCTATCAAAAGAATCATTGTGGAAACTGAAGTCCTGATTTTTAAAGTCTTTTTCCTATACTTTCTCATAACCGATTGCTAAATAATGCCAGTTTTGCAGAATACAGTCAATGACACCTTGTTAGTCTTCAGGACAATTTCCCAAGGTAACAGCATTCAAAAAGATAGCTAAATGAGTGCACTGAGAGTCACCATTTGTCCTGCATCTACAATCGCGTTAACAAAGAAATGGTTAACTTAAAGGGTCTTGTTGCTGAAAGACTGCTTCAAGTGTTTCACAGAAATATTTAAGTGGTTAGACTTACAACAAAACACAAAGCCCAAAGAGTTGATATTGACCCAATTCCTTTGACACACCTTACGAAGAACAGGGAGCTGTTATGAAGATCAAGCACAGTTTTGACAGGTCTCCCAAGAAGTTTACATTTGTTTCATAATACTCTTTTCAAGCATCTGAACAGAAATAGTCTAACGTGAATTTTTCCCTGTTAGTTTACTATTTTTTCCTACATATTTCACTAAGCTGGCAGTCTGCCTTAACATGCAGACTAAGCAGCACTGGGGAGCCAAATTAGTTTCTTGTACTGCTGGTGGTCTGGAACTGCAAAACAGTCAGCTCAGCACAATATACCAATAATTATTACCATACATCAGATAACAAGTACTGTGCTGAGTAAAGCTATATATATGTAAGTATATGTTTACTATTAAAACGTTTTAATTACATGTCATGGTACATCTGCATACAGTACTCAGGTCAGGAGGACCTTTAATGTCATTTCAACATGACACAGAAAAGAAACTGTGGAATGAAGTCACTGTTATCAATCCTCCTCAGAGCTAGATTCATCTTCCTGGTCAGAGAGCTCAGCAACAGGAAAGCGCAGGATAGCTGCCACCCCTGTCAGCTGGCCCAGCTGCTCTCCAGACACATGGAGGCTGGAGAAAATGCGTACTGTGCCCATGTTCTCCCGTACGCTATCTACCAATTTAACATATCGGGCACGTGTAGCCACATCCTGGTGCCGAAAAAGCTCATCACTGATCAGCAGGGTGTCAATGGCCATGGCTTCGTTGGCCTTCTCCACATGCTTCAGGCCATAAAAAGCCCGGTCAGGCTCATGCTGCAGCATTTTATAGAAGTCATCTAAGGCTTTGACCTCACCAGCTGCCTTAGTGTCAGAAAGACGGCTAGTTACAGCTGGGTCGCAGAGTGCTTCCTTCAGTGCGTATTTATGTCCTGAGGAAGAGTGGACCTAGAGTGAAAACAAAGTCAAAGGTTTGGTGTTTTTGAAGAAAAAGGACCATCTTCTTGATTAACCAACCACAAGCACTATGATACGTAGCATTAACCTAGATAATTATTTGGGAAACTTATCTCCTTCTTGAAGCACACATGATTTTTTTCTGACTCTCTCCTGCAACCCAAAGCCTATACCAAATCCCTTAAACTGCCTTTCAAGCAGCACAAGAAAACTGCCTCTCTTATTCAAAGGCTGGATTAAATATGCGAGCTCAACAGCTCCCAAGGTAAGGCTACTTGAAACTACCAAGAAACTAAAATCTTAGCCTAAGCCTCTTTTTTAAAGCATTCAAGAAAAGGAAGGACCCTCTACACAGCAGGCTTATAGCGTAAAAGCATCAAATCTGTGCAATTATTATGGCTGCAAAGCTGTGAAGTACATAAAAACTTCTCTCTGTTATCACTTTGCTACACATGGAAAAGGAGGGTTCTTGGTGCACTGGGTCTCCTAAGTACTGGGATCATTAAGCACTGGGACTCATTTCACTAACCCTCAACCTAAAAATAATAAAAGCATCCTTATGAAAATCTATTTTAGGCTTTGAATATGACTATTTCTGTATAAGGCCAAACCCCCACCCACTCAAGCAGAAATGACTAAGAAACAAGGAAAAAAGCACAGCCTTTAACTATGCAGTACAAAACTAACAGCAAAACTCTAGTTAGCTTTGGTAATACAAAGTTAACTAACCTATAGCATATCGAGGTACTTTTAAAAGAACATCTTTAGAAAGCTGTTATTAAACATGCATGCTGTACAGTGTGACAAAGTAACAGTGCAAAGTATTTTCCAACTTGCACTTCACACTAAATTGAAGAGTAAATATGCCTTTACAGGGAGTTTGAAATTTCTCTACTCCACATTAAGGTATGCTAGGTGGGAACCACCCTTGTACTATGCATAACTCCTTTATGCTTTGGGAGGCATGAGAATAATTTCTTCATGATGCTCAGTCAGAAATTTATTTCTTAATGACTTATTTCCCATGTAACTACCTTTTACTATCACAGACGACTCTCAAGCCTCTTTTTAGCCACTCTGGAAACTGTTTAAATCCTTACCTGTAGGAACTTGGACCTGTTCTCCAGCAGAAGTTTGTTGTCAGTCTTGACTGCCTGCTGGAACATGTAGTCACAAAACTGCTCCCGCACAAAGCCTGGGCTAGCCACCAGTACACACTTCACCACCTCAAAGTTGATATGCCTCTGGATGGCTTGCACCACCTGCTCGTAAAACCTCTCCAGCGCCCGGTCGTGCTGACTGCAGTTCCCTTTCCGCTTGCGGGGGATGTTCACCTCCACCTTGGCACGGGTAAGCGTCATGCTCGGGGTGACCAGGCAGACGTGAGCCAAGCCCTCCTGCATGACCACGGCCGCCACATCGGCGCTCCAGGCCGGGTCGCAGGCCTGCTCGATGCGCTCCAGCACCACGCTGTCCCACTGCTTCTTCGCCAGGGTGAACTGACGGTTGGGCTCCAGCTCGATGGTGTGGTAGGCGCCCATCTTCACATACTCGTTCTCTTGGATGTTCGTGCCCTTGACCCGCAGCTGGCAGGCCTGTGAGTCGAAGTCGATCGTCTCCACGCAGAGGGTGAGGGTGGTGCGGATGCGGTTGCTGCCCACGCTGCCCGTGGACGATTCGGTCTGAACCTTGCGGATGGTGGAGGCGCGCAGGCTGTCGCCCACCTGCAGCAGGTTGTAGGTGTGCCACATGTCCTCAGGCTCCTCGGGGATCAGCGTCACCTGCCCCGCATTATCTTTCTCCAGGTCCTTCCTCACCAGCTTCATCCTGGCGGCTCCTCGCGTCCCTCCCGCTGTGCCGCGGCGGCAGCGAGCGGCAGGCGTACCCCGGGAGGGAAGGCTGAGGGCCGGAGCCGGCGGGACCGCACACTCCCGGACGGACTGACGGACGCACGAGGGGCCTTTCCGGAGCCCCCACTACCCGCGCTCCTCCGCGCGCCCGCCGCCGGCCCCAACGCGCACGCGCAGCGTCCCCGGCCGCCCCGCGGCGCACGCGCACAGACCCCTCTCCCTCTGGAGGCGCCGCCGGGGCGCGCCCCGGCCCGCTCGGTCACCGCAGGCACGGCGCATGCGCGGGGCGCAGCGCGCGGGTAACCTGGCGGCGCGTCCCAAGGCTCCATCTTCATCCTGCGGAAGGAAAAGTGCCGGGGCGGTGTGAGGGAGGGGCACTGGGAAACTGCCGGGTGCAGCGAGCACTGGAAGTCGGCTACTGCCTCGCCGGGGGGGGGGGCGCCCCCGCGTTCGTCGTTCCCCTCCAGTGCTTCACAGTGGCGGTCCAAACTCCCAAAGTCTCCTAACACCGTGCCGGACGTTTCAAAACACGAGAGGAGAAAACCAAACCAAAACCGAACGGGCAAAGCCAAGCAGTTGTGGAAACTTACAGGCACAGGTGGCAAAAGAGGCGAGAGGTACAGTCCCGTGGTTCAGCGAGTGCCAAGGAGCCAGGGGCCCGCCGCGCCCCCCCTGAGGCGGAGCAAGGCGGCCGTCGCCCATGAAAATGAAAACCAGGCGCTGGCAGCGTCAGAACCTGACCTGCTGCTTGGATGCTGCTCTTAAACTGAATTCCGGTTTAAAAGGTTTTGGTTAAATTTGCGAGTTCCACTTCAGCCAGTACTGAACCTTGACCGTCTTCCTTCCAGTTCTGACATGCTAAAGGGGCAGATAAGTGCGTTTCAAACGAAGCTGGATGTTCACGTGGAGAAATAAGATGCCTTGCTTAAACACATGATATTGCAAAGAAAATGGACCTGAACCATCACTACACAGCTGAATTTGCAGCCTAAACGAATTTAGCAAGCCAGAAATAATGAAAAATTGTATCACTATACAAGAAGGGAGGAATATTGGAGAAGAAGAGAAGGTTATGTGAGACCGTCTCATAGCAGTCTTCAAGTATCTGACAGGGAAGAGGGAAGCTGGAGAGGAATTCTTCATCAGGAACTGTAGTGACTGGACAATAAATAATGTGTACAAACTGAAAGAGGGGAAATTTAAGTTACATAACAGGAAGAAATTTTTCTTTGAGGCTGGTTACACACTAGAATAGTGCCTAACCCCTGGTTGCCCAGGGAGGTTGTGGTTTCCCCAGCCCTGGTACTCATTGGACAAGGCCTTGAGAAAGCTGGGAGTTGTCTAGAGGGAATTGTCCCTGCCCATGGCAGGGTGGGTTGGGACTAGATGATCTTTAATGTCCATTCCAACCCCTTAAAATCTATAATTCTAGTTCTGTAGTTTATTTTTGAAACACTGTACAACACTAAAAACTGCATTTAACAATGAACGTTGCAAATTTAGAACAAGGGAAAGAATGAAGAATAGAAAAAAATGCTTGCATGTGAAATGATTAAATAAAAATAGATTGAGAAGGTAGGCACACCAATGTGCCATGCTAAGTGTGTCAGAGCAATTGCAACAGATAAGTTTGTAATGATTACACACTCGATCTAGTAATAGAAAAACATGAGGGCATCTTCTTAAACATGAGAAGGTGGTCACAAGGAAGTTTCTGGTTTCTATTAGCTGTTTTTTAAATAAAAAACAACTCACTGTGATTATGGAATTTGCTGACTTGGAGAGGCTTTGGAGTCAAGAATTTGATGAGATACAAGACTACTGTGAGCAAAAATAATCCCATATCTCCCATCATGGTGTACCTATAAATTTCTCTGAAGTATCTAGCTCTAGTCAGTTGTGACAGGACAGTGAACTCAGATCTGACCCAGTAATGTGCATTCCTTTTCCCTAAGCTTGATAATGGTGTAAAAACAACTTTATCAGATATTACATAATAGGATTTATTTATCAGACCTCAGACTCTCTTCCTGTGAGTACACATGCCTTACTCTGTTAGCATGAATACTTTTACAGGATCAAGAAGGACCACCCAAGGGAATATAACATAAGCACATGTGTAAGTAACTGTTTTTTTTAACTTGTACATACTAATAATTTCGCATTAACATTTTAATGCAAAAAGAGAGGCGGAAAACTTCTGCATTCAGCTTTTCTTTAGGAGAGAGTGTGCATTCAACTTTACTCTCAGAGTTCCTTATCTATATAAATGCTGAATGGTGAATTTATGAATTTATAGTTCCTCATCTATATAAATGCTGAATGGTGAATTTATGGCAAATTTTCTTCATTATGTTCTTTCCAACTATAAAATTCCAAAGGTTGACCTCATGCTATTCTTTCAAGAAAAAATAGCTGTAGTGCATATTTAACTTCCACATTGAAATGTATTTTTAACTTTTTATTCTTTTACAGCAGTGTATTTACAAACTTTTCTGTGCTTATTCATGCCAGTCAAATTTTTACAAGCAACCTTACATCCCTGGAGATGCACTATATTCTAGATAAAGGTTGCAAGTTGGCATCCAGTATCATCCAGTAGAAGATAAACATTCAATTCAGGAAAATAGGTAACTTGCTGCATTAAAAAACCCCACAATAGCGCACATGCGTGCATACACACAGCCCACCTCACACACCCCACCTCACACACCCCAAAAGCAAAAACTCACAACAAACAAACAAAACCACAACCAAAGAAGAAAGACCAACTTTGAAACAAAGTTGCCACTCAAAATATTCAATTGACTGTTGTAGAAAGAGACGTTTTGATATGGGCCTTTTCTCAAACAGCAAGCTGTAAGATTTTATAGAGTTGTGAGCAGTGATCCACAAATATTTAGTGGCAAATGGATTTCTTCAATGGATTTACCCACTATCAGCAGGACCATTGTCAACTTACAAAGGAAAATACTTACTAGAGATGATGTTTTGCCTACTCTGGTAAAAAAGTAAATCTAGGATATTATTATTTGTTTGAGTATGTCAAAGTATGAGCAGTAGAAGGAAAATATCTCAAAAAAATTAAGAACCATAGAAGTTTCTAAGTTCATTCTAATTTTGCTAATGACAGGGAGAGAGATGAATTTGATCATGGTAGAGCCAAAATAAGTAGGTACTTTTAACAATTGCATAGCCTTTTCCAGCCTTGGTAAAGATTGAGACTACGTGTAGGACCTAAGAGTTCTTGCAATAAATCACTGTAAATACAATTTTATCAGTATTAATAATTGCAGCAATTTGACATCCATTTTTGGATCTTTTTAAGTATAATGCAAGATAAAAGGAAAATGGTGATAACATATATTCTTAGGGGTTTTAGAGCCATGTTGGTTATCTAAAGTTTTTATTCTGAAAATATTTGAGTCACACTTCCCTATATCTTCAATTCTTGGTAAACCACTTTATGAAGATGGGTTATGTACAGATTTTAGACAAGAAGAGGTCATTTTCATAGGAACTCCCATCTCCTCCATATTATATCCACTTTAGCTAGAATTCATGCAAACATGCTTACATTCTGGATAAGAAAAACTAATGGGAAAGAATCTCTGATGTAAGGGAAGGTGTGCTAAGAAATGTTGAACATTATTGTTGCAAGAGCAGAGGAAGATAAAAGAGACAGATGGAGAGGGAAACATGGGAAAACATCTATTTTCATATTTTGTCTTTGTCCTGTGGCTGTTCTGCCTCTACAGACTCTGAGCAAAGACCACTTCATTTTCTGCATACTGTTCTGTCTTTATCTATTTACCTTTATCTTTTCTGTAATAAAGATGAGTACATCAAGACCATCATAAAGAGAGAAGTTCAGGAGGGAACAGGTTTTGCATAACACTGTTGAGTGAAGAATCTTTTAAAGGTAATGGAACCCTTTAAACAGACTTCTTAATTCCTTAGCTGTTGAAATTTAGGGCTGGGGTAAATTTCAGCAGATCCCTAGTCAAACAATTTACATAGAGGCCAGCTGAAGTAAACTCAACCATCCCTTATAGCTTTCATCCAGCTTCATCAGAAGTCCTGGTGAAAGAGAAAGGGGTGGGCTTTTTTTGGTAGCCTAGCAATTCTCTACCCTGAAGAGTAAGAAAATTCTTCTGAATATTCCCTAAGATTTATGTATTGTCACTTATATTGATTTTCTTTTGTCCTTTGTTGGATTTGGAGAACCAAGTATTCATCAATACCTTTGGAAACCAACATATGTGATCTGGAAAGTCATGACTTTGTGCTCTCACAAAACAAAGAAACATTGACATCTGGAATAATATCCTCAGCAATAATGTTTGGATAAACAGATATATGTGAAATAGTCAACATTTTGCCCTTAGTTTTTTTTCTACTACAGAGACAAGCCTAACTAATTCAGTCTTTTGCCATAGATCATTTTACTCAGCCCTTGTCAGGCTTCTCAATTCTCTGCACATCAGTTTATTTGCATGTCAGACTTTCTGTGGTCAAAATTCTCAGAGGTCTCATCAAAACAAGCCAAATTTAAAAAAAGGAACAAAAATCTATATAAATACACAAATGTACATAACATCTTTATGTACCTCCTTTACTCTAGATTCTTTTTGTCTGCTAGTATGTGCCAGATTATTTGCTGCTTTTTTCTTTAAAGGAAGAACAGAGTATAATTTATTTTTAAATTATTTTTTTAATGTCACTGTATTTCTCTTTGTGAAGAAAACCCCTTATCCATATTTTTATGATATTTTGACTTGTTTATGTAGGACTACTTCCCTTATTTACCAGAGACAACTTGAATCCTTTACCTGGTAATGGTACCTTTACCCCTTATTTCTAAGTCTATTCTCTTTCCTACCAATCTTTTAAAAAAGAAACTCCCATGACACCACTACCAAAAAAGTCATCACCTGGCAAATCCAGATGAGACTTGAATTGTTTTCCTATCTGACAGTAGACCTTTATTTCATTACTGATAAATTAATTATCTGTCAGCATTACCAGTGGTAACTCTGCAGCTCTGAAGTGAAGTTGTGGCATACTAAATTGTTGCTGTTTTACAAAGTGTCCTTCTTTGAAGGAACACAAACAAAAGCATGTTTTGGAGTATGTCACTGTAATAATAATGAAGACAGTTAAGAACAAGAACTAAATCTGGCATTCCAAAATCCTATATTCAGATTTTCAGAATTTCCAGTATCTGTCCAGTTTCTGTCTTGCACAATAAGCACAGAGGGAAGAGGGGAAAACTCTAGTTTTGCCTTTTCCCCACTTGCTGCTGCCTGCATTTGGACAATTCTTATGAAATTGATTTCTTCCCCTGTTCCGGGGGGAACTGCTTCAGGTTCACTGTGTGCTACTTGCCAGCGCATGAGCTGCTGTGGAGTTCAATGTCCAAGTTTCCAAGCACATGAATCCCAGCATTGCCTTAGCTTCTTTCCCACTTGTAAGGATCCCTTGATTTCAGATCCAAAATGTGACTACAGATTGACTAGCTAGGGACATTGTTACTTGCTGCATTCTGTTTTCTAGGAAAGCAAGTAAGTTACTAACAGTCAATGAACCCCTAAAAGGAAATATTACATATTCTATCTCCGGATGAACTCATCTTTCTAAAGTGAGTGAGTGCTTCCTCACTTCCTTTTTACCAGTCAGAAGTCTGAAAGCCAAACAGAGGAAAGCAAAAAATCTACCCTAATTAAAAAAAGCCTCCAAAACCAACCAAAAACCAAACCAACAAAATCAAATAAATTTGTTTCTTCCAAGCCAGATTCAATTACAGTATGCCTTCTCAGTCATTCATCCTCATCTAGCAACCACCCCTTCCTTGCCCGCAGATTCTGAAATTGGTTTAGGAATTGAAGTTCCCAGAGAGAAGCAAAACGAGGAGGTTCCTCACCGCCTGCGGCTGGAGGGCAGCTCCGGGAAGGGCACTCCCGGGCCAGGGATCTGGGCGGGAGGGCGCCGTCCCTTGGGTGCCAGACCCTACCAGCTTCACCCTCTTCCCGCCGGCAGCAGGGCTGCTTTAGGGACCCAGGTCTTCAAAGTAAGGCAGAAACAGGGATTTACTCACCTGTCAGCATCCAGTAGGAGGCAGCCATGCCTGGGCTCCTGCGAGCCGGGGGCCGGGAGCCCGGGCGGAGGGCAGGGGTGGCGGGAGCGGTCCTGCCGCCGGCGCGCCCGGTTGAGCTGAGCTGCCGGTGGAGCTCAGCGCTCTGCACCGCCCGTCCGCCTCGCAGCCGAGTTAGGCATTTCCTGTTTGTTATCCAGTCTTTACGTTGCTTCTTCGCGTTTAAGGAGAGTTTAGCTTCCTCCCACCGCACACAGTTTCCCCCTCACCCACCCCCTAAAGGTCTCTGAGTTTTGGAAACCTCTCAGTTGAATTAGCCCAGCGTTAGGATGTACAAATAAAGCCAAATCTCCCCCACTAAACACTCTCGGAGAGTGCAGCAGACCTTAAAGGGACATCTCCCGGTTCATAATTAATTAAGTGTCTGCCGCCGGCCAGCCCCTGTCCCAGTAGGGCAGGAGTGAGCTGAGTGTGCTACACAGCCACCTCTCTCGCCGTAAGAACAGAAGAAACACGTCGTTGAGGTAGGGGGGTGTGTTTGACTGCTCGAGTTTAATTTCTCTGACATCACCCCTTAAAAACGCGCTCTTACGGCCGGTCTTTTGCCCGCAAGAGGAAGCCAGCCACCCCCTCCCCATTCTCGGCGGCTCTGGAGACACAGTAACTCTTCAGACAGTGGGCGATTCTCTCGAGTCTCTGCATCCTCCTGTGCTTCGCTGCATAAATACCAGACAGCTGCCTTTGCCCTCCTCTATCGAACGTTTGTATGGCATGCCTTCCCACTCTCCCTGCCCCCAAAACGACTTCACTAGTAAATAAATGAATAAATAGCAAAGGTAATAATCAGCCAGGCCCTTGAGCAGAGATTTTCAGGGTTTGTTGCACACTCAGGAAAGGAGTAGTTTTGCAGGACTTTTTGAGTTTACCAGCTTTTTGAGCTTGTCACTCAAGTGGAGTGGCACCCTTTCAGCAGTGTATGAGATCCTACATTGGACCTGGTGAAAAATCATTTTATTGCTCATAAAACAAGGGAATCCATAGTCCCTCAAGAAAGAAAAAGAAAAGCCAAAATATAAGGATTTTGAAATTTTGGTGCTTCTAGAAAAATCCTTTATAATTTCCTTGACTTGGAGCAAAGAATTTGGTGAGTAAGTGGAAATTAGTGGAATTTGGTGAGTTCCTTTGAGACTAATGAACTGCAGCTTTTAATAAGCACTATAATAGCTTCTTGCATCTTCCAGCTTCTGTCTTAATTTCATGAGAACACTTAGGGTGCACCTTGTAGATCTGTGGAAATTTTAGAAAAACTGCACAATTTTAAAGCTGGTTTTAAGAGCAAAGATACTCAGTGGGACTACTCAAAGTTGATGAAATTAAGTACATGTGTAACTTCTGCTGAATGAGAATTTGAGCGTGGTTGGTGCCAGTTTAAAAGACAAGACACATTTTTTCCAGTCAAAGGTTTTGTGCATAAAATTAAAGGAAATGGAAATGGCATCCAAACTAAAAGAAGACTGAGTATATGGAAAAACTGTCATTTCATTTTTGCCAGTCAGTTGTGTTACTACTACTGTTACTCCAAAACAGAGTTCGTAACCCAGTGTTCTAGAGCCAACAGCACACAGCGTTGATGTTGCGGTTTATTACAGAATTACAAGTCTGGGTGCTGAGTGGTAATCCACAGAAGTCAGCACCCTCTGGGTTATAAAGGTGAGGGTTTTTTATACCCTTTTTAGTGATATGTTCCACCTACCAAATACAGATGGACTGCTGTATTTTCTTGAAAAAAATCTAAACCAAACAACCTGACCAAACAACCAAACCTTTGTATTCCCTGTGTCACTGTACTTCAGCTAAATGAAGGAATTGAGCTTGAATTCCGATCATAGTGAAGGATTATTTATTTATTTATTTATTCTGATTAAATGTATTACACCAGAGGAAGAAGCAGGGAAGCTAAGGATTTTCTTTTGGACTAAAATAAATTCAAGCCTAAATGAAATTTATGAAGCATTTGGTGAATATGTGGAGACTGTATATCATGTTGGAGAATGGCACTTCTTGATAATAAAAAGAAACATTTTTGATGAAGAATTATTCCTAATATTTACCATATTATTCTTAATATTATGATTAATTTATTTGATTTTGTGGTGGTGTCCTATATGTCTTGCATAGGCAATGTCAAAAAGAAGACATTAGAAAAGATTAATTGCTGGACTGAGCTAAAATTTCTTATTTATTTGAACACATTCAAGAAAGTAAAATACACTACAGACTTACAGACAACTATCTGTTTTGGAGGGTCATACCAGAAAAAACCTCAAATCCTCCTTTTCACAGTTCATGCTGCTGTATGTGCAGTAGTTCAAGCTGTGTTAATGTTGCTAAATTCTCGGAGTTCAAAGTTTCATACAGTAGTAGTAAGGAGCAAATCTATTTTAAGCAGGAATCTCTAGATGAAGCTCACTGAGGCCCAGAAGTAGATAAGATACTAGGTTTTTTTAATGTGAGAAAAACAAGTATTAGTTTCAGCGGATTGTAATAGTATAAAAAATCATTACCCATAGTTATGGATAAAAGTAAAAGGTCACTTTAGTTAAAAGAATATAGTTGGCTTGCATAATTTATGTCTTTCTTAGATGTCACCGAATGCTGAGGAAGGATTTTTTCCTCAGTGCTATAAATTAAACATAATTTGTAACTTTGAACTGTGCCTCCTAACTCAGTTTCAGCAACTTGTTTTAGAATATGAGATATAGAATAAATACACAGTAGTTCCATAGAATCTGATGAAGTATTTGTGATTAAAGATTAGCTTAAAGACTTTGAAAAACTAGACTTTGAAAAGGCAGCAAAAATTAAAAATATCAGAAAGACACAATTCCTCCCCCCTCTAGGAGGTGTTATTCCTGCAAAAAAACCCCAACCAGTGGAAATGCTTTTTGTCCCAAAGGTCAGGGCTGAAGAAAGAGTAACCAAAGTTTTTCAAATAGTTTCAAAGGCAGGCAGTCTTACATAGTGTGACTGTAATTTACATATAACTAATTTTTCATGGAATTTTTTCTTCCCCTCAAAGAAGGTATGAGCAATTTTAATTTATTTTACTTGTTGAGTGAGAAGGATCTCTAATCTGTAACACAAGAGAGGAATTCTAATGCAAGACTGACTTCAAATAGCCAGAAGTGTGTCTAATTTTCTTCTAATAAAGGAATAGTATGACAGCATTGATATTTTAAGAGAGATGTTACATGCTTCTGCAGTGTTCACTGTTGTTATTACACTGCGTGGAAAATACTACAGAATGTGTTCATATAGCTTCTAAGTGAATATTTATCATTGACATCGCATATTATAATCTTGGATAGTTTACATTGCACTGTGGATTAGTGGTAATTTACATTTATGTTTTTTTCTTACACTAGCTTATCCACAGTGTCCAACACATCTTTCACCTTGATGACTTTGTTGTTCATTTTCATAGTCTCCATCTTTCCTATCTGATTCTAGGCTCATACTAGAATTCACTAGGCATAACTTGTGGGTCTGTAGTCTGATTTTTATTATGTCTGAAATATTCAAGGGCTTCTTCTTCAAGTACCAGAACTAAGACCTTGCAGGATTTGGTATGAAGTACTCTATGCATAAATCTTTTCATGTTTTACAGCTCAGCTTTTAACTGATATTTGATATTCTTGGAGAATGCCCATGCTTCAACTCCATCTGTATTTACCAGTGGTATAAATGTGCCAAAAATCCTTTTTGCTATACAATAGGATCTCTATAAAATTTTTGTTTTGCAGACTGTGTTAGTTTAAATAATGTTAGTAGGAAATGTTATGGAAAATGCCCTTTGTGTTCTCTGTTAAATCTATTCCTTACAATATCTTTTATTTCTTCTTGTTCTTTTTTGGATTATGTATCAAATATCATAGTGTAACTGTGAATCAAATTAATATACAGCCTGTGTTCTTACTGAAAATTCTGATTTTCCTCCTTAGCAGTTCTCAGGTGTCTCACATCCTCAGCTGTGCTGCTTTTCTTTATGCATTTTCTCTAGGTACAAGTTTTTAAATATTCATTCTAAATTTGTAGAGATTGAAATTAGGCATACCACAAAAATACAGGAAGACCAGAAAGAGATGAGTTTGTACAGTATCATTTGCTATTCTATATCTTCTACCAATCTCTTTAATTTTTGGGAGATTTCTGCTTGCTTATTTACTTACCTATGTAGCTGTTTCTAAGTTATCTTTGAGCTCTATAGTACACTACCAAACTTTAACATGAATATATAGTTCTCCAAACTATACACTACAGAACACAGTCTATTCCACATGAATGAGGTACTGGCTTCTGTGGCCTGTCAATTTTTTTGTGTGTTGGAGCACTGTTTCTGCAGCACTGACATCACTGCAGCTATGGCATTGAGTCTGAGGGGAATTGAATTGGTAATTTAAAGTGTGGAGGGTTGAAAAACAGAAATTAATATTGTGTTATACAAAATCAAGAACCTAGAAATTGCAATGTGTTTATAGGATTTTTGACTAGAGGTAGGTATAGAAACTCAGTTATTAACATCAGTGCACTAATTACGCTGCAATATACAAAGAAGATTTGCAATGAGGCCAGTGTAGAGGGTTAATTATTTTCATTAATGCCTTGGGCTTTCTGTAGTTCTGCATACACATTTCTTTTTCTTTTTTATTACTGCTTCTTAACAATTAAATGTTTTGTTTTGTTTTTAGCATGTTACTTGGGGTATGTTGTATAACCAATATTATTTACTGTTCAGATAGATTTCATTTATGAAGCTGTATAAAAGAATAACTTACTGAGAGCATGCTGTGAAGGGAGGCTAATTAATGTCACTAATTTCTCAAAATAATTACATAGTCTGCAGAATCTTACATTGTATTGCATTGCACTGTATTCATTACCTTCACAGCTGGTCTGCATAACATAATTACTTATTACTGTTTGGTTACAGAAAAAAGGTAGCTTTGATTGTAATAACTCTGTGAAAACTAATTATATTAATTTTTTTCTTTCCCAATAGATAGAAACATTGTCTCTCTCCTTTTTCCTTGATGCACACGTTCTTCTTCCTTGTCTATTGTATTGCTTTCAATACAAAAGCAGTATTGAAATTTGGATCACATCCCAAGCTTTCCTTTAATCTTCCTAATCATGAAGAAAAAAATCTTGCTTTTTTTGAAGGAACACAAATGTGGTCATGATGACAGCCTATGTTTTATGGCCTGCATTAAAATAGCAAAATAAAACATCAAAAATTTACCAACTAACTAAATGCCCCAACAACCAACAAACAAAACAAATCTGCAAAAAACTCATATGAAAACTCAGCACAAGCAAACACACAAAATCCACACTAAAATGAAACAAACAATTCACCCCAGAAAAACGGCCCACACACAAGAAAGAAAAAGATCCCTGTAGTGCAGAAACTTCAGCTTTTTGCAAGGATTACATCTTTATTTTTTAATGTTGTGATTTTATGAGAAATTAGAAGTTTGAAACAGTGAGGAATACATTGCTACCTTTTTTTAGTGAAGTTGCAAACCAGGCTCCTGCTTGGGTTTGAACTCCTGTAGATTGCAGTAACTCTGTTTCAGGGGTGCTACAATAATTTTTACCTGCAGAGACCCGTAATTCACATCCCACTGCTCCATCTACCTGTCTATGTAAGTAATTTGTTTTGTGGTCTGGAAGTCTGGATCTTTCTGAATGAGGATCATATTGAAATAGTGGACAGCTGACAGAGAAGGTAATATGCATAATTTTGTTAGAAGATTAAAAAAGCACTTAGCTTCAAAGTCAGAATTATAAATTGCTCTTCTTCTTCACATTGAAAGACTTTTTGAAAAGCATCTTCAGTTTCCCAGAGTCATGTCAAAACCAGCAGTCTTTTCCCTAACTAGTTGTAGTATTCTGTTGAAACTAGTAATCTGTACTGGAGAGCTAAGGTTTCTTCAGGCCTGAAGCAATATGCTGAATTGCAACTGTGGAAACTGCTGCACTGAACATTTTTTCCCCATGCAGGCAGAATTGTGTAGCTCTTGGGATCATGAGATGTGCTCTCCTCAAGTGACCAATCGATTAACGTGTGTCACATGACTGAATACACACGTATAAGCCCTGTCAGATGAGTCCTATGCAGATATAGAAGGACATTTTGCTTTTCCATATCAACCCTTTTAAATATGACAGGCATGAGTATGACTGTGTGTGAAAGAGGCGTGGCCAGGAACTCATGGAAAGGGGTGGCAAAGGCAAGGCTCCCAAGACTATCCATACCAGGACCACTCTGCCTACATATCACCATAAGTCTTCAGCTAGCCAGAAGAACCTTTAAAATGACTGAATTGTCACTGGATACACCCAGTCTTTTTAGGTTAATTCACTTAAATGGAAACACTCTGAGCAGCACAGGAAATGCATGTTGTCCTAGAAGAAGGAACCAGAGACCAGGACTCATCACCAGAATGACAACTTAGTCTTCTTGTCAAAGGACTCAAAAGACCATTTCCCTTGCAGTGCAAATCACTGTGAATCAATTTGTGCTGAGCACACTCTGAGTGCATCTACAGGATCAGGTTCTTTAGTGAAACTGAAAAGAGCATCTGATCTGGAGGTTTGATCCAGACACCAAAGTGCTTTGGAAGCACAGTTCTAGCCATGCAAAAACCAAAATGCTATCTGGAGAACCCCATGGATAGACCAGCATCCAAACAGAGTAATTAACTCTAAGTTCAGAGAAGAGGTGAATGCAGAATTTTTAAATCAAATTTTTGAATTTAAATATGCAATTTGTGTTACTAATTGCTTTACAGTATCAGGAGATTTAGATCATGGGGCAATCATATATTAGGGTTTATTTTTTAATTTAAAAAGAGAGATTTCTTAGAGTATTTTAATTAAATTGTGGTAATACTTTCCGATTAAAACCCCCATTTTTAAGAAGAAAAACCTCATTTTCCATTTCTGCAAAATGATCCTTAAATGTAGCAAATATAACTTTAGCAATTCATAAATTGTGTAGTCATAATGAAAGAGGAAGTTTCATTCTGATATAAGGCACTTATGATTAGTAGCTTTTTGTTAGTTTAAGAATTCATTCTATGTGAAAAACAAAACTGTTGCTCATGCTGTATTATTCTCCTTTTCAGCTGCTCAGCTACTGAGTCAGAAATCAATAGAAATGATACTAAAGATCTGTCATTGCTATGCCATTTTGCATGTCTAAATATGCCTAATTATTTGCATATCTAAAGATTTTCTATATGTTGTAAAAGTATAATTGAAAAAAGAAAGATGCACATGTTTCCTCCAGCTCATAAGAAATTCTGAAATTTTAGAGACCAGAATGAACTCAAAATTTAAGGGGCAAGTTGTTAGTTACAGAGAAATTTTCAGAATTCATGGTTAACATTGTATAAACCAAGAACCCCAAAGACGGATGTGCAGTGTTTTACTATGGGTTCCATTGTGGAGTAGCATCTATTCAGATGCTAGTGATTCATTAATAGCGGCAGATTCAGAGTGACCTGAGGGTGGATTTGTACCCAGATAGAGGGAAAAAAAAATTAAAAAAATTCATAAATGTCTTATTTCATAGTATCTAAAGAAACAATTTTTCTTCATCTTTAAGATATCTTTCAGTGTAATAAGAATGAACAATTTAATGTGCTTCTGCAGTCTATATAACTTTTATGTTTTCTCTTTAAAGAAATTGTGTTTCCTTCATCAGAGTTGTTTTATTTACAGTATATGTGTCCAAGTATCCAGTGACCACTAGGGGTTATTAAAATAAACAACATATAAACCAGAGGCAGAATTAATTTTATTAATGGTCTTCTTATTGATGAAGCAGTGGATGTGAGTGTTATGCCTGGATTAATTTGTATTTACTGGCTATGGAAATCTTATTTCTACAATTAGGGCCTGGCTAAGAGGAAAGACCTTGGTTCAGGTCAGCATGTTTTGCAGTGGCTTTAAATTTAACTCAGCAATCCAAATAACTTCCTGTGGAGAAATTCAGGGCAATGTTTTCCCCAAACTCTGCAGCCAAACTAGCCTTTTTGACCTTGTCCAGAACCCATAGGTTGCAGCTTCTCAATTAAGTCAGTCTGGCACCATTATCAAATACCTGCGCACCTAACATTCGTTTAGCTGCCTGACATCTTGAACCTCTTTAGAAGTTTTCCAGCCTCTAATGGAAGGTCTTGTGTCACCAGAACAGAACTGAGTTTAGACTGCTTAAAGAACTGGATTTTTTTGCTTTCAAGAGTGCTCTTTGAGTGCTCTCATTAAAATAAAATGAGTGGTCATATCACTGACTGTTGTGTTGTGTTAGGTTGTTCTGTTCCCCTCTCAGTTTGTATGTTGGATTGTTCTGTTTCCCCCCCCTTAGTTGCAATGGTTCAAGCCTGGTTCACTCTGCCCTCCTCCCCACTGCCTGTCATCCCTGCTTCCCCCCCAGCCTTATGAATCTTTCCTTTGATCCCTCCCTGATGCCCTGTCTGTCACTTGGCACTCCCTCCCTTCCCTCTAGAAACTTCTAGCTGGAGCGTCGAGTGATTGGATCAGGGACCAGGACCCCTCCCTCGATGTATTCCCGTTGGTCTGTCCCTAATGTCAATCCCCTGCATCCCACTCCCCTCTGGTTTCCCATTTGTCCAGAGGTGGTTTCCTCCCCTGTTTCCCCTGCCCCCTTAAAAGCTGCTGCATGTCAGGCGTCGGGCCTCCAACCGGGAAAATTTATTAGAGCCATAAAAGCGTGGTTGTACCCTCGGCAGGAGTCAGCTCTCTTTCTTTCTGTTGGCTGTTGCTGTGAGCCCCGTCCGATGCAGGGAGCTGCCTTCACCATAGCGTGGGGCTGTATCCCTAGGCGCTGTCTCAGGTGAGACCCGAGAGTGCCTCTGCTGCAAGCAGTGTGCTGGTTGCTTGCCGGGCGAAACGGGGAGGACAAGCTTCTCCCCGACAGCTTGCTGCTTCAACTGATCATGTTTGTTTGTTCTCAGACCTATTTAATCTGATTTTAGAGTCTTTCCTGAAAAGGCTTTTCTTATGAGCTTTTCTAAAAGTATTTTACTAAGCCAAGGAGGAATACATATCTCAGATACCAAAATGTAGTAATGTCTTCTAGTAATTTCTTTCTTCAATACTCAGGTAAGTCATTATCACTGCTTTAAAGCTGCTTAAAATAAAGTAGAATATTTTCCTCAAAAATATTTTGGAGGGTTTCACCTGAGATTTTGAAGTATTCTTAGATGACTTTTGTTCAGGAATCCTCTGAAGTTGGTATCTCACCAGCTGGTCCATTTGACATTTTTTGCCCATTCTATAAGCGGATTTGGGGACAATAGTCACAGTCCTCCACGAACAGTATTTTGTAGATAGGCAGCACCTTCTCAAATGTGTTTCCTAGGCCCCTGAATTAATGGTCTGGCAGGGAGCTATACATTTCAATCCCAGTTTCCATGTTTATAATTACTTCGATGACGTGAATGCGGGTGTATGTGGATGCATGGAGGTTGCTAGATACACTGTAACAATTAGGAAAACAGGGCCGGTAGTGGTGTGGTGATAGGAGCTTGTCTCTCTGAAGTATTCCTCTTGCATTGGAGAGAATAAGAACTGGATGGTGAACTGGAACAGGATGAAATTATACTTCACATCCATCTGAGAAGATTCCACTGTTAGCATTTACCACACAAGAGAGCTCCTGGCAAGGAGTAGACAATAAATGTGCATCAAATCCTTCAAGAACTGCCAGGCTGGGAATGAAATATGCTTCCATATCATTGGAAACTGCCCGAACAGGATGCAGGCGCGATTACATCTGTGAAATGTTATCGAAGGAAGCAAAAAAGAAAGATTGGACAGTGCCTCAGGAACCAAATACAAGAAATGACAGCAATGAGTTATAGGAACTGGACATAAGTTTTGTGAAGGGGAACCAAGCATCTGTGGTGGATGTGACTGTGCGGCGTGAGTATCCTGACACATCTTTAAAGGCTGTGATGGAAAAAGTGAGAAAATACCAACATCTTCACAAACTCATTCAGGAACTAACAAATCTGGTAGTCCTTGTAGTTATGGGCTTTCCCCTTGAAACATGGGGAAAGAGTTACCATAGATATTATGAACTTTGGGGGACCTTGAGTCTCTGCAGATTGAGGCAAGAGAAGTCAGCCTGGGTTTCTAGAAAGCTCCTTGCTTCTGTAGATGTTTTACAAATGTTTGCAAGTAAAGAATGTACTGTTGTATCCCCTTAATTAAAAAAAACTACCTGTGAATGCAGGGCAGCCGCAGTCCAGCTAACACCAGGCCTGGATGGACTCATATAATGACGTGTCATGTACCATCAATCTGAGACAAAATTCTACGGATTGTAACCAGGGTGGATGGGCCATCTGTACTTAACCCAGAAAAGGAACATGTATAAATTATATGTGTTAATAATTCCAATAACTCATGTAAAAAACATGTGAATTAATTTATAGCTAGTTTTATACTTATACTAGTTCTAATTGTGTGTTTGGGTCATGTAGCCAGCTGGTGGTATATAGAGCAGCATGAAGACCTTTCTAATTAGCAAGATAAAGGGGTAACAGAAATAGGGAAGTTTAGACCACACTCTTAAGTGTCTTATAGTCATAATATCTAATTTAAGATAAACAGCAATCTTGGCTACAGCTATGACAGCAAGATTTCCAGTAGTGATTGCAGTGCTGAATCAGAATTGACTATTTCGCATGGGAAATAGCAAGACTGGAGAGAAGTGAGCTTTGAAAAGTCACAGGATTTCTTTTCAAAACAGTCACTCAGGCTAACAGAGAAAGAAACTGTGAGATCCAATTTTTTACTGTTTTTAGTCATATGTACAATGCAAAAGAAATTTATGCAGGAAATTATGCAGCAGTGTAGGTACGCAGTACAATTTTCTTCAAAGCATGAGCATTCAAGACAGTGAAACCCAATTTACTGTTTGACATTTTGCACATGGTATCAGTATGTGATATTTTGTAAGCGAAGAAATCTATGAATGTATGTCAGGAATACTCTGAACTTGATCTTTTTTTAGTTATTGTCTTTTCTGAATTTTGTCTGCATAGACAGCTTGATTGACAAATTTGCAGGGGATTGTTTGCGAATGAATTGCTAGTAAATTAATATATTTTGTAGAAATAAAATTAGAGTAATTAGTATACTGATGTAAGAAATATAATGATACAAGCATTGCGATGAAAATCTTACAGAACTGACTTCTTTTAATTTTATTTAACTCTTCTTGATAAATTATATTAGAATAATTATTTTACATTGTTTAGCATCGTTTGGACTATTTTGGAAGGGCAAAGAAACTTGTAAATTCAGATAATTACTTGGTATTGTATTTCCTTTAATCAATTCACAATAAAAAAAAATATAATTTTAAAATAACCCAAGCTGTTAAATCAATTAGTTTGATTAAATACTTTGCATATAATGTTGTCCTTGTCCTGACATTTTATATTACAAAAGGTAAGTTCCTGCATGTGTTTCAAGATATATTCTACTGACTTTCTCCAAATTTTTAGGCCTGAAAAACATAGAAGATGGCCTGTTATAGCGAAGGAATTTCCTGTGTTATGGCCATAAATTTGTTTTAGAATGAACAGACGTTAAGGTCAAGGGAATTACTATGGTTATTATGCTTGTTTAATCCAACCTACTGCAGCATGCAAAGTTCTCATTAAACTTCTCAAAGTTCTCTTTTTATGTCAGATAAAAATATACATTTATATAATATTCAAAATATACCATTCCACCAGTTTTAAAAACAAATTTCAATTCTTTTAATCTATCTAAGCTATTAATTATGGCTTTTTTAACAGTGTTAAGAATCTTCAGATGGGTCTTCAAGTCAGTAGGGTTGAGGAAGAAGTTAAAAAACAAAGGAATGGTGTTAGAACTGATACCCTTTTATTGTAAATCAAAGATTTTCCTTATTTTGAACACTGGCAATAACTTTTGTGTAAGCAGACATTAGCTAAGCTTAACTTAGGTCTGTTTTTCAACTTTTTAATGGATTTTATTAGACAAGCATCAGCTACTTTATGAGGGAGAATATGTGCTTAAAAGTATAAAGAACCATAGTATGTCATTAAAGAAATGCAGATTCTTACATGAAAATATTGCAACCGGCCCTTAAACTAGCTCAGCATTCTATGCTCAGATTCATGCTATTAAAAACTGAGTTCAGTCATGGGTGTATTTTGACTAAGTTTAGGAGAAGTGATGCAAAATCAGATTATATATTATGTATTATATATTATATATTATGTATTATATATTATATATTTTATATATAACATATATTACATATTTTATATTAATACAATATTTATAAATATATTTATATTTATATTCACACACACAAATAGAATGCCAACACTCTATTTTGGTTTAAAAGTGAAATTTGGTTTGATTTGAGTAGATCCTGGGAATCTCAAGGAGGAAAGTGAGAGGGGTTTAGTGGATAAGTTTTACAATATCTCCCAAAGATGATGAATATTGTGAATAAAAGGAGAAAGGAGTGTAACCTTGCATAGCAGGAGGTAAAGTGTTAGGCTATAAGTCTGTCTGTTAAGCTAAAAGTCTGTCTATTATGAACACAAGCTAGTTTCCTGTTAACAAGCTGTTTTCCAGTCTTCAGTATATTAAAAAAAAAGCAAAGAAACCAAAACCACCTATTATATCTATAAACATTAACTTAAGCTCTGTTAATGTTTGTCAACATTCCACATGTAAATGAGTCCTGTTAAAGCAGTTGAGGCCATAGCGTGGCAGACATACATAGGACAGTGTATAATTTTGACATTTTTTCCTGTCATGACTCCGCAAAATGGGTTCCTAAAAATTGGAATCTGAGCTTTTACATAGTCATTGCAAACAACAGAAAGGATTCTTCTCAATAGCTGTGAATTAGAATTCTATTAATTTTTTGGTTTATTGATTTGTTTGAATGGTGAATTTTTCTTGGGAATGGAAGTTAAAATTTCAAACAGAAAACTGACCATTTTTCCTGAAGAAGGGAAAACCAGCTCCAAAGTACACACTTTACATTGAAAGATGCTTTTTGTAATGCACAAAGAACCCAGTACTGGCTGTGTTTATCTCCAACAGTACTAAGTTCTGGTAGTAAAATGTATTGAAATAGTTGGTGATACCTTTACCTGAGCTGGTTAGTTTAGGCTTTTCTAATAACCAGCAAAGAGAATCAGGCTTTTCCAGCGTCTTAAAGATATCATATCATAAGAGATCTGAAAAAGTTTAGATAACTCATGAAGTAGTCTTTTCTTCTCTATGGTCTATAAGGCATTCTGGTGGATAGCTGAGAGGTAGAAGTCTAAACTGTAGATTTATAAATGTCAATTTTGAATCCATGCTGGAAATGAAATCCTTAATTGGGAAAAAAACATGACTTATCTATTTATAGCGTCATTAGAGACAGAATGTCAACACATGTTCTGAAGGGAATGTACACATTACAATGGAGGTAGCTAAGATTGCAAAGATTGTTTTTCCAATTTTCCACCCTTATGATTGATGTAACTGCTAATTACGGATCCATTGGTAGGGAAGACATCTTGATATTGCATCGTGGCCCATAGAAAAATAAAAAAAAGTGGAGAGTCCCTTGTTCAGAGAATCATAAAGAGAGAAAACTGCTGCTGACCTGATATATTCAAAGAATGTCCCTGGACGTTTTCAGGGAGATAATTGTACTCAATGTGTGTCTATAGTAGTCACAAGTCTCTTTTTTATCTGTTGACAAACAAAGATTTATCAGCATAATTAGGAAGGGAGAAAAACCTCCACTTTCTCTAAGGCAAACTAAAAACCCTACTGTTTTCACTTATCTTTGTGATGACTGATAGTATCAGAGTTCATTTTTTGGATTACATGGGTATTGCTCAAATATTATTTTTAAGTGAGATCTCCTGTCACAGGAAGAGAAGAAGGAAAAGAATGAATAATGAAGGGTGTCATGATGTGAAAAAGCCACTGGAAATCAGTGGATTTCCAGTATATAGATTTTCCTTTCAAATTCTCTTACATGCTTATTTATCTATATTGATAGGCTGTAATACATGACACATGGAGAATTCACAGTTGCAGTGCCTAGTCTTTTGTTATATTCCTTAAAGGAAATATTTTTCCATTTTCTTCTTTTGTCTTTGTAAGGGCCTTGCTAAAATGCAAGAGAAAAATTTTGAGTAACTGTGGTGACCCCGTTTGGTCAAGGAAATGGTGTTTTCAAAAGATAACAAACATATTCCCTATTCGGCTTTTAATTTGCTGATTTTAATCACCCTTCTGGAGTTGAAGATCATGCAATTATGCTGTCAGCTTATCAGTTCTATTGCATATGTGCCATTTTCCCAAGTAATCTTTGAACCAAGCAGTCAGTTTCGGATGATTCCATTTGAGAGAGAAGCAGAGGACTGGGTATGGTCTCACAAGTCTGGGGAAGTGTGGTCAAATTTTGATAAATTAGATACTCATCTTTTCCACCAGTTCCCGTGTGGGATGATGTTAGAGTCTCAATGAAGCAGCATTCCAAATACAAGACAGATTATTATCTGCATCAGCATTGTAACACGTTGTTGTCATGGTATGGGGAAAGGTTTTTGATAAGAGATGTGGGTGAAGGGAGAAAAGAAGTCATAGTAGGTGAGGAGCTGTCTTTGCTCTCAGAAAAATAGCCATTTTTCTCCCTTCCCCTTCCCCTTCCCCTTCCTGGAACTTCCCTTCCCAGAACTTCCCTTCCCGGAACTTCCCTACGAGAAATCCTACAATTTTCAAGAGACATACATCTCCCATTTAGACATACCATATTGAAAAAAAATCAGATACTTTGAATGCTTGATTACATCAAAAAAGATTTTTAAGATATATTTAAAAATTACATTCATTAATTGATGAATAACACTTGATTTTGTCTCTGTTGATTTTTTTTTCACCTTGAGATAAGGAGTGAAATGCTGTGACTCAAGCAACACAAGAGAGTATCTATGATAACTTGAATAGTCTGATTATGGTATGATTTTTTAAAAATAGATGAACAATTTAAATTCACAGTACTTTTACTCTTGAAATACAACACTTATAATTAGGGTTATAAGCCTAATATGTATTTTCAATGACTCAAATACATAGTTTCATATGCTGAGAGGAATTGCATTTTATTTCTAAACAATACGTATTATTGTGTCCTATTTGCTTATAAGCTAGTGAAGTAGTTTTCTAAACCTAGTTTTGATATGCAGCTTAGCAGCTTCCTTTTCCAGCAACTCGCCTAAACCCAGACAGTTTTTCTCCAGTGTCTTTCCGCAGCATGATGTTGTGAGTTATATTGTGATACAGGACGTTCAGAAATGTAGAATAGCTAGCACAATAGCAAGAAGGCAAGATGTTATTTATATTTTTTATCACCGGTTTTATTGGGTCATTTGTGCTCTATTTCCTGTTATAGAGGTCAGCACAAAAGCAGATGCTATAATAATTAGTGGATTGTATTTTCCCACCTATGAAAGGCCATGGAAATTTTCATACCAGCTTAACTTCTATCTAGAACAGAAATACTTGAGGGAAAACCATATACTCTATTTTGCTGTAGGAATTAAAAATATTGTGAGATGTATATTCTCAAGAGAACAGTGTTTAATACGAGGTGGAAAGGCTTTAAACACTTTATAACAAAGCAAATTCCTTGTAAACATAGTTTTCAGGAAATTTCGTATGCAAGCTATCCACGCCTTTTCCTGACAATGCATTGTATGATATCTCTGAAACCGCAGTTCTTTATCCCAGGTCTAACACTTACAAGGATTATAGTTATCTTAGACAAATGGAGGGTCAAGGTTTAGTCTTTTTTGTTTAAATAAAAGTCACTGCAGAGTATTACTTAAAAGATGGTTGGATTTAAAACAATGTGTAGAAGTCAGCTCAAAGTGTAGGAGTAGGCTCAGAGCGTGCCTTGAAGTGTGATGGAATTTGCTTTCTCAAACAGACCACTGAGCACTCACATTTGCATCTCATGCTCCTTATACACTGAAGTGTGCAAGTTTTTCAAAATTCTTGGAATATAAAAATGGTTTTCCTGAATTAAGTTAATAGAATACCTCCTGTAAGAGATAAAATCAGTTTGATGAAATTTCCCTGGCTTTGTTTTTTATTGAGACAGATAATTTTTTTCTTATTTCCCCAATATGACAAAACATGTTAAGCTTTTTAAAGCCCTTGATCTATTAAATAGTTTAGGTCATTCTTTACTTTTCAAGAAACAATATGTCTAAAATGTGCATTATTTGATTGCTGCAAAATCTCATTGAGATTAATTTTTAACTGGCATCATAAAATTATCTGACAACAGGTTTCTCATATGCAACCAAGTGAATTAGAAATATATTCTTTTGAAAGCTGTAAAGGGGCATAAAATCTGAAAGGCAGACAAAAATAAATTATATTAATCTTGGATGAAATCTAGTGCCTATGCATTGCATAGTAGACGCAGAATTTTTAGTCTTCATTTCTCTCACATTTCTAGACAGTCCAGACCCCCAAATTCAGTAGTGGAGAGGATTCCTTAATAAGTAATGAAATTTCATTTTTTGCTAAAATATATCTTCTGCATTTAAATGTGTCTGTCTAATCTAAGCCATTTGTCAAGCCTCATTGGACAGTCAGTGAAATGAAATTTCCCCATAGCCATTTCCAATCTATTTTTCTTAGAGCAGCTCTCTTGCACCTTCTTTTTTCCCACCAACTCTAGAAGAAGCCTAACTGCCGACTTAAGCTATGAGTACAACATTTAAATGGTTAAAAGTAGCTACAGTGAACTTTATCTTCTGTTATCTTTCTGTGTTTATGAACTATGTGGAAGTATTACTGTTGTTATTATTAAGAAGATATCATTTGGTATCAGCGAGATCATAGCTTGATATGGATGGGCATTTTTCTTTATTGCTTGTTTCCTCTATCTCTAGTTCAATAGATTTTGAGCACCTTTTTTATCATCAAATCCTTTTTTAGTATCAAAATTTACCTATGTTTTATTGGAAATTTTTCAATAGTTTGGGTGTGTTTCTTTTTGTTCAAGTTAATTAACTTGGAAGTGAAAGTAGCTAAACAATACCAGACCTTGAATAAACCAACATGATTTTAACACAATGTGAGTGAAATTCCAATCCAAAATAAACAATGTGGTAAGTTCTTGAAATGATACAACATATTCTGTTAACCATTAAAAAAGCTCTGTATGATTAACTTTATATTTGAACACTCAGGATAAAAATAATTTGCACCTTTCCCCAGGTGCTTCATCTCTCAGGGATAGAAAAACAGATTTCATTGCTTGTCCTACAGTAGGAGACCTGCAATGATTTATTAAATAAAAACAGGTCTCACCTGATGTTTCTAGCTGGGCAAATATATGTAAGATGAAATGAGACAAAAAGTTTACCTACTGAGGTTTTGCCCAGAACTATAATTGAATCTGTGGGTAGTTAGAATCTGGACTGTCCTAGAATGATGTGTTTGTAGGGTGGCTTGAGAAGTTTTCAACCTAAGCAGGAAATCTGAACTAAAATTATAGAAATTTCTTCATTTATGATAAAGACTTTGCAATATTGGCTTTTCTGTTTCAATGCTTGCATAGATCTGAAGAATATTTTCTGACATTGATATGATAAAACGCTACATTCTTTAATCCTCAGGTTTGTTTGTCCTCAAACTGGGTCAATGTTCTATGTTATATCAGGGACATGGTTTAAGTGGTGCACTTGACAGTGCTAGGTTAATGGTTACACTCAGTGACCTTAGAAGTGTTTTTCAACTGAAATGATTCTGTGATTCTATAATTCTATGTATATTTGCCAAAAATGGGTTTGACTGTATCCAATTTTTGACATCTGAGAATGTGGTGAAAGCTGTTTTTAAGTCTTTCTTTTATTGCTAAAAAAAACCAGAGAGTCTCTTTGGGAACTGATTCTTCCCATCTTACAGCAATACTTAGGAGAACCTACATTGTCAAGTAGTTTTCTCTTGGAAGTGAATGAAGAAGGCGCCAAAATAGTGGATTTTAGAAGTCACCTGACATATAGATGGCGGCACATGGTAAGAATACTTGTACCTGAAAGTTGTAGATACTAATAACTTCAAGATTCAGAGAGAATCTTCCTTTTGCCTTCAGAAACAAGTCTGTTTCACATGTTAATATTGTCCCCAGACTAATTTAGTCCCTTTAGAGGAGTTGTACTCAGAGCTGCTGGACTCTTATTGGAGGTAGCCATGTCCTTTCTGTTCCTTGAACACTTTGGTACAATATTATTTTTAGATTGGCAAATCCTTTCCTACTATGTCAATAATTTCGTAGAGAACTTAATAGTAAAAATCTCCTGTTCATGCGTGTATTACATCACACTGGCTGGAGTACAGTGATCATTGCCAAGTCATGTATCTCTACAGTCTCTGAAAAATCACTAATAATTTTAGTGAATATTCAGAAAAAATGTACATTTCATAGATGAAATACCCATCTGTGAGGACTCTCACAGGGAAGAAAACTATTGTCCCTGAAGACCGGTTTCAGGGAAACCTCTCTCTCCATCTTAATATGAGGAGGGATTCACAACTAGCATCACAGACAGTACTTCTTTCAGGAAATCACTATTTGCTTCCAGTGCGGAAACCAAGTGTGGTCTGCTCCCAGCTTCAGAAGCTGTGTCAGTTTCTGTTGTAATACTGCTGTAAATTCGTGCTTTAGGTTTTATTGCCATAACTTGCATTGGCTGCTACAGTTTTAGACTTCTTTAAAAATCAGCTGGATCTATTACAGCTTGGCTGATAATTCCTAAACAAACCTGACAATTTCTTCTGGTGCTTGATTGAAAATTCTAGTGGTTTTTAGGACAACCAAAATGCAAAATTATAGGGATTTTTCTTCCTTTTCAATTCCCTTTTTTTTTTGTGTGCATTTTTAAATATTTGACTGAAAAAACCCTAAATCCATACAACTCCCCAAACCCATCAAGAATTAGTCCTGTTGTTTTTGTCAATTGCTGGAACTTCAAACATTAAACCATGGAACCACGAGCCCTCACTCCTCCTGTTAAGTCATATCCCTAGAAACATGGGTATGCTAATAAGAAGAGATTTTGTTTCAGCCCTAAATGGACTTTTATTCTAGAGAATTGTAATGGTAATTCAATATTATCTTTTGACATAGTTGAAAATACTGACGTTCTTAAAAAAACAATATAGTTTGAAACAGCTTATGAACTTTAAAAGCAGCAAGACAATTTTAGCTAATTGCTAACTGCAGCATGGGAATTGCTGAGTCAAGTAATGACCTCTAGTTTCCTTTTACAAGAAAGTTCATTAGAGATGAAACTTATTTTGCAATGCTACTGTGGAAAAGACCATTTGACCTTCAAGCTTGCAACAGCAATGTACTTCCTTGTCTTTTCTGTTGTGCAATTAATACATATTTGTTTTCACAGCATTTATATTTGGAAGAATTATTTTTTGCTTATGAAAGTAGTAATTTCAGACCAATTGAATTTATTCACTTAAATAAATACTATTTTAGTAATCAAATATTGCATGACTGAACTCCAAATATCAAATGCTTTTCTTAGTTTGGATCTATATATGATATAAATAAATTATTAATTTATGATAATTGAAACAACCTAACATTTTAAATTTTCCAGATTTTAAACCAGATTTTCTCAGATTTCTGCACTGATTTTTATGTTTGTTACATAGAATTATATATGTTGTTTTTATCCAAAAGAAACAAAACAATTTACAATGTGACTTTCTTCCTATTAATTTCATTTCAACAAGATTATATCCCTACTTAAGGCAGAGGGCAAAATTATAGGTGATGGGATACATCTTAAATCTTTTTTTTAAGTGGCTTTAAAGATTATGAAATTCTATTGTGATCGGTGAAAATTAAATTTGTGTTGTGGCTCGGCATAAACACAAAATGTTGTTGTCTCTAAATTCCATTTTGGAGCTTATGAAGGATGTTAGAGCAAAGCTGTAGCCAAGTACTCTAACAAATCTCTCTTTAGGGTGTCACACTTTTATAGATGGCTTAGATTAATTTCTCGTTACATGGTTTGAGTATATATGAATTTTCTTTGCTCCATGAAGATTCTTGTGACCTGCTACCACAAAGCACCACTTCTGTTCCAAGCACTTTTCCCTACATCTTCACTAGGGCATGCATGGGGAATAGCCTCTCATTCATTTGAGTCTGACTGTTCTCTGTCCCACTAACTAACAGCTGTGAACATCTAAGGCCCCAAAAACCTTGCTTAAAAGGGCTCATGGTTTTTCATGTACTCTGAGTTACACACATGGGAGAAACACCAACAAGATATCCTGATGAGGTCAAAACAACCACAACAAAAACATACTGGCAGCTTTAGAAAATCAAAGAACTTTGGCAAAAGATTTAGAGCAAAGAGAAAGATAGACCAGATATAGACCATTTTTGGTTCCAGCAGTGCTCAGCTGGCAGAAATTCCAAGAGGAAGAAGGGTCAGGACACATGCTTGCCTTGTGTTTCATGTTAAATACCCTTTGGCTTTCCTGGGTCCTTTACTGAGGTGGTATTTCTGGTCTGGTGGCCACTTAGAAGCTGGATGAGAGGTTTCAGAGGCGGGATATGGAGTACTGTCTTCAAGCCTGCCAGAGGCTGGTGGGGCTGGGATACACTCTTGTTGGGATTGGGTTGTTTGGAGCAGTTCACTGCCTGAGCAGAGCAAGGCCTGACCTGCCCCTGCCTTCACACCTGAAATATCTGAAGCCAGCAATTCTTCCAATCTCACACTGGAACAGTTGGATTCAATGATGCTGGCAAAAATGATTGCTGCTTGTTTGGAGCAGAAGTCTGACACTGCGAATTCATAAGCTGCATTTCCCAAGGGCTTGAAGTCTAACTGTGAAATCATAAGTTGCATTTCCCATCCCAGCTGGGGACTATAGATATATTTCAATATGGACACAAATATCCAGATGGCAAGTTATTTTTAGGAACATGTGACATTTTGTGGTCTCACTGAAAAAGTGTCTTTTGGAGTTATTGTAATCTGTTTCATTTCAGGCCTTTTGCTGAGAGGAAAATTGAGGGCTACAACAGTTAGAAGTCAAAAGAGAGCCCATCTGCCATAACAGGCAGCTACATCTGTGAGTGGAGTACACCAGTGCTTGTGTGAGGGAAATTGCTGGATGATCTCTGAGATCAGTGTTCCTCTCCTGGAAGTACTGAGGAAAATTAGAATAAGAATCTCTTGAAGATGAATCAAAAGGAATGAAATCCAGGGATGAGGCATGGGGTGAACTTCTGGGAGCCAGGACTCTTAAAACAGATATCAGATGTCTAGAACACATGCTCTAATGACATATTCTCTTTCTCTCTCTTTTTTTTTTTTTTTTTTTTTTTTTTTTTTTTTTTTTGGTCTTTATGAGTAGGTTTGTCTTATGGTAGGGCTTTTTTGTTTGTTTGTTTTTTTGTTTTTATTTTGTTTTGTTTTGGGTTTTTTTAATTGTGTGTGTGCTTTTAGCCTTGGAAAATCTTGGAGGTTGAGCTTTGTCAGTCATTGTTTGCATTATGCTTCCTGGAACCCTCTAGTCACCTTTGCTACAATGTAAAGATCACAGAATAGCAAACTAAAAAGGAGCAGGTGGAACCAGAAGTGATTTTGGATGACAAAAGGCAGAATTTCTCCCTCAGGGAAGCACCATCAGCCACAGTTGTCCTGAATTAAAAACTATCCAAATAGCAGAGTTTTTTTTTTAAACTGTGTTGCTCACTGTCAGTGATTTGACCTCCAAATTAGCTGGTAATGAAGTGGGATGAGTATGGGTTGCTGATCCTGAGTGATAAATCAGCTTTTCAGTGCCCATTCATATCTTGGTTTCATGCCACTCCAAGTAGAGAGTGTTTAGGGACACATGTCCTCTACCTCAGTTTTTCCCACTCTGGTAGTCTCAGCACTTTTGTAGCATTTGCTCTTCTGATTGCTTCACTCAGCTTTGGTTTTAAGATTAGAGTTGATAGCTAATGGCAGAAATACAGCATACTAACATATACAGGATCTTGGGATCTATCTTGAGGTCTTGAGGATCTTGAGAACTATCAAGACTAATTGCTTTCTTTCCAGAGACTTTATGTACAGATGCTCCCAAAATATGATTTCTCGTCCCATCAGCCTAGAACCTGGAAGAACCAAGAAGTACCAGAGCCTAGAGCTTGTCATGTGGAGAGCCCTTTGTCAGACACATGGAGAGGAGGGGAGCTTGTGGACGTGGAGGGAGACTGGGCCTTCCACAGTAACAGACTGCTCCAAATCCTCTAAGACCCTACCAGGTACAATACTTAAACAAGGCAATACTACTCCTGATGCAGGTGCACTGAGAAGGTAGAGAGTGAGGAAAAAGAATGGAAGTGGATTTTTCATTTGGGATGTCTTCAATCCTGAACTTCTAGCTTCACTTCTTGCTGCAGGCACAGCCAATAAGAAGCAGGCTGAGTACAGGAGAGATGGCAACTCCTCCAAGGATCAGAACAGATTGATTTTTCTATCTGTTCAATTCTAACCAAATTTGTATTGATATGTGATCTAGTAAGGGACAGAACTGATACAACAATTCCCTGAGTGTTTCTTGAACCAATACTCACTATGAGCTCACTGAGAGAAATGTACCACAAATCTCTCGTTTGCCTTTAAAAATTGGTTGCTGGAAGAAGAACAGAGAAAGTAAGCTTACTGGAGTTCTCTGTATGCAATAACCTTGTAGTTCAGGATTCTGATTCCTCTTTTTTATTTCTGAGAGTAATATACTTGCTAGGTTTTTGTTTTGTGTTGCTGTTTTCACACTCAATTTTATTTCTGACAGGATGCTGACAGAAATAACACAGCATCAGTTGGAATGATGGAAGGTGTAATTAAATGTGTTTCTGGAATTACCTGTAAGGGCTGGAAGCATCATCTTTGTGTAAGAATACAAGTATTAAATGAAGGAATATGCAATGTCCTATTTATATTTGCCTCTGTAGTTTGTGGAGTAACTTGAAATAAGGAAGCAGTCTCTGTTTTCGCCTCCCCCTTCTCATAACATTGTAAAACTTTTCAGTCCTTGATACATAGCTCTAGATATTGCTGATAAAAACCAGAGGGCAATTTTAATGAGAAGAAATCATAAATCTAGGATTTAGCTACCAAGAAAACAGATCAGAAGCTAAAGGACAACCAGGCTGTTTCTAGTTTAGCTAGACTTAACAGAAAATAAAAACACAAAGTGCTCTGTCCTTTGCCAGATATCTTTGTCATGAAAATACCATTCTGAATAAGGGAGAGTGTTTTGAATAAAGGAGACAGTGTTTTAACTCCCATGAGAAATTGTGCAGGTACCAAGCCTGAGGACAGCCATTGTGCCAATAATTTGTGCCCAGTTCCATTCCTTTGGATTAAATCTTTTGCAAAATTTTTGTTGCATTTCTGGGAATGGGTTTTATGTGCCCTCTCTTTGTCTCTCCCTCAGCTCAGAGATGAATAGTGGTTCCATCCTTTCCCATTAACTTAAAGTAACCTGTTATAGTTCAAGAACTCTGTCAGGAATTTGTAATTGATATTATGACAGGAATATTATGAAGTGTTTCAACGACCAAATCTAGTAGGAACTGACAAGACTGTTATTTGTGCCTACAAAAATGAATCATAAAGCCATATAATCAGAAAAATATGGGAACATTATATGATGTAACAGTGCACAAGTTCCTCCACTGACAGATGGAGACTTAAGGAATAACAGACTGGGGAGTGTGTGGGGCATGTGAGGAGTCACGAGAGAGGCAGAGAGAAAGACAGGGAAAAGGGGAGAGAGAGCATTTTGGGGAGATGCCATGTGCATTGTGCCCTCCTGGCCATCACAAATCACCCCTCTGGGATTTTTTATGTTTCCCTCCCTACCCTGCACCCCCACCAGTATTTCTTTTTAGTATGGTAGAGAAAGAAAGCAGTGAAATAGGTTGCCATGAGTGTTTTTAAAATGTAAGTGTAAATTACTGGGAAATTAAATTTGTTTTAGAAGCCTAAATGTAGTGTGCTATAACTACCTTACACCCTGTTTATTAAATTCTAAGTGCAAACTGTTGACATTGTGGACTATATGAAAAAGAGCATGTTCCAGTGAGGAGGCAGTCACTGAGGGGTGTGGAGTCCTGTGTCCCCATTCTGTGAAGGCAGACATGCAAGTCTGCTGGGAGAAACAGTAATACTTTCTTTCTGGGCCCAAGGAATCTTCACAGCCCATATGCCCTGTAAACCACAAAAACCCCAACCAAATAAACAAGACCAACCAATCAGAAAATGCTCAGGATGAGGAGTGCCCAGGATACAGCAGGAGCGCTTTCATCTGTCAGAAGGACAAGATCTTTTAACCTGAGCAGGAACATTTTTGCTCATAAAAGTAATGACAGGTCATGTGGGCTGGATTGCAAGACTTAGTAGTGAATGCTGGTCAGCTGTTTTTTGGTTTTACCTTTTTAAATGGAAGTTTAATTTATTTTTAGCTGTTTCAAAATATAGATATAGTACTTCAGATCCAATAACACATAATGGGCTTAAGAATATAGATGCCAATGAAGCTGAAAATTAGGGAACAGAAATCCACTACATAAATTGAGGAAAATTACTATTATCATTAGTGTTAGAATGTAAGTAGTGTCTTTAGTAGGTAAAAATTTTTTGTCACGTCTGGGTGGTCTCAGGCCAGTTTCTTAGACAACTTTAATAATCAGTGACGTTGGTGGGAACTATATTGATTGATGAATTTGGTGGATTTTTTTCTTTCCAGTTCTGCTATGAAAATCTGAATACATCTCCAGATAAATCAGCAGAGTAACAAAACTTTTTTTTTTTTCATTATTTCTTCTTCACTCTCTGCTGACAGTGAATTCCCAGAAAAATAACACAGTATAGTAGGCCTGAAACCAATATTGTTAACATCTAGGGAATCTGTTCCATTTCTTTCCCATTAGCAAAACTGGTCTATTGGATCAAGCTTGTAACTTAAGAGAGGAATATAATGTAACTGTGAATGCCTGCTGAGTTGTACTAACTTTTGTTTTGGTTGCTAGCGGGAGAGTTGGCTTTTATAAACAAAGCTATTTTTCATTACCTCATTGTCTTCATTTTTGCATACGGATTCGTTTTCCTTCAGCCTCAGTTATAAAATCTAGGAGCTTCTCTGCTCGCTTGCCACATGATGTTCACTGCAGTTATGAACAACAAATACATTAGGAAAACAAATTTGGAAATGTCTTAAACACCAACGTTATTTTCCTGCATTATTGCTCATAATTATGTATTACTTAATTTCTTTAACTCAGGGAATACCCAGAGACAGACTTGTGATGATGCTGAACAGGAGAGGGATGCTGGACACTGAGTGATGTGTGTTGTGTTCTCTGACACCCCTAACAAAGCCCACTTCTTTCCGAAATTCTAATGCAATCATTTCTGCTCTTCCCCATCCTCCTAGGGAGACATGTTAATATTGTGTTGTCTCTTATCCCCATCTTGAGCCCTCAGAGGCTCCCTCAAGCTTTCCCAGCTCTTTTCTTTACCCTGACTTCCGCTGAACTATTCCAACCTACTAAAACTCTCACCAACATTTCCCAGACTCCCATCTACCTCCAGGTCCTCCTGGATACCTCTCAGATACTTTTACAAAAATACTGTGCTGCTGAGCAGGAGAGTAGTTCTCTTCAGGTATCAGACTTTAAAGAGAAATATACTGGAATATATAAACTTGGATCGAATAACAGTTTGAAGATTGCAGGAAATGCTAAAGTTTTTACAAGTTCTTCCTGCCTTTTATTAATTGGAAAGCATAAGACAAGGCAATTGTACTGGGAGTTACAATAGCTATTGCCATATCAAAAAACTAGAAAATGGAATTTGTTTTAGTATTGTTCAATAGAACATATATATATATATATATATATATATATATATATATATTTGTCTGCATCAGATGAGACTCCTTACTTAAAGACTTATCACCAGAATCACTCTGGGAACAGAAGTCAATACCCAGCTAATTTTCAAATGGTCTTGTGAAGTGATAAGGCCAATTACTTTCACTGTGCTGAGGCCTCACAATGCTTCAGCGAGAGAAACATATAAAGTATTTGTCTGGTATACTGTGCATTTGTTTTACACAATGGTATGTCCACACTTTCATGTTCTTGGTACCTGTTTTTAAACCTGTATTAAAATAACTAGTAATTCATGGGATTTTTAGACTTTTTTCTCTGTTCAGCCACATAAAATTTGTCACATTCAGAAATGAGTTAAATTGTAACATAAAAATTGAGACCTGTACTCTATACAGCAAAGCCCTATTACTGCTTTTAATTTGACTTCCTCTACAAATTATATCAGGAAAGAGAGTTCAGAAGGATGCCCACTTTTAAAGTGCTTCTTCCATGTTTTGCATCAGAGAGGCTGTAGTTACAATACAATGTCCTTCCTCTATACCTGTTGCAAGAAAATTTCTGAGTTGTAGACTTAAAACCCAACCCAAACAAAACAGGGAGGCAGAATGGCACTTCAGTAGCATGTACTACCCTGGAATGATGGTGAAGGCACTGATGTGCCTACCTAAAACTGCAGCTGAGTGTGTTTCAGAAAGTATGTAAGTTTTTTTACTCAATATTCTGCCCTTATTTTTAAAATCCTGCACTACACCAAGTGCAGCCACATCATGCAGGAAAGTACTTGAATATGAATTTGAGTTTCATTTCTGGTGAATGCAAAGAAAACACAGGTATGAAACTACTCAAAGGAATAGTATGGTGGATTCATCTTTTGCCTTTAAATATCTTTATATTGGTAAGGATTTCCTCAGTGTCTTTGAGGGGACAGTCTTGGCTTTTGGAGAAAATATGGCTTAGATATCTCCCTCTATCTCCCTCCTAAACCTATTGTTATACACCAAGCTATTGATTCAAACCATAGGCAGCAGCAGACTTTTTTTGAAAAATTCAGGAGTCATATTGTTGTAAGATTTTCAGGTACTGTTTTTAACTATTGGTAATATGTTCAGGAATTCTGTTAATCATTCCATGAAAGTGTCAGCACAGGAGATGACAGATAGGACACAAATATCTTTTGGTCTTTGAATCAACTTCGCTTGATTGAATAGTTATTTGCAGCTTTCAATATGGACTAGAATAAATAACACCTGGAAGAGGAGTGCTTTGAGTAACCATGTGAAGTGTTTAGATTTCATACAGACGTGCACAGTATATCCAAAAGACCCAATATTGTCAAATATTATTAAAGACTCTACAGTACTTCTTATTCAAGCTGACATCAATTTCAGTGGGGATCTTTAACAAAAAATTACTCTTGCCAATCCGGTGCCCATGCTAGACCATTGCTATTACTCTATTGATTTTTGTATTTTTCTATTTTTTTCCCTTTGGTTTAGGGTTTTTTTTTTTTTTTTTTGTTCTTTTTTAAAGTAAGATTTTCTCTTTTGCTCTGCACAGGAACCCCACTTTGTAAGAAAAAATTACTCTAAAGCAATTATTTTTGAAGTGTTAGAAGGGGCCCTGATTTTTCATGCCATGCATAATTTTGTTGTTTTTTTACAGATCCCCAGGAACTATTACAATTTTTATTCTCAGTCTTTCAGTAAGCCAGAAAAATGAATGTGGGAACCATCACACTAAATCAGACCAGTGCTCCACTGAGTACATGTGACTGTCCAATCTTTAATTAAAACCAACTGGTTGAAACTGGAACACATAAAACTACAGAAAATTGTGTTTAATGTCCATATCTTCTTGGCTATTTGTCTTTGATCACATCTTAAAATCATATTTAATGTTAGTCTCTGCTTTACAGCTGACAGTGTAATTGAAACACTCACTCTCTATGCAACATTGTTTTCTTATTTTATCTTTTCCATTACAAATAATGTGAGAATAGATGTGGCAGAGAAATCAAAATGGTATTAAGCTTATTGTGTTTTTCCTAGGCTTAGGAAATGATTAATTACCACATCCAGGTGCTCTCAGAGCACTAAAATATTCTAGACCTGCTGTCAGACGAGCAAACAGTGAAACATTGCTGAGTGTCTGATTAGACATGTTTGTCTAATCTGATTAGACTCTTACAGAACTAGATATGTAATTGATATCATTCAGGTTTTAGTCAGTTGATACGGCACACAGAAATTCCAAGAATGTGCACAAGATTGTGAGTGGGACTTCTAGAGTTCATTAGCGCCTGTCCAAATGGCAATGGAACATCTCTAATGTCTCTGTGCATGGTGTGCCTGGTTCTATACACCACTACAGTGCCAAATAGTTTGTCCAAGAGAACTACAAATGACATTTCTGATCACCCTGAAGTGCCATGCCAGCTCCTGCTATACCAGAAGGCAATATATCTATCTCCAAGGAATTAAGAGGAAAATCAAATGAAGATTGCTTACATCTTCAAATGAAAGGGTCCAAGTAATCTCTTTACATGGAATGATACTGATACCACAGATACTTATTTTGCTATCTACTGGTCCTCCTTTTACTTATAAAGAACATTTTTTTTCTCTGTAGAAATTCTGTGTAGTAATTTGCAGAAGTTGCAAGTAGAAAAACAGTTATAATTTTCATTATATCTCTAATCTATAGCTATAAATTATGTTTAATCCAGGGTAATAAGATTTGGCAACATTTTATTTTCAGTCATGCCATTATTGGTAATTAGAATGGTGCACTGATAAGTGATCAAATATTAATGCCAGCCTTTCATATTTATACACTGCCTGTACTTCCTAGATATCTTTATAAGATTGTGAGTTTGAAAAGTTTGCCATACTTTCTCTCCATAGAAAAAAGATCAACAATTTCCTTATATAATGTAGTAGGTTACCTGCTTTCTGACCTGGCTGAAAAGATAATTTATGCAGTCTCCTGACTGTTTCAGTAGGCCTGAAAAGAGAGGAAAATAAAGAGGAGAGGGGAGGAGGGAGGAGGGAAAGAGAATCCAAAGCCTGTTTCAAACATCAAATGCTAATTGCAGCTAAAGAAAAGCACCTGAATTTCTTCCACAAAGGGAGAAGAGTGTTGCCAGGAGCATTGCACTGACCATTTGACATTTCAGCTGTCGGCCCTGCAGCATATAATCATAGGGTGTATTTAAGTTCTCCAGCAATTGCAAGCCTACTAAAAATGTAGTATTCTGACAGCCATCAAGCTGAAGGAATGACAGGTAAAAAACACATATGAATATAAATTGCAGGGTGCTTTTTGTTATAAAAAGTGATTGAGCTTGCATTTGAGTAAGTTTTTTTCATTCTTCTTTGAAAACCTTGAAGTCACTTGGTAGCAATAACACAGTGTAATTGTTTTATGAAGCTATTATGAGTATTTAGCTTCATAATGACTACCTGTGCACTAAGTAGACAGAAATTTTTTCACTGTTGCAAGATGAGAGTCTTTGTGCCTTTGAAAAGTGCCTGCCTTTTCCCTCATGTCGCACTGTTTCAGGGATGGTTGTGAGAGATGTGGAAATCCATAGCTGTCTTTCTTGCCTACTCCACTGGAAGCTATCTCTGCTAACAGCAATAACCTCAGCTTCTTCACATGATAACAATCCCAGAAGAAATGTCTTTTATGCAATGGCTTCCACATCAAAATTACTGTGTGATCTATGAGGCAAAGCCTAAAGAAATGGAATAAAATACCAGCTTGGTGCCATAGGGTCACAAGCAAATAGCAGTTGCTTACCTCCATGCTTGTGTAATTCTGTATGAAAGCTTATTTTCAAATGCTAGAGTACTTAGGTAGGTCCCTACCCAACACAACATTGATACATAGGTATAACATGAGGTATAATTTTACTAAGAAAACAATAGTCGTTACCTCATACAAGAATTTTACTGTTAAAAGTCTCAAGCAGACAATGCTATACAGGCAGAATCTTGGAAAATTTACTGGAAAACATATTTAAGCCACTAAATCAGGAACAGCATTTCCATTGTAGTCTGAATAAAAAATTTTCTTTCTCTTCAGTAAATTCCTTGCTTGAGACAAGTTTTCTTCAGCTTCATCTCACCAGTGGCAAAGGGGTGAGTTTGAACATCAGACATTAAGAGATTCTTTATTTCAATACTTGCAAAGATATAGCATAAAATAAAGCTGTGATGCAAGTCAGTCTCAAGTTCGGAGTACTGTGGACACAGCTAAATGGGATTACTGGATGTAGGCAAAAATAATGGATGTATTTATTCTTTCCAACTGAATATGCATTGCTTACCCTGTATAATTGCTTGATTTTTGCTTTGGGGCACTTTATTGGGTCTTGGAGGTGTAGTTTACACAGCTAAATCTTAATTTCTGATTAATTTGGTGGAAGCTGTGTCTAAATAATGACACAGAAATGAAAGCTTTGTGTGTGGCTTTTGTATTCATTTGGAAAAGCACAAAAAACCTTGCTTGCAAACCTGGTTTTGTATTAGATGCATGTACCTGAGTTTACATGGGAATAGTGTATAGTTTACAGGTAAAATAGTGTCTCCATAATAAATTACTATTGCAAGATTTATGAGAATATCAGCCTCAAGGTATGCCAAAATGGTGACTCAGGACTACCTACTGCAGCATTTTTCTTGAATAGTGAGAGAGTAATGAAACTCACTCACCCTTCAGGATGTGTCTAATGCCAGGAGCACTCGAAAGCTCAAGAAATTATAGATTTAAGTACAGTACAAATGTAAGAAGACACATCTTGTGTTCTGATATGAATAGGATCTTGAAAGCATTCACAGCAACCACAGACCCAGACTGAGGGCAGATTCTGGGCTTGACTGTGGTATGAGATGTGTTCATTCTGTGTCTTGGCCACAAAACTTCCAAAAACAGGGCTGAAATGAAGATATAAAAGGAATTTAAAGTTGCTTTTCTGATTAAAAAAAATGCAGAAAGACGATATCAAATGCAGGGCAAGAGGCCACATACAATCCCATAGCTGAATATTCCTGAGGGGGAAAAAAGAAAGAAAAACAGGCTGACATGAAGAAGTTCCCCTATATTAATCTTAAAGCAAAAATCTGTGGTGACTACTGATCTGAGATGGTTTATTCCCCATCTCTAGCTGTTAAGTTTACAGATCTCAGCTGGGCCCATTTGGTATTTATCCTTTCTCTAGGGAGAGAAGGGAAAAAACAGAGTACAGACTTCCCAGTCTTTGAAAGCCCAAAATAATAGCTGTTACACTTCACATTGGCTGACCTTTGTGACTGAGGACATGCCTCCAACTGGCTCAGATATTTTCTCAGTAGAGATGTCAGTGTGCTGCACATACTTCACGTTACTGAAGGAAGCTTTAGGCACTCTTAGTAATCAGGAAGCAGCTTCCATTTTCATGAGAAGATTCCCTCCAAACTGCACCTGGTGAGTTCACTGTGTTTAAATTTTGTGACGCTGCTAAACCTAACAAATTGTATTACTTCATAAACTAAACATATACTTTATTGCAGTAGTGCCTCAAGAAATGATGCCTTAAGACAGTTCTTCAGATAACTCTCTAAATACTATAAAATGATTACTTCAAAATATGAAAGAACAAGAAAGACTGTTCCTTATGGCCTGTGCTATACACTTTATGATCAAGACTTCAACTGGACTCTGGTCCACCCATTTTCTTTCAACTTCAGAAATATGACAATGAATGTGGCTTAAAAACTAAGATTGATTTTTATCATGAGGGTATATGTGTCTAAAACCAGTTTTCTCCCTAACAGTGTATCAGCCACTATTTTAAGGGCTGGGATCGAGTTTAATAAGGCTGTATCATAGATAGAAGAAGGGAAAAAGCATGGCAAAATTAAATCAGCTTCAAAATAAAATTAAATTTCTCCCTATGCCAAAATGTTCTACTTACTGGGCTATATAAATACATCAAGGAAAAATGAGGGCCAATATTGAGGAAAGAAATATTCTTTATAATCCCTCTTTGAATGATACTGAAGACTTACTTTTTAGGTAGCAACAAGAAAACAATGTTCTATGGCCATGTAAAGCACCTAAATTAGTAGATGGATTGCAAAGTATGGAAAGTAGTGGAAAACACATTCTCAGTATTCACAGAGTGGTAGGCTATATTTTAGATCCCAGCCCACAAGAAGGTAAGAGAGGCTTGGAAGATCCATTTACATTTTTGCCTGGGATGGTATGGGCGAACTTTTGATAAAAGTGCTGGGAGTTAAATGAACTGGAATCTCTTGAGGATGGTGTGTGGAATATCTTCTTTTTACAGTTACTGCTCAGATGAATATGTTCTATTTGGCAGCTGCTATTTGGCCACCTTGTATCCATTTCCAAGTTCTGACAGCCAAGGGTGTGTGGTTCAAAATTATTTTTGTTAAAGACCTCTTCTACTGCAGTATTGATTTTAGTGAGCAGAATTAAAGGGCACAGAATTCTTTCATCTCCAACCAAACACAGCAGAAGTTGAAAGCACGCAGACTGGACCTTTTGAAGACACCAATACCAGCTGAACATCTTGTGGGAAAAATCTTTGTGCTTACATGACCATGCTGCTCTGTGTTACGTATCTTGGAAACATAAGATTAATGTTGTGCAGGAAATACTGTAACAGGCCAGAAAACTAAACAAACAGCAGTCATTCCCCACTCTCAGCTATTTCAACAGCTCTCTGCTATTGTTACAGATGGCTTGACTAAAACCAGAAAGAAGTGAGTCTGAGGACCCCTCCTACAGGAAAACCTGCAGAGCAGCATAATGAGTAAGGAAATCTCTGCGAAGTCTATTAGAGAGTCCTTCTCACTGATTCCAAATGGGGAGAAGAGGAGGCAATATTCACTTTTCTGCACAGGGACACAGCAAATTCCTGTGCATATCAGCTACACACGGATCTCAGGCATTCAGCTGCAGAGCAAACCATTCAGACATGAAGATATCTAAAAAACTTGCACAAAAAATTATCCCTGGGGAGAAGCCTCAGGAATAATCACGCACATTCTTATTATGAAAGAAGTTCCTTGCAGGTTTTTAAGGTTAGATGACATCAAGGCCCTCCCAAAATAAAAACAAAACAGATCATCAGGAAATTGTTTCTGATTGTTAGAATATCAGAAAAGTGTTGCCAGTTAAAACACTCTAAAGGAGATTTGTCTGAGAAACTGCATGACACAATTTATTGGACAATGACCTGTGCACACAACAAGCTGCCATCTAGTTGCTAATAGTGGGGTCATGAGGAGGGGAAGAAAAAAATTGCTATGACAGAGTGACCATAGCATTGCAAGCAGAAAGTTCAGCAAATGAACTTAAATTTCATGAAAATGTGATTCACAAAAAGAAATGTTCTTTTCCGAGTTACAGACCAGGAGAGGCATGTATTCCTAAAACTTCTTAGAGTTTCCCGTACATATGAAGTCTCTGTAGGGACAGTACTTTACAGATTACTCAGCATGAAGAATATAGTCTTGATAATGCTAAGCAGTCATGGTTTGGTGTGCATATTGGATTTATGTGGTAAGGTTTTGATAGCAGGAAGGCTACAGGGATGCCTTCTGTGAGAAGTCGCTAGAAGCTTCCCCTATGTATGATAAAGCCAATGTCAGCTGGCTCCAAAACCAGACCACAGGTCAAGGTTCAGCCATCAGCAATGGTGGTAGCACCTCTGGGATACTTAAGAAGGAGGAAGGACCCCAGTCCAATACCACCAGCAGCAGTAAGAAGTGATGAATGGGAATAAGTGGAACAGCTCTGCAGATAAGGTCAGTGCAGAGGGACAGAGAGGATGTGCTGCAGGTGTGGGAGAAGAGGTTCCCCTGCAGCCCAAGGAAGTTCATAATGGAGCACAGATCCACTTGCAGCCCATGAAGATCCTGTGGAAAGGCCATGGTAGGGCAGGCTCCTGGAAGAACCTGTGGACCCTTGGAAAGAGTAATTTTGTGAAGCAGGTTTTTTAGCATTAACTATTACCCCACAGGGGACTCATGCCTCTTCCTGACAAACAGTAGTCTGTTGAAGGGACCATAGTGAGGTAGCTCAAGAAGCATTGCAGTGCATGCGAAGGATTCTCATTAGAGAAGTTAATAGAGAGCTCCTGTGGGAGGAGCCCCAAGCTGGAGCAAAGTGTGAGGAGTACTCCCTCTGAGGAGGAAGGAGCAGCAGAGATGATACCTCTGACTGCAACTGACCACAGCCCCCACTCCCCATAGCCCTGCACTGCTGTGGAGAGAGGAGCTAAGAAAATCAGAGCAAAGCCAAACCCTGGAAGAGGGAAGGGAATGTGTTTTAAGATTTAGTTTCCTCCTTATCCTGCTCTGAGTTTATTAGTATTTAATTTTCCCCAAGTGGAATCTGTTTTCTCTCTTTTGGTAATTGTTGAGTCTCTCCCTGTCCTTATCTTGACCCATGGACTTAAGTTATGTTTTCTCCTCTGTATCTAGTTGAGGAGTGAAATGATACTGCAGGGTGGCTGCCAAGGGCACCTGGTATCCAGGCAATGTCAACCCACCACAGGGCGTTTTAAGCAGGGTGAAATTGCACGTCTTTGTTTAAATTGAAATTAAAAAAATGCTATAGTGTGACAAGCAATTAATGAAGAAAGAGGAAACAAAAAAAAAAAAATGCTTACTGGAAAAGGGTGGACAAGAGAAACATGTAAATATGGGTGAAACACGTGAGAGAAAATGCATTCTGAAACTAAACAGTGGCTGCAGTGTGAAGACTTGTCTTTTCCTGACATGCAGCACGGGGATGTGATGAACCCAGTGTTAATTGTTAATGTTGTTTCTGCCTTTATTATGTATGTATTAAATTTATGTACAACTGAATTCTTCAAGAACTGATAAGCCACAACTGCATATGAAGTGTCAATACTATATCTAATTATTACTTTGCTTATAAAACTAGCCCTTACAACCTCTAGAAGAAATGCAGATTGACATAAGTTTTTCACCAGGAATTTGAGTTTCAGTTGCTGGAATGGCAGACTAGTACACTGCATTCCCATATATCAGTTTATCTGTTATTTTATCTCTTCTAGAGTTGAAGCATTCCTCCCCACTTTTACATGCCCCAGTGGCTGCCATTGTCCCATTGTGGGCTTTTCAAACACTGTTAGATCTTTTTCCATCCTGCTTCTTGCATTTGGAAGGAGACCCTCACGATTGCAATGTTTCTCTCTCCAGCTAAATGCATTTATTTTTTTTCATCTGTGGTGCTTCCAAAAACCTTCTGCAATAGTTATGCCACTGATGTGCCGAGTATCAAGATGATAAGACAGTAATTTTGTTGCCTGTACTGGTTCATCTGGCTCTGTCCATCTGTTCCTGTAGACTGCATTTCCATTGGTTCCTGTAGACTGCAAGATATTTTCAGCCAGGATTGGAATTTTCTTCTGTGTTTGTAAACAACATAGAGCTGGGATTGCAGCAGGGCTCTTAAGAGCTGGTAAACAGCAACAGCACCAAGCAACAGCAAAATAATGCATGCAGTAGAAATAGTTTTGTGGATGACTCTATCTTTAATGGGGAAGATAGTAAATATTTTTCCTAATCTTTTTTGGTGCCTTATTATTTTTTTTTTTAATATTTGAGTGAGTGGTATCAGCATGAATAGGATAAAACTGCTGCACTGAAGGGATTTGTGGCCAACATGTGGTTTAAAAGTAGCTTGAATTATTTTGAGGGAAATAGATAAATGAAAATCCTGGGGATTTGAGTGAAATTAAATGGTAGCTGGAATCTGTGCAGGTAGTCTTTAATGAATGGGAAAGGAAGTGAAGATACAAGGGTGTAATACTTACACTGAGAGAACACCGGAAGAAGGCATTGTCTAAAGTAAACAGATGGTTGTCAGAAAATGATATTAAGTAGTGAAACAGATCTAGGACACAATAAAAATTAGAAGAGTTTTGAGGGAAGTAGAATCACAAAGTGAAAATGGGTATGGGGCAGTTAAGACCACAAGTATTTGAAAACATTGAAGATGCCTGTCTTTCTGAAGAACATGTGGGAAATTAAATAAATCCAGTAAGGACTACTTCAGCAGTCAATTAAGAGGCAGAAAAAACAAAATAATGAAGGGTTGTTTTTTTTTTTTAATAAATAAAACAAAGGAGTCTGCAAAATAAAAAATAAAAGAACCAAAAATTAAAATCATTGTTAGTGTGGTTTGAAATTAAAAATAAAGGAAACAAAGGGATAATGTTGTACACAATTTTAATCTAGAAAACCATGTTCCACATCTAAATGTAAAAGATGAAAAGATGGTAAACTATTGGTGAGAGCTGAAGCCCACTCAGGTATTAACTTTGTTACCCAGATGATTGTTTTTGTCTGATTTGGAGGCACACTTATGTTAACATGCAGATATTCTCACATACTGCTTTGGATACATTTTTTCAATAGGTGTTTCAGAATTTCTGTGAGGGATCTTAGTATGTAAGAGTACGGTAATGAGAGGTAACCTGCATTAGGCCAACCATGGTCCATCTAAGACATATACATCAAGAATATTAGAACTAAAGGAAGCACTTATGTATATCATTACAGTATTAATTTATTCATTAAGATACCTTTACATTCAATTTATTTTCTAATTTTTGTTTTATTTTTATGTGTTTGTTTCCTTTATGACTAATTTTTTTTGTTTATTTTTTTTAAGCACTTTATGTGTCAGCTATTCGTGGAATAGACTTTTTTTTTCAGAGAATTTAGACTAGTAATTTTTTTTCAGACCAGTAAAAGTTGACTCAAAGTTGGAAAATTGTGTAAAGAAGCAATTGCTTGTATGCATCTCACTGGTCAAAAAAAGATCACCTGACATAATAGGACAGAAGCTTTGTGTGACCACCAATGACCACTGAAGTCTCCCTAGAAAAGCCTCCATGTGTACCTGGAACCTAGACTGTAGCTGATAAGCCCCCACAGTGGGAACTTGAGAAAAGATAAAAGAGGTGCTATTGTCTGCATGCTATCTCAGACCTGTGGGGAGGTTAGCAAAGCTGGGGTAGAAGAATATATCACTGGTAATGGACACAAAGGACGCAGAATTTATGGGCTACCACCTCACAACCCACAGACCCAGAGAAGTGAAAAACTAAGCATGTGGACTAATTAGGATTAGGGGAGAGGAAATAATTTAACTGGTAGAATAAGAGAACTCTATAGCCAATGATCATTAATTCCCTTGTTTGCTAAAACATATTGTGAAAAGTTTTGGACAGTCTCAGGCTCCCCACCACTGATAGGGCCTGAGTAAAGAAGGATCAATAGGACACTGCTGAATCCACAATTGTATGGATCTCTGTCTCTATCACTCTCTCTCCCCCTGTCTCTTCTCTATTTTTCTCTATTTCTCTATCTCTCATTTTATTGTTAAACAAATTCTCTACTATTGAATTTGGCATATGGTCTCCTTTACACCTTAATTCAGGCAGAAGCAGCTCTCTCTAATTGGATCTTAATAATCACCGTGGTAAGACTATAACAAGGACTGTATGGTTTGTAAAATGTCCCTGTGGTCTACCATTTAGTACCTATCCTTGATTTCTTGATGAAAAAAGAATTTGGGGATGATATTTCAAAAAGTTTTCTCCCTTAGCTTTAGCTTTGCAACTGTAAAAGTCAACTGAAACATCACCTAAACCCTCCCTCTTTTTTTGTTTGAAGACATTCCCCCTTGTCCTATCCCTACAGGGCCTTGTAAAATGTTATTCTCCAACTCTCTTGTAGGCACCCTTTAGGTACTGGAAGGCACTATAAAGTCTCCCCAGAGCCTCCTCCAGTCTGAACAGCCCCCATTCTTTCAGCCTCCCTTCAGAGGGGACTTGCTCCAGCCCTGTGATCATATTGATGGCCTCCTCTGGAGTTGTACTTATAGGTCTGCTTCTTTCTTGCATCCAGTCCCAGAGCTGGATGCAGCACTCCAGGTGGGATCTCACCAGGGCAGAGCAGAGGGGCAGAACTGGCTGGCTCACCCTGCTGGCCATGCTGCTTTGACTGCCGCCCAGGATGTGTTTGTCTTTCTGGGCTTCCAGTACACATTCCTGGGTCATGCTGAACTTCTTGTCCACCAACACCCCCAAGTTCTTCTCAGGACTGCTCACAATCCATTCTCCACCCAGCTCTATTTGTGCTTGGCGTTGCCCTGGCCCGGGGGCAGGATCTTTCACTTGACATTGTTGAACTTCCAGAGGTTTGCATGTGTAAACCTCACATATACATAAATCTCAGAGAAATTTGTATGTTTACAAAGGGACATGTTCTGCTCTCAGAGCTGAGACAGAACTTTTTCTCTGCAATAACATTGCCCAAGGCCTTAGTCTGAGGTCACCCCTTTTATTTCTCTTTTGAATAACCTATATTTTGAGAGATAGCAGTAAGCTTGTCTTAAGGCAGAGGTTAATAATCTAATTGTGTTTTTATATTTTAGGCTAATAAAACTAGAGACTCTGAGTGTGATGAAAGATTGAAGAAAACAAAAAATACTGCATGAAGCATTTAAGGACAGATAGCAAAGATAAAATTTTTACAATTAGCAAGTAATGCTGAGGTGACACATGGTAGCTTGTGATTAGTTTTCTGAAGAGCAAACTGCAACTAATACAGTCAATAAGAAAGAAAAAGAAAGACATAAAAAAGAGCATGCTGTCTATAAACAAATACAATGGCGAACGTGAATTGCAAGATAGTTTATAAAAAATTGCTTTGGTAGATTCAAGGATCAGTGGTGTCACACAGAACGCTTAGAATTCATATTGGAATTCAGGGTTTCTGGACAAAACTCATAATTTCTGCAAACAAATGGAGGGTTTACTTCTATTTATAAAATAAATAGGTGCATTGTGAAAATGCATGCCGCTGGTTCAATGGCTTCACATTAATTATTTTTGCAGGAACAGGTTTGAAAATTACACAATATGATAATGTAGTAAACTGATAATCTTCCGCAAGACATCAGAGAATACTATCTATACATCTGAATAATTAAGAATAGAATAATATTTTGTAATACAAATGATGTTAAAAAGTGAAATGGGAATTTTAGAGGCAACTCAGCTGTTTTTTTCATTGGCTTTAGTGGGTTTGGGATAGATCAAGACAAAAATCTCCATGTGAAGGCAGCTATGAGCTAATGAAAAATAGCATAAGCAATTAATAGAAACACAAAAGGTTTTTAATGACATAATCCTATCTTAGAATTTAGATATTTGCGGGACTGTTGAGAATTTTTTGCTTCTCTCTGTTGGGAGAATTTGGTCAGATTTCAGCATCAGAGACGAGATTTCAGCATCAGAGACGTTCTTCTCATCATGAAGTCCATATTTAGGCACAAATTTAAAAGCCAATGATTTACTTGACAGAAAAATTTATCGCTCTGCAGCTGACGCAATTTGAGTTTCCCACTGGCTCCAAAGAGGAGCTGGAAGAAGCTATGTGTGAGAAGGTAGCTGTTGATTTCTCTAGCAGACTAATTCATCTTTGCTGCTTTTTAAATTAATTTTCCATCACTGCCAGATCAAGCAGTTTCAGTTGCTTACCATACTATCAGACCAAGAGATTTTTTAGCTAGATTTTCTAGAAGAAGGCAGATTGGTTTAGATAGCCTAGGCAAAATCTATGGATTTTGTAAAATAGAAAGAAAACCATACAAAGTAAAATAAGTCAAAAATAAAATTAGCCTCAAATTCAGTCTTGGTGTTATTGAAATAATTGCTTAGCCAGGTACTAGTCAAAGTAGATTACTGTTTACACACGTAAAGCAATTTTAATATGGTCAAACAGGAAAGAGCATTTTACTCTCACAGTGTGGCATGCTATTTCCTCCTGTGCTTTCCCAATCCCCACTTCCTTCACTCCTTGTGTATTATGCTATCCTTTCCCCACTGTTAATGCTATTTTCTGGAATAGAAAATGGCTCCCTGTTTTGATGGCCTGTAAAACATTGGAGAATGTATAGACATTAGGAAAACTGTATGTTAAGCAAACATATTTTGGATCTGAAATGTCCTCAGAACGTTTATTTCCTATGCAACAATGATGTAAAAATCTTGACACAAATAGAAACATTAAGTTTGGGGGAAACAAACCAAATGATCATAGATTTTTGGCTGAAGTATCAGCTTTAAGAATAAAGCATTTGGCTTAGTGTCTTGCTGTTGGCAGGATCCAACTTCTTCAGTGTTTATCAGGCTCTGTAATTTTGAGTTTGGAGATTTCCCCACTTCATCACACAAATTAATTTCTCTCAAGCTTCTGTTTAATACACTGCTGTTCCTATAAAGTATTAAGGTAGAGAAGTAAGGTCATCATTCACTGAATTGCTATATGCTTTTGCGGAATAAATTCTCATATAGTACTTTCATTTATACTTCTGTTGAAATAAGTGAAAGGGAGCGAGAAGTTTCCTGACAAAGGGGATATTCCATTTAACTTTTGCAGATCTTACAAAATGGTCTATAATAGTATATTAGGAAGCAGCCAGTTTTAGGGCTAGTTAGAATGTTCAGATATGTACACTGGCATAGTGTTAAGCTACCTTGATTTCTACCTCCAAAAGATGAGAGCAATCAGTTCTTAAGAGCTGATGTAAAATAAGCTGTTGTGCTGCATAGATCTTATGTATTGTTAATTCAGCTTTGATAATGCTGTAGACTGTAGGTGATGCTGAGGTAGATGAAACTGTAGGATATAGGATGGGCAGTGGAAGGAGAGAGAGAAAATAAATGGAAACCAATTGGACTCAGTTTAAAACAAGTTAAAGAGGGAATTCTTCATGCAACATCTGATGAGAGCAACTCACCGCCAAAGGATATTGTGAATAATAAAAAAATCTACAAGAATTCAAGAGGAAAATGGAAAACTTGATGGAATGGAAATACATTGAAGATTACAAACTGTATCGAAACCACTTCTATCTCATGAAGAGCTGAAAAGACTCTCATTTTTTAAGGAGGGACAGTATATATCCTTGTCATGCTCTTACCTATACTCAGGTATTTTCCTGTCAGCCAGCCCTACTGGAGACCAGACTGTGGACTAAAGAGACTTTTGCTGTTATAGAGCAGATAATGTTCCTATATTTTAGGAATTGAAGTTTAATATCTACTAATACAATAAATAATTTTCATGTACCATATGTTTTATATATATATATATATATATATATATATATATAAAAATTCCATAGCTGAAAAATAAATATACACCACAAATATGTAATATGTAATATATATAGTTCCTCATTTTTTAAATTTAATATTCCATTTAAAAATATTGATGTCATTTTATTACTGTGTGTCTCCACATGAACAATTATTGAACTATTAGGAAAGTTTAAACTGAATGTGCTTAGAAGATTTTCATATAGGAATCTCTATGCTTTGTAGTAGCTTCACTTGTCCAGAGTGAGCAATCAGACTTCTCTGAATAGCAGATATATACACTGGGACATTTAAAATAGAGGCATTAGAGAATTTTAGTGGCATTATGAATGCTTATTTTAAAGAAAAACCTATTTCCAACCGAAACAGAAATACATATGGATAAATTCCTTTACAGTGAAAATCAGTGCAGACAGAAGGATACACCCAGATAGATTAAATTGTGTGACTGCAATCCAAATATATTTGTCAGTAAGGTATCTAATCTATCTATCTATCTCTCTCTCTCTCTCTCTATCTAATCTATCTATCATCTATCTAATCAATTAATCTACCTATCTTCTGTCTATCTCTAAACGTATTCCAAATATTCCCTGCCAGTTCTGTGAACAACACACTGAAGGTTTTCCAAACAGAAAACATGTGGCCAGTGATATATCACTTTGGATGCCTTTTAGATAGCATCCCATAAACCCTTTAGCAACTTTTCTGTCTTGGTATGAAAAACAGTGTCATGCATTATGGAGTGAGAACTCATTGATTTATGAGCATTTCGAAGGGACAATTAATTTGGTTCATCTGGTATATGCAAGAACAAATTCTAGAAAAGCTCATGTGTCTTTTACACATTTTTTTCCTGAAATTTTGAAAAATTGAGTTTTAATATTTGAAACTTACAAGAAAATTTATGTTGACTTTAATTGTTTTCTGAAACCTGGTCCAAACATCTTGAAATGAGAACTCTGATTGGATCATCCTTTTAGCAATCAGAAAGTAAATATAGACTCAATTACAATCAGGTCATGTTTCTCAAAACTTTATATTTAATTCTGTACTTAAGTATTAAGTTGAGATCTTCTAATATACATTTTATTTTAATGCTTATTCTGCATTCTGCATGTTTAAATTGATTTCTTTTATTCTCTTTTCAATTATTAATGTCTAATGTCTGTCAGAGTTCTGCTGTTTCATGACCTTAATTCCTCTATTTGTGGTTTATTCACTTCTTATAAATAGGTAATTCTGTTTTGTCCTTGTAATACCCTGTTTATGTGTAGAAACATTTGTGGAACACTGAAGTAATTTCACTATGGTATTTATGTGTGAGGAATCACGTGGCAGTATGATGAGTGAGTGGAGGTCATGTCTTTACTCTTTTCTTTTGTAAAGCAGTATTCAGTGGGTATGAGTAGCTGTGACTTTTTGTTCAGCATCTGCATTTAATCAGCAGTTATTTCCCTATTTCCTAGACTGGTTAGTATAATCCTTCACCACGTTATCTCTCTTCTCTGCCAACCAGTCAATAAAAGGAGGTTTTCTAACTTTCTCCTCTATTTTTGTGGCCAGCTTGATAAAATGGAAGTGTCTGATTTTTCTATAAAGAAGTGGTAACATAAGTAAAATACTTTACCAAACAAAACTTTTCAACTCTTTCTGTAAGTTTTGTGAAGCATGTCAGAGTAGTGACTCAGCAACACAGAGTAGGCTGAAAACATTTTAAAAAATACCTAAATTTAAGTTTAGGTATTAATATAAGTTTACTTTATTATAATTGAAAAAGAGCAGTTTTTTCATGGTTTTTGGAATATTAATGACATTACCATGTATCAAGATTTTTGAATTTGTCTTAAGGGATTTCCAGCCCTAAATGTCCCCCACTCTACCTGAGACAAAAGTGCTTAATCTTTTGTATGCTTAATCATCCTCCATGTAAGCAGTGGATCAAAACTGATATATATATCCATGGGAAATCACATGAAGAAACAGCAAAGTATCTTTTAAAATTATCCCCAGATGCTATTTTTTCCAGGAATAATCAATATTTGATAAATAATAAATAATTAAAATTTAATTCCCTGTTACTTTCCTCAGACTGAATCTTATATGAGTTCTTTAATTTTATCATATTGCCCATCTGCTCCCCATGCTCTCTGGTTGCCCTCATGCCCAAATAATATGGAAGGATTTTTATCCTATGTTTAATGCATATAAAACATCATCACCACAAGGACTAGGTTGGATTGCCCATTTGGCTATGCCCAAAGACTGCACATGAGTAATAATCAGTAAAAAAATCTCAGCAATTTTTCCTTCTTGTAGGTGAGAGGTTCATGAGACCCCGTGGAGATTGAAAACACAACAAAACTAATGGCCTGTTCACTCCAGGTCATGGGAACTGGGGAAGATGCCAAGAAATTAGTAAAATATGGAAAAAATGTTTAACCAGTTTATAAGTTAAGAGTTTGGAATCGTGTATCAATTGTGATTTTAATATGTTGAAGAACTGTCTTCTGTCCAAGAAAGTGAAAGATTTTATAATGTTCTCTGTGGGGGCTAAAATCTGTCTCTAAATTCCAAAGACTTGGATTGCCTCAGAGTTTAAACCCTTGAGGAAGCCTACTCTTGAAGTGCAGTGGCACCATAAGGTAAACCATAAACTAAAATGGAGAAGAAATAATTCAAATGAAAGTATTTTTTCACTCTGCAATATATTACACAAGCACAGACAGCAGGGTAGCTGTCATCCCTTGGAACTCTGCAACAAAATTGCTTGCTAGTGATATTCAACTCCAAAATCTTTGTTTCTCTCCTAAGAGTTTAAAGCGAGAAGAACTGTAGTTCCTGGGTTGTGAAATAAATCTTAAGTCTTTATCTTTAATGAGATTGTGTTACACATTACCCCAATTTTCCTTTCACTGAACTTCAAGGCACAGCTGAATGCTATCATTAAGGAATGTCTGGGGGCTGTTTTTTAAGAGTGGGAGGACAGGGCTATGTGTGGTTTCTTTTTTTTTTAATATATGATTTTCTTATCTGTTTGGACAACCATTACATCATAAAAGTGGCTCAAATTAAAGTTATTCTGCTACCTTGTGGCTGTAGCTTGAAATATCATGTGTTCAGTGGTTTGATTTATAAAATTCTCCACGACAATGATATCCTTTGCTAAACTGCATCTGGAATACTGCACTTGATTTTAGAACTCTCCCCAGAACAGGAGATATGTCTCTTCTGCTGAAGACTCAGTGTCAGACATGGTAAATTCTTCCTTTTCCTTACCCTTTTTCAATATCACATAGCGTAGGAACAGAGCATGGAGGGGAAATTTGCACTGCAGCAGTTCTTTTGGCTGGACATATTTCAAATTGGTGAGAGCAGTCAAGGTCAATGGAAAATGTCATACATAATCCTGGAGAACTTAAATCTGTGACAGCTGTAATATTTAAATGAGAAAGAACTCTATTATTTCAGGATCAGAACTTTATGCGCCTGAGTGTTGCTGAGATCCCACTTTAGATACCCTTTTTAAACTCTTCATAATTATCTTACTTTTGAATATTTTTTGATCTTCTTGAAATGAAAAAAATGCATTTATTTCAGAGGAATAATCTACTAGGCACTTGCAGTGACCATGCGTGTCATATTTCTTTACCAGTAGAGGACAATACACAGTATAAAGCATTTTTCCACTCTGTGTGAATAATTGATCTATAGGGCTCTTCAAGACATTTCTGGAAAATTCTTTATGTGCTGCTTTAGAGAACAGAAAAATGTGATTTTTTTGGAAAGCTGAACTCATCCATTAGTCTGTTCTCCCTTTTCCCCAGTACTTTTTAGTGTGATGTCCATCCTATGCCCAGTATTCTTCTGGTAATAAATAGGGAATGTATAACTCATTTTAACTAAACATTTTCCTATTCTGATGTAATTAAAATGAGTTTAATTTGCTTATCATAAAAATTGCTATGTCAAGATTTTGGATCTCTAGACATTTCTAATTACCTATTTCTGCACAGATTATGCAAATTTTATTTAAATTTCTAAGTGTTCAGAATACCCCATTTGTGGTGCCTGACTGTAGCTCTGCTAACATTGAAGCGTGGCTGACCTAATACTTAAATAGTGTAGAAAGAGTAAGATGAGCCTCATAACCCTAATAATAACATTAAGATTATTACAACATCCAGGGTTCCATTCTGCTCTAGGTATTTTGAAAACTACTTTATATAACTCCATGTTCACTCAATCTTCAGATGATCTCCAAACATCTACTCTCATTGAAACCAGTTTTAGATCTGTCCTGGTATTTTTAGCTATTCACAGCAGGAACTGTTTTAGAAACTTCATTAGTTTGTAAAACAGCATAAAGCAGTGACTGAATAACATCCTAATTGTATCATCTTTCAAGCCACATTCTACAGCAATAACTTATTTGTTGTAATATTGGTGATGATAATAAATTACTGCAATGAATCATTGTTGCTTATGATATTATGTATGTGCAGAACAGTCTTTCCATCATAATCTTCACATTATGTTGCATTGAATCAGATTCATCTTGTATTTTATGTAGAAATCCATTAGCAAAACTTCTCAACATTGTTCTTCTGCAAGAGTTTTTAATTATATTTAGAGATATCTGGTGTCCTGCTGGATAGAGTCCATTATAGAGAGAGCTGTTTAACATAAGAGAAGAAGAAAGCCTCTGTTCTGAGTTATTGATTCAAAATTCCATTAGAGGCCCTAAATACTAATTTTAGTACTATTTTGTACTTTAAACATTTAAAAAAGCTTTTGCTTTTGAAACTGAAGGGCAAAGTCTCATTCTCTTTCAGCAAAAGAACACCTAACAGATGTAAATATAGATCAGTGTCATACACTGAGAAAATAAAGAAACATTATGCAGCAGAAATTGTTTCAGAAAGCATTTTCATCTGTGGAAGCTTCTGATAGAAGAGGAAGAAAGCTCCGTTCATATTCCAAATAAGTCATTTTGGTATAGAATGACACTACCATGTAAAACAGAAGGCACACAATTGTAGATTTTTATGGGGAGATACTAAGCCCCATATTTGAACAAGAATATATTTGTGAACATTTTTTAATACCATTATAAATAGGAGATATTTGACTGGCCTACAAATTATAGTTTCATTTTATTGTAGGAAATACACAGTGTAGGTTTTACCTTACTGTGAAACCTCATTCACAAGGTATCTCACTTCTGACTTGGTGGCAAGATAGTTCTGTAATGTAGAAAAGAAATCTTAGAAGTGAGGGATATGTACATTATTTGGTATGGCTGTATCCATAATGTCAGGGTAACAAAAATAATCTGGAATGATACTAAAGCAAATCCATGAATCCCAAACTGCTTTTTCCAAACTTTTAAAGCAAATGTTTTTCTTAAAACATGTCTGCTGTGTGGCTTTGGTTTAAAAGTTTTCAGTATGTTAATGTATGTCAATCCCATTCAGATTGATATGTTAGTATAGAAATCTATTAGTCTCACTGCTATTTTTGATAACATTTTAACTTTTCTCTGTCCTCGTCTAGGAGAAGAGTTCCTTAGCAGGAAGACAGAATATTACTTTTGTGTGGATAGCATTGGATAAAAAATATGATGAAGTTTAAGTGTGCAAATTAGATATGAAAGTTAGGTATTCCATAAGAGCAAATTAAATGGCTTTTATATGGATGCATATCTGAAATAATAGGTTAAAATTTTGCCACCATGAATGAAAGAACTAGAGAATGGTCTCATCCAGACTTTCCCATATATCATGTTTTAAGCAGATGGACAAAAATTGCATTCAGCTGTTTCTTTGTGCACAGAATCATCTTTACATGGCTAAGTGAAAGCTTTTAATTTTTATGTCCCATTATTTTAATTACTCATGCAGTCTGCCATGAAAACTGTGCTTATTTATTATGAAATCTTTGTGACTGACTTGTGATTGGAGAATTCTCTTTTTTAAAAAATATTCACCAGTGTAAGCTAAAGTCAATTTAGATGAGAAGTTTTCCACATGGAGGGGTTTTGGTTGCAATTACAGTTTGATGCAAAGGGTGCATTTATTTCAGACTTCTTGCTTTATAGGCCATACACCTTAGGATTTGAAATTGCTACCCAATTCCAACCACATTTAGAAGCTGAAGAAAATCTTAACAAGAACGTTTCTATGGATTTTACACATGCAACAGCTGAGTGAGGGAGTAGAACCCAAGTATTTTGTCCCTAGAACAAAGTGGAAGCAGAACTTGATATCTACACATTTTATCTGGCAGGAAATGGCTGCTGGCCAGTTCTACAGACAGCCACAGCACTGCTGATTCTTTTCCTGGTGAGGATAGGAAAGATGTGTGTTGAATTATACAAGTGAAAAAATAAATACAAATTTTTCTGAAGCAAATCTTCACTGACTCTGTTTACCCTAAAGCCACTTTAATTGTTAAGCTTTCATTCTTAACCTATAGTCAGCGAGTAAATGACTAGCTACAGTTTATCTTTGACATCTATCACATTGGATTAATGTTATCATGTTGGGTGATACAGTTGGTATTATTTCTGCTGATTTTACATATGACTTGAGCACTCTGGCAGTTGTGCAAATTGCAATTGAGGATCTGTACCTATATTGTAGCCAAATTTCCCTGGTATGACTTAAGCTCTCTTCTGTTTACATTTCTCACCACACTGTGCCTCAGCTTTTCAAACATGCAGTTGTAGAAAAATTAAGGTGAAAGGGACCTCTGTGGGTCTTCTACTGCAGCCTCTTAGGGCACAGCTCACATCAAACCTCAATGTATGATGTCCAACAAAATTTCACAATCCCTAAGAAAGGAAATTCCACACTGTCTGCAAGCAATCTCTTCCAATCCTTCAACACTACCACGGAGAACCATTTTTTTTAAAAATTCAGTTACAATTTCCTCTATTGAACCTTCTGACCCATAGCTTTTTCCCTTATGCATTCTGATGAGAAAGACAGAATGCACCTTCCAGTAGGGGAATCTGCAATCAGGTCCCCTCTTCTTCAGGCATGCACGCAGATAATCTAAACAGCAGGTTTCCAGTCCTTGATCACCTTAGTGGTTTGTCCTCTTCTAGATTCTATCACTTTTTAAAAATCATAGTCATAGAATGGTTCAGGTTGGAAGGGCCCTTAAAGAGCATCTAGTTCCAGCCTCCCTGTTGCGTGCCTGGGGCATAAACCTGGTTGCTCAGAGCTCCATCCCACCTGGCCTTAAACTCTTCCAAGGATGGGGCAGACACAACTTCTCTGTTCCACTGCATCACCACCCTCACAGGAAACGTTTTTTTTCCTAATATCTAATACATCAACTCCCTTTTAGTTTGAAGCTGTTAAAAATCAACTGTATAAAACAAAACCCACTATTCCACAAGCAGCATTACAAGTTTCTAGTACTGCAGTGCCATCATTTGTATCAGTTTTTTGGTCACAATGTTGTTAATGCAGGCCAAAATATGTTTCATTTTTGTATTGCAAAGGTGCTCTCCTCACTCACTATTGACCACAGTGAAGATCCCTCATTCACAGTCTAACTGTTATGAGTCACATTTTAGTAAGCACTGAACAGCTTCTTCCTCAAGGGAGAGTCCTCTTTATTTTTTCTCCTCAAAATAAAGCAAAAAAAAACAAATTGAAGAACTAACCTAAGCTGCTAATCACTGCCAGGTATTTTGACCTGTGTAATTACAGAGTAGTGTAGAGTGGAAGATGTTGCTGCTCTTCTTGTGCCTTGTCTCCATTTTTAGTCTGTATACCATAGTCACAGCATTTATTCACCTGAGGCTGTCAGGCTCTGACTTCAGTCTTGTGCTCCCTCATAATTTAACCCTGCTTTGGAGGTCTGGTTTGTGAGCAAAATTGCAGAGACCTGCATTCACCTGAGGAATAGCCATTCCTGTATTAGGAACCTCAGATGAGAACTTCTGTTGAGGCATTTCACCAGCAGGCTTGTTAGTGAACAGAGTCCTTCGGACTGTTGTCTTTGAAATGCACTTTGTGCATCTTCTACTTTGAAATGTTATGTCTGGTAATCAATCAGCTTGCTCTCCAGGCCGATTTCACCTGCTGTAAAACACTGGTGACTTACAGGAGTGTTCACTGTGTTTTTTCCTTTCTACTTTGATAAGACATAGCCCCTTGCTACATGCACGGATAAAGTAATTCCTAGAAATCCCTTTTCTAGTTCAGTAGGCTGGACCTTTGTCTCATTTCAGTGACATGGATCTAAAAGGTGAGAAAAACCCACAGTTTTTATGAGTTTGAGCCTTAACATTCCTTAAATCTCAGTCTATATATTTAGGTTTTTTTATGTGAATCAGAATATTTAAAAGGTGTTCCAACTTCTTGGGAAAGCTTTTTCTTGCATGTTTGATTCTTATTAAGGTCATAATATCTGACTCATAATCTCTGTAACTGTCATCTTTTTCAACTTTACAACCCTGTTTGCAGATGAGTTCCCACTGGGAGCTTTATTTTCCACAACTGGATGTTTGGCATTTTCCAGGAATTGCTTATGGCCAAATATTTAAGCAAATGTCCCAGTGTCAGTGTCTTCCAACAAGCACAGGAGTACTCTCGTGTTGTTGTTGGCATTACCACACATCATAAATTAAGTTTACTCTGAGGTTCAAATCAAGGATCAGGATGCATACGGTCTTAGAATTCGTATGGATGCAGGGAAATAATAGTGGAAACAAGTTTGCTCAGCAGTGGTTTGTGTAAGGAAGCAAGTACCTAACGCAGGAACCATACAGGACCTCTAATGAGGTGTATCAGTCATATGGTCTTCATTTCATCTTTATGTAGGTAACTAATAAACCAAGATGAAAAATCTTTTGGAAGACCCAGGAAAAGTGAGACTTGCCCATTCTTCTGAGGTTCATAGAGTTACAGAGAGGAGAGTTGTACCTATTGCATCCAGATGTTGTGAATTAAATGCTTGTTACTCCTCCATCATGTATCCTTAAATTCTAGCACTACCTACTGCCCACTAGCCTGGGGACTTCCATCACATCTCTGCCTTCATTCAGGATATTTTGAATCCAGATACCACAAAACTGGTCTTCATCCTTTCGACTTCCTGCAATTAGGAATTTGCTACAGTTATAAACTTGTTGTGGCTGAATGAAAAAATTTCCACATCCTTCCTTCTCTGAATATAACGCTGGTAATTCTAAGATACAGATTGGATTACAACATATAAGAAAATGTCTTTTCAAGTAAATTAATATTTATAAGGTATATACATAGAACTGTTTTTCCATTTTTTCTTAGACATCTGCATTTTCTTCAGCTGCCACAAGATGGGAGTGTTGACCCTTAAAGCTCTCATTTTGTTTTTTGGTCTTCCTCCTTGACTCTTGTGCTGTGCCAGGCAGAGACTTAGAGAATATGTTTTGTTCCTTCCTGAACAAGTTCTCTGCAATGAACTAAACTGGAGAGAATTTCTAGGATGTTTAGAGAATTTTAGTCAGCCTTATTCCCAATATTAATCCAGGAGGTAAAGATCACATTTACATAAAAAGATTTTCTTGCAACTAAACATCACATTTCTCTGATACAAATTCCAGAGTGGTTCTTTGTCAGTTCTGCACTGATCTGCCACCTTTTCAGATAATGGGTTCCCTTTAGTACTCTCACAAGGCTGTAAGAATAAGTGGAACAACAGATCAAAACACTCCTTGCTGCATTTACAGGTCACCATCTTCAAGTTGGAAAGAACACAGCTTATGTGATAAAATTAGTGACTGAGTAATTTTGGGAAAGAGAGCTTATGTTAAGAAAACATTAAGGTCAAGAAAATCCCAGTTAAATGTTAGTATATGGGTAAATGGACAACTATTTGTTCTGCCTTTAAGCTTATTTCTGAAAGGTTTGAGCTGGCAGAGATGTCCTCCTATTTGTCCTATCGTGGCCCTATAGAGTGCCTGTGAATGCACTAAAAGAAAATGGACCAATTCAAACATTTCTGAGCATTTAGGAGCATTCAGATATGAATGTTCTTGGCCTGTGCTTGAAGCATTCAAAACTTTATCTGCACGTAATGTGACCCATATCCCTCTTACATCTGAAACACAGAATCATCCAAGATGTCTTTTATTGGTTTTTCAATTTTTCATTGTCACACCAGTCCTCCCCTTCTCTTTCAGTTAAAGAGCGAAATATTTTATAAAGGAGTGTGTAGGAGGTACTTGGATATCTTGTTACCTGTTAGAGGAGTTTTTATATGTATTCAGATATCTTTGAACAGCCTTGAAAAAATGTCCTTATGGTTGATCCACCTGCTACAAAGAAGAGAAAAAATGACTTGACTATTACATGCTGTGTGCGGGTATTAAAACAAATGTAATCAGACAAAATATAATTTCCAGTTTTGTTAATTGAATGCATGCTATAAAGAAGTGATAGTCTAATATATTTTCCAAAATACTTGACTCTTATTGAAATAATTCAAAGAAAAATGAGGTTTTTTTCAGAAGCCACTGCAAAATTTTAAATCTGGCTGTGGCGTTTGTTGCTTTGTTTGTTTATTTATTTAGGGTTTTTTTTCAGTAATGTGCCAAAGTTTCTTTCTGTTTTGTTTTTTCCATTAAAAACTCTTTGAATTTATGCTGGGTTTAAACTAGTTTATTAATATTAGGAAAGAAAACACTTTGTTTGTTTACTTGGGTTTTTTTCTTTGTATAGATAATGTGAGTAAAAAACAGTTTAGCCATTACACTTTGCCTTGGTAAATGCCATCTTACCAGGGTTTGACATCTGTACCTAGCTACAAATAATTAGCCAGCTTTGGTCTGCATTTTAACAAGGAGAAAACTTGAATCTTCTTGTTCCTTTACTGTGGACACACTGAGAACTTTAGTGGTAATGGTCCTTCTGTGTACACAATAACGAAAACAAAGACAGAGCCCACTTGTCGCAAGCAGTGACAAAATTACAGCAGATATATTCGTGCTCTCCCCACATGCCTGGGCCTCCTGCTAAATCTGAAACCTTGTCTTCCCTCACTGTGATCCTTCTAGAAACTTGATATTTTGGCCTCTACAAGGATAAAAGAAACTGGTCTTAGACATGCTACAAAAATAGTTGAAGAAATCTACCTTAGACTTAGACCCACATTTAAGGGATTAAAAAAGAAATCTCACTGAGAGAGGAGGAAAGGACAAGCAGCATTTTCATGGCAAATAGCATGATGTCTGTTTGGCAGAAGTGACCTTGGAACAGCATGCTTTCTGCCCTCCTTCTCTTGTTGCCTGTTTTTTCCCCTGGATGTGTAGTACTATGATAAATGGCTGACAGTAGGTTTCACAAAAGAATACTTCAGTGCCTCCTGAGTGTGACACTACAGCTCTTCTCTAGAGTGCCCTTTCAGGCCTTCCCAAGGCCCTCCTCAGCCATCTGGTGCATATTTATGAAGGACAGGGATTATTCCCAGGTGAGAAGCAGACGTAGCTCAAGGAGTACAAAAAATTTAGAGCTCATTGTTAGTTCAGTTACATTTTGGGAATGTCTCTGGAAAAATAGAGCTGGTTTTCCTATAGGAGTACATTTTAATTAAGATTTTAAGTTCCTGGCTGTTAAACTCCTTGATAGGGAGACATATATGAATACTTTTGCTTAAATGAGAACACTTTGGATGTACATGTAGAAAGAGTGAATCAGAAAACACAATACTGGAGATGCAACATTATTCAAAAATGTTATCTGATTGAAGGAACCCGCTTATAGTACCAGCCTGTGTTACCTCTGTAGCAACTTCAAGAGGGGTCAGTATTTTATACATACCGCAAAATTGAAGGCAATCATGAAAATCATGATCCTATGTGTCCCCAGGCCTGGAAGGCTGAATTCAAGTCTGTTTCCACACTCGGTGATAAGATTGGATCCAAAGGAGAATCACAATTTGGTGAGACAGGAGGTGAAAGTTGATACGCAATGTCATGCCTGGGGTAGTTAACATCCGTGAGAGGCTTCAATGTGCACCTCATTTTTGGGGGAATTTAATAAGGTGCTACTAACTGCCTCACATAGGGGATTTTCTACTGGTCTTTTGTGGATTTTATTATAAGCAAAACAACTCCATGCCTGCCTCAGAACTGATGAGACAGTTCAGTAAGGTATTAAAGACTTCCATCTCTTACCTCATATTCTAATTAAGTAATTTCATATGCACTGGCAGTCCTAAAGAAACCAATGGTCCTTGTTAGATATTGAGTCTAAAAGGGTATTCTGTATTCCTGAGATGTCACCCAAAAGTAAGATATCATGGTATTGCAAGGACAATATTGATGAGACATATGACTCTTTACTGTTGTTGGATTTATGTGGTTTTGTTTACTCATCTTACCATAGTGAACTTTGAGTAGTGTTTGGTCATGTTTTTTTTTCAGTATGGTGAAGAATATGTTAGCAAGCAGCATCACAGAAGTATGAAAAAGAGAGGCACAATATTGTCAAAAACTGTAGAGTGATACAGTTTTTTATCACCTGTGGTGACTAAACTGTAGTAAAAAAAAAATTTCTCTAAAGGTCTAAAGGCAAGTGCATTAAAATGCTGAAGGCATTTTGAATTCACTGAGGGCAGTAAACAAACAAAAGTATTTCCCATACTTTGAACAAGTTCAGAAAGTGCTGTGGAAGAAATCTAAAATATAAACCTTCCTAGAGGTGGAACAGCAACACAAAGCATTTCTGATCTCTCTATTTTTTTTTTTTTTTCTGTCATCAGGTTGCAATCTGATGCAGCTGTACTGCTCAATGAGCCTGTCTGATGGGTAGAGATCATGTGGGCCATGTGCAGCATGGCCTGTTGTCTTTTCACTCTCCCTGGAACAGCCAAGACAGAACAAGGAAGGGACAAGGCGGGCTGTGGCTGCAGGGGAACTGAAATTCAATTACATGCCTCCTGTAGACCTAACCTCACTGTAAAAATTGGCCTGACAATTTTACCTTTAATCGTGCCTATGTGAACTCTCTTTGATGCTAAAGATGGGCTACCCTCATCCACCTTTCTTGTCATACTGTGAGCAAGCCTCACTAAATTGGTTAGCAAGATGAAGACCTTTCAGGAAACCCAGACATGAACAGCTTTCTCCAGCCCTTGAAAGTACATGGGATTGATCTGTTTGCTGTACAATCCCCAAGCCCCAGGCTATGGATAAAATTTCTTAGAAGAGAGGCAAAGTAAATCAATTCTATTCTGTTGCTGGGGTAAAGTTGGTCAATAGATGATATTTTAAAGCACCTCCATCAACAATTTATGAGATTTATTCAGTTTATGCGAAAGAGCACTCCATAATCATCACTACACAGTGATGGCCCAACAGGGTGTTGCTAACTGGATATCATTTAATAAAAGTTTTTCAAGTGCTCAGCATGCTTTCATCAGAGGGTGATTTTTGTTTTTATCCTTGTTTTGTATGAACGTTAGGAGGTAATCAAGAAGTTATAAAAGTTGATGATTTATGAAGCTTTTGAAGTGGTGGGTGAAATTGTAGGCTAGATATAATGCTTATATTGATCACACTGTTGGTAAAAGCATGATAAGACTGTTGACTAAAAGTACTATTAAAATAAATTTCATGACAGGCTGTTAAATAGAGATCTAGTATTATTTAAATAACTTGATTTTGGTTAATAGTCGTCATGGTCAACACTGGGCAGTATTGTGTTGATAGGCATATAAACATCACAAATATTACCATATTGACACTGTGTTTTCAGAATTGGAAAATTAGTTACATAGTTACCAGTCTCTCCCACACCAGCCCTTTATTTTCTTATATTTCCAGCAGTATTCTTGTCTCTTACACTAGCAAACATTTGAAATTTTTGTGCCATGCTTGTGGCTTCATCATAGTCTGCTTTCTCCTGCTTTGTTGATAAGTTTGTTTGGTTTTTTTTTTACCGTTCCACTTTTACTTACTTTTCCTTTTCTCATATTCTGAAATTACTTTCATTGTGGTTTTGCTTGTTTCAGTTTTAAAAGCCCAAGGGAGAACAAAGTCATAATTTTTCTTTTTTGCATATGTAGTCCCATATCTATTAATTCCTATTACATATTATCCAAAATTTAAAAATCATTTCAAGAGCTAGTTTTTAAATGTTTGTTAGTATGTCTAGTTAAGTAATTTTTAACCCTTTTTTCTGTGACTATGCATTTCTTTCCATTTCTAGCTATTTGCATTCTGAAGAGAGTGTCAGAATTTACAATTCTTTTCATGAAAAACTGCCACCCCCAACAAACAAAGAAACAAAGAAACAAAGATTCCACTCCCCACCCCCTCCCCCCCAAAAAAAAACCCCAAAAAGATAAACACAGCAGAAAATTTTCACCAATTTTTTTTGGTTCCTATTTCGATTTTACTTTTACTTGTCCCTCCTGTAATTTGCACTCTGTTTCACTGCATCTAGTTTAAGAGCTGGTATGTTCATAGAATGCCTTTTCAATTTACTAGTTGTTATGTAAGTTCATGCATGCAAAGAACCCCAAAGTTTGGAAAATAATCCAGTGCTATCCATTAAGGCTGTTCGGCTTCCCTCTCTGTCTTTTTAATGTGCAGAATTTGATTTCTTTATTTTTCTCATATGGGTGCTTGTTGACATTTTTGGGATAAAAATAGTGGTTTGTAAACTTTTGGAATGAGATCTCTGTTTTTTGCCTGCTTTATTTCTCACACATCTGATGTACACATCACACTCCAGTCATGATATGAGAAAGTCCAATCTTATTAAGAAAAAACTGCAAAATCTGTTTTAGACTGGGGAATTGTTTTTCAAAGTAAACAAATGTGTGTAATGAAAAACACTTTTCCAGGACCTCACCTGAGATTCTGCTGCCCTGGTCTCTATTTATGGGTGATCATCTGAGGTTTCACGGATCTCCACAGCTTATGTTGTAATTCTCTTGAACAGCAATCCCCCTTCAATCTAATCTATGCAAGCTATTTATGATGTCACCTTTTCTTTTCATTTATATAAGTAAATCAAGGTAAATCACTGGAATAAAATTATCAGTATTGTAAAACCAACACGAAAAGGATTAATTTACTGTTTTAATGTTAGACTTTGTATTTTGCTATTCTTCTACAATCTTCTTTTGACAATAATAGATTTTTTTTTCAGAAGCATTTCAGAACCTCACTCACTGATATGAATAAAGCAATGTTCACTGATGTTAGTTATTGTCTTCATTATATAACTGAACAAATATCTTAAGACATCTGAAATTGATGAAAAGACACAGTGCATATGCTGGAAGTTTTTTCCAAATTAATTTAGAAAATGTTGCTGCCAATAGAATTTTCTTCATTATTCATAAAACCACTGATATCAAGTGTATGAATATCTTATCATGTCAAGAAATGCTGTCAAATCTCTGTGTACCTTTCAAAACTCTTGAAAATGTGGTGGGTTATCTCTGGAGTACTTCTGAAGTTGGGGAAATCTGGGTCATATTGGGAAGATTTTTCAAAACATTAATTGTTGGTATGTCTCTATTGAAATGTTTGATTCCAAAAACCATAGGAAACCAGACTGGAGCTCTGTGTTACATATACAGAAATTATATCATATTCTATAACTAGGCTAAATTTGTGACTAAAGAATAAGAATAACTTTTATGTCTGCTGGTGATATACTTTAAATATAGTATTTCCTGAAGCACATAGAGTAGTAAAGAACATAAGAAAAGTAAACCAAAAAGCAAAAAAAATCAAAAACCAAAAGTAAAAATAATAAATAAAGAGGGATGAGATTTCCCAGAAAAATTAGTAAAATCACTGCAATAATAATAAAAAACCCTTACTTTTTCAATAATTTATGCTCTTTTAAAATTCTTATTTTACCTATGCTTGCTGAAATTTGACACAGCAATAGAGCCATTCCTTTTTTGATAGTGAAGAAGAAATAGTGAAGAGAAATTAAGCTTATGAAGACAGTAGGTATTCTAGGGTTTGTTAGGCACATGTATGCGATGTCAAGTTGAGAATAGGAGAGTTGGGAATTTAAAAAGGAAAAAATGTTTAAATCCTTTAGTTTCCATAAGACATACAATGAAAGATTAACAGTGAGAAAAAAAAATTGCTGCAGACATTAAACATTAGGAAAAAATTGTGAAACAGAACACAAAGCAGTGGGGAGTGGCTAGCATAAGAATGACCTTACATCATATTCACCATGTGGACTTGAGATGTATGTCTGTGTTTATGGAAAGCAGATCAGCATGTAATCCTTTGAAAACTCATTTAGGCAGTATGACAGTTCTCCATGTTTTCATTCATGATGACATAAATGATAACAACATTGATAGGTCTAAAAAAAAAAAAAAAAAAAAGAAAAAGAAAGGAGGGAAGATTATATCATAGTTGACCTTTTTTTTCCCCTTGCTATAACATTTAACTGAAACATCCTGTGTAAATTCACTAAGCTACTGGATCATCTAGTTTGAACTTTACAAGTTCAAGCTAGGGAATTGCACCATTTTCTCTTCATAAAGCTCCTTATTCTCACCTGAACAGATGTGAAAATAATCTTTTGAGGTGTGTTAGAAAATTGGCAATAACTTTTCTATATTTTTGCACTGGACACTGATCTTTTTTAGCATGGATTCCCACATGATATAAACCAGAACAGCTCTGCTGAAGTCACTGGAGCAAATCAATCAATACTGGCTAAGAATTTTGTCCCCAGTCAGTGTTTTGATGGGAAGGCAGAAAAGAGACTCTTCGCTGTCATGTACAGAGAAAAATCATGTGTCTTACTGGGTTAGGCTTAAGACTGCCCTTTGGAAAAAATTGCAAAAAAAAATCAGCGCCTCTTGGCTAAGTGAAAGAATTGTGCAGTTTTGAGTACAAACAATAGAGCCCTTTGAACTAAGGATATGCAGGCATGGAACTGTTTATTTACAAGGAAAAATGACCCACTTCTCTAGGAACATGACCCAATTTAATCTGCTAGAAAAAAAATTGAAATGCTGTTTGACCTAAATTTTCCGAAGCAAAAGTTGTGTGGAAAACAGAGAAGTGTCTTTATAGTTTGTGAGGCAGCTTCATTTACAGGTCATTTGCTCCCTGTCTCAGGCAGGATTGTGTTTCTTATAATAGGCTGTGATTAGGATTACCTGAAAACTTCCACAGAGCTTTGATCTGTCTTATCACTCTTTTGCAGCTGTCTTAGGGATGCAAGTACACTGTAAACACTGGTTCACTTAAGTATACTCAGAGTCTCAGGACGGGCAAAGATAACATTTGGTGAGAATGAAGTACCTTTCTCAGACAGATGTGCAGGAGCAGGAAGACCTGATTCTTGAGCTATTCAATCTGAGATAATTTGGCATGCTTTTTCCTAGGAGATCAGCCTACTATGCTACTGCTTTTAGAAATAGGCAGAAAAATTATCTTTTGATTAGTTTGGATGGTCAGGATGGTGGAAATCTCATATGCCTCCCTGGTCTGAAGAAATTCATGCTCCCTTGTCCATGCAGGAGTCTTTACCAGGAACAAACCTCCTCTGACTTTGACCTATTTATTTTTCTCTACGTATCCAAGAATGTACTGAATCATCAGAGACAGTCAGAACTGGGTCACTGCAGAAGTATTTTTTCACTATATTTCAATGGCAACTCGTTCTGTGTAGTCTTCTCAATGTGAATACCAATCCTGAAATTTTAGACAACAATATAAGTGATCTGTGGTATTCAAATCAAGTTGTAGTTTTAATTGAAAGATCAGATATATCTATTTCTCTTCTCATATAAATCAAAAGCTGGAATGCTTGTGAATGCTTGATGGTCACTTCTCCCCTGCCTCAACAAAACTGCAAATGCAAAATGATTAATAGATACTTCATAAATTTTGCTTGCAGAATTATGGAGAGATTCAATAATTTGGAACAAAGAATAATATGAGCACTCTATCATCCAAGTTTTTGATAAAACTGACTGTGGGACAGCAGTTGCGAAAACTGGTTTGAGACCGTGACTTTTGGTAACAATTGTGAACAGTAAAATTATTTGAGATATGAGACAGTCTTTATCAAGTAAATTTCAGTATTTACTCCGTAGTTGTTACTTCTTGGTTGTGTGGAGGCCAAGTGCAACAAATAGGAGAATGGATTTTTTAAATAAATACTTTTGCTCATTTGTTATTTGGTAGGTGTTTGTATTACCTCTGTTTGACATTTTTATCTTGCCTCTAGATGGGCAGCAAATAGTCCCGTGTGAACTTAGAAAGAAACTGAAAGATGCTTGGAAGTAAAAGAAAGTTGAAGAATATCCTTGAAGTACATGGTGACCAGAGGTAGGTGGACATAAAAGTATTTCATTAGAGCTCAGTTATCCTGCCTTTCTTGGTGATTTAACTGTTTTGATGTCGTAAAACTTCAGCTTTAACTCCCTGATACAGTGTATATTACTGCTAGGATTTTTTACTGCTATCATGATAAACAAAATGATAACCTTATTTTGCTGAAGGTGTGTGATAAAATAGAGCAGAGAGCAATAGATTTTCTATTTCTACAGAAATCTCAACTCTCTCTACTTCCTTTAGCAGAGGATACACTCTGTGGTTCATCCAGCCACTGAAAATGACTTTATGTAAGTGTATAGATGCAGCTATATGACGTGTACAAGGCCTGAGCTCGCCTTTCTCGTTACCCCTACTCAGGTCTATCTATACTGCAGAGACTCTAATAAAAGTCAAAAGAGTTCAGTAAGAATGGCAGAAGTAGATAGCAGCTATCTCAAGCGCGAAAGTGGACCACACAGCAAAATTCTCCCAGCCCAGTTGTGCATATATCATAAATAAAAAGATTTTAGGAATGTCATCATATAAAATTTATTCCTTTCATTTGAAAAAAAGTTTCAGATGCAAAATAACTTGCAGTATCTGTCCAATCTGTGCAACTGAAATCCTTGTTTTTTCTGAAGATATAATTATCTAGCACTATCAATTTTGACAGTGATTCTCAACAGAGAAATAATTTATCACAGATTTTTTTTGCATATTCTGTGGATTGATGTTGGTAATTTTAAGATACAGGGTTTAACATCTTTAAACTAAACACAGCTCTCTAAATAGCGTTTGGAATTATTTGATTATTTTCTTCACAATACTGATCTACAAGTTTTCCACTTTCATATTTGCCCTTGTACTAAATGTGGAGCTAAGCACTTCTTGTATGTCACAAAGACAGATTTACAGCCTTGATTACTCATGGTTGTTGTAGCCATCAACAATAGGCATTTGCATATGAACTTTTCACAACAGACTCATTACAGATAGTATGTGGCTAGCCATGTTCTTTTTAATCATAAACTGGAATTTAACATTAGAAATTGAAGCTAATTAAGTAAAGATAAGAGCGCTGCCACTTGTTATACAGTTGGAAATAAATAATTGCAATTAGTGACAGAAAACAGTGGAGTGTTGGATTTTTGAGGCTAAGAAAGTTTTTAAATTTTTAAAGGAATACTTTAGAATTATTAATTTAGCCAATCTAACTACTAAAACAAAAATGTTCAGAATTTCTTCTGACAAACACCACAGCAAAAAAGAACACTGCTTTTAGAAGTGCTTCATATTGAAAAAGGATTGTGGCGGTAGGTGCTTGACAGAAGCCTCCAACTCAAATGTCACCCCCAGTTCCATCTTCCCCATTCTGCTCCCTGCCCCCATTTCTGCTCAAAGTGGTGCTTGCATTGTGATATAACTCCTAGAAAATATGAGAATCTAATATTTTAAATCTAAATTATTTCTTTACATTTAAGAGAAGTTTTTTGCCTACTACACACATTCAGTATCTACATTTTAAAAATCTGCATTCAGGCACTTATTTTAGGTATATTTATTCAAAAATTTTTATTTAAAAATAAATTTTTTTTGAAGAGTACCTATGGTTTATACCTATGGTAGTAGTCAATAGAATATACTTTTCATTACTGTTTATTTAAAAATACTTGTGTTTATTAGCAGATGAATTCTTATTCAAATTCTTCTGTGAAGGATTTATTTAAATGTAATTCCTGCAGGTGAAGCATGGAAGGTTACTTTTAAGAGAAAAAATTGGTTTATGCCCTTACTAAATGCATCTGGAATAGAGTTTGCAGATTCAATCTTATAGTTCTGCACAATTTCTTACAGAGATGTGATTCAGCTACTGGCTTAAGAGTAAGGAATGAAATTAAAAAAAAAAAAAGGAGACCCTTCTCCCCCCCATACACAAAAGATATAAAGTATATTAACATTTACTGTGTTCTCTAAATCATCTTCTAGAATCTAATAATGTCTTTAATAGACATAACAGCATGACTGCTTAATAGCTTTTATTTTCCATTCTTGCTTTAGTGTCATACTTTTTGCCAAATCACATTCCAGTAGTGCACAAATATGACTGCTGAGAGTGGAAGTGTGGTTTATTCCCATAGTTTGCTATTTGGGAAGACAAGTGAAGTAGAAGATGCAGTATTCTTACGGCATTCATCTTGCTCTATTTGTTTCAAGCACTCTGCCCTTCCTCCTGCTGAATGAAACCATGGCTTTCTTTACTCCACTTGAAATAATCGCCTGTCTTCTGGTGATTAATTTAGTTATGCAGATTTTGTTCTGCTTGTTTTTGGAGCCTCCCTGAGCTTTTAATCATCAAATCCATTGCTCATAAATCTTATTCCTTGCAGGCGTTTTCTACCTCCAACATGGGTGGTATATTCTGAGCGGTGCACCCCTCACTCAGCACTCAAGAGGTCACACCCACATCCGAGTCCTCACAGCCAGTTTTGATGTAGCTGTTCAGCCCAAATTCAGCTGGTTCCTGTTCATTTTCTGAAAGTATTCCGTCCACTAACTGACTTTCTTTGTTCCAGACCCTTATCCAAAGCTTTTCCTCTCCGAAGCTGTTTTTTGCCAAATCCTGGTTCCGGGACAGAGCACAGAAAATCAACAGTTCTGACCATTGTTTACTTGGGAGGAAATGGGATCTTTTTCCCAGTTTCCACCTGGTAAGAGAGGTGCTTTAATCCTAAGAAATTTCCTTCATCTTTTGATGACCCTACCAGCAGGTTGTGTTCCGCAGTTTCCCCTCTCAGAGTAAGAAACTTAAACATTTTATTTTAATAAAATATCTTCCTTCTTTCCAGTCAGCCTCACTAGCATCCTACAGTTCTTTTTGCTTTTGGCAACTCTCCCAGAACTCTGGGCTGAAGGCAGAAAGAAACCACACTGATTCTGTGGTTTCTAGAAGGGACCAAGTCTCCTTATTACATATTTCATGCAGCTGTGCTTTCTTGGCCATCTCTCTCACTTCCCCAGTTAAATCCCAGTCTTTTTTTTCTCCATTAGCACATATGGTTTTCTAAGATGATCAGGTCAATGACTCATTGTACACACTTGTTAAATGGGATCATTTTGAAGGCGCTCTGCAGTGAAGCGGTCTGGTTCAGTTTGGGTGTATTGCAATACACAATTGCTAGTCTTGATACAGGAAAGAATAGGTACTTTTATGTTATGCCTCCTTGAATATCGGTAGGCAGCTTTTCATGCTAAAATACACTAATTTATCAATATCTAACTTTATTAATCCCCATTAAACAACTTTAAATATGTTCACTTTCTTCATGGTTCTGTTAAGGAGGTTATGCAAATATAAATTTCATCTCTGGGGCTGTATATGTCTGTGAATCTATGTATTTCCATATATATGTCTACAGAGAAAACGCTTATGCTAGAACTTATATTTCTTTCAAGATACGTAATGACAATAACTCACAGTCTATGGCTGCAGTATAAATTCCAAGAAATAACTTAAATTGTTTTTAGAATATGTATCAGATAGACAAATAATACACGTGGATACACACACATAAAATACATTTTTAAAAATGGGTAATCCAAATTTTATTTGTATTGTAAGGGAAAAAAGGAGAGGTTTTAAATCTGTCCATTTACATTGTAGCAATTCTACGCAACTAACTAGATTTTTGAAGAAAAGAAAACATTTTGCAAATGTAAGTTTTTAACTTCAGAAGCATTTTGGAAAAAAAAATAGTTGGACAATATAAGGCCATGTTTGAATTAGAAAAAAATGTTTATATTATTGAAGGTTAATGAAAGTGGTTTTAGATTTATGTTTTCCTGTGATAGTCTCTTTACTTTTTTTTCATAATCATCTTGTTCCTACAAAAGAAACAAGTGTTTACTCTGCATTTGGAGGTGCTCAGATAGCAATAGAAATGTGTTACAGGAACCCGTCTCCCTGTTAGTTCTCAGAGCTGTTTCCTGGTACAGTTCTGCAGATTCTATAGAAGTGAAATGCTTTCTTTGTGGTAATTATAAACACGTGTTTTAGGAAGGAGAAGTCCCCAGACTTCATAAATTGAGGAATTTTTATAATGACTTACTGTCACAGGCTTTCATACAAAGATAGAGATGGCTCTCCCTGTCCAGATGGCTGCTCCCATCTCATCCCTACCTTCCAGTCCCTTTTGTGTGCAGGTGTCAGTCCAATTACATTTACTGACACCTGATAGCTGTGTTTATCTGTGGTTTCCAGATCACAGATTTTTCAGTGGATACAGTGAAAATGGTAGGGAAGTGTCAGCAGCAACTTCATTTATACTAAAAGTCTGCATTCTAGATGTAAGGAAAATACTGTTGCTTTGAATTGTACTGTGTTATGAGAAGAAGGAAAACAAAGAATAATGAAAACACAGTTTCTAATAGTGAACATGTGGCATGTGTTATTTCTGTACCATAGAGAGGGGACCCTCCATCACACAGCAGCAGCAGTTTGAGCAGATCAGGGTGCTACAAGAAGGCTCTTGGAAAAACTTATAATGCTGCACTACAGCTCTGATGTTTGGGGCTGTGCACTTTGAACAATCTTGCTAGGTTCATTACATTTTTTAATCCTTAGGATTAAGACTTGAGAGAATGAACTAAGGACTTTACAGAGCTAATCACCCATCCTGAATTTGTCTTGAGAAAAAGGGAGAAGCATGCATCTGGGATTTTGCTTCATTTGGCTGAATAATTCTCTCCCTGTTTCATTGACTAGTTTGGTAATTCATTTTATGACTCTTCTTAGCATCTTATGCCTCTTCCTAGCTTCTTGTATGGGCATGGGTCTCATAGTATTCCATATCTTCACATTTTTGTAAATGCTAAAATTCACTTCAATCCATGGCTTTCATATACTCCGCCTTGAGGGTGTGAACGGCAGCATTCCAGCACTGGGTAAAAAGATTGTATGAAAAGGAGAATCACAAATATTTACAGCAAAGCTCTGTGTTCTTATTCAGAACAGGATTTTTTGACCCTATGATGCACCAGGGAAGACACCCTCCTTCAGATTCAGGCTGCCATTTCTTTGCAGCTGTACTCTAATATAAATTTTTGAAAAGATTGCATGAACTATGGCTGAACTTCTCTTGGCTACTTTGCTGCTGAAAATTTTCCTTCATCACAAAACTCCCAATTAAGTTTTGGTGCATAAATGCCCCGTAGTATCAACTAAATGGTTGCTGGATGCAGCTGCGTGTGTTAACTATATATGAAGTTCAAGAATGTTACATTTTTAATGGGATAAAACATTCTTATAGCAGAAAGGAAACAAGTACCTTACTTTCATTTATAATATGATAGCCTACTAGAGTTGGGAAGAAATTTTTCTTCCCTTATGTAATTATCTAGTTACATTAAAAGGGTGAAAGGGGATTTGATTTCCACTGAAATCTCAGGTGCTAGCCTCTGTAGGAAATATGATGATGACTAGATTAGATGAAGTAGCAGTCTACGTTAGGATGGAGACACCGATTATTCATAGGTTTTAAGACCCAGAAGGGACCATTATGATAATTTAGTCTGACCTCTTGTATAACATAAGCCTTATAATTTCACACAGTAATTCTTGTGCTGAGCTCCCAATACATTCCTGTGCATTAGTAGACCAGTCCTGAAGCTTTACTTTGGCACAGAAAGAAAGTGAAAGTCACTAAGACAGAAGAATATTTTAGTCCTTTCCTTATCCTACTGGAAAGAATGGTGATTTCACCTGAGTACATGAGAAAGGACAGTCAATAAAGGTTTTAAGTGCACAGATCTATATTTTCATCCAAAAATTTGTATACCATTATAATCCAAAGTTTAAACATAGTCATTTATTTTAAATTGGTGAAGAAAATTATGGAATATTATAACTTAACTGGAAATTACTCATACCTATTTCTTAAAATGTTTTTTCTGCATCACCTTTAGGACCATCAAGGCAGCTGGGGCACAGCTAGTTTATTTGGTGATGGAGGAGGCAGTGGGCTCCAAAATAATTTTCTTTTTTATGTTTCTAAATCTATGTTAGTACATTTTTAGGTATAATGCAGTTTAGTCTTCACTGCAGTGCTAGAATATGAACGAAGAGTAAAAAGGCCATGTTCTTGGGTTCATGTGGATCAGATCAGTGATAGTCAATTACGTTATTTGCACGTAATTGTCTCTGTTTATACCTGTGTACCTAAAGTCCTTGGAAAGAGCTGGGTCAGGAGAGGATGTGGGAAAATCTGTTTTGCTTGTCATCTGTCTTCGCTGGAATTTTAAGATGGTTTGGTCAGGTTTTATCCCTCTATGTGTTGTTTAACCTGGAAAGGAAACCTCAACTGATTTCCCTTTCAGTTTCCTTCCTGCTTCTCAGGTGCTTGTGCTCTTTGTGAGTGTGTGTTTTTGGATGCTTGCATCAGGGAATGTGTGCCTTTTTTTGCTTGTAATGCTTTTTTATTTGAAGTGTATGTAAAATAATATAGTGTGTTCACAAGGTACCATTTTTTTCAAAATGCATACAAAGTTGCACCAAAATACTTTTTGACTAATCTACTCACATAGAGATCTCAAAAATGTTCTGACTATATGACCTCAGATGCCAATGCCAGAACAAAGTGCAAAAGAGAAAAAGGAAATATATATGGGTTACATTTCTATTTATGGCTTCTTAGATGGATACTAGAGAAACTACACCATCTAACTTGAGGAAAATAGTAGGATTTAATCAGCTGCATCATTAGTTCTGAACATCTTCCTTTTCCTCTGCTGATACATACCTATTTGTCACATGCACCAGGACAGTCCGAACTTTATTCAAACATGAGCAAAGTTAGACACATGGTGCTGACACAGTCTTGACACCTGTGCTTCTCTACCATAAAAATTTGTAAGTGTGGATAAATTCCACTGTTTGTGTAAGTGTGTCTGCAGGTATGACAGTTCAGAGTCATCAAGTTTGGAGATTATGCAAAGCTTTAGGCTCTATAAATTTACAGTTTTTAGGAAATGGGCTGCTCTTTGAAATGGGGCTTCTCAGCTTACAAGTTGAGTGCTTCAGGCAGCTTGCCAAGAGAACTTGTAATTCCAAAAATTTGTTTCCTGAGAAGTTTTGAGCTCTGATCTAGGCCACACTGGAGATATCAGTGATGTTAGCCTTGTCTTGATTGCTTTCTTTCCTGGATCATTGCTCAAGTACTTTACATTTTTGAAAAACACAGAGCAAATAAAATGTATATGAATTGTGCCATACATCATTGAATGAACTGAATTCTTCTGCTAACTAGACTAAAGTTGCACCTGCAGGCACAGAACTGGAAACTGTAATATTATGAGAACAGGACTTGGGAATAAGACCCAGAAGGATGAGTATTTTCCATTGATGCCCATTATCATGTAATCACCCATTTCAGAATGGTTCTTTTATTATTTTTGTATTTTTTCATTATTCTTTATTCACATAGAGATAAGCACAAAACAAATGCTAACTGCAATTACTTTTTACCATCAAAATATTATGGTGCTTTACCATCAAAATATTATTCCTATTTTTTCCTGATTTTTCTAATTTTACTATTCCTGATAGAAGTAGCCACAAGCGAAAGTAATAATTTTCTTCGGTGATGGTATTTCTTTATTATTTCCTCAACTGTTGTTCTTATCTCTCAAAATAAATTCTATTATGCTTTTTATGTCCAAGAAAAATGAAATTTTATTGTTATTTTATCACATATTTTTGTCCTTGAGTTCAACTCTTAGGAATATAAAGAAATTATATTTCTTCTGTTGCTACCTCAGCCAGCTAACATATATAAGCAGCTTACAACATAAGAAGAAAGTCGGAATTCTGCCTTAGTCTTTGCTGACTCTTAAGCACAGAATGAAATGTGAAGATATATCTGAATCTGTAGCCTCTTCCTGGATTTAACATGGAAGCATATAAAACCAGGATGCATCAACTACCTGGAACTACAAATGAGTCTAATTCCCATTAGTTTTTGCATCCTAATTCTTCAGCAATAAGTGTATATATAATAGAAAATATAATTGCTTAGAAGAAAAAAAAGTTCCTCAGCCTATCACACACAGCCAAACCGTCCCCAGGCAGAGGAGAAGGAGCCCCTAAAACTTAACCTCTAAAAAGGAACCAGATATCTCTAGTCTGATGCTTTCAGAGAAACACGATTATGAGCCAAATAATTTCCCATTTTGTCCTCACTCTTTTGATCTATGCAGGGCTATTTACCAAAAGGAAATGCCAGTGTGCTGAGACAATGAAACTGAGGACAGCCTGTGTGAATATTTTAGATGTTTCAAGATATTTCCTACAATTCCCTATAATTAGGCTCCTGCTGACACATTGTCTGTCTTCCAGTGATGATTCTCACTTTGAAAAGAAACAGTCAAAACTATGATGATCCAAAGGAGCATTGGGCTTCTTGATTGATGGGAAAGGAATCTTTATTTTTGCATTTTCTCAGATGTCTCTCTCTATTTGCCAAAAGAGCCATCTTCTGTGTAGTTGCATTTTCATGTACCATGAGTTTACTCAGAACATTCAGCGCAGCAGATGGCTGGGGACCTTAAACTGCATGATATGAGCTTTATTAAAGGCCAGTCTGGACTGCAACACCAAAAGTCAAACAATAAAATGTGTGATAGCACTGGAAGAAAAAGAAGAGAGATAAAGATTCATACTGATGCAAATGTCAGAAAAAAAAAAAAATTGAAACTGGTTAGTGCAAGAGTAAGGGAAAATGGGATGGAAATTTCAGCCTTCAATGATCAGAAAAACTGTAATTTTCCAGAAGTGTAGGCCAAAGTTTTTTTTCATCCAATAGATTGATTTAATAATAAAAATTTTAAAGAGTGGAAAGAAAAGGAACATGGAAGATGCATAAAGTTTCAAAATTATTTTTTCAAAACTTTTTCAAAAGCAGTTTCCTCTTAATTTAATTACACTTTGAAATCTAAAACTTCGTTAGTAACATAACATGCATATTTAGGCATCATGGATCACCTTCTGTTGGGAAAATGTGAATTTTAAATCAAATACTGTATTGTAAAATATCCTAATTTGTTTAATGTGTTTTTATCTCTTGCAATCATATCAACCCTGATTCAATTAGCCCAGTGGTGACTCCCTAGTTTTACTGCAATAGGATTTTTCTATTTGACATATCTGATATGCAGAGGAGTTGCCTCCTGTCATTTCATTCAGAGACGGATGGAAATGCTAATTTTCTAGGGAGGAAATCTTTGTCTGCTGTTTTATTAGTAATATGACTCCAAATCATCTTACAGGTGTTTTTCAGTGGTAGGGTTAGACTCCATCTCAATCTGATAAGGAGTTCCTAATAAGAGGAAATTAGGTCAGTACTCACAGAAAAAATTAAGTGCCATATGTCCTGACTCTTCATAATGATCATTAAATCCCCAAAGGACTCCTATACAATACATGCAATTTTGAGAAAATAAAGAAAGTCTTCATGAAGTGGTTACAGTTTTCTGAGAGCTAATTAGGATCAAGACATTAGGTACTCTCGTTAATACGAGAAGATAAAAAAAAAAACATGCCATAAACAGAGAATTCTGCAAACTGATCCCTTTTACCAGCCTTGATAGGTTTATTTTTATGCATGGACATAACTAAATATGAAACAAATTGGTATATTCAAAAATATAATTTGGAAAAAAGAGAATTATTTTCCCATGTAATTTACTCACATTCCTCTGTTTACAAACATTTTTTTTGTTTTTCTTAAAAAATAAAGATTTTTGTTTTTCTTAAAAAATAAAGATTTCCTTCATTTTTTAAGAAAAACTACTTTTTTTTTAGATTAGAGTTTTCCAAATCTCACAGACCATATTTATAAGCAATATAAAGTGTTCAGGCACTGTAAGCCATCCATTACTTCTTATTATTTAAATTTGAAGAATGAAATAATGCAAGTATCTTATAATTTAATATTTGCTTTATATTTATGAAATTATATAAATGTATTGACAATGGAGACAAAGTGAGATTTTATACCAGGTTTTAATGGTACGTAGATCTGTGATCAGCTTCTGTTGCCTTTTAGCAGCCTACCTATGAAATAGAGAATCACTGTTCTATGAAAAAGAGAATCACTATTCTCATGTGGCTCGCCCTTACCACAGCCAGCGTTCATCCAGCGTGTTTTAGATGATGTTTACATGCATGTTACAGTTTAATTTTAAAAGAAGTACTGGAACTTGGTGCTTTGAAGCACAATTTGAGCTTGCTCTTTATATCAATAACTACAAAATGGCACTTTATTTTGGCCAAGTAACAATATATACAAGAGTAGAAAAAAAGTGAAAAATACGCTATTAGGGAAATTAGATTATCCTGCATTCTTCAAAGCAGCACAAAATTATATATTGTGGCAATTAAAAAAATATAGGTAAATGTAAAAACCCTACAAACAAACCCTACAAACCCTGGGAATATGTTTTCTTTTTAGACTGCAGTGAAGCACCAACTACAAATGTATCATAAATATAGTTTAGACAATGTAAATGCCAACTGCAAAATTTGATTCTTTTAGTTTTCAGCAGAAGTAAAATTTACTAACACAAATATTTAAAGTCTTAACTATACTATGTAAAATATACAGTTGCCTGTGTTAACACATTTTGGAAAGGTAAAAGCTAATATAGGTGCTTAAACTCAGAGCAAATAACTCAGAAGCAGAGGAAAACATGGTAGTTCTCTGAAAGAAAAAAACCTTCCCTTGTTTTAGGAAGATGCATTTTTCTGCTACAAAATAAAACATGTATTCTAAAAGAGTATGATGCTGTTATTTGTCTTTGATTCATCTTAGTTTAAGAAGTGTTATTCAGAGAGAGATTTATTAACAGAGGAATTGCATTTTCTCACTCCTAATTAGGTCTAGGGACAAATTAAAGTTTATAGCCTTCAGGAAAGTGCAATGTATATGTAAGCCAGGATGATCCAATGATGACATTGCTATTTCTACATAGATCATTACCTCTATCTAGTTTAGATTCCAATTTTGAAAACATTTTGGTTAGAATTGGGTGTTACACAAGTAATCATTTAGAGTTTTTATAGTCTCACCACCACTGAAACGTCAAGTAGTTTAATGAGGTCTTGCGCTGGTTTCAGCTAGGGTAGAGCCAATTTCTTCTCAGTAGGTTTTAAAATGCTGTGCTTTGGATTCAGAATGAGAGTGGTGTTGATAACACACTGATGTTTGGTTTTTCTTCTGAGGCTTGTTTGTCCTAAGTCAAGGACTTCCTTACTTTGCCTCATGCTCTGCCAGTGAGGACGAATGCAAAAAACCTCCCGAAATTCCAAAACTAACTGTGAAGGAGCAAAGCAAAGACAGATGATTGGAACTGACCAAAGGAACACTCCACCCCACAGTTTATATCCATGCCCAGGATATAAACTGGGGGAGTTACCCAGAAGCACAGCAGATCTGGGTTTGGAAGGGGGTCTGGCATCAGTCAGTGGGTGGTGAACAGTTGCATAGTACATCACCTGTTTGTTTCCTTTTTATTATCATTATTACTAATTGCCATTATTATTGCATTTACTTTAGTATCAATTATTAAACTTATCTGAACATACAAGTTTTTCTCAGATTCTCCTCCTCATTTCACCAGGGCGTAGGGCAAGAGAAGAAGGGTGTTGAGTGAGGGACTGTGAGATGTTTCATCTCCAGCTGGGCTTAAACCATGACAGGTTTTAGCATGGGAAGTGTCTAATTTTAATTTTGAGGAAACTGGGATTGTATTTATGGTGTCTGGGACTCCCTGGAAGGGAATTTAGATCTTGGTAGTTTTAATCAACAAAAAACAAGATAACTGAAAACTTTTGACTGTGGAGGTCTGGCTTTGGTTCATTCCCAGCGCTGTCTTTTGCCAACTTCAGCAATTGCATTAGGGAGAGGCCTAAAGACAGATTGCTATTTCATATGCTCAATTATTCGTGCATGTAGAGAGGAAAATAATGTACTTCCACTACTCCAGGAAAACTGCCAATTCCTTTGGAAAAACTATAGGTAAACCTTAAAGTTCTCCTAAGCTTTGAAGGTTTCAGCCTGTTTAGAACTATGAAATTACTCTTTCTAAATAAAACCCTTTTTTCTAAAACCAGCAGTACTGTAAAGCACTGTAAAGTACTGTAAAGTACTGGTTTATTCCTGTACTGGAGAAGAGAGGCCTGATGATTACAGTATGCAACTTAGCCAAAGAGCTAGAGATGTAGCAAGAGATTTGCTGCTTTAAAAACAGCCACTGGGGAGGGGTGAAAATTTTCTCAATGCTGGTATGTTTATTAAACTCCAAAATTTGTTCAAGAGAGCAACAGTAGCATCAAGGCCATCACAATTAACTCCAAGTATGGCTGTCTGTTCACCTGCTGTGGCACATGAATCATAGAATGGTTTATACAGGTAGGGATTTTAAAGATAATTTAGTTCCAAATCTACTGCCATGGGAGGAGAAACTTTCCACTAGATTAGGTTTCTCAAAGCCACATCCCATTTTTTTCTGGTAACCAATGATAAGACCAAAGGGAACAGTATGAAACTGTGTCAGGGGATGCAGAAATTGGAATTTTAGAAAAGGTTCTTTATCCCAAGGGTGGTTGGGCTCTTGAACAGGGAAGTCGTCAGAGTTCAAGAAGTGTTTTCAGGCACATGGTGAGAATCTTGGTATTGTCCTGCGCAGGATCAGGAATTGGACTCAGTTATCCTTGTGGGTCCCTTTCAACTCAGGATACTCCATGATTCTATGATAAAATCTAGCCTTAATCCCTCCCAAGAACTGGACAAGAAGCCTTCTTTGGGCCAACCAGTTCCATCCTCACACTAAAGAGTTTCTTTTTAATATCTAATCTAAACCTTCCCGCTTTCAATTAAAAAACATTCCCTCTTGCCCTATCACAACATGTCCTCATAAAAAATCCCTCTCCAGGTTTCCCTGTAGGACCCCACTAGGTACTGGTAGCCTGCCATAAGTTGGAACTTTCTCTTCTTCAGGAAGAAAAACTGCCCACTCTCTCAGCTTTGAGGAAGTTCTCCAGCTCTCTGATCACCTTCATGGCCTCCTCTGGACCTGTTCTATTGAGTCTGAGTTCTTATGTTGAGTGTCCTGCCTCTGGATGCAGTGCTCCAGGTGGTATCACATCAAAGCAGAGCAGTGGAGCAGAACGGGGCTCTGGATGCAGCCCAGGACACGTTTGGCTCTCTGGGCTGTGAGTGCCATGGCAGGGCATGTGTAGCCTCTCACCCACAGCATCCCCAAGTCCTTCTCTCAGGTCTGCTCTTGACCCATTCTCCACCCAGCCTGTATTTGTGTCTGGGATTGCCCCAAGCCAGGTGCAAAACTCACTTGGTGTTCTTGAACTTCATGAGATTTGCATGGGCCTCACCACCTCTCAAGCCATCAAGATGGGATGGCAACCCTTCCCTCCAGTGTGTCAACTGCCCCACACGGTTTGGTGCTGTCGGCAGAGTTGCAGAAGGTGTGCTCAATCCTTGTCACCAATAAAGTAAAACAGCACCAATCCCAATACTAACCCTGAAGAATCATGCTTGTCATTGGCCTTCGCTTGGGCATCAGGCCACTGGCCACATCTCTTTAAGTGCAACCATCTGCAGCTAGATGTTGTCTTTTCCCTTGCCTATTAATGCCACAACCTCATCATAGAAGGCCGCCAAATTTATCAGGCAAGGTTTACTTTTCAGTGAAGTCATGCTGGCTGTCACCAGTCACCTTCTTATATTCCGTATGGCTTAGCATAGATTTCAGGGGTATCTTTCCCATCATCTTCCTTGGATCTGGGCTGACACTGGCCAGCAGTTCCCCATGTCTGTCTTTTCTCTTTTGAAAGGATAAACTTTCTCTGACTGTGAGCATTTCTTTTACTTTGGAATACACTGATGTGAGGTACAGCTTCTGCAATGGATTTGAACTTAATCTACATGTTGCATCTCTATTGTATTGCCATGATTCATTTAAAAACAAATGCTTTTGAACATGGCTGTCTTTTGGCTTTCACAATAGGGTGGGCAGCCAGATAACAGAAACACTTCAGTGCTGGATTTTTATGGCTTATATCTGGAAGGGAAAATGGCTAAAAGCATTAGTCTCTTTGCTATTCAGAATTTTGACTGCTTTAGCTAGGGGGGTTGGATTCATGATCCATTTACTGTTTCCTGTCCAGCATCTAGTTGGTACATTATGTTCCATGTCTCATTTCATTAGCTGAGCTCTACATGATGTCAATTGAGAAAAGCAGTAGCTGTACATTATAAAATCCTTGTAATGGTATGACAATGACAGTATTATAGAAGTCTTTTTCTTGGTTCCAATGTACATTTTACCATTAAATTTCATTCCTTCGGCTCATATGCAGTGATAGAAAGAGATTCAGCTATACCTCAGCAGGAGTTGTAAAATTTTCCTTGAAACGTTACATAAGGGAACACTTGATAGATGGAAAATACTGATATTGCTTTCAGTTCACCAAATGTAGAATAGTAATCTTGGTAACCAGCCTGACAACATCATAGATATTCGCTTCCCTTTGGGGAAAAAAAAAAGGGAGGGGGGAGGTAAGAGAAGGGATGGGAAGGGAAAACAAGCCCTATCTTCATAAAGTAGAAATTATAGATTGTCAGAATGCATTTTTATTTAACCCCTATGTTGGAGACAAAATTTTTGATGAGGATAAATTCAAGGAAGTCTTATGAGAGACGTGGTTACATCTAGATTGGAAGAATTAGTGCAATGCATTTGGTAGGATTTAGAAGTAGGAAGGCAGTGTCTGTTTTGCAAGAACTGGGTGCTCGTTCCCAGCTTGATTGTACTTAGACTGCATATTTACCAAAGGAAATTACAACATCTTATTTCATGCCCAAATTTATGTAAAAAAATATGTAAGATGGGAATTTTTTCTACAATACAATGATTCATTGACTTAACAACTACTTTCAATAATCACACACACACACACAAAAATACACAAATCTGAAAGAGCAGAAAGAATAATTGGGACCAAATCTTCATGTCTATCACCACCTGTACCCAGAGTGCCTTATATTTATGCAGGGTTCTCCATTTGCTTATCTCGTATGGATAAAATGAGACTGTAGATAGGACTTCTAGGCATCTATGGCACTGTCTATTGAGATGTACTCGAAATTTTCATGAGACAGTGCAGCTACAAGCACATTTTCTATTAACCAAATTCAAACCTCTGTGAGATTTACTAGGGTCAGAGTATAGAAATATCTGCTTAGAGCTAAAAACCATTCCATTCTGAAAGGCCAGTTTCAATTCCCTGTACTTTTTGTCAGTCCTTTATCTCACAAACTGATATTTTCTAGATTCATGTACACAAAGTACAAATTTTGCACCAAGTAAGGCAGGTGGGATACGTGTGTGTGTGTGTGTGTGTGTGTGTTTGTGTGTGTGTGTAGTTCTCACTATATGGAAAGAAACCAAACATTTTTAGAGAAATTCGCAGTGGTATGAAATCCATAACTAGGAGGAGGAGACACTCTGGAAGCCACTGTCTGAAGAAGAGAAAAGTAAAACTGCATTGCACACTTTGCAACATTAAATGCATAGTGTCCTATATTAAACAGGATAAATGATTCAACTCTTGTATTTTCATAAAATGCTGGGACATTGAAATATTTTTGCATACATCACAACAAGACTTGCTTACTAGCAAGTCTTGTATGATTAGTGAAAAAAACCAATATATTCCTAAAGAGTTCACCCCCCAAAAACTGGTCATGAAATCCTTTTAATCTCTCACATTTTTCAGTGCTTTTTATTTGCAAAAGTAATGGAGTTTCTCTTGTCTCCAAACAGAATAGATGCATACAATCATTCATTTCTTTTTTCCTTCCACATAGTTTGCTGTATTGATAGCTCAGTACAGATTTCCATAATTGCCAGAATATAAAACCTTTTCTCCAGCTCTCACTTATTGGCACGACAATTTTAGTTTTGCTGCATGTTGATCTGCCCACATCAAGTCCCTGATTCTTTACACAAATATCACAGTCTTTTTTATGTCTGGACTGGAGCTCATGAGAATCACAGAAGCAGCTGAAATTATTCTATACAGTTGTATACTTTACTAACCTTTCAGGCTGCCAAAAGAAATTGGAGAACTATGCTTGTTCTGGGGTCTTTAGCTATTTTCTTATGATATTAGTAGTCATCCAAAAGCAGTCTATTACAGAAGGTAAACTCCTAATATCAGAAAAGATTCTACAGATCTTTTGGGAAGGTATTAAATACAGACAAGAAATGAAAAACTGTTGAGTATAGTCTTGAAGATCCTGAAAACTGTGAAATTGCTATTAGTATATGGTTCATTCCTAAAGAATGTTTAAATATAAATGTATTTTCTCTGGAAAAGAAAATACATTTATATTGCAGAATGTATTGTCAACATAGTATTTGTTAAAGGAGGTTATGCATTTCTCCCTTTCAGCTTTTTCCTATGTATTTATTAAGAAAACATTCTTAACTGTATAGTATTTTGTAAAAATAGTGGACAAATGAAGATTTAAGAACAGTTAGTTGCCTTGTTGCCATGGTTACCAAGAGTAATTGACACTGATTGCTGAATACACTAAAATAGAAACAGAATGTACCATTTTAAAGAGGGTACATATAGAAAATTTAGAAGTGAATTAACACTTAAGAAAAGAACAACAGCACAATTTATTTTCAACTGAGTTCCCTACTTGATATAGTTTTGTGCACAAAGCATATATTAAATGTGTTTGGGTGATGAAAAAACCCCTCCATCATTGCAAGTGGTTTTAAATAATATCTCTTCAGTTTTGTAGATGGAAGTGCATGTGTGTGTGTCTGTGTGAATGTGCAGACATGAATATCTGTTGTAGGACAGCAGACAAATAGTGTCCTTTATTCCAGATACTGATAATAGCATGCAATTTCATCTATACTGTGTGAAGTAAAATGCTTCATTATTATTCTAGATTATAGACAGTTTAGGAAGTCAGATTGTCTGTTTCCAGAGTTCTGTTCCATGCAGCAATTTCAGCTGAAACTATTAAATAAGATGTGTTACTTAGTATAATAGAAACAAACAAATGGGGAGTTGTATGTCTTCAAACACAATAAATTTGAATATTGTAAGAAATAGACTTACGATTTTGAGCAACTAAAAAAGAGAATATATCGGAATTTTTAAAAAAACAACAGTGTGTTTAGCCTCTAGAGTTTATGCATAATAATACAAGTTAGACTTGATTGTGCTTTAAGGTTAGGAGATGGACAGGTGTGATGAACTTACAGCTCATTTATCCACGATTTTCTTCCACTAGAAAAGATTTTGTAAGAGACGATTACCCCCTAAGCTGGAATGTAGAAAATGGTGAGATTGTTTAATACTCTCTTAGTGCAGAAGGTGCATTTCTACAGCACTGTAGTTTTTTCATAAACTGTTAATTACCTTGCAACACTTTTAGGCTACAAAGACATATTATATACAATGACTTTCACTAAGGAAATTGAGGTAGATTTTTCTAAGCATGTGTGATGGAGTTGAGACACTAAATGCCATCATTTTCAAAAATCTCAGGTTAATTTTTCAAGGCTTGCTGGTTACTGGGCAGTTTTCAAAATCTGGTTTCTTACCTGGGTGCATCATTAGCTGATATAAAAGTTCTGTTGAGCCACAAGCATAATCTAATTTATTGAACTGCACCATTTTCTCTTGGTAACTTATGCATGCAATTTAGTTGGCAATCAGTTTAAAATGTCCTCTTGGCAAAATATTTGAAACGCTCACCAATGCAGCTTGAAAATTTTTCTCTTCAGTAAAAATCAGCTGCTCAAAGCAAAAGAAACCAAGTTGGTGCAACTTGACATTAGCAAAAAAGAAAGATTTCACCAAACCAGGGACTTTGTCTTGAGATCCCAGTGAAATCACGAGAAGAACTGAAATGATGAATTATTGTGTCAGTGAATAAGAAATAATGACCATTAAGACACCTCAATGGTAACTATCTTGATTAGAGTAACAACATTTTCAGGGGGCTGAATCAGAACTCTCTTACCCAGATTGTTGTGATCAAAGCCTTCCCAAGCTTTGGGACTACAATTCTTTGCATTGTCTCTTTTGGATTTCAGTAGAACTCTAACATTTCTCAGAATTCACATATTTCTTTATGCAACAGTATTGAGTAGGAGACATCACAACAGTGTGTATTTATCCATTTTAAGCTGGGATCAAAGGAACATATTTGAAAGTTAGGGAAAGGGCTGGGCTGCATGGACTGGTTTTGTCTGTAAACCAGCATAATGAAGCAAGAGATTCAGAGCTGGGAAAACACCTCTTCCCTGAGCCTCATGAGCTATTTAGATAAGTAAATACCAGTAGAATGCCAATGCTTTCTACAGCATGCTGTTCTAGACAAGTGGTAGCTGAATAATAAAGACAAGAAGATTAGAGTGAGCCTTCTGTAAAACGAGAAGGAGGGGATTTCCTAGACTTGTTTCTTGCAAGGGGAGGAACTACTTCAGCTGCTGGGGTTAAGGAACTGAAGTGCTAATCCTCTATCTTCTCCTTCTTCCTCTTAACTTTGATGCTTCCTTTGTCATTGTTCTGCTGCTCCTGACACCTAGGGATCTGGGATTTACTTTGTGTAAACCAAAGTTAACTTCTGACTAAAATAATATTGAGGTAGCTATATTTTGGGGTATTTCAGTATCCTAATGACTGACATTAGCTTGAAGATGTGAGGAGACCCAGCTTGAGGTGCTAGCCACTAATGCAAACACTCTGGGCAATTTGTTTCTCTGCAGAGGGAAGCGGCGCCAGAAACCATCCCCATCAGCTGCTGCTGCCTCTCACTAATCCCCTCAGGGTACATCTATGCTTTCAGTCATACGTGATTGCGATGTTTGCTGTGTGTGAAAATGCACATTAGCTGGGTTTAGAGGTTGAAAACATACCCCAGAAACAGAGTAAATAAGCTTAGCCAGGGTGCTCTCTGTATCTGCTCAGGGCTTGTAGCAGTAACCCTATTCTGTGTACCTGATCAGGGGTGTTGGCAATAGCTCTTGTGCACAGGCAGGGTGAATTGAATTGCTGACGTGACAGCTGAATAGACAGATCCCAACTATTAAGGGGGTTTCACAGTCCTATTCTGAAATTGTGGGCTTGAGTTTTCTTTCTTTTTTTTTTTAATATATAGACCAGAATCATCCCCTTATTTTTTCCTGGTATCATAAAGTCACATATAATCTGATATTATAAAATCACATTTGTATGTTATAATGCCTTATTATAGAATTAGAAAATGGTATTTTTAGTCTTTAAAAAACAGGCTGCCCCTGTAGGTAAATATGCAGGAAGCATTTCTGTTGCAGTGACTGTTTCACAATAGATAGCAGAGTATTATCCACAGGTTTAATTTTATTATTGCTCTTAGTTTTCTTCCAAGGATGCCTATTAAGAAAGGTATCATCAAAACATATACAGATTTTTGCTGAATGACATAAAACTGTCAGAGATGCTGAGCTTTGATGTTCCATTAAGTGATCGATGTGGATTACTGACTTTTGGCTAAATGCTGCTCAACTCTGTAAGGTCAATATTTGTTAGTTCATTGGTAGAATAATTAATCAATCAATACAGGATGCTTGAAGTCAGGAAAAAAATATTGCCAAGTCTGAATGTCTGGCATTAGGAACTAAAATTATTTCATAATGTCTTTGGAGTATTATTAACTCCCTGTTTACAGAATTTATTTGTAACCATCACATTTCTAGTGGAAGGAAGGAAAAAAAAACAAGAGAAGAGCACTTGTAACCTTGAGCTGCAGGAAGGAAATACCTCTAACAAGCAGAGTGCATCATCATTAGTTCTTCCCTTTCACATCATCACACTCAGCTTGGAAAAATAATTGCATGCAATTTTTCTATTTTACAGTTGGGTCACATGACACAGTATTCTTTCTTTAAAGCTCCTACTCCAGTTCTCCCATCTTGTCTTTTTTGTAGTCTTTAGCACTGCCAGTAGCCTCTCACATGTCTCCACTGGAAGCTTTTACAACACTGCATGTACAATGCCTTCCATGACAAGGCTCTGAACCATCAGGCAGAACTTTTAGAACACAGTCTGCTGCAGTAATATTATTGAATATAGATAAAAGGCATCAATAGGTAGACTGGGTGTTTTCCAGGTATAATAGCTTTAAACGTCACAATTTTATTAGAGTTTATAGTCTAATGCACCTGCCATTGCTTTCAACTTACATGTAAAAAAATGTGTATAGACTTCTTGTCTAGAATGCTAAGATGGGCACTTCTTCACTTTATGTGTCCAACATATTTTCAGGCTTTGAGAATTGAAAGAAGGAATTCTTTCTCAGAGATTTACAAAAGGTGTTTTTAATGAGTACCTCAAAATTTTTAAAAGCAAATTCCATCTTTATATTCCTTGTTTTTGTGCATGCAGAATTAAAATAATTGCTGATAATTGAGGGTGCACTCAGCTGTGAGATCCAAAGGTCCTGAAAATTTAGGAAATGACATGATGAATATCTGAAGAATAAATAGCTGACACCTTCATTAAGAAAGGGATGTTTTTCTCCTCACCAAATGTAAATATAAAATTCAAATTAATTAATATCAAAACTGCTTAGCATAAGTGGGAAAAGGGGTTGCAGTAGAGAGTCTAGTTTTGCTAGGATCAGTCACTCAGGACTTGGAAAAGGTGGAGAACAGCCTCATGGTGTTTTCAGGGGTGAGAGACAGCATGTTCTGTCAGACTTACATGCCAGCTGGCTTGCAAATTCTAGACCTTAATAAGGGCATCTCCCTGGCTCTGGCTGTTAACTAGGCCATGCTCTGGCTTTATGTAACTCCCTCAGTCATGCAGTGTGGTAGAAAGGCTCTGCAAGGGCAAGGCTGAGTGCTGCTGTGCTGTAGTCTGCTCCTTGTCATCTGACTGAGAGGGCACATTGTTCAGAGAAATCGAGGCTGCACCGAGTAGGAGGGGTGAGAAATTATGGTCCTTTAGACCCCACTTATTCTGACAGCAAGTCTACAGACAGGGCAGACTTTTTCTTCCATTTCAACAAAGGAGAAGGGAAGCACTAAGAGCCTACATATCTGGAATTTAGAGCGGGGCAGGAAACTATACCCAGATCTACCAAGCCATGGGTTTATTTTGAATCAAGTGAAAATGCATAAGCCTCTTGATACTTCATTAAATTTATTAGAAGTATGATGAACTCTTATATAAATTTTGATTCACAGGTTATGACGGTTTTGTGAAACATTTTCTCACCCAGTTATCTTAAAACTATGCATTTTTGAGGTGTTGTTAATATGCAACTATATAATTTGATTTTTTTTTTATAGGAATAATAATTTGTGGTTTAGTATGATGGAGTGCAGAAAAGACAGGCTCAGAACTTTTCTCTCATGCTTTTGGTTAGTTTGAAGGTTTTATAAAGGCAATCTAACACCACAAATTACAAGAAAATTATCTTACATAACTTCTGTTAAATATTTACAGTTTGGCTGATTCACATATTACCTGAATGGTTTATTGCTTTCTGTTTTCCTGTGTAGAATTAGAAGAATGTACTTCAAACATTTCAAGTCCTGTAATAACATCCTAGTTCCATTTGCCTTGCAGTGTCATCTACTCATTCAAATTGAGGCGACTGTAGGTGTCAGATGGCGTGATCTTTGCAGGAGGGAGAAAGAGCACTTCAGTGGAGTTTCCTGTGTTCCATGTTCCCTTGGATTGTGCTGGGTTACTGTGCCACAGCTTGTTGCACTGCATTGCAGCTAACACGTCAAGACAGAAATGAGTCAGTAAGGATACAAGGTACCACAACACTGAGCTCTGGCAACTTCATACAAAACTGAAAATGAAATGGCACTGAAAGAGATGCCATATCTCAACAACAGAGGTTTCTTTCCACCATAGTTTTCATCCAATGACTCTAGAATTTTACACTGACATAAGGCTGTCAGGATCTGAATCGTAGTTCCAGGCAGAGGTTAACCATCTCTCCGAAGTGGGAAAACCTACTCTGTTTGAGAAACAGTTACTCTGAATGTCAAACTTCTGAAAAGAAGTTTTCTCCCTAATATTGGACTCAAAAACCTCTCTAACTTATACTTTACTGTTATTGTGTTGCACTCCATCAGGGAGTAGCACTCTTTCCAGCAGTAGTGGGTGCTATACAGATATACAGGAAGACACATAATATGATTCAGCATAACTGACTTGAAATTTGAAAGTGTTAGGAAGAAAGCTGGAAGCCCTGAAAAAGCTACTTTCAATGACAATCAATAAAAAATTATTTTCATTCTGATGAGGCTATAAGTTACAGTCTAACAACCTTTTCTATCGAGGGATTCTGGAGAGCTTCCCAAAGGAAGTAATGTCATTGTTTTATAGAAAAGGACAAAAATGGATCAATTTGTTCAGAATGACCCAGGAGATGAATGGCCAAGGCTAGATCATGGTAATGTCATCATAGAACTGAGTAAATGCTACTTTGTCTGCTCCATGGGGTGCATTTTCTATGGCTTCTAATGAAGACACTTTCCTAGGAATTACAACATAGTCAACATAAACACCACATAAAACTGGCTGTAATTTTCTTCCTTTCATTATTTTTTTCAAGGAAGGGTCTCCAAAAAAATTGATAGTGGTAAAATATTATACACTTCTAAGAATTTTAGCTCTTGGAATAACCTTTTTTTCTAATGAATTTTGTGCAGATGAAGTTCTTGACATTAGTAATTTGCTCACTTTTTCTTTTTGAAAGCATTTACTTCAGAGGCAAATTAAAATATCTTCTTTCTGGGAATATTGCTCTAAACCAATTTTTTTTTTCTGACAATAGGTCATAAATGCAGGCCAAGAAAAGCCTACAAGAAATTATTCATCTTCTCTACTTATCCATCTCAATTTTTGTTTGGTTACATTAAGAGAACCCGTATATGATATACCACTATTTAAATGAGAGTTTTGTCTTGAAAAATGTCAGAGTGTGTAGCAGTCAATAAAAAAAAAAAAAGAAAATCAACAACAGGAAGAGTTCTTACAAATAGAATTAGTGGGTGTCTCAGAGATTTTATCCACTAACATGTCTGGATGGTATCTGTGGTTCATATCCAGATGCATCTTTGTATGGAGATTGATAGTTATGCTTCAAAGTGGGATGGTCAGCAGCTAATTTCTATGACAGGTTGCCAGCACAGGACAGGAATATCAAAGAATGCTGTAGGCATGATTTTTCCCAAATTAAAGGAACCTGCAGTCCTGTGAAGTTTCCTTTGTAGAGGGTAGCTGGAAAAAACTAGACATTTGGAAGTTATGTACATGCATATTGTATTGATCAGTATATTGGCATATATTTTCATATATTTTTAATGGGCAGATACAGAAGATTTGCAGGAAATCTGATGGCATACACAATCACTAGTATCCATTATACCCAATTAGGAAATGCAGCAACTATAGAAAGGATAGGTAGCCTGTATATTATGAATTCTGGTGGGAGGCACTAAACATGAAAGTGTTGTTCTTTCACTGCCTGAGGGCTGTCTTAAGTGCTAGGCTTTTGATCTTAGTGACAGTTTTAAAACCCTTAAGCAAACCAGAACTAGGAATAAAAAAGCTGACAGCTGTGGTTCACCTCTCTCTGTCTCTCTTTGCCTTCCTATTATCCTAAATCCTTGAAGATCTTTGGAGAGAGACACAGCTCATACTGCACATATGAAACAGCACTCATCATGTGTCTCCTGGAAATGCACTATATATGTCTTTTTTAGTTCTCTCAGGTTATTGAGACGACTAAAAGGTATGACCCTAAAGACAGGAACACATTACTGAAAGAGCTAAGGTGGTTCAAGTTTATAGCGTATGTAGTGTCCTTATGTCTTCATGAATATTGACATCTTGTTGCTATCTTATAGTATTCAGGCAGCATGCAATTTATGGTATAAGTAAATTGAACTGTGAAGCCAATTAACTGTGGGGGGGAAAAAAAAAGCTCTTGATAGGAACAGGGAAGGCTTACAGACCCCATAAGTAAAAATATAATTTTATGATACATTAGTTATTACATGTTTAGAAAGTTTCATGTTACAGTTGGTGAATGAAAGCAGATAAAATCTGAACATGTCAGGTAAATAGTAAGTCTATTCTGGGTATAGATGTTGTTGCTTTAATTATGACATTCATCATCACTCTAGGAAAAAGACAAAATCTCTAAGTGTAGATATATATACACTTAGATTTTATGTGCAAACACAAATGTCTGCTTTTTACCAATGCAGCCATGTAACTGTGATTTTTGAGGTATATTTAGAAAGATACGGTCAAAATAGGGTTATAACATCTACTACAACATGAGCTATTAAGATCTTTTATGGAAACTCTAATGCCACCTATACAAATTCTTTATCACAATCAGTTCTGCTGAATAGCTACATGGGGAATTGTAAAGACAGTAGATGAGCCATTCCACTGATGGCCTTGGAGGACATTGTAATGATCTATTGTCTGAGATTGTCAGTGCTGTGGCTTCTGTACTCTTTTCTCCATATACCACTTTCTAAAGTCATCATAATTTATTGATGAGAATGACTGATTGTATATTTGGAAGCACCACTGACAGAAATTATGCTCTAATTATTGCTGAGAAAGTTTTCAAATTCCTGACTGCAGGTGAAATGGAAGTAATAATAAAATAAAAAATAATTTTCTGTGATAGCAGATGATAAATCTTCTGTAGATTTCTAATATTGATGGCTGACAAACTAATAAATCATTGCACTTAAAAGAAGCCACTTAAAACCAGTTGGACTTCTCTGTCTGTAGGGAAATTTTCTCTTGATTTCAAGAATTAGAACAGAGTCAGAGTGAACCATGCTTGTGGTAGATGAAGTGCTCCCTTCTTTCGCTTGTCAGGCTTACATTATTCGCTGAGTTTCTGTGAGAGATGTGAGAAACCACACTGATTTTTTAAAGACCTGTACTGCTAATGGAGTTACACCGTTTGGTCAGAATTGCTCCTACTGCAGTATATCAGCACACGCGGTATGCATAATATAGTAACAAACAGGTAAATAATAAATAAATACAGTTAATGGTGATGTAGTGGGCAATAAAAATATATCTCAGGTTTTCCAAAGCAACGTTTTAGCCATATCCTCCATCTGGATTTAAACTGTTCTAGTTTAATTAAGCCTGTTAGCTGGGAACTACAAAAAAGATTGTGGCAAAAAACAAATTATGGAAGAGATTAAATGATTCAAAATTTTGAAGGTGGACAGAAAGGGACACTGTTTTGCCTAATAGGTCCTGAACCAATAAGGAAAATGTCAGGGTGATTGTAAGAGTTGATCTGGCTCCTGGGTCCTTCTGAGCAATGAGAAAAATATTTAAACTGCAAAAAACCATATAATGTATAACTGTAATATTTTATTTTAATGCCAAATATTTCTAAGGTTAAAAGCCTCATAAACTGGTAAGTACCAGAAAAGAAATATTTCAGTACTGAATATAATCCAAGAAAGCTTTGGAGTTCTATGCATATTTTTAACTTCCTCTCTAGAAAGTATGCCCTGTTTTGAAAAGGTGCTATATAAGAGCTTTGCTTAATGATATTTCACTGAATAAGGGCCATTACATTAAATGTGCCAAATTTGTCAGTATGTAGTTAACTTCTAAAAGATTCACCGTTCCCTATCATCCTGTTCCTCATATTTGATGATGTTGATAAATCACTGTCAACATTTAACTTACTTTAGTGGTCTCAATGACCGAAATAACACCAAACAATGTAATTAATTCTAGACTCACACAGCTGAGTAATTGCATTCTCTGACTCAGAACCAGCCAGTTCACAAACATATCAAAAATTTTAAACCCCCAGCAGAATTAGAATTTGGAGCTTGGTCTAGACATAAAAGAGATATTGTGTGAAAGTTCAAGAGCTACTACCTAAACACAGGAAATAGTGGTCTCAGGGTCTTGCTCTAAGATTAAAACCTGTCATATAACATAAAGAATTTATTTTAGAGTAGTCTCTTATGAAGTGCTTTTATATAGATTTTGATAACAAAGGGAATTGTCCTATTCTGTGTTTGCAACGCAGCATGTTCATTAAAGTGCAACAATGAAACAATTATCATGTACAAAAATGGTATGGGATAGCATTTTTTAAGAATCAGAAAGGCTCATTTAATTTGATTGAGGTTTTCCTGCCCAAAAACTTCAACAAGAGCAAAATTATTTTGTGCCATATACAGAAAAGATGAAAAAAAAAGGCCAGGGAAAAATATTGGTACAGATTAACCTGTGTGTACAGTGATTGTAGTGTAAATGGACTTTCCTTTGTGCATACAAAGATGTTATCTTTAGCAACCTATGTTGCTTAGTAGAAGCTCCTTAATTTACTACCATAACTGCTTCAAAACACTCCTCATTGCTTTCTTTTCAAACAGCCTTTTTTTTTTTCCTGGTACAGTTGTGGTGACCTTGATAGGTATTATATCCTGTTTCTATTGTCCTAATGCCCCACTTTAAGTCTCTGATGGGCTGCTGATAATTTCCTCGCTGTGTTTGTAGGTGGTGACAATTTTGATAAGGTACTTTGACTTCTGTAGTATTTCAGATTAAAATTTTATGCAGCATCTCATTTGATTCTTAGTTTATTAGTTCTAATATTTAGTGGAACGTCAGTCAGGTCAAAGTGAAGGCAGAATCAATAAAGAATAAATAATGAATAAAGAGTTATTATGCATAAAAGAGACATTACCACTCTTTGTGAATTATTTTTTCTGCTACAACAGAAAGACGAACTCTATTATTTTTTCAAGGGCACTTCACACACTTCACACATTTGCATAAAACCATTTTATTAAAATTAATAGAAAAAAATGTGAGAGTTATCCATTAAAATAAATGCTCAATTGCTCAGTTAGTAAAGAATATGTTCTGCATATCCAAATGACCTCTGTAACTAAAATAATCCATCTCAAAAAATTTTTTTTGTTTAGGTGGAATTTTAAATACCTATCTTAGCAATGAATTTTAAACTCAGTAAGCCAAGAAGTTGACTATTAATTCATTGAATGTGAGGAATCTGGGAAACATCTGATAAAAGTAAAACCACATTGAATCATCCTCTGATATTTCCTTCACTTATATATTCCAAAAGAGGGCAGCAAATATCTGCCTATCTGGTGCTTTCCAGTTCTGGTCAGCAGTGGTCACTGGTGGCAGGCTGATGCCGACCTTTCCTATATTCACATCTTAAAGCACCTGTTATGAACAGGAAGGATTTTTCAGCAAAAGAATGAAAGATTGGCTCACCCGAGCAATCCTCCAAAATGTTAACAGAAGGAAGCCACTGCATGTTAGATGTTTCCTTTATCTTATTCCAGGTCTGGTAAAATGCAATTCAGAGCAGACACACCAAAATGGTCTGTGCAGTTCAGAATAAAAACTCTTGCAATTTCTTTCACACCAATATGCAATTTCCCCTTTTTTTCTCTCCTCTAATACTGAAAACATTATTTAAATATAAATTGACAACCCTTCCCAATCCGAAGATACATGCAGAAAGCAAGCAAAAAAATTCTTTGCAGTATGGAATTGGATTTACAGTACAGTAAGGGGCTTGTAGAACCAATGTGCATTTTCAGAAAGGATGACTAAAAAAAGAAAGGAGGAAATTAAAAATTTCTTACTATCATTTAATACTTTGGATCCAAAATTATTCTTCTCAGAGAAAAATCTGAAAAATAACACACATATAAATAACTTATTGAATATTTAACTGTTCATGTTGCTACTCCACATAGAGATGGCTTACTAACTGTCATGACTGTGAATATGTATTGTTATGTTCACAATTGCACACATCTATGCATGATTTTGTGAATTTCCTTTCAACAGCTACATTTTCCACTTGTTTGAATGGATGCTTATTACCAAAGTAGCTAGTCTTTAAACACAGTAGAATAAAAAATGGAAAAAAATATATACCATATAAGAATATAAAATACCATATAAGAATTTAAAAAAGACATTAAAATTTGAATTTTTTCAAAACTCTGGGCTATCTCCAATTTTTTTTTAATCTAAAGTTGCTGTTTAAAAAAAAAAATCTTAAATATGATGTCACAATATGCTGGCTTTTTCAGACTTGGAATTTATTTTATAGGAAAGTGCTTAGGAAGGGATATCAAGGATAGAAAACACAAATATAAGCTTATGTCAAAAGACACATGGTGCATTAATAATAAAATACCTTGAAATGTGTCGTCAAATTTTGTAGTACTATTTCAATTCTATGTATTTGTTCAGTATGCAAGAATTTAATGTCCATTTTTAGTTTGCTCTCCAGTGTATTAATATTGTTTTTCTCTCCTTTAAAAGCATTTGGATTTTTTTTCTCTTTATTCACTTGCTACTCGTTGTTGAAGGTTATGACTAAGACTTTGTATACTTTGCAGAAATGCTCAGAGCATGACTAAATTCAGACTTAAATCAGCTTCCCTGGGACCCTGTCCAGCTGAGATTTCAAAACTTCCAGTAATATCTGCAAAAGGCTTCACAGCCTGTCTAAGTAACCTGTTCCAGTGTTTAAGCACTTTTAGAGGAAGAACTGGCTGTACATCCAGCTGGAATTTCCCGTGTTTGACTTTGTGTCTGTTGAACCTTTACATTCCACTCTGCACCCACCATAAGAGGGATCTGTGTCCTCTCAGTAGCTCCTTTTCAAGCACAAACGCATCTACAGGAAGACTTGACTAGAAAAAACAAAAGATGAACTCATTTTTAAGACATTATTCACTGGGTCCCACTCTGTAGTTGCTACCAAGCCAGCTGGACTGCAGACTGCACAGATATAGGAAGGTACTCTCCCTCAGGGGCAGGACACTGCATTTGCCTTTGTTAAGCTCAAGAGGTTATTGTCTGCCCATTCCATCATTTGAGCGTAATGACCTTCAGATTTGCACAGAGGAAGGAGAAATGTACTGTCCATAACTGTGATGGACAGAAAAAGAGGTCACGGCCTAAATTGTAGCAAGGGAGTCCTAGGTTGCTGCTGAGTCCTAGGGTGCTACACAGACAAGTCAAGAACTAAAGAGTGTGAAACAACAAAACTGGTCACTTAGAAGACCACCGGTTCAGTTAAGGGAAGCATAAATCAGAAACCCCTCCAGTACAGCTGTTTTTTAAAATGGGCTTAGGCATTTGACTCAGGTTGATTCCACAAATCATGGAAAGCTTCAGATTTCTGTATACCACACATTTCCATAAGGAAATGTTTCTTTCTTGGAAATATAACTTTAACAGAAATACCTGTATTTCATTTATTCAGAGAAGAATATATCCATTTCCTAATACTAGACAAAAATTATCTAAGTTAGAAGCAAATGGAAGTTAGTCTGATTGGTTAGAATTTGAAGTTGTCTTGCTTTCCCTCTCTATTTTTATTTTTTTTTTCACTTATGGAGCAATTGCTCATTTAATTCAGCATTTTTTAATTCTCACTTAGTAACTAAATAAATGTAAACAATTACAATGCTTATGTTGCTACTGCAACTAATTGTAATATTAAATTCCCCCTGTGAATGGAATTTTAATGTTCTTGGTGGCATTTTGTCAGCAATTTTCCTGCTGTTTAAAAGATCACTGTCTAATGGGATTAAGGTGGATAATCAAATCTCAAACTGGAATTAGGCTATGAGGTTTAAATGCCTGGGGAATACCTCCTTACTAAATATGGATAAAAGACGTTCAGTGCACGCAGAGGAGAAGAATAAATGGAAGGCTGTCTTTTTGTGCTATGGTGTTACCTAAAATATCTTGACAAGAAACTTGGATTCCTTTTCTGACATTCAGACCATTAGACAATTCAATGCTGGGATTGAAATAATATTTCAAGAGGTTTTATAGTATGTTACAATAATTGGGGTACACTGCATTGATGATGAAATGTATTTCAATTAATGTAACATACTATAGTATTTAGGATTTCAGATTTTGTCTTTGTCTAAAATTTTTAGTGCTGCATTGAACCTATTACTGATGTTCTAAAAAATATTAAGCATTACTTACTGGCATTTAGAATTGTTGGGAATTCATTTAAGTCTGCTCTTTCAAACACAGTTCTGGACTTTGTACATGTTTGTGCAGCTGGGAGAGTTGGGGCAAAAGAATATGCTTGGTGTTCAGTGTTCATGACTTTCTCCTTGTGATACGCATGTGAGAACTGTGAAACTTACTTTTTAAAACTGCAAAAAAAGTGGTAGCAACTGTTTTCCTTATGGGAGCATTAACTTATACAAGTTGAAATAATAAAAGGAAGAACAATATAGCACATCTGTAAACCCCTGCCAACTGCTATCAGATATGTTTGAGTGTAGTTTGTAAGCTGGAACAAATTGATAGACAGAAGTCAGCCTGTAGAAGAGCTCAGACAACAGGAAATTGTCTTCTGTGTTTAGTTTGGTATGATCTATGGGTATAAATACTGCAAGGGGTGTTCTCCCCGGCTTCCCTTGCTTCAGTGTTTTATCCAAGGAAAATAATTTTTTCCATCAGAAATAAAAGGATAATAGTGTTTATTCGGTTTATTGCTATCATAGCAGTTGACACAGGTATTGAAAGCAGACCAAAATACACATTTTGGGATAAAACTTGAGCTGAATGTTGATGCGCTATAACTGAGAGGGGTAGATGGTACGTGTCCTTTGTAGTTTCTATGGAGATAAACAAATATAAGACATGTTCACTACTTCTCACATGCAATTTTCCAGAATATTTCCTAAATTATTCAATGCAATTTTCTTATTTCTAAACAAGGAATTGTCCTGCAGTAGTACAGAAGCCACCTTCCCAAAGGTAATAATTTTTATCTACTAATACGTGCAACTATACTGACATATATAAGCATATATCCTTGCAGTAGTACATCTGTAAATAACTGTGAAAATTATTTCAATGCACATTAAAATTGTGATTAGATGCTGAATTTTTAATATATTTTGACAGTTTTTTTCACAATTGGTTAAATTCCAGGGCGAATTAATGAATTCAAATTCAATGTATTTAGTCTAACCTGTTTTAATCCAACTATTTTAACTTAACTAATAGGCTCATTATTTTATTACAACTGTTTAATTCTTACATGACTCCTCTAAAACATTAACTTTAGACTTGTTATAAGCTCCAGTAAGACCGAGGAGTCTGAGACCTTATGTATCTGTTTCTCCACTACACTTCTTTCTAAATTTTTTCTAAAGACATTTTAAAAAACTGACATTAGTGGGAGTATTCCAAATACCTCTATGGCAGCTGAGTTATATTTTTAGTATTAACTGCTTTGATCAAAATGTTTCTTTGGGGAGCTTTTGTTTTCTCACTATCGTTTTCAGGACTAGAATAAAATATTTATCAACAAGGAAAGGTTTCCTTCCTTCCTTCCTTCCTTCCTTCCTTCCTTCCTTCCTTCCTTCCTTCCTTCCTTCCTTCCTTCCTTCCTTCCTTCCTTCCTTCCTTCCTTCCTTCCTTCCTTCCTTCCTTCCGCCGCTTCCTTCCTTCCTTCCTTTCTAATTGATCTTAAATTATTTAATTTGAAGATATGTATTACAGTGCTGTCAATAGTATTTACTGAATTTCTCATTTTAAGGACTGAAATTTTGATTTTACAGAAAATCTGATGAATTGTGGGATTTCAAGATTTTATATTGAAGCTGTCTGCATGCATATTTCTAAATATAAATTATTATTAACAGATGTAATTCAGACATAATTTTTGACACTGAAACCTAAACCACAAACTAATTAGAGAAAAAAACCAAACTTATTTTGGGCTTTGAACATTCAATCAAAGAGTCTCTGATTTCTGCAACTCTGCATGTCTGATTTCTGCAAATTAGGAGAAACTACACTAGTATTCTCAGATTGTCCAGTGTGCTCTATAGATATGTCATAAAACATAATTTCCACAAGAATAATTTACTGAGGCAGTATAAAGGAAGAATAAAATCAATAACAGAAATGGCAGATGTCAGTGTTTAAATTTGTAATGACACACATACATCTAGGATTTAAGATGGTTTAAGTGTTATTAAGATGGGCTAAGTTTAAAAAAAACCAACCCAGAGTAGAAAAGTTATTGTTGTCAATTTAGAAATCACAATCTACATGCTACAGGTTTAGGATAAGGATTGCTGCTTTTCATCTGGTACAAAAGGTTTTGCTTAATGATTTCCTTAGAGCTATGTTGATGTATATTGTTTAAGAATACAACCCACAGCTTCCAGACTTCAACACCTCAACAGTGCAAACCATGTACAGTAGAACTGTGAATGAATCAAAATGAGCCAGCCTATTTTTACATGGTCACAGTAATGCAAAATAAAAACTGATCAATGAAAAAGGGCTGGAAGTGCTTGGCAGCACTGAAGTGTCAGCAGCAGCAAGGTCTTTGCATTTACTCATTGTCCTTTTCACAGTGGGCTTTGTATGCTCTGTGTAAAATATTTACTCTGGATATATGTTTGCCAAGCACAGGGGAGACAAGGGGTACAGAAAACCAAGTTTTGCATCCTATTTACCATGTTCTCAGACACACACAGCCAGGGCATTGAAAAGACTAAAATGGTCTTGCAGGAGCAAGGGCCTGACTGTCTTTTTAAAGCTGTGGCCATGAAACTCAGATGGACATAATTAAATCTGTCAGTAGAAGCTGAGATCTGAGTCTCAGAATTATCAGGTCAATTATCCTACACACTGCTGTTCTTTAGCTTTCTGGTGGTCACCCCAGTATCACATGAGGATGTTAGAAATTTAAAGCACTGTGTGCTTTGTCTTGCCTTTTTCAACACAAAACATTATATGCAGCATTTGGATACCTGTTGGGATAGGGAGCAACCATGGCCCAGCCCTGGTCTCTGTGAGCAATCCCATGAGAATGTATTCCCACAAGATGCACATGAGAAAATTGAGGATAAGTGCATTAATGCACCTTTTGCTGCTGATATTACTGATTGAACGACCTATTTCTGTTGTTCATCTCCACCATTTTTCTAGGCATTTTGCTGCCCTTCTTCCCCATCCCTGTTTTGCATATCAGCTGAGAGATCTCTGATTGCCGATTAACTCTGTTGAGTCTCCTGAAACACAAGCAATTTTCTCAACTTTGAATGTCATATGTTCAGATTGTAAGTTATGATGATAATAGCACATTTAGTTCTAAAGTGTTTTGCACCCACTTTCATTTCTTATTCAAGTCCTATAAATAAGAAAATTTGAAATGCATCTCTTTTCTACTGCTGTTGATTGACTGAGCCCCCTGAGGCATGTGTGTGGAAAGGATTTAATGCTATGACAAATTGTACAGCCTTAAGTGTACAGGAGACACGCTATGAACATCAGCAGTGGATTCATAATTAAGAAATCTAGATATGACAACATTTGCTAGCTGTGCAAAGAAACAATACAATTTATCGAAACAATGCAGGGTAATAAGGCATTGTAAGAACCTCTCCTCTCCATTTCATTTCTTCCCTCTTAGTGTAGATTCCAAGCTTTCTCCTATCCGTTGGGACAACAGTAAAGTTGGTCAAGCTCTGTGTCCTTTTTAGGAACACAGTTAATGAAAGAACTTAGCTGGGTACATTTCATGACCTTAGTTCCTTTTTCGTTTGGTTACTGACAAGTCTGCTGTTTTCATCCAGCAAAGGAGAAAGTCTCACCAGCTGAGTGTGATCTTTTCATTGCTTCCTTGAAGGCTGCATCCCTAAAGAATGCAAACACAATTGAAGGGCCATTGATGTCTATTCCCTTACAGAACATGTCAAAAAGAGAAACGCAAGTGCCACAGTCTCCAGCATCACACCCCAAAGTAGCTGACTGTTGAAAAGGCATAGGAGCATAACCTACAAAATGTTAATAAGAAATACAGTTATTTGGGCAGCTGATTTATCTATCATCTATCTATCTATCTAATCTGTCATCTATCTAACTTATATATGTGAGACTATGCCACTCTAGAAGTTATATTAAACCAGAAGTTAATTGTGATGACTGAAAAAGCACCCAACAGCTGAAAGTGAATATTAATTGTCAGCATCACCCTAATTTATACCAGCACTAGCCAAATTCAAATACACAAAGGAAAAAGGAATCAGAATCACTGTACACAGATCTGTAGCACTGCATTTCTTGTGGCAGTATTAATTACTTTGAACAATAGATTTTGTTGATGGTTATGTTTATCTTTTACTTGACTATAAAAATAAATTCTAAAGTACACTTTCATTCTAAATAAATTCTAAAGTACAGTACAGCTTAGAGAATGCCATGCAGAAGGACCTGGACAAGCCTAGGAAGGGGGCCCATGGAAATCTGATGAGGTTTAACAAGACCAGTTATAAGGCGTTGCACCTGGCTAGGGGCAATCCTCGGTATCAGCACAGGCTGGGCATGGACAGCCCCAGAGCAGCCCTGCCCAGGACTTGGGGTGCTGTGGGTGAGAGGCTACACATGCCCTGCCATGGCACTCACAGCTCAGAGAGCCAAACGTGTCCTGGGCTGCATCCAGAGCCCCGTGGGCAGCAGGGCAGGAGGGGATTCTGCTCTGCTCTGCTGAGACCCACCTGGAGAACTGCATCTAGAGCTGGGCTCCCAACACAGCAGGGATCAGTTGGAGACAGTCCAGAGGAGGAACACAAAGATGAACAGAGGGATGGAGCACCTTTCCTATGAGGAAAGGCTGAGAGATGTAGGAGTGTTCAGCCTGAAAAGAAGATTGGTTTAGGGAGATCTGATTGTAGCCTTCATGAAGGCAGCCTACAAGAAAGATAGAGAGAGGCTATTTACAACAACATGCGATGACAATGCATGACAGAATGCACTGCCACAGGTTGCACAGTGAAATTGTTGATGCCCCATTCCTGGCAGTGTTCAAGGCCAGCTTGGATGGAGCTCAGACCAACTTGGTCTAGTGGAAGATGTCCCTGCCCATGGCAGAGGGATGGAGCTTTGTGATCCTTAAGGTCCTTGCCAAGCAGGCCAATCAATGATTGTGAGATAAGTTACAGTATGTAGTGATTGCCCTACAACTGCAGTGCAAAAGGGTAATTTACAACATTAACTATCTTTGTCACTCCACAGCTGTTTTATATCGGAGTGAAATGGGGCACCAGGAGAAGATTTAGATTTTAATACCAGAAATGTTATCTTACTAGGTGCCATGTAAAGCTGTACATCCCTTAGATTTCCCCTAGTTGGTAATATCCTTTAGATTGTGCTATACTTCCATAATATGTGTTCCTGCTCACCTATCCTATCAACCCCTCCTGATGCATCCAAGTATGAGAAAAAGGGATAGAATTTGATTGATAATATTTTTGAGAATTATATTTTATAATATAATCTTCTATATAATAAAGTGCTGCTTTTATAAGAAAGATCTTAATTTACAGATGATGAACATTCTGAGGAGATTGAGGCACATAAATTTGACACAACTTCCTGTCTGGTTTTTTTTTTTTTTAATTTCATTTTAAAATTTCTTGTAGATTTTACTAGGTTATAAATAAAGCCTGCAGGATAGCATTTTTTTCCTTTGGAGAAAAATAGTTTTAAAAATAGTTTAAAAATTAATCATGCCATCTATTTTTAATTCAAGTTCTCTAAAATAATTTCTGAAAGCAAAATATTTGGAACCTTTTTGACATTTAATAATACTTTTTAATCCTCACTAAACATTAATTTTGCACAAGATTTTACAAGAGTAAAGTAGAGTGTTCTGCTGTACTAAAACTACTGATCTGGGGAAAAAGAATTTTTGAAAATTCTTATGAATCCCCAGGGAAATACACTCAGTGGGTCAAATTGTATTTTCACTTTTACCTCTGTGCACACAGAACTGCTTTGCAGAAAACTGCTTGATTCCTTATACCATAGTGCAAGGAAGGGGCTTTGGGAAAAGGTTCTACATCCGCTTTAAAGTATAAAATAGTAACATTTGCAGCTCAGTATTTATATTAATAAAATAAGGGCATGGATTATCTGAGAACAAATTCCTTTTACTTTTATGAACTAATATCAATAAGTGCAGCACTGGAAGAATTGATTCCTCCCACAATTGACTGCAATTTCAGTCTGTACCATGGCCTGTTTCACCTTTGTTGCACAATATAAACTGACCCCAGCTGCATTTCTTCATTACTATTGGATTTTCTGTCTCCATTCTTTTTGTCAGAGTTTCTCATGAGTCCATTTGGTCTTGAAGAAAGGTTTCTTTCTTTCTCCCTGTATTGCTTAGTGATGGAAGTGCTGGCTAAAATTTATTCTTTCTTGCTTACCTGTGTTTTTGTTAAAATTTTCCTCTCTCCTTTGCACCCTTTCCTCTCCAAGGCTCTGGCAGTTTCTGGTCTCCTACATTTGTTGTGCTGGGCCTCCTGGTAGGCGGCGAGTACTCCTCCTTTGAGGAGCCCAATTTTCAGAGACTTGGAAATCATGTATGTGTTCTGGTGCCACTTTGCCATTCAAAAGGGCTGGAGAATGATTCTGTGCTTTTGAAATCTGTATCAGCCATAACTTACTTTTTTATCCATTCCTCGTTTAGCATTTATCATTTAACAATTAAGCTTCTTGTGAAAGTTATACAGATAACAATTATTAGGAAAAGAAAGAAAAAAATGAAGATTCTCAAAGGAGTGCATCACAACCCAAACTCTTAAAAACTGTATCCATTCATACTTGGAGGAGTATTAGAGGGTTTTTTATGTTTAGCACAAGGTGAATTACCAAATCAATATCTTGAAACTAATCCTAAAATAATGAATAACGCTTGACAGCTGACCAATCTTGTATTTTGCCAAGTTTTGGTACTTTCATAAGAATTGTAAAACTGAATACGAAATAACATTTGAAAGTAAGTTTATTTGGAAATTGTCAGAACTGTGAATTTACATAGTAGTTAACAAAAAGGAGATTAAATTTCCCATAGTGTCTGCACAGCTAGGACAGCTATGTGACTTCTTCCAGTTCTATCTGGAGACTAATGATTCCTTTTGTCCTCCTTGTTCCTACTTCTCTTTTATGCACTTTACCCTGTAATATTACAAACTTATTTGGTTTGTTTACTGCAAAGATCTGAATATGAAGTAGGTCATCACACTATCTAACAAATGTTATTTCAGATTACATACTAACTCTGTAGGCATGATCTCATGCAGGATTTGTGAAATAGCTGTTTCATGTCCACCTCTCTGGACACTTGGCTCACAGCAAGAATATTGCCCTTCCAAAAAGGTCTAACTCAGCTTAAGTCTGGCCTTTCTTCAAACACTACCTGCCATAGCAGTAATCACATATTCAGACCTTTGCTTACAGGCTTGTGTGAATCAAACCTTAGAGCCCCTGCTGAAGAACTAGCAACTGATGCTGGATGCACCTGCTTCTTTCTGACCAGAGAGTAATGCCATGGGCTTAAAAAATGCCCAGGAATCAGGAAATATTTCAGAATTCAGGTGGAATAAGGAGTGCTTAGATCCTCTGGAAAGCAGGCCTATTATAAGTCAAATGTTGGATAACTAAAAGTTACGGTACCAAACACAACGATTGCCTTTAGAAAGTTAACCTCTCTTGCCCCCATGCATCAATAAATTATCAATATATTTAGTAGTAATAAACTGTGGGTGCTCTAACACCTTGTCAAGTTAATGAAGAATGTTTTAATCATATGAATAAGATAATAAAAGACATGAAAATAATTATTATCAACATTCTAGCTCTTATGACTAGCTATTTTTTAATTTTAATAGTCTGTATCTTGCTTTCTCTGATGTCTTCCAGAATTATCTTATTTAAATGGTATTTTTCACTCAGCCCTTTATCTTTATTCTTAGACTTTTGGAGTTTATAACATCAATTTAATTTCTCTCATGTTTTTCTCCTCTTATTTTAGTAGCAACAAATTTTCTTCAGGAACGAAGCTTTAATGTCTTTTAACGATGCGTCATTTACAGAAGAGTGCTCTGGTTGTAGCATATCCACTTCTGGTTTAATTAGACTGCTGCTCTTCTAGGTTCCTTTCATCTTTCAAAATATATCCTGCCATTCTCTATTTTCCCCTTGCACTTCTTCTATCTTGTTTCTAATTATCATGAGAGTTGAAGAGCTTGCTTACTTTTAATGTTCTTTGGCCTCACAGAGCCTGTATGATAGCTTGCAGATAACAGGTGCTGGCAACAAACAAACCTGCCCAGAGAGCTCAGATATTTGTTTTTCCACAGAAAAAAAAAAAAATAGGAAAAAAAAACCCGGGGAAAAAAGAAATTAAAAAAAAAAGCATCATGAAAAAAGGAGAGGTTCTTTACAATACTAGAGAGAATGAAATACAGAACTGATTAAATCATTTATTTAGTAGTCCACTTGTATCTACACTAGCGTAAACTTTGTCTTGTTTCTTTAACCCTGGAGGGTAGCCTTGTGATATAACATTAATGAGTTTCTCCGTGTGTTTTTGAATGCGCTTTGAACACAGCTAGTCGCCCAAGTGTCTGTTGATCACGATCTTCATTTTCTGAAGACTACCCAGAGTCACACTTTACCCTCTCTTTCATGGTTAAGATGAAGCATCTGCTGCCTTCTTTCTTCATTACCATCACAAAGAGCTAGAGTTTAAAAGCTAGAGGGATGGTGAAAGAGGGTAGCAGGCACTTGAAAGGCAAGTGTCCTGGAAAACTGGCAACCTATGTGTGTGGGCTATCTTTTCTTCTTTTCCTCTGCCTTTTTCCACTCTCATAGAACAACCATTGCTAGTGGTCTTGCACAACTGATTAGTGCATGGCAAAGTGACTGTTTATTTGTTTTTTGAAGCTGAGGTATTTTATTCCATTTTAATTTTACTTTTCAAAAATTATGTTGCCCATACAAGATGTAAGAAAATTGACCTTTTTTTTCTGAGCCTTACAAATTCCATTTTTCTGTGATCTAGATGAAAAATGAGAGCATACACATTTCAAAGATTTTTTATCACTGTGGAAAGTATTGATGGCTTCTCTTCATAAATGAGAGAGGACTGACTAAGAAAGATTAATAGCCTTTGAGAAGTAGAAAACATAAATCTATTTGTTTCATAACAGTGATATAAATTGCTCATATTCAGTTGTTGGCAATTTACTAGATTAAGATTTAACACTCAGAAATCCATATTACTTATTTTAAAATCATTGACAAATAATTTGAGAATAATTTCTATTTCTTTTTTAAATCTTTATTATTGACAAACCTTGAAGCTACTGAGTTAAAATTGACCAATCTGGACAACTGTTTGATCTTTAGTCAATGAATCTAAAGAGTCCAGCTAAAGTCAGAGTTTCACTGCTTTTTGCATGAAGATGCGGTAGGTGATCATTTAGGAATAAGCAATATCTTGGGGAAAAAACAAGACAGAAAGGTAGAAGCAGTCAGTGCTTCACAGGAAGGCAATTGGTGCAGACATACAGTGATTTACCTGTAATTCCTCAGCTGTTTGCACAAAAATACAGCAGCATCCTGCACCTCACTGTGCTTCTCCCCATAGGGCCACCTTTGCAGAGTTATTCATGGCATATAAAAAGAAAAGCGACCACAAAAAGATGAGGAAGATATAGGTTTTCCCAGGCTTTATGAAAAGGAAAACATGTCCCAACACTCTTTTTCACTTTTATTTTCTATAAGTCTGGAATGAAAACTACATTGAATTTCTATATTTCCCATCAACACTTAAAATTATATTTTACCAATATATCTGGCCATATTTTTTTTCTCTTTTTTTTTTTTAACAGTTACAGAAAACAAGAAGTTAAAGTACTTCATGAAAAAAATTCCTTCTTTTTGGATAATACTTTCAGAGATGCAACATCAGTATTTTTATTCCCATGAAATGCACACAATAGGGTTATTGCTTTCCAAATGCGCTGTGTTTCCAACTACAAATGGCAACCTGAAATAAAGTTGTTGCTGTTCCCAAGTATTAATTTTAAGGAGACAACTGTCACACTACATTTTTGCATATAAACAAATCCCTTCTTTCAGAAGTTCCTATCTGAATTATTGGTAGTAGTGTATTGCATAGATTTTAAAAATCACTGTAAAACAGAGAGTCATACCATTTAGTCTCTGCAGTCCTGTAAATTTTCACTAGAATTGGATTTTTTTTCTTTTTTAAAGAAAATCTCCAAACAACTCCTGTATCATTGATTAAGTGAAAATTAGTAGTTGCAATCAATCTTAAGTCCTAGTGAGTAGATTGGAATTGAGTAGAAATGTATTTTCTAATACTGCTTAAATATGTTATATTTATACCAGCCCAGTTGCAAGATGCAATTGAACACAATGTATTGTGCTTTATACTGTATTCAACCAAGTGAAAGAGTGACTTAAAATAAACAGATGCAATAAATTAACATGACCCAAACAAATAAGAATAAATTATTATTCTAATTGTGACATATATATATATATATATATAAAAATCTCTTCAAGCCTTTTCATTTTAAAGTGCTGGATGAGAGGGTGATGAGATGGCTCTTTATGATATGTCCAGCTTCCAAAACTGATGTTTGATGTCAGCCCCTCAGTGTCGCATGAACATTCACTTGAACAGAATATTAATAACTAACTTTATCCTTTCTCATGGTAGACAATGGAGCTAGGTGATCTTTAAGGTCTCTGGCAAACCAAAACATTTCATAAGCTGATGATTCTAACTTCATCTGTGAATTTTTATCTGGATGAGTACTTTTAATTTGACTACCCGAAATGAGAAGAGTGCCTCACAAATGACTGCACTGTGATGTCAAGGCTTAAAGGACTTCAATAACTGCCCTTGATACTCCCCAGTTCCATGCAAATGTCTGAGATTTCCAAATGTTTGGTATATACACCTCTCAAAAGTGTGATCACTCAATGTGTGCAGGCAATGTGTACAAATGTAGTACAAGATGTGCCTGTTTCACATGACAGAAGGACATATAGGGACTCTTAAACAGCTATGCAGTCTTCCCTGTTTTATCACGTTCAAAGAAAAAAAATCAAAAAAGGAATTTCTTCATTTGATGGCGTTCAATATTAGAATCATAGATCCATGAAATCATACAATAATTTGGATTGGAAAGCATCTTAGAGATCACCCAGTTCCAACCCCCCTGCCATGGAAAAGGAACCTTCCCCTGCAACTCAAAGCTCCACTCAGCTCAAACCTCAACTCACCTTGGCCTTGAACACTGCCAGGGATGAGGCATCCACAGCTTTTCTGGGCAACCTATGTCAGTGCCTCACCCCCCTCACAGTCAAGAATTTTTCCCTAATATCTAACATACATCTGCTCTCTTCCAGTCTGAAGTCATTCCCCATTTCCTGTCATAACTTGCTCCTGCCAAAAGCCCTTCTTCAGATTTCCTGTTGTCATCTTCTCCACCTATCTGGAGACTATCTCCAGATAGTCTCCTATCTGGAGACTTCTTCAGACTGAGCACCCTAACTCTCAGCCTGCTTCCATAACAGAAGTGCTCCAGTCCTCTGGTCATAATCATTGCCCTCCTCTGGACCCACTATTTGCAGTGTTCCAGGTGGGTTCTCACCAGAATGGAATAGGGGAGCAGAATTCCCTCCATCACCCTGCTGGTGACACTGCTCAGAATGCAGACCAGGATAAAATTCGCTTTCTGGGCTTCAGGTGGATGTTACCATCCAGCAACGTCCCCTACTCCTTCTCAGAGCTGCTCTTGATCCATTTTCTGCCCAGCCTGTACTTGTGCTTGGGATTGCCCCAATTAATGTACAACACCTTTCATTTGCTGTTTTTGAACTTCTTGAGGTTTGCATAGGTCCAACTCTCAAGCCTGTCCAGGTCTTTCTGGATAGCATCCTTTCCAGAAGTTAGTTCTTTGTTCTCCCAGTCCATGCTTTTTGCTTCTCTGACTTGGATGGTGTGGCTGAAGAACTTGTTGGTGAAGACAGGCAAAAAAAGCAAGTACCATAGTCTTCTCCATGTCCTGAGGAAGCAGGTCTTTCTCCTTCTGGAGAATGCCCACACTTCCTCTTTTCTTCCTTTTATCACTCACCTACCTAGAGAAGCTTTATGTGTTTCCCTTGAAGTCCCTGGCTGGATTTAATTCTGTAAATGTCTTAGCTTTCCTAACCTGGTTCTTGGTTGCTTGTACAACTTCTTTGTATTCCTTGCAAGCTATTTTTTCCTGCTTCCATTCTCTACAAGCTTCCTTTTAGATTTTGATTTTTCATCCACGTAGGTCCCCTGGATTTTTTTGGCCTTTGTAGGGATGCATTCCTCCTGAGATGGAAGGAAGTGATCCTTGAATATCACCCAGCTTTCTTTGGCCCCCCTTCCCTCCAGGGCCTTAGCCCATGGTACTCCACCAAGCAGATCCCTGAGGAGGCCAAAGCCTGCTCCCCTGAAGTGCTGGTCAAAGAACTTGCTGTGGACTCTCTTTGCTGCTCTAGGTTGGTTTCCTCTACTCTTTCATGGCCATTGCAGACTAGGTTCCCCGGAGCTTAACATTCTCCACTAGCCTCTCCTTTTTGAAGAGAACAAGATCTGGCAGAGCACTTTTTCTCCTCAACTCCTTATTGAAGAAGAAAGTCATCATCAACGAATTCCAGGAACCTGCTGGATTGTTTTCCCTCCAGCTGCTATTGTGGAGGTTGGAGACGCCCATGAACTCCAGGGCTTATGAGCACAAGGCTGCTCATATGCAGAGAGTCTCATGTGCTCAGCCCTGCTGGTCAGGTGGCCTGCAGCAGACTCTACTGCAATGTCCCCTGTCCCCACCCTCCCTTTAAGCCTGACCCATGCCCTGTCTGTCAGCTCCTCACCCACCCCGGGCAGAGAGAGCTCTGTGCTCTCCAGCTGGTCACTGGCACAGGAGGCAATGCCATCTCCTCACCTCCCTGCCTGCCCTTCCTAAACAACCTGCATCCTTCCATTCCAGCACTCCAGCCACAGGAACCATCCCACCACATCTCCACTGAGACAAGATCACAGCCCTGCAGGCACATGCCTGTCTCTAACACTTCTCATTTATACCTAAATTTAAAAAGCATGTTTTTGTTCTTTGGTAGTGAGGAGAAAGTATATTATTTTGATAAATCCTAGATAATTTAATAAATTTTATTTCTTCCATGATATGTGCAACTATAAAGAAGACGATGAAAAAAAAATTCTTTACTTCATATATCTTTTTCTAAATCCTATAGATGTTTTACTGGTATGGAGAATTTAGGACTGAACAAAACCTCCTGCTTTTAAGGTCTTCCAGTACATTTCATTAGGGAGACATCATTGCTTAGTGGCATTTTCTAAGTGTCTGATTTTCCATTAATTTAGATTTGTTTAGAAAACGGTAGGATTTCTGCATTATATCCTCCTACGCCTGCTAACACATTTTACCTTGCAAGGTTCAGTATAGTGTTTTCTCATTTTTTCCATTTTAGCAAAACTTCAAGTGTCATCAGGGTAGCAGATGAAAAGGACCTACAGGAAGCCGAGTGGCCTGTAAAATATTTTGAATTGGAGATATTTTTGTACAGAGAAAAGAAAAACAAGTGTCACATACTCTCTTCCTCAACCATTCTGGAGTCAGTAGAAAACTGACAATTTTGGTGGAAAAGGAGCAGTTCCATTAAGTCAATGTATTTCAGCTAAGCTCGTTAGGACAGGTAGTGATGACTCTGAAATCTGTACTTTTTACAGATTCGTGGAAGAATGTTTGGAAATTTACAAAAATCGTACTGCAGTATATCACTCTTTATATAAAAAGTTAAATCCTGTTGGAGTTACAAAAAATTAAAAAAAAATCATTTTACTAATCTAGTAGGATGAAATTTTATATTACATTTACACAATATAGGTGTCTTTTAAAGTAGTAGTAAATGCTTTGAAAAAAAAAGTTACAGACATAATAAAAATTTAATCAGAAAGCTGATGAAGAAGGGACACAAATTTAATGAATCATTTTCTGGCATTTTTTAACAAACCACTTCTTATTGATTTGATCTTATTCAAATCTTATTTCCTGCATAATCTTAATAGTTTTTCTACTCAAAACACTGTTCATATACCTAAATAACAGTGCATGTAAAGTGGTAGAAAATTTGTTTTAAGGATTAGGGTCCTTCTAATTAGGCCATCCAAAATATCTGATTAGTTCTACTTGTCTAGCTTATATGTTTTTGCTGTGCTATTGAGATACCTATCAATGTTTGAATCAAAAACCAATTTCCCATTGGTCAGTATTTAGTTCTAGAATTTTGAACCCTCATGTAGAAAAAAAAATTGAACCTGCTGCTCCCTGAGGTGAGCAATTAAACCTCTGACTCTTGTTAGGCGCTGCATTGGCTAAAGTGAATTTTCACACTACACTCCGTATTCTGAACACAGCTCTCAGATGTAGGCCTGCAAAAGCACAAAGGATTGTTCATCTTAGTGTCCTACTGGGACTTGAGGCATTTAATTCTGCTAATCAAAGAGGCTTATCATTCTAGCAAGGCTGAAACCTTCCAAAGAGTAGAAGTGCTGAAATTGTAGGTCTGTGCTCAAAACTCCTTCACCTCCAGACTTTATTTGTTTTTAGGAGATTTTAAATGTATGCTGTCTAATTAGAATGCTATTCAGTTATTTAAGGATGATTTAGTTTACAGGGGCTAATGAAAGGAGAAAGGATGCAGGGAGAAGAAATGATGAATTACAAGCTTTGTAAAATAGAAGCTTAAATGCATTTCTAAGCATCACAATGTGACTGTTCCTAAGGAAGTAGTGCTGATGTCAAAGGACTGTGTATATGCTAAAATGCCTTCACTTCTCTCAAAAATATCACTGTAATGTGAACCACACTGTTTTCTTCCCACTCTTTCTCTCCCCAGTTTGTCTGTCACTTCCTTCCACCTTCCTATCTGCCTTTATCCTTTTTCTGTCCAGCCTGTTGTTATGTTATGTTCTGTTTCATTTAAAGTTTTGTGACTGGAAAATGAAGGCCGGGGGTCTCGCTTATAGGAGTATGGTGTTCTGAAAATGATATTATTACTTGAGCAGTTAGAACAATGGCAGTCCTTGCCTTATGTTTAGACAGACTAGACCTGATTAAGTGACTTGTTTACAACCCAAAAATCTGATTGAAATTAACAGAAAAAGCAAAATAGTTCATTCTGAGTTAAGAAAGGATTTCATTTCTTTCTGTCTAAATATTTGCAAAACACAAAATGAAAGGCAGGCTTACAGTACTGGAGCTTCAATCTACTGAGCTCATTTAGAGTTTGTGAAATGAAAACTAGTGCAAGTACAGAAATTTACAAAGTGATAATAGGTTATTATTTAATTAATAACTGCATGCGCTAAAAATCTTCACTGATTTCAGACTTCTGGGAAATTTGGAAGAGTAACCTCAAACACACAAAAATAATAAAATTCCCAGCAAGCAAGCCATACACAGCGCCAATTATCAATGTTCTGATGTAACAGAAAAAACAATCAAAAAGTTACACAAAAAAAATATCTGTCAGAACTTTTGTACTGGGCATAGATGTTTAATCTCAGACCTTGCAACCAGGAGCATTTTAGGATACATCTCTTGAATAGTAAGAGATTATCATCTTGCAAATATATTTTTATTGGGAGCAGTAAATATCTGAACTATTGCAACAATACACCAAAGACTAAATTGTTTCTAGACAAAAATTCTGCCCTTTTACTGCTGTGACTGTTACTCTATGCCTTTTTTGGGAGAACAGCTCAGAGCATCTTTGCTTCACCAGTGAAAGAAAGAAACCAAGCTTTCTATGCCCTTGATGGCTGTAGGCAAGGTTGGGCAATCACCAAAGACTTGGGGAAGTAGTACTATACAAGGTTTAGTCCTTATTGACCACATTGAGTAAAAGTTATCACATAGGATGATAATTTCTTGCCCTAGATATGAGCCTGACACAGACCAGTAAAAGCTATTTTTATACTACTGAGTTGGAAACACTTCATTTTGTAGCAAAGTGCAAGTCGCCCACTGCCTGTTCTTCCCTATAAATGAAAAACCCTATTCCCTTGAATGAGAAGTTAACTGCATTTCATCTCACCAAAACCTACACATCAAGTAACAATAAACTGAGGGAGGTGCAGCCTGCCTGGCCCAGCCCAGCAGCATGCATTTCAGCTGCACTGCAGCAGAAGACATCAGCAGCAACTAGAGGAAGCTGCAATTCTCTGCTATGGTAAAAGGCAGTCCTCTCTTAGTAGTTGTGTGTAAAGTGTGAACATCTAGCCAAAGAACTCCCTGGTCATTGAAAGGATTTGGACTAGATAGCCATTTAAAGCTCTGCTCTAACTCAAATTATTCTAGTGTTCTGTCATTCTAAAGTATGTTCTTCAGCTGCAAGATGTGCATAGTACAGACTATCAGACTAGGGGCTGATGTTGTGAAATAGAAAGGTCGTGTGCTGGGGTTTGCTTTTGCAAAATACAAAATGATATGAACACAGTGGCATTGTGAATATATTCCCAGGATATACTGAAATGAGAAGGTTGATCCACACATCTAAATCAGGTTCTAATTATATGTAAAGTTTGTTGTATTAGCTTTGCTCAAAGTGCGTGCTTCTTTGATGCGTAAGTGCAATATTGTTAAATTACAAAAAACCCCATAGTTTCATGGTAATTGTGATTCCATTCCAATGCAGTTATTGAAGAACAATGATTTTGAGGAGTTTCTCCAGAAAAAAAACTCTCTCTGGCTTTACGACCTATGACAAATCAATGACATTCACTTGACAAAATATAAACAACCTGTGAATAGTTGATTCACTAGATTGAAATGAGAACTAGAAATTCAATCAAGTTTATTAGCATGGAAGAAAACAAACAAAAAATTCTTTGCAAACCAAAAGAACAGTGAAATCCAGCACCCAAGTGACTTGGGAAATTTTAATTGCAATATCTTGGTCTTAATTTTGATCTCTGACTCTGTTCTCCTACCTGAGATCCCTCAAAGAGTGAAGAATTCCACAGTGATGAAATAAACTTGAAGCACTCCAGCTACACAGAGGCCACTCTTGACATTAACTGTTAATAATGAAAATATGGATCAACAAAGGAAACACACTGATGTAGTATGTCTGAAAGCTTATTGATTCTACAGTACATTAGTTCTTTTCACCAAAGAATTATTGTCAAAGAATGAGTCACAGGACAAAATATAAGATTCATTTTTCACTGTTCTCATTTATAAGATTTTTTAAAAGTGATTAATGTATTTTTGATTTATTGTATTTTAATTTAACACACTTAAGTCCAAAGAATGGGTTCTGTCTCAGAGAATGCTACATATTGACAGATCATAGTGGTATTAGGTTAAGAAAATTCAGCAGGATATTTAGATACACGTATAACTACATATGCAAATACAATATATATGCATAAAAGACAGAAGGACAATAAAAACATGAAATTCGAAATAACGGTTGAACTAATACAGGCAAAAAAGGTTCTTTTGGAAAATAGACAATGAAAGACTTGTCTAGAAAAGGAAGTAGCAGATACATCTACAAATTGTTGCTAAGAGAAAAACCCAGCAGCTGTTTATGTCTTCTGCGTTTATATGTTTTTCAATTTAGTTGTTGTTCCTCATTGTTAAATCCACATAAGTCTGGCTGCGTGAAGCCACTGTTAACTGCCCTTTCCAAAGTCTTAGGGAAAACTGCTAGGATTCATGCCTTCTTTGCCATTTTATCATGGAAAATATCCCATTTTGATCTGGGATTAGGAATTCCATTTAATAGAAACAAAGTGAGTGAAGAAAAAAAAATTGTTAGCTTAGTAAAAGTGTAAATGAAAAAAAATGTGGCACATCAGTAACTACCTCAAGCACTCAAGAGTTCTCCTCACCATCTTAGTTTATTCCAGAGATCCATCATGGTGATCAGCATTGACTGAAGATACTTCTTCCTCGATTGATTTCTGTGATAATAAATCTCCAATGAGTCTCAGCAGAAGTGGAAAGACCCTCTAACATGTCTGTCATACATTGAATTGTCTGTAAGTTTGCTGAAGGATCACAGGGCTCTGATTTTTAAGTTCTCCATATAACTTGAAGTGTCATTTAAGACTCAAAAAGAAAAAAAACTTCCAGCCATAAAAACCAGGAAAAATTATACCACCACTGAAAAATTATAAAAAAATTTTGCTTTTTCTACTTTTGTGTGACAGGTACAGAAAAAAAAAAAATCTTTCCTTCTTAATTTTCATTGGAAATGCGATTGAGTAATAGGCTAGTATATTACACCTAGGGCTTCTCATGCTTGGGAGATTGCTTCCCTGATAGACCACGTAATTAATGAACATTTCTAGGTTCTTTTTAATTCCAAAGCTCTGTTATTCCAACATTCCAACTGAGCAGAATGGTGGCACAAAGGCTTTGTTTTCGCTGTTGGTTTTCCATGGCTGAAAGGTAGGAGCCTTGCTTGCCTGCAGCCTCCACTCACCGCTCCTCAGCTCAGGTCCCAGGCTCCCCTTTGAACAGTGGCTGCCTGTGAGCTGACTGCGCTCAGGGGTTGGACCCCAAGGGAACAAATTAGGCTTGTTACTTCAGAGAGATGATGGTAGGTTTGTTCAACCTCCCTTGACAGCCTAGAGTCCCCTGAGATGGAAAATGAAAGTATCTCCCAAGGTTAGGTGCCACCCTCTGCGCTAGACTGACGCACTTACAAAGAGAAGTCAGAGACTTTTCCCACTTCTGTGACCAAGGTTGAGATTTTCTGAAAGAGTCCATAGAGACTCCTGAGGAAAAGTTGTTTATGTGGCTTTTTCAGAGCTGATGCACAGCACTTGTCAGGTGCTGGCATTTCCTAAGGCTCCTTCTGTAAGCTTTTCTCATTTGTTTTCCTTATCAGAAAAGACCTACTCAGCCTTTTAACCTGTTGAACTTGGCAGTCCTCAACCAGCTAGCTGTTCTGCTGTAAGGATGAGTGAAAAGAAGAGTTATTCACAGTCTCTGACAATATGCCTTAGGGCACAGCCTCAAGGTTATATACAAGTAAAAGTGTTGGTTCTACAAAATCTGTATAGTAATAATAAAACATAAGGTTATGGTGTACATTGTTTGACTTGGCCTGCAGAAATAATGTAAAGGAGTTACAATTTTTCCACAAGCTTTTTTAAACTAGTTTTTTTTTTTTTTTCCTTGCAAATCAGAATAGCAGTGCTTCATACTGATATGAATGTATATTGGTATATTGCCTTTCTATCTTCTTAATACATTTAAGTCTACCTGGTCAAATAATCATGTCATCTTAGGATTTAATGATGAGTTAGCAGTAGCTATAGTATTTTACAGAAATTGGACTTACAGAGGTTTTTTTTGCTACTCCGTAAAATTATTTGTACTAGTATCCTATTTTTTTCTCAACCCTTAGAAAATCAATATAGGTTAGCATGCTTTAAATATTTGACAGAGAATAATGCACAATTAATCAGAAATCACAGAATATGAGAGAAAAAAATAGGGTTATATAGAAAGTTTATTTCACCCACAAAATACTGTGAGGTACAATTACCTAAATGACATGCAAAAATATTTATGAGTGTAGAAAAATTATGATATTAGGCACATCTTCCACACTGCAAGTGTCTGGTTCAAATCCTTGACAATTTTTTCTGAAATGAAATGAAAAATATCTGGGCTGGTAATTTTGTACTCTAGGTCAGTATTACTGTGTCATTTTCAAATATTTTCAGCAACATCTCATGCTAAAGGCTTTGGTGGCCAGATTCTTGGGAGAATGTGATGTTCCTGTCAGTGAAAGAGACCTGCTCAACTAATATAAAAGGGGAAATTTGATCTGAAAACAGGAAAAAATAAAAACATTGCAATCTCAATTGTATAACTTAAAAAAATATATATTGTTTCATCAAAACCATCAATAGCCAGTATTGTGCTATTAACTTCAGGTGCTTGCTTTTCTGACCTTTATATTACAACTGAAGTTTCAGTATATTGAATTTATTAAATCAGAATTTAATTGAAACATAAAATTTGAATAGTCTCATATAATATTGTTATGGATGATAAATTTTCTTTTAAGTGAGAATTTTAAGCAGTTGCAGTATGAACTGATGAAAATTGATACTGAAATTTCTGCAGTCCAGAGCAATCAAAATGCACCTAATACAACCCCTATAAGCTTGAAATTAGAGGCAATTAATCAAGCAAAATGCTTGGCTATCTACCAAGTGTGCAAGGCACTGTAGACTTGGTATCTTTCCCAAAAAAGCACAATCTTCTTGACACTCTATACAACAATTTGCTTGCACTTCATCCATAATTCACATTTCTCTTCTCAACTGCAAGGACTGTGATTTGGTTTCCTGATGTCCAGGTCTCTCCTGCTGGGACTTATGGTTAATTACAGGCATGAGGTTTGGTTTGCCCTTTAATGGTAGTTCATTTCTGTCACAACTTTGACTGCAGAGTTGAAGAGAAGGTGAAAAATATCCTAATTTTATTTGTTTCAGCCTCTAAATAGAGCATTCTAGACTGCTTTTAGTAGTCTTTTTAGTAGCAGTTGTTGACTGTTTCTTGAATTTTGTGATAACTAGCAAGAAATAAATTTCATACAACTAATACATCTCAAATTGTTCCAATTTACCAGTAATCAATGCTGAATTAAAGTTAATTAGTTTAATATGTTAATGAGAACTTAGTCTTCAATTCATACAGGTTTTTTGTCTAATGTTTTGATGACCCACGATACAGTTTTCCTGTGGCTCTTCACAGATTTTTTGAGGGAGTAATTGCAATTCTCTTAATGGGAACAGTGACCTTTAATCCTATTGACTTTTAATTGATAGCTTATTTTACATAGGAGATAACACCTCATGGGCCACTGCAGTTTCGCTCATATTTTGATGGTCTACCAAGTAATACAGGATGGATGGCAATGAGCCATCTCTGGGGGATGGTGAAAATGAACACATGAAATCAAACGGGTCTTTATTAGAGGAAATCCAGCTCAGATACTCAGATGTGTGCTATGAGCATTACCCATCTCTCTTGTTAAAGGTGTCTGTCAGAAAAGTATATGAAAACAAAAAGATTAAGATAAAAAACACCTACCAAAGTCATAAAATATTTCAATTTCTCTGATGGTGCTAAGGGAAAATGGTCTTCAGCCATTACATCTTCCTGACAGCTTTGAGCCTCACAAAGATTGTAGAAAATTGGATAACAAAAATTTTTACCTACTTACCCTTATTCTTTAATATGGATGTGTTTAACACCTTTTTGGTTATTGGACGAATACATAGAGATGTCTGCATTGAGAATTGGCATTATTGTTCAGATTATTAGTTCATTTTATGCTGGTGTCACAACAATCTGGCTTGGACAGTTCACTTCCTAGTGTCCTGAACCAGATTCATCAATCAGTGGGACTCTTCAATTATAGTAAACATAGTTCCTTGCTATGTCCTATGTCCTCCCAGCTATCCAGAATTAATCAACGGATCTCTAGCCCAGCTCAGCAAGCACCACTCTTCTGATAGCAGCCCCCATCTATTTGTATTGCTAGGTCATACCAAATAATGATAATGGATCTTCTGGATGTTCACCAGAGCGTCTGTCTACAGGCAGAAATGAAGGCATATATGGTGGTGTGATCTATCACATGACTTATTAGAGCTCCATGGGCAAAAAAGAAAGGGCTGATTCACCGTAGTTAGAAATGGTGTTATTGATTTAATATATTCATTTAGGAGTTAGTATTTCATAATCTCCCACACGTATCAGATAGTATTATCTAATATTTAGAAATGTCCTTGGTTTGCCTGAAATATTTTCAGTACAGAATAAGTGATGTTGGAAAATCTGATGGTCCTACCCCTAGTGTGGAATGTTCAAAAATTCAGCAGTACCATCATCATCTTGATCACTGTAAAGGTTGCATGGATCCCAGGAAGGATATTATTATTCCTCCATTTTGCTTCTGAGAAATGCCATCCTTAACCCCCAAACAATGTCTTGATGTCTTGATTTTATTTATATGAGAAATAAAGGCTAATCTGAATTCTGAAGTACCATGAGTAGCTTGCAACTATTATTGCTTCCTTGTTATTTTGTTTTTTTTTTTTACAGATGCTGTAGATAATAGGTACTTCAGATTTACTAAAGTGCATGATTGCTTTTTAAACTGTGCATTTCTTCATAATAATGCATTGTAAATAAGTTGTAATACTGTAAAACAGCGCCACTCTTTCAAAAGCCTCTAAAGTTCGTAAAAGCACTCACTCTTATTTGGCTTTTAAAAACTAGCTATTAATATTTACATTTGTGACTGTGCACAAATACATAAAATCATCATAAAAGCCAGAGGTTTAAGTGCCTGCCCTTCCATTCACCAGGTCAGGAATAACTTTTAGATCTGTCTCAGAGGATTTCTTGCTATTACAAATATGAAACTAGGATGTTAAAATGAAAAAGAAGCAAATTTAATAATAATAAAAATAAAAAAATACTTGCAAGGGACAGAGCTCAGCTTGATGGCCTCAGAGAGTGGAAGGAGATTATGTTAAAGCATAAATGGAGTTTTAACATTTTTAAATCCAGAAGGTCTAATCTAATCTAATCCTTTTCAATCCAATTTTTTTAATGCTGCCCAGACATAAGATTAAAGCTTGCACTTTTTTTAGGCCATCGCAAACAGAATCAGCATCTGTGCTGCCTTTCTAATATTCAGCATTTCAAAGGGGTTTTTGAATGAATCAAAAGAATAATTATAAAATATAAACAAAAGAAGACCTATAAATTAGATACCAGATATCTTATATTTACTTTAAGTTGAAACAAATTAAAATTTCTTTTCATAACTTTGCCTTTTCTGGTAAATGAAATAACTATTAAAAATATAAAAACAAAAACCTATTCTGAGGTCATATAATACTATAAAGGCAATGGCTTTAAGTAAGAGGGTTTTTTGTGAAATAATTCCTTTTCTTTTTTTTGTTTTGTAAGTAGTTTAGAGCCAATAACTCCATAAAATCAACAATTTGAGTTTTTTTCTGCTGAGATTTTCTTGTGTGATGTTAATGAAATATAGCAATCAGATAGAAAGCCTTGCTTTCTTTCCATTGTTTTTTTGGTTTCCTTTTTTAAATTTTTTTTTTCCCTGCATTTTGAATTTCTAGAGGATCTTCAGTCCTTGTCAAGTTCAAAGCAATATACTCTAGATTACCATGTCCCATACAGCAGCTATCTGCAGGGACCAAGATTTCCAAGGCCTCTCTTGCCTCCTGCGTCAGTCAAATGATGAATTGCTTATTCCTTATGAAGAAAATCTGCCATGTTATTTTTCTTTTAAGGCCCTTGTTTCTCCCAGGGAAACCCCAAGATATGCTATGAGATGATTTCAGTTAGATTATCGAGTTCTTAGTCGTTAGGACAAAAAATTTAAAAACACTGTAGGAAGATGACCACCGTCTATGTATACTGAAATATAATTTTTAAGACCTTTGTTCCTGGCTCTGTTTCTGGTAACGTCAATGACAAAGCCACAGTGGGATTCTGTCCAGCAGGAAGTAATTTAATTTATCAGTGAAAATTTTGAAAATACAACCCACAAATGCTAGAGTACTACTGCTTGGTGATTTGTGGACCTACTTAAAATTTTGTAGTGGCAGGACAGATTTCTTTAGAAATATTAACTACATAAATGTGACTTCTTTTTTCATATACACCTTAACGGGTCTTCAAGAGTTAATCTTGGGGCTGCTTCTGCAGTTCACTGATCTAAACTGGATCCTATGATAAAATTTTTACTTTATTGAAAATATGTCATAATAGTTTTGTATGAGGTGATGAGTTGTGTTGGACAGAGAAATGAAAATTATTTATATTCTTCTGGATTAGTAGTTATTCAAATAGTATGTGCATGAATTTGGATCTGAGTGGCCTGAACACACACAGAGTAGCTTTATGCTTTTATGTTCTGGGCAGAAAAAACCCTCACATTTAAAAACCCCATTCAAACAAAAAAACCAAAACCAACCAAACAACCAAGAAAAAAAAAAACCCACAAAAAACCTCAAACCAAAACAAACAAAACCAACCAAAACCAAAAACCGCCCAGCAAAAAAAGACCAAACCTAACCCAAAACCACCACTACCACCAAAAAACCTCAAACCAAAAAAATACCTAAACAAACAAATAAACAAACAAACAACCCCCAAAAAACCAAACCCAAAGGAACAGTCTAATGTTTTCTTTCATGAAGAGAAGAAATTTTTATGGTTCATAACGGCAGGTGGGACTAAAGAACCCTTTTCATGAAAAGTTTTAAGGTAATGGAAAATAATTAAAATACACTGGGAGACACTACAAACTCTGGCTGGTAGATCAGACTGAAATGAACCTTCAGTGTCTAATTCTGAAGCCAGTCAGACTGATGGATACCCAACAAACTGGCAAATTCAGACTATATTTATACTTTTTACTATTTGTATAACTGTAATCAATTATTTTGGGATGAAATAGACAGTATAAATGATAAAACAGGTGTTGTGCACTGTTTAAAAGTATATGCAGGAAATAATCAGGATGCAGCATGTTCTTTTGGGGGTGTCACTTTCCTTGGGGGTGTCACTTTCCTTTTTGGGTGTTCCCTTTCCTTGGTGTCACTCCCAAGTGACACCAAGGAATGGGAAGAGAGGCTGGGGAAGTGTGCAGTAGAAACTCTGAAATAAGTGGTATCTAAATCTTATGTAAAGCCCAATTCTTGTAAGTATTTTGGCTAATAGACTTTTATGGTCTAATCTCTTTTAATTTTTTCTGTCTCTTCCTCCTTTCCATATCTTTTCCATAAACTTTCCAGTTATTTTGAGATGAAGTTAAGAAGACAAACATAAAGCTACAGCTCACTGTTGATAATTATAGCAGAGATGATGGACTGCCAGAGTGAACTGAGAAAACTTCCAATATCTTGCTCCAAATGTATGCAGGTTGGTCATTAGAATGAATGTCTGTGCACCACAATCTGCTGGAAAAAAAACCTGAGTAAACAAGGAAACAGAAAGTTTAATGCATTTGAACTGGCCCTCTAATTGGGAAATTCAAAAGACCAAGAGTTTGAATTGCATGTGGGTACAAAAAACCATACAATTGTTTAGACAATGTGTTACAAAAGGGAGGATGCACTAATGCTGTCATAACACTAACAACTATTAGTACCAAAGCATCTCTAAAGTGAGCTGAAATTTAGACTCACCTATTTTCCTTGACACACGGTAGTCTTTTACTAATACACTGTTAAACAAAATACCAGCAAGCACTAAAATATTTTAGTTAATATGTGGGAAAACACATTGGTCAGGATTTTTAAAAAAAAAGAGAGAATATATCTAAAAGGTGCAGTCACGTAGATCATACATTTAAACTACCAAAATTAAATTCAGTTATCAAGTGGATAATTACCTAATGCTGGTGTAGAAAGTACATGTGCATTCAAAGCACCTGGTAGAACAGTCAAGATCTGAAAGGATCTGCATGTTTCTGTCAGGCAGAATAATAAAGACCATGTTTTCATGTGTTCCAAAATATACTATAAGGAGGCATAGAAGCTGCTGAGTTAGGGAATGTAAACGTTTATGATCAATACCGTGTTTATATTTGCACTTTCCTAATTTCATGTGAATAAATGTCTGCACAGAATATTGGGCAATGAAAAATCCAGATACTAATTTTGCATAATGATTCTTTCTTTGTAAGTTGGCCTTTCCACTTCCAAAATTATACTCTACACCACTCTTCAACCTGAGAAAATAAATAGACCCCTATAGATCTGAAATAAGCATGAGGTATTCAGCCCAAATCCTCCCCAACCAGTGAACATTTTTTTGCAACATGTTGCATTTCCAGACTTGCAAGTCTTGTGTGTACTATGGCTGGGATCTGTCTAGATATTTAATAATTTACTAAAAAGCATCTTTCATCTATTAGAAATTACTGACATTGGAACAGGACAGTTGCAGTCTTGATTTTCTATTTGCCCATTCATTTTGGGGGCAGCACACCATCCCTCCAGCTGCCTTGCCCTTACTGTATGCATCATCTAACAAACAATGCCTACTTTTTAGGCCATGGGTGGTGGGTGTAATCAGAACTGAAAACCAAGTTTTTTTCCATTAAAATGGATACTAAAAATTAATATTAAAGCCTAAGAAAAGGTCTGAAATATCCCTCATCACTTCTGCTGTTGCATATTTGATGTAGTCAACTACATCATATAACGCACAGCAATTAAATAATGAAAGGCAAACTCTGATGGGTGCAGAGAGAAAGTTTTTATTATGCAACACAGTGATAGCTTTCTTCCCACTGCTTCTGACTTTCTGTTGACATTGGTGTTTCTTATCATTTCCAGCCTCCCACACATATTGATTACCTCTCAAGCTGATGCCCTCTGTTCTCCCTTGACTTGCTGCTTTATCTCGCTCTGTAACACTTGTACATTTTTAGTTACTTCTATTCATACATATGGGCCAAATTTATCCTTGGTTTTCTGCCAGGGAGTTACATCAAGTATAAATTTGACCCTCTCAGTCTTTCTTACTGCTTCTGAAATCAGGTTTCCAAACAGATGAAGACTGGGTAACCATGATAAAATATTTATAGTGTAAGGCTTGCTTGACCCTGCACACCGAGAGAAATACAAAGTCTCTGCTCAAAACTAGAGCTTAATCAGCTGTACAATCACATGATTTTAAGTCTGTGAGAGACTTTCTGTCCTCCACTTGTTGCCAGTGGTTTCTGCTGTTACCTGATTAGCACATAGGTTTTGGTTTGTGGTCTCTGCTGTACCTTGAGTGTACCTTCAAGGCTGATTTGAAGCCTTTGTGATCCTGTTATCTTGAGCTCTTGGTATGTCACTGAATCCTCCAGCTTAAGTCTGAGGAGGACAGTGTCCCCAGGGAATAGCTGAGGACTGTGCCAGGTTCCAGAGACACTTCAGCAGTGCTCTGCTTCTCCTGGGAGTGATATGGAAACCTCTGTGACAGCTTTTCGCGTGAGCTTTGTGTGAGCCTTCTGTGACTCTACAGGAAATGCCACATCCAAGGAATGCTCATCTCTTGGGTCATAATGTGGTGTAAATCCTGGAATATAATTTATTTTAAAGTACAATTCTTTTAAATCCAGAAAATGCGACAGAAGCCACACAGTTTACTCACTTTCACTCTCAGGGTACAGAAAAATGCTGCTGAATTTGAAAGCATCTGAAAAACACAGCAACAATTTTTAAATTAGATATACTGATTAATATATTCCCTCTGTGGCTTTGTAGTTAGTACTTCACTAATTGTCCTTGAACTTTTTCTGTTTTTAGGAAAGACTGGCAAAACTTGGTGGATTTAGAGTGATTTTTTTCTTTCACACGTCATCCTCTGCACATTTTTTCATTTGGATTTTATTTACAGGTTATAGCAAGGTTATGCATTCAAATTTATTGTAGTGGGAAAGAAATAATAAAAAATTCATATTGGTTCACCAATAAATTAGCATATTGTAAATGAATTCAGTTTCTTCATGTCTGAGTAGGATAGAAAGGTAACAACTTTAAAAAAATACTAATATAAACACAGTAAATGTTGTAAAAATTTAGTTTGACTTCTATTTTAATTACTTGAATGACATACATTAAGGGGAGCTTACTAAGTGCAATATTTTTAAAGGAACCTTTCACACCTTACTGGGATGATGTTCATTGTGATACAATTGACTATTTTAATATCTTTTTTCTTGGAATAACTGATATAAAAAAATTTACTCACAGTGATTACACATTTTTATAATAGCTACATCTGCATATAAATTCAGCCGTTTAATGTGAATTTAGAAAATTATGTTTTCACAGGGATGAAAAAGCAGATTTTAAGACATGTACATAATTTTCAATGCAACCACTGAAAAATATATCTTCTCTGACAGACAGAACAGGCAGGATATTGAAAGCAGCTTTAAAAGATATCTCTGATCACTCCATTCAATGATATTGTAGAGTTTGTGCATTCACTGTGCAGAAACCCACAGGGGATGATTCCTTACTATCCCTGGGAGATTTATTCTAGCAACATAAAACACTCCACTGGCAGAAGTTTTTGCTCATATTTATCTTGCATTTCCCCTTTTTCAAGTGTTATTTTATTACCCCACTCTCTAACTCTGATTTATTGTATTATATGTTTTAAATTACACTTTAGTCCCTTTTATCAATTGCTATGAGAATCTGACTTTTACGGTGTTTGTGAAGTCTCTTCTTTTCTAGTTCCTCCCTAGTGTGGGAGCTAACAGTGATTAAAAAAATCTAGATTAGAAACAGAATTTTCTGGAAGGACTGCAACCTGATATACACTTAAATAAATTATTATTGTTATATGAATATTACAATCCTTCCATGTTGAATGTAACCTGCAAAGAGGGAAGGCAGTTTGGAGACGGAAACCAGAAAGTTAATGAGTTTCATTTTACATATTCAAAAGAAATTTAGCTGTTACTTTCCAGAGAAATGTATTTTTTATTTGTTTTCAAAATAAAACCATGAGGATATTAAATAAATATACCACTAACTAAGAGAAACACAAGATTTGAAACCTTGACTGTTTTAGAGATTTCCTTCTTTTCTTGCAGGAGTTCAGAAATGTGACATTCTTGTTATAAGGTTCTTGTTGACAGATAGATTCTCAGAAGCCTTGTCAGTAAGCACTTGGTGTCTATATCATGCTTCGCAAAAAAGGCCTGTTCAACTGTCCTATTTTTAGAGCAAAGAACCAGAGCACAGGGATGCAGACTCTCACCTGTGATCAGGAAGGTTCTAGGTCTCTGATCTTAACACTAGGTGAGCTTTCTACTGATGGAGCTTATGCTCAATCATTATAGAGAGAAATGATTGTATTTGTAGCATAAAAAAGTAAATAGACACATAATCATCACTAATAGAGCATTTATCTGGAGGATATTGCTCTGACAGAAAGCATTTTCCCTGTGCAGATGATCTTCCTGGGATCTCCTGTGGCTGATCACCAAAAAACAGGGAGGGCAGTTTGCTGATTTGAAGCTTGCCTTGCTGTTGCTTGGCCTTTCCTTGGCAAGCACACAATGTGGCTCTGAGGCCAAGCCATCTTTTTAAAGACAAAACAAAGTGATATTTTACAAACTTTCTCCCACTACAGAAATCAAACTTCCAAATTTCAAATGATGAACATTTGAAAGCCTCCAGTTTAATATGTGAGGCAGCTTGAGTCTACCTCTGGCAGTAAAGTAGATGTACACCTGTTCTCTGTCATCTCCTCAGCTGCCTTAAAGTTCCAGTGTGAAAATAGAATTCCTCCTGTGTTGTGAACAAGTTTACGAGCAAATACTGCTAGAGTCATTAAGGTCAATTTGAAACTGTAACAAGTTGTGTTATTTAAATTGTGGTACCTTTAAGTTACCCCTTTCCCTCTTACTCTGTATTTGTATCCCTTTTCCATTGTGAACAAGTTCACAAGTTAATACTGTTAGAGTTGTTAGTGTCAATCTGAAACTGTAACAAGTTGTGTTATTTAAATTGTTGTTAATTCTTTAGGTTACCCCTTTCAGTCTTACCCTGTATTTGTATCCTTTTCCCTTCATACTCTGTATTTGTACCCCTTTCCGTGGGGAACCACTTCCCATGCTCCCAGAAGGACTGGCACCCAGGCTGAATTTTAATGAGAGGCTGATGGTACTGTATCAACCCTCTCAAAAACAACAAAGCAACACATAAACTGCCTTTAACCCAGCAGAACCACACGAGATCACCACCAGTGACCAGAGCTGGATTCTGTTCTGTCACCATAATTTAAATGGCACCCAGCTTAGATGACACCCCTAGACTGCGAGCCAGCAGTGCCTTCCTAAGGACTCTTGTGAGGATGGAAGTCCCAGCTCTGCCAAGAGACAAAGCTGCACTCCTTCTCAGCGTTGTCCTGTGGGAGCAGTGGTGGTGTGTGCAATCCCTCGGGTTCCCCAGCCAGAGCTATTTTTAATAAAGGCCTTCTTAGAGGAGCTGGTCTCCTGGCCCTGTTTACTACATCCTGTATATTATGGATGTTGTCTAAACTTTGAGTCAAGCATGCAACCTATGCAATGACTTGGACCTCAGCAAATAATAATAAACTCCTAATCTGGGCAGATTTCCTCACCAGATATGTATTCTTTTTCAATCTATCTCATAGAACTCAGATTCTTGCCTCACAGTTACAAGCTGAAAGCTATACTAGCAGAATGATCTGAACATTAACAGTATTAACTTGAGAAGTACTGGAGGTTGTCTGCCAGCCATTCAAAATTTTTTGCTTTTGTTCTGTACAAACCACACCAGTGTTCTTTCAGCTCATGCATGAGAAGAGTTATGTCAGTTAAGATATTTAATGTAAAAATGGATCACTATATTGTCTCTCTCATATAAGAAAATCAGCCACTAGTTTATTCCTAACAAGATAAATTTATTCTAATTTTTGGCGAAATGCCCTGGAAGAGTAAGATTGAATATTGCACAGCCAAAGGAAATGTTTTCTCAAAGCCTTCATAAAAATAATTAGGGCGATTAAAATCATCAATCCTGCATTGAGTATTATCAATCCTGAGCCTCCAAATAACAATAGGCATTGTTTGGAATTCAGATTCAAACCTGTATGATGGGAAATTTTATATTGAGAATTGCTGGTACCAGAAAGTCTATGAATAATCACCATTAGATATTGACTAAACACTTAGGTTCTTTTGAAATCAATTTGTCTAGAGAGATTGAAATACCCCTGGGTCACATTTAAACTGAATACAAAACATTGACCTCCATCTGTTTTTCTATTTAAACTAAAACCAAATCAAGCAGAGAGGAGGAAGGTTTTCTAAAAATCCCAAGCTAAGATGTTAGGGTTTGATTAGGCTCATCTGGTTTTCATAGCCCAATAAGACATTCCTTTTATTGTATTAAATGTTTTGGGTATAATTTATTTTGTTTGCAATTATGCTAATTAAGGTGCTCAAGAGCCTCACATTTGAATATCACTAGATGATCAGGAGTCTTAACTGAGGAATTTTCATGCTTCTCCCTTATATGCACATCTAGCCACACTTGATTCTCTTTATTTCCATATCTTTTGAAAATCTCATTTCTAAGATTTCTGTGGACTTCTTGACTCCACAGAAAGTCACAGCTGGAGCCACAGTGCTTTGCAGAAAGAAAAGGTATAAGAAAGAAGAAGAAGAAATAGTTGTGGAATGGTGAAGACATTAGAAAAATACAGGTGCAGGAGATGGCAGGGGAAAAAGAGACCAAAAGTTCAAAGGTACAAAGCGTTATCAACTCAAACAGGAGCACTGAGACATAAAGAAGGGAGGGAATTGGCTGAGGAAGGTCTTGTGGTGACTCCATTAAGTTATACTAAAAAAGTAATCACCAGGCTTTCCATGAACATTTAAAGTTTTGGATACAGCTGTGACACTCCATCTGGTAAAATTTACATCTTCACATAAATTCAAATTATTTTGTCTTTGTGAAAAATAGCTAGGGAGCTGCTACTTAGTCCAAGTGGTAAAGCCCAGGTGCCATTTTGGGTGTGTTGATTCCTTGAACCCCACTGAACCCCTGTAGCACAGACTGAGGTCTCTTGCTGGCCTGTCATGGGACAGGGGTAAGGTAGGTGCCTGGTGGGGGTGACCTCTGGACCCTGCTTAAAGTGGACTTGAGAATAAGCAGGATTTCAGCAGGAGTCCAGTCTCACAGGAGGATTTCTTGCTCCATGCAGACTACCTGGAGTCACCTGAATTTACTGCACTTCAAGTCATCCCTGTGTTTCCCTTCATGCTCTGCTAATATTTCTCTTATTGTTACTTCACTGCCGATGTTGGTCCCTGTATTCCACCAAACCTTAAGGATAATATGTCTACTTTGCTTCCTCCCTTTGCTGTAGAAAGCTCCTTAATAGTGGCCTAGGGATTAGCAAGAGCAGGGTGGCAAGCTCTGCACAGGGTAAATGCTATTTTCCTTGCATTTCCTGTCAGCAAGCTGTGTTAGAGAGATACTAATTTGATGATATTCTGGTTCCTCAAAGTGGATGAGCTGAGTGTGTTTGGTACCAGGTGTAGCTGAAGAACAAAACAGCCTGGGCTGGGACAGGCTTGTTCTGCTGGCACACACATCAAATGGCCATCCTGGCCCTGCAGCGTCACACAGTCTGTTCTGTCCCTCTCGCCACCCCTCAGATGGTTATCGCCCTTGGCAGAGTGCACCATCCTACATCAGGCTCCTCTCAGAAGGGCTGTAGCTGAGACTTCTCAGCTTCCCTGCTTGGTTTCACTGCTTCCTTCTCAGCACAGAAAGCCCACCAGATAAAGCTGGTCAGCCACGGAATGGTGGAGAGGAAGAAAAGCAGTAGGGATGAATATAAATGACTTCCAGTGTGTGGAAGAAATGTCAGAGACTGGTGTTTCTGACCCCACAGTCTTAAGAGAGAAGGGCTTTCTTAATGGAGAAGCACTCTACTGGTTTTCACCTCCACACAGGGCAAATCAGCAGAATCTCTACATCTGTAAACTGTTTTTAGATGTAGGGAATAGGAAAACCCTGATGTTTTTCCTGTTGCGTGGCTTGGTAGTGGGAAAGGAGAAACCAAGGTCTTAATTAAAGTTTATAGTCAAGATATTAAAACACAGGGAGTGTGCACATAAATAATATTTTCTTTGCATTTTAAACCCACTCCATCTATAGTGACACCTTAAAAATATTAGAATATATTAATATTGGTTTAAAAAATATATAACTAAGGGAAAGAATATGCTTGGGGAAGCATGCAGAAGACTTTAAAATCCATAATACCATGTATAAGAAAAGTACCATTTAATATTTAATATTGGATTCAGCCTCTATCAGTTTTCTACTAGTTGGCAGAATCCTAAAGTAGAACTAATAAATATATTTGAAAAATTTTCCACCTAAAAAAACCAAAAAAACCTTAAACCGTAAATAAATCAACTGAAGAGATCTTCTCACTGGGGAAAAAAACCCTAGAAAGGCAAAAGTTGCAGAATAATGAACAGTGTTAAGGCATGTAACACATGTTCTTCAATCTTTTCTGTAAATGTAAGTGCACAGAATCAATTAATTCCAAGGTAAAACAAGGAAATAGCTCTCACTAAGCAAAATGAGTCAGCAGAACTTGTTACATTCTGGTAATATATAAATGCCACTGAAATGTTCTGTATATAATAGCTGACTGAAATGTTCTGTTTAAACATGGGAAATTGTTTATTGCAGGATTACTTCTCTTAAAACATCTGATATTTCCATAGTAAGAGGCTTTTGACAAGATGGATTGTTAATCCAATCTGATGTGGTGATTTAGATATCTGAAATATGGCATTCTGGGGTGTTTTAGAACTTGCATGATATGGAAGTTAGGAGGGATAGGCCAGCCTAGGGTTTAACCTTGACAAGTGTGCCTAAGCAGCTCCACACATAAGAGTGCTCCTGCTCCTCCCTCCCCATGTCTGACAAAATGCATAGGTAGGAGGACAATAGATAAGTACCAGGTGTACAATTAGCAGCATCAAATGATGAGCAATTGAGACCATCTAGTATGTTCCTAGCATAAGTACAATGCAACCAATCCAAAATACAGAATTTTAGAGTCGGCTTGTTTGCAATACGTGCAAGGAGACAGTTGCACAGCTGTGTGTCTATAATTCTGACAGATGATTATCCTTGCCTATTTTGTAACTCCTTAGAGGAAATATGGAGACGAAGTCTGCCCAGAAAGCCATGTGAGCAAAACGCCTGTAAGAGAACAGGGAGTAGTTCAAACTCAGTTGAACAAATCAATTTTTCAGGGTTCAGGTGTTTCTGATGAAGATACACAAAACAAAGGAGGAGGACAGTCTAGCAGGTGCATACATCTTTTTCACTTCCTGCTTGGAACACAGTTTATGTCACATGAGATGTTCATATCCCTCTGACTCTGCAAATTCTTGATCTTGATACAACTGAATCCACCAAATCATCAAAGACTTGTGGCAGGAATATGGCAGTTTTTTGAGACAACCTGGGAGAGCAGGGCTTGAGTCAGGCTGGTGGGGAAGGAATGTCAGGACAAGCAGCATCTTTGAGCTAACTAAATTCCTCAGAACTTTAAACCCAACCCAGAGCCTGAAGCTTCAGTCTTTACCCAGGTACAATACTCAAGTTGTTACTGCTATTTGTGAAAGGAGCACAACTTATTTGTCCCTTCAAACCCTCTAATTTCCCTGTATTTGCCTCCACTAATGTGTGGTAAATGTGGCATGGTAAAAGCACACAGAACCTGTAAAACACACTTCCTTTTCAGCCTGCACATTTGTACTCTACGGAGGATTTAGCCCTTATCAACCACTCACTGGAGTCACACGTGAATGCACAGCAGAGATTTGTCACTAGGTTAAACATTAACTGACAACACTTATGAACCTGGACACCAAAATTCGTGGCTTATTCAGCTTAGTCATCATCCACCTTGAAGGAAGTGAGGGGGACCTATAAATCACTCCAATCAATTACCCCCTCCCCCTAAGAAATGTAGTCAAAGCACTCCAGAAATAAAACCATATGGCACAATCATGTCAGCTCTGTTTATATAAGCTGTTCCTAGAAACAGCAGTAGTGTAATAGCAGATTTCCATATACTGAATCAATATTTGAGTGTTTGAGACCAGGTGTTTTATAAGATGCCATTAAGTGAACAGAGCACATTAGCAGGTTCAAAACAGACTGTGGAGGGTTCCTGAGCCCCAGTGTCTCCACTTGCATTCCTCAGTCTCACAGCACCAACATGTACTCTCCAAGTCCTTTTGATTGGATTCAGCAGACCCAGACAGATTGTGACTACTGTGCCTTGTTTTTTCTCAGAGAGTTTCATGCATTTAGGACCAGCAATAAGAAACTAATGAGCTCCTTGTTTATTTGACTAACAGCTCCTGGTAGATGTGCTCATTGGGTTACACAGGCTTTCAGTGGTCTCATTTTTGCATTGCATTGTTTCTAGGTTGCAGTGTGGTGGCTTTAGCTGTACATTAATGAGTGCTGCATGGCTGGAGACACTTATCTGTCATTCAGCTTCAGACAGAAAAGCACAGGCTGTGCTGACTGACTTGTTCCAGTCAAGCACTTGGTACAATTGTAGATGTATGGTTTGAAATACAAGGTATAAAGTTTTACTGCAGTCTTATCAGTATGGAATTTAGCCTGTGTGCAACAAATACAAGATGTGAAATCAAAATTATATGGGAATGATTCTGGCTATTGCAACTCTTTTGTGTCATGATGTTTATGACTATGTATTTTTGCATTATTTAGGATTTTAAACCACTATCTGAAAACCAGAATATTTTACAGTCTACTGAAAAATTAATATTTTCCTAGATATATGGTACTTTATAGGAATAAAATCCACGTTACATGTGTCTGCATTTTTCCGTAGCAGCAGCCGAATTAAAAATGAGAGAGCAAATGTTAACTTTTTCAATTTTCCTCAGGGAGAAGCAAACTTAATGTCTACCATGAGCTCTTGGAAGCTCCCAGACTGCTGAGGTGATGGATGACATAAACATATGTTTCTGCTTTTGTTCCTCCACTCTCCATTGCTTACTCCCAGGTCAGCTCTAACCTGCTACTGAAAGAATATTGAAGACTTTTGCCCAGGTACTTTTGTTGATTCCAGTCTGTTTGATGATATACTGTCAAATTTCTCTGTATAAATAATAATATTAATAAATATATAATAAGAAAAATAATTATTATAGGTTATTGACATGTAGTTATTTTAAGCAAATTATCACCATGTTTATGACAACTTTTGTATGTAAACAGAGATTTCTTTAAAAGACAGTAAATTCTAGTGGTTAGAATATGGGTTTAAAAGGACAGTAACTCAAATTTGCTTTGTTAGTTTCCTTTTTAATAAAATATTTGAACACTGGATCCAAATATAGATAATGAAAAATATTTTTTATTCCTGTAAATTTGAGGTCATAAGTCTCATTAGTGTTTTTTTGATCAAAAATCTCTATTCCTCACCCTCAAGTTTAGCTGGAAATTAAGATTAAATCTGACTTTCCATTTTGCATAATATTCAGTTTACAAAGTTTGACAAACTGCAATGTCTTAGTGCCATCTTTCTGATAACTGATTGTTTTCTATCATTGTTCCTTGCAACACCAACACAAACCCAATTCCACTTTTGGAAAAGCCTGGAAGAAAATAACTGGCAAAGGATTTCTAGTGGTCTAGCGGCGTTCTGCAATTCTACAACACTCTGGGGGCAACCAAGACAATACTGGCAAGAGCATTTTATTAAATCAGAATAGGACCTGGCATAGGTGGGCTCCAACAATATGCATTTTTTAAGAAGAAGTTTCCAAAAATTAACCTGTCATCTTATGAATCTTTATTGTTTCTTTGTGTGCGTGTGTGTGTGTGTGTGTGTGTGTGTGTGCGAGCGCGCATGTGTAGAAAATATTGTTTATCCATTGCTAAGTCTTCCAATGAGAGACTGGATATTTTAGTTACAGTCAGTGGGCACCATCTAGTAGCATGCTTTTGTGACAGATTTATTATGATAATCAATGTGGAGTTTTTATTTTTGTGAGATATTAGAAACTGCCTGTGAAATTACTTTATGTTTCTTTACTTTATGGGTCTTTTAGGAGTGATATTGCAGCACTGAATGAAAATAAAACATTGCTCAATGGTTCATATGGCACTCAGATGTCACAACAATAATAATGTAGATGAAGGAGAATAAAACAAATGTGAGAACTCAAAAATTTGCTTTTCTGGGGAAAAAAAAGGGAAAGTATACTTTTTGGATGTTTTATCATGTTCCACTGCAGACTCTTGATAGAAATTTAACTGGGATAGAACCTAGATACCTACACACCTAGTTTGTAGGAAATAGATAGCTATCCAAAGATTGTTAGAAACAAGATCCTTTTTTGGCTGTATGTCAGGTATCTGGTATACGTAGCCCAAATACTGTGGCTAATAGCAGAAAATGTGTTGTTTTCTGATTAGCCAATGCAGAATAGGCAAAAGATTGAAGTATTATTTCATTTGTTGAAATTTTACAATATTTCTAAAAAATTGAAGTAAAATATTCCAATCTTTTTAAAATGGAAAAAGAAAATTTATAGAAGTTACTTTTTTAGGCAATTTTGTTATATTCCATTTATCCTCCAGTTCTCTTCTGTGACCAAAGCTTAAGCAAGATGCCCCAAGTTTCCTTTTGTCAGAGCTTAGGCAGTCCTTCATAGGAGTTCTACAACCACACTCTATCTTGGAATTCAGAACTGGAATTCTCCACCTGATTCAGAATGAATCTGTGTTTTAATAAATATAAGGATCCTGAACCAGATCCTAATCAAAACGCATGATCAGAAAAGGAAGATTGCACATGTGTTGTGATTGCAATAAAATCCTTCAGCCTGGTGATTGAAATTCACTTTCAGATTTAAAATGACAAAGTTGTTTTTCTGTTTAAGATTTTTGAACTGATAGTCCCAATTAGTTTGAAACAGAGTGTTTAAAGATCAGAATTACATATGGGACAGAAGCTTTAATTAAAAAAAATCTTTCAAATTCCATATATTTTAAATTCTAGAAGCCTTGCAACCCAAAAAGCACATAAGAACAAACTGGGATTGTCAATTGAAAAGTTTAGTGTTCTTTTGGGCACTGAAAAAGAATCTTCATCTTAGTAAACTTCTACCAGTTTATTACTGATGCATTTTTTTAGACCTTATTAGAAGTTGAGACTTCTGAGCCCTGATTTATCCTCTACTAGCAACGAGATACCATGAAGCCATGCACTCACTTTCCACAAACCTCTTCTTGCTGGGATGGGCAAGGAAATCAGAAAAAAAGTTGGGGACTTATGTGTTGAGATAAGAATAGTTTTATAAGTGAAATTAATATACTAGTAATGATGATGATGGTGATGATGATGGATCAGAAAAAAACAGAGGAGTAAAACCCCAGGGAGGCGAGTGATGCACAGTGACGCGGGTGCTCAGCACCTCTGGCCGATCCCAGCCCATCCCCCAGCAGCTCCTGGCCCCCCCAGCCACCTCCCCCCAGGTCACATCCTGGCCACTTTGGTCTGTGTATGGAATATCCCTTTGGCTAGGTCAGGTCAGCTCTCCTGGCCGTGCTCCCCCAGCCTCTGGGGCACCTGAGCAATGCAGAGCTCAGGACACTGAAATGTCCTGGATTTAGGGTGAGCGCTGCTGAGCAGCATCCCAAACATCTCTGGGCCACCAGCATGGTTCTCACACTGAATGCAAAGCACAGCAATGTATACTGGCTGCTAAGAAGAAAATTGACGCTATCCCAGTTGAAATAGGGCAGCTGTAGACTGTGAGATTTAGTAAGGTAAATGTCAACATTTAACTTAAAACCATTGAGTAAAACTTTGACAAGTAATTTCAACTTTTTTCACCTACAAAGAATTCTTTCATGTATTCACAATTATGTGTGCAAATGTATGCCTGTGTGTGTTAAACCTTTCCATATCAAATATTCTTTCTTCTTTCCCATGTTTTCAAGGCAAAAATCACATATTTTCAATTGTAGAAAGATTTTGTGCTCTACTAATGTACGTTTGTATAATGTAGCAATTTAAAACTGATTGTTACATTTCATTAAGAATTGATCTGTGGCAGTGTTTTGACCAAAATTCCAGAAAATGAATGTTATCGAATGATGAGTTCGGTTTGATATGAATAAAAGAAATCATGTTTGCTGTGTTTAACTATGGATTGAAATAAAAAATAAGTACTTAAGAAAAATTCAAAATGCCACTAACATTATTCTTCTGAAATGTGAACATGAAAAAGGAAGGTTTTGAAAAGATACTAAAACGATTTTGAAAAGATACTTTTGTGGTAACAAAATCCCACAAGTATTTTAACTATCTCTAAAATATTGGCTTCCTAATTGAAACCCAAACAATCCTGCTTTTACTGGGAATCCTTCATAGTGAAATGTCCTTCATGGGCTTTTTCTGGGAACAGCAAATACTGACTCAAACATTGTCCTCGTTAAAAAAAATAAAAGTAAATTCCCTTTAAAAGTCAAAAGAATAAACTAGTTAATGTGCCTACTCTCATATCCATCCTAAGTATATTATGATTGCCCTCAAGAGACAGCATTACAGTCTGCTGAGTTTTCAGTGATGATACTTGGTCTTTGATTTCTCCACTGCCAATACACTCTGCTTAGTAGGGTTAGTAGGGGAGAGAGAGAAAAGCTGTTTCCTGGCTACTGTTACAATTTAGTACATCTACTGAATTTTATTTTCTTCTTTCTGTTCCCCAGGAAATATGTTTCATATCCTGTCCATCATAACTTCACCCTAAAAAGCTCTGAATTAACTATATTTTAACTAAAGTGTCTTCTAAGCAACTCCTCTATTCTCCTTGAGTTGATGTCAAAATCTCCTGGGAATGATGCAGTCCTTTCTTCCCTTTATTAAGTTTACTATCGAACACCAGTGTAATCCTGGAACATACTGACAGATGTTTTGAGAACCCTGACATTGTTGGTTCATGAAAAGGAATGCATGAAAGTTCCTCTTTTTTAATTTTCCTTGAGATAATCGGTCATGAAAAAGTTTTTAATCCTTAGGAGTTTAGCTATTGTATTTAATTTGATAGGATAATTAAGTTTGAAAAGGATCTCAAGGTGTCACTCCTTCAATCTATATTCACCTAAACTCTTTGTGATTAATGGGAAAAAAAGGGAAATATTAGAGTCCAGCTCAGAATTCACCCTTTGACCTACTGTTTTTTACTGGATCCAGTAAAAGCTTAAATTCCAAATGGAAGCAAAAAGATAATTTAAAAATTATAATTAAGCTACAAAAATTATTGTAAAATATTTATTTAGCAAAACCCTTCATCTAATGCCAAAAATATATTTTGTTTGTTTCAGTGTTATCTTAAAATATAGAAAGCTAATTCCTTGAACTGTGGATTTTAAATGGATCAGTTTTTTACCTATGTTTTCTTTTTTATGTTTTCAAGAAATAGAAAGACAAGATAAATATACTCACCAAGAGAATGACCAACAGGTTTATAATTGGGTTTGGTTACTTACTGGGTGATTGGGGTTGGTTGCTCCTATCAGCTTTCCTTTCTAAAACCATAGCTAGAAAAATAATAGAGGCTTCTTTTTACTTTAAAATGGAACTATAAAATAGTAAGACATCTTTACATCTAGCATAATAATTTTTATTTTGTTCTTCTTTCTTTCTTAATCATGGGAAGAGGTAATTGGTGATTGTAGATGTACTTCAAAACAGGGGAAAATGAAAAAGCAAACCTAATTAACTGTGAAAGCAGAAGGGAACGATCTACTCTCCAAAAGCTTTAAGCAGTTCAAATCCCACTTTGTGGTAGCTGTAGAATCCCTTGGCTAAAATAGATAGGTAGCAATTTCCAGAAGAAATAACAAGATTTCTCAAGAATACAACTACTAAAAAATGAATGATACCCAGGACATTTACACCAGGCAGTCTTGGAGAAGTATTTTTGCAAAGACTTACCTCCAAATTTAACATCTAACTATGTTGCAGATTTATTTTCACAGCCACCAACACAAACCAGCATCTGCACTGGTAGACTGGCTCTTTCTTAGGGAGAGAACAGACTCAAAGCCGAACCACATATTTTTGGCTTAAGCTTTTGTGGATTTTTTTTTTTTTATCCTGAGCATGCCAAGATAAGGTATATGCTTGGAAACTTCTCTTGCTTGGACAAGAGTAAAACAAGACATTATTTGTAATGTTGATGCCTTCCAGGCATCTCTTCTTTATAGGAAAAGATACAAATTTGTACCTTCTGCATAACACTGGTCTGAGATAAAGGAATATCTGAATCTAAGGAGTGAAGTAGATGAACTTCTGGAGTACTTTCCAATTTTATATTGCCATAATTTTATTATATAAAGAATCTGCAGTTATAATCAAGAACAATGCTTATTGGTCATATGGTTGATAAATTACATAGCAAGTATAAAGCATGCATATTATTTTGACAAGAAAATAATTTTCTTTTTTGTGAGATGGCAGTGAATTGAAAATTATAAATTGCAAATCCTTGTACTTGTAAGAACAACGTATCAAAACTGTTTCTACATCTCCAGTATAAAAATATTTTCCTTATTCTTCTGTTCTATTCTTGTGATAATCCACAGTTTTAAGAACAGAGGCAACTATTAACCCATTGTCATTTGTAGAACTATCTTTTTGGACTGATTGAATATGATACAACAACATTTAGTTTTAGAATTTAGAATTCTTTTTGTGCCTGTTTACAGTTACTTCTTTTGAATATATAAAGTCAGTTTAAAAATCTGTGGTGCAGAGACTTAAAAAACTAAAATACTTTGAGGTAGGAAATATATCTCCATCTATTTGAAACTGCAGCCATTCTGTTAATAAAAAATAGTTTGGCATGTTGCATTTAAATTTTCATCTGGCCTGTAAGTGGTATTGTTGTGACTTTAGTGGGAGTCTTGACAATGTTTCAAGAACAAGAAAATATTATGTGAGAATATTATAGTGGTCTATAACTCTAAATATACTTCAACATCCTCAATCATTGCCACTATTTGAGATAAGAATCTTCTCAGATTATTTTGGAAATAAAATGCAGTCATATATGGTTTTTTGGTGACATGTCCCTCAGTGAAGAGTGTCTTAGAGAAGACTATTGTAAGCCACACATATCAGGTTATTGCACAGATAATTTAGAAACCAAGCCAAAACTCTGTGAGTGATTGGATTTATCTGACACATCTATTCATTTTAAGGTGACTACCTTACTACCTTGCAACTTTTACTTGGTTTACTTTCCTGAGGGTTATTGTATATATACTTAGTGATTTCTAGAATAAAGTTTGTTATAAAGTATTTTAAGGATATTGAAATAGAAAGCTTCAGACTAATGCTTTTATATATTTTTATACACACATATATAATATACTTCCATTCACTTTGATCAAAACTTCAATCCAAAAAACTTCAAAATATAGAAACCCTGTAAATCAAAAATGCAAACTTTCAAAAATTTTTCCATTTTATATGTTTTATAGACATAAAACTGGGCTTCACTCACCATTCACTGTTTGCAGTTCACTTTGGAATTATTGACCACACACACAAATTTGGGTCAGGGCAGAAAATAAAGCATGTGGCCTCTTCCAGTAATAACTCATGGTTTGTTAACGTTCAGAATCTTTGTACTGTTTTTTCACAGTTTTAGTTTAGTGAAGAGAAGAAAAATCCCTTGTATTTCAAAACTTTAATTTTCTTTACATTGTTTCCTGCTTGATGTACATTTTGCATATGATTTTCATCTAAAGTAATGAAAAGGATCATGTCTTGTTGTTAAGAAATCCCTCAACTATTTCTACATTTTGCTTCTTTAGGGTCCTCTTTTTTTTTTTTTTTTTAATCAAGTTTTTCTTAAACTTTAATCCTAATGAATAATTATTTGGATTAGGAATTAGCATCATCCTTTTAGATCCATGCTTTTTTTAACGCTGGCTCTTACCTGAAGATCAAGATAAAGTAGTGCATACCTTTGTGCCAGTACAGTTGGTATGCATTTTATCAACAGTGTTCTATTTAACTTCTGTGTTAAACAAGGATTCCTCCTCGCAAGGATGTGAACAAACAAATTTTCTGGAAAAGTAGCCTTCAGAAAAAAATAGGTTTTTTCCTGAACTCCTTTCATATTCTGTCTAATTCAGCTTCATTCTCAGTGGAGAATTCTTTGTCTTTAGTTGCCTCCAGAATCAGGAAATAAAAGGACATATAGAGCAGTGTAAAGATACTGATATACTGAATCTTGACAGATAACATTATTGTTTCCATAGTATCCTGGCCCACAGGACTGAGAAGAAAATCTTCTGTGACTGTCATTTCAGGTATGTGTAGTTTTGCTTCACAACTGGTAGAAAAAGTCCCTGACTTGTTACAGCTCTCTCCTGAATGTTCATTGTAATCTTTGGAAACAGGTTACTAGGATTAGTAAATCACTTGTCTAACAGATATTCTTCTCCTTAAAGGTCCTGCTCTAACCCAGGACTCACAGTGTGTGGAAACTGTTGAAATATAATGTGTGAAACTCTTTGCACATACCAGCAGCTTTGACCCAAGCTATTTGTAAATTATGACTTTGCCTAAAATTGCAAACATATCCATCCTTCTTATTTTCTGGGATATTAAAAGGTTCAAAGGGTAAAAAAAAATAGAATTGACACATGTAATAATGTTTTCTCTATACGAGCCTGATTGAAATTTTATTGTAATACTTGATTTGAGATATCTGAATGATGTGGAAAATCTTATAGCAAAAATATAAAATTGCGTAATTGTACTAATAAAGCTTTAGAAAATTTCCATTTTAAAAATGAAATGTTTCAGCAAATTTGAGGCAGTTGCAAGTGCCTCAATAAGTTGTTTATTTCACTAAGTGCTTCAGAACTTTTTCTTTCACCCTATTTTATATAAATTTGAGCAATGTTTTTATATATTATTCTCATTAAAGATCTTTTTTACTTATTAAATCTGTACTAGCAAATCCATTTCTGTTCTATAACTACCATCATCAACTTCCCATGAAAATGCTAATTTTTTTTTTCCTGTTTTTCCACTATCGTAAAGCACTTTTGTCTACCTAAAAAATCTACTGCAGGTAGCCAGGAATAGTCATGCCTTGTGTGTCCACAGATAAACCTTTTTTTCTCATATAAAATGACACTGGCTACCCACTAGTGAGTGGTCCAAAGCAGCCAGCAATAGATAACATGACTTATTTTTCTTCAGGACATAAACTGATATTCCTAAAATGTGTTTATAAAGTGAGACTGAAGATTTTCAAAATATTTGAAAATTGTTTTGTAGGGAACCATTTTTGTTTTATATAAAAAGGATATTTTTCAATTACCAAATCCTTTTTCAGAAGTTTTCCCACACTTCTGTGTTATCTGAAAATTTTAACCTTTCATGACAGTGCAACAGGTTAGAATGAATGGGATGGATTTTTCCCTTACAATAACAGAAATTCAGAGCTCAATTATCATTATTCATATCTAAACAAAACTAATGAATCAGGTTTATAGCACTAATTTTTCCTAATTTCTCAAATCCCTATTTTTTCACAATGGCAGTATATACTTTAAGCTCTTACTGTTTACAGATATACAGGAAAACTGCAGGAAGCGTCCTGGGTAGAGTGGATGTGAATGAGTTTGAATTCTATATACATATAGCTATGGATAACTGTACATTTTAAGAGGCAGGGACATCTTTATCTGTGGATTTTTTTCTCCCTTAAAACTAAGTCAAAAATTCTGATGAAACATCCTGAAGGAGGCTAACAAATGGACCACAGCAATTAGTAGTTAGGGAGAATGTCCCTATACTTGACAGGAAAACTGTGCACACAATGTTGTTGGCTATTTATTTTTCTATAACCCTTCTTAGCAATCACTGGAATTCTTTAAAAGCAATATTCTAGAATTATTTAGAGGTGAAAATACAGATTGCTGCTTAAACAAATCAGTTTCTCATGGATGCCAAGTAATCTCTGAGGTATTGCACAGAGGAGTGGGACAGCTCATAGCTGACACCTACTTGTAATGCTGCCAGAGTCAGGGGTCTTCTGCCAAAACTATGTCTTTGAGTGTTTAATGTATATTAAAGTAACCTGAATGTGGTCAACAAAGACTGAGATGGAAAACAGTAAGTTACAGGTGATGTTTTTCTAGTCTCTCTCAGTATATCACATATTGATATAAGCCTAGATGCTTTTCTTCTCGCTTCACCATTTTCAATTCTCTATATTGCTTTGTCGAGAGGACTGGATATTGAATAAGCAAATAAAAGCAAATTTAACTGGGCTTGTCAAAGCAGATAGGGCTTGTGTTATACACAGTCAATGTAAGATTAATGGAAGCAATTCTGGAGATGCAGATATTGCAATGATCAGCAATATGGATTTCTATACAAATAATTAGACAACATTATGCATAATTCACAAACAGACTGCTCTGCATTAGACCGGACTTTAGTATCATGAGGAAAAGAAATCTAAAAAGACAAATAGGTATTTTGATAAATGATCAGTTCCACCCTCTTTTGCTGTTTCTCCCTTCTGAACATTGTATTATATCTGTGATCGAGCTTTTTGCGCTTGAACCTCGTGCCCTTGCTCTGGCGAAATGTGTTGACCTCCAGGAATGGCTAGAAAGCCAAAACTTATGTCCTTGGACTGCTGAGACAGACTGTCAAATTAATAAATACCTACTGTGAAAAAACTGAACACCCCAGAAGAGAAACATCCTCAGTAGTTTCACTTGTATGACCTACCTCCTGCATATGTCCTGATGTGCACCTCATTGGCTTCAGCTGGACTCAGGAGTATTTCTGTGAATTAAACATAAATCAGTTTAATTGTATGCTTAAAACTACATGTCATCCAGTCCAGTCTGTACAAGTAAAACCAATCTAATATCTTCCTCGCCTTCTCTATGATATGTATTAGATGTATATCCGGCTTAAAGCATTTGTAGTCCCTCATATTTTTAAACTTATTAAATTTATGAAAATTTAAACATCGAATAAGACTAAACCCCATATTTTTTATCCAAAAGGTGATGGGTTCAGACTAGATACTAGGAAGAAAGTTTTTGTGATGAGTGTGGCAAAACACTGGAACAGGTTGCCCAGAGAGGTGATGGATGTTCCATCCCTGTAAAAGTTCAAAAGTTGGACGGAGCCCTGAGCAAACTGATCAATGCCCCAGCTCTTTGCAAGGGAGTTGGGCTAGATGGTCTTTACAGATCCCTTCCAACAAAAATTCCATAGTGATTTTATGATTCTATATAGCCTAAATATATAAAATCAAGTGAAAAAGTAAAAAAAAAATATTATCCAGTAATCTATTTCCTATCTTCTCACCTGAATTAATAGGAAGGGAGAAAAGAAAAATAAGTACTCCTACATCATCATATCATACAGGGACATACTACAGAAATTAATACTAATGGGTATGGAGAGGATAACTTTTGCCCCTTCCCAGTGTATATGTGCCCAAAATACTCCCCTTCACATTAAAGCAGTTAGTAAGAATGAAAGCCAGGATGCTAGCCAACTGCTGATATCTCAATTAGGAGCATTTTCTTACTATTTCAAAGAAAAATAAAATAATTTAAAATTAAATTTAAAGTCATATTTCTTAAATGTTCAAAACAACAGGTAAAAAAGAGAATCAACTCTATCTGAGGAATTTTTCATTTACTTGTTCAGCTGAACAACAGATATCAGAGACATGAAGAAAGGAAGCCACATGTGATGTATCACTGATAGAAACCTAATGCCAAAACTGTAAACATAATTTAGACATTGAATATTTCTCAGTCCATTGAATTTGATGCTGATAGAGATAGACTTCCTTTGAAAGAGCAATGATCTACATTCCTTTTGATCAATGTCTTGGGACAGTCTAATATTATTTCACTTTAGGGTAACAACAAGACTGCAATTGTTTCTTTGTAGAATACTTGAGCATAGGAGAACTGTCTAAAAGATTAATATATATGGAATGTTAATCAATTGTGACTGTGACTGTCTGCACGTACATGTCTGTATGTCACAAGGTGGCTTTACAAATATCCATGGGAGAAAAATTTCATTTTTGTCCTGGTCGACCATGCCTATCTTCAAATGGTGCTGTGAGGATATATTCCCACCTTCAGAGCCACGAGTATTGATGGTGTCCTCAACATTTCAGACTTGAAACTTGCATCTAACTGGTCACATGTGGATATTTCTTCCTGACTTACATGTGTGCATGTACAAACTATGTTCAAGCTAAAATGTGAGCCTGGCTGTGCAGAGCTATGCCTTATATTTGACTGAGGAAGCACCTCACAGCAATTAAAATATGTTCTAGTCTCCTTACACACAGTGCTGACAGCTGGATATTACCATATGAATGGAACCATTTTTGGGATCAAGTAAGGTAATAAAAAACATATCCTTGTGCTGCAGGTGTAATCAACCTGGTTTTGCACTAAATCTGGAATTCTTTTCTGCTGGTGGGTATGCACCAGCAAAAAACCCTCTTTTTTGCTGGGTGGAATGTAATTCAGGCAGCTAAAATTTTTTTCTTGATTTGGATTTTTTTTTTCTTTGTTTTTACATTTTTAAAGTGAAGATACAAAATTTCTCACAGCAAAGTTCAATTCCTAAATGACGTTTAAGCTAAATATACGTAATTTTAAGAAAAGGAATGAAATATATGGAAATAAAATCAAGTGTTTTGTTTTATTTTCAAAGGTCCCTTCATCTTATTTCCTTGACTATTTTTGTTTCATGAGCAAGATAAAATGGGTCTTTTCAGAACTCTAATAAAAAGTCTAGTGCAACATGTAAACTTCTCAGCCAAATATGCTATAAAACTGGTCAAACGTATTAAAAGTTCAAATAAATGGCATTAAGACAGTACAACTTTTTCTCATTTTAAAAGCAATAACTATTTTTTGGTAATTATCTACACCTCAGAAAATTTGTATGTCAGCTCCTGGATAAAATGATCATACATATATATATAAAATGATCATATATATATATATATATATATATATATTTATTTATTTATATATATTTATATTTATATTTATATTTATATTTATATTTATATTTATATTTATATTTATATTTATATTTATATTTATATTTATATTTATATTTATATATAAAATCAAAATGAATGTGAATTTTTACAACTGCCAGGGTTGTGCAGGCTGTTTAAGGAGTGAAAAAGAAAGAAGTTCTTGGTTTCTACTGATTCTGCAAAATGAGCAGTATTTATCAACGTTTTCTCTTCACAGCAAAAGGACTGGGCATTTTAGAAAATTGACTTTTATCTTTAGGATGGGTGGCTCTCAATTTTTGTGCATAAACTTTCCAGTATATGTACTGATATAACTCCAGAGAAAAATCATGATGTTTACCTCTAGTCAAGTAATGGAGTTCAAACAAAGCCAGGAGAGAAGTAGCATACTCTTAAGAAGAAGCCAAGGTTTTGTATAAAAGAAATCTCTAGGAATGTCTTCTCATATTTTCCTACTGCCTTGTCCAAAACAGTGGACTTGAAGAGGCTTAACACTGACAGGTTAGCAAGCAATACTGATGTGATAGCTTGGAAATTTCTTTAAGCAATATTCAGTTATGCTACACATAACACAGTTACATTTATTTAGAAAATAAGTAATGTTTCAGTCTTTTCTCTGAAGCAAAGAAATCTAGTGGGAAGTAAACTATCAGGTGGAAAAATATTCAGATGTTCCCTTGGTGGTTCCCTACACTTGGTGGTGCTCTCAGGGGTGGTGTATGCATTGATACATGACAGTTCTTGAAAAACAGCAAGGTAGAGCAACTCTATTTCTGCAAACTAAGGATGGTATTACCCATCCTAGCATTGCTTTCACAGGCAAAGCCACAACAAAATTAACACAGTTCTCTCTCCCTCAGGGTATCCACTTAAGAGAATTTTCATACAGGTCCATGGTAATGAAAGCTGGAAAACAACAATATTTTTGTTCAGTTCTCCTCAAACAGGTAGTTAAGGTCTCTTAGAGACCAGCTGAAGGGAAGGAAATGTGAAGGCAGCAATTTTCCTCTCTAAGAAAACCAGAGGACAGAGGACACCCCATTGCTAGAAGGCTCTTGGGAAGACAGGGTTAGTTTGTCTAGTCTGTTTTGTATGATAGATCAAGACAGTTGTGGCAGGTCATTGTCAAATGTTTAGAATATCCCTATTAAACATGCAGGAAAAACACTGAGGCACAACGGAATAACTGCACTGCAAGCTATTGTTGAAGAGAATTTGAAAACTGAAAAACTTAACCTACTAAAATATGTATTTCTTATTGGTGGAAGCCTTGTCAGATAATGTTCATGGAAAAAAATATTAAAACCCGTAGGAACAGATAAATTGTAGGTGCTGCATGTTATACTGCTTGATAATATGGAAAGCTTAATCCACAAAGGAGTCATTTATGTGACTGCAGAGCAGAGCTAGCCAATGCATTCCCAGACTTACATAGTCCTGGTTTATACAATTACATAGCTGAAATGTTCCATGCTCAGAGGCAAGAGTTTATTTTGAAATATGCAAAATTATCTCTTAAGCAATTTTTATGTTTGAGGTTTGAACTAGTTATTTACAGTCCTTGAAATTGTACTGATTGTTTTGCTTAAAAAAACAGATGTTCCAAGCTAGAATACACATTAAGATAGAGAACTAAAAGTGAAAGGTGTCACAGAGAACCTCTCTTCATAAAAGACCAAAAAAGATGAAACTTAATTTGAAATTAGGTATATCTTTATTCACAATATAATAATGAACCTTACCGTGGCCCTTACAATGCCATCATCTACTCTCCTGGCCACCTACTCAGTCCTGCCACATGATGTTTTCATACTGGGCTTTCGGAGCTGGGGTTCTGCTATGTAGACAGAAAAATATTTTTTTTAAGTCATAAACTTCTGCATGAAAACTCAAATATGGAGTTAGACAAGTTTAAATCAGTTGCAGGCTGCTATTAACACCAAGTTATTAGCAGAATAGAGAAATGCATTTCTTGTATTTGAAGGCATCTGAATCTTTGAAGGCAGTTGTCTTTTGCCACAGTTTCCTGAAAAACACAGATTAAAGAATCTTGCTTAGTGTTTCTTGCATTTTGTTTTGACTTCTCTCTTTTCATTCCACTTACGATAAATCACGCATCATGGAAAAGCTAGATATTTCACTTAACTAAGACTTCTGCTTTGTAGTGAAATCTCTTGATTCTTGAGGAATTATCTAAGCTTTCTGTATAGTGCCTGGGAAAAGAGTGAATAACTAGGAAAGAGATATGAAATACTCAGGGAGCAATATTTTGCCTTAGTTCTGCATTCTTCAAAGGCCAGGTATTAAACACGGGGGATCTTAAAAGGAAAATGTTTCTATCCCATCCATGGACTGTATTTTGATTGTATTGTGAAGTAAAAAATTCCTCTGTCATTGGCCAGGGCTTTTTTTCTCAAAATACTTACTCAAACATATGTATACAAAAAAGACACAAAATTAAATACACTAAAATTAAAACTGATATTCAGAATGTATTCTGAATAAGCTGACCAGACCCAGAACACCGGAACTGACAATTCTTTGTGTCCAACTCCATCATGATTTAGGCTCCATCATGATTTACTTCTTCCCTTTATGGTTACACAAGACAGCCAGGAGTAACCGGCAGTGAACTTGACTGAGAAAGTCTGCATGATTTTTCTTTTCTCTTTTAGCAGGTGAACACTAGGAAAGGTGGCCCTAGTCACAGGATGAAGTCTGTACAGAATTTATAACAGATGTTTAATGCTTCTGATGTTTAATGCTGTGTTGGAAGACTAATCTTGTTGGTCATTATATCTTGTATTGCTCCCCCAATACTGATAAGTCAAATATTAAAACCTGAAATCTGAATGACAAAACTGATCTCAAGCCAAAATTTTAATAAAAAATTGAAGCTGAAAAGGATTTGCTTCTTCCATTTATGGTTACTTGATAAGATTTCTATTTTGTGAATGTTCTACATACTCAAACAAGTATTATCCTGTTGATTTAAAAGTTTTCAATTAATTAAAAAAAAGGAAAAATCAATAAGGCTTTTTGAAGTGTTTTGTATTTATCATTCTCTATGGAATAATTTACTGGAAAGAAATTCTGGAGGTTGCAATAAGACAACAAATTGCATTGTATTCATTCTGATCTATTTCAAAGATGCATATCCTCTTGAAAGATGAAAGTGAAATGGCAATGTGAAATCAATTGAAATTATGTATTCAATTGCTCTTTTAAGTGTTCCAGCCTAAATATTACTTGACAATTTAGACAGATTAAATTAGTATTCATTGAATGAGTGGAGTTTTGGCACAAATGCTGATGACAATTACCAGAAATTATCTCTGCATTGAATATTTATTGTAAATGACAACTGGATTACCAAGTTTTCTGTGGTTTCCAAAGATTAACTGTAGATTAATATAGGCCTATGCAATGTTAGAATGCCTCAATAAGAGAAAATTTCTGTTGGGTGCTTTTAAGATGAAGGGTGAGTACAAAAACTAGAAGGAAAACTTCATAGATTAAAAGTATAGAATCAAAACTATTAAGATTCTTATTGTTTTTATTTTCTGATTTTCTCAAAATCTTAGATGCATCTGTACAGAATGGGAGTGACCTGATAAAAAACAACTCTGCAGAGAAGGATCTGGGAGTCCTGTTGGACAACAAATTTTCCATGAGCCAGCAGAGTGATCTTTTGGCCAAGAAGGACAATGGTATCCCGGGGACTATTAGAGATTGTTGTCAGTTCTGGGAGCTGATCCTGCCCCTCTATTCAGCCCTGGTGAGGCTACATCTGGACTCTGTGCCCAGTCATGGGCTCTGTGCAGCAGATTAGGGAACTGGAGGCCCTCTATTACACAGAAAGGCTGAAAGAGCTGGGCCTCTTCAGCTTCGAGAAGAGGTGACTGAGAGGGAGCCTCATCAATTCTGTCTCAGTGTCTGCAGAGGAGGGACCAGGCTCTGCTTAGAGGTGCTGAGGCAACAGGCAGCAAGTGGTACACAGAGAGTTCCATCTGAACATGAAGAAGACTTTTATTTTGTGACTGCACTAGAGCAGATTGACAGAGAGGTTGGGGAATCTCCCTCACTGGAGTTATTCCAAAACCATCTGGACACAATCCTGTGCTGTGTGCTCTGGGATAACCCCGTGTGAGCAGGGAATTTGGACCAGATGAACCTCAGTCTCACAGCGGTCCCTTCCAGCCAGACATATTTTTTGATTCTGTTATTTTGTGACTATGTCATTTTTATTCATGAAACATTTTCTTCATTAACAAAGCCTTTTGGACTAAGAATATAAGCTTAAAATGGGGTTTCATTGTGTTAAAAATATTGATTTTGTACTGTTAATCTCAACGCTTTTGAAATCACTGCAAAATCTGACTTATTCCTTAGTCAAGAAAATGTTCTACCCAAGTAGATTTTATTCCAAAAATCAGGTGGGCAGGAGTGTCCCCTTTGATTTAACATTGGAAGAGTATTCATTATTTTAGTCTAATGCTGAAATCGGACATCTGTTTAATTTTTCCTTAAAGAAAAGAATCTCGTCTCATAGAACAGATGTCAGCATCTTCCCAGACAGCTCATCCATTTGATTTGCTAATTTCACACTTAGAAAACATTTCCTAGTAATCAGCCTATTTTTTTCCTTCTACCTCGTCTGCCCCAAGCATAAGGAATAAATTATTTTTGTTTGCAACAACTATATTTAAAAATGCAAAAAATATTATGTCACAGTGTTTTTCTTCTCTAGACTAAACACTTATTCTCTCAGCTCTTCCCTTCCAAGACCATTTTACCAGCTCTATGAGCATTCATGTTGCAATTCTCTAGATTTTTTTCCATTTGAGCATGTTTCTCCTGAGATAGCAAATCTGAATCCCAAAAATACATTCCTTTTGTTAAAGGCCACATTGAATGGCTTGAGTTGAAAGGGACACTGAAGGTCACTCAAATCCTCTTTATCACAGAAGGGTCTGCCCTTAGAGCAATGCTGTGAAAATGTTGACTCACATTAACCATTAAGTCCTTTTCTGCAGATCTGACAACCAGCCAGTCTGCTCTTATGAAAGTAATTCTTCATGCCAAGTGCAATGCCTTGTTTTACCCCATTTGCTTAAATTAAAAATTGTCTCTTTGGTTACTAAAGGAAAAAAAGGATCACAGTTTGTACTTGCAAATATGAGCCCCTACATTTTGGTCTTGAAAGACTGAGAAAGACTGAGTTTCCGTGGTTGGGATCTCTTGCCATGCACCTACAGAGGAGGAACAATTCCCAGTATATTCCATTGGTAGGATGTGATTTGTAAAGTGTTAGAAATAACACAGAATTAGAATCCCTTATTTCTGCAAGTCTGTACTTCCAGAGAAATATTTCTTCCTCTGTGCTCAACAGAGGCTTCAGTTAAAGCTCATTTTTCTCCTCCTGCCTCAGTGACTGTCCTCAGGTTTATCAAGACCAAAGGCCAAGAGTAGAAATATATGAGCTGATGCAGCAGCAGTACCTGGCATGATAGATGGTTCCCCCTCTTTTTCATTTCACATCCAACCTGACATTTTGTCTGGTTTATTCTGTTCAGTGTTCATCACACCCTGAACACTGAGGAGTAATTTTGTGGGAAGCTGAGTATATTTGAGTACTATTTTTCACAGTATTACAGTGATTGATTCAATTTAAAATTAAAAATAAGTTAATTGAAGAATGTTTATGTTTTTTTATGTCCCCACTGGTTTTGCTTCCTTTTATTCATAAGTATGATTGCCAGTGTGCATGGATGAGAAGGGGTTTAGCAGATGAGAATTCTGTCATTCTGATATGGTTTAAACATTTGCAATGCCCATCTCTCCAGGCTTAGGACAACCAACATTTCAGCTTCTTGTTCTTTACTTTATTTGCAATTTTATTTTGATAGAGACTTTTTAGAGACAGTATGACCTTTGTGACCTCTCAAGAACTGGCTTGCACAACCTTTGTATTTCAAACTGCATAAACTTTGCTTATAAATGCCAGTCAAAATACTTTATTGTTACACAACTATACCTATATCTGTATCTGCATTGTCTTTCATTAGACTCCCTTAACTTTCTACTTGAAACAGACTAGTTGAAGCAAACTAGGACAAGATATTGCCCGAGTGGCTATTCCTCTCTCTGTTTAAAAATCAAAATAGTAAAACCACCATTTTACAAAATACTAGAATTATTGTTAAATATGCAACTAGTCCCTGTGCAAAAGTGACACATATGTTAGAAGTCCTAGGTCTTAACGAATAGATGTCAAAAATCATTTTATTTATGCTTCTTTTCACAGCACTATTATAAGTGCACTGGTTCTACCAATTGCCTTGTCTAAGCTTACAACAGCAGCTATGTGGAAAGCAAAGAAACATCAGTATTTTTAAAGCTACACTTGTTTATGTGCTACAGTTAACCAGTGAATTGTAAGACCTTTTAGTAGAGGTCCAATTTGGAAATAAAAGTTCATACTCTTAAAGCTGTGTATCTCCCTCCGTTGCAGGTTCAAAGACTGTAAGCCTCTGATATTCAGATATTGAACAGATGACTGATGAGTGATACAGTGCATCCTCTTTAGGAAAAATAAATTTTAAAAGACACATGTTACCCTTTATGTGAAATTTGAGAAAGAAGCTACATACAAACTGCATGTGTACAATAACCCAGGCAGTCCTGGGTAAATGTGGAAATATCATATATTTTTTTCATTTCCTTAGATGTTTCTCCAGGCCTACTGCTGCGTCAAAGCTCAGGGATATGATACCTGACAGTATTTAACAATTGCCACATTTTATTTCTCTGCATTTGCCTTAGTCCATTTAAAACTCTCAGCCAATATTTGGGCTTGATTACACTATTAGGGTCAACCATGGGCTGTTCCCAGTAGTCAGGATAAGATAGCTCTGTTTTCAACAGGACAGATTTAATATAAGATTTCATATAAGATATAGATCTTTTATATCAGCCCACTGAACCCACAAGGGATTACTGATATTGACACAGTTTAATACTAGGAAGACAAACAAACAGCTTTTAAGAGAGCACAAAACATTTTGACTACTTACTCAGAATGAAATTATTGATTGTTTTATCAGGCTGGGTCTGAAATGAAAAGGGCAGGGTCACAGAAAGAAACAACAAAACAAAAACCCAGAAGAGATGAATGGAAGTCTTAAGCTGATGGGTACTCAACCAGACTAGGCGCAGCAGCTACTGCTATGGCTTGGCACATAGCAGCCTTACAAGCCCTTGTGAGTGTAAGCATGTGCTTAGAGAAAAGGTGTTTCACTTGTTATTTTTAGTTGTTGCAAATTACATTTCGATTGGCTTCTGTGATGGCTAGTGCAATCTCTCCAATTATTTTAGCTGGCAACTACATTATATTTTCATTTTGTTGTTTAACAATAGCTTGCTTCAGAAAACTAAAGATCTTGTTATATGTAAATTTCTGGAAAGATATTTGATATCACTTCTAAGTGACCATATTATAAAGCCTGTTATGATTGCCAGTAGTGTTGTTATAAATCTATTTTGCATAATAATTAAATAGTATCACTCCAACCCCAAGAAGTCATAGACCTTTTGTCATCATTAGACAAAATCAGGCTGAGTGTAAACACAGCCTAGTTTCCTCCGTGTTTTCGTATTTGTATGCAGCAATTGTCAGCATGTCGGCAGTGGACAGTGATAAAGTGCATTTTTCTGCTTGGGTGGTTAGCCCTTTCATTTTTACAAGTGACAAAATAAAAATCTGTTGAAGAGTGAACATGCTGCTTTCACTGTGTCATCTCAGCCCTGCAGGTCATTTTATTATAAAAATGTAAAAATCCAGTCAATTTTATTTAATCAGCTGAAAAGGAAAAGTGTTTCCAGGTCATTAATCAAGTGCTCCTTCTCTGTGGGAACTTGTCTCTTCAGAAACTGCCATCTGAATCATTAATAAAGCTGAAAAGATTTTGTGCCAGCAGGTTTTTGAGAAACCTAGATGTTATCAATATAACTGGAGTAAAGTAATTTGAGGTCAACAAATAAAGCTTTATATATTCATTGCTTCAAAAGCTGAATATTGCCTATTAAAAATTATTAATTATTTTTAAAAAAGCATTTAATTGTTGGAAAATACACAACTGTTTAGGAAGTATTTGATAACATATTCCATAATTACATGTTTTCTTTAATGTTACCTAACCATATATTTACAGTAAACTTTTATTTGAATTGATCAAAACATGATGAGACATTAAGAAGAGATAATTACTACTGTATCCATAATAATAATGGTAGTAATTAAACCACGGAGAACTACATTCAAATAATGTCAAGCTGGAGATTTAAGCCTCTATTAACAAAGACACTGAAGGCACTCACTGTTTTTTTAGCACATTCACCTCCATGCATGCCTTGGTGCAGCAGCTTGTGCTACCTGTGGCCAAATCTCCGTGCGCCTTTTGTGGCAGGCAAGGAGAACACACTTTTTCATCCCATGAACATGTTGCGTGATGAAAAGTGTTTCCATCCCACAGGATGGGTAAGTCAAAAACCTTACAAAATGTTGGAATTGGTAGTTTTTTAAACTATCAGTAGAAATAGCAGAAAAATAGTAGAAAATAAGCGTGAATGTGGGAATTACATCCACCTGTGTCCATTCATGTTCTTACTTATCCTTGGGAGACTAAGCTCTGATTCTTTCACTTGTTTTCTGGAAAGAGTATAGTACCAAAAGGAGGAAACTGAGTTTCATAAATGAAAAAACCGATATTTGTTTTCATTTTTCATGGGGAACATAGATTCAGGTATGTGCTTTCCATTAAAGAGGGAAAATATTTGAATCCAGGTTCCCAACTGCTGCCTCAGGACTGGTTTCTTATCTCCCCTGAAAACTCTTCATTCATTTTTGACAAATATGAACACATTAACTAGAAAATTCCTTCTGCCAGGATCTTCCTATTCAGATTAGTTATGAATACTCTGTTTTTGTTTACACTAATGGTCTCTGGAATTAGGAAGATGAAAGAAGCTTGCTTGATTTATAATTTTTACTTCACATTGTATCTTTTGTAATTCATTGGAGTGGCCCCAATTAAATTAATTAACTAGCTTTTCCTAATTACATATAATGTTTTGATAGGTAAGAAATTAATTTTAATTTCTGAAAATGTTAAAGTTATAATTACAAAAGCTACATAAATCCATGTCTATTCAGGAGGACAGTATTTCAAACTACATTTATATGGGTGAACTTTTATTCACGCATATTCTAGTGGCAAAATTCAAGCATACTCAAGTCACAAAAAATATGACAAAACTAGATCCCATGTCAGTTTTTCCCTGTTATTTTAAAGGTATTTTTAATCTCATACACAGTATCGTACATCTGAATTAAGATGTTGATTCCTTCTCAATGAAAGTTCAGAGACAATATTCAATATTCTGAATTCAGATGAATATAATTTAGATTGTGTTATATTCTTCCTAACATTGTGCACTTAACAGCTAATGCTAATCACCATCACTCTTATAACATATTGTAGACTGAAAACTTTTCTAAATGGTCCTGTATCTCTATAGTGAGATTGCAATCCATTTAAATTCTGCATAACACTCTGGACTTCCTTGGTTATGTTGGACTTTGCTGAATGTGGGAGATGGTTAGGTTGTCACAACTGCATGAAGCTTGGCATGCAGGCTTGCAACAGGCCACTAAAGAGCCAGAATCTAATTGCATTTACACTAGTTCAATTCACTTGGAGTTACTTGTTTGTACCTGTGTAACGGAGTGAAAAAGAGCCTGCAGGTCAACAGCAGCAGTAATTACTTGTCCACTAGGATCTGAACTGAGGCCACCAATGCATTTCACACAGTTGATCACACAGTCATTGGATGGTAAGATGTCCTGAGAAACAAAAGCTTCTCCTAACATGAATTTAGTAGTGGAGGGCTTCAGAGTCCATTTACCAATCCCCAGGACTCAATGGCTCAAGAGACTAGTAATGTGTTATGAAGTCTCTCACCATCACAAACTTACACTTTTAAGAATATATGTGTGTGTGAGCACATGCTGCTTTTTTCTCTCCCTGTAGAAAATTGTCTAAGGGTGTCCTGCTAGCTTTGGTGAAGAACATCTTTATCCCACTGTGATAATTTGAGAAGTGGCAGAATTTTGTGATTCAAAGTAGGTTTCTTCTTTCTTTTGTACATTTTTTTCTCTTAAAATGTCAGAGCTATTTTAGTCTTAATATGGACCAATCATATTACAGTTATCTAAAAAAAAAGTGGGCTGCGTAAATAATCTCATTTTATCATTTCATTTTCTCCAAAATCACTTTTTAAATAATTATTCTATATCAAGAAAAAAAAAAAGTATGAAGTTTTGTTTGAAACTAAAAGGTGATTGAAAAAAAGGCTGCTGTAAATCACAAACCTCTAACAAGTTCAAAATTATCACAGCAGGAGTAAAGATGGTATAAAAATGATAAAATAGCTAGCAAAGAAGCTTAGTCCCAGTACAAATGAAAATTCCTACAATTCCTTTAGTAAAAGACCTAGTAATTTTTCTGTAATTGGTATTAATTATTGTTGGCAAGAAAGTATCAACAACTCTCATTTAACGATGTCAGTTACCATTAATATAAATCTTTCATTTTTATGAACACATACCTTGCACATTGTAAAACCAGTATTTTTCAGTTGCAAAATAGATTAAGCTGTGTCAGAAAATGTGGAACAATGTCTATTTCCAAATTCACCAATTTTCTGCGATTGTTCTGTTGCACACACATTGACTCCTCTTGTAAAAGCGCTGACTGGTTGATTTCATAGAATCATAGAATATCCTGGGTTGGAAGGGATCCACAAGGATCACCAACTCCTGGTCCTTCGCAGGATACCCCAAGGGTAATGCCATGTCCCTGAGAGCAATATCCAAATGCTTCTTGACCTCTGTCATGCTGGTGCTGTGGCCACTTTCTTGGGGATACTGTTCCAGTGCCCAACCACGCTCTGGGGGAAGAAACTTTTCCTCATGTTCAAGCAAGGCCTCGTCCTTTCCATGCCCATTCACCCAGCTCCCTCCCTCCCTAACACAGCTTCATGTCATTCCCTTGACTTCTGTCACCAGTCTCACAGAGCAAAGATCAGGACCTGCCCCTCCTCTTAGCTTCACAAGGAGGTTGGAACTGCAGTGAGGTCTCCCCTCAGTGTCCTTCAGGCTGAACAGACCAGGTGACCTCAGCTGCTCCTCATATGGCTTCCCCTCAAGGCCCTTCACCTTCTTTTTTCCCTGCTTTAGACTCCCTCTGGTAGTTAAATGTCTGATATTGTGGCACCCAAAGCTGCCCCCAGCACTTGAGGTGAGGCTGCCCCAGTGCAGAGCAGAGCAGGACAATCCCCTCCCTTGCCTGGCTGCTGATGCTGTCCCTGATGCCCCCAGGACACACTTGGCCCTCCTGGCTGCCAGGGCACTGCTGGCTCATGTTCAACTTGCCATGGACCAGAGCCCCAGGGCCCTTTCCATGGCACTGCTGTCCAGCCTCTCATTGCCCAGTCTGTCTGTACATGCAGGGCTGGCCCATCCCAGGTGCAGAATCCACGACTTTCTCATGTTAACCTTCATGCAGTTGGGGATTTCACAGCTGTCAGATATATCCAAGTCTCTCTGTGGGGCATCTGCCTTTGAGGGAGTCAAAAGCTCCTCCCAAAGTAGTATCACTGGCAAACTTACATATAATATCTTTATTTGTCAGTAAAACCCCCAAACATACAAACCATACTCACTTATGCTTGTAGTTGAAGACATGGGACTGACTTATACATAGAGACTTACAGGTTACAGACTGTAACAACAGACATCTGGATGCTGCCAGTATTGAAATGCTGTTAGGCATATTTTATCTCTTTCTTGCTCTTTAGTGTCAGAAATGTGAAACTATTTCTCATTCTAGCTCAATCTCATTCAGTACACTTGTCAACATAAAAATCTAATATCTTTACCTCTATTGTTACCATAGTTCACAGGACATTGTTCTTCTGTGTGGCATGGAATCTCACACTGGAACTGACCTCTTTTGGTCACTTCACTGTGATTTCATACTAGTGCAAGATCTTGCTAAATTTTCTGCCTTTATTATTTTTTTCTGGAATCACACATTTCTCTGGGTTTAATTTTATTTGTATATTCAATTCCTGAATATGTTTTTAGCACTACACTTTTGGCTTAATAATTTATTCAAGTAAGCTCTCTCGAGCTTACTGATAATCAAAAACTTTCCCAATGATCATTCTGGTAGACTGAACTAACTACACTACTTTACGACCTCTTTCTGCTTTGAGCAGATTATCCTTTTCTTCTCCTCTACTTTTCCTTTTCCATTTTTTTTTTTTTTTTTTTTATTCCTTCTCCTCTCCCTCCTAGTCTGTGTGGCTAGAATTTCCCCAATATTTCAAATCAGGCCACATCAAGTCCTAAGAAGTTTTTTGTTAATTAAAATATTTTCCATGTTTCTATAGAGATTTCCTCTTCTGTTTTTCTGCTTTTAGTGCAACTGTCACCAACTCCCTTGTTCACAAGCATTCTCTGCTGATTTCCTTTTACTTCTGTCAAGTTAATGATTTCTCTTATGGAATTCCAGCAAATGTTTGATCTGAAATTCAGAGAGATAATAGCTTTTAAATGAAACTTTATTGGAGACAATTATCAGCGGCTTGATGATAATGCACTTTTACTTCTCAAGACCTTGGAACACTTTTTAGAATAAGTAGGTTTTTTTCCATTTGAAACCTTACAAAAATCTATACTCTTCATTTTGTTGTTGAAATTTGTCTGGTTTTTATGTTTTGTGACTCAGAAAACATAACTGTTGCTTTGTAGGAAAAGACATAAATGTTATGCACTTGGCTAAATATGCAATATACAGAACTACAGGATGTAGGATCAAATGCAATGAAAGAAATAAAAAACACTGAAGTACCAGAGAGCATCCAAAGGAGTGCAACAAAGAAGGTGAAGGGCCTTGCGAGGAAGCCATATGAAGAGCAGCTGAGGTCACTTGGTCTGTTCAGCCTGAAGGAGACTGAGGGGAGACCTCACTGCAATTACAACCTCCTTGTGAAGGGAAGAGGAGGGACAGGCCCTGATTTCTTCTCTGAGTGCCCAGTGACAGGATCCAAGGGAATGGCCTGAAGTTGTGTCAGAGAAGGTTTAGGCTGAATAAGTCTCTTCACTCAGAGGGTGGCTGGGCACTGGAACAGGCTCCCCAAGGAAGTGGTCACAGCACCAAGTCTGAAAGAGCTCAAGAGGTGTTTGGAAAATGCTCTCAGGCACAGGTGTGACTCTTGGGGATGGTGCTGTACAGGGCTGGGGATTGCACTCTCTGAGCCTTGGGGGTCCCTTTCAACTCAGAGTATTCTGTGATTCTATGACAAGGGAACCTAGGACAAATTTAATTGCCTCTTTTCTATATGTACTGTATGGCATATTCCTGTAAACTTTGAAAAAATGTATTGATTTGTAACTGCAAATTTTTCTCTTTTATTTGTTTTTTGTTTACATGATCACCTACTGTACAAAAAAATATCTGTGGTACACAGAAGGAAATGCAAAAGAAGTGTAAAAGAGATATAGGTGTTTTTAAGAACTAATTTCTTAGCTTTATTTTTTGGCAAGTAACTACAGGCCTTTCTCTTTCCATGTACTAATATTAAACACATATTAATAATTTCACCATATTTATTTTCACCTCTGCAATTTCTGCTGTTTTAGAGTTAGCCTGTTACCTAAAAGGTAACGAGAAACTACATTTTTACTACAGCAAAGGTATTGTGAAGCTATAATATCTCACCAAAATTCATAAAAATAAGTGGAGTCATTTGGATTGTGGTTTGAGAAGCTGAAACAAAATAACCCACTGTCATCTGAGAGCCTTTTTCTTCTTGTTTTTGGTAAATTTAGTTTTGAGTAAAATGGGAATGTTTCTGATCCCTTCTTGAGGATAGATAGCACAGTACTGATGTTCCGTAAACATGAAGAGCTTGGGTTTTTTTCACAATTAGGATAACAGTTAATGAATTTTCTTTTCTGATTTTTTATTGACTCTCATTGGAATGGTGAACATTCTTGAGTTTTTTGAAATTAAACCCCACCATTCTGTGAAGATTTTAATGTGCTTTTTTTCCTCCTCAGTAGCCCTCTTCCAGCCCAATTCAGTAGAAATATGAGTTATACTCTTCATAAAATAATAAAAATTTATTCTGATTTTTATACACCTCCTAGTAGCAAAACAAGAAATGCAAATAATATCATCAATTTTCTGTGAGTTTGAATTTCATTTAAATGTCTGACAAGTGTAGAGCTTGTCATAAAACAACAACTTTCTCACTCTGCTCTAGGGATTAATATAAATTTGACAGGAAAAAAAAATCAAATTATTAAAGATTTACCATGTAAAAATGATTCTGTATATACTTCAATATCAACTTTTCTTTTAGGAATAAATATCATGAGTTGTTATTGTAATCTTTTTTGAAGATGCAATTCCTGATATCCAAGGAGAACTAAGATAACATGAGCACGATCGTTTTGCCATGCCTTTATAGGAGTAAGTTCATTGATGTGGCAATGGTATATATTCATTTTAAGTGCAAGAAGCTATGTGCTGAAAAACTATGAAGATGCCCTATTGTCATGTTAAATAATGTCTGAATGGGTAAAAATAGGAAAAGGGAAAATGTTCTTGAAGGTCATTTGTCATAGCTACAAGTTGCCAGTTTGGACAGACAATCAGTGATTGTCACCCAGGAATAAGAGCTCTGTACAAGAAGTAAATTCTAAATTCAGGAGCTCTTACAACAAGTAAATCCCTGCTTGTGTTACCTGAACAACAGAAAGGCCTCCATTCCTGAATGACTGCAGGTGAATGTTGAAACAGTGGGCACCCTCACTGCTATTGTTCACTTAGTTCAGCGTGCTTAGGAAGATGAAAAGCAGATAACAGATATATGTAAGTAGTTCTTTAGAAAACTGCAATGCTCCATAGGATAATGAAATATAAAAAAGAGGGTATACATCACAATAATGTAATGGCTTTTTTCTACATTTTCCTTTTACACACATGGAGGACTTGTTCTGGAAAACTGTCATAGGCCTACTGAATTGTTAGTGATCTTGGAGCTCCAGTTCTGACAAGTCTAATTACAAAAGGAAGGAGGTGTATTAAAAATGCATTAATGCATAAAGCTATAAGATGCATGGGAGACTTACGGTTTTGCTGGAGCAGGTATTTGCATTTCATCTTCTATTTATCTTGCTGATCCCTCAGTAGAATAATCTTATAAATATCAAACCATTAACATGTTCAGTTGTTTTCACAGCTCTAAAAGCCACTTGAGAATGGTATAGAGAAGTTACTCCTTGTTTCTGGAACAGAGAAAACAAGAGAAAAGAACCTGTTTTTACAACAGCATCCTTTTTTTTTATTTTTCATGGAAATCAATTTAAAAAAGTGACTCCTGAGAAAAATTTTTTTCAGTTTTGCAATGCAGGACTCTGTACTTATTGTATCACATGACAAAATAGAGATAATTTATTAGAAAATTATTTTCATATACATGATATTAACTCATTCTATTTCAGTCCATTTTTTCTCCTTTCTCCAAAGTGGAATAATTTATTAGTTATCAATAATGTATGCTTTTGTGTATTGTGCAGACTTCCTCTGTTTAATTCCTCAGTGGTATTGACTAATGCTTCTGCTTTTTGTGTTCTAACTGACAAATGATTTTTATACTCCAATACATTTATTCATTATAGGAACAAACTTCTGTAGTGGTGGATCAAGCTCTGAAGCTCTTATGTGCACAACTGTGCTGCCTCAGAAGATTTATTACAAATAATAAGCATTTTACATTTTATGCGTGTTGAATTTACCATCAGTACTAATTCCACATGTTATTATGGATATCTAAAAGCATGAAAAGAAACACTTCATTTTACATAAATCTTAGGTTTGGGGGGGAGTTTGGTCCAGTTTTGTTGTGCCATGGAAAGTATAGAGGTAACCATTCTCAGCTTTTTTTTAGGACATCCAAAGACGAAGGAACTTGTGTTTTTTTGAGACATGTTTTATCTTGGTGCTTGGAATATGTATGGTGGTGACATAATTGCTTTGAAGAATAAAAGAAATAAGAAACAGATATTGAAGAAACATAGTAAGAAACAGAATTGAATAATGCCCACCAGAGGTAACCCTCAGAATCTCCCACAATTTGGTTTCTAGGAGATCTTTTCCTTTCCAAGTGACCATGGCATTGGTGTCTTCCTCCTAAGTAATGCAGAAGTACAAATGTGGTTTTCATGTGTGTCTGGACCACTGTTTAATGCCCTATCAAGTTATGGCACCGAGGAGGTTTTATAAGGGATGTGCATTTGTGTCTGGGACATAATAGATTTGTATGTGACTTCAGTGCTTTTCAAATCCTGAAAGATTGAGATAGACATTAGAAACAAAGAATATATATTCTATGCCAGCTCCAATTATACAGACTTAATGTACCTTCAGAAATTCATTGGGCATAGTATGGTCAGCCAGACCTTGGGGGAATATTTAGTCTTTTATCACTTCTAAAAGAAGAATCTAATTTCAGTATGAAATTTTAAAAAAAATTTAGAGGATGGTTTGAACCCTTCTCTAGTGTGAAAACACTTTCAGAAAAGTTTTACTGTAACAATGATGCTGACCAAGGTAGGTCTGAAGTTTGCAGGTCTGTGTTAAAGAAAGGGGCTGAGATAAAACTGTAATGTAAAAAAAGAGGACATCTCTTGTCTAACTGGATTTTCGCATCCATCAGGGTGATATTTTATTGAAACACAGAACTTGCAACTCATATCACCAGAAATCTGCTACAGCTTCTTGTCTTGTTGCCTATCCAATCCTAGGTTATTATAGATTTGGAATGTTTAAAAAATTTTCACTTTGAAGCAGGAGTATTGTTGGTATTTGGTCAAATCTGCTGTTGCACAGGGATCCAGACAGTGCTAAAAAATATCCTTAGGTTGGCATAGGGAAATGTTTGCATGGGGAATGAAATCTCTAAGACAGAAAGGATGGCTGGTTGTGTATCAGATTGTGAGGAGTATCTCCACAGCAAGAGTCTTCAACTGGATCATATTCTCAAAGCTTTTTTAACCAGTTCTTAAAACCTCTCTGGCCTGCGGTCTTGCATGTCCACTGCAGTATGTGCATGTTTCATCTCTCCTGATTATTATGAAGTATATATAAAACATCCAACTGTTTTAAGGATGAACAAAATGCTGTCCTGTGTGATTACTTCTACATCTACTGTATGAACAGGTTTTACTAAATAATAAGAAGTGTCTTCTCTGAGTACAGTTCAGTCAATTCTGCAGTAGGAACAGCTGGGAAATCTCTTTGTCTCATGTAAAAGTCACACACCTTGGTGATACATATTAACAGCAGATAGACAAATCATCTACCTATTCCATTAAATCAGATGTAGCCCTTTTATCTGCTGGCTTTTTTACACAACCTTGTTATTGTTTTTGTTTCTTTTTGATTATCATTAGTTAGAATTTTAATACTGGAGGCTCTTCAGACTGATTATGCTGTGGACACCTTAGGATGTCTATCATCTCCTCAGGCAGCCTGGTGTATACCAGGGAGCCAAGAGGAAATACCTTGATTGTAAAGTTATCCAGATTATTTTCAAATAATTGCAAGAAAATAAAGCAGTGAACTGATATTCTCAAATGCAAAACAGCAACCTTGTTTTTATACTGACTTACAAAGTTACACTCTATTTCTTGTTGAAATGTTAATATAGTGTTTGGTAGTTTTTTTCCAGATAAACCTATTTCTGTTCAGTGAAATGTGTCTCTTATATTGGATACTCATGCATTCTTTGAAAATGCAAACGCTATGCACTCTTCAGACTCCTGTCACTAAGTTTAAAAAGGATTCAAATAGATTTCTGTAAACTGGGCAACTGATTGTAAATCTAAGAAATATAAACCAATTTTACTATGACTAAGTTTTCTTGCCCACAGTGATGTGGGTTTAGATTTTTGAATTCAACCGTTAATCAGAATTGGGATTGTATAATATATTTTTTCATTCTATCTTTCCCAAATTTTCCAGGAGCCAGTGCTATATTGAATCTTTGTACTTAACCTAGTCCCAGACACTAGATATGCCAAATCAGTTTGGAAAGTAGGTTGTAGGATTTTGAACCTGAACTATATGTCCTTTCTTGCTTTTCAGGCTACAACTGTTTTTTGTTGTTTTCTGCAAAGGTTTTGTTACAGGGACTCTTATTGAAGTATCCTAACAACATCACAGAGCAGTGACCTTTCTGGCTCAGTTTTCTGGCTTAGATAACATTTAGTGTGACAGTTACTAAAAGGCAATTTCCCAATAGGTAGCTGTGGAGAACAGATTGAGCTCTTAAAATAAATAAAATAATTATAAAATCTTAATAGCGGGAATAACAGTAGTTGTTTATCCATTAATTGATTTAAATTTGACATTTAGGTCTCTGAATGTTTTCATTATAAAGCCAAAATTAGTGGAAAAATTGTTTGTGTGAGTCAACTGTCCCCACACTTAACTATTCACCTTCATTTCCTCAGCTGCTGCTTATACACAATTTAAAATCTTTTTCTCCAGTACATGGAACTATTTACTCTGAAGACAGACTAATTGGAGAGTCATTCATGCTAAGAATGTGCAGAGCTTTTGATGGAGTGCTGGAGCAGAGCACTGGCATGAAATGAATTGCTTAACCATAACACTTTTCACTGAATGACACAAATGTCATATGTAGTGGGAAACAATATTGACTAGAACAATGACACAATCAAGCCTGAATTTTAAAATAAAATTTTAAACCAAAGAAGATTAGATTGTTTTTAGTAAAATCCCTCAAGTCTCAGTATAGGAAAGCTTATTTACTTTTACTCTAGAAGCACTTCCTCACTAGTTCATTTACATATGTGCACAAACCAGTTTCTCCTCATGCCTCTTTCATGTGGTGGAGGTACTTGAATCTTAAATGTACATTTTTGGCACCATAGGATGACATTTTCATGGCATTGGTCATTTTGATTGTACAGGTAACATGGCAGCTCACACAATATTCTGAAATATCCATGAATTAAGGATTAGCAAAGCAAAGCAGAATAAAATGGCCGTCTTGTGGTCAGTCTTACATTTTTTTTACTTATTAATGTTTAAATCTGGCCTTAGTAAAATCAAAGTTCAGCATTCACATTTTAAGTAATTGATTTTGCCATATATTTAACATGAGAAGAATGTAATACATGATGACATATTAGTATGTATGAGGGCAACAGATTTATATTAACCAGTACATATGTTGTTTGGTAGTTTGGGTTTTTTTTCTAAATTCGGGAGCTCAGAATAAAAGCACATGCTATTATCTTTTTTTAAAGTCTAAGGAGTTGAGAAAAATAGATGGAGATACAAATAATGCAATGATGTAATATAATAATGCTTAAAGAAAGTTGTTAGTGTTAGCAAATAATAAGAGCATATTACTGTTTTTACCATAGTAACACCCTGTCTCTTCACCCAAATGATGCTAAATGTGAGCATCCTATAGTTTTGTGAAATAAAGGAATGTGCAGCAGTAGGACTCGTGTGTTAGAATATGATTGAAGGCAGAAGAGGGTTACCAAAAGTCACAGATTGTAGGTTTGTGGGAAAAGGGGCTTGAGTTAGGTTATGAGGAAAGCCAAAAATCAGAATGCTTTGGGGGTCTCACATGAAGGTCAGATGCACTGAGTGTGTAATAAGTGGGAGGCAATGCAGCAGCCATTATCTTCCCCCTGACAAGAGAGCAGCTCACTGACCTCGTATGTTGACAAATGGAGAGGAAAACTCTGCACTGAGATGTAAATTCCCCACGCAGGTCCCTCATGAATATCTTGTTTCCAGAATTCAAGCCAGTGACCTGGAAAACAAGGTTCCTCCCCAATCAAAATGACAGGCAGAGCTGGTTTCCTGTTAGGAAGACTACTAGATGTGTAAAAAAATTATGATTTCTGAGAACAAAAAAATGAGATGTCACACAGAGCAAAATATTACTTTCAAATGGTCTTCTGCATCTCCCTTGAATGGCAGCTGTTAAGAATTCAATTGTGTGTGTGACACACTGCAATGCAGGATGGAAGTTCTGTTGGGGAGCAAAAATGAATAGAAATTTTCAATTCAAATACTCATTTAAGAATATTTGAATATCTGTCATTCTTTTTAGCCTAAAGGTTAATTCTTGAAAAGAATTTCCATTAGTAACACAAATTGTAACCTTGTCAAATCCTCTTATGTAATCAATGCTGAAAGACATACTCTGAAAAACTGTACTATTAAATACATAACCTTGGTTCATAGTGAATTTATAATTTTAGCAGTTTCTTTGATTTGTCAGTTATTTGTTTAATATTTTATGGTTTTGTCTATGTCCTTGTGTCAGCATATAGAGAGCATTTTGTAAATGTTACTATAGTCTTTTTTTGCATATGTATGTTCTGTTGCCATGCTCTCTTTATTTCATAGATAGTAATTAAGAAAATTGTATGATGCCATTGCCCTCACACAAGACAAGTGGCTGTCTAAGGAATTCTCTTCAGTATGACAGATTTCTTTTCTCATTCTGTGCATGTATGCCAATGTTATATAAGGATGTCCTTATTATATTTCTGCAGTTCAGATTCCTTGTAGAGAGAAAAAGCAATTATGATTTTTCTTTCTGGATGATGATTTAGCTCTTAGTTCACCAACACTTAGGATGCAAAATTATAGAGTATTTGGATAAATGTCATAAATTTTAATATTAAAGGGTGCCCAAATTTGCACCATGAGCTGTGGGCATGGGGAATGTAGATTTTTTTAGAGACAGGAAGCCTAAAGTTTCTGTGGTTCTCCAATCAACAGCTTCATTCACTTAAATAAATAAATAAAACAACAGGAGATCACTTTATAAATTAAGGGTTTTTTCTACTGTGTCTGGGTTTTTCTGCTGTGAAAACTTCAGATAGATGCACTAGAAGTTTTGCAGAGTGATGAAATAATTTCTTTTTATCATGGTAATAAAATCTGGTTTCCATAAAATATTTTTAAAAAACTTTTGGCTTTGTATTATAGTGAATTTAAATAATTAATTTCACTTCACTATATTATCTTCCTTCATTCTCTTTCATTCTCAGTTGTACAATGCATTGATGTAATGTTCATGCTGTTTCTGCTGCTTGGTACAATTTTTTTAAGAGACAACATGGTTGGAGTTTGCACACAGATCTTAGGCAGAATGAATATGTTAATAAGTTCCAACCTCAGGTTGCACACTCAAATTACTATCAATTGTGCATGCAGTTTTTCCAGGCTATTTGTTCTGAAAATAAGTACTAAATTATGCATTCAATGCAGTGTCATGTATGAGTACAAAAGAGGAATTTGCTCAAATATTTCTAAAAAGGAATATTTATGTGTGCAAATATGATGCAATTCAATTATTTTATGTACCCACTTTAGCAGTTTGGAAACAGGAGGACAAAAAACTTATCATATTGAAGGTGGGAATGAAATGTTTGAAAGGCAGGCAACCGTGTCTGTGACTTAAAGTGGATGTATGTATTTCAGTTATTTGAAGCCAGTCATTGGCAGGCCTTTTCAAATTGCTTAGTCTGCATAAAATCCTGAATAGTGGAAAACTAATGGAAAAACATTATTGTGAGCTGCCCCTAGTGAGGGATATATTGTCAAAAAACTACATTGCTTTGAGTTGCTGTTTATTTCTTTGTTAAGGGCTGTTTACAAACTCAGATTTATTAGGAGAATACACTTTGGTCCCGAATCTAAGATTGCCTGACACTGAAAATGTTCAGATCTGTCCAAGCAGGAGACCGTGTGCAGGCAGCATACCTACTCTGCTGCTTTGGCTCTGCTCTTTCATGACTTTTGTTTAAATGTGTCAGCTCATTTTTCATGGGATAGCAGGTATGAAGTAAGACAACTGACGTGACAAGCATACAGGGTGTACTTAGTAGGTTGTGTTTTAAGTAGTCTATGACTCACACATATTCCTGAAGTTTGTAGCTTTACACCTTTTTTAACACTATAGCTGCAAGCCCTATATGCTCTGTCTCATGTGCTCCAAAGCACATACTAGATACCATCAATACTCTTCTGCTGTAAAGAACTCTCCCAAAGTAAACCACAAGGGTTTACTCTAGGTGTATGTGTGTGTGTGTGTGTGTGTGTGTGTGTGTGTGTGTGTGTGTGTGTGTGTGTGTGGGTGTGTGTGAGTCAATTCCACACTTCAGAGCAATGGGAAACAAATCTGGGAGGTGTTATGAAGCCAATGCATGGAACAAACACAACTGTGGAAGAAAGAGGAATGATGTATTTGAAACCAGATGGATATGGATAACCTTAGAAAAGAAACACAATTTTAGATCCTCTTGGAGTAGTCATGTTAAGCATCTTCTAGAAACAGACAGCAACTCCAGATCTGCATTTTCTAGACTAATGTAATTTGAAGTCATGGAGTTGCAGATGAAAATAACTTTTGAATTAATGTGAAAAGTTTTCCATTGAAGGTCCCTAATATAAACTTATGGACTTCTTGTTGGCCATCTAAGAGATTCCTCCACTATATTGGTTTCCCAAGCCCCAGATCTTTTCTCAAAAAGGGGAGAATTTCTCTGGGTAATTGTGGCAATCGGGTCCTGACATCTTTATTTCTAGTGCAAGCCAGGAGTAGAAAACTGCATGGTAACTTTGAAGAACTGTGACAATGGTTCAGGGGCTGGTGAAATACGTCTAAACCCGTGGGATTTCCTCCCCTCTGTGAAAGATGACACGGGTAGGAAATAGACAGTGGGTTATAGCAAGTTCTCAAGTACAGGATGCAAGTTCGGTAAATTGAGTTGCACATTGTGCAAATGTATAGCTGCAATAGCCTATATGGGGTTAGGCATCAAGCAAAGATCATTCAGTCATCACAATTTATGGTATGAAGTTGGACAGTCTGCTCCTGTCTGCTCCAGCTCTGGCGGGGTGGGCAGAAGAGAGCTGAGATTCTTTGACACTGAAGACAATGTTTGTTCACAATCTAATGAACCCTGAAAGCATTATAAGACTTCAGGACCCTTGCCGCTTATCCTGCAATCATTAAAAAAATAAAAAAAAAAAAAAAAAAAAAAAAAAAAAAAAATTCTTTGTTTTAAGGTGTCAGTAAATAAAAAAAAAGATGCCATATTTTGTTTTGTAAGTGAAAAAATTTTAATATCTGCTATTAGTAGATAAAAACGTAGTTAAAAAAAAAACATTTGCATTTGTTTGAGGAAGCTAGTGTTATTTTTTTGTTCAAAGAAAGGGGGAATTTGGCCACATACAATTGGGAAGTCCTATAAATGAGTTTGCATAGAAGTCAAGAGGGATTGGAAATTTCCCCTTTTGGCTGGGACTTCCAGATCCAATCTGAGGATGAGAAGTAAAAGATGCTTGCTGACATAGGCATCAGCATAGAGCTGAGTCTGCTAGAAACTGTTTTCAAAGGAGTTGTACCAAACTAGATTTAGTCATGGCCAAAGAATTTCTGCCTGAATTTTTGGGTTCAAAGATTATCTTTAAAACTGATTTTCAACAAATTCGGTGTATTGTGTATATTCTGATCTACACATCCAGGTTATAGGAAGGAGGATCTGAGCTGGAGTTGCTGAGAATGGCAGAGTTACTGTCAGAAACTTGAAATGTAGGACATGTTGTAGCATAAACATGGCAGTTTCAAATTATCAAGACACCTGGAGTAGTGGAGTCTTTTTGTCTTTTAAGTAGTGTTACATTTTCAAGAGGACAAAAATCAAATATTTCTGTGCCATAAATGTTCACAGTATTTTTCAAAAGATGTCTGACCTTTATTTTAGGTGATAATTTGAAACCTAGAAACGAAAGAGGTTGAACAGAACCTGCAGTAGGTTACACATCAATCACCAGTTGACTTTTACAGAAATCTGTTGAGGATTAGCTCAATGAATACTATAAGGAATATAAGGAATAATATTTAATCATAATTGAGGAGTGGGAGTGTGAGGGAAAGACTTATTTTTCAGTCTCTAGAGGTTTTGAACACTAGCTGCCTAGAGAGAAACACTCAGACTGAGATAAATTTGAGGACACTTACCCAACAAGAACTAGACTGACTTCTTTACCTTGAAAGAAAACTACATTTAATCTCATTTATTACTGCAAAAATATTTCCTTGTCTTCATAATATACAAGCATTCTGATTTTTGAAACGCAACAGTTAGTCTTACTGATAGGCCAGATAAAAAGAAGAAGTTTTAAAGGGCTGTAAATAAAATTCTGGTTAATTTTGCACAAAATAGTGTCCTTTTCCCCCCAGCTATGGCTACTAGATGCTAGGCAAAGTAAAATGAAAAATTAATACACTGAAAATAGCTCTTTTAACATACTTGAATCAAAGTGAAGCATATTTTTTTTTTAAACATCCGATATACCAACTTCTATCTTTTTTTTCTATTAAAAGGGTTAAGGCAACACGCACTCACAGAGGGCTCTTAAATAAAGAGGCAAAGGGATTTGTGTGTGTGCTCCTGCATCTGGCTGTCCTTGGGCATCCCTTCAAATTTCTCCAAACACTTCACTTTGAAGTGTGAGAGTAAACAAATACATGTGAACTTCTGTTTTTAATAATACAGTGGCAACCACTTCAGGTGAAATGTTCAGTCTGTACACAGCTATTCATGTAAAGATACATTAATGTAGATCTAGATAGAAAGAGTTTTTTGTGACATACCTAGAGTTTTTCTCTGGGCCTCCCACTGAGCATTAGGAGATTATGAAGGCAATTTTTTTCGAATTTTGTAACCAGTAATTTGATGAGGAATGGCCTCAGGGGCAGAAACACTCATATGTATTATAGAATCATAGAAAGGCTTGAATATGAAGGGACCTTGAAGGTAATCTTATTCCAACCCTCCTCCTGTGGGCTTCCACCAGACTAGGTTGCTCAGAGCTCCATCCTGCCTGGTCTCGAACACTTCCAAGGATGGGGCATCCACAGCTTTCTTTTGGCAACCTGTTCCAGTGCCTCACCATCCTCACAGTAAATGCTCTTATATAAAGTCCCTTTCCATATATCTTTCTTGTATGTTCCCTTCAGGTACTTGAAGGCCACAATTAGGTCACCCCTAACCCTTTTTTCAGGCTGAACAATTCCAATTCCCTCAGCCTTTCCTCATAGGAAAGATGCTCCATCTCTCTGTTCATCTTTGTGTTCCTCCTCTGGACTGTCTCCAACAGGTCCCTGTCCTTCCTGTGCTGGGAGCCCAGAGCTGGATGCAGTGCTCCAGGTGGGTCTCAGCAGAGCAGAGCAGAGGGGCAGAATCCCCTCCCTGCCCTGCTGCCCACGGGGCTCTGGATGCAGCCCAGGACACGTTTGACTCTCTGGGCTGTGAGTGCCATGGCAAGGCATGTGCAGCCTCTCACCCACAGCACCCCCAAGTCCTTCTGGGCAGGGCTGCTCTGGGGCTGCTCATGCCCAGCCTGTGTTGAAAGTGGGCCTTGTTCCTGTGGATATCCTGTCATTCAGCTGTGTCAACCACGCCACTCAGCCTGGTGTCGCCGCCAATTCACTGAGGGTGCAATCAGTCCTCCCATCTATATTATTAAAGATATTAAATAGTGACCCCTGAGGGACCCCTGCTTGTCACTGATGGCCATCAGGACTCTGAGCCATTGATCACCATCCTCTGGATGGGTCTGAACAAACACTTTCTTATCCATCTAATAGTTCACTCATTGAACAGAGCTCTCTCCATTTTAGAGAGAAGGATGTTGCAGGGGAGAGTGCCAAAAGTTTCACAGAGTCCAGATAAACGGCGTCTGTAATCCTTCCCTTGTCCGCTGATGGAGCTGCTTGATCACAGAAGGCCACTGACTTGGTCAGGCAGGACTTCCCCTGGTGAAGCTGTGCTGGATGTCTCAAATCATCTCCTTATAGTCCATGAGCCTTAGCCCAGCTTCTAAGAGGATCTGTTCTATTTATACCATTTTAAAAAGAAGTACAACATCTCTCTTTTTCAGTCACCTGGAACTTCACCAGACTGCCATAACTTTTCAAATACCATGGAGAGTGGGTTGGCAGCTACCTCAGCTGATTCACTCAGGACTCTGGGATGCATTTCACCAGTTCCCAGAGGCTTATGTAAGTTCAGATTTCTCAAGTGGCTGTTTAGTTACAGTGGGAGGGGGTTTGCTTGCCCAGTCACCATCCTGCTAGCTATTCACCTAAGAGGTGTGGGAAGAAAGGTTGTCATTGAAAACTGGGATAGTATGTTTGGTGGGTCCCTCAGCCTTCTACTTATCTGTTGTTACTAGTTTGCCAGTGTTATCAGAGGGGATTCACCTTCTCTGACCTTTCTTTTCTGGTTTACGTGCCTGTAGAAGCCCTTCCTATTACTCTCTGTGTATCTTGTAAGGTTCAAGTCTAGCTTTGCCTTTGGCCTTCCTCAGCCCATCCCTACAAAACTGAACTTCCTTGTTATGTAATTCCTAGGTCAGCTGTCTGGGTATTTGCTTATTCCCCTTTATTTTGACAGAGAGGTCCCTGCTCAGCCATGCTGGTGTCTTGCCCTTCTTGCCCAATTTCTTGTGCATGGAGAGTGAGCTCTTGCACCCTGTGAGAAACCTCCTTATAGATCTGCTAGCACTGTTCCACCGAATCCCACTGACTATCTCCCTGAAGATCTGGAATTCTACTTCCCTAAAGTTCAGGGTCCTGACTTTAGGCCTTACCTGACTCATAAGCTCAGGATTGCAGCCCAGTACACCTCCAATCTTGACATCCTCAATCCACTTATATTTGTGACCATCAGATCTATGTGATGTATTTGTAGAAAAAGAGAGGAGACCTATTTTTAAAAAATTGAAATTATGGAATATTTGTTTTATGAGCCTTTATTTTGAAGTTATCTATGAGTTGTCAAAAAACCCAAAGCTATACTGGAAAAATGGTTTTATCTATTTAGTGCATTATACATTTATTGCAGCACTTGTAATTATATATCAATGTGCATGTAAAAGGTTTGTGATGCATGCTTACATTTGCCATAAACATGAAGTAGCATAAAATGACTGTACAGTGACTGTTCTTACTACACTTTCCTCAGAGAAGATGGGAGACAGGTTTATAAGAATACTGCTGAATGAAAGTACACATAAAAGGGGCAAAATTCATAAATATAAAAGTTTATTGTCAATCTATATAAAAGTTTATTGTCAATCTCAGTGCAACTTCTCTCAGATTTGAAAAATAATGCAGAAAAGAATTCTACAGCATGGTATACAGTACATCCAAGTAAGTGTGCTTCAAGAGTGGTGTGTAATGAGACCATTGCATTCCGTTGACCCTATGTTAGCCCATGTGTTTAATTAAATGAACACAATACATTACACTGTGGTGATGTACTTTGGTCTTCTACAAACAGTCGCTGAAATAATTCTGCTCTTTAAAAGCACTATGTCCTTCAGCATTAACTTAGGCCTTGTGAATTTCATACTAGCAATTAATTATAACAGTAAACCCAAAATAATACATAAAAAAGATACTTGCATAGCGTGTTAATAGGACCATATTTTTATGCAACTGGGCTGACTTAAAGAACACAAGATATCTGTTTCGCAGTAGTCTGAATGCATCAGACATACTGAAAGCAGAAAGGGCTATTCCTTATAAATTTAATGTGAAATGTGGTAAAATCTGTTGGGGTGTGTTTTTTTCTTTTTTTAAATACTGTACTATATTTGACTTTTGATTTGATTTTTACTTTGATTTTAAAAGCACTGTCCTTCTATGGAAACACATGAATTTTACTAATTTATTTATTCTATAATAGACTTAAGCCCTAAGCAGAAAGTATGACAGGTTCAATAATAACAAAGAACGAGGCTTATGTTCTTTGTTTGCTTTGAATCAAACAGACTGACCAAATTGTGATCCCAATATTAGAATAATCTTGGGGTTGCTGTAATGATGCTCTAACTGCTTATGTTTGGCAATATTAAAAATTTGGTGTAATATAAAACACAACATATTATAACTCTTTCCAGGTCAAATGGAAAAACCTCAAATTCATTGATTAGAATTTGATTCCAACCATATTTTTTCCCTAAATTAAAAATATGATTTGTGACTCATTAAAACAGTCATTTATGCTGCTATATTTACATTTTTTTCTTTATTTGACACCATACTATCTGCATCACCATATATGCCATTGTAGAAGCTCCATGGTTAAGTTAAAACTAAGAGAAACTATGAAATATTAAAAAATGCTTTATTTGACTACGGGTTACTTCCTGCACTGAAAATCTCTAATCAAGTAAGAGGCTAAACAATGATGGAAAACTGAAATCTATAAAATACTCTCACAGAAATACCCTTTATATTTGACTAAATAGAGCAACTACTCAAAGTGATTCATGATCAGTTTTATTCTGCTTTATGTTTTTGAAAAAAACACCCAAAAACCTACTAAAAACTGTCAGGATCCTCTCAGATTTTGAGAGTAAAGTAAATAGGATTGAATCTCTGCATGTTTACGGTAGTTAATATGTAGAGAGAACACTTTTATAGAATTAGTTTGGCTCCTGTTCAGAATCTAGCAATATCCATATTAAATTTCTATTTAAATCTCTTGCAGAGATTAATAAGTAGAGGATTAACATATTTTTCTGCTGTGTTCTTAGTATTTATCTTGACAGTTGACTTTTCTGCAGAAACAAAAGGAAAAAAAAAATCTAATTTTTTTTTTAAATAATGAAGACTTCCATTTTAAAGCTAAATATAGCCACATTTTTATAAGTGTTTTTTGTAATCTTTAAGAGGTTAAATGAAAATTCAGCTGAATGAAGAGGATTGATACACTTTTTGCCTCATGCAAGTTGTATTGAAGGTGGTTTAGAAGTCTTTTTTCTCTTCTAAAAAAAACTTGAATAAAACCAAAAATGCATCAAATCCTCTGTATCCAGCTGAACTTTCATATGGCCTTTACTACTTTACAAAAATATTTGTGAATTCTGCAGTCTAGATGGAAATTGTCAGAAATATATTTGGGCCACCATACACAAAAAACTTCCATTTTTGCAGCAGAGAGATAGGCAAAATCTCCAAATTTCAGGCACAAGTTGCATTTCCTCAAGGGAGCCTCAAGAGACAGACTAAATTTTTTTTTTCATTTGTGAAAATGGGGGAGGATGAAAAGATGAAAATATTTCTTCCTGAAACGGCCAAATCTCAGAGTAGCTTAGATTCTACTTTGTTTCCTGTCTCACCATTCTCCAGGTGTTTTCTCATCTCACACAATCACTAAATTGGAGGAAAATATAATTTGTTTCATAGGCTTTCCTTTCCCTACAACATTACTTCAGTTTTATTTCAAACTCCTGGAAGAATACCCAATCCACTATAAGATTTTAATTTACAATCAGCCTTGTGTTAAGATAGGCTTATTAAGCTGTTCCACAAAAATTGAAGATTAATGGTTTCTCATGTGACAACAAGCTGAAATACTGGTAGATTTATGAATTCTATAAATATTATTGATTTAATGTAATATGATTTTATAAAAAGTTATTACATGTTGAAGCATATTATAAAGAGCTTTTAATTCTCATCATAGGTATGCTGCAGCACTTAAATCAGACTTTTAAAATGTGTCATGATGGAAAACAATACTTAGATATTGGAAAACTACTACCTTTTTTCCTTTTAAATTTATCTGGAAGATTTAAAATGTACTCCTGTCTCCTATGAATATTGTACTATAGAATTCTGAAAAAAATGTAATTTCCTGTTTAAAATTTTTTAAGGAACTTCATTGTTTCATGACAGGTGAAATGATATTTCACTACAAAGAGTTTAGTACCCTTATGAATATTTATAAGCACAGTTTTCACAACTGTACAGCAGACAATAAATTTCAGTGATTTTCATATGCAGTGGATGATAAGGTTTTCTGGTTTTTTAGTCCTTTTCCAATTAAAATTTTTATCCTTTCTTTTTTCTTTTTTTTTCCTTTAAAATCAGATAAAAATTACAGCATCTTCCTCTAGTGTTCTAGAGCCTGCCAAATACCACCCACAATAAGAAAAACGCCAGGGTCTTTGCAGACCACGGTTCAGCCATCACACTGACAAAATAATTGTAGAAGTCCTATTAGACAAACTACATCGGGAACAGGACACTCAGCCCTTGACAGAAGCTGGTGGGCTATTAAGGAAGTAGCCAAGTAGCAGCATGCTGTTCTGACACTTTTCTTGCAGCCGATGAATAGAGAGTGACTCCTCTGAGTGAACGCCAAGGAATCATGATTAGCATAATTAGAGCATACCTTTGTGGCACAATTATATCTGTACGAAGTTGCAGCAAGAAAGGCTTGGTTGCAATTGGTGATATGTCTCATTATCTAAATACACAGCTTCTGATTTCAAAGGCTGTCAAGTGAGATGGAGTAAAACTATGCTTCACTTGCCCTGGTGTTGCCTGATAGAAACCTTAAATTCCTTTTCCTCCTCATCTTAAAATTAAAGTTATGATTTGAGCTATCTTTATGCTTTATATTAACAGCTGAACCAGATAAAACAATTTTCCTCTACAAATTTTCCTTGCCAGCTGCCTAAACAATAACACATATAGGAAAATCACACTAATTTCTACCCTGTAGTAGATCTAACAAAAAGGCAGAGCACACTTAAGTATGTAGCTCCTTGTGCCTTTTCAAATGTAGTATTATATTAAAGTGTGATAAAACACAAGTATGATGCTGAAACCCAGGAGTCTCTAAAAGACTTCACCAGAAAATCTATTTAAAGAAAGATTTACTATGTAAATTAGATTTTCTATGTAAATTTAGTGCTTTTACCTAGTCATAATAGTTCTAGTCCTTATAAAGAGAATCTTTCAGCATAGTTGGAAAACTTTTCTGCTGATATCCTCTCACTTAACAGCTCCTATTCTTTATTTCTCACTTTTTTCTGTGTCTCTGTTTTCTCCCCTGCACCTGCAAAGCTCAGACACAAACATGACCAAGGGTGCTTTTACTAATCTGAATGGTACAGTTCATGATGTCATAAAACAAGTTAGAAGACTGCATCTGTAGAAGACTGGGTCAGTAAATGCTTGCTTAACTGTAAAGGATAAACCTGGTTAGAGTTATGTTAGATGGGCTACAATGGGGGCTAGCTGCTTCCCAGCTCGCTCTACATGTGATGCCGTGTGCACAGTCAGTCTGTCAACTGGTTCTAGTCAGTCTTTCCCAGACCAGCACAGGAGCAGAATCTCTGGGTCATTTGGTCTAGGAACTGAGGGTTGGGAAAACTATTGCCTCTTTGTCAAGTGCTTTCAGTAGTTACCACTGCTGATCTTTGATGACATCTTCCACTTGGCTCCATATTGTTCCTCAGCTCACATAATCATGTTGCTCTCAAACAATATTTGTAGGGCATTATCTCTTTCTTCCTTTACCAGCCCTTTCAATTCTTTGTTTTCTCTCCTGTATGTTGCACAGTGAGCTTTTCCCTAAATCTTTTTATTTTCTTCCCTTTCTTTGTCAAAGCAGTTTCCTTTTGCTATATATTATTCAGGGAAGTCACAGCAGATCATCACAATACTTTTGGATATTCTTGTGAACTAGCATTGATAAAAAAAAGAAAAAACCCAACAAAACAGAGGTCTGTAATTGGTTATTAAAAGGTTTGCCATTTATAATTCAAAAGACAGTTTATGAAATTTCTTGCCTTTTAAAAAATTCTTTGCTGAAACTATTGTGTTGTACAAAGACATTCTTTATCAAAGGTGTGAAAATCACTCTTTTCGTTAGGAGGATTTTTCCATTTCTCAGATGACAGGTCTTTCTTCCATAAATCACTTTTTCTGTTTTTTTCCTAATAAAACAAACCAAAAAAACCTCCACATCCAGATCAAAAGTCTGTTCACAAGCCATTATTGATTTCTCAGTCAGAAATGTATTGTGATTTTTGAGCTAGTTATCCACACACTGTATTTTTTAGAGGTCATACCTCTTTCTGGTGAGCTTCTCCCTTTACACAGAGAAAACTAGAAAAAACCTGAAAATGAGTTCTAAGACTGAAGTCATGGTTCTGTGATAAGCTTTTTCTGGGTGATATTATATGGCAAAACGTAATGTTGCAAATAACCTGGATCTATTATAGCCCTATAATATCAGGGCATGCTTCCTATGATTTTTTCCCAGTCATTCTTTCTAAAGGCAAGGAAGGAAGAAGTGAATGAAAATCACATTTTTTACCACCTACACACATGCTTATGAAGACATTTTAGGGAAAGAATAAAACCCTATTTTCATTAGTAAATCTCCTAAAAAAATAAATTCCAGATAAAATAAAATAATTCCAGATAGACAGAATGTGAATATACCTGTGTAAGGAAAAGAAGGAAAAGTACATAAATTCAACTGATTCACACAATTTGAAGGAATGATTCTTGCTTCAGCTTGATAACTAGACTTTCTAAAGGATGTTTATGAAGAACGCTGATAAATATGAAATGTAAAACTAGAAAATGTTTTTAAGTCTCTAATCTTGTTAAACAACTACTAAAACAAATGGAAGAATCTTATCCTCTTCTCACTGAAAACTTCCAAAAGCTGTCATTCATTAGGTGACATCAAGTTTGCAACCTCAATCTTCCACAAGCAACTAACTTATCTAAGATCCCAATGCTGAAAATCTTCAGTTTTGCCCAATGTCTATATATTTTTATGCAGTAATATTAAAAAAAAAGACTAAGTCTTATCTTAATCAACATATAATAAACTGTTTGGCATTAGGTCCAGATGCTGAAACATGGAGAGTAGCTAGGAAGTACAAATACCACTTTTAATGATAAACTTCCTATTGTATTTAGTTGAAGCTATGGTCAGGGGAAGAAGCCTGTGCACTATGATGAAGGAAGATTTGAGTGATGTCTGTTGCCTTTTTTCCAGAGATTGTAATACTCCACTCACCTCTCCAGGACATAAGGAGAGACAGAACAGAAGAGTTATTTTGTCTATTGGTTTGCCTCACCAAACTGACTAAAAAACCTCTCTTATTCCTCTTGGAAAACCCTGTGTATATCTAATTTCATAAGTTGCTTCTGTGTTTTAATTTTAAATTTTCCCATGTAGTCTACGGTTTTCTAAGTCTTCCCATAGTTGCAGTGAACTAAGCAGTTAGGCACATGACATCACGTGGCTCCCCAGATCTGGATATATCTCCATCTCTTTCTGTTCCTATGGTGTATGAAGAATAAAGATGATGGTACAGCGCTTGTAGTGAGACCTGTCTCTCACCTCTGGTTTTGGGAGGCAAACTCCAGCCTTCCACCCTTTTTCAGAGACATGGCATTGCTCTGGCTCTGTGGCCACTACCTTCCCCATGTCCTTAGAGAGCAAGGACCTTCATCTACAGAACTAGAGACCTGTACCTAAACTGACTTTGATTTTTCATGGGAACATTTAACAACTTTCAGCTCAATTCATACGGCTCAGCTCAGCACACACTGAAAGCACTGAATGCCCATACCTTCTACAGACATTCTCCAAAGCATACACCGCGTTTATAGAAAAGCAAATGCTGTATTTTTGAATGCTGTTTTACTAGTTTTCATTAATATACAACAGCCACAGAAAAAGTTAAGCTCTGAGTGCTTATCTAGTACTATGCATAGTAATTATTACACTTAATGGCAAAGTAACACTTTGGTTTGTCCTAAGCACCAAACAAATATTTTGTAGGAAATGAAATGCTGTGGTCTGAATTATAGCCTTAGAACAGGAAGGATTTCTAAACAAAATATCACAATTAAATAAGAAAAGGAAATTCTGAAGTGAAGGAGGTCCAAAGAATCATTCATAATGATAAATCATTCATGAGTTTTTCTACTTCATTGCCAAAATCAAGACAAATGAACGTAACAATAGATTTTGTGCATTTCTAAATTTTATAGGGATATGCTGCTATTCCAGATGCAGTATAACTATGCTATTCTTCAAACATGATGAAATCTAAACGTGTAGAGAGAGAAGAAATCTAACAAAGAATTGTTCACTGTTCGAATTATCTCTCTGAAGAACCAAGATCATCATTTTGGAGAAAATGAATGCAATATGTAAAAGTTAATATTTTCTTTTAGAAAATGTTGGAGTTTCCATCTAACTGCAGCATCTCTTAAGGTTATTGGCTATTCTGATACCCTTGGAAAAGTGATGAAAAAAATTGGTGCAATTGATTCTGTGGAGGTTTTCTGCTATGTCATATACCTACGGGAGTAAATCTTGTCATAGTCCCCATCTGTACACTGCTGCAAAGTTTATGTAAACATTTATGTGTAGAATTATTCATAACATCTCAATCTTCTGGCACTGGCTGGGATGCTGTATAAGTGGTGGAATATAAAACAACATTTGAAAAGTGCCATGTCATTGGGAGAAGACATGCTTCTTTTACTTATACAAAGAGCCTAGCCTTTTGAACTATACTGACATCATTCATGACATTAGAGAGAAGCTAAATTTGGTATAAAAACCCATACATCCACTTTTCTATATTAACCTGTTTGTTTATCCTCACAAGTTTTATAACTCGTGTTATACTCTTTGAACAACATTGAAGTATTCAAGGTCCAAACTATAGGTCACCTTGGTCAAAATACACTGTGCCTTCATCTTTTGAACAACTTGCAAAAAAGCATTATTCTTAAGACATGTCTTTTTCAGCAATTTCTCATTCGCCTGAACAGACAGCTGAAAAAAGTACATTGTGGGCAAGAATTCTGTTTTTTGTCGGTTGTTGTTTCTTTTCATGACTGGAGTGCATGAAATGCCTGATATACTGGGGAGTGATTTTGAAGTGGAGGACCTAGTGCTGTGCCACTACTTGCACTTGGAAACCAGCTGTGCCAGTTGCTGTATTGGAAAAAATGCCTGCTGTGAATCTAGTCTGCATGTGTTGCTTAATTTCCTGAATTATCATATTCCCCTAATCAGTTTCTGAGTTAAGGACCAAAATTGAGGATCCAGGTGAGCAGCAAGGATTTAATGTCTAGAATGAAATAGTCTATTTGTCTATTTTGTCTTTTTGTTTGGTTTTTTTTGCAATCTATGGCTACATTTATTCCATGTATCTTGTCTTAGCCACTGAACATTCTTTTGATTCCACTTCATCTAATTGACCTAAATGGTATTTCACAAACTCAAGAGACTTAAGCAGGATTATAAGAATCAGATGAGGGCATATCTACCATGGATCCACAAAATAAATAAATTTGTCAGACCTAAGAAGTGGAGACAGTTGAGTTATTCAATATGTACCAGATATTTAGTGCCTTTCTTAGTACATGTACTTACATTGAATTGGGCACCATTGTGATGAATTTTTTTCATCTATGTTATTGCTTATATACAGATGCTTTGAAAAGTGCAACTTGATTTGTCACTATTAAATAAGGTTCACAAATGTCTTGACCTGTCTTGATCAAGGTTGGACCTGTAAACTGTTGCTTCTTTTATATACTTTTTAAGACGTAAAAAGATTAATGTTGTAAGATTTTTCACAAAATCACACAACTCTATCCTTGCCTATTTGATTCCATTTATTAGAAAAACAGCAGAAGGAAGAGATTTCAATGCCAGAATCAGGCTATCCATGTGCTTGAGGAAGACATGTCAGAAAATAATTTTATGAAAAATGACACTGTGACCTGATGTCTGTGAATGAAATCCTCATTGTTTATTGGCTATGAGCATCTCATAAGGCATAATGCAAGTTCACAAATCAAAGAAGGAAAAACACCATTAAATGGCTTTTGGATGATTGTCTTTTTAATGATAGATGAATTGTAAATTTGGATGGGCATGACTGCTTGGCAGTTTAATTGCTTCAGTTTGGATAGTAACATATGCTAAACTGCTACTTCTTTGTGGCTGCACAAATGTTTTTAAAGTATTTCTGGGGATATGCTGCAGCAACATACTGAAAATAATTTGAATGGTCTCTGATGTTATCTCAAATCTTCTTTCAGAAGAAATCTTGCTGTTAAGAGAAAGTACTTATTAAAGGATAACATCTGCTGCCTGTCAGCATTAAGGGACTACTTAAGTGCTTATTTGTGGTTGCTAGAACAAGCTTAACTATGAGGTTTTTGGTACAATGCAGGTACACTTGGTCTACAGCATTTTTTCTCCTTGTCCTGGCTTTCTCTGTGTTGGATTGCTACATGTATCTGGTTTAACCAGACAGTGTGAGTGTAGGGTGGTCAGGTCTGTGAAGTGTTCTCCTCCTGTGGTTTTTCTTGTGCACCCAAATAAGGATAAAGGGGGGTGGAGCACCCTACAAAACAAAATCCTTTCATGAATGCTGAAGGGGACAAATCCTTAGCAGCTTAGGCTGCATGTGTGTTCATTTTCTGCTTTCAGGGTAATGTGGAGGAAAAGGACAGTGCTGAGGGGGTAACACTTTTACAGGCTCTGTAGTGGAGTGGTAAACATTATCAAGAGGGGGGTAGATAGGTTCTCTCCATTCCCACTGATGAGCTTGTTTCTTCAGTAATGCCAGTGATGACCTCCTCTCTTTCACTTTTTAGTGAAATGGTATCAGGAATGCCAGGCTTCTGAAAACTGGAAATCATGCCTTGAAAGACTGGCTTATTTAGTTCCTGTCATTTGGCCTCACTTTTATTTACATTTATGGAGACATAAATAAAATAATTCCACACAGGTGGCTTAAAAATATCTTGACAAAACCAGATGTTGAGGTGTCCTTTTTCCTCATGCAATACAATTTTCATGCTATATTTGAAAATTTACCATTCCAATTGTCTTTTATATATTACATAAGGATAATTTGGGCCTTGATATTTGGGAACTTTAATTTTTATACGCTAATATAAAATTTCTTTGTGTTCACAGAGAATGAAGGAATAAGCAATCAAATTTCCAAGGAAGATACCTTTGGCAAGCATGCTCAATCATTGTTGGCAAGAACAACTGTGTATGTTGAGAGAAGTGATTCTCCACCTTGATTTATTACTTCTTCTAAGTGCTGTCATCTGTCCATATTTGGGCACCCCAACACAAGGGCACTGTCACAGTGGAATGAGTCCAGAGAAGAGACACTGAGATAATTGAGGAGCTGGACTATATGGCATACAAAGAGAGCTTAAAATATCCAGGTTTCACAGAATTGCAGAATGGGTGAGTTGGAAGGGACCACCAGAGGTTATCTGATTCAACCTCCATGCCTTAGCAGAGTCCCTTCCCTATAGAATATTACTCAGGATTGAGTTCAAATGATTTTTTAATATCTTTAAGGCTGGAGACTCCACAACTTCTCTGAGATACCTGTTCCAGTACTTGTCCAGCCTAGAAGTTAGAAAGTGTGTCCTGATATTCAGAAGGAACCTCTCTGTTTCAGCTTATGCCTGGTGCCTCTTGAGTGATTATGGCACACCACTCAAAAGAGCCTGGCTCCTTCTTTGCACTTTTTCTTTGAGTACTTATACACAATCGTTAGATCTCCCTGAAGTTGAACAGTCCTTGATCTCTCACCTTTTCCTCCTGTAGGGGATTCTCTAGCCCTTTAATCGTCTTTGCATCCTTTTTGGGACTCTTTCTAGCAGCTCCATCTCTTTCTTGTACTGAGGAGATCAGGACAGGGCACAGTACTCCAGATGTGGCCTCTCCAACTTTGAGTTGGAAGAAAAGATCACCTTCCTCAATCTGCTGACAATACTCTGCTTAATGGAGCCCTGCCATTGGCCTTCTATGCAGCAAAGGCACATTGCTGCCTCAGGTTCACCTTGGTGTCTACCAGGAATTCCATGTCATTTTCTGCTTTCCAGCTGGGTGGCCCCCAGCATACCGTGGTGACTGGGTTTTTCCTCTCTTCTCCTCATTAAACCACATTAGGTTTCTAGCAGCTGATTTCTCCCCCTGTCAATGTCCCTCTAGTTGGAAGCACAAACCTCTGGGGCGTCAGCCACTCCTTTCCAGTTCGTGTCATCCACGCATTTACTCAGAATATGCTTTGTTTCATCATCCAGATCATTACTGAAGAGATTAAACAGGACTGAACCAGTACTGAATTCTGGTACAGGATAGGTTTTTGACCTTCATCTAGACATAGAGATACTGATCACCAGTCTCTGGGCCCAGACATTCAATCAGTTTTCAACACACCTTCCTCTTGGCTTAACTAGCCTATACATCAATAGGTTGTCTATGAGGATCTTATGTGAGACAGTGTCAAAAGCCACTTCAGTAATCCAGTGCTTTTCTGCACCCACAAGCTCAGTCACTTTATCATAGAAGTTTGTCAGTGGTCAAGTATGACTTCCCGTTGGTAAAGCCATGCTGACTACTCCTGAAAATTTTCTTGTGCTTAGTGTTCCAGGAAAGAATTTCCAGGATTATAGGGGAACTTCTGCTTCTAGGATTTGTTCCAAAAGACTGTTTTAAGAAATTAATCTACTGCTGTTTCTAATTGGATATTATTACTCTTATTAAACTGGATGGCCTCCACAGATCATATCCAATCTAATTGCACAGAGGTGGCTAGCAGGGCCAAACTAGCAGTATTGCCATGCACATTCAGTCAGTGACATTGCATAATCTTATGATAAGTGGATTTATGTATTTCATATTGTAAGCCAGAATACACACTTCTTTTTTGTAATGTTATTGTTGGGCACTGGGTCTAGAGGGTCTTTCTTCTTTTGGATATGGTGTAGACCTTCACTAAATAAGCAGATGTTATGCCTTTTTCCTTCCAGTGGACAACTGGAAGATGTAGGTGATGGCTTACTCCTTTCCTTGATGCTGTAGCTTGTGCTGTCCTTTATATTTAAAACAGTTTCTTATGGTCCTAATTTTTTTCCCTTTATAAAGATGAAAATAACTCCTGTGGACCTACAACAGACTTCAACATAACTGAAATCTCTTTCAATGCAGTATGGTGAGCAATACCATGTGTATCATTTTCACAGTAATGATTGAAATATTGAAGTCTAACAAAGAAAGTCTAATTCTGCCCCAGCATAAATACTCCCACTGATTCTTGAGTAACACAACCCCCACATCACACACACCATGGTTCACAATACAGCCTCAGTTCCAATGTCATCTACAATTCCCCATGTCTTCATTAGGCATCACATTTTGACCATGCATGCCTAGCTTCCCTCCCTCTGCCCTGTGCAGGACTTGGTTCAAGAACATAATACAAGATTCTTATTTTCCATACTTTGTAAATTGAGGCAGCTACTGAGAAAAGCAGGACAGCACTACTGAAATGCATGTCCACTAATGAGCAGATAGTCAATGTGAGAAATAAACCTCAGTAGAATAATTCTTTGGGGTTTGTTCAATGTCCTTTCCACTCAGCCACCCATTGTATAGAAGCCCTTTCAGAGCATGAGTGATTAACCCAGATGAAATTATCTTCTCTCTACTTTCAGTCACAATTTTATTTGATCTCTGCCAATGGCACACACGCATTCTTCTTTTTAAAGAGAAATTTGCTATCTACATTTGCCAAAATCCATTTTAAATGAAGGAATAAAAGAGATTTCATGGCTATTGTTTCCATATTTGCTAATTTAATTAACTGCTTATGATTTTGAAGGCATTTCTATTTTTATGTTGTTTTATTATAAGAACAGCGTATTGCTGTGTGATAATCAATGTTATTTGATTTTATTATGGCTGAATACAAATCAAAACTTAACACAAATTTATCTTTTGCTTAGTTTTCTAATGTAGATCTCAAGAGTAGAATTTCTCTTTGCAAAACAATTTAAGTGTTAATACTGTGTTGAGCTAAAACTGGCCTGAGTAGTAATCCATTGAAAGATGGGTTTAACCTGCTTTGGTAACTCTTCCATGGCCTCTCAGTATGATAAAATATGATTAGGTAATATTACTAAGCTTTTAATCAGGAAAAAAGTGGGGGTTTCTTTTGTGCAATTTATAAAAATTTCAAGGCCTAAGATAGAAATAGAAATCTTCTTATATTATAGTGCTTCATATTTCCATTGAAATCAGCTCACTTTTTTTTCTGTGTTTGCTATGAATATCCTTGACATCTTGGTTTAATTATGAGAGATGTTTTTGTTTAAATCATTGTGTTACCCTCTTAGCCTAACTTGTCCTGTACTAACTCCTTTTCCTATACGATCCAGAAATGAAGTCAAAATGCCAAGGTGTAAAATCTCCACAATTTCCATGGCAACAGAGATATGATTTAGTGAACACAGGACTTTATTTTCTAGAGAAAATTATGTAAATAAGTGAAAAACCCCAACCCATCCTCATTCAAATAGTATTTAGTTTTATTATATTTTAAGGTGTTTAGTTTGATAAGGGGCTTTAAGTTACATCATTGCAGTATGAGAGCTCTTTGAACACAACAAAATACCGGCTTGTTTCTTCAGTGCACAAAGAGAAATTTTCCCTTGGAAAATATCATACTGAAAAAAAAGGGTCAGTAATTTGGCAGTTGATGTTTCTTTGTGAGCCTTCACTGAATTTCTGCCTCTGCAAGAAGGTATGGAGGATATGGTGGAAGATGTGCACTCTCCAGGGTGACGTCTAAAACTGTCATTTTATAAAAATAGGAATGATGTGCTTTTCAAAAGGTTCCTTATTGTGTCTTGCCTTTTGATAACTCATACAAGCTGTGCCGCAGTAAATCCTTCCTGTAAGACTAATTCTGCAAAGATGTGGTAACTGAAGCTAAAATATGTTTAACATCATGCACTAGAGTTTTCCCAATATCTTGCAGTGGAGGAAAACACATGGGCCCCACAGTTCAATAAACTAAAAGTATTATTGACCAATAGGATGGGAAGTGAATTCTAAATACGAGGCTATTTTCAGCTAATTAAAGGTCCCATGGCACTATATGAAAGAGTAGGAACATCTGCTACTGTGTGCTAGTCAAATTACAGGTTCAGTAATTACTTTCTGCCTAATTGAGCGCCTGATTAATTTTAGCTGGATTTAAGTATTTGTCATGCCTTTCTGTATTTTGTTATATTGCTGTCAGTATGGTGGAGTTAACCACTGGTGAGAGAAAGTTTCTTCTGCTTTGTCTTGTGCTCTATATGCTGAATGTGGATAATAGCTCAGGGCAGCACATGGGGGTTATGAAAGTCAATTTGTGTTGGACTTGTAAGCAGTAGACAAAACATGGCCTTAAACACTTCACTTGACTGAGGTCTGTGTACTACATAAGGCCATCAGCAGCTTTCCTGGAGTAAAATGAGTATTCTATTGAATAAAACTCTTGTGCCCCACCAATCCCCCACAACTTACAAAGAAACAATTTATATTAATTATTTCAAATGTTATGAGGTATAGATTCAACAATTCTATTTGCTTTAAGAATCATCATAAAAGTATATTCTATATGACTGCTTGTCCTATGGAATATATGGAATGTGTATATTCTCATAATAAATTTAAAATTCATTTTAAAGTATGGAATATTCCAAATTTCTGATGAAAAATTACTGGGATATTTAGTAGACTTTCAGCCAAAACAAAAAAATAATTCTGGATCATATTAGCATTTTGTTTTCCAGTCACTTAGTTGTACTGCAATTGTATGTATGAATGCAGTGAATCATGAAAAAGGATGAATAATTTTATAATAGATACCAGTATGCACATATATTTATATATAAATATGAATAAATATAATAGGAAAAAGGGAAGCATATATGTGGTGTGGTAATCACATGTGAGAAAAGTGGCAGACTGACAGAATGCAAGTCAGTTGGTGTGATCGTTGCCCTCTTGATACTATCTTTAAGGGGACTTCTGTTTCACTAAACTAAGTGAGAATCAGATTTCACCAACTGTGCCTGACAATAGATTGTGGCTAAGTCTGACAAGGCCCCTGGGAAAGTGTGCTGCCCTCTGTCACCATATGGCCTGGAAAGGGTTTCATACCTGTTACAATATCCTGAGGAGAGGGATCATCGCTAAATCTATGCAGGCTCATTCCTAATCCCATGAAGCTAATGATCTGTGAAGGATATCTTAAAGATGCTTTCTGTGAATAAGCATATTATTCAGACTGTCAGATGTAGGTTTTTTCTCTTGTATTAGTTTTCATTGCACAATGATTACACTCCTCCACTGAGAATACGTTATCAAAAACATTGAAAGTCTTGCTTAGTCTCTCTTGTAATTCATGAATATCAGCTGAATATAAATATAACAAATTTACTGGTATTTTAGGGCAAGATACTTAACACCCAAGAGATATGCTAGTTCCTAAATGGAAATAATTCCCATGACAAAAAGATATTTTTCTCACTTTTAACAAACACTTTCAAGTTTTTTGCACATAGTACAGAATGATGATAAGCTCCATTTTTCAGCCAGAATTTTTCTCCTCATGGCATGTGCCTTTAGATCTTTTTTGAAGGTTCAAATAACCTTATATAATTGTGAAGTGTTGAACTTGATGTAAATATCATCTTTTAAGATATTTTCTCCCATATAACTCTAATATGGGAAAAAAATTACAACTCACTATTCTGCTTATACTTCAGTAGAAAAAAGTACTTTCCTTCCCCACCCCTTTATCTAGAACAATCTATTAATAGCTAAATTGATACTCAATAAAGGATTAGATTAATGTATATCTTGCTTTATTTGTAGACAACATAATTAAAAGAAATAAAGAGGCATTAAAAAAGCTTCAGATGTGAATTTATGAGGAATTCAGAGAGATGTTGAACTTCTCTCCCACACCCATTAGCCTGATGAAATACCTTTACTGCTGCCCAGGGAATACATCCACATGGATATGGGGGTCCACCCATATTCCCCTTCTCCATTACCAGTTTTATGTATGAAGAACCTGAAATATCTGAAAATCTCCTCCCATCAACAAGCATTTGTATTGAAATATTTAGGAACATTACATTTAGGTACATACTATTGAAATTTTAAAAAATCCCAGTTATTTTCTTGCAAGAAGACATAGAGTTTACCTTTTCTTTCTTCTTGCCTAACAGGCACATTTTAGCATTAGATGTTTTTGCTATACAAAGATGTTTAAAGAAATATTATTTCCTATAGAGGGGCTGGGGGCAGCAGAAACAGGAATTTATCAGAGTCATTAATTCAGAGTGTGGTTATTAAATTCCATGAAATCTGTCTTGAAACACTGTCTTAACTGGGGAGGAAGGATATTTTAATATCAGATCGTGGCACTGGAACTGGAAGAAGGAACAATTCTATATGCTTCTAACACTTGGGAAGAAATATGCTTGGAGAGTAATAGGGTTGCAATGGTACTGATTAGAAAAATTTACCTTGTTTTTTCAAACTGTAAAAGTTAATGTAGGGTTTCATGACTGAGTGACGAGGGTGAGTCTCGAGTAGAAAAAGTAACTTAAAAAAGTACTGGTTACAGTGGTCACAGTTCAAGAAATATTTTGTTGATTACCAATCAGTTTAATAGATACATAATCTAATAATTAAGTGCACTTTTTCGACACTTATGTGACAGGGATGTGGTCCGGTATGGTCTTTATAGCAACTCAGGGGCTGGAGTTCTTGGGGAACAGTGAACTGAAGAATCTCAATTGAAGTGAATGGGGAAATTAAATTCCTCAGATTATCTTGCCCTTCACACAAGGTTCTGGGTGTCTTTCACTTTAGGAGGGTGGGAGGGTGTCAGAAGGAATAGAAGACATAAAAGCCTGGTGATCTGTTTGAATCAAGTTCCAGAGGATGAGATTTGATGGGAGTCAGGGAGTCCTCCATGGACAGGTCTTTAAAACAGTTTTTTCACGTTGAAATTCCTGGCCCACATAACTCATGCTGCTTCCTGTGGCCTACCAGGAGATGCATTTTTTTCCCTCCCATGCTTACTGAAAGCACCAAAATTGTGGTGGATAGAAAAGCTATTCTGACCTGAAATAAATATAATACTCTTTGAAAAGCTTAATCAATGACAGAGAATGCAGGACAGAAAAAGCCTTTTCAGGAGTCTATAATTCTTTTATTATTAATCCTACAAAGCCTTTGGTTCATATCAAAAAAATCAGATGATTACAGTTCCAACATAAAATTTTTCACTCTCCTACATGTATATTGATCCATTACCTAGCTCTTGAATGTGTCCATTGAAATGGTACCATATGCAAAAAGCTGAGGGCTCTGTTTCTTTGCTCAGTTGTCTGTGCAGTGCCTGGATCTCCCTGGCTGTCAAAAACAAGATTGCCCAACAACCTTTGCTGTGCGCTGCTATCACATATTACGTGAGCTGCTTCAGGGAAAGTCCTTCTGTGTTGTGAATTAGGGTGTGCTCAGCTAGGAGGTAGAAGGTTATGGGATGAAAAAGTTAGAAATGTTCTTTAGTCCTATCCTGCTGATGAAGTCAAAGGGCACTTGGCACCCATGGAAGGCTCGCTGTTACAGAGTGGTGCAAAAGACATCCCAGTCTTCCCCCTGTCACTCTTGACAGTACACTGGTGAAAATTTCACACATAAAAGGCCTTTCCTCAAGGCATGCAGGGCAGAATCAAACGTGTAATCAAGTGGACAAAAAAACCCACAAACAACCCAGAACAATATAAGAAAAATAATATGAGTGATTAAACTGAGACATTTCTAATCTCGATTTGTACTTGCTTACACATATCTTTGGAGTTAGAAAGAAAAGGATTAACAGCCCAGAAGGTGTTTCTAGAGGCCAAAAAAAATGTTTTTATTAAAATCCCTCACCTTCATGTTTGTAATGCCCCACCTGAGTCTGAATGACCTTTGAGGAGTCCTAGTCTGGTATCAATGGGAAATTACAAAATCTGTTTAACATCCTGCCTCCAAAAGATTACACACCTGGATGCAAAGAAGAAGACACAAGAAAAGAAAATGATGAATTCAAAGAGTGGTTTCCTTCTCTGGAATTTCAGGTAAATTAGGATGAGTGATTGCATAGAATAAAAAGAGTTCATAAAAAAAGAATGGAAAAATTACTTTCAGAATGCCAGGAGGCTCCCTTCTCAAAGGAACAGAAGGCCCAATGTACTGAGGGGATCCGTTTCTTTAGGAAGTGTGCTAACTCCCTGGGGCCAGGGTTGAAGATCTTAGGAGAAATATTCCTACTCTGGTTCAGCCCTTAGATTGCTGTTCATTATCTTTTTATCAGGTAGGCAGTGATGAAGTTGTAACAAGAAATCCAAGGTCAATCTGAGAGAGACTTCAGGGGCTTGATACAACTGGTTAAATGATAGTAGTGTTCTACTTCCAGTCACAAGGAATTATTAGGGAGGAAACAGAGACCCAGAAAATCAGTACTTGCCTCTGAGCTTGGTGTCACTGGCAGAATTTTGGGTTCTTTGATCGTGAATCAGTTTACTTGAAATCAAGTCTGCTGGCAACAGACATGATACACCTGTTTCAAAGGGGGAAAGGGATTTTTGAGCAAGGCTCATTGTTTGGAAGGAGAAAAGGGATCAAACCAGACTCACTAGTGATAAGCCTGGAGGTATTTAAAAGACATATAGATGTGACACTGCAAGAAATAGCCTAGTGGTGGACTTGGCAGTGCTGGGTTATCTGTTAGACTTGATCTTGGAGCTCTTTTCCAAATAATGATTCTATGATTCTGTGACCCTTCTTTATATCCTCAATACAAAGTAGAAAGTAATATTTTTGTGTATGATTTTTTCATGTTTATGACAGTGTGGATACATGTGCAAAGATGGCCAAAGTATATAGTATATATTCACATATATGTACAAAACGCCTTTCAAATATTCTCTGTCTTAATTTGTAAGACTGTCTCCACACTAAACATAATTTTTCGTACTACTTATATTCCTAGCAACTCAAGTAACTCGTCTAATTTTTACACACATCACGTTTTTCAGTGGAAGCTAAATCTTTTAATATTTACAAGGCTCCATTGGGAAAAGCTATATGTCAGTTTTGGCTCTGAAATAGTATTTTAGTATTTAGACTGGATTTTCAAAGCCTGTTTTTAAGACCTAGTAAATGTGGGCTGCTTTGATTTTTGAGAATACTATGACTAGATCACTAATCATTTATTTTTAACCATGGGGTTTAAAATAAAACAGGAATAGAAGAAAGCCATAGGTTCATACCATCAAAAGGAGTGCAGTGAATGGAGAAATGTGCACAAAGAAATGAGCAAAAAGTTAAAGTCACCATAAAAGAGCTACAAAGACAAAAGACAGAGGGAAGAGATTAAAAGGTGCTCTCTTTTTTTGCCTTTTTTTTTTCCTGTTTTCTTTCAACTAAGGAATTATTTTTCTTGGTTTCCATGTTCAAGAAATCTTTTTCACAAATTTTTTTTACTATATTTTGAGAAAAGGAATGCGTACATCACAGGAAAAATTGGGTCAAAATAATTAAGTAACTGGTAATCTCCCAAATCATTTGACCGATTCACAAAGTCCTGCACAGTCTTTCAAGTCTGATTTTGAATAAGAAGTGAAGCTGTGTTTCCTGCTATTATCTAATTATCATAAAATTTACAAAACTTTTAAACTTTCCTCTGTGGTTTTTAAAGTGTATTAGAACTTTCATGAATAATTTTTCTTCTTTGATGTTTTGGCCATAAAGTTGAGCATAAGTCTCCCAAAAAGCAAGGGAGGATAATATACAAGGGACCTGCATTTGCAATGTACACAATGCCACACATAAATCTTAACTTTCATACTGTGTAATTCTGAATTTTCTGGATTTCCATTCATAAGAGAAGAGATTTTTAAAAGATTGTGCTTTTGTGCACCAAAGTATAGATTGTTACTGTCAAATTTTGGATTCTATTTTCGTTGCTCTCGAAAGACTATTTTTGTGATTTTCCTCCCATCTTTTTTCCACTTTCATTCATTTCTGAAGATCCACTTCCTGTGGAATAATATGTCAGTGTTTTAGGCCTTTTTCTGTTAATTTCCTTGAGAGTTCCTAAAAATCCTAGACTTTCTGTAAATTTATTATTTTGCTACAATATTTCTTATACACTCAAAAATCTTTCTGAGATTCAACTGAAAAAATTATTACATCTCATGGTAGTGTAGAGCATAAGTAACAGCAACAAACTATTTATTCAGTCTGTCATATTTATACTATCCCAAAAGCACTGAGAAATATATTTCAATTTTTAAGAAAACATTTATTAAAAAATATTGTCAAAAAAGGTTCCTGAGCAGAGATACAAGTGCGTACTAATGCACAAACTGTCCAAGGGGAAAACTTGTACAATTCATTGGGAAAAATACACTTTTTGCAGGCAGCTGGCTTACAGGTCAGCCCCTGTGTCACTATGAAGTGGTCTCATGATGTGCTCCTACTTTTTGGATAACATTTTCTTTTGACATTTTTGATAGATAGTCTGTTGACCATGAAATATTTTTTTGGTATGTCCAGGTAAAACATGTTTTAATTGCATTTGATTTACATGAATGCAATGGAAGTCATATCATGACATGTTTATCTCACATTTCAAAGGAAAGGAGGTATTATACAGATAACTCTCCTGGGGACCTTTATGTAAATTCAACATTGTTGCAGGCAGCCTACATATAAGTGACCAAAATCTGCCTCAAGCAAAATTCTTTACTCTGGGATAAATTCAACATAGTTTTTTTTGCCACTGTCTAAGTCAGAAGCCTGGGAATAGCAATGAGGACCTTGCAGGGCCCTGAAAATGGACAGATTAATGTGCCACCTTTTCTCAGGGAAAGGATTTCAAAAGCTGTAAAATTTAATGGAAATTGTGCAAATATTTTCATTTAAAGTCCATAAGTCAGATGTAGTTTTACTGTTTTTTCCCTGAAATTTCAATGGATCTGTGAAAAGATGTCCACCAAGTCCCAGAGTCTTTTAAAAATCCAAATATGGATTTTGCATGCAGCGAATTAGCTGTGTACAAGCTGCTACATGACTGACTTCCTATAGGTCCTTTGGAAGGGGTTGGCAAAGCAAAAGACAATTTGTTGGTTCAATGCTCTTACTCCATTACTGAATCACAGCAGTGAAGTTGTTTAACAATTAAAAAAAAAGTTTAAATTAACAATCACAACAGTCAATGGATGCTGTTGGTAATATTCAAAATTTTACAGGTGGTATCAGAAGCTGCTTGTGTTTCAATCAGCATACTTTTTTTAAACCCTTAATTTAGACAAATTCTGGGAGAAATTTTTCTGAATATGAAAGAAAAAAGCGCAGAAGAAAACACTTTTTAGAATTATCCTAGGAGAATTAAAAGACTATCTGAAAAATCTTTTTCTTTGTGGATACCTTTGATAGCTCATAAAATATAGCCAACATTGGAAGAACTTCAAAAAGAAACATACTTTATAGATTAATAGAAGAGAAAAATGGAACTATCAACTTAGATTGTATTTCCTGAAAAATCCTGGGAAAAATGAACTGCCTGTTAAAAACTGGAGAATAATAAAGGCACAGTTATGATATATCCTTAAGTGAGAATTTTCTGTTCACAGAGTACCATCAAATGTCAAGGAAATCATAGCCTGGACACAACTGCTGGAGTGCAAGTTAATGTGCCCTGAAAGTATTGACTGGTGGTTACGGTTGAAAGGGCTTTCATGGAGTTATATCCTGTACATAGCATATGGGCACTTTGAGCTGTCATCTCCCTCAAGGACAGAGAGGCCCTGCAGAGAGACATTGACAAATCAAAGAGATGGACAGTCACCAACTGCATGAGGTTTTGCAAGTGCCAGATTCTGCACCTGGCATGGGACAATGGTGGTTGAGTGAACAGACTGGGGAATGAGAGGCTGGACAGCAGTGCCATGGAAAGGGCCCTGGGGCTCTGGTCCATGGCAAGCTGAACATGAGCCAGCAGTGCCCTGGCAGCCAGGAGGGCCAAGCGTGTCCTGGGGGCCATTGCCAGCTGGGCAAGGGAGGGGACTGTCTGGCTCTGATCTGCGCTGGGTCAGCCTCACCTCGAGTGCAGGGGGCACTTTTGGGTGCCACAGGGGTAGTTAGTGTCCAAAGGGTGGCAACAAGGATGGTGAAAGGAAAGCTGTATGAGGAGCAGCTGAGAGCACTTGGGTCTGTTCAGTCTGGAGAAGAAGAGACTGAGGGCAGGCTTCAATGAAGTTTTCAACTTTCTTGTGATAGGAAGAGGAGAGGCAGGTAATGACTTCACTCTTGTGACTAGTGAAAGGACTCAAGGAAATGGCTTCAAGCTGAGTTCAGAGAGATTTAGGCTGGATATCATGAAATGTCTCTTCCCCTCAAGGATGGATGGGCTGGTGCTGGCTCACCAGGCCAAGATGCATTCTCTCAGGCATGGTCTTCTTGGGAAGTCTTGTGCAGGGCCAAGAGTTGGACTATGATGATATTCATGGGTTCCTTTTAACTCAAATAATTCTATGATTCTAACAACTAAGGAGCACATTTTCAGCAGGAGGTAGAAACTCTGGTATATGCAAAATAAGTACAACTGAGACATTTTTGTCTGATGTAGTTGGTTTGCATTTGTTTTTTTTCATTGAACTTAAAGGACCAGGTGTGAGAATCTCGTGGAGACAAACTACACATACACATTCAGTGATGACTTTTTACAGTACTGATCTTTCACAAGGAAAGAAAAGGTTTATTACAGAAGAGCACCAACCGTTTTATTAATGAAATATATTTTCTATAAGTAACTCTCCATCAAAAAATTAGGATTTTGGCCATAAGTGGAAGGAAAATAAATGGAAAATATAAAGCTAATACATTCCTTTCCTTCGTACCTTACTTTTACCTTTTCTGACTCCTATTTTTAGTCTTAGAAGTAACACAGGCCAGATTTACACTCACTTGCATTTTTTCAGTACAAATGACAATACTTTACATGTGGAGGGTGGGATGCCATCCATAGGGACCTGGAGAAACTCAAGTAGTGGGCCCATGAGAACCACACCAACTTCAGTTAATCAGCTCAACTTGTACAATAACTGTGGTAACATATAGATGACAGAGAGGCATGGGCAGGCAGCATGTTGGTTCTGTGACAAATACTGATCATGTCTGACCGCAATACCCTTAGCCTTAGAAGACCAAGAACCCTACTAATTTGTCTGAAGGAAATGCTGTTTTCATCCATCAGGCAGGTCTCTGGGATATGGATAAAGGCAGGAAGAGATGACCTTTTATCACCTCTGAAAACAAGTGGATCAGGCACAGGTTACTCCAAGCAGATTCTTATATACTATGCTATGTCTTCTGTGTCCTACACTTTATTGGAATCTGAACCTTCTCTTAATATGGAAATACACTTATTTTTGCTAAAATAAACATTTGATTTAGGTAGCATGCTTGGAAGTGATATGTAGCAAAAGTAACAAGCATTCACCTGCCTAGTCTCAATAAGATATTTAACGGCACCTAATATTAGGTATTGCAGTATGAACTTACAGGTATTTAAAATCTTCATTAGATCTAGTTCTAAATCAAGACTCATTATCTTTTGAATTTTATCACAGGTTCTTGACATAGATACCTATTCTGGGCAATGCTGTTGAAGAAATAAAGAATTGATTACTAGGCTGGAATTAAGTCTTTCCACCCAAATCTTCCAAGGTATGAGTAAAATATCCAGTGTATGCACAAACACATAAAAAAACCCATTAATTAATTATGAAATGTTTAACCCATAGGTATAAACAGACCCTTCACAAGAAAAAAAAAGAAAAATAAACAAGGTGTATTCTGCAGCCAGGAGGGAAAAGTTGTATGTCCAAAAAGATGGTAATTTCTTGGAGAACATCCAGAAAACTGAAATATTACAGAGGTATCTCAGGAAAATAGTCAACTTTTCAGTGTCCAGTACAATCCTATAGAGATGAGCCCAGTGTTGATCATAAAATTTCTTAGTACCTAAATTTAATTAGTACTTTTATGGAATTTTCTTACTTGGACCGACACTGCAATAATCCTATAAATTTGGCAATAATGTTATCAATATATTTAAAAGTTCTGTAGCAAATTTTTTTCCATTTCTTACTGAAAATCTTTAGAGTGCCTAAAACAGTATCATGGCAGGCAGTTTATGAAATAATTATTGCAGTAATAATACTTAGAGAGAGAAATAGATATATTGAATCAAACAAATTTAGGAAAAAAGAAATTTTAAATGAGATAGATGAGAGTTTAGTTATGGTTTAGTGGCATCACTGTTAAACAAAATCAACTAAACAAGCTGAAACCTTCTGCGGCAGTCATGTTCATTATGTTCTAAATTCAGAAGATTATTTTTATGGATTGTTTGATTTTTTAAAATATTTTTCCTGATTTTCTTATGGCATCTTCTATATATTCCTTGACTAAAACACAGGCAGAATCTGTGCCACCAGCAAAATTATCAAAGGAATGCCTAATCCAATTTTGAAGAAAAACCATATTTATGGCAAACATGCAGGATGACACTCTGGCCAAAATGCAGTCCGGTCAAAGACCAACAAAGCAATTATTAATTGTTTCACAAGTGCTTTTATGAGGCCCTTAATTTTCCAAAAGGACAGCTGCAATCTTATCCCACAACCTTTCTTCCTTTTGAAAAAGTGCTGCCTTCCCTACTGTGCCAAAAGCTGGTGCCCCTTTAGAGCAGTGCGGTGCCGTTATGTGTTATGGCAAGTACCATGAGCAATACTCCACCATGAAAGATTAACTCCTGGCTAATGATAATCACTGTAAACAGCTGGGTGCTGATTGACTGGGTGGATGGTGGTCCCACCTACCCAACAACCCCTGAATGGGTTTTATCTCATCTTGCCTTTCAAACCCTTGTGGAGTTAGATAGAGAGTTGGAAGAAGCTTCAGAAAGTTATGAAAAAGGAAATGATGAATAGTAGGCTATTAAATGATATTGCAACAAATAAAGCATAAATACAGGCCTTTGACAGGGAAGACCTTTTTGAAGCTGTACTTGAGAACTAAAAAATGAACTGCTTGACACATAAAGATAACAGGAGGCTTCATCCAGATTCTCGTTCTTTGTCCTTTTACAACTGCACTGAAATATCCACCAGAAATCTTGAAAGGTGTTGTAGGAATCTTTGAGTATCATTTATCAGCCTTTTCCACTATATGTAATTAATTCCATTTTAAAAATTCCCTCCTTTTCTTACACTGAGAATTATGAAATAAAATTGCCATTTGTTTTTTTCTTCCAACTGGAAAATGGGACAAGAGTGCAAAACTTCTATTATGAGATCAATTTTTTGAAATTAATTTTATACCTTCTTATGCATGTTGACTATTTAGACCAAACAGGCCAAAGTGAAAAAAACCATAATTATTAGATATAAATTTATTTATTTATGCCTCATTCATTGCAACAATTCACATTATTTGTATCCTTGTGTCAAAGTCTTGGGGAAAATGTAATCTATTTATGGGTAAAAATATATTTATACTTCAGGGTAGAGCTTTACACCGAACATTCTTCAGGTTATGGGGCTCTATGGACTGCATGATAATTACACAACCAATATAATGTGAACTGGCAGCATAATTTTTAGTAACTATAAAATAATATTTCCAACAGTAAATGCAACACATTTAGCACGTAAAATGCATTGGTCTAATATTTCTATCAAAACGAAAATCAAAGATTTTCCTGAGAATTTCTCATTGTGATTTATATGCTGGGCTTCAAATCAATGTTTTGTTTTCTTTCAGTTTCTTTTTACTGCAAAACCTAATTACCTACTTCTAACATATTATTTTTTCCCCCAAAAGTAAGAATTATATTTATGACTGGCCTCTCATTTTTAACCAATCTCATTTACATTTATTATGGGAGCTTTCCATAATTCTGTAGAATCATGGAATCAAAGGATGGTTTGGGTTGGAAAGGACCTTAGAGATCAACTAATTCCAATGTCCTGCCATAGGTAATGATGCCACCCACTAGATTAAGTTGATTAGGGTCTGATTCAGACTGGCCCTGAACACTTCTGGGGCGGGGCATTCACATTATCTTGGGGCAACTGTTCCAGGGCCTCTAAGTAAAAAATTTCTTTGTAACATCTCATTTACATCCTCTTTTAGTTTAAAACCAAATCTCCTTGTCATATAACCGCTTGCTTTTGCAAAGAGCCCCTTTTAAGTACTGTAAGGCTGCAGTGATGTCTCTCCAAAGCTATTTCATCTCCAGATGGAACCATTTTCTCAGTCTGTCTACATAGGAGGCATGTTCCATCCCTCTGGTCATTTTTGTGGCTTCACCTGGACCCTCTTAAACAGGTGTCGAGACTGCCAGTGAAGACTGAGGGGAAGGACTTTCTCAGTACATCAGCCTCCTCAGTATCCACTGTCACTGTACTTCCTTCTCATTTATCAGGATTGAGGTGTGCGAGAGTGTTTACATAACTTTATTTTGTAATCTGTGTATTTATAGAATCTCTTCTTGTTGTTGTTCACACCCCTTGCAATTTCCCATTACATCTGTGCCTCAGCTTTCCTGATCCAATCCCTACATAGTCTGACTGTATCTGCACAGTCTTCCCAGGCCACATGTCATTGCTTCCACTGCCTGTGCATTTCCTTCTTGCTTCTTACTTTAAGGAGTAAGTTTTGTTCAGCCATTATGTTTTTGGCCCTTCCTTGCTTGATTTCCTACATGCTGTGGTGAAGAGCTCTTGCCTTAAGTGGCCTTAAAGATTGGCCTTCAAAATTATGTATCTTCATATCTATTTTTAAGAGGTTTTTTTAATTATTAAATTATAAAATCTTAGAGCAGTATTTTTTCTGGCCAAAATATGCTTATTCATAAGCATCTAAAAAGGTCAATAAAAAAGAGTAAACCTACAGATTCTCATGAAAAAGTCCTAGAGGAATTCTTGCTTTTCAGTTATGAGCCTATATGATATCATAACACATTTTAATGCTGAAGTGCATTAGAGTGTAAAATTTTAGATATTGAATTTCCCATTAGAACCTGATATCTCTTCAGACAATATTCATACTACAACACTATTATGCTGTCTATGGAATTGGATGCAGTAAAGAGGGGAAAATGTATCAAAACACACTTGATTCTTTAGGTCAAAATCCTGAGTGTTTTTTGAGGAGGTCCAACTCATATAGATAATATCATTGGATTTGTCTCCTCAGTGTTTAAATCACCCTTAATATTGAGGGTCATGAAAAAACATGTAGGGCTCTGAGAGCATCAGATAAATTTGTGTCAGCCCACTCAATAGACGTCTCTGCAAACTTTTACGTGCTTTCTACTATGATGATGGTTACAAACATCACAGTACTAACAGTAACCATGATATATGATCATTCATCATTTTCTTGACTGTCTGCATTCCTTGGTTTGCTTTTTTTCCTTTTTATTGGGAGCATAATCTTTTTTGATAATTGTACCTGTAAAAAAATTTATAAATATGCATGCTTTTAAAAGTGCAACTAATGACTCAGAGCAACAATAGAGTCAAGAAATCCATCTTCTTAGATAATTTTTTTAAAATTTAGCATTGTAAGCACCAAAAATCAGAAAAGCTAGAACTATGCTTCAAAAACCAGTTTGAAATATTTTGTTCCAAATGAATATAGACATGCAAAAAGGCTTATCTGTGCAGGTGGCTCTTGTACAGGAAGCAGAATTATACACAGTTTGACAAAAGGTCACAAAGGAATAAATGCAATTCTTTTTGAACTTGACAATTATTTATTAGAGCTTTACTTAATTTAAGTAACAAAATGGCACACTAAAGCTTCAGAATTTTCTTTTGTATACATTCATTTCACCATCTTCACTCCGTCTGAAAATAAACTGTCCATAGTGAAATAGAAGGAAGTGGGTGTTGAAAGATGGTTAGTTAACCCTTTAGGTAAAAGGGTTTTGAGATGAAGTCATAGGAACTTCTTCTCCTTGCTTTTTCTGAAATCCTTATCAGAAAATCTACAGGTTCAATAGTTGTTTTGCTGCAGGCTGAAAGTGTTGTACTTTTATGTAGTAGCAGCATGTAAGAAAAATTCAATGCGAAGAAATTAAAACACTGTTTTCTAATCCACAGGAATTATTCATAATTGACCTGCAAAGTATGTTTTTCATGCTAAAGTCACATCTGATTCCAATAAATATTGTCAAGAAGAAACTGGCTTGTGTCTGAGAGCAAATTTCAGATATTATTTTTTTGACTGTTTGCAATGGCTGCATGCCAGCCAACATTGACTGCTTCCACAGTTGCTTATATTGGCCAATTACCTCACATGTGCACCTGAGCTGCATCACGTTTAAGTTTGGACACAGGACACAAAGCATGCATCCAGGTTCTGAAGAACCTTCAATGCGAGGAACTGTAAAGTTACAGAAAATTATCCCTATTAATTAAAAGATTAACTCCACAGATGTATATTTGTTCATACAAGATACTGTAAGCATTACAAACAAGAAAGACTGTAGAGAGTACAGGTTCTTGTACGGATTTATTTAGTCAGATGGAAAATTTTAGTTTAAAGATAATTTTTCTTTGCCTATGCTAGGAAACTGTATGCCAATATATTTTGAAAAATTGGCCACTAGTTCTCAGAAGAGAAGCCAGTGGCACACACCATCTGCAATACTGGGCACATTGCCCATGGCACTCTGGTTCATGATGAGACAGAGCAGTTTGATGTCTGCCAGTTCAGAACAGATGTGACTTCACGAGTGACTTTAGGAGAACTTTGTAACCATGCACTTTTCCTCTACATATATTATTGACTTGCAGCACAGGCCATACCAGAGCAAGCCTATGGGTCTGTGCAGATTACATTTTCCTCTAACCAATTATTTTTGTTCTGTTTTCTATCTTTCAGTTAACTCTTAATCTATACAATCCCATGACAATGTAATTACTTCTAAGAATCTTCAATAAGGAACCATGTCAAAAGATGCTTGGGGTATTAAAAGGGAATAGATTTTCACCTATGAAAACATCCCATGTTCATTTCACACCTTAATCATGTATTGGCCTCATAACTCTCTGTCAGGATTCTTACTTCTGGACTGTTACTTCTGACATATGACATTAAAATTCTATTTTTAACTAGTCAGAATTAATGCTCCTTCTCTTTTCCTGTTTTGACACATTTCTATTTTTTAAAGATTTGTATATTTTTTAACTTGAAACACTTCCTCTGCTATGCTTTAAGCAAATTATCTCTCATATTAATTTAAATACTTTCTGGTGGATAACAGAATCTTCCTTGAAAATTACTTTGCATATCCAACATGGTGTATTTAAATTTTTTAAAATGTAATCTGGATGCATTTCAGACCTTCTCATGAGGTTTTTTTCCATTAATTTTGGATGAATTTTCTAGTTGCTTATAGAAGTGATAGAAATTAAGTGAAATAATTTTCTCTGTGTAGTGCTTGGCTTTCTGAGTAGCCTATACATACTTCAACTTCTGTATAAATACATCAATTATACTTGTTGATACATGATGAGGGGTTGCCCTGATGACAACTTGGGTCATTCTGTGTTCAAGCCAGAGGTTTAGTTGCCAGCCTTGCTTGAGGAGAAGTTCACCTCCCTAACCTGTGAAGCCATAGCTTCATTGATCTTTAGTGCATTCTCTGATTGTGAGTGTAGAGGGCAGGTTGCCAACAACCTCTGTGCACAGTTTCTGCTTCCAGAACCTCATAAAAATGCTTCCAGAACCTGATAAAAATGCTCCTTGGAAATTTTTCCTTACTATCTGCTTTCAGTAGGAGAGCAGATACCATACAGGAGTGCACTTATTCATTATGAGTTGTTTACAATACCTTTATGCCACTTACACAGTCCAGGTGTATAACTGGTCTGTTAGCATGGGACACATGGTTTTGAGGAATATATTGGCTACATGGATGGCAAGAAGACCTGGTAAGTATGCAGAACCCAGATAACAATCCCTGGCACACCCTCTGGGGTGCTTTACCATTCATTCAAAAACACTGCAGTAGCTGGACAGAGCAGAAAGACAGGAAATTAAAACCTGAAGTCACCTTTGGACCTTTGGGAGTAATTGTTCAGCACAGTGTGTGACTAAAACACAGACAAATGACATTTAAGAACATTTTTACTGAGCTCAGCAGCTATAATTGAAAAAAACACATTAAAAACATTTTAAAAATCCAAGCGTGTATCCCATTCATTGCAAAAATTGTAATTTTGAAGAAGTCTGAATGTGTCTCTGACAGTAGTTCTGAAAATCTGTCAGTTGAAGAGTTTCTGGATATTGAATCATAAGAGAAAGTCTTCTTTTCTATCAGGTGCATGAATAATCTAGAAATCTGTATTAGCTGGAGGTTTGAACACTTGAAAAATACAGTGCCTTTAGCTTTTAAAATGCAAATTTAGGGAAGGAAAAGTGTATCCTTTAAAACAGACATATGAACAAAGCCCTTTATTTTGATACACTGCAGGAATGCAAAACCTACCCCTAAATCCATTCTGCAGATTGAGTTACCATTCAGGTTAGCATCAGTGTGATGTCTGAGATGTTTTACCCTCTGCTATGGAAAAAGAAGTTCAGGCTGGGTTTTGCTTAAAATGCTTTAAATTTCACAGAGGAACATGGCACAATTTATTTCCAGTAGGTATGGAAATCCCATGGTGGCACAAATGATTCACCTTATTGAAGCAAGAAGTGGATGGCTCTGGCTTTACATGTAATGTACAGGCACAGAGCTGAGAAATTCCTTTGGGTGAGTGTTGGTGCTTGAGGAATCCCCCAAAAATCACCACACCAAGTGCAGTTCTTCTGAACTCTTCTACTGAAACTTTAGCTTCACCGTTTCCTAGCACCATCCCACCTCTTTGTTTTGCTTTGTAACATTCTGTTTTGTTTTGTTAATCTGGGCTCTTCTTTTGTTATGGTGCTAGAAGCCATGGCAGAGCACACCTTTAATTTGCTCTTGCCCTCTGCTGTGCTCAGTCACTTGTCACACAGGGCTGTGGAAACCAGCAGCTTCCATAGTATGTATCTAAAAAACAGACCAAAAGCTGTGAAATCTCATTACTTAAATAATAATAACATTAGAAACATCCACCCAGGTTATTTGTTATCTGTGATTTCCTTAAAGCTTCCAATATGTTCTTAATTTTCCTTTAGCATTTAAGATGCTTACAATTCTATGTGGGAAAAAAAAAAAAGGAAATGAGCAAAACCAAGAAAACCTTTACTGAAAGAAGTACTTTGTTGAAGTTTCTGCAGCAAAAACTGCAAGTACCCCTCGCCCATCTTCTTCTTCAACTCTACCCCAAGGCTGCTCCTCACATTTCTGCTCACACAGCTGCACTGTGACCTTGTTCACTTCCCTAAGCTGACAGCCGTAGAGTTGGTTTTAGCTAAATTATATTTAAGCTGGCTCAGCCCCAGTTCAGCTCATTGCTTTAGCTCATTACATAGAAATGAACATCCATGGATGGAGGGAGCCATACTGCTCAATCCTCTGTTTTCAATGGGAGCAGCCATCATAAAACCCCAACCTTGGCATCAGATTTAATTGTGTCAAAGAGTAATTTGAAGTGACATTGGTGTACTAGACTGCTAATCAACCTAAAGCACTAATCAATTAATGTGGAGGAACCTACCTGAGTATAATGTATTGGTAATAGGCATTTTCTCTGTATCACAATGAGCCTGTAAAACAGAAGGCATAAAAGTAAGATTCCACCTTGCAAGCAGAGAAACCTTCACAGTATCAAATCAGGAGAGATGCTGCTCTGAGGGAAGATCAAATGAATTTTCATTTCATACTGAAATGAAAATGACCGCAGACAAGAAAAATCGCTCCCAAACATACAAATGAATGTTTTCTTAATTACTTTGTATTTATTCATGCTAAAATTTTAAAGCAAAACTGCAATGTGTTTTACATTCTTTTATAAGTTGCTATTTAAAAATTCTTCTAATGAGCTAGTTCCAAGAATGATCAAAATAATTTAATCAAAAAAATATAATTGAAGGTTCATGATTAAGCTGTGTCAGTAAGATCCATTCTCCCTATTTGCTCTGCAAATAGTACTGGAGTACTTGTGTTTTGCGGTGCTGGATGTGTGGCTGACTCAGTTTAACATCAGTGTGAACAGAAGGGGGTGGTGTTACCTTAGCTTGTGCAAGACTGTACTTCCTAAGAATGAACAAAAAAATTACCCCTAACATCATTCGAGCCACTGAAAGGATAAGACACCTAGGAAAAGAAACTGACGTTGTTTACATTAAATAAGACTTCTAAAAGTTTTTATTGCCATTTGATATGGCTTTCCACCCCTTCTATTCAGCTTCGTTGGGCTAGCTGACTTACAAAAGACAGCTGAAGTTCATACAGATATTTGGATTACAGTTCTGCAGCATTACCTCACAATGCTTAGTTTCCATGCTATCTTATTCTTGAAAAACCGTATATATATATATATATATATATACACATATAGCCAGATAATGTGGTCATAAGAGATACCTAATTTGAGATTTAGAAGGCTCTCTCTGTATGCACAGCTTGTTGGAATCTGGTGGGAAATGAGAGAAGATGAAGCAATATCTCTCAGCTGTGGAACGAGTATCACAGGTGGGTATGCCGTGGTACACCTCTGCTCCAAGGAAAACCTCACAGTGGGAAAACTGTGATGAGCTGTGCCACTGAGACCAGGAAAGCTACTGGGAGCTTCTGTACAGGAGGTCAAAACTAGAAAGATTTTTGTCCTTTGCTTGCTTGTGTGTGTTTGTATTTGTGCATAAGAGAGGGAAAAGCCTCCTTCTGATTCTTTGGCAAATTAACATCTGGTCTTTGGGACTGGGTATACAGTCAAAATGACACACTTTAACTCATTGACATAACAGTGAAAGATAACAGGTAAGGTAAATTTATTACATAATAATACTCACAGCTAGGTTTTAATAAAAGGGACAAGTGTATTGGATGAATAAAATCTCGCATAAAAAAATGACTGAAGTATTTTTGTCAGTTGGGGAGAATACATTCAAGAATGATATGGCAAAAAACTCCATTGCTATTCTGACAGCTTTTTAGAATCTAGTTAGAATTCTTAATCTAAAGATTGCTTTTGTGAGCTTATTTAAACATATGTTTTTCACCTAAGTATCTTGAAATAGTGTATGAACAGATTTTCTTCTAAAAAATTTTTCTGAGGAAGAAAACAAACTTTTCATAGCCATAATTTTTCAAACAGCTTTACTTATATTTTTCTCCTGCACTGCTTATAATTTTGATTCACAAAAATGTCAAGCTTTTAAAAGGTTGTATTCCTTTCCCAAGGTGAAGCTAAGTGTTCCTAACATCATGCAAAGTAGTCTGAGGAGAAGAGAGAGTTTTGAAAACATGCATTTATGACTCTTTGAAGCTGTGATAACCACTTGGAGCCTTGGCAGCGTATCGTCAATGACCTTTTCTCATGAGCACTCATAATTGCAGAGATATTAATTAATTAAATTTTACTAAAATGTTTTGAAGATGTAAGATTTCAGATGTTGTAAGTATGACATAAAATCTAATGAACTGTCTACTTATCTTCAGAAGAGTCTTCTTGGGGGAATATTTATGCACAGTAAAATATTGCAAACTGAAGAATTCAGAGAAGCAGTATGAAAGCCTGGTGAAAAAAGGAAAAGACACAATCAGTAACAATGAAAACATGGCTTTCAGTAAGACCAATATATACATTGAATTTTTATTTTCCAGTACAGTCTGAGAAATGCTACATGCTGCCTGGAGTAAAGTCCACAGTATCAGAAAAAAGTGTTCTTAAAGTACTTGGTTTGCAAGCCCATCTAGTCTCATGTTGCTCATCATAAAATGTTAGGTTTGCATGATGTTGCAGGTTAAGATGGCAAAATGTTACTGAAATCACAGTATTGGATCAGATAATTGTTTCAATTTTTCTTATCCCCAATTAAACAATGAAATTAAGCATGTGCTTAATTTTAAGCACATGTGTAAATCTTACTGAAATCAGGAGGATTTAGGCACATATTTAAGTGCTTTTCTGAACCGGGGCCAGTAAAGAAATATGACTAATCTCATTAATAAAGGAAACAGGAGTTAGTCCAAGTTACTTAATCACAAACAGTCTGTTTATGGGGAAAGAACTGTACTTTTTACAACTTCGTTATTTCACAGTTTAAAAAATAAATACAAAAAAGGGAATTTCAACTTTCTATAATATGATGATGCTATAATTTGTGCAGTAACACCTTCACAATAGTTCTTTTGCATCAGTTTGTGCTACTGACATTTCCCACCCCCCAGCAAGTCTATCCTCAGGCTGGCAATCCATTTCAAAGTTAATCCTCACAGCTCCACAGCAATGATTCAAGCAACATGAGTTGAATGCTGGCTGAGGTTTTAGACCTCAGGGTTGGGTGTTTTCTTCCTCCTTGCATAATGTCTAAAGAAGAATTAAAACAATTTTCTTAGATTTGCTATTCAAAACTGTCCAGCTGCTCAGTTTGTGGTTTTTCCCTGTGGATTGCAAAAGGCATACATAATCTTGGTACATCCTACCTAATCTGCAGGTGAGTAGTTGTGATTTGGCAGTACAAATCAGGTAATGTGCTTTTTGTTGAACGTGAGCATAATTCTCAAAACGTGAATATTACATAGAAATCCACAATAATTATTTCAGACTCTGATTGAGAGATTTCTTTCTGTGGAAATAGTAATCTATTAACATTTAAAGACTGTAGAAAAAAAATACAGGGGAAATATTTTCAACTAATATATAGTTGGGGGGTTTATTTGTTTTTTGTTTTGTTTTGCTTTGTTTTAGTTTTTCTTTTCATTGCTTAATTTTGTTACAGAAATCCTGGTCTATACATAATAAAAGAAAATAAAAAATTCCAGTATTGTGACTTTTTACACAGAAACACGTGCCAATTATTGGATTCATTTTATGGGTGCAAAAATTACTTCCAATAGGACAAGGAAGAGGGAAAAAGCATAAAACAGCAAGGACATTGCCACAATTCAAAACAAAAACAAGAAAAGTAAAATTTTGGCTACAAGAAAATAAGTTCAATAGGAAGACAGAAGCCACATACACAACAAATGGAAAACCAAGTTTCCTTTTGATCTCTTTTTTTTGTCGAATCTATGAATTTTGTCTGTCCTAAAGTTTACCAAATAGGCTTACAGGAGTTGAAACTCAAAGCAATTCTTTGCCAGCTTTCGACTACAAATTTCTAGGTCGCACATTGCATGCCTAGTTAAGAACTGAGGACTGGTTTGATTAATCATTTTTAGCATTACCCTCCACAGTTGTCTATATCCTGTTGGTAAGAGAGAGATAATTAATACAATAAACTACCACAGAGATACTTTTTTCCATCTATGGGGTTAATTAGAAATCTAATTTGCTCTGGGATGCTAGCTGCCCATTTTATTTTTTGATCTTCCTGGGGTTGCTGTTATATGATGGGATGCTGGGATGTAATTGAACATACTTTCTGCAGCTTTTATGTTTACTAGCCCTTCTAAGAGGAGTAGCAGAGAATGAAACATGAGGTTATTAAGCAGACTAGCACAGTGAGTCTATAGTAAACACCTGTTTCTCTGCTGTGGCTTACATTTGTGATTTTGCCTGAATTAATTGTAGTGTTTCTCATGGCATAAAAATTAACTGGCTGCTAGCATTTCTGTGGCAAGCATCCAGTTTCAGAAACCTATAAATTAGGTGCAGAATTTTCTCCCAACTAAAATGCTCAGATTTAGTTATTCTAAACTTTGCCTTGCATAAAAAAATAAACGCCCCAAGCTTTGTGTATCAGCTGATATTCAATAAGTTAAATTTGATGTGTATTTAAATTGTGAAATAATTTACAGTTCTTGTGCACTCTATGTATCTTTCCATAGCTCTCCACATAATTAAGTGGAAACAGGATAACCTGAAAATTCATATGTGGTAATTAAATATGTGAAGAGCAACAGAGGAACAACTATACTGGGCAGGAAGGTTCCAATGACAGAAATCTGAAACTTATGATAACTAATTTGAATCAATTTTGAAATTTGGCCATTTCTCTGACCATCTTAAATTTTAACACTGGGAATATTGTCATCCATGCAAGTGTACAGCAAAAGAGAAAGGGGTTAACAAGAAAGGCTTCAACAAATACCTCTTGGCAATTCTTAGTTGTTTGCTTACCCTCTGATGCGTCCTTTGGAGAAGGGACATTTTCTAGATAAGGAGATGAGCAGAATTTCTTACCTGAGGTTTGGTGACAATGGGTAAAAAGATCACCTGCGTCAAAATATTTGTGCAGAGGGCCATTGTGTAGGGCACTGCAGTGCTCATTGTGGCAGAACACAGAAAAAATTATTAGGAAGCCTGGAGTGGTAAGAGCACAAGCCTTTGCTCTAGGTAATTTTGCAGTGTAAATTGCAAAGCTTGTGAAGCTTTTCTTAAATAAAGATTACCGGGTTAAACAAATGCTTTAAGTCCCTGACTGTGAGTGGTTTATGTTTCAGAGCCTTCTGATGAATATCAATTTCGAGTTATAGATAGACTAAATGATCACAACGGTTGGTTTAACTGAGAAGTCTTTCAACCCGTGTTTGCATTCATGTCCATATAGTAACCAAACAGTGAATGTCAACAGACCGTGAATTCATGACCTTCTACAGAGACAGTTACCACCAAAGGAAGAGTTTTCTGGTGGCCATTTTTATCATGTGAAAATATATCTTGAGAAAACAATGGCAGATTGATTCAGCACCCTCTACTGTAAATTCATCTAATTCCCACAAATGACTAAGTGCATCAGGAGTGTTGTGAGGATCCAGTTCACAAAACACAGAATCACTGTAGGGGGTACCTCACAGTAGGAGATAAAGTGGAAGTTGTGAGATTATTTCCAAAAATTGAATGTCAGTAAAAGAAAAAGAAATTAAAATCTGACATTCCTGAAACTTCTGAACAATTTGTCTATCAATAGAAACATTTACTAATTAGAATTTCAAGAAAGACAGGAAAGAAAAAGAAGGGTTACAATGTTATGTAAAGGTATCAGGGATGTAGCAGTTTCTATTAGGTGTTGAACTGATTCCTGAGATGTGGATTAGTTTAAGTGCTGTATTCTCAATTGGTGACATAGAAGTCTGTGATAATCACTTAGCCTTCCTTTTTCTCTCAACATAAATGGCTACAGGTATTAAATGGGAGCTCATGGCTTCTGTTTTGAAACTACGTTTACATCTGTGCGTGATTTCAGTTTTCCAGCATTTAGAGTCCAGATGGATGGTAGGGCATTGTTGGGATTGGCCTTGATGAAAGCAATACAAGAGTGATTTTTCAGAAAAAGCCAATATGGGCTCTTGTTTCCTCTCAGTCTTCCCAACTTGGCGCATGGGCCCCTCAGAGCCAAAAACAGTGGTGCTGTCATGCAGTCTGCAGATTTGGAAATTATTCTACTAGTTCAGTTTCATTCTCTCTTTAAACAAATACTGTGTGGACAGCTGAAATTTTGGAAGGCCTGCTCCCCATGGCTCTCTTCTGTGATTGATGGCCTGGTGTCTAATCTAAGTTTTGACCTCAAGCTTCAGGCTCTGTCTCAGTAGGGACTAATTTGTGTCTTTTTCTTCTAACTAGCTATCCATTTTTATGTAAGCAGTGTCACTGCTTTTGTCATAATTAATTGGAGTCGAAAAATATATTCCAATATTGATAATTTTGTGTATGTAGTTTCACTGCACTCACGTGCTACAACTGTCACTTAACACAATTGTTCCAGCATCTGAAGGGTCCCGTTCCATAAGTCCTAAAGAAAGAAAAAAATTTAAGTCACAAATAATTGAAAAGGAAAGAGGGGATTAGTGAAATGAGATATAATGAGAGTAGCAGGAACAGATTAATACTATCTGTTTGTTCTTTTAAAGTTTTTTCTATTTTTCTTTAGCGTTTGAGCAAAGGAGGAAAATGGCAAAGGACTATGCAACAGAATTTTGTATGTAGTGATTGCACTCTGTTCACCAGAAAAACCCAAAGCTAATGAAAACATATTTCTCCTTTTCCCATAGAGCAAAAGAGTGAAAATTCTCAGAATTCACATTGATTCCTCTCACACTTATGTGTTGAGTGTTTTCTGAAGATACAGAATCTTCCAAAAGCATGTAAGAGATCTCAATGAATATGAGTAGATTAGATTTTAAAAGTCTTTCTTTTGACCACATTTTGCTTATATTCCAGGATTTTCACCAGATTTTGATTTTATTCTAATCCTCTGGAAATTCTTACAGTCCAGGAGATCAGCACTTGGCAAAAAATTAGTCCATGACTCATATTATTATTTCATAAATTCCAAACATACACACGTGTCACACTGTTGTCTTTTCTGGGCATGCCCTGTTTTGTTATAAGCCTGAAGGGGAATAACACACAATGCCATGTCACATTTCTTCCATCTGATCTAATGCAGAGGTAGAGCTAGTCTTCCTGTTCCTCTTAATGCAAAGGCAGTATCCAGCTTCCTCTCATTTCCCACCAGAGAAGTGAGTAACTGTGCAGGACTTGTACTTAGAGATTCACCCAACTCTTAATGAGAACATTTAAATTCTTAAACTTCCAAGGTAAGAATATTTTCCCTCCATATAGTAAGGGATTTAATCCTTCCACTCCCATGAAGTAGACACAGCATCCATCAAAACTGCAGACATTACAGGAAACAGGTATTTCTTTCAAATCTATCTTCATGCTCTGAAAAACCCAAAACAGCAATTTTACCCTATACTTGGGATCAATTTCCCAAGATAATGATGTCTTTTCACCACATTTTCTTCTCTATTTGACTTCACTATAAGACTATTTTTGATCCAAGAATGTCTTCTGAAATATGTTTACCTTTCAAAGTAAATACTATTACTAAAAGTTCTGTATAGATCTAGAATTATTAATTTATAATTGTCATGTGTGTATGCATCTGGGCATTGCATGATTCTGTTACCTGAGAAATTTAATCCTATTATTTTAATCTTAGCCAGGAGATATAAAAAGCAACAAGTACCACAGATCCTAACACTTCCAGAATAGTAGAAGTGCAGGTATCAAATATCACACCTGTAATGAGTATGAAAATATGGCAAGAAATTTGGTATAACCTATACATGAGTTTCACAAGTAAAATGTACCTGTGGACTCATACAAATAATTTTTCATTTAACCAATAGCAGCAAGAAGCAATATTAATACTGATTTTTTTTTCCACTGCCTGTTTTGAAAGCTGATACTCTTCTTAGTGAACAGGAGTTGAGGTCTATTCTCCTCGCACCCCAGCCTGACTGTTCAATATAACTGGGAATATGATAAAGCTCATTTTCCATGAATGTGCTTATAAGAAGAGTGCCCTTGACAAAGTCATAAATGGTGCTGTAAGTAGCAGCCGTGCTTTTTCTCTCCAAACTCAGCCTGTGTTACAGACTGGATCTCAGGAAAAACAGAGCCATGCAGCATTACATCAAAGCTGTTACCTTCCATGGTGTGCAGGACTTTTAGAGACATAATGACCATACAGACAGGCTTTGACCGAACATTATACAGCAATGCAAGTGAAGCAATGTTTGTTCTGATCTGGGAAGTATCCATTGACAGACTGCAGACAGTTCAGATAGTAACTCAGAAACTATCAACACAAATGAAAGGAAATCATAGAAGGAGGAAGAAGGTAATATTTCATCTTCAAAAAATGATAAACATTCCCACGTGAAAAAGACATTTATTCAGCTAATGAATAATTAGGGTATTCAAAACAATGATGTTTTGTTAGGCAGTTAAGACCACTATCAGCAGTTGTGTTAAGCTGGCTTCCCATTTAGATCACTGTCATGAGGAAAGGTCCAATAAATTATTTTCTGCCAACCCATGTAACATATCTGTTGTAAATATGAGAGAGGATAAAATACATCATGGCAAGAGTATTTGCATCATGGAGTCTAACCTTTTTAGCTATTGTAACTTTTATTTAATTAAAATATGTAATGAACAAAAAAGGACACAATGTAAGTGTCACTGAGAAAGTGTGCTAATTGGCATACTCTGGGCACCATTATGGATTTATTTCAAAAGTATCAGACACAGGCATCCATTTTTAAGCTCAATACATGAAACAACATTTTTATTTTTCCAAGATAAATATCTATTTATGCTTACATTTGTATAGAAAAAAATAAATCTTTTGATTGGATGATTATGCCTGGATATGGAAGCAGAATTCAAAATGGCATAATTGTACAGAACTTGTGGTATAAGGAAAGACTAAATATAATCTTTCAAGGGTTTTAAATGCCCAGGGTTTGACTGAGCAATTGAACCAAAAGAACATCATACTACAATGAAACCCAGCCACTTGGGGACCTTCTGGTTTGTCCCACTTTAACCACAAATCAGGAATGGAAAGGTCTCCTAGAAATAGGGACATGTTCAACCATTTCCAAGAACTGTAGGGAATGAAAAGGGAGGGCAAAGGAGATCTGCATCCACACTGGTGTTTTAGAAAGTGAAACAAATAACAGTGAGCAGTAAAGAAGGCCAGAGGTAAATGTGAAACATTTGCCAGCAGCTCTGAAATGTGTCTGAACATCGGGTAGCAGCAATGCCATCAAAAGCAGGGAGGCACATGCTGAATTATTTTACTGAACCATGGAAGGAAGATTCTGCTGAAGAATACGCTTTAAGAAACATTATTTTCTCTTAATTTTTTTTTCTGTCATAAAAATCTTATAATTTTCCTAGACAGAGTAAATGTATGGTAGGAAAAATCCCATGTTAACAAGTCTTGGTTATGCTTTTTCATCTCTACAGCTCTTCAGAGTAAGACTAAAACAAGAATTTATTGTTTAATTTATTCATTGTCTTTAAATTAGGTCGAATGTGTCAGAAATATGAGCTACATTTCATTTGACTTGGTTGCTTTTGGTAACCAAGATTTTCAGCTTAAAATGAGATTATCCTTTCTTTTTTAGAGAAGTCCAGCAGTTAAAAGGTTTATCTCTTGAAACTGCTAATATTGCCCAAAACCAGGATGAGTCATGTAAATGAACAGTGTTTCAATGCCATTTTATGAAATCAAAATCATTACTAAGGTCATCCTAATAATCCTTTAAAGAGAGTACTAGAATAAAGCTTTAAAGAAAGAAGATAGTTTGTAATAAAACGCCCATTGCCAGCTTCCAACCATTGGGTGACCTCCTTTTACTCCCCTAACTCACTGATCTGCCATGCTGGGATGTCTCAGAGGTAATGCTTCTGGAAATGACAGATCAGAGCCAGTGAAGCTGCCTAGCCAGTTCTGAAATATCATTTCTGGATCTGGGCTCCTGGAGAAGACACACCTAGGAGCAGCAATCCACAGGGCTGAAGCACAGCCCTAGTTTGAGGAGGCAGCTGATGGCAGGGATGGAGAAGTTTCTCTGCCTCTAGGTTACAGAGATACAGGAAAATTCCCAGATCACAAAGGATTCATCTATTTACAACCACAATTATTACCTTCTGCCATGACACGGCAATTTGTCCAATGTAGCTTTGTATCTGCCTGAAGTTTGTGCGTATTCCTTGAGCATGGCCTCTGCTGGAAGGTGGATAGTCCTTATCAGGCATTTTTCTGGCATTTAGCTCCTTCATAGGTTTTCAGTTTTGTGTTTTGTGGTTCCTGGCCACCAAATTTTCATTGATATAATTCATAGTAATGTACTGGAAAAAGTGAAGCTTCTGTGATCATGGTGTGTGCCTATCTTACTGTCCTCATTTTTTCAAGCCTGAGCAACATTGACAGTCAAACAAGGATTTTAAAAATAAAAAAGTTCATATAAGTTTCCCTATACCAGAGAGTAGGCAGAGGGGAACCAACATAAAGTATCCGTGGCCATCTTATCAATTCCTGTCTGTGAACATAAGAAAAACTAATGCAAGAGGGGCCTTTTAAATGCCCTAATTAGGGGAAAACCCTTAATCAGAACCTTCAATCAAACACAAGAGACAGATCTTAGGAAATGAAGCACTCCTGGCTCTGGTTCATGGAACTATTTGTTTAACATAGCTGATGGTGATCAAACTCATAAAGTTTATGACTAAAAACTTCCTACTTTTCTCTTTGCCCATGTGATGGACTGTGGACATCCATGATTTACAAGATTAAATGGATCACGTGATTCACCCAATCTAATTTAACAAAATCTTTTGGGCTAACAAAAGTTATTTAAACCTCTCGACACAGAGAAGTATCAATTGCAGCTTTAGATTCCAAGGAAATACCTGGATTATTTTAATATATTTTTTAGTTTTCTATCATGAATTAAAATTTTGAAAGTATTATTCAACCATGTGCTAACCCCTAGACTCTCCTACAAGTCTGGGTCATCTCTGTAGGTGACTGACTGCTGATATGTGAGAGCCTGGCTACACAGAAGGAGCTTATGGGGATTTTCAAAAGTAGTGATGCCTATGACACTCTTTTTGGGAGTGTTTTACGACAAAAATTGTGATGGTGTCTAAGAGATGTAAACAGCCCCCAAGAGTAATTTAATTATATCTTGTGTCCTAAGAAAATCCACTATGAGGTGGCCTACAGCTACTGCTAGGACATATCAGTAAAACAGAAAAATGGTAGTAAAATGTTAAGTATCTTCATCCATTATTAAAAGGTTTTTCCTAGAAACATTCCCATGTTTCAGGTTGGTGTGAGTTCAAGGGAATAAATACTGTCTAATAAAATTCAATGTATTAATATGTAATTTAAAGCTCACCATTCTACTTCTTGCTCAAGTCACCTCTTCCTTCTTCTCACAGTTTTTGATGCAAAGCAAATCACTTATTTTTCACATTTTCAAATACAAGAAAGGAAAGTATGTTCAGGTCTAGTAAGTGCTTCCTGAATTAGTAAGAGAGCAAAGTAGAGAAAACCACACTGAAAACATAATAAAATTGTGAAATATAATATGTGAATTTGGAAAGAAAATTGTTTGGAAAATAAAATAGTCTGCAGAAATGGGATCTTTAAATTTTTAAGAAAAAGCAAAACTGGAATAAATCAGGACATCACAAAACTACATTATGTCACATGTTTACATTTACCTATGTTTTTTAACAATCTACCTAAATACAACAGTATCTATAACCCAAAAATTAGTTCTATTTCAACCCAACCACTGCCACACACATGCATCCAGCGAGTCTGTGTATGCTAGCACTGATATCTACAAATCTATGCCATTTGAAATAAATTGCACCTAAATTTGAAGGCAATTTTAGGTGGTTTGGTGTGCTGCAGGATCCCATTTTTGATATTTAGCAAGCCTGAGATCTTTCTAACTTGTGAAGTCTGCATGTCTACAAACTAGTATGGATGTGTTTGTGTTTATTACCTTTTCTCATGCATGCCTTGAAATTACTAAATTACAGGTATTTTACATGTATTTTGTGGCACAAGACAGATACCGTCTGTTAGTATAATTTATCTTGAAATACCCTGTTTTACAAAATTACAGAAAAGCACAGCAATTTATTCTTTTTTTCCTTTTCGCTTTTTTTTTTTTTTTTTTAATTTCCAAGACTATGGCAAAATCTTCAAAGCCCTAGAAGATGCCTTCTAGCCAAGAATTTATCCATCTAATAAACAATTTTCATCAAAGCACTGGGTTTGTGGAAATAAGAGTACAATTGTAGAATCCAAATTTTGATAATGTTCTGTACTTATTAGCTATTTTGTCTTTTGTATTTTGACCTAATTCAGCCAGCAAACACATCGACCCTTATGTAAGATTAGATACACATACATACACATACTCCAGCCCAGATCAGATTAGCTGCAATCAAGGTAATTACGTTGAACAAAATTGTTCATCTGTGCTTTGCAGCTGCCATTTGGATCCACTGTTTGATTCCAAGTGACTGAGTTGTACATATGTTCCTCCTTAATCCTGGATAACTTAGGTTTTGTTTTAATACGTAATCACCTCTTTAAAACTCAAGACTGAGATTACAAAATATTTAGTTTTGAAAAATTAACTCTTATTTTATTTTAATGATTTTCCTTGGTATAATCCAAAGTTCTTTAATGGATAGTACCTGGAATTGAGCTTCCCAAAAACTGAGGCTGTCATCTAGACAGTCTGGTCTCTTCCACCTCTGCCAGTTATCAGATGCTACTTAGTCAATTTTCTTGTTCCTCCAGCAGTTAAATTATTACTCATGAACCTACTCAGAGTGCTAAACACTACCCAGTAGCCAAGCAGGTTCCCTTCCTGTGTTTTTCTTCTACTCTCTTGCAATCTAAACATAAGAAGGCAGTATGAATTCTCATAAGATCCAATAACTGTGTTTAAAGCAAAAAAAGTTATAAACACGCAACAGCCCTTCCCCTAGAAAACCAGTAGCTCCAGAGAACTTCGGTTCAGAATCATTGGTAAAGCTGTCACCCAGTTTTGCAACTATTTAGTGTTCAGGCTTATGGTTGCGGTTGTACCACAGTTCATAATCATAAATTTTGATTATGCTGACATCTGAGTTCTGGCAGCTCCTACTGTTTATCATATTAAAATAAGATTGCTATCAATCCAGAAGAGCAACAGTCTGGAAGATAAGAAAGAGAAGTGTTAATTTTGCCTAGGATTTAAACTCTTAATGGCTTCTTGTAGAATTACTATTACTATTACTATTACTATTATTGGTACTAGTACTAGTACTATTGCTATTACTATTATTCCTCTAGCTCAACTTCACAAATATTTACTCTTTCATAGTCTGTAAAATGAGTTTTCTATTTTTGTAAGATAAAAAGTTGCAATTTTTAGGTAGAAAGAGAACTTTTTCTGTTGAATTTAAAAGATGAACTTCAACTACTCCACTTTAACTGCTCCCTCATGAGAAAAAAAATGTTTCTAAATAATAGGGCCTTGTATTTGTGAGCTATTTTCCTTTATGAGAAGTAAAACAAAGGATGAGAAATAAAATTAGCATTTGGTGTACAGAACACATAGACGTCGAACTCAGGTATCATGTTTCTAGGTAAAAGAGATGAAACAGGATCCATAAATAGATTTTTTTTTCCCAAACTTTTGAGGTTCATAATTTGTTTTTGAAGATCACCTGTATTTTTAAAAAGCTGAAAAAATTTCATGTTGTTGTTTACAGCAGTTACTATGATGAAAGAAAATATTACTTTCAAAATATTTGGATTCGAACTCCAGATTCTGTGTAAGAAAGAACCCAACTTACCCAAACATTATCTTGTTTATATTGCATAAAGATCTATGCAAAAGAAAGAGGAAACAAAAAGATTTGGAAGCACTAAATGAGAAGCTGATTGTTAAGCCTATTTTCTACAAGCTTCTGTCCCTGTGTAAATCAAAGGGGCTGTAAAGTCTGGAGTAATCTCTAACCAGTTTAGAGGGGATTTTCTTAGCTCTGCTTTTCTTTTGAAAATACTATAGTTTCTGTTTTTGTCTTGAGGAAATGACCTATGAATAAATTCACAGAGCCATATGCCATATTTCAGAGTTTTCTACACTAGGTCTGCTTCATAAGTATTTATAACCATATCTAGGAACCCTCCATTCCAGAATTCCTGTTCTGTTGTCCCAGTACTGGAATTTCTTGCCTACAACTCTACAAAAAGCAGTAGGTATGTATGTGTATGTGTATATATATATATATACACGCATCTCTCTACACAAATATACACATATAAGTTTATACATATGTCTATATGTGTGTGTATATATATATATATATATATATATATATATATATATATATATATATGAATAGGTATCAGTAGTTTTTAGAGGTTACTACTCTTCTACAGCCCATCTACCACGTTACATATATATAATTTTATCTCTTTTCTAAAAGTGTTTTGGTATTGAAGGAGAGCTGGACTGCAGTTTTACACTATTAATCCATTTACAGTAGAGTTGCTTATACAGTATTTTCCTGTACTTGGGTTTGCTTTTCTGGTTTTAAATGAAGTTATTCGGAGTCAGCTGCACAATCTCTCCATTTTTACTGGGTTTTTTTCGTGCTTTTTATTGACTCTTTAGACAGTAGACATTGATCTCATTAATGGAAACAGGTTATTCTTGGTCGCCCTGTAAAGATTACTACTCATGTGTTGAAAATAGACTTTTTAACTTTGTTTTAGACTTACTCTCCTCAATACCAGTGATGGTGCCATGTTTGGCATGATCTTACCCAAACAAACGTATCCTTGGGCTTGGATACTAAGCAGCACAGTGTTCTGCACAGATTGTTCCCATGATTTTTGGGAAGCCTTTGGAGCAGACATTCCAGTAGTATAACAGTCTCTCATTTAAACTAGTACAAGTTTTTCCACAATATACAGAATGACTGAGATCTGTGTGGACGTACAATGATTTATTTTGCAACCTTGGGCAAGTCCCAATATCCACCATCTGTTTTAGTATCTGCCCTCTTTAAATTATTTTAGAACTAGATAGGAAATGTAACATGGTTCCTAAGAAGATTTTGAATCATTTTTGAAATTCTCCATTTGGGAAGAATAAATTAAATTCAGAATTTCTTTAATTACTAAAAATTTCTTGACAAAATTCTTCTGTGGCTTTTTCTACTTTATGCAATGTAGAGGACCCTGCACAAATAAGTGCTAATTTTCTATCTAGAAACATGTACATGGTTGTACAATCAAGGTGCTATCTCATGAATTTAAATAATTTGATTCAAAAAATACAATTTAGAAACATGAAATAATGAACAGATTATTGTATTCAAATGTTTCAACAGTTCTAGGAGTTGCTTACTATCAAAATAGACAAAGGGAAGATCTGTAAGGATATTAAATGAACCTTACAAAAGACTTAGCTTGAAATAAGAATGCTAAAAATGGTGTACAATTTTATGTATATGAAGCCTCAATAGAGAATAAAAGAGTTTGGGCCTAAGTTCTCTTCTCCTCATCCCAGCGAATTAAGTTTGTGGCGGCAGGAAATTAAAACCTATCTCAGATGGGAAATATTTAGAAAATAAACACAAAGAGCCATCTTTGCAACTACAAATTATATGCATTTTACCAAGTTTCCTTCAGGGTTAGATAACTCTTACTGTAGCTGTCCCTGTAAATATGACAATAAATTTTTAAATCTCCAGAGAACTGGCAAATACAGGCAGATGCACTTAACTGCTGGTGAGCAACAAAAGTCAGCCTGCAGGAAACTGTGGCACTAATGTAGTTCTTGATTAATCTCTAATTACACTTTTGTCATCTTAGCAGGGAGACAAAACTATAGCAGTTCCTAAATAGGCAGGCAGCATTTTGGCACCTAGCAACCAGCAGTTCTTTCATATTAGCTGCAGTGGACTCTGTGCTGTTACATGGAAGGTTGTTATGGATCACTGCTCTATTATTTATAGAGCAGCATTTACAGAGGCCTTCACAACAGTATATAAATTAGCAGCTTAACAGGCCATTGCTAACTAAAAACATGGCATGAGCTGAAGCATCAAGTATGAAATTAAAATGTGACTTGGAGATAATAATGTTTGTAACACACATAGAAAGGAATGTCGATTTATTTTCCTGTTAACCATTTCACAGGCAGATTATAGTATGGTCTTAAAGAATTTTTGTGCGGATGTGTGTGTGCCTGTCTCGCTCATTTCTCGTATGCACATAATGAGTATGTATGTGAATGCATAGATATTCATATTTATACCCGATAAATATTCTACTATATTTCCTCACATGGGTATTTTTAAAGAATTATGTAAAAGCTTGCCTGTTTTTTTGCTGTAGGATAATATAGCACGGAGGTAGATGAACAAGGAGAAGAGTGCTAAAAGGGATCTATCCACTAATTGGACCTCAGGCTGCAATAACACTACAAGTGTCTTCAGAAATGGGTCTTGTTAGCCATCAATCAGGAAAATAACACTAACTTTCTTCCATCTTCTGTTCTTTAGTAACTTGTCTGTGAGAAGACCAACTTCAATGAGAAACCTCACACCTCTATTTAGTGTCATTCAGAGTGAATAAAATCAAAACTGATGAAATACAATAAATGACTGCAGCTGATTGCTTATTTAATCAGCTTAAGAAAGATAAAAATTAACATTTATATACTAAGGATTCTGGAATAAGGGAATAGGTTATTAACCACGGGAGCACATAAGCAGAGGAAGGCTTAGAACATTCAGCTTTCGTTTGCAGTCCTGTTTTAATTAATCAATGCTTGGCAATGAATAACAGTTCAGATCTAAATCGTGGTGGTTTCTGATGCTTCTGCTGGACTGGATTGCATTTTGTTTTCACCTTCTCAAATGTATCATCAGAGAAAGTTCCTGCAGAGTAGGAGGGTGCCTGCAGCGTGGGCAGACATAGCAGATGATGGAAGGGAAGGAACCCAGCTGCATTCAGTTCCTGTGCTCACGCAGCAAGCTGGTGACAGAGCCAGAAAAGGGAGGCTGCATTGGGCACTTCCTCCATAGAAATCAATAGTTAAACTGCTCTTATCGTCAATGCAGGAGGAAATTGTCTTTAATTTTGTATCAAAGAACTCATTTCTAGATGTGCTTTACAAGTTGCCTTCCTTGTCTCTGCTCTTAATTACTGGATATTTCAAGAGAGTTTTTTTAAGGTCTTAGAAATTAAATGAGATATGCCTTCTTTTATTTAGGTAATGGTGTTTTATTTTCAGTTGCTAGCTCAGAAGGTTATTTCCCGCTCAAGTTTATACATGATATGCTCTTTCCATGTAGAGATTATCCAGCCATGTGTTTTGTTATTATAATCTCAAGTGAAGAATCACACAGTATTCTGATGGTAAAAATAAAATTAATTACTGAAAATTGGACCTCAAAACTATTTACAGTGATGCAAATTATGGTACCACAGAGTTTCCCCAGCTGGCTGGTCCTTCTGTAATCATCATCACAGAACTGAAAATTATGGGCTTAGTCCAAGCAGGTAGCTCTATGCTGCTAGTAAAATGTTTTCTTTTAACTAAAATAAACAAACAAAAAGCTTAAACCAAACAAAATAACCCAAAAGAGAGTAAACAATTTGCTTTCTTCTGACCAACTTTGTGAAGGGTACTGCTAGTGCTAGCTCTTCCGCCAGAGACTTTCAAAGCTGTAGCTCTGTGCCCAGTGTGAGATGACAGAGTGGGACTTTACACAGAATACAAGTCACAGTATATCCACAGCGTATGCTTGGGGTATTTAAAAGCAGAAGAGAAACTTAGAAACCCAAGTATTTCAGTTTTGAGAGATATTTTCATTGCTTTCTCCTAGATTTTCATGAAAGTGTAAAACAGTATTTGTTGTGGGATGTTTTTGTTGTTTTGCATTATTGTTTGTTTTTTTGTACACAAATACTTGGTGAATTAGACAAAGCAGGAACACGAGGCTGATAAAATTTCTTGCAAAATCTCCTAGCTACTGAAAAAGAGCAGTAATCATCAAGCTATTGTCATCATAATGCTACAAGATGACTTAATTAGCTAATTGATTTCTGCGATGATGCTCAAAGAGATGGGGTCTGAGATGCATTTGAGACAGGAATTATGAATTGATATGGCACCAAGAGGCTGATCAGTTGTTCCCACTGCATTGTTGCTGTGTTGGCTAGCAATGTTTCAACAGGAAAAACAAAGCTGTTTGCTAAGTGTGGGTCTGGCAGCTGTGTCTCTGTGGCATCGCATTTGCAAATTGAGCCAAGCCCCATGTGAGCCCATCAGTTCAGACACATATTTTCCCCAACTTTTGCCTGACTGTGGGGCTTGTTTTCTGTTTTTATTAGCTGTAGCTTTGGTAAGGAAATTATTTTTATCAGCGGATACATAATCCCATAGATTACAAATTTTTAACTTCTTTTTTTAAACTTCAAGTCACAAAACTGAGCACCTGCACTAAGGAAGGTTTCTGTGAAAATATGCCTTGGAATTCAAAGAAATATAATATACAACCAGAACAAGAAAAGCAGAAGTATTGAATGTTACCGTGAACTCAAAATAATTTTTCTTACTACATGATTTTGCAGCTGCACACAATTAAGGTTCTTAATACATTTTAAGAATTCATTTCCATATCTTAATATGTTTGGTTTTTTTAAGTGCTATTGTCACCGAGAACTGTCTACAATTTCACACACTCATTTAAGAAAAAGAACAAAAAAAGCCTCAGTGAAGCTCTCAGTTTTAATCCATATACATATTTCTAATATCATATCTTCAATCTAAACTCCTTGCTAATTTATTCATAAATTGAGTTAACTTCTTTTATGCTGCTGGAGCATATGACATATTTGGTCACTGTTTTAGCAAAAGAGAGATGTATTTTTTGCACTCAGCATAGAAAAAATTAGAAAAATATTCATACTTGAAAAATTACCTCAAAAGAAAGATGGCAAAGACATCACAAATGAAATTAAAAAGATATATTGTCAATTACCTCTGATGATACAATTTCAAGCAATTTTTTTAGACATGACACCTGTGTTTTAATTAATCACTTTTGAGGGATATTTTTCAATGAAATATCTCTCTCTGGTGAGTAATCTAGAATAAATAAATCCGTACTTGTATCAATACAAAAAATAAAGTCATTTTATTAGCCTCCTCGATTTATTAGACATGGATATTTAAGGATTAGAAAGAACTTTTGACACTAAGGTTTAGGGTCATTAAGGAGGTCACTGGAGCCTTCAACAGTAAATCTGTGCAAGACAGCTTCAGCTGATGACTTCAATCAGGAAATTTGTTTACCAATCATTATAAATCTAATTCCATACAACATATAGACTCAGAGAATCTATATCATATCTAAAGTAATCTTCCGACTCTGCTCTATTTTTGTTAGCATTCAATGAATAGTTCATAACAGTATCTTTCCCTGCATTTTAAATTCTAGAAATAAAGTCCATTAAAAAAAAAAAAAAATACACAGAGAACAATCTCTGTGAATTCAGCTTAAATTTGAAGTTAACATCAATTTGTGATATGAAACTGTGAAATGACACTTTTGAAAAGTGTAATATTGTTTGAAATAAAAGCTAATTCTTTATCTCCAGAAAATTGCAAGTAGTGTTCTGGTTTGTTTAACTATAGTAATGATATAAAATTAGGAATAAATTAATTATATATAATAATGAAAAATAATTCTGCTGATATTTCCCTTTTATGACAGGTAGGGAAAGACCAGCCTTCTATTTCTTTTTTCCTGTTTTTTAATTATTGCGTGGATCTATCCTGATGTCCCAACATTAAATAATGAGCAACTAGATAAGAAAGAAATAAGAATAATGGGGCATTATATATTGAAACTTGAAAATTACAGGTTAGGAATTGTATACATGCGTGCGTGTGTGCTCATTCAAAATTTGATGTAATTGGTTTTGTACTTCCATTTCCTTAAAACAGCTTTTGCTTTCTGTATGTACCCCTTTGACATTTGTATTTTCTACTTCTACAACACTTCTAATAGAAAATCCTCTAGATAGAAATTTTCACCATAACGAAAATATTTTGTTATAACAACTTTTTATTTATCTGAATATATGTGATTATCTATATGAATTGTACACGAACTTTAGAAGGCATTCATCCTATGCTTTGTGTTGTTGACTGAATTAGTTCTACTTGCAATTTCCCTTCAAAAAAAGAGAAAAAATTACCTCCAGAAGTGAGACTGGAAAAAATGGAAAGATTTTGACTTTTTATTTTGAAAGCTTGATGTAGCATAATATCTAACAGAACTAACAAGTTTTAACCTACAATTTATATTATTTTAGAGCCCTGTGTAAAGGATTTTACCTGGAAACAGGGGAATTCTGTTATGGGGAATAAGCTGTAGTGAAGTTATTGGCAAAAAATCATGGTGTTGGGTAAGCCCATGTTGAAAGCTAAGCATGTATTGGGACATTTTCACTACAGGTGGGGTTGAGTAACTTTTAAGCCATTTTTTTCTTTGAAATCTCATGTATATTTAGGCACATAATTCTTTAATAGAAAAAGTTTTAAAATACATAATGAAGTTGTGCATTTTTAGAATAAGAGTGCTGGAAGGCCTAACACTGACAATGATATTATATCAAATATCTAGTTAACAAATATTAACCATAAATCAGAAACTATGACTATGAAAATTGTTTCCATTGTGCAAAAAGGAATTTTCCTGCACTGTAAAGTGAACATATTAACTAAACAAAAATATTACCTAAGACTATCAGTTGGTGTACTTTTTTCTTTGTTTTACTTCTGGTAACATAAGTAAAATGGAAACTATCCCATTATACTTGCATTCATTAACATAACAAATCAAATTTTACTTTCCATTTCCATTTTGTATAGAGACCTCATACAGTGTCCTATGCTGGTAAATTTTCTCTGCTAAAATTCAGTTTTACCTACTTAACACTTAAATATTTAACAAGTAGAATAGTTAAATTATATATAATGACAGAGGAAATGTGTACATGCTTTAAAATAAAAAACAAATGGGTAAAATAATTCTTAGAAAGGAGAATTTATGTATCTGTCCTCACCTACACGTGGCCTATTGTAGTTCACTATTGATTTTAAGAAGGCTGAAAATTCTCAAAGTCATAAGCTGTAACAGATACTACACTTGTTGAAAGGAATTCTTCCCATTTTTTTAGGCTGATTTGGGCTTGCTCTAGTTTTTGAATGCACTGAAATGGCTAGAAGTGGACAATTGTCATGTTTTCCTCCATACAGTGTGGTTCTGTTGTTTATGATAAACAAAAGCTTCAATATTTTAATAAGAATGTTGTTTTCTTTGCTTTTGTGGCACTGAGAATTCCAGAAGAGCTGACCTCAATGTCCATATGCTTCTCCATAAGCATACCTAAATCTGCTTGGAAGTAGACAAAAGCATTTTTTGTTGCTGAAGCTTTTTTTGCTAAAAGGGGATTTAGGAATACCATTTCTGTGAATACATGATCGTACTGTAGATCAGTAAAAAATCAAAAGAAAGAAACAATACAGAAGCAAATAAAAAGTGTTTACAAATTAAAAATTTAAAAAATAATATTTTACTGAACTGTTTAGGTAAAAAATTCTATGAATTTTATCTATTAAAAAGTTTAAAATACTTCAGTGAAATGGAACATGTTTTTCCAGTCAAAAGGGAGTTATGTGTCTGGCACGATCCTAGAGGACAACAGTTTTATATGGTTAGGTCCTCTGACTTCAGTGCATCTACAGATCCAAGTGCAGGGCTAGTTTTTTTGTCTGCTCACAGTCTAATTGATAATATGTAGAAAGACTACAGAGAGAGTCGCCCATGGTTTAGTTTGTGTAGATATGGTTTCTTGTTTCTTCTTTTCACATGCATTAAATATCTTCCAAAGGATTTATTTCACATCTGCTCCTCTGTTAGCCTGCAGTTGCTGGTTTCCTTACTGCTGCAGACGAAACCTCAGAAGTGGAGCTCTGAAAGGCAGGGCTGTTTTTGCAGAAAAAAAGGAAACAGATGACAACAAAACTATCACACACATTAAAATGTCTCTCTTTTATCATTCTAATCAAACCTGATTTTCATTTTTGAAAGTGTAACTCTAACACTGCACCTGGGAATAACTGGTCATTACAGCTGAACCTGGCACAACAGCATGTACATGGTTGGGCTTGTCTGAACTCCATGGGATAGAGCTTTAGCTGGTAAAAATAAGAATAGCTGCATGGGGATACAGTGGAGCTCTGCTGATTTATACCAGGTCAGGGACTAGTTCTGTGCATTGATTTACTGCAACCAATTTGAACCCATTAGACTTACGCCAGTATAAACCTGAGGAAACCCAGTGGTGAATCAAGCCCAAAAAGAAAGAAATCTTTAGATAACTACTTAACAGCTGTGGAAATATTGGCTGGTTCTCTTAGGACTTCATTACCACATCTGATGAGAATGCTGATTTATGGAGACCAGTAAACAAATCTCAGCAGAAAGGATGTCTCAGAAAAAACAAGGAAACATGTGCAGTAAAAGAACGGAGTATCTCAAGGCTTGTATTTTCTTGCGCTGTCTGAGTCACACAAAGATTTAATGGAAGATATTTCTAACTAACACTTTGGATTTAAAGGCAGAGGAAAGAAGCAACACAAAGCCCCTGTGGCCTGTTGATATAAATGACCAGGGGCAAGGAGGATCCTAGCACTTGGTTCATTCAATGACTCATCACGTAACACTGGGCTCATCATTTGACCCCTTCTTGCCTCAGTGAACTCAAGTAGAGATTAGGGTGAAAAATGTAGGTTCCTATTGGAAAACAGATGATTTATAAGAGAACTTCCTTGTGTAAATACATTACAAAGAAGTGGTAAATCCATAAATTTTACATGTACAATCATAAACAATAGAGTGAATATCTCCAACAACCTCAATTTCTTCTTCGTTCTTCAGGTTGCTTTTGTGTTTTACTGCATTATTCTCATCACAAAACCATGCACATTCTTACCAGATCAGCAAATGATAGTAATGTTGTTACTTTCTGAATTTGTGGTATGGTAACAGATACAAGAGTAAAACCAGATTCCCACTCCTCCCATAAATCAGGGCAAGCCATGACGCCAGTTATATCTACTCCAATATCAAAAATAAGTTTTACAAAAATTGTTTTGGACAGCTGTCTGGAACAAGCAATTTCAGCTGCTGATGCTGTATGCGCATGTGTGTGCTGGAGATACAGAGTGAAACCTGTTCACAATCTGTTTTTCAGACATTAGTACATTTTGTCCTTTACCACATGAACATGTGACCCACACACTGTCTCATAATGAAGGTCATTTTATTCAGTCATGAATTCTGTGCTCCTCACCTTCAGTTTTTTGCAATGGAAAACCCTCATCAAAATCAAACACTAGGGAAAAAAATCAAGTTTTCAACAGCTTTTGTTGTCTTAATTTTACATTTTTATGATTTGGGCAGCACTCATCACTTCCATTTTATTCACCAAAATGATCAAAAAAGTATTGACAATGAACAACAAAAATATACAAGTGTTCTTCCAGTGTATCAGACAAAAGAGCTAACCAGACTTTGACAGACTGCTTCATGCAAAGCTAATGGTATAAGAAATGTAAAGTGATGGTAAGGTTATGAAATACAGTGGAAAAAAACACGTAATAAAAATTTGGATTCTTTTGAAGTTCAAATGTCAGCCAATTAAATCCACTGTTTAAATGCTGAGACAAAAAGCCACAAAGATCTCAATGCTATCTCATCAGAAGAAGGAGTTTTTTTACTTCCCTGCTGGCAGCTTGTAGATGCAAAAGGTCTTGATATAGAGAAGGGTGCAAGTATAGCAGCAGCTAAGGAGTCTCAATCAGATAAAGTGACATCTGTGACAGATAGCTCTCTTACACAGGAGTCACACAAGCCTTGCTTGCCTTTCTCACGGGAATGATCCACCACTATTACAGTATCTCTAATGTGACTACTAACATGAAGTTTTAAACTCATTCACAGTTTGAAACAAGATCACATTTACAGTGAAAAGCCGAAGTCTTAAGTAGCATGGAAACTCAGTTCAGTTTTCCTTATCACTTCTCTTCTATAGCTTTAATCAGGTGTTTTATTTATTAGGGGTTTGAAAAATAGTCTCAATGAATAGCCATTCATTTCTCCTGTACTCATCCATTTTGTACTTTTGATTCTACATAAATGTGACTTCAAATAGAAGTTTGAAAAAGTTTTTTTTAGTTAAAATTAGTTACACTTTCTTGTTACAAATTACACCATTTGCTCAAATATTGAAATTAAAAATAATTTAAATTGGCTTTGTATGCATTGAAATGCACATATACTACAACAAAAATGCATCAAAGGTATCAATATTATTTCCTAAGATATTTTCTACATAAACTCCAATCATTAATTTCAGTTCTGAACAGGAAAAATAAGAAAAAAAAAGAAAAAAAAGAAAATTAAAATATTAAAAGGTAATTTCAGAAAAATTTCACTTCACTTTGGTTTATCAGGGAAAGATTAAGTAAAAATACCTGGAAATTTAATTGAAAGGTACAGAAGAAGACACATTTTTTAGAGAGGACTTGGGCATTTTTTTTATTAAACTGGCAAACTGAAAGAGAAAGAAAAAATTGCACACTGGATGAAGGAATAGGGTGGTTACTTTAATGATAAGAAAATAAGCAATCTAGAGTATCAAAGGAACAGAATATTAATATTTCTATCTGGAAAATATCTTCAAGCAGAAAGTGATGCACTGTGTAAAAGGCATGCAGGAAAGGATTCTGTATACCAAGTGAATACTACAGTGAAATTCAAATCAGTTTCCTAAAAGAAAATATCTGATGTCACAGATTTGACCAAATAAAGAGGAGGATGAGATCTTGACTCCATTTTAAGCAATCTGTGCCTGGATCCTTAATCTCTTTGTCTTCTGATACATTCTGTTTCCTTTTTGTTTTTTTGGGTTTTTTTCCCCTAAATGAAGGAAATTTTTTCTTAATGGAAAAAAAATCAGCTGTACTCTAAATATGGCCCCCCCATTTCTCAAAAAAAGTGATTTATATTTTCAGACATTGTGCATCTGTATTTGTTCTTAATAGGGTTACTTTCCATGATCTTTTAGTACCAGTGAAGAAAAACTGTATTTTCCTTTAATTTTAAATTGTTTTTGACCTGCAAATAGCCTGAAAAATTGAATTTTGTGATATAAGCAAGTATCGTGAAAATTACCAATACTATTACAGATTATGCAAAGTACTTATACTTTTTTTTGAAGACAGACTATTGCACAACCTATTTAATGTAAGGTAAATAGTATCCAGTCTTTGCAGAGAGATATATTTATTAACAAAATGCAGATTTTGTTTTATTCCCTAGAGCTCTTACAAATGCCCAAGACACAATCTCAATACATTCAGGAGCTGCTTCAAAACAGATTATTGATATTCTGACCCACAGCTCTCTTGGAGGATATTGAGTATCAGCTGCCTCAAAGGTTGGCGCCAACCTTCTTCTTCTATGCACCACAAACCAGAATTAATTGCAAATCAATCGAACAAACTACAACTGATCAGTAAACCAATTAGTAATTTTAGCTGTTCATCCTGTCTTCATTTACTAAGGGGAAAGATGTGGGATGAAGGAAAGTGATTTCTAGTTAACATTTGCGATTTTTTTTTTGCACTGGTAACAAGGATGCCCTTGTAAAAACATTTCAAGCAGGGACATATCCAAGCTAAGCAATTCCATCACTTTCATTACATTCTTTTTATGATTCTTTTTCCTTCTAATGGTTCTTTTATTTTTTTCCCCAAGGCTTTCTTCTGATTTTACTGGAGTAAATTTTTACGTTTATATTTTCCTTGTGTCTTACCCATGAGTTCACCACTGCTTCTCAACATTCTGAGTGCAAATACCTACTCCCATGTGCATTAACCACTACTCTGACTCTTACTGGATTACTACATTGCTGCTTGTTCTTTCTAAAATTGGAGGAATCTGTAGCCACCTCTGGAAAACCCGTAATTTAACTCTCAAAGAGTAGCTTTTATTTTAATTTGATTGAGATTTGATGCTTTTTTTTCCTTACCTTGCAAAAAATTCAAGATTTAAATTATTTTTTCTAACAATCTACATATCACTTGAGTATAAGTAATTTGCAGTTTAAACAAGGTAACAATGCATGTCACATCTACATTGACTTCATCTTTCTCATTATACCAATGTAGGTGATTCCATGGAAAATCTATTCAGTTGAATGTATTATAAGTGGTAATCAAGACACAGAAGATTATATTTTATACAAAAATATATCTTGTGAGGAAAAAGAGTTATGTGTAAAAAAAGTACTTTAACTGAAGAAGTCAAGGGAAAATAAAACCATCTAATACTCACATCAGGTACATTTCAGTCTCAAGAGTTCCTGAAACATCAGAATGCATATACAAAAGAAGTTTCAGGTCTCTTCCTTTACAGCAAATAGATATCCCAGGAATTAAATGTCTAAAGTTGTCTCTTACTAGTAGATTACTCAGTAAATGTTTTTAGAATTACTTTTAATAAGTGCAATTCTTTTTTGCAAAATTATTTAGTTACTAAAATCTGGATCATCTTGATAAAAATGAGATAAAAGAGACTTCACCCAGAAATAAAACAATATTTAACATATTTTCTGGTCTCAAACTGCTATATATAATCTCTAATAAAAAAGAAAATATGTAAGTATTTTTCCAAGGAAACAGTATATTTTGTGTGAGACTGTCTAATACTGAAAAGGTTGAAAACTGAACTCCAAAAGCCTGACTGATTGTGACAGCAGCACCTTTCACCAGCTGATTGAAATTAACAGTTTCTTTCAGTTGTCCTAATTAAGACCAATGGGAGTTCTGGAATTCACCAAAGGTGTTTCAAGTTGCTCTCTTGTTTAGGTGTTGGTGGTGTCAGCTTCTACTTTATTCATCAAACAGTTTAGTCTAACTTGAGAACAACTCCTTTCTTAAGGCTCTCTTTCAAGAAGTGCTTGGATTGATACCTTCTATGAGTGCTTCTTAATAGAAAGCACTGCATTTAGTGATGAAAAGGATATAATTTCTGGTGAAAGATTAATACATGGTGGGAGCAACTCTGACAGTGTGAATACAAAACTGTTACTGAACAAGCAGTGGCCAAGGACTCACAGAAAACTCTGTTAGTCTTTTATAGTGACTACAACTCCTCTGCTATGAAAAGGCAGAGGTGGAACATATTCAGCTTGGGGACACCACCACTTTCAGTGCTGAGTCCTGCATAAGCCTTTCATAGGTCATAATCTGTATGCCTGGCGTTAGAGAAAAGGTTGTATTAAAAAGGAGTACACGGCAGGTCTGAGGAGCATCCTGGCTTCAGTTGCAGAACTCTCACACGTGAACATGTCTGGATCTCCATGAGCTCTGGGGATTGGCACTGCTATATTTTTTTTTCATTGCATCAACCTATAAGTCATGATGACACATACTGCAGAGGTCTGCCTTTAAAACAGGATCAGATGAGGAGAACCCAGTCTTCTATTTTGTAATACAGCATGCACCCAAGGATGGCAGGCACAGGCTTACCTCCTAGAGCATCCAGGGACTGTACTTAAACTCCCATCTGTAATGACAATGCTGTTCTCACCAGTTTGGTTGCAACCAAACTGGTGAGAACAGCAGTCTCACCAGCTCTAGCAACTGCACGTACTAAACCACATTTTCTGATCATCAATACAAACTTAGAAAGGGACTGAGGAAAGGATGACTGAGAACCACAGGGAATCCTGCAACTCTGGTCCGCAGACTCTCCAGGCTAGCAAATGGCTGCATTTTGGTGTGACTAAACACTCCACTAAATACTCAGAGTGAGGTCTGGAAAGTGAAAAAGTACTTCAAATTCTCACTTCTGAGACTTGCCCAAGGTTATTACGCATGATGCATCTACTGTATAACTGTAATTTTACAGCTATTACATATGACAGTTCTACCATGCTCAGAGTTTAAACTGGTTATTAAATGTATGCCTATAAATTTCAGACTTTCCTCTTAAATGGATTTCAAGCACATTAGGAAGTCATAAATTAAGTGTTATTATATTTGAGAGAAAATTTTAGTATTGAAATTTTATTGTAAAGTACGCAAAATCTCCTAATTTTGTCTTCATTGCTATGAAATAAATGGTTGCAGAATCATAAGTAATTTCAGATAGTCGTTTATATGGCGTCATTCAGAGAATTATGTGTTATTTGACTTTCATTGAAGAAGTGAAAAAACCCTTGAAATAAAAGTTGTGTAGTGGGCTGGTTGTTTTATTTTTTTTCCTCCTTGGAAGATTAATGGGCCGTTTAACTGAAAGATGCATGTGTTGTATTTCATCTTTTTTAATGTAATTATTAGAGAGGAGGTGGAGGGTTTAGACATTTACAAAGATAAAATTGTCCAGCGCTTCAAATGTAATTGCGGTAGCAATGAATTTGGTTCAATTTTCTGACGTACTTGGGCAACTTAACAGGTGAATGTTTTTAATATATTTGCTGGTATTCTTCTTGCTAAGATCTGCTTCTGTAGTGCATATACAAATACTCATGATGTGCTTAATTTTTCTTGTAATATTTCTCACAGTCCTTTCTCTCATATGCAGCATGCAGAGGAGAGATATCTCATGATGATTACAAGGACTAATTCCCACAATCCAAGTTCTCTTCCCAGAATTTCCTGCTCTAGAGTTCCTGTGTGACCTTGACTAAACACACCTGTATCCATGTCTTCATCTTGGGTCTTTGGCTCCTCTTGGTGTTGTATTCAACTTTTGCTTTTGGCTAATCATTGATCCTGAAACTGTCCTCGCTTCTGCAGATCTCTGTTAAAAGCATCATGGCTCTTCCTGACAATGCTGCAGTGTGCTTTACTCTTTCTGAATTTCTGAAAACTGTAAACCTGGAGCTTACTGTTTCTGAACTGTGTGTTTGAGCTCTGCTTCTCTGCCCTTGAGCAAAGTGATAGCTGTACCACCTGGTGCCAGGGATAGTCCAGGCACCTACCTGCTCTCAGGTCAGGCATACCAGTGGGCAGGAGAAGGGCACACCATGGTGTTTGGATGGCCACATTGAGAGTGGACACACTGCATAGCTTCACTTCTTGTTTTCAGGCCTTTACTTCCTCTTGGAAGTGAGGAAGAGTAGTTGTTCATGTAAACCCTGGGATGTCAGTGACTGTCTTCTGGCCCAGACTCCAAGGCCTGTACCTGTTTCCTTGCACTGTAAAATAAGTGGCCTTGCCTGTAAAGGTCATTGGGAACATCTGAATTATCATCCAGAGCTTGCCCAGGTATGAGCAGCACTTGGGTCAGGCTAGAACTCTGCCAGAAGGTGTACTTGCAGTTATATAGGAGTGGGCTGAGCTCAACTCTGAACCCTATACAGCTTCCTGAATCAGACACAACCAGGTACCACAGCAAGGGAATGGGACACCTGAGCTACCAGCATGGCAGCAGACTAGCAGGGAAGGTCTACCAGGTCTTCCCTAGAACGAAAGGAAGGAGAAAGGGGAAGGAAAATCAAGTATCCCTACACATGGACTTATCACCGTGGCACCACTGATAAGAATAGTATAATGTATATTGATCCTGATCTGTGACAAATCCTCATCATAATTTATGCATGATTATGATAACAAAAATTAGGTGACTAGTATGCTTTGCATTTGATATCAGTGGGTATGGATGAATTGGGATTGACTTTGACATCAGTCACTCAGAATTAGTTTGTCCTCTTAAAAAAATAGTCCATCTCCATAAATATTATAGATTTTTTTATTACTACCTAATTTTTCCCTGCTGCAAAAAATGTATGTTCCCTTTCCCATGTTTTCAAGCACACAAATATTATGGGTGAGGCCCTCCCAACTGAGAACCCTTCAGAAGCAGCTCTGTTCCCTGAAGAGGTCCATTCCTTCTCCAGTACACCTGTGTTGGTAAAAAGGGACTCAGGTGCTCTAGCTGGAATTATTTTCCCAACGTGAGTGGACAAGTGGCCCACTTCACAGAGGAATTATTCTCCCCACAGGAAGGTATAACATAAATGCCTATGTTACCTTTATTCAAAACTGCTGTTAAAAAAACAAGCTGGATTAATACGGAGTCAGCTTCTTTCAACAATGGGGTAAAAAAATTCTAAAGCGACCAAATACTTCAAGATAATTTCACAAATACTGAAAATTTCCAGACTTACTGGTCCTGTCACATTTAATTTAACTGATGACATAAACACTAGGCAGGGTTGCACAAGATTATTTTATGTTTTTTCATGAACCTCAATTTTTTTTCTCTATTATACTCTTTAGCACTTACAATTGCCTTGTGAACTGAAGGGAAATGCATCATTAATCCTTGAAAAGCACCATGTGTTTGGTTATTTAGACATGTAGGGAGATTAGGCCTCTTAAGACAGAAGTTCTTTTCAAACAACAAAGTCTTAATTTGCTTCTATTTTCTCCTACTCTTTCTTTTTATTGTCAGATTTTGGAGATTTTTATAGTCATATTTTCATATTATTCTGCATTATTATTAAATTCACAGTGGGCCTTAAAAAGTCCTTCTAATGGAATGCATTTTTCAAAGCACTGACTGTAAATTCCCAGAAGAAATTTAGCCTTTTCTCAAACATGTGATAGGCTTTTCTCCCACCCAATAGGAAGTGAAATCTGAAATACCTTCACATATTTGGTAATATAAAAATGCCTTGTTATTTTAAATGGTAGAATGAATTACAGCATTTTTTTAAAGTTCTTTCATTTACCAAGACTAGATAACAACCACATCATTTGGAATTCATCGAAGTTTCCACATTTCTCAAGAGATGCTTGACTGCTCAACCTGGAATCATTCATGGTAATCAATATATTTACTTAAAACTATTTCAGAATAATTTTCAAATTTTCAAAGCAAAGTACTTTTCTTGGTACTTTACTTTCATTTTGGTATTCAAGTTTAAAAATGGAAATGGGGAAGAAGGGTTTTAAATTCTAGGATTTAAAAAAAGAAAAAAGAGGTGTCAAACTTTCTGAAACCTATATAACAGAAAATACTGCTGGCTTATTCACCCGACCAAAGGTCTTAATTTTGCTATGTTCATTACTTGATGGAGAGCTGATCAATTTCAGTGAGCTTCTCCACTCTGATATCTCAGAGCTGAAAGAATATGCTAGATTAAGTGGCATGAAAAGTTGAAGTATTCAATTAAAGCAGGATTGAAGAACTGTCATACACTTAATGCTTGTTGACATTAGAGTGATTTCTTTTTCTTTTTTTTTTTTTTTCCCTGTTTAAATAGGGTCTGTCAAACAAATATGATACTCTTTCTTGATAAGATTCCTGTTTGGTCAATAAAGATAACCACAGAGACATAAATGGTCTAAACTTTTAACAGGTTTTGCATTAGTATCACATGACATTCTACTTGAGACACTAGTATTATGCAGTATCAATAAAACACATTAAAATTTGGTTACTAGATGGTTTCTGAAAAGTATTTGTCCAAGGTGAATCATTGTCACATGAGGAATTTGCACTGGGATTCCACAGAGACCCAGTGCTTCTCAACATTTTAACAAATGATCTGCAAGTACATGATGTAAAATCCCTGCTCTTAAAATTTGAGGACAACACAAAAATGATAGACTTTTAATATTAATGAGGACAGGCAGCCATAATTAGTCATCAAGTAAACTGGGGCAGCTCATCCAGTATGTGTTCTAATACACTCAAGGATAAAATAATCTGCCAATGAATAGTGAACACAGGCAACATCTTCATGAAATAAACTTTGATTCTGCAGGGTTTATGGTAGATGAGACCTGAACATGGCTATAGCAAGAATTAATTCTTGGATAAATACATGAAAGAAAAAGGTAGGGAACCAGAGAAGATACTGCAGAAGTACATTGTAGAGGATATTGTAGAAGATATCATATAAGAGAAGAACTCTTTAGAGCCCCGTCTGTTTAACTTCACAGAAAGAGGATTGAATAGTAATTTGATTACAGGTTGGAAACCAGATATCAGTGATATCTTAATCTAGCTGGTAGAAGTACAATAAAAAACAGTAGTGGGAATCTGAAACCAGACATGTAAACTGGGGAAAAAGCCATGAGTGTAAAAAAATACTTCAGCCATTTGAAAAATCACAGAAGTAATGGACTTTCCATCACTTGATTTTTTCATTGAAGTCTGATGGAAAGGGTTACTGAATATTGTCTGAGTTCAGTAGATAGTAGATTTTAATCCAAATTAAATATTAGAATATTATTTATCATGTGTTCTTTCTATAAATCCATGATGATTAGGGCCTGCCTTAGTATGTGTTGTATAATATTGAGGTATTTAAAACCAAACACTGGAGACAGGAATGGAAATTTGGTTGAAGTCTTCAATCTGAGAATGATTTATATCCTCTGTCACAACTGGGAAATAATCATGTCTAGCAAAATAATTCTACTGGATACGTACTTAAAAGTATATGAATTGCTCAATCATTAAAATGTTAACACATAGTGTAAAGAATCATAAATGCAAATGGAAGACCTCAAAGAGGTAGGAAATTAAATTGAAGAGAATTGTTTGAACACAGACGGCTTACCAATCCCAAGATGGAGTTTACAGAAATAAAAATTGGGTACCTTTGATGTTTGTAGAAAAAAAATAAATTCTTGATTAGCTTAATTAAAAATAGCTCATGGGAACCGTGATTTAAATAGTAGATCACATCTATGATAAGAGTATTGAAAAGGGTTGGGGCAGGTCTAAAACTGCATTCATTCAGTTTTGCTACTCTGTGTTCTTTATTTAGACTTGGTCTGAATGGCAGCAGCAGTCACAGAGGTTTGAATGTTTATATGAAACACTGAGACAACAGAACATCTGATTCTGGGTGATTTTCAACACTTTCCAAGACTAGCAAGAGCATCTGAAGGAAGAGCTGAGATGCTGTGTTGTTAGGAAACCTATACATTCATTGCTTATGCTTCACTTGGATTAGGACAGTATTAGCTCACCACATAAAGAACAAGCCATAAGTGTATGGCAATAGGTGTCATGGCTGTGAGGGAACTGGGGGATGCTGTTGCCAAGTCTCTCTCTATGGTATTTGAAAATTCATGGTGCTCAGGTGAGGATCCCAGTGACTGGGAAAAGGATCTTATTTTTTTAAAAAAGGAGGAGAAAGGAAGACCTGGGTGACTGCACACCTGTCACAATCACCTCTGTGCCTGGGAGGGTCATGGAGCAGATCCTTATGGAAACAATGGCCAGGCACATGCAGTGCCTAGGCCACTAGGCCTTGACTAGGAGGTTATCTGAGGTGACCAGCAGGTTTCACCAAGAGCAAATTGTGCCTGACCAGTCTGGAGGCCTTCTATAGATGGAGTGACTGCAGAGACAGACAAGGGAAGGTCACCTGATGTCATCTCCCTAAACTACTACAGAAGGTTTTCAACAGGCAGTTGAAAACATGACATGATTATTACCAAGCTGGAGACACCTGCATTTGAAGGATGGGCTGTTCAGTGGATAAGGAATTTTCTGGGTGGACACAGCCAGAGAGCTGTGGTCAAAGGCTGTATGTCCAGGTGGGGGCTTGTGATGAGTGGTTCCCTCAGGGCTCTGTCTTGGGACTGGTGCCTTTTAGTATCTTTGTCAGCGACACAGGCAGGTGGGACCAAGTGCACCCTCAGCAGATTTGCAGGTGGCATGTGGGTGAGTGGTGCAGTTGACACAAGAGAAGGATGGGATGCCATCCAGGGGCTCCTGGGAAGTGTGCCCACAGGAAACCTCATGAAGTTCATCCTGTCTAAGTGCAAGGAGCTGCACCTAGGTCACGGCAGTCCCAGGACTTGGAGAAGAACTTACTGAGAGAATCCCTGTGGAGCAGGATGTGGGGATGCTGTTGGATGAGAGGCTGGACATGAGCCAACACTGTCCACTCATAGCAGTGATGGGTAGCTGCATCCTGGGCTGCATCAAAAGCTAGGTGGCTAGCAGATCAAAGAAGATCTTTAACTCTGCCCTTTTCAGATCCCAGCTGGAGTGCTGCATCCAGCTCTGGGGTCCTCAACACAGGAAAGACATGAACCTCTTAGAGAAGGTCCAGAGGAGGCCACAAAGATGATAGTGATGGAGCAACTCTCCTACAAAGGCAGGCTGAGTTGGGGTTGATTAGGCTTGAGCTGAGAAGGCTCCAGGGAAACCTCATTGCAACCTTTTGGTACCTTAAAGGGGCTTTCTACTGAGCTTACACCAGGAGTATTAGGTTATTTTATGAGCAAGTCTAGAAAGAGACAGAACAAAAGGCTTCTCAGCAGTTAGAGCTGATGTTGCATCAGAAGGTAAAAAACACAGAAATACTCATGTAAGCAAAGATATAAAGAGGTGTTATTTAGACATAATTACAACAGAAAAAGTGAAATCTAAGCTTTGCATTAATTCTCTTCTTGGACCCCCTGTTGCTAGTGAAACTTCCTCTACAGAATTTTGGTGAAATTTCCTCTACGAATATTTCTAATGCCACTTATTTGATGTAAGTTAGATATGTCTAGATGCCAAACTAGACACTGAAGTCATCTGTCAATCTTGCTTTATAGTCAGTTAATTACTTTAGTAAATAATAGGTGATGAGGAAGTAGAAGGCTGAATCACATTCAGCATATTAATTGCTGTGTGACTAATGAAGGAACACTTTCCCATCATTTTAGATTGAATTGCCAGTGAAAGCCATAAGGTCTACACCTGTCACCACTAAACCAAGCTTAGTTACTTAACATGTGAAAGCAGTCCAGTGCAAGATGCTATTTCACACCAGGCAATCTGAATACATACTCTGTTTAGAAAATATAAAGTTTCTGTTATGAATTACTATTGAATTTAAATATTTTTTTTTTTCTCCCTTAAGGAGAGGCCTTTTTCTCTGTTTTGCCACATCCAAAAAACATTTTAAAAAAAGTGTATACCCTTTTATTTCATCAAGATGAAATAGCGCAAGCTATTAATTTTCTTTCAGATTTTCATTACCTTTTAATTTTTTTGTTTTAATTCATTTGACCTAGCATATGCACAAAACCAAAATTACCCATAATAGTGCTGGGATACTTTATTAAAAGCAGCATTTATTATTTCAATTCCTAATTGTTTCATGTAATATTGGGTACTTGCCTGAGAAGAAGAATCTTTTCTCTTCCTATCTGCCACAGTTAAATTATATATAATTATTGCATAATTACAGGTGTGCTGTCTTCCTTTGCAGGATAATGATAGGCGTGACTTAAAAAAACCTGCAGGTATTTAGGTAAAACAACATGGTAGGTCAATTGCTAAAGTACCACAAGAAATTATCCCACATATGTGCTGAACAGCCTTGTCAGCTATTAACATCACAGAGAAAGACGGAGAGAAAGAACTGTTTGCTTTGAGGTGTTTGCTAGCGTGCAACAATTGAATGAGAATAAAGCACTTTTACTTATTGTTTATCTGATAAGAATCTGTCTTCTCTTTAAAATATTAGGGCTACATTATTCACTATTCTTGACAGAGAGGTATTTTGATCCACCAATAGTCTCCTTGGCGAATAATTTTATTGGGTTTAACATTGATGGTTATTATGCACAGCACATCAGTAAGGGATGGATAACAGAAACAAGCTGGTGCCATATTGTCTAAGATGCCAAACTGATAATTCAAACCCAAGTCTCTGGTACTAATCTTCCAGACTTAACAACTTTTTATTCATATATGTTGCATGAGAAAACTGAGTTGCTTTGTATGTTTTCACTCAACAAGTACCTATTCAAACTCTTACCTGATTGTTAAATTTCAAAGTCAGTACTGTGCTGCTTAGATTGGACTGTGTACACTCACAGTTCAGAAGAGAAGAGGCAGGAACAATCCTTTCACTATTATCTTTTGTACTTGAGATTTCTAGGGAACTGCTGTTTATCCGTTATGCAACTGCTACCAATCGTAAAGCAACCTGACTGATTGGTGATGCATATTTGTATATTCCTGATTTCCCTACAGTATATTTCAATAGCACTTGCCCCAGCAGTATTGTCAGAATCTGAATGCCTTCCTTTTGCTTGTACTTCATGTACTATAATCTTTTCTTTGCATCATGCTTAGGGTGTTTTTAGCCCCCTTTTATTGAAAGGGATAAGTTATTTTTAAAATTCTTTTTTTTCTTTTACCTTCACAATGCTATGCATTTGGATTTTTTAAAGATACTGACAATAAGCATATTGACAATACTGAGGGTAAACATTCCTGATACTGGAAGGCTACCCAGTACTTACTGGGAAAAAAGAACTTAGAAAGTACCTTTCCACAATACAATGAAACTTTATCATCCGGAAACTTGAATTGCAGTATTCCAAGGATTGAATAAAACCGACTAACAAAAAGATATAGTCAGTACAAAGTTAACCTCCCCCTCCCGCCCTATATTTTAGCAGCTGCTACCACCTGTAACTACCTCATTCTAATTCAATACCTCTACCATGGAGCTGTTGAAAGGGTGGATAACTTGATACTGTCTCAGTCTGCAGGAAAGCAGGAGTAGTGGTTGTAGCCCAAACACAGAGCCTAGTATGGGGGAGAAGACTCTAATCGCTAGTTCCAGAGGATGTGTCACTTTCCTGTGAAATGACTATGTGGATCCTCTAAAAAGACAAGCTTTTTTATCTGTCAGACTGCCAGACAGAACCATAGAAACCTGTGTGCCAGGTATGTGCAGTTGTATCCATCCCACTCCACACTGACTGCATTTTCCTACCCCAATCGCTTCTACACCACAAGCACAGCTATGGCAGGGGATCCCATTACAACCCAGATGACCCCTCTTGGTTAAAGCCCAGTTCAAGCTGTCTAGTTTCTTATTATCTAGCATTTCTGTTGAGGTGAACCATAAGAACTCTGAGTGCAAATTCTTTGTAGCGGGAATGAAAAAAGGAATGAAAAAAGATCTATCTGTCCTAAAAGGAGATGTGTTCACACTGCGTCTATCACCACAATGACTCTGTAGCACATCAAGTCATTAGACCTTGCTCTGTGCACAAAGCTGTAACTGTGAGCACTGATCAAGATTTCTTGTCTTTATAGTCACTTTTACTTGCAGCTGCCCAGACTTTGCACTTTCTGGACACAGAAATCCTACCTACATTGCAATGCACCAGCTGCATTTTAACCATGTGAGACAACAGCATATTTTATTTTCTTGTCCAGGAACCAAAGAAGATTTTGCACTAAGAATAGAGAATGAAAAGGGAGCTCAAGAGAGTATAAGGAAAGATAAAGAAAGATATAGCTACTTGGATTTGGAAGTACTGGAGGTTATAGAGAAATAGCAAAATTAGGATGCAAAACTATGTTTTATGAGGACATCCAGATTTAGTATTTAGATCCACAAATAAAGTTCAAACTTTATTTGTGGACCTAAATGCTTAAGGAAACAATGATTGTCCATTTTTTTTTTAGAAGTTTAGGAGCAGTAGAAGGCAAGAAAGAAGCTGCCTATGGTTTAATTTGCTACTGAGACAGAAAATTCTCTTACATAGACACACAGCTGCATGAAGTTTATACTATTCCTTTAGTGGTGCAATAAACCTGAAGTCTATCTAAAAATCTCTTACAGATATTTTGGGCATTCTGCAGCAGTATCAGTGGACTAGCACTTAATAGATTTAACCAGTAAGAGAACTCTTGACAGATTGGATCGATGTGCTGAGCACAGCAGCATGAGGTTCAACAAGGCCACATGGTGGATCCTGCCCTTGAGTCACAAGAGCTGAGACAGAGCTGCTTAAGAGCTGCCCAGTAGAAAAAGTCCTGGGGGTGCTGGTCAACAGCAGCTGAACATGAGCCAGGGTGTGCCCAGGTGGCCAAGAAGGCCAATGGCATCCTGGCCTGGAGCAGCCATGGTGTGGCCAGCAGGGCCAGGGCAGGGATTGTCCCCCTGTACTGGGCACTGCTGAGGGCACACCTCGAGTGCTGTGTCCAGCTCTGGGCCCTCCCTGCAAGAAAGGCACTGAGGAGCTGGAGAGAGTCCAGAGAAGGGCAATGGAGCTGGGGCAGGGTCTGGAGCACCAGTCCTGTGAGGAACTGTTCAGGGAGAAAACCCTGGATAAAAGGAGGCTCAGGGGCAATCTTCTTAATTTAAGTACAAGATCACAATCCACAGCACCGTTTGGTGGTTATACTTTGAGTACTATCTGGTTTAGAATTGTTTTTTATAATTCCCTTCTAATACAGCATAGAATCCCACAAAAACTGCACCACCTTACATGATGATATTATAAACTGGTTTGTCAGTCATACTTCTGTGATTCCTGACATAGAACTTTTATCGGAAGTCAAATTTCTCTCAGTCTTTCAGAGAGTATTATTTGCATTTGAATGAGCCAGAAAAGCAAAGTAAAATTAATTACATTTATCATCTTTCTAATGCCTTCCATAGACCGCTATCAACTTTGTACAAAGAAAGACCAAGACCTCTGTTTACCATAAATATATGATGTCTTCAGGCCATTGACAAACTACTTGGTGTCAATCTAGTGAACTCAAAAAAACTTGGAACATGAATTAAGTTTCAATGGTTTTGTTTTGTTAGGAATGGAATACTAGAGAGCACAAGAAGGAAGACATAATTTAGAGAGTAATGAATTCTTGAAGAATCTCTCAACTTAGGAATCAGTAAGAGTATTTTCAAATTACAGAAGTAATCCAACAACAATAAGGCAGCACTCCAAAACAACCACAAATATTTTTATAGGATTTCAGTTTGGTTAGATTGTTAACCTATCACTAGAGGCAGGAGGGGAGCATTAAGATATCAACTGTACATTATATTTTCTTTATTTTTTTACATATACACTAAATCTTATAGATATGACATTATTTGTATGGTGTAGTACTAAGATTTTTATGAAATAATTTCCTGACATGAATGCTTTCGCTAACAACTTGCTTGCAGGGATAGAATGCTATTTACATGGAAAATAAGTGAAAAGATGGAAGTGCAAAATTAATAGCCTCAACTAATTGGCTCATAGAAAGATTCCAACTTATTTCTGAATCCAAATTCAAATTATTTCCAAATATTTTCTTCCCCCTGTTTTATTTATTTGTGTTAGCAATTTTAAGAAATTATAAGACGTGCAACAGCAGCAAGAAAGTTTCCAGAGGCACTTGCAAGGGTCTCCTGGAGACAAGTGGCACTTCTGAAGTAGCTACCAAGGAAAACAAGTACACGGGGAATCACCCATTTGCCCAAGGTAGGAATAAAAACATAGCAGCAATCCAAGATGTCAAGGCTGCCACACACTGCTCCAGGGCAAAGGGAGCAACTATTTCAAATTAAAAAGAATATTAGGTTAGCAGAATAATGTCACAAGAGGGCCAGATAAGTACAATAGCAGAGTCAATATTTCCACAGGCCACAAGGAAATAATCAGAACTGATTTTGGTTTCAACGCTGAAATGACAGAACCACAGTTTTCCAGATTTCGCTGGAACCAGAATACTTATGGAATCTGCATCTTGGATGGAATTTATGTTACTTTAAGAATATTTTGTCTACAAAGACAAGGCAATCTGTGGCATAGATTCATGCCAGAAATCCCTTCTTTCTTTGCTGCTTAGTGTAACACCGTGCTCACAGTGCTAATCCTTGAGCAGTACCAGCTAGAAACTACACCCCACATAAAGTCCAAGCAACCAGTTCTTGCTGTGAACACAGAACTATAGCATTAATTCAATGAATGAATGTCTTCCTATATTGAGTTTTCTCAAAAATTGGTAAATTGGGATATTAACAGCAGAAATTTTAAAGATTTGGGACCCATAAAGTCTGTAATATACATATATGTATATTTTAATATTGGCTATAATTTGATTCTGGAATTGAGCTGTATAGAAAGAACAGCACCAGGTTCAGCCCCATCCACTTAGTTGTTCTTACAAGCTATCCACAAAATCTCTGTCCTCAAAAGCCCCAAGCCCTCCACATGCTTTCTGTGCTGCAGCACAATCTCAGTTGACTGTTACAAAAATACACTTACAAAAGGCTATGCTGTGTCTTTTTGTAGGGATTCTGCTAATTCAAGATGAAAAATTGCACCTGGTTGTGGTTGCCCATACATTCCATAGTCACTGAGGTAACACATAGAAGCTATAGCAGATCCAGGCCAGCTGCATGTGGGCTGGAGCAGGTCAGAGCTGAGCCACCCTGCACACCTGTGCTGGGGCCAGAAGCCATTCTTAGGGAAGGATGCCTATTTTAGTGCACACACAGTCAAAGATACCTTGCAATGAAAAATTAATATCTGGAACAGTTGTGCTGCTGCTATTGTCTAGAAATCACTTGCTGTGTAGTTCCAAGACTCTTGTCTGCAAGACCTGTTTTCCTGCAGATCAGCAGGCAGAAGGAACATTGTTAGCATTTTTATGCTTTTGCAGTTTTCAGTTTTCTGTCCATCCTGCAGGAATTGACTATTTTTACCACATCAATGTAGTGATATTTAATGGAATTAATTTGAAGGCCAGTACTGCATGTTTATACTTTTCATGAAAAGGTATTGCTCTAATTTTAATGTAATGAAATTTTCATTTCAGTAAAAATTGCCACTATATTTTAACAACTCAGTAAGACTCTGTTTGACTCTTTCCCTCTCATTGTAATCAAATGTTCTCTATTCATTCACATGCAGTTTGCAGCCAAATCATTAAATTAAAATTACTATATTCCTTTTTTAAAACCTAAGTCAAAAAGTAATTACAAATCAGTGCATGACTCCCAGTAAGAGGCCTAGTATTCGGCTCAATAATCAGTGTCAGTCCAACAACAGAATCATAAAGACTATTTAACTTTCTGAACTAAAATTTTCTTTAAGAAAAAATAAAATGAATCCAACTAGAACCATAAGACGAAAAGCTAGTGTCTCTATCTGCTGCAAACCTGCTATTTAGCATTGGGATAAATTTCTGCACTACTGTCTATATTATGAAATATTTTTGTTGTATTCTAAGTATGAAACTCTTTGATTATATAACATGAAGGGGTTAATAGTGCCAAGGTAAGTAATTTCTTTGTAAAGAAAAGAGAATAGCTGACATTATGTGCAGTATAATTACTTTTTATTAATTGAATTGAAATACTGAACATTAAATTGTGATACTTAGTCATATAATCCTTTGTAATTATATATTCTACAATAAAAGCCTTTCAATTAAATTTTATTACAAGTCTAAAATTCAAAAAACACCCATCTTTACAACAGAAGCAGTCAGTAGCTAAGCTTTTTGAATAATTTTTCTCAGAAATTAAAAGCAAAAGCAAACTGGGAAAAATTGGCATTATTTTGTCATTTTAGAATTACATTTGCCCACCAAATCCTACACAATTGTAGATAAAAGCTCCTACAAGAGCAAAAAGCGTGTCTCTTTTTTTCTATTGCTACAAAATATTGATGAAGTGCTCTATTGAGGTAGAGATCTCATTAATTATTTGATTTACAGAAAAAGAAGACAGAGGGAAATGAGTGCTGTGGCTAATGCCATGATGTACCATCTTGAGACTTAAGATCTTTTTAATGTATTCGGCAATGATGCAGCTGAAAGAGGAAAGAGGGAACTGAATGGATCCATTAATTTAATTGAAGTGAGCTCTGACAAGAGATAAAACATCTCAGGCTCTGCATCTCTTCAGGATGCATCAGTGCTATAGTAAACAGTAAATGATCCACAGACTCGAACACAGATACACACACAAACACACACACAATGTTAAAGGTAGACATAGATTTTCACACATACACACACTCGCATACCCACACCCACCCACCCACACCTCCACCCCCCTCCCCACACACTCACTCACTCACTCACTCACTCACTCACTCACTCACTCACTCACTCACAGGTTTACATAGATTCTAGAGACCTCAAGGCCAGAGAACATTTCCTTTAAGCAAGTTCACAAAGTATTCAGCTTTAGAATCATGGAATGGCCTAGATTGGGAGGGAACTTAGAGATCATCTCATTCCACTCCCGTGCTGTCAGCAGGGATCATGTTACCCAGAGCTTCATCCAACCTGGCCTTGAACTCTTCCAGAGATGGGGCATTCACCACTTCTCTGGGCAACATGTGCCAGTGCCTTATACCCCACAGTAAAGAATTTTTCCTAATACCTAATCTAATCTCTCTCAGTTTGAAGTCATTCCCCCCTGTCCTGTCTCTACATGCTCTTTTACAAAGGCCCTTTTCACTTTTCATGTAGGTTCCCTTCAGCCACTGGAAGGACACAATTAGGTCACTGACTACATCAAATGTACTCTCATTAACAACTCCCAGGTTAGCTATAAGTTATTCAGACTTTCAGACTCCTTACAGAAAAGTTGCATTTCTTTTTTTTTTTTTTTTTTTTTTTTTTCAATTTTCACTGTCTTACAGTTTTTTGAAAAGTGAAGGAGAGAAGCAGATGTTACTGCTCCTAATAGAAACTCCAGTGCGGCCCTGGGTGTGTTACTCCTGCTTCCCCATATGGAAGAGAGAACTTGCTTTAGAAGAAGGATATTGCCATATTGCTTCTAATATGTAAGTTCTTCTTAGTGGTTATCATAAACATTCTCATTTATTACCAACCAATTTTTAATAATAATATGAAAAAATACCATTTTACCAATATTGTAGAATACCTGGGTTCATATCCCATAATTACTGTGATTAATAGCATGGGGCTAAAGCAGCAAGATATTCCTGAAGGAATATAAAATGACACCATTTTTCAGACCAAAGTTTTAATGATGGTGTCCTTCCTGACATCTGGGATAATACAAGGAGAACTGAATGAAATACGAAAACAAAGTTTAGATACTGGTCCTGAACATTCTGAATTTTTTTTGAAATTTTATTATTTCCTACATGATACTACTTCTTGCTACTTAATACAGGTATTAAAACTCAGCTGTGCTGAGCTTCAAGTACCTCCCATCTGTACATGAACAAACAGAGACTTCTTTCAAAGAATGAAGGTTGTCACAGGAAAGGGCCACCCTGTGAAGGTAAAGTCCTGGATACTTCAAGGTTTTTCAAGTTACTTTGCACCCCAACAGTCTTTCTGTAAGCCTAGGGTGATTGGAAGAAATCTCATGAAATTGAATTTCATGCAATTTCAAAAGATAATTTATTTTTTTATATACACAAAGAATATAGGTTCCCCTTTATTGAACTGGTGAAATTGTATTCAAAAAATAAAATTTACTTTTTCCTGCCATACAAACATGCTCATGTTTTCCCTTATGCATTCCTTTGCCCTATGAATTCAGAAAAAAACCCCAACAATATTTTGTCTTTTAAATTAAAGTCATGTTTGTGATCAAGTTTCAAACAGTAGTAACTAATGAAGAAATAGGAAGCATTTCAAAAGTAAGTGGAAAATGAACATAGTTTCTTAAAGTAGGAGCTGCAAGTTAAGGGTTACTCAGCGAACTGGGGACAGTGAAGAAGAGAATAGTTATAGCTATTAAAAATTCAGGGACTGCTTTGAGAGTCAAACAGAGTTGGATCCATATGTCTGGACTCAGCCAGTTAATATCCCAGATCAGACTGCTGGAGTGACCATTTTAATATCTTTACATCTGCTTTTGCAGTAGCTGAAACTCTAATGACATTAAGCAAAGAGGCAGCACAACTCAGCACAGAAGAAAAATTTAGCTAGCCCTACATTCCTGCATCTAACCATGCAAATCAAAGGACTTATTTCCTACCCAATATCAAACATTCAGTCAAAGCTGTTCCATTCTGTGGCTTATAAATATTTATTTCTGTCTGTATCTTTATGTGCCCACATTCAATGACTTTCAGAACAAAAACCCAAGCAAAAAAATAGAGCAGAGAATTTGTACTGAAACTCCACTTGGAATAACACTGAAGCTATGTCAGTATTCCAAATATGAGCCTTTGTGAGTTCTGGCATTAGATTTGACGTATCAACAGGTATTTATTTTAAACTATGTTGAAACACAATAATAATGCAAGCTTGTTTATCTCTCATTTATCTCTAAGACATTGAAAATTATGAAATCTAGTAGATCTAAAATAGTATTCACCTTAAATGTTAGCTGTATTGCTGGCATTTAACCAATAGTGCATTTAAATTATTAAAAAAAAAAAAAAAGATGCGGGGGAAACAATCTCTATCGCCTTAAAGGAAGTAATTTGAGCTGATTATACAGAGTGCAATGATGCATTAATACATCACTGGATGTGAAATGTGTACAGTGTATCACATAATTCTTTATTTAGGGTTTATTAAACAAGCATTGACCTTCAGTCTTATCATACACAAAACTGTATCCTCATAGTTCGATAAAGTAGGTTGTCAAAGTAAATATTTACAGTAGCTAGTAAAATAAAATCAGGTTATTTTCACTAATGGTCTATAGCAATCATTTATTTTTTGAGCAGTTATATTCTTTCTGTCAAGAGGAAGCCCTCTTTGACATTAAAGATCCCATCCAATGTGAATCCCTGAAAGCAAGAAACTGATTCAGAGTGCTATCCTGGAGCTATTAAAATTGAATTTTCCAGGACAAGAACGCCAGAAGCTTTAATAACTTCATTTACAATGGCTCAGCTTTTCTGACAGATTGAGAAACGAACCAGCAAGCACTGCCTGATCCTGCACTGCAGAGCATAAAAGAACAGTTCTTTCCCAGTACAAAAGAGAAGTGCATTTAGTTACGCTCTCTCATTAGGGTAAGCAATGGCATCAAATGACCATAGAATCTGCAGTATACCCACTCTCACAGGAAAAGAAAATGACAAATAAATCAGTTACCTATAACTGAGTGTCACTGTGATGTCATTTCTTGAAGGGAGGGCCTCACATAAAAGCCCACAATTGATAATTGCTGTGTTGAGTAAATCTGCTTATGTATTTCTGGTATAAAACAGTGCTTCTTCTAACAAAAACTTTCTTTTTAGCTGAAAATACAGTTTAGAAATTGTTATCCAATATTATTATCGAAATTATTATCCAATATTATTGATAGTATAAAACTTCTGTAGAAAGATTATTGCATTGAAAGCCAAAGAAATAAAAAGAGCAGTTTGTAATGTGGTTTTGTATCTGTACCTATTCCTACTCCAGAAATACCAGAATATATCAAAGTAGTTCTGAAGGCATACCACATTTCCGTCATGTCTGTCAATTTGAACATTTAGCAATACATGCTTACTGATCATATACGAGGGGCACTATTTCGGCATCAGTGTTCTGAAAGCAAGATCATTCAATTCAGAATCCCATGCTGTATTTTAACAAAAGAATGTGCGTGCATGTATGTGTGTGTGACGCTTTGGCCTTCCTCAAATTATAACCGTGCTCATCAAATTATAATTGTGCTCATCAAGTTATAACTGTGCTCTTAGGTGTACAGAGTCACCATACCCAGCAGTACAATATGTCCCTAAAAACCAAAAAAAAAAAAGAAAGGTGGAAGCTGGACAAGCACTCCATAAGATATATTTAGAAAAGATTTCTTCTTTTAAGCAAGTTAATTTTCTTTTGTACTACATAATTGTCAGTAACCTTAATAAAATACGAGAAGTAATAAATCCCAATCTAAGAGAAGAACCATCCATCCAGCCCCTAGTGTGCTACTGAAACAATGGCATAGTCAGAGGACAGCCAATATCATACCTGATCATATTCTGATGGTCTTCGGTGCAAAGAGGAAAGTAGCACATCAAATCTGACAGAATCTACAGTCACTCTGCATATATCAGAGTGCAACAGCTTGCTCAGTGCATAGCAAATTCTGGTACTGCTGGCTCCTTACAACAGCTCTTTGAAAGCCTTTACGTATTACCTCACATGAAATATGGTTCAAAACAGAGGTTATAAAATAGATGGAGATATACCACCTCTTAGGAGCACCACACACTATCATGACACACCCAGAGATCCACCTAAACTCACAGATCTCAGCTTGCCTTGTGCATTTGTGAGTGCACCAGATAATCTTTCGAGGGAATATAACAACCATTAGACACAATTTTATAGTTTCAAAGAGGCTTATAAGACAATTAAAATGGTATATCAACCACAATGTAAGATATTCTGGAAAGTTCTGGCTTTTTTTCTTGTTTTAAACTGGCATTTTGTTGCCACCAAGACAAAACAAATAATTTGTGGCTACAAGGATAACATTCATAAGAATATACATTTTTATTTTCAATATGTTATAGCAATATATTGTAGTCTATAATTAATGTCTGTTCTCAAACTATTAATTTTATTTTATTTCATTTTGAAGCTCAGATCCCAGCCATGTAGGTTATTTTAGGTTTGGGGGTTTTATTGGGTATTGTTTTAGATTTTTTTTTTTTTTTTGCTGTTTTTGTTACTGTTTGTTTTGGGTTTTTTTCTTTTTTTTTTGGGTTTTTTTCAGTGTGTTTTTTTCAGTGTGTTTTTTGTTGCATTTTTGCGAGTTTTTTGTTTGTTTAGTTTTTTTTGGTTGCTGTTTGGTGGTTTTTTGTGGGTTTTGTTTTGTTTTGCTTTGTTTTATTTTGTTTTGTTTTTTTTTTGTTGGGCTTTTCAGTTGGTTGGTTTTGGTTTTGGAGATGGCTTTGGTTTTTTCTTCTAGTTTTCAAGGAGACTGTCACATGTATATATCTTTTAAATAAAGAAGCTGGGAAAAAAAATCGAAAGAAATAAATGATTACAACTTCTTGGCATAGTTGTAATTCAGTAGTACACTAGAATAATAAATTGATGTTTTCAGTTCTATTTATTCCATTGAGTGGTTTAATAAAGAACCTTTTAGACTGCACCAGCTATACAATAATGGAATAAAATATATAATGGCTTGACAAATTCGCCTGATTTATAGAAAATCTGTTCTTTTCTCCAACACCATCCATATCTAGAAAGGGGAAAAAGCTGATTAGGTTTCTGATTACTGGTTTTCTACTTTCTCTTAATTTCAATTTAACTGGTATGACAACAAATTCTTTCATTTTCACCAGCTATTCTTTACATTCCCTTTAGAAAATTTAGAGTTAAAATGGATTTCATGCAGGACAATTTCCTAAAAAATATTTCCTTCCCCAGCCTCAGTGGAGATTAAGGGAAAGTTCAGAACAGAAACCGTGTATCCTCTCCCAGGCCAGAGAGTACAAGTGAAATTTTCCAGAGGGAGAGTGAGATGTTCAACAAGAGATTTCTGTTGCCAGATTAAGATTGGAGAAATGAAGGTCAAACTTTCATTTCATAATACTGTCTTCTTTTCTGATCCAAAAGCAACTGGAAATGATGCCACAGGCACATGTATTTCTATGAGATATTGCAAAGAGATATTTAATTAATACGCAAATAACTTCAGAAGGTGCATGGTGCAGTTTTTTGAAAACATTTATGATAAAAAGGCTACGTAAAGACTTGATAAAATATAAAAATTACATATCAGTCATTTTTTTTTTGTCACAGATTTCTAATTAAACAAATAGTTTTACGGCTCGCAAATCACTCAGTTTTTAACCTAATCCCATTAAAAATACGTTCAGTAAGACATATATTTCCCTGAAATGTAAGACCAAGATTTACTTTTATTCTGTAACAGAAGTCTTGCACTTTCAAATCTCTTCTGAATCTGTAAAAGTTTAGAATACTCTAAAATAACGTCTATGGCCATGGTAGGACTTAAGGGGAAGAGAAACCAAGGGGAATGTGAGACATCCTAGAAATAAATGTGAGCGAGCAGCAGGTTTGTAGCCAAATGAGGGGACATAGGAATTTGAAGGGTCATCATACTCCCTCAGCATCAACAGTGGGTGCTGCGGTCTTTGCCTCTATAGGCTAATCTACAGAGAAAAACTGAAACAAGAATAAACCATTTCCTGCTTTGGTGTGTCTTAAGCCTTGTTCAAAGAATCAATCCATTGCTATTCAGACAATTTTAAACAATGTCTTTAAAATTATGTGTGAAGAGGGATTTATGGACTGCTGTTCCATGACCTATGGTAATGTGAATATATGAATAAAAGTTACAAATATTTCAGCAAGCATTTGGGGTTAGAATTATTATTTTCATGTTTGTTGTCCTGTTATTTACCTTTATCACCCAAAAAGAGTTTATTAAGCTTGTATGCTATTCTATTTCAACAGTGATCCCATCCTTTTTCTGTTATCTCTGCCTCTATGCCATAACTTGTTGGAGTGTTGGGATTGTTCAGCCTGGAGAAGAGAAGACTTTGGAGGGACTTAGGTCAGTCCTCCAGTAACTACAGGGGACTTGCAAGAAGGCTGGAGAAGGACAATTCATGAGGGCACATAGAGACCTGACAAGTGGGAATTATCTATGCTGAAGGAGAGTAGGATATTACGAAAGATTCTTTTCTGTGAGGGTGTGAGGCACTGGCACAGGTTACCTAGAGAAGTTGTGGACTTCCCATGCCTGGAAGTGCTCAAAACCAGGCTGGATGGGGCTCTAGGTGAGCTGATCTAGTGGAACGTTCACTGCCCATGGCAGGGAGGTTAAAACCAGATGGATGTGCAAACCAAAGATTTCTATTATTCTATTATTTTATTGTTCTGTGAGAACTTCCTTGTCTGTAGGTAAAAAATGATAAAAAGATTATGTTTCCACAGAATAATTTACAAGCATTTAATTCACATATTCCTTTTTTGGATTGCCAGTCTTTCTTCTTCTGCATGTTCAGTAGTTATCTTTGTGTATTACAGTTATTTGGACTTCAGTAATTATAGAGCCAAAATGTTGTTTGAACAACCAACTAGTTGTGCAAAGGATTTTAAAAAGTTCTCAATGCTCCTAAAAAAATCAATAAGGCACTGCTAACAGAATCACCAGTCACTTTTGGAAATGGACTCATTTTTTCTTTAAATACTCCAACAATTTGTTCTCTTTTCCACAACTGTACCTAGTATTCATTGCTGTGTTAAGGATTTTTTCATGAATTATTGAGTTGGCATTGAGGGAGCTACAAACCCAGTCATGCTGTGGGTCCTCCTTCTCTTTATTTTCTCCACACTGGACTATTTCCAAAAACGGGAACATTATTTGGCTTTCTAATGAAAGATTTTCTTAGCTGGACTTGCACTTGCACTGTTCTCTGACGTTATATAAAGCTCAGCTGTATTATCAGACACTTGGATCTCTTTTACTTCACTCTCACTTGCTGTCAGCCACTCTTTCTTGCCAAATATGGAGCCTAGCCCAAAACAAATCACTGTTCATGTTTTGGTTTCAAGTGCCCTGACCAGTGTGATTTCCAGTTCTCTTCAGTTTTGGCCAAAAGCCAAGTGCACCAGCCTTATTACAAACTCCTGAAAATTGGGGTTTGTAATGGAAGTGCTGACACAGGCCTAAATATTGGCATGAACAACATAATTATAATTATGCAAGGAGAGATGAGCAAGAAGGACACGACTGTTGAACACAGCAAAAGAGCTGCTCTCATTAATCATCTCATACATTTGAGAAAATGACTTTGGGAAAGGAAAGGTTAAAGTGCTGAAGTACTGAAAGAAGGTGAACAGAAGACCACAGTTCATCCCAGCATTCCTATTATAGCATCCAGAGATAATGAGGAGATTAAATTTCTCTGAATAAGGACTGTACTAAATATAATTGTTGTTTCCTTAGGGCCCAATATTAAGCATTGTAGCAAAATGAAACAGAAGAAATAGGAGCCAAACCCTGGGAGAAGCTGATATGGATACTCTGCTTCAGGTATTTTTTTCCAGGCTGTGACATGGTCTCTAATTTTACACTGCCTTTCAGCAAGCCATTATTTTATTAGAATTAGACTAGTCACAGGGTGTGACTAGTCCTTTCAACCTGTTAGAAAGAGCAGGAAATATGTAGATAGATTGATACAGGGCCTCATGTGTGTGCTTGTGCATGGACACAGACAAACATATAAGTTATCTCTTTGTTTGTTTGGATGTTTGTATGCTGACGTTCAGGCACAAACACACAAACTTAATGTATGAAGGCTTATAGTGGCTTCTAAACACCCTTTTATGTAGAAGCTCCAATTAGAAATTCCTCCCCCAAAATTTGAAATTTGTTACCCATTATACTTGTAATAGTATAGGTTTCTGGATGAAGCTATCATGAAACTTGCTCTTAGAAAATCAAAAGACCTGAAAAATAAAAGAAAAAAAAATAACCATTTGGAAACAAATATTGAGTCAGCCTTTAAACAATGGGAATTAAAATCCTTATTTTCTTCATTTCTTCACCAATAATTTGTATATTAAGTGACTACATTTATTTTCCAAAAATACTCATATAAATACATAATATCTCTTAGAGAAGAATAATAGATTAAACGAATTATATGTTTTTTAATATATAAAATCAAAACCCTACCATAAAAGTAGGTGAGTGAGATTTCTAGTTCTGACTTAATGATTTAAGAGACATTCACATTTGTTGCAAGGGCTAAATGGTTTGTTATGATGCAGTCATATGTGGAAATTATTAGGAAAATATTAGCTTTTCAGTTTGGACAAAAAAAAAAAAAAAAAAAAAAAAAAGCCAAATGTGAGTAAACAGTTTTCTACCCTCTGTTTTACAGACATTCTCTTTAACTGAAAGATACTCTGTATCTTATTTTCATACAACCCTGGCATCAGGGAACTGTAATTTCGTCAGTCCATAGTTTATAGTCTCATGGCAATGCCTAATAAGGGTGAATCTTTTATCCTAGGTCCTTACAACGGTCTAGACTGATGGCTAGAACTGGAAAAGGTCATCAAATATTAATACTGAGATACCACCATCTTACCTGTGAATGAAAGGATGCTGCTATTCAGCATACATATCCCTTTCTAAAGAAGTGTAAAGATGATGAATTAATATTTCATGTGAACATATTCTCATATGAAAGAAAGGATCAAAATTCTTGGAGCTAATAATCTAAAAATTACTGCATTTTTTTCCTAAGCTCCTTAAGCTCCTTACACACATAACATTTTACTAAAATTTTCCAAACATTCAAGGAAGACAGAATCTCCTTATTTTTCAAATGCATCTCTGAAAAACATGCAGTAGTATCCAGCCCTATCATAAATAGGTGCAGTTCCCTGAGCAGTTGGTGGTCAATATGGTTCTCTATACTGGAGTTTAATTTGACTCTTGAATCATTATATCTGTAGATTTTTAAAACATTCCAGTGTGTTAGTTTTATACCTGTTGGCAGATAGGTTTCTTATGGCCTCATAGTCACAGGGTAGCCTGGAGAGCTCTGGGATATTAAATAAAATCAGCAGGCAGGAGGAATGACTACACAATTGATAGACTGCAAAATTGTTAAATAGTTATTAACTTAACTGTAGAATGAAAGGTACCAGCTGCTGAATGTGAAAGAACCAGAGAATGAGAGTAGAAGCAGAAGTTCAAGACATTTACCTGACAAAGAATCCCTTGACAGCTGTCAGAGTGTTGCTGTGTCTTAAACTGAGCGATTTCATAGGTATTACCTATTTTAGACTTTCTGCAAGAAAAGGTATCTCAGATACCTCTCTGGGCAGGACAAATTAGTGAGGAGGAAGATGCCATGAACTGAAAAGGACTGAAAGAAATGTGTAAAAACATGAAAACATGGAATAGATGTAAATTCTCTCAACTGATCTCATTGCACAGCATTGCAAAAGTTTGTATGTGGTAGCATCAGATATCAACTCTGCAATTCTAGCTCCATTGTCCTTAGAAAGATACTCCAGATTTACCCATGTGTGTATCACCTATAGTCTCTTTATTAATACTATTTAATGTTACAATGTGATTAATGACCCCTCAAATGACACTACATCAAAAATTGCCTTTTATGTACAGACAGACTGGGGAATGAGAGGCTGGACAGCAGTGCCATGGAAAGGGCCCTGGGGCTCTGGTCCATGGCAAGCTGAACATGAGCCAGCAGTGCCCTGGCAGCCAGTAGGGCCAAGTATGTCCTGGGGGCATCAGGGACACATCACCAGCCAGGCAAGGGAGGGGATTGTCCTGCTCTGCTCTGCACTGGTGGGGCAGCCTCACCTCGAGTGCTGGGGGCACTTTTGGGTGCCACAGTATGAGCAGGACACAGACTTGGGACTGTCCAAAGGAAGGCAGCAAAGGTGGTTAAGGGCCTTGTGGGGAGTGACTGAGGTCATTTGGTCTGTTCAGCCTGGAAAACAGAAAACTGAGGGAGACATCACTGCAGTTACAACTTCCTCTGGAGGAGAAGAAGAGGGGCAGGCACTGATCTGAATTTGTGGCAGGGTGGAGTTAGGTTGGCTGTTAGAAAAGTATTCTTCACCCAAAGATTTCCAGTTGGGCACTAGTAAAGGGTCCCCATGGAAGTGGTCACAACACCAAGCCTGAGAGAGTTCAAGCAGCATTTGGACAATACTCTCTGGCACATGGTGTGTTTTTCCATATGGGGCTGTGCAGGGCCAAGAGCTGGACTCAATGATCCTTATGGGTCTTTTCCAACTCAGCTTATTCTATGATTGTTTGGTTCTATGGTTCCATGATTCCCTCCTAACCTCATTCACCATTGAACCAAGAAAGTGTTCAAAAGGGGTGCCGGATAGAAAGATGAAGAATGGAGTTTATATGAAAGCTAATCAAATATGGACTTTTGTTAGATGGTTAATTCTAGTGACTGTGCAATAGAGGTAAAAGTGAAAACTAGAATGGCATGGAAGTTCACCTTGTTATTCACCGTGTCAGGAAAAAAAAATGGAAAGTGCTTAATCAGAGGGTTTACGATCCTGAATAGGAATTATGAGCAGAAGGAAATGGTCTTTTGGGCTGAAGACCACTGACTGGGCTACTGCTCTTATCTCAATGGGCTACAGTGCAGTATGGTGAAAAGGTGCTGCTGAAATTTGGGAGTCTGTCTTTTATTCACTGAGAATAAAAGTGGTCACCGCACCAAGTCCATTTAAGTTCAAGAGGCAGTTTGACAACATTTTCAGGTGCTGCTGTGATTCTTGGGGTGTTCTGTGCAGAGTCAGGAGTTGGGCTCAATGATCCTCATAGGACCTTACTCCAGCTCAGCATATTCTATGATTCTATGATTGTGTCCAGAAACTGGAATGTCACTCTTTCCCATAGAGAATCCTGTCAGTCATGTTCAGAGCACCTTTCAAGGTAACAGTAACAGTTTAGGCAAAAAGAAAGGCAAATTGCAAAGTATAACAAGTCCAAAATAATAAAGCTCATTAATGTTAATTGTGAAGGTCATAGAAAAGAATACGAGGGGTAGAATATAAGGCTTCATTTTAAAGGCAATGTATTTACCTGAAAAAAAATTAAGTTACCTGTTGTGTAATTCAAAATGCATAGAAATAAGTTTTGCCATGTCTTAGTACCTTTTACTGAGAGTGAGAGTAATGGCTACAATTTTTCACTGATCCACATTATGCTGACAAAATGCAAAAAGGCACAATATTTCCTCCCTGTCACAATTAATAAGCACTGAAAGAATGAATAAAGCAGTCAAGTTACCTTTATTGTGCCCATTAATAAAGACTAAGGCAGAGATCACAGACTGCTGTTCACACCATTTCAGATGCTGAAGTCAACCAAGATTTGAACACTGAGGGAAAAATCTTGGTTATGACAAGTTTCCCAACAGATTACAATGTCTCACAAGAGGTTTTCTAGGATCTTTAGCTGCAATTTACTCTTTTTAAGCTGATCATCTGTGTTTTAAATGTTTATCTACCACTGAGACGTTCTTCATTCTCATTTAATAAATATGTATAGCTTTAAGTTAGAGATAGGCAGACAGAGTATCAGTGTATAGGTATATACACAGAACATTCCACAAATATGTCTTTTAATGCAGGTGCTTATTACTTTATGTAGAGAGTCAAAAAATTGTGACGGCCCTGTTTGGACTAAAAGGTCTTAGAGCCCATCAGCGTCAGTGGACAAAAGAAGTCACAGTAGAATTGAGTGCTATGCAGAAGGAAAAAAACAACAAAAAAAATCGTTAGACTGTATATGCACCCAAATGGTTCTATGGTTGATACAGATGACCATTTGTAGAATAATTAAGCTTGTCTTTCTATTTCACTTTCTGCCTTTTTTATTTATTTAGGAAACTGGTGGTTCTACGTCTCTGCTGCTAATGTATGCGATTAGATATTTACTAGCATGGCCATTTAAAATGATAAAGATGCAAAAAAAACACCCAATAAGAGATTTTTTTTAAAATTAATCTCAAGGTATCAAAGATTGCAGAATACCAAAGCCTATGTAACAATGTTGTTTGTTTTCTAAAACGTGTTTTCAAGGCTTCTGCTTTTTGTTCAACTTTCTTCTGTGTTATGTAGTTAGAAGTATTTTGTTCACTCTCAGTATTAGTTCACAGATATTGGCTTTGACAGAACTAAGTGGGCAATTTTCATACATGAAGTTGTATCATTCTCAACATCGCTAACACAAATATTTCTTATTAATATCAAGAGAAAATTTTCTCGCCTTCTTCACTGCATAGATCTGCTGTTGAAAAGGGGAAAAAAAAAATACTTTCTGCCTTTCTTTTTGTTACTAATTTCCTGCTTTTTCTCTGTTTTCATTATTCCAAAATTCTTGTGTGGACCTAAAATTTTTGCCTTCTTGTCAGGACTTCTATTAATTATGGCAGCTGGACATGATATTTATAACACATTCCAAAACTCTATTCCCTTTTGTATCCAGTGTGGGACACTCAACTCAAGAAAGATGATAAGTAGGTGGGTGAGCATTCATTCAGAAAAATATGTCTCAAAAGAATGCAAATGTATTTGATACCAACTAGTTTAAGGAAGTTACTTCTTAGGGAGGAATCTTACAAATCTTTCAAGTATTAAGTTTCAGTTTCACAACAAAGCTATTGAATGAATAATGACAGATTCTCACTATGAATTTTTGAAAATATTGACTATGGAGAGCAAACTAAGGTATAAAAGATAGACATCAGCTGTGGTGAACATCTTGCAAAAGGCTGTTAAGACAAGGTATGCTTGCTAAAAATCTGAATTCTATACAGCTAACATTTTCAGGAATTACATAAAAATAAGGCTAGCAAATGCATAGAGAAATTCTAAAATGGAAAATGGGAATTTTATACTGATTATAACAGCAAGGGGAAAAGAAATTCTTTGTGGAAAAAAATTTGCAAACCCAGTGAATTTTTTTGCATAATTATGAAGTAAAACAATACCAATTAATTTGCTAAAAAAATTGACAATTTCATGTAGATCTTGTCTCACAATCTCAAAACAACCTCACACATCTAGAATTTGTTCCAAGGGAGGGTGACTAGTTCATCAAAAGTCTATGGCTGCTTCAAGATATAAAAAGCATAAAGCTCTTCAAGCTGGGAAAAAACAGCAGAGAGAGCTGCAGCATCAAGGCCAGTCTATGCTTCTGTTTTCCATGAGAGAAACAGGGATATCTGTTGAATTTGCCAAGCAAACAAGTTTAAAAAACCAAGTTTTTCATTAACTGAAATGTTGTATATCACAGAACATATTAAAATAATCTGCATTTAATTCCAGAACTTTTCATAAAGGGTTTAGAAAGAAATTAGAAAAAGTAATGGATGAATGGTCCATGAAAAAATGATAAATGTGATGATAGAAATTTAACCTGTATTAGAAGAAACTGAGATGGCAATGAATTTCAAAATTTTGTACTTTTCTTGCCCTCTTCTTGTTTTTATTTCTTCATAATTCTCCTCCGGTGGTGGACTCACTCAGGGAGGCACTATTAAATCATGTTTCTGTTCGTGGCTGTTTAACATACCCTTGAATCTGTTCCCGATCTTTATTTTTTTAAAAATGAAAAACAGCAGTGGGAATTTGCTCTTTCCAAATCTCTGAATTGCTTCATATGTGTTTTTGGATGGTGAGTGAATACAATCTGTGGTACAGGAATTTTCACTCTCTTGATTGCATTCCTATTAACATTTTAATGTTTAATGAGACAGTCGTCTGTCATAAAATTCTTGCCCATATTTATACTTTTCTTCTCTTAATCCACCTTCTGGAGTAATGTGAATAAATTGCCACGTGAGCAGACATTTTTAGGCCTTTTTATCAGGTCATATCTTTCTGGATCACTTTCTACACAAACATTATATTTCTTAAACACATTACTCCATGAAAAACATATGTATTTTTTGAACAATAGCATAAATTATGAAGGGGCAAAGAAGGAGGTTAGAACTTTTCACTTTAACTATTTCATCATTATGAAGACATAAGTGTAAACCTGAAAATATTTTAACTTAAGTCTAAGAAGACAGATGGTTGATGATATTACATTTTTTTGGTAAGAGTTTTCATCAGAATACACTGCAGGTAGAAATGAATTGCATTATTTTCTAATTTTTTAAGGAAATTATGTGTGAGAGAGCATGTTCAAGTGCTAAATTCTGGTTTGAGTCATAATATGTGCAATAATTTCTTAAATATTTGCTCTATATTGACATAGGAAAAATGCTGCAAATTAAAACCTCATGTCATTAGAATATAACTCTGAAAGTACTGTGAATTTAAAAAAGCTTTTTAAAATAAATTTTTTAAAGAGAAGAGTGCTATTATTCTCTCTTGGGATTCAAATAGCCATGATGAAAAAATGTTCTTTGGACTCCACTCTAAAACTGTAGAAAGAACCCTACACTGTGAATTGTTTCTGTATTTCTTATACTTTACAAAATGATTGTATTTCTCTATTGCCTATGTCTCCTTCTCAAATATCTCAATCTATGCAATTAGCCTAAAGATTTTCCAATGTGAAACTCAATATATTTGACTACTACGTGTTTCTGAATTAAAAATATAGAATAATTTGAAGATGGTGATCAAATTTAAAAAATCAAACCAAATCAAAACAAACAAACAAACAAAAAAAACAACCCCAAAAAAACTCCAACAAACAACAGGAAGTATATTTGAAGCAGAGAACATAATTCACAGGATTTTTGAAAACCCTCCTTTTTCCTTGAAGAACTAAAGGCATTACCATACTTTTCAGAACTGTTTTCAAAGTTGCAGCTAGTACAGCTTTGTTCAAAGATCATTCAAAATGACATTCAAACACAAGTACAGAGTATTAAAATTATGTAGTGATGTCAGCATTTATACTGAATAGGACATATAGCCATTTTATGCAAATTACCCAACGAGGATGTGGCAATTTCTGCTTTGTTTTTGTTATTCATTTAATTTGTAGGTGTTTTTAACTATTTTTAACAAATGTTTTATTTGTGGAACCTGTTTTCTCATTTTTACTAGATTCATTAAGGAGCAGATAGCTTTATTAGACCAACATAAGACAAGATCATGAACTGTTTTGAGAAAAATATTGGGTAAACTTGATATAACCTTTTAAAAAAAGGAGAGAGAAAACAGTTCATATGAACAACATCTTCTAGAATATATTTGCCAATCTGTAAACACTTGGTAGTTGCACTCTAAATGTTTATTTATATAAAATTGTATGTACGGCTTGCCATCATCAATCTGTCTTCCTACAATCAACCCAAACATATTTAGTTGACTGGCTCATGGAGGCAAAAAGAGCATCTGTAGGTTAAAGCTTGAAATAAAAGAATTTATTCTAATCACATTTGAAAGATTGTTAGTTTTGCTAGGAAAGAAAGATCTCATCCTACCTAATCCTGAATTATTATACTAATTTCTCTGTCTTTTCTCAGCACCATATCAGACTTCCCCTAGCTCTGAAATAACTTAAGGTTTTGTTTATGTCTTCCTGACAGGACCCTCATCTTTCTTTAGATGCTCAGTACATGGACTTTGTCGAGTTAAGCTGATGACATGACCTCACTGGCCAGAAATTCATCACTTAAGAAAAGGAAATGCTTTCACCTGGAAGTGTTCTCACCTAGGGAAGAGCAAGGTTCAGTCTCAGAAAATTCACTTTTATTATTTATAGTGGAAAAAATTTTCAAAGTAGAGCTCTCTTTTAAAAATGTTATAGCAGCTACCCATCAATGGAGCCTTTTTTACACATATAGTCTACATATTAAATAGTTATATTCCAGTTCTAAACCTATTCTCATTTACAAAAAAATGCATGTTTTAACTCCACTTATTACTTTTGTCCTTGTGTGAAGTGTCAGCCCATTAGCTTTCTAATGGTGTGACGCTTAATTCAAAAATATAGGTTTAGAGGATGGTGTTCCAAATGGTAAGGACAGAAATTAAATATCTCTTTGTACTTGTAGATACCACTTTTTGTAGTTGCAACTTACTTATAGATCAACTAAAATGGTCACTGGAATGTTAGTTTCACATGAGGAAGAGCATTTCCTTGTTTTCTTAATATATTTAATAGAAGATTTTTATCCTTTTTCTTAGCTTGATACAAAGACCTCAATGACTAATGGTACCACTGTATATTTGCAGGAACAGATTTCTGTTATTAGTTTGTCATTGTCTCTCAGTTCCTGAAAGCTGATGGGTGTATCTTTTCCAGTCTCACAGAGACAAAGTTTTTTCAATTAGTCACCAAAGCTGTTCACAGTTGTGTCACACCTGGACTGAATCTTCGACCTTATCTGTCAGAAGTACTGAAATTCCGAGGCTTGTAGTTGAAAATGGTCTATTTATAGAGGTATTTCTGCTAATATTTGGGTAATTCAGTCCAAGTTACTTATTCAAGACACTTTTTATCTTTATGGGGTCTTGATAGAAGTGAGGGTATAAGTTTTCTCCCAATCAGCAGACAGGTAAAGTTTTCTGAAACATAAGGATTCAAATCTTTTCTTACACATTTTATTTTTTTCAAAGCCAATTAGAATTTTCTTTTATTTTTCACTTCTTTTTATTATCTGAAAGGTGTTTTGGACCAGCGCTTGCTGGTCCATTATGATGCCACTAAAAATGGTGCCTAAGAGTCTGTAAGATGACATTTAATAATGGTTTTATTAGAGTTTACACTATGAGAAGGGAATAGATTTATGTTTGTCACTAACTCCTAGATGCACAGTGGACTTATTGTCAAGTTCACAACACAAGGTCTTTACTGATTCCAGGGAAGAAGAAGACACTGGATTCTCTTCACATTGAGTAGGATTCTGATTATCTTGGTCATTTACCTGAATTAAATTTACAGACCATGAAAAATAAATCAGGAAAATATCGCAAATGAACTGAGACAGCATGGGGGAAAGAACCCCAAGCAACAGTTAATTTGCTATGAAGGATGTGAGAAATCCTTGGAAGGTATGGAAAATACATTTATAATTCTAATCCTTCGTAACCTTAAGTGTGTTTTCAACCAAGATTGTAGTATTGAGAAAGCAGAGCGAGACAAGAGGACAGAGGATATGATGAGACCTTATCTCAATTAAAAAAAAAAAACCACAACTAAAACTGGTAAATTGGAAGCTGCAAGCAGACTGGAAACACTTGAGACCCTGAAACAGATAAGTAAGTTGTTAATTCTAAATTAATTTGGGCTTTTGAGAGGTGACAGTGATGCTAGCTAAGGAGTAATAGGAGGCCCAATTATATTTAATTTTTAATTTAATTTTTAATTTAATTTTTCTTATGAACTACTTTGCCTAAAGCAAAAACAGAGGGTGGATGCAGATATGCAGCACTGGTCTGGGTTTTTTTTATGTCTGTGCAGTATTTGGAAGCATCACTGATACACTTAAGTTAGATAATTAGGCATTGTTCTTGGTATGTCTCAAAATTTGCAATACTTTTGCTGTTACTTAATGCTTTCTGTAGACTTTTTTTCTTATCAAAAAAGGTGTGAAAAAAGCCTATACTCAAAATAAATTAATCTGGTGGATTGGAATACACAGCATTTTCTTGCCTATTTTTGATGTTATTTTTTATTTCTCAGAAATAAATGTGCTTTAAAGCTCATTAGGGTTTTGAATTCCCATTTGAATGCTGTCACTAACTGCTTTAATGATTCTGAACTGCATCCTCTTAAAATCTCTACCTGTTAACTTTAAGATTTGGTTTCCAAGAAACAAGTTTCATTGTAAAACATAATAAAAATGTTGGAGCATGAGATCTGTCCAATGTAAGCAAAAATTCACTTACACTGCACCAGTTTGCTCTTACTATGACTCTATGTATAAGCTGCCCACGCTGTCAACTTCCCAAACAAGTACTTGTCTTGGTCAAGAAGCCACCTTTCTCCTAAGTAGAGTTCTTCTCCCTTTGATTGCTTTTACAGGAATGTCAAAAACATTTTTCTGGGATGGCAAATTATTCTGCTAAGGTGCAGGAAGAAGGGAGGTAAAATAAAGGGATATGTCCTTAATGCCCATTGCCCTTAGATGAGTATGTATCACGTTAGATCTCTTCTGTCTTTGAAAAGATTATCTTCTCAGCACGCTTCAGTTGGTAGGCTGTCGCAGTCCAAGATGAAAGGGACAGTGTATAATTAAATGGGCTCAGATAAAATCTCACTCTTAGTCACAAATTTAATGTTAATGATTCACACAACCTTCCTGCTCCATGGCCAGCATGACAGAGCCAAGGAGAGAAGGTTGGGAGCAAACATGGTGGCCCCAGCGGGTGGCAGCAGGTTGCATGGCTTCCCCACCCCACCGTTTTGTCATGCACAATCCAGGAACCCTCACACACCCAGAATACCAGGTACTTATAGGACTGGGTGGAGAACTGGTTGGTTTAAATCACACAGCCCCTGCTGTGCTGGCTGTTGCTGGGTGGGCATGCACAGCTTGACTTTCTCTGTAAGTTTGGCCACGCTAGGTGTCACTTGAGGGCATCTGCACCGTATTGCCTGCATACTTGCTCCAGACAATTAAGTGAAAAACACCCTTCTGTCTTTCAACCCCAGCCTGGGATCACTAACAGGACATGATCATAACTCCAAACATCTGTAGCCTCCATGGAGGAACATGGTAAGTAGCTGTGGTGGTTGTTGCTCATACTGATTTACTACAGCTTGCATCCAAAATCCCATTCAGGATGCTACAGCTAGCAAGGAAATTAAACCACAGCTGACAGTGAAAACATCAATGCTGTAACATACACTACAGCTGTAAAATATTATTGAGGAGCCTACTGAGTATAGTGAATTTTAGTAATGGGAAACAATGTTCAAGATTGATGACAAGACAATGATTAGTTGCTTCTTGTATAATCTCATTATGAGGATCATTGTTTTATTGATTAGTAAAAACTGTGTAATCTGCCAGCAATGCAATTAAGGTATTAATTAGAAAGGTGTTCTAAAAAAACCCACAGCTGATAAATTTATCTTTTTTTTATAAAACAGCAACACTGAGAAAAGGAGCAGTTTCCTTCAAGTATTTCATCTTTTTTTTTGTGTGTGACAAAAAGGAGAAAACAGTTGCAAAAATGCTTGAAGTGATGTCTGGCCAAATTAGAGCAAATATATAAAAAATATATAAATATATAAAAATATATGTAAAAATACTCTAAAGTACATAAAATATAAAAAAATAAAATATATAAAAATACTCTAATACATGTTGCAAGATATTCTATAGTTTTAGCTATACAACTGAAATCCTACCTTTTTTTATTGATGGCTCTGAAGCTTTGTAGTGAGGGTGCCCCAGTCACTGTATCACAGGAGGTCAAATTTCCCTAAGCAACATATTGTCACATTGTGAATATATAGAAATGAGCATTGTGGTCTGAATGAAAACTGCCTGTAGTGGGGTTTTCGTCTTTTCCATGAAGAAATTATAATTTTACTGTTTTGGTAGAGGAAGAGAAAAGACTATTAATGTCATCAAACTGGCACTCTAGACAGTAGCAAACCTGAGTGTTTGATCAAACTGAATGGTTATTTAGAAAATCCTTTTAGAGCAGAAGCCTTAATCACACCTAGAAGGTAGAAGGAGCAATGCTAGGGCTAAATAAATAGTTGGAAGTAAAACTTGGAAAAAACAGCAGCAGATGTAGTAAGCTGAGTGTCATTCACAGGAGGAAGAATGAGAGGACATAGATTCAATTTCAGACTGTACTGGATTTCTCAGTTTCAGTGGCTTTATTTATTGAGTTCCATATTTCAACAGTTTAAATAGTCAAGTAGTGTAAACACTGACTGCAAAGGTTTCTGGAACAATACATACCCGATAGGTAATTTCATGAAATGAAAAGTAATAGGACAAAAGAAAAAAAATTCAAAGCATGAACAACTTTTGATATGCAAGAAATTATGATGTGTTTGAGAGTTTATAACTGAAAATCAAGTTCTAGGTAGCTTCATAGGAAGTATTGAGCAGCTACTATTATGGATAAGACTTCATATTCGTTTTGAAACACTTGTTCTATTGATGCATAATCTGTGGGACTCAGCTCTCACCCACATTTAGCTGCCCTTGTGTATAATATTACATGTGAGCAAGTTCATTTAACTCCTGTTTAGTCAGGGAGTCCTGACCAATACTGTCAATAGACTTCAATAGGGTCAAAAAACCAAAATGGAAGTAGTTTGCTGAGCTTCACAGAGAAAATAAACCCCTTGAAATAGTACTGGAGACCACAGGTCTTTTCTTAGCTGCAGCCAAGAGATTGTTGCCAATCTTGAAATTTCTTGAGATTCATGCTTACTCTGCCTTATGATACATATAATAATGAACAAGCTTCTCAGGAATATTTTTGGCACAGCTTTTGTTCGTACCAACATTTTACAAAATGTCTAAAAATTAATGGAAAATAGAACCAGGTATTTGGAGCTCCTAGGAAGATCAGTCCAGTAACTTTTCTTTTAGAGGTTCTTCTTTTTTGAAATTAATCTTTAATACAAGAAGTACTAATGAGTATTGTTTCAGTAAATCCAAAAACACGATGCTGTGAGTCGGGAACTAAATTTGGACTATGTTTTATCATGAAAATGAAATGCATTTCTCTCCTTTCTGGATAACTTCACAATAATACCAGAATATAAACAATAGCAACAGCAATTTTTGTCAGTATTTTATTAGGAAACAAAATTTTAAAGACAATGCCTTTTCTTTCATTTTAACTATTGACATCCTCAATTATTTACCCAGTATTGTGGGTTTTGTTCAAGATGTGCATGTAACATTGGCTACTCAGAGGATCAACTGCTTCTGTTTGTTTTGAGACCTGAAAACAAAAAGCTTTATGAGTCTTGGGAATTCATCAGAAATCATCCCGTATTTCTTTTTTTATATGTCTTGAAGTTCAGTACTTGAGAATTACAGATCTCAAAGACCCAAATTTTTAAAGACCCAATATAATACAATAATCAGATTTAAGACTTATGTTTGTGAACAAATCTTGAAAACTACAAGTTCCAAGCACTAGGAAAAAAAAAAAAAAAAACCAAAAAAAACCCCAGAAAAATGATTAAAAGAAAATGAAAAATCTAATTTTAGAATATGAACTTGGGATGTTTATAAAAAATAATTATGAATCATAGTCAGATGCATAGTATGTATAACATGAATTTAGTCGTATGTTGCATAATCTCCATTCATGTTTGAGAAAGTTTGATAGGCTGGGTCTATTTTTCTAAGTTACTTGTACCATATCTATATTTTGTTTGTTTGTTTGTTTGTTTGTTTTTTGTCATAGCTATTATTATCCAGAGAGAATTTAAATGTTTGTTCCAAAACTAAAATTCATCCTGTGACTCTGGGTGAATTGTTTGACATTCATATACCCCTGAGGCAAAAAAACAACTGAAAACTCTGCAGTACTAGAATCAAATGACTTATTGTATTTGACCATAAAAATAATAATAAGAAGAACTAGTCTGAATGGAAAGGGTTTTGGACAGCATCACTTTGGGGAAAAAAAAGGATTTGTTCGAGGTTTTAAACTTTCATAGCCTAAATTGTCAGAAAATTATTGTTATGAATAATACAAAAAAATCCCAATGTATTCAAGTTGGGCAGTGCATTACTGTGATTTTTAAAGGATATTTATCCATTACAACTTCGTCATCAAATATTGCCTGTGGCCTATGGTTATCATCACTGTGCATTTTCATTTCAATTGTAAAAAAGCCACTTTCTTTTTGTCTTCCCTGATTAACATTTTGAAGCTCTGTAATTTTCTTGCTGCTCAGAGAAACAAAGCACCCAGGCTCACAGAGAAAACCCATTCAGCAAGATGTAAATATTTGCTATTCAGAAAATCTCAATGACGGTTTAGTTATTTTAAACTAAAAAAAGAAAATTACTAATAATGATTGGTTTCAGCTAATGAAATGCTTTTATGCAAATATGTGAACCCTAAATATGACCTGGAAACAAAAGACTGCTTAACAGTTACTATTAAGCAATACATTAGGAGATCAATTAAACAGAACTCTTTCTAATGAATAAGCTCTACAAGAGTTGCTATGGAAACCTGGAAGGAGAAAGCCCTAGAATACCAATTTGCAATTTTAAGAACATAAAGTATTAGAGATCTGCTAGTGGCTGACTGGCGAGTCATATACCAAAGTTTAAAAGTGTCTCCGAAAACTCAAAAAAAGAAGAGGAAAGTAAGGTAATGGAGCCATAACTATTCATATCCAAGAATGACTTATGAACAAATTAAATGGACTATTGTATCTGAAGGGGTAGTTATGAATATATCATTCCAAAGTGGACCATCAGAGGGACCCAGAAATTTCAGTTTCTCTGTGGAAGTCCATTCATGGTAGTCTAGGTGGGAAAGTAGACACTTCCTCAAGACAGACACAATTTTTGAAGGATTAACAATAGTCTTTTTTTTTCATGCTTATGGCATTTTTCTATTAAAAAATATATATATATTATGGGCAATTACAAGATATGAGACCCAAAAGATGTATTGTAGTAAAGGTGGGAGAACATGAGGGGCAAATAATTTCATTCAGAGAATTGGTTGCATTTATTTTTCAACATGAATTATTTATATTTTAAAAGATGAAGAAAAAATGCCAAGTTTCAGTGACATAGAATTTTTTTTTAAATCCCATCAGATATTGCTGTTTTCTTTTAGTATATGGGTTAAGTTAAAATTAGGACTATATTTCATAACTTCTACTTCAAGATACTGCAACAGCAAGTTTTTTTAATTTTTCACACTGACTTTAGTGGCAAGACTGTGAAACTTTTCCACACAAGGTTTATATTTGAAAAGTAAAATTCTTTGGTTATTTTCTTTCTCATTGAGTGGACACAGCAACATGATCAAAATGTGGCTTAATGAAATCTAAAACTCTAGAGTTGAAACACAGCTCTTGGTTGCCCCAGCTATTTAACTCAAGGACCAGTTGCTTAGTTAATGGGAAGGCCATGCCAACTCAGACTCCAAAAATTCTATTTATCCACAAATGATTACCAGGTCATTCAACACTGCCATCTGCAAAAGTAGATATGACTTATGGATTGTACTATTGCTACAAGACAGACACAAATATGCTCTTCACCATGATGTGGATCTCTTGGTCCTTAAACCAGAAAAAACAGTGTGATTTTATCTCTATTAGGGCCCTGTTTTTCCACTGAAAAACTAAAATATATCCACAAGCATATAATTGCAGAGCTGAGGGCAAACTCAATCTCCCTTTCATTTTTCAGTACCAGGAGTTGGGAGATGGTATATTTCACAGACATTTTGTGAAATGTAAAATTTGTCTTACTATTCCAAGTTCAGTGAAATCTTTTCTTAACTAATCTATAAACAATCTCAAGAGATGCATTCTTAATTTTATTAGTAAATGACTGCCTTTTTTACACTTCAGAATTATGCGATAACTTTAAAACATATAGATTTCTTAAATAGTGCCTCTACCAGTTTACAGCTGTTACCTTGGATAATGTAATGTATGTTAGAAGTTAGACAACTACATTGCTGTTAAATATTTCCTTTATAAAATAATGACACCTATTTTTTGTTTGGAATCCAGAAGCATAACATAGGTACACCAGTCTTTAGAAATACAGCATTGAGCTATGGAAAATTTCATGTAGAACAAAGACTTCAGATTCAGATTGTATCCTCCTACATTCTTTTTACCTTCATTTAATTGAGAGAAGTGACATTAGGTTTCTATCTAAACAATGTTTGTCAATGATACTTAATATAAAAATACATATAATGGAAAAGAAAAATATTGTTACCAGAATTTCTAAGGACTGGATGATTAATACAAAACTTTTAGAAGAGATATGTTATTCAGTAGTTTATAATGGTTGCATTTATTCCTGTCTTTTCACATGTCTAAAGGAGATCACACAATACATAATCTTGAAAGTGGTGTTTATAGTGACATACATTTCTTCCTGAACTCCTTTTATATTGTACTCACAATTTCTCTTTTCAAAAGAATAGATTTCTTCATACCTACAGCCACGAGAATTTCTCTGTGATGCGATGATAAATGTTGCATTTATTATAGTTGAGTGTACACTAGCACAAACATTCCTATGCACAGGTGGAAAGGCATTAGAGAGTAGGTGAAAAAGAGTCATGGGCTGGCCTCTTTCAATGCAGTTGCCCTCAGATTTAGAAGGCTGATAACTTAACCCTGTGAATCTCTAAAATTTGTATAAATATCTTAGTAAATTTCAGAGCAAGTTTATATCTTGAGTACCCCCTACATTCTATCTCAATAGAAATGTGAGTTTCTTCTCTTTTTGTATTTATGGGAGTTATCTGCTGAGATTAAGGGGCACAATTAAATTTATTTTTCATTAGGTATTGCATGACCCACAATATTGACAAGAAATAGGGAATGCAAGTGCTACTGCACATTGACTATGAAAAAAAAGGATAAATTAATGCTAAAGATGAACTCCTGCTAGAGCTTAGCTGGAACTAAAACAGCCTTATTGTAAATAAGAGAAATGCAGGAAGTGCAGGATCTTGATTGCCTGTGGATTTTTCTTGCTTGGTAATATTGTGTTTCTGCAGTTACTCTGCAAAGCAGCATTGGAGCATTAAAAATATATGTCAATTGAAATATATGTCACTAAATCTGCTCAGTAGTGATAGTCAGGACTTTGGAATAGGTGAAAAAGTCCACATAGGTGTGGATGTGGTATAGATACCTCTTACAGCTCTGAATTGCCTCAAGGCACAAAGAGCAGAGGGAGGGAATTCAGCCATCACTCCACACTCCAGCACCTCACTGAGGCACGGCTGCCTGGTGGAGCAGCTTGTACTCCCCTCAAAGGATCACAGTGGGAAGCTTTGCCTAAGTGACAGAATTTAGTTTTCAGCCGCGGTGTCAGCTGTGGAGATGATGAGGAATTTTCCAGGCAATCATATTTTAAAAAACTCATCAAAATCAACAAAACAGAAACTTCCCTGGGAGAAAACCTGCTCTTTGACAGTTTTCTGATGTAAAAATGAAAGGGAAAAAACCCATCCTTGATACTGAATTGCATTTCTTAAGCAATGTATGTTATTATTATATCAAAATGGCTTTTTCTTTGAAAACGTTTGATATAATTTAAAAATGTTTAGTCTCGTCCAAGTATTGACAAAAGTTATTGACTTTTTTTAAAAATTCAACTCTTTATAACTGTTTTATACATATGACCCTAGTATTCAGAGATCAAGATTTTAAATGGTAGAGAAAAACCTTTCCATGACAGTTTTAGTGAACTGACAATTCCTTGATATCTCTCTTAAGGGACTTGACAATTTAAACCAGTTTTATTCAAATGCTACTGCTAAACAAAGAGGCTCTACATTGGCAATATTCTCTTACGTGGGTCTATTTTACTAGCAGTGAACTTGACCCATAATTCTAGCCTTTCATTGTTGCCAAAGGAAGACCAGCTCTCACATTAAAAGGTGCTAGTCTGAAGAATGCCTTACTCCCTAGATTTACCATGGATTTATTGACTAAAAGAAGATATCTGAACCTTAAAAATCTAGGCTCGAATCTTTATCAACTATTGAAACAATTATTTTCACTGGAGTTTATCTCAGAGTTGTTTTTCCTCCTGCTTATTAATAACAGAAGAACCCCAAATGTGTCAAAAATAAACGTCTTACAGGAAAAGTCGTAATGGCTGTGAACTAGAAGCAGTGACTGTAGTAAACTCTCTTCTCTAAAATTTCTTAGCTATCACACTCTTAACCTGCCCTCTGACTCTGCATATAAAATTAATACTAGTAATAGATCTCTTAAGAACAGACAAGTGATTAACACAACACTTACTTTAATAAGTAAGAGCACTTTTCCATTTGAGCCAGGCTGTGATAAATTTGTTATTTCATCTTTTTTTTCTGCAGTGACCATACCATGAGATGCAAGGTTAAAAAATAATTAGGGGGGAAAAAAAGGCATATGTTGAGTAATAGAAACAAGATTAACAATACATGAACCAGAAACATGAAAATTGTTTCACTTCACTTTTTTTTCCAAATTTTTTAAAGCCAATAATGAACACTATGTATTTCCTATTTACTGAAAATTATTCCTTCTGGGACTCAAGCTGTCAATCATTATTTCTATTTAGTAGAGGCGGTACAATGCAGTCAGTGTTATAGCCTGATTTTTTTTCCAAATGTGGAAATGTCTTATTTAATGACAAAACAAAGTGAGAAGTGGTGAATGAGTTGAAGTAAAAAATGATGCATTCAGTTGATTAATTAAAGGGTAGAATAAATGTGTCTATGTAAAATCATACCTTTTAACGGTTCTGTCTTTGACATGCTGAACACAAGCTTGTGTGTCTACTTTGTCTGAGAAGAGAAACCTGGGAAGGCTATATTGTTTACAATCATTGTAAACCCAAAGTATTTCATTGTCCATTTCTCCTACTGGCTTTTTTTCCCCCCAGTTTCAGGAGGTCAGGGTCCCAATTCAACAATCACTGGTATTTTGAAGTAGCATCCTGATGTCATTTATATAAAGACTAGGCAATATTTTACCTAATTGTCTGCTCTTCTCTCAATTTATTTCTCAGTCACAGCATCCTCCTAGGAGCAGAAACAGCTGAAAAAGCTGTTTGAGATTTGTAGAAGACAGAAAGAACTTGCCAAGGAGATGCTGTGTGCGCTTGCTGGAACTTTTAGTGGCTTTGGGAGGAAGGACTGTAACCTGATCCAGGGTAAACACAATAATGGTAACAGTTTTGCCGTGGCTACTGGCGCTAAGGTATTGATTCTGTACTACCAGGACTGTTTGAAATAGGCTATGAGCATTCAGGAAGGAAAAAAAACCCCAGCAATTATTGACAGCTTTCACCAGCCATACAACGTGTGGTGGCAAAGACATGAAGAAGTGGTCTCTCTCTGTTATTTGGGTGTCAGACAGTAACCTGATACAGGAGCCAGTAGTGCTGCCTTCATTTAATGCCCTTCAAATTTCATGAAATGTGATAAATAATTGAGAATCTGTGTTAGCTCAAAAAATTAACTCTTTCCATACATATGTCCATTCTCTTTTTCCTACACAACTACAATTAAATTCAGCTGTTGCCATAACTGCATTCCACGAGGAGAAGTAGCACAAACCCTTTTAATTCCTTTTGAGAGAAAGTATTGTTCGAAAACGTGCTGTCAAGGGTCTCCTCCAAGACTAAATTATATGCAAGATAACTCTCTTTTCCAGAGTTCATCTTATAGAAAAGCATAGGAGTTCTGAGAGGGATTAGGATACTTGACTTGTTTATGTTAATAAAGTTCTTTTTACTGCTTCTAGTATAAATTTTACTGTCAAGAATACACCTATAATTTTACTTTTCTTAGAAAATGTTTTGTCAGGAGATATTGAGATTTTATTTATGAACTACTTTCCACAGAGGAGTTAAATCTAACTGATATGCCCTACCTCTCAGGATGCCATTAACTCTGTGACACTTCACAGCCTTTGTTAATCAAAATTGCTTTAGCTTACTTTAATAAAACAGAGGTAGATACAGCCTTCCCTGTCAGTACAAGCTCAAGGTATGCAGATTTATAGTCTTGTGATGAAGCTGCTCTGGAAATTTCATATATTTAGAAAATTCATACCTTTAAATTTCTCTACTACTTTTTTGAGTAAATTCCAGAGAGAATAGGGATAGAGTTTGTCCCTTATTCAGACTTGGAAGTTTTTCTTTATATCTAACTTCAAAGTGCAATTGCTGAAACATAAAAGTTACACTCTATTTTATTTTCACTCTCTTCTATTCTCTTTTCAAAATATTAGCAGCTAAAATAGCAAATCTCCATTAAATATGAAATTGCAGGAGTTAATTTTAACTTGTTAGTCTGGAAGCAAAATTTGGCTACTGTGCAAAATATTGCACTGCCTCCATACTTTCCAGACTGTCATCTAGCTGTGCTCTGACAGTATGTTTGCCAATTTCCAGACACCTAAAATGCATTCTGGCAACACTCACATCTCTGTTCTAATCTGGACAAAGTCCCCAGAGAAAATAACTTTAACTAGGCAACCGTATCTTATAAAGAAAATGTGCAATACTTTGACAATTTATATTCCAATAAGTTAACTAAAATTGGATGGTCCCAAAACTTCAAATCTCTATTTCTTCAATCATATGCAGATACTCATTAACCAAGAAAGGCAGATGACTGTGGTCCAAGACTACATCCTGCACTGTGTTTGTACCTGATGATAATATAGTGGATGCTGACATAGGAGAATAAGGTGGAAACAAGCCAAATAAGTACCTTGCTTAAATAAACACTCTTCATTGTTTACAGACTGCAAGAAATGGAATTTCATTCACCCCTACAAGCTTTGGGCATTTTTCAAAGCTAGGTCTGACTTCTACATTCAAATATTCATTCTTTGTTTCAAATTGTATTCAGTCTATGCTCTTGGACTATATAGCTTATTACAGCAGTAAAGCTCACAAATGAGATTTATAGACATACTGAGTCTACACTACAGACACCAACTATACAGGATTACAAGGTTATGAAATAGGCTTGTAGCTACTAAGAGAACTCCTTCTTTAATAAACATAAACAAATTGCACAAAATGCTGTTACTAATGGTCAATTTAAATGAGGGAAAAGCCAGCATCTGTGGAAGGGAAAGAGGAACCTTTTATTTTTTTCCCTCTGCCAGAAGCCAATTATATGCTTTTAGATCCCGCTGAAGTATGTCTTGTTATCTATCATCTCACCTGCATCATTTTTTGTTTCTCTTTTATCCCAATATTCAGCAATTCCAGCATTCAGACTCTCCTCCTTCCAAATTTCTTTAACTGAAGCTGCTTCTTCCTCCCGGTGGAACCTCACTAGCTTCCTGACTCTGGTCTCAGTCTGCTGTTTAGATAGTCTCCTTTCCAAAGCAGTACCTAGAAAGGCTTTCCTTGTCTTTCATAAATATGCAGCATTGGAAAATAAGACTATTTTCTTCTCTGTTTAAAAGAGGAAAAATGTACTTTTTGTTCTTACCAGTTGAGACGAGGGGTCACAGACAAGATAAATATACATTTAAGTAAGCATAAGTAAATTACTGCTATTTTTTCCAATCCAAGCAATCTGCTACTAATCAGAGAACAAAAGCCATTTTCAGTAGTTCCTGTGCCTGTAGTGCCAAATGCTGCCAGCCCAAGGGTGGCTCCTGTCGGCTCCAGGGTGTGCTCACTGTCCCCCAGGGTCACAGGGCTCTTTCTGCAGAGCTGCTGCCCAGGCAGGCCATGTCTAGACTGCCCCTCTGCCTGAGGTTTTGATTTCCCAGAAACAGGGCTTGGCATTTCTCCACGCTGAACTGCACAAGGTCCATTTCAGCAGCATGACCCACTTCCCCTGGATGGCAACCCTGCTCTCCAGTAGTGACCAGCTTTCTTGGTTTCATGTCACCAGGCAGCATGAGAAGCAGATGTTCCTTCCCCTCCCCCTGGCCCCTGGGGAAGATGTTAAACAAGACATGCCATAGTATGGACACCATGTCTTGCCAGGTTCCAGGCAGCATACAATCCATTTGCCAAGACTCCCTGAGATCAGCCATCCAGTCAGGTTTCTGTCTAACTGCTGGCCTTCCATTCCCTCTGTGACATTCTAACTTTTATAAAAATGTTGTGGAAACTAAGTGTCAAAAGCCCGGCTGTGGTAAGTGTAGGTGATATACTCTAGTCTCTCCTTGTCCCAAAATCTTTTAATTTATTATAGAAAGCAATCAGGTCAGCCAGACATGATTTAGCCTTGCTAAATTCATGGTTATTTCCAGACCACCTCTTCCCTGAATATTTAGAAATGTTACTCTGACATTCATCCTCCATGAGTCTTATAGATAGTCTTATATATCCATAGTCTTAAAACACTCAAGACAATGTCTCCAACAAACATGACTGCATAAATTCATAAGTCTTCTTTTCAAAGAAGCAACAGTTTCAAAATGTTAATGACAGCCTTTCAAGGGACATTACAGGTTCTCAACACCTCTGGAAAAACTGAGTTATCAGAGGCTTTTCTGTGTCAATGCACACTTTCTCCAGACAGGCTGGGAAGGAAACTGAGATCTCTTTGGGATTCCACTTCACCAGTATAGGGCAGACATTTCTCCCAGAGTGCATGGATTTAGGTGTTGCAACAAGTTGCTAAAATGCTAACTCATCCAGATGTAACAAAAAGAGGTGTGAAAAAAAGGCATGTGATCAGCATCATCAATTAAACAGAAAATAATATGTCAGTAAACATAAATTAGGAGGGCATCTCAATTTATGAAAGGCATAAATAAGAGCCAGAGGCAGCTCTCTTGAGGAGCTAATTATTCAAGAGCTGGCTGGCTGAACAGGCTACACAAACACTCTCCTGAGTATTCTCTGTCTCCTTCTCTGTGATATCCTCTAGATCATGGTTTCATCAAACACCACCAGCAGCTGCTATGTGCTGTTGCCTGTATGAAAGACAGAAGTGCATTTTCAGCTTTCTGTCATATGGCCAGCTATGAACATTTGATACCTGCTACTACTTACAGTTGGAAGAATATCTGTGAGCTATTTATTAACAAAGAATTGTTGACATCTCTTCATTCCTTTTGCTGTGAACTCCATGTTCAATGGCATTTTCTGAGAGCATCAGTTGTCAAGAACTGATAAAACTCAATTTTCATGCAAGATTTTAGTATTTACAGTAGCAGAAAAAAATCACTAGATGAGAATATTTTTTACAAGCAATTTAAAAGAACTTACATGTCTTTATTATGTTAAAATGACAGTTTAAAACTATTATTCTAACAGTTAGGCATTAAAATTTCCATGCAGGTTTCTATTAAATAAAATCATGGTCTATGTTTGTTTTTTTGAGGAAACATCTGGAATCTGATTGCAAATTCTGCTCCTATTCGACTTTAATAGGTTTTTCCAAGTCTGTATTTGAAATCTGTGCTTGACAAAAGTCAGATCCAAGACTCTACTCAACCTTTTTGCATAGTGAGGGAATTCAGCCATTCCAGATTCATGACACAGGCTGAAGGGCTGGTACCAAAAGTCAGTGTCAGAATACATATCAGAGAAACAACCACACACTCAGAAGGATTTTATAGACATTAGATAGTCTAACAATTTAGTAGATAGTCTAAAAAGAACAGAAAATCAATGTAGCTGTTTTAGAAAACCATAGTGTTTGACATTTTTACAGAACTACAGAATCAATTAGGCTGGAAAAACCTCTGAAATCATTGAGTCCAACCTATGACAAAAAACCACCATGTCAACCAGACCATGACACTACAGTGCAACATCCAGCTGTTTCTAAACACCTCAAGGGATAGAGCCTCCACTGACTTCCCTGGACAGTCTATTACAATTTCTAATCACCCTTTCTGTGAAGATATTCTTCCTGATACACAACCTAAACCTTCTCTGGTCCAGTTCAGGACTCTGTCCTCTCATCCTGTTGCTGCTTGCCTTCTTTCAATATAAAATGAGATTCTCAGGATCCCAAAGGTTTCATTTAGGTGAGAGAGGAAAATGAGTTCACAGGGAAGCAGAATGATGGAGAAATTTTACTTTGGCCTGTAAAAGCAGACATTCTGTGAAATTTAGCCCAAACTTCAAAAGTCAGCCAATCTTTTAATTTAATTCTAAAGACAGTCCCGAAACTGCTGGACTATAGAAACATTTCCAATTAAAAAAAAAACCCACAGGAATAAGTATTGGAGAATATTGCTTGTATCAACACCATACACTCAGTAGCCATTAAAGTAAGCTTTGTGGTAACTGAAAGGAATAAGACACATTTTACAAGCTTATTCACATATTTTTCCCAAATAGTGCAAAGTCTTTTTTTAAAATATGTCTGAAAGCCCCACTACCAGCCAACACCAAAGATCTGACATTGTCTTATTAAATTGATCTATGCAGTGGCAGTTAACATTTGCTGTAGGAGCTCAACATTCTGGAAAGGTGAACTGACCATGGACATGCCAAATGATATTGGTATTTGTGAAATAATATGTCAAACAGTATCTCAGATTAAGAGAGAAAGACAGCAACTGTATGCTTTTGTGGTAGAAAGCATTGCCTTACCTACTGTATTACTATGGTTGCACAGTCATTTGGTAGTACAAGCTGGGAAGGTGAAATCACTGAGGCATGAACATGGTTGCACAGCAAAAAATAGGTCTGCATGGTAGCAATCAGTGCTGCACACAGAGTGCAGGGCAGGAAAGGCAGCTCAGCAGCAGCAAAACTGTTTAACACAACACCAAGTCAGGCTCTGTGAGACAGGGTCCGGAGACATGGGAGGTAAAATGCAGCACAGTAAGCAGGGAAGGCTGTGGAAATGATCTCTGCTGAGCATCTGGTAGTTATTTAATATTCAAGATAGATGTTCAAAGGTCTAAAAATTGAGGTATTTTAAGAAAATTTTATATAAAGTGTATAATCTGAAACTGGTCCAAATTCAACACTGTGATTACGAAAGGGGGAACTGAAATACATGAAGCAGCCCTGAACTATAAACGGGCAGTGTTGCAAAGTGCAATAGAAAATGGTAAATATTTTAAAGTTTAGCTCTAAAAAATGAGCTGTAGACAAGTTCTCTCTGAACTGACCTGTGATTTTTTGTCAAGTTTTCTTTTGGTGGTGGATGTGAAGATATGTACAGGATTTAAGAATTTTTTATGTGCAGTGTTTTGAAGAAAATATGCTTTTAACTTTCTAGATATATGGCCTCTGTACTGTAATATTCTATATCAACAGCAAAGAAAATTAGTTTGGTGAATTTAGGACAAATATATCCATAATCATTACACAGTTGCCTTCAAGCAGGACAGATGAATAAGAAACATGAAAGTGTTAAGACAACAGAGGAATTACCAAGTAAAATGATCTTGTACAACTTGGCTATGGATCATTTTCATATTTAGGTTGTTTCTGGGCAGCACCTCCCAAATTAACTATTTTCTTTAAACTCCTTTCTTTGCTCTCTGAAGCTCAGATTTCAATGCCTCCAACTGCACATATTATTCTCAAAAGTTTACTATATGAATTTTAAAGAATAATTTTTTCCCAAGACACAACAAGATTATATGTTCCATGAGTTCTATAATTTTTATACTAGCATCTGCAAGTAGTAGCAAAGTATTTAATGATTCATATTGATTTTATCAATAACCAGGGTAAACTTCACCTAGTCATGCTTCTTTTCTTAGAAGGTGCCCAACTTCCAGCAACTCTCTTTGTGCACGAAAAGTCTGTTGAAGGCATCGTGTTGACATGAAAATGAACAATTTACATATTTATTGCCTGTGATTTGTGTGCTAGCTGAACCATCAGCAATGTTCATAGAATGCTATGTGAACTGGAAGGGCAGTGATTCATGTGGCTCTGAATGAGACCAAAAGGGCATAGAACAAGTACATGTATAAAGAGATTAGCAGCTGAATATTGTTCTGAAGAGGAAGGAATGAGCATGTATGCAGAAACAATATCAGTGAAACATTGTATTGTAAAGTCTATCTATCATATTTCCAAGGTTCTTATCACAATGTCACCTAATTACCATATATATCAAATAATTTATCTCCCCGGATTTCATCTCTTTGCAATTCTACAATTTCTCTTCATCTAGAGTTCCTGAATAGAATAAAAGTCATTTAATTTTTAAAGATATGGATAATGTCAACATCCTTCTTTTATCAGGAAATGGTGTTTTAACTGTGTTAGTTACACAATTGTATACAGTCCCAAATAAATAGAAAAAAGTAGCAATTACATCATATGCTGATGTACCTACACCTTCTCACTTATGTAATCATATTTACTGATTTATTCTCATTGAAGGAAGTCACAGAGATTTCCACACATCTGTAGAATTCGATTCACAGGTACAGTAGGCCATCAGATTTTTGCATGTAGAGTCTTTGAATGTAGAGAAATGAAAATAGGACAGTTCAGTAAATGAACTTCAGTACACAATCTAAAGTAACTTGTACCTACCCCTTTTTTATAACATAGTTGTCTTGGAGTAAGACGTACTGATAATTTGCTTTTGAGTGGATAAGACAATGTGACAAATAGGAGATATAGCTGTTGGCATTTTTTATTATGTTTGTACTGTGTTGTATATACTTTCTTAAAGTTGCTGACCTATAGACATGGGGTTTTTATCAGTAGCTTAATTCTTTAATTTCCTCTAAAATGTTTGCACAGGTCCCTGCAGGGGTCAGAAGCATAGACTAGGTAGGTTTCAAATTTTGTATCGTATATTAGTGTTGTTTGCAATAAAAAACCCTATTTTTTTCCACGGGAAATTCAACTTCATTATTTATGTTACTGCTGCTAGATGTTGTAGTATAGAGAACTTGTATAAATCTTGTGGTTTAGATATGCCAAATAAGTCTGCTGTTATGCTGATTTTCCTACATCAGAATGTTGCGTGTGATTTTTTTAAGGACTTAAATTCTGACTTTTTTCTCCTTTTTTTGTCACTACAAGCAAACTTGTGACATCAAAGCTAGTACAGATCTGATGTTTTTTCCATGAAATGAGATTGAGATTTCTGTCTCATTTCTGTGATAGAAAGACACCAAAACTTGTTTAAAAGCAAATATTTAATGCAATGATGCAAGCCTTGCCCCCAGTGAGTAAAAGAAAGTGGAAATTCCATTAGGACAGCAATAAAATCTGCCACATGTACAGGTGGAAGATGTGAACTGTCTCAGCATGAAGTTTTGTTAAGCTACCCTACCTGCTGGTGCACATGTGGACAATAAACACTTACTCATATGAAATTCATTTGTCCTGTATATTACACACAATACAATCGACACATCATAAATGTTATCACCCTGTGTGATAACTGCTTTATATATTTACAGATTCCTATTCTTCCTTTACAGGAGGGATTTGTTTCAGATAACTCTCCTTTGTGCCATGTGCAGCACTGACAAAGTGCATACACATTATGCACCGTCAATTCTTGTTGAAAGTTCATTCATTTTTCCAGATTGATAGTGATTGTACTTTATCATTTGGCACAAAAGACTTGTATTCAAAAAGTATATTAGCTTAGTGGGCACTCATTTATAAAAATTGCATTGTTGGAGTCCTGCTGGTGACTTCACCATGGCAGACGCCTTTGAAGTGCAGACTTTCTTTTAACATGTTTGCACTTTCAAATGGACATATCACCACCCTCTGCTTACCTTTTGCTTGACATATCTCTTGGGGTTGGTAGTCATGGTGGTAAATATTAGCACTAATAAGCTGGCAGGCTGCAGATGTGTGTATGTGAGGGGGTTGGTGGTGGTGGTGATGTTGGTGGAGCATGATTGGTAGTTTCTTTACTGTCCGCCCTTAACAAAGGGGATAAATTCTGCTGTCCCAACTGCCGCAGTCTATAATCAAGCAGCACTGTAAAATTATTGAAAAATTTCACAAATAGATAAAATGTTCATCTGGAGGAAAATTGAAAGGGTGACATGTTTGCCTCAGATATCCTCTTTTGCTCTAAAAAACATTTCAACCTAGTTGTGGAATATCAGGTGCAGATGAATTATATGGGTTAAATTCTTTAAATTTGTTATAGCCTGTCATAAATGTGGCATTATGTTAGCTATTTACTGCCTCTCTTTAGCAGTGTCTGAGAACATTTAAGGCATTACTGGAAGGTGCTATTTGACTTCCTTCAGAAGTGAGAGATTTGAGTTACTAGAGGTTAATCTCTATATTTTAAAATATTTGGAGTATGACTTCAGATGCAGAAGTAGATCAGATTCAGATGTCACAGTGCAGACTTCCCGAACAAGTTGAACAAAATAGGTAATTTCATAAGAACTGGGTAATACCCTCTTTCCAAATTTGGATGAAAAAATCATAAGAAAATTCATCTGAAATCGTATTTATGTTATTCTTGAGCAAATATTTTTGAGGAGCAGGACTTTTTACGTTGAATAGAGGATTTCTTGAGCATGGCTTTGTTTCTTCAAGACCTGATATATTCAGGAGCAGCTGTTGGACTCTTCAACACTAACTTCCTCAGCTGCAAATTCTGCATACATTTGTCCTTCAGTTTTTTAAGATGCAAGAAGACTCACAGCTCTTAACTGTCTCTGAGTTCAACTTCATAAATTCAAAAATTTCATCTTAAGCCACTTACCAAGATCAAATAAAAGGTGGAACAGGAACATAAATGCAATTATTTTAAGGTAACTTAATGTTAGCTACCACTATTCTTTGTAGACTAAATAAAATAGTGAGAAAAAAAGATATTCAGATGTTAGATAGAAAATATTTTGATTTATCTATATAGCTTCTGACTTGTATTCTTACTCTGAAGAATGTTGTCTTTATCATGCTATGAGATTAATTCTCCAGCCAAATACTCTCAAATAAAATGATTGTGTGAGAATCAGTATTACACTAGGTTATATAAAAGACCTCTGTAATCCTGGCTTGGAATTATATTGTAAACTTTCATAAACATATTTTCTCCTGTCATAACTGTGTCTAATACTAAAGGTTTCACAAATTCTTAATTTTCGTAGGCAGTGTGGTTGATTTCAACAAAAAATAAAATTACAAAAATTTTTCCCTAAAGAAAAAATTATACTAAATCTGAGCAGTGAAAAAAATTATTCTGAGAAGGCATTTTAAGGAAAAAAATGTTATTAATTATTCTTGGAGCACGGATTGCAATTATGTACTCAAAAGTAATCTATGAAACTGAATACAATAATAATTGAAAAAGCAAGTGTGGCAGAAAAAGTCCCCATTAATTTGTAAATTCTATTTTAGGGAAGGATGTTTGAAAATCCTTTCATCTTGATTTTTACTTATCACCTTATGCTGCGTGTCGATAATGCGCCAGGGTATTTTTTGGGCTGTTCAGTAATATTTATCCAATCTGTCTCCTTTTTAGCTGCTGTAACCAGTTCTCATTAGCTTAAGATCTGTTCTCATTAGTATAATTTCTGTTTATTTTTCTTCCCCTTTATAACTGGGAGACTTTAAAGTAATTTTTGTTAGAGTACAAGAGGTCACCATCACAGTGTGTCGGAAATCAAGTTAGGCAGGTCAGAAAATGGCACGGCTGAGGAAACACCTGCTCCTCACACTGAGAAATAAGGACATGAACAATCAGTGGTAGCAGGGACATTTTTCCTGGGAAGAATATGGGGATAAGGTTTGGATATGTAAGACTGGGGTCAGGAAAGCTGAGGGACAGATGGAATGGTACATGATTTGAGAAGGCGTACGAAGAGTAATGAGAAGGTTTTCTATAAATACATAAGTCAGAAGAGACAGGCCAAGGGGAATGTACCCAACCAATAAAAGAGAAGGAAGAATGGGTAACAAATACAGAGAAGGCTGAGATAAGCAGTAACTTCTTCACCTTGGTTTCTACTGTCAGTCTGATTTCCCAGGTTTTTCAAGTCCCTGAACCTACAGGTAGGGGTGGGGGAGCAAAGTCCATCTCATTGTAAGTGCAAGTTCAGGACTAACTGAAGAAACTCAGTAGCCAGATATTTATCTCTGCGTTCTCTCAAGGTGGCTTTCAGGGTCCTGAAGGACCTGGCTGATGTTATTGCCAAGTTGCTCTCTATGGTATTTGAAAATTCATGGTGCTCAGGTGTGGATCCCAGTGACTGGGAAAAGGATCTTTTTTTTTTAAAAAAGGAGGAGAAAGAAAGACCTGGGTGACTGCACACCTGTCACAATCACCTCTGTGCCTGGGAGGGTCATGGAGCAGATCCTTATGGAAACAATGGCCAGGCACATGCAGTGCCTAGGCCACTAGGCCTTGACTAGGAGGTTATCTGAGGTGACCAGCAGGTTTCACCAAGAGCAAATTGTGCCTGACCAATCTGGAGGCCTTGTATAGATGGAGTGACTGCAGAGACAGACAAGGGAAGGTCACCTGATGTCATCTCCCTAAACTACTACAGAAGGTTTTCAACAGGCAGTTGAAAACATGACACGATTATTACCAAGCTGGGGACACCTGAATTTGAAGGATGGGCTGTTCAGTGGATAAGGAATTTTCTGGATGGACACAGCCAGAGAGCTGTGGTCAAAGGCTCTACGTCCAGGTGGGGGCTTGTGATGAGTGGTTCCCTCAGGGCTCTGTCTTGGGACTGGTGCCTTTTAGTATCTTTGTCAGCGACACAGGCAGGTGGGATCAAGTGCATCCTCAACAGATTTGCAGGTGGCATGTGGGTGAGTGGTGCAGTTGACACAAGAGAAGGATGGGATGCAAACTCATAGCCCTGAAGGTCAGCTGCACCCTGGGTTGCATCAAAGGAGGATTGGCCAGTAGGTCACGGAAGCTGAATGCATCTTCAAGGTTCCTTGCCATTTAAACTTCATTTATTGCAGTACCATAATAAACTATATAGGAAAAAAGAAAAAAAAGCTATGTCCCAATTGTCACTCTGTGTGTAAAAAATCATAGTGCTTGTGTCACAGTGATGCATAGGAAGAGAATAAAAGAACTTGCCTGTAGGAGGATACTTCTCCTGAGAGCACCTTAACTTAGGCCTTAAGCAAAAATGTAGAACATTTTGGATGGATATACAGAGGATCAAAATAGCAACAGTTGCCTGTAAAAGCCAGGGCCAAGTTCTGAACAGATCAGATAACAAATCTTGAAAAACAGATCTCAAAGTACTAAGGAAGAAAACTAATTGCTGGTGCTCATAAATAATGAAATAAAACCTTTGCATTGTACCCTTATCTTTCACGATTCATGGATATTGAAGTGGGTAGGACACTTACAAATACTAGAAACAAATTAGGAAAATAAACCCCCAGACAAATGCAAATCCATCCCACACATCTTGATAAATCATTAGCAGAAGATGGAGATAGTCTAGTTCTACGTTTTTGTTACTTTTTACATCTAACATCATCCATCAACTAAATAATTTGAGCATGAAAAGTCAAATCAATAAATGAGTGATCTCAGCTTTTTTTGATTCACTTTCTTCTTACATCATCTATAAAACCTCTCTTAGTATAGCCTGTAGTACAGATGTCTGAATCTGAAGAAATTGGGGAGACTATCTGTCAAAGTGATAAACAGCTAGTGGTTCATATATCTACATTAAGTGATTTTGATAAGTGAGGTTTCCACATGGACTAGTGCAATCATTCAGGACCATGGAATATACACATTACGTCATCAAATCTTTTGGCTTGTCACAATATCATGTTAATTCAGATGCAAGACCTTTCTGCATTCCAATTCTGATTCTCCCTTCATCTCTCCTTCACCACTCTTTCTTGGGAATAAATAGAACTATATAACTACTTAGGAAAAAAAGTTAATGTCAGCCTAATTTCACAGTTAAATTGTATATAAATAAATAATTTAAAATGTTGCATTACACGGGTTTATGTTCTGTTTAGCCAAAGGGAAGAAGTTGTGACTGAAAATCGGGGGGGGGGAAAGGCAAAAGTAATACAGCTGTGGAAAAAGAAATAATAAATTTGTTTTTTTTCTAAATTTTTTGCTATTCCTTTCTACACTATATTATAGTCTTCTAAAAAATATAAACTTTAAGCCACAGAAACAGATATCATAATACAGATAATGTCTGATATACATACCTAGCGTACTGTGAAGTTTAAAATGTTATTTGTTTAGAAGGCAATGCATTTGCAAGATCAGTAGCCAAGTTTGATTGTTATGTGATTGTTATGTGACAAAGAACAAAGAAGATGAGTATTGTCACAATATGTGATTCAAATTAATTCATGAAAACCTGTTTAAAGTGAGAGTGTACACTGGAGCACATATTACATGCACAACAAAAGTTCCCTAACCTGCCCTGAAAACAAAGAGGATTCTGTCTGGTCTAAAGGTAGAGAATGGTAAAAGTAAACTGCATTAAAGTTAATAATTAATTATAGGCCTTATTCTAAAATTCATAACTTCATCTCAGGGACCTTCCGAGCAGCCACTCTAAAATTTTAATAACTTTTTACTTTGCATACTATAACTTTTGTTTTTTCCCTAAGACAAGGCTAAAGACCAGGAACTGGGAGGATAATGACATAGATACCCTCAGAGTTCTTTGTCCCACCTTAAATGTGTGTGGATCCCAACTTTAACTAAGAATACTCACTGCTGCGAATCTCAATAAGCTCTAAATATTCTTAAGCAATATGTTTACATCTAAGTTTGGTTTATCTTTGACCTGTGAAAGATCTGCCTAAGAATACAGGCATCTTCTAGACCCAACAGAGACTTTTGTAGTTACAACCGTTCCACACCATCATAATAAAATAGTATTCTGATTCATGCAGAAAGTATGTGTAGAATTGTTTGATAAGGAATAGATTTATTTGGCCAGGAACAGAGAAGCAAAGTCAGTGGAACATCCTGTTTGTGGTATTTTTCCTATATAGTCAGCATGTACTGTTTGTACTTTAATGTACACACTAAGACACATTTTTTATAGTGATCACTCTCCTGCAATGCAAATAACACATTCTGCTAAGTCTTTCAATAGGCTGCTGATTGTGTTGTTATTTCACTCTTGGGGGAAAAATAAAGTTAATAAAAGATAAGGTGCTTTTGAAGAAGGTGAGATTACATTATTTAAAAATTATACATTTTATAAGATAAAGTTTAAACACATGTCAGGAGAAGTCAACATTGTGTTATGAATGGTAGTGATTGTGTTATCTGTAAACTTTGAAGCTTTACGTACTGATGTGAACAATTGACTTCGTTGTTTTGTCATTACCATCAGCATTCCTGTTTCTGCTGAACTGACTGCTGTTTGCATAGAAAGAAGTGAGGAAAGTTTGTTGACCCACTAATATTTCATTGACTGTTTAGCCTGAGTTGATAGTAATTTTTCATCTTCCTGTCTGCTCGATCTTTTTTTTTTGCCTGTATAGTAAAATTGACTGGATAGCTAGCTCCTTCACCTGAATCATTCATTTAAAATAAAATCTTACTTAAATTTTCAAGAGTAGTTCCTAAAATAACACTATTTGCTAAAGCTTACACACATTGCTGTAAGCATTTTTATCTAATTTCTTTATTCTATTATGTTGTCTAGAAGCATATAGTAAATATTTGGCCATCAGAACAATATCTAGCTGCTAAAACACAAGAAGAAATTTTTATTTTCTAATTGCAATACAGATTTTGCCTGAAGGTGATATGATATATTCTAAAAACTGCAGTGTTTTTAGGGGATAAACAAAATAGACTTCACTGTATTCTTTGTGTGCTTGATAAAGTATATTAGAAAACATGTGAAAATTATTTACCTTTTTCGTTTTTCTTTTTTCTAGGCTTAGCCTTCCTGCAATGAATGGAAAAAAAAATTAGGCTTAGTCTTTTTAATGCCATTTCAAATCAAAGCTTAGATAATAAAAGCAGAAGTGGTAAGATCTTTCGCTAAAATTGAGCCAAATCAATAGCAAGAGATCTCATGACCCACAGCTATGTTGCATGTTCCTTCCAAATAAATGAATCAGGTTTACTTTGTGCACCACGACTCTTAATTCTTAACTTTAAATTGTTTCAATGTAGATGGCTGAGAATTTTTTTTCTGGAGATGTCTTAATTTATAACTATTTAACTGCAGATTTCGCATAATTAGTGCTCAGTTTTCAAAACTTAAACTATATTTTTAATTGCTAACAGTAAAGCATATCAGGAAAAACATGCTTAAAAATGTTCCATTATAAAAATCCTGTGTAGACACTGTATTTATTGCCAGAAAAATGCAGGTTGCTGACATTTCTGTAATAAGAACACTGAGACTCAATAAGACAAGTAAGGCCTCCACATGAAATCCACTACGATGTTAATTTGTTGTTCGTAGGTTGTAAAAACAGAATGCATTGCTCACTGAAAAAAGGCCACAAGGTCTTTTTTTCCTGGTCAAAATTAAAGTACAACAGTAAAACAAGGTAGGAGATTCCCCTTCCTGCCACAGGACTAGTTCAACATTTTTCCCTTCAAGACCACTGAATTCATATTGTACAGCAAAAACATAAATTCAAGTTCATTGAAGAGAGAAATGACTTGCAAATAATTTCACACAAACAAACTTGTGAATGGACTAGAATGATGAAAAATGTCATCAGCATTCTAACATTACTTGTTTGATATTAATTATATGATCTACTGCTGTTAATTTGAAGTCAAAGAATTTATAGGAACAGATTATTTGTACTTTTGAGAAAACCAAGAGCATTTTCTCCCCTCCTCTAGAAGGTATAAGTATGTTACTCTATTCCAAAAATATATATTGCATGAAAGAAATAGTTTTCGTAATCACAAATAGTTTTAGTTTTTTATTTGATAAAAGTGTGGCACTTATGAAAAGTCACATAGACTCTCATTAAAAGAAGGAAAACCCAAGTTAAAAGTCATAAGAGGTCATAAAAGGAACCTGAATGCACATTAAGGTTAGAATATATTTACAGGTACGAACCATTCCAGTGAGTTATGGATTACCAGCAAGTTTTATTTAAAGGAAATGTTTGTTTCTGCAGGAATAGTGCCTATCTCTGTTGTTACTGTATTTGTTTTGTCCTGTGTTTCTTTGATATGAAATTTGTGATTATATGTACCAGAAGGAAATAACATAAGTGGGTAGATTTGATATTACATGTAACCCACATGTCAAAGTGTGCACCTTACAGAGCGGGAACTTAGGAAAGAGGGAGGAATTCTGCCAACTTCAGTTTTTTGGCATTCTGTAAGAAAGAATTTTTAAAGTGTGATTTTTTAAAATAAGAACATAAAGACTTGGCTTTCATGGCAGTTTTGACAATCTTGGCATACTGTGGAGTCAAGGTGAAGTCAGGTAATTCTGCTCTTTTTTGCAGCAACAGTCTTTCTTAGAGTTAAATGTTGATTTAATTGACAAGTGATTGGATAACGAGGACAATCAGGAAAAGCAAAAGTCAGCAGAGAGTGTCGATCAGGATTAATTAATACAGCTGTGTGAAAATGTCAGTGTTTTCCTTTTGCTTTTTTGCAAATTGATTTCGTAGTAAAATTTGTCTCTTACAGACAACTCAGCTACTTTTTGTCAGTGTCTTACCACTACAACCCTAGTCTCCTCTGCCTGAACAGGTGACATTTTTTGGCTTCTAAATGCTTCTTTATTGCGTTTTTTACTATTGAATTTAACTTTCTGTTGCTCATGTTTGTCCTGTAAAATTCCCATCCTCTCTTAGTGATGGCTCCCTGTTCTCTCTCTGTCATCAGCATGCACCCAGCTTTCATGCAACTGACATTATTAAGGTCATAAAGATAACAGCCATTCCAAGATCATTCCATGAGGGAATCATCTAGAAGACCAGTAAGGAATTCATCAATATTGTCTCCTTTCACTATAATTTGCTCTTTCTCCTCAAAGGAACTTATTAACTCACCTTATAATTCCTGGACTAATCCTTTACTTCCCTGTGGGACCTCAAATCTCCCACACAACAAACACTATGTCAAATATTTTACTGAAGTCCAGATTAAAATTATTGTATTTCCTCTGTTTAGAGGAATTTATCTTATCAAATAAGTATACTTAGCTATTTTGGCACAGCTGACCCTCAGTAAATCATTTTCCATTTACTGATGTAGCTTTAATTCTTTTTTAAATTCAGAATCCATTCAACAACCTTGGTATTATACTTGGTGAGTCAGTTTCTCCACTTATGAAAGGGTGGTCAAAAATACATGACTTTCAGATATTACAGAGCAATCCATTGGCATAGCTAAAATGATTTGTGGTCCTTAGCAGAAAATTATCTGAAATATTAAGTACTCTTATCATATTTTTCATATGCTACATTCAAAGAGGTACCTCTAAGAGGTATATTATGTCTATTGCTCAAAGAGTTCTTCTTTGAGTGGATGCTTTCAGTTGTGAATGCTCTTTTTAAATTAAAATATTGTTTTCTTATTTGTCAAAGCATATCACTTTTATAAGCTGTCAATCAAAATTAAATAAACTCACACTATTCTTGTGTTATATGTAAGATATCATGCTTTGATTAAAAAAGATAAATGCAAATGACAAGCATTGTCACTAGCATTAATCACTTCAGACTATTATCAATCTGGTATTTAATATTTTCTTACTAAATTGTGAATATTTGATTTTTTTTTAATTTTAAAGCTTTCTAATTAATTGAAATATCCATTCATATCTCTCTAACTAGAAAACAGCCAAGTAAATTTTGTTTATTCTGTTATTAAAGGGATATATTTAATTAGTCTAGAATATGGTTAGGAAAAAATGAATGCAATTAATATGAAAAAATTTTAGTAATTTCACACTATTGGCTTATTACCACCTTTTTGGAAAAAAAAAATAAAGTCATATAAGTCATTACACCATAAGCAACTACTTGTACTTATTTTTCTAAAGTTCTAGAGAAACCTAAATGGCATGTGTGTACTCCCTCTATGTACCTGAGAGAGAAGGGAAAGTACTGAAAAGGAAAAAAAATTCAAAATGAAGAAATTAATATTTTCTTAAACTGCCAGGTATTCAGTAGAATAATCTTTGTATTTTTCACAATAAATTATGTAGATCTTAAGAAAACTAACATTGAAACTATTTTTCAGGATCTTTTCCAAAAATTTACTGAACTGAAGAAGACCCAATTGTTTTCTAAGATTTGAACTGTCTCTAATTCTACATTGTATTTTTCTTGCCATTATTTTTATAATTTTAATATTTAAATATATAGAGTATGTTTGCATTTTTTGGTAAGCTATCACACAGCATTTTAAATATTGAGTATGAAAAAATAAAGTGTATTTGAAGCAAATTTATTTCAGTAGTTTAATGAAAGTCCTGAGGAGTTCCACTGACATTTCCTGAGCTGGCACCATTGCTGGAACCAAGAGCTCATTTGAAGTTCACTGCACCCATATCAGTGAACATGGCTCTGAGATCGCATTACAGGAATGCACAACGCTTCACAGAAAGCCTTGTAAGCAAACTTACCTTATGATCATTTTTCCTGTATCACATGGATTGGATTTTTTGGTTAATTCCATAAAACTTTGCTGTTTCAAAATACTATTTCTTTTAAAACCCACTAGCAGACTTAATATTGATCAGAAAAATTACAGAACCATACCTTCCTTTGGAAGTCACATAACATTATTTTAATATGATAACAACTTTTCCTACTTTGATTATCAGTTCTTTACAGAAGAACCAAAGTTATTTATTAAGCCTGTCATAGGTTTTCAGGTGATGATGAGTGAATGGATGTTAAAAAGTCTAACTGTAGTTGAAAATACCAATATTTAAAATCCTATGTGCAGTTAGACTACAATTTTAAAAGAATGTAGTGGTTATAATCTCTATCAAAATTGTTAATAACAGTAGGTGCCAGATTATAGCGTTTCTTACTTTCTAACATGTCTTATTTCTCAGTTTGGTTTTTTCTAGGTAAACTTTATTGCAGAGGAATCCAAAGGAGTTTTCTCCAAAAAATGCCTGAAGGTGGTTTCTAGCCCCTATCAATTTGAAAATATTTCTGTGAGTAGCACATAACACAGGAAACGTCTGCAAAAGTTCTGTGTATTGGCAGCCTACCCTCACCTCCTCCAGACCTTACCATCCCAAACCTGCCTTTCTTAGATGTGTTTTCTCAAAGAAGTATTGCTAGGAAACTCAAAATTACGTTATCCAGTCTTTTTGCTGCTGTTACCCAATCTGTGATGGTTTTGACTGTTTAATTGGCTTTTATTACATGTTTCTTCTATATGCATAGGTTCAGATTCATAAATGTTCCTGATGTTTCTCCATGTCTCCACATAACTTCTATTGTGAATAGAGTTCTCACTTGACTGCCCTTTAAGACATGATGTTATTTGTTGCTTATTCACAGGCAGTATTTGAAAAGAAATACTTAAAAGTATGAATTTTTTAAGGAATTTTCTTTTTAGGCATGCTTCTCATTTCCCTCTTTCAGCTTAGAGTGCCTAGTGAACTTGATTCTAAAAGCAACTAATAATAAAACTGTTGTGAATGAGTACTCATTCTTGTGTCAACACTATGTTGCAAGTTATTTTTGTGGGTTAAAAGTTTCATAATTACCTTGTGCCAATATGTGTTGCTCATCACCTTTTATTTCTCAGATACTAATGAAAAAGATCAGTTACAGAGGAGGAAAGCTGTTATAAAATTGAAACTTGAGATTGCTTTTGACAGTTGATGCTGAAAAGTGTAAACCCAAATGGACTCTACTTCAGACCCTAAAATGCAGCAGACAGAACTATTATTTCATCCCCTGTGGGCCTCTGTCTCTGTTCACGCCCACTTTTATGTCGCCGTGTTAGTTTGACACCTATAATATGTTTAATAGGTTTTTCTCTGATGTTATTATTGGCTAATGATTCTGCATTTCCCTGGAGATGACAAAAATGAAAAGTCACACTGTTTTGTTTTATGCAGCTCTACAGGGACAGTCATAACCATAGCACTCTATGGGAGTATGTCATCTTAAATCAATGGATAGGAAGTTAGCCTTTAACATTTGGATTGCTTGCTTCAGTTTTATAAATCAGGCTAGCAGCTATACGTATCTTGATTCATCTATTTTACACTTTTATTGTTTAAAGGGAACTAAAGTAATGATTGATTTATAAACTATTATGAATGTTCTTTATGCGACAATTTGTTTTCTAATAGAACAGTTGTCACATACTGATACCTGCAGATTCTGTGAGATCTTGTTTCATTGAATGAACTGTTTTATGCCTGACTCACCATATTTATCTTTAAAGCTTTATCTTCCAAAATCGTAGGTGGAAACCATTAAATTACAGCTAGTTTTACATTTCAGAGATGTCATAAGAAAAATATAAAAAACATTAGTACAAGTTGAATTATTGCCAAGCTTGCTACTATAAGTCAGCAGTAAAATGTGCATGTTTTAATGAGCTCTTCAGCAATCTTAAATTTTTAAATTATTTTCAATTAAAGATCAAGGGATAGCAAATATAACTACCTTTTCATACTGTGAGCTAAAGAAAAGCTGTTCAAGATTTTCTGTGCATTTGATCTTCACTCCACTTCACTTCCCACCTAACTCCAGACAATCCCTCATTGTGCTGGAATGCTTTCTTTAAAAAAAAATTGAAAAATAAAAAAAATCATATAAAAAACTGAAATCTTAAGAAATATGTTTTTGTGGATCATGTGGGGGGTGGCAGTGAGGAATTGAACTGGAATACTATGGCTGTTTAATTAATTCCTTTTTCCAGCTCTATCTAGAGAGCATCAGCTGCTCTCTGACATGGATGCAAATTCTGATTTAGCTAGACATTTAAAAGTGAAACATTGTCACCTATTCGGAATTTTTAAAAGGTGGTTATTGTTTTCAAGTTTATAACTTTACTTTCTCTAAATCAAGAGGGTCTCAGTAAATAATTCATGATTATTTAGTAAAAAGTTAAAAGTGTTTCAACCTGTATGTTTTGCATTATCTGCAAAATAGCTGGGAGATGAAATATTTGTTCCAGAATTATTTTGGTTTGATTTCTTGTTAAATAAATATTTTAGAAAATTTTATCTAGTAAATATTAGAAATTAATAGGAAACACTTTGTTAACAAAAGAAATATTTTTCAATTAAATAGTATTTTCAATGAATGCAACTATAAACATATATACATGCATATACATATAAACAAATATAGATTTTCCATTAAAGAGTACTCACATCATATTTTCTGGGAAAGTTCAGATGGGAAGGCATACAAAGAAGAATATATTAGTAAGACTGCCCATCAGAGTTAACCTTGTGTAGAATTTATGTAGTTGCAGTAAGTCTGAGTGTTTTCAGTTCATAGGTAAGGTTGGGGAGAATGATAAGAAAGCTGGAGAGATGCATTATTTAAGTTAACAGAATGGATAACACATATGTTATAACACAAAACATTTTTTTCCCAGACTGATACCACCACCACCACAGAAATTGCTAGAGGGAAAAAGAAGCAGAATACCGAGCAGACAAGCAATGGTGAAGCTGTATTGCCAAATATTTAAGAAAATGTAGACACTTCCTTATTGTCATTAAGATATTATTCACTTGTACAAGGCCTGTATCAGAAAACTCTCTCAAGCAACTGGGATAAAAGCTTGAGACAGCTTCACTTAAAAGCCTGGTTCTGCCTTAACAATGGAGAAGAAAATCAGATACATCAATTAAGACTACGTGGTAAACTGAACTTTAGCTTCTATTTAAGCCTTAGTGTTCCTTAGTGAAAACTATTCTGGGGGGTTTTTTGGGGGTTTTAGTTCTCCCAAGAAGAGCAAATCCTAAATGAACTCAGAAAAGGCAAATCCACACTAATCTGTAATGACTCAGCTTGAAATGTTTGGGAAGACAGTAAAAAGTTTTGAACCGAATAATTGAACAGAAAATATTAGCTAGGATCAAAAAAAAACCCCAACCTTGTTTTTTCTGCCTGAGACTTCCATGGTTTTTGGTTCTTAAAGCCAGTAACACAATATAAAATATTTACATACTTGAGAAAAGGAGTATAGTTACAAATTGGTTTGTGCAGACAACATCAATTAGAAACAGAAGAAAACAGAAAATAAAAACAAACTTTCAAGTCAAATGGTGTGTTTGTTTCTTCATTCTTATCCAGAGTTTTATTTATTAGGTTCCTGGGTAAAAGAATGCTTAATGTCTCATTTCTTTCACCCTTTGTGTGTGTAAGAAAGAGGGAAGAGATGCTAAAGAAGATCCTCAGTGGCCATGAGGTAACACTAGACTCTTAAAACATCATTCTTTAAAACAGAAATAGCATCCAAGTTTGAGATTTCCAAAAATAGATTAATGGGAGAAAAAAAAGGTGCAAAATATTAAATGATTTTTTTATTTTTGCCTCCCAATATTTGCTGTTCTTAAACAGTGACAAGTTCTGTGTTCCTATGTTCATTTGAAGTGTGGTTGTGGTCCCAGTGGTGCTCATGGAAGGTTTGCTTCTGGCTTTTTTGAGAGGAGTGTCAATTCTGGATCAAATTAGTGGAATATTCAAGACCACAGAATAAAAGTGAAACAGTTGCTGTCAATTTTTGAAGATCTTCATGATGAAAAGCTAGAGTAACAGAGGAGAAACCTTGAAATTCACAGATTTAAGAGTTTTTCCCTGAGTCTGCTTATGTCAGCTTTTCTTATTTACTGGTTATAAAGATGGCAGAGAAATGGATATGGCCTTCTGATCTGAAAAATCAAGACAGAAATTTTAGAATAGATGAAAAAAGAACTGAGAGAATGATTTTGTGAGTCTAATTCTTACTCAGGTTTTGTTTTGCCACACTAACCCTGGCTAGCGTCTCATCCTAAAAATAACTTAATTAACTTATCCTGTAATAAATACCATACAGAAAATCATTCCAGAGTCCTTCCTTGGCAGTGCTAATTTATGCTACTTATTTTATATTTTCAGTGTATATTATTTGAAGAAAGAGTTTCTCCTTGAGTTTATACTGCTCATACTTTGCTCAGTCTTCAACTTCTTTCCATTTATATTCATTCCCATTTACACTTAATTACAAGTGTAATTGTAGACAAGACATTAGTTACAGAACGAATTCAGGTGAATTGAAAGTAAGCCGACCAGCATTTTGCGTTTTTTTCACATTCATGAAATTTTTCAAGTGCAAATTTACTGGCAAATGGGAGCTGAAAGAGAACTAAAACGAGTTTTTTCAACTACCTCTTCCTTTCTTCATGATAAGAATATTTCATGTAGTTTGGTAGAATGGGTCTAGGTTACTATACACTTATGAAAGCCAGAAGGATTGAGGAAGAAATATTAAAGATTCACAAAAGTCTTAAGTAAATGCTATACCCCTAAATTGTTCTCTGGGGCTGGGGATGGGGCACCAGGAAATCCAAATGCTTAAAACCACTACACAAAAGAGGTGTTTTATTTTATTTTTTATTAATGTATATTAATATCACTCTCTTAATTATATTCCATTTAAAGAAATGAAAGTTCAATACTCATGTTCTTTTTCATGCAAATCCTAGCATGAGATTTCAGATATGCACCTGGAAAGAGAAAAAGGAAAAACTGCTACACAAGTATTGCTTGTTCTCCCGCTGGCTGTGTTGCCGGTACAAGCATCCATCACTGAAGAGTACTCAGTCATAAATTTGAATTGAATAGGAGAAATGACTGGACTGTCTGCTGCCTCAACTGAAACCAAAAGACTTCTCTGTAGAATTTTGCTTTCTTCTAATCACTAATGATATGATGCTTTCTTTAACAGGCTCTAGGCTAAAAATAGACAAGAGGAAAAGGCTTTAGCCTTTTAAAGAGCACAAGTGACATGCAGGCTGACCTCTTGACTGCATGTGTTACAGCTATAGGCAACCCAAATGGTGCCAGGTGGAGATTACACAGGGCAGAGCAACATCTGCTTCACTATCACAAGGGTAAATGATATGTTATGCCTCATGTTATGCCATAAACAGCCTGAGGTAAGAAAGACTGGTAGAGTTCCTGTCACAAATTAAACTATTGCCAGCAGGTAGGATTCCACTCCATCTGTCCATGTAAGTAGCTCAAACAGAACAGAAGCTACATAAAATATTATCCAGAGAGATAAAAGGCAAATAATGCAATTTATTTATGGGATGGAGCCAGAAATGAAAGCAAAACTAAATAGAAAGAGAAGATGTTTTTCGCTATGATGAATGGAAAGTGCTGTGCTGTTATATAATCTGTTTTCAGAGGTAGTGGATAGAATTTCTAAAATGCCTTTTTCTCTTCTTTTTCTTTCTTTTTCTTTTTCTTTTTCTTTTTCTTTTTCTTTTTCTTTTTCTTTTTCTTTTTCTTTTTCTTTTTTTTTCTTTTTTCTTTTTCTATTTATTTTTATTTTTATTTTTATTTTTATTTTTATTTTTATTTTTATTTTTATTTTTATTTTTTCTCTTTCTCTTTTTCTTTTTCTTTTTCTTTTTCTTTTTCTTTTTCTTTTTCTTTTTCTTTTTCTTTTTCTTTTTCTTTTTCTTTTTCTTTTTCTTTTTCTTTTTCTTCTTTTTTTTCCTTTTCCTTCTCTTACAGCTTGTTTTGCACACAAACAAGACACAGAGGTGCAAAGTATATATCTTATAGCACATCTCATAGCACCCAAAGCTATATTCCAAATGTTTATTTGGTCACTCTCTTTTTTCTTTTTTTCTACTTGAAGATGTTAATAAGACATCTTCAAGTAGACAATACATCTGAATGATTGTGGTTATTCAGTCCACAGAAAACTTTGTGAGGAAAGCAATGTGAAGTACATAATACTAATGCCTCCTTAAGGCTTAAAAAAATGCCTAAGAAATAACTGTATGTCCCAAGGGCCACTTATATTTTGGATAGTAAACATGACCCTGTCCAATGTTTGCTTTTTTCACAGACAAGTTTAATGAATTGCTCACACCTATTTGGAGACAGCAGATAAGTTTAAATTTCTCAATGAAAATGCAAGATGCACACAGAACAAATACATTGAGCGGGATAGAACTAAGTAATTCAGTAAAATTTCTTTCCGTTTCAAGACACTGAATATTCTCAATTCTATAATTTTCATTTCCACTAATTATCAGTTGTGACATATGTACAAAATAAGGAAGCCCCACATTTTTATTATCTAGGGAAAATGTACATCAAATATTTCGTATGTGTTATTTTACAGCATGAAGAGGTCATAGGATGTATTCTAAAAAGAAAGCTTTTGTCATAGAAACCTGACCTACTTACCAAATTTGAGGAATTAAAATAATTTCAAAATGCAACAGTATTTTTCTAGAGTAAAAATTATCAAGTATTTTGTAAGTGTGTGGTATGTCTTGGAAGTGTCTTAAGCTCTAAGTTTCCTTAGCTTCACTTAAAACAGAAAAAGCTTTAAACAGTGGTTAGTAGAAGTTAACTTTAAGATATCTGAGTTCCCTAAGAGTGTAAATCAATCCTAGTGGTATTTTCAATATCCCATTAGGATATACTCATAGTTATATACTAGGCCCCTAGTTATGTCTAAATAGTTAAAAAAAAAAAATCCCTTTCACGAAGTATCTCTAGAATCTTTCTAGAATGAAGTAATTATAGAACACAGTAAGTATCTGAATCACTTAGAACATTTTGGAAAATATTTCCTTTTACTTTGTACAATAATAAAATGCGTTGTAGACTTTGTGAGTCTTGTGGTTTCTGAGAACATTTCTCCAAAGTTTTTTTTCCTGAAATATATAGGCCCATTTATTTTTTGCTTGTGGTCATAATAAATAACCTTCCAGAGATATCTCAGAATATTGTTTTTGAAAAATTAACACTATGTCACCATATATTTTTTAATGGCCTTCTGAAACAATAAATTACATTTGTGCTCCCCTGAAAACTTTTCAGTGGAAAACCTAACCTAAATATTCTTTATGTCCTTTTAAGCTAATCATGAATTAGGAGAGGACATTTTTTGTTTCCTGAATGAGAAGAAGAAGTTGATATTCTAACACCTCAAAGAATATCTCTTTGTGCATTTGGCTTTTTATTAGAATGAGCCAAGCTGGACCTTACATTCTAACCCCAGATACAGATAAAATCACTTTGGTCAACACTGCTGGCATTAAAATATCAAAAATACTGCAGTCCTTGTGCATGGAGTCATTAGAAGCAAAAGAAGTTTTAGTGGTAAATTTGAGAACAATTTTTTCCACTCGAGTAAAAGAGGAGTTCAATGCAATTGCAGGAACAAGAAATTATTGAGAAAACACAAAATTTAGGGTCTGTTTTTCTTTCGGTAGAAAGGCCACAAGTCAGGAGCTATTCAGGTGGAACTAAATTTGAGTCAGTTGTCTTTTGGAATATATGAGAAAAGAAAATAAAACATAATATCCATTACACTTTCTATATTCTAACCTATTAGAATACACAATGCTATAAATTAAAAGTGAATATAGGACTAAATTTTTCTTGGAGCCATTAATTACATTGCTATTAGTGTGAATAGCCAAAGAACAAGAAACTTTCATTACTGCTGCCATAGCAGCCTGCTATTGATCCACCACTGCCTTCATAATGCAGAAATAATGGTTATTGTAGGATATATGCTAACATTTCAGATGATGAATGGCACTCATATTTTAAAGATATCAAAGAGAATATCTGCACTTATTGCTGGGTTATTGATCCTAAAGCACTGTGAGAAGAGGAAGAGAGAGAAGAACTTTACATGAGACCTCTAAAAATAATTTTGAAGTGTGGATTGTATGCACATACAAGGAAGAAGAGAAAGTCAAATAAAATTTTCAGAATGAAATTGCCAGACCAAGTAAGAAAAAGTCAACTAAGTGAGCTCAAAATGACTTTGGAATGTGACAGTTTAAAAAAAACTAGCCTTGTGCATTAAGGCAATAGGTAGAGACCCTGAGATATTCACTAGCTCCAGAAGTAGTACAGTGTGCTACTTTTGTATTTTTAAACTTTGTGAGTGTTAGGCAGGTATTAAAATAGAGGAAAGAGAGATTCTTGATGATAATGACTTAACCAAATATGGCAAGAGTGGCCTAGAAAGTTTTCTTCTAGCCTTTTATCAGATAGAAGGAGTAGGTATAGGTCACTGAGAACGGGAGAAACAGAAGAGCATTTCACTAATGACCACAGATCTATGGGACAGTGCTTATGTTATTCATCAGAATAAAGGTTCAAGTTCTGTCTCTGGAGACAATAAGTAAGGATCTTTGCTGGTTAAGGTGTTAGGGAATACATTCAGGGCAGGTAGCTCTGGGTGCAGCTGCAGTGGAGCTGTGCAGGTTGCGCTCTGGGTGGCAGGAGCCTGAAAAAAGTCCTAAAACTGCTGAGCCTTTGTTTAACAAGGGCACTGGGACCTGCTGCCCCGGGACCAACACTCAGAGACATGGCAGGAGCTGATGAGGCCAGACTTTCCTGTTCTTAGGCTGTGAGGTCATTAAGTGATAGGGATGTCCTTTGTTCAGGCTCCCTCCTTCAAAGCACCCAGCTCAAGTTGTTATTTCATTATTGATATATTAATCTATTTGAAGTATCTTAATGTCTGAGACAGCTGTGGGAAACTTGGGGTTAGGTCAGTGAGGAAGTCTTGCCTGATGGTATGAGTGGTGTGTGTAGGGAGTCAAGTGAGGCACCCACCAGGAAGCTGCCAGATGCAAAGGGGCCTCAGTCCTAGTTCAGGTACTGGAGTCTCTTGGATGGTAAGGCAGGAATGCTTCCTTAACAAAAGGAGGTTTTGAGGTCTGTCCCTCCTATGGAATAGCCCTGCATGACTCGGTTAAGGTGTGCAGCACCAACACAGGAGTGAAGGTAGAGGACTTCTATCACCAAAAGACATCTATTTTGAACCTTGTCGATTTTCAGCAAGTTTTCCCTTTTCCTTTGCACTTTCTTCATGAACAAGTTGCATTATTCCCTGTAGTCTGGTGATTTCATGTGATGATTTTTCACAGGGATTTAACTATTCCCACTAATACAGTGAGGATTCTGCCTGTCAAAAGCACACATACTCTCAGTGTGCTGTACTATGCTTTGCACATTCTGTTTGAAGACCTCAGTCTCCATGCCTCCTCAGCACACTATGATAAACAGTACATTTCTTTCATAAGACATGCACTGAAAGAGAGGGAACATTGTTGTTACTGACAGTAAAAAATTTATGCATCAGTAAGCCACTAGTTTTAAGAGTAACTAAATAAAATGTATGTTCATTTGAGACCAGATTTGGAAAGAAAAAAAAATCTATAGAGCAATCTGTAAGCAGATGGACAATATAATTTCTTTAAATGCAGGGTTTTCTTAATATAAATAATTACATATGCCTACCTGGGTATAGACTTTGCTAAAGTGACTAATTTTAAATTCCCTGACCATTTCTTCACAATAATTTACATTTCAGACAGTAATAGGGCTCTGCAGCCATAGGTAGGTGGCTGCCAGCAGGGAAACATGCCCCTGCTTTCCATACATCCAGGTCTTCAGGCAGCCCCCAGGCAGCTTGTCTAGGTTGGCTCCCCTGTGGCCGGAAGCCTGCTCCCTCAGCACTCGCTCAGCACTCCTGGACTCTGCTTTCACATTTGCTGTCCATTTGAACAGCAAATCTTGTTGTAAGGATGGCCTTGGGGGCTATTCTCAGAGGACAGTCTAGACATGCATTATTGTGTACAGTCCATCTCTTTTGTATACATGAGAGAAAGAGTTCAATGAAGCTTTTTCCTAATCGCCATGTAGCATACTGCAAGGCACAAAGTAGGAGAGGAATGGCATTATGTATTTTATATAGGATCGAGGAACATGCAGTGATTACTCCTTTATCTCCCCTATCTCACTTGCTGATTTACCATTCACATATTGCATACTCAATTGCTCTTGTTCACTCAAGATGATACTTCTTTGAAAATTCACTATTGCTTTTTTGTTAACTGTATTGTTTATTAGAAAATAGTACTAACTTTTCTTCATCCCAAACTACTTGTAAACAGAAAGTGCTCTATACTTACTCTATGGAGAAAAATAAAACAGACTTCCTATTCTTAAAAAGGACAACAAACTGCCTTTTCTAGGACATTATTAATTCTCAGCCCCATTTTAGTGTAAAAAGTCGTATTTGGTCTTTCTCTCTAGTCCACTTGTAGGTGTTTATGTTAACAGATAAGGAGGCTGCCACATACTTCTGCTGATTTGCTGCAGAGTTGCTGTGCTTTACAAAGGAATTTCCGTGTTTGGTGAAGACAGGTCTACATTTTCAATGGACAGGAAGAGTGTCTAAAGTGAGTTTTCATGGTGGCTAAGTGTTAGAAAGAATTTAGCGAAGAAAGATTTTCTTATAAATGCATCCTTGAGATAAAAATAAATAATGTAAAACTAAGTCATTGTCACTAGCATGGAAAAGAAAAGACAGTCATATATTATTAGCATATTAACTGAAACATTGGAAGTATAAGAATTCTAATTACAAAGAACTCTGAGTAAAAGTATACAAATTTTAAAGTGAGAAATTCTAAGCATGTTTAGTTTTATCAAAAAACTGTAGACAACTCTTCAGTAGCAAACTACCTTCTTTTTTATTCCTAGGAATCTGTGAACAGCAAAAACAATACTTGAATCAAGCTGTATCATCTTTTAATTATCCTTTTAAAGACAAGTAGATAACCTTTTGGCTGGAAGAGTTTATGTGCTTCTTTTATCACTACTTGATACACAAGTGGCCAAGAAAGACGATGGTGTCCTGGGATGCATTAAGCCAGCAGGTCTAGGGCCAGAAATTCTGTCCCTCAGCTCAGTCCTGGGGGGGGCTCACCTGGAGCTCTGTGTTCAGTTCTGGGCTCCTCAGTACAAGAGGAAGACATGGAGCTTCCAAAGTCCAATAGAGGGCTACAAAGGTGATCAGGGAACTGGAGCACTTTATTCATCTTAAAGTACCTGTTCTAGGTGTGCTTGCAAAACACCTGAGGTGTGATGCTACCAGGCAGCTTTACACTAAAATTATGAGAAGATTCCTGAAATAGACACATATAAATGTATTTTCTGTGTTCTCAAACTGAGTTCAGAAATTTTTCTAGAACAGGTTTATTGGATTGATCAGAAAGATGGACGCAGCTTCTATTTTCTTCCAGCACTACTACAGCTCTTCAGCTCTTACTTCAGCTCCTACTTCAGCTCCTTCCTCTTCCTCTGACTGATTTGCATTTGGATGTTGAAGTCAGTTATTGTTCTCACATCCTCAAAATGGATTTACAAGATATTTTCAGTTGGGGTTTGTTTCTGAAAATATGCCTTCTGTGATACAGATACACATTCTCAGACAGACCTCTTAATCTCTCCCAGGTCAGATGTTTTATTTAATAGAAAATCCTCAACTATTTAGCTCCTTTTGCTGGCTTTCCCATTGACTTTCCTATATATGTGATCAGACACAGAGAACAGATGTTCTCCTTATTTTGTTCATTAGGCTTTGATACAGCAGGGCTTGAACATGTGCTTATTAAAAACTGTGATTTACGCTGCAAAAACAAGTAACTCATAACCAATGATGAAATATAGAAACAATAGAAGAAACAGATATTTATTATCATTATTATTGTTATCACCATCACCATGTATAATACTAATACTACTACTACTAATAAAAATATTCAAATTATCATACTGCAGGTAAAGTACTGCCTTGGAAAATTCAGAGTTGTATTTTATAGGGCTATGGATGTGCATAAACATCTATAACACAAAGCAGGGAAAATATAAAGATCTTTGGAGAATGAAAACCCCTGGAAGTGTCTCTGTTCGTGACTAAAAAATTAACTTGAGCTTTAAAGTTCTAACTTTGCCATGCAAGTAATAAATGGAGGTGTGATAAATGTGGACCTCTGTGCAATTTCTTTTTTCCTTTACAGATGTGGATGTTGTTTATGATATGTATTGCAATGTAATGTAATTATGTTATGTCAGGCTAACTGCAAGATATTGTTACAGACCTGGTTACAACTTCATTGTAAAACACTCTTAAAAGTCTTAAATTATATGGTACTATGATGCAAACCAGAATCTTAGGCAGTGTCTGCATTTAAATTAAGCTGGAATCAATCTCTTTAGGCTAATATTTAAATAAAAGTAATTTATTTCTATTTCTCTGCAGTGATCCTCTACTGTGTTTCACTAAAATCAGATCTGTACCAAAAAACCCAAATGAGATAAAGATCTATTATGTCTATGACCATCTTAATATATAAAAAGTTAGATTTTTATTATGTTTGATAAAGTGAAAAATGAAATAATATCAAATTCCGTAGAAAACTCTTGTTCAAATTTTTTTTTACTCCTCTTTGCATAAATTAAATATGCGTAAGGCTCTGCCATTTGCTTGTTAGATGCCAATTGCCCACTTTTGGTTCCACATGATTTTATTGTACTTGTAGTCATATCATGAACCCCGAGTGCTCAAGTTTCCCTGGCTGAACCAAAGGACATAAAATGACGTTATTATTTTTTATTTTGAATAGACAAAAAATATATTTCTTAAATTAAGGGATCACTTTCAGTCCTGGGGGAGTTTTTTTTGAAACCTATATGAGAAGGAGAAAAAAATGTTAATTGAATCTTCTCATTTACACCTTCCATCTGTTTTTGTTCCAGCTGCATCTGCTTAGATACTTGAGAAGCAGGTCAAACTAGCACTTAATGGGTCTCAGCTGATTATTGTAGTAATATAATAAAATTGCTGCAAGTAGAAAGTGGAATGGGAAGGAGGGTTTATATTTTTACATTAAATGGAGAAAGTTTAAAGTAATTTTCTTGGCTTTAAAGGTTATCAAAATAGTTTGGGGAAAAATGCATAATTCTTCTCCATAGGGAATTCAATCTACTTTGTTTTTTTAAGCTTTGCAGAACTTCGTTCCTTGTTTTCAAATAGTGCTTCTTATTGAGAAATTGCTATTCTGCCTATTTTTTTCATCAAGTACTATGCTTAAGTTATTTTTTTTTTTCAGAATCTGACTTTTCTGCCTTTTTTTGTCCTTTCTTTGTCTTCTCTAATTCTGTGTGTTTAAATATTTTTATATTTTATATGCACTCTAGTAGCATGATGTGTCTGAAGATTTATGATATGAAGATGTTTTTCATGGTATTTAACTTCTGCTTTTGGAAAACTAAGCCCTTCGCTTCCTAGATTTAAAGTAATTACAGTAGCCAATGATTTAAATGATGCATATTGTTTAGACATGGAAAGAATATTTCTTTCCTTCTAAATATTCCTATTTTTAAAAAATGTTATTATCTTATAAAGGTAAACTTTTATGTTTGTATCACCTGCTTTACATTGCTAGAAAAAAATTACAGTTTCCTAAGGAAGAAAGATTTACTGTTTTACTGGTAAGATTTACGTTTTTCAACTTCATCCATCTAAGAGTTAGTATTGTTGGTTATTTCTTTAGCAGATTTTGAGAGACAGACACCAGTAGAAATTAACTCAAACTCTGTACCCGATTCACAGAATCAAATATATATATATATATATATATGTATATGTATATATATGTGTGTGTGTGTGTGTGTGTGTGTAATTATAATTAATATACCAACTAAGTCATTCTGAGCATATTAACAATTTCCTATCCTGTGAGTACTTGTCCAACATGAAAAGAATATTTATTAATGTACTGAAGGGCTGCTACCTATTTCTTACTCTCAATGATCTGTGCTGATTAAATGTTTGCAAGTCAGTGAAAGGAATTTTGCTCACAAAACAGTGGGCTGCTCTTATAGAGTGTCCTGGGGGAGTAAGAGGAGGAGAAATTGTGGCAGATAAAGTCAACAAAGGCTTGGGTGAAATAAATACTACCAGGTGCACACAGAGTAAAAAATAATGATGGCTGTTCTGAACACATTTATCAAACTAGGCACATAGGTGGGCAAAGATGGAACCACGTTTGTCTTAACAGACTGGTAAAGGTGGACAGGAATAGCCTTCACTGTTTGGGCTAAGAGGTGCATAAATAAGAGGAGACCACAAAGCATGTAAGAGTTAAGCTAAAAGAAAATTAATGAAAATAGTCGCTTTAACAGATTTTCTGTGAAAAATTGGTAATATGAAAAAAATAGGTGGTGAAATCTTAAAGATCAAGGTTGTTGTAAAGATTAGAGTAGGCTGATGATGCAGAGTTGACAGAATGGCAAATGAGAATGGTTTTCTTGCCCTGATATTGTAGACATTTAGCTAAGATTTCCTAAGATTGAATAAGAGGAATGTTGTCAAATTATTAAAAATATCAAATGAAATGAGTGCTGAATGCTACTGGAATTGAAGTAGAATCTAAGGTTAGTAGGGTATAGATAAGGTGAGTATGGAGAAACACACAAGAAGAGCTAAGTGCCAAGGAATTAATGTGTAAAAATTTCAATCCCTTTTCTCCTGTCTTTTTCTTTAAAACCAAGTTCTCTAGATTTACCTGGCAGTAATAATTATGCTCTATGTTTATTCCTGTTCTGAGAATGCATCCTTTACTTAACTGTACCTAAGCACTCCTAAGTATTCTGGTTTACACTTTTCTAAACAAATGCACTTCTAAATTTCTTTCCATCAGTAAAAAGCTTAGTTCATAATATATAATTGGTTAGAATGTAAAACACATACTGTATATCCATAGAAAAGAACTTGAGGCTGATTCAATATAAATGGTTGGGATGATGAATAGAGGCACAATTAAATCATGCTTTGTGGAGCTGGAAAGGGAAGAATTTTGAAAGGATTTGGCTTCAGAAAATTTTGAAATCATAAAACAATTCAAACATCCAAACTTAAATGACAATAAACTCTAGTCACAGCTTAAATTATGTATGTTTTAAACATTACTTACATAAATCAAAACACAATTCCTTCAGAGTAGCAAACCACTATGGAAGTGAAACTGTGACATTCTTTGAATGCTTCTGTTTTCTGACACTGAGCAGACTAACTCCCTTCACAGAGAGAGTCAGAAGTGGAAGCTAGACAGAAAGTACACAAGGTCACACTAAAAGAAGCGTGTGGAAGAATAGAATGTAAGAAAATAAAGATAGTGCAGAAGATAGTCTCACACCTGAGGAGTTGCAGCTGTACTAATCACCAAAGATTAGGAACAGGCCTGCCCTTAAAAGGCCACAGCTGTGTCCAATAAGAAGGGTGCTGCAAAAGAGAGGGTTGGCTAGTTGAGTGGGGAGATGGTGTTTATTGGCTGTGCTGCGGAGATAGATGGAGTTTGGCTGTGCTGTGAAGAGAACAGGAGTTGCTGGCTGTGAAGAAGGAAGAGTCAGTGCTGTGAGGAGCTGTCCATGAGAAATCACCGAGGAGGTATGAGAGGTTTTGCAAAAGGATGACAACAGCTGGTAACCCAGACGTGATCCCATGGTGATTTGGATAGAGAACTGAGGGAGCAGAAAGGAGGTGATCCTGTGGTAGTTTGGGAAAAAGAAGTTAAATATTAGGCAATGTGATCCCAGGGTGATACAGGAAAATAACTGCAGACCTAAGAGATATAAGATGTTGGAGCTTAGGAGCTGAGCAGGTGGACCAAGAGCCTGGGAGCCTAAAAATCCAGATGAGTTGTAGCCCGGCAGACCTGAGCCTGAAAGAAATGCAGGCAGACATCAGAGCCTAGAAGTCTGGACGATGTATGAGACACCACCCCCAAGAAGAAGGGTGCTGGATATGAGGGATGGATGCTACACACTTTACTTATTTGGCACACTGGAGCCAGCCCTGCACCCCTCTGCCAAGGTATGGCTGCAGTCCGGCGGGGACCCAGGACGGTGCCGGGTTCCCCCAGAATGGCAGTGAGTGCAGCAGGACAGAAGCTGTAACATGGAGCCCTGAGAGGTAGAGTCAGAGCTGCGCAGACAATATGTAAGAGAAGCCTTCTAAAATTGCATAGTGGCCATCTCCCCAGGAACCCGATGTGATTTGGGATTGGGCTGTAGGGCAAGGTGCAGCCGGAGATGGAGCCCAGCACTGAGAGCAGCAGGGGATACTGCCTGTTTCGGACCTGACAGACTTCGACACCTGGAGTACAGGTGAGCTGCTGGGGACACAATGAGAAATAACATATCAAGAGAAAAACAGATTGTTTCATCCACATAGAAAACAGATCAAGGCAAGAGAATCTTGCAGTAGCCAACTAATACAACAAAAAACTGTAAAAAGAAGAAGGGAATCATTAAAACAGCAGTTAGAGCTAGACACAGAGTAGTTCTCTCATTCAGTATAGTTTATTCTTTTGCTGATGAAACATGTACATTTTGTTTGTGAATTGCATCTATTATCTTTGATTAGGCATAAGTAGAAAGTTTATATTCCATAAGCATAAGTACACTCAACAGATACTGGATCAATGCTGAAGTCATATAGCTATTGATAAAATTATGTAACTGTTGATTTGCTACTATCCTAATATATAGTCTTTAACTTATTCTCGTGAGTTGCCTTATAAAGTTGTACCGCTATTGATATTGTCAATATTCTAGAAGTGTAAGTATAAGAGTTTCTGATAATATGTAATGTAAGTTTGAGTAATGAATCAAGGCCAGGGCACAGACACATTCTGAAGTTAAATAGAAATTACACAAAAGATGTTTTTACTGGGTTTACTATCTTTTGCAAAGGGCCCTGCAACATTAGTTTATGAAAAGCCTTAGGCTGATGTTCTAGACTGTGAAAAGCAAAACTAAAACAGAACTTAGAAATGTATGTTCTTACTGTGATGTGATGTCTGAACATTTGTACAGCTGTTAGTCCTAAGTGAGATGATATGTGAATATGTTATAGTATCAATTTACTCAAACATATCTTTCCCGAGATGCTCCAACTTTGTAATTAAAGGAAAGGGGGAATTGTGGAAGGATAGATTGTAAGAAAATAAAGATAGTGCAGAAGATAGTCTCACACCTGAGGAGCTGCAGCTGCACTAATCACCAAAGATTAGGAACAGGCCTGCCCTTAAAAGGCCACAGCTGTGTCCAATAAGAAGCATGCTACAAAAGAGTGGGTTAGGTGGTTGAGAAGAGAGTTGGAATAGGTTGGCTGTGCTGAGAAGAGAGATGGAGTTTGTTGACTGTGCTTTGAAGGAGTCAGTGCTGTGAGGAGCTGTCCATGAGAAAACACCGAGGAGGTATGAGAGGTTTCACAATAAGATGACAACAGAAGTGTATATGGGAAGGCAAGAAAAAGAAACAAAAAAAAAAAAAAGAAAAAGAAAACAAACAACCCTACAAAAAAGTAGAATGAGAAGCTAGGGTTTATTCCTTCTGATAATTAACAATTCCCTTCTTTGCCGTGCTCCATTTTGTTTTGATTCCCATGAGGAGGAATACTGCAGAGGGCCTGTCTTTTTCATATGTGATACTTTGCTCCTGTTTATTGAACCATACTCTTTTTCTGCCTGACGGAGAAGTAGTGTGATACTCACAAGGTTTAGAAGCAGCACTCCTAATGTTATTTGTGTTAAGAACACTCCACTAGGAACCTCCACTCTTGTCCTTACCAGGTTCATCAATGCTAAATGCAGAGAAGCACCTCTTACATCAACTGCCCTTATAGTTTTTGTTCTTTTACCAAAAGATGTCACAGAACAGAGAAATCCAGAGGGTTAAATTAAGTCCTAGTGCAATTCTCAGGTTCAGAGAGTCATTTCCATAATTAATTTGATGTCTCTTTTATGTATCAATTATTCATCAATATGTACATCGAGTAGAAGTTACAAATATAATCTTGTGGACTCTAAAAAAACATACTTCCAATGGAACACTTCACTAATGTCTAGCAGAGACCTTGAAATAATTTTCTCATCATTTTCAAATGTTATTATTTGTTCACACACCTGCTTTCAAGTGGTTTTTAATATTCAAGAAGATAAATATTTATTTTAAATATCTATTGTTTATGATGGCAAAAATCAGAGCTTTAACATTTTGAGCTGACACAGTGTTGTTTTTTAACTACAGCCAGCCACTTGCTCACTCCCCCACCAAAGGGATCAGGCAGAGAACTGGAAAGGCAAAAGTTATGGAAATCATGGCTTGAGGTAAAGACAGTTTCATAGAGAAAGAAAAAGCTGCTCACTCAAACAAAGCATTGTTTTGCACATTCCAATTCAAGGAATTAAGTCATCATTTCCCACGGGCAGGCAGTGTTCAGCCATCTCCTGGAGAGCAGGGCCCCATCACACTAAAATGTACTTGGGAAGATACTTCAACTCTACAAATGTTCTCTCCTTCTTCTCCCCCATTTATATGCTGAGCATTATGTCCCATGGTCTGGAATATCACTTTGGTCAGTTGGGGCCACCTGTCCTGGCTGTGTTTCCTTCCAGAAAAGGCCTTGCCTCTGTGTAAGCCCTGCTAAGCAATAACAAAAAGACCTCTAAATTATCAATCCTGTGTTCAGCCCCTGTGAAAGAAATTAACTCTACCCCAGCTGAAACCAGCACATATAGTTAGCTTCCTGCTAAGGATCAGTCTTTCACACCTTCAAAGCAAATAAAGAATGTGATTATTATCATGATTTTGCATCATGGGCAGAAATTGTTCATAATGGCTTTTATAATCATGATAAACCCAGGAGAGTTTTGGCATCTAGTTGAAAGAAAAGGAAAATAGCTGTTCTAGAATTGACATTGCACAATCAGTACAGGTCATATTTTATGTTTATTTATGCATCATATATTCATACATATTTATTGAGAAATATGGCTGATTTCCGTCTCAGACTTCCATGCACATGTACCAGAAAAACATGGAAAAGATATTTGTATGACAATATCTGTGAGGAATCAAGCTGTGTTTCCTTCCCCGCTTCTTTTTTATTGGTTGGATTGATTACATTTAGGAGTATGACCTTTCATTTTGATGGTTATAGCACATCAAGAAATATTAATTAGTACCAGAATTTCTTGGAATTGCTTAGTTTTTATATAAAAACTAGGAGATAGATATACATCTGAAATAGCCATGAAAGACTTTAACATTCACTTTTTCTTTTACCTGCAAAAAGTACAAACTATCAGTACCACTTTTCTGTTTCATTTGTGTCTCACCTGGGGTGACTAAGGGGGAATAGTTATTCCCTTCACTGTGCAAAGCTGGAATGAGACTTCTGAGAATGTTCTGGGAGGATTCTGAGTTTTCTCCCTCCTTCTTGTCCCCTGGTGTTGTTCCCACTTCAGCCTTTTTGTTTGTTTGTTTGTTTGTTTTGTATTTCCCACTCTAGTATCCCTCCCTCACTTTTCTGACAGTTGTATTTCAAACCCATCAGTGGGAATTTCCTAAAGGCATCCAACTAACTTTGGCTGGCCCCTTTCCAACCCACTGTATCCTTGGGATATGAAATTCCTACTGCTTTTGTTAATTGTGTCATTATAGCACTTCACTGTGCTAGGCACAGTGAAAACTGTTAAAATTAAAAAGCCAAAGGTTCCACCTCTCCTTATGTCTTTTGTCTGGGCCCACTTGCTTTATTTTCCTTGACTGGTCTCATGCAAGGTGTGCAGAGGCATCTATTGGGAGAATGGAAGAAAATGGGAATTTCACAATAGGAATATTTCAAAATAGGACTATTCCTATTGTGGACCTTCTGAAGGTGCAAGTGCTGTCCAGAAATACTGAGGTAGAAATGGGTTTGAAACAAACCCAGAAATTTGTTCCTCCTTATGATGCACACCTCAAATTAATAATTCATTTTCACCTGCTTCCTGAATGTTTGGGGTTTTTTTTCTTTTTGCTACTCTTTTTGACAAAAATAAATTAGGAGTTTTAAGACAGGACTTTCTTGAATAAGTTATCACTTCAGTTTCATTATCGTTCTTTGAGTTTGCATTTTTTTTATAATGTATGGCTGCAATTTAAACTTCAAATGATATGATATGATAAAAATGTGAGAAGGAAGGAAGTATTTACAGAGAGATGGTCTTGAAACAAGCCCCAAAGAAATACATTCTGAAAACATGTTTGGATACTATTCCAAATATTATATTTGGTAGATTGCTTCAGTATGTCATCCTTTGCATCCAGCTTATCCTCCTCCAGTGACAGGAAAAAGCTGCCAACAGGATGAGAGCATATTTCTGTAATTTGCAGGGCAGGTCAGGCCACAGAAAAATTGCGGTGAATCTTGCTCTTCAATGTAGGCACTAGTCAGCCAAATATTTATACACAGGCTGAACATTATAGGTGTACTCAAGATTATTCAATGAAGTCCTTACAGGCTGACTGACAATGGAGCACTTGTTTGTCTTTGCTGTGAAGCATCAGTGCAGTTGGGTTGTGGTCCTATTCTTTCATTGCTGGGATTTTTAGGAGAGAAGCAGCTAAAAAAACCCAAACAACTTTAACTGACCTGAATCACACTCTGATTGCAACAATGCAATCATAGAGTACCCTGACCTGAAAAGGACCCACAAGGATCTTCAAAGTCCAGCTCCTGACTTAGCACAGGACAACCCTAAAAATTATATCATGTGCCTGAGAGAATGACCCAATTGTTTTTTTAAAATCAGACATGCTTGATACCATGGCTGCTTCCCTGGGGAGCCTGTTCCAGCTCCCAGCCACCCTCTGTGTGAACATCCTTTCCCTAACATCCGAACTAAACCATCCCTGACACAAACCATCCCTGACCCAAGGCTTTTGGGTCCTTCCACTGGTCACCAGAGAGGAGAGATCAGTGACTACCCCTCCACTTTCCCCCATGAGGAAGCTTTAGACTGTGATGAGAATTTCCCTCAGTTTCCTCCTCTTCAGGCTGGACAGACCAAGTGACTCCAGCCAGTCCTGGCTCCCAGGGCACTGCTGACTCATATTCACCTTGCCATTGTCCAGAGCTCACAGGTCACCCTCTGTGGAGCTGCTTTGCAGCCTCTTGTTCACAAGCCTGTGTGTACATTTCCCATATAAAAGTGTAAGGACATGCTTGAAAATTAATTAAAATGACAAATATTTGGCAAAAAATAAGATCATAAAACCAACAGAAATTTTTTAGAGCCACTTCCAAAAGTTGGTTAGATGATAGAAATAACTTATTTCTAACTTATATAGCCCACTTCTTATGATCTAACTCTATTGATAAGTGGAAGGATTTTTAAAATCTCTGCTAGTTTTAAGTAGTTTTCATGCTATACTCTACTATTCATAAGGTGCTGGAATGTGTTTATGCATTATTATTGTTAAATTTTAAATCAAAAAATAATTAGTCATGTTAGTTTTCCTCAAATTCATTTTAATTGGTCTGGCATTTTTTGAGCATCTTGTGTCTTTTGAATGTCAAATGCCTGCACCTGGTAAACCAAATGGAGTGATGTGCTGTATTGTTACTGCTTTCCAAAATCAAATGAACTTTGTTTTGAAACCTCCCTGCCACACAATCCTTTCATTTATCTTGGAACAAAATCATATTATTTTATTTCTGTCATATATTCTTACTAATGCCATTATACCCTGACTCCGCGCTCGCGAGCCAAGCAGAGATGGATTGCATTAGGACCCCGAGCCATTACTGTATGCACTCCCCCAGCACACAGCCCTGCTGAGTGAGCTCGCCCTTTTGTGGGACTGAGTTTCTGCTGACAAAGACCTAATGCCCTCAACACTGCAGAAGTCCTTCCTTACCCTTTGGCTGTGGGTGGGGTTTCCCGTGCTCCAAGAAGGAGATCTATTAGGTGCGGGCAGAAATTTTGCCTATTTGATTCTTATTTTGGAGTGATGTGCTAACAGTTTGGCTGGCTGGCTGGGATTTAGCATTATTTGAATAAAAATTGAGCATTTTTTTAAGAAGCAGGCTTTGCTGCCAGTTGTTCAGTTTCACAGTTCTAAAGGAACTTCCTGCATCTTCCCTATTAACATATATAAGCAGGAATAAAGCAAAATTCCACAAGACACAAAGTGAGGCTGGTCTAGAATGCTACAAAGGTTTTTTGAAGGCTATTCTGGTATCCAAACATCACAAGTCAAGCAGATGAGGAAGAAGGCTGCTTGTCTGAACAGGAATCTTTTATTGGAAATAAGGCAAAAAGGGGAAATGCATGTCCAGTGAAAGCAAGATTGAGTGACATGGGAAGAACACAGTAATGCTGCTTGTCACTGTAGGGAGAAGATTTGTGCAGCCAAAGCTTAAACTGGACCAAAATGTGAGGGACAATAAAATGACTTTTCTCAAATATATTAGTGGCAAATGGCAGTGAAAAAATAACATAAACCCATTAGAGGATAAGGATTGTCACCTCCCAAACAGGGACATGGACAGAGGTGTTTAACACCTTCTTTGACTTCGTCTTCAGCACGGATGATGGAATGGGGGTCTCAATGTGCAAAAATGATCAACTCCCAGCTGACCCTAGAAGTGTGCAGTCATCAGCTGCTGCAGCTGGATCCCTACAAATCTAAGGGCCTGATGGGATTCATCTGAGAATCCTCAAAGAACTGGCTGATGTCATTGCAAAACTTCTCTCAATGATTTTTCAGTGGCCTTGGGAATCTGTAAAAGTCCCAGATGACTGAAAGCTGGTGAATATTTTCCTGGTTTTCAAGAAGGGCAAAAAAGAGAACCACAGAAACTACAACCTGTCTGTCTCACTTCAGTGCCTGATAAATGTGGAAAACATTATTGTGGGTGGGGATTGAAAAATATTTGAAAGACAAAGCAGTCCTTGGCCACAGCCACCACAGCTTCATGAGAGGCAAAGTCCTGCTTATCAAATCTTACTTGCTTTTATTACAAGGTGACCTACCTACGTGATCGAAGGAAGACAGTTGATGTGGTCTTTTTGGATTTCAGTTAAATCTTTGTTACTGTCTCTCACTGTACCCTTCTTTCCATCCTTCCAGCAAACAGCTGGATAAACACATCCTGTGGTGGGTGAGCAACTGGCTCACAGGTCAGGGACAGTGGGTTAGAATGAGTGGGGTGACATCAAACTGGAGACCTGTGACCTGTCACAAGGGGTTTCTGCAGGGCTCTATTCTCTTCCCCATGCTCTTTGATTCTGCACCTGGGATGGGCCAGCCCTGCATGTACAGACAGACTGGGGAATGAGAGGCTGGACAGCAGTGCCATGGAAAGGGCCCTGGGGCTCTGGTCCATGGCAAGCTGAACATGAGCCAGCAGTTCCCTGGCAGCCAGGAGGGCCAAGTGTGTCCTGGGGGCATCAGGGACAGCATCAGCAGCCAGGCAAGGGAGGGGATTGTCCTGCTCTGCTCTGCCCTGGGGCAGCCTCACCTTGGGTGCTGGGGGAAGCACAATGTAATCAAGTTATGAAACTATTAGAAAGCGTCCAAAGGAGGGCAACAGAGATGGTGAAGGGCCTTGAGGCTAAGCCATGTGAGAGCAGGTGAGGTCACTTGGTCTGTTCAGCCTGGAGAAGAGGAGACTGAGGGGAGACCTCACTCAGGTACAACTTCCTTGGGAGGGGAAGAGAAAGGGCAGACACTGATCTCTTCTCTGTGTGACCAATGATAGGACCTGAGGGCATGGCCGAAATTTGGGTCAGGGTGGGGTTCAGCTGGCTATTAGAAAAGTATTCTTCACCCAGAGACTGAGCACTGGAACGGGCTCTCCAGAGAACCTGAGAGAGTTCAAGAGTCTGGACAATATTCTTGGGCACATAGTATGATTCTTGGGGATGGTCCTGTGCAGGGCAGTGAGCTGGGCTCAACAATCCCTATAGTCTCTTCCAACTCAGCACATTCTGTTATTCTGTGATAGTTTTGCATTAAACAAGGACTCAATCTTGAGGTATACAGAGGTGGCAGCAGCAAGTTCTATTACTGGGTGCTGATATCCAGGGCTATAGCAGCGTTCTTGGAGTCAGGGAAACCCAACAGAGAGCAGAGAGTCTCTGCTGAAGCTGGCAGCTCTAGCAAGGGATGCTGATGTAGCTTGGGCTTGCCAGTAGCAACAGACTCTGAGTAGAGTTGAGACCAGGGAGGCCAAACAGGTATCAAGAGGTTGCAGTGGTTTGTGCAGGAGGTCCCTCCACTCTGCCTGTAGTGCCACAAATGAGGGAGATGCTCTAGGTCCCTGTAAGTATGGTGGACACTCAGAGCTAGAACCAGTGTTTCTACAGAGAAAGCCACTGAGAGATCTTGTGCTTACACTCAGATGGAGTACATAGGGAAGGAGACAGTAGAGCCAGTAGGTTGTAATAAGACCCTTCTCCTAAGTACCTGCAAAAAATGTTTACATATCTGTTGCATAAGCTGTCTGAACTGAAGGAAATAGTTAAAAGGCTGTGTGCCATTTGAGGGGCCAAGATTGAGATAGACAAGTGGTTTTAGAACAATGTTCCTATGAGGGACACCACCAAAAATACAACAACTTATGACCCATACCAACAGGATTCTGCTTCAATATCCACCTTTTGATTTTTTGCAGTCAGGACTGGATATGAAGCTTTAACACATGAGCAATGTCAGCAAGGAGAAACTGCTAGAAACACACACAGTATTTCAAATGGAACAAGAGCACGTAGTGGTTGACTCTGTTACAGGGTACTGAGATATGTATCTGCTGGCTTGATAGGGAGTCACAAGGGGGATGCTGCCTTCCAGGAGAAAGTGTAAAAAAAAATTTTGACTACAAATCAATGGACCCTGAAACTATCCACTGACTTCATTGCAAGGCCACTCTCCATAATCTTAGAGATATCAAGGAGATTGAGGCATATCTGAGAAAAATGGAAGAAGGCTGATGTAACCCAATCGTATAATGCCACCAATTGTATCAATTGGCATTAATACCCCTTATATCAACAAGAAGGGCTTAGAAGAGGATCCAGAAAATTACAGGCTCATGTCTTCAGTCTTTGATAAAGTTATGGAATTAGTCCTCCTTGGGACTGTCACAAGTCAGATGTAGCATGTGACTGGAAAAGCCAGCATGGAATCACCAAGAGCAAACCACGAATGACAAACCTGATTGCCATCTATGACAGAATAACCTCATAAGCTGACATGGGAGTAGCAGTGGACGTGGTCTGCCTGGATTTCTGCAATGGTTTTGATAAGCTTTGTCAAAGTCTCCTCCAAGAACAGTTGCTGTGTTACAGTCTAGTGAAGTAGTCCATGCAGTGGGTGGGGAACTGGCTGACAGGCAGCACTCAGAGGGTGGTGGTGCCTGGCTCCTTTTTTACATTGGCAACCTGTTACAGATGGAGTCCCCAGGGGTCAGCTTTGGGCCCAGCACTGTTTGATATCTTTGTAAGTGATCCATGGTGGGATCCTGGCAAACCCTGATGAAAGTTTTCTGATGATACCAAACTGAGTGGGGAAAGGAAAGGAAGTTCACCCTGCAGAAAGACTTTTTCACATGGAGTTGCATAAAAGAGCCTCATGGGCGCAAGCTGTTCCTAGGGAGATTCCAAATGGATGCAAGAGGAAATATTTTCACAATGAGAGCAATCAGCTGTTGCAACAATATCCCCAGGTGCTTTCCCCAGTGTTGAAGACTTTAAAGATTCATGGAAACAGGGTGCTGGGGCATCTTGTCTAGACTGTGCTTTTGCCAAGATAGATTGGAACACATGATCCTTCAGTTCCCATTCCAGCCTGGGATTCTCAAAAGGAATAATCAGATAGAGAGCATGTTTTCAATTTCTGCTTATGCCTTTAGAAAAATGCATTCAGTTATTGAAAATATTTTTATATGTAAGTGTATTTACAGATTGATACTTTTATTAAAGAGAAAATACATATTGCCTGAAAGTCATAGTTGAATCTTTTCTTTTGCTTGTTTTTCTCTCCACAATTTTCCCAAGAATAACCAGGCAAAATCAGATTAAAATATTGAATGTAGCTCAAAAATACAGCTTTTTTTCTGCTCATATTTATGGTTAGATACCTGCTAATTTTCGCCTTTTATTTTGTTTAAGATGTTATTAAAAAAACTGCAAAACATTCAGAAAGCATGAAAACCTATACTTGATCTCTTGCTTCTCCTTGATATATTTAACATGTTGTACAGATTTAAAATTTTTTCTCTTTTGAAACTTTCCTTGAGTTTTTAACTTCCTGCCTAGCAATTGCTGGCTACTGAAGTGCTGAGCACAGCACTTACTGTGAACCAATAAAAAGTCAAAGACTTGATGTCAGGCTCTCTTAGACTTATTTAATCACTATGAGTGGAAAAGAAGACAGATTCTGATTAAGACCAGCTAAACCGATCAATAAAGTCCTTGAACTTGCATAAGTCACTACTGGTTACTTTCAATAACAGTGATAGCCTGTACCTAGGAAGAAATATCCTTCTGTTGGGATCTTTACATGTGAGGCATACATGTGGACAACCGCTGGATGCTCCTGTAAGAGGGAGCATTTTATTTCTTAACAATCCATTGCTGTTGCTCTTGGGGGTATAGCTTCAGCCAATTTTTTTTGCACTGAATCTCTGAGAAAACTGAACTGGAAAATGACACTTAGATTCTATATATGTACACAAAAGGAGACTAAATGTATAGTGAGCAACATGACAACCTTGAAATGTGCAATTTTCACTAATTCCATTCTTGATATACTAGTCCAAGCTCTAAAAGGGGAGAAGGTCAGGGTGGAGGTGCAGTACTTCAGGATCCTCTAGATCCATTGGATATGAGACTTAAACAAACAAGAAATTACTTTCATTGATTAAATGTAGATTGAATTAGTGGGAAAAAATGACAGGCCCTGCTAAGGTTGTGTCCCCTAGTCATTGTTTAACTCAGCGTGACAGATTCAATCTGCTCAGCCCAAAGGAAGGCCAAAGATGTCACTCACATACTCTGCACAATGCTACAGCCATAGAAGAGCAAAATCGAAAAGTTGCACTTTATCAACTCACAGCCTGGAGCCACTGTTCTCATTCGGGTTGTGTTAGCAGAACAATGAGCTACAGCAGGCGCAAGGCGCTCCACATAATAATTATAGGTATCCCACAGGCAAAGCTCTTGTTGCTTTTAAGACTTGACAGAATGTGTCTTGTAGGCATGACCTGGCAGATGGGGGACTTTTTTCTTTCATCTTTTCCAAAAAGCCACCCAGGAGAAAAATATAAAGAATCCTGATAAGGGATATATTTTCTCCTAAACAGGTAGGTTGATTACTATAAGCTGCTCTTCTTTTCCATTCACACTTTAAATAATTGGAGATTACCTTAGAGGAAGGAAGTCAAGTATAGCAACAGAAACAGGGATAGACCTTTTGCTCTATCCTGCTAATTTGTGTCACCTACTGCACTGCCTTACGTATTGATGGTAGAAAAAATGAAGCAGAAAATTAAGTCTGAAAGGCAGTTTTGTCCTGCTGTCACTTTGTACAACATTTAGTTCAGTTGACATGACACTGTGCCTTTTGTTACATAAAACTGTCACATTGTCCCCTTCTGGTTAGCCACAGTTGCCGACTAAATCAATAATGTCTGTCAAAACCGTCAAATAGTGAAAACAGCTAAAAATATCTGTTATAATAGATAATATTTTTAGGACCATTAAAAGATACAACAAAATTATGTTGCCAACAACATAAGAAAAAAAAAAAGATATCCTTAACAATTAGCACAAACTGAAGAAGGATGTGCTCAGATATATTGTCACGTCTGGGCATTTTAATTATTTCTTGCTAGTTTTTGATATTTTATAATGCTTCTAATCTTTAAATGTAGTTTATAATTGCTGAAGGACACTTAAAACATATAAGTGTATGCATTAGTTTTGCTAGGGTTGTTAGGTACTATTTGTTCTACTTCAGTTTTTAAAGATAAAACATAAACTACCAGCAGTCTAAAAGAGTACAGAAGAAATCCAATAGAAATCCAGAGACTGATTATCTTTTTCAGTCTTCCAGTCCTGCTTGGACCATGATGTGATACAGAAATTTAAGGACAAAAACACTTAGATTTGCAAACCATAGTCAACATCTTATAATTGTGGTCTTTTTATCTTCCATCATTTCAGACTGAAATTTTCCAGATGCTTTTTTGTTTATAGTTTTAACCCAGTAACTCTGGTAAACATGTAATTTGGCTAGAATGTGGAAGAGAAGATTTTTGCCCCAAAAAGACACAGTTTGGCCAAAAGATATCACAGTGATGGTATGTGAGACTGAATTTCTTGCCTGGTTAGTCCTGGAACTTCCACAGCCAAATTTGCCTACTGTTCCTCCAAACAGCCACAACAATTAATATCAGTGCCATCCATATATCTTTCAAAACATCGTCCTTTTGTTTATCATATATTTTTAAGAGTGTTACTTGGACTTAAGAATTAAAACACTGTGGGTTGTGTGGTTACTTCAGATTCTTTCAGGAAGACCCAAAAGGAAATGTGGGACTGATGTAAGTGGTCTCAATTATGTCCTGTTTTGTAGAGAAAAACACATGGATTTGAAAACCTTTTGTAATTTTTTAATCCGGATAAAGACACTCCTGAATTTTATGCCTTCAGTGTCTTCACAAATCTAATATCAGCCCCATCCTACTAACTAATTTTCTTTACCTTTACATTTTTTATATGTGCTTTGACCACATACAAGTTGAAGAAAAAAAGAAAGAATAAGAAAAAAAATCTTTCAACAGATCCAAGAACTCCTCAAAGCAAATTGAAATACATTTAGAGGTTGTCCTGTGTCAATAGATGACAACAACTTAGGAATTCCAGTTCTCTTATTTTTCAGCTCAAAAACTTTTCTCTATAGATTTTTAGTCACAGAATCATAAAATAGATTGGATTGGACAGGACTTTTTGTCATCTAGTTCTAACTCCCTCTGCAGTGTGCAGGGACATTCAAGGAGATCATGTTGTTACAAGTCCTGTCCAGCATGACTTTGAACATTTCCTGGGATGACACATCTATGATCTCTTCAGTCAGCCTGGTACAGTGTTTCACCACTCTCATTGTAAAATATTTCAAAATTCCTTTCACTATTTTTCAGTTCTGTAAATGTGGAGCTTTTAATTGTGTACGCTCAAAATTTATATATATGCAAATATCTTTTGTTTATATACCAGTAAAATTATATTAATAGTTTAATTTTTAAAGTATATTTTACTTAAAAGTTTTGAGGGTACTTACCCCATCATTTAGATGCAATTCTGGTTTCTCTAAATTCATTTATTTACTTTAATGACCTGTGAGATTCCTTACTATTGAGTAAATTAATTGGAATAATTCTCAGTCTGAGAATGTCATAGGTTATATTTGTAAACTTGTAAGGTAGAATAAAGTGTTTAGGTATTTATATTCTCTATACTCTGATTAAGATTTTCAATATACTGTGGTAAATCACCCTTATATCTCGCAAAAATAATTAAGTAGACTTTTCAAATTACAGATTTAGTTCATAGATTTTCAAGGTTTAAGTCAGCACAAAGACAAAAATTTAATTATTGTGAACTGATTTCTGCTATTTCCCAGTGCAGCAGAAAAGAAGAAAATCCTATGACAAGAAAACCCCAACTGACAAGATTTCCTTTCACTTGATTTAATATTATATTTTAGCATGTATATTGGAGAATTAAAATTTTGAAATATTAGTATGCTACTGACACAAATAAAGTATGTTCAGAAAAGTGGAGCAAATTCTCTTCTAGATGAGACGATCTGAAACATTCTCTCTCAGTAGCTTGGAACACTAAACAAGGAAATGACTCAACTTTTTACATTTTTTTTTTTTTAATCTCTTGAAAAGAACCTGAAATGTTGCCAAATCAGTTTTCAACAATGTCTGAAAAAAGCAAACTTCTGTATTCTCATAGAATACAGGGGTTTTTTGGACCACATTCTATAAAACATGGACTATAGACTGATATTGATGAATACAAGCAGAAATTTTGGCCAGCAAATTTCCCAGTGTAGTTACATATTTTTTTGCAAGTCCACAAGTCCATGCTCTACAGTTTTCCTATGAAGATGTCTGACATTCCTTCCTGTCACTATTTTTCTTTCAGCATAAATTCAAAAGTGAGGTCTAACACCACTTCAGAAAGAAAAATTCTCTGGGGGAATCTTCACAGAATTTCTGTCTAGCGGAGTTAAGTAGTTATTCTACCTTTTTCTTTAAAGTATGAGATAAACAAATTGAGTTCCCCCTTTTACCTTCTGAAAGGGTAAGTGGAACAACTGGAACAACTCTTCATTAAGAAGTTGAATTTCAGCCAAAAAGAAATGAGTAAGTTTTCAATTCTGATTAGTCCTGTGGTGAGAGTTGAGTGAGCTGAGAGCCGTCTTTCAGTTCTACTTACTGATGACAACATTAAAATTTTCAATATTATGAGGTACTTTGACTCCTTGATTACTTACTTATGCTGCTTTTTAAAGGCCTCACGTGTCACCCAGAAAGCATCCATATAGAAAACACATTCAAATTGAGGAGATGCTTTCTTATTGCCCTTATAAGGAAATCTAAATAGTTTATGTGGCCAAAAGATCTATGGTTTTTGCACAAGGAGTGCTAATGGAGAGCTGGGTTGTCCCTAGGACTGACAGAGCTGTGCTCAGGAATGGGAAGGAATGATGTCCCACTTGCCCATGCCTTGAGAGCATTGTGGCTCTGGACACCTGTGATAAATTAATCAAAGTCCTAATGAACAATATTCTTTCCCCATCAGCAGATGGATGGGGAACACATAAATGGCTCTACATGACCAGCAGGCTCTCCAAGTGAAATTCAAGGAGTAATCTACAATCTCTGAAAGGGTGTAAACAATTTAAATAGTCTTCTCTTTCCTGAATGTCTGCCAGATCTGGAGAGGGATTGGGGAGGAAAAGAAGAACTAAAAACCAAAACCAAAGCCAAATCAAAAAAAAACCAACTTCCTCTGCTGCCCCCTACCCCACCTCTGGAAAAAAAAGGACCTTTAAAGATTAATTTGTTTCATTTCTTATTTAAAATACGACAGCCTTTGTCACTTCTTGTGTTTTAAATAAAAACCATAAATGGATATGGGAAATTAATTGGTAATTTTTGATTTTCTAGATGAACTACAGCCCCTTATGTTGACATGCTATTTTTAAGCCTTGAAGTCTGTATGTGTATGTAATGATGAGAAACACTAAAGATGACTCCAAAAGTCTTAGACTAGGCCTAAGAGCCTTAAAGAAACCATTCTGTAAATGTTTAATCCATTGTTTGAATATTTTGATAATATGTTAAAAATTACTGAAAATTTTCCAACACAGTGCAAATATTCCAACAAAGAATATGTCTACTAGAAATAGAGGACTGAAATTTTGTGGTTTTCAACTTCCATCAAGAGTTTCAATTTTGGTCAAAATAGTTGAAATTTTATTTTAAAAAAAGTGTAGTATTTCTATAGCACATTTTATTGAATTACCTTTATACTGCAAAGCAAGAGGTCTAGTCTTCTTCGCATGATTATCTTTCTCATTTCATACTTAACATGTCAGAAACTCACCTTCAGAGACTGTTGTCTTATCTATCAATCAAGATTCATTTGAGTAAACTTTTTTTTAAAATTTTGTTGTGCTCTATGTCATCATCTTGATATTGTTATCCATTATAGTGAATCCTCAAAGATGGTAAACCTCTACCCCTAGACAGGTTAGTAGTTGCTCATGTACCAAGAAACTTGGCAAAGCAGAAACAAGTTTAACTGATTAAATTAATGTATTATGAGCTAAGCTAAATGACATAAAATGGATAACAGGAATACAATCACTGAAGGGAAGCAGTGGGGGTATCTAGGCAAGTGTAGAAAGGAACTTGGATGCCAAGACTATTAATCTTTTTCTTTATTAAAAATATAGTGTCCTTGCTGTTTATGAGTACTTGTGGCATGGAAGAAAGGAGTATTTTTTAAAATGTTTGATCTTTTCTTCAGCTGCAGCAATCTTCCTGACCTCAGTAGTGACAGAGCTCTGGAGCTGTCAGGATCATTCCAAGCAAGAAGGCAGCTCAAAGCATTGAGTCACAGCCTGTGTCAAATATTAAGCACCAGCGTAAAGCCATTTATGAATCAGTTCAGGCTCAATAATTTTTCAGGCATTATTTTGCATGTAATTATGAATAACAAACATACCCAAGAAAATTTCAATTTATTTACAGATTTCACCATTTACAAGCAACATAAAAGCAACACTTTTCATACACTTTTTTTCATTTTGAGATGCACAACATGCTCAGTTTATAAGCAGCACCAACATGGTCTATCTAAAACAAAACTCTCATTAGTTGATCTTCAAATACATTTTCCTCATATTTTCTTTTATTTCTTTGTAGGTATTTTTTATGCATAACATGGCAACATTTTTTAAAGAACATTCTGTTATGCAGTAATTTAAGACTGGAACTGAGGAGAGAATGGTTGTTTCATTCCATGGGTTTGAGTGAAGAAATTTACCATTTTTGTACACAAGAAAAATTATTCAGCTAAGGTGATATTGAAATCACAGTGAGGATTTTTTTCCCTATTCAAAGTAATTTGCCATTTCAGTCTTCTTTCACAAACAGCCATGTATGTCTTCAACATGCTTCATTAGTGATTCACCAGTACTGAACCTCTGCAGAAAAGGACATGAAAAAAAAATTTGTAGTAATATCTTTTAAACACAGTTGTAAATTCTTGCCCACAGCAGTGTTCCAAAAGACACTTTTACATTTTCAAACAAATAATTTTTACAAGAATGCTTATTTATTGTGAGCAAAAAATACCTTGACAAGTGGGCCCATGGAAATCTCACGGATTTTAACAAGACAAGGAGCAATGTGCTGCACCTATGTTAGTGTAACTCCTGCCTGGGGGATTAATAGATTGAGAAGAGCTGTGCAAGATGGACTTGGGGGTGCTGTGGGTGAGAGGCTGCACATGCCCTGCCATGGCACTCACAGCCCAGAGAGCCAAACGTGTCCTGGGCTGCATCCAGAGCCCCGTGGGCAGCAGGGCAGGGAGGGGATTCTGCCCCTCTGCTCTGGTGAGACCCACCTGGAGCACTGCATCCAGAGCTGGGCTCCCAGCACAGGAGGGACAGGGACCTGTTGGAGACAGTCCAGAGGAGGGCCACCAAATCAATTAGAGGAATGAGACATCTCTCCTGTGAGGATAGGCTGAGAGAATAGGAGTTTTTCTGCCTGAAAAACTGAGGATGGCCTAATTACAGCCTTCCCATACCTGAAGGGAGCCTGCAAGAATGGCAGAGCAGGACTTATTAAGAAGAGATTGTAGTGACAGGACAAACCTACTGAAGGAGGTTTAGACAGATATTAGGAGAAATTCTTTACTGTGGGGTATGAGGCAGTGTCCCAGAGAAGCTGTGGATATCCCATTCCTGGCAGTGTTCAAGACTAGGCTGGATGGAGCTCTGAGCAACCTGGTCTGGTGGAAGTTGTCCCTGTCCATGGCAGGGGGATGGCAACAAGATGATCTATAAGGTCCCTTCCAATCCACACTATTCTCTGATTCTGTGATTCCAGTTCTATCCTACTTATTTGTATGCCGGAGATTGGTCAGCCTCTAAAAATATACCTCTCCATGAGATTAGCAAGCATCCAGACCTCAAAACTCTCATGGGCTATACCAACCCTCTTTAGAAAATGAAAATATTCTACACCATCATTGTAATGCTTATTGACTCCATTTGTTGATGATGTAAAGAAAAATAAAAACACATAGAGGAGGAATTATAAAGACTGGAAGACATTATGAGCAGGATAGCCTTTTTCACATTCAGAACTGAACCTTTCCACCGAAAGAGAAACACTTTGAACCTTTTAGTTACTTTCTCTCTAGTCATTAATACAGACTTCATAATTTGTATGTCTAGAGCACTGAACAGATGGCACTTGAATCTAGTCTAAGCTGGTTTTAACTAATTTCTGCCAATCAGCAGGGCCCATTTCCTTCAGTTATGATAAGCAGTAATGATAAGAAGGCAACCTTCTAATTGACTGTGACATACAGGCATCCTAATACTTTTATCTCTGTCAGCTCAGAGATTTTTCTCAAGACATATTTCTCTTAGGTATTATTTGACACTGAAAAAAAAATAAATGCACTTAGTTGTTTGTCTTATTGAATATTTACAGTGTAACTGAAAAATAACTATGATTTTTCTCTGAAATCAATGCTTTCTGCTTCTACAATTACCTTTCCAGTTTCAGCTGTGCACAAACTCTGGAGAGAAGTGGGTGTGTGAGTAAACAGTCTTCCATAGCCTAGTGGTTCTGGCATTCATGTAAACATGGAGGGTCTCCTGGGGTGAACTTCTGCTTCCACTACCATTTATGGTTTTTGTGGGTGGATGTTTTTCCTCAGTGGCTGTGTCACTTAAAATACACAAGAGGATCTGAGGGCAGAGATCAGAGGTAAGGTCTTCCTCTTCCCATACCAAAACACTCCAGTTTAAAGAGTAAGACTCAGTAGCTAGCTTTCTGGCCTGCAAAATTCTGAATGTTTGTGTGCAGAGTTATAAATAGAAGAAGGCAGGTGGGGAACAGCCTTCCAAACACAACTGCTGTTATTTGGTGCTCCAGATATGTTTATGTCACAGAAAAAATGCTGAGATTCTTTGTTCCTATCAAAAGTATAGTGTTGGAAGAAGAACCAGAATCTCAAAGATGGGTCCCCAGTTGAAATTGGGCTTGCAGGACCAAGGAATAGCTGAGTGGAGGATTTTTCAAAACTAGATCTTGGACAAAATTAGTCAAGGCCTTTCTTACATCTTGCCCTTACTGGGCATGAAACAGAATTGAATCATGAAGGAACACATGCTTAATTTGAAAAATTTTGTTATTGATAATTTTCTAAGCTGTAAAAAGGCCAATGCCTTAGAGATCCTGAGGTTTTTACGAAGTTTTTAAAGGTATATTGGACACAGTGGCTATGAGTATGATACTTGGATAATCCCAAATTTTTAATTAAGTCTGCAAGAAAGAAAATCTCAACTGAGCATATTCCTTGCAAACTCATATTTTCGTCTGTGTAATGCACAGACAAAATATGTAATTTGTGCTAAATGCACTATTTTTGTAAGGTTTAAATTGCCTTTTACACTGTTCTGATTTGCTGATGAACCTTGCTTCCTAACCCTACTTTGTTTTAATCCATTTTCTAAAATTGCATCTGCAAACTTATGTATATTTTTTATGCTTTTTCCTACCATGCTACCTGTACTGTGCTATCTTTTTAATATATAAATTAAAAATAAAGGGCTATTTTGAGGTACAGCTTTAGTTATCAGTAATGGAACACCTACAGAGCAAAGTTTTGGACCAGTTTTGTGCATTCTTCCTTTACAGAATAGTAAGATGCATCTTATCTATAAATGCATTCATGCAGTGATGGATTTTATTACTTCCTTGTGTGGAATTGAGCAATTATGATCATCTTGATCTTAAAAGATGTTCAATAACCAGAGGTCTCAAGGGATCTAACAGAAAATGCTTAGCATCTCTCAATATCAGTCCCTGCAATGTAAATTGTCATATTGGACGAACTTAATGTCACTGTAGGAATTATTTCTAGTTCTTTTCTTTATTTCCTTAACTATAAAATTTTGCGGTTTTGCAACTCTATTAGCCTTCTGTATAAAAAAAAATTACCATACTAAATATACTTTGCTTGGTTGAGGTTGCTTGTTTCATTTTCCCAAATGCTCTCTCCTGACGTTTGAGATTTTTGCTTGTTTATCATTATTCACATAATCTTGAAAGCAATGCTGTCTTGAGTTTCATTGCATATTTCTTATTCAGTTTTAACTATGTTGATCTTAATGTTATTCTAATCTGCCTCACTTTATATTATCAATTCAGTAAAGCAAGAGTGTATATAATGCATGCTCCCACAAGAAAGAAACATTACTAACTAATTTGACAAATTAAGTGGATATTGCTTGCTTCCAGCTCGTTACTACTCTATAATATTAGGGAAAAGTGAATACTTATTAATTCCTGTTACGAAGGATCACTTGCCCTCCCTCAGTTTGTAAAAATAGGCATGCATTTCAGGAAATCAGGTGTTTGGTATTCAGGCATTCATTTGTATGTATTTTATATATGCATGCATGTTTCTGTCTCTGTGTACAAACACACATTTGTATATAGAGAGATATTGATCAATAGATAGATACCTGCATTGCAAAGCATGCAAACACTGTTCCCTGGGTATTGCTATACTGATATAGGGTACACATACTATATATATACTGCACTGCTTCCAAATAATATTTGTCATGTTCCAGATGCTTGAAATGACAGTCTTTGTGTATAATATGTCTCCAGCACAATTTAGACTACCATACGCTCATTTGCCCTCAAGTGGGCCTATTTAAAGTATAATTGACTGCCCTGGCAATTATTGTGAATAGCAGCTGTCTACTGGTAAAAAAAGAGGCATATATATAATGACAGAGAAAGGATCAAATACAAGCAATAGAAAAAGAACATAAAGAAATATCTATATAAGCTATTTTAAACCAGATTTTATAGTGGAAAGCCACGAGGCCTATTAGCCATTTCCAAGTAAGGACTATCAAAAAATAAAAGAAAGTACTCAACTATTTATGAAAGGCAGCTGGGTCTACCCTAAATATAAAACTGGAAAATGTTTATTTGTTCGAAAATTGTTACAGCTACCCCACTTCATTTATTTTCATTAACTGTGTTAGGTTTTGATGAAACCTTTGTTGTATCATGTACCTTCTGTTTCAGACAAAAACACCTTGCTTTGTTTTTCTCCTAAATAGCTACATAATTAGATGGATTATTTCATGTGTCTGTGCGTGTGTTTGCTGAAGAGAACAAGCCAGATAAATTAGCACTTAGCAGAACACACAATAGCACATAATATGTCCTTGTGTTTCATATAAAGCTTTATTTGTCATTCACGGGTGGTTGGCAAAACTGACTTTGCTTTTGAAAATGACAGGTGGTACTCTGGTGCTTTCTGTATGAAAAAGAGAAACAACCTTCACCAAAACAGTGTCTCTCAATAGCTCCTGTGATTTAGTATTCAATCCTGGACTTGTGTTTCCTCTAAACTTTTGTTTCATTTGCATCCCTTAGGTCTGACATCATCAAGCCAGTTTAATAGTTGAGATTGTGTGCCACAAGTTACATTGAGTCCCAAAAAGACCTTCTTTCCTCGAGGCCTGATTATAAGACAGGTGAAGTTCAGTATATTTCAATAAGCTCTGCATTCCATGTCAGGAATCAATAGCCCTCCTCCTTTCTTTAGGGGTTATTAAATTGCAGCTGTAACATTAGCCTTCTTTATCTAATTGATTGTCTTTTCACAGGACTGAGAAAATCAATAGCAGTCAATGGGACTGCCCTGTTTTTCCTTAATAGATGTTTTCTCCTAATTGGCTGCCTGGGTGGCTTCAGTGAGCTCAGTATGTTTTCAGAAGTCCACAATATGTTGCAGTTCTTGTAAACTATTTTGCCATGTGCAACGGTTATTGATTTTATAATGAAATCTAGAAAATTCAATAGCAATCAGGAATATAGATCAGGATTCCTAGGTACATTAAAGCAAAGGGCAAACTCGGTTTGCTACCACTTCAAGCTGTGATCCAATTAAATATGTCATTAAAGTATTATGGTAGCTAAATACTTTCTCAAAAGACAGTTGGTCATCTCTTCAAAATTTCATATAGAAGAAAAGGCATCAAAAGGTTTTAAAGTTTTTTGACCATGATGTCCAAATTATAGTTAAGTTTAAACAGTAGATAAAAGTAAGACTATAGAACATTTTCAAAACCATGCTGATCATCGAGTTTTGTCTATCTTGACCTCTTGAAATATTCAAATAAGATGCCTACTAGAAAATCAAGTTAGAGAGAGAAGGGGTGAGGTAGGTCTGGAGTAACACTCAACGCTACCCAAATTATGCATTTGACCTTTGTTGAAAAGGTCAGCATGTCAAATGCCTTATTCTCAGAGTCCACTCAACACTTAGAAACTCACTTCTGCCTTCAGACAAATTTTGGAAGTGGCTAAATTTCATGTGCACTTATTTAATGTCATTTCTCTGTATTATAATTCAGCTCAAATTTTCTTCTATACCTTAGTGGGTTATCTTTACCTTGCATGACTGTCAGACAGAACAGCAGCATCAGCAGCACATCAATCACAGTGTGCAGATATCAGCAGTCAGTGGTGAAAATAGCAGAAACTGAAATGCAGCCTACATTATAAAAATTTGTTACTGACTTAAGACTTGCCCTGCATTAAGGCACTATATTTTTGCTATAAAACTCACCGGTTGTATACCATTAAGGAGTGACAGCAGCTCAAGTTTCTCTGATAATGGCAGGAGCTCAACATTTCTCTATTGAGGAGAGGAAATTAATTTCATTTAAAGGATAGGAAATTTTTCACATATCTTTGTTTTCTAATCGGCAAAGTGAAAGAAGAGAAAATAAAGGAGAAAGAAAATTCCACGTCACTTTAATGACATATAGAATACTATGTCTCTGATTTTCTTCCTTTTTACCTCTGTTGTCATTGTTGGTGTTCTAAGTAAACAAACCAAACCCTTTTTCCTTATTTCCCATTTTCAGCAAAGGGCTCTTTAGTGAACTGCATCATCCTGACTTGGCAAGATTTTGGATGCCTAAAGAGAGAACTACTTACATAGAAAGGTACAGTGATGAAACAAGTTTATATCTATACACAAAAGTGTGGTACTCAAATAGTGTACCATCAAAAGGAAGTAACATTAATGGACACATGAACTATAAATATAAATCACCAGCATATTCTAAAATCACAGAAAAGATTTTTCTCTTAGAATATATCTATCACAAACATTACATAAACCTGTAATTAGAAATATTGAATTCCCTATAAATGCTCCAGTTTTGTATGAGTGTGTCAGTATTGTTAAAATGAATGAAAATTTTTATCTGTTCTGTAATTTGTGTTCGTCTATAATGCAGAACCGCATGGATGATTTAAGACATTACATAATACTTGAGAAAAGCCAACTCATATGTATATCCATATTGAATCTGACAACTGCATAGCCTGTGTAATAAGAGGTATTTAGGAAAAGTCCTGGATATGCAAAGTAGTGTCCCTTGAACATGCTTTAGTCAGAAGGAAAATGTTTGTAAACATGAAGTAAAATATCTTTGATTCTACCCCAGATTTCTTCTATTCTGCATACAGATTAGCTAAATAATTGTAGATCATCTGTCTGTATAAAGAGTTTTCTTATACTTGCCACAGTGTTCTCTGTGCTGCTAGTTCCTTCTTACCAATCCAGCACACAAACTGTGTATCTTTTGTGGCTGTTGGGAAACCATGACAGATCTTCATGCAATCTGTCCCTGGGACCTTGCTGAACCTTTTGGGCACACAGAACATGTCCATTTGCCCAGCTGCAGGAAGTGTGAAATGGCTTAGTGAAGCAATTGCTCCTTTGAATTCCTTTTTTATTTGGGCTACATGTCAGTAAGAAATCGGGAACCTGACCTGCTGAGATGTTGGAGAGAAGTTAAGTCTCTTCAGCATATTGCAATTACAAGTCCTGATGTCCTGGCCAATGGCACACAGAAGCATAAACTTGCTAATTGCTTTGTGGCATTACTGCCTTTAGGCCCAGTGTAGCAGAAAGGCATGGCAATCCTTAACATAAATCATTCTGTTATTCCTGGTGGAAATTTAATTCTAAACCAAAGGGAGTTTTTTTGTGGTCTCTGTTAGAATATAGAAAAGTGTAAGCACAGCAAGTGAACACCAAGCAATTAAGTTAGAAAAAGGTATATATAGATTTTTTTTTTTCAAAACTCAGTCCAATTTATGGGCCGGGGGAAGGGGGTGAGGCTGGGGAGGAAGTCTTCTATTCATTGCAAACTTAATTAGGCCTGCAGTTAATGTGGTCAAAGCAAGAACAACAAATATGAATCAGATTTGTTCTCTGTCCAGCTCATGACATAACTAACTGAATGTAGGCCAGAACTCATCTAAATTGTTGCTAGCAGCACACCCATACAGTCTCAAATATGCAGAGAAATGATGCTTGCTTCATACACTCCTTGCTCTAATTATGGATTAATATGTTTTCAATCTCATTAATTACTAGAAGGATCACAAGTTAAAGATGGTCAATTTCACTTGGATGAATATGTATCTTGTATAGCTATGATACTTGAATATTTCACTTTTCTAGCCTCATCTGGCTTTATTATTTGATTATGTTTCACCTCCACATAAATTCTTGGAATCATGTAGGAAGGGATATTTTAGTTAAATGCATATTTTCTGTGATTTAAACATTTGCCTTTAGATATCTCTAAAACCTGAAATTTCTCATAAGACAGGAAGGAAGCATCAGAGAAATTGAAAAGAAAATACACAGACGGATAATACAGGCTGGTTTTTATTGTACCAGTAGAGAGACACACACTGCAGCAAATACCAAAAATCTTGGCATTTTTTCATCGTCTCAGAAAAAAAATCCCTTTTCATTATAAGAATAAAACAAAATAAAAATAAATGTCTTCTAATTACATGGTTAAATGTAAAAGGAAGAAGTCATATACATTTTATTACCTAAAACTTCCAGGAATTTTTCCGGGTATTACAATAATGGAATAATTTTCCCTTCAGTGAGACCTACTTGAATTTCATCAGAAGCATCCATTCAGTAGCAGTAGTGTTATGACGAGAATGGCTCTGCTGTTAGCATTCCTGAAGATTCTCAGTATGGAATCATGCCACAGAATCAGAGAATAGCATGGCTTGGAAGGGACCTTATAGATCATCCAGTTGCAATCCCTCTGTCATGGACAGGGACAACTTCCACCAGACCAGTTTGCTCAGAGCTGCATCCAGACTGACCATGAACACTGCCAGGAATGGGACATCCACAGCATCTCTGGGCAACCTGGGCCAATGCCTCACACCCCACGGTAAAGAAATTTTTCCTAATATCTAATCTTAAACTAACATCTTTCAGTAGGTTTGTTCTGTCACTACAATCTCTTGTTAACAAGTCCTGCTCTGTCATTCTTGCAGGCTCCCTTCAGATATGGGAAGGCTGCAATTAGATTGTGCTGAAGCCTTTCCTTTTTCAGGCTGAACAATCCCAGTTCTCTCATGGGAGATATGCTCCATCCCTTCATCTTTGTGTTCCTCCTCTGGACTGTCTCCAGAGGTCCCTGTCCCTCCTGTGCTGGGAGCCCAGCTCTGGATGCAGTGCTCCAGGTGGGTCTCACCAGAGCAGAGCAGAGCAGAGCAGAGCAGAGGGGCAGAATCCCCTCCCTGCCCTGCTGCCCACGGGGCTCTGGATGCAGCCCAGGACACGTTTGGCTCTCTGGGCTGTGAGTGCCATGGCAGGGCTTGTGCAGCCTCTCACCCACAGCACCCCAAATCCTTCTGGGCAGGGCTGCTCCGGGGCTGTCCATGCCCAGCCTGTGCTGATTCCAGGGGTTCCTACCCAGGTGCAGCACCAGCAACTGGCCTTGTTAAACCTCATCAGATTCGCAAAGGCCACTTCTGGAGCTTGTCCAGGTCCCTCTGGATGGTATCGCATCCTTTAGGTTTGAAACACAAAAATGTGAGTTAGCTGTGTAAAGGAATATAAATTTTCATGTAGAAATGTGAGCTTCCTGGAACATTAGGTGTGTTTATTCAGTATTTTAGTCCTGTGACTCATATGCTTGACTGGAAACCTATTCTGCCTGCAAAACAGGCAAAAATATAGAAGATGAGTCTTAAAATTAGCATACTAATAATATTACTGTTTATAAAAATGTAACCTGGACATATAAAATACCTTTTTTAGCATGGTCAATGAAAGAGAAACCTTGGTTTAAGAAAAAAATAATGCCTTGTGTGGGATCCTGAAATATTTCAAGTGTCAACAAGGGTTTCTCCTAACTTGCACCTTCCTTCATGCCTTTCTGATAGAAAAGCCTATTTCAGCTACATGCAAGAGTACATAATTCTTGATAATGTGCCTTCATGTGCACAAATAAACTCAGTAATTTTTCTTAGAATTCTTAAAAGTGCTAATGGAATTTGAACAAGATTTTACTGTAAATTATATGAAATATTACATTTTACAGTAAAATTATATGAAAAAAGTGTGATAAAACTGTCAATTGCTATTACAGTGAAAATGTATATCACAAAATAATTGATTTTGAATTTTTTAAAATTTACCCTAACCATTTGTTTAAAAAATAATAGCTAAGAATTTACTCACAATTTCTGTTTGTGACAATATTAGCTTTTTCACCATATCATTGTAAGAACTAATTAATATTGATTCATATTGTACTCCAGTATTTTTTCACTTTTCAGATAACACTCTGTTCCTAGTGTTCTCAGTTACTGTCTTAGAGACATCTCTGCTAAACAACAGACTTTCTCATGGAAATTCCTAGGATATGCCCTTTCTGATATTAATCACAGTCCTTCATCTATTTTATTCTATTGCTTCTGAGTATATTTATGCAAAAGTCAGATTTTTCTAACATGTAGATAAGAATATAAATATTGCATAATTTAAACCAGAGACCTTGTTTTTTCAACCACATTTTTCACTTAAATTTTTGTTTGTAATAGTCACTTAATATTTAAGTCACAGCAGAATATGATTTATTTAATCTTGGACTTTGTATTTCCACAGTAGGCTATAGATGAAAAATAAAATCAGGTTTTCACATTTAATAAGTGATTGTTCCAGCTAGCTATTTTCATCTGGAGGGAATATTGCTTCAAGTGCCAATTTGCTATACTTCTGCTACAAAATCAAAATGGTCCTTAAGGAAGTGAACACTGCATCAGGGCCAAATATAGTAAAGGATTTAAAGGAAGCAAGACTAGGACAGAAGTTAGACACTGAACTTTTAAATTATGGTTCTATTCTGAGTTGCTAGTTGTCTCTGGAGGTGCCTAAATCTCATAAACTACTCTGTGGCTTTGATGTTTCCCAGTCTCCCAGCTTTCCCTCAGAGCGGCTCCATTTGTGTGCACCTTTAGAGAGTGAGCCTAACACTCCCTAAAAAGATTTGCGTCTTTTTAAAGTAATGTTGTGTCAGACATTTTGATCTAAAGTACAACCAAAACAAAAGCTGGTTTTGCAGCTCAGTGGATCAAGTTTTTATTTCAAAAAGAACAAAAAGAAAGACTCCCCCTTCCACCTCTCCCCTCACAAATACAGCTAGACACACAGATTCAATCTCACTCCCCTGCTGTACTTCAGTTTCTACTAAAGCAATCAGAATGCAAGCTGCCTGGCAGATATACCCCTTCTGTTTAAGATGTGCCACGGTGTAGAAGGAATTCAAGATTTATTCAGCCAGAAAGAGCTCACAAGAGTGTGATTCTCTAGCCCTATGAATAGGGCACTCATTTGTGAGGTAAGGGACCACAGCCCTGCTCACAGGACTGCTTCTGTATTTTATCCAATGACTACTTAATGGATGTGCAAGCCCAAGAGAGCAGGTAAGAAAGCAGATCTTCCACTCAGCAGATGAAGGCTGGCTTTTATGTTCTCTATGTAAGGATAATGAAGTGGTTTTTTTACCCCTTACATCCCCATGTGGAATGCTCACAGTCAGAACACGATATGGACAATAATAATTGTATGCAATAACACACTTTTTAGTCTGCACAAGTTCAGACTCAAATGTGAATCACATTATAAATAATTAAATCTAATAAAGCAAGACAGAGCAAAAGAGAACTGAGCTTCTGTCCTGCAGCAAGATCCTGCAAGCTTTTGTCTTAATAATAGTATACTCGTGCCTATACACACTACCTGAAATATCTCCCCTGGAAACAGGATCTCTCTAAGGTGATTTCATGAAGCAGAACCTGAAAACATGTACTGTTGCCTGTGTAAATTTGATTTATTATTTCTTTAATATAGAATAAAAAAGCTCAGTCCTTGCTAAGCTAAGAAAAAAATTATTCTGTAAAGATGATAGAAGATGAGGTAAAAGTTACTAATACACTGCCAGGTTAGAACAAAATACTAAAGGAAGCAGAAATAATCACTTTAGAGTTTCTTTGGCGGGACAATCAGAGCAGGATCATTTCATGACTCTGTATTAACTTGTGCAGCTATCCAATCTGATTCAAAGAGTGACTCCCTCTATGTTTTCCCTGGATACTGTAGTGAATGCCTGCCTACTGCTCTGAAGTGGAATAGCAGAGAATGAAAGGTAGGCCTGCTGCTTTGAAGTGGAAGAGCAGAGAATGAAAGCTAGACATGTGCACCAAGCAAATGAGACTAGTCCACCACTGAGGTATCATTCCTTTCTCTTTTTATTCTTTCTTTCCCTCTCAGTCTCTCTTTATCATTTAGAAGATGTATTTATTCATACATAAATTTTCACTAAACAGAATTAATCTAACCAGATTGTTGCTTAACTCTGGTGGAAGAAGACTGAGTGTGAATATTTCCAGTTTATACCAGAGTCAAAAAAAGAAGTTCCAGCAGCTACTCTGCAGGAGCCATCAAAGGGTGTGTTGTCCATAAAATCAGCAGTCCTCTCTCAAGGAGACAACTGCTCTTACCCCAGGATCTCCTATGCCTCAAAATTACACTATTCACACTTTCTCAGAACTATCCCACTTAGTTCAGAAATGTTGATGTGCCAGAGTTCTGTATCCCACCTACATCTCTGTCAGCAGATGACTTCTTTCATGGTCTGCAGTATGTGGGGTAAAGAGGATATCTCAGTGCCTGGACCTTCTTGTGGTGTGGTATCCTTGTTAATCTTCTTGTTGGCATGTTCTTATTTATTCATTGTGTGTCCTGACTCTGCAAAGACACTGCTAAGTCTAGACTTGATTTAGTGTTATCTGAATTGTAAGTGCAGAGATTATAAAATCAGCTGGTGCTGTCTAGTCCTCTCATTTGAGCCACTGAATATATAAGAAACAAAATCTTCCCGCATTAAATTCTACCTTAAATGGGAATTGGTCCGGTTACTTAAATGGGCAGGTGAGGTCCTATATTCTGATAAAAGAGATGCAGAATAAATAGCCTGAAACAAAAAAATCTCAGGAAGTGCTTGACATCAGCACAGGGATGTAAATCAAGCTGGGAAGATATGACCACTTCCGGGAAATTCTTGAGAAATTTTCCACATCCAGTCACAAAGGACTATTTATATATATTGAAAGGAATGACATGATAAAATACCAGTCATGAAATACCAACACACTTGAAATGATGATTGCTTTAAATAATAAAGTAGCCTGAGCACAAACAAGGATGGCTTACAACTTGACTTGATGATCTAAAGGATCTTTCCATATTTGAGGATTTTACCATTCTATGAAAGATGATGCATAGTTGTTCATGAGAAAATTTAACTAGCCTTCTTTTCTGGTCAGAGTGGGAAAATAGAAGTCATGAGATTTTAGTGTCAGGCTTTTCCATGGTCTCTTTACAACTAGTTATAACAGCTCTAAATCTATAGAGCAAATTCAGCCCATTAAAAGCTAATTTATTCACTGATCTAAAACTGAAATTATTTCTTTTGGTCTCCCATAATGCTACATGATGCACACCTGTGGTATGTCAGCTACTGTCATTTCAAAGTGTTAAAAGCAACATGTATTTCAGGCACTTGATTTAGTGCATAGCCAAAGTTTCAGTGAGATGCACTTTCCATTGTTCATGGCAGCTCTGCCTGCAAGCACCTGGCAGAACATAGCCTGTGGGAGGGAGGGAGGATCTGGTATGTGGAGCCTGAACATGGCTATTAGTATAACAATAGAAACTGCAGAAAATTGTTCCTAGTGAGTTTATTTCAATAGCACTGGAAGTTGTGTGTGTGTGTGTGTGTGTGTGTGTGTGTGTGTGTGTGTGTGTGTGTGTGTCTTTAACACTGAAGGAACACTTGGATGTATTTGAAACGCTGCTTTAAAAGGCGTGTAGAAGAAAAGAACTTAGAAATAAGAAAAACTACTGAAGAAAATCTGCCAAAGAAAATCTATCTCTAAAATTCTTACGACCTAAAACTAGGCTTGATATGTAGTAATGTCAGAAGAAAAGCCTGCATGCACATTGTAAACAAGCAGCCTAAAGGAGCCAACTAACGCTCCAAAATCCTGGCTGGGCACATATCTCAGAGAATGGAGGGCAGTTGCAAGCTCTCCTCTGGGTCCATTTTTCAAAGAGGCTGACAAGAGTGTAAACCCTGATTTCCCCTTAGCAGATATGCTAATATAATTTTTTCACTGTCTGAGGGATTTGTCACTCTCCATTTCTGAAGTCGTTCTGACTCTATGAACAAGGTAAACCCATGCTGCAATGATTGGGGATGGCCAGCAGAAAGTGTGTGAAACTGTACTCCTCTCTGAGCCACAGGGGATAGAAGAGCAATGCAGTGAGTTAGGCTCAGGTGTTTAAAGGAGCTCTGCTCCAACCCTGCAGACCTTCAGACCTGTGAAAGCAGGGTAGTCCCCACACTGCATGATCTATGATGAAACATGCTGATAACCAGCTTAGTAAAAGAGAAAATTCTGGAAGCCTCAACATGCAAATCACATGGCTCATGTGTTTGAGGAGGTACTATAAAACAGGACATAACCTAGCTCCATTCCTTCTAAGATTTAATATTCTAGAAAACTGAAGAGTTATTTGTTATATTATGCAGTTTTCATTCACCATGAACTACAAGCTGTAAGCAGAGCTCCATTAATATTAAGGTACATGTGCTTAGAAATGAAAAACATATACTGAATGATTACCAACATCATTAGGCAACCAGTAATTTCCTTATTGAGAAAAAAATGGTAATGAGGCTCTTAGTAGAACTCAAACACCACCAGAAATACTTGTGGTGTGTATCTGTCACACAAGAGCTGGCAGGCTACCTGAACCTACAGTTCCATATATTCTTCCTGCAATAAGGTCAGTTGCAAGGATGCAATGTATTGCTTATGTGGATGCCAAGTTTTAATTTAAATGTTGTGAAAAATTTCGCTGCCTATGTCAGACATTATTTCCTGGTTGAGGAGGGTTCAAGCCAGTCTCTTGAAAAAGCCCTCCTGATTTTTTTAGTGCCCAGCATTCTGTTCCTGTAAATTGATTTACCACAGATATGGACTGTTTACTCTAGGCTGACCTCTTCCAAAATTGTCAGGACTTAGGTTCAATTGGGTAAAAGTGCATTTTATTAAACAAGGTTCCATTTTATTTGTGTGAAAATTGGTCTTACCAAATCAATAAGACAGGAAGCCTTCATTTTATTTCTTTAGACTACAGACTTAAAGGTCAAATAATATAAACAATGTTATGCACATAGCAAAGCAAGAAATAAATGCTCCAAACCTCAATACACATAAACTCGGTGGCCTTTCATGGGAGAAAAAAATCAAAGGCATCTTTGTATCTTCTCATTGCAAAATTAAAAAAAAAAAAAAAAAAAAAAAGTTCAGCAATGTAAAGCAATGTAATATGAGTTTGGATATAAAACAGTTACAGTGCTAGTGTACTTGTATGAACATATAAATTAAAGGGAATATTTCAATTACTATGTTGTTAAAGAGGCAGATTGTAAATTATGAGAGTCCTGAATAAACTACATGTGTGAGTAGAATTAAAGCAGAATCTGTAACTCTATAAGATATCTTGGTGAAGTAGCTGTAGCCTTAAGAATTCAGTGCATCAAAGGATTTTGTAATACATGGTTTAAATCTTTTTTTTATATATACTTACAATAGACCTGTTAAATATCTATAGTGTTGTACATGTGCTCAACAACATAATTATTTCAAATTACATGAGTTTCCGTGTTACAAAACCACATTTTATTATCTACAATGTAGTTGGTAAATTAAGGTTATTTCTAAATGGTGACTTTTTGCAGCCTCAAGAAAAGAAATATGCAATTGAAATCTTTTGATAAAAATACTAAAGTAGAAAGAAATATACCACACTAATAATGCAGAATCACTGAGTCACACAAAATAAACTGGACAAAAAATTACATTTATTATCCAGTTTTCCTGTTTGTTTACTCAAGAACACTTTGGGAAAGTAAGCAAGTGGATTTATGAGAAAAATATATTTTGTAATGTACTATATAATAAATAATGTATATAATACATAATATACATTATACATTATATCTCTATAAAGCAAGTTTTTGTTGTTGCTGAAATATATTATTTCAATCCTGCTCATATTCAAAGAAAATGGAATTCTGACTTCCACAATTACTACAGATAAACCTCCTTCATCATTTACTTCATGTAATTTCATTAAATTTAGAACAAAGGCTGAAATTATTATCTTTAATAAAAAAACCATGACAATTCTAAAGCTTGCAATCAGAAATTGCAATTTATTTTCAAGGGAATTTTTTTCCCTCCAAGTAAAGTTTCCAAGTGCAACACTGTGATGTAAAGATATTACTTTTTTAGAAATACAGACAGAAAGAAAGAGTGGGTGAGAGATACAGAGAGACAGAGAAAAAGAATGTGTCTAATTCAGCAGTTTAATGATTTTGCTTCATAAATTTACATTTTATCTAATAATATTAATTATATTTATAGCTATATATATTTATATGTATATATATCTATATATATATATATATATATATATATATATATATGATGTAAAGTATAATCACGGCAGATCCAAATGCTTCTACCTTTCAAAGCAAGATTGTTGTGTTCATCTGAGCTGTATCTATGCCTTTATAGCTTTTCTACTCTATGCTTTATCCAGCTTCTCCTCACTGGGAACATTCCGTAGCTCTCTGGGATGTTTGTCTTAGGCTGCAAGATGTGGCCAGGGGTGTGTATTCTATTGCCATCTGTCAGAGGTGGGGCAGCTGTCTTCTGTTAATTGGGCCACCTGTTAAAACCAGGTGGGGCAGTTGTCTTTATCTCTTCCACACCCAACTCTCCTTCCAGGAAATATCTTCTGTAAAGGGGCCACTGTGTCTCACAGCATGACTGATGAAATTTCATCATCCCATTGGGAGATGCTCCACCCAGGAGGATGAGTGTATTCCTATCTGGATACAATCTGAGATTTGGACACCACAGGCAGCCTTCTCCACTGGATTCCCAGGGGAAGACCAGGCCCATCTACACCACCACTGGACCTTCAGAGGAAAACTACACTACACTTCTACAGCATCAATGCTTCAACAGGACCACATCTATCACTCCAAGAGGGCTTCAGCCACCATTCAATGGGACTGCTACCACAGGGTGTCAGGTTATATTCTGACTCTGTCAGTGTTTTGTGTTACTGCATTTTTATTTCTATTTTTTCTAATAAAAGAACTGTTAATCCTACTCCCATATCTTTGCCTGACAGCCCCTTAATTTCAAAATCATAATAATTTGGAGGGAGTTTGCATTTTCTGTTTCAAGAGAGGCTCCTGCTTTCCTTAGCAGACACCTGTCTTTTCAAATCAAGACAGTATTGTAAGCAGGAAATTACAAGGTCCCAGTAAATCCAAACTGGCCGGGCTGTTTTTGCATTTTACCTGCTGTTGTCAAATCTCCTCTGGAGCATCCACATTTTAATCTCTACCCTGTGAACGAGAAGATGCTCTTGGTTTACAATTCAGCCTCCTTTCCTGACATGTCTCTTGCTATCGAAGTGTTGTGTCTCTTAAAGGACACAACAATTGTGTCAAGCATCACAAGCCATAGAGGGGGACCTTGGCCATTCCAGGCCAAGCTGTGGTAGCTAATGGCCAGGCAGAGGTCTTTGAGCAATTCTCACTGTGTTGTGAATTAGTATTTTAAGGTCCCTCAAAGATCATAGGAGATTGCCTGAAGAGGGGAGCTGAAATGGAAGAGCAGCAACAGCTATTTATACTGATCCCAAAAATGCCAGCCATCAGGCCTTACCCTATGGAGGAACAGGGCTTCTTGCGCAGGTGTGATCCTTGTCCTTAAAAGCATTCAGATCTATTGCTTGCCCTAATTCCGCAGCCAGAGTTTTCTCCATCTGGTGTTTTAGCATAGCCCTTTGGCCCTCTGTCCATGAAGCAGTTACAGAAAAATACTTCCACGGCGTTTGCCTCCAGGGATGTGGAAGAGGTCACGTTGGGATCCCTTCCAATGGGATCCTTCCAAGTTTAAACACAGAAAAAGACTGAAGATCAGCGAAAGTATTTTCCTAATGCCTTGACTTTGCTGCAATTTTACTGAGAACCATTGGGATCTCTGTGGAAATTTGCTGGTACTGTAATAGGAAGAATAACTCAGTCCTTCACTTTAGAGCAGGCAATCTCCAAAATCTTATTTTGTCATTGGACTTTTAGGCTGCACAGATTTCTGTAAATAGTAACTTCAGTTACAAGGCCGCAGTGGTAAGGTTCAGGCACCCATCATTCCTTCTTGATTGCAAATTTCAAAGTATTTATTTATATCAAATAACCTTCCTCTCAATAATAATTGAGAACTGGCTTTACAATCAAAAGTATTGTTCTTAGATTGCATTAATTTTTGCACAAAATTGCAAAGACATGGTGCCATAATGCAGTGCAATGCAGAAGAATCTGATCACCCAGCAAGGACTGGGAGAAAATAGGCCAATGCTACATCCCTAATCCTGAAGGAAGTTAGCTCAACCTTAAGCCACTATTTCAATCATATCCACGTTTCTCTAGGTGAGACAGACACAGACAGACACAACATTCAACCACAGTACAAGTGTGGATGTGCAGTGCATGCCATTGGAGAACTGAAGTTTGGGTGCAGATTCATAGCCAAGATAGCTGGATCAATTAGATGTACTTGCAGAAACTGTAACTTGATGATAGCTGAACTGCACCTTCATCAAAGAACTATAGGCTCAGGATGCAAAGCACCTGTCTTCTACACTCAAAGGTGCTGTACTGTTTGTCCAGCCTCCCTGCAGCCAGGACAAGTCCATTATGAAAATTTTGCACTATTATAAACTTTGACCTGGTTATGTATCATTACTTAATGCAGATCAAACATGTGATACCATATGATCCATTACAGAGCAGTCCCTGTATTATCAGTCATCAGAATATGGCTTCCCCAAGATCAATATCTGCTCTACAGCAACTCATTAATCTAGGCTCATATGCAAAATAATTGCCTTTGCACAGCTGGATTAATTCCAGCAGGTCTTCTGGAAGCAAAATAAAATTCATCAGGAAAAATACTGACAGAACCTATGCCTTGTGACGACAAACTAAGACTGAAAATCTGTTATTATTAAATATTTTGCTTTCCAAACCAATCTTCAGCCGATAATTAAGAATACAAACAGGCTTTCTCTTGTGCCTATGGTTCGCATATAATTTTTTTACACAAGATAGGGCCTTAGCTGTTCTTCTCCAAATGATTTTTATTGTGGTTCTGAATTGGCACTCTTCAGTTTTAATTTGGCTTTTTTATCCCTGGAATAATAGTTTTAAATGCAAATCAAGTGGGCTCTGCTCCTGTGTGATCCTGAGCAGATGCCAGCTGTTTACAAGCACAGGTTGTTTGTTGCAATCACATGTAAACCGTTCTGTAGAGTACATTTACTTTAGACCTTTATGGGAGACGAACAGCTTACAAGATGCTAATCAAAGTAGAACTGACTGTCCTTTGCTTTGTCAGCTGCTTCACTAGGGGTCTGCCATTGAAAATTTGTGGCAGTGGAGGTTTGAAGGTATTTGGTCTCTCCCTGCCTATAGCAGTGGGGGTTTGAAGAATATGTTTAGAAGTTGCTTGCCCTCTGGATCTCCATGGCAGTTATGAGAATTCCAGATTTTTCTCTGTCTATCCTCAAAAATCCTGCCCCTGTAGATTGTCTATCAGGATTTGTTACACCCCTTTATCCAGAGAATTCACTGTCAGTTATGATTTTTCCCTTCTGCCATTGGTGTGTGACTTTCCCGCTCCAGGTTATGTTTACATTTGTTACCTGAGACTCTTCCTGGCTAACCAGACAGTCTCCTCCCAGGATTCCACGCCCCCTCCATAAAAGCTGCTGGTTTTCTGTTTCCCGCTCTTTTGCTGCTGTCCAACTTCGAGCCTCACCACTCCTGCGTCTCGCCCGCTCCTGCGAGGCGCTGCGTCACCTGCACTGCTCCCACATGGCGTGGTAGCCCCTGCTGTGCTCCAGTCATGGGAAAGAATAAAGGCAGCTCGGAAAAACAAGCAAAGAGCCCTTCCTTCTTCTTTCGCCTCGATCCTTAGGCATGGGTCCACATTTAATGGCCACTCCTGGTGGTCTGGATCCCAGCCAGAGGCTGAACCACGATCCTGCCTGCTGGCGGCTGAGTCGGGGCATGGTCCCTCCTGGCGCACGTGCCAAAAGCGAAAGGGGATCGGAGCGCGTGGGTGACCGGCACCACCGCTCCCTCTGCAACCAGGACGCAATGTCAAAAATTCTTTCTTATTTTACCAGAAAATAAGCGGCAGTTATATCTTGTTGGCCTTGTTTCAGAGGATAAATTCCTTTCTTTCACATGTAGGTGGACTTGAACAGCTAAATACTACCAATGCACTAGCACTTAGGTTGTGGTCTACTTGCCATATGCACTTGAAGGTAATTCAAGTATTTATTACTTCTATGATTTCTTCTCTCTACCAGGCTGTGAACATGGAGAAGAAGTATAATTTTATTCCCTCTGTGAAGGGAAAACTTACAATGAAATGTTAGATTGACAGGTAAAAATCTTTGGTCTCAAGAAATTCAGATTTTATTCTAAGACCACATTTATACACAAAGTATATTCAAATGAATAATAATGAAGCAGTCAAGCCCTCTAGACACTAAATGTTGAGAAACAATTATGTGGTGTTATACAGACAAGTAGTTTTGTTCTCTCTTAGTCCAGTCATTGTTGCTAATTTTACTTCTTATAGAAATCACATACAATTGAACAAAAATACTGCAAACCTATATCTAAGTGGCAGGATTTTTAGAAGTGCTAGAATTCTAGTTCATAGTTGTTATAGTTGTTTTCAGCAACTATAAACTCATTTTTTAAATGCTATATTAGTGACTTTTATTTCAGGGCATATATGGATAAAAATTGCAACATTGAAGACTCTGTGTGTGTGTGTGTGTGTGTGTGTGTGTGTGTGTGTGTGTGTGTATGACAAATCTGTGAGTAAGGAAAGGCAAAGAGAGGAAATAAAAGGAGAGACTCATATCTTTAAGCATGAAGTCTGACAAAATGAAGGAAAAATATTTTCAGGAACGTAGGTATTTTTTTAAAGTACCACAATAAGTTTGATCATCAATATTATTACCAATTTTGACTTCCAGACATTTATCAGTATTTCCTTTAACTAAATCTCTTCACATGGCATTCATGCCAAGGAGGCATTTCTAGTACTGGTTATCAGCAAGTCTTTTGCCATGCTGAAGAGAAAAGAGGCTCTCTTCCTCCACACCCAATGTTTCTATCTTTACCATCCTCGTACCTGAAGTGTGGGTTGAAGATTCAAAATATTGGTGCTGTGGAAACTAAATTATATTTAGAATAAGAAATACTGAGCCTTTGAACTGAATGTTGAAACCAAAATGAAAAAGAAAAGGAATCACACAAAAAAGTATTTGCATGTTTGGTTGCATTTCTTTGTAGAGGTAGTCAAGTGTATAAAACACCTGTGTCTGAAGTAGCAAATTCTCTGTGTAGTCATAACTAGCCAATGAGCAATATCTGTAGGTTATCTGCAGAACTGTTTCTATAATACAGCAAAAAAGTTACAAAGTGTTCATTGTGGAAGATCCTGCTTTTCCCCAGAAGATGTATTTTAATTTGGAAAACAAACTACAGAAACATTCAAATTACTGCTTAGCTGATAACATTAGTTATCAGCTAAGCAGTAATTATCTCTATAAAATCTTCAAGAATATTTAATTAATAAGTACTCTCATAAGAAGGATTTTAAAATCCCACTTTCAGCTCTATATCATCATGGGAAAGCAAATTTAGCTAGCAACTGAACAAATTTTTAAGACTAGAGAATAAATCTATGAGTTAAGTCTAAGTGAATAAATCTATGAATTTGGAGGGGAATATCCTCTTCCAAAAAGCCAATGTCTGAAACACTAAACTGCAGCTGTCAGGTTTTAGAAGAAAATGAATGATCTGTAAATGTTCTCTGAAGGGATCCCTTTTTGTTATTTAAAGGCAGCAGAGCATGTATGAACATGTTTACTGGTATTCTTGTGGTCCGTACCATTGACATTCATGATGAAATGGTTCACAGAACTGTTCAGTGCTTTTCAGAAGTGTACTGTGTGAAGTCATTAAGTTAATATGCAGCCTCAAGCACCCTCAACATGTTAGTGATAACTCATAGCACATATATTTCTACAGTGTCAGACATCACAAAAATCTCACTTAACTTTGAGGAAAGAGAGGTACAGACTGACCGGTAATTAGGACACAAGACACTTGTGTGTCATTAAAAGCACCAGGGCTGAAGAGCTATTCATGGTACACATTCATCACCAGGAGTGTTGGAAAGTTACCATGACTTTGATAACTTACCGTGGATAAAGACAGAAGAGAATGAAAAAGATATATTGAGCAATAAAGATTAATTCCGAGTTATTGCCAGTAAGGGAGTCCAGCAGCAACTCTTTTTGAGTGAAAAAAATCATGCATACCTTCCTAATCTCCAGATGCCATTGCAGTAAGAGATGTATTCTTTAGTGATTGAAAAAATTGCTTCATGTTTTTATGAAATAGCTTTAATATGATGAATATGTTAAGAACATTCATTCTGACATTTGCAGAGGGAGAGTAGTGTACTTCCATCTGAAGCACAGTATTTAACTCATTTATACACTTTCATTTTATAATTTTTAATTAAAAATATATTTAACATGTATTATATACTGTATATATTTTACATATATATTTTTACATTCAATGTTTAGGATACAAAATATAGTACAAACAAGTGTAATCACACACTTACAAAAATTATGATTAGCATTATGCAAATCACCTGTACACATAAATACATGAAGATAATGTATGTATGTATGTATAGTATTATTGCTTATTATAACTTCCATGCACAGCCCAATATCTTCACGCATATATACTATTTAAATATTGTTGATGTTTACAAATACTGGTGACATAACTGAACATGCAAAGCAGTTGTACTACAATTTTGGGGAGGGGTTGTTTCTTTATCTTGTATTTTCTTACAAATGGATCTCAGCTGCTCCCTTTCTCGATTTTACTCTGAGGCAATAAATAATTCAGTGTACTAATTTGACAGATGACTCTCCAGGAGCCTCCTACCATTACTAGCACCATTAGGCCATAATATGCATGATGGGCATAGACCATTCAGCAAATGTCCTTCACTTGTTTACCCCTAAAGAGCTGTGCTCTGCGCAATTAACTAATGAAGCATTATGAGCCTTTTTCCCCCCTTCCCTGCTATTTCAATATATCAATGCAGATTGTCTAAAGGCAAAATATATTTTGTTTTCTTTTGTCAAATGAGTATTTATGTGGAAGCTGTAAACTTGCCTTAAGTTCTATCTCTGTAAATAAAGACAACATAATAGGATTCCGAAAAGGAAAATATTTTTTTTAATGATTTACACAGCACATTTATGAGGATTGCACTATAGAGATGACAGAAAAATCTGAAGTTAGCTTCAGTATTATGTCAACAGAGAAATGGTGAATATATAATCCAAGGTTTTGGGCCACCTTTGTGCCAGTTGTACTCTGTTAGTGGCAAGAATCTAAAGGGGATCATATTAAAACTTTGAAAAGCAATCAGAAATAAATAATGACCATGAAATATGCATATAAGATGAATACAAGTATTGTGAGGAATATTTTAATCCTGTACATACATAACAACAGCCAAATTGTGTTACATATAATTGTACTAAGCGAAGAAAGAAGAAAATGTTTAATGATAATTTTAAAAATTAAAGAGAAAGCTATGAGAGCAGCTATTTTGTTGTTCATCCTATGCATTTTGGTTTTTTTGTCCCTTGGCAGATATTAGAGCTGCTCTCAGTCCAGCAGAAATGTGGGTATGCACAAAAAAATCCACAAGAAATCTTCCAGGCTGTTTTGTATTTTTCCATAATATATGTGGTTAAGTGTATCGTGAAAGATAATTAAAACTGAATTTTTCCCCTCTGTCTTTAAGTTTCTTTTTATTTTAATGTCTCCAGTTCCCCACCTGTATGCATCAATTTACTCCTCCCCTTTACTCTTCTTGCTCCACTTTTCCATAGCACAAGTCATCCTTCATTTCTACACTTTGAAAGAGACTCTGCTATCTATGGAGAGATAATTTTGTGATATATTCTGAAATTTTTGGGGGTTCTACATTTTTTTAGAATAAAATGATAATATTGAAAATTTAATGTGACAATACTGGAAATTAAATGCGATGACTTTCGTCATATGCTCTGTAAAATAGTTTTCATTTTCTGTTCAAATCGGTTTGTATATTCACTCATGTGCCACTAGCTCATCTTGGCTTACCTGAAAACATAACACTTCTTGCTGTCCTAAATAATCTTTGTCACTGGTTCCTATTCCCAAGCCCCTTTTTCCATTCTACACAAAGCTGTTACTGGATGAAAAATGTCCTGCTTTGGCTAGTATGCCATCAGAATGGAGAAGGTGTGATGACGAGGTATACCAGGAAATTGGAGTGCTGCACAGGAGGATCCAGCCTGAATCACTTGTACAAATTCCTTCTGCTCAGAGTGCAGAGAAACAGGAGATAAATTCCATACTCTTACCTGTACCCAGGATTATCTGCCTATCACTGGCATAAAAACTATGCTGACAGTCTTCATAGTATTGTAAGCAGATCTGTTCTTCATTTATGTTTATAAACTCTAATAAACTCTAAACAATAAATAATATACAATAAGCAATAATAAACTCTAAACAATAGTGCTTTTCAATCAATCTGAACAGTGAGAAATAGCACCAGAGGAGAGCAGGTGAGCTGGGCTCCAGAGAGTGCAGCATACAGTCCCTTGCAGCAGAAGGAAAAGTGGGCTCATCCTCCTCTAGGGGATGACCTGGCACAAAAGTCCTACATTTTTCAAGGAGCTGTCATTAAGCAGGATTAGTAAATTAAAGTTTGTTGTGTTTTCAAGTGCTCTAATAACGAGAACTCTGTAACAGATTGAGATATATTCCATTTTTTCTTATGTACTCCAGTTTTTGAATGTATATTTGCACTGATCCTCCTTAATCCTCAAAAACTGCTAATTTTCAAAGTATTTTTTCATTTAAAGCATTCACAACCCCAAATAAATCTTCCCCATTTCCATTTAAGGAATGTAGCAACAGTCCACTAAAAATTCCTATTCTCAGAAACAATATTTTCTGAGAATAATAGAGTTTATAGCTGATGCAAAGTGCTCTTATGGGAGATATGCACAAATGCTTGTTAGTACTAAGTATTAATCATGTAAGTGATTAGAAAATATGCAAATAAGCATGTTCACATGAAAGTTCCTATTTCCATACAAATTACTCTCAGTAGCCTGTGGCCTTGAGTAACACTTTAAAAACCTTGATTAAGTTATTAAAATATAATTTTAGAAAAAGTTAGATATTATTTTAATTATTTTTATAAGGAAGTTAAGCTTCAATTAAACTTTCCAGCTTAGGTTAAACAAGCTTTATGCCTGAAATGCAGCATACCATGGCAGGCAGATAGTAATATACATGGGGCACAGGGGATGACAATATAAAGCAAACAATTTGCATTGAAAAAAAGGGTTATATGGTTGTAGTGTGTGCCCTATTGTGCCAAACAATGGCATTAGCAGCCCCTTAGCCTCTTGGTAAGCATGGGACATGTGGCTGTAGAAAAAAGAAACTTCTCTCATCCTACTTTCTCCCAGTGGTGCTTTGTTGGTGCACAGCAAGGGTCTGGCTTCGTGTCCTGATCCCACTTTAAGAGGAAGTCCAGCTCAATTCAATTTGCCTTTCCGCCTTTTAGTAATGAGACAACATACATGTGAGCAAACCCCATGATAATGCAGAACAGATGGGCAGATTTTTGTCTAATTAGATTCTGGACAGCTTGTTTGCTTGTAGTAAATGTGCATATATTTAGAGATTTCACACTTATTATAGAGACAACAGATTAGCCAAAGACAGGGACAGAATGCTTTTGGGTTTTTTCCCTGCTTTGAGTAGGTGTACGTCTACTAAAAAAAGCTATTTGGTAAAATCCACAAGTGTAATTGAATTGCTTGTTGTTGTCACACTCTTCTTGGATTGAATGGTCTGCGTTCTGATCCTAGAACACAACGCACCATTACGTAAACTTTTCTTTTTGAACAACCCACTAGTAAAATAAAGGTTTCCAAAATCTGTGCCGCATATATTGAAATAATTTGGCAATTCATTTCATTTACTGTACAAAAACAATGATTCCAAAGAACATTTTGTTAGTCGCTTATAGCTATTCTCTTAATATATATTTACTAGTGTGCATTTTTTCTTCCATTACCATCCTCAAAGCATTTTGAAAGTTTGCTAACAAAGCATTGAATTGCTTTCGGAGACAAATTTTCTATAGGTGTGGAGTCATATTGCCTTAAGAACAGGAAGCACAAAGTGCAATTTATGCAAAACAATATTGGAAGATGGGAAATATACTTTATCCAAAGAAATATTTGGTATGGCACTTCATTGAACCTAATAAGGTTTCTGTACTTGTTAGTTATTCACTGAGAATATATGTTGAAATTATATTAAAATGTATGTTAGAACAAAGAGAAAAGGCAATTGCTACTTTTAAGCATGCTTTGCTATATATGAGTTTAATTTCCATTCATTATGCATTTACAAGTGACTTTCATCTTAAAGTTGATACTAAAGCAAACATGTCAGCTATTTCCAATATTAATAATACAATCTAAATATAATTCAAAGGATGTTGGTCTATAGCTGCCCATCATCCTCATGAATCATCTCTTAAGAGCATCACAAATGGGTTCATCCTATTTTCCCTTAATTTCATGATCTGGATGTGGAGTGTTGATGAGATGAGACATGGATATATTGATGCCATTCATCTGTGTGTCATGTATTTTACAGGTGTAACAGCTGGCACAACACCCACCACCTTACTTCTGTTTAGCTCAGAATTAAGCTGTGTGAAACTGAAGTAATTCTGGTCAGAGAGGAAGGGCTGCTTTGTAATACCAACTGTTTTCCTTTTCCATTATCTTACTCGTATGAATTGCTCTGTCACGATAAGTGACTTGCACATCCCATATGCCGAGTATTTTCTGCATAGGTGTAAGTAAAAGTGTTCTGGTTGGTGTTTGGATTATAGGTCTATTCTTTTCTTGGTTCCCAGGGTTTCCTCGGTGAAGGATTTTGACAGGCCAGGTGGGTGGGCTGCCTCCCAATCTCCTAAGGTCTGTGACAGACAGCTGGTGAGTCTGTTGAACAGCCTTGGAACCAGGCACGGGGGTCATGCATCATCTCCAAAGCACCATATCATAGCTTTTTATCCCATTCCCTAACACTTTCTGTTAAGAAGAATATTCCACACAATGGAAATATTACTTCTCTTATTATTATAATAATGTTTATAATTCTAAAGGAGTTAATTTTAGTGCAGCATTGAAAGGAAAGACAGTCATAGTCAAATCCAATTTTAAGTGTATCATAGATTAGATCTGGAAGTTGTGCTGAGAGGCAAAAGAGAGAGAAAAATTCATGAACTAGGAAGATGTTAGAGAATAAAGTAGCAAAAATATTGGCTTCTGTGGTATTATCACTAATCAAAGCAAGGATCTTTTAATAAATTGTGAAATTTTATTATCTTTCACATAAGGGTTGCTCTAGATTAATTTGTAAAGCTATATTTTACTCAGAACAGATCTGATTTATGTCCTTCTGTGAATTGTTCAGCTTGGGCAAATTTACCCCTGACTTACAATTTTATAATTAAAGTGTATTTTAAATAACTTTTTTAAATAGGTCATAAAAAAACTCTAAGCATTTTCCCCTTTTATGTATTTTATTTAGTTTAACTACTATTTATTTTAGCTACCTCCTTTTCTTGCGCATTTTGCACTTTATATTAGTTGATTGGGATAAGTCTCCTGAGAAAACTATCCTTGTACTTTGTGTACTTGCTTATTTTCTGCTTTACCCACATGTGACAAAACAAGTTACACTAACTGGCTTTTCAGAACCTAGAGATTTAATTACATTTGAGCTTTTTAATTCCTTTGGGATGGTGTTATCAATGCTCGAGTGACTTGAACATATTACTGCCTGGCTCTTAAACTTTACACTATATTTTTGATTTGCTTAGTTTTTATATTATTAAACATTCTTCCCTAAATCTTTTGCTCTTTCAAGTAGTCAGAACATGTCCCCTTCTTCCCACTGCAGTTGGTCTGGGGCTTCACTAGACCAAGCAGGAACATTGTGCTGCTGCAATTATGATCACACAACCTTTGTGGGAAAAAGGTGTAATTCAGGAAAAATCACAGCCTAGCTCTGAGCTTGGGGAAAATAAAAACTGCACCAAGACAAATGCGTGAGCTAGAAGAACTCAAAAATGCTGGAGAGGGAAAGAAGTGATCAAGAATTGAATTAAAGAGCACTTATTTGAGCAGCCTCACACTGCTGGTTTCATGTGAGAGAAGGTGCTGAAATTTGAATGCTTGGGAAAATGTACAAACACAACAGGTCAGTTAATAAATAATAAGAAAAATACTGATGTATTTTCCTGATATACTATGAATGAATACATGTTTTTTTCATCCCAGCATTAGCCTGGTTCAAATAGAAATGTTACCAGCTCTGGTCTTAGTGTAAGAAAGCCTGATAAAGAATAAACTCATTTACAACAGGAGGCTCTGGAGTTTCTTTTTAAAATAACAACCCCAATTAAAAAAAAATAACAAAAAAACCACAGTATTGGTCCTCTGGATCCAATGACAACTGAAGCCTGTAGTAATACTGCAGCTTTAGAGGAGCAGAGACACAAAAGCAAAAGTACAGTATATTTGTCCACTATATCACTAGTGAACATGTAGTCAAATATAGAAGGCTGTAGCTTGCTTCTGGATGGCGCAGCTTTATGTAATTGTATCTCACATTAATCTTATTTTATTTTACTGCTCACAATTAGGAAATTTGCAGCCTTAAGCATGTGAAATTAAAACCATGGATGATTTCTTAATTGTGCAACTCCTCAGTACTCAATTAGCATCGCTCTTCTTTCCCCTAACAACAATGTAATACTGTACTAATGAAAAACAGGGCTTCTTTATTTGCTATGGCCTTGGGGTCAATTATCAATTTATCATTGTGTCCTGCAGGTTTAAAATAAAATAGTCTGTGCAGTGTAACCATTGTACAAAATTGACATTAAGTATATTCTGCAAGTATGGACTTAATAAAAAATACAAAGAGTGCTGCCTAAAAGGCTTCTACTCCTATAAATTCTATTAGGTTGCCTTTAATATAGGACAGTAGGAAACTGCAAAACTAATTTAAAGGGCTTTTTTTTCCTTTTACCATCTTTGTATATTCTGTATGACAATAATCAAGAGAGAGCTAAATTAAAAATAGCTTCAATTGTGTTTTGAAGATTTGTTATGATTGCAAACTTAGCTTTGGTAATAAAAATGTTGCTAGTGCTCTTAAGAAATGAAGAATTTAGGGTCTTTATCTTATAACTGTCAAATACTGCTACAAATTAGCGTATTCATAAGTCAATGAAAAAATACTTAGATATGTGAAGCATTAAAAATATCTTATTTAATTTAGACAACCAGAAAATAATTAATTGGAAATCAAGTTTATTATTTAAGCATATGCCTAGTTAGGGTGTTCATTTTTTGCTCACTTACTGCAAAAGCTCCTCAAAGTTCCAGAATTACCTTTCTTTGTTCAACTCCGTTATATAAAGGTGAATGGACTTATGAGGGACTTGGAAGAAGCAACTGAAAAATATGTATGTACCTTGTTCCCATCAATTTGGTGCCACTTTCACAAAGACTTCTTCCCAGAAATATGTTTCAGTCATGTTGGCCAATGCTGAACATTTGTGGGAGCTCTCTCTAAACCATGGCATCAAACCTGAGGTCCCATAATTCAGCATCTAGGTAACTGTTCTTCATGTTCCAAAATTTTTCTCATATTTGCTTGCTCTGTGAAGAAGAGTGTAATTTCCACGTTCCTAAATCTTAGGACAATTCCTATTTCCCTCTTCTTTCCCAGGACCCCAGCAGAACGTGATCATTACCTTGGAGGAGGTATGCACTGTGATGTTTAGCTTAGGACCAAACATTTAGACCTGACCCCACCAGAAATTGCCCTCTGCCCTTTTCCTTTATTGACAAACCACTGCCATACAATCCAGTTTTCTTCACCCACTTGCATTGAATACTCAGGTGATCATGCAAAGACAGGTGTTGTAGTATCACTCCAGCTTTGCCATCACTATGGTTGTCACTGCGTCTCTCTCCAGCACACAGAGCTATACACTGGAGACAGTGTTTTTGTGTGAGAGTGGGGGCTACTCTCTCAACCCTGTCAGAGTTGAAAGACAGAAAGTAATAGAACATTGTCACGTCTTTCTTTTCCTCTTTCCTCTTTTTAATCTTGAAGCCAACTTTAATTAATCCTGCTTTCCTCCTACTCTCCTGGGACTCTTTTCCTCCATTATGCTATGGCTAACTCTGAATAAACTCAACAGCAGCCACACATGTACAAGGAGGTGATGGAAGACAGACAATACTGAGAAATAGTTTTTCACACCAGACAGGTTTTCCCACCATTCTCTCATAGATCTAGTTCAAGCCTCTTGTGGTAACAAGAGCTTGATGTGTATATCAATATTTTCATTCCTGAAACTAAACCAGCAAATATCACAAGAGGAGAGTAATTTTTCAACTGGCGCCTTCTTCTATGGCAGCACACAGGGTGGCATGACTGAGATACAGCCTGTTTAATTGATTACTGCACTTGAGAGAGGGCTGGGTATGGTCCAGTACAGATCATTCTAAACATTGATAAATTACCACCTTTGTGTGAAACGATTGAGGTGGGACCACTGCCCTTTGACAAACCAGAAAATGAAATGATTACTATTGGATTCTATTGACTCGTCTGGTTAGAGCAGTTGTGCTTCTTCCCAAAGGTTAATTGGACTTGAACTCGGGAAATTAAGGGGTCAGCTAAGGTCACAGTGACAGCAGCCAAACTTTTAACTTAGCACTAATAATATTTGTCAGGGAAAGGACATGATGGAGTTCTTTAGCCATGACTGCTCAGGGATTCACTATAAAAAAAAAAATCTTTGTCTCCATTATTGTAGAAGCTGTAGGTCTATGTGGTAATAATGCTCATTATCATTCTAATTTTCATCAAATCCTATCACTCAAAGATCAAGACTATGACTCTAAGCTCAAGAAAATTGAGCCAATATTGCACAGTTACGTCATTGGGGATCACAAAAAAATGTTCTTTTAGAAATTTTAAGAAATTTAATGCAAAATGGTCTGGAAAAAAAATTCTGCCTCTGTGACAAAATGCTGAAATTCTTTATTTTGGGAAGTCTTAACTTTGTTATTGTGTTGATTTTGTGTGTTTGATTCTTTCTGATTGCATGAGTGCAGATTAAGAATAATTATAAAAATTCACTACTGTCTATTAGTAAAACCAAAACCCAATAACCCATCATCAGTTAGGAGATGACTGAGCTCTATATTATGTAAGGAGGAAAGAGCCCCAAATTACCTTCACTACCTTTGTCTAGAACATGTGGTCAGTCCAATCTTTGTAAAGATTGGACTGACCACATGTTCTTTCACATTCTTGAAAGACCTCAGCAGGTTGAAGAAATGGGCAAAGAAAAATATGAAATTCAACAGAGGCAAGTGCAGTGTCCTGCACATGGAGAGGAAGAGCCCCAGGCACCAGCACGGGCTGGGTGCTAACCTGCTGTAGAGAAGAACCTGGGTGTCCTGGTAGGTAACAAGCTGTCCATGAGCCAGCAGTGTGTCCTTGGGGCCAAAACACCTTGGGATGCATCAGGAAGAGGATTGCCAACCTGAGGCAAAGTGGGGCTGAGGGAGGTGATCCTGACCCTGTACTCAGCCATGGTGAGGCACATCTGGAATGCTAGTTCAGGGCTCTCCAGTAGGGGAGAGATGGAACTGCTAGAGCTGGTCCAGTGGAAGGTGACATAGATGATAAAGGGACTGGAGCATCTCTCCTTTAAGGAAAAACTGAGGGAGCTGGGCCTGTTAAGCTTCAAGAGACTGCTGAGAAGGGACATCATGTATGTCTGTAAGTGTCTGAGGGGATGGAATCAAGTCTGTCATTCTGTGGCATTTTCAAACTTTTTAAATAATAGCATTACTAATCTATGATTCCATGTTGATATCTCTCACCCTCTGTGTATATAAATGGGATATATGCATATATTGACATACACACTTTTTTTTTTCAAAAGACACTATGCTTTTTATAATTCAAGATAATTAAGCATTAATGCTATTTTGTGAAAAGTCAGAATTATACTCAGATGTGATATGTGCTAACTTTGGCTTATCAAATTAATGGCCCAGATAATTTACTTGATCAGATTTATCCATAATACAAACAGAAGGGAGTATATTTCAGTTTTCTGGTCTTCCTATGCTGGAATATGTTAACTGGAATACTTTTAAAACTTTTGTCTTGCATATGTGCTACACATAGCTCTAGAACATCATTGCAGATTCAGCTGATGTAGGAGTGGAGGAAAGATTGTGATTACAGCAATAAGTGACTGTGCTTACTGTCAGAAAAAAAATCAAATTTTTTGATGATGCACTTGAATACAGATTATTGCTTTAATGTATGTGGATTTCATAAGTGACAAGCTATGAAACTATATTCTATAGCTTAGATTGAATTTGGACATTGGTGGTGGCTGCTCCAGTACTGATTATGAACGGCTTTTCTAGAAATGTGAATCCATGAGAAGAAATAGATTGTTAACACCTGTCCCTTACTAACTTTCTCCAAAACATAAGGAAATTTGTTTTCAATTACTGGTTTAAATGGCTTTTTAACAAATATTTTTCAAATGTGAGAAATTAAGGACCTACAAAACATACAGAGACAGTCAAGTCCAAAGACTTTAGATGAACTTTGGACTAAAATCTAAAGATTTGGTAGGCAGCTGCAAGCCCCTCCTACACCTGAACTTTAATCAATCAGTGCAGACCAAAGGATACCAACAGATTTGGTGAGAAGACTTCCATATCAAAATAAAAACTGTGTATCTACTTCTTTCAGTAGAAAGGCATGCTGCATGCAAGAAATACAAAAGCGGAGATAAATGGAGCAAGAGAAAATTTTTACACATTTGGGAGCAATATTCTTAGGGAAAAAAATTTAAATAAACAACAAAATCCCACTTTAGCTGCTATGCTCATAGAGCACAAGATTAGCTTCAGTATGGACAAACGAGTCTAACCAAACAATTTATATGGTGAAAATTTTGATTTTTTTTCTGCATCGATACAAAGCTAACGTATTATTTGAAAATAATCAACATACAAAAAATATTTTTAGCCAGTGGACTTTGATTAATCCTCTGAGTTTTAACCTAAAATTTCATCTGGCATTTTGTTTGAATTAGAAAACTTGATATAGGGAATTCAATTTAAAAAGCCTTTTTAATTGAGTTAGCCCTATTGGAGTAGGCAGTAGCTATTGTTACTCATTAGTGTTATATATAATATATCATCAGAAATCATAAAGAGGAATATACAATATCACTTTTGAAGATTGTTGTATGACCAGAACAACAAATATATTATGTGTTTTGAATTTTCTTGTTCATAATTGTGCACCTATTTAATAAGGCCTTTTTGAGCATATGCAATACTGTAAAACTTTCAGCACCTGCTATTTGCTTGTTTTGGATGTCACGAGGCAGAAATTAATTTCTTTAAAGAAGTATACAAACCACCTAAACCAGCAATGATCCTTCCTGTCCTAAATGAAGCTTTAAAGGTATTCTCTCTACAATATTTATGATGAGATTCCCTATGCAGTTGTTTCATTTCTAAAGTAGCAAATAGAAACATATCTCTTTTTTTCTTCCAATGCAATTAATCACATAAGAAGGTGCTAAACATCAAGAGAAAAAGTGGACTACATACAGCGATTTTCTATCTTTACACTGCAATGTTAAATTTAACCAAAAAAAAGGGTTGTTAGTACTTCAGTTCCTGAGTTATAACCTTGGTTTCTCTGTGTTTAGAGGAAAATCAGGTTATGACTACACAGCAGAAAAGTTACAAAAAGTATTCTTATTATATCACATTGCCTCTGGGTCAGAACTTAATGCAATTTACCTTTAGAAAGAAGTAGAGTTCCTTTAACCAAATTTTCTATTTGGGAAGTGCAGTAAAATAACCTTTTTGGAACTGGCACATTAAAGAGTGAAGGAAAGCAGAGGAGCAGCAAAGAGAACAAATAATATATTTCTCCCAGTCAGACAGATTTACTGGATTTGTTGTGGGTATCTCCCAGATAAGGAGAAACTTTGTGTCTTCAATTAAAATAATGACCGTATTAGTTGGTTTTGTATTTTAGGCACTTTTTGAGTTCTGCTATTAACAGATTGCATTTTTATCAAAGTTTCTAAGTCCTAAGACTAGAAAATTACAAGATCGCTCTATCAGAAATGTGTTCATTTTCTTAAAATAAATCCAAAGGCTTACCTTCATATTTTTCTGGGTAATATTTTTTCTACACAAATTTGATTAAGGCTGTAACTTGCCAATGTAAACCATCATGTTATATCATATAAATCACAGTTTGCGACCAAGTTATGTCTCTTAATGGCATTTTTTGAGATAAAATTAGTTTATATGTACATAGAAAAAAACCCGGTTTATATATAGATCAAATAGTTCTGCAAATCTCCCACATGCAGCAACAACAAAAAATCATTGGCTTTAAGCTATGTACAACCTACTTGTAAGAGCATGCTGGAATTAAAAAAGAAGATAAAACAATTATAGCAGATGGTGAATATTCTGCATATGTACACAATGTATTTTTCTGAGTGAACCACTATTGCTAGTAATGAATACTAACAAACTATGTGTGTATATATATTTATTGAATATGACTTCTCTTACTGTCATTATTTGATAAAAACCTAGGTGTCTTCACTGTAAAAGATTTTTTTTTTCTATCTTGATACAGAAGATTTTGAAATTTTTTTTAAAGTAACTTCCTTATTTGCATCTTTTCACATCTACTTATCTTGTCTTGTAAATTCCTCTTACCTCAGACTTTCCTGACTGTTTCTCGCATCTTCAGTCTCAGGTTTAGGCACGTGAAAAGTGTGTTGTTCCACCTAGTTTCAGTTCATCCCTTCAGAATAAACTAAATGAAACTGTTTTATCAAGGATTAAGTGGCCATAAATGAAAGCTAAATCAAGATTTTAATCGTATTATTCTTGGCAACTCTTTGGACATGTTTTATAATTTTGAATTTGCATTTAAATTACCAAATCTCAGCTTTAGGTTTGTTTTCATAAAGAAATTCTATCAACATTTATAAGACACCTGGATGCAATATTGGCACATGGGAAAGAAATTGCTGAAGTTGTTTAAAAAACTGTATGTCAATATCCAGCTATAGCCACGGACAGTTTAGAACAATGAGTACAGTTGTATGTACCCATTGTGTGCAACCTCTCCATTTAAAATGCTTCATAAATTATTTTTAAATCTAATGAGAGATGTAAATGTACTGTTCACAAAATTACAATGCAGTTTTGGTACCATATCAAAACCACAAGGAAAGACAATCCCTGTGTGCCCTTGGTTCTCCCAGCATGCTGTTCCTAGCCTAGTCACAATTTCCATGGAGGATCTTGGGGTTTCCTTTTGACTGAGGAGCACAAGTCTCATTGAAGAACACACAAAAGTTAGGCCTGTGCTACATCCTGGCACACAAGAAACTGCAGCAACCTTTTTGGCTTGATATGTGTAGCAAATATCACTTCAATGATATAATGAATATATGCCAGAAAACAAAAGAAGAGAAATAGCTGCATCCATTCTGAAAATATTGAAGCATTATTTGTTCATGTTGAAGAGATTTAATGTTGTTGTTATAATCCCCAATTAAAAAAAGTCTAGAAAAAGAAAGCAATATGGGAGTGGTTCTCTCTATGCATATATAAAAATGTATTGGCTCCCATAGTTTACTCAAACAAAAAAAAACCCTCTTTCTTGAATGATTTGCTGTAGTCAAGATATCAGTGACAATTTATGAGGTAACCTTAAAAGGACAAAAAATGTTCTTACAGGTGAGTTTCAAAGAGCCTGATAAAGCATATGTAATTGTATAATTTGTCTTCTTCTTTCTAATTTCTTTGCTGGCTTAGTTGGATAGTTTCCCTCTCTACCCACAGCTAAAATTCAGTATTTGGAGCAGTTATTTTTATACAGCACAGTAAATATTTTAGTGCCCTTGCATAACATCCATCTGAATGAGTTATTTCTAATCAGGTTTAAAATGTAAAAGCATTTCAGGCTGAATTTTTTAAAAGTCTCTAGATGCTAGATGTATGTGCCATGCATAATGTTACTGAACGCCAGCCTGAAGTGAGGCTTCTTATTAGCCAGTGAAATGCTAAAATTGAAGGGAAACCTACAAGTACAGCTACAGAGGCTCAGACCCTGTGTTTAGGAAGTCTAGATGGCTCCAGTGCAGGATTGGCAAGTCTTGTGTCTATCACCTTAGCTACTCCAGTAGCTGTGTGAGAAGAAGGATGGATGGGGTCTTGAGCACTTTTTGTTCTTTTTAGTGCTACTCTGCCAGTGGTGCCTTAGAGTCCATTTGTCTGCTGGAGCATAATGTGACTGTCTGCTTCATGCTTTCATATTTATATCTAGACCTGGCTCCAGAACTCTTTGGGAGGTAGACAGGCTAGCAGTCTTGGTGCTGAATCCATCTTGTCACTCAGCCTGAAAATCTCTCAGAGATTATATTCCTCAGCATTTGCTTCTTTTGCCTTGCTGGGAAGGAGAGACAAGGAACATGATTCTGTGTGTATCTTCCCATGGGTTCAATTGAAATAAAAAATCATTTTTACGAATTTTCAAACAGTCTGTTATTTTCATATTCCCATTTTCCATAATTGGAACACTTTTTGAAAACTATCTATAGTGACTATTGGGTTTTGAGTTCATTTAAATACTTTTTTTGCTTGAATATTTTACTCAGGTTGGACCAAGGTTGATCAATTTTTTGAAGCATGGGTAATGATACCCACATATGATCCTTAACTATCTGAGCAAAAAACCGACAAGATTGCTAAATTCAAATAAAAGTTAGATTTTATCAAGATTCAAAGTATTTTTCTGAATGGTTTAACATTTAGTAAATCCCTCAAAAAGTTATGGTGTATCTCTACTCATAATTTTTATGAATATCAGGTTACTTGTTAAAAAATCAGTGTAAATTTTTGTAATCTTGGCTTAGAATAAAGGAAATACAAACTAAGTTTTCTTACTCAGGGCTAAAGCCTACTCCAGCCTTTTCCTTTTAGAATAAAATTTTCTATGGAGTATGAATTTCCCTTCCCTGTTGCAATAAAAGACATTACAGTCCTTGTGAAATAGTTATGGACAATTCACAGGTGCTAAACCCTATACTTCTTGAGAAAGGACTTGCAAACATGGACATCATGTATATTCCTGAGTGGTACCTCTAGCAAAATTTTTGGGTTTTAAGTTATTTTTACCCTATCCATAGGTTTATTGCCTTTCCTGTTGCCAGTAGAGTTATATTAAAAGTTTAAAATTATATTAAATTTTTTCTCTTTTTTTTCCAATGTCACTTCAGCACCCTCATGCAAGTGCATTTACTGCAGTGCTGCCTGTTTTAGTGTCAGCCATACCATTCCTTCTCAAGCAGGGAGAGGCAAACAGAGCTGGCAGGAGGGACCAGGGATGCTCCTTTTTTGCTCTTCCTCCAGTGCCATGTGTTATCAGATTTTTGGCATGTCTCTTCAATCTGTCAGCATCCCCTTAGTGCTACTCAGTCACCCATGAGGAAATGCCCTGTGTGTTGGCAGAGGATGTTCTCTAACAACACCCAGTGGCTCAGTCAAGCAGGCTAAAAGGGGCAGCAGACAGCACCTTCACACTAGTGTATGCTAACTGAGATCTCTGTCGATGTGTCTTGACCTCATAAGAAGACACAGCAAAAAGGCCAGGGTGAAGAGCAGAGAAAGGCTACTCTTGCCTTGTCTGCTAAAAATGGCAGCTTCCTTAACTCCACTCAGTCAGAAACAAACACATTGTATACTTCTGTGGGTGTTCACTTAGATTTTTTATATAGAGATATATAGAGTATATATACATAAACAAAACTACACACACAATTTCCTTTTTGCAGTATGGGAATGTAACCACTAGATGACACCAAGAGATAGTTCCTATAGACCTGATTTTTCATTCTTTATTCATCTGTCTGTTCAAAAGGTGACATTCTTGCTGAGATTGTAATTAAGATTACAGATGTACGCAAATTAAGTCATCTGGCAATTATTAATAGTTACCTTACTTTAATATTATCAATTACTGTCCTAGAGTGCAAAGAGCTTAGAATTTATGATCATTTGGACAGTGGATCTCAAACATTACCTCTCCTTCCCTGCTATGCATATCTTTAATTGTCTTCTTCCGAAGCATCATTTGTATTTTCACAGCCAAGAGTCTGCTGATGCTCCTGCAGCAAACTTTTCTGTTGCAGTGGTTTACAATTCACATCTGAGAATCCACAGAAGGTGAAAACTCATCAAGTCTTGCTGCAAGATTATGTATTTATACTAGATGAGAATTAACTCTTTTGCCCTACTCTGCTACATTTATTATTCCTTTGAAATAAACTAAAACTATGGGGTTTGATATCAAGAGCTAAGAAATGTTTTTCTTTTCTTGAAAGAATGTAAAAATTTAAAATTTTATATGTTTTTTTGAGATTTAGGTTTTGGTCATAAAAAAGAAGGAGCAGTCTAAATTTGTCCTTTTATGTTATTTTATTAATAAGCAGTTACACTACCAGATCAACAACAACAAAAAAAAATGTATACCAAGGCCAACAGGTCTGGATGGATGTTACATTGCACAAAATGGCTAAAATTTGTAAGTAGTGGACAGAAATTTATTCCCATGTGTCTAAGATCATAAAAGCAACATAGTATGAGTCACGTCACCCACAAATAGTGGATGTTAGTTTAGCCATGAAAAAATATGAAAGTCTTATGGAAACAATGCTCTTCAAAGATTTTTAGCCATTCCAGCCTCCCATCCCCCCGTCTTCAGGTATTAACATAACTAAGCAATAACTTTTTTACAGAAAGAAATAATTAATAAATATTCTGGCTTACAACAACAAAAAAACCTGGAAGGCTGGAGTAGAATAGCTTTTCTTAGATGTGTGTGTTAAAAATATACCCATGTGTCTCATACACTTAAATATTACTGCTTAGAAAAACTTCAGCCATTCCCCACTGTGTCTATTGTGGCCATCATTATAATGATAGTAAATGGAAGTATTTAAAAGGAACTTACTGGTGAACTCTACACAAGTGAAAATGGGGAATACAACACAAAACTTCTATTGAGCAACATCCCCAATCATTGGGGTTTTTAACAGTAATTAATATTTTTAAGCATTTTTCTGACGAGGCAATAAATTTAAATGACACAGATGAAACCTCTCAATCACAGCTTGCCTGAGTGGTTCAAAGTGATTGCTGTCATCCCTGCTCTGTGACACAGTGAGAGCTAGGAGGTGCACATACATCCACCCTGTGCTTTGCCCCTGTTTCAGAAACAGCTGCTTAAATTTCCGGGTGCAGGAGAGGAACCCAACTGCCTGGTCCAGATCAGGGGCTACTGGGAGGCACCCATTCTCTGTAGGTTCACAGCCCTAAAGAAATCACCATGAATGTAAGCACTGGTGTGAGGTGAGAAGCCTGCCAAGGCTGACTCCTGGCAAAGGGAAAATAATAAATCAGTGAATGTATGAAAGGGAGTCATTGTGTAAAGGAATTATAAAGTTTATAAGGAGGGATCACATGCCTGTGTATAGGACAGAAGAAATGAAGTCTTATTGTAACCCAGGGAACTCGGTGACGGGATTTCTGAGAACACACATAACCCACCATTAGCTTTGGTAATACAATTGAGAAAGACTTTCTTGACCAATGACTTTACGGAAATGTGGCTTGCACAACGTCTTATTCCTCAGAATAAAGTGACGAATGCCCGTGAAATATAATTTCTATGTAATTGCTATGGTGATTTGTACAGGGGCTTCACAACTACTAGTTTGCAAGTACTTGAATAGAAAAAAATGACACTTTCATTTACCTTTTTAGAGGTAAGACAGACATTACCTGAACTTTGCTTTTTTGAGGGGTTTGATTCATTTTTTTTGTTTCAGAAACCACATGGAAGTACTTCCTGTAAAAGAGTCTTGGAGATCATGCTTTTCAAACAAATAGAGTGCATATCATATTTGTTTGATGTTTCATTTTTATTTCACATCTGAAAAACAGATCCCATTTTTATGTGGAACAATGACAATTGTCAGTGAAAGCACCACATACTCTGTTTGACTCTGTTGTTAAAAATCCAACTTGTTTTGCCCTCAGCAGTTTTACAGGCAGTTCAAATTGCCTCATAAAACTCTAATGGTTTTCCTCATACACAATATGTATTGTGTGACAGGCACAGAAAACACATCTTATCACAGTTTATGCTAGATAAAATATGCATCCGACTGGATCACTGGTCCACCTTCAACAATTTTTAATTGCAAAATAGCTCTGAACAATATGCTATCAAGTAATAGACTTTTTAAAATTTAAGCCTTTTAGAAGTAATGCAATGGCATATTCATGTGTTTTAAAACTTTTATGTCTTCTCTTGCATCATAGATGGGAAGGTTTTAACAATCTAAGAAAATATTTAGAATATTTCTAGCAGAGGTCTTATTTTCTTAGAGAAATAAAGGTCTTTATTTGGGGGGAGCTTTACATATAAGGACCAGCATTAACAGACTTATTTACTGTGTTCAGGAGGAATGCATAAGCCATGACATTTTCTAACACCTTATAATTTATGTAGAAGAGATGCACAGGTGAGAATTGTCCCAGATTATCTCATAGTTTTTTTTCCTAAATATGTTAAGTAAGTACTGCTATCAATAATTTAAAGAGTGCAAAATCTGAAAGTTATTTCTCAGAAATCAAGATATCTGCTTAGAAGTTTCTTGTAGTGTTGTTTATCATATTTGCCAGATTCTTTTTATTTGCTATCCATACTTTTCATTTTAAAGGACACTGATTTCATGGTTTCAACATTTTTGCAGAACTGTGAGGTTTATGCATCTAAATGTTTCTGAATCTTGAGTCTTTATTAAATTTTATCTGTTCAGTAGTTGCAACTATTAAATATATAATCTAAAATACAAAATCCTGGCACAAGAGTTGACTCACTGGATTGAAAAGCATTTTTAGAAGTTTGTATAGGAGCTGCAACATCTAGGGTATGATTAATGAGTTTTAGAAGATTAAGGGGGTTTTAGTTTAGTTTTGTCTCTAAATTCTGTTAAATTGCCATGATGTTCTGCAGAATCATTCAGTCACATGAGCTCTACCCTGCATGGGGTTGGCTGGTCCCTTTCACTGTCTGAAAAAAATTACAAATACAAATGTATGGTTGCTCATACAAGATATATAACTCCAAATTGGACACATTGTGGTTACCCATAGACTCAAATTTTTAATCAGAACTGACTTCCAAAAACCATATGGCATATAATATTTGGCAAAATATTTTTAGATGTAGTTGTAGTATTAATGATGTTAGATGTTATCATTAATAATTATCATCATTAAATCTGTTGATAATCAAAGAATACAAGCAATGCAAGATTCATGGGCACAAAAAATACCTTTTTATGAGCCAGCTAATACAGTTTGAAAAGATAAACCAGGACACACAAGCCTTTCACAGACCTGAAATAGAAGCAACAAACTTCAAAGGTGACCTGGGTTTATCTTGACCATATTTTGTATTAGCACCTGCAGACAGGCATAGTAGAGATCCATTGTTCAAAGCCCTGTACAAATAGAAAATAAGAGACAGTTCCTGCTCCACTGAGTTCACAAGCCAAACACTCAGCTAGGGAAAAGCAGGAGGGCAAACAGGCATGCAAAGGCTAGGCTTTAACAGCTCAGTAACAGAACCAGAAAGGAACTTGCATTTCCTGGTCTGCAATCTAGGCCCAAATTGCCCAGAACACATTTGAAAGGCAAATGGTAATTTTTGCCTCCTCCCTGATACCCTTAACCATAGAACCCTTAACGCTTACATGTTAGAAGGTCAAGATGGACCCTATGTGTGTCAGTGCCTGGGGCCTGGCTCTGCAAATCACTAGTCTGAGCTGCAAAATTACTACCCTGCAAACTCATGGAAATTCAGTAGAAAAAATCCACTGGGGAAAAGACAGCAAGCCCCACGGCAAAGAAACAATTGATGGGATGAAGTCCTTTATCTCGGATTTCTTATTTTTATTCATTTTTAAACGCACATCATAGTTCTGAAAGCGACACCTTGCCAGCATTTTTACTCATCGATTATTAACAGCTAATTCAAAATTAGCAATTTGTGGTGATTTGATATATCAGGAAGTAGGTCAAAAATTATGTAATGATCTAATTTACTTTTCCCCCCATTTTTCTGATAGAAATATTTCTTTATTTTTTTCCCCATTTACAGGTGCAGAATTAAAGAACATGTTCACTCACTATATTATTGGTGCACTTAAGTGAAGTGTTCCAAAGCATATAATTACCGTGTAGGTTTATGGCCCTGAAGTAGATTGGGATAGTGGTGCTGCATATCCATGATTTGAAGGACATACAGTGATGATTATAGAGGCAGTACTCTACATCCATTCCAGCCCTTTTGTGTTTAGCTGGTTGCCATGGCAAATAATTGGATAGAATTTAAGCCACTTTCTTCCAAGCGGGAACTTCATAATTTTACCCTTCACATAATTTTGAACATACTTTTAAAGATTCTTAAAGTTTATGCAGGAATGGAATACAGACTTGGAAGGGAAAAAAATAGATTTCTATCCATGAAAGGACAGTTGGTTTGGAGGTTCTTTATTTCACCTTTTTTTTTTTTAATCCTGAGGATTCCGTTTTCTTAACAACATGATATTGCAAAATTTGAGCCTAGTGAAAATGATAAAAGATTTGCACCCAGAGGGATAGGAAATGTGAAAGTGAATGATCAAATACAGCTTTACTTTAGGGATCAAATAAAAACAGATGGATAATTTTATGCTCTCAGTTTCCCAAATGTATATAGCTCAAACTTTTTTTAAGCTTTGAAACTGTTGGTCATGTTGTATTAATGGTTCATGGTAAGCATCTTTCATATCCTTTTTTTTCAATTCAGTTATGTTTCTGAAGACATAATTAAACTTTTGGAAAGATCTGCTGTGATTCCACATCAGTCCCTGACATATGCAACCCTGACTCAATTTGGGATTTATTATCCTATAGACTGCGCTATCAACTGTAAAGCCTCAGCAAGCATTTCACAACACAATGCAATTATGGCAAAGACAGACTGCCTCTGGTAATAGTAATATTTTACTGTGGGGTTTTCTGGAGATTCACAGAACACAAGCGTGTCTTGTCCCATTACATTAGTCCTGAACCTGGCAGGACCATTGCTGCCTTCTTGCCTTTAAAGCAAGCAGTACTCTAAGGGAGCAAGAAAGTACAACTGTTGCTATGACATGTACGCATGGGGAAGGCCATGGTTGCATTCACCCCATTTCCCTTAGAAAGATAATTTGTACTTACTGTTGTAGAGAAACATCACTCCTAAAGTAATCAACTTGGACATTAAAGAAAGAGGTGACTGTGATCCCTGTGGAAAGGGTCATATCTGTCTGCATTTTCCGTGACTAAAATAGGTGGAAAGAGTAACTTCAGAGACCTTCAAAAGGACACCTTTATTTTCATTGGTTAGACAGGAAACCGAAGCCCTTTTCTACTTGTTTATGTGTTTAAACCTTAAACACAACCATTTTCCCTTACAGATACTGAGTGACCTGGACTGTGACCATATTTGTGATGTGGGAACCACAGCAGTATGCCTGATCTTCCTAATTTTTATCACCTCTCATAATAATAATTCTATGCCTTTTGATCACAAAATTTAAAACATTACTTTCATGCTTTGATTTGTACTTCTGCATTCCAAACATCCTAACAAATTAAATTGTGGTTTCGCTCTTCTTTGAAAGAAGTATCCAAATCAAGATTCAAAAATTAAATACTGACACTGACTAAGCCTGGTTATTTTAGAAAGTAAATTAATAGAAAGATTGGAGATTTAAAGTTAGTTCTAATCAGCAGTGTTATTTCTCTAACTTACCTTTTTATAATCTTGATTTAGTGCTGAAACTAAGAAACTGAGTGAGAGGTTTTTAGATTTGACAACACTGAATACATACAACAGGATATGATGAAAAGAAGAGGTCTATTTTCCAAATGCATTCATCAGTACTTTTTCAGGGTTTTTGTTTTGTTTTGTTTTGGGGTTTTTGTTTATTGGGGAGTTTTTTGTTTGTTTATTTGTTTGTATTTTGTTGGTTTTTTTTTTTTTTTAATGCTTCTCTGAAAACTTTATCCTTTACTGAAAGATTCATCATTCAATCATTGATTATTTTTAGTAGCATTTTTCTATCTACAAAGTAGGATATTTTTTTCAGAGTGGAACTCAATAGTAAGTTAATTTTTAAACTTATGACCTGCCTAGCGTCTAAAATAAGGAGAGCTTCTAGCTAACTTGTGAACTAATCAACTTTGGGGATCTTCTTTGAGTATCTTCTGTATGGTGATGACAATCCACATTTTCTTTTCTTCTACCTAGCTCCAAGTACCTGGCAACAAATTTGTTGTACCTGCATGTCTTTGATAAGGACCCTTGACTGCTATGAAATTTGTATATGGAGAAAACCAAAGAGAAAATCTGGAGTACCTTTTGGCCTCTCACTAAAATGTTCTTTTTAATGAGTTTTGAATGTGTATGTTGTTGCCTCTCTGAAGATGCATTGCAATTCAATGCAGAATAGGCCATTGTAGCCTTTTTTTGTTTAACAGAAGAACTATGGTTATTTTCTGTAAACAGATATTGTGCCATCTTTAAAAACTAATGGAGATAATTTAAAATTCAATTTTTTAACAGCATGCTTAAAAGCATTCTTAAAATTTTGGTAGAAATTGAAGAATAACATCTTGAAGAGGGAAAGCATCTATGGGCAGAGATGGAGAAAAGAAAATATAAATACTACCACTTCTAACATACTGAAACCTTGTGTGAACTATAGAGCAGAAGTCCTGGGTTGGATAAGACAGCTAGACTAGAAATGCCTCATCATATTATAGATCCATCTCTTCTGAGCAGGTTAGGAAAGGTCCTTTCATTTCTTATCTCTTGCATCAAGTGCTGTCACAGATTAAGATACAATGCTAAGGGAAGTCAGTTGTGTCCATGCCACAAAAAACTACTCTAAATGCCCCCAGTGTTTTCAGTACCATCATAACAAGGAAATGATTGCTTTTAGAGTTCAAATCAAGGGGAAAACCTGGGATTCAAGAATACGAGGCTCACCTGGGCAAATATATGAAAGTACATGGAAGAAAAACAGGAGGAAAAAAAAAAAAGAAAAAAAGAAAAAGCTATTGCTAAGTACCTCAACTCTACACAGTGGACAGCTTCTACATTGAGCTAGAAGCTGGATGTACGCTTCAAAAGGAATTGCCAAGCCAAGTCACTGAATTTCCCAGCAGCATAAAGCTGTAAACATGCTGATGAGTCTCCTCTGCCAAAGTTTAGGAAAAATGACAACATGGTAACATCTTAGGCCACTGAAATGTTTTATTCCATATGCCCAAGCAAACAATGGCTGGATTGATTGGAAAAAGCTCTCTTTTTCCCAACTAGTTCAACAACAGCCAAATAACAGCTCTTGCTCTGCATGCCTATGTGGGAGGAGACCCTAGGGACAATGAGGTGGAGATGCCTTGGGAGGGCACTCCCCCATAGGTGTCAGTCAACTATGGCTCCCGCCCAAAGATCCAGAAAGTTCTGTGGTTCCCCCTTCCCCATTGGCCTGTATGTTGGTGCCACCCTCTTCCCCTCATTTCATTTGTACATCCCCAATCACTCCAATCCTGTTCCTCCCCTGGTCCCTTATCCCATTGGTTCCTTGCACCCTAGCCCCTCCTACCGGCTACAATGTTATAAACCTTGTTCCCGCCCAGCTTTTGGCTCTTTGCCACCTGCTTCCCTTCAGCTCGGTTGTGTCCCTGCTTCTCTCCTGCCTACCCTGCCTGCAATCCTTCCCTGCTCCTGCAATAAACCCAGTTGGACCATCAGCAGAGTGTGCAGAGTCCTCCTTCCTCTACTGGTTGGACCTCTTTAGACCATCAGGGATTGTGTACGCGTGAGGACAATCGAGGAGACAGCTCTCTTGGGAGTTGGACCACCTGCCCAGGATCCCCTTCAGTGGGAGAAGCTGCTGTGGAGGGTCTTACCTCTCTCCTCTTCCCCTCCACGAGCGAAGAGCGCACATCCCGCATCTCTATGCCTTCCTGTTTTAAGCCTGGAAAAGACCTCACTCACATCTTTTCTTTTTGTTGTTGTTGAGGAATTGAAGAATCAGTGTGATATTCCAGCCCCTTCTTGCCCACAGCTGATCTCAACACCTCTTAGGTTCTGTTCCACAGGGCTGCTGTATTGCAGAATGTGACGTTGACCACTCTACCTATTTAGAAAGTATTACAAAACACACCAAGGTATGTTTTGGTTTAAATTATGAACAACATATGAAAGTCTAGTCTGAAAGCCATTTACTCTCCTACAATTTATTTCTCCATTACAATTTGTTTAAATTGGAGTGTTTATCTAATTTTTACAGAGTAAATTAGTCCCCCAAAATCATTAAGAAGTCTTACAAACTCTTTGTTGCCTTCATAATAGATTATGTTTGTCCCATAATATAGGAGTCCTTAGAAGGATCACTACTGTCTAATACAGTTTTTTCAGGGTAATAATTTTTAGAAAATTAATTCTTAAATTTTTTTTAAAATAAAAACTTCTTTCACTGTAAAAGGATATTTTATGGTGTAAACCAATCTTTTTTCATATTTACTTGACAAACAAAATCCTATTGTTTAATTGAGCCATCATTTAATATGTAATTTATTCTATATACAACAAATTGTAATTTTATAGTAAAGGGTTTTTATTTGTTTGGGATTACATAGAGTTTTCTTATGATCATCAAAATATCCACAGCCTTCAATACGTGGTTCAAAGTATTTGAGCTACCTGTTAGAGCAAGCCTGGAAATGGATGAATTTTCAGTGTTGTCTTAAAGCGCTGAAAAAAACCCCCTTTTAATCTTGCAGGAATACAACTCTATTTCTGTTGGCTTGCAGCAAAACACCTCTATTTCTGTTGGCTTCCTCAATACAGGTGAAACACAATACAAAGCAAAACCAAGTCAGTCCGTAGTGGAAGTAGTTTGTTAAACAATGCATGAGTCCCAGTGCAAAGCAGTTAAGTTGCATCTACTTGGTTGGCAAATGCACCAAAAACAAAGTGGATCACACCTAAATGTATTGCATATTTTTGCTCACCTATGTTAAATGGAGTTTGAGTCTAAAGACAGAGAAAGTGCTGGCCTCTCATTCTGGAAATTTCATCCAAGTTTTACAGTCACAAAATTACTCATATGACACATTCTTTGGATAAAAATAATATATATGCTCAGACTCAAAAAGTCCCAGAGTAAAATTCAGACTTCTGAAAGAGCCCTGTCCTATTCCTGCACAGTATTTCATATCCAGGCCACACAACCTATGGTCTGAGGTGATTAAACCCCAGACTGTCACCTCATATATCAGGTCTCAGTGTAGACAAGTGGGGAAATTGCTGGAGTGATGGGTCAAAGCCAAGGGTGTAAAGTCCAACAAGGCCAAGGGCCAGATCCTGCACTTCAGTCACTACAATCCCATGCTGCATCAAAGACTTGAGGCTGGAAAGTTGCTAATCAGAAAAGCACCTGGGGGTGCTGGTCAACAGCAGCTGAACATGAGCCAGGGTGTGCCCAGGTGGCCAAGAAGGCCAATGGCATCCTGGCCTGGATCAGCCATGGTGTGGCCAGCAGGGCCAGGGCAGGGATTGTCCCCCTGTACTGGGCACTGCTGAGGGCACACCTCGAGTGCTGTGTCCAGCTCTGGGCCCTCCCTGCAAGAAAGGCACTGAGGAGCTGAAGAGAGTCCAGAGAAGGGCAATGGAGCTGGGGCAGGGTCTGGAGCACCAGTCCTGTGAGGAGCAGCTGAGGGAGCTGGGGGTGTTTGTCCTGGAGAAAAGGAGGCTCAAGGCAGACCCTATCACTCTCTACCACTGCCTGAAGGGTGATTGTGGCCAGGTGGGGTCAGTCTCTTCTCCCAGGCAGCCAGTGACAGAATGAGACGACAAGGCCTCAGGCTACACTGGGGGGCAGGGCTGAGTTTGGACATAATGAGGAATTTCATCATGGTAATTGTTGTTAAATGTTTGAATGGACTGTCCAGGAAGGTGCAGTCACGGTCCCTGAAGATGTCCAACAAATAACTGGCACTTAGTGCTAGGTTCACTTGACAATGTGGTGATGCGTCAATGGTTGGAGTGGGTGATTTTCAGGGTCTTTTCCAACCTAAATGATTCTGTGAATTGATGTGCATGACTTGGGCTCTATAGAAAAACCTGAGCACCCTAACTGAAGCTACTAGCTTTGTTGAAACACGAACTGAAAATGTTTGTGCATCCTGTAAATGTAAATTCATCTGCATGTTGATCCAAAAAGTAAGTTTTGCTTCAGAAATGCCATGTTTCCATGGCTTCAGATTTTTTTCCGCAATTTTGTGTAGGTTGAAGACATTAATATTTAAGACAGACAATTTCATTAGTTTCCAAGAGATGCTTTCAAAGTCAGTCTCAGGAATATAATCTTTTAAGCCTCCTCCTGGGGCAGTGGAACATCTCCATCATTCCTTATTTCAGCCTTTGGTCACAAACAAACTGTCTATAGCAGATTTGTGCTCTGCTGCCTACAATTGAAACCTAGACAAAGGCTCCCTTCAAGGGATTACATGGATTTTGAGCTAGTTATGATTTTTTCCTAGCATAAAATAAACAGAGAGAATAAATTTTAATTAAAAATTCATCTTTTGTAAGTACTAAAGCACTCTTTAAGTTATTCCATAACATTCTAGAAGACAGGCAGATAAAAAGCAACACTGACAAAACAGGTGTGTATTAAACAACATTATCCCAGCAAGTATGACTTATTTGTAGTCTTAAAGAAGCATGAACAAGGTTTTTTGGCCATGTCTCTTTTCTTATAAAAAGGCTGTAAATGCCACAAGTCTATATGAAAAGTGGGCATTTTTGCTGTTCCAGAGAGCAACATCCTATCTACCCATACCAATCACTGCACTAGAGGGGGCCATGAGGGGCCATACAGGGCAAGGTCATGCTGTACTTGATTATCATCATCTTCATGGAAATTCAGACTGCAGACCACTTCAAGCACAACCTGGCACCTGCAGAGGGCAAGAACGGGGAGCTGGATATGCATCCTTGGGTAAGTTGTCTGTCACATTGTGCTCAGGCATGAAGAAGTAGAGATGTGTCTCACTGTGGGTTCTTATCTCTATTTTCTTTCTTTTGAATGATAAAAAACATTATAAAAAGATTCCAGCTGCCATCAGACATTCCTTTCAATACAGGCTTCATTTAATTACAGCATATACCCTTGCCAGGGAATGGTGTGATGAAGATGTATCCAATTTTGAAGCAATCTTCAGGGCAAAACTTTCTGCCCTGCCAGTCTGAGCTGGAAAATATCACATTACATTGGGTTCTTGTTTCTATCTCAATACAAATCTATATTCTCCATACCTGAACAGATTAGCAGACCAAGAAGCAATGTCGTAATCCACAGGCAGCAAACACATGTTCACATTCATAGAATATCAAGTTGAAGAGGACCTCAAGGATCATCTGGCCAAACTTTCCTGGTAAAAGCACTGTGTATGCAAGATGACTCAGCACTCTGTTCAGATGAATCTTTAAAGTGTCCAGCACTCAGGAATCCACCACTCCTCTGGGGATACTGTTCTTATTGTGAGAAATTTTCCTTGTGTCTAACCAGAATCTCCCCAGGTTTGACTTGTACTCTTTAGCCTTCACCTTCTCCATATGACTCCTTTGATAAAGGGAGCCTCCATGTCCTTTATAACCACTCTTCAAATATTGGATATAAATATTTAATACCGTCTCCTCTAAGCTTTCCTTTCTCAAGGCTGAACAAAGCCAGATGTTCTAGCCTTTCCTCACGTGGCATATTTCCATGTTTCCAGGCACTGATGATCGTTGTCGCCCTTCTCTGGATGGTCTCCAGGTAATCCATAAATTTTTTGTATGGCAGGGGCTAAAACTGAACACAGATTTGAGGTTTGGCCTGACAAGAACTAAAAGTGGGATAGTGACTTCATTTCTTCTGGTGATGCAACCCAGTATCCCGTATCCATTTTTTTATACAGAGGCAACTGTTCACCCATACAGACCTTGTTTTTCTCCAGGAGTGGGGCCATCCAGTGCTGGTAAAGACAGAATTGGAGAAAATGTCAAGAACAACTGCTTTTTCAGTGCTGATAGTGACTGAGTCACCTCTCTTGTTTAATGGCGGGCTAATTTTTTTGTTTGCTTGCTTTTTGTTTTTCTTGCTTCCATACTTGAAGAAAGAACCCTTGTAGTTTTCGTTATGTCTGACAAATTTAAATTTGAACTGAGGTTTTGCTTTTCAAACTGCATCTCTGCATGCCCTGGAAATGCCCTTGTAGATCTTGTAGAAATGCCCATGTGATCTTTTCTCCATCTCTGATATATTTCTCTTTTGGTTTTGAGCATACTCAAATGCTCTTAATTAAGCCAAAGTGGTCTTCTGTTCTGCTTACTTCCCTTCCCTTTACCTTTCAGTTGTCCACATTGCTGCCAATGTCCTGAATATACTTAAAATGCCTGTCACCATCCAGAGTGCTGTTGTACTGTTCTTTCGGACGGAGCAGTGCCTTTAATCCAGAAGCATTGGTTCTTTCTGCAGTACTCTCTCTGTGCACATATCAAACAAAAACTGCCCTTTTCAGACCTGGTTTACTGGTGGGGCTCTGTCTAGCTTCCCTGGCCTGTGGCAGGGCAGGCAGCCACTTGCACCCCCCACCTGCAACCCAGAAACCCAGAGGCTCTCCCTTAGCATGACAACTGACCTTAATGCAGATGGTGGCTCCTCCTCAACAATGAAGGTTGGGGCAGACTCCTTGGTAGCTTGAGGAGCTGAGCAGGCAGGAATACAGTCTGTACTCCTTAAGTACGTTAGGCCTTTGACCCTCCTCAAATTCATGTTCCTGCCTTGTCCTTCTGTGTGGGATTGCAGAATGGGACTGCTTCTCCCCTGACTCTGTGCCCATCTGGCTCCCTCCTCACCATGGCAGATTTGGGTACATCATACATCACAGTCATGGAGCCCAGCACTGTTAGCACAGCCTCAGTATGAACTTCTGACTTTTGTATCTAAAAACCAATGAAACAACAACTCCCCTTAGACACAACTCTTTTATATCAGATGTCAGAGTTGTGATGCAATAGTGAGGCAATTTCAGTAAAGAAAAAGGAGAATTCATATTTTTCTTTAAATAGCAACCCACCAGAGACCATTAGGGCTATCTTCTACATTTGAAGCTGATAATTATCTTATCTACATTGTCTTGTCTTAAGCTGCTTTTCTTAAATGTATCACTTGGAAGGAAGTTTGGAGACCCAGCACCGATGGAAGGGACATAATTTAAAAAGCTTTTTTCAGCAAATGCTCAAGTATTGTGAGACTTTACACAGGTTGAGAATGGGGAAATTGTATCAATAAAAATATGAGGATAATAACAGAATAGCGTTAGCTTCAGTAGGTTCTGGACTGAATTCCTTCTCACCTGACAGAGAAAATAAATTGTCTGTATATATTAGTTGGTGATTTTTGAATGCACGTGTGCTGGCAAAGCTAGCTAGTTCAATCCCTTTTGCCAGTACACCCAGCCCACTAAGTGTGGGTTTCATCAAACTGGAATTTGATGATTCTGGAGTTTGATGACTTCACATCATTTTCTTGTGATTCTTACTTTTGCTAGAAATAATGCCAATTTAATTTAAATTTGTAAGAGTTTTCATTTCATATTGCTTCATTAATACCACAAATGAACACTCAGGAGGAACAGAGAATTATATTGTATGGCCTTTCTCTCAGGCACTGCTGTGCTACTTTTGATGATTAATAGGTATCTAATATACTTCAAATATTGTAGATTAATTTTTCAAATATTTTAAATTAGTTCTTGCAAGTATGAATAACTCTAAAAGACAATAAAACATGCTGCGGAAATGTAATATGCATTGTATCAGTCTATCTCATTTCCTGTCTAGAGCAGTACAACTCTTAAATGTTCCTCTCCTGATTTCTTGTTCTTGCCTCAAAAGATTTAATTTTCTTTTATGTTATTTCCTTTAGCATTCCAGTCATCACAATTTAAATTGATGCCATTTAAAACTTCTCAGCTTTTTTTGTATTTTAATATATTACTCCAATGCATTTACCTACTTTAGTGTTTCTCTCCATGTGAAAAGAGGAAAAAGTACATGTCCCTCAATTTTTTCTGTTGGCTTTACTACAATAAAGATGAGAATTAGGCTTTATAGTATTAGCATGCAGAAATCCATTAAATGAACATAAGACCTGGTGAGAGGTTATAGTATCATTAGGATAAACCTCGAGTACAGTTGGTGTATAAGGCTGACAGTGTAAGGCCGGAGTGTACTATTGCATTTATAAGACTCACACTTCTTTCTGTGACTTCAGTAATGGACTCCAACCTGTGCAGATGTCATTGTGTAATTACACAACTGAGAATCTTCATTAACTAATCGGGATTGCCACTGCCCAGCAAGTCATGCATGTTAGACAATTATTCCTATCAAGAATAGGCCTCCTTAGGCAACAAACAGGGTCTTCAAAAGAGATACAGACAATTATCAAAATTATTCTAAAACATACAACCAAGAGAAGAAAAACAAGAAAAATAAAATAATTTTATCATAAAAAGTATATGGCATTTGTTGGGTTTGTGCCTTTTTTCTTGTGTATGGCATTGTCTTGGTAGTAAGAGGTTCTCTCACTAAAATCATCAATGTTCAGGCTCAGCTGACAAATTAGTGACAGTCTCTCTGAACCTTGTAAAATAAAGATGGAAAAGCTCTGATTCAAATAAGCTATAAAGACATTATATTTTTTTGGCATTATACTCTGCCTGTTTATATTTCTCTGTAGTAATATTTCCTTGTCCTTTGTATTCGTGCACCATGGTATTTTATGTTCTAACTGGTGATGGGAAATAATAATAAAATGTGTGGTTAAAGCAGGTGCTGTTTGTAATGCTTATATAAACACATTAGCACTCTTTTGACACAGCATGACCTGAACAAGTAGTTCATCCTACTAGTAACAGGGAAACAATAGCTGAGCGTGCCAGAGCCGAGTTCATTCAGATACTGCAAAATTAACACCAGATTATGAATACGCTTGCCACTGGTAATTAATCGTGAAAATTGCTGGAGGAGTTCCCCTACTGTGAGGGATATTGGCAGAAGTATTTACTGCTAATAGGCCTTGTTTAAGTATTTTTTTTTTTTTCCCCCACCCCGTTAGAGATAAAACTTGCAATAGACTGCACAGGAACTGGTAGATTACTGCATATTCCTTTGACTTTTTTTCTTGTTAACATTTCTGAATATCACCAGTGTTTTCCTTTCTATTATTAGAAACATACGTTGTGTGTTTGCATTCAGACCATTAAACTGCCTTTCACAAGGAAGATAATTTCACAATCTGGATACTGTTTTTCTATATTCCACAGTGATCTAACATTACCACATATTTTGTAGCAGTAATTTAGGGACATCATAGGAAGAATTTTTGTATTTCAAATAACGTACAAGCTTTTGTAACCTTAGGTAGTGGTTACATGATCTACAAAATCTTTGATGTGCCTATCATTTTAAGCAATTTTCCGTATATATGCCTTTTTATGTGCTTTAAAGTGTAAAAAATGACCAAGATGTTTTCAATCGATGGTGTTTTTAAATGCAAAAAAGGTAAATGAATACAAATATATTAACTATTTAAAAAAAAAAAAAATTAATTAATTTGTGGCAGGTCACACACACTCCTCTATATTATTCTAAAATCATATTACATATTTACTCCATTAGAAAATAATGAAAAAAATCTAACCATCATGACTAGTTTTTAACAGGTGTGGTTTTGGACAGAAACTTAAGCCAGTTTTCTAGCAAAATTAATGAGGGATTTTTCTATTGAGATTAATGAAAGTGGGGTTGAGGCCTATATCTGTTAAAATTTTTACTATTGTACAATACGGAGGTTATGGAGCCATTTATTGCTGATCTTATGATGAACAGCAACAATTCTTGGCCCATATATGCCAATATTTTATTAAGTGTCCATATAACACATTCTTTAGGCAATTTAGTTGAGAATTACAATAATTTGATTTTTAAAAGACTTTTAGATTGATCTTCCCCCAAAAAATGCTTAACTATTTCTTTTGAGAACTTGTGAAATGTGTTTCCATTGATTTTAATGAGAATGAAATATTACGTCTTCAATATTCAGCAGGCAAGCACTAGATCTAGTATTTCTTTATTAAAGACTGGCTTTTTTATTATTTTCGAAACTGTTCAGAATCTGGACTTTATTTCCTTAATTAGTCTTTTTCCTTATAAAACACATCTTTCTGAGTCAAATCAGTCTGAACAAAATCATAGCGATATATTTTTCTGTGGGTTAGGGGTATATTTTATGGCCTATATTTAAGCCCAGTGCAGATTGTGAAGACAATGTAGACAATAGACAGACCACCTTAGAATTCTACCACTCATACTAAATTATTTTTTTAAATTGAATTTTTATTTTTCTTTGTGACTGATAATTTCAATTAAATGGAGGTCCTCTCATTAGCTTTTTTTTTTTTTTTTTAATTTAATTCATGTAAATAGAGGGACTTGTGTGTTGTTGGCATATTTCAGTGGGAAAAAATCACAGAGTTAAAAGTAAGCCACATTGCTCTAAAAAAACTACACATTATTTTGAAAATACCTTGCAAATATTTGCTCATAATAACATGCTGTATAACCTTTCTTCTGTCTTTCCCTCAAATACTCTGAGGCATATTTTCTGTAGCCAATCCCTCAGGCAGCAAGGAATAAAATCTAACAATTAGCAGCGATCACATTCTTTCAACAGAGAATAAAATATTGCAGAAAGTAAAATGTCTCAGGTTTATTTTCAGAGTAACAATTCTGGTAATTTCTTCATTTCTTTCATGCTTCTAGCATGAAAGTTTTATAGAATTAAAATTTTTTGTATTAAATAATGATTGGTTGTAGACCAAACCATGTCGTGTTTCATTCATGTAAAAAAACACTACCTTCATTCAGCAAATTACTTCTAATTTGAGTTAAAATGCGGTTGTAGTTTTAGGTATGTGAAGGCTAGATTCAAAGCAAGATAAAGGTCTTCAAATAAGAGCTCTTTTCCTAGGTATCACAACAACTATCTAGTATTAGCTTTTTTTTTCTCTGAGAAAGGAAATGTTCAAGGCTTTACACACTGCTTTCACAAAGACTGCCATATTATTCCTGGTGTCCTTTGTATCTTTCCAACTTCATTTTCCATTTAAAGTATCATTTTTGTTTTGATGATTGTTTACAAAATACATTCCATATTATTCAAATAACAATGAATTAAAAAAAAATTAGGCCTTGTGTTGCAAAGGACATCTGAGGTCGGGTACCCTAATTCACAATGAATAGCAATTAATCTATGTCACTTTTTGTTCTACATAGCATGAAAAAATATGTCTGACTTCTGGTAATATTAAAACATGTTTGTTGAGTTAATAGATGTTATTAATAATTTATATTCTTAAGTGTCTTAACAGCTTCCTTTCTCAAATATCTTTATGAACTGACATTACCAATAATTTCTTTTTTTTTTAGCCTTAAAAATGTCACTATTTGTATGACAAGGGAGCTCTATTTTTGATTGCACAAATAATGCTGCTGTAATTCAATTAAGTAAGTGATAATTTTAATTTTCCCAATCAAACTGTTAAACTTTAATATATGTCAAAATTTGCTGATACATTGTGGAAATTGAACACTGTTATGAAAAACAATGAAAAAATAGATGTCTCCAGGTAATTGGTTGTAGGAATAAAAAAAAGTTTTATTCATATAGTCAGAAAATCCTTGATTTATAAAGAAAAAAGATAAAGAGTCAAGTTTATTTCCACAGGGCTGTGGCCAAATTCGCTATAAGCAGATCCATGTCAACAATGGCAGTATAACACAAAAAAAGGAAATAGAATTAATGACCTTTCTATAACAGAATTGTGTGCATCCAAACCCAAAACTTCTGTATACATGTATGAGGTAGACTGTAGAGGGCTTTCTCTTCACCAAAAGGAATAATTTCTCTTTTCTTTCTTTGAAGAAAACAAAGGGTAATGTAGTGTCACGTTCTGTATGGACTGCATTGGACCCTGGTGACCTTGAGAGGGATCTGCATCTCTCAACCGAACACTTTTCAACTTCTGGTAAGACAAATAGTCCTGCACATGTAAAATAGTGATGTGTGCACATACGAGTAAACTATCTGAGTTAATCACGCTGCCTGGGTTCTCAGGGCCCTTCTAGCAGCGTTCTGCACTTGATGTCCTGCTAATGGCACAAGGACTTAAGCCACCCTTGAAGACAAAGTCAGATTTTAACAGACAGTTTGGAATTTCCTGGCAGCCATATTATCATACTTGCTCCTAGCACTATTTACAGGCAGTGTTGCCTATTGTGACCTAATCTTTTTAAAATCCAACACCCCAAGCAAAAAATAAGTGAAAGTGGCTGAAAAGGACTGATTTATCATCTGAGTACTTTCTTTACATGACTCTGAAGGAACTATTATGAGCCATCTTGACAAAAAGCCATTTTTAAAAAGTGTGCCTTTCATGTATATAACAGACTGTGTAATTACAGCATATGGGGTAAATAGTATATTTTTTAAAAAATTATTATGCATACCAAAACATATGTTTACCTTAAAGACTGTGGTAGCTTTGAGGCAGTTATTGTAGTCCATCAGGTAAATAGCACACGTTTCCTAAATGGTGCAAAAATGTATGTTATTATATGGTATGTGTGTCATTATATAATAGACTGCAGTGGCTTTGAAAAACAAACTATTCTGTTGTGTTAATACTTCTACAAAATCATGACATCATATTTTTACTTGCCTATGTTAGAAATAAAATAATAAAAAAGTAAAAAAAAAAAGTAACAGGGAACTCTGAATAAATAACTAAATCTCCCACCCCTCCAATTCCACAAAACTCAGTAGGGTTTTAATTTTTATCTTTCACCATTTCAGGGCCTTTCAGGTGGAACAGAAGAGTCTACTCAATGAAGTATGGAAGGGAGTAAAAGCTTTAATTTTGCATGTTACTAATGTCTTATTCCTTTTTGCTAGAGCGAAAGAATAGAATTTGCTTAGCCTTGACATCAAGTTTTCTTTATCAAGTGTTCTCTGCTATGATACATTCTGTCTTCTTATACTTGTATGGTATGTGCTGGAAGTATAAAAATTATTGTTCTGGCTATAGGCCCTACAGAACTGAAGTAGCACTTAAGCAGAAAATACTAAGACAAACAGGAAAGATTTTTAGAAAACAAAAAAATTTTAAAAAAAGAACCTAAAAAAACAAAACAGCAACAACAACAACAATAAAAAAAAACAAAAAAAAAACCCCAAAAAACCCCAAAAGCAATTAAATGATTGAAAAGAAGCAGCATATGAAGACACATAAGAAAATATTTACCCAAAATTTAAAAATGGGTTTGAGTGTGTGGGGGTATTCATTAGGTCATAATGGACCAAAAGAATGAGGATCAAAGGTAATTTTCCCCTTTTCACCAGTCATATGTGATCCAAATAAACCAAGTAGTCCCAAGATCTGTGCTTACAAATCCTAGGGGAAAAAATTGTATGAATTCATGGATCTATACTGTACAAGAGGAAAAGAGGAGACAAAAATCTTCTTGAAACTCCTTTAGTTCATCCACGCACCTGGGCGAGCAAAGAAATACAAATAAAAGTCAGTATTCATCCCGGTGGGGAGGAGGTGAATTTATACAGTTCAAATTATGTTATCACCTCAATAAGTGATGCTAACTACTCTAGTAGAAAGAGTATAGTTTGAAAGTCAAAAAAGTCATGAGCTCTTGGGCTGTCCTTCTTAAGGAGAATGCTGTGGTCATATTGAAGATACTAGACAGACTGTTGTTTACATATATATGGGGTTTTTTTCTTTGCTGAAGACTGTCTCCATGATTGTAGAAGTACGGAAACAAAATATGATTGCAGAAGCTGTGAGTGAGCTGTGTGTAAACTTGACTCATAGGGATTTCTAGAGCCAACAGAGGAAAAGATTAAATAATCCATCCAACCTTATTAATTTTTAAGTCATTAATATGACTAATTTGTGATCATTGGTGACAATTTCAGCAGAAGTTCAAACAGTGCACAGAGTAAGAATTTTCTTTTATCCAAAGGATTAAACCTTTTGGATGATATTTGCTGAATAAACTGATTTCTACTTTCTAACCTGGAGAAAAATGGTACTTGCTTAATGAAAGAGATCCTTATATTTCCATTTTGAGATGGAAGAAGTCAGTCATGAGCCAATATATTCAGTATATTATAAATGGGTAATATACATAAAAGGATTTGCTTTTAATTGACAAGAAATCCAGGAAAATGAAAACATTTTATGTAGGCAATTAAAAAAAAAATAATAATTACGTGATTTATGTCGTTCACAAGTTTCACAATTTGTATTGTTTCACAATTTTCACTTCCATGACAGCACTAAAGTGCCCCAAATTACCAGAATGAGCACTATTAGCACAGTTAACAGATGGCAGAAATCTTAGGATAATTTTCACAATTTTTATATCTTGTACTGATTTCAGAGTAAAAAATTATATTTGACCAGGAAAACTATTTTGCTGCATTCTTTAGGAAATCCTTTCAGTATATTTTGCTGAATTATGTATACTGCTGCCTTTCACCCAGTGGTTTTACAGTCAAGATTATCGGGCTCGACCCAAAGTTGTACTTACATCAAAGTGAATTTAAATTCAATCATTGAATTTGTTAGAAAATCTTTTTATGCTGGGAATAAATATTCTGTGTTTCCCTTTTGTGTGTCTGTAATGTTGGAATTTTGAGAGTGGTCACCAAAATTGCTCTTTTCAGTTCAGAACGCAAATTCTTTGCTCACCACTGAAAATTGCAGGGAACTAGTTTCCTGGAGAAGCCCAAGGAAACTAGTTCCCTGCAATTTTCAGTGGTGAGCAAAGAATTTGCCTTCTGAACTGAAAAGCTTTTTTGGCTTTTCCAGCATAGTCAATCTGAACAGAAAAGCACAATTTTTTGTATTTATATAAATAAAATTATTTTTGTATACTTTCACATTTATTCTTATTTAGAGCAGCATGTATTTTTTCAATGTGCCCAGAAAGGTTACCCAATAAAAACATGACACAGCTCTGCAGACAGCAATTCCCCTGCTTGCAGGAATCCTTTGGTGTTTTAGCTCCAGTGATGGGGGAAAAGCTGTTTGTTATGAGTGCTGAATTGCCTTTTTCTTTTCACATGTAGTAGCACTTAAGTGTCATGTTAAGCCTGAGGCAGGAAGGACTTTAAATGACCTGTTCTGACTGGAATTGTGTTTACTGTACTTTTTTCAAAATGCAGTTCAGGATCCCTTTCTTATCGGTACCTAAAGTCTAACAGCTTGCAGACTTAAATTTCCCCTTCCAGGCAATGTTGGATTTGTCTGTTATTTTTCACAGCAGAGACTTTCATGAATTCTGCAGTTTGGATATCTGCCTTGTATTACCCTGTGCCGCCCTCTAGGCTAGGAATCAACATTTTCCAGCTCCCAGAAATTGCCCAAAAGGCTGCTAGAAGCACTGCACATTGAGATGTGTAGGTACACATCCATCTAAGAGTTCACATCAGGAATTCTGGCAGAGAAGTTGTAGAAGCATTTTCTGTTGGACTAAACCAGTGAACAATTAAGCACTGTCTGTTGGGAGTGATTGCCCTTGGCATTCGTGACTGCAGGTGTAGCATGCAGGCTTTGTTCACTCAAACCTTCACAGAATCCATATGGCAGAAGAGCCTTATAAACATAATGAATGTGGGAATTTCTCTCCAGTGAGAGACTCTTGAGATCACTGCTCCCCCCAGTCACAGTTCTGCTCTGTATTTCCTCCATTTTACACTTTGTGTTTTTCCTAGACTGTCTTACAACAATGAAAAATAGACAATGTTGCCCAATCCCCCAATGTTGCTCCTTTACAAAATATGACTCCCAGAAATTAATGATTTCTTGAAGAATAATTAATTTCTGGGAGTCATGTCTTGGAGCAACAGAAAAGGAGAAAACTCTCCCCTGCTCCTTTTGTATGTCCTAGAAACATCTTGTAGATTCGTGTTTGTATTGTCCCTTCACTGCCTTTAGGGTTTAAATTCCTGTCAAAGAAGGTTTTATTTTGCCTCATTTTGTGCTACCTTCAGTGCTAGGTGCACCAGGGTGTTACTGGCATCCAAACAGCATAAAATGCAAGAACTAGAAGTTGCTTCATGTTGTTGGGTTATGCTTTGGTTTTGGTTTTGGTTTTGGTTTTTTTTCTTAATGGGTGAAACTATCTTGGACCAACACATATCTAGTATGTGCATGTAGTTTTGTTTCTTGCTCAGTATCAGCCCTGGTTCCAGTGGCAGCAGTCCTGCATGACAAAAGGAAGGACAATAGCTCTTTGACATCTTTTATCAGCAGTGGGCAGGTGGTGCCACAGTAACTCTGAAATATTTGTATATCCAACTTAATAGTTTCAGAGGAGCTCAAAATCAGCGATTCCTGCAGTCTGCCACTTCCTTTTGGTCTTGTTTCTGTCTGTTACCTAGATGTTCATTTTGAGGAAAGACATGAGGGCTGAACTGCAAAGAGTGTGTGAACTAATGAGGTATAATCTAACAGAAGCTTCGTGAATTGAAGCACACACTGGAGAAGAGCAGCCCAACAGAAGGAGAATTCATGTTTCTGAGGGGCTTTGTTGATCAGAGCAGGTGTAAAACAAATGCAAGTACAGACTGCTAACCATTATCTTACAGTATGATGAGATCCAAAGGTATGGGAGGTAAAGTAAGAATCAGCATGTACCTTCAAGACTGGGAAAAAAACAGATATGCCATAAGTGGGATTTTCTAAGACTAAGTTTTATCTCTTCTGGAATGTGCCTCTGATGAATAAAATGTGGATATTTGTAGTGCTAGAATAATGCAGAATATATTATTGCCTGAACTTCAGACTGGTTTCCATCATTAGGCAAAGGGAGCCTATAATGACAACAGGAGTTAGCTAAATGAATTCTAATTTTTTTTTTTTTTTTCATTTCAGTCCTGCTAAATGTAGTAAAAAATAGTTGGAAAATAAGGAAGTAAATGCTAAACATGTAAGGCTGGCTGAATAACACTACATATGGCACTAGAATTGCTGCTCAGTTTCAATGCTGGTCACTGAATATTTGTTTTCTTTTTGAAGAACAAATAAGATTTTCAGATGATTTTAGGACTCAAATAGTGTGGCTTTTAAACCCAAAATAAATCCCTAAAATTAGAACAAATGACAGTGAAAGGTTTAAAATATCGACTTTTTTTCTAGTTTTAATGAATATTTGAACATGGTGCTGTCAATAATAGAAATTATTTTAATACTAAGATATCAAATGATAAAAATGCAAACATTTAAATCAGGGATCATGAGCATCACTACTTAGAAAAATCGAGATCATTATAAAATAGTTCTTTGTGAACGTCCTCTTAAAGAGGGCTAATATGTCTATATTATTTAACTATTACTCAACCATAATTTTTAAGTCCTAAATTAAATTAGGTAGACAAAAAATATTAAGATGACCAGGTAACACTAAAATCAGCTTTAAATTAATTCTTTTTTTTTTTCTATCTGCTTTAATATAAGAAAGGAAACCCTTTTAAATAAATTTTATGGTTTTTAAAGGTGGTGTCTAGCAATCCTCTCTTTAGAGAAGATGAACACCTGCATTCTTGCCAACAAAAATGTCCCCAGAAACCAAAGTTATAGAATATAATAAATTAAGTTATTGCTCTAATGAAGAAATTAAGTTAGCGTACTGTTTAACTGACTTGGGAAGTTATCAAAAGTGCAAAAGAAAAGGCCTCCTAAAATAAATAATGTCTGAGGCTCTAAAAAAGTTTTAAAGAAAGAATAGAAATTTACATAATAAAGTAAAATTAATCCATTACTTTTGTTTAGAACCTAATCTTGAAATATTTACCTGTGTATTTATCTTAACATTTTGAAAATAATTCCAGACCCTTGTATATAAAGGTGAGCAAAGACACAGGTCTTTGAATGATTAGGTGATCTGTTACAGAGCCAAGATGAATGAATCAAATATAAACTCTAATTTTATCTCTTTGTTTTACCTGTTGCTAAATAGAAAGGCTTTATAAAGTACAAAGAGTTTTAAAGAATTCATGCAATTTGTGGCAGGTCAAAGAGAAGAAATACTGAAAAAGATGAGAATATCACTGCCTTTCTGGTATATTTCCTTTATTTCTTGCTTTCAACAAAAAAAAAGACATAATGGACATGCCTGGAGAATTAGGAGGGGAGGGGAGGGCAGGAAGGGGAAGGGAGGGGAGGATTGGGAAGGGAAGGGAAGGTTTGGGAAGGGAAGGATGGGAAGGATGGAAAGGTTTCGGAAGGTTTGGGAAGGGAAGGTTTGGGAGAGTTTGGGAAGGTTTGGGAAGGTTTGGGAAGGGAAGGTTTCGGGAAGGGAAGGGAAGGTTTCGGGAAGGGAAGGTTTCGAGAAGTGAAGGGAAGGTTCCGGGAAGGGAAGGGAAGAGGAAATTTCGGGAATAGAAAATTTCGGGAATGTTTCGGGAAGGTTTCGAGAAGGAAGACAAGGTTTCTGGAAGGGAAGGGAAGGTTTCAGGACGGCAAGAGAAGAAAAGGTTTAGGGAAAGGAAGATTTCAGGAAGGCTTTGGGAAGGTTTGGGGAAGGTTTCAGGAAGGGAAGGGAAGGTTTCAGTAAGGGAAGAGAAGGGAAGTTATCTGGAAGGGAAGGTTTCGGGAAGGGAAGGTTTCGGGAAGGGAAGGTTTCAGGAAAGGGAAGGGAAGGTTTGGGAAGGGAAGGGAAGGTTTGGAAATGGAAGGTTTGGGAAGGGAAGGTTTGGGAAGGTTTGGGAAGGTTTGCGAAGGGAAAGGTTTGGGAAGCTTTGGAAAGGGAAGGTTTGGGAAGGTTTGAGAAGGTTTGGGAAGGTTTGGGAAGGGAAGGTTTGGGAAGGTTTGGGAAGGATTGGGAAGGTTTGGGAAGGTTTGGGAAGGGAAGGTTTGGGAAGGTTTGGGAAGGGAAGGTTTGGGAAGGTTTGGGAAGGGAAGGGAAAGGAAGGGAAGGTTTGGGAAGGGAGGTTTGGGAAGGTTTGGGAAGGTTTGGGAAGATAAGGGAAGGTTCGGGAAGGGAAGGTTTGGGAAGGTTTGGGAAGGTTTGGGAAGGGAAGGTTTGAAAAGGTTTCGGGAAGGGAAGGGAAGGTTTGGGAAGGGAAGGTTTGGGAAGGGAAGGTTTGGGAAGGTTTGGGAAGGTTTGGGAAGGGAAGGTTTGGGAAGGTTTGGGAAGGTTTGGGAAGGGAAGGTTTGGGAAGGTTTGGGAAGGGAAGGTTTGGGAAGGTTTGGGAAGGAAGGGAAGGGAAGGTTTGGGAAGGTTTGGGAAGGGAAGGGAAGGGAAGGTTCGGGAAGGGAAGGGAAGGGAAGGGAAGGGAAGGGAAGGGAAGGGAAGGGAAGGGAAGGGAAGGGAAGGGAAGGGAAGGGAAGGGAAGGGAAGGGAAGGGAAGGGAAGGGAAGGGAAGGGAAGGGAAGGGAAGGGAAGGGAAGGGAAGGGAAGGTTTGGGAAGGGAAGGGAAGGGAAGGGAAGGGAAGGTTTGGGAAGGTTTGGGAAGGGAAGGGATGGAAGGTTTGGGAAGGGAAGGGAAGGGAAGGTTTCGGGAAGGGAAGGTTTGGGAAGGGAAGGTTTGGGAAGGTTTGGGAAGGGAAGGTTTGGGAAGGGAAGGTTTGTTAAGGGAAGGGAAGGGAAGGGAAGGGAAGGGAAGGGAAGGGAAGGGAAGGGAAGGGAAGGGAAGGGAAGGGAAGGTTTGGGAAGGGAAGGGAAGGGAAGGGAAGGTTTGGGAAGGGAAGGGAAGGGAAGGGAAGGGAAGGGAAGGGAAGGGAAGGGAAGGGAAGGGAAGGGAAGGGAAGGGAAGGGAAGGGAAGGGAAGGGAAGGGAAGGGAAGGTTCGGGAAGGGAATGTTTGGGAAGGTTTGGGAAGGGAAGGGAAGGTTTGGGAAGGTTTGGGAAGGTTTGGGAAGGTTTGGGAAGGTTTGGGAAGGTTTGGGAAGGGAAGGGAAGGGAAGGGAAGGGAAGGGAAGGGAAGGGAAGGGAAGGGAAGGGAAGGGAAGGGAAGGTTTGGGAAGGGAAGGTTTGGGAAGGTTTGGGAAGGTTTGGGAAGGGAAGGGAAGGGAAGGGAAGGGAAGGGAAGGGAAGGGAAGGGAAGGGAAGGGAAGGGAAGGGAAGGGAAGGGAAGGGAAGGGAAGGGAAGGGAAGGGAAGGGAAGGGAAGGGAAGGGAAGGGAAGGGAAGGGAAGGGAAAGAAGGGAAGGTTTGGGAAGGGAAGGGAAGGTTTGGGAAGGGAAGGTTTGGGAAGGTTTGGGAAGGGAAGGTTTGGGAAGGTTTCGGGAAGGGAAGGGAAGGTTTGGGAAGAGAAGGTTTGGGAAGGGAAGGGAAGGTTTGGGAAGGGAAGGTTTGGGAAGGGAAGGGAAGGGAAGGGAAGGGAAGGGAAGGGAAGGGAAGGGAAGGGAAGGGAAGGGAAGGGAAGGGAAGGGAAGGGAAGGGAAGGGAAGGGAAGGGAAGGGAAGGGAAGGGAAGGGAAGGGAAGGGAAGGTTTGGGAAGGGAAGGGAAGGTTTGGGAAGGTTTGGGAAGGGAAGGTTTGGGGAGGGAAGGGAAGGGAAGGTTTGGGAAGGGAAGGGAAGGGAAGGTTTGGGAAGGGAAGGGAAGGTTTGGGAAAGGAAGGTTTGGGAAGGGAAGGTTTGGGAAGGTTTTGGAAGGGAAGGTTTGGAAGGGAAGGGAAGGGAAGGGAAGGGAAGGGAAGGGAAGGGAAGGGAAGGGAAGGGAAGGGAAGGGAAGGGAAGGGAAGGGAAGGGAAGGAAGGGAAGGGAAGGGAAGGGAAGGGAAGGGAAGGGAAGGGAATGGAAGGGAAGGGAAGGGAAGGGAAGGGAAGGTTTGGGAAGGTTTGGGAAGGGAAGGGAAGGGAAGGGAAGGGAAGGGAAGGGAAGGGAAGGGAAGGGAAGGGAAGGGAAGGGAAGGGAAGGGAAGGGAAGGGAAGGGAAGGGAAGGGAAGGGAAGGGAAGGGAAGGGAAGGAAGGGAAGGGAAGGTTTGGGAAGGGAAGGGAAGGGAAGGTTTGGGAAGGGAAGGGATGGAAGGTTTGGGAAGGGAAGGGAAGGGAAGGTTTGGGAAGGGAAGGTTTGGGAAGGGAAGGGAAGGGAAGGGAAGGGAAGGGAAGGGAAGGGAAGGGAAGGGAAGGGAAGGGAAGGGAAGGGAAGGGAAGGGAAGGGAAGGGAAGGGAAGGGAAGGAAGGGAAGGGAAGGGAAGGGAAGGGAAGAGAAGGTTTGGGAAGGGAAGGGAAGGGAAGGTTTGGGAAGGGAATGTTTTGGAAGGTTTGGGAAGGGAAGGTTTGGGAAGGGAAGGTTTGGGAAGGGAAGGGAAGGGAAGGGAAGGTTTGGGAAGGGAAGGGAAGGTTTGGGAAGGGAAGGGAAGGTTTGGGAAGGGAAGGTTTGGGAAGGGAAGGGAAGGGAAGGTTTGGAAAGTGAAGGTTTGGGAAGGGAAGGAAGGGAAGGGAAGGGAAGGGAAGGGAAGGGAAGGGAAGGAGGAAGGGAAGGGAAGGGAAGGGAAGGGAAGGGAAGGGAAGGGAAGGGAAGGGAAGGGAAGGGAAGGGAAGGGAAGGGAAGGGAAGGGAAAGAAGGGAAGGTTTGGGAAGGGAAGGGAAGGTTTGGGAAGGGAAGGTTTGGGAAGGGAAGGTTTGGGAAGGTTTGGGAAGGGAAGGTTTGGGAAGGTTTCGGGAAGGGAAGGGAAGGTTTGGGAAGAGAAGGTTTGGGAAGGGAAGGGAAGGTTTGGGAAGGGAAGGTTTGGGAAGGTTTGGGAAGGTTTGGGAAGGGAAGGGAAGGGAAGGGAAGGGAAGGGAAGGGAAGGGAAGGAAGGGAAGGGAAGGGAAGGGAAGGGAAGGGAAGGGAAGGAAGGGAAGGGAAGGGAAGGGAAGGGAAGGGAAGGTTTGGGAAGGGAAGGGAAGGTTTGGGAAGGTTTGGGAAGGGAAGGTTTGGGGAGGGAAGGGAAGGGAAGGTTTGGGAAGGGAAGGGAAGGGAAGGTTTGGGAAGGGAAGGGAAGGTTTGGGAAAGGAAGGTTTGGGAAGGGAAGGTTTGGGAAGGTTTTGGAAGGGAAGGGAAGGGAAGGTTTGGGAAGGGAAGGTTTCGGGAAGGGAAGGGAAGGGAAGGGAAGGGAAGGGAAGGGAAGGGGGAAGGGAAGGGAAGGGAAGGGAAGGGAAGGAAGGGAAGGGAAGGGAAGGGAAGGGAAGGGAAGGGAAGGGAAGGGAAGGGAAGGGAAGGGAAGGGAAGGTTTGGGAAGGGAAGGGAAGGGAAGGGAAGGTTTGGGAAGGGAAGGGAAGGGAAGGGAAGGGAAGGGAAGGGAAGGGAAGGGAAGGGAAGGAAGGGAAGGGAAGGGAAGGGAAGGGAAGGGAAGGGAAGGGAAGGGAAGGGAAGGTTTGGGAAGGGAAGGGAAGGGAAGGTTTGGGAAGGGAAGGGATGGAAGGTTTGGGAAGGGAAGGGAAGGGAAGGTTTGGGAAGGGAAGGTTTGGGAAGGGAAGGGAAGGGAAGGGAAGGGAAGGGAAGGGAAGGGAAGGGAAGGGAAGGAGGGAAGGGAAGGGAAGGGAAGGGAAGGGAAGGGAAGGGAAGGGAAGGGAAGGGAAGGGAAGGGAAGGAAGGGAAGGGAAGGGAAGGGAAGGGAAGGGAAGAGAAGGTTTGGGAAGGGAAGGGAAGGGAAGGTTTGGGAAGGGAATGTTTTGGAAGGTTTGGGAAGGGAAGGTTTGGGAAGGGAAGGGAAGGGAAGGAAGGGAAGGGAAGGTTTGGGAAGGGAAGGGAAGGTTTGGGAAGGGAAGGGAAGGTTTGGGAAGGGAAGGTTTGGGAAGGGAAGGGAAGGGAAGGTTTGGAAAGTGAAGGGAAGGGAAGGGAAGGAAGGGAAGGGAAGGAAGGTTTGGGAAGGGAAGGAAGGGAAGGGAAGGGAAGGGAAGGGAAGGGAAGGGAAGGGAAGGGAAGGGAAGGGAAGGGAAGGGAAGGGAAGGGAAGGGAAGGGAAGGGAAGGTTTGGGAAGGGAAGGGAAGGGAAGGGAAGGGAAGGGAAGGGAAGGGAAGGGAAGGGAAGGGAAGGGAAGGGAAGGGAAGGGAAGGGAAGGGAAGGGAAGGAAGGGAAGGGAAGGGAAGGGAGGTTTGGGAAGGTTTGGGAAGGGAAGGGAAGGTTTGGGAAGGGAAGGTTTGGGAAGGGAAGGTTTGGGAAGGGAAGGTTTGGGAAGGTTTCGGGAAGGGAAGGTTTGGGAAGGTTGGAAGGTTTGGGAAGGGGGTTTGGGAAGGTTTGGGAAGGGGAAGGTTTGGGAAGGTTTGGGAAGGTTTGGGAAGGGAAGGTTGGGAAGGAGGGTTTGGGAAGGTTTGGGAAGGTTTGGGAAGGTTTGGGAAGGTTTGGGAAGGGAAGGTTTGAGAAGCGAAGGGAAGGGAAGGGAAGGGAAAGTTTGGGAAGGGAAAGTTTGGAAGGTTTGGGAAGGTTTCGGGAAGGGAAGGGAAGGGAAGGGAAGGGAAGGTTTGGGAAGGGAAGGTTTGGGAAGGTTTGGGAAGGCAAGGGTTTGGGAAGGTTTGGGAAGGGAATGGAAGGGAAGGGAAGGTTGGGAAGGGAAGGTTTGGAAGGTTTGGGAAGGTTTGGGAAGGTTTGGGAAGGTTTGGGAAGGTTTGGGAAGGGAAGGTTTGGGAAGGGAAGGGAAGGGAAGGGAAGGGAAGGAAGGAAGGGAAGGGAAGGGAAGGGAAGGGAAGGGAAGGGAAGGGAAGGGAAGGGAAGGGAAGGGAAGGGAAGGGAGGGAAGGGAAAGAAGGGAAGGTTTGGGAAGGTTTGGGAAGGGAAGGGAAGGAAGGGAAGGGAAGGGAAGGGAAGGGAAGGGAAGGGAAGGGAAGGGAAGGGAAGGGAAGGGAAGGGAAGGGAAGGGAAGGGAAGGAAGGGAAGGGAATGTTTGGGAAGGGAAGGGAAGGTTTGGGAAGGTTTGGGAAGGTTTGGGAAGGTTTGGGAAGGGAAGGGAAGGGAGGGAAGGAAGGTTTGGAAGGGAAGGGAAGGGAAGGGAAGGTTTGGGAAGGTTTGGGAAGGGAAGGGAGGAAGGGAAGGGAAGGGAAGGGAAGGGAAGGAAGGGAAGGGAAGGGAAGGGAAGGGAAGGGAAGGGAAGGGAAGGGAAGGGAAGGGAAGGTTTGGGAGGGAAGGGATGGAAGGTTTGGGAAGGGAAGGGAAGGGAAGGTTTGGGAAGGGAAGGTTTGGGAAGGTTTGGGAAGGTTTGGGAAGCTTCGGGAAGGGAAGGGAAGGGAAGGTTTGGGAAGGGAAGGGAAGGGAAGAGAAGGGAAGGGAAGGTTTGGGACGGGAATGTTTGGGAAGGTTTGGGAAGGGAAGGGAAGGTTTGGAAGGGAAGGTTTGGGAAGGTTTGGGAAGGTTTGGAAGGTTTGGGAAGGGAAGGGAAGGGAAGGGAAGGGAAGGTTTGGGAAGGGAAGGGAAGGGAAGGGAAGGGAAGGGAAGGAAGGGAAAGGGAAGGGAAGGGAAGGGAAGGGAAGGGATAGGGATAGGGAAGGGAAGGGAAGGGAAGGGAAGGTTTGGGAAGGGAAGGTTTAGGAAGGTTTGTGAGGGAAGGTTGGGAAGGGAAGGGAAGGTTTGGGAAGGTTTCGGGAAGGGAAGGGGAAGGAAGGTTTCGGGAAGGGAAGGTTTCGGGAAGGGAAGGGAAGGGAAGGAAGGGAAGGGAAGGGAAGGGAAGGGAAGGGAAGGAAGGGAAGGGATGGAAGGGGTTTGGGAAGGGAAGGGAAGAGGAAGGGAAGGGAAGGGAAGGGAGGGAAGGGAAGGGAAGGGAAGGGAAGGGAAGGGAAGGGAAGGGAAGGGAAGGAAGGGAAGGGAAGGAGAAGGGAAGGTTTGGCGGAAGGGAGGGAAGGGAAGGGAAGGTTTGGGAAGGGAAGGGAAGGGAAGGGAAGGTTTGGGAAGGTTCGGGAAGGGAAGGTTTCTGGAAGGGAAGGGAAGGTTTGGGAAGGGAAGGTTTGGGAAGGGAAGGTTTGGGAAGGGAAGGGAAGGAAGGGAAGGGAAGGGAAGGGAAGGGAAGGAAGGGAAGGGAAGGGAAGGGAAGGAAGGGAAGGGAAGGGAAGGGAAGGGAAGGGAAGGGAAGGGAAGGGAAGGGAAGGGAAGGGAAGGTTTGGGAAGGGAAGGGATGGAAGGTTTGGGAAGGGAAGGGAAGGGAAGGTTTGGGAAGGGAAGGTTTGGGAAGGTTTGGGAAGGTTTGGGAAGGTTCGGGAAGGGAAGGGAAGGGAAGGTTTGGGAAGGGAAGGGAGGGAAGAGAAGGGAAGGGAAGGTTTGGGAAGGGAATGTTTGGGAAGGTTTGGGAAGGGAAGGGAAGGTTTGGGAAGGGAAGGTTTGGGAAGGGAAGGTTTGGGAAGGTTTGGGAAGGTTTGGGAAGGTTTGGGAAGGGAAAGGGAAGGGAAGGGAAGGGAAGGGAAGGAAGGGAAGGGAAGGGAAGGAAGGGAAGGGAAGGGAAGGGAAGGAAGGGAAGGGAAGGGAAGGGAAGGAAGGGAAGGGAAGGGAAGGGAAGGGAAGGTTTGGGAAGGGAAGGTTTGGGAAGGGAAGGTTTGGGAAGGGAAGGGAAGGGAAGGGAAGGGAAGGGAAGGGAAGGGAAGGGAAGGGAAGGGAGGTTTGGGAAGGTTTGGGAAGGTAAGGAAGGTTGGGAAGGGAAGGTTTGGGAAGGGAAGGTTTGGGAAGGTTTGGGAAGGGAAGGTTTGGGAAGGTTTGGGAAGGTTTGGGAAGGGAAGGTTTGGGAAGGGAAGGTTTGGGAAGGTTTCGGAAGGTTAGGGAAGGTTTGGGAAGGTTTGG